>NC_030817.1:81277810-84150985 GCF_001704415.2 Capra hircus | reverse complement strand
AGGGCCAACCAGGAGGGAACCCGGAGTCACTGTCAAGAGCCTGAGGGCACCAGAGGCAGGCAGCTAGGAAGGACCTGGGTCATTGTCATTGTCAGGACCCAGCTAAGATCTCCAGTACTCCTGGATACCTCCATAGGGGGGACACTGCTCCATCTCACGATGGAAAAGAGAGGTCAGAGAGGCTGCACTGCCTGCTCAGGCTTTGCTTAGATACTAAGTCATAGACTGGTTATTCCCCCTAAAACCGTCTATCTCCATGTCACCTTTCTCCCTTCCCACTCCTCCTTCTTCTTGGTCACGAGGACAAGAGTCACTGAGGCCGTAAGACTGGGTCTGGGCCTGGTTGTCCTGGCTGGTTATGACATAGAAGGTGATATTCAAGCCTCCCTTTGCTCTCTGGTTCAAGGAACACTGACCCCTGCCCTGCTTTGTCTCACTGGTGGCCAGGAGGCTCACAGGAGGTGAGGTGTGTCACTCCAGAGATGCTGCCTAGGCTGGAGGGACAAGGATTTGCCACCAGGCTGGCAGGAAGATGCCTGGGCAAGAATGATGTGAGCCTGAAGGGCACAGCCGGCAGACCAGCCTGGCCAGAGCAGTGATGCCTGGAGCTGTGCTGGACAGCAGCTTCCTGGGTTCTGCCCAGGGAAAGGCCTGTGGCTGGGACCTGAGCATGGTCTACATTGATGGCTTTCCAGGATGTCAGAAGCCGTGATGGACCACATTGGAGAGGATTGGCCTGTCCCAGCAGCCAACCTAGATCAGCCTTGGCCAGAGGGCCTCATGGCTGCTGGTAGGTTAGGCCTTTCCCGGCGGAACTGTGCACGTACGGTGCGGGAACCCTCTGGGCTCTTCGGAAGGAAACCTCTTGGAGCTGGAGCTCATGGTTCATGGAATGCTGTTTAGACTACTAGGCGTGGCACCATCCGCGGGGTGCTCGGGTCATAGTTACCCTCTCGCATCCAGGTTTGTGCGGTGTCCAGGGCATTTAGAGGTCTGGGAATGATAACGCTGAGTGCTGGTCCGGGGGATACAGGCTTGACTTGGGTGAGCTGGGTTGCGGTGCTTTGTCGCGGCCGTTGCCTGGGGAAGTGTGGGGGACTTTTAGTGCTGAGACTGACAGTCCTGGAGCGAAATTGGGGATTGGGGCCGCATGGTTGGATCTTTCTAGGGAGCCGATGTTATCTGGCCATTGTTTCCTTGGGATGGAGAGGGAGCAACGGTGCATAGCGCCAACCTGACCGCGGAGCCCTGGGAACCTGGGGAGAGTTCTTGCGATAAGCGGAGAGATGTTCTGTGAACCACACTCGAGCCGCAAAGGCGCCCCACCTTCCTCTCGTGCATCTGGGCATATATACCAGCCCCAGCCTCCTGCAGGGAGCGGCGTGCGCTTTGTGATTCAATCCTGCTGTAAGGAACGGTTAAGCTTGCTAGCATTGAGACTGTCCTTCTTGCCACAGGAGGGGGGCACAGGGGGCCTGAAGGAGCTCGTCGGCTGTCTCATTAGGGCTGTTCTCATCTTATCCAGCGGAGGACCTCTCAATTTACTGCAGGAAACACGTAGCCCGACGGAGGGCCTCCCCCCCCCCTCTAAAGCCCATCAGCCAGCTTTTGTTGATTGCGTTGGACATTTTTTGTATGTGATTTTCATCACCTGCCTCCGGCCAGGCGCTGAGACACACATGTTTTCTCTACTCAGTCATGAGGAGCCTGTGTCGGGGTGCTATTCCTATGGAGCAATCATGAGGCGGATGTTATAGGCTTCGATCATTTGGCATCACTCCCCCAGTGTTAAAGATGTACTCTACGACAACACGCACACCACAACTGCGTAGTCTTGGTGTGTAGTGGGAGTGAACCTAAGTCACCACATGTCTTCATTTAACTCCGCGAGTGCATTAAATATTCAGACAGACATAAAGAAGGCCTTCTCATAAACCAACTCCCAACCCTCAGTGAGATCCCAAGGTCAGCTCCCTTGTGACCGGGGAGTCCTTTAGGCTCCAGCCACCTCTTCCTTTTTGCCTGCCACACAGCATGCATGGGACAGTGAGTCACCCCGCCTGCAACAGGAAGCCCAGTTCCTGGACACTGGGCTGAGGGCATGCCCAGAGTTCTGCTCCCAGACCCACCCACTGCCAAGCACAAGCTCACCCAGTCACCCTTAGTTTCTTTCTCAGAAAAATACAAGGATAGGACTTCCTTGGTGGTCCAGTGTTTAAGAATATGCCTGCCAATGCAGGGTCACAGGTTCTGCGGTCCCTGGTCGGGAAGATTCCACAGGCGCAGGGCAACTAAGCCCAAGCACAGCAACCAGAGGAAAGTCCATAAGCAGCGATGAAGACCCAGCACAGCCAAAAACAATAAATAAATGCATAATAACTTTAAAAAATAAAAGGTGACTTCTAAAGACTCTTCCAGCTCAGAGAGTGTGGAATACTGGGCTTGCACAGCCCTGAAAATGATGCCTCCATCACCTCACCCTCAGCCATGCCTGAAGGTCCTGCCTTTATTTTGGAAATTTGATATTTTGTTTATTATAGATTTGTTTGCTTCCATTTTTATTTTTTTTTCAATTAATAGTCTTCGCTCTTACAACAGTTCTAGATTTATAGAAAAACTGAATGGAAAGTATAGAATTCCTACATACTCTCCTCTCCCTCTGTGGTTTCCCCAATTCATTTCAGTTTAGTTCAGTTCAGTGGCTCAGTCGTGTCCAACTCTTTGTGACCCCATGGACTGCAGCACACCAGGCCTCCCTGTACATCACCAACCTCCAGAGTTTACTCAAACTCATGTCCATCGAGTTGGTGATGCCATCCAACCATCTCATTCTCTGTCCTCCCCTTCTCCTCCTGCCTTTAATCTTTCCCAGCGTCAGGGTCTTTTTAATGAATCTGTTCTTTGCATCAGGTGGCCAAAGTATTGAAGCGTCAGCTTCAACATCAGTCCTTCCAATGAACAGTCAGGACTGATTTCCTTTAGGATGGACTGATTAGATCTCCTTGCTGTCCAAGGGACTCTCAAGAGTCTTCTCCAACACCACAATTCAAAAGCATCAATTCTTCGCGCTCTCAGCTTCTTTATAGTCCAGCTATTACGTCCATACATGACTACTGGAAAAACCATAGCTTTGACAAGATGGGTCTTTGTTGCCAAAGTAATGTCTCTGTTTTTTAATATGCTGTCTAGTTGGTCATAGCTTTTCTTCCAAGGAGCAAGCGTCTTTTAATTTCATGGCTGTAGTCACCATCTGCAGTGATTTTGGAGCCGCCCAAAATAAAGTTTCTCACTATTTCCACTGTTTCCCCATCTATTTGCCATGAAGTGATAAGACCAGTTGCCGATGATCTTCGTTTTCTGAATGTGAGCTTTAAGCCAACTTTTTCACTCTCCTCTTTCACTTTCATCAAGAGCTCTTTAGTTCTTATTCACTATCTGCCATAAGGGTGGTGTCATCTGCATATCTGAGGTTATTGATATTTCTCCCAGCAATCTTGATTCCAGCGTGTGCTTCATCCAGCCCAGCATTTCTCATGATGTACTCTGCATAGAAGTTAAGTAAGCAGGGTGACAATATACAGCCTTGATGTACTACTCATCACCCACTTGTGGTGAGTCCGTAACGGACAGCAGCAAGCGGTGATGAGTCACACTCGAGAGGCACGCAGTGTAGCCGGGGCCAGGCGCACAACAGAGACGTGCGAGGTCATCATTGTTTTCTTTGCTTTGCAATGAGACTCCACGACTTTTAACTTTATTATTGTCTTCCCTTTCTGCGCCTTTAAGTTGTGTTTGTTCTCTTTTTAGGAGGAGTTTAGGTTGTTTACGACCATGGCTTTTATTTATTTATTTGGCTGTGCTGGGTCTTAGTTGAGGCATCTGCGAACTTTAATATTCATTGTGCATGCAGTCATCTTTTATGTAGCCATGGGAATCTTAGTTGCATCATGTGGGATCTCTAGTTCTCTGACCAGGAATTGAACCTGAGTCCCTTGCATCGGAGTCCAGAGTCGTAGCCACTGACCACCACGGGAAGTCCTTTATTTTTTTAAGACCCACCCCCATGCCCACTATCTCATGGCTGTCAGACAAACCCCAGAGTGTAGCTGGAGTGGGGTTGCCCCATTTAGCAGGTGAAGAAACAGGCTCAGAGAGAGTGGAATAGTCTTGGAGGCATGTGAAGAATTAGGATTGTGGCCCTGGAGTGCCACTTGGGTCTCCTGACACCGGGGTAGGACGCTCCTGCAACATACTAGAAATCCTGGATCCTCAAAAACTGGCGTAAAAGAGACACTAGTGCAGCACGTGGTGTGTGCGTAGTTTGCCTTGCGGAGGAGAAGGGAGCACAGAATGCATGGCAAACAGTTCTTTGAATCCACAATTGTAGTATCATATGAATAAGAAGCCACACGTGCTTAGAAGGGCATGGCTATAATGCAGAGCTGTCTACGGCACCGGAGGAAGGCCGTGTGTATGGATCTGTGTAGCAGGAGCCTCCTGCCTCGCATGGCGTTTGGTGTTCAGAGAGACCTGGGTTAGAACCAGATTTCTGTCACCTCTTGGACCGGCGGGAAGTGACTCAGCCTGTGGGCCTCGATTCCTCACCTGTAAAAGTAGGTGGTTAATCACATCTCTCTCTCGGAGCTTCCGTTGTGAATATTAAAGTATCCCAGCACACATAGTGTCTCTCAACACAATACTCTTACTTCTGCTTCAGTGTTCCCTCCATGGCTGAACTGAACCCTGCGTTCGGGCGAAACAACAGATCCTGGCCCTGGTGGTGGGAGCAGGCAGCTTTATGCCTCTTAGTCATTCACCTGCCATTGGCTTTAACCCTCAGGCAAGTCCCTGTAATTTCTGTCTTCAGCTTAGCCAAGGAGAATTGACGGAGGGATATGATGCCTTTTCGATTGGAACCTCAAAAATATGAAAACTGACTTCCCTGAGGCTGGTACAGTGGACAACCAATGTGAGGGACATGGCGTTTGATCCCCTTCGTGAAGACACATTGTGGACAACTGAAGCTTGTGCGCCACATACTCAGCCCGTCGTGCTGCCCAACTACTGAAGCCCGCTACGCCTATGATGCCTTGTGCCTCGGCAACAAAGAGCCCCTGCAATGAGAGGCCTGCTCACCACAACAAAAGTAGCCCCAGCTCACAAGCCAACTAGAGAAAGCTGTGCGCAGTCAAACGAAGACCAGTGCAACCAAAATAATAAACAACGTAAAAAAAAAAAATCTCATTAAAAAGTTGCCATAGCCTATCCCAGGGTGTTCTCAAGCAAAGAAGATAGTTTCACTGGTCCAATTCCCCGCTCCGTGCAAAGCTCTGGCGGTTTTAATCTGCTGATAGGACGCTAGAGCCTCCCTCTCCATTGCCTGCCCCCCTAACATAGACACACACGGCGCTCTTGCCCAAAGGAAGAATCCTGATTCTGAATAGCGAGGTCCCAGCCTGCACAGTAACGATCCATTTAGCGCCAGATGAAAAGACATTTTTGTCTTCACTGCCGTTACACTGCTCCTGCCCAAGACCAACACACTCATTACAGGGGTTAGATCTCATTCACGCTCACCATAGAGAATAAAATTAGACTAATTCAACCGTCATACGTCCCCTGCGAGTCTGTGTTATAATCAATCTGACTTACACAAAACAGGACCAGAACAGGTAGTGTGAGCGTTTTCCATAAAATTAGGCGATTAGACTGCCATCCCCAGGGCATGCTTGCACGTACTGAAGAAGCATCATCCAATCGTTTCACAAACTGACCAGGCGCACCTTATTGCATAAATTTATCAATTACATGTTACACATTCAAATTCATTCTCTAAAGATTGCCATCTTTTCAACACGCTTTTAGAGGTTGTGGGGGCTCCGATAGAAAACCTCCTGCCCAGAAGTTCTTCCAACATTCCTGGGCTGCCCCCTGAGGACAGAGACCACACCACCTGGGTCTTTTATTTATTTTTAACCGCACTGGGTCTTCATTGCTGCCTCTGGGCTTCCCTAGCTGTGGAGAGCGGGGGCTGCTCTCTAGCTGCGGTGCATGAGCTTCTCATTGCGGTGGCTTCCCGTTGCAGGGCACGGGCTCTGGAGCACGCGGGCCTCAGGCATTGCTGTGTGTGGGCTCCGGGGTGCAGGACCGGCCTCAGTCATTGCTGTGTGTGGGCTCCGGGGTGCAGGACCAGTAGTCGAGGGTCCCAGGCTCTAGAGCATGGGCTCAGGAACTGTGGTACACGGGCTTAGTGGCCCCGCAGCATGCAGAATCTTCCTGGACCAAGGATCAAACCTGTGTCCCCTGCAATGGCAGACAGATTCTTAACCACTGGACCACCAGAGAAGTCTGTTCCTTGGGTCTTATATCCTCCCCATTGTCCACTGGGGCTAGTGGGTACGTAATCTGTGCCTCTTGACTTGTGGCTGAATGATTTGGGCTGATGGCCCCTCCTCTAGGCCCCTCCTCCCTCAAACCCCCCAGAGCCTGGTCCTGGCCTGCCGATAGAGGGGAAAACAGCTAATAAATCAGCCTCAATTCCCATGCCATCAGGTAGCAGCTCCTAAATGCCAGCAGCTCCTCCCAGACCTACCTCAGGACTCCCGGGTAACTGATGTCGCAGGGGCCACCCTCCTGGTTTACCCCCTCTCCCTTCCTAGAGGGGGTGTGGCTTTCGTCCTCCAAAGCCCTCAGATGTCTTAATAAAGCGTGTAATGTAAAATTCACACAACCAGTGATCTCACACACCTGGAGCCTGGCTCTCAACCCAGCTGTGATCCAGGGCTGAAGGGCCCACGGGTGTGGTCTGTTAGGGCATGTGGGCTGGGAGAGCCTGAGTGGGCTGGGAGAGCCTGAGCGGACCAGAGGTAGGGCAACCAGGAGGGACCCGGAGTCACTGTCAAGAGCCTGAGGGCACCAGAGGCAGGGCAGCTAGGAAGGACCTGGGGTCATTGTCATTGTCATGGACCCAGACTAAGATCTCCAGTACTCCTGGATACCTCCATAGGGGGGACACTGCTCCATCTCACGATGGGAAAAGAGAGGTTCAGAGAGGCTGCACTGCCTGCTCAGGGCTTTGCTTAGATACTAAGTCATAGACTGGTTATTCCCCCTAAAACCGTCTATCTCCATGTCACCTTTCTCCCTTCCCACTCCTTCTTCTTGGGTCACGAGGACAAGAGTCACTGAGGCCGTAAGACTGGGTCTGGGGCCTGGTTGTCCTGGCTGGTTATGACATAGAAGGTGATATTCAAGCCTCCCTTTGCTCTCTGGTTCAAGGGAACACTGACCCCTGCCCTGCTTTGTCTCACTGGGGTGGCCAGGAGGCTCACAGGAGGTGAGGTGTGTCACTCCAGAGATGCTGCCTAGGCTGGAGGGGACAAGGATTATTGCCACCAGGCTGGCAGGAAGATGCCTGGGCAAGAATGATGTGAGCCTGAAGGGCACAGCCGGCAGACCAGCCTGGCCAGAGCAGTGATGCCTGGGAGCTGTGCTGGACAGCAGCTTCCTGGGTTCTGCCCAGGGAAGGCCTGTGGGCTGGGACCTGAGCATGGTCTACATTGATGGGTTTCCAGGGATGGGTCAGAAGCCGTGATGGACCACATTGGGAGGACTTGGCCTGTCCCAGCAGCCAACCTAGATCAGCCTTGGAGGGCTGGAACCTCTGGGCTGGAAACCTCTGGTGAGAGCTTGTTCATGGAATGTTAGGGCACCATCTGGGGTGACTGGTTGCTTTGGCTTGCCTGGGATGTGGGACTTTTAGTGCTGAGACTGACAGTCCTGGGCAAATTGGGATGGTTGGTCTTTCTAGGACCGATGTTATCTGGCCATTGTTTCCTTGGAGAGGGAGCACGTGCTGGACTGGGGAGCTGGAGAGTTTGGAAGGGAAATGTTCTTCCCCCGGCGGGCCCCTTCCGGCTCTGGCCTCCAGCCCAGCCTCCTGCAGGGAGGCGCCTGTGATCCAATCTCCGTAACTGCGCTGGAGCTGTCTCTGCAGGGGGCACAGGGGCTGAAGCTGTTTAGGGGTTCATTCAGAAGGAATTATTAGGAAACACTGCAGCCCCCCCCCCCCTCTAAGCCACAGCCAGCTTTGTTATTTTGGACATTTTATTTTTCATCACCTGCCTCCTGAACCCTGTTTTATGAACTTTAGACCTGGGAGGGGATGAGGGATGTTATTGATTGGCCTCCTTAACTCTCCAAATGAACACTGAGTGGTATGGATACAGAAAAAAGCACCAGGCCTTAAAAGTGGTGAGTGATCACGGACACAGGCAAGGGTGATGAGTCACACTCGAGAGGCACGCAGTGTAGCCGGGGCCAGGCGCACAACAGAGACGTGCGAGTCATCATTGTTGTTCTTGCTTTGCAATGAGACTCCACGACTTTTAACTTTATTATTTCCTTCCTTCTGCTGCCTTTAAGTTGTGTTTGTTCTTCTTTTTTAGGAGGTAGTTTAGGTTGTTTAGACCCATGGCTTTTATTTATTTATTTGGCTGTGCTGGGTCTTAGTTGAGGCATCTGGAATCTTTAATATTCATTGTGGCATGCAGGATCTTTATGTAGCATGGGAATCTTAGTTGCATCATGTGGGATCTAGTTCTCTGACCAGGAATTGAACCTGAGCTCCCTGCATTGGGAGTCCAGAGTCTTAGCCACTGGACCACCAGGGAAGTCCCTTTATTTTTTTTTAAGACCCCATGCCCACTATCTCATGGCTGTCAGACAAACCCCAGAGTGTAGCTGGGATGGGGTTGCCCCATTTAGCAGGTGAAGAAACAGGCTCAGAGAGAGTGGAATAGTGCTTGGAGGGCATGTGAAGAATTAGTGGTGGCCCTGGGTGCCAGCTTGGGTCTCCTGACTCCGGGGGTAGGACGCCCTGCACTCTGTCTGGTTCTCACTGGGTGGATATGCCAGCGTGGTGTGTGCGTGTGTGCCTGTGCTGGGAGGAGAAGGGAGACAGAAGGGAGGCAACAGTTCTTTGAATCCACAATTAGTATCATATTAAGAAGAAGCCACACGTGGCTTAGAAGGGGCATGGCTAATGTCAGAGCTGTCTAGGCACCGGGAGGAGGCTGTGTATTGATCTGTGTAGGCAGGAGCCTCCCTGCCTGCATGGGCTTTGGTGTCAGAGAGACCTGGGTTAGAATCCTAGATTCTGTCACCTCTGTGACCTTGGGGAAGTGACTGCAGCCTGTGGGGCCTCGATTTCCTCACCTGTAAAGTAGGGTTAATCACATCTCTCTCTCGGAGCTGTTGTGAATATTAAAGTATCCAGCACACAGTAGTTTCTCAACACAATAACTCTTACTTCTGCTTCAGTGTTCCCTCATGGGCTGAACTGAACCCTGCTGGTTCTGGGGAAACAACAGGATCCTGGCCCTGTGTGGTGGGAGGCAGGCAGTTTATGGCAAGCATTCACCCTGCCATTGGGCTTTAACCCTCAGGCAAGTCCCTGTGAATGTTCTGGTCTATCAGCTTAGCCAAGGAGAATTGACGGAGGGGATATGGATGCTTTTCGATTTGGAACCTCAAAAATAGAAACTGGACTTCCCTGGTGGTACAGTGGACAAGCCAATGTGAGGGACATGGGTTTGATCCCTGGTCTGGGAAGATTCCACATGTGGTGGACAACTGAAGCTTGTGCGCCACAACTACTGAGCCCGCGTGCTGCAACTACTGAAGCCCGGCACGCCTAGAGCCTGTGCTCGGCAACAAGAGAGGCCCTTGCAATGAGAGGCCTGCTCACCACAACAAAGAGTAGCCCCAGCTCACAGCAACTAGAGAAAGTCTGTGCGCAGCAACGAAGACCCAGTGCAACCAAAAATAAACAAGTAAAAAAAAAAAATCTCATTAAAAAGTTGCCATAGCCTATCCCAGGGTGTTCTCAGCAAGAAGATAGTTTCACTGGTCCAGATTCCCTCCTTCCTGCAAAGCTCTGGGTTTATCTGCTGAAGGGACGTAGAGCCTCCCTCTCCATTGCCTGCTCCCCCTACATGACACACGGCCGCTCTGCCCAAAGGGGAAGAATCCTGGATTCTGAAGTAGCGAGGTCCAGCTGCAGTAACGATCCATTAGGCAGATGAAAAGACATTTTTCTTCACTGCCGTTACACTGCCCGCCCCAGACAACACACTCATTACAGTTCTATCTCATTCAGCTCACCTAGAGAATAAAATTAGAAATCAAGTCAACTCCCTCGAGTCTTGTTATATCAATCTGACTTACACAAAACAGGCCAGACAGAGTGTGAGGTTTCCATAAAATTAGGCTGTGTCCCCAGGGGCTGCCTTGAAGCTACCCAACGTTTCAGAAAACTGCCAGGCGCCCTTTTGCATAATTTATCAATTACATACAATTCAATTCATTGCAGGCAGAGGCAGGAAACGATGACTTGGGCAGAAGGGGACCCTGAAAGTAGCGTGTGCTGGGAAGAGGAAACCCCATTTCTAATCTCCTCTCCCATGCTGACTAGATGAATGAGCTCAGACAAATCCTTCACTCTCAGGGGACCCCACTTTCCCCAAGCATTTAGACTGGGACAACTAACTCTCCTTTAGGCAATTCTTGAATTTGTTTGAAATTTGTTTGCTGAAATTCTCTGTTGGTGGTATCCGAACACTGTGGTGGGTGGAGAAAGACAGGTTCAGAGCTTGGGACCTGCTCGGTGGTACCGGGACATTGAGAGGCTACGGTTGGCACAAGGGCTGTGGATGACCAGATGGCCAGACAGAGGTCTGCTTCTCAGACTTGCCTGGTCCTTCTCTCTCACTTGTAATGCCTCCCTTTACATCAGGCTGCCATGTTAACTACTCCTCTATTCTATTTCAGTAGATGACTGCAACTCCCTAGAGGAGGAGGCGGGGCTTCCATGGGCAACGGTGCTTTACTGATGGGTGCCCAGGGAGTGGGAGTGATGCTGGTCAGGGCCACTGAGATCAAGGGTCATTGGTCCAGTGCCCTCTCCCCACGCCCACTACCTAATCCCTCCCTCTATCCCTTCTGCTGCCAATCCCCCTCTGCCCCGGAGCATCATTTTTTATGGTATTACTTAATGATATTTGTTGTACTCGCCTACCTGCTTCCCCAAAGGCAGAGAACGGGCTGATGCCCTTGGTTTCCCAGGTACTCAGTCACAGTCCTGCTCCATCAGTGGATGCTCAGGTCATGTTGTTGGATGAAGGAATGAATGAGCATTGAAGACCGGAGAGTGACGGCTCAGTAATGCAGTTTACTGATCCTGTCCGGAGCTCCTTGCTCTGGGGTCTGACAAGCCATTTGCTTGCCACCGATGTCTGTGCCATGACTGAATTCCCCTCTGCAGGGTCATTCCCCTGCTGCTGAGTCACTGCAGAGGGACACGATGTCTTTGGCCAGTCTCAGGACCCTCTCAGGATCTCAGAGCCTGCACTTGGCCATGGTGTATGTAGCGACAGGACTGTCACCTGTGAGGGGCATCCTGGCTTGAAGGAATTGATTGAACCCCTGATTGCGCCCACCCTAATTTCAAGGAGAGATACCTGAGGCTCAGGGAGGCCATGTGCCTAGTCTAAAGTTTCCAGCTGTGGGGAGGGAGCCCTGGGATTTGAACCTATTCCTAGCTGATCCCACAGTCTACACTCATACTATGAAGCTACAATTTCATGAACACAGCGAAACATTTTTAGAGTGCTGTCTTACCTGCAATCTCTCTTTCATCCTTCCAGAACCATAGGCATAAAGGTAGGGAGGGAGGGATTGTCAGCCCACTTTAAGGAGAAGGCTGATGCTCAGAGAGCAGGGTGACTCACAGGAGGCCACGCAGGTTGTGGCAGAGCTGGGTCCAACCGCACTCCAGACAAGGAATAGAGGTTCAGCCAGACTCAGGGACCTGGCTGCAACTCAGAACTAGCAAGCTACTGGCTTTTTTTGTTTGGTTGGTTGATTTTTGTAAAAGGGCTGAAAAGAATAGACAAGTATCGTCCCTTAGAGAGGCGTTCCATATGGCAGGGGCATTGCCCGAAGGAGACTTCCTAACTGACCTAAAGGCAGGTTGGCCCTGCTAAAATAGAAATTATCTGCCTGGTGAACATTGCCTCAAATAATGAAGCCCCACACCTTTTGGACTGGGGGGTCCACAGGGCGGGGAAAAGGATGAGATCACAGGGGTCTGTATATTGTCCCCAAACAGGAATGTCAGAAAGGTCAGGAGTGGCTCTGGGAGGAGAGGAGCTGAGGCAACCCCCAGCCTTTTGCTGAGATGATGCCTGCCTGAGAAGGCTCTGGAAGCACCCTCAGAACTGCTTTTGTTCCTGGGGGCTCTGAGCATGCTGATGGGTTTCCAGGGCAGAGCATGCAGCCTTCACTCAGCCAGGCCCCTCAGGCCTGTGTGTGCAGGAGCCGTAGGGCAGACCACGTGGGGCAGTGCCAGCCCCACTTTGAGATGTCTGCAGGGTAAATGTCTGCTGCTTTTGTCTGGAAGCAAAACCCTCAGCCACTGTTTCTCCAGCCTCTATGGAAATTAAAGCCAGGAAGCTAAGCGGTGGGTGATTATGGGGTTCAACTTGCTTATTAACAGCCCACAAAGGATTATCATGGGGCTTCTAGGAGAAGCCCACAGAGGCTTGGAAAAGGGCTGCTTCCTGGCTCCGGGCACTGCTCTTTGAAAGCACAATCTTCAGGCAGAAGAGCTCCGCCTCGCTGGCTGGGGGCACCCCCTCAACCCACAGGACGTTCATAGGAGCCAACCATAGAGGGTGGGGGAGGGGTGTGGGGTGGCACAGCCTTTTGTGATCTGCACCTGCAGAGGCTTGTGGTATGAGTAGGGTGAGAAAAACGCCTACCCCTTTTATAGTACAGAGTTGGAGTATTTACCGTTGTCTCCTTGGAGAGGGAGACCATTTAGCTAAGTTATTAGAACAGGATCAGGCAGGGGTCAGCAAAACTACCTGTTGCCTGTTTTTATAAATAAAGTTTTATTGGACACCATCGCACCCATTCCTTTCTAGATCACCTGGGGCTACGACAGCAGATTCGGGGAGTTGAGGAAAGACTGGCCCACAAAACCATAAAATATTTTCTATCTGGCCCTTTACAAAGTTTGTCCGCTCACAGGCAGGGGAAAGAGTATGGATTTCAGAGTTGACTGGATGTGGATTGGAATGCTACTTTACTTTTGTTCCACCTAATTTTGGACATGTTACTTTCCCTCTGAACCTCAGGCTTTCCATTTGACAAAGAGGGATGAGCATCTATTTAACACATGCTTACAATACTGTGTTTGCTCAGCATCAGGCCCTGGTCTAAGTGTTTTGTGAGCACTAACTCATTTAATGCTCGCAACAGCTTTGTGAGATGGATTCTCCTATGAGCACACCACTCTACAGAGGGGGATGCAGAGATCTGGAGGGGTTAAGCAACTACCCAGGACCTCACAATACTGGGCTTTTGAATACATACGACATGGCCCCAGAGGCTGTGTTCTTAACCAGCCATTGCTAAGATTAGGAAGTAATGGATGAGCAGAACTGAGCCTTAGGGGCTGGGGTGCAATAGAGACTCAATATCCATTAGTTCACTCCTCCCCTCATCCTCTTTGCCAAATTGTTTGGCTTCCTACCTCTGTCCGGAATTAGGGTCTCAGCCTCATTGGATCACAGTTTCTGAGGTCATCCCATCCCCTCCTGCCTTTGCTAAAGTCCAATATCATGAAAGCTGCTTTGGCTTCCTCAGCACGCTGCCCCCTCTCCCTTCCTGCTACCATCTCCCTCCCACTGTTTAGTTAATAATAACATATCATGTTCTGTCTGAGATGCATATCAGTTGTGTGTAATTATTGATGGAGAAATAGACAGATGATTCTCTGCTTGTACCGTTTTCACAGGCACCCATACCTATCACTTAGCATCTTTCTCTTCCCTCCGCTAATAACACTGTCCACTTTAGATCCTGGGGCCTTGATTTATTAGGTAATTTGTTTCTTCTCTGTGGCTTGGGCCTGCCTGTCATCAATATAATAGGATGATGGAAGCACAAGCTATAGACACCAGACATTAAAAACTAGGCAAATATTGCCCATTTTAGCTCCTTGTCCAGCCACAGCCAATCCTCTGCTTATTGGAGGAGAAGAAAAAGATTACAGAGGGACACCCGGAGCCTGATTCTCACAGAATAACTTTGAAAATGGGGCTGGTTGCCTTGCTGTTTTGTGCTTTTGGGAAAATGAACCAGGAAAACACGTGCGTGTGAGTGAACACACACGTGTGTGCATGCACACACACACAGCTAAGGAATCGAAGGTCCCTTCCAAAGAGATTGACTATACTGTAGAGGGAAAAAGACCGGACTGGATGCCAGGAGGCTTGGCTTCCCACTCTGGCTTTGCCACACTCTTCAAACGGGGGAGCGGAGGGCATCTCATCTCTCTGGGCCTGAATTGCCTCATTTGTCAGACAAGGAGGTGGATTAGATGGGCTCCCACTGGCCTTCCAGCCTTAACCTGCTGCAAGGCAGCCAAGGTTACACAGAATGTCATAGACAGAGTTGGAAACTGGACCTTTGCTGTTTAAGTGGGTGCTTTGAGCACTCCACCATGCTGTTCCCATTGATCATAATTGTCATCAAAAATGATCCGTCTCTTCACCATCAATAGCCTTATCACAATCATTGAAATAATATCACCAATAAATACTCTTTAATTGCACCATCATGAGAATCATCAATGCCATTATCTCCAGGAACATCTCACCCCCATCACCATCATCATCGCACTCACTTCACTGCCTGTTTTCTCTATGCTAGGCTTCACATGCAGGATGTGATTTCATCCTGACAGCAATCCTAGAAAATAGGCACCCTTTAAATTATCCTCATTGAATAGAGGAGGCAACTGAGGCTCCAAGCGGCACAAGTCTGGTAGTAAATGCCAGACTTTGGATTTGAACTAGGGTCTCTTTGGCTCCAAAATAAGCTTTCAGCCCCCACGCTACGAATCATCAGCATTGTTATCACAAGTATTCTCATCAGTGTCAGCAAAACCATTATCCTCTACATCAGCATCACCGAATCACCCAGCATCATCTTTTGAATTGTTCCCAGTGTCATCACCAGAATCAACACTGTTGCTAACGTTAACATCATCAGTATCAGAATCAATCTCGCCCATCTCATTATTGCTAATTTTGTTTTAATATAAATGCCATCATTAATTATTAGCAATATGGTTGTTGTCACTATCGTTGTCAATGTAGTCCATACTGATGTCGTAAATGACACGTATCCGTATCACCAAAATTGTTTTTGGAGTTGCTTCTAATACAGATGTCACTGTTAACATCACTACGGTCACTAGCAATGTGATGGTCACTGTTATCAATCCAGTCCACATCAATATCATAAAAGCAGAGTCATCTGAGCCCTCACGAACCTTACAAAGGATTACTGATACTGCCAACAATATGACCAACATCTTCAGTAGCATCATTACCAATACCATCCTTCCCAGTTCACCATTATTATCCTAATACAACTAAAATAAGAAGTACACATCTTCAATTCAGCGGATATCACAGATGTCAGCCTACTTACTATTGTAATTTGCCACCATCTCCAGCACTTTGGCCACCTCATGCGAAGAGCTGACTTATTGGAAAAGACTCTGATGCTGGGAGGGGTTGGGAGCAGGAGGAGAAGGGGACGACTGAGGATGAGATGGCTGGATGGCATCACCGACTCGATGGACGTGAGTCTGAGTGAACTCCGGGAGTTGGTGATGGACAGGGAGGCCTGGCGTGCTGCGATTCACGGGGTCGCAAAGAGTCGGACACGACTGAGCGACTGAACTGAACTGAGTTCCTGCTTATGAGTTGAGCTGTATTAGGTCTTTTGTCCCCTAGAACTCTTCTGCCATCCTGTGAGAGATGTGGAAGGCACAAATATTTGTCCCGCTGTCACGTAACCCAGGCAGATGCTGCCAGGGCCATCGGGAATCTGAGGCTTCTGCGTCTCCATTGTGAGGTGATTCCTGGTTCAGCAGTTTTAGGCCGTTGGATATCCTTAAATTCCACCCATCCTTCCCAGCCAAGTTACCTCCCAGTTTCCCAGTAGTTTTCCATCTCTTGCTTCCTTGTGCTTCTACTGACTATTGTTTTAATTCAGGTACAATATTTATAGCCCATCTTTTGTTCTAGAATGTGTGTGTCTGTCTCTTCCTAGCATGTAAGTTCCTGGAGGTGGGACCAGGTTTTTTCCATACCCCTCACAGGTTTTACACCAAATGTTCTCAATATACATGTCTGGAGGATTAAAGGAGAATGTTGGCTGGTCCACAAAAATCACGTGATGAAGTGTAAAGAACATCAGACTGCAAACCAAGACATCTGGAATTTAGTCTGAATTGTCCCTAACTGTGTAACCTTGGATCATCCATTTCCCCCTCTCCCCTTCTTTCCTCCATCTCCAAGCTAAAGGGTTCTGGGGCTCTATCTTCCAAATATGCTCTCAGACCACCCTTTCCTCACCCCGTTTCTGCTGTTGCCTACTTCAGACCCCACATCTCTGGCTTGAACCACTACGGATATTTGTTAATCAGTCTTCCTGCTTCTGCTCTACCCCTGTGTGGGGGCCAGAGCGCGCTCTTTTTAAAATTCTTATGTATTTATTTAGTTTAGTTTTCGGCCATACTGGGTCTTTGTTGCTGCGTGTGGGCTTTCTCTAGTTTCGACAAGCGGGGCTACTCTCTAGCTGCCGTGTGAGTGCTTGCTGCGGTGACTTCTCTCGATGCAGAGCACAAGCTCGGCAGCGGGGGCTCCTGGGCTTAGCTGCTCTGCAGCGTGTGGCATCTTCCCAGACCAGGAATGGAACTCGTGTCCTCTGCATTGGCAGGTAGATTCTTAACCACTGGACCACCAGGGAAGTCCCAGGATGTTCTTTTAAAATCCGTTTCCATTAGTCCCTTACTCCACAATACGGTTTCACCCTTCACTTATAGTAACATGCAGCTGCTTCTGCGGGCTGCAGTGGACACGCTCTCTCCCTGGCCGCCCTCGCCTCTCTCACCTCATGCATCATTACCTCACCCCCCTGTTCCCAGACACATCGTTCTTCTCGCAGCATCTTGAAAATCCCGACCTTGTTTCTGATGCGAGGCTGGCTCCTCTGCCTGCAAAGTACCTTCCCTGGAGCCTCACATGGCTGGCCCCAGAACATCATTCAGTTCTCCAACCAAGTGTTCCCAGCTCAGCGAGGCTTCCCATGAGCACCCTCTGTGAAACACCCCGTCCAGCAGGCCTCCTCTTCCTGCTGATCCTCCCACTCTGCATGTATGCACTGACTGTCTGCTACAGGGTTTCTCAACGTCAGCACTCTTGTGCTTTGGACTGGGTTGCTCTGTGCTCTGGAGTGGGAGGGGCTGTCCTGTGCATTGTGAGATGCTGAGCAGCATCCCAGGCCTATATCCACTAGCTGCCAGGAGCACCCCTTCCCAACTGTGACAACTGAAAATGACTGCAGAGGACTTCCCCAGTGGGCCAGTGGTTAAGACTCTGTGCTTCTGCTTTAGGGGGCACAGGTTTGATCACTGGTCAGGGAACTCAGGGGCTTCCCAAGCGGCGCTAGCAGTAAAGAACCTGCCTGCCAGTGTAGGAGGCATAAAAGATATGGGTTCGATCTGTGGGTTGGAAAGATCCCCTGGAGGGCATGGCAGCCTGCTCCAGTGTCCTTGCACGGAGAATCCCATGGTCAGAGCATCCTGGCGGGCTACAGTCCTTAGGGTCGCAAAGAGTTGGACATGACTGAGTGATTTAGTATGTACACATGCAGGGAAAAGATCTTATATGCTGCGTGGCATGGCCAAAAAAAAAAAAATTAAAATGTAAATGAAATAAAATAAATAAGCTACAGGGCAGGGGTATAAGAGAAATAAAAATAAATGCCTGCCGACATCATCAAGTGTACTCTGGGGATCAGCCCTGGTTGGGAACCACACTCTTCAAAAAGCTTGGGATACATCAGTGAATAAAACAGATCCCATCATCAGCATCTCTCTGTCCCAATCCCCTGGCCTTCGTGGGAGGAGACAGACAATGAATGTAATGAAGTAAATTGTGTCTATTCTAGAAAATGACAACTGCTAAGGGAAAAAATACAGCAAGTCAATGGTGCTGGAGCAGGTATAGTTTTAGAGGGTTGTTAGGGCAAGCTTTGTCCAAAAGGTCCTTTACAGTGACTATTATTTTTTTGTTTAATCATTGCGTGTATTATGACATAAAATTATATCAGAATCTTGTTCACTTGTTTGCTGTCTACCTTCTCCCCTAGAAAGTAAGCTCTATGAGGGCCGAAAATGTTTCTATTCTGTTCAACATTTTACAGCCAATACCTAGGACAGTGCTGGGCCCAGAATCGTACTTATAAATATGTAGGTCCATTTTAGGGACTGAGAACATGAGGCAAATAAGAGCTAAGCAGACAGCTTTTAGTCCCGGCCCTGATGTTGACAGATACCCCTTACCTCCATGTTCCATCCACAGGCAATACTGAGGCTTTCCCCGTGCTAACTGATTCCACTGGTAGTAAAGAAGTTCAATAATTTATTTAGTTTGTACTCAGAGATGTTTTTAAATACCTAATTCTTTGGGTAGAATATTAGCCTTTTTCTGATCAGGGCTAACCTGACCACAAAGCCTCTTGCCAGGGAAAGTGCCCTTCATCCTGACAAATCACTTTCCACGCTGACATTATCTTTTTTGGAAGAGAAGGCCAAGGCTCCCTGTCATTGAAGGTGTTCAGGGTGGTCCCCACCACTACCCTACGACTACTCTACCCTGTAGAAGGGACTCAAGCCCTGGATAGTGGTGACAGAGGATGAATGATTCAAAGCTTTAGTGCTCATCAAAATCACCCAGAGGGTCCCACCCCGAGATTCTGACTTAGTAGCCTGGAGAGGCATGCCAGTCCAGATGATGCCCCATGTGGCTCTTCCAGGGACCAGCGTGAGAGCGCTGCTCTAAAGGACCCACAGCTTCTCTCACGCCCGAGGTTCTGCTGATCCTTCCTTCCAGGCCCAAGATGCAGCTCCCTAGGTCCTGCCCATTCTTTGTCTTCTGTTAACTTTGAATTTGTCTTCTCCTGACATCTTCCATGGCCTTGCCTGGGGTCTTAACCATCTCATTTTCCCCTGGTATCCTCCCCTCCTTAAAAAAAAATAATTCCAGTCTTAGTCACAAAGTGAGGGATTCTTTTCAAAGCCAAAGGTCTATACTGACCTCTGCTGTGAAGGATGTGAGGCCAGGAGACCCTCTGCTCCCAAGGAGGTACCATTTGCATGGAGAGACTGGCATATGGATTTGGAACCCTAGAGAAGGATCAGAGATATCCCGTAAGGAATTGACAAGCACAGAAGGAAAAGCTGGCCTCCTTCCAGGGAAGGAGCGCACTTCGTGGTATGGCTAATCTCGGAGGGTTCCAGGGGAAGGTGTGATGTGAGCTGAGCTCTGTACAATTGAAAAAAAAAAAAAGGCAACTATGGGGTTGAGCCGTATGAAATTGCTGCTGTGCAAGACCTGTTGGCCCACAAAACCTGAAATTTTGTATGGCTCAATCTAAAAGGATTATTTTTATGTCTTCTATATGTCAGTTATATTATCCTCATTTTGTAGAAAAATTGGAGCCCAGAGAGATTAAATAAGCTGTCCAATGACACAGAGAGAGAGAAACAGGAACCCACTGATAAAACTCCACACCCTTGTTGCAAGGTTTCTCTAGCTCGGTGGGTCTCACGCTTTGGAGAAAACATCCAAATCCCTCTGACCACTCAGTCCCCTCCCACAGAGGACCAGTGCCTTCAGGTGGTGGTGCTGAGAATCTGCATTTCTTGGTGCATTACTGGTTTAAGTAGACAAAATAGAAGAAGACACCCTTGACGGGGTGAGCGAAGGTGCAAGGATGGGCAGAGCCCCCAAAGTGGGAGTGGGCATGGTTTGCGCCAGCGAGAGCAGGGACAATGAACCTGAGTAGGGGTGGAGGGAGCAGGTTGGAACCCTGGCTATGGAGGCTATGGAGGGTATCAGGCATGGGCTATCTCCTTCCTTTTGGTCCCCACATCTCTACCTCCCACCTTGCCCCATGCAAGGAGATAGCATCCAACAGCATCAGCCCACAGGAACTCAGAAAGGGTTGTTAGCCTAGATAATTTCCCCAGAGCCACTGATCCCTTCTGCGGAGCATGATAGACCCTATTTCATAAAGAAGACATGAATGGCTGTAATCAGATACAATGTTTGTGACGCTGAACAAAATGAGCAAAGGAAAAAAATATGCAGCCAGGCTATAATTATGGGTGTAATATTTCAGCCCATTAGCAAAAAATATCTCAGAAACCTGCTGCCCCGCCTTCTCAGCTAAAAAATTGGATGCTAAGCTGGTGAAGGCAAACAGAGAGAGCAGAGCACTGAAGCAGAGGCCTAATTAATTGCATATACAGTGTTTTTTTTTTTTTGGCTGGCAGTGGCTTCTGACAATTCTGGGCCTTTTGCTGCATCAAGTAAAAAAAGATTGTTTTTCCTAGCTGGGCTGCTCTGAGGACTTCTAGACACTGGTCCCTCTTCCTCAACCCTGCCCAATACTAGTCAAGGATGCGCGCGTGTGTGTGTGTGTGTGTGTGTTAAGTTGCTTCAGTCACGTCTGACTGTGCGACCCTAAGGGCTGTGGCCTGCCAGGCTCCTCTGTCCATGAGAGTTCTCCAGGCAAGGGTACTGGAGTGGATCGCATGCCTTCCTCCAGGGGATCTTCCTGACCCAGGAATCAAACCTGCGTCTCTTATGTTTCTGCAGGGGCAGGCAGGTTCTTTACCGCTAGCACCACCTGGGAAGCCCAGTCAAGGACATGCCACTTACCAAACACTTGGCAAATTTAGGAGTTTTGGTGTAATAATAACTATACTTGGTTGCTTGCTCTGTACGAGGTACAGTGATAAAGCTTTACAAAATCTCATTTTTCCCTTTGGGAGCAAGGTAAAGTGATGCAATGGATATTGTTGATGAACTTCAGGTCCCTTGCCAACAGCACCTGTGACTATCTTTGGGTGCCTACTTGTGAGCCACTGAAGTCATCTTGGCAGAGTACAGAGAGCTCCTAAACCCTGGGGGCCAGGTGTTGGATTGTGGCCCAGTCCCCTCAGGTTGCATATCCTCTATGGAACTTTGTAGGAACTCTCCACCCTGCCTGCCTCCCTCCCTCTGCATCCTGATCCCCTACTCCCTGAGGTCTTCCCTGGAGTTGTTTCTTTATAAATCACTTGCACATTATTCCTTAGCTCCCACTATGCTTCTGGGGAGTCAGCCTCAGACAGGGAGGATTAATTACCACTCTTTTTCCAGAAAGGAAACTGCAGTTCAGAGGGGATTGTAACCCAACTCAGGGAACTCAGTAAGAAATGGGGGGCTGGGGTTTGACTCCTTGTTTTCTGATCCCATTTGGCCTCCACGTGTAAACGCGGCACGTTCCCCCACACCCTAGTCCCTCGTCCCTAGGATCTGTATGCGATTGGGGCAGGTTGATGGGTCAGCAGCCGCTGTCCTAGGTTCTGGAAATGGACAATGTCTGGGTAAATCTGATAATTAGATCCATGCCTTTGTTCCTGGGCCTCTCTAATTACCTGCCTTTTACCTCAGGCTCACCAAACTCTGCAGGAGTCCTGTGTATGCATGTATTCATTTAGTCACTTATTTACTCTTGCAGTCACCCACCCATCTAACCTCATCCATTCGGCTAACCCCGCCCATTCATCTAACACCTACCATCTACCCATCCATCTGTCATCCCATCTGTCCATTCATCCATCCACTCTCTCATCCATCCATGTATTCACCTATCCCTTCACAGCCCCCAGTAACATTCTAGCAGGGGACATGGATTTATTCAGAAGTCAATTGCCATACCTTGGGATCTGTGCCCCATGGGAGAATGTACAGGATACTAGGGGCTCATAGGAGGGATACCTGATCCAGCCAAACTTCCCAAGGCACCTGAACTGGGATTTGGCAGGTAAATAGTGAAGAGAAGAGAGGAATAGGTAGATAGTCCCAGACAGAGAGAAGAGCAGGTGTGATACAATCCAATGGCCAGAGGTGAGTGAGTGTGTGAAAGTTTCTAAGGAATGAAGCACATTCATCTAGCTGGTCTTATGTGAGGGGAGGAGGTAAGAGATGAGGCTAGAGTAGCTGGCTGGGGCCAGCTGTGCAGGACATTGCTTTTGAGTGAAGGAGAGGATTGGGAGTGAAGAGCAGCAGGTGCCTCCAAAGAGTCTGTGGTGGTGTTGGTTTAGTCACTAAGTCCTGTCCGACTCTTGTGACCCCATGGACTGTAGCCCGCCGGGCTCCTCTGTCCATGGGATTCTCCAGGCAAGAATACTGGAGCGGGTTGCCATTTCCTTCTCCAGGGGATCTTCCCAACCCAGGAATGGAATCTGGGTCTCCTGCATTGCAGGCAGATTCTTTATCAACTGAGACACAAGGGAAGCAGTAGGGGAATATCAGGAGCAGGTTGGTATGGTTTAGAAGGTCACTCTGAGAAGAAGGAATGGGAGGAAGGGAGCCAGCAGTGGGACTGTGGTTGGGGAGGGGGTACCACTTGCCAGGGTGGCAGTGCCACTTGATGCTGATGGAGACAGGGGCTGCTGCTGTTGCAGGGGGAAGGAGAGAAGTGAAGTTTTGTGCCAAGAGGAAAGAGAATTAGAAGTGGGTGGGATTTGGTGATTGATTGGGCATGGGAGGCAGGGAGAGAGCAAAGTGAAGGGTGATTGCCTGTTTCCGGCCTGTGTGGTGGGGTGAGCGGAAGTGGAACTAACCAAGTCCCAGAGGGAAAGCAGGTGGGTAATGCAGGAGACCTGGGTTTGTTTGCTGGGCCAGAAAGATCCCCTGGAGAAGAGAATGGCTACCCACTCCAGTATTCTTGCTTGGAGAATCCCATGGACAGGGGAGCCTGGCAGACTACAGTCCATGGGGTCATTAAGCACAGGATATGAGGCTGGAGGTCTGGTGCTTAGTTTGGGGCAGGTTGAGTCTGAGCAGCCCCTGGGGCTTTCAAGTAGGGTTGTTCAGAAGATAATTTGATATCTAGGCCTGAAGCCCCAGATAGAGACAGGCACTGAGAGTAGAGAGGTAGGTAAGGGGCTTCCCTGGTGGCACAGTGGATAGGACGCCCTCCTCGGTCAGTTCCATATGCCCCATGGTGAACAAAAAGATGTAAGTATGACCACCACCCCTTGGAGTAGATGGGAAGGGCCAGGGGGGTGTGCGGACTGAGAAGGAGTGAGACCGCTGTCTTCTGCCAGATACCTCAATGCTGGCTGCCTCCCTGAGCAGTGGGCATCTCCCTTCTGGACTCCTCTCCACACATGGACCGCCTTCCTAGGCTCGCTCTACTCTCCAGCAAGCACTGGGTGCCTGGTCTCCCTGCATCAGGGCTTCTTCCTGTTGGCCCCTTTCCCCAGAGCCCACTGGGCAGCAGTTATGTGGGTCAAGTCTGGGTGCGTTTCTCTGCTTACCATGGGACGGCCTCTCCTTCGGGAGGGTTCTTTTGCATGGAGGAAGAAAGAGATATTGTTCTTCCCTGTGTGGCTGCTCACCAGAGCTGGAGGGGAGTAAGCATGCTTGTGTACTTGGAAGCTCAGGGGTCGACCTCTCTCCACCACTGCTTTTTAGAAATGTCTTTAATTATTCAATGACTATGGGCACACTGTAAAAAAGATATATAGCTCAGAACAGAAACAAACAAATATGATAGATTCCCTGCCCCTCATCCTGCTAGTGTCTTTACTTCACACTCTAGTGACAATTATCTTTCCAGATTTCACACTACATACACACACACGCGCATACTATGTCATGCTCATCAACTGGTTTTTTGGGTTTATAAAAATGTACTAGACCTATTTCTACATCAAAATGTATATAGCTCAACTTCCCACTTTTCCTTTTTCCTATAAAAATCATACAAGTTTATGGTAGAAGATGTGGAAATTCAGAAAAACATATAAAAAAAAGAAAACCCAAATCTGCCAGCATCCTAAAATCTCGTTACCCAAAGACAATGATTAACATTGAGGAAAACACATAAAATTTACTTTCACTGGACAATATTAGAAGAAGAAACTAACGTTAGAAAGCACTATGGAACTTCAAGTAGATTTCTCTTCAAAATAAGAGACATTAATCCTTACACATTTCTTAACTTTAAGTTAAATTGAGAAGTTTAAGCTGTAATGTTTTATTTTAATGATATGATTTCTAGTTTCTTAATGATTGCTAGTTTAGGAAGAAAATAAAGATTCCTCTGGTAAAAATCAAAAGGTACAACTGATTTCTAAACAAACAGACTAAACTCATCTATCTATGCATATATTTTTAAATTAAAAATAATTTTTTTTTAAGTAGGCCTACTGTTAGGATAACTTGTCAAGATAAATTATTGACATATTCAATCACTTTCAAAAAGAACAAACACATCAGGAGGAAATAATTATCACTTACTCTTGATACAAAACCACACAGATGATGTGTGAGCCCCAGGCATTCTACAGTTACCAGCTTCTTCCCACAGTACCTGACCAATGGCAGCTTGGCTCTGTGGAATGAGAAAGCACAATTTCCTACACTTCTTTAAAGGCTCAGAATCATGCCACAATTTAGATCACATTTTATCTGGGGTGTGACTTTCATGTACAGTTCATTGCCTTTCCCAGAGTCACTAATTACCTTTCTTATCCTTGTTGCTCAGAAGTGCTGCAAGCCTTAATTCCATGACGGTACTTAGCATCCTAGCATATTCCTCATAGGATTGACTAACACTGTTTTCTTTGAGGTTGTTCTTCACAGACTCTTCTGATGTCTCGTTCTGATTGGAGCTAATTGCTCATTAGGCCAGCTTCACAGCTGTCCTACTGGTATTTCTTTTTGTTGTTCTCCTGGATTAGTTCTATGACTTCTGGAGTCTGTTGTCTTCTTTCTTGGATTCTGTTTCCATTTTTCTGGGGTACATCCTCAAGGCATTTTTTCAGAAAATGTGGAGTCCCACTCCAGAGCCTGGGAACAGCAGCACCGTAGAGGGGTGGGGAAGATAGATGTGAGTGGAGAGGCTACTTCCTGTTTCTCTGCAGTTTTCCCCGGGTTTGGGTGGTGGCCACTGTTGGTCTCCAGCTTTCCGTCGGGGGAGGGAAGATGAGGTGGTGTGGACCATGGTCCCAGGCACCCTGTCCTCCACCACCCTCCACCGCATGGTGAGCTCGCTGCTTCTTGCCGCAGTGTATCTGCTGCTGGGCTCAGTGAGCGGTCCAGGGGCCGGCCATCAGGTGCGTGGGGGTGGGAGAGCTAGCTACGGGGAAAACTTGCCTACTGATCAGTTATGCAAGCAATGCATTTCTTGAAGACTATATCCCCACTGTCATTCTGCTAATGTCATGGTAGATGGAAAATCAGTGAATCTGGCCGTATGGGATATAGCTGGTCGAGAAGATTTTGATAGATTATGTCCCCTGTCCTATCTACAAACAGGTATTTTCTTCGTTTGCTTTTTTCTTGTGACATCTGCATCACTGCAAAGTGTTCGTGCGAAGTGTTACCTTGAAGTGTGATATCATTGTCCCTAAACTGCTATCATCCTGATGGGGCTAAACTTGATGGTAGAAATGATAAAGCCAATAACTGAGAAACAGAGGAGAACCAGCTGATTATTGTCACCTACCTGCAGGGTTTAGCTATGGCGAAAGAGATCCGGGCTGTGTAATACCTGGAGTGCTTGGCACTCAAGACAATGTTTTCGCTTGTTAGTTTATAATAATGTTCAAAATTTAATTAATTTATTTTAACTGGAGGATGATTGCTTTACAATATTCTTTTGATTTCTGCCATACATCAACATGACTCAGCCAAGGTATACATATGTTCCCTCCCTCCCACCTCCCATCCCATCTTACCCCTCTAGGTTGTCACAGAGCACCGAATTTGAGCTCCCTGCATCATACAGCAAGTTTCACGGGCTATTTGTTTTACATATGGTAATGTTTATGTTTCAACGCTGCTCTCTCAATTTGTCCTGCTTTCTCCTTCCCCTGCCCTGTGTCCACAAGTGGGTTCTCTCTGCCTGCATCTCCACTGCTGCCCTGCAGAGAGGTTCATCAGTCCACAACATCTTTCTGTATTCCATATGTGTGTTAATATATGCTATTTGTGTTTCTCTTTCTAACTTACTTCATTCTGCATAATAGGCTCTAGGTTCTTCCATCTCATTATAATTGAATCAAATGCATTCCTTTTTCATGGCTGAGTAATATTCCATGGTGTATATGTCCCACAACTTCTTTATCCATTCATCTGTCAGCGGACATCTGGGTTGCTTCCATGCCCTAGCTATTGTAAATAGTGCTGTGATGAAGAGTGGGGTGCATGTGTCTTCTCAGTTATGGTTTTTCTCAGAGTATGTGCCCAATAATGGGATTCCGAGTCATATGGTAGTTTTATTCCTAATTTTTTAAGGAAACTCTATACTGTTCTTCATAGTAGCTGTATCAATTTGCATTCCCACCAACAGAGCAAGAGGGTTTCCTTTTCTGGCATTTATTGTTTATAGATTTTTTGATGATGGCCATTCTGACAGGTGTGAGGTGATACCTCATTATAGTTTTGATTTGCATTTTTCTAATAGTTATATTGAGCATCTTTTCATGTGTTCATTAGCCATCTGTATTGTCAGAGAAGCCTGGCGTGCTATAGTCCATGGGGTCACAAAAAGTCAGACACAGCTTGGCTACTGAACAACAACAAGATATTGTTTCATGAAGTTACCTGAGACATCCTCTGGCCCACCTCCCATTGAGAAGAGGAAGAGAAAATGCCTGCTGTAAATGTCCAGACCCTCTCCTGCTCTGTCCCAGCCCCCTGGAAACCTTAATAAACTTTGCTCAAACCATGGAGCCTTTGCACTGAATATCAAATTTGTGTTACAGATTAGTTTTTCCATAAAACCATCTTGAACCAATCAATAATTTCTAGGTTTTGCTTGTTTAAAGTGTAAGGGTTCAAGCTTTCACATTCTATTCAAGTTCAGCCCTAAAATGACAAACTATCTTAAAGCCTTATTTTTCAAAAGCACTTATTCTTGCTCAGATTAAAAGTTGCCAAAATGTTTTGTGAACTAAGTTGCATTGTTGGGCTAAGAACACTGAACACTGAACCCTTGTCCTTAAGAAGACTGCAGCTTCCAAGGTTAGGAAATGCAGACACTTGCTAACTTAGTTTCAGATATGAAGAGCAGTTCCGCCTCCTTCATGAAACATTGCCATTTAATGCATCATAAATTTATTAACTCATGTTCATGACCTAATATTGTACTGTATGTCATAATGCACGTGTAACATCTCAGCTCTTTGGATAAATCTCTCTGATTTCACAGTGAGATTTTGTCCATTCCAGCAGAAAGTGGCCCAGGTTCCTACAGGTCCTTGGAATAGTCAAGGAGGGACTTCTGCACCTCTAGGGTAGGCTAGGGTCAAATGGCTCTTGTCCAGTAGGAAGAAGTTTTAGGAGAGACTTTCGGTGCTCAGACGGTAAAGCGTCTGTCTGCAATGCAGGAGACCCAGGTTTGGGTTGCATTGGCTACTGGCTATTGGGTTGGGATGATTCCCTGGAGAAGGAAATGGCAGCTCACTCCAGTATTGCCTGGAAAATCCCATGGACCACGGAGCCTGGTAGGTTACCATCCATGGGGTCACAAAGAGTCTCACACGACTGAGCTACTTCACTTTCACTTTTCAGCTCCTTACCTTTCAAGCCTGAGAGTGTAGACTCTCGGGAGTGAGACAGGCTGGGACCTGGGACCTTTTGCTGCGGTGCTGTAATGACTGCGCTTGGCACACCTTTCCTCGAGCAACAAAATACAAAGAAACTATAAGGGGCTAAAAATAACTGTATGCATGTACATTGGGGGCCAATTCTGGACAAAAGATACAAAGATACCAAAAACCTAACTGCCACTTTTGAAGAGCTGGGAGCAAAAGCAGGGAAAAGGGCAAGCCCACCGCCCCAGCCCCCCACCATCCACACACAATATCACCTAAAGTATGGGCAAACCACCTAAGGCACCCCTCCAAACTGACCCCTGGACAACCTTCACCCTCACCCCATGTAAGGAACAACTTTGTCTCTCCCCAAAGAGGTGTGCCAGCAAAGGAAACTGTTGCTTATTCTAGCTTGTTCGTGCCGCAGCAGGGGCCCCAGTAAAGCCTTGCTTAGAAAAAAATCAGTGTATTTGCTTTGGTGAGATTTTGAACAGAATTTATATGTTTTCCCTCTGGCGAAGTATCCTCTGGTTGAGGGCACTGGAGTGGAGTGTGTGGAACACTTGTTATTATTAAAAGGTGAAAACACTTTTGACAAAATATGGAG
The DNA here is from genome assembly GCF_001704415.2 of Capra hircus. Taxonomy (NCBI): domain Eukaryota; kingdom Metazoa; phylum Chordata; class Mammalia; order Artiodactyla; family Bovidae; genus Capra; species Capra hircus. The sequence goes on along the minus strand of NC_030817.1, from coordinate 84,122,570 downwards.
ATGAATTTATACTAATCATTGAAAGTGTCATGGGTAAAACTTTGAAAAGGTTAATTTCTGTCAAATACACTAGATGATGAAGAAATGTCCATATTAACACCAAGTGTTTTCTTAAGCTTTTCGTTTTTTAAACCTTCCCATCCCTTCTGAAGTTGGGCATTTAATTCATCTCCGACCTGGTCATTCTCAGAGTGGCTAACTTAGTAAGTGCTTTTCTTGTAGAACCCCTTCTTAATGAACAATATGCCTCCTTATATTATAAAATCTTTATGGATATACCTTAGGAAAAAATTTTTAGTAGATTAGTAAAAGTGTATTCCTATTTTCATGTTAAAAAAAAAGAAAGTGTGTATAACATAGGTGGAGTTACAAAGCTAGTGAATTTGAGTCCTTGAATGTTTTGAAATGTCTTCACTGTGACCTTGCACTTAAATAAGAGATTCCAACTCAGTTTCCTTTCAGATTGCTGTAGTGACTATTCAGGTGTATAAGAAAAACATCTAACGCAGTTTGATTGCTATTTATTTTTAGATATTTTCCATTTTTTCCCCTAAGAAGGTTTACGATTTCCTCTTGATCACTGGGCTTCAGAAACTTTCCCAATTTGTTGCAAAGTGTGCGTCTTTTTTCACTGCACCGGCTCTGTGGTGAGAATAGGAGATGGCTCCTGCTTTTCTGGTTGGCCTGCTTCTCTTTCCCTTGGGAACTACCACGGTCTCACTCTCTTCACGTGACTTCTGTTAATGAAGAGGATCCAATCTGAGGGTTCTTTTTCTCCAGCCAGGAGATTGGTTCAGGTATGGACATGTGATCCAGGTCAGGCCAATCAGAGTACTTTTTAGAGATGATTTAGATGCTGAGAAAGAGGATTATGCTTTTTTTTATCTGGGTTTGGTGGAAGGAAGAAGTAAGACTTGAGCTTCTAGAGGACTTCTTGGCCACAACAACTAAAGATCCTGCCTGGGCATGAACCCAACCCAGGGAGTCAGAGGGGAGGATGAGCGTGAAAGAGAGAAAGAGAGAGAGAATGAATGAATGAATGTCAAATCATGAACCTCTGGGGGCAGGGGAGACAGGAGTCATGTCAGACAATACACTCATTTTCTCTTTACAAGATTTAACTTGGTTTCCCTCAAGATAAACAAAAGAATCTTAATAATGGAATGACAACTTTTAACAACAACAACAAAAAAATCCTGTCTTTCAACAGCCAAGGAGTTTCTTTTTATTACTTGATTAATCCTTGGCTCTTGGACTGCAAGGAGATCCAACCAGTCCATTCTAAAGGAGATCAGTCTTGGGTGTTGTTTAGAAGGAATGATGCTAAAGCTGAAACTCCAGTACTTTGGCCACCTCATGTGAGGAGTTGACTCATTGGAAAAGACTCTGTTGCTGGGAGGGATTAGGGGCAGGAGAAGAAGGGGACGACAGAGGATGAGATAGCTGGATGGCATCACCAGCTCGATGGACATGAGTTTGAGTGAACTCCTGGAGTTGGTGATGGACAGGGAGGCCTGGCGTGCTGCAATTTATGGGGTTGCAAAGAGTTGGACAGAACTGAGCGACTGAACTGAACTGAACAGCGGGTCAAGAATCTTTCTGCAATGCAGGAGACCCAGGTTCAGTCCCTGGGTTGAGAAGAGCCCCTGGAGAAGGGAATGGCAACCCACTCCAGTATTCTTGCCTGGAGAATTCCTTGGACAGAGGAGCCTGGCAGGCTACAGTCACAAAGAGTTGGACATGACTGAATGACTACCACTTCCTCCCTTTCATGGCTTCAGTTCTTGTCTAAAATTCCTGTTATTTGAATATTGGCTTTCTGAGATCTAGCCTCCCTCTCCTTTTGTCTTTCCTCATCTTAAAAACCACTTTGACATTTTCATCTATATTCTGATACAGTTCCTAGACTTTATTGTTTGATTTGGTCTTTCCTCTCTTCAGCCCTTTTATTAAGTTCTCCATTTCAGCCAGCTTCTAATTCTAAGAACTTTTAAATTTTGTCTGTTCTGTTCCCCCCCCCCACCATGGCAAGTTGCTTTTGTTCTCTGCATGTCACAGTCAGTGAATCAACATTTGTTCTCTGTTTGCTGTGTCATCTCTGTTTTTCCTTCTCAGTTGCTCTGTTCTCTTTGATTCTTCTCTTTTCTGTGGTTGTTTTCCTCAGAACTTAGTCATTCTCAGGCATCCATTAATGTGTGTGAATGAAAAGCTACATTGATAAGTACTGGCTCAGATGGGACGTTCCTCTGTGTGGATATATGTTTATATAGATCTTCTGGAATAGGCCTCTCTCCTACATGGGTCTGGGGTCCTGGAACTGTCTGGGTGAGGTTTGCTGACAGGGAGCAGAAATGCAGCCTCCTGACCTGCCACCATTGCTGAAGTAAGATGACTTTCCTCTGAATGTGGAAAGCCTCAGTTACAGAGATTTTGATTTATGAGATGCCAAAAATCCTTAAATTCTTCAAATTGCACATCAAAAAGAAGAGGACTAATGGGAAAAACATGGGTAGGGATAAGTTACTCAAAAGTCAAGCCACATTATCATCGGAACATTCACAAAAGTACTAACAACACAAGTTGTTGAAATGCTGGGGTTTAAAAAAAGTACATGATAAATTGCTAACAACAAAAAAAAATTTACAGTAAATATAAGGCTTAACTTTTTTTTTTTAAGCAGGAGTATCATGATACAAGGAGATATGAGGTAGATTGCTGGCTTTTTGTTGTTGTTGTTTTGGCTGGCCCTTATGGCATTTGGAATCTTAGTTCCCTAACCAGGGATCAAACCCACGCCCCCTGATGTGGAAGCATAGAATCTTAACCACTGGACAACCAGGAAAGTCTGGTTGTAGGTTTCTGAGTTATGAAAACGAGAGCAAGATACACAGAGAACACAGAGCACCATGTAATAACCCCTTCTAAGACAATGCCGTGACCGTGAGCAGGAGTGTGGTTGCACGTCCTGTGCACTGTGCTCCTGGGTTCAGCTTGTGTTGCCTTCAGCTGCTATTACTTGGTGGCACATATCACAGGATGCAGGGAAAAGTGCTGTATAAACCAATGCAACCCTCACACGGGACTGACATCATGATCCCATGTATCAGCTATGGATATGCTAATACAGATATAGAGACACATTGTTAAAACAGACCACGTTTTTTCCCCTACCCTGGACTCTCTCTCTGTTTTTACCCCCTGAGTCTGTGGAGGAGGTCAGGAAGGGCAAGGCTACAGAAATCCCTGCAGAACCCCCCATTTTGACAGTGTTCTTGACTTTTTCCTGGGATTGAATGCCAAGGCCATTGGTTCTGTACTTTTAAGAAGGGCCTGGAACGACTGGCCCAGCTATGAATCTAGCAGTTTCATTTGCCCCAAAGCATCCTTGTTTTTGTAGCTGTCTCTCTGAGGCTCCAGCTTCAGTGACAAGTCCCTTCTGGGCCTGCAAGGAGTGACATGTTCCTTGCTCTGGTTCTCAATCAACTGGATCCCATATTCCTTTTGAACTGTGGTGTTGGAGAAGACTCTTGAGAGTCCCTTGGACTGCAAGGAGATCCAACCAGTCCATCCTAAAGGAAATCAGTCCTGAATATTCATTGGAAGGACTGATGCTGAAGCTGAAACTCCAGTACTTTGGCCACATGATGTGAAGAAAAGTCCCTGATGCTGGGAGAGATTGAAGGCAGGAGGAAAAGGGGATGACAGGATGGGATGGTTGGATGGCATTACTGACTCGATGGACATGAGTTTGAGCAAGCTCTGGGAGTTGGTGATGGACAGGGAAGCCTGGCGTGCTGTAGCGTATGGGGTCACAAAGAGTTGGACGTGACTGAGCAACTGAACTGAACTGATTCCTGCAATCTTTCAGAAATTCTTCCATATTTTGGTTCATTAATAGCATCCTTTCTTATTGTCTAATACGAATTTACTCTTTCTCAGAGTATCTTTTCTGACTTTTTTCCAGTTGGGCTTTGGTAAGGAGAGAATTTAAAGTCTGTGTGCTGTCTATACACAGGTTGAACTGGGAAATCTCTCCACCACTTTTTGTCCTTTTGACTTTGGCCAAGGCTTTTCACAATTTTGAACTTCAGGTTATTTTTTGGAAAAAGGGAATAGTAGTAATATCAGTCCTGCCTGCCTCCCAAGGGGTGGGACAGGATGAAGGGACATGGAAGTCATCTGTGAACAGAAAGAGTGGCATAAATTTAAGTTGTTATTAGCTCATGGAAAAGAACCCCCTAATTTGGCAGATGAGAAAATGAAGCCAAGAGATGGGAAGCAATTTTGGCCCAAGGTTACCCAGAAACCTCCAGCCTCTTGGCTACTGGGCCCCATTTTCTTTCCAGGCCCCGTTACCCTGCAGTCTGCAAACAGCCAGGGATGCATTTCTGGGGGCAGAGCAATTGAGGATTCGGAAGAGGCAGAGATGGCATAAATAATTCAGTGATTGCCGACCACGGGCCATTAAATTTTCCATGATCTGTTTTATTGTATCTGTTCTGCAGCGATACTCTCTTCCAGTTCAGATGCAAAGCAGGCATTTCACTGTGCCTACAGGAGCTGGCCACTGCTCCATCTAAGGGATCCAAGACCACGGAAGCCTTGGCCTTGGGCCCAGCTGGGCCCCTGTCTTAAAAGGTGGCCAAACAGAGGTTCACATCACTGAGGCCTGAGAGTCACGCCTCTCTCCTCCTGCTCCTGATATTCACTGAGCCACAGCAGAAGGTGACTCTCACCTTCAAGTTCAGGATCCACTTACAAATGACCTCTACTCAAGAGTCTTGGCATTGTCACTGATAATCAGCAGAAATGTAGTGGGTTGGGTGGGGTGAGAGGTTCAAAGGATTAATTTGGTCATTGTAAGAATTAAAGTGCACCCTGATTTTTTTAACTCTGTTTTGGCATCTTTGGCATTTCTTTATATACAGGGAGCCTCAAAATCTGGCAGTGGCTTGGGCCCCAAAGATCATGCTATGCAGAATCCTAAAGGTGGTGGGGACTCCCATACAGATGAAGAAACAGGCTCAGAGAAGAAGGTGACCTTGGTCAGAGGCTCAGCCAGCTGGTAGTAGTGTGAGTCCAGGGTCCGGTGTCAGGACTTACAGAACAGAGCCCTTCCCTTGGGTACGGGTCTTGGATGGGAGACCTTCCCCTGCCCTGATCATCTCGGGTGATCATCTCTGCTCCTTGGGGTTACTGTGGCTTCTCAGATTTGTCTGTAGAATAGCCCACCATCCCCAGTGTCCTGAGGACCACAGAGTTTCCTGAGATGGCATTTCCAAGCATGCCTTCAACCCACAGTGAGGCGGAGGGCAAGGAAGAAGAACTGGGCACTGCAGGTGAGCTTCTCCCCATTGTCTGTGGTTCAGGAGGCTTGGCCAACGGGCATGGCCTTGATGTCTCCCTTCTACTCACTGACATGATAACAGGGCAGGACGGTGCATGGAGTCAGCCAAGGGCTAGAAGCCAGACAGTTGCCTAAGAATCCTCAGCGTTCAGTGAAGTGTGGTAGAAAGAACGTAGGATATGTATTCTGTAGGCTGGCTCCAAATTCCAAATTTATGGCTTAATGGTTATGGGCATAAGAGAAACCACATCCCCTCTTAGTGTCCTGCCACATGAAGTGGAGATGCCAAATCTGAATCCATGGGACTTTTGAGAGGCTCTCTGGTAATGACAGTTTTGAGCTGCCAAAGTCCTTTTGGCATTGCCATCAATTAACCACTGCTATCTAACCAAGCACTCCAAACAAAACCTGATGGCTTAAAGCAATCACTCATTATCATTCACAACTATCCAGGTTCACCGGCACTCATCTCATGTCACCTTTGGTCAGTGGGTAGCTCTGCTGATACAGGCTGGACACCCTCGCATGTGTGGGGCCACTTGGTTATGAGCTGGTCTAGGGTGGGATGCCTCAGCTCTCTCGCCCTCCAGCAGCCTAGCTCGGGCTAGTTCATGTGGCAGGTGCCTGGTTCTAAGAGAAAGCGCAGGAACGCATAAGCCTCCTGAAGGTTGTGCTTGAAACTGACACACATTGTCACTTTCGTCACATCCTATTAGCCAGAGAAGGTCACAAGGCCAGCTCAGATTCAAGGTGGGAGTTGAGGCTGTATCCCCTTCATGATGGGAGGAGACACACGGTCACATTATAAAGAAAGTGGATGCAGGAAGAGTGCAGGATTGCGTCCAATTATACAATCAAATCTGGGGCTTCCCAGGTGGCGCTAGTGGTAAAGAACCCGCCTGCCAGTGCAGGAGAGATCAGAGACATGGGTTCGATCCCTGGGTCAGGGAAGATCCCCTGAAGGAGGGCATGGCAACCCACTCCAGTATTCTTGCCTGGAGAATCCCATGGACACAGGAGGCTGGTGGGCTACAGTCCATAGGGTCGCAAAGAGTTGGACATGACTGGAGGGACTTAGCACGCATCCACATGCAAGCAAATCTTCACAATCCTCAGGACCACAATCTCCTGCAGCGAGTCTGAGATGGACTGAGACAGACATAGGACGACAGTACCAGGTGTAATTTTCAAGTGGGGGACGTGGCTCATCCAAGGCCACACAGTTGGTGAGTGGGTATGAGAACCTCAGACTTTTAGAGTCAAGCACCACATGTCAAAACCAGTCTCAGGGTAATTTCTTCTACTGAATTTGTTCTTCAGAAAACCCAATAAATAGTGATTTGGGGGTGTCTACATGTGTGTTCCTCTTTTCTCATGCTGCAATTTTAAAAGGTCAAGGAGGATCTGAGATTATATTTTCTGGCTCTTCCTTCTGGAAGGGAACCCTGAGGAAGAAGGACAAGCCCCATCATGAGACCTAGATTCAGATTCCAAGGCTTGAAGAACGTGACCCCTGCAACTGTTTTATTCTTTTAGAGATGCATACAGAGAATTTTTATCTCTTGTCCCTGGGCTTCTCAAGACTGTGATCTCACCCTAGTGAAGAAAGACCCTCATGACCTGTCATCAAGACAATTGCTACCATCTCCTAATTGGCCTTCTCCTCACACTCTGCTGTCCCAAATCCATCTTGCTTATGGTGCCAGAGTAACCTTTCAGATAACTTGGCTCTGATTGTGACATCCACTGGGGAGAATATCTTCTAGGAGAGTGTGCGCTTTTTATTTTTAAAATATTTATTTATTTGGCTGCCCCGGGTCCCGGTTGCAGCATGTGGGATTTTTAGCTGTGGCACGTGGGATCTAGCTCCTTGCCGTCCTGTGCTGTGCTTAGTCGCTCAGTCGTGTCTGACTCTTTGCGACTCCATGGACTGTAGCCTGCCAAGCTCCTCTGTCCAAACCTGGAGCCCTGAAATGGAGAGCACAGAGTCTTAGCCATCAGACTACCAGGGAAATTCTGGAGAGTATGTTCATAAGCATGAGCTTGAGAGTTGGGCAGATCCAGATTTTTTGTTTTTGGTTTGTTTTTTCGGCCTTGTCATGCAGCATATAGGATCTTAGTTCCCCAAACAGAGATTGAACCCGTATCCCCTGCATTGGAGTACAGAGTCTTAACTAGACCTCCAGGGAAGGCCCCTGGGCCCCTTTTCTGACCTTCAGAAGTTACAAAGTCACCTCTGCTGTTATTCTATCAGTCGAACCAATCACAAAAGCCTGCCCAGTTTCAAAGGAGAGGGAACATAGACTCCATTGCTTAATGGAAGGAATATCCAAGTCCTGTTATAAGCAGAACATGTAGGTCAGGAGATGTGGCTTTGGAGATCCAACCAGTCCATTCTGAAGGAGATCAGTCTTGGGTGTTCTTTGGAAGGACTGATGCTAAAGCTGAAACTCCAATACTTTGGCCCCCTCATGCGAAGAGTTGACTCATTGGAAAAGACTCTGATGCTGGGAGGGATTGGGGGCAGGAGGAGAAGGGGACGACAGAGGATGAGATGGCTGGATGGCATCACTGGCTTGATGGACACGAGTTTGAGTGAACTCTGGGAGTTGGTGATAGACAGGGAGGCCTGGCGTGCTGCAGTTCATGGGGTTGCAAAGAGTTGGACACGACTGAGCGACTGAACTGAACTGAGCTGATCTTGGAAAAGCATAGTCTGCCACACCAACCTTGTGAAGGGCTCTGTGGCCAAGAGAGGTGGGAAAGGATGGTTTATAAGCCTAGACTCTAGGACCAGGCTGCCTGGCATCCCACCCCGGGCCCTCCACTGCCTGGCTGTGTAACTGGGCAAGTTCATGTACTGTAGTGTGCCTCAGTTTCCTCCTCTGTAAAATGAGGACCTCAGCAATTCCTACCTCCTGGGGTAGCTGTGAGGATTAAGTGAGTTAATGTAGGAAAATGACCTAGGATGGCAGGTAGTAAGTTCCATGTTGGTGTCTGCTGTTACCATGACTGATGTTATTAGTATCGTCAGTTACCATCAATATTTACTGATTGATTAGACAAAGCTTTCAAGGTGAGGAAGAGGAGAACATCACCACTTATATAGTCCTGAATAGCTGTGGCATGGTTCAGTGTCCTACGGGGCCCAGGGGGAGCCTGACTTTCTACTCACAGATCCAGTTCCTCCCTTACAGCCCAAGCTGCTGACTCTGGAGATCCAAGGTCAGGAAAACATCTAAGGAGCTTGGGACTTACAGCAAATGAGACACCAGCAGGTCTCATCACTACCACCACCATCATCATATCATCAAACCAGGGTTTTTGGTCCCATCATGTATTGCCTGTCAATGCCAGGTGGATTTTCAATACCCTAGACAGAAGTGTGTCACATACAGCCCCACACTGCACTTCAGGAACAACTCTGGAGTTCTGAGAACTCAGCTTTCAGGAGCAGAGCTTGTAGTCTATGAAAACAGGCCAAAGCTTCCTTTTCCTCAGTGCAGGGCGCTGTGGACATGCTTTAGAACAGCAAGCTGCTGGGGCTTCACTGGGATCCCTCTCATTCCTTTGTCCACCTCTGGCAAGCCTTTGCTTTCATCTGCCAGCAGCTCTTTTTTCAGAGGTTAGCAGAGAGGCAGAAGTGCCTGGGAATTTAAGCCCCCCACTGGTGGCTCTTGACTGATGATGGATGGTGGGGACATATGGAAGCTGAGCTCTCTTGTCTGAATTGAAATGACTCTCAGGAGCGACTCACACGGCAGAGTTCCCAGTGGGATCAGGCTGAGGTTACCCTCTGTGGGGCTCTGCCAAGGTCATGTGCCACCCCAGCTTGGCTTGCTCTCCACCCCGTCCGGCTTCCCCCAATCCTTGACTGCTTTCTCCTGTGAGGGAGAAATCAATTACCTAAGCAACTACCTTCCCATGAACCCTCTATTCAGGGGCTGCTTCTGGAGAACGTGAACTGAGAGAGACAGGATGCACGGGGCCTGAGGGAGGGAGACAGTCATGAGCTGCGCCCGGTATGGGAGGCTGCTGGCCCCAGCCCTAGCGTTTCTGTAGGGTCTTAACTCCTGCAGGCTCTTTGTTCTCCAGCGATGATGTCTCCCCAGGTATTGAGGGGTGACCTGTTTTCACATCAGCTCTGCTTCCCAGGAGGCATAGTGGTAAAGAATCAGCCTGTCAATACAGGAGATGAAAGAGACGTGGGCTACAGTTCACAGGGTCACAAAATGTTGGACACGACTGAGCAACTGTGCATGCACACACGCGTACATTAGTTTCTGTTCTTCTCAGAGCGGCTTAGTCTTGCGCTTCCTCCCGCCCTTGGCACTTGCTCAGTGGAAAATCCCAGCCTCTCACTCTCCAGCCCACCTGCTGCCTCAGCCTCGTCTGCGGGGAGGGCCTGGCTTTGGTTCTGGTGCCCACTGAGTGGGCCCACAGAGGTCTTCCCGTCACTCTGTGCTCAGATGAAGTGCTGAGGCCTGGGGTGCAGGACCTGGCTTTCCCAGAAACTGTTTGGAAAGTTCCAATGCAGCCCAAATTTTCAGGGGAGTGTTAATTTCCTGGGGCTTCCCAGGTGGCACTAGTGGGAAAGAACCTGCTTGCCAATACAGGAGACTTGAGATGTGGATTTGATCCCTGGGTCAGAAAGATCCCCTGGAGGAGGGCATGGCAACCCACTCCAGTATTCTTGCTTGGAGAATCCTGTGGACTTAGGAGTCTGGCAGGCTACTAGTCCACCAGGTCGCAAAGAGTTGGACATGACTAAAGCAACTCAGCACGCACACACGCACGTTAATTTCCTGTAGCGCTAACCTTAGACTTCGAGAGACAGGAGCCAGAAGATAGATCCCTCCCATCCATTTCCCCTGCAATGCCTTGTTCCCAGGCTCAGCAATTCCACACGCTGAAGATATACCACGTGGCTGGGACACACTGGGACACCCCACCTTGTATTGCTTTTCCTCCTTCCCTGCTTCATTTCCATGTTTCCTTCACTCTTGCTGCCCTGGGCTTGTGCCTTTTAAGGAAGACTGAGTTCACGCCCACGGCTGCCATTTGATGCGGTTCTTGGCTGAGAGCTTGGCTGGGGCTGTCCTCCCAAACGGTCACATGTGGCCTCCCCCAAGTGCTTGGGCTTCTCACAAAGTGGGGTGCTGAGAGGGTGTACCCTGAGACCAAGAAACCCTTGCAGAAGCTGCAAGGCATCTCATGGCTGAGCTGCAGAAGTCCTGACATGTCGCTTCCACTGCATTCTAGAGATCTGTTATTTGGTCAAGTAAGTCACTAAGACCAGCCTGGATTTAAGGATTACATTTTACCTTTTGATGGAAGAATAAGCAAAAAAGTGTAGCTATTTTCAATCCAGCACAATGAGGTCCTGCACAGACAGCACAGTATCTGGCACGTGCTGGGTGCTCAGTAAATGTTAGTTCAGGGTGTGCCCTCTTCCTGCATTCATTCAGCACATGTCCAGCTCAGGAGAGGCCAGTTCCAACTCTCCACCAGCTTCTCCTTGGCCTTCCCAGGTGGCCATCAGCGTGCAGAAATGACAGGCAGGCAGGGTGACAGTTCTGAGCCATCCAAATTTGAAGGTAGTTTGATGTGGCAGAAAAATCTAGGAGACTGGGTTTCTGCCTCTAATTACAACACTAAGTTTTTAGTTGTCCCGAGCAAGTCCATTGCCCTTTCTAGACTCAGTTTCTCTGCTTATCAACCGGAGGATTGGACGAGATGAATTCTAAGGTCCTTACTGGCCCTGCTGTTTGAAGATTTTGCTGATGCTCTGGAATGTTCCTCAGCACTCATAAACTGATGGCCAGGATGTGGGGCTTGATGTTTTCTCTACCCTCATGGCAGGGACTGTCCCGATTCTCATCTTTGGTGTCACACCTGGGCCCCAAACCTTGCCTAAGCTCTCAGAGGCCTCAAAGGTGCCTGACTTTTAAGCCAGACCCAGCCTCACTTCCCGTCATGAACTCAGCCTCTGAAAGTCCCTTCTGTACATGAGATGTTGGCATCATTAAGGTGGTGGCGGGTCCACGCCTCCCCTGCTCCTCCAGGGAACCTCCAAGGCTTTACTTACCTCGGATCACAATGTATAGCCTCCCTTGCCCTGAGCTGGAGCCCAGCCTCCCGGTTCGTGCTCAGCAAGTTTTCCAGTTCATTTCCTGGGAGCTTTCTGGTGAAGCGAGATGTGATTCTCAGCAGGGCTGACGGAATTTGGAGATTTCTTAGACCTCACCCCCGCTGTGAGTGGGAAAGTTTCTGCCTCTGGAAATATGACCACAGCATAAGCTTTTATCACTCAGCTTCTGTCTAGCAGGGACCACGAGGCTGTGGGGAATTGAGTCAATTTTCAATACGGGGTAGAAAAATGTTTCAATGCACAATGTCCCCTGCCAGCCATCCTCCTGGTGATGGTCTCATGATTGTTTCTTGGAATGTAACATGAGCCGAGACTTGAGGGGTGAATTTAACCAGGTACTAGGAAGATGGGTATGTGCCAGGTGGCGCAGTGGTAAAGAATTCGCCTGCCAATGTAGGCGCTGTGTGTTTGATCCCTGGGTCAAGAAGATCCCCCGGAGAAGGAAATGGCAATGCATTCCAGCATTCTTTCCTGGAGAATTCCATGGACAGAGGAGCCTGGTGGGCTACAGTGCATGGGGTTACAAAAAGTTGAACATGACTGAGGACACACACACGCACCCATGCATGTATTTTTCCAAACAAGGGATGTCTCAGGTTGCCAAGACAGAGATGAGTAGGGGGATCTGCATGGTAAAATGACCGGTTTGGAGGTGGTTTGGCTCTGGAGCATGAAGAAAGAGATGTCTGGCTTTCTGTGGCTTGGGTGCCTTGGTGGACACTGTTGGTTACTGAGATGGGGAGGGCTGGAGAAGAAGTTACCCAGTGGATTCACTAGAGGAAATTTTAAGCTTGAGAGGGGCTGTGAGGTACACAGATGAGTGGCTCTCTGGGTTCCAGTCTTGGTGTGACTGTGAAATCTGCCAAGAGCCCCCTCTGAGTTGTCTGGTCTGGGTGGTCACTGAGCTACTGTCTCAGAAGCAATTGATGAGGAGCCTGTCCCTCCTCCACAAGGCTGAAGTGGATGGAATGCACTCAGGTGGAGTAGGGGTGGGCATTTACCACTCAGGAGGAGGTCTGGCCTGCAAAGGACACTGAGAAGGAAACACAGACCCCTGCGCTCCGTGGTTTACCAAGAGGAAGTGGTCACCGCTGCTGGGTTCTGAGAGGTCAAGGAAGTGGACGTCAAAATGTTTTGGCTGGTATCTCAGCCCACATACTCGTCATTCGCTCACAGGATGCCAGAAAACTTCTCCTTGCCCATGACACCCAGATGCCCTTCTACAGGTCCCAATTTTTCCTGAGCCAGAGCTTACCCACTGGGCGTTGCTGGTACTCAAGGGTGCCACCGACAATCAGAACAAAGCAAAGACCTGAACGTGGCTTCTATTCAGCTTCTGGGCATGAGCCTTTCTGGCATCTTTCAGCGCAAATTGAGAGCATGTGGGAGGGTATGGCTGGAAGGTGGTGTTTCCCAAAGGAAGCCATCACTGAACCCCACTCCTGTCCCCCACATCCCTCCTGCCCCTTCACTTCCTCTCAAGAAGGAAATGGAAACAAGGGGCCAAAACTGGAGCCTTTTGGATCTATGGATTTATTTCTTTATTTTTTAAAAATTGATTTATTTATGTGAGTGCGCTGGGTCTTAGTTGTGGCATCCTGGATCTTTAGTTAGAGCATGCAAACTCTTAGCTCTAGCAGGTGGGTCTAGTTCCATGACCAGGGATCAAACCCTGGCCCCCTGCATTGGGAGCACAGAGTCTTAGCCACTGCTCCACCAGGGAAATCCTTGGACCAGCATTTAGAAAAACCAAATTTCTACAGGTTTTGATGAAGCCTGTAATCTGGCATCAAAGTCAATTCACTTCAGTTAGATTCAAAACGAATCAACTCAACTCCTCTGTCAGTTCAAATGAATCCTAGAAATTTACAAGAGTCTACCTGCACTGGAGAAGACGGGAGAGATGAAGACCTTAAGGGTTTGGGGCTAAAGTGATCTCAGAGGAGCCTGCTGGTCTGTGGGTAACAGACTGGGTCCATAGGGCAAAGGGGTCTCCTCTTCTGGGAAGAGAGGGGACCAGGGCCAGCCTTTCACAGAACCAGCTTCCTGAGAAGAGGTCAGACATCCACTCATGAGTTGGATATTCATGAGTTACAAGAGATGATGCAGCCTAGCCCACCATCTGTCTCTTTCTCAACAAGCTCGTCTACTGCTCACATTTCCAAGGAAGGAAGATGGGTCAGTTTTCATTAAAAAAAAAAAAAAAAAAAGGCTATTTTGAGAAATGGGAACATGGCACACACTTCTGTGGGATGGATGAGGGAAGCAGCCTGCAGGGCCACCTGTGAGACTGCTCCCCCTCAAAATTGGGCTGTCCAGACCGAAGGCCCCCTCCCACTCCCATTTGATCTGCAGCCGTCGCATCTAGAACCCTGAGGCCAGAACACCCACCTGGAAGACCAGAGGCAGTGAGCCCATTGCGCAGATTAACAACCGAGGCCCAGGGAAGCTAAGGGATCTGCTAAACCATGAGAGCAGAACTGTTTCCTATTCGTCTTCCCGGCCCCCACTCCACTCTGCTATACTCAGATATTTATTGAATTATTGAGGAATGGATTTACTCATGGACCCACAACCAAATGGGGGAGAATCAGGGTCTAAACCTACTCTCCTTCCTTCTCCTCCCCTGGAGGAACATGTCCATGCACCCTAGGGGACACAGACGAGGCAGCTGGAAGTGAAGTGCCCACACCGACCAGACCTAAGCATGAGATGGCAGCTAGGCCATTTCACAGATGAACAAATTGAGACCCAGTGACTCGTCCACAGTCACACGGGGAGTTTAGGGGCAGGAGAACATCAGCTTCACAGAGAGGGCCCAATCCTTCCAGATGGCAAATCTGGGGTCTGCTCACCTCCGCCTTTTCCTTGCTGTGTGACTTTGAGCAAATGATTCAGCCAGTCATTCTGATCTGGGAAACAGATAATAGTCCTATCTCATGCAGCGGGGAGGAGGATTCTGTGAGGCAAGGAGGGGAAGTGCCTTGCCTAGGCCGTCACAGGTGGGCACTAGATCCATGGGATGGCAGAAGGTATCGGAGAAGGCCAAGACTCATACAAATAGCTCATGTTGAGAGTTTCACAGCTATTCGCTCGTCTGTGGAGTGGAAACTGTTATGTTATCTCCATTTGACATGAAGAGGCTAAGCCACATAGGCTAAGTCATGTGCCCAAGGCTGCTCGGCCTGGAGAGAGCAGAGCTGGGACTCCCCACAGTGCTATTTGGCTCCGCAGGCCGGATTTCCAGGCCAGTGCCTTCTGCTGTCTGCCTCTGGCTGCTGCCTAGCCCGTGACCGTTATCTGCTTCTAGTCTTCCTTCCCCAGCAGCCACAAGATGAAGGAAACCTACCAGAAAGGCCTGCCAGCCTTGCTGGACTCTGAGAAGCCAGGACCAGACGTGGGAATGGTCCCTTCCCTTCTCCCTCATCCCCTGTCCCCTGCTGCGACAAGGCCAGCTCTGACCCCCTAGCCTCTTCCCATGAGCAATCTGCAAAGCACTAAAGCAGATGAGGGCTTTGGCCCTGCGGAGTAATCTGGCGGACAAAGGCAGGGAGCTGCTGGCTTTGCAGAAATGGAGCACCTGCACAGGCACAGAGGCTAGGGGGCTGGGGAGGGAGGTGCCCTGGGAGCTCTTCAGCTGGTAAGACTGTGCCTCTGCTTGCTTCCACCTACTCCCATCCAAGCCTTGCCCTCTACCAAGCATGGCCTCCTCTCTGGGGCATGAAATGTAAGTGCTCCTGCTCAGGGAGGAATTCGAGGTGAGCTTGAAGCAGGGAGGCTTTGGCTCTGGGGAAGGGCTCTGGCTAACATGATCTCATTCCCTACGTGTTCTATGGCAAAGCAGCCCAATGCAAAGCAGTCAAGTTAAACTTCCTTGCTGAGCAGTCCCTCTCGAGTCCCTCTGACCCCCTCACAGAGGGAACAGCCTGTACACCCCCATTACCTGTTACCAAAAAGGCACGGGTCAGGGACTTCCCTGGTAGTCCAGTGACTAAGATTCTGTGCTCCTAGTGCAGCGGACCACGGTTCTATCCCTGGCTGGGGGACTAGATCTCATATGCTGCAACTTAAAGATCCCACATGGACTTCCCTGGTGCCAATGCAGGGACACAGGTTTGATACCTGGTCTGGGATGTTCCCACGAACTGGAACAATTAAGCCTGTGCACCACAATTACTGAAGCCTGCGTGCCATTGAGCCTATGTTCTGAAATAAAAGAAGGCACTGCAACGAGATACCCTGGAACTGCAACAAAGAGTAGCCCCCACTCGCGGCCAACTAGAGAAAGCCCAGTCAGTGCAGCCATAAATAAGCAAATAAATTATGTACTGGAGTGGGTAGCCTTTCCCTTCTCCAGGGGATCTTTCCAACCCAGGGATCAAACCCAGGTCTCCCGCATTGCAGGCAGTTTCTTTACCAGCTGAGCCACAAGGGAAGCCCAAGACCACTGGAGTGGGTAGCCTATTCCTTCTCCAGCAGATCTTCTCAACCCAGGAATTGAACTGGGGTCTCCTGCATTGCAGGTGGATTCTTTACCAAGTGAGCTATCGGGGAAGTCCGTACATGCATTTATATATGTTCATATAAATCCCACATACTGCAACTAAACCTGGGGCAGCCAAAAAAATAAACTAATTCATTTTAAAAAGGCACTGAATCACAGTGAGTAATTTCAGAGCAGATCCTTTCTTAGGCAGCTGAGGCTAGAGGAGAAGATTATCCAAGGGGCCTCTCCTCCAGTCCCCAGCCAGAGTCCTGCCCCTTCGTGCAGTGCTGTGCCCCCTCTCTATGATTCCTGGGCCCAGAAACTCTTCTGATTCACATGGGAAAGGTTACAGAGCAATAGGCGGGGCCAGGTCCTGGGCTGGGTGCAGTGTTGTGGAAGACAGTGCTGTTCTCAGGATTTATTCAAGGACACGTTGGGGACCAGCCTGGGAAGGAAGGCCCAGTCCCTGTGCTCAGCCTCCATGGTGGTGGTGGTGGTCAGGGGGTGGGGGAATGGAGCTCAGACAGGCATTCTCTGTTGAGCAGTGGCTGCTGCCTCCTCTCGCCCCACTTCCCTGAGTGTGTCTGTGTAGACGGGCCCCGGTTTCTTCATGTGTTGGGAGGCAGCACAGCAGAGCCCCCAGGGACCTGCTGGAGAGAGTGAGCTGGGGTTGCGATGGCTGAGGGTCAAGTGTACGCATGGAGCTGAACACAAGCAAGGGCTCTGTGGATAGGAACTCATCCTATCACTTCCAGGCCTCGACCAAGGTGTGGAATAGGACAATGACAACAGGGACCCCGGGTTCACCTGGTGTGGCTGCCCACAGGTGGAGGGCCCCAGCTTGTCCCTCAAGTGGCTGGGCCTCAGCCTTCCTCTCACAGGATGATGCTGGGGACTGGATCTCTGGAGCCCAGCCAGGCCGGAGTAGGGTCTCCCAGGCCACCTTCCAGGGCCAGCAGCTCCCCTGTGTCCTCCTATCGGGACTCTCAAGCCCAGGGTTGGCAGAGGCCTCCATGGTTATAGCCCTGAGATTCCAGGCCCCTTTGGACCTTGGCTGGCACTCCAGGCCCCTTGCTCCCTACGCACTGGGGAGAGGGGGCGTCACGAGCCCGCCCGAGGCAGCACTGAGGCCAGCTACCCGTCTCATTCACGCGCTTCCTCTCTCTGGCCCTGTCCTGCTCCAGCCCATTCCCATCACCCTCTTGGCGCTCAGAGCCCCTTCGCCCTGGGTCTGGTCATTCAGAGCTTAGACCTTGATCTCAGACCAGTGGGACTGGGAGGGATTTTAGAGACCACTGATGCTCCCACCCATTTTATAGATGAGAACATGAGCCCAGGGAAGCCCCGGGCCCACAGCCACACTGGGGATTAGGAACTGAACTCATTCCTCCTGCCAAAGAACTTTGGACTTTAAAGGGGGCCACAGAGGATAAGCACGGGGTGACCCCAGGCATAAAGACAAGCAATCAAGAGAAACAAAACTGCAGCTCCTATTGCAAAGACACGACTGATGTCTTTAAAGGGCCAGGAGTTTCCGCCCAGCAAGGAGAAAGCACCAGTGCCCCAGTTCTAGAAATGGGCCCAGGATAGGAAGACAGTTTTTGAAAGAATATATAGATGGCTCTTAAACACATGAAAAGTTTGTCTTCCTCATAAGAGAAATGCAAATGAAAACTTCAAGGAGAGACCCTCTTTCAACCGTCAGATGGGAAAGATCAAAGTGCGGCAGCTCTGTGCGTGGATGGAAAGAGAGGGTGTAGGGGGAGGCCGTGGGGGGACGTGTGGGCAGGAACAGGAGGCAGGGCCGCCTTGGGGGAGGGCAAGTGGCAACCCACCACAGCTGCACATGCTCCTCCCCTTGACCCAGCAAACCTAGCTCCAAGCCAGCATCCCTCAGATAAACGTATGAAGTGTGGACTCTGCATTCATCCTGGCTTTATTTATAAAAGGAAAATGTGGACAGTCAGCTGAGCGGGACTGCCCTGGGGGTCCAGTGGCTCTCTGCTTCCACTGCAGGGGGCTTGGGTTCAATCCCTGGTTGGGAAACTAAGATCCCACGTGCTAAGTGGTGTGGCCAAAAGAATAAAAATAAAAGGAACAATACTGGTGTGAGTTGCCATTTTCTTCTCCAGGGGATCTTCTTCAAACCCACATCTCTTATGTCTCTTGCACTGGCATGTGATTCTCTACCCCTAGTACCACCTGGGAAGCCCAAATGATCAATGGGGGGGTATTAAAAAAACGGTGGTGTCCACACAACAGAATTCTACACACAACCAGCACAGGGGACCCTGAGCCACACCACATGAAACAGGCACCCTCCCAACCATACACAATCGACACACAGAAGCACACAAAAGAATTACTATTTGAAACTGCTGAAAAAGGGTGTGGCTTCTGTGTTCTGATAACCAACAGGCTCCAAGATCCGCTACCATTTGGGTGAAAAGAGTGGAGAAGGATATGCACATGCGCACACACACGTGCACACGCACAGGTAGTGTGCACAACCATGTTGGTAAATGCACACGTAATAGTATCCGGAAGGCTCTGGAGAAACTAGTTGAACTGGAGGCCTGTGCGGAGGGGAGTTGATGAGAGTACCTGGGGAAGGAAAGAACTCGGCTTGCGTGGGATATCCTTCTGCGTCTTTTGACGCTTTACAGCGGGTCTGCACCATCGATCCTAAGGATATGTCACATACTTGCACCAATAAATGGACCAAAGGGGTGCACAGCACAGCTGCTGGGGCTTAGGCAGAGACACACTGGGTATGAACTCCGGGCTGCAGCCCTCCCTTTGTGGAGTCAAAGGGTCAAGGGGTGTGGCCTGGGGTCAGGACTCCAGGCCCCCGGAGGTTCCCACCCAGCCTCCCAGGCTCTACTCACACAGGGTGGCGTTTTGCTTCCTGTGGTCTTGGCGATGTCATCTAGCCTCCTCCCTTGGGGATCCCCTACTCCGCTGGCTGCTGAAATCTCAGCTCCCCACCAGGCCTGCTCCGTCATCATCTGGCTGTCTTGAGATCCTTCCTCAGACCTCACCAGCAGGACTCAGACCCCTGGAATGCCATAGCAGAGGGTGTCCAGCCCTCTCAAATGCTGTTGTCTGCAGTGTATAACCCACCGCAGCCCTGGGCTCCTGACACAGATAAGGGGTGCTTTGATAACTGCTCAGAATTGTCCCTTTCAGGCTTGGAGTTGATGCCAGAACCAAGGGCTGAGTGAGAAGCCTGGGTAAGCCATTTCCTGTTTTCCTGGTCCTGGAAGGGGCTGTTGGTTGTGTGGTCCAGCTTTGGGCTAGAACCCCTGCCCTCCTCCACCTCCTTTGCCTGGCACAGGATGGATGCTGTAAGACCATTCTATAAATGAGGCAACTGAGCCCAGAGCTGTTTAGCCTCAGCTGTGGTGGCAGATATCTGTCTGAAGAAACCTACTCTCCTAGGCCAGCTTCTTGACTGAGTGACCGTGGGCAAGTCACATCACCATTCTGAGCTTTGGTTTTCTCATTGGTGAAGTGGGAACAGTAATATCTTGTCTCAGAATCACTGGCCCTCAAAGGCCTTGGCTGGCAGGTACCCCAGTGTGGATTATTGCCACATGCTGCCTCTTCCCTAACTTTGATGTGCCTGTTTACTAGGGAGTGTGAGCTTCCAGAGCGTCACACTCCTGATCAAGAAGGCACCAGTATGGACAGGGGCCAGTCAGACCTACTGAAGAAGCTGGTGAGCAGGTTAGTTTCTTCATCAGCACCAGGATGCCAGTCCTAGGAGAGCACAAAACCACTTCCTGGCCCAGCCATTTCCTCTTTAAATGGTATTAATTGGGGCCCAATGCTTGGCTGCCACTGAATAAGAATCGCCCACTTACCACACCAACAGGCCCCATTTGGGTACTGACTGGCTGCTTTACATGGATTAGCTGATTTTCTCTTTGTGGTCACCCTAAAGGAGAAAGGCTCGTTTAGACCCATTTCATAGAGGAGGAAGCTGAGGCACAGAGAGGTGTGAAATTTGAAAGCAGGTGACCTAGGTCAGAAAGGAAGGAAGCTGGAGGTGTCGTCAGCAGGGGATGGAGGCTCCAGAGCCTGGGAGAAGCCCAGGATCCTCTCTGCTCACTCCAGGGGAAGGTGTCCTGTCTGCCCGGGGCTTTTTCCTTCTCAAAGGCACCAGATTTCCCCCAGAAGCTCCCAAGCGAGGAAGCAGGGGCTTCTGCCAGCAGCCTTGGGCTGGTACACGGCTGCTCTCTGTCTGCTTGGCCCACATGAGCCTCTGGAGTCGGAGGAACCAGGCTCAGTTAGGCCCGATCTGCCTATCAGGCGTCCTCACGCCCACTATGTCACCTGCTGAGACCCGTGGCGTGTGACTTCATGACCCCCACGGGAATGTCGGGCCTCCTGGGTTGAAGCAGAAAGTCCATCCGGTGCATCAGGAGGACCACCACACCTACCCTCCTCTCTCTATTGGTTTTGAGGAAGCAGGGGTCCAGAAAGAGGTAACTTGCCCAGGAGGCCTGGTGTGTGGGAGGCAGGCTCAGAACTGAGATCCCTGCCCTGAACACAGAGCCTTTGCGTCTCTGGGTGCCTGACACGAAGGGGCTGAGCTCACCATGTTCAAACTAACCCCCGGCCTCTACTGGCTTCCCACCGCCTACCTGCCCACCAGGGCCTGAGAAAGGAAGCCTTGCTCCCAGGTGCCCTTGTCACTTCTTCCATGCTCGTTTGCATGAGCTCGGGGTCGCCGCGGGGGTGACCTCAGGCGGAGCTGCCTGTGGTTGGCTCAGTTGAAAGGCTGGCCACGAAAGCCGCACCAGGTGGGGGAGTGTGTATGGAAGGGCTGTCACACAGCCACTTCCGTGGCCTGCAGCATCTGGTGGCTGTGGGGGAGGATGGGCCCTGGGCACCCTCTGCCTCCCTTCCAGGTCCCCCTTATGCCTCGATAACAGCGGTCTCAGGGGCAGGATGGACAGGTCCCCTTCTTTCGCTCCTCACCTGCCCAAGAGCCTGCAGGGGCCTCCTCACTTCCTCCTGCTGACAACCTAAGTTCAGCCTTGGTTTCTGGACCTTTTGAGATCTGTCATTGCCATGTAACCCTTTAGACCAGGCTTGTTCCTCCATCCTCCCGCTCCATCCCCACATCTCCACCTCTGCTTTAGCCGCTGTTCCTGCTTGCGCCTTCAGTCCCTGCTCCCCCCTCCATCTGCCCAAGTCAACACTCGTGGGATTCCTTTAAGCTGAGCAGCAGCTCCCCCTCTCCCTAGGGTGGGTGCGATGGCAGCACAACCCTCTGCCACTGCCACGTGCTGCTTTTCCAGTCTCCGCCCACACCCAGCGCCTTTGCTACACTCCCTGCCAGGGCTGCTGGAAGCAGGAATCAGAAAGGCTTCAGGAAAGCTCTGAGTGAGAAGCCACTCCGACTGAAACAGCTTTGGCCTGTCAAGGCCACCCACAAACTCCCAGTGAGGGTGGAAGCAAGTCACAGGCACAGCGTGGGGAGAGGGTAGGCTCCTGACCATAAAGGTTGTGAGAACCATGCTCGCCAGGGGCCTCTCTGGGATCTTGGAGTGTTCTCTGATAGTCCCAGTGCCCTGGCTGGCCCAGGTGCAGCCCTCCCTGGGCAGAGGCGTCATTGCAACCATCTCTAAATGACTTCAGCAGCCAGGTTATTATTCTAACAATTAGGATTACCATGCAGAGACTCAGGCTTCCCTGGTGGCTCAAACGGGAAACTGCCTGTAAGATGGGAGACCCAAGTTTGATCCCTGGGTCGGGAAGATTCCCCTGGAGAAGGGCATGGCAACCCACTCCAGTATTCTTGCCTGGAGAATTTCATGGACAGGGGAGCCTGACAGGCTACAGTCCATGGGGTCGCAGAGTCGGACATGACTGAGCGACTATCACACATGCACAGCTTCAGATTCTAGTTTAAGACAGTAAGTACATCCTTGCAACAGCCCATGGGGCAGAGCAGATGTCAAGACCACTCTTTCCTCCTGAGTCATCTCTTTGGGCAGCTCCCTAAGGCTGGTCTCCAGGCTGGATCCTTAGCTCCCAAATCCCATTCTCTCTCTGTTACACGGGCTTCCCAGGTGGCGCTAGTGGTAAAGAACCTGCCTGCTAATGCAGGAGACATAAGAGACATAGGTTCAATCCCTGGCATGGCAACCCACTCCAGTCTTCTTGCCTGGAGAATCCCATGGACAGAGGAGCCTGGTGGGCTACAGTCCAGAGGGTCACAAAGAGTCAAACTTGACTGAAGCAACTTAGCACGGATGTACGCAGAGACTTAACATCTCATAGGGTGGTGGCCTGAGAAGCTGAAGGGTCTCAGTTATTCTGCACCCGCAGGAACTTAGCTACCAGCTGGGTGATCATCAGCAAGTCTTGTTACCTCTCTGGATCCCTGATGGTTCATCTGAAAAGGGGTGTAAGGAAAGCCATCTTGAAGGGTCAAAGTGAGTTCCCAGAGTGAAGTGGCCCTTTGGTACAGTCTGCACCTGGCAGTGTTTGGTCCATGCTGACTGGTAGTGTATCAGTGAAAGTGTTAATCGCTCAGTTCAGGCATGTCCAACTCTTTGTAACCCCATGGACTGTAGCTATCCAGGCTCCTCTGTCCATGAAATTCTCAGGCAAGAAAACTGGAGAGAGTTGCCATCCCCTTTTCCACGGGATCTTCTCGGCCCAGGGATCAAACCCAGGTCTCCTGCCTTGCAGGAAGATTCTTTACCATCTGAGCCACTAGGGAAGCCCTTCTGTTAGTGTGGCTTCTGGTTAGAACACCTTTTATTGTGGGGACAAATCCTGGTCCCTTCTCTGAGGCTGGACTCGTCCTGCCTCATGTGTGTATGAGCAACAACAGCCTCTTCTGTTTGTGGGGCTTCTAACTGATTGTTTTTGAGTGCTGGAGCTTCCATCAGCCCCTTGGGAATTTGAGGCAGTAGGATTATTTTCTGTACTTGACAGATAAAGGAGGCAGAAAAGCTTGGCAAGGGCGTCAAGTCACCCAGCAACGGCAGGCCAGCCAGGACCCACACCAGAGTGTCCAGTGCCAGCTCAATGGGGATTT
Organism: Capra hircus; assembly: GCF_001704415.2. Lineage (NCBI taxonomy): Eukaryota > Metazoa > Chordata > Mammalia > Artiodactyla > Bovidae > Capra > Capra hircus. The sequence goes on along the minus strand of NC_030817.1, from coordinate 84,099,526 downwards.
TCCTGTAATATTTCCCCGGTTGCCTGTTCATGCTTCACTTGAGCTCTTTTCAAAACCGAAATCAAATTCCCAAGACTTCTCAAAAACCACACCAAATGGACATTCTCCCCCTCTGCCTGGGGCTAAGGCTGTTGGCCCCAGATGCCAGCGCTGGGTGTTTATTTAAGGCAACCACACCTCCCGCGCTGGCCCATCTTTCTCACTCTGCATTTGTGGTCTATGCAGCTCTCACTCCCCTACCCAGCTGGTTCTCTCTGTAATCTAATGCTCAGCCTTTCCTCTCTGGGCCTCACGATCCCCGTGTTCTAGAAGGTCTCTGCGGTCTCATGGGTTTTGTTTCTTCACAGTACCCTTGGGTGCAAGGTAGCCGAGCTGTCACGAGGGAGCAGCTTCATCATTTCCATAGCCTGCGGGACTCCCCCGAGGCGGGTGCTGAAGCGAAACTGGCTTGCTCTGAGGCCCTGAGGAAGCCACTTTCCTTTCAGTGGGGGCCAGTGGGCTAGAACCAGCCTCTAATCACAGAACCCACCCCTAATCACAGAACCCCCCCACCCCCGCCAGGACCTCCTCCTCGAGGGGCAGGAAAGAGGGAGAGGGAGGGGGAGCCAGGTGGAGCAGAAGCAGAGAAGCGTGACTCATAGCATAGTGTCTGACTCTCTGCGACCCCATGGACTGTAGCCCACCAGGCTCCTCTGTCCATTGGATTCTCCAGGCAAGAATACTAGAGCAGCTCGTCATTTCCTTCTCCAGGGGATCTTCCCAATCCAGGGATCGAACCCACGACTCTCGAGTCTCCTGCATTGGCAGGTGGATTCTTTACCACTGTGCCACCTGGGAAGCCTCAGGAGCAGAGAAGCTCTCTTCGCCAGGACAGTTTCTTTGAGAGGCAAGAGACTCAGGCCCGACTGGGGCCGGACCCACCGCCCTGTCTCCTTCAGAAGTGGGGCTGTGGACACCTGCTCCTCTCTGAACTGTCCCAGGAGAGGGAGATGGAAACGGCCACCCACACCTTTCTCAGGGGGCCTCCCACAGCCTCCTGCTCTGCTAGGAAAATAAGTCAGCCTGGTCAAGTCCCAGGAGTCCCAGACAGGCTGGAGTGTTGTGGCAGAGCCCTCTGGGCCTACTTGCTGGCTCCTGGCCTTTGACCCCCTTGACTTCTCTTCCTCAGGGAATCCAAGGCAGCTTTGACTCCTGGCTATGGGCCAGGAAGACCTGAGTTCTAGAAGGCCCAGCTCTGCAAGTTGCTGTATGACGCTGGGCAAGTTACTCAGCCGTGCTGAGCCTGTGTCATCTTGCCTGAAAAAGAAGGTCTGAGGCTAGAATAAGACAAGAAAGACTACGGCTTGGCTTAGGGTGAGTCCCTGAAACCAGTAGCTACTATGTCACCTCCATTTCACAGGTGGGGCACACAGGGCCAGATCTGTGGCCTAATAAGTTTCATTTCCTGGCTTGTTTATAGAAGGCTTCCGCCCACTGTAACGGGTGAGCTCATGACCACCCAAAGCGGGTGGGCCAACCGTCCGGCCAGGATGCTGACAGGTAGATTTCAGTGAGAGGCTGGTCAAGATCTGGAAAAAAGGAAACAGCTACTCAGAGAGAAACTGCAGGCTCTGATGAAGTGCCTACACAGTCAGAGAGAGGAGGAGCCAGTGTGAGCCCAAGAACTTGTAGACAGCTCCCTGGAGGCTACAAGACTGGTTTGGGGTCAGGACATCCTTTAAGGACCAGAGTGGGGAGGGTGCTTCAGCGGGGTGGGAACAGCACAAGCCAAGATTTGTTTGGAATACATGGTACAGAAAAGAGGAGACCTAAGTGAGAGCCAGGACCCCATGGTCCTTGCCCTGAACTCTTGCCCTCCCTGGGCCTCAGAGGCAAGAGACCTAGATGGTCATGGCTTACATTCACTGAGTTCTTCTTTTGTGTGGGCACAGAGAGGACTTAACTTAATCCTCAGCACATCCCTATGAGGACCCACACTTTGTGGACAGGGAGCTGAGATGTAGAAGGGGATGGGCAGCTTGCCCAAGCTCACAGAGTGTTCAAGGACGCAGGAGGCTGGGGCAGCCTGATGCACTGCTCCGCTGCTCACACCTCTTGGGATATGGAGGGCAGAGACCTAGCCCGAAGGAGTAGACCACTGGTGCAGGTGCTCCGGAGCCTTGTAATCTGTGCTGCTGACTGCACAGAGTGGCCATTAGCTCTATTAATAATGGCATCTCCGTGGCAACCTGCTGGGCCTGCCCTTGAGACCATGCTGGCAGGCAGCTCCTGTCAGTCTGCACAGCTGCCTGGTTCTCCACATGGACAGGCAGGAGACAGCCCGGGATCGGAGAAGGCTGGGGGCTTCTGTCCAGGGTCTGAGGGAACCGGTGCCACTTAGGCCTCAACTGTCCCCAACTGCAAAGGGACATCTCATGCCCTCTCGACCTGTGATGCAGGCTGGGTAATGCTGGGGTTGACAGAAGGGCTGACAGATAGTTGGACTGACTCCCAGAAAAGTGCTCTTTCCCACCTCCTCCCAGGAGGAGGATCTGTCCTCAGCTTCAATCTTCAAAAGCCATGCTGGGCTTCCAGCGTGGATCCTGCTTTCCAGGGCATGTGGGGCTCAAGGTGTTCCAGAGTGGCATCCTCGTGGGCTTGGGCTGCAGAGAGGGGAGGGAGATGCATGAGGGATCGGGGAGTCGGAGGAAACCCCAGCCAGTGCTAGGGTGTCAGGGGCTGAGGGGGCCTGCAAGGGTAGGGTCCCAGATTACAAGGCTCTGCTAATTAGTTCATTTCATTTTCAAAGTGGAAAACAACCTTACAGCTGGCCCTGGCATTCCTCTAGGGAAGAGAACAATCTCTGTTGAGAGAACTGTGTGGATGAACCTCTGGGGTAGGAGGGGAGACCTTCAGAGGAGGAGAAGGGCTCCTGGTGGAGGGGAGAGGGGATCTGGGGCTCCCGAGCCAGCAGTGAGGGTGGGATGCACGGGCCAATGCCCAGACATTCCATCATTTGCTGCCAGGTCCGCTGCACAGCCTGAGGAGTGGGCTGTGGCCATGGAGAGCCTGAGACAGAGGGGCTGGACCCTGGGCCCCCAGTGAGCACCCAGGAGCTGGCCAGGCTTCGGAGGAAAGCTCTGAGTCCCTTCTGGTCATTGTATTGGGCACTAAGTCCAGATCTCACAGGACAGGAAGGCAGGTTATGCTTAACCCTATTCTGTAGGTGGGACCCAGCCCGAGACCAACTCCCACATGTTAAGTGGTGATCAGGGCTTCCCTGCCTCTAAATTCACTGACCAGTTTGGTTTGGTCAATGGCAAACAGTGGCAGGTGTCCACGTTCATCTTCAAATCCGCCTTCTCTCTCCTTTCCTTCTTCCAGCCCCTCAATAACTCCCTCTCTTCCCCCCTTTCCTTCCCCATCCTCCAAGTCAGAGAGGAAAGGATGCTACAGATGCTCCCAATGAGGCCTTGGTGACATCCCACTCCGGCTCTGGGGTGGGGGAGCTACTTTAAAACTGGCCCCTGAAAAGGGCAATGCTGATCCCCAAGGCAGAACCCTCTCTGGGGCATTGCAGCTCTGGGCATGGGCAGAAGAGGCCAGAGGGTGGGGGCAGACATTCCGATGCTGAGAAGCAAAGCACAGGCATGCCAGGAAGCCATAAAGCTCAGTCTAGCACAGCAAAGTGGCAAAAAGGAAGAATAAAACACCCGTCTATTTAAAAGAGTAACGACAGGGAAAAATACATTTTCATCAGCTCGTCTTCTTGCGGCTGAGTCCCCGCAGCAAGTTCCAAATTCCGACGTTAGGAAATAAATCAAAATAACTTTGCTGTGTTTAGCCTCATTTTGCCGCATCGCTCAGCTCCGAGTTAAAAAGCAACAGGTACCGTGGTGTCTCTCCCAGAAACACAGGAACGGTTTTAAAATGCAATTATGGGGGCTGGTGGAAGGGAAGGGGAAAAATGTTTTTCTTCGATTGATGTATGATTGCCCCCATGCTGTTTGGAATCGTATTTTCGCTGAGCTCTGCTAAGAAGTGCTATTTGCAGGGAGCCTGACAGACGGAAGCGATTGGGTTTGGCAGGTCTAAATGTATTATTTTAGCAGGTCTCCAAGGAAAGATTCTGGGAGGGGCGCTGGCCTTTTAAAGTGCAGAGGACAAGGGGCTGCTCAGCCTCCATCCTGCTTGTCAAGACCAATCAGCCAGCCTGGAAACAGCCCCTGAGCCTTCTGGAGAGGCCTGCCTCCCCTCTTCCCCTGCCTCAGCCTCCCCCCTCCCTTCCCTGTAGCCCTCAGCTCCCACTTGACAAATCCCATCAGTCATTCGCTTAGCCAGCAAGGACTTCCCCAGTGAATGGAAGAGGCCTGGCTCTCTGCTAGGCACCAGGGGGCTGATGAGAGGGGGCTCGGGTCAGAGGGGGCTGGGGGGCTGGGCCTGGGGGAGCTCAAGTAGAGAGAAGGGGGGCAGCACAGCCTGGAAGTCTGGCACATTTGGCACGTTTGAATGTTCGGGAAGACATCCGTGACAGGAACTAGGTGGCAGCCACAGTGAAAGGCAGTCATGCTTTCGAGATAGAAATGTTCAGGAGGAAAAGGGACAACCAGAGCGGACACAAGGCAGAGCTATGGTGTGACGTCACTAGGGTAGTCATCTAACGATCAGTGTTCACCCTGCGTGAGCCCCTGTGATGTATTCAACAGGCGCTGCTGTAAACACTTCACATGTATTAACTGACTTCATCATGAGAACCACGGGTAGGTTTGGTTGTCATCTTCATTTTACAGAGGGGCCTGAGACACAGGGAGATGAAGCACCCTGCCCAAGGTCACTCAGCCTGTGAGGAGCAGAGTTGGGCCTGAGCCCGCTCTCCTACCAGCTCTACTGTAGGAAACCAACAGGGACCCACCCTGGGACTCACACCCAGGCAAGAGTGGACCAGCAGCCCAGCAGTCTCCTTTACTGGGCTCTTACAGTGTGCCAGGCACAGGGCTCCTCTGGGAATAAGGAAATGAAGAAAACCCAGTCCCTGCTTTCAAGAAGTAGATGGTCACAGGAAGAAAGTGGTCATTTAAGCCATTAAAACAAATAAAATGAAAGGCGAAGGTACGACAGTAAGGAGTTTGCAAGACACAGAAACAGCACAAAGTGGTAGTTGATTTACATCAGTCTCCTTGGAGGCTGAGGCAGAGAAGTCTTCCTGGAGGAGGTAATGTCTAATCTGAGTTTTTAAGGATGAATAGAGGTTGCTATATGAACAGGAGGGGAAAGTGTAGGGAATAGCAAGTGAAAACACTTGGGTAAGAGATGAAGGCAGGGTGGAGGGAGATACTGAAGGATTTGTGAGCCATGCCAGAAGGGTATAGTGAGGTTAGTGATGGAGAGGTTGTGAGCAGGAGAGAGCAGCTGATTCAAGCTTGGAAGTTTAGAAGCGCTGGGGTAGGAGCCCAACAGATCAATCACACTCAGTCGTGTCCGACTCTTTGCGACCCCACGGACTGTAGCCTACCAGGCTCCTCTGTCCATGGGATTTTCCAGGCAATAGTCCTGGAGTGGATTGCCATTTCCTTCTCCAGGGGATCTTCCCAACCCAGGGATCGAACCCGCGTCTCCCACATTGTAGACAGACGTTGTACCGTCTGAGCCACCAGGTGAATTCAGATCAATCCCAAGGGGCAAGAAAGTCATGTGTTCTCTAGACCTTATTTCTCAGGCACTATTAACATCTTGGACCAGATAATTCTTTGTTTTGGGGGCCTGGTCTGTATGTTGTAGAGTGCCTAGCAGCATCCCTGGACCCTACCCACTACATGCCAGTAGCAGCCACTCTCTCCTCTCTCTCCCCACCCTCTTGCATTTTGACAACCAGAAGTGTCTCCTGACCTGGCTAGATGTCTCCTGGGTGGCAAACTGCCCCAGCTGAGAACCGCTGCTTTCAACCCTCATCATCTGGGAGAAGAGGAGGAATGAATGAGAAATAGAACAACCACACTATGGTTGGAGGCCAGGGAGAGTTCTGCTTAAACAGTGTCTTTCCCGACAGGTCCCTTTTTCTAGGGAACTTTCAAGGAAAGAGACCAACAGGGGACAGGGGAGGGAAGTGAGTAGGTCTGGACCTCTTGAGCAGACATTCAGATCCAGAATGGCAATACAGGCTATGTGTGTATTTCGCCCACACCCAAGGCAGACATCACTAATCAATCCCAGCGTTCCTTCCCACTAAATCAGGGACTATTTTAGAATTCTCAACACAGGGTTCCAGGCAGACGTCATAGCTCAGCACGGTAACCCACATCCAAAATCGACTGCCTTCCCAGAGAAAGAATCTTCTCTGAGAAGAATGATTTTTTTCTGACTCAAGGGGGGACCTCCCTGTTCAAAGCAGTGCCCTTCCCCTGTAAACATCCTTGATTCCAACAGGAGAGAGGCCTTTTCCTGGTGAGGCTAAGCATTGCCTGCTTCCATCTTCCTCTCTTCAAAGGAAGCACTGGTCCTAGGACCACAGGGCCCAGAGTAGGGAGGCATGACTGCTTCCTCAGGGCAGGAGGGACCTGGGTGATGAGGGCACAGCAGGGCACATAGGAACAGAGGCAGGAGGTGGTCTCAGTGCGGCCCAGAGAGTGGTGAAATGTGTAATGCCCGCCAAGGACAGCTCCGTGGAAGAGGAGGCAGGACTCTGGCATCTCCCAACCCTCTGGGTATCCAAGATTCTCTGAGGCATTTGTGGGGGTGGGGAGCTGGTGAGCTTGCTTATCCCAGTGGCCAGCTGAGTGGGGCAGGCCCGAGTGCCCTTGGTCCCACATTTCCTGAACCCCTGGCATGCCCCAGCACCTACCACTTATTGCTTCCACAGACTCCCTATAGACAGTCCTCCTTGTCCTATATTGTGGGGGAGGAAGCTAAAGTTCAGAGATGTTAAGTAGCTGCCCAAGGTCACACAGCCAAGAGAAAGCAGTGTGTGTGAGTTGATGGCTCAGTTATGTCTGACTCTTTGTGACCACGTGGACTGTAGCCCTCCAGGCTCCTCTGCCCATAGAATTCTCCAGGCAAGAATACTGAAATAGGTTGCCGTTCCCTTCTCCAGGGCATCTTCCCAACCCAGGGGTCAAACCCGGGTCTCTTGCATGGCAGGTGGGTTCTTCACCACCTGAGCTACTAGGGAAGCCCAGAGAAAGCAGAGCAGGTGTCCAAGCCTAACATCCCCAACTGTGAGCGGTTTCTTCCACCACCCCACAACTGTTGACTGCTATGGCTGCCATCTTTTAGAGGAAAAACTAAGAGGGACAGAGAACAAGCAACCCCAGAGGCCACACGACAAAGTGTCCAAGAGTCACCAGAAAGGCACAGCTTGTGGTTTACCGCCACTCCCAGCCCCTTCCTGCAAGCCCTAGAGACCTGCCCCAAGGCAGAGGGACCCCTGGGGCAGGTCACGTGGGGCTGAGAAAAACTGGGAGGGAGGGTGGAGTTGGGGACGGGACTAGGCTTGGGTGGCTGGAGTGTTGGGCTGTCTGTCAACCTTGGGTTAGCAGCAACTCCCCTCTAGGAGTCCTGGTTCTTGGGTCTCTGCCTCCGCAGGGCAGCACACTAGTTTTGCAGCCTCCTCTGCGGCCAGGGCGCAGCCATGGACCTGGCTCAGTCCAACAGATGCTTCCACACGAGACGCGGATTTAAAGTCAGGCGTGCACAGAAGCATGTGCGGCAAGGACCTGTTTTGGCAGAGATGCCAGTGGATCAGCCTTTTTTCTAAGATGGTGCTGTGGGCAGGGCTCGGGGTTGGTACCAATTGTCTGGGCTAAGAGAACTGTGGGGTCTCCATGGCTGGTCATGGAGGGTAGCCTTCAGCTTCAGTTTCCTGGCTGTGAAGCTTCCATGTTTGGGTCTCTGGTCCCCCAAAAAACTGATTTTGTGATCCAGATAAAATCCTATAATAAATTCCTTATCTTCTTAAGCAGACTGTTGTTTCCTCTGCTCTATGTGCCCTGACCCCAGCCTCTAACAACTAGTAGATGTTTTTTATTGGAGTATAATTACTTTACAACATTGCGTTAGTTTCTGCTATACAATGAAGTGAATGAGTCATATGTATACATGTATCCCCTCCCTCTTGGACCTCCTGCACACCCTCCCTCATCTGAATGGATTTTCTGTAGGGGAATCCAAACGGGATTCTAAAGAAGAGCTCTAAGCTCTACTTTTTCTGCCTGACATTTATACAGATGAGGTCAAGTTGAAATCGTCGCCGAGGGAGGTCTTGGCGTGTGTGCATGTGTGTGTGTGTGTTTGTGCCAAATGAGGATGTGCAGCCTCAGAATGAGGTTTGGGGAGATGGGGGCGGTCCCAACTGCCTGGCCTTGGGGGCAGATGGGCTTGGGGCTGAATATGTGAATCTGTGCCCTTCCTGCCCACCTGCTCCCTCCCTGCTTTGCACCCTGGCACAGGATCTCAGGTGAGCACCTCCCCATTGCTTGCCTGGGCTTGAGTAGCACAACCATGAGAGGGCAGACAGATGGCAGACAGACCAGGAATTCAGAGGCTCCGGCTGTGGCCATCTCTAGACCCCTGTGGCTGACCCACTCCTTTGTGCCAGGCCTGTATCAGGCACAGGGGGCCCACAAGGAAGGATTCATCCCATTCCAGGATTCTGGGAAGGGAGGGCGCCTCTGTGGTCACACGCTGTTTCAGCCACCGTGCTCTGTAAAATCGAATGCTGCCCACCCAAACCAAAGTTATAGGGGTGCCACCCCAGACCTCCCCAGGGCACTGCACACTGGGACCCGATGCTGCTGAAAAGGAAACTGCAGCGCGCGCGCACACACACGTACACACATATCGTCAGATGCAGACTGTGCAAAGGCCTTCACCCTTCATCAGCTATAGAGTGTGCTGTTGCCTCTCTCAGCCTGGGGGCTGATCCACTCATCTTGCTGCTGAAGTTCAGAGACCTTGAAGGCTTTCTCAGGCAGGCTCCTGTATCAGCAAAGGAAAGAATGTTCTGGAAGTCTTGTGTGGTCATCCTTGGGTGGGAGTTCCATGTGGGTTGGAATGTCTGGTTCTAGCACAGGAAGAGAAGGGGCCAGAGGCTGTGTGGGAGGACACGAGAGGAGGAGGAGCTGAAGTGGGAATGGGAGGAGCCCTGGGCTGGCAGAGCTGAGGAGTGAGCAGCATGGGTGCTGTGCGGTAGAAGGCAAGGGAAGGTGGCCAGGAGACCTCAGGGGCGAGGCTGGGCATGCCACGTGAAGTATCGGGGTCACTCCCCTCCCCAAAGACAGCCGAACATTCACAATCCTAGCCAGCCTGAAGCCCTGCCCACCCCAAGTGTCAGTCACTCAGTCGTGTCCAACTCTTTGCAACCCCATGGACTATATAGCCTGCAAGGCTCCTCTGTCCATGGAATTCTCCAGGTAAGAATACTAGAGTGGGCAGCCATTCATTTCTCCAGGGGATCTTCTTAACCCAGGGATCAAAGCCCGGTCTCCTGCATTTCAGGCAGATTCTTTACCATCTGTGCCACTAGGGAATATCCCTTCCACACCGAGGTATGGGAACAAAAAGGACCCAGTGACAACTAGGTTCCGAATGCAGCCATTCAGGGGGTCGCCAAGCTCTGCACCTTGAGCCGACTGAGTCCTTCTTGACTCTTACAGGTGCTGATGATGACCTTTACTCCCTGCACAGAGTGGACACCTCTAAGCTCCTATGTCTGTGGCCCCGGAACCACTAGGAATAGCTGCCCTAAGCATTTGGGTGTTTGTATGTGTGTATGTGAGCATGTCCAAGTGTGACTGTGTAACCCTGTATGTAGTTGTATGTTTGGGTGTGAAGGCATGTGAGTGTGAGCAGTCACCCTGCTAATCTGCCTTAGCTCTCTGAAAGCTTGTTTTGCTGTAAAACTGAACCGGAGTCCTGGATTGGGTTTGAGACTGGGGAACATGGGATTGGAGGGGAAGGGGAATGCCCGGGCCTCTCTTCCACCCAGACCATGGGGCATCCACAGGATACGATGTTGGGAAACACCTGTGCAGAGCTGAGGGTATGGGTGGAGACAGAGGTAGAGGCTTTAGTCCCAGACTTCCGAAGGCCCACTGAACACCTCCTCCTGGTGGCTCACCTGCACCCAAACTGAAGACGTCCACATCCAAACACGGGGCCTGTCCATTCCTTTCAGCTCCTCCTCTGTCCTCTCCATGTCAGTGCCTGGCACCAGCTGCCTGGTCCTCAGACTGGGAGGAAGGCAGTGTCTCTGGAGCCCTTACCCAGCCTCACCCCACTCCTCTGGCAGTCTATGCTGTGCTTGTGGCTGTTGACATTTTACCCTAAAGTTGAATAAAATGAAAAGGCAGTTCCTCAGTTGCGCTGGCCACATCTCAAGTCCTCGTCCACCACACGTGGCTGGTGGCTACTGCGTGGATGGTGCAGATGCAGGAAATTTCCATCATGGCAGAATGCGCTGTTGGACAGCGCTGCCTCTAGCCGCTCACAGGTCTCAGACTCGGGCCCTCACACCGCAGGAGCCTCCACTCATGCTGGAGCACTGCTGGGCCACCTGTCTCCCTTTGTCCTCTCCCAGCCTCAGCTTCCCCTGGAGGCCCCACAGGTGCGGCCAGCCTACGTCACCCTTTCCTCCATTTCCCTGCCATGCCTGGGTCTCATCCTCACATCCTGGCCATCAGCTCTTCTGGGACAGGGGTCTTGGCTTACTGATGTATTTTTCTTAGCACACACCCCTTTCCTCTCGCCAACCATCTTCTCCTTGTCCACCTACTCGGTTCTCTTTCTCCGCCATGCCCCAGGCTTCTCTCCCACCACTTCCGGTCTTCCTTGCCCGCTCTTGCATTTCCTCTCTGTGATCCCCCTCTCCCTCCATCTCCTCTCCCTCTCCTTTGCTAGAGAGATGCTAATTGCACCTGCAATTACCTAATTGCCATGGCAATTAGCCAGTTGCACTCTATTTGGAAGGTGCAAATGGCAAATTGCAGGCATAAGGAGGTAATTTTAGGCACACAACTGTGCCTGGAGAACTTGGCCTCAGCCCTGGGGGTTGAGCTGTGGCAAGTGCGTCTGGTGTGTGAAGGTCTGTCCCAGGCCCAGGAAGATCCCAAGGTGGTGGACTGGGGAGGGGTGGGGCCAGAGGGTGGGGAATTTCCTCTCAGGCGGTCACAGAAGCTGCAGCACAGAGGAAGACCAACCTGCCATTTTTTCAAATTGATTCATTGATTTCTGGCTGCTCTGGGTCTTTGCTGCCGCACAGGCCTTTCTCTAGTTGCGGTGAGTGGGGGCTACTCTCTAGTTGGAGTATTGGCTTCTCACTGTGGTGGCTTCTCTTGTGGAACAGGGGCTCTAGGCTGTGCCGGCTTCTGTAGTTGCAGCTCCCCGGCTCTGGAGCACAGGCTCAGTAATTGTGGCACATGGGCTTAGTGCTCTGAGGCATGTGGGATCTTCCTGGATCAGGGATCAAATCCGTGTCCCCCGCATTGGCAGGCAGATTCTTAACCACTAGACTACCAGGGAAGCCCCCCAACATGCCAGCTTTAATTGTAGTGATTTTCATAATATCCCAATGCTGATGAATACTAATTACTGATATTCAGCAAGGTCGTTCAAGGTGCTGAAAGTGGGCAGACACCTGACCCCATTCCCAGACTGGCACAGAGGGCTGGACCTCAAGCCTGATCTGGGAGGTCATTCATGGGGTGCAAGGTGGAGCCCTGGGGCAGGATGGGAGCTGACCTCTATCCTGATCAGGGGCACAATGTGGCTTGACGAGTAGATGATGCTGGAATCCTGAGGTGGGATCCGGGACTAGCCCCTCTCAGCCCCCTTCCTCTAGGAGTCAGCCTTGCTGAGTGGAGAAAGAAGCATGTTGTGGCTCTCCCACAAGAGCCGTGTCCTGAGAGCAGCCTCTCCCGGGGAACCCATGCTCGGATCAGCCACCTGCTTTGAGAGCAAGTGATTGTAAAACGGGACACTGGGTGTCTGGGACCTCAGGCTCCCAAGGGGCTTGTGGGAGGTGATAGGAGCTCAGCCCTGTGTGTGTCCTGGTCCAGATGCCTTCCCTGGGGTCTCTCTAGACCCTGGGTGTCTGGATGGGGGGTACTCTGGGACATAGGAGAATCCATCTAGGGGAATGGGGCTGGGAGCATGTGGAGGATGCTTGCCGATGCTGCACTGGCAAGGCCAGGGTGCTCTTCCTACGTAATTTGTGCGTGTTTAGAGGGGCCTCGGGCATGCTGATGCGGCAATAGGAAGATGGTTGTGGCATTGGTTGTAGCGAGGTCCCCAGGAGTAACCTTGGGCAAAGAAGTCCTCGAACGATAACTCACCCCTACAATGTGCCAGACCTGGACAGGGGTAGCTTGGTGGACACTGCACACCAGCTCCTCGTGAGACACAAGACAAAGCCGGCATTGTGGGCACTATGGGGACAGAACAGGGTGGCCTTCATCCACAGCTGGGGACTTCATAAATAAGTATTGATGGAAGGAATGGCTGGCTGGCTGGCTGAATGAATTAGTCAAATACTGTCTTTCTCTGGCCCTCAGTCTCCCCATCTGTGAAACAGGAGGCTGGGTTTGAGAATTCCATCCTACAGGGTCCCTCATGCTCCCCTGTGCAACTCTTCTCCCCACCTTTGCTCACAGGGGCCCTGTGGGGGTGCCCTGCATTCTCTGTACCACCCACCAGAATACCCCCACACCAGCCTCCCTCTCCCATGCACCCCTGCTTGTGCGATTCAGCACCCACCCAAGTACTGCTGTAGGGCCAGGGAATTTTTAAGTCTTTTAGTTTGGGCCCTTGCTTCCCTGCTAAGGGAAGGGGATGTATTGTGGACTTTTTGCCCTCAGTCTATTCTCAAATTCTGCAAATGGGGACAGACTGACTGGGGACAGGGATGTTCTGGGGAAGGGCTCAGCGCTGGAGTGGGAGAGGTTGGGCTGGGGGTTGCAGCCAGCAGCGCCACCTTCCCGCCCATTCCGGTCTCTCTACACGCTGGCCTCCAAGGGACACCAACTAAACACAAAAGCGAGTGTCCGAGGCCCTGAGCACAAGTTAATTAATTCACCAGAGGGAAGGAAGACTATAAATAAGTGGTGGGAGTGGGGGGAACGGGAGGGGGTAGGTTTATTCACCCGCCGGCTTTGCAGAGTCTCTGCTCTAGCAGTACAGGTTAATGAGCACAGGCCTCCTTGCCAAGATAATAGCGACTAAAAATAAAAAAAGAGAAACGAGTCACCCTCCCGGGTGAATCAGACGCCTCCAATTGTAATTTCCATGCTGATACTGTAATTTTCCTGTTCCTCTTGCTCCCTGGGGGCTGATGGAAACGGAACCCCTCCCCTCGAAGGAGAGACAGGTCCTATTCTGGTTTATTTCCCCCCTCCCCGCCCCAGGAAGGAGAGGCAGGCGGGTGGGGGAGAGGAAGGGCAATGGGAACCCAAACCTAGGCCTGGGTGACCAAGAAGCTGAGGCTGAGCGGCCTTCTGTTGAGAAGTGAAGTTTGGATGCGTCCGATGACCTGACTGAAGTTGCAGAGCCAGTGGGTGGATGGCAGAGCCTGTTTCTCATGCTTCCACATCCAATCATCCCTCTGGTTCCACCTTCTCCCTCCCTTTGGGTTTGTCAGAAAGGGAAACTGAGGCATGGGGATGGAGAATGATTCGCCAAGAGCCTCCCAGGAGGGCGTGGCAGAGCTGGGCTGGCAGCCGGTGCTGCCCCTGCTCACCCCCCTTCCTGGAAGCATGAACCTGTCCTCCTGGGCCTTCCCCAAGCGCCCGCCTGCCTCCCCCTGATGCCACATGCCCCCACCCACCCCTGCCCTTCCAAGGAGGGCAAGATGAAAACCCTCCGATTCCCAAGTCTCCTCTGTGCCACCGGAGCAGCCGATCCAGATTGCCAGGAGGTTCTTGTCACACGCCTCTGTTGGTGGAGGTCACCCTGGCTGGGGACAGGGGTCTGAAAGCCTTTCTGGGGCACTCAGGTGGCCTACATCGTGCCTTTGTGTGAACTGAAAAGCAGTGCCCTCTCTCAGCAGACACGGCCCGTGCAGGGCTTTAGGCCTGGCTAGTGGACCCAGGGTGGGTTTCAGGTTCCATTTGCCCCCTAGCCACACCCCCATTCCTGCCGCGGTGCCTTTGAGCAGTGTACCCCTGGCACAAGCTTCTCCAGTGGCCCCACCTCTGCCTTTCTGGAGGCCAGCCAAGCCCAGATCCTGGCCCAAAGTCTTCGACAGAGTAGAACTTTCATGAAAACGAAATGAGGCTTTCCTTCCCTCCCCTCAACCTGGCAGATGCTGGGAAAGGAAAAACTCTTACGTAAACAGGAATCACAGCTATGCTTTCCTAGAGAAGGCAGCAGGCCTTGGGGACCTGGCTCCTGAGTGGTAAAGAATCTGGCCTTGGGAGGTGGGCACAGAAAACAATTACAGCTAGAAGGGCAGCTTCGTACCAGACCCGGCTGACCCGGCCAAGCCCTGCCCCCAGCATAAGGGGATTTGTTTTGTCCCACTGGGCCCCGTGTCTAGTGGCTTCTATGGGAGGAGAGAAGCCTTGCTCTGGAGAATGGAGAAAGGAGGTGGGCAGGGGGAGGGTGTGATCGGCTGGCCCAGGACGACGCCCATCTGGGGACCCATTCCGCCACACAGTCATTCCGTGACATTTTGCATGGCAGATGTCAAGCACAGATTAAAAACCAGTCCGTCTTGCTATTATTATCCCTAATTACTCACTCACGAGCTGAAGGCTCCCTGCAGAGGAAACTGGCTCCATCTCAGGCCCTGGGCCTCATGGGCCTGTGAAGAATTCCTTTTTCTGGGCTTTCGTGCTTTTTTTTCCAACCCCCTGCAGTGAGACTCCTTCTCAGCCTCCCCAAGCTTACATGCATGTGCGAGCACACACACACACACACACACACACACACACAAGCATCCTTGCTGCTCCCTGGCCCCCAGCTCACTGACTCCCTGCTGGCTCTCAGGAGTGGGGCTGACATGGGTCCTGGCACAAAGGGAACCAGGGAACAGGGCAGTGCCAATGGCACAGGATCCCAGGACTCAGCTTCTGCACAGTGGGACCCACACGCCCTGAATTCACTGCCAAACCTGCAGATGGGTGTGTCTCCATGCCCATCCCTCCTGCCTTCTCCCTTCCTCCACTGCAGAGGTTCCCCTGCCCAGCCCAGACCCACACCTCCGCAGACACCCGTTCAACCCATTAGCCCCTTATCTTCTGCGTCCTCAACCTGGCTCCTGGCACCTGGACAACAGCCTCTTCTGTCTTGAAAACATCCCTTTCAGGGCCAGCTATTACCCCGCCCTGGCCTTCCCTTCACAGCCAAATCTCTTAACCAGGGGTGTCTGCACAAGCATTTCCCACTTCCTCACCTCCCACCTCCCTCAGTCTGGCTTTGGTCCCTCCAGGCCCCAGAGGCCAGCCTCTCACAGCCACCTCTGACCTCTTTGTTGCTAAATCTAGTGGACGCTTTTAACTCCACATCCCACATGGTCTGCGGACGGGAGCTGAGGCTGCCGACCACTTCCTCTTCCTGACACACTTTCTCGCCTTGGCTGCTGGACACCATTGTCTCCCCGCACGCCCCACCCCCTGCTGCTGGCAGCACCATCCAGATCACAGGCACAGCATCCTCTCTTCCTACACGTGGTGTTGCTTGGAGGTCTGCTCTTGGCTCCCACATCTTTACTTGCCATCTCTGAACTGATAAGACCCCCACACCTTTGCACGTGGACCTCTTTCCTGCCCCTTAAGTCAGCATTCTGCTGCCCTCCAGACATCTCACCAGGTGCTGCGCGTTCAGCGTGCCCACAACTGGGCACATCATCCCTCCTCCCAAAGGTCTTCTCCCATCTGGGCCAGGAATGGATACCACTTCCTCCCATTTGCAAAGGCCAGAAACCAGAGCACCGTCCTAGACGCTGTTCACATTTCACAGGCAGATCAGCAATTGCTTCTGATCCTTTCCTTACCCGCCCTGCTTCCCTCATCCTTCCCAGTCCTCTCCCGGCTGGTGCCTTCTGTTGCCTGGCCAGGCTCCTTCCTTCCCTAGGTCCCTGCAGAACAGCTACAGTGAGCTTTCAAAATGCCTCCTGGATTCTAACAGTCTTCTGCCCAAACTTTCACTAGCTCCCTGTCACCCTGAGAAAGCAGTTCAGTGTTCCCAACATGTCCTGCGCCTGGGACAGGTGTACTCCCCGCTGTCCTTCCACACACACACACTGTCTGCCCTGGGCGTTCTAATTCTCTCATGATCCATCTTCCCCATCTTGTGGCCTAGCTGGTGGGTGCTCTGTTCACCCTCAGCTTCTAGCTCAGCCGTCCTTCTCCCCAGGGGATTTCCCAGAGCTCCCATCTTCCCTATCTCTCTCTTGGGCTAGGCACTTCTCACACAGCTCCATACTGGCTCGCTCCTAACCCTTTTTAACCCAGAGGGTCCAATGCCCTCTTCCCATGGCCACCCTGTCCAGGGACCAGCCTGGAGTTCAGAGCCCAGGGTGCATCATTGTGTCCCAGGAATACACCTCTAGGGTGCTTGCTGCCTTGCTGCTGGTGGGCGGCCACAGCGGAGACCTAGGCGGAATCCCCACATCACCCTCATTTTGCTTCCGCCACCTACTTTGGTGAGACAATCGAGGAGCACTTATTCCAAAAGACTTCCTGAGTACTTGTAGTACTGGGGCCACTGTCTGGTCCTGAGGGCCACCACCCTGCCCTCAGGCAGCTTCCAGGCCATGTCGGTGGACGGATCTACAGAGCCGCCACCCTAAGTCTGCAGTCTGGAAAGGGGCCAAGTCATCCTTGCCTAGAGAGTTCCATATGTCACCACCGGGACCTGAATCTGCATCCACAGAGTGTCCAGACCTTCTCTTCCTGAAGGGTTTCTGGGTGGTCCAGTCCCCAACTGGAGCCAAAGTCCCCAGCGGGGTGGATAGGGGACGGGCAGAGGCTGTATTCTCATTTCTTCTAGTTACTCAAAGGCATCAGGCCTTGTGTGGTTGGGAAATAGGGCTCATGCAAATAAAAACAACTCCAGTGAGGTACTGACCAGAGGCCCACAGTCCAGCAGGGTAAGAGGCCCCTATAACAGGCCCTGACTCGCTGCTACCTGACTCTGGTCTGATACCCCGTAGGGCTCACCATCCCGAATCATAATCATGATGGGATCCTCATCCTCAAAGTGAGAGTAAGACCACTGGCTCTTTCAGAAACTGGTGAAAAGCTTCAATGAGAAGGTGCACGAGGCCTCTGCCTGGCGTGTGGCATCCAGTAAGTATTCAACAGATAGCAACTCTCAGAGTCTTATTACTCATTACTGACATTCCCATTAAGAGGTCAGGCAAGCTGAGGGTCTCAGACTGTCTAGGCTTCCCTCCAAGGGAGAAGCACATTGTTTTTTCCCCCTCAGGGCACTTCTTTTGCCTTCCAAATTCAGCAGGTCGTGTACACCTGTAGAGATCCCAGCTCAGGTAATCAAACCTCAAATATGTAGTCTAAGGGCCAGAAATACCTCCCGTGCTCTCAGCCCAGAGACGCTGGCCTTCCTTCCCTGGCATGTCTCTCTCTACCCAGACCTGCATGAACCAGAGGTGGCTGAACAGTGCCTTGTAAATATGTACAAAGGAGGCGGCTGGGGCTCCCTCAAGCAATGCCCTCCCCGCCCTCAAGAGATCAATACAGCTAATGCAGCAATCTGGAGTGCTGTCAGCCTGGACAGTGTCGCCCGTGGACCCACGGTTTATTTTCCTCCGAATCTCTCGTCGAGCCTCCGGCCTTCACGGCTACCCACACCTGCTGCCCCAGGTGGCAGCCAGCGTGACTGCAGGCCTCCCCGGAGCCGTGACCCTGGAGGGCGAGCAGGAGGAGGGCGGGCTGGGGGCCGTCAGCCTTCAGCCGGCTGATGTGGAGGTCTTAATGAATATGAATCGCCTCCCCCTCCACGGAGCCGGCCCCATCAGATTCCTTCACACCTCGCCGAGCCCAGAAAGGTTACTCAGAATTAAATGTAAATCACATATTTACTGGTATGAATCAGATCACAGTGTCACTTTCTCACAACACAGAGTTTAATCACGCCGCAGCCCTCAGGGTTTCTGCTTTCTGGCGGCTGCACCTGGGCTCACAGAAGACCAGCTCACAGCCCTTCTGATGTGGGGGTGGGTGGGTGTGGATGCCCCTGGAGCCTGGGAAAGGGCAGCCGGCACAGCGGGAGACCCGACACTGGTGTGTCCAGCCCTTTGGTGCCCAAGTCACGGCTGCCTTTTAATATCACGTCAGTCGGAGGTGGTCAGCCCCGGCTAGTCAGCACTTTACACACTGTGGCTATTTAATAAATGTTGAAAAACCGCAGGAACATCACTGTAAAAGACTGCTGGCAGTGACCTCCTTGCCCAGGCTTGTGTGTGTTTCAGAAGCCAGGCCAGAAAGGAGACACACATGAAAAGGTTTCAGTGATGTGCCTCTGTGTTGGAAGCAGCGGCAGGGGAGGCCCAGTGGCTCTGGAGCCAGGAGATCCGGCTGAGAGCCTGATTGGGCCACTTGTTTCACAGTGCGACTGGGGCAATTCACTCTGGGGCAGGTTCTTTGTCTTTAAAGTGGAGATACAAGGCAGGTCCTACGGCTTCATGGATGCACTGCATGGGGAGTCATTTGTCCACCGTGAAGCACTCTGCAAATGTGAGGCGTGATGACCACAAGCTCAGTGCAAAAGCCACACGACAAGCAATAAGGGAACCAGGTTTCACCCTGGTTCTCCCACCGAATGGCTATACAGTGCTTAGAATAGCCTTCAGCTTCTTTCAGCTTCAAGTTCACATGAACAAAATGGAAATCACTATTCTCTCCTGATAGAGAGAGGCTCTAATGAATGCAAGACAGGTAGGTCTTTGTGCAAACTCTAAAGAGCTGAGCACAAGGAAGGGGCTCTGAGTGGGTCATTCCCCTCGGCCACGGCCACTCGCTAGGGCGACCTAGTTTTATGTCATAGACTCCCCCACACTAAGCTGCTCACTGGGACTCTGGTCTCCCGGCTCACAGCTGAGCATTTGGAGAGTTCTTCATAGTCTGCAAAGTGCTGTGCAGAGTCAGAGTTTGCAGCGTTCTTAGGAGGACATGTCAGTGTTGGGGCTCCTTGGTGGTTACAAATCCGCATGAGGGTGCTTGCTGGAGGAGCTGGCCCCTCTGCCAACCTTTGGGCCCAGTGCCCTCCCCAGAGCTATATAAATGGCCAGAGTTCTCGACTGGAGAGTTTCCTAACCGGATAACTGTTTCCCGGAAAACTGAGCCCATGTTGTCTGTACCTGAAACAGTACACATCGTGTGTGTGTGTGTATTTAACCTGAGAAACGGATGTCACTTCTTCAGGTATCAGGAAACTTCTTTTCACCAATTTTAAGGAACAAAGCTCTTCTGGGCTTAAAATCAAGGGACCTTCTTTTTGTAGCCAGTCTCAGTCTTGGAAAGGCTCTGTCTTTGTTATGGATGCAAGGAAATCTCTTCTGGATTTAGAGCTCATCTGTTAACCGTTAGCTGGACATGAATAGGAAGTGAAATCATGATTTTAGGGAAAAGGAATTCTGTTCCAGTCATCTATTTTAGTTACCTTTTGTTTTAAAAAAAAGACACCCCAAAACCTAGCAGAGTGAAACAAAGCACAATTTATTAATATTAAATTCAGAGCTTCTGGAGCTTAGGGACTTAGGCAGGACACAGTGGAGATGCTTGTTTCTGCTCCACCACATCTGGGGTCCCAGCCTTTGGCTGGGAAGATTCAAATCCTGAATTTCTGGGGGCTGCCCTCAGCTGGAAGCTTCTTCACCCACCTGTCCAGTACCTGGGCTGGGATATCTCAAAGCCTGGGCTTAGCTGAGCTGATCATCAGAACACTCCCATGTGGCCTCTCTGTGAGTCTGGGGCTTCTCATACCCTGAGGGCTAGATTCTGAGGGGGTTAGTCACTGTGAGAGTCAGTGTTCCAAGAGACCAAGCAAAAGCTTCAAGGTTTTCTATGACATAGCCTTGGAAGTCATGCAGTATCATTTCTGCCATTTCTGTGGATCCCAAGGGAGTTACTAAGATCAGCCCAAGTTTAAGGAAGATGGATTAGGGGATAGGCAAGTGGCAAGGTTGCATTGCCCAAGAACATGTGGGGTGGGAGTTACTGTTGCTACCACCTTTGAAAACCACACTCTGCTAAGGTCTGTTATTGCTTTAAATTAAGCAACCGAGACATTGGTCAACCAATCACGCTGCTGCCAGATACGAGCTATCTGTCATGTGCAAGGCACTGAGCCCACTGACATGGCAGGGAGAGGACTTGGGCTCTTCTCAAAGTCTCAGAGATCCCACATGGTAAAATGGGGGCCAATCTGGGACTTTTGATGAGAAGAAACAGAGAGTTAGGGCAGGCAGCTCAAGTAAAGAAATGCTTATTGTCAGGCCATGCAGGTGTCTCATGGAAATCTAAGCATGGAATCCCAAATTCATCTCCAGAAATCCTGAGGCCCAGCTGGAAAGCTACCAGCAATGGACACAGCTCTGGATCCCATGAGGGAATGGCTTCTCTTGGGGAATCTGTCCAGTTTCCTTTGCTCATTCAGAACTTCCCTGGGCCTCCATCACAGCTCATAGCTGCTTTATGGGCCACAGTGGGCCACCATGGCTCAAATTCTACTTCTTGACCTTTCAGCTTTGCATCCCCTTCACTCAGAACCCCATTCCCCAGTCCTGTCTGGCCCAGCCCAGCTTTTTCAGCTATTTCTCATAGGTCATGGGCTGCTGACCAGTCTTATAGCTTTGTATCAGGTACCTATCTCTTGGTCCAATCAGGCAAAGGACAAGGGGAACTCCATAGGATGAAACACGGAAACACAGCCTTGTTCTTTCAGCAGCGTCTACAGGTGAGACGCTAGTGTACAGGGCTTTGTGCAGAGTAGGCTATCATCATCTTCTCTAGCATCCCCTCACAAGACCTCAGTGAGGATGGAATTGCTAAAACAGGGGAAAGTACTCTTGAATCTATAAAACTGCTGGAAAGGTGGGACCAGCACCACATTTGATCCATCCATCCATTCATTCACTCAACAAATATTTACTGAGCATCAGTTGGTAAAGAATCCACCTGCAATGCAGAAGACCCCAGTTCTATTCCTGGTTTGGGAAGATCCACTGGAGAAGGGATAGGCTACCCACTGTAGTATTCTTGGGCTTCCCTGTGGCTCAGCTGGTAAAAAATCAGCCTGCAATGCAGGAGACCTGGATTTGATCCCTGGGTTGGGAAGATCCCCTGGAGAAGGGAATAGCTATCCACTCCAGTATTCTGGCCTTGAGAATTCCATGGACTGTATGGTCCATGGGGTTGCAAAAAGTTGGACACGACTGAACAGCTTTCACTTTCACTAAGTACCACAGACCATGCTTGGAAGCAGGGAGAGAGCCACAAACAAGTTAGAGCCGGTTCTTGCTCTCCTCCTCGTTTCTGAGGTTATACATCAAGACATAAGATACAGAGTCTGTGGAAGCCCAACTAGCTTTAAATCTGACTAGTGACGCAAGGCACAAACCACCAGAATTTGATTCAATAGCCTACAAGCAAATTAAAGTACATTGGAATAATATTTTTTTTTCCTAATCAAATTGGCAAAGATGAAAACACCCACTGAGAGTGGTGGTGCACAGAAATGAGCACACATCTGTGTTACTGGTGGGAGTGCGAAGTAATATGAGCCTCAAGTGGAGTCATCTGAAAATCACACATGCACACCTCCTGGGAAGCTGTACTTCCACGTGGAGGGAGTTATGCACTGTGGTCCAAATAACTAGAAACAACCTACATGTCCATCAACAGGAGAACGGTTAAACTGATGATGGAAGATCCACTGAATGGACTCCCAGACAGTTCGGAACTCAGTGAGGAACCTCTCTATGTGCTGCTGTGTGAAGGGGCCTAGACTATGCTGTTGAGTTAAACAAGCCAGGGATGGAAGTGTAAAGTATCAGTTGTGTTGATGAATGGTGGGAGATGGGAAGATACACGCACACACTCGTGTGCACATGCTTCTATTTGCTCTCGTGTGCATAAAATATCCCTGGAAGAATTCATAAGAAGCTAGACACAGTGGTTTTCTGCTGGAAAGGAAATGAATGGTAGAAGGGAGGCTGCTTACTATATATCTTTTTATATCCAAAGTTAAAAATCCAATGTTTTTAACTTTGAAACTACTTTAATGTCTTATTTATTAAAAAATTAAAATTTAGAAAAAGCAACATAAAATTAGTATCCTGTTAGATCTGGTACATTGCTCATGATTAAAGCAAAGTAACCTTCTGAGATCGAGACAGGGCTTTGCTTTGCTGTGCATCCAGACTCTGGTTTGAGCTGCCTGTCCCTGGGTCCATCTGACCTAGAAGGTCCAATGTTGCTGGAAGGCAAGACAAGGCTGGAAGGCATTCTCCATGGCAGAAAAGGATGCTGGGTGGAGTCTCTGGGGACAGAACCCTGGGATTCCAGAGCAAGGCCATTCCTCTTATTGCTGAGACGTCTCGCTCTGGGTACCGCTTGAAATTGACATGTGGGACTCTGAGTGACTGTGGGGCTGGACCTTACCATCTTAAGCTGGTATTGGATGTGCCAGCTCATCAGGTTGGGTAGTGTGATTATGACAGAAATGGTACATTTGGGATCAAGCCCAGTCATGTCCAGAAGACAGGAGTAAAATGCAAGGGCATGTGACCCACGCTGTTTACACGCGATGCATGTGCTTCAGCATGTCTCGCTGAACACCTATGACTTCAAAGGGCAGGCAGAGCTCTGATCATCTGATGGGGAAGGAGGACACTTTGGCCTGGTTCACAGATGGGTTAACATGACGAGTCATCGTGAGGTGAAATGCTAACTGCAGACCATGCTACAGACCTAGTCTGGGTGGCCCGAGGGGACAGAAATGAAAGGAAAACCCCTTGTGGGCAGAGCTGCAGGGAACCATGATGTGAGGAAAGCACTCACAAACATACAGCAGGAAATGGCTTGGCTCGTTAGTCAAGGGCTAGGGAAAACAGCATTGGAAGACGAGGGAGAGAAATGTCTGAGAAAAAGGCACATGAAAAGACCTACAGGAACAGGCGCACAATGGGAGGTGTTGGGGTCTTGCATTAATGCCACTGGGAGGGAGGCGCTTAACAACTGGGAGGGCAGGACAACTGAGCCTATGGGTGTCAGCCACCCTTTCCCCAGCCACTTCATCAGCCACGATGGCAAGGATGGGAGCCATGAGTACTCCCGGCACTGGGGGTCCCTCTCTCTAAGGTGAAGCTCATGACTGCCACTCTGGGATGGCCCATCTGCCAACAGCAAGCGGTGTTCCTGAGCCCTTGGCGTGAAGCCATCTATGCAGAAGACGAGCCCACCAGTTATTGATGAGCTGGTCATGCTGGAGCCTTTCTATCCCTGCAGCTGCTGCTGCTAAGTCGCTTCAGTCATGTCTGACTCTGCGCGACTCCGTAGACGGCAGCCCACCAGGCTCCCCCGTCCCTGGGATTCTCCAGGCAAGAACACTGGAGTGGATTGCCATTTCCTTCTCCAATGTGTGAAAGTGAAAAGTGGAAGTGAAGTCACTCAGTCGTGTCCAACTCTTTGCGACCCCACGGACTGCAGCCCACCAGGCTCCTCTGTCCATGGGATTTGCCAGGCAAGAGTACTGGAGTGGGTTGCCATTGCCTTCTCCATCCTATCCCTGAGACAACAGCAATTCTTCCTCACTGGACGTGAGGGAGAACCATCCTGTCTACCCTCGGCACTCCCACCAGCACCACCATAGGAAGTCTGATGGACTGTCTTACGCACCCACAGAGGTTCCCATGTCAGTGACTCCCATCAAGGAAATCACTGTATGACGAAAGAGGTGCGACGATGGGCCTGTGGTCAAGGGATCCCTGGTGCTATCAGGTACCCATTACCCAGAAGCAGGGCCTGGTTACAAAGTGAAGTGGCCTGTTAAGGCTCAGCTAAGGAGGCAGCTTGGGGACAGTGCCCTGTGGGGTTGGAATACTGCTCTTTAGGATGTGGTCTAGGCACCTAAGCAGTAGGGAGTGAATGGTGCTGCTCCCATTGCTGAAATTCACAGTCTGGCTGTTCAAGGGCTTTAAGTTCATCTGCTGTTGCCATCACTCCTGGTGACCCTCGGGTAGAATTTACACTCCCTATCCCAACAAAGCCTAGGCTCTATGAGTAGAGGGATCTTGGTCTCCAGGCAGTTGACATTTCTATTGTGGGGCTAATACTTCTGCAGGTGCCAGTGTAAGAGCCCCACTGGACTTAAAAGCTGTGACTGCCAGCTGTCACTTTACATGCTCTTGTCAATGGACCAGCAAGCGAGGAGAGGACTTCCCACACCCGCAGGGTGATCGACACTGATGGCTTTGAGGGGTAAGTGTTGGTTCTGCTGAAGGGGACAGGATTCTCTGGGGCTGTCTTGGTGCCCCCTTGCCCGATGAAGAGAGTTTATAACTGAGCAATTGCAGCAATAGCAGTTCAGACATCTCAGGATGATGGTCTGGGACATCCCTCCCCCACTTCCTGCCCCGGTAAACAACACAGATCAGCCAAATTGCTGGTTGAGAATGAGGGACATGAAGATTGAACAGTGAAGGTAAGAGGCAATGAATATCCATTAGGGCTACAGCAGCCCACACTGTACCTCATTTCAACAACCCTTTTGCCTTAACATTTACGAGATTGGAAGGAGACTCTGTAACTAATCAGATTTATATCCTCTTCTTGGATGGGACTGAAGCAAGAACATCCCATCTTCACTGAAAAGGGAGGCCCCAGGTGTAGTATGGGAGCAGGACACGGAAGGTGGAAGAAGATCGGGGGCCAAAAGGGTTGATGTACAGATACTAATGCACCACTTCAGAGCTTCTAGACACACCCATCTCCAGGGTCTTGGACACTTGTTTCTACCACATTCCGCTGTAGCTGCCAGCTCTGTGTGACTCTGATAAATTAACGTAGGCATGACTCCAAAGCATGTCATCTCAAGTCTGTGCCATTCCTGTTGATGCTGAGTCCTGAAATTAAGATCCACACAGCACCCATACTGGTTCCACCAGGAAACATGTAAGAATAAACACCCCTCAAGGCAGGCCTTTGAATGATGGGATACAGGAGCTTCTGAGTACATTCTTCTCCCTTTCTCCCCAGGATGGACTAAGATGCAGTCACCATATAGCCTTTTGAAAGACCTTTTCATGGGGTCAGCCAGTCAGTTGCATTTGACACCACGGGGTGATCCACAGTCTTTTGTACACCTGTTGTGTTGTTGTTTAGTCGGTAAGTTGTGTCCAACTCTTGCCACCCCATGGACTGCAACTCGCCAGACCCCTCTGCCCATGGAATTTTCCAGGCAATTACACTGGAGTGGGTTGCCATTTCCTTCTCTAGGGGATCGTGCTGACCCAGGGATCAAACCTGCATCTCCCGCATAGGCAGGCGGATTCTTTACCACGGAGCCACCAGGGAAGCCCCTGTATGCCTATAGTCTCTTGGTTTTTCCTGTCTCCAGCTTTGCTCATCACTGCCCTCACTCCTGAGTCCCTGGAGTTGCACTCCTCAAAGAAAGCTTGTGGGACACAAAGCTTGGCTTCGGGGTTTGCCTCCAGCAGACTTAGGTTAAGGCAAAATACCAGTTCCTTTTCATCTTTACCCCAGAGCTAGGCAGTCAGTGCCATGATTATCCCAGATATTGATCCAGAACCATAAAACAAGAAAGCAGCAAAGACAGAACTTGATTCTGGCTCTGATTTCAAGCCTGGGCTCATCCCAGGCCACTGAGACCTCTGCGTCTGAGCAAGGCTTCATGTAGGGGCAGGACTGGAGTGTGTTGGGAAGGAGTGATGTTTGTCTGGAGGAGCCTGTTGGGCCAAGGGGAAGCAAAGGTTGGCTGGGCAGTGAGGCTGGGCGTGGTGAGCATTGGTGTGGTCAGCCCAGGGTTCCTAGTCAAGGAGTAGCAAAATTAAAGCCCTGAGATGGATATTGAGTTCGCAGGGCACTCCTAACAAGAGCATGGTGGCGTGTGGGGGCAGTGAGTGGTCCAAATCTTAAAGCTAAGAAGATGTCTTAAGAGTGTCTCCTTTATTTTTTGTCTCTCAGAATCACTGAAGCCCCGAAGAGTAAGGGCAGAGTGAGACCTATCCATTCCAAGGTTTCCCACTCCACGCTCCTGGGAACTCTGGTGCTCCAAAAGACACTGACAAAGTGCCACAAAAAGATAGCCTCCTCTAAGGCGGTCACAGGTGCTGTGTTTATATTATACAGGCACCTGGTACCCATGTCCTTACAACAACAAGCAAACGAAAACAACTTTATTAACCTGAATCCAGCATTATCCCAACTTACTAGGTCATGTAACCTTTCAAAATTTTTTCCTTCTGCATAATAAATATTCATATCTGTGGCATGCTCTGTTTTACAGAGTGGCTTATAGAACAGTGTTTGGAAAAACACTGAGATAAGGCAATCCCCTCATTTGACTGTGGAGGAAAACCACAGACCAGAGAGGTGACTCAGCTTGTCTGGAGACACACAGCAAGAGCTAGCAGACACCCTGATTCCCTGGCCGAGGTTCTTTCTTCGACCTGGGAGAAATTTCCACTGCATGATTGTTGCCAAGCTATTAATGAAAATGAGACCTAAATTAGCTTCAGAAAATGAGGTTTTAGCATTGGAAAGTTTTTGACTATTGAAATTGGGAATGCAAACGAGTGTATATGATAGAAATCAATTAGCAAGGAAGAAGGGTGCCCCACATATTCTATCACTGCCATTCATGGCACCCCTTGGGTCCTCAGTTTCCCCTTTGTGAGGGGCCAGGCTAGCCAATTGCTAAGCTTCTTCACAGATGTGATGGGATTCTGTGATTTCAGAGACAAGTGTCAAATAGCAGAGATGGTTGGAGACTCCAGTGGGGGAACCTGGAAGGGTGGGGGTGACCAGCTGGCCCAGCATACAGCCCCTGGCAGGTTCCTCAGCTGCCCACCAAGGAGGACCCGTGTCCCCAGATGCAAAGTGAGCATCTCATATTAGCTTGCAAGGCAGCACTGATTAGTAATTAAACCGCTTAAAAAAAAAAAAAAGAAAGCCATTAAAGCTAATGCCATCAAAATCAGAAGCTCAGACGCTGGCTCATAATTACGAGTGTACCTCGAGACCCACAAGAGAGGACATTTCCATTTTAACACGCACACTGCACAGCCATTACAATCTCCCCCACCCGCCCCTGCTTCCACCATTAGGAAACCCGCTGCTTAATTCATTCGTTTTCCAGTTTTACTCCGATCCTAGAGAAAGCAGTTTATCTTGCAGGAAGGCAATGGAGAGGAGAGAAAAGAGGCTTGGCATTAGGTTGGCATTAGCCCTGCCATGACTAGCCACATCACTTTGGGCAAGTTACTAATCACCTTGGCAAATCTTCTTTTACTTATCTGTGAGATGTGGATAACGATGGGGATTAAATGAGTCAATGCATTTCTGAATAACACATGCTGATGCGAATGCTCAGTCGCTCAGTCGTGTCCAACCCTTTCTGACCCCATGGACAGACTGTACATGGGATTTCCCAAGCAAGAATACTAGAATGGGTTGCCATTTCCTCCTCCAGGGGATCTTCCCACCCAAGGATCGAACCTGTGTCTCCTGCATTGGTGGGCAGATTCTTCACCACTGAGCCACCTGAGAAGCGTGAACAACACACAGTCCCACTTGATGGCTGATAACCATCATTAGATCTGGTACCTAGCACCCATCAAGTACTTACTCAAGGTATCCTGAATCTAACACGGACATGGGGCCAGCACTATACCATACTGCTGGGGAGCTGGGAGGAGGACATGGAACTCAGGAAGGTTTGTTCTTCCTGGGATATGAGATGAATGAACACAAAATCATTAGGCTCATTCAAACTTGGGGCTCTTGGAGGCTGGTCTGAAGTGAAGGGCAGTCATAGCTCTAGCCCTGCAGGCTGGGAAGAAGAGCTGGCAGCCCTGGAAGGACAGATGGGATTCATAGCACCTGGTTCTTACCTGGCTTCACCCCGGGTGCCTTATACATATTATCTCACTGAATTCCCACAGCCATTGCCATTGCCGTTTGACAGATGAGGACACTGAGGCTAAGAGAAGTCAGCCAGTTTATTCAGCATCACAGAGCTAGAAAGTGGAGGAGCCGATGGCCACTGGGATCTGTGAGGTCTGACAGCCCATTGCTTTTCCACAACTCTGCCTGCTTGCCAGGCAGGAGTGATGTGAATCTGTAGTAATCCTTGGCATCGGGCTGCAAAAACAGAAAGGAAGAGGGTCTGAGGCTCTAAATGACAGGCTGAGAGGCAGACATGGCCCAGAAGGTCTAAGCAATAAAAGTCAGCCCCGAGTTCTTTCTGGACTTCACAGTCTTGCCTCTGAGCCAAGGCAACTCCACTCATCCAGAGCTTGGGCTGCCGCAGGAAGCAAACCTCCTTGTCAATCATCCTGGCAGAGACTTCCCTGGTGGTCCAATGACTGCAATCCCTGCTCCCAGGGCAGGGGTCTGGGTTCAATCCCTGGTCCAGGAACTAGATCCCACATGCCACGGCTGGAGATCTCACGTGTTGCAACTAGAAGGATCACACGTGCTGTGATGAAGAGCCTGCCCATGGCAGCGGGGATTCTGTGTGCAGCAGCCGAGACCTGATGCAGCCAAATAAATACTTTTTTAGAAACTTATAAAAACATCATCCTGGTGACTTTTGTGGACTCCAGAAGAGGGAATCCCCAGGCTTTCCCTTCAGCCTCTTGGAAGAGAAAACCAGCTAACAGCCTGGTGAACCAGACAGGCCTGAATTCTAGACTTCTAGAGTGTTCTTCACTGCGGTGTGACTTTGGGCCAGTCGCTTCACCTCTCTGGACCTCTACTTCCTATTCTATAAAATGAGACGAGAGGACGGGAGACGAGCCAAGCTCTGCTGCCCCTCCCAGCCTTCATTCTCTGATTCTGTGGGAGCTTTTGCATCCCCCCAAGCTTTTCAAAAATAAAATGCCTGTCCTTGGCATGTGGACTTACTGTGGGGTTCACTCTTATGATTTCTCCCAGAGACTGAACTCTCTAAGGGCTTAGACACAAAAGTTTGGGAGTCTTTTTTTAAAAAAACATAAAATATCAGGACCAGACAGGCCATTTTCAGACAGTCCCTGGGGCCCAGTCAGCTATTAAGGATGGAAATTATATATTCATAACACAGGATATTGCTGCTTGCTTATTTATAACTTGCTCCATTTCAAGAATATTTATTCTAGACGAGGAGGCTTGATAATTTTCATCCAATCTACTCTTCATAGCTTAGGGCAAAAGAAAGAAACAGCTCAATTGAAGGAGAGGATTTCTATTATCGGCAGGTAAAAAAAGAACACCGCCCCCCTTCCTGCGGGCCAGGAACACAGCCAGATTGGGGCCGCAGCCAGCACCTCAGTCTACCCTAGCCTCCTGGGCAGAATCCTCTCTAATGAGGCAAAACAACACAAAACAGGGCAAAGTGTCTCGAATTCAGCTGTCTCCTTTGACTTGGCAAGAGGTTGAGGCCCAGGCAATGGGCCTGAGGTTACTCAAGTTCACAGGGATGGACGCACACACACACACACTCACTCACAGGGCCGGGGTGTGAGCCCACCGAAGTCTCAGCCCAGCGCCGTTTCAAGGAGAGTAAGGGAACTATTGGGTACCTACTCTGTGCCAGCCTCTGGGCTGGATGTTTCACCAAGTCATCAAGATTTTGCTAAGCACCAACTGTACGCCCCGTCCTGTCAAGAAGGGATGATGTCTAAAGAAACCTTGCTTTGAGAAGGTGAGAGCAAAGCACACTGCAGCCCCAGCTGCTCGGTCCCTCCCCCTGGAGCCCAGCCCCAAGCCTGTAGGGTCATCGGCATTGTTCCCACTGGGATGAGTGAGGAGGACTACCAGGAACTGGGCCAAGTTCACAGGGCCGGCAAGGAAAGGCAAGGGCGGAGTCTAGATCGAAACCCACTCCTGTCTGACTCAGATCCATTCTCTTTCTATCACCCCTCAACCCTACTCTGGTCAAATCCCAGATAATTTGGTCCCTCTCTCTCCCCTTTCCTGTGGGCACTCACCTCCAAGCATGGCCAAACCCTGAAGCACCCGGAGGAGGGCTGTATTCCAGGGAGAAACACCCAGACTCCCAGGGGCCATTGCATGATTGTTGGGGAAAACCCGTGGTTCAGTCGAGTGCAGCCTCTGATTACCAGACCCTATGTGCGGGCGCACATATACACAGGCATGGAGGGTATGGCTGCCACTCTGTACTTTCTCAGCATCTTCAATTACACAGTCCCTGCCTGCTCACTTGGTGAGGCTGGAAAACCTCTTCAGGGTAAGAATTGCCAGCAGTGCGTGTTTATGCTGTCATCTATTCATTCTGCGAAGATTTATTAAACACCTATTACATGGCAGGCCCTGGGCAGACGTGTGGGTGCCAGATAGGGAAGGGAGTAGAGCCGACCCATCCCTGCTCTCCTGAAGCCTGTGCTTTGGTAGAGAACTTTGGGTTTGTGCCTGGGGCACTGAGAGTTGAGAGGGGTAGTTGACTGAGAGGGTAGCAGGGATTTGAGCTCAGCCAGGTGGGGAGATGGGGAAGAGTGAGCAGAGCAGAGAGAATTGCCCCTAAAGGGCCCTGCAGTGTGGGAGAGCTTCCAGGTGAGCCCCTCAGGGGACCCAGCCCCACAAGTCTGTATATGCTGCTTTAGGGATTAGCATCTGGGTCATTGAATGAAGGAAAGAACAAAATCAGATTGGCTTTCAAAGAATGTCTGAGATTTAAGCCACCTAAATGTCCATCAAGAACTTCCCTGGTGGCTCAGACAGTAAAGCGTCTGCCTACAATGTGGGAGACCCGGATTCAATCCCTGGGGTCAGATGATCCCCTGGACAAGGAGATGGCAATCCACTCCAGTACTCTTGCCTGGAAAATCCCATGGATGGAAGATTCTGGTAGGCTACAGTCCATGGGGTTGCAAAGAGTCGGACACGACTGAGCAGCTTCGCTTCGCTTAGCTTAAATGTCCATCAGCAGAGGAAAGGGCGGAGAAGATGTGGTGCGTATACCCAATGGAATATTAGCCTTAAAAGGGGGTGAAGTGGGTCATTTGTAGAGACGTGGCTGTCATGCAGAGCGAAGGAAGTCAGAAAGAGAAGAAACAGACATTGTAACTGAATGCGCATATGTGGAATCTAGACAAATTATAGAGACGATCTTATTTGCAGAGCAGAAATAGATACACAGACGTACAGAACAAATGTGTGGATACCAAGGGGAAAGGTGGGGGTGGGAGGAATCGGGAGGTTGGGATTGACATATAGACATTTTTGATACTATATATAAAACAGATAACTACCATATAGCACACAGTGAGTGTGCGTTAGCTGCTCAATCGTGTCTCAGTGTTTGCGACGAACTCTATTCAGTGCTCTGTGGTGGCCTGAGTGGGAAGGAAAATCCAAAAGGGAGGGAATATATGCATACATATAGCCGATACAATTTGCTGTACAGTAGGAACTAATAGAACGTCGTAAAGCAACTATACTTTGATAAAAACTAGTTTAAATTAAAAAAAAAAAACCAACCCACAGTGCCTGAGAGTTGAGGAGGAGAGGTGGGGGAAGTTAGGGTTTCCTAAGCAGACATTTATTCTAACCCAGCCAATGGTGTGCATGTGAGCTGGATATCGTCCTGCCACTTAAGCCTCTATCGCTGGATCCCAGGACCAGGGACCACCTATGTCAGCACCAGGGAACTGGGAGCTGATTTAAGCGCCAATTTCCAGGTCTGGGCCAGACCCCTGTAATTGGAATCTCTAGGGTGGCCCTGAAGTCTGTTATGAGTGCAACAGGAAACTTGGAAGCAGAGTGATAGCCAAAGAGCTTTAATCCAGCCTCCGTGAGACTTAGTCTGGAGTGCGGAGGTTTTCTGGCCACTAGGGCACCAGTTCTCAATCCACAGTGTGCATTAGTGATGCAGGAACTGTGAAAAAGCAGATGGACAGGCCTCATGCTTGAGATTCTGGTTCCCTTAGTCTGGGGGGTCTGGGCAGCTTTACTTGTAAACAATCCCCAGGTGATTTTGTGGTGCAGCCAGGGTGAGAGAGATGGACAGACAGAAGCGCGGCTCTGAGTCCTAAATCTAGGGAGCTTCTTCATGCACATGTTTCCACAGCTCTGCTCCAGGCCAAGCCGAGGCCTCTGCTGGGACCCTGACATGCGTGTCCCTGTCCTGGAGGAGTGTCCTGTCTAGAAGGGAACATGGTGGGGTGTGACAGTTCCCCAACCATGTCCTGGCTCCCATCCACTCACCGGGGAAGTGAGGAAGCTTGCATGTTGAGAATATCAAAGCTGGGGTCAGGGAAGGAGCAGGGGCTGTCCCAGGGTCACCTGGGGTAAGGATGAGAGATGGCTGAGCCCACAACAGAGGAAGGGCTAGGCCTCCTGAGGGAGGCTGGAGCTGCATGGGAGCAGCAGGAAGGACTCCCCAGGCGCTAGGAAGTGGGGAGGATGAAAGGTCAGTGGGTGACCTTCCAGAGCAGGAGAGGAAGACTAATCCTGTCAGAGGCCCCGCAGGACAGTCCAGCATGCCAATGCCCACCAGGAGCCAGGATTCATTTGGGCCTCACCCCTCGATTCATAATTGTGAGGACGCAGTCCAGGAGCAGGGCACATGTCCAAGGTCACACACACACACACTCACTCACATAAACACATGCGCTCACGTGCATACACACAGACCCATGAACACGTGGACACAGGCACACGCTCCAGAGACTCACAGACACACAGAGACACGTGTATGACATAGTATATACATACACACTGACACACGTGAACACAGACAGAGACGCACATACTTGAGCACAGAGGAACACACACACACATACAGATGCACACACAATAGACACGTATATGCATCTACACAAAGACACACATACAACCTATATCCACGCATACGTACAGAGATGCGCCCAACATACATACCCACACACATAAAACACACCCGCGCCAACACACAGCTCCTTGGTCGTGTGGCCTCCAAAGCTCTTTCCACATACTGCTTCGTGTCTCAGCCTGAGAGTTCATTGATTCTTTGGTATTGAAAAATTTATTTCTGCATTTTTTAAGCCACAGTTCTTGCTCAGGATATCCTAAACCTTAATATCAGATAAATCATAGTGACATGAGGTTTTGAGTGGGAGAGAGGGCGATTTTCTTTTCACATCCTTTTAATCAATAAATCATTTATAAATGCCTTTAATAGAGATAAATGAAAACCAACCTTTACCTTATTATAAAATTGGTATTTTTAACCTTTAAATACCGGGTTTGTCAGCCCAGGAGTCTATAGATTCTCTAAAAATAGGAACTTCAGATCGCTTTGCCTTCCTGTAGACTCCCACCCCAGGCACAGGGTGCCCTTTTGCTATGAGTAAAGCAGTGTAAACTCCCCTTTGCTCCTTGCCTGATAAGGTGCTCCCCACCAGAGCCACTAGGGAGTCAGGCTCATTCTCCTTTACATCTAGAAAAAACATACTCTTTTCTGACACCCTTCCAGGAAGCAGAGCCCCAAAGAGGACCAGATCCAACACCAGTCCTTCTTGGGAACGACTAGGAGCCAGCAAGGCTGGGCAGGGTCCTGGACCAGAGCTTGGTCGTGAAATCACTGTGCAAACACAGCCTGCACTGATCAGCAGGAGCTCGGCCCCCATATCCCTGGGGTCCCTTCTGACAGAGGTCAGGTAGTAGGCTATGACACAGGGGAGGCTCCAGGGGGTTCCCAGATGGCCTATGCCAGGGCCAGTCTAAAATGCATGACCCATAAGCTTTTAAAGGTTATTTATTATCTGAGACTTGACAATCCACCTCCTCAAAGAGGGAGTGAATGGATTTACTGCTTGAGTTTACAAAGCTGTTTAAGATGAGGCTTTCCCTTAAGGCTTCCAACACCCCTGTGAAGAGCACACAAGTTATTTTTATCCCACCTCTGCAGATGAGGAAACAGGCCCCAGAGAAAACACACCCTGCTCCAGGATATGCTGACAAGAAGTGGATGGGGCCAAGACACAGATCCCACGCAGGGTTTGTGATCTCTTGGCTCAGAACATTCCAACGTGGGTCAGAATGGAGGTGGGGGCCTCCCAAGTCCTGCCTGGATAGTGTGAAAAGACCGACTCTGAGCCTGAATAGAGTCATCTGTCCTTTGCCAAAGGCGCCACTGCCCCACCCAGGGCACGGGGAAGGAAGGCCTGTCATCACTCAGTTCTCGGCATCTACACAGTACCCGGCACAGGACAGGGGGTCAGATCATCTCTGTGGAATGAATGGAGGAACGTACATGGCTGGCTGGTTGGCTGGACACCTAAGTTGACAAAGGGTGGTTAAGGGCTTTGGAGTTTTACAATCTTAAACTTTAATCAGCCTCCATCTTCAGATATGCCTCTGGACAAAACCCAATACCTCTGGGTTTCCATTCCTTTGTCTGGAAATCAGGTAATGGTATCCACCTCATAGGTGTGATGAAGATGATTTTAGCTATCCAGGCAAAGCCCATTATATGGTACCCAGCATGGTGACATGCTTCCATCATGGGACTCATTTCTACTGTTTCTGCTGGGGCTGGGGTTGCCCTCCAAGCTCCCCACCTACTTCAAGTCCTGCCCACTCTTGGTCTCTGTTAGTCTGTGGGATCACTGGCCAAGACGGGCAACTGGCCAGTCATTACTCTCTGGCCCTGTCTGACCTAAGTAGCTCACGAGCCAGGCCCTGCTTCCCTTTCCCTGTACCCCATAGGACAGCCAGACCAAGAAGAGTGACTGGATTCAGTCTTTTAGGATCCAGGCAACTGGGAATATCTGTGCTTTAGGGGAAACCTAACTCTGATTAGCAACAGGCATTGGAAGAGAAAGGGGAGGAAGATTCTTCCCTGTCTCTGCTCTTCTTCACCTCTACTCTTCCAGGAAGCTGGTGGGTGATGAGTAGAACCTACTTTATCAGTCAGGATGCTTCCTGCTGCTTGCAACAGGGAACCCCAACTCAAGTGGCTTAAACAATAAGAAAGCTGTGATTCAGCAAAAGGTCCTGAGATAGAGCAAAGCCAGTGAGATCTCCACATGGTCACAAGGTGGCTGCTGAGGCTCCGTGCATCATATGTAGATGCCGCTGACACAAACAGAGTGGGAGGTTATTTCAACTATGAGAGAAAACTTACCCAGAAGAAACATCTTCTGCTATTCACAAACTTAAGCTCACACAACCTAGGCTGGCTGGACTTGGAGTCTCCTTGATTTGTAGAGTCCATTGCCCCCACCTGACAGGGCAGTGGGCCTTGGGTAAGGACCCCAGAGCCCTACTCCTCATAAAGGGGATACAGCCACTTTATTATCTGCTCAATATGTCCTTTGATGGGGACGGACCTGCTGGGCTGGCCCGGAATATTAGCTGGGTTAATTGTCCCTTCAAATGAACAACCAGTTTAATCAAGGACTTAATGCCCTCAGCCATTCAATTATGCCTGCCTTTGGACATGCGATTCCATTACCACCTCGGAGCCTTCTGTGCAGGGAGAATGAGATTGGCCTGTGTGTGTGTGTGTGTGTGTGTGTGTGTGTGTGGTCATTGCCCACAGGCATTTGTTAAGAGCAAACTGTGGGCTCAGAGCCGAAGCTGGCAGGCAACATCTGACCTTGGCTATCCACTGCACGGCTTCATCAAGTACCCTGCCCTGCACTGCTCAAGAGGATTTTGTCACCACCTCTCACCTCAAATGGTGTGTGTGTGTGTGTGTGTGTGTGTGTGTGAGAGAGAGAGAGAGAGAGAGAGGGAGAAGGAGGAGAGGCTTGATAAGATCTCTATTGGGTTAAAATTCTTCAAATTAAATTATTTAAATCAAATTCAACCCACAACTCAAGAAGGAAATGGCAACCCACTCCAGTATTCTTGCCCGGAAAATTCCACGGACAGAGGAGCCTGGTGGGCTACAGTCCATGGGGTTGCAAAGAGTTGGACACGACTGAGCAACTAACACTGTCACTTTCACTTACAATCCACAAAGACCCACATTTACACACATACATACACACACTCACATATTCCCCAGCCATTGTTCACTCTACAAAAACAAAGGCAAACCAATAAACTTTATTCCAGAGGTTTTCATAGAACTACATTAGAATGTTCATTTTCCAACACACCAACACACACAAAAACTGTAGTTCGAAACAAACCACATGTCCATCATCAGGAGAATGGCTACATGTTTTCTGGCACATGTACACAGTGCTCTGCCAAGTCCGATGTGTCTCTCTATTCCCTGACATGTACCTGACATAGTATTGAACTAAAAAGAGAAGATTGCAAGACTACATGCTTACAGCATGATCTGTGGATGGAAAATTGTGCTTATTTGAATCTCTGTGGATATTTCTGGAGAGAGAACTGTCTGGAAGAATAGATCCTCAAATTTGCCTACTGTTTATATCAGATGGTTAAGGCTTCAGGAAACCTTAAGAAATAGAAGAAAACAAGAGAATGGGAAAGACTAGAGATCGCTTCAAGAAAATTAGAGATACCAAGGGAGCATTTCATGAAAAGATGGGTACAACAAAGGACAGAAATTGTATGGACCTAACAGAAGAGAAGATATTGAGAAGAGGTGGCAAGAATACACAGAACTATAAAAAAAGAATGTAAAGACCCAGATAATCATGATGGTGTGATCACTCACCTAGAGCTAGACATCTTGGAGTGCAAGGTCAAGTGGGTCTTAGGAAGCATCACTGAACAAAGCTAGTGGAGGTGATGGAATTCCAGCTGAGCTATTTCAAATCCTGAAAGATGATGCTGTGAAAGTGCTACACTCAATATGCCAGCAAATTTGGAAAATTTCCAGTCCTCAGCAGTGGCCAGAGGACTGGAAAAGGTCAGTTTTCATTCCAATCCCAAAGAAAGGCAATGCCAAAGAATGTTCAAACTACTGCACAATTGCACTCATCTCACACACTAGCAAAGAAGTGCTCAAAATTCTCCAAGCTAGGCTTCAATAGTATGTGAACCAAGAACTTGCAGAAGTTCAGGCTGGATTTAGAAAAGGCAGAGGAACCAGAGATCAAATTGCCAACATCCTTTGGATCATAGAAAAAGCAAGAGAATTTCAGAAAAAAATATCTACTTCTGCTTCATTGACTATGCTAAAGACTTTGATTATGTGGATTACAACAAACTGTGGAAAACTCTTAAAGAGATGGGAATACCAGACCACCTTACCTGCCTCCTGAGAAACCTGTATGCAGGTTAAGAAGCAACAGTTAGAACCAGACATAGAACAATGAGCTGGTCCAAATTGGGAAAGGAGTACATCAAGCCTGTATATTGTCACCTTATTTATTTAACTTCCGTGCAGAGTACATCTTGCAAAATGCCAGGCAAGAACAAGTTAGAATCAAGATTGTGGGAGAAATATCAATAACCTCAGATATGCAGATTATACCACCCTTATGGCAGAAAGCGAAGAGGATCTAAAGAGCCTCTTGATGAAAGTGAGAGAGTGAAAAAGCTGGCTTAAAACTCAACATTCAAAAACTGAAGATCAAGGAATCTGGTCCCATCACTTTATGGCAAATAGATGGGGAAACAATGGAAACAGTGATAGACTATTTTCTTGGGCTCCAGATCACTGCAGGTGGTGACTGCAGCCATGAGATTAAAAGATGCTCCTTAGAAGAAAAGCTTTGACCAACCTAGACAGCATAGCAAAAAGCAGAGACATTACTTTGCTGACAAAGGTCTGTCTCCTCAAAGCTATGGTTTTTCCAGTAGTCATGTATGGATGTGAGAGTTGGACTATAAAGAAAGCTGAGCGCCGAAGAATTGATGCTTTTGAACTGTAGTGTTGGAGAAGACTCTTGAGAAACCCTTGGACGGCAAGGAGATCCAACCAGTCCATCCTAAAGGATATCAGTCCTGAATATTCATTGGAAGGACTGATGTTGAAGCTGAAGCTTCAATACTTTGGCCACCTGATGCAAAGAACAGACTCATTAGAAAAGACCCTGATGCTGGGAAAGATTGAAGGCAGGAGGAGAAGGGGAGGACAGAGAATGAGATGGTTGGATGGCATCACCAACTCGATGGACATGAGTTTGAGTGAGCTCCAGGAGTTGGAGATGGACTGGGAAGCCTGGCATGCTGCAGTCCATGGGGTGGCAAAGAGTTGGACATGACTGAGTGACTGAACTGAACTGAAGGTTTCAGGTTACTTTGCTCTATTTTCCTTTTTCTACAAAAGCCTATATAATCAACTTAGAACAATGCAATCATTTTTATTTGGGGACATTTTTTAACACCTTTCCAGAGTCTCATCCTAGAGGTAAAGATCACACTTGTCTCATTTCTTTTTTTTTTAATCAATCAGTTTGCCCTTAGCATGCAGCATGTGGGATCTTAGTTCCCCGATCAGGGATCAAACCTGGGTCCCCTGCTTTGGAAGCGTGGAGTTGTAAACACTGGACCACCAGGAAAGCCTTTGAGAGGCCCAGAGCCCAATGTGGGACTCAGGAGACTGGCATGGCTCCAACTTTGTCACTCGCTCCCTTTGGATGCTCTTGGCCTCAGTTTGCTCCTCCAGAAAATGGAAAAGCTCTTTACTTCAACACCTTGAAAGGACTTTTATTTGCTCATAATGGCCAGCACATACATGCTCACTGACAATCAAACCTTGGAAAATGCAGAAAAGCATCTGGAAGAAAACATGACCCACGACCACACCAGCTGAAGAGACCCATCATTAACATTTTGGGGCACCTCCTTTTTGTTTTGTTTTCTAGGCATCAGGGGGCTCAGGACCCGGAGGCAAGCGTGAGCATGTGCGCTGAGTCTACAGTGAGACGCTCCACCCCTGGACTCAGCATGGCCTGTGCCCGGCTGGGTGGCCTTGAGTGCACTCCCCATCTCTCAACCCATTTCCTCCTTGGTACCGGGAGTGACAGCTGTTGTGGTTTTCTCATGCGGCATTCAGTGAGATGAGGGCTCTACAGCTCAAGTACTGTCCCTGGTACTGGGAAAGCTTTATGAGATTTTTGGCTGATCCAATACAATAAACACTAATTCCATAACCCCTTACTCCTCCCCTACCCCAGCACCTGCTCAGTTTCTCTCATTTCAGAAGATGCTAATTCAGGATAGTCAGTAGTTCCTGGCCCTGATTTCACACTAGAATCATCTGGGGAGCTTATAAAACACCATGTCTAGACTCCACCCCAGAATAATTAAATAGGAATCATGGGGGTGGAGCTCTGAGATTGGTATTTCTGGAAAGGTCCCCAGAGGGTCCTAATGTGAGCAGGGCTAAAAACCACTGGTGTGCATCAAAGTGCTTTAGAAAGGCCAGCACTACAGAAGCGGAAGGGGTTATTATGAAAATGTTTCTCAGGGGGTGGAAATGGGTTTCCTGACTCCTCCCCACTCCTACCTGATCCAGCTAGTAGGAAACATCATACTGTCTTGCTCAGAGTGGGGTTCTTAGTGGGATCCTAAGCATTTTCCTGTGACCTCTGGAGCTGGGGCTTGTGTGGCTTTGAAGAGAGTCGACACTGTGCCAGGCACGGTGCTGGGCTGAGTGTTTAGAGGCAGACCAAGGGAAGACGCATACCCTGCTCCCGCACCAGCCTCTGCGCAGGGCAATTTGGCAAGATTCATCAAAGTTGAAATAAACATAGCCATTCCACTCCTATACACAGAACCAATGGACAGGAGCCTTAAAATGTTCCCCCAAAGAATGTACATAGCAGCTTTGTTAGTAAGAGTCTAATACTGGAAACAACCCAAATGCCCATCAGGATTTGAATGGATAAGCGAATTGTGGTATAGTCATACAAGGGAATACAAACAGCCATGAAAAAGAAAGGCCTGCAGCTGAACACATGGATGAACCTCAGACATACTGTTGAACCAAAGAAACCAAGCTCAAGAATACATTCCTTACGAAGAAAATTCTAATTAGAAAAGAATGGAATTAGAACACCTGAACATTCATGCTATGAACACCCCAATATTTACAATAGCAGAACATCCCTATTCACAATAGCCAAGACATGGAAGTAATGTCAGTGTCCATTGGCAGATGAATGGATAAAGGAGATGGGGCTTATATATATATATATAAACTGGAGGGTGGGATCCACTAGGACAAGGCATGTGGGGGTGCTAGAAATGTTCTATGGTAACCTATCTGTTGATCTGGGTGGTGGTTATACAGGCGGATACATGTGCAAAATTTATGGAGCTCTACACTTTACCTTTTGTAAGCTAAACTTCAATTAAAACATTTTTAATGCAAATAAAACTTATACATCCTTTGCCTCATTGATTCCACTTCTGACAGTTTTTTTTCTATAGATGTATTTGAACGTGGAAGACATTACACATGCATAAGATTCTTTATTGTAACATTTACTGTGAGAACTAAAGATTAGAAAAAACAAAACATTTATCTGTGTGTGGGTGTGTGTTAGTCGCTCAGTCGTGTCCAACTCTATGCGACCCCATGTACTGCAGCCCACCAGGCTTCTCCACCCATGGGATTCTCCAGGCAAAGATACTGGAGTGGGTTGCCATTCCCTTCTCCAACATCCATCAATAGGGGCTGGTGAAGTAAAGTACAGTTCCTCTTAACCTGCAACATGATGCAGCTATGCAAATGATGGAGAAGATTGCCGAGATATATTATGAAAGTGAAAAGAGTCCAGGTGTGGAGATACATAAATACTGTGCTGTCTTTGGGGTTAGAAAATGTAAAAGGAGATAAAAAGGGAGAGAGAGAAGGTAGGGGAGAGATCAGTTTATATAAAAATAAAATAATGTCTCTCTAGAAGGGCATGTGTGAGACGAGAGATTGGTTGACCGTGGGGAGGGAACCTGGGTGGCTGCACTGGGTTGAAGGAAATTTTATACTGTATACCTTTCATGCTTTTGGAATTCTGAACCTATAACAAATTTCGAATAAAAAAATTAAAACAAAAAAACAAACAAACAAAAAAATTAAAACAGCCAGGCCTTCATTCACCTCCTTCAAGGCCTGTTGCTACAGAATAGAATTTGAACATTGATCCTGGCCTGAAATATAATCCCAAACTTAACTGCCTTGCCCTTCCTCTCTCACACTTGCCACACTACTTCCTGGTGCCTCTCAAAGGTGTCATGATTCTCACCCTTGCCCTGGACCCCTGCACTGGCCATTCTCACTTAGGAAAATGTTCATTCTCTGCTTGGTGTCACCTCCTCCATGAAGCCTTCCCAGACTTCCCCATACTTCTGGGCTCCTGCAGCCCACATTTCTTGTGTATCATTTCTCATGTCCCATTTGTCATAGGGCTCCTAATAATTAGTTTCTAGGCTTCCATGCCCTACTGTAATGTTGGCACATAGGCTGATGCCTGGAAACAGGGTTTGTAGAATAATAGATGGATAATTTTTACCAGGTTCGGAACTGATGAGCACCTTTTGTCTTCTACACAGTGCTGTTTAGTTTCCAAATTTTGTGGAAGCATGAACTGTGCCTCAGTTTTTTCGTCTGCAAAATGGGATTAATAATGATACCTATTTTGTAGGATTACACTGTGAGGATTACGTGAGTTAATATATGTAAAGCGCATAGAAGGATATTTGATATCACTAGTTATTATTGCCTCCATATCACTATATTGTGATGAAGGAACTATATTCTAGTAAGTTCAGAAGGCCACACGACAGCAGGTCTATATCCAGACTTCCAAGTTTCCGTGACCAGCCATTCTTCCATGTGGGGGAGTGCTGGGCAGGTGTGGAGCTGAGGGACTTGGGGGTGGTCACAGCCTCTAGCCCTCCATGCCCAGGCCCACTGCAGGCTCCTCTGTATCCTTCTTCACGATGGGATGTGCTCACAGGAGGGGGAGGGAATTAGTTTATGAAGGAGAGAGAGGAGGCACATTCTGAATGAAAACCCTAGTCAGAAAAGGGTTAGCTGCCTAACATAATGACTGGCTTAGGCAGTCATATTTCAACCTTCAAACCTGATGGTGGGTGCAAAATTGGAGGCAAGGACCTCTCTTTTCATCTCTTCAAGCCACCTCCCATAAATCACTGCCTGAAACAAGTCTAGAGGACATCGTAACCTTGTTAAGGTGCAGTTTTCTCATCTACCAAGTGGGGATAGTTAATGTAAGGAAGGAAGGAGATGATAATTCCATGAAACTATGTGGAAAAGAGCTTTGGAAATTGTCATGCGGTAGCAGATGTTGGCAAACAGTCAGCCTGAGGCCCAGCCACAATTTCCTTCAAATCACATGAGGCATAGCAGGATCCTCCAGTTGCCCTAGTCCCCACCATTCCCTATTGTTACTCCAGTTTGCCCCACATACTCACTGTACTTATCTCGTCCCTGAAAGCATGTGAATTTGCCACCCCTTCTCCACAACATTGGTTACCAAGGTGCCTGCTCTTCTGCCAGCTGCCAGCATGGACAGCCAGCTAGCTGGGGAGAGATGGTGCAGCTCTTTAAATAACTGGGATCTTGCTACTCGGCCCAAGTCATCAGACTCCACCAAGGTCCAGGCCAGAGCCCTATCAATCAGTCCTAGTATTTTTCCATGAGCTGAGAAGAAGCCAGACCTGCGTGAATCCTTGGACATGCCTCCCTTTAGCCTTTAGATACAGAGAATAAATCTTCAGCCTCCTAAACATGCCAAATAACTGGTCTGCTGGAGCCTGGAAGGCCAGATGCTGCTTACAACTCACTCCTGGATGCCTGAAATTCCACCATTATCAACACATTCCTCCCTGTTAAGCTGTAAAGTTGAAAGATCTACTGGGAGGCATAGCAGAATGAGTCCAAATGAGGCTGGAGCAGATCTTTAAGGATAACCTTGGTGAGAAGGCAGATTCTGTAAGCAGGCGAGGGAAGGGTTGAGGGGTGTCAGGAAGGAGAAGGAAAGAAGGGCAGAGAGGTGCTTGAAAGTGAAGTTTCCTTTTAGAAGCAGGAGTGACTGCAGAAGGGAAGGAGAAGGGGAGAAGAGCCTGGAAGCAGAGTGGAC
The DNA here is from genome assembly GCF_001704415.2 of Capra hircus. Taxonomy (NCBI): domain Eukaryota; kingdom Metazoa; phylum Chordata; class Mammalia; order Artiodactyla; family Bovidae; genus Capra; species Capra hircus. Next base: position 84,056,394 of record NC_030817.1, on the reverse strand, counting down.
ACTCAGGCCAGCAGTGGCCCTGGAAAGAGGGTATGGACAGCCAGCTCCAGAGTGGAAGAGAGCAGCATCCTCTCTGAACAAACCTGCAGGAGAGAGGGGGATGAAACAGCCCCACTAACTACTCACCCCTTCCGCCTCTGTCGCCTTTCATTCCAACCCCCATAGACACAAAGGAATGTCAACCTTTCCTGGGCTGGAGGATTCTGCTCCCACTGGGAGAGGAACAAGGATGAATCAGGTCTCCCGATCAGAAAATATAACCTGATCTGCCTCATCAAAGGCAAGGGACAGGTGCACAGGACCTCTGGTCTTATCACCAGCTCTCACACTCAGAAAGAGCCACCTCCTTTAGGGCCAGTTCTAGGAGGGCTTGGGAGGAGTGAGGTAGAGAGACTTGGATGCCTCCAGATGCCCCAAATTCACTGTGTGACTTCAGGCGAGATGGTTAACCTCCATCCTCAATTTTTTCATCTGTAAAATGGGGACAGTGATGGGACCTGCTTCACAGGGCTGCAGTGAAGATTCAATGAAAGGATGCTAGGGATGGGTTTTGAGCTGAGCCTTATAAGGTGTATTAGACTTTGAGAGGTGTTTCAAGCAGACAGCAAAGGTCAGGGGGTGGGGTGGAGAGTACAGGGCATATCTGGGCACCAGTAAAGAAGCTGGTGAGCTTTCCATTGGTGCTAGTGATAAAGAACCCACCTGCCAATGCAGGAGACATAAGAGATGTGGGTTCAGTCCCTGGGTTGGGAAGATTCTCTGGAGGAGGAAATGGCAACCCACTCCAGTATTCTTGCCTGGAGAATCCCCGTGGACATAGAAGCCTGGCAGGCTACAGTCCATAAGGTTGCAAAGAGTCGGACACGACTGAAGCAACTTAGCACGCATGCACACAAAGAAGCTGGAGTGTAGCTTGTGCTGGGGAAAACTCATTCTGGAAAGCCAGGCTACGGCTTGATGGTGGAAGGCCTCCACACCCCATACAAACCCCAGGCTTTGTGCCAGAAGCAGTGGAGAGCTACTGAGGTATCAGGCATGTAAGAGAGGCCCTCAGTGGCCAGAGAAAGGATTTGTCCCAGGCTGCAGGGGTTGCTGGGTTATGCCCATCTGGCCAAATCACGCTCAGAAGCAGCCACCTCCTTTAGGTCAGCTCCTTATAGCTGATCCCAACCTCTTTCCTTCCGCCCTTAGACCCTTTCTGTTTCTAATTTGGGTGAGGACTTGACCTTGAAGTGAGGTAGACTTGGTCTCGGATATTGGTCCAGTACTACTAGCTAGGTAACGGAATAAGACCCTGAACTCACAAACCTGTTTCCTCATCTGAAATAAGGGGGCATGGCAAGGATTTCCCAGAGTTATGAGGGTGGAATGAACTGGCACACATGGGTGCTGGGCCCCGTTGGCCCCTCCTCTGATCTGTAGGCGACCTGCTGCGGGCTGGGTGTTTACTCAGCCGCCGTGGGCAACTTCCAGCTCTAACTGCTCACAGCCTCTCCCCTCTGTGACTCTGAGAGCAGCGAAGTGGAGAACAACCTGTGCCGGGAAACCTCGAGGCCAGGCTTAGGCTTATTGGAAGAATCTGAGACAATTATGAGCCATGAGGAAACTGGTTTTCTCTGCTTTCTTTGGCAGAGAGCAGAAAACCCGTCTTGAGCCTGGATTTAAGCCGAGGAGAGGTAGGAACCCGCTGTGCCTGCAAAGTATCTTGGGGAGAGAATGCAGGCTTTCTGTGAACCAGTAAGGGCCAGGAATGGTGCTGGACACCTTCATCATGCCTCCTGTGTGCAAGCACTGATGTATTGGGTTGGCCAAAAAGTTTGTTCAGCTTCCCCATAAGAGGGTATAGCAAAACCTGAATTAACTTTTTGGCCAACCCAATAGGAAAAGGGACACAGACTTGAACAGACAGACAGGGTCCCTGCCCCAGGGAAGGGGTGGGTAGCAGATAAGAAGAAATGAAAACAAAAGCATAAATCATCTCATGGATGGATGTCATGATAAAGGAAAGCAAAACAAAAGTATAAGGGGATGGGCATATTCAGAAAGTCCTCTGAACGAGGAGAAATGACCTGTCAAAGGGAGATGAGCATTTCAGGTGGCAGGAACTCTGCCTGAACGATCACCTACATCCTGTCTGCTCAGCCTCACCACAAGTCTGTGCTCTGAACATTGTCCCCATAGCACAGGTAACAAATCTGAGGCTTAGAGAGAGAAAGTGGCTCACGCAAGATCAGCGCAGTGGGAGGATTCGAGCCAGCCCCTCAAAGCCCACGCTCCTCCTTGCAACCTGGTCCTCCTTCCCTGGACACAGGCCGAGGGACCCAGCCTTTCACACTCTTCCCAGACTCAGTGAAGTGAAAATGTGAGCATGCCTTTCTCCAGATCCCTTACAGGGGTGGCCTGTAAGCCCACAGGGACAGAGAGCCGGGAGCCGAGGTGGCTAATGTCTTACAGTTCAGAATCACCCAAAAAGGTGTTTTCCTGGGACATCCCCTGTGAGCCTGGGAGCCACAGGGGAAAGCCCATCTACCTGAGCAGCAGAACCTTGGAAACTTCCCAGTGTGTCCTCCCAGCTACTGAAGGGCTCCCAGGAGACCTGTGTGTGCTCAGTGTCTGTGGTCTGAGAGGGGCAGGGACACCATGGGACTTGTGAGCTGCCATCCTTGTTGCTAGGGGTGACAGGCTGAACAGGAACTCTGCCGGAGCTAACAGCCATCTCTCCTCCCACTCCTCTACAGCTCCCTTCATCAGATTAGTCCAGGGTTGGGAGCCTGTGAGCTCACAGGGCAGGGGAATATACAGAGGCCTCTGCAAACCTGTGGGGTTCACATGGTGGATGATGTGGTGAGATCCTAGGTCAAGGGCTGGCCAATTTCTGAAACCTTATTCATGCCTTCATATGAGGACAGTACGTCCTATGACACGGCCATTTAAAAAGATCTCTAACATTCTTTGTGATAATGAGTTAATCCCAAGGTATAGGTAATAATTAACTTACATACACATTCTATTATTTATTTTATTTTTTGACGGGGAACTTTTAATTTGTATTTATTTATTCATTTTTGGCTGTGCTGAGTCTTCATTACCTCTAGGCTTTTCTTTAGTTGGGGCAAGCAGGGGCTGCTCTGTAGATATGGTGTGTGGGCTTCTCTCTGTGGTGGCTTCTCTTGCTGTGGAGCGTGGGCTCTAGAGCTCAGGCTCAATAGCTGTAGCTCAGAGTTTAAGTTGCCCTGGGGTATGTGAGATCTTCCCATACCAGGGATCGAACCTGTGTCCCCTGCACAGACAGGCAGACTCTTTACCACTGAGCCACCAGGGAAGCCCCCTGGGGTATTTCAAAGTGAATCATCACAAGAGTAGTTTGACCCCTAAGTGAGTCCATGGACCAGCAGCATGGGTGCCGCCCAGGAGCACATTAGAATTGCAGACCCTCAAGCCCTTCTCCAGACATGGAAGAGAATCTACACTCTAGCAAGATCCCCAGGTGATTTGTATGCACGTGTGGAATTTTTAAAAGAAGATATACTCATAACTCTCATAAAACATGAAATGAATCTGGGTCAAAGATTTTATTTAACTCATTAATTAACGAGGAAACCACTAAGATGTTCTAATCACTTAGAGGAGAATGCAAAGAGTAGACACAAATATAGGTCATCAGGAATCTGAATTAATTTACAAATAGATGCATTACTGGAAGAAAAAATCCACAGAGCAATAATCAATTGCATTGCATTAGATACAATTTACATGTCTATGCTGCTGCTGCTGCTGCTGCTGCTAAGTCGCTTCAGTCGTGTCCAACTCTGTGCGACCCCATAGACGGCAGCCCACCAGGCTCCCCCATCCCTGGGATTCTCCTGGACAAGCATAATTTACAGAGCCATCAGTTTTCTACAACTTCAAAGTTGTAAAATATCTGAGATTATGAAAGATTGAAAAAAAAACAAAAGCCAAAAGCATCTCTGGACAGGATACTCCGTAATCTCTGTCTTTTTTCCCCCTTTCTTTCTTTCCCTCCCTCCTTCCCACTCTATCTTAGTCTTTCCCAATTTTTCTTGACACATAATAAAGTTTGATAAGCCCTGTCCTACACCACTTCTGTCTTCTGGCATGCCCGGGCCCGATAACCTCTTCAGATCATGACTAGAGGGAACTTTTGAGCAAATCTCAGTGTTTTCAGGGCTCTACTGGGGAATTAGCAGGTGGGCCAGTCCAGGCTTCAGAGCAGCACTGGCTCAAATAACAGAGCAGAAATTCAAAGGCCTATAGGATCTGAGTTGCCACCTACTGCTGGCGGAGTTACTTTATGTTCTCTAAAGCACTTCCTTTGGGACACAAAGATAAAAATGTGTGTGCTTGTCAGCTTTCACTTCTATCCTGTTGTTGTTCAGTTGCTCAGTCATGTCTGACTCTTTGCGACCCCATGGACTGCAGCACACCAAGCTTCCCTGTCCTCCACTGTCTCCTAGAGTTTGCTCAAGTTCACGTCCATTGAGTTGGTAATGCCCCCTAGTCATCTCATTCTCTGCCGCCCTCTTCTTCTTTCACCTTCAATTTTTCCCAGCATCAGGGTCTTTTCTAATGAGTCGGCTCTTCGCATCAGGTGGCTAAAGTATTGGAGCCTCAGCTTTAGTATCAGTCCTTCCAATGAATACTCAGGGTTGACTTCCTTTAGGATTGACTAGTCTGATCTCCTTGCAGTCCAAGAGATCCTCAAGAGTCTTCTCCAACACTATAATCCGAAAGCATCAGTTTTTCAGTACTCTGCCTTTTATATGGTTCAACTCTCACATCTGCACCTAACTAACAACAACAACAAAAAAAACCCCAACATTTCTACCCTAGGTAGGACTAATTGTGCCAATTGGAAATTCATCTGCAGAGGCAGTGACTCCATACTCCAACTTCTCCTCAGTATTAAGGGTCTATTGATTAGTACAGTGGATGTTAAAAAGGGGTTTTCATGGCACATGGGTAGTGAAGATACACGAATTAGCTAGAATCTGATGGCAACATTTTCAGCCTAAAGAAGGCATGAGAATGCAGTGAGCCAAGCAAAGGCTCCCCAGACCTGGTTCCTGAATGGTCTGTGTGTAGCCACTGATGGGGCAGATTCTTCTCTGGCTGTTCTAACTGGAAGCATAGCTGAGCATTACTATTATCACTGTTGACTCAGGTAGAACTCTCATCGGCAATGCCGTCAGAACATCTGAAAAGACAGAGACCCAGGTCCTCACTGAGCTCATGGGAGTTGCCTGGTTGTCTGGTTACTTGCAGCAACTGCCCACATGTGGGGCTCCATTCTGCCTGTAACTTATCTTCATGGAGCCTGGTGTTGAGGCTGAGGGAGACAATCTGAGTTCTTACCTGTCCCTTAGCTATCGGCTATCAGTATTTACAAAAAAGAACTACTCGTTCTGTATAAGTAGAGTGGCTTAGGGGCCTGGAGAATGGAGCAAATGGCTAGGATTTGCGTCTGGTTGTGTCATTGCCCTTCTGGGGTAGATCATCGCAGAGGCTGAGAAACAGAATGGCTGCGGGCAGGTCTGGAGTTGAATCCCAGCTCCATTCCTCCATGGCCCTTAACTGAGCCGCTTGTTTACACCCTGCTGGGCACCAGGAATGGGGCTGAGGCTGTGAAAAACCCAGTGGATACGAACATTGGGGGTCCATAGAATCAGGGAAGAGCATGAAATGGAACATCACAAATATTGTTTTGTAAGTTACCATCATGATAGCACCATGGAAGGAAGGTTTATTGTGCAAAGGACTATATAGGGGAAGACCTTTCCTTGTCCGAAGAATCAAAAGACTTCCCAGAAGAAGCAGAGACTTAAGAGTGAGTCGGATATAGAGGGTATTAATCAAGCAGGAGAAACAGCAGGGACAAAGGCCTTAAGATGGGAGGGGTTTGGTCCACTCTAGAGATGTAAAGGGGCTTCCCAGGTGAAGCTAGTGGTAAAGAACCCACCTGCCAATGCATCAGAACTAAGAGATGTGGGTTCGATCCCTGGGTTGGGAAGATCCCCTGAAGGAGGGCACGGCAACCCACTCCAGTATTCTTGCCTGCAGAATCCCTATGGACATGGAAGCCTGGTGGGTTATAGTTCATAGGGTCACAAAGAACTGGACATGACTGAAGTGACTTAACACACATGCACACACGGAGATGCAAAGAAGGCCCACGTGAGCAGTGTCCCTCAGTTGTTTGCAGGCTGGCAAACCACCTGGTACACTGCTAAAAACGTACCTTCTTGAATCTCACTTCCAGAAATTCTGATTCCACGGGTTTAGGGTGGGGACCTACAGATTGGCATTCTTAACAACCACGTCAGGCGGTGCCAGAGAGTAATACTGCTTTGGGCCACACTTTGGAAGATATTGTCATAGAGCCTGGTGAGAGCGGCACAGCTCATTTAACTTCTCCGTGCAGCTCTCAGTTCAAATCTAACCCCGGGGCAGTAAGATGGCAAGAGGACTAGAGGAGTGGCATCCAGGGCTGAGCACAGAGCCTGTCATGCGGCAGGTATTCAACAGATCGTTGCACGTGTGTTATTGTCCTTCTCTGATGCTCTGGAGGAGTGAGGGCAAGGCTAGGAGTCAAATGATCTATACTCCAGCCTCGAATGGGTCACTGGCTTACCACCTCTCGTTGGGAAAACCCCTCTCTTTCTGAGTGAGTAAACCACAATTTCCCCATCTGTAAAAGGAAGGGAGTATGATCAGGTGACACTTAGCTCAACTATCATCTGCCATCTTGAACTGTCCAACTGGTGGGGCCCAGGGCTCCCACACCAAATGCAGTGATCCCTGACCTGGCTGCTCATTAGAACCATCAAGAAGGCTTTAAAAAGACCGATTAGGGGACTTCCCTGGTGGTCCAGTGGCTAAGAGTCCGCCCGCCACTGCAGGGAACGTGTGTTTGATCCCTGGTCTGGGAAGATCTTACATTCTATGTGGGTCAGGTGAGCCCATGGGCCACAACTACTGGCCTGCGCTCTAGAACCCCGTGCCTACAACAGGAGAAGCCACCAGAAGGAGAAGCATGCTCACTGCACCTAGAGAGTAGCCTCTGCTCACTGCAACTAGAGGAAGCCCGTGTGCAGCAATAAAGACCCAGTGCAGCCAAAAATGATTTAAAAAATATTTATATGCCAATACCGATTAGGGACTTTGCTGGCATCCAGTGGTTAGGACTCTGCACATCCAACTCAGGAAGCATGGATTTGATCCCCGGTCAGGGTAAGGTTCTGTATGCTGCGTGGCATGGCCAAAAAATTTTAAAATAAACAAATGCCAATTAAATCAGAATCTCTTGAGGGTGAGTCCGAGGCATTGGTAACTTTTCAGCTCCCCAGGCAAATCCAACGAGAACCAGTGATCTAATTCCTTGAATCCCCCTTATTTCCAGAAGGGTTAAAAAAGGGGCTTCAGAGAGCACCCCAGCCAATAAGAGCCTTAGACATTATCCAGCAGCCCACCCCAACTCTGTTTTTTAAAAATAATTTTGATATAAATTTTTGAGAATCTTGTCTGAGAAAAATGAACATTGTTTAAACAAAATCAGGTAATTCAGAATAGCTTCTCACCTAACCCTGCCATCCCCAAAGGTCACGGTATTTGGTGTAATCAACTTTACTGAGGTATAATTTACATGCCATAAAATGCACACATTTAAACTGTATGGTTGGATGAGTTTTGACAAATGTATTTCCCTCCCCCTCACCCACCCCTCACCTCCCACTTCCCACCAACTCCCATGAGACAACACTTTAAAGAGTTTTCATTTTACTCTCTCTGGTGCTCTCCCCATGTCGTGATCTTTTGTCGATACTTTTTGATTTATCTATTTTAGATTCGGGGTCATATCATTAATCCTCAACCAGCATACTGCTGAAAGCAAAGAGGAACAGAGCCAATAATCCCACAGAACAACAGGTGTAAATGGGTTTGTCCTGGGTCAACTGGGGGTATCTGGTTGAGCAAGCATTCTCTATTGATGCCTAGCATTGATGGATGAGGATTCAACTTAGATACCCTATCTCTGGCTCACTTCCTCTCCCCAAGTGTTGCTAATTCTGTTCCTATTTCAGTTTCCCTGTTGCTTAACTTTGAAATTTTAACTAATATTTATAACCCCATATTGCTGGGCCCACTGATAAGGATAGCTCTGTTTCCTGCGCCCCCCCCCCTCCCATTTCTGTTCCCGTCTACCTCCTAATTTCTTTTCTCTTTTATCTTTGTGCTTATCCTATCAAGGTTGATAGCATTTACTTCTATTTTGCAGTCATTATCAAGCCTTTCCTATTTTGTCTATGAAAGACCCAAGGCCCAGTGTTTACCCTATGTTCACGATGCAACCTTTATCCTGTGAGCCTACAGTGTATATTGTGATTGATCATAGCTTCTCCATGTTTACACTATGGTTATCCCTGAGTCTCTCCCAGGAAGATGCTTCCAACATCAGCACTAAACGAATTCTTTCTTACTCTCTATCAGTTCTTCTAAATCATCTCAAAATTTAGTTTCCTTCATATGTGAACCATTGACTACTGATTGGATAATTTTTTTTTTTTTGGCAGGGGGGATTTTTTTTTTTTTCTGGTTGGATTTTTTTTTTTTTCTTCCTCTCTCCTTCTTGGTGTTTCCTCTTCCTCCTTGGTGTTTCTCTTCCTTTCTACAGTAAGAGAAATACTTGCCACTTCACCATGTTCCTTAAATCATCCAGCCTCCTTTGATATACCACTTGGAATCTGTTTCTTTCTTGTTTCTAGTTTTATTCTATGCGGGTCCCTGATTCTCTCCTCTTACCGTTCTGAGGGTTTCATGGGCTGGCTGCCTACCAGTCATCCTGGAATTCTTTTATATTAGATTGCTGGGTTAATGCTACTAGCTTTTATCCTTCACAGTTTTCAAGTTGTTTTGCTGAAATACATGTTCAAATAACTTCTCAGAAAGGCAGCATGGGAGGTAATTTCGGAATCCTTGACTATCTGAAAACGAGGGGTTTTTTGCCTTCACTCTTGACTGATAGTTTGGCTGGGTATAGAATTCCAGGTTCAAAGCCATTTATACTTAGCACTTACAGAATATTAGCAAAAGGATTAAAAACAGTCTCTGGCATGAGACAACCAGTGTCAAATAAAAACTTTGCAATTTACTGGACCCAACAAGTCACTGAACCTCTCTGTGCCTCAGTTTTCTCATCTATAAACAGAAATTAAAAAGTACTAATTTATGGAGTTGTGACAAAGATTAATTTATGTATGAAAAGTGCTTAAAATAGTGCCTGCACATAGCAAGCATAAATTTTGTTGTTGTCTAGTCTTTAAGTCATGTCCAGCTCTTTTACAAACCCCATGAACTATACCTGCCAGGCTCCTCTGTCCATGGAATTTCCTAGGTAAGAAGCCATCTCCTTCTCTAGGGGACCTTCCTGACATAGGGATCACACCTGCATCTCCTACTTTGGCAAGTGGATTCTTTACCACTGAGCCACCAGGGAAGATAAGCATCAATAGTAAGCTGTTATTCTTCTGTCTTCTATTGAAACTGATGAGAATTACAGTATCAGTCTGATCCTGCTTCATTGTCAGTCAAAGAAATACATGGTCTGGTTCTTTGTAAGTCAATGTTCTGGTCTCTGTAGAAATGTTCAGAATTTTTTCTAAGCTTTGATTTTTTATTTTTTAAAATTACTTCTTTGACTACTACTTCTGCTTCATTGACTAAGCTAAAGTCTTTGACTATGTGGATAACCATAAACTATGGAAAATTCTTAAAGAGATGGAGATACCAAACCACATTACCTATCTCCTGGGAAACCTGTATGCAGGTCAAGAAACAACAGTTGGAACCAGACATGGAACAACAGACTGGTTCAAAATTGGGAAAGGAATTCAACAAGGTTGTATATTGTCATACTGTTTACTTAACTTATATGCAGAGTGGGGCTTCCCTGGTGGCTCAGAGGTTAAAGCATCTGCCTGGAATGCAGGAGATCCAGGTTCAGTCCTTGGGTTGGGAAGATCCCCTGGAGAAGGAAATGGCAACCCACTCCAGTACTCTTGCCTGGAGAATCCCATGGAGGGAGGAGCCTGGTAGGCTACAGTCCATGGTGTTGCAAAGAGGTGGACGCAACTGAGCGACTTCACTTTCACTTTCACTTTCAACATATGCAGAGTACATCATGCAAAATACTGGGATGGATTAATCACAAGCTGGAGTCAAGATTGCCTGGAGAAATATCAACAACCTCAGATATGCAGACCATACCACTCAAATGGCAGAAAATGAAGAGGAACTAAAGAGCCTCTTGATGAAGGTGAAAGAGGAGAGTGAAAAAGCTGGTTTAAAACTCAACATTCAAAAAACTAAGATCATGGCATCTGGTTCCATCACTTTATGGCAAATAGATGAGGAAAAAGGTGGAAACAGTTACAGATTTTATTTTCTTGGTCTCCCAAATCACTGCAGACAGTGACTGCAGCCACAAAATTAAGACACTTGCTCCTTGGAAGAGAAGCTATTACAAACCCAGACAGTATATTAAAAAGCATATTAAAGAGATATTGCTATGCTGCAAAGGTCTATATAGTCAAAGCCATGTTTTTTTCCCAGTAGTCATGTACAAATGTGAGAGTTGGACCATGAAAAAGGCTGAGCACCGAAGAATTGATGTTTTTGAGCTGTGGTGCTGGAGAAGATTCTTGAGAGTCCCTTGGACAGCAAGGAGATCAAACCGGTCAATCCTAAAGGAAATCAACCCTGAATATTCATTGGAAGATCTGACACTAAACTGAAGCTCCAATACTCTGGCTACCTGATGCGAAGAGTCAACTCGTTGGAAGAGACCCTGATGCTGGGAAAGATTGAAGGCAGGAGGAGAAGCGGATGACAGAGGATGAGACGGTTTGATGGCATCATTGACTCAATGGACTGAGTTTGAGCAAACTCTGGGAGATGGTGAAGGACAGAGAAGCCTGGTGTGCTGAAGTTCATGGGGTTGCAAAGTTGGACCTGACTTAGTGACTGAACAACAGCAACAATTCATGCTAAGCTTGTAGCAGGGATTATTCACTTAGTCCTCCTGCCAATTGGGTTGGTCTTGTTTGATCTCCATTTTATAAGAAAGACCTTAGAGCAAGGAGGTGGCTAGAATCTGGACTCACAGGAGGTTGTCTAATGTCTTAACTCTCAGGTCTGACTCTTCTCTCTCTGATCTTTCCAAATGCCCCTGGAGGCATTTCTATAGGGGACACCCCTGTAGGCACAACCCTGGCCCATGGCCTGGCACAATCCTGGACCCATTCAGCTCCATCATCTTGTTCTTGGCTCTTCAAGAGCCACATGGGCATGTGGCTCCTCAAGGATCATTCTCCCCTCCTCCTTCTGTCTAGCCCACCCTCTCTGAGCATGGCATAGACTGAGCATGCTGGCAGCTCCCCAGGGACAGTTCATGGGAAAGACTCAGGTGCTGCCTGGTCACAGTGAGTGCTCACTAATCATCAGGGACCACTGTTTTTACTGTAACTGAAGTCTGCTTCTAGAAAGGGGTAGGGGCAGCACAGGCAGGGCCCAGGCGTGCACAGATCTGTTAGGAGACCCAGTGCATCACTGGCTGGTGGTGTAAGCAGTTGCTGAGGCCTCGCCTGCAGAAAGCTGGGAGTTGGAGGAGGTGAGAAGGAAGCCCACATCTCTGGGCCCCAACAGGAAGCCCAGCAGGCACATTCAGATGGAAACCAGCTATAATTGGGTAGTACCTCTGGGGCCCCCTTGCAGGATGGCTGGCTCAGTGGTGAGAGGTCCGTGGCCGGAAGATGAAGTGGTGATGAGGTGACAGACAGGAGGCCCTGCAGGCGGGGAGACAGGCGGGTGGTCACAGTGTGTGTTTCATTAGCTACCAACTGAGGATTTGCGGAACTTTCCTTTGCTGTCTCAGCTGGTAGCTAGGTTTTTAAAAATAAATTCCAGGACATCAAGCTCAAATTTCCAGAGCGGCGTCCCCAGGCCCCAGGCTGACTTCTGGCACAACTGTGTGATGAGCAGAGTTCATTCACCTAAGCCTTACCTTAGGTGCCCTCCCCTGCTGCTCAGAGCTCTCACCTCTCAGATCTTGGGCATTTCCTTGTATTCCCCCAGGAGCATTTGTCCAAGCAAATCACAGTCCTTCTGCAGCCTGTTCCCAGCTGCCAGCTTCAGGTCTTCTCAGCATCTCATACCAAAGTTGCCTGGGGCTGGGGGAGCAGTGCCATGGAAGGGCCAGGTATAGAACAGAACCGATGGGTTAAGGCTCGTGGCTTAAGGTGCCACCATCCCCAAGGAGATCTGGGGACCCCCAAAGGAGTCAGATCTTCTAATGGTGGGACATCCAGCAACTGGACCATCTCTGCAGGAAAACACTCAGCACAAAGGATGCTTGTCCATGACAGCGGGTCCCAGAGTGAGAATTCCAGAGCCGAGAAGAGCCCGCAGGCTGTCCTATCTCCTTCCTTCCCTTTTAAAAGATCTGGGGACCAAGCCTCAGAGAAGTGAAGTGACTTGCTCTCTCTCTCTCTAACACATCTAGGAAGCTGCTGAGACACTGAGCCAACATCCAATTTCCTGGGGTGTGGCCCTGACCAGCCACAGCCAGCCGACTGAGCATGGGCAGCTTTCCCCAGCCAGGGAACCACCAAGAATTCCATGCAGGCCACCCAGATTCCTGGCAGCTGCCAGCCCCACCTCAGCCCTGACCTGGTGGCCTGGGTCGCTTCCCTGCCAACTCCATGTTCCCGCTTGGAGCTGAGCAGTCTGAGTCTCCAGTCGTTCCAGACACAACAAGGACTGAGCGGTTCTACTCTGGCTTGCCAGGAGGGTTTGCAGCCAAGCCGAGCTCCTCCAGGGGCAGAGAGCTGACCGGGGACACCAGACGCAGCTTGCCTTTTGCCATCCCCAAGGTCGTGTCTGCTCTACTCAGGCTGCTTCAGCAGCTCAGCCACCCCTGTCAGAGTCTCCTCTCCACCTGGACCCACCCCACCCTCCAGGTCTCACTGTTGCTTTATCCATGGAGCCACTGCTCCCTTGGCCTGTAACATGTTCTTTTTCTGTCCCCTCCAGCTTGCTTTTCTGCATCAACAAATAGAGTAGTGCTGTATCCCCATTCAGCCTTCACCTTCAAGTTCCAATAGCACCTTGTGTACTCTGTATAACAGATTTAGCGCTTTGTTTTACTTTACGCACTCTGTTCTTGACTGTGAGCTGTCACTGTGATTTGGTTTCAGTTATTTGCACTTCAGAATCTAGCTCACTGTCTGAGCAAGCATGCTGTTTGGTGAATGAGAACAAAGATGGGCAGAGGGATGGATGAATGGATATTGGATGGATGACGTATGTCAGTTCAGTTCAGTCACTCAGTTGTGTCCGACTCTTTGAGACCCCATGGACTGCACCACATCAGGCCTCTCTGTCCATAACCAACTCCTGGAGCTTACTCAAACTCATGTCCATTGAGTCAGTGATGCCATCCAACCATCTTATCCTCTGTTGTCCCCTTCTCCTCCCACCTTCAATTTTTCCCAGCATCGGGGTCTTTTCAAATGAGTCAGTACTTCGCATCAGGTGACCAAAATATTGGAGTTTCAGCTTCAGCATCAGTCATTCCAATGAATATTCAGGACTGATTTCCTTTAGGATGGTCTGGTTGGATCTCCTTGCAGTCCAAGGGACTCTCAAGAGTCTTCTCCAACACCACAGTTCAAAAGCATCAATTCTTCAGCGCTCAGCTTTCTTTATAGCCCAATTCTCACATCCATACATGACTATTGGAAAACCATAGCTTTAACTAGATGGACCTTTGTTGGCAAAGTAATGTCTCTGCTTCTTAATATGCTGTCTAGGTTGGTCATAGCTTTTCTTTCAAGGCACAAGTGTCTTTCAATTTCATGGCTGCAGTCCCCATCTGCAGTGACTTTGGAGCCCTCCAAAATAAAATCTGTCATGGTTTCCTCTGTTTCCCCATCTATTTGCCACGAAGTGATGGGACCAGATGCCATGATCTTAGTTTTCTGAATGTTGAGTTTTAAGCCAACTTTTCCACTCTCCTCTTTCACTTTCATCAAGAGGCTCTTTAGTTCTTCTTCGCTTTCTGCCATAAGGGTGGTGTCATCTGCAAATCTGAGGTTATTGATATTTCTCCCAGCAATCTTGATTCCAGCTTGTGCTTCATCCAGCCTGGCATTTCTTATGATGTACTCTGCATATAAGTTAAATAAGCAGGGTGACAATATACAGCCTTGACATACTCCTTTCCCTATTTGAAACCAGTCTGTTGTTTCATGTCCAGTTCTAACTCTTGCTTTCTGACCTGCATACAGATTTCTCAAGAGGCAGGTCAGGTGGTCTGGTATTCCCATCTCTTTAAGAATTGAGTATGTATGGATAAATGGATGTCAGCTGGTGGCTGGCTGAATACAAGAATGAAAGAATCAGAGGATAAATGGATGGATGCTAAATAAACAAATAGATGACTAGATGCCTGATAAATGGATGGGTGGATGTTGGCTGGCTGGCTGGTTGGCTGGCTCTATGGATGGATGGATGGAAGGAAGGAAGGATGACTGGGTGAATGAATGGATGGGTGGAAGAAAGAATGAGTGAACAGATGGATGGATGGGTGGAAGGAAGAGAGGAAGGATGTGTGTATGGGTGGACGGTTCATCCATTTGATAGGACAGCCAAAGACCTCTTATCTCATACCTGTGGGATTTCCATTTTCCCATTGCAGAGCTACTGAAGGTCCAAAGTACAAGGTTTTTTTTTGTTTTTGTTTTTGTTTTTTCCAGAGAAGCTCTCTGTTCCTCATCTCCTCCTAAGCCAATTCTGAGAGAAGCAAAGCAAGAGTTTTGGGCCCCATTTGATGGATAAAGAAATTGAGATCTAAAGTCATTTAGGATTCGTTCACGGATACCCAACTAGTTTAAAGCAGAGTGAAAAATCAGACCTCTGGCTTCTCGACTCTCAGGTGTGAGCTACACATGTATGTGTACATATATAACTTTACTGAAGCATCTGAGAGTAAATTCAGAGACTTTTGCCTCTAAATAGTTCAGCATGTGTTTACCTAGTCTTTCTCTTTTATAATCACGGTATAGTTATCAAAAATCAGGAAATTAGCCATTCTATGGTAGTATTTCATCTACAGACCTTATTCAGACCAGCTGACCCACTAATATCCTTTCCCTATCCAGGCTCCAATGCAGGGTCCCGTGTGCATTTGGTTGCTGAGTTGCTTTAATCTCCTTTAACTGGGAACAGTTTCTCAGCTTTTTAAAAATTTTCATGACCTCACATTTTGAAGAGAATCAGCCAGTTATTTTGCAGATGCCCCTGGATATGGGCTTGTCTGATGACTCCTCTCAATGAGATTTGGGTTACTCAACATTGGCGGGCTGCCACAGAAATGATGCTCTCCTTCCCAGGGCGTCATCTCAGGAAGGACACGATGATTCGTCCCCTCACTGGTGAAGTTATCCTTGGTCCCCTAGAGGTGGTGTCTGCCAGTTTTCTCCAGTGCAAAGTTATTCTCTTTCCCTTTGTAAAATGGTATCATATGAGAAGCTATTATGAGACTACGTGTTTTGCTTCTCATGATACATTTGCCCATGAGTTTTAGCATCCATTGATGTTTCTTGCCTGAAACATCTATCATCCTGGTGGTTGCCAAAAGGTGATTGTCTAATTCCAACATTCCTCCTACAGGTGGAAGAAGAAATGGAATGGAAGACATTCCTTCTATTAGGTGGAATCCTTCTTTAAATAAGAGTTTTTTTCTTCTCCTGATTTATTCAGTCATATATATCAGTATAGATTCAGAGGTTCCTCCTTTACTGTGGGTTGAAATATATTACTATAATTAATTAGTAAATTAACATTTTATCTTGAAATAATTCTAGACCCCCAGGAAGTTGCAAAGACAGCATATAAGGTCTCATGTGCCCTTCATCCAGTTTCTCTCAATGGTTGTGCCTTACATAACACTAGTGCAATGCCAAAGCCAATACGTGCAATGCATATACTGCACTGGTGCCATATATGTGCATAACTGTGTCATTTTATCATGTGCGTGCATTCATGGAACCACTGCAGTCAAGATACCGCTTGACCATCTCGAAGACCTGCCTGGGCTCTTCTTCCACACTCAGGCCTCTCTGTCTCCCCAACCATCCCTCGCTCATGGCAATTATCCATTTGTTCTCCATCTCTGTACTTATGTCACTTCAAGAATATTACATAAATGAAATAATTCAGAGTGTGACCTTTGGAGACAGGATTTTTTGCTCAGTGTAACATCCTTGAGGTTCATTCAAGTTGTTATGTGTCTCAAAATCTCATTCACGTTTATTGCTGGGTAGTGTTCCATGGTATGGAGCTACCAAGTTTGTTTAGCCATTCACCTGTTGAAGATATTTGGTTGTTTCCAATTTGGGGCTATTACAAATACAGCTGCTGTGAAGTCATGTACAGTACAGGTTTTTGTACGGACATGTTTTCCTTTCTCTGGGCCAAGTTCCCAGAAGTGTAATTGCTAGGTTGTATGGTCAGTGTATGTTTAGACTTTGAAGAAACCACTGAAATTTTCCAGAGTGGCTATGCTATCTTTGTTTCCATCAGCAGTGTATGAGTGCTCCAGTTTCTCTGTATTCTCATCAACATTAGTATTGTGACCCTCTAAAAAATTTTTTAGCCATTCTGCTAAGTGTGTAGTGATAATCTCACTGTGACCTTAATTTGTATTTCCTTATTATTTTTAAAATTTTTACTGAAATATAGCTTATTTACAATATTGTGTTCATTTCAGGTATATAGCAAAGTGATTCAGTAATACATATATATGGATATATATTCTTTTTCAGATTATTTTCCATTACAGGTTATTATAAGATATTGAGTATAGTTTGCTATGCCATAGAGTAGGTCCTTGTTGGTTATCTACTTTATATATAATGGTGTGCATATTTTAATCCCAAACTCCTAATTAATTCGCATTTCCTTAATGGCTAATGCTACTTCCTTTGTGGCTCAACGATAAAGAGTCAGCCTGCAATGCAGGAGACCTGGGTTCAATCCCTGGGTTGGAAAGAGCCCCTGGAGAAGAGAATGGCAACCCACTCCAGTATTCTTGCCTGGAGAATTCCATGGACAGAGGAGCCTGGTGGACTACATTCCATGGAGTTGCAAAGAGTCGGACACAACTGAGAGATGAACATTTCATTTCATTTCAGTGATATCTAACGTCTTACCATGTGCTTATTTGCCATCCATGCCTCCTTGTTGGTGCAATGTCTCTTTATGTCTTTTGCCCACTTTGTATTTGGATTGTTTTGTTACTTACTGTTGAAAGTGAAAGTGAAGTCGCTCAGTAGTGTCCGACTCTTTGCGACCCCGAACACTGTAGCCCACTAGGCTCCTCCATGGGATTTTCCAGGCAAGAGTACTGGAGCAGGTTGCCATTTCCTTCTCCAGGGACTAACTGTTGAGTTTTGACAATTTGTTATGTCTGAGTAGAAGTCCTTTGTCAGAAAGGTGTTTGCAAATATTTCTCCCTTATTATTTATTTTAGTGTTCAACTTGCCCTTGTTGACCTTTAAAAGAAAGTTTTCAAGTTGTTTGAAAGTTGTTTTCTTTAGACCTACCATGTACTTGCTGGCACTTGTCAAGAGCTGTGAAGACATAAGACATAAGGCAGGGTCCTTGCCCAGGAAGAGCTCAGTCTAGTGTCCAAGAGCAGAGAACCAAACAGATCATTTCAACACAGTGCAGTCAATGGCACGGAAAAGACATGGATGGCGTGTGTGGGAACACCAAGGTGAGGAAGATTGGTCAGGGGAGATGGGCAGGAGCCAGAAGGATGAGTCTGCTCCTGTGGGCGGGTAAAGAGCCACGGGTGATCAGAGTAGAAGTAAGAGCTCACACAGATGACCTTGAGTAGTTCAAGTACATCAAATTCAAGTAGTTGATGGCAGCAGGGCTAGGAGGCTGGAGAGCACTGTGGGGCAAGTGCTTTGTGGAATCCCTTGGAATTGGCTGACATCTCTGAAGGCCCTTCCCTGTCCTGTGACCTTGGACAAGGTCAGTTAACATTTCTCAGGCTCAGTTTTCTCACAGGCAAAATAAGTTTGGTAGTGCCTACTTCCCAAAGACTCTGGGAGGATAGGAAATAATGAACAAGAAGCATTCAGCTCTGTACTAGGAGGGAGGTAGGGCTAGGTGCTTGGAGAAGCCACTGGAAAAACTGAGCTGGATTGGCTCGTGGGAGGGAGTTCCTCCCGGGTCCTGGCCCTACCCGAGGGCCTCTCCCTTGGGCCATCCCTCCCGTGGTTCATCTTGCTGAGGGAAAATGCGAACCTCGCCCCACGCCAGATGCTTCTGCCTGCACCCAGGACCGCACCAGGGCCCTGGGAAGTTCTCCACACACACTTCCTCTGGCTCCTCCCGGCAGCGCGGAAGCCTCCCTGGGCCATCAGCCCAATGCTCTCTTTCTCAGCAGCCTTTCTTGGAAGTGTTGTTTATTTTCAGTGTCTCCACCTCCTCGCCTCCCTGTCACTGTTTCAGTCCCTGCGGTCTGGCTCCCCGCCGCCCACACCCCAGGGACTTCCCTTGTCAAGGTCACCGTGGCCTCTGTGCCCCTGAAAGGCTTTACCTCTCTCACCTGGCCTCCCTGCAGCATTCGAGCAGGCTGACCACTTCCCCTCTTGCGCTTTTCTTCCAGCCTGGCTCTCAAGGCTGTGCCCTTGCATGACTTTTCCGGCTGTCCCCGTGGGACCCTCTGTTGAGGTCCCCGTCAGGCTCCTCTCTGTACCCACCTCTGACATGATGCATCTCCATGGGTCATCCCCCAGCTCTCTGTCTGTCCTCAACACCTTCGCATCCCTTTCTGGTGCTTATCTGATCTCTATTCAAGCTCTCTGTTAGTTTCTTCAGTCTGAAGCCTCTCGGGTCTCTACCATGAACTCCAGACCACTGCATCCAACTGTCTAGTCAAAATCTATCCACACCTCAACCCATCGTGGGTACAACCACGGTCACCCTCCTCCCCAGACCAGCTCCGCCTCTGCAGTATTCCGTCTTTCACTGAACCCCCATCTCAGTCTTCTAGCTGTCACACACAGAGTGAAAACCACGGGGCAGGGGCAGCTGGAGAGGCGAGCGATGAGCTTGGTGTCCACTTAGGCACCAGGGACAGGGATGCCAGGGAGCAGCTGTCAGTGTGTGGCTGGGGTGCGGGTAAGGAATCAGGAAGGAGACATGGTTGGCTGACATTCTGGAAATTACGGCCCTGTCCCAGGAGCCCTTCAGCCAGATCGCCCTTGCAGGCTCAGGCCTCCCACCTTGAGGACTGTAGGTAAGGGTGTAATGATCTGTGAGGGCATAGAAGGAAGGAAGGAAAGAAGGGCTCCTCTTGGTTAAGCAAGAGGGAAAGAGATAACCAACTGAGAGGGAACTGAGAGGCTGGCAGTAAGAGCTCTGTGGACTTAGGGTTGGGAGGCAAAGGATTAGGCACCAGAATAAGAGGCACCTTATTCTGTGTATTTATGAGGTTTGCAGAAGAAAGATCGAGTTACCCTGCACCCCACTCCTGATTATGAATGTGTGAATTTCCACTTCCACTTCCTGCCTTAATCTGAGAAAGGCGGGAGGGAGGGACCATTAATGACAATGGTAAGATAAACAACATCATCAAAAGATAATAATGAAAACTACCTTTGACAGGAAAAGAGTAGAAAAGGGGTGTTTGTTATGCAAAAAAGAAAAAGCAGGCAATTGTCCTACTTTGAGTGATGCACAACAAACATTTACTGAGGGCACACTAACGCTTAGCCCTTCAGATTCACGTCATTTTATCTTCACTGCTATTGTGTGCGGTACATGGTTTTACCTCATTTTACAGATGAGGAAACTGAGGCTCAGGAAGATGACTTAATTTGGTATTGGTGGTGGTATATGATTCTGACAACTGTGTTCTTTTTGTTGTAGTTTTGTTCAGGATTTATCTTTAAAAATAAAGTGATACCATCATGTAGTTTAAAAGTTAACTAGTTCCACAAGATGTGTTAAGGAGACTAGCATTCCTCAGCCTCACTCCTTCATACACAAGTACTTGCAATGTTTTTTTTTTTTAAATAACTTTTTATTTTGTATTGGAGTATAACTGATTAATAATGTTGTGATAGTTTCAGGTGAACAGCAAAGGGACTCACCCATACACATACATGTATCCATTCTCCTCCAGACTCTGCTCCTATCCGGGCTGCCATATAACATTGAGCAAAGTTCCCTGTACTGTATAGTAGGTCTTTGTTGATTATCCATTTTAAATATAGCAGTGTATACATGTCCATCCCAAACTCCCCAATGATCCCGTCCCCCATCCTTACTCCAACAATTATAAATTCACAACTTTTTAAAATAGATTCATTTAATACTTTCTTCTGTATCTCTGTATAACATGCTTTCTATTGCTATGTCTTGATGTTTCTATTTCAGCCATTGCTAATTGACTTTCCTTCATGGAAGAGTAGGTTTTAGCTCTTCCCCTTACACACATACAATCAGCATACATATTCACACATCCTAGTCTCCATCCTCCTAATACAGTCATGCAGTTAATTTGCTTAGATCAATCATCAGTTGTGACATTATTATGACTAAGTAACAGCTACTTCTCAGAGCTGATTCAAGCAGTAAGCTAGAATCCGCTTCCTTTTCCTGACACCTTTTGTTTTCTTTGGAGTTGATCATTGCTCTTGTTTCCATAGTTACCTGTTAATTTATTAATTTGATGGGTGCTCAGAATGGCCACCAGTTGTCTAACAAGAGTCAGATACACAGATGTACACCATTTGCCCACCAGTTTCATTTCCATGAACAAGTGTGTTTCATGGAGTTCTCTCTAGTCGGGATTGGTCATCATCTAGGTCTGGGTCATGGCTGCGATCCTGAGCTCTCCCATAATCATCATTTGGGGGATTCCTTTTGCCTCCTGCTACTTCATGTCTTCCTCTTTCTTAATTCAAATCCGACCCCCACTTTTGTTGGTACGTACATCTTTCAGGAGTTTCCTACCAAAGTGTGCAGGACTAAATGTTCAGCCCGATGGGTCTTTCTTCCTGGGCTATTCATTTTCCTCAAGGAAGAGGCTCCCAGTATCTTGCCTGGAGGGTGTAAATTGAGATGCAGTTTACTAGGGGGAGCTGCTTGTTTTCAGACCTCCACTCTCAGCTATGCCTCCTGACCCTCATCTCAGTACAGGGAGTCTGTCTTATCTCCAGGCTATAGTCACAGGAAGAAATGGATACTTGCCTAGCCGTAAGGAGCAGATTCAAAGATGTAGGGTCCTTATTGCCTGTGAGTGAATTACTTTCACTCTGAAATTCCTATTTTTGCCCACTCCCTTCACTCACTTCCAGAAGAACATGATGCTTCCAGTTCCTAAGACTTTTGAGGGTTCTGCTGAGTAAACCGGTGGAGAAGGCAATGGCACCCCGCTCCAGTACTCTTGCCTGGAAAATCCCATGGATGGAGGAGCCTGGAAGGCTGCAGTCCCTGGGGTCACTGAGGGTCGGACACGACTGAGCAACTTCACTTTCACTTTTCACTTTCATGCACTGGAGAAGGAAATGGCAACCCACTCCAGTGTTCTTGCCTGGAGAATCCCAGGGACGGCGGAGCCTGGTGGGCTGCCGTCTATGGGGTCGCAGAGTCGGACATGACTGAAGCAACTTAGCAGCTGTGTAAACCAGGTTGGGTTTCAGGTTTTCCAGTCCCACTTTAGGGATCTTGATATTTTCCTGCTAAGGTGGTGGCCACTTGCCCACTTGCTTTCCAGCTTCCAAAATTTCGTGACTTTCGTCTCTTCTCTTGTGCTCCACATCTTTATGCGTGTATGTCTTCTACCTCCTAGCTCTTCCTTTGCCTGGGAATCTGAGGCTGCTGCTCTCTCCCCAGCGGCAGGGGTCTATTTGCTGGCTGTGGGCAAGTCCTGTGTGCGTGAGTTACTTCTCAGCCACAAGAATCTCTCAGAGAGAAAGGAAATGAGCTTCTTGGTGTGAAATCAACACATTTCCCACATAGGAGTCAAGACACCTAGACGTAGCCTGCCTCGGTTGCTGCCTTCCTGGGCAAACTCAAGTGGGTCATTTCACTGTGTTTTTTTTTTTTTTTTTTTCTCTCTCTCTCTGGATCTCAGTGCTCCCACCAGTAAAATATTACGAATGTCACCTGCAAGCCCGCATGAAGATAATGGGAACCAAATGAGATGCAGAAACGCAGGGAGATACAGTTCTCTGCATAGTTTCAGGCAATACAGATGAACATTCCCAGTCTCTAATTTAGGGAGCACCGAGTCTGTGCTAGATCCTCCGGATTCAGAGGTGGGAAAAGCAGGTCCTTTTCCCTGGAAAAGCTCTTGGCACAGTAGAGGAGACGGTGAGCATACAGGGTATACATGATTCACAGCAGAGGGAGAGACCAAGTCTGCCCACTGGGGTGCGGATTAGAGAAGAGCTTCATAGGAGCTGGGAAAGACTGCACCATTCAAAGAATAAGGAGAAAGCGTTCAGACCGAAGGACTAGGGTGAGTAAGGAAAAGAGACACAAATCCACAGGCCAGGAGAAGAGAGCTGTAGTATCTTGGGGTTGGAGCTATGTGGCTGGAGGTGCCTGGCTCAAGCAAGCCATCTGTGCCATACTCTTCTCTGTGATCCAGAGATGCTTTTCCCCTGGGAAGAAGCATGGTTGCTTCTTCCTGAGTGCAGGTTACCTGTGGCAGCAAGATGAAAGGTGGCCCAGAGATAGGCCAGCTGGAGCTCAGAGATCTGTCAGCATGCTGGTCCCACATACCAGGGTAAGGGTGATGTGGCCTCAAGTAGGGCAGGAGCAGGGGAGGTGGAGAGCAGACTATCTGCTTCTAGAGATATATTGTTGTTGCTTAGTCACTAAGTCATGTCCAACTCTTTTGTGACCCCCCCCCCCCAGACTAATACTCTCCAGGGTCCTCTGTCTATGAGATTTTCTAGGCAAGAATACTGGAGTGGGTTGCCATTCCCTTCTCCAGGGGATCTTCCCTATCCAGGCATTGAACCCACATCTCTTGCATCTCCTGCATTGACAGGCAGATTCTTTACCATTGAGCCAACTTGGAAGACCTCACAAGATCTATGGGGCCAAATCATCAGGACTTGGTAATTAACTGGGTGGAGGGGATGAGAGAGGTGAAGGAGTCTAGACTGACTCTTGGGCATTCAGCTCTGCTGGCTGGCTGGCTAGTGGGGCCGTCCCCCAAGCCCGGGGTGTACAGAAGGGAGAACAGGCTGTGCAGAGGAAAACAAGAGAAGATAAAGGGATTTGATGTGGGCACTGGGAGTGTGACAGGCCTGTAAGACACAAGAGGGGATGACAATGAGGGAGCTGAACGTGTGGTTCAGGAGAAAGACTAGAGCAAGAAGCCATCTGGGCACAAGTCATCCAAGCAGAACCAAGACCATTATCATCACCATCACCATCATTATTACCAATATCATTACGTTCATCACGACTGCCAGTTGTACCACCATGACCATCCAATCCACCATCCGTACCTCCGCCACCACCATATCCACCACCTGCCTGCTCTCTGAAGATTGGTTCTATTTCCCCCAACTTTCCAGAAATGATTTCTTCCAAGACAGAGATAGATCACCTGGGCCCAGGCCTGCACATAGCAGACTTTCAGAAACTATGACCATTACAACCAACTAGTGACAAGCAGACATCAGCGTCAGGAAAAACAGAATCCCTGGCTCTGTGCCCACTGCATCCAGCCTGCCCAGGGTATCACTTGAGTGGCTGGTACATCCACCCTCAGCCAGGACCTGGGCCTGCAGAAGCTGTCCTCTGCCATCTAGCCAGCCAAATATGCTGGGCCAGGGCCAACCTTCTCAAAGTAGCCAGACTGCTGTGATCCATGCCTATTTTGATAGTAAGTACCCAGGGTAGAACTTCCCTGGTGGCTCAGATGGTAAAGTATCTGCCTGCAGTGTGGGAGACCCGGATTCGATCCCTGGGTTGGGAAGATCTCCTGGAGAAGCAAATGGCAATCCACTCCAGTACTCTTGCCTGGAAAATTCCATGGACTGAGGGGCTCCTCTGAGCCTGGTAGGCTACAGTCCATGGGGTCGCAAAGAGTCGGGCACGACTGAGCGCCGTCACTTCACTTCACTTCACCCAGGGTAGAAGTCTCCCACACTGTCATCTGTTCTTCACCATGCCTTCACCCTCTCTGACTCTGAAAGTCTACGCCCTGGAGAAGCCCTCCTC
Organism: Capra hircus; assembly: GCF_001704415.2. Lineage (NCBI taxonomy): Eukaryota > Metazoa > Chordata > Mammalia > Artiodactyla > Bovidae > Capra > Capra hircus. The sequence goes on along the minus strand of NC_030817.1, from coordinate 84,032,055 downwards.
CCTCAGTGTCCCTAGTAGCCCTCTTGTGTGCCCCTCCTACACGAGGAACCTTGGTGGTGGTGTGTTTGTGCGGTGAGCTCCTGGGTCCTACTTAAGCTTCTCTCAGCTCCCTCCAGCTATAATCACACTTCATCTTCTCATAGAAGATGTGCTCTCTTCCCTTTTGGAGTTAGATTTCAACATGCACTAGTTATGAGTCCATGAGAAAACCACTGACTTTGAGTCTCAGTTTCTGCACCTGTAAAATGGGGATAACACCTACTCCTTTACAGAGCTGTCATCACCCTTGACTGATACAACACACACAGATGAGTCTGCTGGGACCTTGCCTGACACATCTAAGCATTGCGTCCATTTTCATTACCTCTGCATTTTTCTATCCCACCAACTGTCACCTCCAGATTTCATTGTTGTTGTTGTTATATATGGTCTTGATTAAACTATCTTTATGTGGCCTTGGGCTTCCGTGATGGCTCAGAGGGTAACGAATCCACCTGTAATGCAGGAGAGCTAGATTCTAACCCTGGGTCAGAAAGATCCCCTGGAGAAGGGAATGGCTACCCACTCCAATATCCTTGGACTTCCTTGGTGGCTCAAATGGTAAAGAATCTGCCTGCAATGTAGGAAACCTGGGTTTGATCCGTGGGTTGGGAAGATCCCCTGGAGTGGCTACCCACTCTAGCGTTACTGACTGGAGAATCCCATGGACAGAGGAACATGGCAGGCTACATACAGTCCATGGGGTCGCAAAGAGTAAGATGTTTGAATGACTAAGCACGCATGCCCGTCTGTATGTGGCAGTAGTTAGATAAGAGCAGAGTCTGCATCATATGTGTCTTTGAATCTCCTGTAGCTCTGTGCCCATCCTGCTGCTGATGCTGCTAAGTCGCTTCAGTCGTGTCTGACTCTGTGTGACCCCAGAGATGGCAGCGCACCAGGCTCCCCCGTCTCTGGGATTCTCCAGGCAAGAACACTGGAGTGGGTTGCCGTTTCCTTCTCCAATGCATGTAAGAGAAAAGTGAAAGTGAAGTTGCTTAGTCATGTCCGACTCTTTGCGACCCCAAGGACTGCAGCCTACCAGGATCCTCTGTCCATGGGATTTTCCAGGCAAGAGTACTGGAGTGGAGTGCCATCGCCTTCTCCGGTGCCCATCCTAAGTGTTCCATAAATGTTGGTTAAATGACTGAGTGAATTGACTTAGTGGCTATTTAGCAGCCACAAATTCTTGTTCATTTGAGAGCTAGGCTTAAAGAAATGAGAAGGCACATCTTACACCCTTTTGTGTGTTCTCCAACCACAGGACACTGGTTTGAGGGATATTTGTACCCTGCTCCCATCCAGTTGCGTGGATACAGCAGGGCTGCTTAGCGTTCAAACAATGACTGAGACGACATGCCCTGTTTCTGCTGGGCCCTTGAGTGGGCCTGCACTGATCAGGGGAGGCTTCCTTGAGAAGCAAAATTAGACCAGAAGTTCTCCAGCCCAGCTGCTCTTCAGAACTACTTGTAGGCTATGAAAACCCAGTGTCCCCGGGCCAGATCACGGGCCAATGAAATAAAGATCTCTGGGGCTGGGAGCCAGATATCAGTGATGATTCTAGCACTCAGGTGACTCTTATGTAGCTGAGTTGGAAAAGTTCTGGGTCAGGGGCTGTTTTTGAAAAACTGGGGGGAGGCAGGGGTGAGACACTTTCAGGCCTGGAGGTCTGATGAGGTGCCCAGGGCTGTTGCCGCCCTGCTCGCCTCTGCTGCCAGCGTTCTCTTTCCCATTTTTTTTTCCCACTCACCTCCAGCTCACTCTCCCTTCTGACGAGATGGAACATTTCCTTCCAGTGCCTGCATTAATAACATCGTGTATCCCCGGGGAGATTATGAGTCTCTCGCTCTGTTCAGAGCCCCCTCGCCCATCAAAGGCCAAGGGCGCAGGGAGAGGACAGGCGGGATTTACATGGGTAACTCCAATTAAGACAAATGTCAGCTGCCTCTCTGCAGGCGCCCGGTTGGGTGGCACAGGCTGGCAGTAGGGGTAAGAATGCTTTGCTGTAACTGTCAGGCTCTGACAGGAACAGCCAGAAGGAAGCAAAAGGAGAGAGTGAGCAGGAGGGTAGTCCTGGCCCAGGTACCCGCTGGGAGGCAGCACACACATCCCATCCCCCCTTAGAAGCATCCTTGAAGGAGCCATTTTGGAAACATGGTTGGGCTCGCAGGCCCTTCCTGCGGGGGATGACACCTAGAAGCAGCTCCCAGCCCAGGGACCCCAGGACTGGCTGTTTATTTCTCCAAGTCTGTGCCAGGGTTCCCTACCTGCTAAATCGAACAACCCTTCCTAGGCCAAGTGAAATTCCTGGACCAACAGCATCTATATCACCTGGAGGACGGATAGAAATGCAGGGCCTCAGGCCACCCAGCTCTCCTGAGCCAGAACCAGCAGGTTAACAAGATCCCCAGTGACTGTAACATTCGAGAAGTGCTGGGAATGGAAACCTGGACTCGAAGGGTGATAGAGCAGTGGCGTGATGGGACAGAAGACAATGGTGTCAGGGGCTCAAGGCCTGGCTCTGCCCAGGAGCTCCTGGGTGTCCTTGGACAGGTCACTTTGGCACCAGTTTCCCAGTCTGTACAGTGGAGACAAGGATACCTCCACAATGAGCAACTCATGGAAATGCTTACAAATGTAGGTCATGATGGTGCTGGAAGAACAAAACATGCTAGTGATATTAACAAGCACATAGTAGACATTTGAAGTGTTCTTGGACTGTGCAAATGACTTTATGTCAATTATCTCACTTAACACTCATATTTCACTAAAACACTATCATTATCCTCAATTGCAAATGGGAAGTGGTGACTCAGGAAGGCAAAAGAATTGACCCAAGTGTACACAGGTAATGAAGGCTGGAGCCATCCTGTACCCTATGTGTTTATATAGTACAGTTACTCTCCTCCCAAGGCCACCCTCTAGTCCCACTTTCCCCAAAGCAAAGAAGGCTCCCCTCTCCTGGGCAATACGGGTCTGAGTCTAAACCGTAGGGACACCACACTTGGGATTACCAAGTTCTCCCAATTACAAGCCAGAGAACAGGGTCATACACCTTACCAGGCTCCCAGTAGCCTGTGATCCTGCTCACATCACTCCCCCATCACACAGCAGAGTTCTGCAATCTTGGCCTTCCACCTTCCTTACAAGACTTCTCGAGTCAATAGATTTAACAGTGTGAGTCCTTTGAAAGCTACGGAAATAGAGCCTTGGAAACAATGGATTTTGTAATCAAGAAAGAACAGGGTTCAAATTCCAGTCTTGCCATTTATTGTGACCATAGGCAATTTGCTTTATCTCTGTGGACCTCAGTTTACTCTTCTATAAGATGGGAATAATAACAATCTGCTTCCTAAGGTTGTTGAAGAGATTAAAGGTGGGAGGTTTCAAGATCTAGTACAATGCCTGGCACGTATCAGGCACTCAGGAAAGAGTAACTGCTCTTTATGGTCTTCATTAAACTTTTCCTATAAAGGAATATTGCGGGTAAAACAGGAAGGCTCTGGTACTGAGGACATCAAAGAGGGATTGAGTGCACTGAGCCAGCAAACTGTCTTGTGGCTAGGGGTCCTCAGCCAGGTGCCTGCAGATGTGTCTGGACATGCAGGGAGCTTGGGGCTTTAGAAAGTCCTGCCACCAGCCACCACCTAGCTCACACAATATCAGAGAGTCTTGTCTGGAGGAAAAAAATAATCATTGGCTTTTTTTTTCTTTTTCTTGGTAATTTAAGCCACTTTAGATGTAAATTACTCCGAGAATTTTTTTTCTCCTTTCTCTGTCTTGAACAGAGCGCCCCAAGCCTTTCCCTGGTGACTTGCAGTCACGCTTATGAGCAGTGCCGGCTGCTCTCTGCTGTGGCATGGGATGCCCTTGGGGCCCGGGACTGAGGCCAGAGCCCCACGTGGCCACAGGTGGCTAATAGCACACCCACCCCAGCTCCGGCCTTGCGGTTCAGACACAGAAGGCCCCTGTTAAAATGGAAACATCTGAGCAGGGAGCACATTAAGACGCTGTGGTCCATGACCTCCTCCTCCGAGCGAGCAAGAATTGATTTCTTGGATTAACAGCAGGTATTTGGCAAGGTCCCAAGGTGGGGTGGTCTCAGTTTAAGAAGCAGTGAGAAGGGGGAGGACAGGACTTGGCCCTGGAGCTTCACCTGATGCAGACGGGAAAGGATTCAGATCTGCCCAGGGGATTTGCTAGTTTAGAGGACACCACAGTCAGGGTGGCTCCTGAAGGGTGAACTCCCCTTGTCATCACAGAGCATTCGGGAGCCAGGGGCAAATACAAGTGCATATGAGGGGGGTGCATACAGAAAAGGTTTAAATGTCGATTCAGGGCTGAGAGCCCCCTGCTGCCTGCAAGATAAACCCCAGTGCTCAGCCTTACACACAAGGTCCCCTCTTGTAAAGCAGCCTATATCTCTATCTCTATTTTTATCCATATAAATAGCTTTTCTAAGCCAGCAATTTGGATGAAGACATGGAAAGCATGTGCACCAAATTTGCAGATGACTCAAAGCTGGAGGGGATGAGAGAATTAAGGTTCAAGATGATCTCGACAGTTAAGAATGCTAGGTCAAAAGCAACCAGATGAAATTTAGCATCAATAAATCTAATGTCTTGAATGCAGGTTCCAAAAATCAATTGCACAAGAACGGGATGAGGGAGACCTGGCTTGACTGCAATTCACATAAAAAAAGATCAGGAGATTTTAGTTGGTTTCAAGTTCAACATGTGCCAGCTGAGCAAGAGGCAGTTTGGGGAGAGAAAAGGAACATGACGGTCACATCCTCAGGCTATGGCGGCATTAACCCTTAGCGATGGGGGCAGGGGTGCTAAATGGCAGGCCTGGGAGGGGTAGTAACAGAGCTAATGCTCAGCAGGTACTCAGGACACCGACAGTGTGCTCGTCGCACTCACTTGCCCAAGTTCACACAGCCAGTGAGTGTTGGATCCATGCTCTTGACCGCTCCACTCTGCCGCTTCTCCAGCAGACAACAGCCTGTCTGCTCTCTCTTCTGCATTTTACACATGAGGAAACAGGACCGGAACCTAGAGCATGCCCTGTCCACAGTCACCCAGGGAGTGAACTGAAGACTTGGGCTCTCCTGGGACCCTCTACTCACTGCTCCTTCCCTCCGCCACGCTGGGTGGCTGCCAACAACTCGAGATGGCTGAATGCTTACCTTTAAAGCATGAAGGCCTGGGTCATAGCTTGTGCTGCACTTATTCCACAGCAGACTCCACACTACCCTGCCCTACTGAGCTGGACATTGCATGAGATTTAGCTGTTTCTTTGTCACCAGGAGTCACACTCAAAGTTAACAATTACCATGCCTGATTCAATCACAGCAGGATATATATATATATATATATGTTTACTGCAGAGAACCTGAGATTTTGTATTATGTCCCTGTTGATGTTTCCATGTTTATTTTTTCAGTTGTTTTCCAGTTAAGTTGCTCATGGCCTCATCTGAGGGCTCTGTTGTTTAGTCACTAAGTCATGTCCGACTGTTAGTGAGCCCATGGACTGTAGCTCGCCAGGCTCCTCTCTCCATGGGGATTCTCCAGGCAAGAATACTGGAGGGGGTTGCCATTTTCTTCTCCAGGGGATCGTCCCAACTCAGGGATAGAATCCATGCCTCCTGCTTGGCTGTTAGAGTCTTTACTAGTGAGCCACCCGGAAAACCTACTCTAAGGCCGCTCTACCTCTTTCTGATTTCCCAGAATCAAGGGGGCTTTCACATTAAGAGACATCAGTCTGAGTTTCTGCTGTGGGCCAGGCATAATGCTGAATTTTTCACGTATATTATCTCAGTAATAATGAGATATTATTATTATCTGCCAACCTGTGAGCTAGGTTATTGCTATCTTCATCTGCCAGTGAGGAAATTGGCTTTATAGGGTGACCAACCTCCCAGCTTGTCTGGGACTGAGAGGTCTCCCAGGACATGAAAATTGGCATATTGAAACCAGGACAGTCTGGTATAAATGGGGGAGAGGGGAGGCGGGGAGGGTCACCCTAGGCTCAGAGAAGTTAAGAAACCTGTTTAAGGTCACACAGCTAGAAAGTGGCTGAGCGAGAATTCAAAATCAGTTCCCCTGATACCAAATAAATCTTGGTAGAAATAAATGTGAAGTCAGAGTGAGTAGAGTCTGGCCAACTCTCTGACATCTGACAGACCCCTGGAAAACTTGTTTTGCTTCTGACCAGTTAGGATGTGTGAGCCAGATGAGAGAAGATGACCTTAGTAGTGAAAGACCCACAAATGAGGTCCACCAAGAAGCGGATGAAAGAACCAAGGAAAAAGAGATAGTGGAAGAGAGACAGGGAGGCTGACGTGAGACCACCATGAAGAGATTCCCACAGGAAAGAGGACAGTCAAGCAGTGAGGTCCTGGAGGTCCATCCGAAAACGGAGCAGAGTCCCTGGGAGGCCATTGTGGCTCCGTGCCAGAACTTCCCCAAGATCAGGTCACTGGAAGGAGATTTCTCAGAGGGTGGGGACCTTCCTTCTCATCGCTGGAGGTGTTTAAGGAGAGGTAGGGTGATCCTCCACCCATGATCCTGCAAAGGGTTCTCCTCTAGCACACATGAGGTGGACCAGATGAACTCTCAGCTACCTTCCAATGCTGGGACCCTCTCTGGCAGATGTGGGATCTCTTTCTATATCTGTAAATATTTGTGCATTCCCAAGTGATAAAGCGGAGCTCTTGGCTCACAGAGGTCAGGACGACAGGCTCATTGGGGGAACAGTTTGCTTAGTGTTTCTGTAGGCTGTGTTTCCAAGATTTCTTGTCATCTGTGTTTGGAGTAGACACAAGCGGCGGGGCTTTTTGCTTTTTTTCTTGCTGAGAGAGGATTGTTCAAGAGGAAAGGATGCAAATGAAGATCATTCAAGAATGTAGACTCAAAGCTGAATGGCAAGGACATTACCTGGCTATAGTAGAGACACGCCCCCATCCCACGTCTTCCAGTACAGGATCAGCCTGGGTGTCTCTTGTCCCATTGCACATTTCCTGGGAGGAGCTGGAAGGGTTACCCCACCCACTGCAGTGGGTTTGGCCCATCACCTGTTTACAGGTGGGTGAGGAGGTGACAGGTCATCAGGTCTTTTTTTTTTTTTAATGTGTTTATTTTATTTTTGGCTGCACTGGATCTTAGTTGAAGCATGTGGGTTCTTTGTGGTGGTCTGCAGGCACAGCTCCCAGGCTCCAGTGCTTGTGGGCTCTCTAGTTGTCACACAGGGTTGCCCTACAGCTTGTGGGATCTTAGTTCCCTGAACAGGAGTCCAGCCTGTGTCCCCTGCATTGGAAGGCAGATTCTTAACCAGTGGACCACCAAGGAAGTCCCTGGTCATGAGGTTTTGACACTCACAGCTGGTGTGGCTATTTCAGCTCCTTCCCCAAGGAGCTGGAGGCAGGGGTGCAGAGGTAGGGAGATGCTAAGATCCCAGGTTAGTGGAGAGTCAGCTGCTGCTGCTGCTAAGTCTCTTCAGTTGTGTCCGACTCTGTGCGACCCCATAGATGGCAGCCCACCAGGCTCCACCATCCCTGGGATTCTCCAGGCAAGAACAGAGGGGAGTCTTGTTCTTCTGTGCAGGTGACAGCGTGAGTTATCATGGTCTGTTGTTCTTCACGTTCTGTCTCTTCTTACTGCAGTGACACCCCCCTGAAAATACGGATCAGAGGTGGCCATCTTTCAGAGGGCTTCATCCATGAGCATGCCCCACTTGGTCACATATGTGTCCTTTCTCACACTGGCCTGGACTTGGCTTCCCTTCTCCATGCTTTCATTTCCATCTGAGAAGAGGGGAAAAATAGCATCTGTCTCATAAGATCACTGTGGTAATTTAATGAGTTACTCTGTGTAGGACTCTCAGAATAGTGCTTGGTATTCCAGGGTAACTGTTTCTGTCTTTGTTTTATTTGATGGCCAACTTCTACTCATCCTGGGAAAGCCTGAGTCATTTGCTCTGCGAAGTCTTCCTTGTCTTCCCCAGAGGTAGATTTGTTTTTCATTGATTTTCAGGTTTGAGGTTTTGCTGTTAATTTGAAGTCTCTGGGGGCAATTACTGTTTGGGACCAGCCCACATGCTGGTCTCTCCCACTAGACCTAGACAAGGGCGGGGGACTCCCTGGCCAGTTGTGTCCAACTCTGTGCCTAGTACACAGTGTCTGCCCTGTGGTAAGGGCTCCAAAATTGTTGTTGCCCAAATGAATGGGAGGATGAGTTAGTCAGAAAAAAATGGCGGTCCTGAGAGCTGGCCTGTTGGTTCCTATTAGGATGACGTTGTCTTAACCTCAGGAGACCCTGCTCTTGGCTTCCCTGCCACCCCCCACCCCTCTCTCCTCCCCATACTGTTGGACAGACACCTCATTTCCCCACTTCTCTAAAACGTTTTGGGTTCAGAAAATAGCAATCGTTTAGGAAAATGGGTAATTACCGAGGGCTCAATCACGGAAAACATGTAACTCCTGGAGTCTTTAGTGAAATGTCAAGGACTTGATTAGAACAAGCCCAGTCCCTGGTGATTTGAAGAAAATATGATCTGTTTGTCCTAGAGGGGGAAGAAGGATCACTCTTTGTTTACAAACCAGCCTGGCTAATCCCTTCTGACAATATGGGAAGTCATTCTGCTTGGCTGAAGTATTATTTCAAGGCTCCCTTAAGGAAGAACTATCTTCTACTCAATTAAAGCAGAGCCTGAACTTGCTCTGACCCCATCATTCCACGGCCAGGAAAGCAGGCTTGGCTCCTTCCAGCGGGGTGGCTGCCCGGGCTCCAGGCCGAGAGCTGTTACATCAGGACGTCTCAAGCATTTACTGGGGTGAGAAACAGGGAAGGGGAAACCACCCCTCCCCAGCTCCCTTCAGCCCGGCCCAGGGTTGGGTGCTGTGCAAGAAAGAGGGTGCTGAAGAGGGAAAAGGCCCAGTCCTCCCAGCACTGTGGTCCCCGGGGTTCACCCCTGCCGGCCCAGCTCCAGCTGGGGGCCCAGCAGTCACAAGTGATGAGCAGTGCCCCCCACCCCAACCCAGTGGCAGGTAAGGGCTCCTCAAAGACCTTTGAGTCCCCACCTACCTCGCAGCAGAACTCAGCTTCTGCCCTGCTCTTCTAAGCAGGCCAATGACTCCTAATCAGAACCTTCCTGCCAAGCCCCGCCTCTGTCTGCAGGAATGAGCGGTCTCGTTATTTCGTGGAGACCAAACCAAGATGCATGATCTCACTGGAAAAGCACACGCTCAGAGAGTCTCACCCCCCCTTCCCCAAGCCTCACCAAGCCCTGGGGGAATTAGGAGGGAGCGGGCTTAGCCAGACCGACTGCTTAGGAAAGGGTATGTTAGCTCAGAAGATCATCTATTCAGGAAAGTGTAATTTTCCTCTTGCTCTTCTCAATTACAAAATAATAAGATTGTTAAAAAATCCAATAGTATGAATGTCAATATTGGCAGGAGCAGCCGCAGGAAATTTAATTGCCCGATGGGTGCCAGTTAAAGATGGTATGTGTTCTTCTTGGCTTTTCTTAATTCTAATTAGGATAAAATTCACCAGTCTTACAGACTCACAAACAGAGGCTTGTCACCGGGCCAGGCATGGGTCCTAACAACGCTGGCTTCCTTTTCTGAGTCCCGGGCCTTTTCTTCTCTCTAAACATCATCTCTGATTGGGGCTTTTTGCTGGTTGTGAACATCGTCAGCTCTCCAGTTTCTTTGCCATGTCAGAGGACCAGATGTTTTTTATTTGAGAGCAAATTGACACATTAAATTACACTGTGCAAACATTAAAGCCAGCCACGGGTAAACAGGCCGAGATTCATTGAATTTTACGGGTCACAATAATGTTTATGTAATTTAACAAATTCCTGCCCTGCTGCTGAGGCTCTCTCAGAAGTATTAATTTAAGAAAGATGGGACCTGCCCAGAGGCACCCCATGCCATCCTCTTGCTGAGGCCCACTGTATTTAGATCTGGGCATCTGAATTTCCCATACAGAGTGGGGAACCACTAGTAGGTCTCACTTAGCCTTAAGTTGTCTACTATTTTCACATGGAACCTTATGAAACATTCCTGGTTGTGGACATCTGTTGGATTTGCCTGTCCAGGATCCATCTATTTTTCCTCTTGGTAACTACACTGTGATTTTTCTCTAGGAACCATCATTTCTGTCTTTTTATCCACTTCTAAGCTTCCTTTGGGGGCAGAATTCACACTAGCAATATGAGCACATGATGGACTCCATTCAAGGCAAGGCCAATCAAAGCATTCCATTAGGCCCTGGCCTTGTGATTGGTTCAGAGGTGGGAGTGTGATCAAATCCAGGCCCACAAGCATCAGCCGGCCCCAGGGTCTTTAGAGAAACTGGCAGAATAAGGAGCTCTCTTTCCACTGGTCTCAGTAAGTGGTAAAATGTAAGTTGGGGGTTGCTGGGCACTGTTTGCCACCAGTTGGGGAAGGGCAGCCTGGGAATCAGGCCAACACAGAAGAAAGCCAAAATGGAGAAGGGCAATTCCCATGAAATTTTTTTGAGCCCTTGGATCCAGTTGTGGTTGAAGTCTACACCTGAGCTTTGGGGTTATGTGACTTAATAAATCCACTGTTAAGGTTAAGCCAAGCTGAGCTGAATTTCTGGGACACTGCATATTCAATGAAGCAAGACATCACCCCCTACCTCTCTGTAGAAATAGGACCCCTTTCCTAATTTCCTGCAACACTGGCATTGGCCCCCAGGGGTGCCCCTCTCATCTCTGATTCTCTAGGACTCTCCTAGGAGACCCACCACCCTCCACTCCAGCCAGGTTCTATTTCTAAACATACCCTGCTTTTTGCTCCTGCCTTCCTTCTCTCATTTTTCCTCTTATTGCCGACAGTACCATTCTCCCCCACCCCTCATCTACCTGTCCATCCTTCAAGGCCAAGTTTAATTCTGCCCATAATTCCCCTGCCCCAACCAGGAAGTCACCCTACCTATTCAGAACCCTCTGCTCTGAAATCCCAGATGCCTTCAGTAGGCTCCGTATCTTTTGGCCTTTATAAGAATTAAAGAGTTATTGTACTTTTATTGCTTCTTGTATTATATGGTTGGTTTTCCTCGTCTGTTCTCTCTAGCCTATAAAATTCCCAAAACAGTGCTGGACACAAGGAATCATAGATAATTCGTATTTGGAGGTATATTAAAGATTAAAAAGATCACCCTGCCCCACAGCTTACAGGTGAGGAAATTGAGGCCCAGAGAGGTGGGCTGACTTGCCCAAGGTCATGCAGTTAATTTATGGCCGGGCCAGGGTAAAATTCCAACTGAATGTTCTTTTCACAACACCAAGCTCCATCAATTTGGTTGATTTATTTTCTGGTTAAGTGTATGTACAGCTTGAATTGGCATCGTACCATCTATTAATGGTCCTGAGTCAGCACCTGCCGAAGAAAGAAGGGTGGACTTGCCCGAATCAAAAGATCTGATTTCAGCTTCCAGTTGGGCTGTATGACCTTGGGCAAGTCCTTCTGCCTCTTTTTTTTCTTTCTTTCTCATTTTCACAACTACGAAAATGAGTCTTGGCCTAGATCTGAGGACAAGTTTTATTTGTAGCCTTCTCCCAGGGACTGGAGGTCCTGTCAGCTGCACTGTGTGGGAAGGATCTGACGTGGCATTCAGCTCAGTAGGAAAGAGGGCCATGACCTGTTACCACTGGCTCAAGTTCAGGAACATGGGTGGTGGTGTGTCAGATACTTGCCTCACATGGACAAGATGTTTTCTTTCTTTTTTTTTTTTAACATTTATTTATTTTTTATTGCATTGGGTCTTAGTTGCAACATGCAGGACCTTTCCTTGCAGTGTGTGGGCTCTCTAGTTGTGGCTCGTGGGCTCCAGAGTGCCTGGGCCCTGTAGTTGACCTGCTTCGTTGGGCTTAGTTCGGGCTTAGTTGACCTGTAGCATATGGGATCAAACTTGTGTCAGATTCTTAACTGCTGGACCACCAGGGAAGTCCCATGGATGAGATGATTTCTGAGGTCCCCTTCTAGTCTGTTATCCTAGGCAGTCAAGTACTGATGCCAATGCAAACACAGAGCTCATACTCATCTTTGGGGCCCCTGTCAGGTCCCATCAGCTCTGGGCTGCCTCTCTGTGTAGACTTCTGTGCCCATGGCATCATGAAACTTCCTGACTCCAAGATCCACATCTCCATCCAACAGAAGTTCCCTTGGACCCTACCCTGGATCCACTGAGTAAGATAAATTTGGGGTGTGAACTTGGCAGATCCAGGAGGTCACGTGACTGAGAAGAGGTATGAGGTTACGGAGAAAAACTTGTGGTTGGGGAACACGAGGGGACTGAGGAATCTATTTCCATTTTTTGCACTGGTCTCCTTCTGGCAACAGACATCTTCCCAGCACCCAAGGGGAAATAGGGACCTGGAGTAATAATCCATACAACGCTGGTGTGGGTTCCCCTGGAGGGCCAGGGGCCAAGAATCTAGGGTCAGCTGGGGGATCTTGTCTGCCAGTCTACTTCTAGGGGATGTCTGCATATGGTCCAAATTCTGAGATGTCAGAAAAGTACCCAACTTGGAGGCTTATGTGCTGTCCTGTGTCTGAAGTTCTGACCTTTCACTAGGACCCCTTTCTTCCTCACTTTACCCCTCTTTCAAGTGGAGATATTAGTCCTAATCCTGCAAGATTGTGATGAAAGAGTCCACTGAAATAATTTACGAGAGGTCCTGGCACACAGGACCAAGTGGTATCTGGCAATGCACCTTCCTCCAGAACCCCAACCCCATTCTCCTCCAGTCTAAGGACATTCAGACGCTCATTTAACAAGACTGTCTCTGCATGCTGGATGCTAGTAATGCAAAGATGAGCAAGACTTATTACTTGGCTATCTTTTAGTCACAGGTAACTGGAATAAAATCCAAAGTACTTATGGAAAGAGAGAGTAGGATGGCGATCTTCCAGGCATGGCTGCATCCAGAAACTAAACCGATGGCATTGGGTCTTGACCGCTCTCTTCATCTCTCAGCCTGGTTTTCTGCATGTGACAGGCAAGATGGACATTGGAAGCCCAGCTCAATTTAACAAACCCAGAACAGGTGGAAGGAAGTCTTCTGATTGGCCTGGCTTAAGTCGTGTGCCCGTGATAGATCCAATCATGTGGTTAGGTAAGATAGGTTGGTCAGTCTTGAGTCACGTGACCAGGGAAAAGGCAGGATGGATCCCCCGCCCCCAATCCTCATGCAAGAAGCTTCCTCTGGGAAGGAAAGGGTCCTCTCTCAGGAGAAGCTGGATGGAATAAAACCACAGGGGTCTATATAGAATGGCTTTTGGACAGGGGTCGGGGAGGAACACATCCTCTTTTAAGAAAATGGTTAAAATGTACCCTGGATTCTTTCTGGCATTCCCTTGGGATTTCATGCACAGCAGGCTTCCTGTCCCCCTTGCTGGGCAGGATGATGACAATTCCTCGGCACCTAGTCCCCGCCTGCTGCCCTGTACAGGGGCAGGGAGCAAGTGGCAGTGTAACCAGAGGTCTCTGGGTCTGTAGTTTTCTCCAGAGAACATAATGACATGATGCTGACCGCACGGGCCATGGACTGGGGCCTGGCGGCAGAGGCTTCTGAGGCTTGTGGTTTGGTTCCTGCCAATGTCAACTCCTTTCTGTCTAACTTTAGAAACCCACGGTTGGCTTCCCTTGCATCAAAGAAGTCAAAGTAGTCAACTCCAGAGGCTGTGTATTTTTAAAACAACAACAACAAAATCAAAACAAAACCAGAAAGGATGAAAAAAAATCCAGTGATCTTTCAGAGCCAAGGAGACTCAGCACATACACCCCTAAGCTTCAGGGAAATGCCCAGTGACTGTGGTCAGCCCAAATTAAACATATTTACTCTGTTTTTAAAGCTAAAAAAAATTCTAAATGACCTTTAATTAGTAGACCTACTTCTTTCCTTCCCATCAAAGCCAAGTGTTTCATGCAGAACTACATTTCCTAAAAAGGCCTAGGGCTGGAGGCTAAGCTCCCTCACCTTGCACATGATAATGACCTGCAGACAGCATTCCTGCCCAGCTTCGTGGTCCACGGCTGTACTGAGTGGGGTGCTGTTGCTGGACCAGAGGGGTAGGAGAGTGGCCAGGCCATGAAACCTCAGTAAGGAGGCCTGGAGTTCCCCAAATCTGCCAAGTCTCCACTCCGTTCTTTTTTTAACTGTGCAACTTTGAGCAAGTAGCCTAACCTCTCTGGTCTTCATTTCCCCATCTATAAAACAGAGGCCTCCAATACCAGTAGCCACCTCTGGGTGAGAGAAGTGGACTTTACCAAAAGCCCCAGACCCTCTACAAAAAGATGAAATTGTTGCTAATCTGTCAAAATGCCTTGACTCCTCTTCCCCCTTTTCTTCTTCTTTTTACTTAAACATGCCTCCCCTTTTCTCTGTCTTTGTCCCTCTCCTTGGATCTTCTTTCTTGGTCTGCTCTGCCCTTGTCCCGGGGGCACATCATTCATCTGGTTTCTAAGCAACAGGAAGCTCAAAGGTGATGTTGGTACTAGGGAGAAAGGGGGTTTCCCGAAAGGGCCAAGCTGGATTTGTATAAGCATCATCACCCAGACATTCTATTTGTGCATCTTTTCCAGGTCATCCAGCCAGATCCAGCCCCTTGGACACAGAGCTGTGAGAAAACATTCGTCCTTTCAGATCCAACTGGTGGTGCAACCCTCAGGAAATTTCCCTCTGCTGGCTGCCCAAGTTGGCCAGACAACTTATCCTCTGATCAGGGAGGGTCACACATCATCCCAAGAGAATGGCTATTTTTTTCTGAAGGCTGTAGGGCAGTAGAAGGAGATGGAGGAGGCTTAAAATAAAACACATACACACACAGTAGACCAGTGAGCAACACTGATGGACTCACACAGACTTCAGGATTAATTTATTGATGCTTCTTAAGCTGAAGTGACTTGTTCAGGCAACTGGGACAGGCCAAGCCACATTCCCTTGGCTCTCCATCTACTGAACCTTTTTGTCCTCAGCCCCAGCTAATGCAGAGGAAGAAAAGCCCTGACACTGGCCACAAGCCCTGGTGTGATCATGATCCAGGTCTCTGCACTCAAGCCTCCCAGAATGTTAGAGCCCTAATAATTTTTTTTTCTTTAGTTGGTTTTTTTCAATCGAGGCAAAGTTTACTGAGAGTGCAATGTACCTGTCTTTAGTGTGCAATGCAATGACTTTTGATGAACCTATATACCATATTAGTTTTAATAATTCTAGACAACATGTTAAAAAGCAGAGATTTTACTTTGCTGACCAAAGTCCATATAGTCAAATCTATGGTTTTTCCAGTGGTCATGTATGGATGTGACAGTTGGACTGTAAAGAAGGTTGAGTGCTGAAGAATTGATGCTTTCGAACTGTGGTGTTGGAGAAGACTCTTGAGAGTCCCTTGGACTGCAAGGAGACCCAAGCAGTCCATCCTAAAGGAGATCAGTCCTGAATATTCACTGGAAGGACTGATGCTGAAGCTGAAGCTCCATCAATTTGACCACTTGATGAGAAGAGCTGACTCATTAGAAAAGACCCTGATGCTGGGAAAGATCGAGGGGTGACAGAGGATGAGATGGTTGGGTGACATCACCAACTTAACGGACAAGAGTTTGAGCAGACTCTGGGAGATAGTGAAGAATAGCGAAGCCTGGTGTGCTGCAGTCCATGGAGTTGCAAAGAGTCTGACACGACTGAATGACTAAATGACAACCATATCAGTGACACTATACAACATTTCCAACACCCCAGGAAGTTATTTTGTGTCCCTTACAGTCATACCCACCCCAAAGCTACCACTCTTCTGATTTCTATCACCATACCCGAATTCTGACAATTCTAGAATTTTATGTCAAAGGAATCCCCCTACATTTGTTCTCTTGTGTATTGTTTCTTCACCCAAATTCATGTCTGTGAAGTTCAGCCCCACTGTTCTGTGCATCAGTATTTGAGTCCAATTTCCTCTGACTCCTATCCCAGCGTTGCGAACACACCACTGTTTATTAGCCCAATGCCGCTGTTCATGCATATTTCTCTCATTTCGTTTGAGGCTATTGTGGATAAAGTTGCAACAAGCATCCATATACAAGACACGGTGTGGACATATGTTTTCATTTCTCTTAGATAAATACCAAGGAGTGGAACTGCTGGATCATAAGGAGTCAAATATTTAAAGTTAGAAGACATTTATAATTGATGTGGTTTGTACCACTGACCCCCGCAACCAGAAATGTATGAGGGCTCCGATTGCTCTCCATCCTCACCAACATTTTGTGTTGCTGTTTTTTTTATTAGTCACTCTTGTGTTTGAGTAATAGTGGCTCATCGTGGTCTTCCTTAGCATTTCCCTGATGACTAATGATGTTCGCCACAGCTTACTGTGTGTACTGGCCATTCATATGCCCCAAGGTCCCAAAGAGTTTCTCCTAGATTTTCTTCTAAAAACTTTGTAGTTTTATCGCATACCTTGATGTCCGTAATGTAGTTCAAATTATGCTTGTCTGTGGTGAGAGGTAGAAGTCTGTCTTCACCATACACATCCAGTTATTTAATAGTGTTGCAAAGGCTTTCTTTGTCCCATGAAATTGCTTCAACACCTTGGTTGAAAATCAATTCATTGTGTGTGTATATTTATATATTTCTGGTCTTGCTAGTCTGTTAAATTTATATCTTTGCTTGTGCCGATGCCACACTGTCTTGACTATGTAGCTTTAAGTGTTGAATCAGGCAGTGTAACTTCTCTAAATCTGTCTTTCTTTTTCAATATTGTTTTGACTGTTCTATGTCTTTGCTTTTCCATATAAATTCTAATAAGTTGTTTCTTGTCATTGGCTACAAAAACATCTGTTGAGATTGTAATTGGGATTACTTTAAAGTTGGAAAGAATTGGCATCTTAACAATATTGAGTCTTTCAATTCATTAACATGGAATATCTCTTCATTTGTACAGTTTAAAAAAATGCCTGTCAGTGTATTTTGTCATTTTTATGACAAATATTATTTATATTTTGTTGTTATTCCTAAGTATTTTGTTCATTTGGGTTATTAATGTAAAAGAGCACTTAAAATTGAATTTTCTAATTTTTTGCTGCTAGTATATAGAAATACAATAGATTTTTGTATTTAGACCTTGTGTCCTATGATCTTGCTAAACTGACTTATTAGGAGCTACTTTGTAGGTTCCTTAGGATTTTCTACATAAAAATTATATTGTCTATAAAGAAAATTTTAATTCTTTTATTCACATTTTGATGCCTCTATTTTTGTTGTTGTTCAATCTTATTTCATTATCTGGGATCTCCAGCACAATGCTGAACAGTAGTGGCTAGAGCCTTATTCCTATCTTAGGGGGAAGCATCTAACATTTAGATTGGTTGCTTTATGGTAGGGCTTAGTTTTTTATAGACACCCTGCAAGAAACTGAAGTAGTCATTCTCTATTCCTAGTTTCCTGAGAATTTTTTGTTATGAGTAGATGTTCAATTTTGTCAAATGCTGTTTTGGATCTATGATTATGTAAATTTTCTCCTATATTCTATTAATATGGTAGATTACATTGTTTGGTTTTTCAAATATTAAACCAACCTTGCATTCCTGAGATGAACCCCAGTTGGCCATAATGCATTATTTTTTACATGTTGCTAGCTTCAGTTTATAAATATCTTATTAAAGAATTTTGTATCTGTGTTTATAAAGGATATTTGCCTGTATAGTCCACTGAGGATGCTATAGCAAAAACATCATAGTCTGAGTGGCTTAAACAACAAACGTTTATTTCTCATAGTCCTGGAGACAGCAGAGCCCAAGATTAGAGCACTGACAGATTTGTGTCTGGTGAGACCCCACTTCCTTGTTCCTAGGTGGCAACGGTCCTCTCTCTGCGTCCCCACATAATAGAAGAGAGCTTTGGGGGTCTCTTTTGTAAGTCACTTCAGTCGTATCCGACTCTGTGCGACCCCATAGACGGCAGCCAACCAGGCTCCGCTGTCCCTGGGATTCTCCAGGCAAGAACACTGGAGTGGATTGCCATTTCCTTCTCCAATGCATGACAGTGAAAATTGAAAGTGAAGTTGCTCAGTCGTATCCTACCCTCAGTGATCCCATGGACTGCAGCCCACCAGGCTCCTCCATCCATGGGATTTTCCAGGCAAGAGTACTGGAGTGGGGTGCCATTGCCTTCTCCAGGGGGTCTCTTTTACTAGGTGACTAATTCCATTCATGACAGTTCCATCCTCATGAACTAATGCCCTCGCAAAGGCCCCACCTCCAAATACCATCACAATTGGGGTTAGGATTTCAACATATGAATTTTGAGAGGACACAAACATTCAGTCTTTAAAGTATGTAATTTTCTTTTTTTTTTATGTCTCTCAATTTTGGTATCAGGATTAGCTAGCCACATAAAGTGAGCTGGGAGGTGTTCTCTAGGTCCTCTGTTTTCTGAAAGAATTTGTGTAAGAGCGAACAATTTTTTCCTAAAATATTTAATGACATTTGAGAGCAACCATCAGAGACTGGAACTGGGAGATTTCTTGCAATTGTCACTCTCTTTAACAGACAGAACTCTTTAACTTTCTATAGTTTTGTGCGTGTCAATTGGTAAGTTGCATTTTTCAAATCATCTGTCTATTTCACCTAGGTTGTAAAATTTGATAGTAATAATGTTGTTCATAACACCCTCTTACTAACCCTTTAATTTATACCAGACATTGTGGGTAAGATATTGTAGAAACTCTGGATTCTATTATCTTCTGAAAAATGCTGAAATTTGTTATGGCTGTCAGTGTTAAGTTACTGGATAATCACTTTAGACTTGTAGAGGTTGAGTTTGTCCTTTCTTAAGGCATGGAATAATTGCTTTACCTTAGTTTTAGGGTAAATTCTTTGGTTCTGAGACACAGATTTTATTCTGCTAACTTGGTGAAACTCAAATCTGTAGCCAGGCCACAGCTGAAATCTCTGCTCAGCTTTTCCAACCTCTTTGTTAGTGCTTCCACCAGGCATCTTTAAAAAAAAAAAAAGTATTAATTTTTTGGCTGCGTTCGGTCTACATTACAGCATGCGGGCTCAGTAGTTGAGGAACATGGGCTTAGTTGCTCCAAGGCCTGTGTGATCTTAGTTCCCTGGCCAGGGATCAAACCCTTGTCCCCGACATTGGAAGGCAAACTCTTAACCACTGGACAACCAGGGAAGGCCTTCCACTGAGCCCCTTGATGTCACCCCCATACATGTACAATTCAGGGGTCAGTCAAGGATTTGAGGGCAGTTTACATGCAGATTTGGGGGCTCTCCTCTTCTCCCCTTTCCAGGATTTCTCTCCCAGGTTCCAGTTACTCTGGCAGACTTGAACTCCAACCTCTGACACCAAAGATCAGAAATACTTTGGTTTTCCGCATGAGTCCTGGCTACCCCATGCCATGCAGACAGGGGTACAGTGCACTCAGGGGAAGATTCATAGAAACATGAATCACCAGTAGTGCTGTCTGCTTCCAAGGGCCAATCTAGCTCCAGTTTCTGCCTGGTTTTGGCAGCCTTCCAGTGCTTTCAAATACTTGTTAGTACATTTTATTCATACATTAAAACTACATTCTGTGAGAGAGTTAGTACAACACAGCTACTCTGACATTACCAGCACAGGAAATCAACCACTTAACTATTAAAGTTGGGGAAAGCAATGCCCAGAGAAGAATAGAAGAAGAGCTCTGAGCCAAGTCTCAGGTCAGGTGTGCTGGCTTCTCTTGCTATATCTTGGTGGTAGGTAACTTTTGATGCCTCAGAAGGAGCTATTGAATGAGATTCATGCAGCCTCAGGGAGCCTCACTGCAGGCTTCAGGTGGAGAGCAGAAAGGAACATGGGAAACTATGAGATCAAAAAATTATGAGAAAGCCAAGCATTATGTCTTAGAAGCAGAGGCCCAGCCCATAGGCAGGCTCAGAGGACCAGAGATTTCACAGCAGCTTCAAGTACCACCTGCACAGTTCTCTCTCTGTAGTCCAGACCCCCTGGAACCTTAGACTCAATTTGTCTAGAACCATTATGGGGCTCTCCATCCATGACTCATTTTCTCTTGTGTTCCCTAGCTCTGATCACAGACTTACCACTTTGGGACTCCTCATTCCCAATACAGGGGGCCTGGGTTTGATCCCTGGTCAAGTAACTAGATCCCATGTGCCACAACTAAGAACTCACACAGCCAAATAAATAAATACTTATTATTTTTTTAAGAGGCCTTACCACCCATCTTCCTGAGTGTTCATCTTCCCAGAATATAAGAGCTAGTCCTGGACTCTGTCCTCTTGCCTTATAGAGACTCACACAGATCCCACATCCTGTAAACCCAGGGGTCTGTCTCCTCCCTCTGGTCCCTGTTTTTGTTCAAGGTTTCTTCCCTTCTCCCTGGCTTACTGCTGTGAAATCTGAACAGGCCCCAGCTCTGGTGAACTCCTATGCTCACCCTCCCCTCAATTGCATTTTTTCCAGAATTTTTGTGCAGTTTTTTTTTTTCCCCCTTAAGCCCTAAATAAAACCCTTCCCCTTCCTATCTACGTAGGGAACTCACAGCCCAGTGGGGAAAACAGGCAGATTAACAACTGGCTATAATACAAAAGATAGATGTGAATAGTAATTGTGAACTTGGAGAGCATCATATCCTTTGTAAGGGCCACCTTCTCGTCTGCCTGAAGAGGACTTCTGAGGAGACACTAAGGAAGAGAGAGGAGCATTCTCAAAGCCCCCTGGGCTTCTTGCCACTCCCACCCCACACCCCACCTATGCAAAATCAGGAGGTCTAACATTTATTAAGGTTGGTGAAAAAGTAATTGCATGTTCCAAATTGTGGTTTCGGACTGTGAATTTCAAATCATTATGACTAAGCTCAAACACATCTTTATTAATCAAAATAGGAACCATTACAATCAGCACATTGCTGCCAATGTGAAATAAGTTTGTTTATTCCTGTAGCATAAGAATCCATGCTTTAGGATTTGACAAACTCTTGGAAAGCATTTTCTGCCTTTTGCTAGCTGAGGAAGTTGTCAAGATGTTTGAAGAAGTGGTAGTTGGTTGGTGAGAGGCCAAGTGAATATGGCAGATGAGGCAATACTCCATAGCCCAATTCGATCAACTTTTGAAGCGTCGGTTGTGGGACGTGTGGTTGGGCTTTGTCACGGAGAAGAATTGGGCCCTTTCTGTTGACAAACGCCAGCTGCAGACGTTGCAGTTTTTGGTGCCTCTCATCGGTTTGCTGAGTACACTTCTCAGACGTAATGACTTCGCCGGAATTCAGGAAGCTGTAGTGGATCAGACTGACAGTGGCCATGAACCTTTTTGGTACAAGTTTGGCTTTGAGAAGTGCTTTGGAGCTTTTCCCAGTCCAGTCACTGAACTAGTCATCACTGGTTATCATAAAATCCACTTTTCATCACAGGTCACAGTCAGATAAAGAAATGGTTCATTTTTGTTGCATAGAGTAAGACGACACTTTAGAACAACTTTTTTGATTTTTGGTCAGCTCATGAAGCACCTACTTAACAAGCTTTTTCACTTTTCCAATTTGCTTCAAGTGCTGAATGACCGTAGAATGGTTGATGTTGAGTTCTTTGATAATTTCTCCTGTAGCTGTAAGAGGATCAGCTTCAATGGCTGAGGATGGCTCTCAGTTGGTCATTACCAATTTGTAATGGCTAGCCACAATGCTCCTCATCTTCAAGGCTCCCATCTCCTTTGCAAAACTTCTTGAACCACCGCTGCACTGTACCTTCATTATTAGGTCTTGGGCCAAATGCGTTGTTGATGTTGTGAGTTGTCTCTGTGGCTTTATGACCCATTTTGAACTTGAACAAGAAAATTGCTTGAGTTTGCTTTTCATCTATAGTCTAAAATAAACAAAGTAAACAGCAAGTAATGTCGTTAGAAAAAAAACATAAATTGAGAAATGGACACTAAAATTATGTATAGCATAGCCAAGTTTATTTAAGAATGTATTCCAATATCAAACAGCAAAGTTTAACAATGCAAAACCTCAATTACTTTTGCACCAACCTAAGCATTTTGGCTTCAAAGGAGAAGGAAAAAAAGTTCTCCAAGCTCATGTTTTCAGAAACGAGACTAAAGAACAAAAGGAGCAAAACAAAAACAAAATGTTAAATAAGGTGTTTAAACTTTTGCAATAACTTCTACTTTAAAATAAAATCAATTTCTCAAAATATGGGGAAGGAATTCCTCCCAATCACCAGCTCCAAGATTCCTATTTTAAAACTAAAGATGTGGAAGTCACTCAGTCTTTGAGACCTGATGGAATATACAGTCCATGGCATTCTCCAGGCCAGAATACTGGAGTGGGTAGCCGTTCCCTTCTCCAAGGGATCTTCCCAACCCAGGGATTGAACCCAGGTCTCCCACATTGCAGGTGAATTCTTTACCAGCTGAGCCACAAGGGAAGCCCAAGAATACTGGAGTGGGTAGCCTATCCCTTCTCCAGGGGATCTTCCCAACTGAGGAATCAAACTGGGGTCTCCAGCATTGCAGGCAGATTCTTTACCAACTGAGCTATCAGGGAAGCAAAACTAAAGGTAAAGATGGGCTTAATATTTTCAAACTTCAGAAAGTGAAAAGGGCAGACAATGAGACGTCGGCCGAAATAGAACTCCTCTGCACCCTCCACCCCTCCTCTTTAAGGAAGAAAATGATCATTATCATCCTAGACAGCTCACAGGGTTGCTGCTTGTTGCATATTAGACAACAAATGCGAAGGCCCTTTGAGAAATTCAGAGTGCTATGACACGAGGAATTACTATCCCAGACACATTTATGTTCATTTTGCCTTCCTTGCTTCAGTGCTCCCAGGCCAATTAATATTCCAGAGACACAGAATAACTTGAAGAATTATAGGTAGGGACAGGCCCAGAGGCAGAAATCTTTCAAATTCCCAGGAGACAATGGGAGTCATCACTATTTCTAGCGGGCAACAGGACCACACAGGGATCCTCTTAGCCTCATTTGACCATCCATGATGGCAAGTGCCAGGCAGACCATGAGCACTGGGGGGAGGGCTGAGACCTGGGCCCTCACCTAGCCCCAGTATAGAGCCCACGGCAAGGACCCTGTGCGCAAATCAGAGGGAAGCGTCTTGGCTCCACTTCCTCCCGCCGTGCCATGTTGGGCACTTCCCATCTCTCCTCTGAGTTCAGTTTCTGACCCTGCTCTCCACTCCACCCTCTGTGCTGGAGTGGCTGGGAGGGCGAGATGAGCTCAGGGATGCAAAAGCATCCTGGTAAACCGCATGAACTGCATACATTTCCACCGCTGCTGTCATCCCCCGTGCAGCCCGTATTTGGTGGAATAAGGCCATCTGTGCAAGCAAGGCCTTTGAAGGTACCCTAAGTCTGGCAGCCTTCAACCGAAGCCAGGAAATGGAGTGTGGTTTTCATCAGGAAGGCTGGCGGGAGACCAGACACCACGTAGCCTGTGAAGCCTCGGGATCCAAACTCTGCGCCTGCTGGACAACCCTATCCCAAACCATCCAGCCTCCTGTCCTGGCCTTTTCAGGCCTCCATTTCTACACGGCACTTACTTTCAGGGTGGCCTGTGGATGAATGTTTTTTTCTTGCTTTTTTAAAATTTATTTTTAATTGGAGGATAATTGCTTTACAATATTGTGTTGGTTTCTGCCATACATCAACATGAATCGGCCATAGGTATACATACGTCCCTTCCCTCTTGACGCTCCCTCTCACCTCCTACCCGTCTAGGTTGTCACAGAGCACCGAACTTGAACTCTCTGCATCATACAGCCAATTCCCACTGGCTGTCTATTTTACATACGGTTACATATGGTCATGCATATGTTTCCACGCTGCTCCCTCCATTCATCCCACCCTCTCCTTCCCCAGCTGTGCCCACAACTCTGTTCTCTATGTCTGTGTGCTCTCTGCTGCCCTGCAAAGAGGTTCATCAGGACCATCTTTCTTTCTTTAGCTGCGGACTCTTAGGAAAGGCAGTAGGATTCAGATTCCCAGCTGGAACCCCAGGCTGTCCCCTTAATTGATTTCCTTTGTTTGCTTTGAGTCCTCAAAAATGTGTCGACATCCGTTTGGAGCTGCCTTCCGCCCGGCACACGCTGGCCAACTTTCTTCAATTAATGAGCTGAGACTGGAATTGAGAGCCTCACTTTTCACAGCCACAGCGGGGACTGACCCTGCTGTGGTGATAAGATAAAAAATACACTGCCAGTGCTACATCTGTGGAATATAAGTTAATAAAAAGTGGACACGCCAGCTTGCATGGGCAATGTATCCTCATGGACGACTGTTGTTTTGGCTGTGGCTGAACTTCCTCCTCCCTCACCTCTGAACTTGGCTTGCCAGCTGCCTGTGCCTTGGCTCAAGCCTGTCCCCCACCTAGCATGCCCTCTCTGTGAACTTTTGGCTCATTACAACTCAGCCAGCCTTCAGGGCCCAGTTCCTTGGATTTTTCATTCACTCAACCAAAGTTTGCTGTGCGCCTACTGTGTACCAGATTCATTTTTAAATAAAATTTTTATTGGAGTATAGTTGTTTTGCAATGTTGTATGAATTTCTGCTGCACAGCAAAGTGAATCAACCATATGCATACACATATCCCCTCTCGTTTGGATTTCCTTCCCATTTGGATCACCACAAGTGGAGTTCCCTGTGTTATACAGTAGGTTCTCATTAGTGATCTATTTTATACCTAGTAGTGTATACATCGGAGAAGGCAATGGCACCCCATCCAGTACTCTTGCCTGGAAAATCCCATGGACGGAGGAGCCTGGTGGGCTGCGGTCCATGGGGTCGCTAAGAGTCGGACACAACTGAACGACTTCACTTTCACTTTTCACTTTCATGCATTGGAGAAGGAAATGGCAACCCACTCCAGTGTTCTTGCCTGGAGAATCCCAGGGACGGGGGAGCCTGGTGGGCTGCCGTCTATGGGGTCGCACAGAGTCGGACACGACTGGAGCGACTTAGCAGCAGCAGCAGCAGCAGCAGTGTATACATGTCAGGCCCAATCTCTCAATTCATTTTCATATATTCATTCTAAAAGCATTTCTTAGGTGAGCAAGATAAACGCTGCTCTTATCCTCATGGAGTCACAGACTTGGAGGGACACAGGGAATTTCAAGGGTGACTTTTGTGTGACAGGGTAGGTGCAGGGCAGTAACAGACGTGCGTGTGGGCTTTTTAGGGGGTACTGGGAAGGGGCACTGACTTCTGGAGAAAGTGTTGTGATTTTAAAGCTTTTTTGTAATACCAAATTTCAAATTCAGGCAAAATTGTATAGTGAACCCCTATGGACCCTATTTTAATACCTATCATCTCACAGCCAATCTTTACACCTATATTCCTATCTCCCTCAACGAAATCTTGTGCTATCCTTAAGCAAATCCCAGGCAGCACTGTATTTTATTCATGAATCCACAGCCCTCCTTACCTGCACCCCTTGTTGGCTTTAGGTTAGTATTATAAGCATTATGATTAGGGCGCCATCAAAGTGTTACTGGCCTTGGCATTAAATAAACCGAAGTTCAAAACCTACCTCCCATATGCACACACTGTGTGATATTAGTCAAGTTACCTCACCTCTCTGGGGCTCACATTCTTCATCTACAAAATAAAGGTGATATGACCTAGCTTCTAGAGCTGCTCTGAAAATTAAATGAGGTGTAAAGTGCCTAACATGATACCAGACACAGAGTAGGTGTTCTGTAAATATTTCCTTCCTTGTCTAGGTTTGCCCTGGATGAATATGAAAGCACAATAAAGCGACTGAGTAGGTTTGACAATGGCACTCCCCTTCTGATGTTCTAAGATGCACTGGAAGCTGCCAGAGGGTGGACACCTGACCATAACGGTGCAGGTCGAGCCCAGACAGCTACTATGAAAAGCACTTCTCTCTGATGTCAGCCTCCCTCACCGACTCTTTCTACCACAAGGACTTTTCACCAGCTGCACTTCTACCATTGTGTGGTTTCACAGACGTTGCATAGGTTTTGTGAAGTTCAAGTCAAGAAGTCAGCCATGACTTTCACCTCTCTTAACTTTGGGGAGGAGGGGGCACTTGGCCAAGGTGAATGTGTACACCCAAACCAAGCCCCCTCAGCTTGCTTTTAAAAACCTTGACCTGCTCTGGCAACCGTTGCAAGTGCCAGATTCCTCTCTACTCTGGGTGGCAGCAGGCGATAAAGCCACTAGAACTCAGACAAATGTGGCTGACGCCAGAGAGGAGTCAAGGGCCTGGCTGCGATGTCTGGGGCCAGCTCGGTCTTGGACCTCACTGTGTGTTTACAAGTTTCTCTTTGACAATTTAGTTTTGAAGATGGGCTTCATTAAAGGGCAATTATAGGTTAAGTAACTTGTTGGCTCCCTGCCTAATGTGGAAAACTCGACTGTGACAATCAGATAATTTTGAGATTAAGCAAGACAGCAATTGCTACTGAAAGAAGAAGCTTAGCAAGAGGATAAAAGACTCTCCCCAGCCATGACCTCATCCCAGCTGCCCCATCTGGGCAGGAAGTCTGAATCCAAGGAACCAGCAGGCTCTGGGAACCTTTGGCATTGAGGGTGACCTCTTCTGGGAAAGGGGATTGTGGAAGGCAAGGCACTTTTCCATCCAGGTGGCAACATGCCCCCCTTCCTCCCGGGCTCAACTCTTCTAGAGACTTCTCACTGGGTCCTGAGGGCCAGCCTGCTGGTCTCTGCCATGACCTCTGTACCTTACTCTTCCCCATCACACATTTCTGCTATATCATCCAGTGTTCCAACTATATACCTAGAAGGCTGTCTCCTCCCACTTTTGTTACTATCCATGAAGCTTCCTCAGCCAGAAAGGATGGCACACTTCAAAATTCCTAGCGCACTTTGTATCGAATGGGAAACTTTCTATTATATGTCAAAACTCCACCCCAAAATATGGGCTATGCTCAAAGGGGGTTTATTGACTCATGTAACTTTTGAGCCTTTTTGACAGACCTAAAGATGACTGGTGTCAGGGATGGCAGGGTCCAGAAGGTATAGATGTTCCAAAGGAAATCCAGGTGTTGTTATCAAAATGGGGAATAGATACCAAAAAGACCAAAACCTAACATACTTCTGTTCTCTGTCATGCATGTAAATGTCAACTCCTTTGAAACTCTATCTCCGGAGAGGTTTTTAGTTCCAACAGGGCAGTGGTCCTGAGTGACCCCAATCCCTAAGAGGCATGAGCATCACCTGGCAACTCATTAGGAAGCACTTGTTCTGGGTCCACCCCATCCTGATGAATCAGAAACAATAGGTCAGGGCCCAGGAATCTGTGTTCTAACAAGAGCTCCAGGCACCTCTGATGCTCTAAAGTTTGAGGACTACTGCCGTAGGTCAAGGGCTGTATTTCACATTCCCTCATCACTGGCATTTAATATTTACTATGTAAAATTAAAGTAAATAAATGAACGCATAGAGGGAAGCCCTGAGCTGTTCCTTTGAAGAAAGGCATTCATTACTCAAGGTTCACTTGGGTGCCTGCACAGAACTCTGGCCGATTTAGGCATGTATTTAGTCTCCTTCCCCTATTCTATTGGTACATGGTAAGTGCTTGAGAAAAAAAAAAAACAACAACAAATCAGCTGTTTTGATTCCTATGTGCCAAGCATTGTGTTATGTTCCAGCTATGGGTGGCAACCAAACACAGACGGGGTCTCTGTCCTCTGGAGCCACAGACTAGCAATCACGAGAAAGTCAGACAAATGAATGAAAATGGGGCACTCTGGGAAGTGCCCAAAATGAGAGATGCTGGTAGAATACCAGGGTATATCAGGGGAGGGAAATCTGATCAATGTAAGGAGGTGAGAAAGGCAGAAACTGAATTTGCTGGGAGACTCTGAAATCAAAGAATCAAAGGAGATCTGAGCTCCTGGCCTCAGGAAGACCATACCCAGGGCTGCCCTGAAGACCACAGCATTCAGGGCTGGTGGACTCCTTGTTCTGGGCTCTGCCTCTAAAAGAACTCACTGTCAGTGTTGTTTTCCCTCCACTCGAGCATCAAATTCTAGAGAGGAAGAAACTGCTTGGCCCAGCTTAGCCAGTTGCTCCATGCCTGGGACTTACTCGGCCACAGCTAAGCAGGCAGGAGAGCACCCCAGACAAGGTCCCGGGGCATGCTCGAGAGCCAGCATTGTAGAGTGGTCAACTCATTCTGATTTTCATGAGACTTTTTTAGTTTTAGTGTTGAAAGTCCCTTGTCCAGAAACCCCTCACTGTCTGGCTCAATCTGGCTCTACTTGAGCCCCTGAAGTACCTTGGGATGGAGGCCGCACGAGCCAAGGCCTCTCTGCCTCTGCTCCTGCGATCAGGGCTACCCTCATTCCACCCAGTTCACAGTCACACGGGCAGGAAGGCAAGGAAAGATGACCCAGCGATGATCAGAGCCAGAACTTGTGCAGGCCTTACCCAACTCACTGGACCTTCCTGGGCCTTTCTTCCTTTCTAAGAGGTCTGGACTCTGGAATCCTTGCTCCTCTGAAACTTTTGGGCATACAGACCTCTCTGCTCGACTCTGAGAGGGGGCTGGGTCAGTGCAGAAAAAAGAAAAGGTGATCTCTGCTCACACTGAGTTATAATCCAGTTACACGTCATTCAGGTGACGAGAAAACAAAACAAGCCACGCTGCTCACATTTCCTGGTCCAAGTGCGGGACACAAACACCAGAGGCCCAGTAAGCCCCAGGAAACCACTGGGGGCTTCCTGGAGGAGCGCTGAACTTAACTCATGTACTGGGTAACAGTGTTGAGGCTCCCTGGTTCTCCCTGGCTTCTTCCCCTACATAATGCAAAATCTTGCTTCTTTAGCCTCAGAGAGCTGCAAATACTTTGTTAGAGGGTGTACTCAGATCTGGGTGGCCACAGGGACTGGATCGGGGCAGAGGGCAGGGAGTGTGATGCTGTGATTAAATTCGCCTTCGAAGCTGGACCAAACTTGCTGAGGCTCAGATTCTGGGCAGTAGCCCCTCGGGTGGTATTTAAGAGGCGTTTGGGATGCGGATTTGGACTGTTGAGTGGGGGGCTAAGGAGTACTCCACAGTCCAGCGCAGGGGGAGGGAGAGAGGCTGGCGTCTCTCATCAGTTTGCTCATTCATTCTATCGATATCCAAACCTTTACTGAGCTCCTGCTCTGGGTCAAGGACTATTCAGGCCACTGGGACTGCAGAGACTCCGTATGTTCTGCAGTGAATGCTGTGCATTAGAGAATGTCTCCAACACCTCATTTTACAAATGGGAAAAATGAGGCCAGGCCCAAGGCACACAGGGGTTCAGTGGCCTGCCCAGGACATGTCAGCAGTAGGCAGGGCCCCTCCAGGAAAATGGGAATGACTCTGGGACACTGGAGCCATAAGGGCCCAAGCCTCAACATGTAAGGGAGATGCAGGGGCAGGTGCTTCCGTTGGGTGCAGCCTCTGGGGCTGGGAGGGGACGGAAATATCAGCACCAGCTGAAGCTCAGACAGTTAGTCACAGGGCAAGTTCCACATCCCACCACCCCAGGACAGAGGTACCCAGGAGTCTGGCCAGAAGCAGAATGCAGCTAGAGGGCTAAGCCCCAGCATTGTCATTTCCAGCCTTGGAGAGACTGAGGTGCTAGGTTTGGTCCTGAGTGACTCAGGTAGGGCTGCAGCATCATAAGAAGAATGACAAGAAGAAGCTTCCCAGGTACCGGGCATGCATTGTCTGGGTAAATCCTAGCAACAAGTGTATCCCCATATCACAGATGAGGAAACTGAGGCACAGGAAGGATAGGTTCTGGTCCAAGGCCACACATCTAGCACCTGGTTGAGCAGGACTTGAACGGAGGTAGTTGGATTCTAAAACCCCTGTCTGAATAGCATCTCCACCCCTGCCTATATTTTAACTTGCCTAATACACACATTTTCAAACATGTACAAAAGTGGAGAAAGCAATTATATTGATCCCAAGTGTACCCACCACCCAGTTTTAATGTGGATCCACATTTTGTACTCTAATCTACAGACCTACTATATTCAGGAGGGGGCTGGAACATTTTAAAGCATATTACAGACATCATGTTTCAGCACTAAACACTTCAGTATGCTTATCTAATGGACAAGACTATTTTTCTTTTACGTAAGCATTATGCCATTGTTCCACCTAAGAAAGTCAACATTGACCTCTGGAGGTCATCTATTGCAACCTTCTCTGATTAGCTCAATGTTGCCTTTTTTTAAATAAGATTTTTTGGATGTGGACCCTTTTAAAGTCTTTATTGAATTTATTACAGTATTGCTTCTGTTTGTTTGTTTTAACATTTTGGCATTTTTGGCCCTGATCTTAGCTCCCCAACCAGGAATCATACCTACACCCCTTGCATTGGAAGGTGAAGTCTTAACTACTGGACCACCAGGAAATTCCCCCAAAGATGCCTTTTTACACCCAACGCATCGAGCTGCTTTCATCTATCAGATGCTAGTTTCCTCTCTACCCACCCCTCCAGCGTGGGAAACTGAGGCAGGGTTCAAGGGGCAAGGCCAGGACCATAATGCAACCAACTCAGGTCCACAGGTCTCCCTGCTGACAGTTTAGAACCCCTCTCATTTATTCTTTTCTATTTTTGAACCAGCAGAGAAGTTAGCAAGAACGGGCATCCTTAAGCACTGTGAGTTCTCAGGATATAATTCACTTTAATCTTTTAAGCATTTGACAGTATTTGCTTGAAAGAAGGAGCAACAAGTACATAATTATTGCACTAATTAAGCTGCCAAAAACACAAGCGTGCAGCAAGAGCACCTTTGAAACGGGGAGCCCACGACGCATTAGCATCTGCTGTAAGCTTATTAATCACCTAACAGGCAATTAGCAAGCTGTTACTGTTTGAGGCTGCTATGTAAATAAATTCTTGGGTTAATTTCTTCCTCTGATAATAAAGAAAACATTATGAAAATTAGCTAAGCGACAATGTAAATGATCTTCACTGTTAATTATATGACGGTGTTACATATGCAAGGACCCCAGTGCTGATAAGGCCCCAGCTCCCTCCCTCCTCATCGGCCACCCCCAGCCCCCACCTTGGCTCTGCCGATTTAAAAATAAAAGTGTTGACACAGGTAATGGGGGCGGGGGAGCCGTGGGGACTGAAGTCACAGCTGTTTGCTTGCAGCTTGCCCAGAGCAAGTGCCAATGCTGCAAACGAGGACGGGGCTGCTTCCTCGCTGGGACCTGAGGAAGCCCTGGGCTGGCCTGTGACCCCAACTGGCAGCAGGGGAGCAGGGAAGAGGTAGGTGAGACCAGGGTCCTCCCCAACCCGGGGCTGCCTGGTCCCGCAGGCTCCCCTGAAGTGTTGAGTTAAAGCTTCCTGGGCTCCCGCATCGACACAGAAAGGCAGTTCCTCTGTATGTGGTATCTGGTAGGCTGGGACCTCCTGGCTCATCCATCAGGCATGAAGTACAAGGTAGATAAGAGCCCTGGCTTCAGAGTTCAAATTAGGTCTCCACCACACAGGGGCTATGTGACCTCAGACAAATGATCAAAATTCCCTTGGCCTCAGTTTCTTCATCTGCAAAATGGAGATGGTGGTAATAGCGTCTACAAAGAGTTGCTGTGAACAGTGAAATGGGATCCTCAGAAAGTCTTTAGCATAGAACCTGTCTATGGTGAGTACTCAATCAGTTCTGTTCAGTCGCTCAGTCATGTCTGACTGTGACCCCATGGACTGCAGCATGCCAGGCTTCCCTGTCCATCACCAACTCCCGGAATTTACTCAGACTCATGTCCATTGAGTCAGTGATGCCATCCAACCATTTCATCCTTGTTGTCCCCTTCTCCTCTTGCCTTCAATCTTTCCCAGTATCAGGGTCTTTTCAAATGACCCTTAAAAGTCAGCTCTTCACATCAGATGGCCAAAGTATTGGAGTTTCAGCTTCAGCATCAGTCCTTCCAATGAACAGTCAGGACTGATTTCCTTTAGGATGGACTGGTTGGATCTCCTTGCTGTCCAAGGGACTCTCAAGCATCTTCTCCAGCACCACAGTTCAAAAGCATCAATTCTTCAGTACTCAGCTTTCTTCATAGTCCAACTCTCACATCCATACATGACCACTAGAAAAACCATAGCCTTGACTAGATGGACCTTTGTTAGCAAAGTAGTGTCTCTGCTTTTTAATATGCTGTCTTCACTCTGACTTTTCACTTTCATGCATTGGAGAAGGAAATGGCAACCCACCCTAGTGTTCTTGCCTGGAGAATCCCAGGGATGAGGGAGCCTGGTGGGCTCTATCTATGGGATTGCACAGAGTCAGACATGACTGAAGCGACTTAGCAGCAGCTGGTTGTCATAGCTTTTCTTCCAAGGAACAAATATCTTTTAATTTCATGGCTGCAGTCACCATCTGCAGTGATTTTGGAGCCCCCCAAAATAAAGTCTTTCACTGTTTCCATTGTTTCCCCATCTATTTGCCATGAAGTGATGGGACTGGGTGCCATGATCTTAGTTTTCCAAATGTTGAGCTTTAAGCCAACTTTTTCACTCTCCTCTTTCACTTTCATCAAGAGGCTCTTTAGTTCCTCTTCACTTAACAGATGGGAACCCTTATGGCAGAAAGCGAATACTCACTACATGTTCACTATTAGCACCAGCACTGACCTGGTAGCTGATTGTGTGCCAAGTGCCAGGAACGCAAGGGGAAAGGTGCAAAACTGCCACCCCAGAACTGAGACAGCCAGCAGATGGGTATCAAAATAACCAGCCCACCAGGTGCCACAGGCCACGAGCTGGAGGAGAGAAACAGACAAGAACTGACCTGAGGAGAGAGGGGCAAGGCCAGTGTCTCATTTCCTGGGGGATTGGGTCTTGGATGTTGGTTCTAAACGCGTTCACTGGGACATTGTGTAATGGCTTTGAAATCAGATAGCAGTTTGTCTCCCTTTGAGAAAGCTCTCTGCTTGAGTCTTGCTTATAGGGTTTTGGGAATGGAGAGATGGATGGGACAGGCTCACACAAGGCCTGACACTGATGGATGCACGGTAAGAATGGGTCCCTTAAATTATAAAAGCGCTGCCGGCACAGAAAGGCTTCTCACAAGGCTCAGCCCCTGAGAGTGTCAAGGTCCCCTGGGCAGAGGAGAGGGGCCTTGTCATACTGGTGAAAGTTGCCCAGATGTCCACATCTGTATGACCAGGTCCAGATGCCTGCTGCCTTACACCAGCCTTTCCCAAGCTAGTCCTCTGAGATTGTCAAGGAAGAAAAAGGGCTTATGGTCCATTTAGGTAGGGAAACTGACACAGGCTGCATCTACTGTGGTACTCTTCTGAGAACTTAAACGCTTATATGTCCAAATCGCAAACAAAGTCTAATTTCTCCCACACTTAAAGAGCCCCTACAATCAATAATAAGATCAGCAGCTCATTTTTTAAATGGGTGAAGTTGTACTTTTTAATACCCTAAAAATGCAACTACCCATGAGCAAGCAATTCCAATCCTAGCTACACACTCTAGTCTGGACATTTTTGCCCCTGTGCACCGTGTCCCAGGATCGCAGCTCCTGATTAAGAGCCCGGAAGGCCTCTGTTCCCCACTCTGCTCCTGGGGACTCAGGCAAAGGATAATCTAATCCTTTTTATACCTTTAGATTTGTCCCATGTGATAAATCAGACATATATCTATATGTCTAAATGCTAAGATGCCTTTGAATCGCCAAGAGGGGTATTGATATAACACGTATACATTTTCTACTCTTATTTGTCTCTGGCCCCTTTTCTCAGGGGACACCTGTTGACCTCCTGACATTCCAGGGACACAACTGGTAACCACAACATGCCCCCTGCTACTTGAAATCCCATTTCTGTCCTCTGGGCCCACCCTGACGATCTTTACCCCATGACAACCTCCTTGTAAATGGAAGGCCTGGCTCATGGCCTTTACTTTTCTTCCCCACCCCTTTTTCCCCAGCTAAGGGTCTTCATCTTATTCAATATGGTCTTTGACAGGCTCCTCAGACCCTTCACCAGCTCAGCCCCTGTCCTTTCCATAGTCTGCCAACCGTGATATGACCTTTAATCTGTGACACCTAGAAATAAACACGTCTCAGAAAGGTGCCCACAAGCACAGAGGACCGTCAGGTCGTCAGTCCCCAGGTTCTGGGTACATTGCCTCCGCCCAGGTTGTCCACGTAAGAGGCAGACTTCTCTGTGGGCAGCTGGATCACGCCACAGGCTTCTATTGATCTTGTGGTCAACAGAAGCCACCCCACCCCCCTCCTCACCCCAGTCCAGGTCTTTTACATAAGATGGCTGCGAGCCAACCTCCCGCATCCTGTACTTAGGCGATTGATTTTTCTGAACCTGAAACGGAAGGTGTCGCATTTATCCCTGTTATGCTCTGTCCTGCTAGAGTGGCCACTGGCAAGGCCTACGGCATCACATGAATCCTAAACTGGGCTGCACGGGCCAGTGGAAAAGACAGCCCTGGGGCTGGCTCTGCCACCTGCCAGTGGTGTGACTTTGATCAAGTCCCGTCTTGTCCGAGAGTGAGGAATGGCCCTGAGACACCTGGGTTGCAGCTCTCCCTTCCAGCTGTGTGACCAGCCTCTTTCTGTGTCTGCCTCCACCCAGCTGCTTACACTCTCATGTCGGCAGTTTCAGGGCCCGGGAGAGAACTTGAAGGCCACCAGTGACCTCGCTCTTGGTCAAATGGAACCATCTGTCAACCCGTCGGGGTTATACCTGTTCCACGAGCCCTTTACTGATTTATGATCCAGCCTAGGTTTGGGTCCATCTTCTGTTTATTATTCTGCCTTTTCTCCTGCAATGCTTCCTACATGTAGAAGCACCCACTGCTGTGTCTGATCTGAAGTCTAAGCAAAGTGTGTATCAGTTTGTTTCCTTTTTCTTCCATCTCAACCTTGCTATGACAACAGTCTTTGCTTCCTAAGTCCAGCCTTCTTTTATACTCGATAATATGGCTTTGAGAAATGAGTGAGGGCTCTGTGGCAAACCTGCTTCTCCAACTGATCACTAGGGGCTCACTGAGTTGTCCTAGGTGGTCCCCAGGGGCCCAACTCCATATTAACTCCCATTGATTTGGAACAAGGGGAAAAAAACATTGAATTTTTTTGCCTTAGTCTTGGTTAGGAAGTGGGTTTTAGTTCTGCTCTCTGTGTTACTATATCCTAATCCCATTGGAAGACCATTCTGAGCACCTCAGGAATCCTTTCTTGCAGAGACATAGGAACCCAGATCCAGGAGCAATGCCTTTTTTACAAAATAAAAATAAAATGGAAATGTATCCTCCAATACATTTATCTAACCACTGAACAAAAAATACTAATGTGACTAAACACTAATCCTTAGCCATGAAAGGGAGAAAATTCTCCCACTGTTATTGGGATGATTAAATGCAACAGTTGATGTGGTCTGTCCCAGAAAGTTCTAGGTATTTCATCTTCTGCTTTTTCTCTTGTATGGCAGGGACATTGGTTCCAATTATTCTGGTTTTAGGGCTGGAGGGAGCCTTAAAGCTCTACTAACTGATTCTCTTTTTGCAGAGACCCTGGCAGACAAGCTAGTGGCAGAATCACTTGTTAGCTCATCTTTCTCCTACCCAGAAACTTTGCACATTCATAAGGTGATAATAAGATCTAACATGCATAGAGGGCTGACTACATTTAAGCACATAACTCTGCAATAACCTTATGAGGTTATTTTATAGTAATTATTTTAAAAATTATTATCTTCCCAGCTTTGCAGATGAGGAAAGAGAGAAACAGAGAGGTTAAGAGACTTGCTTAAGGTCACACAACTAGACGTGGCAGGGCACGGTTTAGAAGCCTGTAGGCTGGCCTGTGCTCTGACCATCACACACAGTAACCTCTTTCATAAACCCCGAGGCTGCAAACCCTCCAGGACCCAAGGGGTCAAAGCAAGGACTGGAAAAGAGCAACAGGATTCTCCTGCTGTCGTAAATGTGCACATCAGGGTGCTTAGGGCATCCACAGTGTTGTGCAACCATCGCCTCTCTCCAGTCTCAGAACGTTTCATCGTCTCCAGAGGAAACCCCAATTAAGCAGCCCTCCCCATTCCCTCCCCCATCCCCGCCCCCAGTCTCTGGCAATCACTTTCTGTCTCTCCAGCCTGGCCTTTTTCAGACAGTTCGCCTAGATGGAATCATCCAGTATATGGCCTTTTGTGCCTGGCTTCTTTCACTTCGCATCAGGTTTCTGAGGTTCATCCATGATGTAGCAGGGGTCTGTGCTTCATCCCTTTTTATGGCTCAATAATATTCCTCAGCAGCACTTCCTAAGCAACATGGAAGGCAAGGGTCCATCCCACCTTTGAGCAGAGACTTTTCAGGAGACTGGCAGGTGGACACAGGTGCACATGAAAGGAAAAGGGAGACAGAGAGAAAAAGATGAAGAGGAAGAAGGCGAGGGGGGAGGGAGGGGGAGGGGAGGGAGAGAGACCACATTTGAACAAGGATGACTACAAGCAGCAGGACTCAAGCAGATGCAGCTTTCAAGCCAGGAGGGTGTGTTTTGGTGACACTCAAGTGTCAGGAAATAGTAGACACCAGAGTTAGGTGGCCTGGCTGGGGACAAGGTGTCGGAAATCACACAGTTAGTCCTGTGCTTGCCCATCCACCTGCTTTTCTCACCCCCTTCTCTCCCTCTTTCACACGTGTTCTTAGGTGTGGCTGGCGCCCTGCAGGCTGTGAAGGCAGTGGAAGTCCCCTGGTCCTCTGACTCTGCCCCCAGATTTGGAGCAACCTTTTTCCTTCCCTCTGTGGGGGGATATGGGGTGCAGTTCAGGGTCACTGCAGGACTGCCTATGGTCCCTCCGCAGGGAGAGGCTGGGACCCCCACGACTTAGCTGCAGACCAGGGCTGTGTGCCCACCCTTGGGACTGATGGAACGGACCAGAGCAGGCATGCCTCCCATGTTAGTTAGGGAGATGGGCTTGGGGTTGGGGCGTACAGCCTCCCTCACTGCAGGGCACAGGACAGGGCTTCCCTGGAAGGGTTCAGTTAATAAAAGACCCTAGCTCGCCCCTGAGCTCAGAGAGTCACACTGGGTTTGGCTTCTGTTGAACCAGGGAGCCAGACCAACAGAAATATTGACTACTGTCAGGTTTAAAGGCTTTTGATGTCCCAGGTTTGTTTTCGTTTAATAGTTCAGGGAATTAGAGATTCCCTTCTGATTCAAACTGGTTTGCTGAGGGTCTTTCATACCCCCTCTCTGCTTTGTTTTGAACATAGCTTTGAAAAGTGGCTCATAAGCGAAATTCATATATTTGGCTTTGGTTCAAAGATCAACAAGTAGGGGCCGTTAGTTCTGGTCTGGGCTTGAGGCTTTGGTTCAGAGGCAGGGCAAAGCCACCCTTCACACAGCCAGGGAAGGACACAGTCACCACCGCCTGGTCTCAGCCACCCCCACTGCAGGTTGACCTCCCCCGTCTCCACTGCAGGCTGCATGTAGTTCAGGAGCCCCAGCCCTCCAACCCCAGTGAGTCTCCAGAGGGCAACACTTCGATTGATTTTGAAACTGTGTCAGTAAAACGGTTAATAAAATGCGATAGATCTGTACAGAGGTGCTTTCCGCATGGTGCGGGCCCGGCTTAAATGAGTGCTATTCCCATGGCTGGGGACTTGAAACAAAGGACGGGGTGTGTCAGCACTGCCAGGCGCCATAGGGACCTCTGACTTCCCCTGTCTGCTTTGGGCTCCAATGAAGACGGAAATGTCTGTCTCTGGTGACCTTGCTTCCTCTTTCTCTGAGGCAACGGTTCTCAAAGTGGGGTTCCCAAACCAGCCGCAGCATCACCACCTAAGAGCACCAAATCTGTTAGAAATGCAAATTCTCCAACTCTGTCCCTCCCTAGGGACCCCCAAACTCTGGTGGGGCAGGGGGTGAGTCCAGCTCTTGTTTTAATCTCCTCCAGGAGATTCCAATGTAGTCCCCAGTCTGAGAACATTAGTTCTGCAAAGCACCAGCTCTCTGGCCCCTCCAGTCTTCAGACACCCTGGGTTTTCAAACCTTATATTTCCTCTCTGTAGAGAAACACCTAAAAATTTCAGGAAACACCAGGTCTGAAAGTCTCATCCTCTGTGGACAGGGGTTCACCCTTGGACAGAGGGCAGAACCCTGATCTTGCAGCCCTGGAAACTGATGCCCCTGCTGACTGATGTGTTCTTTTCTGGGGTGAGTAGGGTGGGTGAAGGAGTGCTTGTGGCCCCAACTCTTCCTGCTGGTTCGGAGAATCAGAATGAGAAGGGTAGAGAAGCACAGAGCTTAGAAGCATGTGTTCTGGAGTCAGTAGACCTGGGTTCAGGTGCCAGCTGGGTCCAGTACTGGCTGTGTGACCTTGGGCAAGTCATTTCAGCTCTCTATACCCTTTAGCTCCTGCATATGAAAACTGGGGATGATGATAGGATCTATCTCCTAGGGCTGTTGTGAGGATGAACTCATCAGCGTCTGCACAAGGTCTTAGAACAGGGCCCTGCCCCTCTCCCAGGCCCCACCTGGGGTGCTCTCATGCACTTCCTTTGGGCCCAGGGCTCGGTGCTTCCATAGAGGCCCCCACTCCAGTGCTCCTGTCCTTGGAGGAACAGGAAACCCAAGGCAGAGGCTTGAGGATGGTGACATGCTCTGTCATCACCACTTTTGCCCTGAATGGGATAGCAGATCCTGGCAGTTACTGGTCCCCTGTGGGACCATCATGATTACCAGGGACAGTGGCCCCGGTGAGCTGGCCTGCTCCCCAGAGGAGAGAGCAGAGGGCAGTGGAGAAGCAAGAAAGGATAGCAAGAGGGAGAGAGAGGAAAATAGATGGTGAGAAAGAGAAGGAACATGAGAGAAAGAAAAGAGGGGGAGGACTCTGGACAAGGCTGAATGCAGCCCACCCAAGTGTTTTCTTTAGCCCAATCAGGTTTTATTTCTTTCATTCAAACCTTGTGTCTTCAGATGAGAATGTGCCCTCCTGTAGGCCACAGCCCTGACCCCTCCCTCCTGTCCTGCCTGTGGGCCCCTGCAAGCCCTGGACTTTAACTCATATTCTAGAGGAACCAGCGGCCTCAGGCAGCCCACTGGTCTCTGGGGAAATCATTCAGGATGCAAGCATTTGGTCACGCCCAAGCAAATGTCCACTCAGGTCAGCAACTTCTAGCTCAGCATGCAGTCCCAGTCTGGGCTGTTTCTGCTTTTCGAGGGGAGGCCTCTGGGGAAAAGGGGCCTGCAGAGAACGGAAGAAGGAGTGAGCCTGTCTGGGGGTGGGGAGAGCCAGGAGGCCTGATGAGCCCCCTCCCCAGGGGAAGGAAACCAGAGGCCAGCAGGGATTCCAGGCTGGAGTCAGGGACGTTAAGATTTCTGGGACCTTCACCACATGGCGTCCCTGCTCCCAGTTTATTCTTTCTGTACCCTCTGGCCACTTCTCTGTGCAGATTAGCCATACAAACCCTCAAACCCCAAGCCGTGTGTTTGTTGCGCCAGATCTGAGCTGGGGTCGGGAAGGGGCTGGACTCCATTCTGCACAGCAGGGAGGGGATGGCTTTAGTTCAGAAAGAAAGCAGATTACAGCCACAGAAAAAACAAATGGGGTCAGCGTGGGGCCACCAGGGACTGAGCGGAGGCACAGGGGCTGTGTGCAGAGGGTCCTCACATTCCCAGACCCTGGGATGGGTGGGTCGCTGCAGACAGTTTTGACACAGACTGTCCCACCCATGACAATGCTTGCCCTCCCATCAAAGCCCAGGGTCAGGTGCATATTCCTGAAGGCCTCATGCTCTACTTGGTGTGCAGAGGGGTGAGATGGATATCTCATCCATTGTCCTTTCCCTGTCCACCTCTGCTTCTGCAGAGCACTCCTCACCCAGGCTCACAGACCCCTAGTATCTACCAGGTGGTTCTCACGGCTACCTGGATGCACATGTTTTTATTTGGTGTGTACTTTTATTTTGGGTGTGTATCAGAAAAATAGATTGAATACATCAAACAGTGTTTAATGAACTTATTGCCCGGGATGGAGCTAAGTTACAGGCATTAGTTGGTATAGGCACACCTTGTTTTATTTAATATTGCAATTTGCAGATATTGCATATGTGTGTGTTTACAAATTGATGGTATAGAGCAACTCTTACAGGACTGAAGTGACTTAGCAGCAGCAGCAGCAGCAGCAGCAGCAACTCTGAATTGAGCAAGTTTATTAGCATCATTTTTTCCCAACACCATTTGTTCATTTTATGTCTCTGAGTCACATTTTTTAAATTCTCATAATATTTCAAACTTTTTCATTATCATTATATTTGTGATGGTGGTCTGTGATTTTTTTTTTGATCTGTGATATTTGATGTCACTATAACAAGATTATAACTCACTGAAGACTCAGATGATGGTTAGCATCAGATGATATTTTTAGCATCAAGCACTCTTTTCTGTTTTAAAATTTAAAAGTTTAAATATGGATGATAAAATAATCAGAACAAAAGCTGATCTCTCAAGAAGACATACAAATGTCCAACAGGCACGTACAAAGATGCTCAGCATCACTAGCAACAAGGAAATGCAAATCAAAACCACATGGAATGCCACTTTACCACTTCATACCAAAACAAAAAAAGGTGAAGTAACCAGTGCTGGTGGGAATATGGAGAATGTGAAGAAATGGGAACTGTGTATGCTGTCGGTGGGGATGTTAAACGAGTACAGCTGTTGTGGAGACAGCCTGGCAGCTCCTCTAAAGGTGAAAAAGAATGATTCAATAACTCCAGGTGTATCCTCAAAAGAATGAAAGCAGGCACTGGAACAGATACTTACACACCTGTGTTCACAGCAGCATTGCTCACAGTCACCAAAAGGTGGAAACAACCCAAG
Source organism: Capra hircus (assembly GCF_001704415.2). Classification (NCBI taxonomy): domain Eukaryota; kingdom Metazoa; phylum Chordata; class Mammalia; order Artiodactyla; family Bovidae; genus Capra; species Capra hircus. Next base: position 83,991,137 of record NC_030817.1, on the reverse strand, counting down.
TGCCGATCCAAGATGAGTGGAGGCAGAAAGTGTGGTCCATTCGCACACTGGATCATTCCTCAGTCTCAAGAAGGAAGGAAATTCCGACAGGCTACAACACGGATAAACACTGGGGACACCATGCCCAGTGAAGCAATCTAGCCGCAGAAGGGCAAACACTATCTGATTCCATTCTCATGACGTTCCTAGAGGAATCAGCTTCATAGAGACCCATAGTAAGACAGTGGGTGCCAGGGGCTGGGGGGTGCTGGGGAGTTAGCGTTTGATGGGGACAGTGTCAGTTTGGGCAGATGGACAAGTTCTAGGGACGGGTGGTGGGGAAGGTAACACACCAGGCGAATGTGCTTAAAGACACTGAGCTGCATGCTTGAAAATGGTTGAGATGATGAGTTTTCTGCTATTTTTTTATTATAATTTTAGAAACTTTTAATCAAATGCACTGCAATAAAACTTTAAAAACTGCATAGAATTCTATATACACACGTGTATGTGCGCACGTGCCTGTAAAACTGAACTGTGATCAGCTCTGTGGACTGCATTGGTATCCATTTTCTAGTTTGACATTGTCCTACATATATTTTTAAAATTGAAGTATAGTTGATTATAAATCAACTATGCTGTTTAGTTTGAGGTGTAATACTGTCTTACATTTATGCAAAATATTGGGGAACTGGGTGAAGGTACTCAAAACCTACCTATACAATTTCTTGTGAATCAATAACTATTCCAAAATAAAATATAAAAAAAAAACCTCAACCTGAATGAGTGATCTAAATGTAAACTATAAAACCAGGCAGGTTTTAGAAGAAAACACAGGAGAAAGAATAAACTGATGTTAGACAAAGAAATCTTAGGCATAACATCAAAGCACACACAAAAAAGGACATAACGAATGGGTCTGCTAAAGCAGGAAGGACCAGCTACAGACTTAGAGAGGGGATTTGCAAATCTTATCCAACAAAGGACTTTGTGCCAGGACCATGTAAAAAGTTGTCATAACTCAACAATATAAAAACAAGCCACCTGATTTTTTTAAGTGTAAAAAAAGAAAAAGAAAAAGAACAAAAACCACCCCACTTCACCAAAGAGGATGTTGGTTTCATGGCTCCTAAACGCACAAGAAGTTGGTCAACATCATTAACCATTCTAGAAACGCAATTAAATTCACGATAAGACACTGGCTAAAATAAAATATTCTGACAACGGCAAGTACTGACAGGGATGAGAGAGGACAGGAGCTCTGAAAGAGAGCTGGGGGGACAATGGCCACTCTGGGATGCAGACGGCAGCCCCTCAGATAGGGAAACAGACTCTTGACAGGTGGCACATCAATCCCTCCGTGATATTTGCCCTCAAGAAATGGAAGTTCAGGTCCACACACAAGTTTCTACCAGAAGGCTCAGAACAGCTCCACGATTATTTGCCCCAAACTAGATACAACACCAATGTCTTTCAACCCCTCAATGGGCAGACGCTGGTACATCCGCCAGGAACGACGCCACTTACGATAGAAAGGGAGCGGGCATTGGCATCACAGAGCTCGGATGAATTGCAGAGGCATCAAAAGTCAAGCACTGTACAACTCCATTCACAAGAGATTCTCCAAGATTCAGAACCCTGATGTTGCAAGGAGAACAGACGGCAGTTGCCGGGGGTCAGGGCCGGGAGAGGGCACCCCAGGGAGATAGAGGGCAGTGGAATGGTTCTGAACCTGACTGCGGTGTCTGGAAGAGTATGAAGAGGAGAAACAGCTCATAGACCACACAGATGCAGAGCCAAGCCTCCAGTAAGCTAGATGAGGTCTGGAAACTGGAGCACCTTTAGCTTGTGTGATGCCAAAACGTAAGAAAACCAAAGTACTGGCCACAGTACCTCTCTTGATGTTGCAGTCTGTGTCTGGTGGCATCTCTTCCAGCAGAGTCTCGTGGGCCAGCACACTGGTGAGGATGAAGAGCACTGTTAGGGTGTGGGCTCGCCGGGAGAAGGTGCTGGTGCCTGCAGGCATCCTAGACTTGCCACTCCAGGCTGTAGCAGCCTGAGTCTACCATCCGGCCACTCCTCCAGGGAGGCCTTGCCCTCAAACACAGGAGACCATGGCTTTGGCCCCTCAGCACCCTTGGATTCAGCCCCCTGCATGGTGCCTGGTCCTAGCCCCTCTGCCCTGCCCCTTGACCCCACACACCAAGTCATCGAGAGACCACTGCACAAAGGATGCTGGGAGTGAGTCTTGGTGCTTGCTCTGCAGTCTCCCACAATCAAGTACTTTCTATTCATTTATTTTTTTAAACTGTTTATTTGGGCTTTTTGGTCTAACCATGGTGACATGTGGGATATTAATTTCCCAACCAGGGATGGAACTGATGCCCCCTGCATTGGAAGCTCAGAGCCTTAAACACTGGGCTGCCCAGAAAGCCCTTCAAGTATTTTTTGCAGTATATACATATTTAGACATGACGCTGTTGCACATTTAATAGATTTCATTATGGTGTAAACGTAACTTTTGTGTGCACTGCTGGAAAACTGAAAACTCACATGACTCCCTGTACTGTGATATTTGCCTTATTGCAGGGGTCTGGAATCAAGGGCTTGATATCTCCAAGGTGTGCCTGGATAAGCAAGCATATTAAATAAACAATAGTACAGGTGTTGGTATGTGCTCAAGTTCTTCAGATGTCCGATCCTTCAGTCATGTGACCCCATGGACTGTAGCCCACCAGGCTCCTCTGTCCAAGGGATTCTCCAGGCAAGAATACTGGAGTGAGTTGTCATTCCCTTCTGCAGGCGATCTTCCTGACGGGGCTTGAACTCAGGGGCTTGAACCCAGGTCTCCTGCACCTCTTTGCATTGGCAGGCAGATTCTTTACCACTGAGCCACCTGGGACAAAGCTAAAAATGGTGTTGAATACAAAAGACTGAAGTTTGGGAAAGCCTATGTTGTCCCAGACACAGGCAGAGCTGCACCTGGACTGCAGACTGTTCTGACCCCATTCTGCAGCATGTAACGCCGGCTCAGCCCAGGAGAGGTGGCAAAAGCTGGCACTAAGAACATGCGCAGGGGACGTAGTGTGCCCAGGCTCGTCCAGGACAGAGGAGATGCTCAGGGCGCCTGGGTTCTGGGGCTCATGCCCACATCTTTCCTCCTGCAGCCGTTACCCTCCCCTCTGAGGGGTGCATCTTGGGAAATTTGGTTTCCTGTGGGAGCTTATGACCCTGCTCTCCAAAAACTACAAGTGGAGAGACCGGAGGTGCAAATGAAAGGGCTTTCATTGATGTGCTACCTCCGGATGATTCCCTCCTCAGGAGCTGGGAGATCCCATAGCTGGCGGGCGGCGGAGCGGGTGGAGCTGAGGCCCTAACATCCCTCAGAGGCTCACTCTTCTCCTCCCTCAAAAGGGTGTCACCCTGCATCATCTCACTCCTTACTCCTGCCCTGGGTGAGGAGTGAGATGATGCAGGGAGGGCAGTGGGAAGTCCATGGCACCGTGGCAAGGGTTTGACTTGCTCCCTTTCCCCAGCTGTCTGAAGGTCAGCCCTGACTCCTCCAACCCGCCAACCAGGGCTCCCAGGAAGACCCAGAGAAGGGGACCAGTGGGTGAGGAAACAGCCCCTGCAGCATCTCTCAGCAAGCTCAGCACTGCAAAGGTAGGCTGCCCACCGTGCTGCTGCTGGCTTTGTCAGGGAAATTACTTTGCCCTAGCATCATTTTTTATGTGCCTGTTCAATAAAATAATTATTGATGGCCTCATCCATTTAAGTCACAATCAAAATAGCGGCCAGGATGAGGCAGCCCTGTACTATATCACCAGAGCGAGAACTATTTTCTATCAATTCGCAAATACATTCACATTTAGGTGAAAAATTATGCCATCTAAGATCAAATATATCAGAGGCTGGGAGCCAGGAGGGAGCTGGCTGGGGTCTGAGGGCTTCTTCATTATTCATTAGCAAAGCCTGTGGGAGAGCGAAAGAACAGCCGTCTGCCTGCTAGTGGGCATTGGTGGAGGGTGATGAAGCACTGCCAGTGCCCGGCGGTCTCGAGGGATGCTGGCCCCATCCAGGAGCCAGGCGGACCAAGGACATTTCCAAGAAAGGAAGAATGAATATGTGTGAGTTAGACAGGGGATCGGCCCCCAGCTCCCCAGCTGTTAGCCATGTGCAAATTCTGGAGCAACAGTCAGCATCCAAGATGGTGGCACAGATGGAGAGAGAGCCAAAAAGTGGAACCTGAGCCGGAGTAAAAAGTAAGAGGGAGAGAGAGAGAAAAGAACACTCACCAAATGCTGCCGTGTGCCAGGCACTGTGTTGGGTTCTTGGCATTAACCATCTCATTGAATCCTCCAATAACCCATGAGGCAGGGAGTAGTATCCCCACTGCTGAGCGGAGGATGGGAGGCTCAGAGAGCAACATTCATTCCTCCAAAGGTACACAGCTTGTAAGGGACGAAACCCAGCTCTCACCCTAAATCTGCCTAAACCCAAGTTGTATTATGGAACATGGCCTCATTCCATACCTTATTGGTATGTGTGTTGGATGTACAGAATTGAGATTGCCTGTCTGCTTATTAGGGGGTTTCGTTTGGGTTCTGGAAGGAATGTGTTGGACCAAGGAACCAGCACTGCTCTTTTTGAGAACTGGAAAACTGGGAAGAAATCATGGATAAGTAGACTTGCGGCTGCTGCTGGGTGGGGGAGGGAAGCTGCCGGGCGGAATGGGGAGTGCCTACTAACAGGGATGGGCTTCTCTGGTGGGGGTGATGCAAATGTTCTGCAGCTGATGATGCTGACGGTTGCAAATGGTTGTGAATGTGCCAAAACCATTGAATCGCACTCTTTAAATGGGTAAACTGTATAATATGTGAACGATATCTCACTAAAACTGTTAAAAACAAATCATGGCTATGTTCATTTCTTGGCCACCAAGGCCTCTGATACCTCGCTTGCCCTTCCTGATGGCAACCTTTAACCGGCCCTTTAACCCAGTGATCCTCAACATTTTTGGCGCCAGAGACGGGTTTCGTGGAAGACAGTTTTTCCACAGATGGGGGTCTGGGTGGGGGTGGGAGGCCATGCGAGTGATGGGGAATGGATGTAAATATAGAAGAAACTTGGCTTCACACCTCTGGCTGTGCAGCCAAATTCTTAACCGGCCACGGACCAGTACCAGTCCACGGCCTGGGGTGTTGGGGATCCCTGCGTGCATCCTTGCGCACAAATCTGTCACCTAGCTAGCTTCCCACGCTTCAGCTACCCGCCTTCTGCTACAAGCAGCTGCTTCTGCTTACCCCACCCTGGGCTCCCCACCCAGGGGGCCCTGTTTCCCTGATCTACATCACTGGTCTCATCCGTCACCTGAGCGGAAGCCTCCCACAGCTGGAGCCGGTAGGAGGCCTGCTCCTCCAGGGCCTGAGAGTATTCCCCGGGGTGCTCTCCTCTGTCTGGGATCAGGGTCACTCCAGCGGCCAGAGGCACAGACGCCAGCCTGCTCCTCCCTGCCTGCTTGTACAGATTTCACAGTGCGCCAGTCTAGAGTGTGACTGTGAGACAGAGGGCTGGGTTTAAGTCCTGGCTCTGCCTCTTATTAGCTGTTCTAAGCTCGACTGTGGCCCCCACCCTAAATTCTCATGTTAACGTCCTAAGAATGTGACTGTATTTGGAGACGGGGTGTTTAAAGAGGTAATTAAGGTAAAATGAGGTCATTAGAGTGAGCCTTCATCCGACAGGAGCGGTATCCTAATAGCAAGAGGAAATTAGGACAGAGGCACGAAGGGAAGATTTCATGAAAACACCGGAGAAGACAGCCATCTGCAAGCCATCAAGAGAAAGGTCTCAGAAGAAACAGCCTTGGGACTTCCGTGGTGGTCCAGTGGCTAAGAATTCATATTCCCAATGCAGGGGGCCTGGGTTCTATTCCTGGCCAAAGAACTAGATCCCACATTCTGCAACTAAGAAATTAGCAAGCTGCAACTAAGAAATTAGCAAGCTGCAACTAAAGATCCTACGTGCAGCAACAAATATCAAAGATTCTGTGTGCCTCAACTAAGACCCAATGCAGCCAAATTTAAAAAAAAAAATTTTTTTTTTTAAATAAGAAGCAGCCTTGCTGAAACCTTGAGTCAGACTTCTAGCCCCAGAGCTGTAATGCTTTCTGTTGGGTAAGCCATCACGCTATGGTACTTTGTTATGCCAGCCAGAACAAACTCATACACTAGTTATGTGACCTTAGGCAAGTCATTTCACTTTTCTGTGCCTCAGTTTCCTTTTCTGTCAAAGGGAGATAATGCTAGTACCTACTTCCTAGACTTGCTGTGAAAATTAAATGAGCTAGACAAGTAAGGGTCTAGACAGTGTCTAGCACATTGTAAGTATTGTATGTGTTACTATTATTATTATTCAGGGACATGGCTACATATTTTCCAGGGTCAATAACTGTAATCAAAAGTCAGAGCTTTACTTTAATAGTCGCTCCTTTAGATTCACAGAGGTATGCCAAGATATATGGCAAAATTTTAGGATAGTTTGCTGTCTTATTTGACAAAGGAAAATCTGGACACAATCTCTCAGCAGTGATCAAATAACATCAGAACATTATACAATGGGCTCTATGCAGCCATTGACTGAAAAAGTCTATTCTGAAGGCTAGAATATGAAAATACAAGAATAAACAGATATGTAGAAACTCAGACACATGAGGATTGCAAGGCTTAGCACAATGGGTATTGGACTACCCTCTTTGTGTAAGAAAATAAGTATGATATATTATGCACAGATAGAAATATTGAGGGTGGTATGCATACTTTTTTTTTTTAGAAAAGCCTATTGACAGAGGTTATCTAGGAGAGACACTAGAGTAGCAATGAGGAGATTTCTTAAAGTAGTATCACAGGATTACTTGGGTAGTGGATCATGGGTCACTTGGCTTTCTAGCCTTTATTTTTCCTTGTTAAACAACACAACAACCAAGGGCCTAAAGGAAACTCTTGTAAAATGGCCCTCTGACTCCAGAGGTACCACCCTATCCAAGTCCAGGCATGGATTTGCTCACTACTGTTCCCTGCTCTGCAAAGGTCAAAAGCCTGGGTTTCAACACCCATTCTGCCACAGGAGGCCTGAGTCCTTAAATTCCCAGGGCCTCAGCACTTGTAAAACAACATGCACCCTGACTGCCCTACCTTGCGGGCCATTGGCAGGATCCAAGTCACCATGGGAACTCAGCTGTCCCTGCTTTGCGTTCCTCCCCTAGGGTCAGTTCCAGAGCTTTTTATGCCAAGGAAAACTGCAGGGTCCCAGAAATCCCAGAGATGAAGCCCTCTTGGCACCCTCTGCTTATAAGACTGTCACACCACTAACCTCCTGTCATTGGGGCATTCAAGCAGCTGTTAAGTGCCTGCTGTGTACAAAGCAGAGCTATGGACTCAAAGGGGATGTGAGCTGAGGCAGAGACCCTGGCTCAGGGGATTATGGTACACAGAAGCTCCAGGGCAGAGTTAAGCTCTACAAGGATGTAGAGAAACAGGGAAAGGTTCCTTCCAGCTGAAGGATACATCCAGGAAAAGCTCTTTGAAGTGATGAAAGAGGGTCCAATTTGCTCCTACAAAGATGTGGGGGAGGGTATTTCAAAAGGAGAAAGCCCGAGAAGAGGCTCGTGTTGGCAGAAGGAGTGAGAAAGAGCTTCCTCTGAGGTTCTTGGGAGGCTGGGGCAGAGACTGATCCAAACAACAGCACCCACTGCCCAGGCAGTGTTCCAGACCACACTGGGGGCCACTGGTCTCCAAGTCTCAGCACGCTCCTGGGACGGGCTTCCTGTGCCTAGTTCTGCCCCACTGGGCCCTTGGCTGGGGGTCCCAAGGGCCCCTTTCCTAGGCCTCTGCCCCCTTAACTTCGAGGCAGCACCCTTTTCCCTTCAGGGGACTCACGCACACTCAAAGTCCACTGCGCCTCTCACGATTGCCCACTTTTAGGGCAGGCATGTCTGGAGGCTTGCTCATTGTCCCAGCCCACTTGGGCCAAAGCCTGGTGTCCTCCAGTCTTATCTACCAGACGAGACCTGGCCTGTGATGGAGGAGCCAGTCACAGGAAGCCGGGAGCGGCAGGCACCACCTCAAAGCCCCTGGGTCCAGGAAGGGAAGACCTGCCCAGCATCACATCAGTGGGCAAACCAGGTCTGGTCTCTGTGCTCCTAATCCACCGGAGAAGGGTACATTGGTTTCCTCCAGCTTCCCAAAAACAGTCTCTCCTGCCCTCGACCCTAAACCTCCACTATCAGTGACTCTCTTTTACAGACAAGCAGTGACAGCCCCTACGGAAATGGAATTAGGAGGACCTAGTGAAGAGGAGTAGGGCCTGGCAGGCATTATTGCCTAGCACCTCTGCGGGGGAGCAACACTCTTGCAAACCCATCCAGCACCTGTTCACAGAGCACTTTCCCACCATTAGCTCCTGCCTTCAGGAGTTGGGCAAACGCCAGCTGGGTTTGGGTGGGAGGGAGGTTGGGATCGGAAGCCTGGGCCCGCAGGTGCAGAGAGCCACCGGCAGCCTGGGAATAACAGCAGGAAAGAGGGAGCAGCTTGGGAGCTGAGGGCGATGGCTTCCCCATAAATGTCCCAAACTTGCACAGCTGGCTAAAGATGAGAATGATGCTGGAGCAAAGCCTCTTGGCCTCCGTAGGATCAACGGTCAAGTACCAGGGTGGCTCAGGCAGGGAGGCCTTCCCAGCTCTGAATCAGATTCCAATTAAGTCTCCGTGCAGAGGGGTGAGCCCCAGCCAGCCAGGAGGGCCAACCCCGGCTGCACTCAGAGGGCTCACAGGTACAGAAACAGTTCCCTGAAGTCAGGAGATCCCAAGAGGGCTACAGGTGCAGGATGTAAACCTAGTGACTAAACAAACACCAGTCTGCACGGAGCCGAGGTGGGGCTGGAGCCTGTAGAAAAAGGCACTGCGGAATCGGTAAACTCGGGCTGTTTGCAGCTGCCTGGGGGTTCAGTCTTCGGCCCTCCAGACACGCCCGATGGGATGTGGTGAAGGTGCATGCAACTGTGGGGTGTTCCTCGAACCACATGGGGCAGTGATGGGAAGAGAGGGAGAGTGACGGGACCCACCTCCCTGAAGGGTAGGGAACCCCAGCTGAGCCCCAACAACACCGCTCCAGGCTGACCCTCTCCAGTGGGCCTGGGATAGAGTGACTGAGCAAAGGCAAGTTTGTAAAGAGAGGCTTGTCTGCCCAGCAGAGGTCCATGTCCTTTAAGGGAAGGCCCCCAAGCAGTGGGAGCCACACGGAGAGAGTGTGAGGCAGCACGAGGCCCAGCCTGGAGAGGGAGGAGGATCAGGAGGAGGAAGGGGTCCATCCCCCACCATGTGGCCGCCCACCCCACCGGCCTCCAGACCCAGGGACCCAGCCTCCCTGGTGGGCGGCAGGCACTGGGTGCAGGCCTCAGCGGCATCCAGAGAATGACTGGGACCCGGGAGAAGGCAATGGCACCCCACTCCAGTACTCTTGCCTGGAAAATCCCATGGATGGAGGAGCCTGGTAGGCTGCAGTCCATGGGGTCGTTAAGAGTCGAACACGACTGAGCGACGTCACTTTGACTTTTCACTTTCATGCATTGGAGAAGGAAATGGCAACCCACTCCAGTATCCTTGCCTGGAGAATCCCAGGGTTGGGGGAGCCCGGTGGGCTGCTGTCTATGGGGTCACACAGAGTCAGACACGACTGAAGTGACTTAGCATAGCATAGCATGGGAGTGAGTTTGGGGCATCTCCTGCCTTCTGGGGGGTGGTGGGTGGGTCTTGCTCCCTGTGAGCATGTGTGTGCATCCATACACAAGCACACACAGACACATTCATTCAGGAAACACTTATTAAGCACACTGCCCCCCAGAGCTTGCTCCAGGTGTTGGGAATACAGTGGAGGTGTTAGTCACTCAGTTGTGTCTGACTCTTTGCGATCCCAGGGACTGTAGCCTGCCAGGTTCCTCTGTCCATGGCATTCTCCAGGCAAAGAATACTGGAGTCGGTGGCCATTCCCTTCTCCAGGGGATCTTCCAGACCTAGGGATCGAACCTAGGTCTCCTGCATTGCAGGAAGATTCTTTGCTGGGAATACAGTCGTGAGAGCAAAACAAAACAACAAAGCCAGCCCTCAGAGCACATTCAGGCTTAGAAAAGGATGGCAAGTAGAAAGGAGACACTATCTGGTCTGTACCGCCCACCATTTAAATTCAGTTCCATGCGCCATTAATTTCACTCTTCTTTCTGCCCAGAACCTGCTGCACAGCCTGGAGGCCATGACCAGCCCCACCCTGTCCCCCTCCCCCAGCTACCTCTGCCTCAGCTCTTCTTCTCTCTTCATCCTTACCCTGCTTCCTCCATGCCTCCCTCCCTCACCACCTCTGTGGAGAGAAGTCTCTCCACAGACCTCTCTCTCTCTCCCAACAAGGGAAGCTGACCACAGGGACCTGGGAGGCAGGAGTCAGCTGATCTCCAGAACTTACTCCTGCCTGAGCACCTCAGGGAGGAACTCTACCCACTGAGGCCAAGCTGGCGGGTGGACCAGCTTGGGAGAAAGCTGGCCCCACTAGAGAGTCAGCCAGGTGGGTCTCCTGTGTCCCCAGACATCCCTCAGGTCCTCCTTGTCCCCAAATAAGAATAGCTGCCTTGTAGAGATTGCATCTTCCCATCCAGGCTCTGGCTGAGCCCTAATAAGCATCATTTCATTTAACCCTCCCAACACTCATGTGCAGTGGGTAGCATCACTATAACTTCACCTCCCCAGGGTCTTTCAGAGAACCCAAGGGGATTTGCCGAGGTTACAGGAGAGGAAAGTAGCAAGATCTAGACTGGAATCCAGGTCTGCCTGATCCCCAAGCTCACGCCGTTGACCCCATCTCTACTGTTTTCCGCAACCGTTCCTCCATGGGAACTTCTCTTGTCTTCCAGTGGTCACCAATAAAGCCCACTGTGTTTGTCACCCAGGGCTATTTGCACTTACTTCAAATAATTGAATATCTCTCTAGACCTAGATAATGTATCTGTGATGGTAGAATTTCAGACAGACAGGGGTGAAGTGCTCATCTTCATTTGGGAACAGGACCTTCCCAGAGGCCCCACAACCAGCCCACACAGAAAGTGGCCTCCTTTCTCATAAGACTGCACCCTCCCCATTCTGAGTTAAGCAATCAGCTCCCTCTGTTCCCTTGTTCACTACTCACCTAGCCTGGCTCCAAGGCAAATGTTCTAGACCTATTAATTATCACAGGATAATTAGGAATGGGGAAATCCAGGCACAGATAAAATCAAGGCCTTCCCCCACCTTCCCCCACATTTCTAATCTGGAAATCCTGGGATGTGCTGTGTTTGCCTGTCATCTCCACCCTGTGGCTCCCACCAGACCAACCCGGGCCGGCGCCAAAGTGCCTGGAGGAGAGCTAAGCCCTGCCTGGGCCTGCTCAGTCTGCCAGTTACATCGACATGGGATTCCGGAGAAACCCTCCCTCCTGCCCACCCCAGAGGTCTGAGACCTGAAACCGCCTCATCCTTGCTCCTTATCCCCATGGCCTGAACTGTCTTCCACCCTCCCCACCTCCCCACTCAGAGGGTAGAAAACCCTGGAAAACCCTGGATAGAGTAAGGGACTTTAGTCAGGCATCCGTGAACCTAAGAATGAGTCTCTTAATTTCAGGACACCCTCACCCCGACCCTGAGACAGTCAGCAAAATCTTCATATGTGAACATAGCTGCGTCTATCTGGGAAGACCCCATACCCTGCAAGAGATCCTTTTCTAAAAAATATTTATGTATCTATTGAGTCTTAATTGAGACACAGGATCTTTGGTCTTCGTTGCGGCATGCAGGATGTTTAGTTGTGGCAAGCAACCTCTTGGTTGTGGCATGCGGGATCTAGATCCCTGCCCAGGGACTGAACTCAGCCCGTCTGCATTGGGAGTTCAGAGCCTTAGCCACTGAACCATGGGGAAAGTCCCACAAGAGACTCTTAAAGAGCCCTGGAACCTCCCTGAGACCTCCCCCCACCCCCACCCATAGGAAAGGGGTAAGAATCTCTGCAGTAAGGCTTCATGGAGACCACCCCTTAGTATACTTTACAAAGAACTTGAGGATCAGGAGCTCCTCTAAGTCTTACAACTATGCCAAGAGGCAGATTATGACTTAGTGGTTGGGAGTGCCACCCTGTAGCCAAACTGCTTGAGTTTCATCTCAGTGCTGCTAATTGTTATAGCGCCTCAGTTTTCTTATTTGAGAAGTGGGGTCACAGAGGCATGGGAGCAGGGAGAATTGGATGAAGACAGTCAAAAGCTACAAGCTTCCAGTTATGAGATAAGTAAGTACTAGGGATATAATTCACAACATGATAAGCATAATTGGCACTGCTATACATTATATATGAAAGTTAAGAGAGTAAATCCTAAGATTTCTTATCACAAGGAAAAAATCATTTTTTCTATTTCTTTAATTTTTTATATAGATGAGATGAGGCATGTTCACTAACTTATTGTTATAATCATTTCATGATATATGCAAGTCTAGTCATGCTGCTGCTGCTGCTGCTAGGTCACTTCAGTCGTGTCCGACTCTGTGCGACCCCACAGACGGCAGCCCACCAGGCTCCCCCGTCCCTGGGATTCTCCAGGCAAGACACTGGAGTGGGTTGCCGTTTCCTTCTCCAGTGCATGAAAGTGAAGCAGCTCAGTCGTGTCCAACTCTTAGCAATCCCATGGACCGCAGCCTACCAGGCTTCTCCGTCCATGGGATTTTCCAGGCGAGGGTACTGGAGTGGGCTGCCATTGCCTTCCCCGAGTCATTATGCTGTACCTTAAATGTAAACAGGGCTGCATGTCAGTTATATCTCAATACACTGGAGGGAAAAATGGAATCACAATGTTCTCTACCACACAGAATTATCATAAGGATTAAAATAAAAGCAGTTCACCGAGATAGTTCTAAACACTCTTTCTGGCCAATAGTAAGTACTCAGTAAATGTTAGGACTTCCCTGGTGGCTTAGATGGTTAAGAATCTGCCTGTAAGGCAGGAGACTCATTCAATTCCTGGATTGGGAAGATCCCCTGGAGAAGAAAATGGCAACCCACTCCAGTATCCTTGCCTGGAGAACTCAATGGACAGAGGAGCCTGGCGGGCTATGGTCCACAGTGTGGCAAAGAGTCGGACACGACCAAGCAACTAACGCTTTCACTTTCATAGATGTTAACTACGGTTTATCACCCATTTAGGAAAGGAGACTGGAGCTCAGAGAGGCTCACTGATTGGCCCAACATCACATGCAGCACAGCCCCAGGTGGGAGTCCTCTCTGGAGCAGAGTCTGGGATGGGATTTTGAGAACACTGTCAGGCCAGCAGTTGCTGGGGGCTGATGTGATACTGGGGGTGTTGCTGGGGTCAGGTGGGCTCAGGGAACAGAGGCGCCTGCTGAGAGGCTGGAGACAGGGGAGGAAGAGCTCAAGCCTCACTGGACTTATGAGCCCAGGGGAGCCAAGCTCTAGTTCTGGCACTCCCCCATGGGCTGGGCAAGCTCCTCCCCTCTCAGGACTTGAATTCCTCATCTATGAGATGAGGTGGGGGCAGGACCAATCTGTAGGATCTTAACCCAGAGATAGAAAACAGACAGATGAGGCTCAAAATTCCCAGGCTCTGTGCAGAGTCAGACCCATCTGAGATGAAATGAGCTGCCTTGGGGCTGTTACCAGGTCTGGAAAGAGTTGGGCAGAAGTTGGATGACCACCTACCCAGGAGGCAGTCGAGTTTGGTCCAGTCCCACATCCACTCATCTCCAGTGAAACCTCCTAAACAGCCTGGGGTCAGCTGGGGATGTCCAGGATCCAAAGGCCAGCCTCACATAAACCAAAGGACACACAGCCTCCTTGGTTTCTTCCTTGGATCATGCAACCTGGCTGCTCCAGCTGGAGCTTGTCAATCACTGGCATAATATGCGGCTTCAGTCGTGCCCAGCTCTTTGCAACCCTAGGGACTGTAGCCTCCCAGTCTCCTCTGTCCATGGGACTCTCCAGACAAGAATACTAGAGTGGGTTGCTATGCCCTCCTCCAGGGGATCTTCCCGTCCCAGGGATAGAACCCCCATCCCTTACATCTCCTCCATTGGCACGTGGGTTCTCTACCACTAGGGCCACCTGGGAAGCCCATTAATCACAGGAGGGACCCCTAGTTATAGTCCAAGTCATAGTCCACAGCTATGGACTCAAGCTGAAGTTACTTACAGTCAATATCCGCTCTTTCAGCGAGACCAGCACACCTTGTCTCCCTTGCCATCCTATATACACCCCAGGGCGGAGGAAGCCCTCCAGATGGCCCTCAGAAGCCCTGCCTCACTTCTGAAAACATGGTTCAGAGCTGTGAGGAAGCACCTCAGAAGACCTCCATGCCCTGGGGGACGCGAAACCCCTTGAGCACAGAACCCAGCCCAACAGGGTGGACAGGGTGGACAGTCACAGCCCAGGGAGCTCACCCAGATGCACACACCTGGAAAAACAGTCATGGTAATCTGAGCATCGCTGCAGACAGGATTGGGAGGACTGGTTCTGCCCATCCAGGATGGCAGCATAGCATTAGGGTGGCCCAGCAGAGACTTGGACAGAGGCCAAGACTCCCCCAGAGGTCAATGGCAAGACAGGCTGCTTCAGGGAGGGATGGGGGAGAGACAGAAGTAGGAAAGAAAAAGAAGGAATGGGGTGGGGGAGGGGGGAGAGCAAAAAGAAGGGAGGGGGAAGGAAGAAGAGGGGGGCCCTTCATGCCTCTTCAAACTCCCCACCCCTCCCTCTTCCAGGCAAAATATTCTTTCTCTAAAATAAAATAATCATCATCACTCCCCCTTCATCCCTTCCCTTTCTGAACAAGAGCTTTGTAACACGAGATGGCTGATCCGAAAATAACTATTTTGCCCTTAGACGGAATCTTTTTTTTTTTTCCAACAGGAGAAGCTGAGATATTTTGAAAGCCACCCCCAAGGCAAGAAGGTTGTGCATAAGGCACTAATTGTGAGTGCTCCCCAAGGCGGCCTCGGGTTGGCAGCGCCCGCTCCCCGGGGGGGTCTACCTCCCTCACTCAACCAGCCAGGCCAGCTCCCCCAGCCGGGCGCGGAGGAGATAAAACACGGGAACACAGATGATCTTACATAACCGAAGCGGGACTGAACATTTTCAGCAAATTACCTCTGTTATGAGCTCTGCCATAAAATCGCCTCACAAGTGAATTTAGTTTTTCTTCCCTCCGTGCCCAATCAATTAGCACATGAGTAATACCAAGCCCATTAGGACAAACCGATGCCGGGGGAGTTGTGTCATCTGCTATAGAAATGATTGCTTAATATACCAGTTGGCTCCGAGGAGCTCTTAGCCACACACAATCTTGCCATAATCAATAGCAACAGTCAAGCGACGCTGTTTCCAACGAGAACACTGCTGGGCAGCGCCGGAGCCTGGCCCAGTGTGAGGCGTGGAACCGAGTGGGCCCAGAAACCAGTGCCCCTCCCGCGCCTCCACCTCCTTCCCCTCTCCCTGATGCCCTTCCAAGCCAACTGGAGAAGCCTGTGGTGGCTAAGAGAAACGGAAACTCAGAGGGAGCGAGACAGAGAGGCACAGGAGCACAGGGATGGGGCGGGCATTGCGGGGATGCGTTTCCAGGAGGGCGAAGCAGCAGCCCCGCCTTCCTCTTTCCTCCTAGCAACCACAGAATGGGCTCTCCCTGGGAATATCTCCAGGCTCCTGGGAGACCAAAACCGCCATGGAGTTGAGCCTGTGAGCTGATACAGATGCCTATGTGTGTGCACACTGGTACCCAAGGGCTTAAACAAGGCAGAGGACCTACACCTACTTGTGTGTGTGCACACGTGTACGCAGGGATGCGCATGTGAGTGCACCCCTGAGTGCAGGTGTGTCCATGTGCTCCTGTTACTCCCAGTGGCCCTGCACAACCAGCCAGCCTGCCATGCCAGCCTGTTCTGTCACAACCCTGGGTTGTAGGAACCCGGAGGTCAAAGCTAAGAGCATCTTCCCTGATTGCTGAACAAGGGAAGCGGTGAGGCATGGTGGCCCACGACCTGCGTGCAGCATCCTGGAAGGATACCAGCTTTTGGAGCTCGATTGCCTTCAACCCAGGGTCTGGGCCCTGCCCTGTCACCTTCAAAGGAGACTGACTTGAGCTCCCCAGGCTTCAGTTGCCTCATCTATAAAATAGAGATGTCAACATGTCCCCAGAAGCTTGGGTGGAGAATGAACACAGAGAACGCACTCAGCATGGTTGCCGCGAGCTCCTCCACTAAACTGAAGCCGTGGTTACTAACCTCTGCACTCCTGGTGCCTCCTTGACTGCCAAGACTGAGAACCCCAATCTCTCCCTGTTCCTCGAGATCCACTCAGGAACCAGGCCTCAGGACTTTTCCATTTCCCTCCCAGGTCCTCTGGGAAGATTTGTCAAGTCCCAGGTATCAGGCAAATCCCAAGGGATTGAGGGTTTACAGCCTCAACCCCTTCTCCCTTGCACAGACTCCTTATCCCTGGCTAGCAGGAGGGGCTCCCTGGCAAGGTAATTATTAGCCCTCATTGTCAGGTGGTGCTGCATTCAATCAATCACAAGATCCCAGACCTAGGGGGAAAACTTGCAGGGGTAAACCCAGTGGGCCAGCATCTCAGACACACTGTAAGGGCCACAGGCCTTGGAAACCATCTAGCTTTACAGAAAGCCATCTCCATTACAGATGAGGTTTCCAAGGTCAGCCCTGGAGCAAGAACTAGGGCCTGCATCAACCCAGAGATGTGGGTCTGTTGTTATTGTTCAGTTGCTAAGTTGCATCTGACTCTTTGCAACTCTATGGACTGCAGCATGCCAGGCTTCCCTGTTCTTCACTATCTCCTGGAGTTTGCTCAAACTCATGTCCATTGAGTCGGTGATACCGTCCAACCATCTCATCCTCTGTCGTCCCCTTCTTCTCCTGCCCTCAGTCTTTCCCAGCATCAGGTTCTTTTCCAATGAGTCGGTTCGTCATGTCAGGTGGCCAAAGTATTGGAGCTCAACTTCAACACCAGTCCTTCCAATGTATATTTAGGGTTGATTTAGGATTGACTGGTTAGTCCAAGGCTCTCCAAAGGATTCTCAAGAGTCTCCTCCAGCACCACAGTTCGAAAGCATCAATTCTTTGGTGCTTAGCATTCTTTAGGGTCCAACTCTCACATCTGTACATGATTACTGGAAAAACCATAACTTTTTTATTATACGGACCTTTGTCGGCAAAGAGATATCTCCGCTTTTTGACACACTTGTCTAGGTTTGTCACAGCTTTCTTCAAAGGAGCAAGAGTCTTTCAATTTCGTGGTTGCAGTCACCGTCCACAGTCACTTTGGAGCCTAAGAAAATAAAGTCCGTCACTGTTTCCTAGCAATGGGATTTTGCTCCCGTGACAGCGGCGGGAGAGCAAGTGGGCATAAAGCACCGGACTGGATGGACTGGGGCCTGTGAGGAGATGCTGACTGATGGCTGGGTGTCCGGGATTCAGGGGAGCGCATGTGGAAGTGAGTGCCCAGTCCTCTGAAGTGCTGTATTTCCAGAAGTACACTGAGAAAGAAGCCTCTTCCCCTCCCTGGCCTCAGTTTACCCATCCATACAACGAAAGAAAGGACTGTATGAGCCCGTCGTCACTCCCAGGTCTGATGCCCTGGGACTGAGTTACAGGCTTCCTGGGGCATGTTTGATGTGAGCTAGCATCTTCTGAGGATGGAGAGGAGGAAGTGAAGAGAGTCTGGGAAGGTGTGAGTGCATCCCCAAGGCAAGGAGGCACTCCTTGAGCCCCACTCCTACCCCCTACTGTGAGTGCAGAGGGTAAGGCTTTCTTTCACTTCCCTAGTCACGTGTAAGTGACTCTGCAGGGGCAGAGGTGGGATGTGCTTCCCCATCTTTCACCCACTGTCCAGCCTCGTGTGGTTACGTGGTCTCTCTGAGCCTCAGTCTCCTCACCTGTGAAATGGCATTAAGGGTGGCACCCCCTCAGGGGTAGTCAGTGAGCATGCAGTGAGGAGCTCCTAAGTGCCCGTCATTGCAGGGAACAAAACAGACAGATATCCTGCCCTCACATGTTGGTGATTGGGTGGACCACAGATTAATAAGAAAAACAGAAAGAATGTCAGGGGTGGTAAGCATTGCAGGAAAAAAATCAGAGGGAATGGGGGTGTTGGGGAGGGGTATAGGGCCGGGTGGGTGCAGTTTAGTGAACAGGGCTGGAAGAAAAGAGATCTGTCTCTGGACCTCAATTTCCTCATTTGCAAAGTGGGTATAAGACCACCTACCTAACCCTCTCCTGGGTTTTTATTAGGGAATAATTATGGTCCCTTTAAATTATGGGATTTAAAGCCTGAAGGGTGAAACAGAACCTAGGGGTGACTAGTATGAAAGGGACCAACCGCATGTGAGCTCCTGTTACAGTGGGTCAGGGCCACAACTCAGGGCTGGGATGTCCCCACCCCAACCCCAGCCTCCCTCCCTACTGAGCTGGGCTAACTTGGAGACTCACTCCCACCCCATCCTGTCTCTCTACCCACCCTCTGTGCCATGGGGAGCACACAGCCTCCTCTTCTCCCTCAGGGCTCTCTCCAACCCAGAGCTCCAGCCTAAGCCCTGTGCCCTAACCACCCTGTCCGTATGCATAGCAGAGTGGACCGGAGACACTCAGGCCTCCAGTCACTGCACAGAGAGGTAGGATTCTTGGTGAGTAGAGCATTAGACTTGGAGACGGGAGTGCTGAACTTTACTGCCAGCCCTGCTTCCAGCTGCCATGACAACATGAAATTCTTGGGGTCTCAGTTTCCTCATCTCTAAAATGGGCATAATGCCACCTACTCTTTTATGTCCCAGAATTACAAAGAAACAACTTAAAAAAAATTTTTATGTGGCTGCGGCATCTTCGTTGCAGCGTGTGGGATCCTTTGTTGTGACATAGGGGATATAGTTGCCTGACGGTGAATTGAATCCAGGCCCCCTGCACTGGAAGCAAAAAGGCTTAGCCACTGGACCATCAAAGAAGTCTCAGGAAGAATCATTTTTTAATGTAAGGTAGGAATTCCAGTTGAGCTGTTTCAAATCCTAAAAGATGATGCTGTGAAAGTGCTGCGCTCAAGATGCCAGCAAATTTGGAAAACTCAGCAGTGGCCACAGGACTGGAAAAGGTCAGTTTTCATTCTAATCCCGAAGAAAGGCAATGCCAAAGAATGCTCAAACTACTGCACAATTGCACTCATCTCACACACTAGTAAAGTAATGCTCAACATTCTCCAAGCCAGGCTTCAGCAATATGTGAACCGTGAACTTCCAGATGTTCAAGCTGGTTTTAGAAAAGGCAGAGGAACCAGAGATCAAATTGCCAACATCCACTGGATCATCAAAAATGCAAGAGAGTTCCAGAAAAACATCTATTTCTGCTTTATTGACCATGCCAAAGCCTTTGACTGTGTGGATCACAATAAACTGTGGAAAATTCTGAAAGAGATGGGAATACCAGACCACCTGACCTGCCTCTTGAGAAATCTATGTGCAGGTCAGGAAGCAACAGTTAGAACTGGACATGGAACAACGGACTGGTTCCAAATAGGAAAAGGAGTATGTCAGGCTGTATATTGTCACCCTGCTTATTTAACTTCTATGCAGAGTACATCATGAGAAACACTGGGCTGGAGGAAGCACAAGCTGGAATCAAGACTGCTGGGAGAAATATCAGTAACCTCAGATATGCAGATGACACCACCCTTATGGCAGAAAGTGAAGAGGAACTAAAAAGCCTCTTGATGAAAGTGAAAGAGGAGAGTGAAAAAGTTGGCTTAAAGCTCAGCATTCAGAAAACTAAGATCATGGCATCCGGTCCCATCACTTCATGGGAAATAGATGGGGAAACAGTGGAAACAGTGTCAGACTTTATTTTGGGGGGCTCCAAAATCACTACAGATGGTGACTGCAACCATGAGATTAAAAGACACTTACTCCTTGGAAGGAAAGTTATGACCAACCTAGATAGCATATTCAAAAGCAGAGACGTTACTTTGCCGAATAAGGTCCGTCTAGTCAAGGCTATGGTTTTTCCAGTGGTCATGTATGGATGTGAGAGTTGGACTGTGAAGAAAGCTGAGTGCCAAAGAATTGATGCTTTTGAACTGTGGTGTTGGAGAAGACTCTTGAGAGTCCCTTGGACTGCAAGGAAGTCCAACCAGTCCATTCTAAAGGAGATCAGCCGTGGGTGTTCATTGGAAGGACTGATGCTGAAGCTGAAACTCCAATATTTTGGTCACCTCATACAAAAGCTGACTCATTGGAAAAGATTCTGATGCTGGGAGGGATTGGGGGCAGGAGGAGAAGGGGACAACAGAGGATGAGATGGCTGGATGGCATTACTGACTCAATGGACATGAGTTTGGGTGAACTCTGGGAGTTGGTGATGGACAGGGAGGCCTGGCGTGATACAATTCATGGGGTCGCAAAGAGTCGGACACAACTGAGCGACTGAACTGAACTGAACTGAACTGAAGCAGCTTAGTGGACTTCCCTGGTGACTCAGACGGTAAAGCATCTGCCTATAATGCGGGAGACCCAGCTTCAGTCCCTGGGATGGGAAGATCTCCTGGAGAAGGAAATGGCAACCGACTCCAGTATTCTTGCCTGGAAAATCCCATGGACATAGGAGTCTGGTAGGCTACAGTCCATGGGGTCGCTAAGAGTTAGACACGACTGAGCGACGTCACTTCACTTCATTTCACTTCACTTCAAGCAGCTTAGTAAAGCAAAAGGTGTGTGAACTTCAAAACAGAGGCTTGAGTTCTAATCCTAGCTAAGTAGCTTCCACGCCCCTGGATCTTGAACAAAGTCTTTCCTGAGGCTAATTCTTCCTCTGGGAAGTAAAACTTGACTGGTAACTGATGTAAAGATTAAATGAACCGGGTAAGTGTAACTTCTGCGCCCTTTATTGAGCCCCTGACACAAATGAGGCCCTAGAAAAGGGCATGGAATTACCAGATGTTGCAGTAACCAGCCCTCAAGAAAGTCCTCAAGGCCTGCAGGTACCCCTCTCAGATTGAACAGGCAGACCTTTGTAACCCACTGAGTTTTCAGAACAGATGTGCTATGACCTCCAAGGCTAGGTCACTCAGACTTTCCAGCTTCTTCTTCTTTTTTTAAATATGGAACCTTTTAAAAGTCTTTATTGAATTTGTCACAATATTGCCTCTGTTTTATATTCTGGCTTTTTAGCTGCAAGCGCATAGGATCTTAGCTCCCCAGCCAGGGGCTGAACCCGCACCCCCTGCATTGGAAGGTGAAGTCAACCACCGGACCGCCAGGGACATTGGGACAAGGCAGAAACAGTGAGATCTCTGTGTGTGGGGAAAGCCAGCCCCCACATCATAAAGACCATGAAGCCACCCTATGGAGTAGCCCCTGGGGCAAGGAACTGAGGCCCCCAGCCAACAGCCAGCATCACCTCACCAGCCACGGGAGACAGCCATCTTGGAAATGAATCCTACAGCCCAGTCAAGTCTTCAGCAGCCCTGCTGACATCCTCACAGCCACCTCAGGAGAGGCCTGGGGCAGAGCCACCCAGCGCAGCCGCTCCTGAATGTCACTATCCTGAGTCACCCGCACGCCTAGCTCTGTTGAATACAGTTTCAACACTTATCAGGAAAGCTAATGCTACGTGGCCAACACACGTCAAACACAGCACTTCACGTCAACATTATTGTGCTGACTGATTCCCACTCCCTCTCCGTTAACCACAGAGTTCCAGGATCGCTGACCCGCAGAAGCTGTGAGAAATCGCACATGTTTAGAGCTGTGTTCACATTTGTGATGGGCGGCGCAATAGCTAACTGATGCAAATGCTAGCAGTTTAACCTGGTTTAATAGCCCTCTTTAACCTGGTTTCAGAGGAGAAGGAAGTGCACGGAGAGGCGGGAACAAGAGGCAGAAACCAGACCATCACATTAGGATCTTCTCTGTGTGCAAGGCCCACGGGATGTGAATGATTATTCCATCTGAAGGCCTGGGAGGTGATGGATGAGAAAGAATGGTGGAATACAACCGCGCTTCCTGTCCAGAGGGGAAGGGTTAAGACAGGAGGAAGGCCTATTGCAGCCCTGAGATGCAGGTCCTGGGCCCTGGCACCAGGGAGAGAGTGAGTGCTCATGCTCACATTTCAACATCTGCTGTGTAAAGTCTGACACTGGTGCCCTGCACCCTTGCCTGGTACTCAGATCCACAAAGTCTCCCAGGAAGGGTTTCTTTACTGTGATTTTCAGAAGAGGGGAAAATGGGCTCCTTTGCTCTCCCAACAGCCTGGCCTCCCTCTGATTTTCACAGGTAATGGGGCAGGCAATTGCCCGTGGTGAATGTGAGGGACCTGTTACCTGTGGGTGGAAATGGGTAATGAGAACTTAAACCCAGAAGCATCCCCTGATCACATTAGGGAGGCAGCTTGCAAAAATGATTAGGATGGTTTTAATATCCACCGATCGGATGGATACCCATCTCCTGCAGCGACCTCAGACTCATTAACCTAGCAGTCCTGCTCAAGCAATCAATCTCTCATGCTGGTGGAGTGGCCTCAGTCCCAGACCTCTCCGGGGAGGGGGGGCAGGGGGGCGGCGCTCCCAGAACCCAGAGATTTGAAATAATTAAAATCCTATGTGGCATGCTGCAACCAACTCCCCTTAAGCAAAACTTGGATAACCCTTCAGACCTTATGTGAGTGAATAGCTTTAACCTTCCTGCCCTGAGCTGGAAAGCGGGGCCAGGGCCAACCCACTAGGGGGTATTCTGTTTCCTTTTACTTCCCTGCCATAGAGGTGCTCCTCAGAGGCAGTGTGGTCCATGGGAAGGAGCACCGGACCCCTGGCGCTGGCTCAACGGCTGGTGACCATCGCATCAAGTCACATCAGAACCTGTGTGTGGGGACAAGAGGACCAGCCTGGCCCAGCTTACTTCTGGTCCTCTATCACGGATGACCCGTAGAACTTTCCCATGTGTTCCTGAGCTAAGCGCCCTGTGTTTCCCCTCCCAAAACTCACCTGCTCCTGCCTGGCCGCCGTTGTTCTTCTGTACTCATGTTGGCACTTCTCCCGCTTTATGCTTCTTCTGCAAATCCTATCATCTTATCTTTGCAAAACTTCACCCATCCCATTGCCTGGTTGGATTACATCAAGCTCCTCCTCTTACATTGCCTATGCCAGCCTCTTCTTTTCCCTTAAACAGAGCTTTCAACACATCGTCCTTCTGCTCCTAGACCAGCAGGGCCTCCACAGAGCACGAAGCTCTCCATAAATCCGCCATTATGGCCTTGTCTTCTGGCTCCCCAACACGCGCCCTTTATCACGTGGCTGCTCTCCTTCCTTAGCACCCCCATCACCTGCAGGCTCCGCTCCTCCTCTCAGCTGGCTGCACAGCATTCCTCACGCCTTCCATCGCCCTCCCGCTCAGCTCTGCCTGTCATCCTCGCAGAAGCTGGACCTGCCCATTTGTCTCCTTCTGGTCCCTCAACCCAGAGCTCCTGCCGCCCCTACATCACTGACCTCCCAGCTTCACACAGACTCTGACTGACTTGAGGATCACTTGCTCATTTCACTTTAATTTTTCCGTTTGAACGGTTTGTTTCTGCAGTCTGATGGGATCTTTGAGACGCCCGTCAGCCACACCTCTGCAAGGCCTGGAGTGTGTCTTGATCAGTGTAAGCACACAACTGGTGTTCCTCTTCTTTTAGTGCTAGGGTGTCTGCCCTTGAGGCAATACCCTGAGGAATATTTTGCTAAAGTTGTAGCCATAGAATTGAGAGCTCAAAGGGACCCAAGAGACCTGTGTCTAGATAGAGAACTACATCCAGTTCTTGCCCCATCTCGATGGAAGAGTAGACTGTAAGACGAGAAGCAACATTCACTTTTTTCTGGACCTCAAATTTTAGATGGGGAAAAAAAACTTTAAAAGTGTTAGCTGGGGGACTTCCTTGATGGTCCAATGGCTAAGACTCTACGATCTGAACACAGGGGGCCCAGGTTGAATCCCTGGTCAG
Organism: Capra hircus; assembly: GCF_001704415.2. Classification (NCBI taxonomy): domain Eukaryota; kingdom Metazoa; phylum Chordata; class Mammalia; order Artiodactyla; family Bovidae; genus Capra; species Capra hircus. The sequence goes on along the minus strand of NC_030817.1, from coordinate 83,967,068 downwards.
GGAACTAGATTCCACCTGCTGCAACTAAAGATAAGATACTATGTGCCACAATACCAAAAAAAAAAAAAAAACCACACAAAAAACAACAGCATTGGCTGGGTAGCAGGAGAACTGGGTTTGGGTTTAAGTGCTGCCGTTTGTTTGCTGTGTGACTTTGGGCAAGTCATTTGACCTCTCTGGGCCTCAGTGAGGAATCGGTACAAAAATGTACTCCAACATGTGCATTTTGCTTTAGAATACACACACACACTATTAGTTTTGCTTGCAGAACTCTGTAGAGCATTGTCTCCAGGCTGAGCAGGGAAGAGAGAACTTCATCTTAGAGGAAAACATAGGCAGAACACTCAATGACATAAATCAAAGCAAGATCCTCTATGACCCACCTCCTAGAATAATGGAAATAAAAACAAAAGTAAACAAGTGGGATCTGATTAAACTTAAAAGCTTTTTCACAGCAAAGGAAACTATATGCAAGGTGAAAAGACAACCCTCGGAATGGGAGAAAATAATACCAAATGAAACAACTGACAAAGGATTAATTTCCAAAATATACAAGCAGCTCATACAATTCAATGCCAGGAAAACAAACAACCCAATCAAAAAGTGGGAAAAAGACCTAAACAAACATTTCTCCAAAGAAGACATACAGACGGCTAACAAGCACATGAAAAGATGCTCAACATTGCTCATTATTAGAGAAATGCAAATCAAAACCACAATGAGATATCACCTCACACTGGTCAGAATGGCCATCATCAAAAAGTCTACACATAATAAATGCTGGCAAGGGTATGGATAAAAGGGAATGCTCTTGCACTGTTGGTGGGAATGTAAATTGATACAGCTACAATGGAAGATGGTGTGGAGATTCCTTTAAAAACTAGGAATAAAACCACCATATGACCCCAAAATCCCACTCCTAAGCATATACCCTGAGGAAACCAAAACTGAAAAAGACACATGCATCCCATTGTTCATTGCAGCACTATTTACAATAGCTAGAACATGGAAGCAACCTAGATGCCCATCGACAGATGAATGGATAAAGAAGTTGTGGTACATACACACAATGGAATATTACTCAGCCATAAAAAGAAACTCAGTTGAGTCAGTTCTGATGAGGTGGATGAACCTAGACCAGATTGAAGTAAGTAATAAAAAGAAAGATAAATATCATATTCCAACGTGCATATATGGAATCTAGAAAAATGGTTCTGAAAAATTCATTTACGGTGCAGCAGTGGAGAAACGTACATAGAGAATAGACTTATGGACATGGGGAGAGGGGAGGAGAGGGTGAGATTTGTGGAAAGAGTAACATGGAAACTTACATTCAGTTCAGTTCAGTTCAGTTCAGTCGCTCAGTCGTGTCCGACTCTTTGCAACCCCATGAATCGCAGCACGCCAGGCCTCCCTGTCCATCACCATCTCCCGGAGTTCACTCAGACTCACGTCCATCGAGTCAGTGATGCCATCCAGCCATCTCATCCTCTGTCGTCCCCTTCTCCTCCTGCCCCCAATCCCTCCCAGCATCAGAGTCTTTTCCAGTGAGTCAACTCTTCACATGAGGTGGCCGAAGTACTGGAGTTTCATCTTTAGCATCATTCCTTCCAAAGAAATCCCAGGGCTGATCTTCAGAATGGACTGGTTGGATCTCCTTGCAGTCCAAGGGACTCTCAAGAGTCTTCTCCAACACCACAGTTCAGAAGCATCAATTCTTCTGCGCTCAGCTTTCTTCACCGTCCAACTCTCACATCCATACATGACCTATGGAAAAACCACAGCCTTGACTAGACGGACCTTAGTCGGCAAAGTAATGTCTCTGCTTTTGAATATGCTACCGTATGTAAAATAGATAGCCAACGGGAATTTGCTGTATGGCTCAGGAAACTCAAACAGGGGCTCTGTATCAACCTGGAGGGGTGGGATGGGGAGGAAGATGGGAGGGAGGTTCAAAAGGGAGGGGATATATGTACACCTATGGCTGATTCATGTTGAGGTTTGACAGAAAACAACAAAATTCTTTAAAGCAATTATCGTTCAATAAAATAATAAATGGAAAAAGAAAAAGAACTTCATTCACAAGCCTCCTGAATCTAAGCTGTTGGGAAGTGGCCCCGATGCCTCAGCAGCTTCAAGTCGCCCACACCACAGCTGCCTACTGTCCTTTCCTCCTCAATCTGCCCCTGAGCCAGGCAGGTGAGCCCCCTTCAAGCCCAGGCTGGCACCTCAGCAAGCCCTGGCTGCTCCCCCACCTTCCCTGAAACCTGACAAGGCAGGGCCATGGTGGGGCTGGCTCTAGACAGGACTCTCATGGAGAATCACCTTGGGCTGGCAGCTTTAGCATCATCTGGACAGGTGGCAGCCGATTGAAGTCTCCCTGATGCCTATCAGAGGAGCCTGTCGACCTCTCCTGGGCCAGCCCCTTCCCCTGGGGTGGCCTCGGTGCCTCCACCTCTATCACCATGGGAAGCCAAGCCCCAGGTCAGGACAACAGCCTTGCTCTCTGAGGGCACATAGTTTTCTGGAACAGTCTTGGAGGTTGTGGGGTTGATGTAGACGGTACCCAACTTGAAGGTATGAAGAAACACAGTAAGAGGAAATTCCAAGAGGAGGCCCAGAAACAAGTTCCTCCCCCAGGGACAATTCAAGCGCTCAAGTGCATGCTAGGTCACCTCAGTCGTGTTCGACTCTTTGCCACCCCATGGACTGTAGCCCTCCAGGCCCCTTTGTCCATGGGATTCCTCAGACAAGAAATACTGGAGTGGGTTGCTATGGCCTCCTCCAAGGGAACTTCCCGACCCAGGGATTGAACTCACATCTCTTACGTCTCCTGCATCAGCAGGTGGGTTCTTTACCACTAGCGCCACCTGGGAAACCCCAATTCAAGCATATCCTTGGGCAATACTGGGCCGGGGTGCCTACCAGTAGGTACAGAACACCCAGTAGACAAGAGATCTCTCTTCTTCAACTCTTTATTTTGACAGAAACAGCCACCCATAATCAACAAGGAGGAGACTCCTGGACACTTTCTAAAACAGCCCCCAACTTCCAGAAACATGGAAGGCCATTAATTATTGATCCTTTGGCAAGGTCTTGGCCTCTGTAGGAAGAAGCAGCCCTGAAATGCTCTCCTACATAGACCTGTAATAACCCCCTGTGTTATCACCCACTAGATGGATGAGGAGGGAGTGGGCCACGGGCAGGCCAGCATTGCAGACTCAGCTCCCTGTCCTCCCAGCCTCCCCTCCAGGTGCAGAGGCCTCAAAGCCAAATTGTTAAAATACTCTCACTATTGTTGTTGCTCAATCTCTCAGTTGTATTCAACTCTTTGTGAGCCCGTGGACTGAAGCCTGCCAAGCTTCCCTGGGCTTCACTGTCTCCCAGGGTTTGCTCAAACTCATGTCCATTGAGTCAATGATGCCATCCAACCATCTCGTTCTCTGTGGCCCCCTTCTCCTCATGCCCTCAATGTTTCCCATCATCACCATTATCATCTAATAAAAAGGGCCCCAATCCAGGCAGCCCACCTTCCTAATCGGGGCGCCTCGTGAAATTCCCATCACAAGCAAGGCCAGGGCTTGAAGATCAAGAAAAACCCAGCACTGAGAAAACAGATACCACCTCGTCCTTGTTTATGATACAGAGCATTTTATATATAAGAAAAGCCGGCCATAATTTGCTTATAAATAATTGACTTCTCCAAGATTAAAATCTCTGGAGGGACTCAGTTTATTCACAACAAGGCGCTTCTGCCTACAGTGCAAATTAGGCCCTTTCAAACCTGTCTTATCTCCACCCCGAACGTTATGAAGAGTGATTTTTTTTTCCCTTCATCCCCTGTAATAACCTTCAACTAACCTTTAAACCAGAGTGAATAATTTAAATCTTATTTTCATATCAATGGAGGAGTCAAGCCAAGCAATTATCTTTTATCTGTATATTCTGTCGTCAGAGCGGCAGGCATAATCAAGTTTTCCCAAGCGAGCCAGATGAGAGAGAGAGAGGAAGAGTGAGAAAAGTGAGAGATGGTATCTGAAGACATTAACGCAACTATGAATTATTCAATAATGAGTACAAGATCTGTCATAACACACACACACACACACACACACACACACACACACACACAGCCTTATATCTGCCCATTGTTCCAGGCAAGCCAAGGCTGGCGGTCTGGAGGAGGGATACCAGGAAGGGGGCCCGGGCTAAGCATGACAAATCGGCAGATCATCTGCTCAATTAGGACCGAGAGCAGGTGCATGGGTCGCTTTTGCAGCCTAGGATGGCACTGTTGTGGGCCAAACAACAGGCGGAGGGAAAACACCTCATTTGCGTGACAGTGATTTAAAGCAGCTCAAGCTATGATTTTGCTAAAAGGGGTTGGGGGAGCAGAAAAAATTTCAGGGAGGGGGTGTGGGAGAGAAAAGAGAAGATAAAAAGTAAAATGAAAGTCGAGAAAAGGTTGAAATTCCCCACGGTGCTCATTAAAATTCTACAGCACGCATCTCTTCCCGGGTCCCCCTGGATGGCCCATGATCATTTTTATTAATTCATAAAATATCGCACCAGTGATTGAGGCTGATGATTAGTGGGGCCGACAAACAGAGGAGCTAGTGAAATATTGCAGCCGCTCCTATCGGGTCCCTCCGAGTGAAAACACAGACGTCACATGAAAATTCATCCTCCAACTGGGCAGTGGGCAGCCAGGCTGGCTGGCTGGCTGAGGAAGCAGGCGGAGGGACCAGGGTGCCTGCCATTGCTCCTGCCGCCCACTGCCTCCCTCATTTAGACACCCAGTGGTATCGGCAGACATTTCCCGCCCCCGTCTCTTGGATTATGGGAAATGCCTGCCTGAGATGGAAGTGTACTTTAACCTCCCGTGTGAAATGGATTGTCAAGCACTGGCAAGAAGCAGCTTGGAGGTTTGCCCTAGAAGTGAAGCTCCTGGCTTGGCAGCTGTGATGGCTTGTGTGGGATGAGCAAGAGAGCCGAGATTTCCCACACTCACCTCAGGCTCTTTTTGAAATGTCCAGGTGCCCCTCCCCATATCCCAGAAATTCACTGGCGATAGAGGAACCCCATCCCTGTGTATCATGTAGTACCACCCCCGTTGAACAAGTATGGAAGCTCATGGTTGGCTAAGTTCAATAGTAAGAGTGATGTCTCAAGGGTAGCAGGGGCAGAGGTCCTGGCTGCAGGGAAAGCAGTCAATTTTGTGTTCAGTTCTACTGTAATTCTTTGGCCTTCTAGTTTCTGATACTATTTTTTACTATTTTACTCTTCCTGTGAGTCCATATTTTAAGACACATCAGGGACTTCCCTGGCAGTCCAGTGGTTAAGACTCTGTGCTTCCCCTTCCTTCCAAGGGGCACATGTTCCATCTCTGGGCAGGAAACTAAAATCCTTAATGCCATGCATCTCGGTCACACACCGTATACATAGCTCTGTGATGCTAGGTAGGAAGAAAGAAAGACTAGGTCGGCTTTTCTCAACACTGGCCTCACTCCAAAGGCTTATTATATGTGAATCTCTAGGAGGACATGAGACTCGGGAATCCGTATTTAACCAGCTAGCTAGGTGACTCTCCCTCATTCCCATTTGAGAATCACAGGCCCAGAGAGATCAGAGCTCAAAGTGGAGCCCTGGCTGCACTTTAGAATCACCAGAAGACCTTGTGAACAACAACAACAAAACGGTTCCCTTGGGACTTCCCTGGCAGCCCAGTGCTTAAGACTCCATGCTTCCAATGCATGGAGTACACAGATTCGATCCCGGGTCAGGGAATTATCATCTCATATGCTGAACGGTACAGCCAATACACACACACACACACACACACACACACACACACACACACACAAATGTGATCCCTAGAGATTTAGATTCAATTGATCTGAGATGAGACCCAGGCACTGGTGTTTGTTAAAAGATTTCCAGGTGTTTCCAGGGAGCAGGTGAGATTGAGATACACTGAGAAATGACAATACTAGAATCACTCAGTTCAGTTCAGTTGCTCAGTCATGACCAACTCTTTGCAACTCCATGGACTATAGTATGCCAGGTTTCCCTGTCCATCACCAACTCCTGGAGCTTATACAAACTCATGTCCATTGAGTCAGTGATGCCATCCGACCATCTCATCCTCTGTTGTCCCCTTCTCCTCCCACCTTCCGTCTTTCCCTGCATCAGGGTCTTTTCAGATTGGTCAGTTCTTTGTATTGGGTGGCTGAAGTATTGGAGTTTCAGCTTTAGCATCAGTCCTTCCAATGAATATTCAGGACTGATTTCCTTTAGGCTGGACTGGTTGGATCCCCTTGCAGTCCAAGGGACTCTCAAGAGTCTTCTCCAACACCGCAATTCAAAAGCATCAATTCTTCAGCGCTCAGCTTTCTTTACAGTCCAACTCTCATGCACATACATGACTAGTGGAAAAACCATAGCCTTGACTAGACAGACCTTGACTAGACTACTAAAATAGTCTCCCTGATTCTACCCTCCCAGATCATCTGTATCTGATTCCACACACAAACATTTATATAGTGCCCACTAACCTAGGCAGGAAAAAATAAATAAAAGAAGTAGAATGAGTTACTTTAAATATGTATTTATGATCCTATTCATTTTATCCCTGGACACAGAGTCCAGGCTAATTTGCATGCACAGATGAAATATTTCAGTTTTTACTTAGAAAATAGCAATGCTATCTATAATGTAGGAAGAAAGATGCACTAAGTTCTTACATGATACACTCAAAATCCTTTTCCCTCTCAATTAGCTTGTGTAGACATCAAGCTTGCTGGGTATACATTCTGCATTTAATGTATTTGTATAGCTTCTACTGGGATCATTTTAGGATTCTGAGCTCCCAAATCTAGAAGTATACAAAGGCAGTTTTCATCTTATAGGCTTGATTTCAAAGTAAAGCCTTGTTTCTCCTGAGTGAGTAGCTTAATTTTAGACTTAGTGCCAGCATGAATTGTAAAACTGATTGGGTGGCTTTCTTTGCTTTAGCCACTGGGGAACTTGGGGCCAAATGTATATGCTGTGTATATTAACCTTTATCTCCTCTTTCTGCCTTAGGATGTAAGAATACAAATATGGATAAAGAAAAATTAAGTAATAGGAACTTATTTTGGTACCTACTGGATATTCATCTATCATCTCCTAGACCAGAAGGTCACAAACTCAAATGCCTCTGGGACCAGGCAGGCTGCATAAGTGAGTGGAATGGGCTTGGGACACCCTAGAGACAGGTTATGAAAACTGGGAAGCAATGTCCCATTATCCCATTTAAAGCCTCAGAAATTAGAAATAAAATGAGTAACCACTTCATCGGTCAATCAAAGCACAGCTGCAGGCCAAATCTGGCCCTCTAACCCATGGGAGAATGCCCAGGGCCCAAGCCTCCAGGATATTTAGGTAAGGGACACTTCCCTCATTTTGGAGTTTGTTTACACAAGCAGCCAAATTTTCACTTTGGAATAACCATTCCAGCCTGAATGGAGGAAAAGTATTAGATTCCTGATTGAAGAGAAGTCGGTGCCCAGGAAATGTTCCATCAGTTCAGTTCAGTTCGGTCGCTCAGTTGTGTCTGACTCTTCGCGACCCCATGAATTGCAGCACGCCAGGCCTCCCTGTCCATCACCAACTCCCAGAGTTCACTCAGACTCACATCCATCGAGTCAGTGATGCCATCCAGCCATCTCATCCTCTGTCGTCCCCTTCTCCTCCTGCCCCCAATCCCTCCCAGCATCAGTCTTTTCCAATGAGTCAACTCTTCTCATGAGGTAGCCAAAGTACTGGAGTTTCAGCTTTAGCATCATTCCTTCCAAAGAACATCCAGGGCTGATCTCCTTTAGAATGGACTGGTTGGATCTCCTTGCAGTCCTAGGGACTCTCAAGAGTCTTCTCCAACACCACAGTTCACACGCATCAATTCTTCGGCGCTCAGCCTTCTTCACGGTCCAACTCTCACATCCATACATGACCACTGGAAAAACCATAGCCTTGACTAGATGGACCTTTGTTTCATAAATGAGCTTTTGAATGAGGTTCATCCTTTCTGCTCTCAGAACTCTGCTCTGGAGTGCTGTGAGTTATTACTAAAGCAATACATGCTCATTGTAGACAAAATAGAAATAAGGAAACATGCCAAAAAGAAAACAAAAATGCGTATAAGTGAGACTCATAGAGGCACATAACCACTTAGCACCTCAGTGTATACATTTCAGGCATGTGTGTGTGCTTGTGTGAGTACAGGGTATACATCTACTTTTATTTCCAATTTACATTCTTTGGGGAACTTCCTTATTCCAGGGAAGGATTTATTATTTTCCAAAATTAGTTTCTTAGCCTCCTAAGGAATCAGTTCAGTCGCTCAGTCGTGTCTGATTCTTTGTGACCCCATGAATCACAGCACGCCAGGCCTCCCTGTCCGTCACCAACTCCTGGAGTTTACCCAAACTCACGTCGGTCGAGTTGGTGATGCCATCCAGCCATCTCATCCTCTGTCGTCCCCTTCTCCTCCTGCCCCCAATCCCTCCCAGCATCAGGGTCTTTTCCAATGAGTCAACTCTTCACATGAGGTGACCCAAGTATTGGAGTTTCAGCTTCAGCATGAAGCTTCAGCTTCCAATGAACACCTAGGACTGATCTCCTTTAGGATGGGCAAATACTGCATAGTAAATGTGAGAGTCACAAAATCTCTTCCAAAACCTTCTTAATTAAGTGAAAAAATAAAACAAAATGGCAAAAATAAAACCAGAAAAATATTTCACAAAATTTTAGAAAACTTTCCTGAAATTAAAACATGTCTATAATTTTTTTTTTTTGCTTTTTATTTTGTATTGGGGTATAGCTGATTAACAATGTTATGAGAGTTTCAGGTGAACAGCGAAGGGACTTAGCCATACATATACATGTATCCATTTTCCCCCAAACCCTCCTCCCATCCAGGCTGTCATGTAATATTGAGCAGAGTTCCCTGTACTATATAGTACATCCTTGTTGGTTATCCGTTTTGAATATAGCAGTGTGTGCATGACCTTCCCAAACTCCCTAACTATCTCTCCCCCCACCACCCCCAGAAACCATAAGTTTATGGTCTGTGAATCTCTTTCTGTTTCGTAAGTAAATTCATTTGTATCATTTCTTTTTAGATTCCACATATAAGGGCTGTCATACAGTATTTCTCCTCTCTCTCTGACTTACCTCACTCAGTATGATGCTCTCTAGGTTCATCCGTGTTGTTACTATTGGCACTATCTCATTCCTTTTAATGGCTGAGTAATATTTCATTGTGTATATGTTCTACATCCTCTTTATCCATTCGTCTGTCAATGAATATTTAGGTTGATTCCATGTTTTGGCTATTATAAGCAGTGTTGCAATGAACACTGGGGTGCATGTATCCTTTCAGATCATGTTTTTCTCTAGATATATGCCCAAGAGTGGGATTATAGAATCATATGGTAGCTCTATTTTTAGTCTTTTAAGGACCCTCTACACCATTCTCCATAGTGGCTATACCAATTTACATTCCCAAAAACAGTGTAGGAGGGTTACCTTCTCGAAAAATTACATCTGTACTTTAAAGCAGAAAAAAATGCAGAACAAATCATATCACAACATATCTTGATGAAGTTACTAAAATGATAAAAGTGATATCAAAATCTCAAGTTTATTCAGGGTGAAAATACAAATCACATCTAAGAAGTAAAGTCAAATGACTTAAAAATTCTTCACAGAAATATTGTATGCCAGAAAACAATAGAAAAATATCTATAGAGTTTGGAAATGGGAAAATAACCTGTCAACTTTATGCCCAAGCAAACTTTCCATTCATGTAGTAGGTTGGCCAAAAAGAAGAAAAGATACACCAAAACCAAAAGTTAATGCTCAATCTATCCTAAACCTCAACCTAAGAGGAAACACTTAGAAGTTCTAAAAAAGAATATAGGAGACAATCTTTGCAACCTGTTCTATTAGATAATAGTGAACAAAGGTTTAGAAGTGAAAGGGAGCAATAAAGAATTGGAAAAAATATGTGCTATATGAAAATAGACAAAGGATTTGTGTCTAGAATACAAAAAGAACACTTATGACAATAATAAAAGATAGCCTAATTTAAAATGAGCTCATATTTAAGAGATCCTTGGACTTCCCTGGTGGTTCAGATGGTAAAGCATCTGCCTACAATGTGGGAGACCCGGGTTCAATCCCTGGGTTGGGAAGATCTCCTGGAGAAGGAAATGGCAACCCACTCCAGTATTCTTGCCTGGAAAATTCCATGGACAGAGAAGACTGGTAGTCTACAGTCCATGGGGTCGCAAAGAGTCGGACACGACTGAGCAACTTCACTTTCACTTTACCAAAGATGTCTGAAAACTCATATAAACACATCAAAATAATAAGGACATAAACAAGGCTCATCCTCATTAGTTATATCAAACATAAATTATAGCCACAAGGAGACAGCACTTTATATCCCTAAAATGCCTAAAACAGAAAAGACTGACAATAGCAAGTGCTGACAAGAACACGGACCAAGTAGAACTCTCAGCCACTGTTGGCGGAAGTGTCAACACAGTCACTTTGGAACGCAGTGTCAGTTGCTCATAAAGCTAAACATACATCTATTATATGATCCAATCATTTGAACACTAAGCATTTACCCAAGAGTAGTGAAAACATATGTCCACATAGATTTTATACAAGCATGTTCATAGCAGCTTTATTTGGGGTAGCCCCAAACTGAAGACAATCCAACTATCCATTAACAGGTAAGCTGCTGCTGCTGCTAAGTCACTTCAGTCGTGTCTAAGCAGTTCAACAAATTGAGATATTATGATGCAATGGGACACAACCATTGATCAGAAAAAAAACAAACTCCTGATAAACACAACAATGTGGGTAAATCTCATGGACATTATGCTAAGCAGAAGTTGTATGCAGAAAAACATAGACTTATTATTCCTTACATATAAAGTTTTAGAACAGACTAAAATAATTATTGTGATGATTATTTTAAGGGGTAAGTGGTGAGGGGAGATTGACAATAAAGGGGTACAAAAAATTGGGGGGAAGATGGAAATGTTTTATTATCTTGGTTGTGGCAATAATGGTAATGTGGGTACAGACTTTTGTCAAAATCAACAGCTTTTATATTTAAATCAGAATGTATGAATGTTATTGAATGAAATGTATACCTCAATAAAAGTATAATTTTGTAAAAAAAAAAAAAAAACAGTAAACCTGGAAATACAATTATAATACATGTAGTGGATAGTAAGAACTATTTTTTTCTGAAAATAAAAAGATCTCCTGAAGCACAGTGGTTAAAAATCTACCTGCCAATATAGCGGACACAGGTTCCATCCCTGATCCAGGAAGATTCCTCATGCTTGGCATAACTAAACCCATATGCCACAGCTATTGAAGCCCACACACCTAGAACCTGTGCTTCACAACAAGAGAAGTCATCTCAGTGAGACACCTGTGCACTTCAACAAAAAATAGCTCCCACTCTCTGCAACTGGAGAAAGCCCACAGGCAGCAATGAAAATCCAGTGCAGCCAAAAAATAACTAATTAACTGAAAAAGGAAAGTTCTTTTTAATCCCAGCAGATCATCTGGAAGTGGATGCGAACCAACAAATGAAAACAAGTCAATGAATTACAAATAAAATGTGAAAAGATGCTCAACCTTACTTATAATTAAAAACACATAAAATAAGTCATCGTTTCTCATCCACTAGATTTACCAATATTCACAAGATTTATAAAAGTGTTTCTTGGGGTATATGGAACCCAGACTCTAACACACCTCATCACTTTTTGATGAAATTGATACATTTTTATAATGAGAACTTTCAAAAAGAAAATCAGTTCATCCCCTCTTTGGTTCCAGATGACTTCATGCCTCATCATTGCTCGTGAAATTACACAGTCCTTAGCCTGGCAGCCAAACCCTCCGTGCTCTGGATCAATTTTACAGCATCAGCAGTATTTTTTGATGCACATTCCCTCACTGAACCTTTCCAACAGCCCTATGAATTTGGGTCCAGCTGGGCCACCTTGGACTCCCAGGACTTAGCATAGTGTCTGGTGCACAGTGGGTGTTCAATAAATGTTCGATATTCATCACTTCTACTGCCTATGTCAAGCGTCATCTGTCTCAGCTTTATGATGTGCCTAACCTCTGCAAAATGTTGTCTCAGGTGAAAGAGCAAGAAGACTGGGATGCCAAGGTGAAGTCATGGTCCCTCCTTGTGACTGCGGAAATCAAAGAGTTCAACTGTAGGACGTCTGGCCTCACAGTCACGCCACTCCACCCTCGCATCTGCAAAGTGTGGTGAGGATGCCGAGGATAGCACCAAGATGACCCGGGACAAGTGGGACACACTTCCAAGTTCATCTTGGTTTCTTCCTTGAGTTCCTCTCATTGTCTCCCAATCCCCATACTCATCAGGACCTCAGGATGTTATCCTGGCATCACCTGTTCCTCCTTTCCTTATATATCAGGAGCCACAAGAATCTGATATTTCTCTTCTCCAAAGCCTGGTACCAAACCCAGGACCTACAAGAAAGAGTGTTAACTAAAAATGATCCTTAACTAGGGGAATGAGTCCCTACTGGTGGTAGTGGTGGGAGGGGGGATCTCTACGTATAGAGAACTCCTTTCCTTCTATATTCCTGTGGACACAGGCTATATCTGATCACCACAGCTCACACCACTGAGCACCAGGATTAAGTCAGTGGCACTGGCTGACTAAACAGTTGTCCCCACTTCTCTCACTTCTCCCTGAGCACTAAGCCCAAAGCGATGGAAGAGAGGGCAAATCCTGCAGAGAGTGGAGGGCCTGTCCTCAGTCAAAGAGCTATGAGTTAACCAGGCAGCTCTAGTAATCATACCACTGCCTGATGTCCATAATAGATTAAAGAGCTAGACTAGCTACCAGCTTCCCCCAGACTCATCCGAATCTTCCTGGGGAGCTCTTCCTGGAATGCAAAGAAAAGAGGATGAAAGGGAGCATCAAGGAAGTTCCCCCACAAAAGCAAGAGTAAGTCATTTCGGGCACTGGTGGTTTATAGACACTGAAATCTGGAGGCTCAGGAGGAAAACTTTCAATGAAAATATCCCTTTCAAACACCATCCAGGATTTTATTTAAAGAAGCGATTCCTTCAGAAGTGTAAGTAGGGGGTTCCCAGGTCTAGGACGCTTAAGGCCAATCAAAGAGGAGCTTCAGGCTGTAGGTTCAGCAGAGGAACTCCAGAGGAAGGCATCCCTCAGAGAAGGAACAAGACACTTGCATTGGGAGCTGGCACTGACTGAGCTGGAGGAAACAAACAGCACAGCTCCAGCTCTCCAGATGATGTCGGAACAGAGAGAAAGACACAGAGGACAAGTGCCTTCTCCTCTCTTGGAGTCTGTCCCCTCTGGCAACCTGCTTTCCCTTCCAAAGACTCCTGCACACACAAGAGGCCCCTGTGGGGGTTCGTTCCCACACCACAGCAGACCCTGGTGCCCACTCTCTCCAGGCATCAGGCTATGCTGGCCAGCCACTGACCCTTGTTCTGTCATTCTGCACTCACAACCACCTGTGAGGTAGAGACCATTACTGTCCTCGTTGTTAGGATCAGAAGCTGGGCTCAGAGTGTTAAAGAAGTTGCTGAAGGTCATGTGCCCTGTGAGAGAGATGTGCACCCAGATGTGTTCAGGTATGTTGGGTGCCATGCCGGTGGCTCAGACAGTAAAGAGTCTGCCTGCAATGCAGGAAATCCAGGTTCAATCCCTGGATCAGGAAGATCCCCTGGAAAAGGGAATGGCCATCCACTCCAGTATTCTTGCCTGGAGAATGCCATGGACAGTGGAGCCTGGCAGGCTATAGTCCACGGGGTCTCAAAGAGTCAGACACGACTGAGCAACTAACACACATGTGCACACACACACACACACACACACACACTCTCCCAAGAATCATATCTGAGGGGATCCCACGAGATTCATTCTGTTCAATGGTACAAATGATCAGGCTAACAACCCAGCTATACTCCAGCAAGGTTTGAGGGGCATAAAATCAACGTACTTGGAAAGCATGAAATGATGTACTTAATTAAGTTGGCAACAGCAGCACAGAGTAGCATCATTTTTATTCTCCTATTGGCTTCTTTTCACGAGGGCCCCAAAGTTCAGAACATTATGGGATGGGGTAAGGTGTTCTTTTCCAACAGAATTTTATAAAAGTAACTTCCAATCTCACTTCTGCTCCCACTTGCTCTGTGCATGGCTTTGGGGCCCAAGAAAGGAGGTGAAACATAAGCCGGGTCTAGGAAGACGGCAGCATTTGGGGAAGATGGGATGGAGGGCAAGGTCTGGAGGTGGGCAGTCCTCTCCTCTGAGAGCAAAGGTCTCTATTTCCAGAAGGAGACAAGCTGTGCCTGTAACACTGTCTGTAGTGAGATCATTCCTGCCCAGAGATTCCCTCTTACCGGAGATGGTCACTGACTCTTGCTGAAGTAACACCTATTGTGCTGATCCCAATGCACAAAGCTTGTCCATCATGCTCACCTCCCATCCTCAAGCCAAACTGGTGTATAACAAAAAACTGTCACTGTGTATACAGCATTGATTCTATGTATAAAATAGATAAGGCTTCCCTGATGGCTCAAGTGGTAAAGAATCCACCTGTAATACAGGAGACTTGGGCTCAGTCCCTGGGTTGGGAAGATCCCTTGGAGGAGGAAGTGGAAACCCACTCCAGTATTCTTGCTGGGAAAATCCCATGGAAAGAGGAGCCCGGTGGGCTACGGTCCATGGGATCTCAAAGAGACGCGACTGAATCGACTGAGCACGTATGGATGCATACAATAGATAACTAATAAGAACCTGCTATACCACACAGGGAACTCTCTTCAATGCTCTGTGGTGATCTGAGTGGGAAGGAAATCCAGAAAAGAGGAGCCATATGTGTATCTATAACTGATTCACTTTGCTGTACAGTAGGAACTAACACAGCGCTATAAAGCAACTATACTCCAATAAAAATTAATTTAAAAAAGAAAATATAAAAAAGCGGATATATGGATATGTGTAACTGATTCACTTTGATGTACACCTGAATCTAACAAACACAGCCTTGTAAGTTAACTATATTCCAATATAACTTTTAAATTGAAAAAAATGCTGTTCCCGTAGGGAGTGGTGGTTGTTTTATTAAATGGATCCAATTCAAAGAAAACCATTCATTTTGACAACACTCACATGGGGTGTTCCAGTAGGAAGTAGTGCCTCCACATCTGACAGACACCCCCAACATAGAGGGAGATGGCGGGGCCAAGCATCCCTGACAATTACAGTATGATAGCAGATCTCGGGAATTGCTTTACACTTTCAAGCAAGAACTAACTTGGATTCTCAGAGCAAACAAACCTAAAAAAAGAAATCATTCCCTCAACTTTGGGAACACACCCAGTCTCCCAGACCTTCCCTAATTTCTTCAAGAATGGTCTCTATGCCAACTTAAATATTGCATTTGGTTGTGAGAGGAGGACCCACAAGCCCAGAGTGGAAGTCAAATTATTCCACAAATACTGCCTACTTAAATAACGTTTTTAAAAAATATATCATGTTCAGTGGTGAAGAACTACTAAATTATTGAATTCCCTGAAGCATCCTACAGGCTTTAAAGTAGCTCATGAAACCCCATAAAAGAACGTCATAAATAGTCGAAAAGGAATGCTGGGCTCCATGTCAGAATGCCTCTACGAGCCAACGCTAAACATCTTCATGTAATCTTTCCACTTAAACCAATGATTAAACAGATTAAACAGATGATTAAACAAATAAAGATTAATGGAACAAGTAAAGTAATCAAATCTGTATGGGTGTATAAACGAATGATTCCAGACAATATTAGAACAAATTGTCTAAAACTAATAGCGAATGCTTCAGTTCAGTCCCAACAGCTTTTGTTGGGCTCTCACTTGGATGTAATCAAAACATTTGTTTAAACTAAGATGGATATGAGGCTCTAAGATGTCAGTTTCTTGAAAGGGAAAAATAAAACAAAAGCAATGTCTTCGGTAGGGATGTTGGTGTTGCCAATAAGGCTGCATGACTGAAGGGCTTGTGAACCTTGTGTTAGGGATACGTGGAAGTTTCACTTCGCTCTGTTTTGTCAAAGAGGCTCTGCTCACATGATAAATATAAGTGAGTCGAAAGAAGGTGGATCTGAGAGGAAGAGAAAAAACTGTTCAAAAATCCTCCAACTCTTCTGTTGTTGTTTAGCCGCTAAGTCGTGTCCAACTTATTGCCACCCCGTGGGCTGCAGCAAGCCAGGCTTCCCTGTCCTTCACTATCTCCTGGAGTTTGCGCAAACTCAACCATCTCATCCTCTGTCTCCGCCTTCTCCTCCTGCTCTCAATATTTCCCATCCTCAGGGTCTTTTCCAACCAGTTGGTTCTTCATGTCAGGTCGCCAGAGTATTGGAGTTTCAGCTTCAGCACCAGACCTTCCAATGAATAACTCTTTAGAAGTGTCGAGTATTAGTTGCTCAGTCATGTCTGACTCTTTGTGACCCCATGGACTGTAGCCCACCAGGCTCCTCTGTCCATGGGATTTTGCAGGCAAGAATACTGGAGTGGGTGGCCATTCCCTTCTCCAGGGGATCTACCTGACAGGGATTGAACTCAAGTCTCCTGCATTGAAGGCAAATTTTTTACCATCTGAGCTATGAAATCTCTTTTAATTATCAATCACTGATATGCTAATTACAGCATTTGCTTATCTGTTCCTTCTTTCCTGGAGAGTAGGCCAACTATTCCCAATGCACTGTGGGAAAGAATAAAATGGAATTTCCTAGCAAGAATGCTCTATTTAGATTTTTTTTTTCATTAATTAAAACTAGTGAGTTTCTTGCCCCTACTTAGAATAGTTACTTGATTTCAACCATACTGGCTGATCCAGGGGTTCTAATTTGCCACTTGTTTGTAATTCCTAGCATAGGGAATCTAAATCCTTGTTAGTCCAAGTGTGGCCCTTATGTGGGAGCCCCAACCTGTTGCTGCTGCTGCTGCTGCTAAGTCGCTTCAGTCGTGTCCGACTCTGTGCGATGCCATAGACGGCAGCCCACCAGGCTCCCCTGTCCCTGGGATTCTCTAGGCAAGAATACTGGAGTGCTTTGCCATTTCCTTCTCCAATGCATTGGGATCTAAATTTTAACATTTATCGCAGGAAGTGTTTGAGAAGCACTGATATGTGTAGTTTGGACCCTGTGAAACTTCAAAGGCAAGTTGACAAATGGATGAAGAAGGGGAAGGGCCGTTTTCATTCTTCAAGGTAAAGCTTGTATGAAATGCTTTGAAAAAGTTGCTTTGGGAAGAGTGGCTCTGAAACAAGAGGGAAGGGGGCAGGGCATAGCCTTTAAAAGAATGACATAGCCGTAGGATATGATGAAAACTGATTAGAACCAACTAGGTTCAAGATAGTAGAAGATTCAACTTCCAGTGGACATTGAGCCTCATCATACACTTACTGTAACACAGCAGCAAGCTAAATTACACACCCACCAGTGCCATGACAGTTCCAAGGCCGACCATCAAAGACTAAAATGTGGGCGATGGCCCATATCCTGGAAATCTCTGCCTCTTCCCCCAAACAGTTGGAATAATCCTCCCATTCATTAGCCTATGACATTATCCAGTCCATTGAAAGTAACCATGTGGTGTTTCGAAGCCACTCTCACCTTCTGAGATAGCCCATATTCTGTCTGCGGAGTGCATTTTCCTCTAAACAAATCCACTTCTTACCTATCTCTTTTTCTCTCAATGAATTCTTTCTGCGATGAGACATCAAGAACCTGAGCTTCATTAAGTTATGAAATTGGGTGTCTGATCTCAGTTAAAAGACCACAGATTCATGTCCCAATCTGAGCTGCATGGTTTCAGTTGGGGCGTGGGTGGGTGACATCTGCTGCAAAGTTTCAGCCAGGACCACAGAGCCTATCACTGTAAGCAGATCTCACGTATGCTGTCCACTCAGTAGGGCCTGTCGACTGCCGTGCCTGCTCTCAACGTGCATTCAGGGTAACAGACAGCCAGGTGGAATGGCTGGATGGCAAGCAAGAGAAATTAGACAAGTCTAAGGGAAAAAAAAAAAAAACTGAGTTATTTGTTCATTTGTTTTATACAAAAATACAGAGTGCCCTCCCCCACAGACCCCACAGACAAGATGCTGCTTCAGGAAAACCGTGGGCTATAGTCTGGCAGCCCTCAGGACTCCCCCTTTCACCGTTTTTCTGCTTCTCCCCGAGTCTCTACTTCATGCTCTCTGCAAACAGCTCTCTCTGCCTACAGTGGCTGCACAGATCACAGCTGCCTGCCAACAATACCTAGGGACACCCAGTATTTCCAGCCACCTAGAGACTTAGTCTCTGAGGCCAACTTACAAGTGCAAGGTGAGAGAACCTGAGATTTCTATGGATAGTGACCCCCTGATCCAGTCAGCTAGGGGGGTGAAAGCACACGGAACAGCCAGGCCTGTGGGAACCCACTCCAGTGCATGGCTGGGGAGGGAGACAGAGACACAGAGGTGCCCCCAGAAGGGGGAGCACGGCAGCTTGCCTAAGGCCACACAGTGCTGACGCCAGAGTTCGAACCCAGAGGTAGTCTATGACGGACCTCAGCCTGGATACCCAGCAGGCCCTGTGGGGCTCCTGGGCACAAGACCTTTGTGTCCCCCATTTCTTTGATTAAGGGAAACAGCCTTCTTTCAGCCTCCATGACCTTCTCTGGGTTCCAGTGGGCAGATTCAAGCAGTTGTTAGTCAGGAAAGGGATAGGACATAAGACCAGGGAGAAACAATCAAGAGCACCCTTGGGGGCAAGGTCCTGGCTTCCCATCAAGGAATATATGACCATATCTTTGAGCCATTTTGCAGATACTGAAACCCCCTCCAGAAGGGAGAAATGATTAACAATGATATGCTGACCACAAGCATGTTGACGCCAGACTAGTTGGACCTGAAGTTTGATGATGCTGACTAATACTTACCTCACCAACAACCCATCAGAAGAACGTCCATGAGCTGATCATGCTCTGTTTGAACAGTTGCTATAAAAATTCTTACTGTCTTCCCCAAATGGGGACACATGGTTTTGAGAGCATGAGTCCACTGTGGCCCCCTCTGCCTGGCAAAGCAATAAAGCTCTCCTTTTCTGCTTCACCCGAAACTCTGTCTCTGAGATTTGACTAGGCACCAGTATCCAGAGAAGCTGAGTTTTCAGCATCAGCTTCCTCTACTTCCTCTTTGATATCCTCCTGGATTCCGGCCCAGCTTGGGTCAGTGTGAGGCAAGTCAACCTTGTCATGAGCCACTTTCCCCTCTCTTCATGCTGGCCTCTCCCTTTCAACACCCAGACTCTGGTCTTCAGTACTCATGGGATGGTTCCTCATGGTTCAGAAAACACCCCAGCACTGCACTTCCTTAGCACTGACAACCTCAGACCCTGATCTCTGTAGGTGATTTTCTCCCTGATCCAGGAAAGCAATCTGTGATGTTCTGGATGCTAAAGTGATGACACGTCAGCCTCTGGAGTACCTCACTGGTGTTTGAAGAGAGGCCTCTTTAGAGATGGCTGCTGCTGCTGCTTAGTCACGTCAGCAGCGCCCGGATCTGTGTGACCCTATGGACCGCAGCCTGCCAGGCTGCTCTGCCCAGGGAATTCTCTAGGCAACGTAGAGATAGCACCTGCTCTGAAAGGTGGAAGGTGTGGGGCTGTTACAGTTTCTAGGGGAGATACTGGGAGTGGAATTGCCTCTTAGAAGTCCCTATGATTCCCAAATCAAGCTATTGAGAGAGAAAGAGAGATCAAGATAGAGAAGGAGAGAGAGAAGCTTGTTAAAATGTGAGAAATGTGGGACTCCCCTGATGGTCCAGTGGTTAAGAATCTGCCTTCCAATGCAGGACCAAGTTTGCTCCCTGGGCGGGGAACTAAGATCCCACATGCCTCTGAGCAACTAAGCCCCAGAGCCACAACTACTGAGCCCGCGTGCTCTGGACTGCATGCACCACAACTAGAGAGAGGCCCATGGGCCACAGCAGAGAGCCCAAATGCTGTGACTAAGACCAGATACAGCCAAATAAATGAACGATTTTTTAAAAGTGAGAAATGCGTTAAAAACACCAGAAGTCCAGCATGCCTTTGGTTATGCTAGATCAGAATCCCGGGAGGCGGAACTGGGGAACCTGTATTTTTAGTGAGTCTCACTCCCTCACCCCACCCTCACAGATGATGGGCATGGCCAACCCAGATGAGCACTTGGGAACCACTCAAGTAGCCAAATGGGTTAGAGGAGGTACCTTGTTCTATAGTCAAGCAGCAAGTTGGTGGTGGGCTTGAGAATGCTGGGCCTGTTGCCTTACATTCTAGTAAGTAGCTCCTAAAGCAGGGTCAGGTGCAAAGGAAAACCAAGGGGAAAAAAAAAAAAAATAAGAGCAAAACAGAAAATAAACTTTTTTAGACAGGAAGACATGTCCAGAAATAACCAGAAGAGAGACTTCAGTGTGAAGCTGGTAGCCTCACAGCAAGGATTCCAGAACCACCCTCTTTCCTGGGCCAAGCAGAGTCCTCCTCCCCACCCATCCCAGGGCACCAGCTCAAATGGGTCAGCCTGACATACTCCCAACCTGACATTAATACTAAGTGCTAAGGAAAGGAAAAAGGCAAAGTTTGCAGAGTCAAAGCGTCTCATGTTCAACCCCTGGCTTCATGCTCTGGGTGAGCTGAGTATAAGCTCCACATCTGAGTATAATATCTCTACATCTCAGTTCTGAGCCTCAGTGCCCCCAGAAGCAGATCCCAGGAAGCAGGCTGGCCCACAGGTCATTGACTTTGGAAGGAATGAAGGAACTGGAGAGAAGGACCAGCCAGTGAGACAAGCTGGAATCCTATATCACGCATACTGTGCTAAGTCTCTTCAGTCATGTCCAGTTCTGTGCAACCCCATGGACCGCAGCCCGCCAGGCTCCTCTGTCCATGGATTCTCCAGGCAAGAACACTGGAGTGGGTTGCCATGCCCTTCTCTAGGGGATCTTCTTGACCCAGGGATCAAACCCACGTCGTGTTTCCTGCATTGGCAGCTAACTCTTTACCACTAGTGCCACCTGCGGAGCTCTGGAATCCCATATAATCCTGTATAGTCCCATATTGTTGTCAGCCACTGTTGGGTGACCTTCTGAGCCGCCTTATGAAATATGTGGTACAACTGTTGCCCAGCGGGAGGGACAGAGAGAACCTCCCTCCCCTGGCTTCTACTACTCGCTGGTCAAGGGCAGCTCCATGGCTGCCTTCCTGCACACTGGCTTCCTGGACGCCTCATGCTTTAGCGTCACAGAAGGCCCAGGGTAGGAAGTGAGAGTCCCAGAGCCTAGCTGGTAAAAACCTACTCAGAATCAATCATCACAGTGCTTGGAGCAAGATGAAGGCAAAGATCTTCAATGACACCAAAAAGTGTAGATTGATAGAGTTCCCCAGAGGGTTGTTACAGGAATTACAGGATACGAGCAGGGTTTCAGCCTGGAATCTGAACTGCAAGCAACAGACACCAGCTTTGGTTACCACAAGCAGGAAGGACTCTCCAAGTTCACAGGAATCTGAAGAATAGGACTTGGAAAGTGGGAGAAAGTACTAAGGTAGACGCAGATGACTGAAGTGCAGAAGGCACGGTCAGCTCTTTGCAAGGACAGACTGCCTAGGGTACTTGCCCCACAGCCATGGCCACTGGACTCTCTCCTGAGTCCATTCAAATGGTCCCTTTGTCTTTGATAATTTGCTCATTATTCAGAGTCCAGACAGGAACAGCTGACTGATGAGATCCTGGCCACACATCTAACCTTAAATATTCCAGGATGACTAGGGAGGCAGCACCTTGCCCTATTTGCTTTCCCAAAGATACGACTGAGCCTTCCACCAAGACTTCCCCAGAGAAATCTGGGATCAGGCACCCCAAAGAATGAAAACCAACCCACCACCCGCCATGTGGGAAGTGTTCCCAATGCACAAGCTGACCCTTGGTAGATGCTAAATGAATAGCAGTTCGTGGTGTGTGATGAAGTTGTCATTCTGACTCTGTGCACCGTGCTGAAGTCCATCCCATTCTCATACCTCATAGGTGACTGGCCAGTGGATTTCTAAAAGGAACAGCAGCCCTCATTAAAGCAAAGCTAAAGCCCCCTAGGGAAGACTCCCTATGGGAAAGGGTGGCTGTGCTGACAATTTCTCAGCTGTTTTCACTGTTTTCCCTCCCTGCAAGATTCACTTTGATTTCGGCAGCCCAGGGAGGTGTCAAGTCTCCCTCAGAAGTCTTTGATCCACTCAAGCCCTGGAGAGTTTGAGGCTTTAGGCTTTGTGTTAAAGAGGGAGGCACTGGGGACTTCCCAGTGGTTAAGATCCAGCACTTCCTGTGGGTTGAATCCCTGGTTGAGGAACTAAGATCCCACATGCCATGTGCTGTGGCCAACAAACAAAAAAAAGAACTTTCTCTCTCTCTCTCTCTCTTTCTCTCTCTCTCTCTTTCTCGTTCCTTTATCAAGAAAAAAAAAGAGGGATGTACTGCCACACACCATCATGGCCTGGCTCAGTTCAGTTCAGTTGCTCAGTCATGTCCAACTGTTTGCGACCCATGGACTGCAGCACGCCAGGCTTCCCTGTCCATCACCAACTCCTGGAGTCCACTCAAACTCACGTCCATTGAGTTGGTGATGCCATCCAACCATTTCATCCTCTATCTTCCCCTTCTCCTCCAGCTTCCAATCTTTCCCATCATCAGGTTATTTTCCAATGAGTCAGTTCTTCACATCAGGTGGCCAAAGTATTGGAGTTTCAGCTTCAGCATCAGTCCTTCCAATGAATATTCAGGACTGATTTCCTTTAGAATGGACTGGTTGGATCTCCCTGCAGCCCAAGGGACTCTCAAGAGTCTTCTCCAACATCACAGTTCAAAGGCATCAGTTCTTCCTCACTCAGCTTTCTCTGCAGTCCAACTCTCACATTAATACATGACTACTGGAAAAATCATAGCTTTGACTAGATGGACCTTTGTCAGTAAACTAATGTCTATGCTTTTTAATATACTGTCTAGGTTGGTCACAGCTTTTCTTCCAAGAAGCAAGCATCTTTTAATTTCATAGCTGCAGTCACTATCTGCAGTGATTTTAGAGCCCAAGAAAATAAAAGTCTCTCACTCTTTCCATTGTTTCCCTATCTGTTTGCCATGGAGTGATGGAATCAGATGCCATGATCTTAGTTTTTTGAATGTTGAGTTTTAAGCCAATTTTTTCACTCTCTTCTTTCACTTTCATCAAGAGGCTTTTTAGTTTTTCTTCACTTTTCGCCATAAGGGTGGTGTCATCTACATATCTGAGGTTATCGATATTTCTCCTAGCTATCTTAATTCCAGCTTGTGCTTCATCCAGCCCAGCATTTCGTATGATGTACTCTGCATCATAAGTTCAATAAGCAGGGTGAAAAGATATAGCCTTGACACACTCCTTTCCTGATTTGGAACCAGTATGTTGCTCCATGTCTGGTTCTAACTGTTGCTTCTTGACCTGCATATAGATTTCTCACGAGGAAAGTAAAGTGGTCCGTTGTTCCATCTCTTGAAGAATTTTCCACAGTTTGTTGTGATCTACACCGTCAAAGGCTTTGGCGTAGAAGTTCTTCTGGAATACAGTAGAAGTAGATGTTCTTCTGGCACTCTCTTGCTTTTTCAATGATCCAGCAGATATTGGCAACTTGATCTCTGGTTCCTCTGCCTTTTCTAAATCCAAGTTGAACATCCGCAAGTTCATAGTTCACATATAGTTGAAGCCTGTCTTAGAAAATTTGAGCATTGCTTTGCTAGAGTGTGAGATGAGTGCAATTCTGCAGTAGTTTGAGCATTCTTTGGCATTGCCTTTCTTTGGAATTGGAATGAAAACTGACCTTTTCCAGTCCTGTGGCCACTGCTGAGTTTTCCAAATTTGCTGGCATCTTGAGTACAGCACTTTCACAGCATCATCTTTTAGGATTTGAAATAGCTCGACTGGAATTTTATCACCTCAGGTAGCTTTGTTTGTAATGATGCTTCCTAAAGCCCACTTGACTTTGCACTCCAGGATGTCTGGCTCTAGGTGAGTGATCACACCATCGTGGTTGTCTGGGTCATGAAGCTCTTTTTTTGAATAGTTCTTCCGTGTATTCTTGCCACCTCTTCTTAATATCTTCTGCTTCTGTTAGGTCCACACCATTTCTGTCCTTTATTGTGCCCATCTTTGCATGAAATGTTCCCTTGGTATCTCTAATTTTCTTGAAGAGATCTCTAGCCTTTCCCAGATGGCGTGGTACCCTGTGAGTATTGGCAGGGAGTCTAGAGAGTTTCCTTATTGGGTGAGGATGCCGAGTTCAGAAAAGTTGGTCCAACATCACACAGCTAGTGATCAACAGGCAAGGACACGATTTAGTTGTAAAATCCCATCTCCTCTTTTCTTTGTATGGGTCAGCTACCTGGCCCTACCCCAACATAATGCTTTAACCCAATCACATCTCAAGAAATTGCCTTTAAAAAGGCTCACTAGACACAGAAACAGGCAGAGCCCTACGTCACCCCATCACTCACTCCTGAGTAACAGCCCTTTCCTCTCTATAGGCATAAGGTTGATGACACAATACTTCAAGAGATGGCTGCATGCATGCTAAGTCACTTCAGTCATGTCTGATTCTTTGCAACCCTATGAACTGTAGCCCACTAGGCTTCTCTGTCCGTGGGATTCTCCAGGCAAGAATACTGGAGTGGGTTGCCATTTCCTCCTCCAGGGGATCTTTCCGACCCAGATCAAACCCTTGTCTCTTACATCTCCTGCATTGGTAGGTGGGTTCTTTACCTTTAGTGCCACCTGGGAGACCCCAAGAGACCATTACAAAGAGCCAGTTCAAAGCCCATGAAGCTCTACAAGGGTGTTAAGACAAAGGCTTCTCATTTGGACACAAAACGAAGTCCTTCTGGATCGGGAAAGAGTTTAGGAAGCTGTTAAGGATAATTACCTTGTTTTGACAAGGAAGAGAAAGCCAGAGATGGATAGTGACCTTCTCAAGCTCACACAGCTAGTCAGTGGCAGATCCAGGCCTAGAGTTCAAAGCTGATTCTCCAGGATTGGTGAACCTCGCATTCCACAATGCTAGAGAACATTTCCAGAGCCAAATCACTCAGCAGTTTTGTCATCTCTGCTAAAGCCCTTTGGCCCACTTTCACCCTTCCTTTGTCTTCAAATACAGCATCCTCTAGTCCCCTATGCAATTGTCCACTGGCTATCTTAAAATTATTGCAGTCTCATATGCTTATTTTAGCTACAGTGGGTCTGAAATTTACACTCAGCTTGTGTGAGCTTTTCAAAGCCATAATCAACCCCCACACACGCTTGTCTTTGAGTATAGGCCATGAAGTGCAGGCCAGTTATGGCCAAAAAAATCAAGGAGGAAAGGATTTAGCGAGCTTCAGCCCTCTCTACATTTCCTGGGTCACTAGAGAAGCTACTTCCATTAAGAATTCTCACTCGTCTGTAACACAAGAAATAAATCAGATGCTCAACCGAACCACACTGCCAGGGTGGCCCCCCCACCAAGTGTCAAGGAGTTGGCACTGTGGGCACCAATATTTATAGATCAGGTCAAGCAATGATGCATTAAGGATGTTCTAAGAAACAGAGGTCTTTACATGCTTGACATCAACAGGGGAGGATAAAAGAAATGGAGTGCTGGGGATCTGGAGAAACTTCCCAGCAGCCGAAAGGACCTGGAGGGCAGCATGGGAGGCAAATAGGGACTCCCAGGGGATTTTTAACACCCATTCCATTACCCACTAGTCCCTCCAACTTGCAGTGGTGGTTTGAATTGTGGGTGTTTCAGCAAACAGCATACCTCCCAGCTTCAATCCATCTTCGTATTCCTACAGCGCCTAGCACACAGCAGGGACCCAGTAGCTGCCTGCTGTATGCTATGCTGTGCTCAGTCATGTGACCCCATGGACTACAGCCACAAGGCTCCTCCTGTCCTGGGATTTCCCAGGCAAGAACACTGAAGTGGGTTGCCATCTCCTTCTCCAGGGGATCTTCCCAAGCCGGGATTAAACCCGCATCTTTTGTGTCCCCTGTATTGGCAGGCAGACTCTTTACCACTGGCGCCACCTGGGAAGCCCCAGCTCCCTGCTGAAGGACTTACTTAATGCGGTTAATGGCATAAGGCACTTGACAAAATAAAGTGAAACACATTTTGCTCACAGAACAGGGCTGTCCCCAGCCAGGGAACACTTCGAGTGGCCAAGCAGACACCCTTGAGTGGCAGTGCGTGGTAAGGGGTGTCACCAGCCTCCTGCCTTCGAGAGCAGCCGGTTTGGCAGAGGACACAAGTGGCACACACACACGTGGTTTGGCTGACGCTTTTCATTTTTAATGTACTTCCTCTTTTGCCTGCTTGGAGGGTGACCTTCCCGTCCATCCCAGGGAACCATCTGCCCAGAAGCAGATTAGCCTTTCTTTCAAAAGGGATGCAGAAAGAAAGATGGAAGCAATTTTCAGTTATTGACACACAAAACAGGATTATACATTGAGGCACTAGTTTTGTAAGCCAAGCTATTGTCTCAAAGAGGATTTCTAAATTCCTTTTTAGCCTCCGTTAGCATACCAACTGCCCCAGAATCCCCCTAATGAGTGGACAAATCCTGGGGCCTATTTGCCATTAAGGTTCAGCAAAGATTTGGAGTTAGACAGGGAGAAGCTATGAAGAGTGGAGGCCCTCAGTGTCCCCTGCCACACACACACACACACACACACACACGCACACACGCACACTATATGGCCCACTGCAGCAGGGAGGGGTGAATCCCTCAGCAGGTAGTAGACTACAGGGCCAGTGGGCTGGACACAGATCTGGCTGTCCCTCCCCCTCCCCCAACAGGACTGCATCCCATGAGAGTTAAAGAGAGACTGAGTCAGCCAGGGGTGTCCTTGGGACCCAGCCAAGGCCAAGCCAAGGTCTTCCCCTGCCTCTGGCTCTAGCAATGAATGCCCCCAGGCAGACAAAGCAGGGAGCACAGAGGAAATTCTTCCTAGGGACTTGGACTCAACCCTCACCTCCACACAGATTTAAGATTTTATAAGCCCCTCTATATATATACACCTGGACCCCATCTTAGCAAGTGCAACAGGTAAGTATTTTTATTCACATGAGTTAAAATGTCCCTAATGAGACTATTTAAAATGATCAAAGCCAAATATATTCAATCATATTAGACAGTTAGTTAATTTTCTTTTCCCACTGTTCAAGATTGGGAGGGAAATCTGGTTAGGTATGGGGGAGAAAAACTAGTTATATTTTATCTGCAAATATTAATTGTGTGAATAATCAGATCAGCCATATACACATCTCCTATATAAGGCAGAGTGTGATTATAGCCAAATGAATGGAAAGATAGGAAGCTAATGAAAATCCAGAGAACCAGTCAAGGATAGGATGGGCATTTCTTGTTTCTCTCTAACGAACTCCCCTTTCTCACTTCCTCCAGTCATCCTGCTTTTCCTTGAAGGACTATACCTCCCCCAGTCCACATGGTCAAGGTGAGGTTATCAGTCACAGCCCCCCTGCTCCAACCAAGGCTTAGACAGATGCTCCTCTGATCAATCAGAGAAGTGTTTATCAACTTGAAAGCAGTGATTGGCACAGGATGAATGCCCCTCTTACCAATCAGAGAAATACCTCTTGATATGAACACAGTGATTGGTCCAGGATGGATACTGATCCATGGAGGACCAATCAGTCTTCTCTGTTCTTTCATATGAAGAGGCTGAGAAGGGTAATGTTGGGAGGAGGATACATTTTACTTTTAGATTTCGAGCCATAAAGAGCCAAGCTTGGGGCTGCTGGGGAGAGTGCATACTTTTTTCTCTTTTTTTAATCCCATATGAGGAAGAGCCCTGACGTACAGAAGGAAACAAAGAAAAGAGATGGATAGGGAGAGGCAAAGTTCCAAATACACAAATTGTTCCCTGGATCCATCTGTGTCTAAAGTTAACCTTAGATTTCAGAGTGACATGAATCACTAGTTTCCATTTTTTTCTTCTCAAGCTAGTTTGAGATGAATTTCTTATCATTACCATCAAAAGAGAAGATGATTCATACAGAATGCCAAGAAAGTTACCTGGAGCAGTCAGGTCTAAACCTAACTCTTGGAAAATGGGAAGTCTATTTGAAGTCTATTTGCTTAATTTCTTTTGTTAACACAGATAGAGAACAGAGAAATTAGAAGAGAGAAAAATGAATGCAGGTACCGACAGTGGTGGGCAGGGTGTGCAGTACTGGGGAAGAGTCAGAGGGCAGAGGGAGCAGTGGGACCAGGGTCAGAGGTTAGGCTGGGCCCAAACTGTCTAGACGCCGAATAGCGAAAAGAGGAGAGTCTTCTTTTTTCCTACAAGCAGTGGAGGTCCATAAACAGTGTTTGAGCAGAATATGGCAAAACAGAAACAATCTCATGGAAGGATGGCTCTGACCTTGACGCTAGAGATCTCATCCAAAGGAACCTACAGCTCCCTGGTGGTCATCCCCATGCATTTCTATGTTGGTGGCTATAATCACAGAGAGAATGAGCATTCTATGAGAGACCTTAAGGAGCATGGAGTCCCAGTGCAACTTTTACAGAAGAAGAAATGGAGGCCCAGAGAGGGTACATGTTTTTCTTGAGATCATCATTAAGCAAGTCAGTGGCAAAAACCTAGACTAAGGTCTGAATCCCCGCGTGCCTAGATTGTGAAAGTAGTGGTAATGTCTCTATGGAGTTTTTCTCCTAGGCCAGTTAGGAGACTTGACACTTACATCAGTTTTCCATTGCTGCAGAATAAATTCGTACAAACATAGTACTAATAACTTCCAAATGCATACATATATTAGCTCAGGATTCTGTAGGTCAGAAGTCTGGCACAGCGTGACTGAGTTCTCTGCTCAAGGCATGACACAGCCACAATCAGGCATCGGTCAGGCTGAGTTCCCATCTAGAGGTGCTGAGAAAAAGTTTACTTTCAAGCCCATTCTTGTTGGCAGAATTCAATTGCTTGTGGTTGTAGGACTGAGGATACTGCTTTCTGTCTGGTTGTCACAGGAGAGATGTTCTCAGCTTCTAAATCTCATCCCAATTTCTTGCTATGTGGCCCCTCCATTTTTAAGCTGTAAATGATGTGTTGAATCCTTTCCATGCTTCAAATTTCTGACTTTCTCTTCTGCAACCAGCTGGAGGAAACCTCTCTACTTTTGAAGGGTCCCTGCGATTAGGTCAGCCCCACCCAATTACCTCTATTTTAAGGCCAACTGATTAGAGATCTTAATTACATCTGCAAAACCCCTTCATAGCAGTACTAAGATTAGAGGCTGAGAGGAGTTATGAGTCCTGGGCTTGCCAGGTGCTGCTAGAGGTAAAGAATATGCCTACCAATGCAGGAGACTTAAGAGACTCAGATTCAATCCCAGGGGATTGGGAAGATCCCCTGGAGGAGGGTATGGCAACCTACTCCAGTAGTCTTGCCTGGAGAATCCCATGGACAGAGGAGCCTGGTGGGCAACGGCCCATAGGGTCACAAAGAGTCGACATGACTGAAGTGACTTAGCACACACACACGCACGTGTCCGGTAGCCATGTAGCCATGTCACACTGCCTGTGCATGCTCAGTCATTCTAACTCCTGGTGATCCCATGGACTCCTCTGCTCATGGCAACTGGAGCGAGTTGCCATTTCCTCCTCCAGGAGATCTTCCTAACTCAGGGACTGAACCCATGTCTCTTACATCTCCTCCATTGCAGGCAGATTCTTTACCGCTGTGCCACCTGTCTAGGGGGTTATCTCAGAATTTTATCCCCACAGTACCACAGTGCCTCCTGGGATGGACTACTCATGAGGGGAGTCTGACAGCTTATTTCACTGAATTGGAGTGTGTGTGTGTGTGTGTGTGTGTGCACGTGCGTGTGTGTGTGTTGGGAAGGTACACAAATACACACAAGACAAACCTACCATCTCAAATAAGAAAACGAAGCTTAAGGTCAAAGCAAGAAGAACAGCCCACCCTACATCTGGGTGGCACACCTGTGTTGCTCAGCGGCCTCTCCTCATAACTGACAACACTGTAACCCATTCAGGTGTGCCTGTAAAATTCAGTGTAGCCACTAGCAATTCCTTGAGAGCTCGCCCATTTGTTCTTTCTGGAACCTCAATGTCCTACTACCTCTGGCATGGCCGTCTCCACCCTCCTCTTGCAATCAACCCATGAACCTCAAAAGAGCTGCACTATCCCTCACTCTCTTGGGCCAGTCTGCTTTGGTTTCTGGACAGCCTGGAAAAGGCATCAGAGTAGTGGTCTGTGCACTTGGCCTGTCATCAGGCTGCAGCAGTAGGCGGCTCAACATCTGGGTCACTGGCCTGGGTCATCGGCCAGGGACCCAGGAGGTTCACCCTGGGTCCCATCCAGCCTACCCAAGCACCTTTATGTCAACAGACTTGTCCACGAGCCATATGGTCAGTCTTCAAAAAGTGGTTGGCACTTAGCTCATTTAATCAATTCCTTTACAGAGAGCTTGGAAGGGCTGAGAGGGAAATCAAAGAGAGAAATCCAGAGGGAAACAAGGTAGATGGGAGAAGACACTGGTGTTCTAATTCTGGCCTCTGACTTCCCTCCCTTGCCCTTTGGAGCACCCCACTGCCCAGCCCCTGGAATCTCAGAGCGCCTGATGGGCCCCGCAGCAGGAGCTCCACTGTCTAGGAGAAGCAGCAACTGCCACACTGCCTTGTGCTCCAGCAGAGCCTGACTCTGAGCCTCCCAGGCTCCTGCAGTCGGCTCAGCTCCGAGCAGTTTGTTTTTTGAAAAGTCTCATAAATTTCCAAGAAACTTCTCCAGACAACTGTCACGAGGCTGCACCTGCCAAACAAACACAAACAGAGCTCTCCTCCACCAGATTAGTTACTTAATTAAGAAGAGAAAGAGACAAGGCACATAATGTGGAGATAATTACCCGTCTTGCCAAGTCTCCGAGTGTAGCGTGGCACACGCCGGCAAATTGCAGCACTGCCGCTAATGCATATTCATCCAAAGTTGTAACTGCTGCGAACATTTTCCACACAGACAGCAATATGTTCAACCAACAATCTGAGCTCCCTCTCGGATTCCAGCATCTTCCCACACCCTTCCCCTGCCTTCCCGGGTTCCTTCCTTGTCTCTCTGTGAAGGAATTTGCTAAACAAAGCAAATAGCAAACAAGTTACAAGCAAATGTGATCAAAACCCTCTCCAGGGATGCTGCTGGGAACAATCAATTCTGGACCCCAAAATGAAGTGTTTGGATTTTTTTCCCCCTAACCTACTGACTCATTTCATTTAATCTCATGTAATTGAACGGCAAGGATTTATTGAGGGTTTGTGTGCCCACCAAGTGCTGTGGAGGCACAAAGACCTGTATGAGGAGGTCTCAGCCTAAGAAGCTCACAGTCCATGGAGAGAGGAGTTCTCCTCTGTGAACTAGGTAGGGTGGGTATATGTTAATCCTATGTGACAGATGGAAACACAAGACTAAAGAGATTAACCCTACTGCTAAAACGACATAGTAACTACATAGGTGATATGGACCTTGAACCAATATTGTATGGTGTGTGTTTAGTTGCTCAATTGTGTTTGACTTTTTGCAACCCTTCGTACTGTAGCCCACCAGGCACCTCTGTCCATGGGAATTTTCCAGGCAAGAATACTGGAGTGGGTTGCCATTTCCTCCTCCAGGGGATCTTCCTACCCCAGGGTTTGCAGTTATGTCTCCTGAATTGCAGGAGGATTCTTTACCCATCGTACCTATATTATCTGACTCCAAATCCTATGTACAAGACAAACAAGGGGAGAGCCTGTCTTGGAGATGAAGGAGGACAGAATAAAAATCAGAACCTGGGAAGGCCCAGGAGATGGCAGGGGGAAGGGGTGTGCCTGCTCCCAGCTTTGTCACTTCCGAATTCTACTACCTCTGTCAAATCACTGAACTACAAAGTTACCAATTTTCTCATAAATAAAATATAGACGGGACTTCCCTGGTGGTTCAGTGGTTAAGAATCTACCTTGCAATGCAGAGAACTAAGATCCCACATTCTGGGGAGCAGCTAAGCCAGAAAGAAAGACAGTGAGATCAAAGAAATAGAAATGCTGGTAAGACTAAGTAAAATCAGAATCCTAAAACTGCTCTCTGGGATAGTGCCTGGATAGTGCTTGAAAAGACAAGCAGAGCAAAATGGAAGAACACAAAGAGAGAGGCAGGAAGTAAGATGGGAGCCTCATGCTATTTGAGGCTGATGTTATTTGAGTGTGGCTTAATATATAGCAAGACATTCTCAGAAAGAAATGGAAGCCAGGACATTTCAGGTACAGATAAATGCATGGAGAACATTCAGGAGAGAGAGTCAGAACCTGGGATGAAGTGAAGAGGAAGATCAGGTTAGGACGCCCCAGGTGCTATGGGGCCTTGAATGCCAGGGTGAGACATACACACAAAGGCATTTGGACTATAGTTTGAAAAGTGGTGCTAAGTTTAACAGTTGGCAGGCAGGCCTTTGAAGAAGAAAGTCCATGAGGAATCCAATACATCCAGAGAAGAAAGAATTTGGCCTGTTTCCAGAACATGCTCAAGTGGTCGGGAAATTGACAATGTTTGACAATGTTGTCAATTTTGTTTGAAAGTACATTCTTATCTGATATCCTGCTCTCTCTACTCAGCCTTCTTCACCCTAGGCCACCCAAGAGAGCCCATGAGAAACCATATGCAGTGTATTTTAAAAAATGAATAAATTAACTCACTTCAAAGAAACTCTAAACTGCCTTTATCATTTCAGGTTAGGCCCTGAGAACCTCAAAGGATATTTAACAGAAGACAACGGTTGACCTCCTTGGTATAATCTAAAAAAGCTCAAGACATAATATTTACTAACCCTGCTTCTCTTTTACTCTATAAATCTCTTTCTAAGGATAACAAATAGGTTTCAACTGGGATGCCAGATCCAATTCACTGGAGCTGCCTGGAGTGCAGGGTGGTAAAGTACTGTGAGGACACTCCTGATCCAGAGGGAAACCATAATTGATTAGTGCCATAATTGATTAGTGATGCCTGTCAAGGACGTGGGACGGAGGAGCGGCTACTTAGATATTTGCATCCCTGGCAGTTGTCCCTGGGCTTTGGGCTAGTTTAAGCCTTCATGGAGCCTTGGATTATTTTTCCCATTCTAAAAGGAGTAGAGAGCAGGCAAGAGCAACAGAAGCTGCCAGATACGGAACTCTTACAGTCTTAGAATGCAGGGGAAGTGGTTTTCTTCTCTAATTGCCCTTCCATGGCTAAGGGTGAGGAACAGTCTATTACAATGGTTCTCAATCTGGGATGGGGTGAAGAGGGGGATCAGGAGGGAAGGTTAGGTTGGGGCCAGGTGCTATGGAGCCTTGAATGCCAGATTATTCCCTGTGCATCAGCATAACCCAAGAGCTTTTGAAACGATGCAATGGCCCCACAGAGATTTGGTTTCAGTTGGTCCAGGGTGGGTTCAGGTGTCAGCATTATTCAAAGCTCCCCGGGTGTTTCTGATGTACAGTCAAAGTGTACCTTTGTGCCAACTGTAAACCCAACTAGGCCCTGACTTAGGCCCCACCATGAATTTTCTGTTCCTTGGGACTTCCCTGGTGGTCCAGTGGTTAAGAATCTGCCCTGCAATGCAGGGGCAGTGAGTTCCATCCCTGTTTGGGAAACTAAGACCCCTCATGCCGTGGAGCAACTAAGGCCCTGTGCTGAGCCCACACACCACATCTTGAGAGTCACAACAAAAGATCCCGCATGACACAATTAAGACCTGATGCAGACAAATAAATAAATATATCTATTTTTAAAGTTCCTGTTCCTTGAAGACCATGTGAAGGTTCTAGTCCTCTCCTGGGAGGTGCAGGAAGCTCAGTTGGTGACATGAGGCCAAGATCCAAGGATATGAGACTTGTGGGGCGAGTACTCATTCTGTCAGTATTAGATTTCACAGAGACGGGTCTGAGCCAGGCCTGGGGTCAATGGGCAGACTTTGGATAGATGGACTAACACGCATAGGATGAAGTATGGGGTCACAGAACACGGATAGCAGCTGGAGCAAGCCGGAGCAGAGGCTCTGGAGGGGAACATGGAGGAGGAAACCACAGTCGTCCTGGGACCAGGGCCACGTGGCCTGAGAAGAGCTAGCTAAGAACTGAGGTCATGAACCTGCCAGGTCCTGCCAGGTGTGAGCGCTATCCAGACTTTCTGCCTGCCAAGTCTTTCTTCTGGGAGCCCCACCTCTAGCCAGCTTCTGGCCCCAGGTACTGCTTTCTCCGTTTGTATTTCCTATTCAAACAAGTTACTTGAAACCAAATTTTCCTTCTGGCCACAACGTCTTTCAATATAGTCCAATTCCAAAACTAGGCTTTCAGAGCGGACTTAAAGAGCCTGCCCGTGAGAGTTCACTGGGGCCTCCTCCTTCCAGATGGAACAGTGGGCTCCCTTGGCTGATGTCTCCCTCTGCATGAGCCCCAAGAGTCCTCCCCACCAGCGTGCACTCCAGGGACTGCCAAGAGCCTGTTGTTTCAACTTGGCACCTGCCCATGTTGCTTCTCTTGTCCCTTCCTGTCTCCCACCTGTTCACAGGGACTTCTAAATTAGTCATCTGTTGCCAAGGAAACGTTCTGCTTCCTCTGAGGTGTGAAGCCTGAGGGACTCAGTTATGGGGGAGGGAAAAGTGATTTACCGGGGCTGGCGTGGTGCCTATGTTCATCAATACCTGGGTGGCAAAGGCTAGAATTCTCTGGAAAGGTGTGGTCCTCCTACTCCCAGCATCAGCATCAATGAAAAGGTTTGTTAAGACGCAGACTCCTGGCCCCACTCTGACTTCCTAAGTCACCACTTCTGACAGTGGGTCTCGGAACTGCTTATGGTGCCAAGAGACTCAAGGTGGGAACAGAGTCTGGAGGTCAGAAAAGAGCATCTCCAGCTGGCCAGTATGCAAAAAGCTTCTGGAGGACTGTGGCATTTCCTAGAACTTGACCACATTCGGCTGTTTCTAAAAATTATGTCTTTATCACTTGGTATTTGTAGAACTCTGTGTGTGTGTCTCCGAGCTGAACACAGAGGTGGAGAGGAAGAGACTCAAGGATTAAATAATAGAGAAAACCAGAACTGTGATTTGGAATATTTCCTTTGTGCCCTGTTAAGCAACTTCCCAATTTCTAGCAAATCCTATGAGCTCTCCCAGTGAAAACTGCATTCCCAGCTTGTTCAAGAAAACTCAGCATTTAATTAGATCTCCATTCCTGATTGAAACAGAACTAAAAGAACAGCAAAGGTCAGAACACTTTTGTGCTGGAATCTGACACACACAGCTTTGCCTGCTCCCCGGAGATCCATAGAAACTATTCCCCATGGTCAGAGAGGCCAGAGGCTCCCTCTCTATTTATGTATCTGGTGACCATTGCCACTCAGCCCTGTGACGTACTAGAAACTGCTTTGACAGCTGTAAAGCCCTATTCAAGTACGGGAGATGACTGTTCCAGGTGTTTGCTCTCCCCACTAATACTGTTCAAGCATCTGCTCCAAGTCAGCAGCTTTACCATACTGAAATAGGAGGGAAGCGGGTAGTGCACAACCCTTGAAAGAATGACATAGCCCAAGGACATGACACGAACTGGAACCAAACAGGCCCAAAGTGGCTGACAGGTCCACTTCCACTAGAACTTGAACCTCAGTATACACTCACTGTAACACATAACAAGCTAAATGGCACACCCAGAGGTGCCACAACAGTTTCAAGTGAAGTGAAATTGTTAGTCTCTCAGCTGTGTCCAACTCTTTTGTGTCCACATGGACTGTAGCCTGCCAGGCTCCTCTGTGCATGGAATTCTCCAGACAAGAATACTGGAGTGAGCAGCCATTCCCTTCTCCAGGGGGTCTTCCTGACCCAGGGATCGAACCCAGGTCTACCCACAGATACTTTACCATCTGAGCCACCAGGGAAACCCTGTGGTCACCCATAAAGACTGCAAAGTAGGTGGTGGCTCAATTTACAGAAATCTCTACCCCTTCCCCCAAATAACTGGAAATAATTCTCCCACTCATTAGCCTATGAAATTATTCAGCCCATAAAAACTCACCACACCATGTTTCGGGACCTCTTGCCTTCTGAGAGGGCCCACACTCTCTCTAAATAAATCCATGTCTTACCTATCACTCTGGCTCTCATTGAATTCTTCCTATGATGAGACATCAAGAACCTGAGCTTAAGTCCTGAGACCAGGAATGTGATCTCAGCTGAAAGATCATGGGTTCAATCCCAACCTGAGTTACATGTTTTCAATACGTCTTCTCATCCTATATTCTCATCCCTATTTCACAGATGAGTCAACAGAAACATAAATGACCTGCCCAACTCATACAGTTAGTGAGAAACAGGGTTCTGTGTGCTTCCGAGAGAAGTCCCCTTTCCATTACTCATCATCCATCCCTGCAGTCTTTTCTTGCTTTAACTGAAGCCAGAATCCTCTGCGTTGATACTGACATTGAGTCTGACCCTCACAGCATCCAAGGGGGAAGCAACACTTTCAAACCAACTCATTTTAATTTCTTCTGATGAAAACCACCCGCTGGTATATACACTTGGAGACCGTTAGGAGGAAGAAGGCAACCATAGGAGAAGCAGAAAGCTCTGGGATGTTGGGCAGTGATGCCCCATGCTGTAGGAACTGTCTACCCATCGCCTTCCTCCAACACATGTTCACCAAACCCGTACATGCTCCACAAAGTTTCAGCAGTGGGGAGGCGCATGGGGGAGAAACAGAAAACACGCCCTGCTCCCCAAGAACTCAAATTCTGACAGCTTCAGTGTGTGCCTGATGCTGAAGCTCACCTGCTCTGTACACTGGTACTGAATCAAACTTCAAAGACAGAATTTTGCGTAAAGTAGAAAAGGATAACTTTATTACTTTGCCAGGCAAAGGGGGCACACAGCGGGCTAATGCCCTCCAAACTATGGTGTCCCCACTTGGAGACTTTATAGTAATTGTTCAGAGGGTGTGATCAGCTGGTGGACATTCTTCTGATGAGTTGGTGGTGAGGTAAGTAGGAGTCAGCATCATCAAACTTCACGTCCAACTGGCCTGGCGTCTATATGCTTGTGGTCAGCCTTCCATAGTTAATTGTTAAGTATTCCCACCTGCAAAATAGCTCAAAGATATTGTTGTGTGTATCTGTTGATGGGGAACCAGGATCTTACCCCAAGGCTGTTCTTAACTGTTTCTCCCTAGTCTCTCATTCTCTCCCTTCCCTAATTAAAAACTCCTTGAATTTGCCCGTTGGAACTTAGACAAGGTCATGGAGGTTGAAGGAAGGCTTTTTACCATAATCAAAGAAATGGAGGATGCAAGAAAGCCCTGTGCCTAGGAGCCCCACAGATATCATGCATAGTGTCAGGCAGAACCCAGCCATTCATCCCTCCTTTACAAGAAGGTGAATGAAGACTTTGCTGTTTTTAAGGAGGGGATTATTGGCAGGAGGATGGGGGCATCTCAGTGACAATGGAGATGCTCTAGGGGACACATCTAGGTGGACCTGGAGGCTCATTCTCCAGTCAGTGGACCAGCAGGATTCTTCTTCAGCTCCTCTTCTTCACACAATTGATAAGCTTCCCTCTGAACCCCTTTCTCCTAACAAGATGGAGCATTATGGAGACAGGAGTCTTTGCCCAGCACATCCAATCCTGTGAGCCTGGCCTGAATGTGTCTGTGAGGTCATCCAGGCTCTGGGGCTGGGAGAACCCTGCTGCTTCTCTGCTTGGAAGTTTTATCCCAGGGTGCCCTCCTTCACACAAGACCGTCTGACACCGGATGTGTGGATGCAGGGAGCTTGCTTTGCAGAACAATGGCTATAATAAAGGTATGGGTCACACGACATGATCTTTGTGTTTTTGCAGAGTGAGATGAGAAGACAGGATGCAAAAATAATGAGGCTCTCTGCCTCTGGGCTGGTTCTGAAGGGTCAGCGATTGCTGTGGAAAGTTCTTTAAAGCCAGCTGTCTGGGACAGAGGACACAGGTGCGTGGCTTGATAGCACGTCTCCAAAGGCCATGTATCTCCCAAGGGAGTTCCCAAAGGGCACCCTGAGGTGCTGCAGCAAGGCCTCCAACCCAGAGAACACTTGCCCCTCCAAGGGCATCCTGACAAGGACCTACAGGTTCTATCATGACTATTGCAGGAAGGGCACCCTTTCCAGGACCTAAAGTAGGCTCTTGTCTAACACTGGGGAATGAATCGTCAGAGGAGACACACGTGCTGGCAATGCAAGAGACTTTATTAAGACAGGGCGCCTGGGCGGAGAGCAGGAGGGTAAGGGAACCCAGGAGATTTGCTCAGCTATGTGGCCTGCAGTCTTGGGTTTTATGGTGATGGGATTAGTTTCTGAATTGTCTCTGGACTATCTTTCTGACTTGAGGTCCTTGCTGGCGGTGTGTGTGCAGTGCTCAGTCAAGATGGATTCCAACGCGAAGGATTCTGGGAGGTTGGCAGAACATATGGACTGAAGTCTCCTCTCTCCTTTGACCTTTCTCAAATTCTTCTGGTTGATGGTAGCTTGTCAGTTCCGCGTTCCTTACCAGGACCTCCTGTCCTAAGATAACTCATGCAAGTGGTTGCTATGAGACCTGGACAGGGCAGGCAGTTTCTGTCAATGGTTTCCCTGACTTGACGATGGAGTGTTCTCTTCTCCAAGAGTCAGAAACAGACACCGATCCTATGTCTGCTCCCTTCTGCTTTGGCCCTAGACACTCAGTCTACCATTTCCTGTTTTCTTCCTTTCCTGGATTCACCAGGAGGCTGAAATGTCAGTGAGCAGAGCCCCATCCTCCTCCGGCCTCATTGGGGCCTTCTCTTAGGGAGATGGAGTTCATGCTCTGTGAGCAGAGAGGCTATGACAGGCCTAAGCTGGTGTTTTATTGTCTTATTTAATCCTTTTAACCACTCTAGTCACCTACCATCCATGCCCCTGTCTGTGTCCTCTGTGGTCAGACTGCAATAATTCTTGCCTCTATCACTTTCTTTTTCTCTTTTTAATGACATATCTTTTTGGTTTTGTGGTTTTTTGGTTTTTGTTTTTTGTTTTTTTTTTCGGCTGTGCCAGGCCTTAG
Source organism: Capra hircus (assembly GCF_001704415.2). Taxonomy (NCBI): domain Eukaryota; kingdom Metazoa; phylum Chordata; class Mammalia; order Artiodactyla; family Bovidae; genus Capra; species Capra hircus. Next base: position 83,927,793 of record NC_030817.1, on the reverse strand, counting down.
TTATGGCACATGGGATCTAGTTCCCTGACCAGGGATCAAACCTGGGCCTCTTTCATTGCGAGCATGGAGTCTTAGCCACTGAACCAGCAAGGAAGTCCCTTGACCACTCTTGAGGAGTGTGATATTGGCAAAGATTCCTAACTCCTGAGACCCCACCCCTGCCTCCATAAAATTGGCCTCTTAAACACACTGACCTCTTCCTGTGTTCTTGTGAGGATTCAAAGAGATGATGCCAGATCAAGAATATGGCACCCCATCTGGCACAAGATGGGCACATTTACACATTATCATTTTGTGCTTTGTTATTAGGAGCTCAAGGAGTTATGAGTGACTTCCTAAAGGTCACACAGCTGATGAACAGCAGAACTAGATTTGAACTTAGTTCTGACTAATTCCAGAGTTCATTTATCAGAACACCTTATGGCTGTGGGTCTAAGATGTGGTCCAGGACCAGTAGCATCAGCATCACTGAAAATGCAAATTCTCTAGTCCCATTCCTAAGGAGTCAGACACTGGGGATGCCCCCAGCGATCACCCTACCCTCCAGGGGATTCTGAGAAGCTTTGGTGTGGGGAAATACAGCAGGACAGTCCCTCAACTTCCCTATGGCCTCAACCCACCCCTCACTCAGATATAACTTCAGAACTTTTTAAAGCTCCATGAAGGAAGTACCAAGCAAAGCAAATCCTTAAGAACTGAGAGGATGAGGCACAAAGGAGCAATTAGAATCAAGGAGGAAGTCAGCACTAACAAGAGGGTAGTTATTTTGAGTGAATTTTTAAAAAACAACAACAACAACATAGGTGAGTCACATCTTCAGAAATTCACAAAATCCCTCTCCTTCTCCCATGCCTCCTTTGTGCATCCTCTCTCCATTCCTGGTCCTAAGAAGGGCCACAGGGACCTGCAGTGTTTACGATCTTCACCAATTGTGTTTCTCCCTCCATGCAACCCAGGCTGTTAAGAACAGGGGCGACTGGGCGTCAACAGCTGCCACAGTGAGATCTAGAAAAGAAAAGGGGAAAGAAAGACATGCCCCTTTCCAAGGGAAACTGGAAGAAAAAGCCTAGGAGACCCCATGTGCTTGTCAATGGAGGGACTGGGCAAGCCAGGTGCCTAGGACATCAAATTGAAGGAGACACTTGCCAGACCCAAGAGTATGTACCTCTTGAAAGTCTGCACCCTTGCCCTGGCCCTACCTGAAGGTAAACCTATACTTTGACATTAAAATGTTGGCTTCTCCCAGATAAGTCACCTGAGTCAGGAGAATCATTTTATTCTTTGATTGGAAGAATAATTGGAAGAATTGCACCCACACAATAGACAGGTGAGGAGGGCCCAGAAATCTCAGCTAACACCTGCTTGTGACAGTCGTGCCTATGGAGCGAGCCTGTCTCACCACACCAAGGTGGGGCCCATGCTGTTGGTACAGCACCCTAGGGACCCCCGTGTGGGCCCTCCCAGCTGCCAGGAGGTAGTGCCCGCCCATGCCAGCTGCCAGGCCAGCCTCTCTGTGCTCAGGAGCCCTGCAGAATCTGAACAGACAGCAGGTGGGAACCCCACTGGGGAAGGCAATGAAACTCACAGCTATAAACGAGTTTATTATTGTTGTTAACTCAGGAAATAAACATCTCGAGCCCTAATAAAATGTTGTGTTTTCTGTCTTTATGTCTCAGAGCTGAGGTTTTTCCCATCACCACAGCTGCCTGGAGCTGGTGACAGGGCCAGGGCCTGCTGACGGGGGTCTCGGGTGGCCCCTCCCCTGTCACTCAAGCCCCACCTAGTTCTTTCAGGAGGTGTCAGGAAAGGTAGGCACAGTGGAGGGACTTGACCAAGAAGGAAACTTCGTATGAAGGAAACACACACACACCTCAGGTACCTCAAGAAGCATGATCAGGAACTTCCCTGGTGGTCCAGTGGTTAAGGATTAGCCTTCCAATGCAGGAAATGTGGGTTTGATCCCTGGTCAAGGAACTAAGATCCCACATGCCACAGAGCAACTGGACCCACATGTTGCAACTACTGAGCTCCTACACCACAGTGAAGATACTACGTGCTACAACTAAAATGCAGCCAAAAAATAAATTCATTAAATATCAAATAAAAAAGAAGCATGATAATTTCCTCTCTGTTCCAGTGAGGTGTGTGCTGCACGTGGTTGCAAGTGTGTATGCTGAATGCGCTTTACATTATGAACACTCAGTGTGGAATTGTGGTGACAGGCCAGTTTCAGCTTTCTCTGAGACTCCATAGAGATTATGCAGAGACCCTCCTGGGGCTGACATTCTATAAACTCATGAATGGATTTTGAGGACAGGGTTTCCTTGACCAGGTAGACATGGACAAATGCAAGTGAGGACAAATCCATTGAGAATCTTGGGGTTTTTTTCTGGCCATGGGTCATGTTTTGGTCGGGTCAAATGCTAGTTACTGTATCAAGTAAACTTGAAATCATTAGGGGCTTAACACAAAATAAATTTATCTCTTGCTCCACGAGACTGTTTCTGGTTGATGGGCAGCTCTCCTCCACGTGGTGACTCTGGGATCTAGGTTTTACTCATCTTATGAATCTGACCTTCTCCAGGAGTCTCTGAGTTCTCTGACAGAAGGCAAGCTCCTACACCATTGGTAAGAACTAGTCTTATGGCCCAATGGTTTGAAAGGGAGCCTGGGAGATGTAGTCTCTGATTGAGGAATGGCCTTGTATATGAAATTCTGGTAGACAGCTGGTGGCAGAGACCAGCCTGTTAGAGGGATGAGCAAAGAAGCCAAGGGCTCAGGCTCCCAGCATATAGGGCTGAACCTGGCTGCCCCAAGACCTTCTGGTGGGGCATCTACCCCACCAGAAATCTTCATTGTCACCAAGGTCGGGGGAAAATGGAAGGAAATTGATGGGTGACTCCGCACAGATGCTCTCAGTTTCTCCAACTGCAAAATGGCATTTCTAAGAGTCCTTATTAACACTTTCCTGGTTGGGTCAGGATTACATAAGATGACACATGTGAGCACCCTCACCCCATGATACCTGCACTGTGAATGTTAATGAAAGGGGAGTCTCCATTAGAGCCAGTGAAGCTGGGAAAGAGGCAGTTTCTGTGGCTGTGGGAAGGAGATAGTCTACTCTGCCCTCTGTCCTAACAAACGTCCCCAAATCTGATCCCACAGTCCTTACATCCGAGCCTGGCCAGGGCCTTGTAAGTTAGAATCACGTGTGTCTTCTTGGTTTAAAGCCACTCAAGCAAAACTGAACTGACACCAAACATCTTCCCTTAGACTATGACTGTGGACACAAAAATCACACAGAGAGAAGGAAACAAACTTAAAAAAAAAAAAAAGATGCAGTTTCAGCTATAGATGCTATAAAGCTATATTTAGTGCCAGTTTAGCACAATCTTATACTGCCTTACATTATTTGAAGGTTTAAGTGAGTCCACCAATCCAAAATAATTACCCTGCTAGAAGCTGAGAGAGAGAGAGAAATAAGAGATGTGATGTCCTATTTTCGAATAGCTGATGACAGTGAGGACCTGGGAAAGGACAGCCATTCTCCTTTAAATGAGAACCCCTGTCCTGATAATAAACAAGGGCACCACAGCTGGGATGGCTCCAAGGGAGGGCAGGGGTCACCTTGCTGTGTACCCTACCAGGTTACGAAGTTGACTCTTCCTCTGCGGTCCTTCCGCTTGGTGATGGGCGTGGGCGTGCACTGGTGGGGATGTGAAATGGGCCTGGCTTCCCCACAGGCATACTGGCTCTCCTATCTTCACTGAGCCCCTTGAAAAGCGTCTCGACAGATGTAAAGAATCAGAGTTGAGCTGTGCACACAGTGCATCCGAAGGTCTCCTGCCTGGCCAGCCCACGCACCACAGGTTGCATGAAACTGCTCTTAATGCAAAGGGAACAAGACGTTCTCTTCCGCTCTTGGGGCTGGCCCACATGTTCTACAGACTCTGCTGCGTGCGTGGTAAGGGCTCCGGACATCATCAGATGCAATCAGTGATGCTGCTGGGATTCCCCCCTCCCCCCTCCTTTGCCTTTTCTCCCCACTCTCTCCCTCTACCCAGGCAGCTGAGACACTCAGTCTGCAAAGAATATTCTTTGCTTTACCAGATTCTCCTGCACCAATCTGAGGGCTCTAACCCAACAGGAGGTTAATGGTGTTTGTGTGTGTGTCTGTGTGTGTGTCTGTGAGTGTGTGTCCCCCTCCTTGGCCTGATTGAATGGAAAGAACACAGACTTGGGGGTCACACTGGTCTGGGTTCCAATCCCGACTCTGCCACTTACTCGATGTAACTGTGGGCTAACTGTGCAACCTTCCAAAGCCTCACTTCCCTGTGTGCAAAATGGAGGACATCCCCACCAGGAGACCTTTTGCAAGGGGTAAAGGATGACATGGCAGATACTAAAGAGCTGTTAGCTCCCTTTCCTTGTGCATGCATGAGTGTGTGCTAAGTCACTTCAGCCATGTCTGACTGTTTGTGACCCCATGGACTGTAGCCCGCCAGATTCCTCTGTCCATGGGATTCTCCAGGCAAGAAAACTGGAGTGGGTTGCCATGCCTTCAAGGACATGGGTAGCCATGCAGCCTCGCTTCTGTACTCCACTCTGGAATTTCCACCATTAGAACTTCATCCCTTAAGCCTCTGATCCTTGTGAAAGTCCAGCATCCACTGGGAGAAAATCTGCATAGTAGAAAGATCACAGAGTGAGGGGGACTGGGAGACACTGAAAGCGAACATAGAGACATAGATTCCCAGCCTGCATGGCAGGGAGAGCCTAACTCTGGTTCTAACCTAACCGATTGGCAGCAGGTTCTGGGCGTGCTGTGTCGAGGCTGCTGTGTTGAGGACTCTGAGGTCACTTTTGGCTTGGAGGAAGGAGGCATGCCTGGTCAATTGGTGATGTCCGTGAATGAAGACAAGGAGGTCATTGGGTCTCGAAGGGCGTGGGAAAAGAGGGCTGGCAGCATCCTAGGTGTTTTTGTTCCTGGGTACTCAGTTGACTTGTCCTCTGCCTGCCACAACCCAGATTATTCCTCCAGGAGTTCTTCCTGACTGATCTTCCTAAGCTTTTCCTTCCCTTTGCTTTCCTTTCTCTGGACCAAAGCAGCCTGACTGGCTACCGAGCATGGCTGTGCTTTACTGTAAGCCCAGCTGCTTCCAGCCAGAGCTGGCTCTTGCCCACAGAGGAGAGCAGCTTTGAGCATGCAGCACCATGCCTCAGAATCCTTCTCCCCAAGCCTCATTACGATATTGTCGATATTCCCCTCGAAAGGGCATCTCTCCCGACGCCTTCGCCTTTTTATTAATGTGTGTGAAGGCAAGTCAAGCCTGATTATCATGAAGACAATTGCTAAATCCCTCCTGGAGAAGACTCATCCAGACTGTGTAGGCGGTTTAATTTCAAAGACCCATTAATTGGCAAAATTGCTTAAGCAGCTGCTCTTGATGTCATTTCAGGACCACGTTGTGAGACACAAAGAGGAGGGGAATGGGAAGGAAGGGAGGAAGAGGGCTTCCCAGTGGCCAGCCTGCTCAGCCTTGTGAACCAGGCCATCAGCCCAGCATCTGCCAAGGTCCACTCTCCCCAGGTAAACAGATATCAACACGAGGAAGACTATATCATGACCTGTGTCTGCGGGTGTGCTCAGCCGCTCAGTCGTGTTCAACTCTTTGCAGTTCCATGGACCGCAACCCATCAGGTTCTTCTGCCCATGGAATTTTTCAGGCAAGAGTACTTGGGTAGGCTGCCATTTCCTCCTCTAGGGGATCTTCCTGACCCAGGGATCGAACCCACATCTTTTGCGTCTCCTGCATTGGCAGATGGATTCTTTACCACTAGTGCCACCTGGGAAGCCCCCAGCACATAGAGCCTGCCATAAATAAAGGCCTAAATAAAGTTTTGTTACAAGGAACATGCAAGGTTTATGTGCATGGATCATAAAGCTGTCCATTCATTCAATAAACATGTGCCAGGCATGGTGCTGAGTAAAGAGTGTGGGCCTCATTTGAGAGAGAAAGTCTGACAAGCTATCAAGGGATGTGGACCTGGGGAGATTCTGAGGTGAGCGTAGCACTCCCAGCTCAGGAGACTGGAGAAATGTTTGCAGGGAAGAGACTCAGAACTGGAATATGGGAAAGGGACATAGCAAAGCTTTTTGACACCAAAGCCTTGCAGAAAGCAACAAATACAGAAATAAATATCTAAGTGTTCTAGTTAATATTCAGAAGACAGACAAATCCTGGGATGAGCATGTTTTCTAAAAAATTACTGAAGCATAACACATGCAGAAAAGAGGATATATGTTAAGTAGATGCCTCACTAAATTCTTTATTATTATCCCCCTTATAACTGCCACCCAGATCAATAGCTAGAATATTTCTCGCTCCTGAGAAAGCTCCCCTCCCTAATGCCTCCTCCCTGCCACTGACATCCCAGGAGTAACCCCTTTTTTTTTTGTCTTTAACTGTGATCACCACAGATTGGTTTTGCCTGTAATCGTAGAGAAATCTTTCAGTTCTGGCTTCATTCACTCAACCTTATATCTGTGAGACTCATCCATGTTGTATAGAACTATTGGAACAAATAGGCTTTTAATGAATAGGCCCCTATGAGCCCAATTCTGGCAAAGACTTCTCATTACCTATCACACATCCATTTCCCATTCTTACTAGCAGAACTCCAATTTATATAGGGTGGTTAAACACACACCCACACAACTGTAAGACTACATTTCCCAGACTTCCTTGCAGCCCAGAGTAGCCAATGAGACATCAAAAACCACTCAGTAGGGCTTCTGGGAAGCTCTTTACAGGGGACTGAGTCAGCCAGGAGGCCTCTTCCACCTCCCTCCTCCTTATGCCTGGTGTGTCGACATGATTGGAGAACCAGGGGCCATCTGAGGCCCTGAAGAGACTTGAAGATAGGGCCACATGGTAAGGAATGCAGAGCAGAAAACCAAGAGTCTGGATCCCTAATGACGTCCTGGACCCTCCATATGAACCCTGGATTGCTTTCCTCCAGGCTGATACTTGGGTTTTCAGTTACAGGCGGGAGAACTGAATCCTAACAACTAGACCATATTGGTGCCTGAAACCTCCTGGTTTCCATATGGTGCACATGGAATAAAATCCAGATTCTTGGCCATGTCCCCCATAGCCCTGTGTGATCTGGCTTACTTTCTGAGTTCCTCTTCCATTCCCTCCCTTGCTTTCCATTCACAGGAACCTTTCTCCTCCTCAAATACCCAGAGCTCTTTTTTGCCTCAGGGCCTTTGCACATGGTATCCCTCTGGCAGGAGCTCTCTTTGCAACATCTGCCTGGTTTCTCCCATTGTTCAATCTCACCGTAAGCACCGTCTCTTCAAAGAGGCCTTCCCCAAGTACCTGATTGAAACTAGATGCCCCTGGTATTTTGCATTTGGGCACTTACCATACTTTTAAATTATACAGTCATTTGTTTATTTGTTCAAAGCCTGTTTACTTCCACTAGACCTCAGTTCCATGATGGCAAGGACTATGATTTTGACATATGGCAAGTACTTCAGGAATATTTTTGAGTTAATTTATTAATTTGAGGGAAATAGAAAGGAAGTTATAGTCCCTAGCTGAGAAATCAAGTAGACTACAGACCTCGGCTCTACAATAAAATGAAAGCAATAATATATAAGATACCAAGATGAGTCAAACAGAGAACCAAGAGACCAAGGCCAGATTGGTGGGGGGATGTCAGGGACTCATACAAACAGGCAGTGTTCTGAGAATCTGCAGAAGAGGACTTGAGTGTGATCAAGGAAGCCTTTGTAAGATGAGGACAATTATAAGAAAGAGAAAGAAAGCAAAGAGCAATCAGTAGACGGAGGAAAGTCTATTCATTAGGACTGAGTTCAGTTGTGACAAAAGTATCAAATTAGCAACGTCTTAAAGAAGATAGAAGTTTGTTTTACTCTCACATAAAGGACCTTGAGTCACCAGGGACATTTGTGCTTTCTGCCGTGCTTCTCTGCCATCTTGAGCACATTACTGGATGGTCTGATATGGCTGCTCATGCTCCAGCCACTGCATCCAGAATCCATGAAGCAGGAAGAAAGAAGAGAAAGGGACAACAGATGCATGCCAGTTTCTCTTACCATCTCATTGGCCAGAATCTAGTTATGTAGCCTGTCACAGCTTCAGGGAAGTCTGAGATAGGCAGTCATGATTCTGAGCCCAGATAAATGTCAGGATTCCGTTATTAAGGAAGAAAGACAGGGTGGATACTGAAGTATGCCGTCGCAGCGTCTACCATAGGACAGGGAAGGCATTCCTTTTGTCAAGGTGTGGTAGATTGCAAAGGGGGCCGTGATGCACTGAGGCTCCTCCCGTCTGGAGGTGGAGCCTGTTTTCCCATCCTTCATACCTGGACTGACTGATGACTTCCTTGGGCCAACAGCATGCAGTGGAAGTGAGAGTAGTAGGGGAGCCATTTCTAAGCCTAGGCCTCAAGGGACCTTGCAGCTTCAGCTCTTGCTGCTCTTCTAATCCTGCTGCCGCAAGAACAACCCTGGGCCAGCCTGCCAGAGGAGGAGAGCCCAAGAGCAGAAGAAGCGAGGCACTCCTGCTGACAGCTAAACCACCACCAGACACACAGGCGAGGCCATCCAGGACCAGGCGGCCCCCAGCCCACACTCTCTCAGCAGAGTACAGACATGTGAGCAAGCAGACTAGAGCTAACCAACACGTGCGTGAGCTGTAGCGATCGCGCTTTTGAGTCACCACGTTTTAGTGTGGTTCCTTACACAATCGTCTTTGGCAATAGGCATCTGACACAGGTGGGCAGGATGCAGGTAAGGAAGTGTGGGAGGCCGAGTGGAGACGAGGCTTCTTGGGAGGCTGAGGTCAAGTCTGCTTCTCCCAAATAGTCCCAGTGATGTTTATTTATTCCAAATTAAGAGTCTTCCTGAGAACCAAAGTTCTTTCAAGGTGCTTTGGCTGGAAGAGGGAGTCCAGAGTCCCAGACTCCAAAATTCCACCATCTCTAGCAACTGTGTGGCAAGAAGCAAGCCCCACCCCCTCTGCTGTCCCCAGGCTCACCGTCTGCCAGCGATGGTGTGCACTTAAGACTCAAGGCACCTTCAATGTTTATAAGGACAAAGTAAGCTGATGAGGAAGCGAAGAAGAAGAAGAAGCTGGAACGTAGAGCAATGGGTCGTGGGACGTGGATTGTTGGAGAAACTGCTGTGATCTGGAACAGAAACAGTGGCTCAAGGTAGAAAGAAAGTGCTCAGTGCCGCCCCCAAGTGGCCATGGCTTGCCTCTGGGGGTCTTTCAGGTTTCTTAAAGGGCTGTTTGCAACCACACCTTATTCTTCCCTGGCAGAATCCCAAGACCCCAAAACAAAAAGTAACTTTGATCTGCCTAAGCTCTCTCAGTGAGGAGGTGACAGCTGGAGTTTCAGCCCAGACCTCTGGGTTTTGGTCCATTGCACTTGCTACACTGATTGCTCTGACACCGTATAAGTCGGAGGGGCTATGGGTGTGAGACCTTGGGGCCCCAGATCTTGGATGTCACCAGGTCATTCCCTCCATCCAGTTGTGATTGTTCCCTGGACCTCTACACCTCCTCCACATCAGAGGAGCAAAGAGCTAATGGATGCCCCAGGTTGCACTGAGCTAAGACTGCTCTGGCATGTTTTTATGGTCACACAGCTCCGCTCCCAAGAGTGAGCAATGGTCAGTCCCCATCTCCCCCAGTGCCACTCTGAGCAAGAAATACTGGCCCCAGAATGCAACTGTACTGCCTTCCCACACCCAGGAGGGGAGTGGGCACCTCTGCAGCTCTAGTGCCCAGCAACCTGCTGGTGAACTTGGCCCCCGGGGACCATGTGGGTTTCAGATGCTCCCCACCCCCAAACCCCACTTAGAAGCCTCATCTGATTTCCTGGCTTCTGCCCAAATTGCTGGTTCCTGCTGGGACTGGCCACCTGTTCAAAACCCCAGCTCAACTGAACACAGTGACCAGCAGTGCCCCCAAGTAAAAAGGAGCAGATGTTCCGGGTTCAAATATCTGCTCTGCTATTTGCTGGCTGTGTGATCCTGGGCATTTTAGTTAACCTCTCTGAGCTTCATACCTGAAATAGACATGATAAACCTCACCCCTGCCGCCCCCCCCCCCCCCCACAAAAGGTGGTTGAAAGAATCCAGAGCAAACTTTTTAAACAAATCATGTTATCCATCCATCCATCTATCCGATTGCCTCTGGTCGTTCTGAAACGTAAGGGGTACATGTGGTCTCTCAGAGCCCCGTTCTACAATCTCCAATTCTCCCCTATCCCCGAAAACTACATTTCCCAAGCTCCCTTGCCCGCTGGCTTCTCATTACGCTCAGCCAATAGGAAATACGGAGGGAGATTGAAAGGCAGGAAAGAGGGAGCGCTGGCTGGGGCCCTGGGGGCTACAGCAGCAACGGAAGCAGTTTCAGCAGCATCTGCAGACTGGTGGCTCAGACAGTAAAGAATCCGCCTGCAATGCGGGAGACCTGGGTTTGATCCCTGGGTTGGGAAGATCCCCTGGATGAGGTCATGGCAACGCACTCCTGTATGCTTGCCTGGAGCGTCCCCATGGACAGAGGAGTCTGGCAGGCTACAGTCCATGGGCTCTCAAAGAGCCAGACAAGACTGAGTGACTAAGCGCAGCGCAGCTGCACAAGAGCAGACCCTCAGGTTCCCACTGGGTGGCCGCACCCAAACATGGCAGTGGGGCTGCACAAGGGCTGCGGGCGAAAGGTCCCAGGACAGGAGCGGCTTCTTGGTGCAGGGTCAAGAAGCTTCATTTCTATTTGCCCTCTGACCTTCTAGCCCCTTATAGCCAATCCCTCGCATTATATCCTTGAAACATTTAGAGCAGCTCTGGTCTCCTGCCTGGGTCCTGGCAGATGCCCTGGACATCAGGTGGTCCACATCTGGAGAATTTCTCTCTTTGAGCATCCTTCACTGAACTCTAGCCCAGGCCCTTTGGGTGGATTAGACCACCTGGGTACTCCCCCCACCACATACATACAAACACACACAGCCTGACCCTCAGACCAGTCCCAGACTTGGGGCTCAGATGCTGTACCCCTCAGGTCAATGAATTGAATGAAACCTTGCTTCTCCAGTCTGTAAATGGATCCAGCCCCTCCATTCTATTTAATTTCCCCACCCGTCCTGGCCCCAGGCCTTGTCTTGGCCCCGGCAGTCCTCAGCTCACTCATTACCCACCCCTGCCTGGGGAGCCCAGCCACCCCAGTAAGAAAGAACCCTAAAATGTGTTTCCTACACACCCCTTGGACAAAGCAGAGGAACAAATGGTTTCTGCTGCCAGCACAGCTCAGAGGTGGCTCTGGGGCTAGAGCAGCCCCATAAACATCTTCCAATCTGGCCTCTGCTCTTCAGAATTACAAGATGCGATTACGCCGACTGTACAGATGAAAACAGTGTGTCTCAAAGAGTTGAAGTGACTCGCACATGGCTTTCTTCTGGGAAAGGCTTCCATCTGACATCAACACTCAACTTTTCCCATTGATGGTTCTTCCAACTCCTCTGCCTTGTCTTAGGTGTTCACGGGGGTCAATGCCCCTCACTCCCATCACACGGAGCCCTCAACTCAGGCTGAGTCCCAGGTCTTGGACTGTCGTGTCCTGAGACCCCAAACAAAACACATCTCAGATTCCATGTCTGTTAATTGTTATTTTCTGTCAGAAAGGGGAAAAAATTAATCTATACTAAAGTGTCAGTGATCTGAAGGATCTTCTATTGCTTAGAAACACATTTCTTCTGGATCGAGGTCTTCAGCCCATGGAGACCACTGCCTCCAGCTGTGCAGGATATGTGGTCTCCTCCCTGGTGGGCACTAGCTGAGTGACTAGCCATCCACCCACCACCACCTGAAGTCACGCAGTGAACACTGAGACAGTGGCCCTGCCTTTCCAGAGACCATGTTTAATCCAAGAAACACCCTGTTAGAAAGAACTCATGACCATGGGTCAGGAGACCTGGATCTGATCTGGAATCTTCCATAAGCCCCTGACTCTCTCACTACGGAATTCTGTCTTCTCTCCAGAAAAATCAGGGCATATGTTTGTGCAAAACTGAACACCTATATATGGACTATACGAGGCAAGGTGGGCCTCCCCTGTTGCAGAAATGAGGGGGCAGAGAGTTAAGGACTTGCCCAGTATCTCACGGTTTAAGAGAGTCAGAGTCTAAGGGACTGCCCTGGTGGCTGAGTGGTTAAAACTCTACGTTCCCAGGGCAGAGGGCAGGAGTTCAATCCTGGTGGTGAAACTAAGATCCCACACGCTGTAGGGTGTGGCCTATAAAAATAAATGAATAAAGTCTGGGGACTTTGCTGGCTGTCCAGTGATTAAGACTTAGCCTCCCCATGCAGGGGGTGCTGAGCTCAGAGAGCTCAGATCCCACATGCCAAGAAAACCAAGGCATAAAACAGAAGCAATACTGTGACAAATTTGATAGACTTAGAAAGAGAGAGAGAGCCAGAGCCTGACCTTGGACCCTGTTCTCAGGCTCTGCCTCTCATCCTTCTGTAGTCACTTGGGAGCAGGAAACTTTGTAATCTGTAAAGGCTCTTGAGGGTTTATGCCTGAGCACCCATGAGCATCCTAGGCAGCACGGTGGGTGGTGTCACAGGGCCACCAAGGTCCATGAGCTCTGTCCATCTGGGCGGACCCTTCTCCAGCTGAAGCTCTGAGCTGCCTCCTCAAGGTGCTGGGTGGAATCCCAGCATTTCCCCCGCCTGCCTGGGCCTGGCAAGCGGAGCCTGAGAACAGATGCCCGGCACCTTGTTCTTGGCGAGAGTGACGGATTTGTGGGTCTCCTTCCAGGAGCTGCACTCACTCCCCCGGTACACGCTGTGTCAGCCCATCCCCAGCTAGTGAAAATAAACAGAGCCATTATCCCTCCGCTGACTGCCACGTAGTCTATTTATACCACTTAAGACGCGGGATAAATGGCTTCTCAGTTTCATAATGAAAGGAATATTTCATTTTGCAGAGCTGGGGAACTGTTTATTGAGTATAAAAGCAACATTTATACTATGTTTTGATAATAAACTGATCTGGAAGTTGGTTCATTTAGACAATGGCTTGCATCTGAATTGGTTGTCTCTGCTGAGATTGGTGTGGGTGGGGAGTGGGGTGTGGGTGGGGACAACAGGGGTGCAAAGTGCCTGCGGTCAGGGGGTGCTCAGGGCCCTAAAATGCCCTTTCCATTGACCACATCAACTCACCAGTCCTTGCAGCACTCTTTTGGGTGGTACCGTTATTATCCCCATTACACAGGTGGGGAAACTGAGGCACAGAGAAGCTCAGAAGCTTTCCCAGGTCACAGAGCCAGTATTAAACTGTATTAAGTTGTACAGTTTAAATTAAATGCAAGCAAACTGGTTCCAGAGCCCACACTCTTAACCACCATGCCAAAGATTTGCTTTCAGCCTGAGAAAGGTTTAGAAGATGACTTCTCTGGTGGGCCAGTGGTTAAGAATCTGTCTTCCAATGCAGGGGATGCAGGTTCGACCCCTAGCCAGGGAACTAAGATCCCACATGCCACTGAACAACTAAGCCTGCACTGCAACTAAAGACGCCCACATGCTGAAACCACTGAGCCCACGTGCTCTAGGCTACAGTCCAAGGGTCACAAAGAGTCGGACAAGACTGAACTACTTCACTTCACCACAGAAGATTCTAGGCCTGTGGTACAAGAATAAAGAGGACCTTATTCTGAGTTTGCATCATCATTCCACTTTCCAGCTGTGGGCTTTTTTGATGAGGAAGAGATAACAGTAAATATTCACCCAAACCAGTTCATGTTCCTCCTGGATATGACCCCTGAGTCTAGGCAGAGCCATGTGACTAGCCCTAATAAATGGAATGTGGTAGAAATGAGACTTGCCACTTGTAGGCCTGGCTCCTAGAGCCTCCACAAACTCCTCTTTTTATGTCTACCTTGCTCATTTGCTGGCTGAATGCAGAAGATCCTGAGGAGGACTTTGAGGGCATTACAGTGTTAATTGCTCAGTCATGTCCGACTCTTTGCAACCCTATGGACTGTACTCCACCAGGCTCCTCTGTCCATGGGATTCTCCTATAGCAAGAATACTGGAGTGTGTTGCCATTCCCTTCTCCAGGGAATCTCCCCAACCCAGGGATCAAGCTCAGGGCTTCTGCATTGCAGGCAGATTCTTTACCATCTGAGCCACTAAGGAAGTCTCTGAGGGAACTAAGGTACCCTCTTAAGCTAAACAAAAAGGGGCAGACACTTGAGTCACCTCTTGGAAGAGAGGTGCCCAGCAGAGCTGTCTGATGGCAATACCCACACTGGGCATTCCGTCAGTGATAAGAACAGTGCACTCTCATTGGGTTAAATCACCAAGAACCATATGCTTGTTACTGCAGCAAAACCTAGCCCATCCTGACTAACACAACTGAAAAGAGGGTACCTGATGTCTCTTATGTGTTCAACAAAAATAATTACTGGAAGGGCTCTTAGAAAGTAACCACTTCTCTGGATAAATACAGATGGAGTCTGTGAAATAAATACCCATATATCATCTAACTATATCCTTCTAGCTCCACCTATAAATTCTCAAAAAGACTGAGCATTAATAATCAAGAGTAGCTTCAACATCCAGAGAAAAATAGCTTAGCAACTTTTCCACCAAATGGTAATTTCTTACCAAACTTACCATTGCTTTGTACCACTTGCCTTTAAACACTGCTCCATCTGGGAGAGTCTAAGGCCAGGACTGAGGTGCCTTGGTCTTCGCTTGAATCTTTCCTGGTGGGATTTTCCTGTCCACTGCTCTTGAGGGTCTTCTAGTAAAGATAAGTGATTATTGGAGAGAGGCTCAGGCCCTAGGAGAACTGATGTGGCCCAGGAAGGAGGCAGGGGAAAAGAATAGAGGACTCCACCTCTAGAGCAAGAAAAAGCAGCAGGGTCTGTCCAGGCAAAGTGAGGCATCAGGCTGAGAATTGCCTTTACCTCCACCTATTCTCTTCTTTAAGAGATGCCATCTGAGACTTTGGGAAGTAGACCCAAGCCCAGCTGGATCTAGAGGACAAGTGGCCAGTGAACATACAAAACTATGGCCACCCTCCCAAGGAACCTGAGAAATAAGAATTAGAACCATAGTATATTACGGGAAGCTTTAAGCGGTGGCCTTTTTTCAATTATAAAACATGTTTCGTTTCACATTTTGGAACTCAGAATATGTCTTCTAGCCCACAGCATATCACAGTATAATTAGGGGCATAGATGAACAGCGCTTTGTCTTTTTCATGCTACATAACATAACAGTGTCTTAGATTAGATGAAATATAGTAGAGATGTGGTCAGAATCATTTATTAAAAGTGCATTCCTTTGTTCAACTAGAAATTTTAGTGCTGTGTTTAAGTCTTGAGGTACAGGTTAAGATAGCAGGAGATAAATCCCCAAGTTACCAGCTGGAGTAGAGGTGCCCAGCAAAGCAAATACCAGATTTTAAAAAATACCTACTTGATGGCACTTAATCACCCAAAATACCAAGATTACAGGATTTCAGGAGAGAATGGCATATGTAGTCCTAGAGTACTGACCACGAGAATTGCAGTCTTTATACTAAAGTTACCTCTGCCTGAATGTGGAAGACTGTCCTACCAGGATACGTCTGACACATTGCTGGTTAGTCACTCAGTCCTGTCTGACTCTTTGCAGCCCTATGGACTGCAGCACACCAGGCTTCCCTGTCCTTCACTCTCTCCAGGAGTTTGCTCAAATTCATGTCTATTTAGTCGATGATGCCATCCAACCATCTCATCATCTGTTACCCCCTTCTCTCACTGCCCTCAACCTTTGCCAGCATCAAGGTCTTTTCCAGTGAGCTGACTCTTCACTTAGGTGGCCAAAGTACTGGAGCTTTGGCATCAGTCCTTCCGATAAATATTCAGGGTTGATTTCCTTTAGAATTGACTGGTTTGATTTCCTTGCTATGCAAGGGACTCTCAAGAGTTTCCTCCAGCACCGCAGTTTGAAAGCATCAATTATTCAGTGCCTAGTCTCCCGTGGTGGCTCAGACGGTTAAGCGTCTGTCTACAATATGGGAGACCCGGGTTCGATCCCTGGGTCGGGAAAATCCCCTGGAGAAGGAAATGACAATCCACTCCACTACTATTGCCTGGAAAATCCTATTGACAGAGGAGCCTGGTAGTCTACAGTCCATGGGGTCGGAGTCGGTCACAACTGAGCGACTTCACTTTTAGCCTTCTTTATGGTCCAACTCTCACATCCATACATGACTACCAGAAAAACCACAGCTTTGACTAGACAGACTTTTGTTGGCAAAGTGATGTCTCTGCTAGACACTTAAATAGTCATTGAATTAATTAGAGTCTAGGACTAAGGAGTGACGTTTCTTTAATTCTCTTTCTCTTATATTTTGCTTCTCACCCTAGCCTCCCCTATTCCTCTCTATTTTCTATTATAGGGAGTCACAGGGGAAATTCTCAAAATTATAAAACATTCACAGGAAATCAGCCCTTCTTTCAAGTCTATTCCCTTCCTGTGCCCCAGCCCTTCTTTAAAATATACAAGTAATGTTAATAACTGTTACCAAACTCAGTATTTTCAATGTGTCGGGTCTGACACTCAATACTTTTCATGCACTGTAGCATTTTGTTAATATTTTCTTATGGTTTTTAACTCACCATTCTTTGGAATGTAGTTGTCTACCTCTTGTAAATCTCTTTTCAACAAACTAAGAAAAGATTCAGAAAACAAAGATCATGGCATCCAGTCCCATCACTTCATGGAAAATAGGTGGGGAAACAATGGAAACAGTGACAGACTTTATTTTCCTGGGCTCCAAAATCACTGCAGCCATGAAATTAAGACGCTTACTCCTTGGAAGGAAAGTTATGACCAACCTAGACAACAGATTAATAAGCAGAGACATTACTTTGCTGACAAAGGTCCATCTAGTCAAAGCTATGGTTTTCCAGTAGTCACATATGGATGTGAGAGTTGGACTAAAAAGAAAGCTGAGCTTTTGAACTGTGGTGTTGGAGAAGACTCCTTAGGGTCCCTTGGATGGCAAAGAGATCAAACCAGTCAATCCTAAAGGAAATCAGTCCTGAATATTCATTGGAAGGACTGATGCTGAAGCTGAAGCTCCAACATTTTGGCAACCTGATGTGAAGAGCTGACTGGTTGGAAAAGACCCTGATGCTGGAAAAGATTGAAGGTAGGAGGAGAAGGAGACGACAGAGGATGAGATGGTTAGGTGGCATCACCAACTCAATGGACATGAGTTTGAGTAAGCTCCGGGAGTTGATGATGGACAGGGAGGCCTGGCATGCTGCAGTCCGTGGGGTCACAAAAAGTCAGACATGACTGAACTGAACTGTAAATCTCTTAAGAGGGGGATTAGGTCTTTAATTCTTTGTCAGCCCCTGTCCCCCTCACCTGGGACTGGAACTAACATTTAGCAAATATTCACATGATGGAGTAGATGAAAGGATGGATGGATGGACATATGGATGGATGGACGTCGATACAATTATTTACACATTTTTAATTCTTGTGCCATTAAGAAATAGGCCAAAAGAGAGGTTCCCTACAACAACAGAGAGTACGAGGTCACCGAGGCAGGGATAGATTTCACAAGGCACAGCCGATTTATTCAACACTGCAAATGAGTAAAAATGATAAAGTTCCCCCAAAGTCCAGAAAACCAGATGTGCATCTGCGCCTAGTCAAATACACATGATATATTCTTATTAATAAAGCCAGACTAGTGTCCGAAAATTATCCAAGGAAAACGTTCGCCCACCCACAGTGATGGGGGAAGCGATTACTTATTAATAAAGCAATAGCTAAATCTAATTATATCCCCATCAGAGGCAGTTGGTAATAAAACCGGGCTGGTCTTCCAGAGCTCTGTGACCTCGCTGACCTCAAATCAAAGTTTAAACCATCCGTCAGCTTCCAATACATTCCCAGCACACCTACCAATTATCAGCACCCTGGTGCCGCTGTCTGCCGGGGGTCAGAGGTCACAGTGTGCACCAGAGAGCTGGGAGCTGGAACGGGGCTTTAGAAATCTCATTATCCTGTTAACCATACATTTATCTGACAAGATAAAAGAGACTAGGTGACCAAGCTATCATTAAAGATTAATAGAAAGTATAAAAAATTCAGCTGCAACCAGCATTGCTGTTTAGAGCTTGTGATCGGCCTGACAGGGTTATTAATCAGAGCGCCAAAAAGATTTAAGTCTTGCTCTTGATATTTTCTATTTTTGTTTTTAGTTTAGTTTTTTTTTTTTTCCCCCTTCCCTCTGTCTCAAGTCATTACTTCGTCTCTTACCACCCCAAACCGGAGGTCAAAGGAGACTCCTGCTAATTGGCTCTTCTGGTTTCAAATCATAACCCATTGGGCCAATTATAAAATTGCCAGGACTCAGAGGTAACAAGGGATGCGGCAAAGAGATGCTGGTGAGCTAGGGCAGCAATTCAAGCTGCCTACGGGTCTGCCGCCCTGTCTCACGTGCCAGGCCTGTGCATCAGTGGGGAAAATCAATAGATTTTTAAATTAATTCAGCCCTAGAAGGCACACCCAAGCCCCAAGATGATTTCCCCTCATTTGTGATTCCATTTCAGTTTTACACAGATTTTCAGACCACACCTAACCCAGGAATCAGAGGGCAGCCTCTGTAGTAAGGCTTAGGGATTCTTAGTCTCTGCAGGTCTCTCCTTATCACCCACCCACCCACCACCCTGCTTCTTCCCTGGCATCGCCCTTCCCCATTTTGGATCATAAATCAATGTCCTTTTCCTATTACCTCTGAACGGTGTGCGTTCAGATGACCACTCGGCAGGCTCCCCTTTGGCCTGGGGCCGAGGCCGCAGAGCTAGGAAGATTATGTAGGGAGAGAAGGAAGCAGTGTCCAAAGTGAAAGAGAGGCTCCAGTCTGCCCTGTGGGATTTGTGCCTCACAGTTCCCACAAGTCTGTTCAGCAGAAGCCCTGGGGTTGGCACAATCTCAGTTGCACGCACAGGATGTCCACCAGGCCTGCCTGGCCTCACGTCTGCAGCCTCTCCACCACTCACTGGCTGACCTCAGGAAAGTCACCCAGCCTCTCTGTGTCTGCTTCCCAGACTGGGAAACGGGAACAACCCCCTCCTCCTCAGGGTTGTTTGAAGATCAAAGGGAAACCTTGAGTCCAATCTCTTCTGTTGTAATCACTTCCTGACTTGCTCCAGCATCCTCTGGGTTCCATTAAAGCTAATCTGATAAATCAATTAAGAATAAAATTCTATTGACCAGCCTCTGGCGAGTTGCCAGAGTTCAAGGACAGCATTTTATTCCTCTTCAACTTCACCCTCCCCACCCACTCAACACTCCTCGCCAACACACACAGTAAGTGAGCTGTCTGATGACCTCCCCTTGCAGATCACAGCACTGTTCATGCCTCACACAGCCCAGCATACGCCACAATGACTGCTCCATATGAGTTTGATGAAGGAACGAAGGAATGCCTGGTCAGATGGAAAATCCAAATCACCTGCTGGGAGGGACATCCAGGTCAAAGACAAGCCCATGGGAGTTAAGGATTCAGTTCAAGGATCCTCGGAAGGTGAAACAGAAAGAAAAATCAGGCAGAGAAGAGACCGGTGGGGAAGAGGAGAGAAAGGTGGTCAGAGAGGGCGGCTTGGGATTAAAGTCAGGCACACGCTCAGCCCTTGGAAAGTTAAGACTCCAGCTCTGTGGCTCAGGGCTGGACCAGTCGGTTTCTAGAATCAGGCAGCTCTGAAAAGGATGGAAATGTCACTGGTGGCTGTACGCCGGGAGAACCACATCCAAAGATTGCCTCGTTTTCCTGGGAAGTCAAGCAGGAAGAGGGGAAGGAAGGGAGGTCTTCCAGCAGGAGGTTCTCTTGAAAAAATGACATTTCAAGGAACAAACTTGTCATGATGTTACACAGAATAGAGGAGGAAAGAACGGGGCTGGGAACTGAGAGAGAAAGCTAAAGGAATCGTCCGGGACTGACTCCACGAAGGTCCCCCTTGCGATGGTGATGCTTGGATATGATGGAAGACCAACCAGCAGCCCACCTCTCATGTTCCTGCTCCTTGCATCCAGGCACAGCCTGTCTGGTAGGTCCCCCCAAGACCCACATTCTGGGGCCAGGCCCAGTTCCACCAGGTAAATAGAAAGGAAGTTAATGGTTACTGCCTTCATTTCTCTCTCCTGATTCCCTCTGATTGTCCAAATCATTGTCTCATCTGCAAAAATGTGGTGTTTTATATTCAAAGCATTACATGTCTAACTAGCTGTGCGTCTAATACAAAATTTCATCTCAAAGTGTCTTTTTCCCCAGAAAATAGTTTTCTTTGAAGCATCAACACCCATTGTTTAAAGATCCTACACTAGGAAAACAAATCCAGTGAAAGATAAAACACTCACGACAGTAATCAGGTGAACAGGCTGGCTTTGAAGACAGAAAGGGGGGGATAGCTTCCTTACAGCCGCACCCTCAGAAAAATCTTCTGAAAGAGTCTGGAGCTAAGAAAGGTGTGTGTGTATGTGTGTGTGTATTTGTCTGGGTGTATCTGGATGTATGTGAATCTGGGTGTATCTGTACTCACGTATATGTGAGCACTTGTCTGCATGTTGGAGGAAAAAGAAAGAAGGAAACGAGTATTAATTAACAGCCTACCATGTTCCAGTGTTTTGGGCATTAACTTTATTTAGCTCTCTTGTAATGTACCCATTTTACAGCTAAGGAAAGTGATACTTAGGGCAACAAAGAAACTTGCTCATCTGCCCATGTCAGAGCTGTACCCTCAGTCATAGTCAAACCCATTTTTGCTGAAAGTACTGAGGGAATCAAAGTAAAATGGTTTTTTCCCAGTGGCATCTCCATACCGTCTCAGATCTATCTGTATATTTTATAAGCATTTTACGAGTGCCTTCTTCCTAAGCATAGAGGTAGAAACGTTACATATGTTGTCTAATGCTACGCTCACAACATTTCTGCGGACAAGTTTAGCATTCCAATTTCAGAGATGAGATAAATGGAAGCACTGAGAGATTAAGTGATTCCTCTATTCGTTATTGCTATTGTTTGTCCCTAAGGTGTGTCTTACTCTCTTGCAACCCCAAGGACTGTAGCCCGTCCGACTCCTCCGTCCATGGGATTTCCCAGGCAAGAATACTGGAGTGGGTTGCCATTTCCTTCTCCAGGAGATCTTCCTGACACGGGGATCGAATTTGCATCTCTTGCGTCTCCTACATTGGCAAGCAGATTCTCTACACTGAGCCATCACGGAAGCCCAATTCCTCCACGGGTGGTGGTGGTTTAGTCACCAAGTCGTGTCTGACTCTTGCTACCCCCTGGACTGTAGCCGGCCAGGCTCCTCTGTCCATAGGATTCTCCAGGCAAGAGTACTGGAGTGGGTTGCCATTTCCTTCTCCAGTCAGTTCCTCCATAAGGAAAACAGTTTTGTTTGACTCCGAAGCCTGAACTCTTGACACTCTATCACACTGACTTGCTTCATTACAGCCAAGTTTTAAGCCTTGAAAATTCAGAATATCGGTAGATAGGAAAACCATACACATATAAAAACCAGAGTTGTCTCATGATGATCTGCATATAAAAGACAGCAGCTCCCCTAAATCATTAAAACCCATATTCTCCTCATCTTCCCGCTTTGTTACCACCCTCGGTATATTGGCTGCCATGGGCCAGCTTTCCTCGTGGTCACAGGACGGCTGCCACAGTGCCACACTTGATACACAGTCCTGACAACAAGCCGGAGAAGAAAAGGGACCAGTTAACTCCTATGTTCTCTCTCTCATACCTTTATTTTCATTTCCATTATGTTGTGTCCACTCCTCTAATCTTTTCTCCGTGCATGTGTATGGAGACGTTGGGAAGACAGTCACCTAATGTTCCAAAAAGTCTTTTTGTACTTCAATGCATTGTTTGATTTGTTTTTGTAATAAACAGACTTTTTTTCTAAGAAATAAAATGGTGAAGTCAAGATTTAAACAAACACAACCAAACAGAACTTATGTCAGTCACCTGCTTAAGATATACCATTGTCTGCCCCACTGCTGACAAGATAAAGGCCCAGCTCCTCAGCAGAGTACACAAGGCCTGCGGTGGGCTGTGGTCCCCACGGTCTTGCCCTGGGACACAGGTCCTCAGACGTGTCAGACACTTCCTTGGCTCTGGCTGCTCCCTCTGGCTGGAAGACCTCTGCTTCCCTGCTCTTGGTGAAAGCCGTTCTTTCCTCAAAACCCAAGCCAAATGACTGCTCCTTGGAGCCTCCCCAGAAAGCTCCATCAGAGGGTATTTCTCCCCTGTCCAGGGGTCATAGAATTGTATAGAGAAATCTCTTTCTTTTTAAGTATGCTGTACAAACTATCTTGCCCCATGGTTAGTTCGGGACAGTGGTGTGCTGGAGTTGGCTTCTGCTCTCAAGACCTAATTCTCTGCCTCTCTGCCAAAGATGCCACACTGACACCTTGAAAGCGGTTATGGTGAAAGCATGCGTACTGTGGGAACTGGCAAATGCTGTGATAGGGTATCATGCTTTCCCTGTGGGAAGCTGGTTATTAGACATTTACCCCAGTTTGGATAGGTATCCTTTCTGTTCCTTCCCAGATACAACTCACTGAGGTCAGCCTTCCTCCCTCCAGCACGGTGCTTTGCTCAGGGCAGGAAGTTAACATCTAGATTCTGGAAATGTGGTGTAAACAGAAGGACCATCCAGAAATATACTCATTCCCCAGCTGTGGGCGTAGCCCGCCCTCAGCCTCGCTGTAGGCTGTGCAATGCAGATTCTTGTATTCTTCCTGGAGAAACCCATCTCCGCCTGCTGAGAGGGAAGAGGCAGGGCTTCAGGGGAACAGGCAAGGCAGGGGAGCAGGTGATGTCAAATTGCCCCAGGCCTCCTCAGATCCCTAAATCTTACACAACAGAGAGACTTCAGTGACTCTGGAAACGTGAAAATGAGCCAGATGGTTCACAGGTTTTGGAAAATGCAAGAAAAAAGTGAAGTCACTCAGTCATGTCTGACTCTTTGCGACCCCATTGACTGTAGGCTACCAGGTTCCTCCATCTGCAGGATTTTCCAGGCAAGAGTACTAGAGTGGGTTGCCATTTCCTTCTCCAGGGGATATTCCTGACCCAGGGATCGAACCCAGGTCTTCTGCATTGCAGGCAGACACTTTACCATCTGAGCTACCAGGGAAGCCCAATGGTTAATTCAGCCCAAGTAGCATTGATCATGTGCTTACTGAGGGTGTCCAAGGGGGTCTATCCAGTTACCCAAAGTACTGTCTCTGCTTTCTGAGGGAGATTGTAAGTGACAGGAGAGTAAGAAGCGGGCCTGGGTGAGAGTCTCACAGGGTCCCTAAACCCCCAGGTGTGCAGCCATGGCCCACCACACACCCACGTCTACGCGGGGCACTAGGGGCTGCGGGGGTCCTCAGAGAACTGACAGGCTCAGCCCTGAGACCAAGCCATTCACGCCACAAGACTGTGCGGCCATCCAAACTCATACCTGCATGTGCCCTGGAAGCCCGTACAAGAGGTAGGGGCTGGGTTCCTGTCCCCATCATGGTGCCCAGTCTGCAAGCCATTCTGAGTCATGTTTGTTGAAGAAATCAGTCTGAGTCCAGGTCCTCTGCACCGAGTTTCCCCACACCAACCATGAGGTGCCTGGGCTTCGTGGGTTCCCACCACATCAACTTTGCCACTTCCTGTTTCTAGGTTTGAGCCAGCCCAGGGCTCAGGAAAGACTGAGTGCTTAGTGAGTTGTCCCCGTGACCAACCTGCCCCTCCTCCCTGGATCTGCCCCTGTGCAAACCAATGTCTGCTGCCTGGAGCCCGCCCAGCTGGCTCGGAGCCCCTCCGGTGCCTGCCTATGGGAGCTGTTGACGAGCTTGAGATGAGAGGGAGGCTCAGCTCATGTCCACACCACTATCACTCAGCTTCCTCGAGGGGAAGGTCATCAGAGGCACGTCAACACCCTGGCAGCTGCTGTTCCAGGCAGACGAGACGGGGAGGGCTTGGGGACGCCTGGACCCTGCAGAACCAGCCTGTGGTGGATAAGAGCCGAACCACAGGAGGGGAGCAAGTGGGCCTGCACTCCACCCCAACAGGCTTCACGAGTGCATCATCTCCTCTCCCAGCCTCTCACAATCCCATCCTTCTCCACAGTTAGCATCTGCCTGGGGCACGAGCCTGGGACCTTCTCAGCCCAGGTGCAGCCCCCGTCACATCTCTCTCCTTCTTGTAATCCCCACCCTCCACTTGTCAGGCCTCCTGGCTGCCTCTCCCTCCATTTCCATTTTCAGAATATATCTATCTCGAGCCTAGGACAAGCCAGGGACTCTGCCGGGCACTGGAGAGACAGGCTTCACGAGTCTGGGGAGAAAGGGAACAGAGAAATATTTCTTCCTGCAATTTCTAACTAGATGCTTTACAATTTCTTTCCTTTCCTTTCTAACATGACTCCATGGAGAGATACTCTTGCCCCATTCTTCAGCTGAGGCTCAGTTAAGGTGGCATGTCTTGCCCAAGGTCACTCTGACCTCCAAGGCCAAGATCGTTATGGATGACAGCTTAACGGGACTGAGCACCACACTTTGAACAAACCTAGAAGTAGGAACCAGGCATACACCTGTTCACCACACCAATTTTTACATGTGTGTCCACCCCTCCTACCCCAAATAGGGGTGCATTGGGGTCAGGTGTTCCCTGGCTGGCTGGCATCTGAAGCCTCTTACAGGGAGGTGTCCACTTGTTGACAGCCGAGCTCTTTAGTCCAGGAAGCCTCAAGGGGGTGTGGGTGGGGTTTCCATTCATAGGAAGCTGGGGGCAGGTTGGGGTGGGCAGGGTGGTATGACCACTCCTGGGTCGGGGG
The DNA here is from genome assembly GCF_001704415.2 of Capra hircus. Lineage (NCBI taxonomy): Eukaryota > Metazoa > Chordata > Mammalia > Artiodactyla > Bovidae > Capra > Capra hircus. The sequence continues at coordinate 83,902,848 of NC_030817.1, read as the reverse complement.
GGAACCAGCCTGGGACCCAGACTCAGGCCAGCCTTTCTGGGACACAGCCCCATCAGAGACCCAGCCTGTCTTTGATGCTCCCACTGTCTGCCGCTTCTCCAATTCCTCTGCTGGTCTTTCTCCAGGCCCCCACTCTTACCCACTTTGACTCTCCCACAGAAGAAGGCCCCAGTCTCTTTCTTTCTCCCATCAGGTTCCAAGAGTTTACATGGAAATGCTAGAAGGTACATTAGACTGTAGCTCCAGGGTCAGTAAAGACAGGCTCTGCTTCCCTGAAATCCAGAGCCTAGATGCTCTACCCACACACCCTACACACGACCCATGCCACCCCCTCCGAAGACTTTTCTAGAAGGAAGCGGGACGGGAGACACAAATGAACTAACATAGTTTCAGTTTTCCTATCCCTACCCCAGGAAACTCAAAGAGGCTGGCTAACTTACCTGAAGACACCAGGGGGAACTGCAGGGGTCGCCACCTGAGCCAGATTTGCACCAAGCCTGCGTGTGCACCAGACCCTGCCCGCCTGGGTCTCCTGTCTGTGTTAGACAGCTCTTGCACTTCAGTGCATCATCTCCTCTCCCAGCCTCTCACAATCCCATCCTTCTCCACAGTTAGCATCTGCCCGGGGCATGAGCCTGGGACCTTCTCAGCCCAGGTGCAGCCCCTGTCACATCTCTCTCCTTCTTGTAATCCCCACCCTCCACTTGTCAGGGCCCCTGGCTGCCTCTCCCTCCATTTCCATTTTCAGAATATATCTATCTTGAGCCTAGGACAAGCCAGGGACTCTGCCGGGCACTGGAGAGACAGAAGCGAGCGAGCAGGACAAGGTAAGGGCTCCCTGCTCTCGGAGTAGACATTCCTCTTAACAGAGGCAAGTAGATGAGCCTCGGACAAGAGACATGCGCTAAAAAGGCTCACTGGGAAGGCAAGCTCACCCAGCCTGTCCCTCATGGTCCTCCATTGCGTTTGGCCTAACTGGTCCCCTCACTTGACCTTGGGGAGGAGATGGGGGGCAGGGAGACCTACAGGAAAAGACCAGCCCAGCCCTTTTGAGTGTGGCACTGTAGATTTTCTCACTCACTCTGGAAGGTCGAGATTATCCTCAGGATTGTCCCCAGGTACAGATGACAAAGCTGAGGCTTTGGGAGGTCACTCAGAGACACGGGACCCAATGTAGACCCGTGCTGGAACCCAGCTCTCTTGACCTCTGGCCAGCACTATTTCCAAATTATGCTGCCTCCCAGACCAAATATGAGATGGCAGCTTCCCCCACTGCCCTCCCCACATGCTCCCCTAACCTGTCTCAGCCTCCCCTCCACCCCACCCACCTCAGCTCCTGCCAAGAGCACAAACCAAGGAGTTCCAGAGACAATTCCACTAGAAGGCATTCAGGAGTTGTCATTCATGGCATAGACTGGATGCTAAATTGATCTCAGATGAGAGCTTTTAGGGGCTTATGGCTCAGTCATACGGAATCTGCCTGTCAACACAGGCGATACAGGAGATTCAGGTTTGATCCCTGGGTGGGGAAGATCCCCTGGAGTAGGAAATGGCAATGCTCTCCAGTATTCTTGCCTGCAAAATTCCATGAACAGAGGAGCCTGGCAGGCTCCAGACCATGGGGTCGCAAAGAGCTGGACACAACTTAGCAACTGAGCATGCAGTGGAGACACAGACAGAGAATGGGCTTCTGGGCAAGGGTATGGGGGAGGAAAGAGAGGGTGAGATGCATGGAGAGAGCAGCATGGAAGAATCCACACTAACATATGTAGAATCAGTAGCTGATGGAAATTTGCCGTATGACTCAAGGAACTCAAACTGGGGCTCTGTAACAACCTAGAGGGGTGGGAAATGGTGGGAGGTAGGAGGGAGATTCAAGAGGGAGGGGACCTATAGCTAATTCATACTGATATCTGGCAGAAATCAAACCAGTATTCTAAAGCAATTATCTTTCGATTTAAAATAAATGGTTTTAAAAAATGCGAACCACACCACATTTCAAGGCTGCTCTCACCTTCTGCAACAGCCCACACTCTGTGGAGTGTATTTCTCCCAAGGCTGCACTCACCCTCTGAGACGGCCCACACTCTGTCCGTGAAGTGTGTTTCTAAATAAATCCACTTCTTTCCTATCACTTCGTCTCTCACTGACTTCTCTCTGCAATGAGACATCAAGAACCTGAGCTTCACTGGGTCCCGAAACCAGGTCTGTGAACTGGGTTGGGAGACCATGGGATTTGGCCGGTTCAAGAGCCGGCCATGTGGGTTCAAGTCCTAATCTGAGGTGAATGGTTTCATGGTGAGCTCTAGAACCATGGTGAGCTTCCTCCTCTTTCACGGAGGAAGCCCGCATGGCTAGTGTGACTCTGAAGCAGAAAGAGCAGGCTTACCAGGGCTGTCGGCAGGGTCACACCAGGTGGTGAGTCATAGGATACAGTAAGGCATTTGCCCTTGATCTGGGGCAGTGAGGAGGCTTTAGGGCTTTCAAACGTGTCTGCATAGTGAGGAAGGGGCCAGCAAGTCAGGGGACAGCTTGATGGGGCAGAGGTGGTGGCGGGAGACCCACTGGAGACTATAGCAGGGTCCACATGGGCGACCTTGATGCTTTAGAGGCAGGTGGTAACAGCATGAAAAAGAGAAGCAGGCACACTCCAGGATACGCCAACAGCAAGGCTGAGCGATGCGCTGCAGGTGGGGGTGAGACACGGAAGGCGAGGCTGGTCCGGTTCCCCTCTATGGAGACCCAGGTGGAGAAAACCCGAGCCTGGGATCTGATTGATAAGACTGAAAGACATGCCCAAGACCTTCCAGCCAGCCTCCATTTGGGACTCCTAGTCAGTTTCTGAACATGTAGCTCATGCTGAGCAAAGCAGAGTCCAGGTGAGAAGTGTAGGGCGGGGGGGCGGCGGGGGGGGGGGGGGCGGGGGGGGGGGCGTTGCTTTCTCTTGGTCCCCTAGTGAGATCCTAGAGACAGACCCGGGGCATCAATCTCACACAGCCTGTGATGCATGGGGCTCAGATGGTTAGCCAGGGGTACTGAGAACATTACATTGCCTGGAAACTCAGATTCTATCTCCGTTTAAAGTAGTCTTGCTGACGATAAAATGCTATCAGGTATGCAAAAGCTCTATGGATAGTACTAAGCATAAATGAAAGCAAAGTATTTTTATGACAAAGTTTGGGGCGGGGTTGAGATATGAAGATGAGAAGGAAGAGGATCACAGGTGGGGGTTGGCACAGCCCAAGCACAGGCCTGGGGATGGGAGAGGGCAAGGCCATCAAAAGGGGAAGGTGGGGAGACCAGCTAAGTGCTTTCATACACGTTATCTTGCTAGGCAGTCATCACAGCATTCTCATTAAGGTAAATATCATGTCCTCATCTTTCAGATAAACACAGTGGGGCAAGTTGTCCACGCTCACCAGTTTCTAAGTGGCCAAGCCAGCTCATCTCACTCCCAAGCAGCCTGGCCCTTAATAGATGAAGAATTGCTTTCCAGGTTAAAAGTTAAAAGTGGCTTTTAGAGGATGACAGCCTTCCCAGGAACTAGTTGAGGGGAGAAACCTTTAGTGGCCAGGACCTCTGAAGGTCAAGTTTAACAGCCCAGGGCAATTCTGAGAAAGAAATTGGCCTTTCTCAAAATGGGCCCCTGCAAATAAATGTGCTCTCATTTCAAAAGTCCAAATGTCACAGAGGCGGTGGGCAGGCCAGAGGGGTGAGGCTCTGCCCATGTGACTCTCTCTCCTGCAGCTGCTCCAGAGGAGATGGAAGACACTGTCTGCTGATCAGCAACTTGGGCAAAACTTAATTGCTTCCCCGAACCTGAAACATATCAAACTGCATAAATAAATGTGCTTTAAATTATTAATAAAGGCATTTACATCTGAAGCCTGAAAATTAATTTAATTTCTTATGCTAAACTGGCTGGCATGGCATGTGATTTGAAGATTCAAAGACACAAAGAGTAGGGAAGAAAAAAATGGGAGCGGTTATCTTGGGCATTTTGCATTTATGATCCTGGGGGATAATAAGAAGGAAGGAGTGGAAAGAAAGGGTGGGAGGAAGTTCTCCTGCAGATCCAGATGAAAACCACTTCATCATGCGAAGGAAAACAGACAGGCCACCTTTCTTCAGGGCTCTTGCATATTGAAATGCACTGGAAAACTCAGGGAGTCTGAGTTTCCGGGGTGGGGGTGCTGAATAGCTTGGCTTTCTCCAGGGCAGACATAATTAGAGCCAAGGTTGGGATGGATGTATCAGATGAGCTTGGAAAGTAGGCTAGGAAGTATCAGCTAATGCCTGTATGGCTGGGGAGAAAGAAGCCAGAGACCCCTGTGGGTGGGTCCCCACAGCCCAACCTGGCACTGCCAGAGGGTCATCCCTTCAGCTTCCAGAAGCAAGGTGGCACCAAACATTCTTGCATCAGAACCCCAGCTCAGCCAATTATTAGTTGAACATCCTTGACCCAACCTCTTTCCTCTGAGCCTCAGCATCTTCATCTGCAAAGTGGGTTAATAGGATCTATCTCACAGCGTTTTGGTACAGATGCTGTGCAGCATTGGGAATTGCCTGAATCCAGACACTATTTGGACAAGTGATAGTGCTACTGCGCTCTCTAGTATTTCTGATATCCACTGAAAATGCCCAGATACCTTTATTTTTTAGGAGAGAGAGTAAAGGAGATGTTGGGCTGGGAGCTTGGTCTAGGGAGACAGCAGAAAAAGAGAGATGATATGGGACCTCTTCTCATCCAGCCACTGGGACAGGGCTGAGCTCTAAGATCTAGACGATGGAGAGTCAGAAGTCAAAATGGGACTTCCCTGGTGGTTCAGTGGCTAAGAACCTGCCTTGCAATGTAAGGGACACTGGCTCAACCCCTGGTCCAGGAAGATCCCACCTGCTGTGGGGCAACTGAAGCCGACTGAGCCTGAGCTCTAGAGCCCGCAAGCCTCAACTACTGAAGCCTGAGAACTCTAGAGCCAGTGCTCTGCAACAAGAGGTGCCACCGCAACGAGAAGCTCTCGCACCACCACTAGAGAGCTGCGCAGCTAGAGAAAGCCTGCATGCAGCAACAAAGACCTAGCACAACCCCTCCCCCAATTTTTTTTAATAAAATAAAATTATGTTTTTAAAGTCAAAAGGTTTTGTAAGGTTACTGGAAGCAGAGCTGCCTTGTAACCCATGGAGGTGGAGAGGGGCACCATCCTCTCTCTGTCTGCGTGGAAGGGTCTGTGTGCCACTGTTCCATGCCCTGGTGGAAGAGGGTGGGTGGCCCCCCTCACAGAGCAAGGGTCATGCTTGGATGGGGGAGTGGGCACAGACATGGGGATTCAAGCAGGAGAGGAAGGGTGTGGCGGAGTTCGTGAGTAACGAGGCCCTGAAATATCCAGAGAACACTCAGATCTGGCACTAGGGGACAGTGAAAGCGAATGAGCCGAGAGTTTTTAGTCCCAGGCTTGCGGGCTGGAACACCTGGAGTACATCTCTGAAATGCCCATCATTAGGCAGGCATACAGTAGGCATCAACACAAAGTCAGCTCCCTTCCCACTCCCCTTCATTCCTATCTTGTGCATTAATCGGGTATTGATATTTTCCCTTATGTGTTTCCAGGAGAGTCAGGGGTTAGGATTCTGTACTTTAAATCCCAAGACTCTGACTCTGGGAAAGATTGAAGGCAAAAGGAGAAGGGGGCAGTTGAGGATGAGATGGTCAGATAGAATCACTGATTCAATGGACATGAATCCGAGCAAACTCCAAGAATTAGTGAAGGATGGACGAGCCTGGCCTGCTACACTCCATGAGGTCGCTAAGAGTCAGGCATGACTTAGCAACTGAACAACAACTTTAAACCCCAAAGAGAACCTGGACAAATCCAAACACACCGACCAACACTTGTTAAACCATCAGCTAACAGTTGACTCTGCATATTACTTTTAGCAGTTGAGTCAATGTTTTTATTTCAAATTCCCTTGAGCCACAACAACCACCTTGTAAAGCAGTAGCCCCACTCTACAGTAAAGGCAACTGAGGCCCAAGGAAAGTGACCTAAGGTCATGCAACTAGGAAACAAACCACAGAGCAGGGATTTAGCACGTGGTGCCCTGGCTGTATGGAGAGAGGCTGAGCTGGGACTAAAGCCAGCCCTTCCTCCTCACAGCGACTATCGCTGGCATAGGGTCAGCCCTTACTGAGTGTCATGCACTGTGCCAAGAGCTTTGCAAGCATCACCCATACATCTTCACCAAAGCCCAATCACTGAGACAGTCCTGTTATCCACTCCTATTATCCCCACGTGTAGAGAGTACACTGTTCTTTTGAGAAGCTAAGTTTCATTTCCTCTAGTCTGGTGAGTAGAAAGTCAGGATTCCAGCAGCTCAGGCCAGAGGCCACGCCTTTGACTCTGAGCCCTACTGCCTCTCACCTAACAAATTCCACTTCCCACCCGCCCAACAGACCTGAAGACGCGGAACGTGCAGAGCTACTGTGCAGACCAAAGCAAGCCACGGCACCCCCACCCACAGCACAGAGTGAGCTCTCGGAGGACACGTGTTCCCTTTCCCAGGCCACACGGCTCCCCAAGCTGGGCCTGGAGGGCAGGAATGAAAAGACAGACCTGAGTCGGGGGACTGAGCAAGGAAGCCTCTCTCTGCTGCCCGATGAGACAGGTGCCGGCCTCACAGTCTGACACCCACCAGGGACCTGGGCATCTGCCTCAGCCCTGCCCTGGATCTCTCAGCCTGGCAGGGGGGAGAAAGCACAGCTGGTCCTCTTTTCAACAGTTCCCACTTTTGTTGCAATTAATTAATGCCTGAACAGCTGTGTGCTGTTCGCGTCACTGTTTCTACTGGTAGGACACGGCTTAGTTGAAAGAAGGGTGGCTCTAGCATGACTTGGGCCTGCATTTGAGCCCTGGGGGGGCCTTGAGCAGGTGACCGTGCTTCTGGGCATGTCAGGTTCCCGGCTTACAATGAAGGGACCCCTTCCCAAGGTCACGGCCAGGTCAGGGCTGTGCTGTCGCTGACAGGGCATCACTGCTCTTCCAGTGACTGCGCTGGATGCAGCCTCGAAGGCAGCACCATGGAACAGAAAGGTCCTGTTTGCCATGAGAATTTGTCTTTAAAAAGGGGGATACCTGCTTCTGTCTCTCAGGCATTAATCTTCCTAATTGCCTTTGAAAAGGCTTCTGAATTGCAAGACAATAAAAAAAATGCTTCTTAAATAATGCTTATGAGAGATAGTATATGAGTTTCAGGTTGAATTTACAGTACAGGTGGACATTATAGTATCGTTAGATTTTAGAGCAAATGGGGGCTCCTTTTGCAATCACAGTATGAAGTCAACAGGTATGTGCATTGTACAGGACCTGAACAATAGCTTTCTATGTTACATGACAATAGAAGTTCACCAGTGTTACCTCTTTGCCCCATGCTGCTGGTCACAGCTTTGATTCAGTTGTCACTGGGACATGTGCTGGGGATATCTTTGTCAGTGATTACGTGGCACGGCATAGTTGCTAAGAACAAGAGCCAGGTACTCCTGAATTCCGCATGTTCTGTGTTGGGCTTGAGAGGAAAAATCGCATTTATTCAGAATTGTTTCACCCTACTTTCTTTTTTTTTAATTTTTATTGGAGCATAATTGCTTTACAATATTGTATTAGTTTTTACTGTACAGTAAAGTGAATCAGCTATGTGAATACATATATTCTCTCTTTTTTTGGATTTTCTTCCCATTTAGGTCACCACAAAGCATTGAGTAGAATTCCCTACACTGTACAGTAGGTTCTCATTAGTTATCTATTTTATATTCAGAAATTGCTTTCACCCTGAGTGAAGAATTACACTTGGAGGACAAGAATAGCTAAGCTGCCCACTGGCTTCAATACCATCCTTTCTTCCTTTCTGGCTCCCATCTCTGTCCCATGTGAGCACCTCTGAGTTTCCTGAAATTCTATTTTACCCTACATGTGCCATTTTCTGGGAACATACAAATAGCAAGAACCAGACCCCTGCTCCTGCTGGCTGTGGCTGTCCACAACCCCAGATTCCTATGTCATGATCCCACCCTCAACCTCCTGGCCCCCTTCCTCCTCTCCCTCCTCCCAAGAGCTCAGAGCGTGGTCGGGTTGGGAGTCTGGCAGACCTGATTTTCATACCATGTGGCCTTAAGCAAGTCTCCTTCTTTCCCTCATCTGTAAGATAGGAGTGAAATAGTTATCCATTCCATGGGTTTGATGGGACACGCATATATGATCTTGGAAATGACGATGTTCATCAACAGTAAAGAGCCATTGGTCATTATCATTATTCTGTCTCAGCTAGGTGATCAGCAGACACTCATCGAATTGGATTCATTCCTCCTAAAATAGCAGTGGTCCAAGTGGAAGGAGGAGCTTGGGTTTCAACAGATGAAATTGTAGAAGGAACTTCTCCCCTCCTCCCCACCCCCACCTGTTCACAGAAAATGGGATGCCGCTCTTCCCCCACTTAGAAGTGAGCTGGGGAAGGGACTTTTCAAGGAGCTGCTGATCTGAATGGTGAGCCCATGCATCCTGGGCTGGATCTCAGTTGGTCAGGGGCAGAGTAACCATGAGCCATCCCCCATCTCTTACTTCCTGTGCTCAGGCGTGGGGGACACCACACTCCCCTCCCCAAGGATGCCGGCTGCTCAGCTGGCTTGTGATGTACTGAGGCTGGGCCTTCTTGGAACTGTGGCTCAGGTAAGTAAGCCTCACAGGTTGGACCTAGAGGGAAGAAAGGGTATGGGGTTTCTGAATCCCTAACATGCTTCTTGCTGAGCCTACTATATCTTCAAGAAGTAAAATGTCAGACCCTGATTGATTTCTTTGTTCAATGCATGTATGCATGCTCAGTCACTTTAGTCATGTCTGACTCTTTGCAACCCCGTGAACTGCAGCCCACCAGTCTCCTCTGTCCACGGGATTCTCCAGGCAAGAATACTAGAGAGGTAGCTGTGCCTTCCTCCAGGGGATCTTCCCCACCCAGGGATCAAACCCGCATCTCTTATGTCTCCAGCATCGGTAGGCATGTTCTTTACCACTAGCATCACCTGAGAAACCCTATTTGCTCAATTAATACGTCCTAAGCAGTTACTGCAGAGAAGGCGATGGCACCCCACTCCAGTACTCTTGCCTGGAAAATCCCATGGATGGAGGAGGCTGGTGGGCTGCAGTCCATGGGGTCGCAAAGAGTCGGACACGACTGAGCGACTTCACTTTCACTTTCCACTTTCATGCATTGGAGAAGGAAATGGCAACCCACTCCAGTGTTCTTGCCTGGAGAATCCCAGGGACAGGGGAGCCTGGCGGGCTGCCATCTATGGGGTCGCACAGAGTCGGACACGACTGAAGTGACTTAGCAGCAGCAGCAGCAGAAGCAGTTACTGGGCTTCCCAGGTGGTGCTAGCGGTAAAGAACCTGCCTGCCAATTCAGGCGATATGAGACACAGGTTCAATCCCTGTGTCAAGAACATCCCCCAGAGGAGGACATGGCAACCCATTCCAGTATTCTTGCCTGGAGAATCCCATGGACAGAGGAGCCTGGTGGGCCATGGCCCATAGGATCACAAAGAGTCGGACACAACTGAAGCAACTGATCACACGCAGGCAGTTACTATCAAGCAGTTTCTATGACGGTCACGGGGAAGAAGGAGATCAGAGGAAGAGGAGAGAAACCTGGACTAATGGCCACATCTCCTCTCTCACATAAATTCTCTGTGTCATACAGGGTTTCTCTCCTCAGCACACTTGTGTACTTTCTCTCTCTACACACAAGCATTGCACACACACCTCAGCCTCTGCTCTCCTGAGAGACCCCTTGGTTAAAGCTGTTTTCTGGAAGCCAGAGGGAGCTCAGTAGGAAGACAGGGGGATTCAGTGGGCAGACTGGCCTGTCCCCTCCCCCAGCCCCCTCCTCCCCTCTCCCACCGGGGGGCCTGCTCAGAGCTCCTCCCCACGTCGGATCAGCCTGGGGGGCTCACCAGGACTTGTGTGGCTTCATTTCAGTTTCTTAGATTTAGAAGACAAGACAGAAAGGGAAGTGTGGGGAGAGCCCAGCTGGAGGCCGAGGGGGAGCGGAGGGGAAGGGCCATGTTGCACCCCCCCACCACCCGCCCCCCTCGCCCGCCCAGGCCCGGCTCAGAGCAGAAGTCGCTGATGCACTGCGGTCGCCCTGCGGTTCAGGCCCGGGGGCTTAGGCAGTCGGTTGTGGGAAGCATGATAACTGGCAAGCAGATTCGCAGAACTTCGAAGGTTTTGTGACAAAAGGTGACAGCACAAAGCCGGAGATAACAAGGTGCCATGGCGCTGTGCCAGGAAGCTGGGCAGCGGTGACAAAGGAGGGCCGGCACGAAAGCTGCTCCTCCCTGGCGAGGGCGGGCAAGCGGGGCCACTTCCGAGCCGGGACAATGGAGCCCCGTGGAAGAACTCACTTGTCGTGGCTGGGGCGGGGCTGTGACAAGAATAGAGATGAGCTCAGGCCATCCCTTCCTGCCGAGCTGGGAGCCCACGCACGTCTCGGACCACAGGCCCCCTGCCATGGGGGTCTCCTCACGGGCTTGCCATTTCAGTGTAGACGTGACCCTGGCCTGAGCGGCAGCCAGTCTAATAAACACACAGGGAACTGACGCCTGGGAGGGAGAGCTGGACAGAAAGCATAACCCGGCGCCTCAGACACTCTGAGTGCAGACAGAGCTGTTGCAGAAGGGACCCACTGGTGCTCTGTGGTCGTAGGACCATGTCCTCCTTCTTCACGGTGGCACTCAAGGCGGCCTCACTCTGGGCCAGCCTACTTTTCCATCGCCACCTCCTAGCCCTTGCCCCACTGACAGAGTCATCTCCCCAGACCATTTGCCAGGCACATCACACACTCAGCTCTTTAAGGCCTGAGTGCCTCTGCCCCTGCCAGCCCCTTTGCCTTTAATGCCCTCCCCTCTCCTTCCTGCCTGGATGATCCTTCAGAAAACTGCTCAAATATTTTCTCTCCTGGGAAGACCTCCTTTGCCCCTCAGGGGAGAATTCAACCCTGGCAGACCCAGCCCCTCCACCAAGCTTGCCTACATAGCCATCTGCTCGTCACATCCCTCCACCTAGACCATTTGTTTTCCTGTTGGTCTCTCTTCCAGGCTGTGAGGAGAGGGACTGTGTCTTAATTTACCTTTCACTCCCAAACTCTAGGTCAAAGTCTGGCATTTAGCACTCACCTGATGCTGATAGATGGATGGATAGAGGGTTAGATGCATGGATGGGAAGGAGGAGGGAAGGATCCAGGCAGGTGCACCCTGGTGGGGCAAATGCTTCAGAACCCAATACCTCAACTGAAAGCCATCCTAGAACCTGTATTTCCTCCCAGGCTAGAAGCCTGGGGTCCTCTTCCTAACTGAAAGCCCCTTCTTCCTCGGCCCTCACACTCTCATACCTTGGATCCCAAGTAAGTTCTTGAGCCCTTCAAAGTGGTTTGAATCCCAAAGCCTTAGAGGGGGTAATGGGAAACCAACTTTCCCCTTAGGAATTCCTGCAGGGCAAGTCCTAGCCTGCTCTGTGCAGAGAAGGAGGGTTGGTCAGCTGTAGGTCAGCGCCATTACACACCCCTCACTCAGGCCTGGCTACTCACTGCTGTGGCCTTGCTCCCACACCCCATAGTGTTCTCTGGCCCAGGACCGGAATCCCCAGGACCCCTCCCATGCCTCGGGGTGACATCAGCGCCAGCCCCAGGAGAGGCTTCAACCCCAGAGGCATAGACACGAGCCTCTCAGAACAGACACCAGCCTCACCCAGGGGCCAGGAGGTGGGCAAAGTCCGACTGAAACTGGTTGAAACCAGACTTAGCCGGTTTTGCTCTGAGCGGTAGAGGAAGTGAGTGGTTCACACCTAGCGAGATGGAGCAGCCAGGGCTATCTGGAAGCATTTTCTATAGCCAGATCCCCTGCAGACTGCACAGGAGACACGGCCCCCACCCTGTGACTCCTCACAGGACAGGGCCCAACACCGGCCCACAAGGGACACTCCAAAACAAGGCTACGACCCTGTCTCCTCAGCCCAGGCCTGGCCCAGCCCTGTTTGGTGGAGACCCTTCAGAGAAGGGTGTGCATGTGTGCCAACTTGCTTCAGTCGTGTCTGATTCTTTGCCACCCCATGGGCTGTAGCCCACCAGGCTCCTCTGTCCACGGGACAAGGCAAGGATCCTCTGTCCAGGCAAGGATACTGGAGTGGGTTGCCACGCCCTCCTCCTGAGGATCTTCCCGACCCAGGGGTCCAATCCACGCCTCTTACGTCTCCTGCGCTGGCAGGCAGATTCTTTACCATTAGCGCCACCTGGGAAGCCCTTCACAGAAGTAGGGGAAGTTCTATTAACTGTCCTGCCCTGAACTCACAAGGGTTTCCAGAGAACTCTGTCCATCTCTGTGTCCTTTCTCTAGAGTCCTTCAGAGAACTATTTACGCTCCTGGCTTGTGGTGGGTGTCCTCCCTTCTGGAAACTTCCATCTCCACCATCCTCCATGGAGCGTCAAAGCCAGGTTGCTGTACCTCCAAGGAGGCAATGCCCACAGCAGCTAGGGTCCTTGCCCTTTTTGCCCTGGGAGACTCAAGCTTGCAGAGATCCAGCCAGGTCTCTGCTGGGTTGCCCACACAGGCCGCCACTCAGCCCTGCCTCTTTTCCTGGACAGAAACAAGCCTTTTCTGCTCCTCTTACCCATGAAGCTGAAATATTCTTCAGAGAAGCCAGCAGAAGGGGAAACCCAAAGCAAAGACACCAACGGGGACTCTCAGCACTGGAAAGAAAGGGCTCAGCCGTGGGAGCCCCCGCAGTGCTCCCTGGAGCCCTGACCTTTTTCCAGGCTATGCTGTGTTTAGGCTCTGAGCTCAGCTCCCTCCCCTGTGAGATGATCCAGAGCATAGCCTGCATGTGTGCGTGGCCATACGGGACCATTTGGTGAGACTTGGATTCTAAAGTCAGGAGGCATGGCGCACAGTAGGTGTTCAACAGACAACAATCCTCTTCCTGCTGCTTCACTGCCCGTGTGGGTTTAGGGTCTCCACCTGAGTGCTCAGGCGCTGGGAGCCCACCGGTGGATCTGAGTCCCACCTGGCTATGCCTGGGGAACTAACCTAGCTGGAGAGGCCCGCCGTCTCCTTTTAGTGACATGCGCTCGGCCACGGTTGTTACATGGGAGGGCCGTTAGGGGCTGTATGACTGGATAGGAGCAAAGCATTTAGCGCAGTGACTGGCATAGAGTTGGTGCTCAGAAAATGCCAGTGGCTCTGTGGTTAATTTTTATCCCATACACTCACACACCAGCACACAGCTCTCCTCCTTAATGCTAGAGCCAGAAACACTGTGACCCCAGGAAGAGCCAAGTCGGGGTACAGCCTCAGCCCGAGCCCTCAGAAGCTGCTTCATCAACCATATCTCCCAGCTGAATCAGCATCACCTGTGGGACTTTTGGCACCACAGTGACACCCACAAACCCTGCTCTGGGGGGATGGGGTCAGGTCAAGAAAGGTGCCAATGAGTTCCCAAGGCAAGAGAATACTTCCCTCCAAGCCCACCACCCAGGCCCCAGTACACTGGGAGGTGCGTGGAGAGGTAGGCCTGCTCCATGTGGCCAACCTGTGACCAACGTACCTTGTGGGAAAGCAAAGACTTGGAGCTGCAGCAGCGGGACTTGGGGAAAACCCAGAGACTATTTCACAGCGAGAAGCCCAGGTTCAGGAGGGGAAGTGGCTGTACCAGGTCACCTGACAGCCGACGCTAGGTCGAATCACCTAGTGGTTCTCATCACTGCTTTCGCCTCCTGACCATGAGCCAAGACTTCGAGAGATCATCCTTCATATACAGACATGGACAGTTGTAATCACTCTTAAAAAGGCATTGTTTCTATACCCAGCTGCTTTTTAAAAAGTCTTTATTGAATTTGTTACAAGATTGTTTCTGTTTTATGTTTTGGTTTTTTGGCCATGAGGCATGTGGGATCTTAGACCCCCGGCCAGGGATCAAACCCACGTCCCCTGCAAGTCCTAACCACTAAACCACCAGAAAAGTCCCTATACCTGACTTCTGACCATTCTGTTCCTCAGCTTCTTATTGTGATCAACTCTTCGGGGGTGAGATTCACATACCATACCATTAACCACTCCAGAGTGTACAATCAAGTGCATTCACAATGCTGGGCAACCACCAGCTCTCTCTACTTTCAAAACTCTTTATCACCCCATAAAAAGTCCCACACCTGTGAGAGAACCCCTCACCCTCCCCTGGGAACCTCTGGCCTGCTTTCTGTCTCTGTGGGCCTTCTGGAGGCATCACAAAAAAGGGATCCCACAACGTGTGGCCTTTGGTGTCTGACTTCTTGCATTTGGTATAATGTTCCGCAGATTCATCCGCTTATAATAGGCGTCAGTGCTTCATCCCTTTTACGGCTACCTCGTATTCTACCGTTATAGATACGCTATTCATCCTGGGTGGACATTTGGACTGCTTTGTCATCTCTGAACCTACAGGAAGACTAAAAAAATCGTGTGATGAGCACTCCTTTTCCCATACCCCTGACTCAGCAACAGAGTCTGGACTAGAGCGAGGTCAGCAAGGTGTTTTGTTGGGGCGTTGAAGGAAAGGCTTGCTTCCAGCATCTGCAGGGGCGGGTGGACCTTGAGAGGCATGACTCCCTCAAGGCAGCCCCTGAGGCATGTTGCCAGCCTCATCCTGGTCCTGGCCCTGTTGGACCATTTTAATCTGTTGCCATGCTTGCGTTGGCTGTCAAGTGACCTGATGCATATTTGAAGATAGATTATGGACCACATGACACTTTACTCCTCAGTTGCTCAGCTCCCAAGGACAATGTGCATAGTAAAAAACCCATTCCCCACCGTGATTTCATGTCACCTCCACCTTCCAACCATAGTCACATTTCCCAAAGGCTCCAAGTACTTCTCTCATAGATCTTTTGCTTGACTGGTTGGTTTATTTTCACAACCAACTAAGCAAATGATCTATGAAAGATGTTGTTTGGGGGCTTCCCTAGTGGCTCATCCCTAGTGGCTCATCTGGTAAAGAATCTGCCTGCAATGCACAAGACCCAGGTTCAATCCCTGGATTGGGAAGATCCCCTGGAGAAGGGAATGGCTACCCACCCCAGTATCCTTGCCTGGAGAATTCTATGGACAGAGGACACTGGTTGGCTACAGTCCATAGGGTCATAAGGAGTCAGGTATGACTGAGTGACTTTCACTGTCCCTGTTTCTTTTAGTTTGTTTTTAACAGGATCTAATGGAGCTTCCCACATCACATGTGGATACTGTGTCTCTTTCACATTAAAATGGCCAGGGTTTCCCCCTCTGTCCCATGGCATAGGCCTTTTAAAGAGTGCCTTTTTATACAGAGTGAAGTCAGTGAGAAAGAAAAAACCAATACAGTATATTGATGCATATATATGGAATTTAGAAAGATGGTAACAACGACCCTATATGCAAGATAGCAAAAGAGACACAGATATAAAGAACAGACTTTTGGACTCTGTGGGAGAAGGCGAGGACGGGATGATTTGAGAGAATAGCATTAAAACATGTATATTACCATATGTGAAATAGATGACAGGCTCAGTTTGATGCATGAAACAGGGCACTCAAAGCTGGTGCACTGGGATGACTCAGAGGGATGGGATAGGGAGAGGGGTGGGAGGGGGGTCCAGGACGGGGGGACACATGTACACCCGTGGCTGATTCATGTCAATGTAGGAGGCAAAAACCACCACAATATTGTAAAGTAATTAGCCTCCAATTAAAATAAATAAATTAATTTTTTTAAAAAAGAGTCCAAACCTTAGAGTCTCCTAGAATGGCCCACACCATGGATTTGCCTGGCTGTTTTCTCCTGATGTTATTTAACTTCTTGTTCTGTCCCCTGTCGATCCCGTGACCTGGGATTTGGGGCTGGAAATTGAACATGCTGGCAAGAATACTCCACAGGTAAGGTGTGCTCTGCACATCGTCTCACGTCGGGAAGCCTGTGATGCCAGGTGGTCCTGCTATGAATGGATGATGCTAAATTTGGCCAGTTGGATAAATGCATGGCCACCGTAGTTGTCTGTTATAATGGCCATTTTTCCTTTTGTAATCAGCGGGGAGACTCTTTGCCGCTGCACAAATATCCTGTTCCCCAACAACCCTTCACTCACTGGCCTTTAACACCCGTTAATGATTCCTGCTCAAATCGCAAATTCCACTGGAGGCTGTGAAAGGTGTGAAAGGTGTGAAAGGTTGTGAAAGGTGGCTTTCTAGCCTTATCATTCCTTCTACAGGTCTCAGCAGCATTCTTTTGAAAAGAAGAGCTCCCCTCTTCTCCTTCACCCTCTCTTTCTCTTACACACACACACACACTGAATTCATGGATTTTCCTATTTGTTTCATATAAAGTTTCAAGCAAAGTTTCTACTTGTTTCACTAATGATAGCCATTTTTCTTCCTGATGCTCAGAAGCCTCAAATTTGGCCAAAGGATCCCTTCAAGTCTACTTCTGCACCTTTCTGACATGACTTCACTAGTGTTTAAGCACGTCCTCGCTTCTTGGGAAAGATTGAAGGCAGGAGAGGAAGGGGGTGACAGAGGATGAGATGGCTGGATGGCATCACTGACTCAATGGACATGAGTTTGAACAAGCTCTGGGAGTTGGTGATGGACAGGGAAGCCTGGCATGCTGCAGTCCATGGGGTGGCAAAGAGCTGGACACAACTGAGCAACTGAACTGAACTTGCTTCTTGGAACAATCAGATGTCCTAAACTTACCTTGTACTTTCCTTTCCTCGAGTCTGGAATCAACTGCTTCTCCAGAAAGGTTTAGTTCTTTTTGATGGTTAGTGGTCTTAGAAATCAAGACTGAACCCTGGGTGGTCTCATTGCTCCTGGAGTTCTTGCTTCTGAGCTCTTTCAGTGGACAAAGGTGGGGAAACTGAAATCAGTTTATAATATTATCAGTTCAAATTTAACCATCTATTTCTTCTCTTAACTTTTCTGCTGTTGCTAATTTATACTTGAATCTCGTTTCTCCCACACAGACTTAGTTTCTAACAGTATTAACATACATATTTATTTACTTGATTTTATGATATACATAAAATACTTCCAAAATTACTGTATCATCATCACTACTAATAATAAATGTACTAAGGAAACTAAAGACTTCTTTAGTTTTATTTGTCCATGGAATATATCCCACCTCAGATGTATGGTCAAGGTGTTTTTTTTCAAGTTTCTTGAAATTATTCTTTTTGTTGTACAGTTAGGCGCTTAAATTAATTTACAGTCAGGTTTATTTGTTTGCATTTGTGAACAGTTTGGGAGTTTTCTCTCTTTTTTCCTATTTTTGATATAACTTTATGAACATATAAATCATGTACCTGGTTAAAAACACAAAACTATATTCAAAACCATATTTGGAGCAATTTTACTCCCACATCAATCTTCTCCACCTTGTTTCCATGCCCCTCTATTGGTTTCTGGTTTATTCTTCTTGTGTCTTTTTATATATGTGTGTGCATATGTGTTCATGTATATGTATTATTACTTCCCCTTCTTTTCTACAGAATTTATGTTAAGGTACAGATGAAAGTCTAGAGTTCTGTGAGATAAAACAAATTTAAAGGAGACACATTTGCTTCTTAATCTCAGACCTACTCCCTGCTAGCTCTGTGGCTTGAGCCAACCATGTAGTCCCTCTGAGTCTCTGTCTCCTCATCTGTAAAATGGGACAACAATCCCTGCTTTGTATGGTTAGGGCTAGGATAAAGGTATGTCTCATATCATATTAAAATATTAAATTCTAGATAGAATACGGAGCAAAATGTAAAGAGCAAACTAAAGAATATCTATCTCTCTATATATATATTTAATATTATGCCTTCCTGTATAAGACACAGCCCCAGAATACGTAAAAGACCAAGGCTGCTTTATAGAGATGGAAAACAACTCTATGACAAAGGACACCCTAATCAATGTTAAAACACAAGCAACAGACATGGCAAAAGTGTTTGCAGTATATTCAAAACACATCAGGTACAATCACTTTGAAAAACTGTTTGGCAGTTTCTAGTAGAGCTTAAATATACACTCACCCTGTGACCCAGTTATTCCACTCCAGGGTATTTACCCAAGAGAAATGAGAACACATGTCCACACAAAGACCTGTGTATAAATGCTCATAGCAGCTTTATTCTTACAGCCCTAAACCAGAAATGACCCTTAGGTTTATTACCCAGGGCAATGGGTGACCCATGTGACAATGGGACACCACTCAGCAATTAACAGGAACCAACTACAGATGACATGGATGAATCTCAGAAACAGTTTGTTAAGCAAAGGAAAACAGGCATGAAAGTGTCTGCTTGGATTGGATTGGCCGAAAGGTTTGTTCAGGTTTTCCAAAACATCTTACAGAAAAATACGAACAAACTTTTTGGCCAACTAATATGATCTGTTTACAGGAAACTCAGGTAGAGCCAAATGTAATGACGTGATAGGAATCAGTACAACAGTTGTTCTTGAGGGGAACTGACCAGAAAGGGATCTGAGGGAAACTTCAGGAGCAGGAAGATGTTTGTGCTGTGATTTGAGTGATGATTACATGTGTGTGTGTTTGTCAACAATCTTCAAACCCTACCCTTAATATCTACATGGCTCACTGTATGTAGAATACACCTCAATTAAAAAGACAATGGGGACTTCCCTGGTGGTGCAGTGGATAAGAGTTGGCCTGCCAGCACAGGGGTCACGAGTTCAATCCCTGGTCTGAGAAGACGAAACGTGCCTCAGGACAGCTAAGTCTATGCTCCACAACTTCTGAGCCCACTCGCTGCCACTGCTGAAGCCCACGTGGCTAGGGCCTGTGCTCCACAACAGGAGAAGCCTCTGCTCTCTGAAACCAGAGGAAGTCCGTGCATGCCAACAAAGATCCAGAACAACCAAAAATAAGTGAGTAAATAGAGCCTTTTTTAAAAACAAAAGCGGATTAAATAGAAGATATATAAAGAGTTTCTAGAAGTCACTAAGAAAAGGTTGCATGCGCTAAGTCGCTTCAGTCATGTCTGACTCTTTGTGACTCTTTGGTCTATAGCCCGCCAGGTTCCTCTGTTCATGGAATTCTCCAGGCAAGAATTCTGGAGTGGGTTGCCATGCCCTCCTCCACGGGATCTTCTTGACCCAAGGATCGAACCCTTATTTCCTGTGGTTCCTGCATTGCAGGTGGCTTCTTTACTACTGCGGACCAGGGAAGTCAAAAAAGGGGTAAATGCTGTTTTTAAAAAATGGGCAAAGACTGTAAACAACTTATTATTAAAGATATATTCATGGTTAGCCAACAAGTAAAGAAGAAATGCTCAGTTTCACAAGGAAGCTAGGAAATACAGGATTGTATTTTTGCCCATCAGGTTGGCAGAAGTTAAAAAGATTAATAATATCAAATGTTGGTAAGAAAAGAAATCAGAGAAACAATCACTCTTATGAACTATAAATTGGTGAAGGTTATTAAAAGATAATTGGTTAGTGCCTATCAAAATTTTAAATGTACATATCCTTTGACCTAGCTCTACAACTTCTGGAAATCTATACGAAAAAGGAATTATTTTAAATCACAATATTTCTGTACCCTGGAGTGAAGTAGTTCTATGAGCACCAATATGAAAGGACATATAACTAAATGAACAAAAGCACAATTCAGAACAATACACAATATAAAGCACAATCCCACTTATACAAACAACACCTAAGTGAGTAACTATATGCACGCATGCATGCTCAGTCATGTCCGACTCTTTGAGACCACCATGGACTGCACCTTACCAGGCTCTTCTGTCCATGGAATTTTCCTGGCAAGAATACTGAAGTGGACATTTCCTCCTTCAGGGGAACTTCCTGACCCAGGGACTGAAATTTTGTCTCCCGAGTCTCCTGCCTTGCAGGCGGATTCTTTACTGCTGAGCCGTTAGGGAAGCCAGTGCAGATAATTACATGTATATATACATATACATATATACATACTCTGGTAGCTCATCTGATAAAGAATCCGCCTGCAATTCGGGAGACCTGGGTTCGATCCCTGGCTTGGGGAGATCCCCTGGAGGAGGAGGGCATGGCAACCCATCCCAGTATTGTTGCCTGGAGAATCCCATGGATAAAGGAGCCTGGCAGGCTACAGTCCATGGGGTCTCAAAGAGTCGGACACGAATAAGCAACTAAGCACAGTCCAAAGAGGGAACAGGAAACATTTGCTTTAAGTGCTGACAGGGTTATTTCCTGGGAAGGGTATCAGGGGTGTTTGGTAAAGGAGAAGTTTCCTATGTTACACTGTAAGTTTTGAGTACTATTTTTATAGTGAAAGTATATTTCTGCACTCTTGCTGCCATTGTGAAAACAAACATAAAAGGTTTCTTGACAAACTCTTTGACACTAACTAAGGATTTATGAAGGAGTCATTGTATATATATATTTTGTCCTCTTTACATGTCCAGCATTGTCCAAGGGGTGAGAGAACCCCCAAAGAAACGTATCCCGCTCAGATCCCTGTACATTCACCTTGTGACGATCATGCAATGCTAATCACGGAAATACAGTCCCTGCCGTCACCCAGCAGGCACCGGGAAACATTCAACAAGTGTGTGTTCAAACGTATTCTCGCAGGTGTGCTGGCTGTGAGAGTAGGGGCTGAGGGAATCCTTTCCTGCAAACTTAATCACACAGGGTACCAACCCTTACAGGACCCTGGCAGCCATGTGTGTTTTGGAAATCAGAAGTTTTATGGTTTTAGTTGGTGCTAGTGGACAGTCTATATCTCATGTAGTGCATGTATGTATGCCAAGTCGCTTCGGTCATATCTGACTCTTTGCAAGCCCATGGACTGTAGTCCACCAGGCTACTCTGTCCATGGGATTCTGCAGGCAAGAATACTAGAATGGGTTGCAGGCCCTCCTCCAGGGGATCTTCCCAACTCAGGGATCGAACCCACATCTCCTGTGGCTCCTGTATTGCAGACAGATTCTTTACCACTGAGCCACTGGGGAATATGGGAGATCTAGCAGAATCTGATGGAGAAGGCAATGGCGCCCCACTCCAGTACTCTCGCCTGGAAAGTCCCATGGATGGAGGAGCCTGGTAGGCTGCAGTCCATGGGGTCGTTAAGAGTCGGACACGACTGAGCGACTTCACTTTCACTCTTCACTTTCATGCGTTGGAGAAGGAAATGGCAACCCACTCCAGTGTTCTTGCCTGGAGAATCCCAGGGATGGGGGAGCCTGGTGGGCTGCGGTCTATGGGATCGCATAGAGTTGCACACGACTGAAGCAACGCAGCAGCAGCAGCAGCAGCAGCAGAATCTGGGGCAGCATCTTATGATCAGGCACATACCCAATATTTCTGTAGCAAAATGCATGAATGTTCATCTCGAATATGCAGACTAGTTAACCACAGGTCAGCCCAAGTCAGATTCTCCAGTCAAATGAGCTCGTGCTAATCTGACAAAATCAGCATTTGATGTTTGAGATCTCTCTGGATTTTGGAACTGTGGATAAGGGACTGTATTGCAAGATGCTCTCTAAACCTTACCTTATTTTTGTTGTATTGAAGCATACATGACTTTGGGTTTCCCAGGTGGCGCTACTGGTAAAAAAAAAAAAAAAAAAAAGACCTCGCCTACCAATGCAGGAGACATGAGATGCTTCACTACAACTGAAGCGACATAGCACACACATGGATGATTTACTAAGCTTCACTTTGAAAAGTGATTTCTGACAACATAATGTCAGTATGATGTGCCTGTATTTAATGTCATTCTTCCTCTCATCCTTGAGCGCACAGTGGATGCCTTCAAGTTAAGGAAGTGTTGGTGTCCCTGAGGCTGGCCTTAGTCATGCCAAATAATTTCCATGTTTAGCCCAACTGTATTAAGATTAAGGAACCTAATGTTCCTACACTGTTTTGATTTTTTTTTAATTTTCTACTTACTTCTAGGAAATAATATAAGACAAAATACTATAGCATAGTCACCTTCACGCACACGTGATGCAGGGTGGACTGAACGAAGTATTACTCAAGCCACATTTGTTAAGTCCATGCTCAGCTCTTCACTCATTGGTTGATGTGGAGAAATCCAAAGCCAGCAAATGAATGTCCGCTCCAGCTCATCCAAGTCTAACACACAAAATTTCATATTGCCAGTTCTCATGGAAGTCTGGGGTTTGAATGTGATGCAGAACCCCCAAGCCAGAATAGTGACTCGGTCCCAGGTTGGCAGTGCCCCCTGGTGGTTAGAAGAAGCAAATACAAATCCTCTAGAGTCAAGTGTTCTCACTTTGATTTGCCAAACTACAAAAAACAAAAAACAAAACAAAAAAAAAAACCTGCACTCAAAGCAATGAGTCACCATGAACTAGAGTCAGCAGAGACAAGCCACAGATTTCAACCAGGATTTCTCAGCCGCAGAGCTATTGACATTTGGGACCAGATAATTCTTTTCCATAAGGGCTATCCTGTGCATGTTTAGTAGAATATCTGGCCTCCACCCACTAAAGGCCAAAAGTGTGTGCACACTCACACACACACACACACACACACACACACACACACACACACACAGATACCACCAGTTTTGACAACTAAAATGTCTCCAGACATTTCCAAATGTCTTGAAGGAGAAAAATTGCCCTCACTTGAAAAACATTGATTTAGATCTTCAGAGACATAAAATATTAGAACAATAAGCTAGATCATTAAATAGCTGTGTATGAAAAACTTAAAGACTTAAAAAACATAACAAAGACAAATGATAAAGGAATAAGAAACTACCAAAATTTACAGGCAGGTGTTTATGAAGGCTCAAATAGAACTTCTGGAAATGAGAAAAATATAATTATGAAATTAAAAATGCAATGGATATACCAGACTAAATAAAGAATCACTGAATTAGAGGAGAGATTTAAAGAAATTGCTCAGCTATACAGGAAGAGCAAAACAAAACAGAAATTGGAACAGAGAGATAAAAAATAAAAATCAAGGAAAATAAGATATAGAGGTTAAGCTACAACCAACTGGAGCTCCAGAAGGAAAGAATAAGGAGAATGAGAGACAGGCAATATTTGCAGAGATAATGCCTGAGACTCTTCTGGATCCATATACACAGGAACTCCTGAAATATCAAGCTGGGTGAGAGTGCAAGTTGTTATGCGTTGGATGGAGGAAAGCTGAAGACTAAGCCTCAAGGGCTTATCACTGAAACTGGTACACCAGTCCAAGCCAGGGGCCAATGAGGGCCATGCTGGCATCAACAGCACAGATGTGGGAGATCCGAAAAGGGAGTGATACTGTGGCGGTGATCTGAGTTTGGCCTTGAAGGATGTTGAGGGATGTTCACCCAATGTGACTTAAGAGACCTTGATTTGAGCCCTTTATTTTATAGGACAACCTGCAAGATTGATTGGAGGTGGAGTGTAGAAGGGTAGAGAGGAAATGGGAAAACAGGGGAAAGAGCATAAGCAAAGCTTTGGAGGCAAGCCTAACACTTCATGAGCAAAAGACCAAAAGGAGTCCTGTTCAATGGATTGGGGAATATTTGAGAGAGGAATTACAAAACTTATTGGATGGACAAAGTGAAACCAGCCTGGGGAAGTCCCTTGGGGGATAACCAGGTGTGTTTAGTCTTGAAACTGCAGGCCAAGGGTTGGTCAGCTGCAGTCTATGGGCAAGTCTGGCCCACAGCCTGTTTTTGCAAATAAAGTTTTATTGGAGCACAGGCACACCAGTTCATTTACAAACCATCTATGGCTGTTTTTGCCCTGCGATAGCAGAGAGGAGTAGCTGCCGTAGACACCACACCATGTGACCTGCAAAGCCTAAAATATTTACTCCATGGTCCTTAACAGAGAAAGTTTGCTGATCCCTGATCTAGGCAGAAGCAGCCAGGCAATGAGGCCTTTCAGCCAATAACCAAGATTAAGAGGAGAAACCTAGAAGTGGCTGAAGGACTGTGTGTTTTGTAAGAGGAGGAAGAAAAGTACTTAACCTTTACTGAGTTCCCACTGTATGCCATCCCTCCTCCCACCTTATCATTACTTTTCACAATGACCCTTACTAGAAACAGGTACTGTTTTATTTTATTTTTTTCAGAGATGAGTAAAATGGGATCCAGAGAAGTTAAGCTATTTGCCCAAGGTCAGCCAGTGTTTCAGGCAGAGCTGAGACTTAATTTCAAGTTGGTCAGATTCCAAAGCTGATGTTCTTCCTACCACACCTCACTGCCTTTCCAGGCACTGTGTATCCCAGACAGAAGGTGACAACCTCAGGCTGATGAGCAGGCTACTGTGTGTCATAGCCAACAACAGTTTAAATTGTGGGGGGTGGGGGGGAGGAGGGGGCGGGTGTGGTCGGTGTTTTCATCTTCTCTTGAAAACAGATCCAGAGGCCTACTCCAACCCTAAGTGACGGGGACCTCTGGCTCAGAGCTCCTCCAACAATTCTTCCAACTTGTCCAAACACTGGCTCCACCTTGGCCCCCTCCACCCCACCCCACCAGAGCCATTGGCTCGGCCAAGAATGCCTATCATACAACTTCCCTCCAGCCTCATCTCACAGCACGATGCTGAAGGCAGTTGGGCCATGTGATAGCATCTCCGTATCTATGAAAAAAAAACACAAGGGTTGGCAGCCCTGCACAGTGCCACCCACAAGAGATGGCCCCGTTGATTTGCAGTGAAATTACAACACAGCCTCTGCTTCTGCCCCAGCTGGATCCCAGGCCCTGGAGCAGAGCCCATCGGGGCTTGCTTCCACCCCCAGCCTGGCTCCTGTTCCTCCCATGACTAATTTGGATCCCCATCTGACAGCAACCATGACCACTCCGTCCAGATAGGGCCTAACAGACCTGCTTCTCGGTTTTGTGGTCAAACTGGTTCTTGAAACTTCCCCAGAGTTCCAGCAGGCTTGAGTCTGTCTGTGGGGAACTATAACTGGCTGCCCCTTGGGGTTGAGCTGGTTGAGGGTTTGAGAAACCAAAAGAAAGAGATTAGGAAAGTGCGACTTCTACCAAAGGCCTTGGTTATCTATATGGCTGTGGGACGTAATGGAAGTCTCCCCCGTGGACCCAGTGGCTGGCTCTGCACCTCGTCGGCTCTCCCCTTTACAGTCAGGTGCCATGCCACGTGCTCTCTAACCCCCAGCGTGTCCGTGAGGAAATGGATGTAAACAGAGGCAGACAACCTTCCCAGAGCACGTGGGAGGAACCCTGTGACCCCAGGCCTACTGACAGCCTCCCATGGACAGTTGCTACACCCTCCTACTCTCCTGGGAAACAGAGATGTGTGTCAGCTCCAGGGACACTGGGTCCACGCCTACTGGTGTGCTGAACTGCTTGCTGGCTGTCCCCGATGCAGAGGGACAGCGGGAAGTGTGAGACACGGCCTCAGGCTTATCCCACCAGCCTTCCTCAAACTCAGCCTGTTGGCCCCCTTGCTGTAGCCACGAGGTGTGTCCACATGGGGGGCAAGAAAGGAAGGGGTGGGGGAGCCAGAAGAGGGCAAGGGAAACAAGGAGGACACGGAAGGTTTAAAGAGCATCTGTTATGCCAAGCTCAGCACAGGGCACAGACAGACATCACTACATTTATTCCTCATGTGCGGAAGGAGTCATAATTTATTAGACAAACGTGTGCTTCCCTGAGACATAGCTCAGCTATAAGGACTGTAGATCTGACTCCTCCTGTATCCCACCTCTGCCATAACTGCTTGTGTGATCCCACTTAACTCATCTAAAACATAGGGGTTAAAAAAATGAATTACATCATATGGTTGTTACAGTGATTAAATGAGATAGCGTGTATAACGTACTCAGAACAATGCCTGATCTGAGCTCCCCGTGTTACACAGCAGCTTCCCGCTAACTGCCTGTTTCACACATGGCAGTGTATACATGCCAGCCCTACTCTCTCAGATCGTCTCAACCTCTCTATCCCCCTCTGTGTCCATTCTCTATCTCTGCACCTCTATTCCTGCCCTGCAAATATGTTCATCAGTCCCATTTTTCTAGATTCCATATATATGCATTAATATACAATATTTGTTTTTCTCTTTCTGACTTACTTCACTCTCTGTGATAGACTCTAGGTGCTCTGTGATGACCTAGATGGGTGGAAGAGGGGGTGGAGGGATAGGAGGAAGGCTCAAGAGGGTCAGGATATATATACAAATGGCTGATTCATGTTGCACAGCAGAAACTAACACAGCATTGTAAAGCAATTATATTCCAATTTTTTTAAAGTGCTAAAGGAAAATATATAGACCTAGAAAATATAGCCAGCATATTCTCCAAAACCTAAGGACAAACAAAGATTGCTTTTTCAGAGAAAAAAATATATATAATACCTGATACAGAGAGAGTAAAATCATAGTGTTAACTAATTCTGATTTTTTATTCTTTATTCTTGTTTTACTGTTGAAGAAATCAAGGCTCAGAGAGAAGCAATGACCTGCCCAAGATCACACAACTAAAGATGCTGGCGTTCACCTCTGGGTCTATCTGATGCCAATACCCCCATTTGAAGATTCTGAGTCCACAAGGGGATTGAGATAGAAAGAGAAACCTGAGCACCCTTGAGCAAGATAACTGCTGCAAAGGCAGCTGCTGGGGCTGTGGCTGGCCTCAGGAAGGGAGTGAGTCAACCTCACAAGGTCGTGCGGTGAGGTCCCCTGGGAGGGGCCCAGGGCTTCTTGGCACCCTCAGGCCCTGAAGGGAACCCAGGTGGGGAAATGGCTCTGGGTGACAGGAGTCTGCCCATCCCTGAAGAAACCAGCAAATGATTATGCAGAAAGAATTGAGAAGAACGCTCGGCCTCCAGGTGGTAAATGGTGGTAAAAAGAGCCCCTGGCAACAGATAAACAGGAAGTTTTGTTGCCCAATACCAGACAGACACGCAAGCAGTCCCCACGCACGAATGGTGGTACCGAAGCATGGCGCAGCAGCCCAAGAGGAAAGCAGCGAAAGCCCCCAGGGGTGGGGCATCCTGCCTCAGCCAGCCCACACACAGCCACAAAATGGGCCAGGCCTCCGGCAACTGGGGAAGGTACACAGCCTCCTGGGCACCCCTTTGTCCAGCCATGAAATGCAGATGATGACACCCAACTCCCAGGGCAGTTCTAAGGATCGAGGTTAGATTATGGGGTGGGATGCGGTATGAGTGCCCTTTCTCAGTACAGAGTTCATGACCCCCTGCACCCTTACTGCTATGCCCAAACTGTCTCCCATTCCCTCAAAGAGCTGGACTCCAGACAGGTTTCTACTGAGCTTCTCAGGTTCCTGGAGGGCAGGACTGAGCCTTTTCATATTTACAGCAACCCCACCCCTCTCCCACACCTGATGGAGAATAATAGTGCTACTTCAATATACCTGGGGACTTCCCTGGCTGTCCAGGGGTTAAGAATCTGCCTTGCAATGCAGGGGATGCAGGTTCGATCCCTGGTCAGGAAACTAAGATTCCACATGCTGCGAGGCAACTAAGCCTGAGCACTGCAACTTCTGAGCACATGCACCTCAACGAGAGAGTCTGTGTGCCCCAGCGAAGATCCTGCTTGCCACAATCAAGACCTGATGCAGCCAATAAGTAAATAATTTTTTTTTTAATATCCCTGGACAGGTGCAGCTTCTGGCCACACCCCCATGTCCCTGGAGCCAACCAACCGATCCGAGCTACCTCGACAGATAATCACTGGCTGCCTCTGAAGGTCCTGAGCTCTGCATCACCCGTGGTTAGAGAGGCCAGCACCACTTGGAGAGGAGGTTGCAAAGGGGATTCAATCACTGACTAGGAGTCAGATCTGCAGCCTTTGAAACCCTCACGGGCCAGCCAAAGCCTCTGTCCCTGTGTTGTTGGACTTCGTGGCTGTTTTACAGACAGAGCCCAAAGCCTCCTTGATAAAAAGTGCTATCTGCCTAATGAATGTCTTTCTAGGGCGTTTAAGTTCAAAGCCAATACAATACTGGCAGGAAGGAAAGACGAAAGAATGGAAAAAACAGGATGGGAGCTGGGGACCCCTGAGCCCAGCAGATGTTTCTACCAAAAGAGCCTCCTCACTTCCTGGGATCCCTGAGACCAAGCCCTATGGTCTAAGCAGGCAGGTCTGTGATCCCATCCAGCCCGACCTGTCCCAAGGCCTGAGGCACACCAGGCATCCGAGCAGAGGCTACATCACACACACTCTTTGGACTCCCTAATTGTTGCTCTGAAAATCTGTCAGAAACTCCAAGGGGCACCAAGGCAGTTCTTTGGAAAACAAGCCGACAGCAGTGAAGGGAACCAAAGCCTCAATTACGCTGGGGACAGAAGCCTTTCAAAAGAGATGATTTAATGAAAAGGTGCTGTCAAGAGCTAACTGTGTGGAAAGCAGCCTGTCCTCAGCTTCCTCTCTCCCTATCCCCACCCTCCCCCACCTAGTCAGGAGCCAGCATTGCAGGCCCAGTACTTCGATGCCTGAGGATTAAGCCTGGCAGGGCTGGGAAGGAAGGAGCTGCCAGGCCAGGTGCACAGGTCAGCTCGCTCAGGTCCTGTCCGCTTACCTAGCCTGCGACGTGGGTTCTGGACCCATGGTTCTGTGACCCAGGCTTGGAGAGGACAATGTAGCCACGGTATTTTTCTACAGCACTACTCCCTGTTTGATGAAGAGGACTTTCAGCATAGATTTAGTCTTTATTGAATAGTTACCTTGACAAGCAATTTCTAATCTAGCCTTCAAACAATCCTTTGCATTGCTTGCTCCATGATTCCCGTTTTACAGATGGAGCAACTGCGGCACAGGGGATCAGGGGAAGCAACTTGCTCTTGGTCTCATAGCTAGAAAGCAACAGAGCAAGTGTTTAAACTAGGCAGTCCGGGTTTACAGCCACCCTTTCACAACTTTCCTCCTAGTCTTGCCCTTTCCAGTGTTGATATGCCGTCTTGATTAGCCTTCCAGACTGATTCCAAGCTCTACGTGTAATCCCCAGGTGTTTCCAAGTCAAGCCTGCTTCCAGTCTCAACCCCTCTCCCCAACACGGATTATCTTCTTGGGTCTGGGAGTCTCTGCCACCTACAGGCCTCATGTGCAAAGACATTGGAGCTCTTAGAGGTTCCCTGGGCAGAAGGGTGGCCTGGGGACCCAGCACCCACTGTGCTGCTGTGCTCCACCATATGGCTAAGCAATGGCAGAGGGTGGGGAGCTTTAGCTCTGGAGAGTTCCGCATCTGGCCCCTTCTGCAATGACAATCTGGACCCCACAAGGAAGAAAAAGGGTGGTGGCTTCTCCAGGGAGGCAGACACAGTGGTGGGAGATGAGCCCCCACGGGAGCCTCACCACCTGGGATGAGTCTGCCTCCTGGTGCAGTCCCACCCAAAGACAGGAATTAATGGAGCTCAGAAAGAATATTTACCATTTCCGTACTACCTTTCTTTTGTAGCTTGCTAAAGACTTTAATGCCTGCACCATAATCCAGCCGGAGGAAACCCATGAAGCTCTGAATGTCCCTGTGTTTCAGAACTGTGCCGGACTCTTCTCCGTCAAGTAATTGGTAGGTATACACGGACTGAGGAGGGATTGAGAGAGCCAAGACCACTGGGGACAAACAGATTTAGCCGAAATGCAGTCAAAATGTAGACTGAGCAACAAAGATAGCCATTTTCTGCCAACCCGGTCTAGTCTGAGGCTTTATTTCTAGACTGATCACTGGCTTGCTGTGACAGCCACAGACACCACCTCCCTCAGTGCTGATCGACACATGTGAATGGGGAGAGGAGAGGGGAAAGAGAATGCTGGGTAACTTTGCACCTATTGAGGGCTGGGCACTGTGCAAGGCGTGCATGTGTGCAAAGTCACTTCAGTCGTGTCTAACTCTGTGCAGCCCTATGGACTGTAGCCCAACAGACTCCTCTGTCCATGGGATTCTCCAGGCAGGCCCACTGGAGTGGGTTGCCATGCCCTCCTCCAGGGGATCTTCCCAGCCCAGGGATCAAACCCATGTCTCTCTTATGTCTCCTGCATTGGCAGGCGGGTTCTTTACCACTAGCGCCACCTGGGAAGCCCACTGTGCAAGGTGCTTTATGTGCACTACCTCCCAAGGCCCCAAGTGGCAATTTTTATACCCCTGTTTTAAAAAGGAAGAAATGGACTCAGAAAGGTTAACCCAAAGTCACATGGCTAGAATGGAAAGCAATGACAACAATGGTAACCAATACAACAATCACAGTCAGTGTTTATATAGTGCTTGCTGTGGTCTGGGAAATACACTGACATGTTTAAGCCTAACTGAAAACCACTGGGGCTTCTCCAGGGGCTCTGTGGTGAAGAATCTGCCTGCAATGCAGGCGGTGTAGGAGACGCGGGTTTGATCCCTGGGACAGGAACATCCCCTGGAGGAGGGCAGGGCAACCCATTCCAATATTCTTGCCTGGAGAATCCCAGGGACAGAGGAGCCTGGTGGGCTACAGTTCGTAGGGTCGTACAGCATTGGACATAACTGCAGCAACTGAGCTCGAGCTCAAAATATTAGGTTGGTGTTGTTATCCCCATTTTGCAGATGAAAAAAAAACTGAGCAGAGATCTGTAACTCCCACCTAGTGCCAGCAGTACCACCTTCTCTCCTGTTCATGTCACAGAACTGTTATGAGGACCAGCAGTATTGGGGAGCAGAAAAAAAATGTTTCTGCAGAGGAAAGTCACCCCTGGACCTGCCTTCACTTCCTTCCTGGAGAGGGTCCCTCTCTGGCAGCAACAGGCACTTCACCTCTGTTGATGAGTTGAAAGCCCCAGGGCTCATACAAGATTGTTACGATTTTTCCTGTGTCCCCAGAAAACTGGAGTGGGTGGTTTCAGAGGTGCAGAGCACAGTTGGGAAGAATCGTGGAAGAGGGAGTGGAGAGCAGATTTAGTCATGAATGAGGAACGGAAAAGGAAGTGGGAGAATAAATCTAAGATGGGCAATCAAGAATAGAAAGGTAAAAAAAGGAGGGGAAGACTCCTTAGCCAGGACCCAGGAGCGGGTCATGGCGCCCCCTAGTGCCTGAGCACCTGTGCCTACCGCCCCAGGCCCTGACCCTTCTCTTTGATCCCCTAGGAGCAAGAATGTACAGGGCCAAGGGTTAGGCTGGGTACAGGAGAGGCCTGAGAGGGAGTCAGACAGACTGAAATTTGAGACCCACCTCTTCCACTTACTCTCTGTGTCGCCCTGGATAGGTTACGTAACCTCTCTGAGACTGAACCTCTTTCCTCACCTGTAAAAGGGAGATTACATCCTTGCCTTACAAGGATGATGTGTGGATTAACCATGGTGATGTCCAGACAGTTTCTAAGCACAGAAGTGACTGGCCTCCAGCAGAGCTCGGTGAATTTTGGCTACAATCATAAGCTGTTTTAAAAGCACTTGGCATGGAGTAAATACTCCACAAATAAGCACCATACAAGTGTAAATAATTATTAATTATTATGATGACTAATCATCATTATTGTTGATGATAAACGTGAGAACTGCTACCCAAATGCCAGCTCCCCCACTCAATCTGTCTGCAGTTTTCACTCCTCAGCAACAAAGAAATATTCTGGGACCCAGAGCAACTGCCGGTCCCATGTAGGCAGACAGGGAGCACTGACTGTCTCATCCCCCACCCCCACCCCTCCCCTCCCCCACCCCCCCCACCTCCAGCAGCACAGCAGGGTCTGGTCTCACCCAGGCAGGTGATGTGCAGCCGAATGCACCCATCTGGTTGCGCATCTACTTAGCTCCTCTGCCTCCGCATTGTTAAATATTTTGGATAGCACCTAAACAGAGTACCTCTCTGCAATTCCTTGAGCCCTGGCTCATGCGCAACAAGGCAGACCTGCATACAGAAAGTGAACCGAGGAAATCCTGGTCCAGTTCCTGGAACCTCTGCCTCCAAGATGGGGCTGGTAGGCAAGGAACAGGCTCTCCTGAGCATGCAGATCTCAGCTTTGTACTGAAGAATCGGAGCAAGGCCTCCAGAGGTGCCTAAGTCAGCACCCCGCATAAATACATGGATGACTGGATAGTCAGATGGATGCATGGAGGATGGATGCGTAAGAGTGAGCATAATAATCATGTGTTTTTTCCCCCTGACTTTCTGATGCTTTGACATCTGGGGCTTTGCTGACCCTGAAGAGTCTGCAGCTCCCAAGGCTAGTAAACTCTGAGATGGTAAACACACATTTCATATGCAAACCAACCAGTCCCTCATTCCACCCATCCCCTTACCCTGCCCCCCAGCTACCTCCTTTCTCAGGCTTTCACACTTTGGGTCACTACCTACTTTCCCTCCTCACCCCAGAGGCCAGGTACCAGATTGTTAGGGTCAGTCCCTGCACCCCAGAGCACTGCTGAAATCATTCTAACTAGCAAGTCCTAAACTGCTTAGCTTGCCTCATCTGTTCCTCCCCTTGGAAACCACAGTAAAGACTCTCGCCCACATTTTCCCCTCACTCCTGCCTCCTGATCTACCCTGGTACTTCCCCACATAGCCCCTTGTGGCATGGCCTGCCCTCCTCTGGGGAACTGTGAGTAATAAACTACCTTTTCAACAGCAATCATTTTCTGATCTGCTGGCTTTACCATACCTGAAGAAGAATAAAACCTACATTTTAAAACAGGAGGGGGAAGGATAGAGGGAATGAAGGGAGGAGAGAAGGCAGGATGGAAGGAGGGAGGGAGGGAGGAAGAAATTAACCTGTTGATTTCAAGTTTCAGGGAATGATCTGATCCACAACTTTGCTCTATGCTTTGAAAGAAGCAGCTTCCTCCTAGCAGATTCTGGATGTGTTTGAGAGAATGATCCTCCACAGTGCCATAGGCCAGCAGTTATAACACTCTACCTCTGGGGACATACAGGCTTGGCTTTGAATCATGACCCTGCCTTTCACTGGCTATGAGACCTCAGGTGACTGACTTGACCTCTCGGTATAAAATAACCATGCACCATCTCACTCTAGCATCAAAAAACTTGGAAGGTAGGTACTTTCCAGTACCCTTCAGTAGATAGATACCTTCCAGTACCCAGTATCCAGCTTAGAGTACACATTCCACAAATGATGACTATTATTACTTGGCCATTCTGCAGTCCTGCACCCCGAGTGCTATCTGGTAGCAAGACTGTTACCAAAATGTCATCTGCACCCAGAAATTCCTATTTGGGTCTCTTGGTTTCAGCATCCCAGAAAGGTGTCTTAAACTTCCTGCCCAGTCCCTGGCCCAGAGTTTGGGTTTGGCAGACAGAGTCTTGCTGCGCTTAGTGAAGGAACTAGAGGGGCCCTGTGTACCACCTTGTGATTTTCACAGCGCTGGAGTCACACTGACCCCCTTCCTGCAGAGATGCTGTTTGGCTTCCCCTGCTGATTTCAAAGTGAGGAGCAGGAGGACCTTTAAACTGGAATAGCATTTCCATTTTCCCATCTCCCCCATACACCATCACTCAGTAAAAATAGCTAATTTTAAAATGGCTGCTCTTATGATGGACGAGATTAATGGATCTTGAAGAGCAGCCAGTATACCAACTGCTCCTGCAGCCATGATGAAAGCTAATAATGTAGAAAATTCTGCCAATTCCTTTAATTCATGAATATTTAAGCCTGTGAAAAATCTGTCAGATTATATCATTTTTTTCTGGTGATTTTCCGCCTAAGTACATTCGTGGCGGCCTGCCAGTTACTCAAGAAACTTCAGCAGGAGCAAAATTGTTCTTGCTGTTGTTGTTGTTACCATGGGTTGTTGTCTTCCTGCTGAAATGATCCCCCCTCCCCATCCCAGGATGGAATCAGGTTCACCTGCCAGAGCCAAAGGCAACCCCTAGGATTTTACCTCAACAGGCATAGATTCTTCTAACCCAAAGCCTGGCACAGACCTATGAGATCAGAGCCCACGGTTTTCAAATTGTGTTCCACGGTACCCAGGGGTTCCTCCAGGGTCCCCAAGGTCCCCTAGCTAGAGACGCTAAGTGGCTGGAGTTGGGGGATGCAATCTCCACCTCCATCCAGCAGTTCTGATTTCTGCAGCGAGGTTCCATCTAATATTTCCCTGGGAAGAAATTTAAATGGAGTTTGGAAACCACCTTGTAGCCCAACCCCCAGCTCCCGAAATAACAGATGGAGAAACTGAACCCCCCACAAGGGCAAGCAGTTTGTCCACGTCACTAAGTACATGAGCGGCGGCCTCTGAACTGTAGCCAGGGTCCCCAGCTCCAAGCCAGCTCGCTCTCCTTTCCAGCACATTCTGGCCGACCTCTCAACGGCCCAGCACAGCCTGGGTGGGGGAAGCAGGAAGCCGCCGGGCTCAGATGGGATGGCCGCCGCTCCCCAACCAGGGTGGACAGGCTGCTCTCGGAAGCCAAGATGTTTCCTCGCAGAGACAAGAGACAGACAATGAGCGTGGTTAGCGGCTTGGGAGGGAGGGGCGGCCCACTTCAGAGATGATTATCATGTGGGGACTTGGCTGGAGGAAGGAGCGAGCTGCTTTTTATAGGAACTCCAGTTCCTCGTTTTGTTCCCCTCGGGTGATTCTCCAAAGAAAGCCGACTTGAGTCAGCTGGCAGTGGCAGGGCGAGGCCGAGGCAGCCGGGCTGCAATGGGCCTGGTTCAGCACTTGCCCCAGCTGGTCACGTCCTCACCGGGGCGGCCCGCACTCTGCCAGGAGCCCAGGTCAGCCCCCATCCAAAATCAACAAGTCTTTTGTGCTTCTCCTTTAGACACGGTGTAATTACAGCAAACATGCATTGGCGGTGAGCAGCAATCATGAGACAACTGTTGAGGATTTCAGATGCGCTTGGCGGTGGCTCCTGGAGCGCAGCGCGAGGAACCGCAGCTCCAGTTGGCCCGTGCTGGCCCGAAAACAAGGGATTTGCAGAAGTCGGGAGCGGTGTGTTGGCACGGTGTCCACGCCATGTCGTTCATCAGCTATTTCCTTGATAGCGGGTTGCGTCTTACCACCAAGCCAACAGACTGACTCATGAGTCAGTGACTTAAAAAATAAATAAATACTTGAGGCCAGCTGTGCCCGCCGAGCAAAACCTGTCAGGCTGCAGACAAAGTGGGCCCCTGCCACTTTCCCGGGTGGTTTCATTTTTCCTCTTTTTGTCTTCTTGTTTGAGAACTCTGAAAGTGAAACCGCACACCTCCCCCTGAAAGCTTCTATGTTCCCACGGCTGGAGGAGGTGGGTGGGGCGAGGTCTCCCGCCAGCATCAGCATCGCCCTTCCGCAGGCCCCAGGGTCCAGCCACGCGGCTGGAACCCAGGCCCTGCTGTGCCTGGCTCTGAGCAAAACCCTGCACAGGGAAGTGGCCAAAATCCGTTGTTAGGTGGCTACAGTACATGGACAAGAACCTACCCAGGTGTAACTAGATTCATCCTCTCAACAGATGATGAGGAAAATAGTGGTATGTGTGGAAAGTGTGTTAGTCGCTCAGGCACGTCCGACTCTTTATGACCCAATGGACCGTAGCCTCCAGGCACCTCTTTCCATGGGATTTTCCTTGTAAAAATACTGGAGTGGGTAGCCATTCCTTCTCCAGGGGATCTTGCTGACCCAGGGATTGAACAAGGGTCTCCTGCTTTGCAGGCAGATTCTTTACCATCTGAGCCATCAGGGAAACCCCAGATAGTGGTCAGTATCCTCAGTTTATAGATGAGGAAATAAAGGCTTCTTAGTTTAAGATTCATGCTCTGGTCCCACACTTAGTAAGTGGCAGAATTGGGTTTAAAACCCAGATTTATCTGATTCCAATGTTTTTCTTATTCTCAGATATATCGTACCATGAATATGTAATATTATAGGGTGAGTAACACTGACATGGCCCACTCACACCCCTCCCCCCAACCCTAAGGCTGACATTTAAGCTTGGGAAGCACAAAGTCAAGGATGAATTAGACAATTGATGGTTTCACTGTAATTGTGGTTAACACCATCAAGGAAGAAGTACAGGGTGTTTTCATCAGGGGACAGAGGGCCTGGCCTGGCCTGAGAGGCCTGAGAGGTATGAGGAGGAATTAAGTGGGCAAACATTCCTGGCAGAGGGAAGGGCAGGAACAAAGACCCTGAGGGCAGAAAGACTGTGTGCCAGCGAGCTTGGAATGAGGGGGGCCTTAAGGGTGGAGAACTTGGTGGGGCATTGAAGGCCAAGGAAATAATTAGGGGCTTTATCCTAACAACATGGGGTAGCCACTGATGGGTTTTAAGTAGCGGCATACACAAATCTGAGATTTTTTTAAAGGATCCTCCTTGTTTTATAAACACTTTCTGAGGGACAGGAGAAGGTGCAGGGTGAGTTACCGATTGGCCAGCAATGCTGGTGGCTCTCAGTTTCCAGACTGGCTGAGGGCACAGGCTCTCTCCATCACCTCCCCTCACTGTGCCTCAAAGATGCTCCAAAGGCTCCATCAGCTAACAAGACAAGCTCATAATCAGGGACTAATTTTACAGATGTGAAGCCTCTGGACAACTGCAGCCTGGCAGCATGGTTCTGGGGATCTTGTCCTCCTCCCCCAGCCCCTCCAGCTGAAGCCAGGGTTGGGGAGACTGCAAAAGCTGCACCCCTTTTCTCCTCTCCCTCCTGGTTCCACACTGTTCTAAGTCATTCTTTTGAGCAGTTCCAGGTATTCCCTGGACCAGTCCCAGGACCTTTCAAAGGAGGCTGCCATTATCTTCATTATCTCCACCATAGTTTGGCCTTATGTCAAACAACAGGGAGGGAACACAACCCCACCCACCAACAGAAAATTGGATTAAAGATTTGCTGAACATGGCCCCACCCATCAGAACAAGACCCAGTTTTCCCCTCAGTCAGTCTCTCCCATCAGGAAGCTTCCATAATCCTCTTATCCTTTTCCATCAGAAGGCAGACAGAATGAAAACCACAGTCACAGAAAACTAACCAATCTGATCACATGGACCACAGCCTCGTCTAACTCAATGAAACTATGAGCCATGCTGTGTAGGGCCACCCAAGACAGATGGGTCATGGTGAAGAGTTCTGAAAAAACGTGGTTCACAAACCACTTCAGTATTCTTGCCTTGAGAACCCCATGAACGGTATGAAAAGGCAAAACGATAGGACACTGAAAGATTAACTCCCCAGGTCAGGAGGTGCCCAATATGCTACTGGAGATCAGTGGAGAAATAACTACAGAAAAAATGAAGAGATGGAACCAAAGCAAAAACACCACCCAGTTGTGCATGTAACTGGTGATAGAAGCAAAGTCCAATGCTATGAAGAGCAATATTGCATAGGAAGCTGGAATGTCAGGTCCATGAATCAAGGCAAATTGGAAGTGGTCGAACAGGAGACGGCAAGAGTAAACATCAACATTTTAGGAATCAGTGAACTAAAATGGACTGAAATGGGTGAATTTAACTCAGATGACTATTATATCTCCTACTGTGGGCAAGAATCCCTTAGAAGAAATGGAGTAGCCCTCATAGTCAACAAAGAATCCAAAACGCATACTTGAATGCAATCTCAAAAATGACAGAATGATCTCTGTTCATTTCCAAGGCAAACCATTCAATATCACAGTAATCCAAGTCTATGCTCCAACCAGTAACGCTAAAGAAGCGGAAGTTGAATGATTCTATGACGACCTACAAGACTTTCTAGAACTAACACCCAAAAAAGATGACCTTTTCATTATAGAGGACTGGAATACAAAAATAGGAAGTCAAAAGATACTTGGAGTAACAGGCAAATTTGGCCTTGGAGTACAAAATGAATCAGGGCAAAGGCTAACAGAGTTTTGCCAAGAGAATGCACTGGTCATAGCAAACACCCTCTTCCAACAACACAAGAGAAGACTCTACACATGGACATCACCAGATGGTAAACACGAAAATCAGGTTGATTATATTCTTTGCAGCCAAAGGTGGAGAAGCTCTATATAGTCAGCAAAAACAAGACCGGGAGCTGACTGTGGCTCAGATCATGAACTCCTTATTGCCAAATTTAGACTTAAATTGAAGAAAGTGGGGAAAACCACTAGACTATTCAGGTATGACCTAAATCAAATCCTTTATGATTATAGAGTTGTGTCCAACTCTTTGCAACCCCACGGACTGTAGCCTACCAGGCTCTTCCATACTGGAGTGGGTTGCCATTTCCTTCTCCAGAGGATCTTCCTGACCCAGGGAATTGAACCCAGGTATCCCACATTGCAGGCAGACGCTTTACCGTCTGAGCCACCAGGGAAGTCAGGAGACAGGTCTATGATTATACAGTAGAAGTGACAAATAGATTCAAGGGATTAGATCTGGTAGACAGAGTGCCTGAAGAACTATGGATTGAGGTTCATGACATTGTATAGGAGGCAGTGACCAAGACCATCCCCAAGAAAAAAAAAATGCAAAAAAGGCAAAATGGTTGTCTGGGGAGGCCTCACAAATAGCTGAGAAAAGAAGAGAAGCAAAAGGCAAGGAGAAAAGGAAAGATACACCCGTTTGAATGCCGAGTTCCAAAGAATAGCAAGGAGAGATAAGAAACCTTCCTCAGTGATCAATGCAAATAGAGGAAAACAATAAAATGTGGGAAACTAGAGATCTCTTCAAGAAAATAAGAAATACCAAGGGAATATTTCATACAAAGATGGGCACAATAAAGGACAGAAATGGTATGGACCTAACAGAAGCAGAAGATATTAAGAAGAGGTGGCAAGAATACACAGAAGAACTGTACAAAAAAAAGACCTTCATGATCCAGATAACCATGATGCTATGATCACACCTAGAGCCAGACATCCTGGAATGTGAAGTCAAGTGGGCCTTAGGAAGCATCACTGAACAAAGCTAGTGGAGGGGATGGAAATCCAGTTGAGTTATTTCAAATCCTAAATGATGATGCTGTGAAAATGCTGCACTCAATATGCCAGCAAATTTGGAAAACTCAGCAGTGGCCTCAGGACTGGAAAAGGTCAGTTTTCATTCCAATCCCAAAAAAAGGCAATGCCAAAGAATGCTCAAACTACCGCACAATTGCACTCATCTCACACACTAGCAAAGTCATATTCAAAATCCTCCAAGCTAGGCTTCAACTGTATGTGGACTGTGAACTTCCAAATGTTCAAGCGGGACTTAGAAAAGGCAGAGGAACCAAAGATCAAATTGCCAACATCTGCTGGATCATCAAAAAAGCAAGAGAATTCCAGAAAAACATCTATTTCTGCTTTATTGACTAAGTCAAAGCCTTTGACTGTGTGGATCATGACAAACTGTGGAAAATTCTGAAAGAGATGGGAATACCAGACCACCTGACCTGCCTCCTAGGAAATCTGTATGTAGGTCAAGAAGCAACAGTTAGTTAGAACTGGACATGGAACAACAGACTGGTTCCAAATCAGGAAAGGAGTACATCAAGGCTGCATGTTGTCACCCTGCTTATTTAACTTATATGCAGAGTACATCATGTGAAATTCCAGCCTAGATGAATCACAAGCTGCAGTCAAGATTGCCGGGAGAAATATCAATAACCTCAGATATGCAGATGACACCACCCTTATGGCAGAAAGCGAAGAAGAGCTAAAGGGCCTCTTGATGAAAGTGAAAGAGGAGAGTGAAAAAGTTGGCTTAAAGCTCAACATTCAGAAAACTAAGATCACGGCATCCAGTCCCATCACTTCATGGCAAATAGATGGGGAAACAATGGAAACAGTGACAGACTTTATTTTTCTGGGCTCTAAAATCACTGCAGATGTTGACTGCAGCCATGAAATTTAAAAATGTTTGCTCCTTGGAAGAAAATCTATGACCACCTAGATAGCATATTAAAAAACAGAGACATTATTTGCCAACAAAGATCCATCAAGTCAAAGCTATGGTTTTTCCAGTAGTCATGTATAAATGTGAGAGTTAGACTAAAGAAAGCTGAGAGCCAAAGAATTGATGCTTTTGAACTGTGGTGTTGGAGAAGACTCTTGAGAGTTCTTTGGACTGCAAAGAGATACAACCAGTCCAGCCTAAAGGAGATCAGTCCTGAATATTCATTGGAAGCACTGATGCTGAAGCTGAAACTCCAATACTTTGGCCATCTGGTGCGAAGAACTGACACATTTGAAAAGACCCTGAAACTGGGAAAGATTGAAGGTGGGAGGAGAAGGGGACGACAGAGGATGAGATGGTTGGATGGCATCACCGACTCGATAGACATACGCGAGCAAGTTCTGGGAGTTTGTGATGGGCAGGAAAGCCTGGTGAGCTGCAGTCCATGGCATTGCAAAGAGTCGGACACAACTGAGTGACTGAACTGAACCTAACTGAAGGTATTTCCTTCAATCTGCTTTTGAAATCTGCCTAACCAGTTTTCGTCAATATTGAAAACGCTTCTCTGGTTCAGGCTTCTCCTCCTCACCCTATTAATCCCCCAGGAGGGCCCCTCCAGGTCACACCGTATCCAGCTGGGGCTTGGCTGCCCCGTGGAGACCCAGTTTTCAGGAGAGCTCAGAAATCCTTCCCCGACTCCCACCCACTCTGCCCACCCCTTCCTCCTTCTGAAAGATGAGAAGAGGGTAGTCTGGGGCAAAGGACGAGCTGCTCCTCCCCTCCCTCACCCCCTCCCCCGTGTCTGGGCCAGACCCTCTCTCCTGGCCTAGAGGGCCCCGGGCTGGCTGGGCCACTAGGTTTGGTGCCACAAGGTGGTGCCCTCTCCTGCCTTCTGTCTGCCCCCTTGCCCCCAATTA
The DNA here is from genome assembly GCF_001704415.2 of Capra hircus. Lineage (NCBI taxonomy): Eukaryota > Metazoa > Chordata > Mammalia > Artiodactyla > Bovidae > Capra > Capra hircus. Next base: position 83,862,126 of record NC_030817.1, on the reverse strand, counting down.
TTCCCACCCCCCTTACAGGACAGAGCAGCACTCAGATCTGGGCCCTTGTGTAAGTGAAGGGCAGGGACTCCTAGAGGCCTACACCTGCCCAGGCACTAAGGTGCCAATGCTGTAATGTATCCCTTTGGCCATTTTGTCTCCTTTGCCCTGAAGGGCACTTGTGGGGAAGGGCCGCATTTTGACCTAACACTATCCTCAGAGCACTGTAATCTCGCCACAATTTCAAACCTCCATTCTACAGATGGGGAAGTGGAGCTTCAGAGGGGCTCAAGAGCTTGCCTGCTGCTAAGCGGGAATCCGCAGATGAAGCCAAGCCTGTTCCTTATATGTGTCCTGGCTGAGTGAGGAGGACAGAGAGAGGGACCCTGAGGGGCTTTGTCCCTACCGGCAGGGCTGCAGCGACATCCCCAGGACCTCAGCACACACCAGCCCTGCAGAGGTCTGGCACCACATCCTAACAGTCAGCGTGGGCTGGGGTCTGGATACTGGAGGCGCACCACTGAGGTCCCACAGAGAGCCACCACCACGCCCCAGTGATGGCTACGCACCTCTGCTCAGGGTCCTCAAGCCTCAGCACCCCTGAGGACATCAGCTAGAGAAGGTGAGGCATGACTGCGATTTAGGGTTTTCAGCCTTTCCTGTCAGCTCCAGATAGGAGCACCCTTGTCCCCTGCCCTGCTGGCACCCCTCCTCCAGGCTCCCTCCCACCCCAGCACCCCCCCCCCCCCACCACCACTCAGAGCGGGCCTTGCTCCATCTCCTGATATCAGGGCAAACTTACTGCTAAGAGCATGGTGGGAGGGACCACCAGCGGCATTAATGCACCAACAGCCCCGGAGGGGCGGCTGCCAAGCTCACCAAACACACATCATGAAAAGTTATTGCTCAGAAAACATCAGGAGCGGCACTCACTCATAAATATTTAATGCCCCCACCTCAGGCAGCCAGAGTTCCTGCAAGGTGGTTAATTGCCTCCAGGACAAGGAGGCCAGGGTCTCCTCAGTGCCAAGACAACTCCTTCAGCCCCCTCCTCGTCCTTTCACCCCAGCCCCACAGTCCCCCACCCCCTCATGCCCCCAGTCCCCAGCCACCCACCTTGCGCAACAGCTGAGTAGGTCCTTTCACTTCCTGGCTCTGCTGGCCGGGGATGAAAAGCCCCTTAAGTCTTTATTTTTTTACAAATTTTAAAAAAAATTTTAATTGGAGGCTAATTACTTTACAATATTGTAGTGGTTTGTGCCATACATTGACCTTAAGTCTTAAAATGTCACAACACAGGCTCTATCCGCTCTTCCTACACGACCTCCAGGAAATCTTCCTTACTTGCTTTACACTCCAGTCATATTGAGTCAGTGACTGTTCCCTAAATAAGCCAAGTTTTTACCAGGCAGGAGATAGATGGCCCTTTCCCCCCTGCCCCAGGGTAAAGCCATTGGAGATTCATTCCCTGTGGATTAGAATAGCAGGACAATTAAGGGAGAGGCTGGGCCCTGCCCGGACCACATATTTCTTATTCTCAGAGTCAGAAGACCCCCTGGAACACATGTGTGCAGAAAATTTCCTTGGAGATCAAAGGGGGAGTGATGTCAAGAGATGCTCTACCCACAGCCTTTTCAGTAAAATCCATCTTAGCTAAGAGATGCCTCCACATACATGGAAGGAAACTGAGATACACCAAATATGGACTGCTACTGCTAAGTCACTCCAGTCGTGTCTGACTCTGTGCGACCCCATAGACGGCAGCCCACCGGGCTCCGCCGTCCCTGGGATTCTCCAGGCAAGAACACTGGAGTGGGTTGCCATTTCCTTCTCCAGTGCATGAAAGTGAAAAGTGAAAGTGAAGTTGCTCAGTCGTGTCTGACCCTCAGTGACCCCAGGGACTGCAGCCTTCCAGGCTCCTCCATCCATGGGATTTTCCAGGCAAGAGTACTAAAGTGGGGTGCCATTGCCTTCTCCGAAATATGGACTGAGAAGTAAGCAAATCAAAATGACTGACCTCAGGAAACCTGGAAGAAATGCCCCATAAAAGTAATTCGAACTGCCGTGAGAGTGAGACTCAGGGGCTTTCCGTCTGAGTCTGCCTGTGTGTCTAGCCACAGGTTGCTTTTGCTGTTCAGTCGTGTCCTCTTTGCAGCCCCATGGACTGCAGCACACCAGATTTCTCTGTCCTTCACTATCTCCCAGAGCTTGCTCAAACTCACGTCCAGTGAGTCAGTGATGCCATCCAACCATCTCATCCTCTGTCGTCCCCTTCTCCTCCTGCCCTCCATCTTTCCCAGCATCAGGGTCTTTTCCAGTGAGCTGCGTCAGGGGGCCCAAGTATTGGAGCTTCAGCTTCAGCATCGGTCCTTCCAATGAACATTCAGGGTTGATGTCCTTTAGGATTGCTTGGTTGGATCTCCTTGCAGTCCAAGGGACTCTCAAGAGTCTTCTCCAGCACCACAGTTCAAAAGCACCAATTCTTTGGTGCTCAGCCTTCTTTATGGTCCAACTCTCACACGTACTGTACTCTTTTCCCTCAATAAATAATTTACTTGCTTCATTACTTTCCATCTTGATGGGAATTCCCACAAAGTCCCCGGTCCACTGCACTCCCAACCTTGTCCTCCAGGGACACGTCTAAAGCCCCAGCTCAAGGGTTCTCCCTGTGTCACAGGGGCTGTGCCTGCTTCTGGTGGAGTGCCACGCAGGATGGCACCCACCTGCTGACATGACACAACCCCCACCAAGTCAAGTTCCTGGAGGGAAGAACCAAGCAAGGAAGCAGATGGAGGGAAAGGGAGAGGGCTTCTCACCTGGAAGATGGGGTCAGTGCCTCTTTGTTGAGATTGGCATAAAACTTTAATAACACATGCAAAGCACAGTGCCTGGGATGTAATAGATGCTTCAAAAATATTTTTGGACAAAATTGAGGAATGAAGGAGGCGGTGAATGGTGTCCACAAGGAGAAGAAATTGGAGAGGAGAGAAACTGGGGGCAGGAAGGGAGAAAGCAAATTCTTAATAAGCATCTATTTCATACCAGGCATGGTCCCAGGCTCCAGATATACTCAGTGATGAAAAAAAAAAAACAATCATATTACTGCATCCATGAACATGCAATCTAGGGGGAAGACAGAGCTCGGTCTTAGCCCCACTGTGGGGTGTAGGCACTGTCATTCTAAGACTTAATTATTCACTTCCCTTGGCCTCCAAGATCAAGGTCAATCTCCTGAGCTTGCATTTATGGAGTCAAGATAGATAGACCATGCTTGTGTGCACGCATGCCTGCTAAGTCGCTCCAGTCATGTCTGACTCTTTGCAACTCTATGGACCATCGCCCACCAGGCTCCTCTGTTCAATGGATTCTCCAGGCAAGGACACTGGAGTGGGTTGCCATGCCCTCCTCCAGGGGATCTTACTGGCCCAGAGATAGAACCAGTGTCTCTTACATCTCCTGCAATGGCAGGCGGGTTCTTTACCACTAGTGCCACCTGGGAAGCCCAGATGGTCCATGCTGTGTAACAAATAGCCCCCCAGATTTCAGTAGCTTACAGGAGTTTGTCATTCAGGCAAATCCACACCGGTCCAGGCATGATCATGTCTGTGTAGACCCTGTGTTTTGGGCTGCTGTGCTCCGGTGACACCTCCATGTGTCACCGCCCGTTTCTTTTCTGCTCAAGTTGGTAAGGTTGAAACCGTGACCCATTCCAGGGCCCTTCCTCTGAGCCTCTGCACATCTTCCTCTCCCCGGATCGAAGACACTGCCATCTGCTTCCACCGGCAGATCCCGGAGGATCCCGCGATTCTGACATACGGAGCTCAGCCGTGCTATAGGTTCAGAAAGAGAGGAGGAGAGCAAGGCACTAGCCACGTTTCCCTGAGGACTCATCCTCTCCACCTGAGAAATGGGCAGAATTGTTCCTGCTGCTGTGGATGGGGAGTAGGAGGCCTCTTTCTACCTCTGGGAAGAATCCACCCCCTGAAGTCCTCACAGTCCTTGAAGACAGTTTCTACCCACGGGCAGTTGTAGGCTGTGAAGCAGAGAGAGGAAAGAAATTGGCCTTGAGGTTGGAAGCCCTCAGCCCGTGGCCGCAACATGTTAGCTAAAGGGGAAGCAAGCCGTGGAGTTCAAAATAGAGAAAGAAGAGGAAACGAAACCAGCTCATCTCCCAGTCCCCACCGCCCTCGCCCCTGCAGTGCATTAGAGGGTGAATCAGCTTGTGCTCTTCATTTCTTTCCCTCTTGAAGGTAGTGGTAGAGCTGGGGGTGAGTAAGCTGTATGGTTCCCCAATGCGGTTGCGGTCAAGGTCACTGGACACTTGGTTCAGCCCCCTCTCAGGCCCGTGAGAATGAGTTCCACATCCTCTCACACCAACTCCATTTCCCCTCCGCGCCCCCACCGCCCCTGGCAATCCCCTTCTGGCTTTTGCTTCCCTCTCCCAAGTCCAAGTCAAAGCACAGTCCGCCCCAGCCCCCAGCCCACTGGCCTAGCCAGCCCCTCGCAGAGCACAGGGCATGATCCGAAACCACATCGTGCAACGTGATTCACTCGATCTGTGGAAAGACTGATGCAATTGTGGGTGAGGAGTCATTTCTGCTGATGAGGAAACCACAGTAACCCAGCAGGGGTGAGAGGGCAATCCATCAGGGCAATCGGGACCCACCCTGAGAAAGCACACTACCCAGAGTCCTCGGGCTTCCCGGAGCAACCCAGCCATACCGCAGTGGTGGCCAGGGAACAGAGCAGAACCCCCAGCGCACGGCTCCCACTGGCTGAGGTGTAGCAGGTGTGGGGCTGGGAGGAAGGCCGGGCCCCTGGCAAGGGTGGGCCTGGTTCACACACACCAACTCTTCCAGGGCCCCGCGTGAGCCACCTTTCTGGCTGCACAATATAGAGTCAGACGTGTGAGGTTCTCAGCAGAGGCCAGGGAGCCACGATAAGAGAAGTCTCCTCTGGATCCGATGCCTGGACCAAAGATGACAACTGTCTTGCGGCTCACTCCACTGCCCTGAAAGCATCTGTGTCTGCCTCTAGTGAAAGAGCCCCCACAGCCAGAGCGGGTGCCCAGAAACACCCTGAGCTGAATCTGAAGTCCCAGGAGCCCACAGCCCGGCACACCCGCTCTGGTTGTCTGATCTACTGCTCATGTGCATGGGCCAACAAGCCCAGTCAGCCTCCTGCCCAGTGAGCCCTGAGCTTGTGCCCCCAGCTATGCGTGATCAAGGCAGAGACTGCCCCTCTCTGGGCGGTGGCACCCTGACCCTCCTCACAGCTTGGTGCTTACTTCCAGAAGCTGGCAAGGGATCACGTGGTGTCTCGCTATTGCCCCCACCCTGGGTTCTTTTCATCTATTCTTTATCATCTGGGTAGTTCGTGCTCAGGGTGGGTCTCCACCTTCAAACATAAACCATTCTAGACAGATGCTAGAGACATTAGAACTGCCAGAAAGCAACACATCAGCTCACCAGATCAATAGACCCATGAAAGGGAGGCCTTCTTTCTTTTTTTAAAAAAATATTTTATTTTGCTGCGCTGGGTCTTAGTTGCGGCACATCAGACCTTGGACGTTTAGTCGCCGCATGTGGGATCCAGCTCCTTGTCCAGGGATCGAACGCAGACCCCCTGCATTGGAATTAAGGAGACCTAGCCACTGAAAGTCGAAGGGAGGCAGGGAAATCCCAAGTGAGGCATTCTTATCCCATTCCACTGCAGAAGGAGCCAAGGCTCAGAAAGCAATATGACCCGCAAGGACACCAGTAACTTGGCAGAGAGCAGCCCAAACTCTCTCCAAACTCCCTGCTCAGAATTCTCTCCAGATTCCAGCTACCTACTAACTCAGCTTCCTTCATGGGGGTCTCTCGATGAGGGCCAAAGAGATGAGGAGTCCTCTAAGAAGCGCCAAGCAAAATATGAAAGGAGAAAGCTGGGCAGTTCACCCTTCACATCTGTAGGTCACTGACCCACAGGGCCAAGAACCATATCAAACACAGGCTACTGCCCCATCCTTATGCCCTCCCACCCCCAACTGCCCCCCTCCCCCACACCCCCCAGGCTGAAGGGCCCCTGGAGCACCATAAAGGCTGAACTCAGCCATCCATGTGCAAGCCTGACCCCTGGTGCCATAACCTGGAACTGCATGGACAGCCAAGGAGGCCCAAGAGGTCAAGAAGCTTGGCACTCACAGTGGAGCCAAGCGCTGAGCCTCAGAGCTTTTGAATATGACCACCCCAGGCTACAGGGTCTTGATAATCAGCCCCCTCACATGGCCAGTTCTTGGAATATGCTCATGAGTCACAAATCTCATAATGACCTATGAGGCAGATAGAGTTTTAGCCCCTTTCTACAGATGAATAAACTGAGGCCACAGCAGTGAGAAAAAACTCCCCAACTTACAGTTAGGAAGTCAATGACAGATCCTACACTTGACCCAGATTTTCTAATTTAAAAGACCACCCCCTCCAATTTTCCTAAAATCTCCACCCCTTGGGTCACTAAAGGTAGAAAAGAGATAGGAGAATATGGCTTCTAGGACACCCCACATACATCAAGTAGATTTATGTTGGAAAAATAAATGTATTTAAAATTCATGTCTTTATTTGAAATTAAAGAGTTTATTTAAACTAATGGTACTTAAACACGCTTATGTAAAATAACATACTTGCAAGATAGCTTTCCACCTGCTCCTAATAGCCCATGAACACAGACAGTTGATCTAATAAATATCATGTCTAGAGGGGGTGGACAGGACTAAGACTGCTAGATTTAGCAAATAAAAGTACGGACTGTGCAGTTACATTTAAACTTAAGATAAGCAATGAATCCGCTATTGGGGACATATTTATGCTAGAAAGAAAAAGAAAAAAGATTTGTTGTTTATATAAATTCCAATGTAACTGGATGTCCTCTGTTTAATCTGGCAATCCTAGACCAGGTGCTACTGGGGATGGGAGAGGACTGCAGCTAGATCGGGGGTTCCAGGAACAGTTTGGAGGCCTGTTAACCAGTGAGGGGTGAGGAGGGGGAGAGGCGGTGAAGTTGGAGATCCAGGCAGAAATTTGGAAGCTGCTCAGGGTTTTGGGTCCAGCAGTGACATGATAATGTCCTTCTTTTCTTACAGATTATTCTGACCCCACATGGAATATAAGAAAGGGGGAGTAGGGACTTCCCTGGCAGTCCAGTGGTTAAGACTTTGCACTTTCACTGCAAGACGCAGGAGTTGGATCCCTGGTTAGGGAAATAAGATCCCGCATGTCATGCGGCCAAATTTTATTTAAATAAATAAAAATAAAATTGACATCTATAATATTTTAAAAAAGAAGCAGGGGGAGCAGTCAGGCAGGGAGGGTCAGTAAGGATGCATGTGAGAGCATGTGGTTCAGGCAGGGTTGCATGCCAGGCGGAGGTGCTGGGAAGTAGTAGGTTCAGGACATGTTCTGCAGGCGGAGCCCGCTGGAGCCCCACCCTCGGGGCCTGGAGTGCCAGTCTCGTCTCATCTTGTGCACTTTGTGGCTCAGTCGTGTCCGACTCTTTGCAACCCCATGGACTGTAGCCCACCAGGTTCCTCTGTCCATGGGATTCTCCAAACAAGGATACTGGATGGGGTGCCAGGCCCTCCATCAGGGGATCTTCCCAATCCAGGGATCGAACCCAGGTCTCCCGCATTGCAGGCAGATTCTTTACTGTCTGAGTCACCCCCAGGGGACCTTCTCATCTTAGCCCTTCCCAACCCTGCTCTCTGAACCACGCACCCTTGGTTTTGCACCCTCAGTTCTGACCCGCTGTTTTCCTCCTCCCTCCATGAACTCCCCGCCCGGGTGCCACTTGATGGGGCTGTCCCTGCTCCTCTTGCCAGGCAGGTCCACGGAGGGGAGAGAAAGAGAAGTAATCATGTTGTTTTTCTTGTCCACCTCAAGGCCACCGTGCCCCCGCAAGGGACCCAGCCAAGTGGCCAGTGTCAGGTTTTCCTGAGAGAAGCCTGTCTCTCTGCACACAACCAAGAACCAAGGCAGGATGGGCCCCCTGCCAGGCCTCCCCTGGACGCAGGGCCCCTAAAGGACCCCTGAAGAGGCTGCGTTCACCCTTCAAGTCTCAGGTAGGGTAAAGAGACCAGCACTCCAGGGCCTGACTCAGCGCCTACCAACCCCACTGCAGGGAAAAGCTCCTGGATGCAGAGCAAACCACCCCCCACCACCAGCCCCACCACTGCACACTCTTTCCCCGAACCAGAGCTCAGAAGGACAAAACGCTGGTCTTTCAGCTCAAGGTCAGTGACTTTCAAACTTATTCCCAAATTAGGCCACTGTGGAAGGGGAGAAGGGGAGGCAAATCCAGGAACTGTCCCATCAGCCACATTACATGTTTTGTAAACTGGGGCTTCTGGTAAAATTATTTTTTTAATAACATTTTTTAAACGTTAAATTAAGATTTAACGTTTAAAAAATGTGAAATGATTAATTAAAATTTAAAAATAAATTAATTTATTCTTATTTGGCTGCATTGGGTCTCCGTTGCATCACACCGACTCTCTAGTGGTGCAGGCCCCAGCGTGTGCAGGCTCAGTAGCTGCAACTCTTGGGCTTAGTTGCTCTGAGGCATGTGGGATCTTGGTTCCCCAACCAGGGATCAAACCCACGTCCCTTACGTCGGAAGGTAGGCTTTTAACCATGGGACTACCAAGGAAGTCCTTAAAATTCTTCTTTCAAAGGATGCCTTGGTGAAAATACTCCCACCTGTATGCACGTGTTGAGGCCTTGTTCTCCTGTATAAAGACTCCCTGGGTTCAGCTTTCCCAGTACCGTATCATCTGAGCCCTGCTCCCTTAGCTTCCATTCCCGTACTGTCATTCCACCTGAGACTTTACATCCTGGTACTGCCTGAACCTCCCTCCAAGGGTCTCCATATCAGAATCCCCACAGCAGCCTCCTAACACCACCTGAGCTGAGGATCATATGGCCCATTTTACAGATGAGATCACTGAGGCCCAGAGGCAGCAGAACCTGAATTGGATGTTGGGAGTCTGACTTTGGATGCTGGCCCTCAGCGGGCTCCTACTGAGGCCCCAACCCCAGCTTCCTGCCAGGATCCCCATCCAGGCCACCAGAGTCCCAAGTCTTTGGATGGATTGACTCCTGCTGGAAGTCTGCCTCAGAGCTGGAGGCCATGCTCTAATCAGAGCAGCCCAGACTGGCCTGTGCAGAGAAGAATGTCGTCTCTGGGGTCTCGGCCCTGGAGTCCAATCCCTGGGTGGCCTTCTCCCGGCAGCAACCGGGGGCCCACTGCCTGTCATCTGTTACACAGCAGGAGAGACATGCTGGGGAACACTTCCAGCTGAGATGGATGCCCAATCAAAGTCAAGAGGCGATGTAGAACCCTACACACAGCAGCCTATTGAGAACCCATGCAGCTCAAGGACCCCCTCACCCCCCAATCACCCTTTGCTGGGAATCAGAATCAAAACCACAGATACTCAGATGGAACTCACTGAAGTTCAGTTGACTCAGGGTGAGCCCTGGGCCTGGGGATTGTTTGAAAGCTGCCCAGGTGATGTTCTGGACAGCCAGGGTTGAGAATCACCAGCTGGTTCAACTTCTCCCTTCCACAGAGGAGAAAACTGAGGCCCACAGGAAAGGGCTGGTGACACCTTAGGCCTAGGATCCAAGATCTACAACCTAGGGCTAGGACCCTGGAGCCAGGAGTCTTTGCACCCTCAAACCAGTACCCCCCACAACATTCAGACCTGGGTCATGACATGTACAAGGGAGAGAGGAGAACATACACTCTGGCCCCTGGCCCTGGAGGAAACTCTGGCCTTCATTCCTGTCCTCCTGGACTCTTTTCTGTGAGTCAAACGGTGGGAAGGTGACTCTGGGTAGGCAAACACAGCTGTGTCAGCCTCAGTTAGCAGTTTTGAGCACCTACTGTATGCAGACACTCTTGCTAAATACTTTGGTGGCATTTTCATCTAGAAGATCTGCAGGTTTCTGGCCAGAACTGTTCCACATTCCCCAAGAGAAACAGGAAGCTGCTGTCCATCACCGGATGAACTGGATAAAGAAAATGTGCTTTACATATATGCAATGAAACATTCCGTTGCATTGGAATATTATTTAGCCATAAAAAGGACATCCTGCCATTTGTTACAATGTGGATGGATCTTGAGGGTAGTAGGCTAAGTGAAATAAGTCAGATGGAGAAAGATAAAAGCCGTATCATTTCACTTAACATGTGGAATCTAAAACCATCAAACTCGTAGAAACAGAGAGTAGAAGGATGGTTTCAGGGCCTGAGTGGGGTAAACAGGAAGAGTTGGTCAACAAGTACAAACTTTCAGTTATTAAATGATTAAGTCCCAGATGTGATGCACAGCATGGTGAACTGCAGTCAACATTTCTGTATTGTGTACTTGAAACGTGACTAAAGGAGTAGATCTGAAATGTTCTCACCATAACAACGACAACAATAAAATGGTATTTATGGGAGGTGAAAGATGTGTTACCTAACCTTATTGCGGTAAGCACCGTATAGTATATGGGTGCATCAAGTCATCATACTGTGCACTTGAAACTTACAATAATTTTTTACCTTTTTATTTTATATTGGAGTATAGCCAGTTAACAATGCTGTGACAGTTTCAGGTGGACAGCAAAGGGATTCAGCCAAACATACACATGTATTCATTCTCCCTCAAACTCCCCTCCCATGCATGCTGCCGCATGACACTGAGCAGCGTTTCCTGGGCTATACAGTAGGTCCTTGTTGGTTATCCACTTCAAACATAGCAGTGGGTACATGTCAGTCTCAAACTCCCTAACTATCCCATCCCTCTCCCTTCCTCCTTGGTAACCATTGGTTCAAAACTTACACTATATTATATGTCAGTTATATCAATAAAGATGGAGAGGGGAATGTAAGTAAGCTGGGTTTCCCCTACTTTAGTAGTCAAGTCCTGCTTAATAAAATCCAAAAAGGCCTTGCTTGAAATTTCTGACAAGGAAAGAGCCCCCATTCTTACTCTAGGCAGGCAGCTCCTGGCCCCGCCTGGCCTGAGCTGTGGTGGGCATGAAGCACAGAGTTCAGAATCAGGACACGTGCGTTCTAGGCCCAACTCTGCCATCAAGTGCTCGTGGAGCAAGTCACTCTCCTCTGAGCCTCAGTGTCACTATTCATTAAACAGGTGGGGTGAACTCCATCAGGATATTCAGATATGTTTTGTGCAAGCCAACACTTTCTTCCCATAAAACTGCACATGGGTTACAGAGCTTATCATGCACCCAGTAAAAGCAGCAGCTGGACTCTCAGAATGGGCACATGCAGCCCTTCCACCCAACTAACCACCCCCCGACTCCCCAAGGAAGCTCCCCAGAATTCCCTGAAGCTTCACTCTGCTTGGCCAACAAGGTCGCCTTTGGTTCTGTCACCTGGAATTGATGGGGGACAGGGGAGTCCGGGTGGTGGTAAGGTATCTGAACAGCAGGGTCCAGCATTCCTCTTTCCTAGAACAGAGAGAGCAATTTCTTACCCCTTTGGCATGACTCAATAGCTAAGGAGGTCGCATGAGAGGGAGTAACCGAGCAGGCCAGGGGCTCTAGGGCAAGGGGAGGGGACAGCATGGGGACATGGGGGGCCTGGTAGCGCCTCAGCTCAGAATCAGATTTCCCCTTCTCTCCAGGAGGTGGGCCAGAGTGTCCCACCGGTAGCTCCCTGTGACTTTCTGATCTATTTCCTAATCTGTGAAATGGGCACATCAGGGCTGTTGGAAAGGTTGGCCAAAAAGTTCATCAGGGTTTTTCCATAACATCTTACAGAAAAACCCGAAAGAACTTTCTGGTCAACTCAATAGAAAGCATGCAAAGGGCTCAGAGCAGGGCCCAGCACATCCCCAGCAGTTACTACTTGTTAACTGTGGTTTTCTGTGTTGTTATTTTTCTGCCTGCGGTTTGTACGCGCCTTTGATTGGGTGGGGGCAGGGGAGAGTCATCTAATTCTTAGAGCTGGTGGAAACGGTGGAAACCTCCTTTGAGAGATAAAGAAAGAAAGTGAGTCTCAGAGAAAGAAGAGGGCCTTGCCCAAATTCACGTGGTGAGTCAGAATCGAGCTGGGGCTCCGGGGAAGACTGCAACCTCCCTCCCAGGAGCCCTCCGCGCAGGCAGAGCGCGCACCGCCAGTTTCCTCCTCGGCTCAGGCCCATTGGCCTTCGTGGACTCGTCCGCCCACAGGCCCGCCGCCCACCGGGCGGTGGGGAAACCGCGGACCCCTAGGGCGGCCTTGGGTTCCTGAGGCCCCATTCGGCCTCTCCCTCAGAGCACACACCCTCCCTTCCCTGCCCAACCAGGGCCTGTAATTGCACTAACTGCCCCCTGGGGAAGGGGGGCCTCAGCTTCGTCCACATGAGTCAGGTTTCCAGGGCAGAAACCACATCGAACAGCCTCAGCCTCGTCACCGCTCCCCACAAACCACTTCCTGCCCCTTTCCTGGCACCGCCAGCCTGAGGCTCGTGGCAGCTGCCGGGCCTTGGTCTCTGCTGCTCCAGTCCCAGCCCCCTGCAAACCCTGCCGCACACACCCGCTGCCCCCACCCCAGCAGCAGGAATCTGTCCAGGTGGAGGGGCCGTGGGCTGGGTCAGGGAGGCAGTGGGAAGTTCCAGCAGGTTAATCTAAGCCCTGGCTGTTCCTGACTCCTCAGTCACTGTCTGTAACTTGGTCTGCCTGTCCACCCAGGGCCGTGGCCCAGCTATGCCCGTTTCTCCACAGGAGGTTGTAGGGAGAACAGAAAAAGCACGGGCTTTGGAGGCAGACCGATCTAAGTTTGGATTCCAGCCTTGCCATCGCCTTACTGTGACTTGATCAGGGACTTCATCTTTCTTAGCCTCCGTTTTCCCACCTGTAAAATGGACAGCGTCGCATCACTTCTTCCAGATGTGCAAGAGGAGTGACTGAGCTAATACACACAGAAGCCTACAAAGTACATGGTACATAGTAGATGCTCCATGACTGCTGGGGTCCTTCCTCTACCATGGCAGTTCTGGTGAAGTGATGACAGGCGGCCCAATGTCAGGAAGAGTCCTCCAGTGGGAATCAAGAGACTGGATCCAACCCTGGTGCCGCCTCTGACGTTCTGTGTGGCCTTAGGCCAGCTGGACAGCCTCTCTGGTCCTCAGTTTTCTCAGCTATAAGTATGAGGATGGGTTAGATGGTTTCCAGCGTCTCTCTGACACACCTGGGGGCTTGCTAATAGGATATGACACTGGGGGAGGGGGACAGTGAGTGGAGCAAGGTCATTACCACCGTCGGGGCAATGGCTCAGCTTACGGGTGATAATGACACAGGGCTGGGGATTTGAGCTCGCTCAGATGGTGCCAGGAGATGGCCCCCAGGGACATACTAGGTTGGGTGCAGATCATCCTGCACTCAGGATAGGTGAGCTCCCAGCACCTCCCTCCACCTGGCCAGCCTCACCTGCCGCTCTCTGGAGTCACGCCCAGTACGTGGGGCACCAAAGATTCCACAAAAAAACTCAGGCTTGTCTCTGCCTTTAGGGAGCTCCGCTGGGCAAGGACAGACTTCCAGGAGCCTTTGCTGGGGAAGACAGACTTCTCAATGCATGATCAATAACTGTATTAACAAGAGACATCATGATACTTATTCACTGATTACCCCAGAGCACACCCTGTGTTAAACCCTTAATGAGCATCATCTCATTTAATTCCCCGTGACAACCCCAGTGAGGTCATTGTTACCATTATTTCTGCTCCACCCGCAAGGAAAACAAAGTGCAGAGAGACTACGTTCCCTGGCTCCAGGGCACGCAGCAGTGTGCACCAGGCTCAGGCCAGGGCACCCTGACAGAGCAGAGGTGTGAGTGCCAAGGCAGCCCAGAGGAGAGGTCTCCCCCTGTCGGCTGGGGGTTTGGGAACATGGCCCAGAGGTGGGGCATTTGAGTCAGTCCCAGCTCCCACTTATCAGGCACATGCCAACATCATGCACTTCTCAGACTTTAGGGTCCCATTCAGTCCACCTGTCCCACCCCTCCGCCAGGTGCTACTATTATTCCTGTTATAAGGTGGCACAGAGAGGTCAAAGCCTTTGGCATTGGGGGGCGGGCGAGCAGGGGGCCCAACAGAGGGATCAGCTTAGAATAAACGTGCTCAGGAAAGAGCAGGCATAGCTGAAGTCTTAGGTGTTGGGAACAGAGGCTAGACAGGTAGGTTAGGCCAGGTCCTGAGCCTCCACCCAAGCACCCAAACACCCTGGCAAGAGGGGACCCAGGTCCTCACCTCACATTAGAGCTTGGCGTTAGAGCTTCAGGGGCTCCCCCTCCTGCAGTTCTCAGGAGGTGGCCATTCCCCATCCTGTGACTTACACACGCAGACTCTGAGTAAGCAAACAGATCATGGGGCTCCTAATCCCATCACACCCAGAAAGCTGGGGAGAGGCTGGGGTGATGGGCCTGGAATCTGTGCCCTCCGGGAGAGACGGGCAAACCTCATTCCACCCTCCTTCTCAAACCAGTAAAGCAGAATGCCTGGGTGATTCATTTTTCCTGAAGACACAGAATAAACAGGGCCTGAGAAGAGATTTGGTCTTTGTTCCCCAGGATGAAAGACAGTTGGAAAGCAGGGTTGAAAATGCTGACACCCAGGCTTGGCAAACAGAAAATTAGTGGCAGATTAATTTCACTGTCTCACTGGGGAGTGGAATCTTGTACATTAAGTACAGGATTAAAGGGAATTAATTTCCCATCTCACCAGGCCTGGAGGGAATTCACAGGAGTTCTGTGCCTCTGGGGGACAAGGAGGTCAGTTCCAGGGGAGGAGAGGCAAGGTTTGTCCCAGAGGTTGTGAGGCGGGTCAGGACAGGCTGTGGGGTCCCAGGCCCCTGACAAACGGGAGGGAAGCACTGACCTTTCATAAAGCTGGAGCCTCTGCAGTCATGACCCCTCTAGGTGCTTTTCCAGCCCAGCAAGGTCCTATTCAGAACCATTCTATCCTATTTACAAGCCCTCTGTGTACCCATTCTGTCCTTCCTCCCTCACAATAATTAATCTTTATAAGGTGATTACTAAATGCCAGCACTTTTTTTTTTTAAGAATCAGTCAGTTTATCCTTGCAAAAAAAACCCAAGAGGAATTACTATTATCATCCCCATTTTACAGATAAGAAAACTGAGGCAGAGAGAAGCAAACTGGTAACACTGGTAAATAGCCGAGCCAGGATTTGACTCCACTCTGTCTGGAAACTGAGTCCTGTGCTCTTCACTCCAGCCTCTCCAAGGACAGGGTTTGCTTCAGTGGAGCAGGCCTGACCTACGTGGTGCTGTCTGGGCTATTCCTGGTCCCTGCCGCAGTGGCCAGTCTCAGAGGGAGCCCCGCCCTGCCCACATCCCTCACTCACATAAGCACCATGAGATTCTGGCCAAACTGGAATCATCTTGGGCGAGGAAGGTTGTTGCTGGGCCTGATGTGGTGGCCCTGGGCTGCAGCGGCTACAGGTGGAGAGAAAGCCAGACCCAGCAGAGGGATCCGCCCACCCACAGAGTCAACCCTGGCTGGGCTGGGTGGTACTGCTGCCTTCGCTGTGGGGAGGGAAGGGTGGAACAGCCCAGGGCCAGCCAGACCTCAAATGGCAGGCTGCTCCAGCTGCCTCCTAGACCTGTGGTTAGGACATGGACCCAGAGAAGGCTAATCTAAAGGAAGGCAAGACTATGGCTTGCCAGCTCACTGCAGCCCAAACCACAGTGTGGCAGAGACAGGAAAGGTCTGATAAGACTCCCCGTTGGGGGGCAGGGATACATGTGTGGGTTCTGGAAGGACCTGTCTCTAGTCCTCACTCAGGGATGGCAAATAGCCTTCAACTTGCAGGTCAGTGCCAATCAGGTGGCTGGAGAATTTGCCCACAGTGTCAGAGTCATATTCTGGCTCAGCAAAGAAGAGGTCTGTGATTGATTAGCAATGTCTGCAACGGGTGAAGCGTCAGAGTGGCAGCATGGCCTGTTAGCTCTATCACATGGCTCCACTCCAACAGTTTTGCCTCCCACTCCTCTCCCATCCTTCTCACCTCCAGCCACTCCCAAGTGATTAAGGTTGTCTGACCACATCCTTGAAAACAATACATTACTATATGCTTCAGGCAGACTCTGTACAGCATGTTCCCACTGTCTCCATCCTCAACTGCCTGATGAGCTCATTTTCATCCTTCAAAACTGTCCTGGCATCGCTGCCCCGATCTTGACCTTCACGGAGTTCATCGCTTTCCCTTTTGTACACCATGATCCACAGAGCTGACATTGCTGAGTGACCCCCGGGCCCAGCAGTGGTGTACCAGCTGCAGCACTGTTTAGACACCCTGCCGTACGTCCTAAAATGATCCCAGTATACCCACGGGGACCTGATGCTGAATGACCTGAGGAATGTTCCCCAGGTGCCCAGCTGGGCCGTGTTGGAACTGAGATCTGACTGCAGCTTATCCAGGCCCCAAGCCCCTATTTTAATCATCATGCCGTGATCTGGCTGTTGCCTTCTCTCTGTATGCCACACCAAGGTGTAATCTTTTACTCACTTGTCTATCTCCCTCTCTAAACAGTTTCTTCTTAGATGGCAGAAACCATGTCTCTCCCCCATATCCTCAGCAGCTAGCCCAGGGCCCACCACACAGGAGGCACTCAATAAATGTTGGTTGAACTGGATCTGACAAAAATGGTGGAGAGTTTACTTATTCTGTCCCCTCTCCTCATGTCCCAGTCCTCGTCCAGGGACTTGCCCCAGCCCTGCCTGTCTGATCTGGGCATTAGTCTCTCCATTGTGTCCCACTTTTTGCGACCTCATGGACTGTAGCCCACCAGACTCCTCTGTCTGTGGAATTTGCCAGATAAGAATACTGGAGTGGGTTGCCATTTCCTTCTCCAAGGGTTCTTCCTGACCCAGGGATTGAACCCCTGTCTCCCTCATTGCAGGCAGATTCTTTACTGTCTGAGCCTCCAGGGAAGCCCTGTCTGATCCAGGCAGTGGATGTTTAATAGAGCCTATGAGAGGACCGAATCATGAGTCTTTTTGATGTGGGTGATTTATCTCCCCAGAGAGATTATAAGCTCACAGTGGAAAAGAACAAGGTATACATCTTTCTTTTTAATTTTCTTGTATATTTTTCTTCCTGTTTTTCACTTCTTATTTATTGAGTGCTTCCATTGTTTCAAGCCAAGGCTGGGTCTGAGGGAACATGTACCCTCCTGATGCAGTGTGTAGGCTCTGTGGACAATCCATTGGTTTAAAACGCAAGTTCCCTGACTTCCCTCAACCCTCCAGATACTGACTCTGTAGGACCAGGGCAAAGCTGTGCACTACCCAGCTTTATTATTATTATTATTATTAATTTATTTATTTGGCTGCACCAGGTCTTCGTGTGCCATGTGGGTTCTTTTTTTTTTTTTTTTCCTATTTTAACTTGTAGCATGAGGGGTCTTTTAGTTGTGGCACGCAGAATCTTTAGTTGTGACCTGTGAACTCTTAGTTGCAGTGTGTGGAATCTGGTTCCCCAACTAGGGATCAAACTCAGGCCCCCTGGATTGGGAGCATGGAATCTTAGCTGCTAGACCACCAGGGAAGTCCCTGCGCTGCCCAACTTTGACTACATTTCTGATGCAAAGCCATCAGCAGCCACCCATCTGTTGAAATTCCCAAGTTCTCATCTCAAGATGCCTGCAACCCAGTGATGAACTGAAGGTCTGGTTGTGCAGGGAAGGCGGTACATTGGGTGTCCCGGTCTCCCCCCTCCTACAAGAGGACTGAGAGTCCTAATTCCAACTATTCTTCTTTCAAACTCGAGCACCTCTTCCCTGAGGAATGCTCCCTGGTCCCTCAGGCTGGGTTTAATGCACTGTCACTTCTCCAATCATACATGGGCCTCCCCGAGATGGCCTGGCTATCTGCCTCACACCAGCCTAGACTATGAGCCCCCTGAGGGGCAAAGGTTCTTATTAATTGATTTTGTCCACCCAGAGTTTGTTGAATCGTCACCGGCTTTTCCATGCTCATGACTGCGGACGAATGCTGACTGGTGATTTCATTAGAAAGCCAACCACAGCCAGAACTCCAAGGAGCAGGAGCAATGACGCAGGCCTTGGGACCAGCTGGACCTGGGTGCCCCTCTAGGGTCTCGCTATTAGCGGCGTGACTTGGAATGCACACCATACTTCTCTGAGCCTCGGTGTCCTTGCCAGTAAAATGGAAGTAACTACATCTGTACCTCACAAAGCTGTGAACGTGAAATACGCTCAGTGTGTCCAACTCTTTGGGACCCCGTAGACCATACAGTCCCTGGAACTCTCCAGGCCAGAATACTGGAGTGGGCAGCCTTTCCCTTCTCCAGGGGATCTTCCCAACCCAGGGATCAAACCCAGGTCTCCCGCATGGCAGGCGGATTCTTCACCAGCTGAGCCACCAGGGAAGCCCAAGAATACTGGAGTGGGTAGCCTATCCCTTCTCCAGTGGATCTTCCCGTACCAGGAATCAAACCGGGGTCTCCTGCATTGCAGGCAGATTCTTTACCAACTGAGCCGAGGGAAATCCAGGGATAAATGATAATAGATGTATGTGGAATCTAGAAAAATGGTACAGCTGAGCCTATTTGCAGAGCTGGAATAGAGACACATATGCGGAGTACAGACATGTGCACACAAAGCAGGGTGAGGGCAGGGATGAATTGGGAGAATGGAATTGAGATGTATACTCTACTATTTATAAAATAGAGAACTCATGGGAACCTGGTGTAGACTGGAGGGAACTCAGCTCAGTGCCCTGTGATGACCTCGGGGTGGGGGGGAGCGTGGGATGGGGAAGGTGGGGAGCGTGGGATGGGGAAGGTGGGGTGGGAGGGAAACCCAACAGGCAGGGGATATATATATGCATAGAGCCGATTCACTGCGTTGTACAGCAGGAACTAACACAACATTGTAAAGAAATTATACTCCAATTTTTTTTCATGCATATAATAGAAAAGGCCCCCAAAATGATAAAACAATTCTAGAGAGCCCGTGACTCCTCCTGCCCTGCCCTGCCTTGACCAAGTCCCACTTCTTGTGCTGAGACTCTCCCAGCTGGCCATGAGCCTGCCTCTTCCAACAGGGTCTGACTTGGTGAGGTCAACCTGCTCCTCCTGGGTCCTGGTTAAGGCAGAGGTTTTCTGTCCGTGCTTTTAGATGAATCATCATTTCATTAAGGCTAAACTGTGCCTTTTCTAAGCTCCGGGCAGCACAGGATACGGTTCCCCAAGAGGTCCCAAGCTCAATAAGCAAACACTGGGCTTGTGGCACGTCTGAATTCCGGTCGCATTGCCTCCGGATGGATCTCGGGATGAGGTGTCCTCTTCCTAGCTTTCCCAGGCTCCCCTGCAACAGGCACAGAGTCTGTATGCTACAGAGCTCGCCACATCAATGGGCATCTTGAAATGCGGAGGCGCCTTCCACGCACACTTGATGAGCGTCGCGGGCTCTTCTTGGGCCTGGGCAGAGCAAAGGGAGGCCCTGCCCCCACCAGTAGGGGCAGACGACCCCCTTCCTTCCTTCCACAGAGCTGTGGCGGGCACAGTGGACAGTACAACAAAGTGAGGTATGCGGAATTCAGAGGAACGTTGCTCTGGACAGAATTTGTGGAGGGAAACTAACGTGTTGTGAGCACCTCCCGTGTGCCAGGCTGAGGCTGTTCACAGGCATCGCTGTCTTCACCCTTGTGTTGATCCTAACAGATAGCCTCGTTTTACAAATAAGGACACTACCAATGGATAAGAAAGCTGTGGTACATATACACAATGGAGTATTACTCAGCCATTAAAAAGCATACATTTAAGTCAGTTCTAATGAGGTGGATGAAACTGGAGCCTATTATACAGAGTGAAGTAAGCCAGAAAGAAAAACACCAATACAGTATACTAACGCATATATATAGAATTTAGAAAGATGGTGACGATAATCCTGTATGCGAGACAGCAAAAGAGACACAGATGTATAGAACGGTCTTTTGGACTCTGTGCGAGAGGGCGAGGGTGGGATGATTTAGGAGAATGGCATTGAAACATGTATAATATCATATATGAAATGAATCACCAGTCCAGGTTTGATGCATGATACTGGATGCTCGGGGCTGGTGCACTGGGATGACCCAGAGGGATGGTACGGGGAAGGAGGTGGGAGGGGGTTCAGGATGGGGAACACGTGTACACCCGTGGCGGATTCATGTTGATGTATGGCAAAGCCAATACAATATTGTAAAGTAATTAGCCTCCAATTAAAATAAATTTATATTTTAAAAAATTTTAAAAAGTAAGGACACTGAGGTGTAAGAATGTAAGTGGCTTGAACCTGGCATGGGAACAGTTAGCAAACATCCAAGATCCAAACTCCCCAACTTTGACTCCAGAACCGTCTTCCCCCAAAGAAAAGTAAAGAGTCTCAGTTTTCGTGGGCTGGAATGTGATCTTCCAGCATCTTCCCAGTCATCCCACCCTCCCCCAGAGTGGGTCCCACCCAGAGCCCAGTAGGGACAGTCTGAGTCCCCAAGCTAGCAGGCCAGGAGCCAGCATGTTCCAAACCTGACCCCATCACCCAGAAGCTGCTAGCAGCTATTGCTCCCACAGGAAGCCACATAGCACAGTGCTCTCAAACCAGGCCTTAGTGGCCCAGAGACTCAGGCTTGAATTCCAGTTCCTCCAGCCTCTGGCTGTGAGACTTTAGGTAAGTCGCTTGACCTCTCTGGGCATCTTGTGAAATTGGGAAAAGAATCTTCAGTTCAGAGGATTTTTGTACAAATGGAGACTATACAAACTCCCTGGCTCATGGGTAGGGCTCAGTCAATGCTGATTATTCTCATGAGTTCCTCAGAAGGCAGCACATCCTCCAGAGAATGAATCATTGCCCCCCTCCGCTGCTTCCATCTTCTTCCAGTCCCTTATCTCCCACCAGGAAGAGAGATAACTAAATATCTCTAGGCAGGAGAGAGAAAATAACTAGGTAGGAGCTGGCTGCCTCTGCACAGGAGTTTAAATTTTTATGAAATGAGGAAATTCTCTCTCCCTTTTCCAAGTGCCTGGCTTAATGAGCCCAGTCAGAAGGAAAAGATTCACTGGTTCTCTCAGGTGGGCACCTGGGCAGGAAAAGCAGGTCATCCTGGTGCCCACCTGTCCCAGACCTGCCGAATGAGAAGAGGGCATTTCCTCTGTGATGCCAGGCATCAGAGGTGAAAATAGATTGAATTTTCTTCCAATGGGTCTCTAACACTTAAGTGTACTTCTAGGCTCTAGGAATAGCCAGGATTTGAAAAGCCCAATGTATAGAACAATTCTTTTCTTTTTAATTGCACACGCCAAGGATTAGGTGTTTTTTCATTTTGCTTGTTTGTGTGTTTTAATATTTACTTATTTGGCTGCACTGGGTCTTCGTTGCAGCATGCAGGATCTTTTAGTTACGGCATGCAGAGTCCTTAGCTGCAGTGTGTGAGCTCTTTTTTTTTTTTTTTTCCAGTTGTGACACATGAACTCTTCTCGCAGCATGTGGGATCTAGTTCCCAGACCAGGGATCAAACCATGGCCCCCTGCATTGGGAGCACAAAGTCTTAGCCACTGGACCACCAGGGAAGTCTGTATAGTTTTATCAGGAGACAAGGAGGTCTCAGCAATTCAAGGGTTAGGACCCAAGAGCATGCGCAAAATTGCTTAGAGATTCCCCAGAAGTCAGGGGCACCAGCGGGGCCTGCTTCGTGTATCCTTGTGACCACTTGTCGGGCCAAAAACCTTGACTGTGTGTGTGTCAGAGTCTTGAATCTCACAGACCTGCCTCTGCAAATGTGTCTTCCAAGATCACGCAAGCAGTCTTTTACCAAAACTTGTGAAAAGCAGTTCTTTGTCTGGGGGCAGTAGATGAAAAGAAGCACTCAATGCTTTCACCTGAGAGGTGGGCCAGGTCCTGCATTTCAGACCCTCTTTGCTAAGATCCTGCTCCTCCCCTGGATGAGCCAATAGAGTTATCACGGTTTAACTGGGTGTGTCTAGGGGGTGCAGGTGCGAGCAGGTGGAGAAGGAGACCTATCACCGGCTGGTACTTCAAGAGCAAGAGGCCCCCACACAGACAACCCAGAGGCACCCCAAGCCCTCCTCATGGAGCCAGGCTGGCTTCGGATCCCAACTCTGCCACTGGCTGTGTGGACTCCAGCAAGTCACTGAACCCCTCTACGCCTTGGCTTCCTTTGCAGGGCGAGGAGGAATATAAATGCTTCCCTGGATTAAATAACAATGACTTTGCCTGTGATACTGTTTGAGATCAAGACCTGGAATCTATTATTATTCACAATAGGCCTTCTGACCAAGGAGGAGGGTTGGGTGCCCATCCACTTCCTCCCCAAAGACCCACAGTTGCTATCGGAGTACCTCCTAGGGGTTCTTCCCTCGTCACGGTGTCCCTGTCCCCAGTATCTGCTTCACCTGGATGCCACCTGCATCTTCTGACCTGCCTTGGCCTCATCTTACCTCCAGAAAGCACCTGAAATCCCCCATCACCAACCAGGTGTGTTGGAGGGAAGGCTCAGCTCTCCAAGAAGAGACCAAGGCGGGCTTTGGGAGAAGCTAAGCTAAACTGGAAGAGACTTGGGACCTGGGGAGAGGAAATCTTGGAAGTTGGGGCACAGGGGTCCCAGTCCCAGTTCTGCCATCAATCCGCTGAGTGACCTAAGCAAACCCCTCTGTGCTTGGTTCTAGATCTGGATGTGAAACAAAGGGTTGGACCAGAGCTGAGAATGTCCATCTACACTGTCTGGGGACACATCCATGCCCAGCAAGGACCCAGGAGGGCAAGGTCAAGATGGTGCAGCTCTCTCTGTACCTTTTTATACATTAGGAGTCCATGGGCACTTAAACCAACTCTTGCAAATCAGAACTGCCAATCAACCAACCTGGGCATCTGCCTAGACCCTGGATGGAGTAAGGAGGAGGCAGTCAGTTAAGTTTCTGAATGCATGCAGGAAAGAAAGGGCCTCAGAGATGGGAAGGGCAAGCACGATGGAAGGGAAGGTCAAAAGGAGGAAGGAGAAAAACTGGCAAACGAGAAGGGGGAGTGTCTAGAACAAGAAAGGAGATGAAAGAAGCGGGGCGGGTACAGGCTTCCAGGGCACCCACGGGCGGGTCCGCACATCAGCCGCATGGAGGGCTGGCTAACCTGAAGGCCAGGAGGGGCTGCTTTCTCCGGCTCACAGCTCCACCATCTTCTGCTCTGAATATCTGATGGCTCCACCGGAAGGATAGCGCTTCCTGGGTTGGATAGCACAGAGAGGTGGACGCAACGCCAGTAATGAGCCCTCCCAGGTCCTCTCATGCAGTAGCCATGCCTACATCTGGAAACCAGCTGGGCCCTCCCCGCACAACACAGCCCCCTGCACCCAAGCGCTGCTCGTTCATTCTGATGGAAGTCTGCAGCATAAGAGCCGAGGGTCTCACACAGCTAAAGGCCAGAGCTGGGCCACCAGGCTGGACGGCCTGGCCTCCATCCCACCCATGTTCTTATTAGACCCTCAGCCTGCTATAGAGTTCACCCAGGTTATAATGCTCAATAGTTCCAGGTGCTGACATCTGATACCTCCATCATCTGGGAGACAAGTGGACCGATTTTACAGATGAGAAAATGAGGTTCAGAGACAGAAGCTTGCCCAAGTCCACACAGTTACTTGGGGTAGAAGCAGCCCTTGAGCCTGTGATTTCAAAACCGGTGCTCTTTTCAACAATTACAACCAATTCATGTCAGTCACGTCATGTCTGTTATTCGTTTGCACCGCAAGATTATAAAGGAACAAAAAGCCAGAACAAGGAGCAAGCTGGAGGGCTTGCGAGACGAGTCCTCCCAGTGTCAAGTCCAAGGAAAGAAGGGACCATGTATTTGTCCCCATTTCCTAGATCTAGGGTGGGCCACCTACATCCTCACTTTACAGATGAGGAAATTGAGGCTCAAGAGGGTTAAAGAATTTGCCCCAAGCTTCATCACTGTAGCTGTGTCCATAAGCCATGCTCGTCTGACTCCCGACTCATCTCCCCGGGCTTCACAGAGCACCGCTGGGCCCCCGCTACTATGCTCTTTGTTGGGAAGACACCAGAGGGCTAGATCTTGAGGTCCCTAACCTTGAGGAACCAGAGGCACTTAAGTAGGGGGTAGAATAATGTCACTCCCTGTAGGAGAGTTCCCTGCTCCTCCCAGCAGGACAGGACTCACACACACTATTCGCCCCTGCGCTTTCCCATTATGGCCTGAATCACAGGGCTCCTGGGATGATGGGGGGGATTCTCCATTTGAAGTCTCTGCCCTTTTCTAGAGCGTGCAAGACCCAGGTCTGGCTGGCCCAGAACAAAGCCTGGGACGTGGAAGTGTTCGTAAACCCTTGATCAAGGAATGAGCGCATGGATGGACAGATAGATGGAAGGACGAATGGACAGACAAACAACTTCTCAAAGCAGGCAGGGCAGTGGGAGGTCAGAGAATAGAGACAAGAGTATAAACTCGGAAGCCCAGGGCAAAATGTCAAAGAGAAAATGTTCCTTGTATGTGTGGGGCGGGGAAAACAGCAGAGCAGCAGCGTATATCTAGGGCAGAGTTTACTGGAAAGAGACAAGCTGCGGGGCCACGTGGAGAGGTGGCCAGGAGACCAGGGTCAGTTTCCTCTGTGCTCACAACTCGCTGGCAACCTTATTTGGGATCTTGGCCCCTCTGAGCCTCAGGCATTTCTGCTGTAAACAGAGAGGGTGGGGTTGACCTCAGCAAAGTCTGAGTTCCCTTCTATTTCCAAAACCCTATGAGTAGGCCCAGCCAGCAGCTCTCACAACTTTCTCCCTTGGGCCAAAAGCCCCATCCCCAGCCCAGGGGCCCTGAAACCCTTCCTGGACTGACCCTGAAGTGACCACAGGGCTGCAGAAACCTATAATTTTCCCTAAATTACCCCAAGCCCACATGGGGCCATGGGGCCCAGCCAGATCTTACAGCCACAAAACCCGGCTCTGCTGAATCTTGGTTCTGTGACTCTGGGCAAGTCACTGTGAATCTTGGGGCCCTCATCCGTGATGCAGGATAGAAGCTGTGCACCTACTCCCATCCCCCACCCCCACCCCCCTCAGGTACTGCGAGCTCTAGGAGAACCAGGCTTATGTAAGACTTTAGGCTCAGTGAAGCTCTGGCGGCAAAGGTCAGACAGCTGCATGGAGGAAGTTATCTCTGAGTGCTTCTCCGCTTGCCAGGCCCCTCTTGCTCCCACAAGCTCCCCGAGTCCTGGAGCCGCGCCCCCTACAATGATCCTGGTCCCAGTGGCAGCGGCTTCAGTGTTACTTCTGTCCCTGGGTGTGTCAATGGAGGAAATCCTCTGAAAGCCAGACGCAGGCTCTCTGATGGGGCAGTTTCCTGCCAGCAGCGAAGGGAGCTGGCAGGACAAGAAGCCATTCAGAAACTATCATTCAGCTGCCCACTCCACCTGCTTTGGCGAAATGCCTGGAGTCCAAACGTCCTGTCGACAGGCGCGCTTCCCCAGACTCCAGCATCTGACCCTTCTTGGGGCTGTTCTGGCTGGTAGGAGTGAGAGCCAAGATGCCCGAACGTCCCTCAGGGCACCTCTTGTCCACACTTTACTGCACAGACAGGGCCTCCCCAGAGGTGGGTGAGAGTCAGCCCCAGGCCCCCGCCGCTTAACTGCACATGCTGTGTTCCCAAGGCGCTTCCCAGCTCTCCCCAGATCACGGTGATGACTGTGGCAGAGGGGACAGCCCTGCTAGGTTCCTCCACCTGGGGCATGGGGGCATGTGAAGGGCTGGGGTCCTAAGAACTGAAGCTGGCCCCCCCATCCTGAAGTGGGGTGTTCAGGATGCCACATCTCCACTAGGAGGCTCAGATTTGGGAGCCAAATTCAAGCCATCTGCTCTCCAGCTGCAGAACACCCCCATCCCTAATGAAGTGTCATGCCTTCACTTTCCAGCCCTCAGGTTCTCCCCTCAAACCCAGACACCACCCTCTAGCTTGGTCTTGGACACCAAAACAGCGACCCCTGCTGGGGGTTAGATATTTGCAACGCCAGGCTCCGACATTCAGATGCCTCAGGGTCATCTGGGCAGCAAGATGGGCATTGGGCACAGACAGAGGAACCTGGATGCCCGTTCTATCCCTCGGCCTGGGGGCAAAGTCCCAGAGGGAGACCCCTGGCTCCCGGTCTTCAGGGGCCGTCCTGAAAGGGCTCCAGCCCTGCCCACCACAGAGCACTTTCTTCTGCTCAAACAAGGCCTTTCAATGCCAAGGGCAGTTGTCTTCTCATCCTTACACCCTGTTGCTTGTACAGACTGATGCAAAGCTGAGTGATTCTGAAAGGCAGGGCTCACTCAGGGCTTCTTGAGTAACCTAGGCCCTTACTCTACTTCAGTCGAAATCCCCTTCCTTTGGGGACGGTGAAGGGGAGAAGTCTGATTAAGTCATGTGCACTTGGGTGTGGCTGACACTTAGTGCTACTGAGGGGGTGGGGAGAGCTGGGGAGGATGACTGTCTGGGTTCCCTGCTGACCCCAAATAGAGGGAGAAATCTGAGACAGCTGACCAGCCCCTGAGAGCAGATCTGAGGGTAGTTCAAGAGAAGACCCAGGGGATTTGAAAGTTCCCTGCCATCCCTGACAAGGCAAGGACCCCCACAGTCCATTACGCACTTGCAAGGTTAACCCTAGCGTTACAGCCCCTCCGAGTGGAAAGGACCTTGAAAGCCAAGGGGAGCCTTGGGGTTTGTGAACCCAGACACACTGACACACATCCACCACTTCAGAGTCAACCTGCGGGGGAAGGTCTGGGGAGCAGAGCCTGGCGGCTGGTGAGCCCTGTGCTGTCCAATTATCTTCTGCTGGAAACGCCCAAAGGGCCCTGGGGAAGCTCCAGAGAGGGCAGAGTGGTCGGCCTACTGGACGCAGCCTCGGTGGGCCAGCTGTGCCATCTCAGCCAACTGAGAAATGCGGGGAGAAAGAAGCGGCCGTGGCTTGAGCCCAGGCCGAGGTGTTTGTGCAGCGGCTCACAGCAGAGTCCCAGCCACGGGTTTTAGTAAAGGGTGCATCATGAGATGATATGAAGCAAATTACAGAGGCAGGGCCACAAAACAAATCCCTCTCTCTGTTCTTAGGGTAATGAGCCTATGACCTTGACAGAGTCTGTGCAGAGAGAGGCTCTGAGGGGGTGAATGGCTGGCATTCTCACCACACTCAAAGGCCCACTGCCACCGTACCCTACCCCCACCCCCATCTACTCAGAAGTAGCTCTCTTTTCTTCTCGTTCCCTCCCTGCTTCCTTCCCCAACCTGTTTCCCTGCCTTTAACTTGAGCTACACCACTTGAGTGGTGCTCGGGGCCAGGCACCTGTGCTGGGTATCACGGGGGCACCCAGCTATGACTCAGGCAGCGCTGCCCCCCACGCAAGGGGCTGTTGGAGTCACATGCACAACCCTGAGTCAGCTCAGAACTCAAACTCGTGCCTTGGGATGCCAAGAACAGCACTTTGAAAGCTGATTATCCTCTACTGTTTGTATAGACAGGGCTAAGCTGAGGATCAGACCTCCGGGCAGGGCCCGCCCTGCCCACACTGTTGCTAAAACCTGCCAAAAAGTGGATTTGAATGGAGGGGTAGGAAGATTGGTTATTACTGAGCCTGTAGCGTGAGTCAGGCACAGTCAATAAGTATCTCATTTACTCACACTGGCCTGCAGAGGAAGGGATTAGCATCTCCAATTTGCTATTGAAGAACTAAGATTCAGAAAGGTTAAACGACTCATCAAAGCCACACAGCCAGAAACTGGTGTGACCTCAATGCCCCAGAAGAAGGGAGGGGGAGTGGAGAGAGCTGAGGTTGGAGTGGGTGGTGTCTGGTGGTGTGACTTCTGGCTACCCTGCCCCCAGCCTGTGCTGGCCCCGCCCATACACAGCTTGCACACACTTCAGCCCTCCCATCCACACACGTCTGGGGTGCAGAGCACAGCCAGGCCTGCCAAGCGTGAGGCGGGTTGAATTCTCCCCCACACCAAGAGGCAAAAGAGGGAGAATCAGGCGTAGAGGCCCCGCCCCAGCGCCTCCCTCACCTCCCCCAGTCTGCCGCAGCCTCAGCCTCCCCAGGGTCAGCATCAAAGATTCATCAAAGCTGAAGCCCAGCAAAGTGTGCGCTTCACATCTCTAAATGTGCTCCTTCCCAATGAAAAATTCAGTGGAAAAACGCAGGGAGTTAAAGGCAGGGAAACAGGTTGGGAAAGGAAGCAGGGAGGGAAGGAAAAGAAAAGAGAGCTACCTCTGAATTGCGGTTCCGCTGAATTCGCCCAAATTTATGGAGCATCTGCCTCAAGTAGGACCTTGAGCCTGACACCAAGGCAGGGCTGTAAAATACAGTTCCCAGGCTGTGCACTGCACAACTCCAGATTCATTCCCAGAGACAACAGTGGTGATTCTGCAGAGGAAGCAGGCTGGCTCCCACTCAGATGGTGTGGGAGTCAGGAGGCCTGGCTTCTGCCCATCTAACATTCTGAGTCTTAGATTTCTCATGTCCAAACAGGGGTTTACAGTACTCACACTTCTCATCTCCCAGTGTCTCAAGGAAGACTCACAGTTTGTTAATTGTGATAAAAAGACAGAAAGCAGATAACTCCTCCCACAGAAGAGCCCAGAAAGTGGATTCAGGAGTAAAGAGGAACTGCTTCCAGGTGGGGAGACTGGGGGAGGTAATATTTGATACAGGTTGTAAAGAATGAGGAGGCATTCTACAGGCAAGCCAGTGCGGTCAGTGGGCAGCACTGCAGGCCAGGCGGGGGGACAGCGTGGGCTAAAGCCTGGAGGCGGGAGTGAAGAGCTGGGGCAATGGAAGGGAACGTGTGGTTTGGCCTAGGAGTAGCTGGTGCAGGGAGTAGGGAGGGGACAGCATGGATTTAGTCTCCAATAAGATAGCAAAAGACCCCAGGTCACTGCAGGGAAGTCCTGGGGTAGCCCAAAAGTGTGCTGAGAAGTCAGAAGCCTGTTCCCCTCTGCCCTCGCCGGCTTTGTCATTTGAGATGAGTCATGGCCTCCTTCACGTCTCAGCTTCCTCACCCGTAAAATGAGGATTTCAGACAAGTTCCTCTTGTGGCTAATTTGGTTTGTACTTCTAGTTCTAAGAAGCTGGTTCTGTTGACCATGGGGTGTCACAGGAAGCTTAGACCAACAAGACCTGCCCTGGGCTTCCCTGTTCCCCAGAGGGCACTCCCATCCCTACCCTACAGCCCCATTTCGAAACAGCCTCGTGTTACTGTGCTGCACGGATGTGAGCCTCCCTGGAGTGAGGCTGTACCTTCCTCCTGGCTGAAGACTGAGCTCAGCAGGACTCCAGCCCCACCCTTCAGAAGAGCCAGGATCACCCACACCTGGAGCAGCCCCTGAGCCAGCAAGCAGCCTGCACAGCCCTGGGGTCATTGGCTGAGACCCAGGAACCCTCAGGGAGAGCAGCTGCTCCCCACATACCACACATCCTGCACACCAGCATCCCTAGTCAGATTGAACCGAAAGATAAGTCTCCACTTCCTGGTCAGGCCTGACGGCTCCCTGTGAAAAGCAGAGCGACCCCCATGGAATGGCAGTTCCATGACACCTGGTCCCCAGGCAGGGTTAGTGGGCTTCTTGCTGCTCAGCCAAAACCCTCCCCTTCCCTACAAGAACTATGATGCTTTCTCAGCTTGATTCTGGGGGCAACACAGAGAAGTAGTGGCTTGTGGCTTGGACTTTGGGGTCAGTGGTGTGAGTTAAGATTCTCAGCCCCACTCCTTGCTAGTGGAACAATCCTGACCTGGAACCACTTCCCTATTCTTTCTAAGTCTCCATTTGCTCCCTTTCATAAAATAGGAATAATAACATCTCCCTTCTAGGGTTATTGTGAAGATGAAATGTAGTCATGTTTTTTAAGGGAAATGGCAACCGACTCCAGTATTCTTGCCTGGAAAATCCCATGGACAGAGGAGCCTGCTAGACAACAGTCCATGGGGTCGCAAAGAGTCGGACACGACGGAGAGACTTCACTTTCACCTAGGTGCCTTAAGGCCCTGAACATAATAAGGGTTGAGTCGTAGAAGATGGCAGAGTTTGCTGGTGGGATGCCCTTGGACCAAGGCACATACCAAGTGGGTCTCCAGGTCTCCAGAGGGGCTTCCCATATGGCGCAGTGGTAAAGAATCTGTCTGCCAACACAGGAGACGCAGGAGACACCAGTTCGATCCCTGGGTCAGGAAGATCCCCTGACGTAGAAAATGTCAACCAGCTCCACTATTCCTACCTGGAAAATTCTATGGACAGAGGGGCCTGGAGGGCTACAGTCTCAGAGTCAGGCATGACTGAGCGACTGAGCGCAAGGTGAATCCTTCAAGGTGTGACTGGCAGGGGCAGAAGTTAGCGTTGGGTTGCTTGGCTCCACAGCGCCCTCTTCCTACCAAGCAAGGCCACTACCACCAAGCAAGGCCTCTACCGGCTCAGCCCACAGACTTGAGCGCCATCCAGTGGTCGCTCCTCTGCCCTCCTGGCACCACAGCTTAGTCCCCACAACACTCAAGACTGCCGGACAGCAGCAGGTGACTTTAGACCCAGGAAAAAAAAAAAAAAAAAAAAAACAGCCTTGCAGGCTTCTCAAGCTTATAGTCCCCCAAATTAAGCGAGATCAAAATTTTACCATAGGCATATGAGTTATGTTTAAAAATACGAAGAAATAAGGGCTACCCCGGTGGCTTAATGATAAAAAAAAAAATCTACCTGCCAACGCAAGAGACATGGGTTCAATCCCTGGTCTGGGAAGACCCCACATGCCTTGGAGCAACCAAGCCTGTGTGCCACAACTATTGAGGCTGTGGTCGAGAATCCGGGAGCCACACCATTGACCCCACGGGCCTGGAGCCCATGCTCAGCAACAAGAGCAGCCCCTGCAATGAGCAGCCCACGCACGGCAACTAGAGAGGAGCTCCTGCTTGCCACAGCTAGAGAAAAGGCCGAGCAGCAACAGTGACCCAGCACAGCCAAATAAATAAGTTTTTAAAAATATGAAGAAACAAATGATTTGTTTTTAAATAAAAAATATAATGGAGATGGAAGGGGGGAAGTTAGGGTGGACAAAGAGAAAAAAAAAGGTCCATTTTTCATAAGCTGTGTCGTAGGGATGAAATGAAGTAGAGAACAGGGAAATTTCAGATCCTAAAGCCACTCCTGCAGTGTCTAAAAAAAGAAGAAAGTCCAGTTGGGACGAGGAACGTCAAGCCACGGGGGGAGTGCAGCCCAGCAGGCATGTGTGTGAGCAGAGGGGGCCCCAGGCAGGAGTGCAGCTCATCCAGCCCCCGGCTCTCAGGGGTGGGAGCCCACAGCACCCCCGCCTCTGGGATCTTGGCTGCAGCTGGCTCAGGGTCCTCCCGTTAGTCATGTCAATCAAGTACCGTTAAACTCAGGGTTTTAGAGCTGCCCACAAATGGTCAGGTGAGAATGGCTGTGCATTTCCTGAAATGAGGACGGACAGATGCACAATCTAAACGTTCTGACAAGCAACCCAAATGCTTTCATCCTCCAGATTTCTGGGGTCACCGTTCCTTTAACAGTCCCATAACAAGTCCAAGCATCTGTCTCCTGTGACGGGGGAGGCTGGGGGCAGTGCTTCCCAGGATTCCTCTCCGTGGACTTCTGAGCCTCCCCGCAGAATGCAAATATATTCATAGGACTCTCTGGTTGTTTCTTATTACTTGACTCCCCCTCTCTACTGCCCCACACAGCTCCACACAGGAGATCACCGCCTACCGGCTCATAATCCGATTCTCCAGCCACCGCACCCACCAGCCTCCTTAGTGTGTCATCTCAGTCCTGGACGCAAGCCAGTGTCTCCACCCTCCAACTCGTCTAAGACCAAACTGATATTTTAAGACAATTTTACTGAAGGTGGAAACTAATTGCAACTGCTACCAGATGTTTCTAGTCTTAAAGCTCATAGTCAAAGTCTGACCTAGAGTCTGCCCAGCTCCTAGCAGGATTCCAGGTTGGGGGAACAGCCCCAGGAATCTCCAGGAGTCTGCACACCTCAAAGACCACTCATTTTGGCCCCAGAGAGAGAAGAAAATCCACCCCTCCCCAGTGCAAAGCCTGTGTCCTTTCTGGCCTAAGGACACACCTTTCCTTTTGGATGGCTCTGGGCCCACACGCATGTGGCCTGAACACCAGGGCCCAGATGTGACCATCAGGACTCTAAAACGCAGCACAAATGAATATCTGAGAAACAAAAGCACAGCAGACTTGTGGCTGCCTGGGGGAGGGAAGGATTGGGAGTTTGGGATTATCAGATGCAAACATACATGGGATGGATAAACACTAAGGTGCTACTGTACAGCGCAGGGAACTACTCAGTATCTTGTAATGAACCATAATGGAAAAGAAAAAAAAAAGAATGACTTCCGGTTTTCCGAATAACTCTGTTGGGTGAGGGAAGCGCAACCGTAACTCCTGCCCAGTTCCACGCACAGTCACCCCGCCCCCAAGCAGATCTGTAGGGGAGGGGGAACGCAGCTCCCACACCTAGTGATGCCTGGTTCTTGGCTCCAGATATCTCGGGAGAAAACGTAAGAGAAGAGGACAGGAACAAGCCGCTGTGAGAATATTGTAAATCCAGGTGTTGGATGGAGAGTGGGGTGTAGGCAGGACCCTAACTCCACAGGACCAGACTCTCCTAACGTGCCGGGTACATCCTAAGCAAGCCACTGAACCTTGCAGGCTGCGGACTCTGATGCTGGTACACTTCACCCATGTTTCAGAGATTCCCCAGGAAAAATGGACAGGTACTTGTTACCCTGATGAAGAGGTCACTCCCAGACCTGTCCAAAAGATGAATTCCAGTCTTGCGCTACACGGCTTCAAATGTTCACAAGCCCCCAGAGGAGTTTTTCCAGCTCCAACTTTATTTTAAAATCCAGGCTCTACCTACCGGGTACCCCATTATATGCATGGAGAATTGAGAAACCCCTCGTCAAAAATAGGGAGGAAAGAGGTATTCCACCAAAATTCTTTTGTTCCTCATCATCTTGCTTCTTTCCACCCAGGATTCTCCTCTGGATATCTAGCACCAATCATCTATTTGTCTGTATATCATCTATCTGCTTACCTACATACCAATCTTCTAGCCCATGCCAATCGTAGCTGAAATGGCCACATTTTGCCTCAGAGAATTTGCAGGTGCCCTCTGTAGTTGCTCTCAGGCTAGTCTTTCAATTCCGACAGCATTAACCCCTTCTCTTCTGATCACTTCCAGACTTTAGTCAATATCCCAAACTAGGATCATTTGCTTTCCTTCAAAGTGTGCCTTCTGCAAAATGTATATTTCTTTCTTTTTATTTGCATCACGTTCTTTAATTTAGGATTTTTTATCTTTAAAATTTTGAAAACTACAGGAAAAAGCAATAGACACTACTCTTGGTATCTTTTCTTGGGAAAAGAATAGTGTCCCGTTACCAACACTCAGAATTAAAAACACTGTTAACTTCTTGGTATGGTTATGTTCAGGGTTTTCTACAGCAATAAACAGAAAAAAATCACTATATAGTTTTTATTTTAAAAAATATACATATATTCATCATAAAGAACTTAAGCAAAGCAGAAAAGTACAAGATCAAAGTTAACTATCAACCAGAAATAACCATTATTAACATTAGGTAAACATCATTGCAGATAACTTTCTATGCATTTATATGAAGAGAAAGCCAAACAATTGGATACATATGTAGAGAGAAAGTCAGAAATATTTTAATAAAAATGGGATAATGCTATATATGCTATTTTAATAAAAAGTATTAAATTTAATTTCACATGAATTTATCAGCAAAAAAGGAAACTGAAATGAAACAGAAAAAATAGTTGAACTTCAAATAAATGTTCTTTACCACACAAAAAAAATTTTTTTTAAGATTCCTGTAAGGTTAACTAAAAGTGAAAAATTGTTAGTCACTCAGTCATGTCCAACTCTTTGTGACCCCATGGACTGTAGCCCGCCAGGCTCCTCTGTCCATGGGGATCCTCCAGGCAAGAATACTGAAGTGCGTAGCCATTCCCTTCTCCAGGGAATCTTCCCGACCCAGGGGGTGAACCCCATTCTCGGCACTGCAGGCGGAGTCTTTACCATCTGAGGCGCCATGAGAAAGCATGTATATTACAAGGAGTATTTTCTCAAACTACACGTTTGTATAATTCTTGCTGCTGTGCTCGGTCAGTTTCAAACAACTATGGGAGTATAGTTATCAAACATGAACTCTTAAACCTTGTAAACATAAAATAAAAAATACTAATGTCTTTATACAAAGTGGGAGATCAGTTGATACTGTTTATTATACAAACGGGCTTCCCAGGTGGCACAGTGGTAAAGAAGACTCTTTGTGACCTCATGGGCTGTGTAGCCCACCAGGCTCCTCTGTCCATGGAATTTTCCAAGCAAAACTGAAGCAGCTTGCTATTTCCTACTCCAGAGGATCTTCCCAACCCAGGGATCGAACCTTCATCTCTGGGGCCTCCTGCCTTGGCAGGCGGGTTCTTTACCACTGTGCCACCTGGGAAGCCTATTTGTATAATAAACAGTATCAACTGATCTCCCACTTTGTTTAAAGACATTAGTATTTTTTATTTTATGTTTACAAGGTTTAAGAGTTCATGTTTGATAACTATACTCCCATAGTTGTTTGAAACTTTATTTTAAAATGCATTTGTGATCACCATCAATATTTCTTAATTCCTGAATTCTTTACTTTTATTCATAACTTTTTTGGCTGGGTTTTCTTACCAAGTAGAACTCAACTAAGGGTTCGTGCCTGATATGGTCACAAATTCCCTTAGATTTGAGAATGCCTGTCTGCCTGGCTTTTGTACTTAAACAATAGCATGCCTCTTCTTAGATGACACTCCACTTCTCCCAGAGTTTTGGAGACATTATTTTATGGTCTTCAGGAATAGATGATTATGACAGAGAAAGCCCGTAGTCAGCCTGATTTCCTCCCACATCACTCCCCTCCCCCACCATCTCTCCAACCCTTGTTGGTGATTTGCTTTCGCTTTCCTAATATCCAAAGATACTGTTGTTTTTATCCTGGAAGTTCAGTAGCTTACCTAAGGTATGTTCAGCAATGAGTGTTTATAATCACCTATGCTCTTTCGATCTGCAGGATTATTCCTTTCTCCATCCCAGGGACATTGTCTGGTCCAACTTTACGTACTTCCTCTTTATCCTTTGATGCAGTCTTAAATTCAGGCAACACCCAAATTTAACACATTGGAGCATCTCCCTCTCAGTCGATATCTAGTAATTCACTTTCACTTTCACTTTCCTGCATTGGAGAAGGAAATGGAAACCCACTCCAGTGTTCTTGCCTGGAGAATCCCAGGGACGGGGGAGCCTGGTGGGCTGCCGTCTATGGGGTCGCACAGAGTCGGACACGACTGAAGCGACTTGGCAGCGGCAGCAGCAGCAGCAACTCCACTCTAGCTGCTGTGGTCTCTTTCTCTCCTACCTCATCAAGCCTGTTCTCTGTGTCCATAATTTCCGTTTTGTCTATGTTCAAGGGTGTCAATTCCTTCTTGGCTCTTTCTAATTTATTCAGCACACATGAAGATTTGGGTCTGGCATTTCGTTTGGGGGTTTTGCGATCTCTATCCCCTTCTGTTCCTCTCTCTTGTAACTTAGGGTTAGAATTTATGTGTTTATGAAACTAGTCGGGGTAGTCTTCAAATGGGTACATGAAGCAGTAGTGGAGAAGCCCCCTCTGATTCATGATCATCTTTTCTTCTAAGTTGGGTACTTTCCTCTCTCGGTTATAACACAAACTAGTTGCCTTATCTTCTCTGTTTATTTTCTTTCCTTTGAATAGTTTGGGACTTCCTGTTTGCATCAATATAGTGAACATGCTTCTCAGCACTTAAAAAAAATAAAATTACTTGCCTGCACTCTTGCCTGGAAAATCCCATGGACGGGGGAGCCTGGAAGGCTGCAGTCCATGGGGTCTCGAACAGTCGGACACGACTGAGCGACTTCACTTTCACTTTTCACTTTCATGCATTGGAGAAGGAAATGGCAACCCACTCCAGGGTTCTTGCCTGGAGAATCCCCAGGACGGGGGAGCCTGGTGGGCTGCCGTCTATGGGGTCACACAGAGTCGGACACGACTGAAGTGACTTAGCAGCAGCAGCCCCGGGTCTTAGTTGTGGCATGCAGAATCCTTAGCTGCCACTTGAGAAATCTAGTTCCTGACCAGGGAGCAAACCCGGATCCCCTGGGCTAGGAGCACAGCATCTAAACCCCTGGATCACCAGGGAAGCCCCTTCTCAGTGCTTTTTGCCACACCTGAGGCCAGCGGTTTTGTCTCCTGGCTGAGGGTTAGGGAAAGCATTTCTGGCCAATTTTCTTCATCCTGAGGGATGGTGGAGGGTACGGGGTGGGGAGGAGCTGAGCTCAGGCAGGACGCACTCTTGGTTAGAGTAACTGGGTTCTGTTTTCCCGTCCAAAGTCTGCTAAGTGGCCTCGCCTAGGTGTTCCCCACCTGCTTTGAGGCTGTGCTCCATCACCATGGGGAACAGCCTGAGCCAAGATCTTCCCTGTGATTCGGAACGCAGCCCTGAAGCCTTCATGTCTGTTGGAGGGGGCTCACCTCCCTCACTACCATCTCCCGCTTCACGTGCCCACGAAGCCTTCCCACTACTCCCAAGGCAGGTTAGGAACAGGGAGAGGAACCTGGTCACTTTGCATCTCTCCAGATTAGAGGTCTTCTTGGGGGAAAAAAAAGTCTAGATTTTTATCGATCAAAGAGGAGCCTCACTGTACTGCGTCTCTCCTCCCCACTCGGAATCCTCTTTTCTCTTCGCCGTCAATATTAACATTCACAGGACAGGCGCATGTCTTCCTCATGTGGCTGCTGTCAGTGATTGCTTGCTTACTGGAGTTTGCAATTTTTAATTCTTTTTTTTTAAGTATTGCTGGAGGGAAATTCTGAGATTTGGCTTCCATGTATTTCCTATATTCCCCAATCCTTTGAACAGTTTTTGTCCCTTTCTCAATTTTAATAATAATAATTAATATGCACCGAGTGTCTGTTATGTTCTAGACTCCAAACTAAGCCCTTTGGTATTCACTGCCTCACCAAATTCTCCAAACGGTACTTTAAGGAAAGTATTTTTAATTAGTGCTATTTTAAACATGAGAAAACTGAAAGCCTTAAAATGTTTAAATAAGTTACCCAAAGTCACCAGATAATGGGTAACACCTAGACCAGCTAGTCATCAGCCAGCAGGGGTGTTAAAAGAATCGTCTTCATTTTGATCTCTCTGCATCTACACTGGGACGGCAAGAGACATTACAGGCAGCCTGGGCTTTTATCTAAGGAAAAGGACAACTTTCAGGCTGATTATGAGCTGGAATGACACCTACTTTTTCCCTGAGTGACAGGAAAGCCTGTGATTTCTTGACACATCTTGTCATGATATGTGCCCTGAGATGCCGCAGCTTGAGGGTTCCTGAGTCACGGCCTCAGGCTGTGGTGTGTCTCCTCCTTCGTGATTTTCTGCCTGGAAATTGGAAAGTTTGTTGTTGTTGTTCAGTTCAGTTCAGTCGCTCACTGGTGTCTGACTCTTTGTGACCCCATGAACCGCAGCACACCAGGCCTCCCTGTCCATCACCAACTCCCAGAGTTTACCCAAACTCATGTCCACTGAGTCAGTGATGCCATCCAGCCATCTCATTCTCTGTTACCCTCTTCTCCTGCCCTCAATCTTTCCCAGCATCAGAGTCTTTTCAAATAAGTCAGCTCTACGCATGAGGTGGCCAAAGTATTGGAGTTTTAGCTTCAACTTCAGTCCTTCCAATGAACACTCAGGACTGATCTCCTTTAGGATGGACTGGTTGGATCTCCTTGCAGTCCAAGAGACTCTCAGGAGTCTTCTCCAACACCACGGTTCAAAAGCATCAATTCTTCGGCACTCAGCTTTCTTCACAGTCCAACTCTCACATCCATACATGACCACTGGAAAAACCATAGCCTTGACTAGATAGACCTTTGTTGACAAGTAATGCCTCTGCTTTTTAATATGCTATCCAGGTTGGTCATAACTTTCCTTCCAAGGAGTAAGCGTCTTTTCAATTCATGGCTGCAATCACCATCTGCAGTGATTTTGGAGCCCCCAAAAATAAAATCAGCCACTGTTTCCATTGTTTCCCCATTTATTTCCCATGAAGTGATGGGATCAGATGCCATGATCTTAGTTTTCTGAATGTTGAGCTTTAAGCCACCTTTTTTACTCTCCTCTTTCACCTTCATCAAGAGGCTCTTTAGTTCCTCTTCACTTTCTGCCATAAGGCTGGTGTCATCTGCATACCTGAGGTTATTGATATTTCTCCCGGCAATCTTGATTCCAGCTTGTGCTTCTTCCAGCCCAGTGTTTCTCATGATGTGCTCTGCATAGAAGTTAAATAAGCAGGGTGACAATGTACACCCTGTTGTTCAGTCACTCAATTGTGTCCGACTCTTTGTGACCCCGTGGACTGCAGGATGCCAGGCCTCTCTGTCCTTTACTCTCTCCCAGAGTTCGCTCAAACTCATGTCCATTGAGTCGGTGATGCTGTCCAACCATCTCATCCTCTGTCGTCCCCTTCTCCTCCTGCCCTCAATCTTTCCCAGCATCAGGGTCTTTCCCCGTGAGTGGGCTCTTTACATCAGGTGACCAAAGTACTGGAGCTTCTGCTTTAGCATCAGTCCTTCCAATGAATATTCAGGATTGATTTCCTTCAGGATTGATTGGCTTGATCTCCTGGCTGTCCAAGGGACTCTCAAGAGTCTTTTCCAGCACCACAGTTCAAAAGCATCAATTCTTCAGTGCTCAGCCTTCTGTATGGTCCAATTCTCACATCTGTACATGACTACTGGAAAAACCATAGCTTTAACAAGATGGACCTTTGTCAGCAAAGTGATGTCTCTGCTTCTTAATACACTGTCTAGGTTTGTCATAGCTTTCCTTCCAAAAGACAAGCGTCTTTTAATTTGTGGCTGCAGTCACCATCCACAGTGATTTTGGAGCCCAAGAAAATAAAATCTGACTTAGAGGCATGGCAATAGTTCAGCTTTGTCCTTACAGTGGTTCTGAGATCCAGAAAAGAGATTAAAATCCAAAGTCTATAGCTGCAGTTATAAGTTATAGCCCAGTAACCACCCCCCAACACACATACACACACTCCTAATCCAGAGTTACCCAGACTCATCTATGAAAGTAAGTCTTAGGTGGAAGTGAGTGGGTACTTTCACAGGCTGCAGTAAAACTGAAAGTTCCCTTCTAACTGTGAAAAACTTCCAGATTTTCATCTAAAAAATTCATGGGAATTTTGCTTCCCAGCATGTTTGAGTTTTATATTAGAGTTGATATTAGAATCTTCCAGGAAAATTAACTTTCCAGGAAAATATGCTAGGCTTATCTGGGGTTTGCTGCCCTGGAACTGTGCCTCTTGCAGGGATCGGGGGTGAAAATAAACATCCTTCTCTACACCCATCTCAGCAGCTCTATGTCTTTACAGTTTCTCAGTTCAGAATAGGGGACACTGCTGCTGCTGCTGCTGCTAAGTCGCTTCAGTTGTGCCTGACTCTGTGCGACCCCATAGACAGCAGCCCACCAGGCTCCGCCATCCCTGGGATTCTCCAGGCAAGAACACTGAAGTGGGTTGCCATTTCCTTCTCCAATGCATGAAAGTGAAAAGTGAAAGTGAAGTCGCTCAGTCGTGTCTGACTCTTCTCGACCCCATGGACTGCAGCCCACCAGGCTCCTCCGTCCATGGGATTTTCCAGGCAAGAGTACTGGAGTGGGTTGCCATTGCCTTCTCCAATAGAGGACACTAGTCTTAGTCAACTTGTGGAAGTGAGCAAGGGTAGGCCACTTGCCTAGAAGGTCTGCCTGTCCGGGCTCACCAGCCCTGGCCAACTGCCAGGACACACCAGTCAGGCCACAGACAGGGGAGCCTGCCTTCCCCAAATGCGTCTCCCGCCCTGACCTCAGAGCAATAGGACTTTCACAGCTGGGCCCTGCCTCCCAAGAGGTGTTTACCCAACAAAAGCTGACCACCAGGCAGACGGAGCAGGAGCCAGTCAC
This sequence comes from Capra hircus, assembly GCF_001704415.2. Lineage (NCBI taxonomy): Eukaryota > Metazoa > Chordata > Mammalia > Artiodactyla > Bovidae > Capra > Capra hircus. The sequence continues at coordinate 83,821,989 of NC_030817.1, read as the reverse complement.
AGGACTTTCCAGGTTATTTGTATTTCCCTCCAAACTCCAGGAGTTCCCACCCACATTCTCCAGCCCTAAGTCTTAAAGTCATTTACATGAAGTGAGGCACGCAGAATGCATTACCTTTAATCTCAGCAACCCTCAAAAACAGGTGTTTTTGTGCCCATTTTGCTGAGTAGAAAACTGAGGTGAAGTGGCTTGCTTTCAGTCTCACAGTCCGTAAGGGGCCCAGGGAGATTCAAATGCATGGAAGTTTTACCTCCCGCCCCACAGTGGGGATTCTGCATCTGAGGTTCAGAGGCGTGGGTGCTTTACCTCCTGGGAGTCTGAGCAGCGGACAGTGTGAGGTACACTTTGTCAGCCACTCCTGCTCTGAGAAGGGTCACACCCATGTGCCCTCCTCTTTCCCTTAGGGTGAGATTTTCCCCATGAGAACCTCTGGTCTTCATGCAAATAGACCTCTAGCGGCCTGAGACTCCAATTCTGCAGGCTGACCCTCTTTCTATGGCCTTGCCCAGGATGGATGTGGACTCACTGGGCAGCACAGTCCTTTTCCATCAGCAAGTCCTCACCTGTACCCACTAGAAGGTTCCTCTATCTCTTTGCAGTCATCCTGGACACCCAATCACCCCTTTACATCACTAAAAACCGCGCTGGTGCCACAGAAGCGGCAAATGAACGATGCGGCCCTGGACCCCACATACCAGGATTGTAGAGAACACACACACGTGCACATAACACACACACACACACGCTATGAGAAGCTGAACAGCGCTAGGGGTGTCCGTCAGCAGTCTTTGCAGGGAAAGAGAAATAGAAGAGGCAGGTAAGACTGCGTTGGGGTGGGGGCTAATCAAGGAAGGCCGCAAGGAAGAGGTCGACTTGAATTGAGCACGAGGAGCTCCATCAGTCTTATACTGTGGTGAAAAGTGAAGGGAGAACCAGGCGAGCCAAGGCTTGCTTTTAGCTCCGCAGTCAGTAAGGGGCATGTGTGTGCTTGTGTGAAGAGTCATGAAGATGCTGGGAGCTGCATCATCCAATCAGAGGAGGGAAGAGAAAGAGATGCCATGCCGGGGGAGGTCAGGCTTGCATCAGGGGCTGCAGCTCCACTCCTCGGCATGCGCTGCTTCTCCTCACTCCCTGCCCCACCCCAGCCACTCGGAGCGGTGTAGTGGGCACCAGTGGGTGACTGCTTCAGGACTCCCATTCTTTGGGCACTGCCCTTGAAGGAAGCAAGAGAGGACTCCCAGGATATAAAGGTACTCCAAGACCCTGCCCTGGGCAAGGATGACACCCTCGTCTCCTAAGACTCTCTCCCTTGATAGATTAAAAAAGGAGATATACGGTGGTGGTCAGGGGATGTTTATGCTTGAGGCAAAGCGAAGCCTCACCGACCGGAGGCTGCAGAGCACAGGAGCAGCCAGGCTCCTGCCCTCCTCAAAGCAACTCGCCTTTGACTTCTGGAATGCCCCCAGAGTCTTCCAATGAAGTTCCTTATTCACTAAAATTGGTTGCTTGTGATAAAGATAGCCACAGTTGATACAGAAGGGGAGGGGAGCAATTTTCTCATTGAGCACCCACAAGTGTTAAGAAAATTAACCATGTCATCTCTCTTCATCCTCTCAATAACCACAGTTCAGTCACTCAGTCATGTCCCACTCTTTGAGACTCCATGGACTGCAACACGCCAGGCTTCCCTGTCCATTACCAATTCCTGGAGCTTGCTCAAACTCATGTCCATCGTGTCGGTGAAGCTGTCCAACCATCTCATCCTTTGTCATCCCCTTCTCCTCCTGCCCTCAATCTTTCCCAGCATAAGGGTCTTTTCCAATGAGTCAGTTCTTCACATCAGGTGGCCAGAGTGTTGGAGTTTCAGCTTCAGCATCAGTCCTTCCAATGAATATTCAGGACTGATCTCCTTTAGGATGGACTGGTTGGATCTCCTTGCAGTCCAAGGGACTCTCAAGAGTCTTCTCCAACACCACAGTTTGAAAGCATCCATTCTTCGGCTCTTATAATCCAACTCTCACATCCATACGTGACTGCAGAAAAAACCATAGCTTTGACTAGACAGACCTTTGTTGGCAAAGTGATGTCTCTGCTTTTTAATATGCTGTCTAGGTTGATCATAGCTTTTCTTCCAAGGAGCAAGTGTCAAGTTAAATAAAGTGTCTTTAACCACATGTGAGTAGGATTATTGTGCCTATTTTACAGATTAAGAAACAGACTGGGCTCCTAAAGCCAGCTATAACATTGCCCAGGCACAAACTGGGAAGTAGCAGGGTTGATGACAGCCCAGCCATGGTCTGCCTGATTGCCAAGGCTATTTCCTTTCCAGCCTTCCTAGTGTCTCCCCGCATGCATTAACCCAGGCCTGCTGTTGATATTATCTTGGGGTTAAACCCAGTTCCCTTTGGAGTAATCAGTATCTTTAAAAAAATTATTTTGGGGGTAAAATGTGCATAAAATCTATCATTATTGATTTGTAGCACATTCACACTGTTGTACAGTCCTTATCACTGTCTAGTTCCAGAACATTTTCATCCCATCAACTGGAAAGGCTCTCTCCATTTCCCTGTCCCCCACCCCAGCATGGCAACCACTCGCCTGCCCTCTGTCTCTATGGATTTGCTGACCTTGGGCTTTTTATGTAAGTGGAATCATAGAATACGTGGCATTTGCGCTTGGCTATTTTTGCTTAGAATTAGGTTTTCAAGGTTTAGCCGCATTGTAGAGTGGCTCATGACTTCACTTATTTTCATGGCTGAGCAATATTCCATTGCCTGGATATACCACCTGCTGTTTATCCTTTCATCAGGACACTTGGGCTGTCTCCACCTTCGGCTGCTGCAAAGAATGTTGGTGTGAGCATTCACGTATAGGTTTTTGTTTGAACATCTGTTTTCAATATGTTGAGGTATTTACCAGGAGTGTAATTTCTGGGTCCTATGGCAATTCTATGTTTAATTTCATGAGAAAATGATATAGTTTTATGTCTTTCTTCTCTTGAGAATTTCCACAGCTTTCTCTCCTGCATCAAGGCCCTATGACAAAGGACAAAGAAGAGCAGTGTCCAGAGAGAGAGAGAGAGAAGCTCCCTATAAAATGTTGGACAAGAAACAACTGTTCTGCAACTGGTTGACGGTTTACCAAAGGCAGGCACAATACTGAGCAGTTCATGCAACTTTCTCGAGTGTTCAGGACCTTTGCAACCAGAGTAAACTGTTACCCCAGCCAGGGGCCTGAGAGGGGGCTCTAGCCAGGGACATACAGTGTCCATATTCATCCAGGTCCTCACCACTCCAGCAGAGTGTGAGGGGGAGGGGGTGGTGGGTAACTGCAAATCTGCATTTCAATTCCCAAATACAAATTAAACCCAAAATTGTCATCAAAGAAAAGATGAAGATGAGGATCAAAGTGATTCCACACTCCCGGAAAAGAAGAGATTAAAGAAAGTGAATCGAACACAGTCTTAAAGAGGTTTTTAAAAGGTGTTAATGCAGGCTAATGCAGTTAATGAAGGTTAAGAAAATAAGTATTGCTCAATTAGCATTTGCAGCTAGAGAAGGAGAGCTTTTTTTGCACCTTCCCTTATATCAAAGCCTGGATTCTTCCTCTTATGAAAAGACAGCCTCGATTATTTTAAAAGGAAGAAGAGATTAAAAATAGATTTATGATAATTGCTTCATCCATAATAGTAACAATTTATTTCTCGGCTTCTAAACTCAACCTCATAACATATGGTATGTTTGCCTGCCCCCGAGCAGTCTTTGAACCAGCACTGGGAGAGAGTGAGGGTAAGCTTCGAGGAACCAATGATTAACATCTTAACATCTAGGATCCAGCTTTCAGCTAGACTCTCCTCTTCGCTTGACATGATGGGAAGTAAAACAACCACAGATGAACCCAGAAAGTCCTGAGTTTGATCTTCTGTCACGTTTTTACTGCTGAACATCAGTGCACTGCTGTTGCTGTTCAGTTGCTAAGCCATGTCCAACTCTTTGTGACCCCATGGACTGCAGCACGCCAGGCTCCCCTGTCCTTCACTGTCTCCCAGAGTTTGCTCACATTCATGTCCATTGAGTTGGTAATGCCATTAAACCATCTCATCCTCTGCTGCCCCCTTCTTTTGCCTTCAATCTTTCCCAGCATCAGGGTCTTTCCCAGTGAGTGGGCTCTTCACATCGGGTGGCCAAAGTATTGGAGCTTCAGCATCAGTCCTTCCAATGAATATTTAGGGTTGCTTTCCTTTAGGATTGACTGCTTTGATCTCCTTGCAGTCCAATGGACTCTGGAAAAAATCAGTTAAGATGAAACTTTTGAAAGTCTAAAACTCATGTACAGGCAGAGAAAGTTTACATGATAAAATATTTTATTCAGAATTCTGACCCTGAAAAAAGGAGTCTGGGAGCCAAGGAGGCACTTAGAAGACCTATGGGAGGGGTGGCCATCCACCCCCCCAATCCTGACCTTCATGGGTCAAGAATAATGGTGGTGATAAAGTGAAGATAGAGACAATAACAAGGTGCTGCTGCTGCTGCCGCACATCTGTTGAGCACTTTCTATTTGCTAAGAGCATACGTGCTCTTCTCATTCATTCCCCTGTGAGACCCATTCTACAGATGAACAAACTGAGGCATGAAGAGATTTGTCTCTTCCCCCAGTTTACACAGTTGCCCAAGTGCAGAGCTGGGATGTTTACACAGGTCTGACTCCCTCCAGAGTCCACACCATCATTGACTACCAAGTTGTCCAGTTAAGATGTCTGCAAAACTAAGACGATTGCTCAGTGCGAACACTATTAGGACTTTCTGAGTTACCCACAGGGTGTAAGGTTCTAAGGGCAGGAACCAAATGAAAGCTCTCCCCTGCTCCCTACCCCCAAGGAATTCCAGCACAAACACTCTGCATCCCACAAACAGATGCATCCTTGTCATTTGCAAGTTTCCTATTCCTGATTTGGGTTATTGACTGGCAGCCCCTGAGTCCTAAGGTCTGTAATCAGGGGCAATTCTGCTGAGTCACACATTTAACTCCCAGGTCCTGCAAGGCCAGAGTGGAGGACGAGACCACTGAGTGGTCATGAACAAGAGCCTGGTTCGGGGCCCTCTGGCTCCTATTTCCTGTCCTCTTCTCTTCAGGTACAAGGACCACTGGCAAGTGATGGAGAGTTTGCTCCCTTCTGGCAAATGCCCCAAGAAGGAAGCCCGGAGCTCGTCCCACGGCGATGTTCATAACTCTAAGCCTCGTGCCTATGTCACAGCTCAGCCCTCCAAGGGTCTTCTGCATTCTGCTAATCTTTGCTTATGAGAATAATAATATGCCTAGATTCCTGCTCCTCTCCAGCTGCCCCCAGGCACAGAAAGCTGCCACTATCTCTTACCCCTCCCTGCCCTGCACTCCGGCCCAGCGCTCCCCAGTCCTCACTGATTCCACCATGGTGGGCATCACATCCACCCCATCACATACGTTCGTATGAGCCACAAGTTGCTCAGGGCAGGCCTGGTCCCAGTTGTCTTTGTTTCCCCAGTACCTGACACATCAAGGTGCCATGGGAAATGGTTTCTTGAATGGATACGTGCATTAATACTTAGTGAATTACAAGCGAAAATTTACACCTCCGCTGTGATTGGACTGTGAAGGAAACTGAAGGCCAGAGAGGGTAAGTGACTTGCCCAAGTTCACACAGTCCCTGAATCCCTTACTGCTGGTCAAGAGCTGTTATGCAAAGTATCAGGCCTGATCCCCAGAACACAGAAGAACTCAACCCACTCTAATCTCCCCACCTCTGCCCCTTTGCCTGAGTGGTTTGGCAACAGAGCTGAGGCTAATTCCCTCTTTCACTGTTACTCCTACATTTGAGGAATTTGCATAAAGCACCTGTCTCTTAGGGCAACCAACCCACCCGCAAACTGAAGCCGATCCTCAGGGCTTCTGTTTTGTTACCGCAAGTGGACATCCAAGCCGTGCCTACGGCATCAGCAGCCGAAGGAAATGAGTGACTATAGAATCAGTTCCCTCCAGCACACCTCCACCGGTGGGAAACTCCATCTCATTTTCAGCTAACAGTAATGTTGACATTTCTGCAACTCATTCTGCCTGCCCCCTCCCCTCCTGGGTCCCGGTGAAGCCTCTGACTTCAGAGAACCCACTCAAAGCCTCTGCCCACGGAGCTTCCCCAAACTTGGAAACAATCCCCTTCCCGACAGCCATAGTCCTACAGAATCTCGTATTCTTCCTGTTGTATCAGCGGTACTCTGGCTGGAAATGCTTAGTTTGGTGGAGAGGAGACATGTTTATGCTCTTTACTCGTCTCCCAGGTTGGACTCAGAACCCTCACTTTATGTCAAGGCCATGTCTCTTTTTCAGTTTCAGGTTCCCTGGGGCCGAGGTCTCTGCCTTCCCCTTAATGAAGTCCATATAGCATCCAGGTCTCCATGGGGCCCAGGGCAGTGCTGGACCCAACCGCTGGGCACAGGCTGGAGAGCAGAGGAGCAGCATCTCAGTTGGGAGGCAGGCCGCCTCCCCCTGGGCCATCCAGATTTTGCAAATCACCCCAATAACTCTCTCCATCCAGGAGCCACGTCTTTAATGGGGGAAGGGAGTTTTAAATTGGTAGTTTCTAAATGTAACAAGTTCAAGATCAGACAAAGGCTGTGCAACAGCCCCCGTGGGAACCAGCGGTTTTATGAGCCCGTCATATTTACTATTATCCAATGAGTCATCGGCGGCATGTTTTCGTTTTGAGGCCGCTGGACAAATCGGCTCTCATTGGAGCCACTCTTAATCCATTATTTACGCGTGTTTCTTGTCCTCTCCAGCGCAGCTTTGCAGACGGGAAACTCACTCTTCATCCACCAGCCACGCTCACCAGCCTCAGGCACATCCTTCATTTCAAGCACAGCCCATGGTGTTTAAAAATAGCAAACTAGGCAAACACTCTGATTATGAAATTTCTAGCTGATATTTCCCTTGCCTTTCATTAGGGAGAAAACGAGCATGAAGTGAACCCACAAGGACCATGGGTAGAAATGAAGAGCGCTGTGTTTATGGCTTCTGCTCAGAACTGCTTCTCAGGAAGCTTCTGCTGGTACTGGAACAAGGGGGACTGACAGTTTGAATCTAGCAGTTATGCCTAAAGATGGCATCACTAAAGCCCAGGAAGGAGGAACAAATCGCTAATTAGTAAATTGGTCTCAGGTTTGCACTTATAAGAACAAATCGCTTGTGAGTTTTCAGAATCAGACTATATGTTTTGCGCCAGGGGAAAGGCAATGTAAGGTTTATGAAATTTAAAGTGACTCATTGAATCCAAATTTGCTTTATGCTATTGGCCACCAATGACCCGTCATCTTGGCTAAACAAGTAAACACTTCATTTTCAAAGCAGGAGGACAGTTGGTGTCTAGCTCTCCTGCTGCTGCCTGCATTACCACTCAGAGGGCTGTGTCACTGGGATCAGGCAGAAGTCTGGAGGGGGCGACTCGGAGACCCCTCATCAGCAACTGTACAGGACTGGAGGGCGACGAGTGACGGGTGGAATTGTGAGTGGTAGGCTGGTAACCAGAAAAGGATCCGGGGGCAGGGCAGTGGACGGCAGAAAGGAAGCACATTCTAGGTCCAGCTGGATTCTCCTTGGAGCTTGAATCTGGACCAGAGTGGCAAAAAGACTAAAAGTCATTAGCACTTACTTGTACCAGCAGCAGAAGCAGCAATAGCAGCCTTTTAAGATCTGTCCTTTTATCAATTCTTCCTGTTTCTGAGACCCATATGTGACTTCATATGTTGTTCTGGTTCCAGGCCCTCTGGGCTGGCTCTCCAGCTTGCCCTTCAATTCCATGAGCTCAGCTGCCTCTTTACGATAAACTCCTTGCGTTGACATTAGCCAAAGTGCTTTCTGTTGCTTGTACCCAAAGCTTCCTAGCAGATAAGAGCTGATAAATGAAAGCAAGAGAGGAACACACACCAAAATCAAAAGCCCGATAGTCCTGGGGGAAGGTCAGATCAGAGAAGGAGATACCAGCCCAGGGCCCAGGGCCTTGAAGTCAGAAGGAGCACTCCAGGGACAGGTTACAGCAGGCCTGGAAGCCCAGGCATCATTCTATTTGCAGCTGATGCTATTGCCAACATCTTAGACCCAGGGCTGGTAAACTGTGAGTCACTCCCAACCGTGAGTCTGAAAGGTGCCAGATAGAGCATGACAGCTCTTAATCTTCAAAGCTCTTATTCTAATTTTGACCAATGGTGGAGGACAGGTTGCAAAGGTAAATATGCTTTCTGCCTAGGATGATTTGAGTTCACTGGAAGACAGCAGGGCGTTGGATTTGAATTATGTATTTATTCATTAAACAAACATTGATTGAGCTCCTGTTCTCTGCCACTATGTGCTCTGGGCACTGGGAATATTAAGGTGCCTAAGTCATAGGCCCTGCTTTTGGGCTTGAGTAAGGAGGCGTGCAAACGGCACTACACGGTCGTGCATGATACGTGTCAAGAGACCGGAACACATGTGCAGTGCAGAAGAGAGGGAGCCTTTGAATCGAGGGGAACAGGGAAGAGGATGGGAGAAGCTGATGTTGAAACTGCTACTTGAAGGAGAGGGAGGGTCTCACTAACAGTGACTCCAGACACAGGGGCACACACAACATTTGGCTAGAGTATCCTCAGTGCTGCTGGGGGAAGAAGGCTGACATTAGACTGTGGAAGGGCAGGCTGGGAAGACTGGATTTTACCTACACTCAATGAGAAGCCAATAAGGACTTGGAGCCAGAGAAGAACAAGATCAAAGCAATGACCTGCCGAGAATCTCCTGGCAGCAACCTGAGGAGCAGACAGGAAATGGGGGAGAATCTGAGCATAGGTCAGCCTGCTTGGAGAATACTGCAATGGTCCAAGCAGGACCCTTTACCTGAGTCTAAGAGTGGAAATACAGAGGAAGACAGAAAGGAAAGGTCCTGACAGTGGAAAGGTCAAGAGACGTGGCATTGCAGAGCAGGCAGGTATGGAGGGAGAAGGTGACCCACGGGGGTCCACAGGGTTTGGATCAAAATAGCTGCTCAGTTCCATTAAAAGAACACCCATTTCCTGATCACCTGCTCTGTGCAGAGCAGGGGTTAGGGATGGGGAGGAGGTGCTGAGGCACTAGTGTAGGAGAGGAAAATCATAAGTCCTGGAGGACCTGTGATTCCATGCTGAGGAGCTAGACTGCTTCCTGAAGACCGGTGATTATCACAATGTGCTCCGTGCACCTGAATCTCCCTTCAGCAGCAGCGAGCGGACGCTATGGCTCTCGGTACCCCACTGCCAGCTGACTTGAATGAAGTCTTAGGAGTAAGAAAAGGGAATTGCAACCCAGAGGGAAATGTATGACTGTTACTAGGAGTGGCTATGCCTTAAACCTCTTAAGTCTTAAAAAGTCAGTTCTTAAGTGATGTAAACCCAATCCCAAACCAAGGCCTTCATTGGAGTGGCTTCTGACCTGGTTTCTAGACCGCCTCCATCCTCTATCCAAAGGATTAATTTCATCCCAAGACACTCGATAGTGCCAAGCTATATTTGTTTCAGAGCAAAACAAAACAAAAAAACACAAAACCTATCAGTGTTTAGTCCAGGTAAGACATTCATAAGGGTACACAGTCCAGTGTCCCAAATCACGACCACATAGCATCCCTCACGAGGGGCCAGCAACCCAGCCAAAGCTGTGCTGCACCACGCCCAGGTGCTCCCTTCCATCACCTGCACCGTGAAGGGTCAAGGCCAGGGCCATGTGTCCCTTCGGCACAGTTTCCACTTCCTGTCTCCTGAGAGCAAAAGTTCAGACAAGAACAGTCAGACAGACACACACACACACACATACACTCCACACACACACACAGAAACACCACCAAACACATCCCTGTGTGTTTAGTCCCTCAGTTATGTCCGACTCTGCAATCCCATGGACTGTAGCCTGCCAGGCTCCTCTGTCCATGGAATTCTCCAGGCAAGAATACTGGAGTGGGTAGCCATTCCCTTCTCCAGGGGATCTTCTTGACCCTGGGATCGAACCCCAGTCTCCTGCATTACAGGCAGATTCTTCACCGTTTGAGCCACCAGGGAAGTCCCATACATCCCTAGAAGAAATAATAATTCGCAGATGGGGAACAGAGTCTCTCCACATTTAGAGAGGATGGTTTTCTTTAACTCCATAGGGAAGCAGTTCAGTCCTTTATACTCAACAGAGTACAAAACCGAACACTTAATACCAGCTTGAAACAACCTGCGACGGGGGCTTCCAGGAGAACGCTGAGTGCGTGTGCGCTTGGCTTTCAGCCACCGCTCCCAGACTCCTCTGTAGCTGACAGAGCTTCTTAGAGTCTCTAAAGTGGTGGCACTTCTAGCTCAGAAGGGTTTCCATGCAGTCCCCATCAGTCACCATGTAATAGAAGATAAATATGCTGAGCCTCAGAAAACATGAATAAACCAAAATGCCCAACACCCAAAGCCAGGCTGGGATTCGAGCTCAAGTCCACTTGAGCAGCCAAGTGAGCTCAAGCAGTGAGCGTTTGGCCTTTCCTGTGAGGTGCTGATTGGTACGTGATGAGCTGTTGAACATTGAAGATGACTTTTGGTGGGCAAGATATATCTAACGTGATATGGTCAGTCACTTATGAGATTAAACAGGTAGAAACATGTTTCCGCCCTGCACTTGGGACTTGATGTCTTTCAGATTCAGGATGTGGTCAACTCTGGGCCTTGTAACAGCTGGGCCTGGCTTCCTTGATCTTGTATGAGCCAGCCCAAATGAAACGGGCAAACTTATTCAGAGTTGAGTGCCAGCACCACCATGATGACCCACATCAGAGACTCATATCAGCCCTGTCAGCATATTTCCCTTGGCTTTTCATTGAGGAGAAATTCAAAACTGAGATCTGGAACAGAAATAGGGTTCCCTCTCCCCATCTCAAAAAAACTGTGGAAGAAAAGAGAAGCAATCATTTTTATTTCATTTTCTCCTATTATGGAGTCAGTGAGAGGGGAAGACTCTGTTCTCAAAAGGTCAGTTGATTAGCAGGATGCTTTGTTTCATTTCCAGGCTATAAACTCACAGGGGCCCACATAGGTCAAGTGACTTATCCAAGGTCACACAGCCTGCAGAGCTGGAATCCTGCTGCCTGTCATGCAATAAATGATTCTTGCCTGCTTCCCACTTCCTGCATCATTACCTTGAAAACCACACACACACATACATACATACACGTGCATGTTCACACACACATAGCCTCCCAGAACAAATTAGGTAGACTCTGGAGTGACTTGTCATAGCATCAGCCACAACATCACAGGTGGGAAGTTCTTGAAGAGTTGTTAGCAAACTAATGAATTCTGTAATGACTGCTCAATAATTCCCAGGGCTAAGGTGAGTCCTGAAACAGTTTTCGCTTGAAGAAGATTGAATTAAAACCATGTGTATGGTGCTGTTGACAAGCACTGCCCTTTTTCCTGAGAACATTTGCACTATGAAGAACCCCTGGAGAGGGAAGACCAAGGTTCCCTGGGGAAGCAGACCTTGAATCAGGTGATTAATGGGTGAATGCTATCTCCAGTTCAGCACTAAGCCCCCACCATCCCCAGGACCACCACCATGGTTCTAGGTTGTCAGTAAGAAGTTCCGAGTGCCCATTGTGTGCAGGGCTCAGTCTTGCCTAGTAAGAGAGGAAACAAAATGAGAAACGTGGTCCCTGGATGCAAGAAACTCTTGTTTTAGCTGGGAGACACTGTCTCTGTTCTGGGAAACCTCCCAGGGAAGCTGGGAGGTTCCCTGCCCTTGGGAAGCTCTCAAATTCTTTGAAGACATAAACTTCTGAAGCTCCTGGTTGGGTGGAGAAGACACGGACTGTGCCCTCGGGAAAGACCAACCCATGTGTAGGATGGAGGGAAGGGAAAAAGACTGCATTAGACTGCGTTTGTGCTTGGGAAACCTCCAGACCAAAGAGGAGGAGAGAGCCCAAGTTGCAATCAGGGAGGGACCTTTGGTCTCAGGGGGAGTCCCCACCCTAACAGGGAGTTTCATCCCAGTTTGGTACCTACACATTGTGTACATCTACCTTGTAGCATCTTGCTTGGAATAATCTCTTCTGTGGCTGCCTATGACTATTAAAATTTCAGAACCCAGCTTGGAACACCTCATTTAGCCTACGTACCTCCATCTGCATCTGGCACCTGATTTATCCCATGAAGACTTCATTTACCTGTCGGTGGAGAGGCCAGTCCCAGAAGGGCCAGATGCTGAGGCCTCATTCACAGACACTCCACAAGCTCTTTCATCCAGAGCAAGTGGCCCAGGTGTCTGGTGAGTCCAAGAGATACTGGGCCATGGTGAATTTCTCAGCAGTAATAGGGAAGATGGCCATCCAAACCAAGCTTCAGAAGGCCCAGAGCAGACAGGGGGAGAAGTCCAGGGGATGATTGAAATCCGCTTCTGCTTCTTCACAATTTTCTCTTATGTGACTCTTGCTATGTGATCCCATAGGGACCAGTGGTGACTTGAGTGATAATCACAGAGGTTTCTGGATTTGAGCTCCACCTCGTTCCCTTCCTGGGCCCCAGGTCCCAGGTCCTGCAGGGGCCTGTTAACCGCACATGGCATGACAGAGGTATGGGGATGGAGAGGGAACTAGCTCTGCCCCTCTGGCTCCTCCCAGCTCCTCTGTTGTTGCACCCACAGGCAATTGCACCTCTTTCCACCATCCTTGACTGGCTGCTTCTACTGAGCACAGTCATGTCCAGGGCCCTTGTTCAGCTTCCCAGCCCACTTTCCCTAGGGACTTAGGGCAAGGACCCCAAGGGTGATGATACAAAGGGCCCTGTGAGAAATGCACTCACTGGCCAGTGTCAAACCTGAACTCAGCACCCACCCAGAGTCTTAGGGACTTGACTTTCTCCTATTTCAAGTCCCAACCTTCAACGGACCTGGTAACCTCCTCCTGACCCTGAGAACATAGTGGAAATTTTCCCTTTTGCTTGAAAGTCTCAGTTCCAGTGCAAACACAACAGCTCCCATGTTCCATCATTTCTGAGAGGTGGTTTCCTGATTAGACCCCACATCATGACTACACTACTTTATTTACTTTATTAAGAATTTTATTAAGAACTACTACCTGGAAAAAAATCAATAAACAATTCAATAAGTTAGGCAATGTAGTCTAATCATCATGAGTTAAGTTTCATTTGGGGAAGAAAGCTGTTCTAACTTGTTGACTAATCTAAATTCTGAAATAGTTTTAAATAAATAGTGATTTGTAGCTCATGGACAAATCCTAACCATCTCTGCTACCACAATGCATCAGGGTCTTCCTGGGCCAACTCCCACTGGGAGCATACAATTGCACATTGCTCATTCAGACTCAAATGCACAGCGGTCACTGATTTGAACTGTGCTTTCTTAGCAGAGGGAGCAGGTTGAAGGTCTCTGGGATTTCAGAAAGATGGAAGAGAAGATGAAAAGACTGAACCTGGAGTCGGAGGATATGATGTCAAATTATGCAACTCCAAGGAAGGCATTTAATCTCTCAGTTTCTTCATTGATAAAAAGAGGAAAATGATAATTATATTTTGGATTACTCCGAGGTTTGTGAAAAGAGACACAAAAGAGTCAAATCAAAAGAGACATCAGACGGAGCACTGACAAAGTGTCTGATCATTGAAGTGATACATTTTGGGGAAGAAGAAGAAGGAGCAGGAATGGAAGAAGAGAGAGAAGAGAAATCAGAGATCTACTTCTACCAACATTGAAAATATGAAGGAAGGAAAGGAGGGAGGGTGAGCAGAGTTAGCAAACCAGAAATTCTGAGGAATTCCTGTGAAAGAGTAACCAGAAAGCACTGAATTGACTGAGCTGACAGAGGAACAAGTGCAGAGAAAAATCATCCAACACACGAGGATGCCGGGGGCCAGCATGCGGAATCCCGCCCGTGACAAGGTCATGCGGAAGGAAGCCTGACAAAATGCAAGGATGTGATCAGGCTTCAGGGCTTCCCCGTGGAATTTCCTGAGCATCCACCCCCCAAGACCAGAGTCTGCCTGCTTAACTGTGTTATGCTTTCCACCTACTCTTCTGTCATTAACAGGGGGCTGTCCCCCCACCACCTTTTTCTGGAAAAAATTAGAGCTTTTAGATAATAAATCTCCTGGGCATAATACGAGTGTTTCAATCCAAAAACCCCTCTGATGGCCTTCTAGCCTGCCTGCAGGACTCGTACAGCTGCGCATGTGATTGTTTGAGGCCTCCCGACCACAGGAGGCACAGGAAGCTTAAAACATCCTAGGAATGTAGGGGCTTCTGAGGAGTCAAAATCATTAGAATAGGACTGATTAAAGGTTTCATTTGTTGAGCCAATACTTGCTGCCAAATTTTCATATCTTTTATTTTTAGATATAGTTGTTATATAGAAAAACAGGTAGTAGACCTGGTATTAGCAACACTAGATCTTTGAGTTAAGTACTTTCTTTGTTATAACCCACTGCACTTTTGTTCTACAGTAATGTAACTTTATTTAGTACTTTGAGGGTGATGCAGAGTAAAGAAAAAACTCTATTTCTTGCTAATCTAATCTTATATCTCTAAATAAATAAATTTTCCTCGCCTATCCGTCTCCCCTTCGAATCACCCTGGATCCACCGGGGCTGGACCCTGGCACAGGGAGTCTTGCAAGAAACAGAGATTCTTACATGCAAATGGGAAGAGACCACCAAGAATCACTGAATATCTAAGGAAAACCTACACTGTAAAAGAGCGGCCCTGACCTCACCAAGAGAGAGTAACTTCCAGATAGGAAACAGAAGACAAATTTAGAATAAGAATTAACATGTTCAGAAAGAGTTAAGATGATGACACTCATATCCAGATTAAAAAGTTGCAATGAAAAGCAGCAATTCTTGGACATGGAAAATATGACTATAAAAATTAAAATCATAATCAATAGACTGAATGAAAGAATGAACATAGAGAATCTCAGATAAATAAGCTGAATGGTAGAGTTGGAGAAGTCTCCCAGACCCACAGGGAAAGGTCAGAGACAACTGGAGACAGAGGGGTCTTTGGGGAGGGGAGTTACATCAATGCTGGTGGGATCTTAAAGTTGTGCGTGGGGGGAGAGGCAGCCTGGCATTACAGAAATGATTCTTTCATCATCACACTAACATTTCTTGTGAGCAATTAAGCCCTCTTCTGTGTGAAATTATGCAAGCATAGCCTTCAGCCTAGTCCAAGTCAAAAAAATTGTATGTTCAGAATCAATGAGATCTGAGTTAGCCACATCTGAGTGCAAAGAGCTCTCCAAGGACACACACACACACACATACACACACTCAGCCAAACTCCCTGAGCTTGTTGGTGGAAGGCCCTCCTCCTAGGGATCCTAGAGCCCAATGCTCTCTTTGCCCAGATGAGAAATCCAAGGCTCAGAGGGGCAGGGCTAGTCCCTCCTCCATCACCATACCTCAGTCTGTCTTTTCCGGAGTCTCCTTGATGCCTAAGTTCCTGGGCTGTGTGCGTGCCTCTCCTTGAAGTCTGCCCTCCTCCACCTCTCCTCCCCCTTGGGTTGGGGCAAGCCCTGGGGCCTCAGGCAGCAGTCCAATCAAGTGAGCAGCTCTGGGAAAGAGGACATACTATGAGGAGTCCTGAGAGCTGCCTTTCCGTTAGTTTGGGCAAAAAGAAGGAGGCCAGCTGCTCCTGTTTCTGCCACATATCAGCTCCCTGCATCGGCCCCAGACAAGAGCTCTGCTTGTCTGTCAGGTGGCGTCTGGACCCAGCTGGTTCTTATTGCCCCCGACCTTGACTTCTCCAGTGGGTACCCTTGCCCTGCAGTGTTTAGTCCGCTCGAGCATCATCCAAGCCCATTGTCTGTTTGCTCCTCCCTTCTGTGGTTCTTCCAAAGAACAAGGAATCTAAAATTGATAAACCCGTCCTATGTACTAGACCCTTTGTGGGGCACTTGACATACTTCTTTTATTTTCTTCTTCTTTATATTGTGGTAAAATATGCATAACAAAAATTACCATCCTAGCCATATTTAAATGCACATTTCATTGGTATTAAATACATTCCCACTGTTCTGCAGCCATCACCACCATCCATCCCCATAACTTTTCACCTTGTAAAACTGACGCACTAGACCATGAAACAATAACTCGCCGTTCTCTACTCACCTCTGGCCCTGGCAGCCACTGTCATACTGTCTGACTTTTTAACCTGCTTTACGTACCTCGTGCAAGTGGAGTCCATCGTACAGTATTTGTTTTTTTACGATCTGCTTATTTCACTTGCCATAATGTCCTCAAGGTTCATCCATGCTACAGTGTGTGCCAGAATTTCCTTCCTTTTAAAAGCTGGATAATATTCCATTGCATGGATATACCACATTCTGTTTACCCACTCATCTGCTTTAAACACAAGTTGCTTACACCTTTTACCTGCTGTAGTAATGCTACTATGAACATGGGTGTGCAAATATTTTTCTGAGATTGTTTTCAATTCCTTTGGGCATGTACCTAGAGATTGAATTCCTGGATCATACGATAGTTTTATTTTTAATTGTTTGAGGCAACACCATACTGTTTTTCACTGTGGTTGTTTCATTTTACAATCCCGTCAATAGTGCACAAGGGTTTCCTTTTCTCTTCGTCCTCACCAACCTTGTCTGGAATACAGAAGACATGTGTTTGATCCCTGGGTCAGGAAGATCCCTTGGAGAAGGGAATGGCAACCCACTCCAGTATTGTTGCCTGGCGAATTCCATGGACAGAGGAGCTTGGCAGGCTACAGTCCATGGGGTGATGAAGAGTTGGGCACAACTGAATGACTAACACTTCACCAACACTCATTTTCTGGTTTTTTATCATATTCAGAGCAACCATGTGATACAAGCATGCATCCTCACTTTTATAGATGAGAGAAAGAGTTCAGAGAGGCTAAGTAACCAGCAGAAGGCCACACAGCCAACAGATGTGGAAGCCAGGATTAAACCCATGCCTCTCTGACTCCTTGCTCCTCCTGTCCTCAGGCCAGGAACTTTGGGTCTCATAAGACTTCTGGGAAAGGGCATTTGAACTGCAGTGACAAGTCACCGACTCAGTGGACATGACTATGGGTAAACTCCGAGAGCTGGTGATGGAGAGGGAGGCCAGGCATGCTGCAGTTCATGGGGTTGCAAAGAGTCAGACACGATTGACTGACTAAACCGAACTGAACTGACAAGTCATATAAGCAAGGGACCTGAATTATCTAATTCCAGGTAACAGATAAGTAATGGCTAAGTGGGGGCCTTGCCATGGGATTCCAAGTCCTATGATCAGGGAATCTTCGTGGAGGAGGCAGACTCAGTTCATTCCTACAGGGCAGGCAGGCAGAATTTGGAGAGTCAGAGAGGAGGAAGGAAGACTAGCCCATGATTAGCAGGCAAGATTTTAAATCACTTTAAAAAGTGAAAGACAGTGACTCCATCTGTCTTTAAAGAGGCCAGGGGTGTAGGATAATTGAAATCGAGGAAAGAATATATCATGGTCTAGATCCCTTTACTGATGAAGTCTGGTGGTGGGACGGGAGCCACATGGACAATCTGATCATAGTGAAAGGAAGCTAACATGTGAGACTCTCTGCTGGTTCCTGCCCATGGTTTTCATTTACAGAAACAGGCCAGTCCAAGTAGAGGCTGGAGGGCCAAACACAGCTCTTCATAATAAAGGGAAGGAATCCTGAGCTTCTGAGGGCAGCCCAGGAGAGAGGAGTGAAAGGGGAAAGAGAACAAAGTGAGAGAGAGAGATGGAGAAGTCCCACAGGAGTGAGGAGCCAGGAACCCAGGGGGCAGATGGAAGGCCTGGGGGAGGAGACACTGGGGAGGGAGCAGCCCTTGGACCTTCCGGGCAGCCATGAGTGGCATCCACACTGAAGTTCCCTGTGCTGTGATGTGACGCAAATGGGACTTCCCTAGTGGTCCAGTGGTTAAAACTCCAAGTTTCCACTGCAGGGGCACAGGTTTGATCCCTAGTCAGGGAACTAAGATCCCTCATGCTGCACAGAACAGCAGGAAACAAAACAAAACAGAAAAATCCCACAAACAAAAATTAACATCCCATGACCCAACGGGACAGACAACAGTCTGAAGTTGGGTGCTGTGGGGAGGATTCCAGGTAGAAGGGGCCACACTACGGGTTTTCCGTTATTCATGACATGAAATGCGGACCTGCAGCACTTTTAATTAAAGAGCAAAAGGAGACCCCATACACGGGAAGTTTTTGTTGTTGTTCAATTTCTAAGTCGTATCTGCCTCTTTGCGACCCCACAGACTGCAGCACACCTGGCTTCCCTGTCCTTCACTCCTGGAGTTTGCTCAAACTCATGTCTATTGATTGAGTGATGGGAAAGTTTGGGGACAGTCAAATGGCTCACATACAGTTTACAAAAGCAGAGAGAATTGTGTAGACGTGGCGTATGAGTGATGGAGAAGGCAATGGCACCCCACTCCAGTACTCTTGCCTGGAAAATCCCATGGACGGAGGAGCCTGGGAGGCTGCAGTCCATGGGGTCGCTGAGGGTCGGACACGACTGAGTGACTTCACTTTCACGCATTGGAGAAGCAAATGGCAACCCACTCCAGTGTTCTTGCCTGGAGAATCCCAGGGACGGCGGAGCCTGGTGGGCTGCAGTCTATGGGGTCACACAGAGTTGGACGTGACTGAAGTGACTTAGCAGCAGCAGCGTATGAGTGAAGTCGATGGCTTTCATTCAGAGGCAGAAGCTTGATCCTCATCCAGCCGTGCTGGCTATTTTCACTTCATTTTATTCAGTAGGTATGCGGCACCATTCCTGTGGCCTGGCAGCAGTGACAAGCCGCTTTTTAATAGCAACCGAAGCTTGTACTTTGACAGTGCTGTCTGTCAGCACTGTTCTGAGCACTTCAAGTATCAAGTCACTTAATCCTCACCACCATCCAACGACTCTGCTTGTCCCCATTGTGCAGATGAAGTAACAGAGGCACGGAGAGGTTACGTCATCTGCTGAGGGTGTGTAATAAGGGGCATGGCTTTGATATTCCACCCGTGACTGGCTCCACAGTCTCACTCTCAATTGCTTCATTATACTACTTCTGTTTGGCTCCCCAGTTTCAGTCACTGCCTTCTTTCCTTTGCTACTATTGATAGAGGAACTATTGAATACTTGGAGAGAAATAGCAGAAAACCCATATACTCTCACGATTCATGAAGATCTAAATTTGTCATCAATCCAAAGGAAAATATCAGGATCAATAACTGGAAGAAACAAGGAAAAAGATTCCAGCTCAGTAGAAGGAAGGAAGCCTGCCAGCATGATGAGCCATCCAAATGAATGCATGGTCTTGAGAGGTAGTGAGCTTCCTGTCATCAGAGGGATGCAAGCAAGACTTCCCAACAGCTTGATGTAGATGCACGTCAGCTATGACAGCTGTTAAGCTTCTCTCCAACCAGAGATTCCATGACTCCAGGAAATTTTCCTGATCTAGAAGAAATCATTCAAAAGGATAAGATACCAGGGATCATAAGAATCCACAGGCTTTGGGTCACCCCAAGTCTATCATATTGGCCATTCCTGAAATCTCCTTCCTCTCTCTTAGTCCACTTGGTGAACTTCTACTTATCCTTTAGAGCCTAAATTGAAAACTAAGATCATGCATCTGGTCCCATCACTTCATGGGAAATAGATGGGGAAACAGTGGTAACAGTGTCAGACTTTATTTTTTGGGGCTCCAAAATCACTGCAGATGGTGATTGCAGCCATGAAATTAAAAGATGCTTACTCCTTGGAAGGAAAGTTATGACCAACCAAGACAGCATATTAAAAAGCAGAGACATTACTTTGCCAACAAAGGTCGGTCTAGTCAAGGCTATGGTTTTTCCAGTAGTCATGTATGGATGTGAGAGTTGGACTGTGAAGAAAGCTGAGCACTGAAGAATTGATGCTTTTGAACTGTGGGATTGGAGAAGACTCCTGAGAGTCCCTTGGACTGCAAGGAGATCCACCCAGTCCATTCTAAAGGAGATCAGTCCTGGGTGTTCTTTGGAAGGAATGATGCTAAAGCTGAAACTCCAGTACTTTGGCCACCTCATGCGAAGAGTTGACTCATTGGAAAAGACTCTGATGCTCGGAGGGATTGGGGGCAGGAGGAGGGAGGAGAAGGGGACGACAGAGGATGAGATGGCTGGATGGCATCACTGACTCAATGGACGTGAGTTTGGGTGAACTCCGGGAGTTGGTGATGGACAGGGAGGCCTGGCGTGCTGTGGTTCATGGGGTCGCAAAGAGTCAGACACGACTGAGTGACTGAAATGAACTGAACTGATCTCAACCGATAAACACTCAAAGCTGTCCTCCTTTGAAGGCCTGCTGGCCAGGCTGACCCCTGGTTGGCATCTGGGAACTGGGGTTGTGGAGGGTCCCCTCCATTCCCTGATGAGAGTGGCTCAATCTACCTACACTGTCCAAGCATTACGCTTCATGCTGAGCTCCTGCCTTCCTCCTGGGAGTCGGGAACTGTGGTGCAGGGCAGACAGAGGTGCCTGGATGGCCAGTCCTCACCACCCCCCTCCCACGACTCCCGCCCAACAAAAGCCCTGGTCCTGAGTCTCTAATGAGTACCCCTGGCCGAGAACAGGTTACACATGTTGCCACTATTTGCTGCTGGAAGAATGAGTGTGTCTTATATGACACCACCAGGTGAAGGGTCTTGGAAGCTTGTGCCCAAGAGGTTTATTTGTTTATTATCACTGTAGTAAAGAAACCATTGCTGTGAGGACCACTATACGCTGAGTCCTAGAAGTCCTTAAAAGTGGATCATCAAACATGGGGACCTCCAGCACAGGCTGTGAAAGTTCACTTTGGCTCCAGAGTTGTGTGAGAGTTCGGAACACTCGCCCTCTGACCGCAGCTGCTTCTGCCTCTTTGCTTCCAAGATTGTTGATCCCCAGGGCATACCCTAGCTAATATCCTGACTTCTCCCTGAAGGACTCCGACTTGACACTTGGTTTCCTGGGAGCCCCATCTTCAGCAGATGCAAATACAGCACTTCAGGGCCTACAAGTCACTGGTATTTTATTGTATGTTAATTTCATCACCATAACAACCCTATCAAGTTTTTCCAAAGGAGAAAATGGGGGCTGAGATGCTAAGTGACTTGTCCAAGGTCACAGAGCCAGTTAGAATTGAGATGGATCTCAGGCAGGAGATCTGAAGAGAGATCTGAAGAAGATTCTGAAGTCTGCGGCCTCTCCTAAACCAAGCTGCCTTTCACCCATGGCTCTGAATGTCCAGGATTCTTCCAGGTTTTAGGACCAGTAAGCAAGCCCTCTCCCACTAAGTTATTCGCGGAGGCATCTGGGAACCAGCTCTGGGCAGCGCTGAGTAGGGGACAATTCCAGTCCCAGGAACGGAGGCAGAACGCTGTCTCCCTGAAGGACTCGGAGGGGAGGATGAGTAAACAGCACTCCCGAACGCGGGACACCTGGAATGCTCACACCCACCAGCCAGCACACCTGCACCCTCTGGCCAGACCTTGGCCTCCCTGGGTCTCAGAGCGCAGCCCTGGAGCGCAGAGGACACGAGTCACGCGGGGCCTCATCAGCCGTCGCAGCAGCCCCGGGAGCGGCCCAGAGAGAGACGGCGCTGAGAGGAACTTGGCTTCAGGCAGCCGAGGGGCTGCCGCTCCGCACAGGCAGCCAGCCCAGCTGTCGGCTCCAGAGAAGACGGGGCGGCGGGGAGACGTGACAGACGGAGTCCCGGGGAGCTCGTGAACCCCATCTGTCCGCGGCGGGCGGGGGAGAGCCGCCCTCCCCCACTGAGGCGCGGGTTACACTGCTAACCCTTCTAAAGTCACGCAGGGGCCCTGTTGTCAAACTCGGTTCTGCAGAATTGCCGCAGGTGCCACATGGCTCTCTCCCACGCCCTGTCCAGGGAGCAGCTCCATTTCTGCGCTGTGTTACCACCGACAGGCCTGCCGACGGGTGGCGGGGTGGGCGTGGATTTCTCAAGTCCCCCGTGGAACAGCCCAAGGGGCCAGGCGCTGTCCCAGGTTCGGAAAGGCTTTCACTCCCCGAGTCTTCCCTGCTGGGACCTCCTGCCTCCAGGTCTCTGTCCCCATTCCACACTGAGTCAACAGGAACACCAGAAGTAGCCCCTTTACCCTATTTCACAACACACCTAAGTAAATAAGCAAATAAATGCATAAATAAGTAAATGCTTGCCCAGTTAGTCACATACACAACTAAAGTTAATGAAGAACGTGGCGGGGGCTGGGGGTCCGGGCTGGGAGTCGCATATCACAGGCCTTACTGTCGGCAGCTTTAAAAGCTCCCCTCCCTCTCCTGTCCCCTTGAGTCCCAAAATTCACATGCAAATGTACGGGATCCAGAAAAGCACAGACAACCCTTAAAAAGAAGAAACAAAGGGAAGGACTTACATGCCGGGTTTCAAAACTTTTCCTAGGGTGAAGGAAATAGGGAGCTACGGGTCAAAGAGCAAACTTTCAGTTACAAGATGAACACGTTCTGGGGATCTAATGCCCAGCCTTGTGGCTACAGATAACAATGCCGTATTGTATAATTGAAAGTTGCTGAAAGATTGCACCTCAAATGTTTTTACACACACACACACAATGGTAATGGTGTGAGGTGGCGGAGGTGTTAACTAAGCGTATTCTGGTAATCATTTTGCAGTGTATATGTGTATCAAGTCATCACATTGAACACCTTAAACTTACACAAAATTATATGTCAATTGTATACAAATAAAGCTGGAGACAAGGTTTTTGAAGTTTTTTAAAACTTACTACAGGAGAAGGAAATGGCAACCCACTCCAGTATTCTTGCCTGGAAAATCCCATGAACGGAGGAGCCTGGTAGGCTAAAGTCCATGGGGTCGCAAAGAGTCAGACACGGTTGAGCGACTTCATTTTTTTTTTTCATTTTTGTGTGGTGGGCCCTGGAGGAAAAAGCCCCTGACGGGGGCTCACTTAACCTTGAATTAGGATACAGTTTCTTAGATATGGGACTTCCCTGGTGGCTCAGCAGTGAAGAATCCGCCTGCAATGCAGGAGACCTGGGTTCGATCCCTGGGTTGGGAAGATCCTCTGGAGAAGGGAACAGCTATCCACTTCAGTATTCTGGCTTGGAGAACTCCATGAGGCCACAAAGAGTTGGACACGACTGAGTGACTTTCACTTTCACTTTCTTAGATGTGATACCTATATCACAAACAACAAAAGAAAAAACAGATAAAGCGGACTTCTTCAAAATGAAAAATTTTGTTTGTGTCAAAGGGCACTATTAAAAATGAAAAGACAATCCACAGAAGAGGAAGAAATACTTGCAAATTATATATCTGATGAGGATTTACTCCTCAGAATATACAAAGAACTCTTATAATTCAGCAATAAAAGACAGCCCAATTAAAAAATGGACTAAGAATACAAGTAGACACTTCTCTAGAGAAGATATGCAAATGACCATTAAGCATATGAAAAGATGCTCAATATTATTAGTCATTAGGGAAATGCAAATTAAAATCACAATATCACCTCACACCCATTAGGATGGCCATTTTCACAAAAATGGACGTTGCTGACGAGGATGTGGAGAAATTGGAACCCTTACACGTTGGTGGGAATCTAAAAAAGTCTGGCACTTCTTCAAAATGTTAAATACAGAATTGCCACATTCAATATTTCTTCATAAGCAGGAATGTTCTTGGGATTAATACCTAGGGTTGTGATTGGGATGAAGCAGAAGTCGGGGGAAGAAATGAAGCTGGGACACAGGCCAGTGGCAGGCCCTTGGCTGACTTCATGGGGAGCTCTGGATCTGAAATGGCCCATCAGAGCTGTCCTGCACTGGACTAAAATAACTGATCCTTGTCCTTCCTCATGGATCAGTCATCAGATGGGACAGCCCCCCACTACCGCCACCAAAAGAGCACGACTGTATGCAAGGCAGCCCTCTGAGCTAAGATGGCCCCCAGAGGTGGCCTGTTGACCACCCTCCCAGCAGCCTAGGCAAGACCTAGGGCATCTGGGTGGTGCGACTATCTGTCCATCCTGCTGGTACTGAGGTATCTGTTGTTGTGGAGCAGAAGCACCCAAGACCCAGTGGAAGGGTGTGGGGTTCGGGAGGTGAGGTCAGGGTCGGAAAGATGCCAGCAGTAAGGGAACAAGGTCACAGCAATGACAGATGCCGGGACCTGCCCTGTGGAGGCAGCGCCTGGCCAAGGGATTGGGCAAGATGCTGATGGCCTCTGGGAGGCCTGGGGGCCTCTGCCGTGAGCTGGTCAGCTGATGTGCGCCTGGCACCCAAGTAAGGCTAGTGAGAGTTCTGCTGCGGGCTAGAGCCCCACGGGTCACGGCATTCTGCATTCAGTGACCCCCAGGGCTGCAGTAGGGCAGCCAGCTGGGCCGTTTGCCTGTGTGTGGGCGAGAGGTGGGGGGGTCCCGCCTCTCTGGGTGAAGGTGGTTAATCCACCCAGGGGAGGCTCTGAGCTATTTCCTGAATAAAGAACCCTTGGACAGTGTACGTACCTAAAGGCGAGGTATGTGAGTAACATGGTTCCAGAGACACTGCAGCGGCTCGTCTCCCAGGGAATGCTGGCAGAGCCAGGAGTCACCCCGAGCACGGCAGAGGGAAACTCATGTTCGGGCTGCAGCCCCCTGATCAGGCCTTTGACTAGCTGTGTGACTGTGGGCAAGGTCCTTGGCTTATCTGGTCTTAGTCTCCCCCACAGTTAAATGAGAAGGAACTTCCCTGGTAGTCCAATGGTTAAGAATCTGTCTGCCAATGTAGGGGACATGGGTTTGATCCCTGGTCTGGGAAGATCCCACATGCTGTGGAGAAACCAAGCCCGTACGCTACAACTGCTGAAGTCCACGTGCTCCAGAGCCCGTGCTCTGCAACAAGAGGAGCCACCACAATAAGAAGCACCACAAACAATACAAGTAGAGTAGCCCCTGCTCTCCACAACTAGAAAAAGCCTGCACACAGCATCGAAGGCCCAGCACAGCCAAAATAAACAAGTAAAGAAAATTTTTAAAACTTTTAAATGGGATGGGAAGCGTAGATAGCCTCACAGGTACATTCAGTGCTAATCCATGGGTTCATCAACCCAGCAGGAAGCTAGTCAGGGTGGGAAAGGTTCTGAGGCTTGTGCTCCCCTCCACCCAGAGGCCCCCAAAGGCAAACCAGGGCCGCCCGGGATGCTCACCACGTCTGAGCCCACCACACCCAGCTGCTCCCACTCTCTCGGGCTCTAGCTGCAAATTGGTTCCCATGATGAACACAAGCTGCCCAAATCACTCAGAGGATGGCTCGAGAAAAAGCAATTAAATGCTTTCTTAATTGTAGGATGGCAAGAGGTTAATGAGTTACTATAAAAACCAGTCCCTGCCATCTGGTGGCTGTCACCAAAGCCCACATGCAGGGAGCAGTCCCAATTTGTAAGACAGGATGACGGGATCACTCCAAGTCAGGAGAAGGGGTGGGACTCAAGAGCCAAGTGAGGCTGGGGGCCCAGAGCTGCAGAGCCCAGCACGGCCCAGCCAGCCTCCAGACGTCCCCGAACTGCGTGGAGCTTCAAAACCAAGTTGGAGGGAAATCAGATGGGGAGCCAAAATCTCTCATCAGATCCAACACTGGTCGTCTCTGGGATTCAGCTCTAGTGAGGGACGGCTGACAGCCACTTGCTCAGTGCTAGTCAGGAGGAGAGGAGCGAAAAGCGACAGATGAGAAAGAAGCCCGCCAAGGCGGAGGGAGGGACAGACAGAGGCAGGGACACAGACCCTGCAAAGACAAAGAGATGCAGACCAGCCCGGACAGACGGAGAGACAAAAGGGCAAGGATGGACTCTGAAACGCCAGAAACTGGAAAACGACAGTGACATAGACAGGCTGGGAATGTGAGAAGCCGATGAAAGGGCAGGTCATTTTTTAGAATCAGAAATGGGAAAGAACCTTTGAGGGATTTGCTTTGTTTTTGGGCACATGT
The DNA here is from genome assembly GCF_001704415.2 of Capra hircus. Classification (NCBI taxonomy): domain Eukaryota; kingdom Metazoa; phylum Chordata; class Mammalia; order Artiodactyla; family Bovidae; genus Capra; species Capra hircus. The sequence continues at coordinate 83,795,965 of NC_030817.1, read as the reverse complement.
GTTCTCTCCAATATTCTGCATCTCCCAGGCATCAAGGAGAATGCCTTCTCCCTTTGAGGATGTGAAGAGCAGGCATTCAGCAGAGCCAGCCTCAGCTCTGTGCCCCACCACCAACCACACACACACTCAGATATACACAGACCCACACCTAGGCACAGCCAGTTCTCACCAGTCAGGAGCCACCTCTCCCTGTGTGGAGGAGGTCATGGGTCTTAGGCTGTCTCTCCCCTTAGCTCTGGTTCCAAGTCCCATCTGCAGCCCCAAGCCTGGCAGAGGCAGGTCTGGTTTTCTGGTACAGAAGAAGGAAACCAGAAAGTTCGCATATCCCAAGGGCTGCAAAGCCTGTGATTTCTGGGAGACTAAACTCACTACTGGCCCTCTCTGTCATTTTCTAGAAATTGGCTGAGAAATACAGAGGTCACTCCTCACCTGTTCCTTCGGGTCAGACTATTTTTCCAGGGGGATTTCCCAGTGGCTCAGCAGTAAAGACCCTGCCTGTACTGCAGGAGCTGCAGGAGACGCAGTTTCGACTTCTGGGTCAGGAAGGTGCCCTGGAGGAGGGCATGGCAAACCCCTCCAGTATTCTGAAGAATGCCATGGACAGAGGAGCCTGGCGGGCTACTGTCCATGGGGCCACAGAGAGTTGGACATGACTGAAGCGACTGACCATGCATGCATACACCCATTCTTCCAGGATGAGACCTTGAGATAGTCACTTCCCGGGATTCTGGAAGTTTCCCCTCCCAGAGCAGGCTCTAACTGGCCATAGCAATAAAATAGCAACCAGCTTACAATGAGAAGATGGGAACGCCTCTTCCGGGTGTCACCCACTCCACCATCACTGCTTCCCAAATTTGAGGACCATGACAGCTTGCATCTGAAAGTCAAGATCTCAGCTTAAACGAAAACATCTATGGCTCAAAGTAAAAACAAAATAGGGATGTAGAGCTGGAAGGTTCCAGTATCTTCATTTTTCACATTCTCTTGAGTCCTTACTTTCCCTTTTCCTCTCTCCCACTCCATTGCCACTTGGCTGACCCATTTTCCGGAAGACTCTGTACCTGATGAACTGGAGACACAGGAAAAGTCTTGTTGACCCACCCACCTCATGTGTGCATGTGTGAGTGCTAAGTCGCTTCAGTTGTGCCCAACTCTTTGCAACTCCATGTACCACAGCGCCAAGCTCCCCTGTTTGTGGGATTTTGCAGGCGAGAATCCTGGAGTATTTGCCATGCCCTCCTGCAGGGCATCTTCCCAACCCAGGGATTGAACTCATCTCTCTTACCTCTCCTGCATTGGCAGGCGGGTTCTTTACTACTAGCACCACATGGGAAGCTCCTATCCATCTTACTAGGGGTTAGAAATCACCCTAAAATCTCTAGGGAAATTTAGGGAAGGGATTGCTGATGTTTCAGGGTAAAATTAAAGTTAGAAATTCCTTGTCTACACTTGGTGCCCAACTAGCACAAGAGTTGACCATAATTGTCTCTTTTACTTCCAGCAGTAAACCCAAATCCCAAGGCTGCCTCTAGCTGGCCCCACCTAGCCAGCTGGTGCGTCCCTTGAGGACTCATGTCACCTCTAAGTCTCCCAGCTTCGATCTGCCAGGTCTATGAAAAGCTCTCCTGATTCTGGTCTGGGCAGCAGCCAGGGTCCAGCAGCTGCAGGCCGCAGTGCCATTGGGTGACACCCAGGAGCCAGCAGGGCATCGGCAGTGGTTCTGAGAAGTGAGTTTGCCTGTGGTTCTTCCTTCTGTCCCTGTGCCTTTGGAAGGTCCCAGTATTTCTCTTCCTGGTGATTCTGTAAACCGCTCAATTGCTTTTCTGCTTCCAAAGAAAAAGAGCGGATAGGCACACACATGGGACAGAAACTGAGACACAAAGCTAGCAACACAGAGACAGAAAATGGAGACACCCTAATCCTTGGAACTGTCATTAAGCCATGGGCACTGGTCTCTCTCCCCCTTTGGCTTCCCTAGACCGAGCCTTCCATCCCCAATCATACTCCTGGGGGGCCCATGAGTTCAGAACCCCAGTGTCATCTGTGGCTTCAAACTTCACCTCTCAGGCTGGAAGAATTACCCAGTTCCTGCTCACTATTAGTCACCCTCTTTACACCCACTGCCCACACCTCCTCTGGCACAGAGAAAAATACACACATGCGCACACACCCCACACCTACCCCTCACATGACGACTGTGGCTCGAGTTCCACTCTTCTCATTTTCCAGAAGCCATTGTTAGGAGGAAATGCCTTCTGCTCCTCAGCCCCTGGTCTGCTCACGTTGAGCCCCCTCAGGACTGCAGGGCCACGGGCAGGAGAGCCAGGAGTGAGCGCAGATCAGCATTTCCAGCCCGAGCTGTTACACAGAGACAAATCAAATGCCGTAGATGTCTACTCCATTATTTTAAACGGTGGGAAAATCAGCACCCCAAACTTGGACCCGAAGGTTTTTCTTTAACTTATTTCTCCTCAGGGGTAATTTTCACTCAAGTATGACATGTACCCAGCCAAGGAGCAACCCCCAAGATATTGGAGGCCCCTCAGTTCCTTTTGAGCCACCACCCCATCTTCTTCTTGGGTGCTGCTTTGTTAAAAAGGGTAATTCAACATAATTTTGAATGAATGAATGAATCAGAGGAAAGAGTTCGGGATAGAGGACGGAGAGTGAACATGTCAGGGAACTTTAATAAGCTCAGCCCTATGAGAAAACAAATGGAATAAACCACCAAAGGATAACTCGAAAGCAAAATAATGTACAAGCAAACACAAGGCTGAGGGAACATTCTGTGCTCACCCAGAATGTCAGGGCACTCAGAGGAAAGGACAGATTATTGCTGGAAGGGGATGTCAAAATGTGTGTGTCCCCCAGGACCGAGTGCCATGGTGACTTGCTCTGGGCAGCTGCCACCCCCTCCCTCACAACAGTGTCCCAGTCAGTCAGTCAGTCACGACTGCCCCATCCATCTGAAAGCCTGTCAGCTATCCTGCGCTGGCTACTATCTACACGGCTGTCACCCTGCGAGTCTCTGCGGTAGCAGCTGAGAACATGGGCTCTGAGGGAGAAGGCTTGTGGTTTGAGTCCTGGCTTAGCTGCTTGCTGGCACTGCTCACCTTCTCTGGGTTCCAGTTTAAAATGAGAATCAAAACAGTGTTTTTGAGCGGATTAGATAAATTGATCCATATGAAGGTATATTGGTCCACGTTCAGCCAAGAAATAAAACCAGCAGGAGATATATACCAAGAGGCTTGTTGCAAGGAATTGGCTTATGAGATTGTGGGGCTGGCTGGGTGAGTCAGAAATCCACAGGGGAGGCCCTTAGGAAGAGCAGGCTGGAACTCAGACCCAGCTATAGGCCCCAGGCAGGATTTCTTCCCCTTCAGGGAACCCTCAGCTCTGCTCTTACAACCTTTGAACTGATGGAATCAGGCCCATCTGGGTTGCCTTGGATCATCTCCTTTACTTAAAGTCACTGGTTTGGGACTTTAAGGACACCTACCTTCACAGCTTCCAGATAATGCTAGTGGTCAAGAAACCGTCTGCCAGTGCAAGAGACTTAAGAGGTGCAGGTTTCATCCCTGGGTCAGCAAGATGCCCTGGAGGAGGGCAGGCCACCCACTCTAGTATTCTTGCCTGGAGAATCCCAGGGACAGTGGGGCCTGGTGGGCTATGGCCCACAGGGTAACAAAGAGTCAGACACAAATGAAGCAACTTAGCACACACACGCCTTCATAGCAGTACCTAAATTAGCATTTGATTGAATAGCTGGAGACTCAGGTCTAGGCAAAGCGATAAATAAAACTGCCCATCACAGAAGGGTGAGCACTGTGTCTGGCTCCTGGTAACTCTCCATCACTCAATAACATACAGCTTTTTTTTTTTTTTTTTTTTTTTAAGAATTCTAAAGCATCTACTGTGAAGTTGACATAATGAGTCTAGGTTCCCCCCTTTTTAGCCTCCATCTTACATGCCCCATAGCATCCTCTTCCTGACCCTCAAATCTTCTTCCAAAGAAGGCTGAAGACTCACTCAAGGAACCAAAAGGAAGGTGTGTTGTTGCTCGGTTGCTAAGTCATGTCTGACTCTTTGCAATCCCATGGACGGAAGCAACCCCCTTTTATTCATTCTCTCAGCAGACACGCCAAACCAGCCCAGTGCCAGGTGCTGTACATACAAATACAGGTACAAGTCAGTCCCCACCCTCCTGGAGGCTGTATGCAGCAACCCACTTTCCTGGGTTCCTCATCTCTGGTCACACAGCCCCACCAGGCCTGTGATGGGCCTGCTCTATAGATGTCCTACATCAGCACCTGGCCTGTGTCAACACCTGGCCTAGCCAAGAGGGCAGAAATCCAGCCCAAGCTCTGAACTAGGCACCTACCCAGAGGGAGCTTTTTCTAAATCACTCGAAGAAGCCAAGAAGCTAGTGGTACCCTGTAGTTCATTAAACCACATACATCAACAGAGGGGAGATGCTCCCCTGGGGGTCATGTGTTATTTTACATGGGACATTTCATTTCCCCATCACAGGGCACACATGAGATGCAGTAAGGAACTCAGTCCCCCAGAGCTCTTTCCGCTCCTGTTCTGGTCTGCAGGCCCCTCTCAGGTGTCCTCTGTCCTCTCTTGCTCACTCCCAGCTCCCGCCACTCTGTCTCTTCCAATCCCCAGAGAGGTGATGTCCTGTCCAGTGGCCACTGATCCCACTCCTCCATTCTAGCCTGAAGCTGCCCTGCTCAATGGCATGGGGATGCTGTCTATAACCTTGGCCTGACCTGTCCCAGGCGTGTGGTTCTCCTGCCACTCTACCCTCATCCAGTCCTCATCTGCCCTTGCAGAACCCACAATGGTCCCGAAAGCACCACCCCACTGCCCTGGACTCAAATACTCTCCAAGAGCTCAACTTTCTACATGAGCCTGGACAGGTTAATAAACCTCTCTGAACTAGAATTCCTCCTATGAAAAATAGATACTATCATAAAACCCCTTTCAAGGAGTTGTCTTGAGATACAAGTAAAATAATGTATATGAAATGCCTGACACATGAAATCCAGTCCATTTCCTGAATGCCCAACCTCCCTGGCCAGCTTTTGCTGCCCATCCTCCCTACAAAGAGATCAAAAGAGGCAATTCTAAAGGAAATCAACCTTAATTATTTATTGGAGGACTGTTGCTGAAGCTGAAGCTCTAATACTTTGGCTACCTGATGTGTAGAGCCGATTCATTGGAAAAGAATCTGATGCTGGGGAAGATTGAAGGCAAAACGAGAAGGAGCAGAGAATAAAATGGTTAGACAGCATCACCAACTCAAAGGACACGAGTTTGAGCAAACTCTGGGGGATAATGAAGGACAGGGAAGCCTGGCATGCTGCAGTCCATGGGGTCACGAAGAGTCAGACACAGCTTAGCAACTGAGCAACACAACTTCCTCCAAGCTTATAAGACACACATCAGGTATGTGAAACCCACACCTAACCCATCTGGTGTCATGGCATCCTAGCTCCAGCTCGCCAGACTCCAGGAAACCACAGCACTGGGAGAAAGAATCTGTTTGCCTTCACATCTGCTGGGGAAGGCCTCCCACCCATAAGGGGAACCTGGAATAACAAGCAGGGTTTGCACTGGCAGAGTTGCGATCAAAGGGAGACTCTGGGGAGTTAATGACAAGGAACTCATTTCATGGGAGAATGAGAAGCAGATGTTGCCTTCCCCTCCCCCAACCTGCCCATGACCCCAGCAATATGGGGGGGGGGCGTGGTACAGAGGACCCCAATCTATATGAACCCTAGCACAGAGGAAGCATTCTGTCACCTGTCAAGCACTGTATTAATGTTAGTCACTGTATTATAACTTAATTCCTCCCAGCTCCTCAGAAATGCAGCACCCCAGGGAGGACTGTCCTGGTTATCTCCACCTGTCCTTAGGGCAATCTGCCTTTCCTCTAGAAGGAGCACATCGGCCAAGGAACTTCCACATGTGGGGCCCTCAGGACCCCAGCCTTCCTAGAGCAAGACCAAACACGGAATCTAATTCCGGGCCCCATAGAGATTTGTGAAAGTGTTAGTCGCTCAGTTGTGTCTGACTCTGTTACCCTGAGGACTGTAGCCTGCCAGGCTCCTCTGACAATGGGATTCTTCAGGTAGGAATACTGGAGTGGGTTGCCATTCCCTTCTCCAGGGGATTTTTCCCACCTAGGGATCGGACTTGGGTCTCTTGGATTGCAGGCAGATTGTTTACCATCTGAGCCACCAGGAGCTGGATAATTCTTGGTTTGTAGATCTTCCCTGGTGGCTCATCAGCAAAGAATTCCTCTGTCAGTGCAGGAGACATGAGTTCGATCCCTGGGTCAGGAAGATCCCCTGGAGAAGGGAATGACAACCCACTCCAGTATTCTTGCCTGAAGAATCCCATGGACAGAGGAGCCTGGCAGGCTACAATCCACGGGGTCACAGAGTCAGATACAACTTAGCAACTAAACAACAACAGCAATGCTTGGTCTGTAGCATATTCAGAGCCTTCCTTGCCTACCCCTCCCTGGATGCCAGTAGCACCCCCTCCCCTGCAATAAGAACTAAAAGTGTCTCCAGACATCGCCAGATGTCCCTAGGAAGCAAAATCACCCTCGAGTGAGAACCACTGGTCAAGAGCTGTCCAAGCTGCTTAGACGTGGCCTCATTAGGTTCCACGGCCCGGCTGCCCACTGCTTTCCAGCCGTGGCCCTGGCCTCCGCTCTGCACTTATACCAGACAGTCCATAGAGCACAAGTGCCTGCTGTGTCCAGGGTCTCCTTCTGAGTCCAGTGGCTGGAGGTCTTGTGACCCTGGGACTCTGGCCACCAGCAAATGGACAGGATCTCCATCCTAGAACAGCTCCTGCGACATCACTTGTCTGGGTTGGAGCTCTTCAACTTCGTGCTGACTCCCCACCCCAACCAGGCTTGCTCTGGGTTTGGGGGATTAGAGTAGGATGTCATGGTAACAAGATGCTGGGAAGAAAACAAGGAGAGAAATAAATCCAGCATGGACCATGGAACAGGAGGTCCCAGCTTCCCCAGCTTCCCAGAACCAGCCAGATGACCAGTTCACTCCCATAGCTCTATAACTCTGCCTTTTCTATGGTGACGACATCCTACCTTTTAAGTCATTTTTAAAGTCTTTATTTAAAGTAATATATCTACTGCTAAGTACGAACTATCAAAAGCTAAATTTCCCAAACTGGGATTTTTTATTTCTTGTGTGAACTGGATATAATATTTTTCAAGGATATATTTTTGTTACAAAACCAAATTTGGCCATTTTTATTTCATTCAAATCAAGTGGGCATGGGTAATACAACAAAAGAAGGAAACTAAACAGCTAGTTTTATTGTTTTTTTAATATCATCCTGTTTTTCAAGAAAATAAACCAAGCTACTCTCTCTGCCCGTTCAGTCACTCCTGCCAAATTTATTTTTCTATAATTACTGTAATGGAAACACACATATAAACAATATATATTATATTTGTAGTCACATGTATTTTCATCAAAAGGTTATATCTTTCTGCACGTTGGTGTGTCACTCAGCACAGCTTACATCAGTGACCCCCTTCCTGGTTGGTGTCTCAGGAGCCTCACTGCCCAGTTCAAATACCAGCTCTGACTTCTCTCAGCTGTGTGATCTTGTGGAGGTTAATAACCTCTCTGTGGCTCTTCTGCAGTGTGTGTGTGATGACGACGTTGTCTACTTGATAAAGTGCTGAGTGGGTTCAACAAGCTCGTGTATCGCAGCGGTCTTTAAGCTTTAACCAGGGACTGGTTTAATGGAAAACAATTTTTCCTCTGATGATGGGGGGGAATGGTTTGGGGATGATTCGAGTGCATTACACTTATTATGTCACCGCTGATCTGACAAGAGGCAGGGCTATAATGCGAGCAATGGGGAGCAGCTGTAAACACAGATGAAGCGTCACTTACTCACCCAGCCCACCACTCACCTCTTGCTGTGCAGACCGGTTCCTAACAGGGGCAGGTACTGCTCAGTGGCCCGGGGCAGAGATCGGAGACCCTGAGGTATGGGACGCACTCAGAACAGCGCCTAGACCACAGCAAATGCTCAGAAAAATGTTGCCTCCTGCCACACTGTGATTCCGCTACACAGCAAGACCATGCTCTGCCATGGAAATTTAAACTTTCTTTAAAAGTTTGCTCTTATAAGCCATGATGCAATGAATGCCCTTGTACTTACATCTTTACTCATTCATGCCATGATTTTGGAGGATAAATTCCTAGAGAAGAGACCACTGGGTTATTCAATAAGCTCTGTTTAAATTTATGTGAAAGTCAATCAGTCGTGTCTGACTCTTTGCGACCCCCATGGACTATACAGTCCATGGAATTCTCCAGGCCAGTACTGGAGTGGGTAGCCTTTCCCTTCTCCAGGGGATCTTCCCAAACCAGGGATCAAACCCAGGTCTCCCACATTGCAGGTAGATTCTTTACTGGCTAAACCATCAGGGAAGCCCATATCTATTGACAAATTACTCTCTTTTAAAAGAGTGTGGGGGTTTTCGTTCCGACCAACAGCGTGTGAGAGCTCACGTCTTCACTCTCGGCTCTGGATGGGCAAGAATAAAAACAAAGCCACGATGTTGCTTTCCTTCAAACTTTCTTAGTTATTTGTGAAAAAACAAAGATTTTTCTCCCAGTTTTAGAGGTCAAATAATTTAATATTTTTCCTCTTTAATGGACCATTCGTATAGTGTGCGTGTGTGAACTGCCCATTTGTCCACTTATGTTGCTTCTGATTGATTTGAAGAAATGCTTGCTACGGTATGGATATTTACAGCTTTCCTGATAGAATGTGTATCAAATACTTCCTCCCAAGCTGTCATTTATGTATTTATGTTTTGGTTTATTTATGGTGCTTTTCACAGTACAGTTTTGTTTTGCTTTTTAAGATTTTTATGTGGTCCAATCTGCCAAACTTTTCCTTTTTTTGACCTCTGGGTTTGCCACCAAACTTAGAAAGGCCCCAAGATATAGAGATACAAAGATCAAGACTAAAGTATATGACGTGTGCCTTCCGCCTGGCCTTATAAGACTACATATGTGAGATTATCTGTAAACCTGCATTAGAGGAGGATGACAGCTTAGGTTATATGTCTTACATATACATAGTCCTATATTGTCTTTTAATTTGTTAATATTTTATATTTAATGAGCAAATCTTTAATCTACCTGGGACATGTTACCTTGCGGCTAGTGTGAAGCAGGTACCTAATTTTATCCTCTTGCAAATGGCTAGTGATTCCTGCTATGGTTCAAAGTGTCTTTGACTTCCAAGTGGTTCACCTGAAGGACTAAGGGTCTCTGATCTTGAGTCAGTCTTGCCTGGAAGAAATGGAGCTGGAAAGGGAGTGGTTCTTTCCTCCTCTTTACCCACTCACTCTCTACCTGGATCACCTCCCTCTGTGACAGCAGGTGTCAACGAGGCTCTTCCATTCAGAGGGCAGGGCCAGGTGGGTGGGCAGGCTGCCAAGGGGGCTGTGAATACTCCATCACTGAGCATGGCATTCAGGGAATGGTAAGAGCTGAGCTATGGTTATCCTGGGACCATAGTGACTTATGTGCCCAGAGAAATCATTTTCATGGAAGATGCATTTTAGGCAGAGTGGAGGCTCCAGTGACCTTTATATCATCTGTTCCCAGGTTTCAGTGAATTTACACACACTGGCTTCCCACAATGGAAAGAAATCTAATTACTGGTGGAATAACTTACAGGTAAGGGGACCTCCAGCGTGCACCTACCAGGCTATAAATCCTTAGAGCTAGATTCCAAGGAAAGTAAACTAGTTCTCAGACCAGGATGCTTCACGGGGCTGACATTCTTCCTAGCCAAAGTGTGGGCAGGAGAGCAGGTGGGCTTTAGCAGAACAGCGTGTTATCAGGGCCCAGAAAATGGATCACAGCCTTGTCTAACTCAATGAAAATATGAGCCATACCATGTAGGGCCACCCAAGATGGACAGGTCATGGTAAAGAGTTCTGACAAAATGTGGTCCACTGGAGAAGGGAATGGCAAACCACTTCAGTATTCTCGCCTTGAGAACCCCATGAACAGTATGAACAGGCAAAAATATAGGACACTGAAAGATGAACTCCCCAGGTCAGTAGGTGCCTAATATGGTACTGGAGATCAGTGGACAAATAACTCCAGAAAGAATGAAGAGACAGCACCAAAGCAAAAACAACACCCAGTTGTGGATGTGACTGATGATGGAAGTAAAGTCTGATGCTATGAAAAGCAATATTGCATAGGAACCTGGTCCATGAATCAAGGCAAATTGAAAGTGGTCAAACAGGAGATGGCAAGTGTGAACATCGACATTTTAGGAATCAGCGAACTAAAATGGATTGGAAAGGGTGAATTTAACTCAGACGACCATCGTATCTACTACTGTGGGCAAGACTTCCTTAGAAAAAATGGAGTGCCCATCATAGTCAACAAAAGAGTCTGAAATGCAGTACTTGAATGCAATCTCAAAAATGGCAGAATGATCTCTGTCCATTTCCAAGGCAAACCATTCAGTATCACAGTAATCCAAGTCTATGACCCCACCAGTAATGCTGAAGAAGCTGAAGTTAAACAGTTCTATGAAGACCTACAAGACCTTCTAGAACTAACACCCAAAAAAGATGTCCTTGCCATTATAGAGGACTGGAATGCAAAAGTAGGAAGTCAAGAAATACCTAGAGTAACAGGCAAATTTGGCCTTGGAGTACAAAACGAAGCAGGGCAAAGGCTAATAGAGTTTTGCAAAGGGAACACACTGTTCATAACAAACACCCTCTTCCAATAACACAAGAGAAGACTCTGCACATGGACATCACCAGATGGTCAATACCCAAATCAGATTGAATATATTCTTTGCAGCCAAAGATGGAAAAGCTCTATACAGTCAGCCAAAACAAGACCAGGAGCTGACTGTGGCTCAGATCATGAACTCCTTATTGCCAAATTCAGACTTAAATTTAAGAAAGCAGGGAAGACCACTAGACCATTCAGGTATGACCTAAACCAAATCCCTTACAGTTATACAGTGGAAATGACAAATAGATTCAAGGGATTGGATCTGATAGACAGAGTGCCTGAAGAACTATGGACAGAAGTCCGTGACATTGTACAGGAGGTAGGGATCAGGACCATCCACAAGAAAAAGAAATGCAAAAAGGCAAAATGGTTTTCTGAGGAGGCCTTACATATAGCTGTGAAAAGAAAAGAAGCAAAAGGCAAAGGAGAAAAGGAAAGATAAACACATTTAAATGCAGAGTTCCAAAGAATAGCGAGGATAGATAAGAAAACCTTCCTCAGTGATCAATGCAAAGAAATAGAGGAAAACAATAGAATGGAAAGACTAAGATCTCAAGAAAATTAGAGATACCAAGGGAACATTTCATGCAAATATGGGCAAAATAAAGGACAGAAACGGTATGAACCTAACAGAAGCAGAAGATATTAAGAAGAGGTGGCAAGAATACACAGAAGAACTATACAAAAATGATCTTCATGACCCAGATAATCATAATGGTGTGATCACTCACCTAGAACCAGACATCCTGGAATGTGAAGTCAAGTGAGCCTTAGGAAGCATCACTACGAACAAAGCTAATGGAGGTGATGGAATTCCAGTTGAGCTATTTCAAATCCTAAAAGATGATGGTGTGAAAGTGCTGCACCCAATATGCCAGCAAATTTGGAAAACTCAGCAGTGGCCACAGGACTAGAAAAGGTTAGTTTTCACTCCGATCCCAAAGAAAGGCAATGTCAAAGAATGTTCAAACTACTGCACAATTGCACTCATCTCACACACTAGCAAAGTCATGTTCAAAGTTCTCCAAGCTAGGATTCAACTGTATGTGAATCGTGAACTTCCAAATGTTCAAGTTGGACTAAGAAAAGGCAGAGGAACCAGAGATCAAATTGCCAACATCCGTTGGATCATCAAAAAACCAAGAGAATTCCAGTAAAACATTGACTTTTGCTTTATTGACTACGCTAGAGCCTTTGACTATGTGGATCACAACAAACTGTGGAAAATTCTTAAAGAGATGGGCATATCAGATCATTTGACCTGCCTCCTGAGAAATCTGTATGCAGATCAGGAAGCAACAGAACTGGACATGGAACAACAGACTGGTTCCAAATCAGGAAAGGAGTATGTCAAGACTGTATAATTTCACCCTGCTTATTTAACTTACATGCAGATGAGAAACACTGGGCTGGATGAAGCACAAGCTGGAATCAAGATTGCCAAGAGAAATATCAATAACCTCAGATATGCAGATGACACCACCCTTGTGGCAGAAAGCAAAGAAAAACTAAAGAGCCTCTTGATGAAAGTGAAAGAGGAGAGTGAAAAAGTTAACTTAAAACTCAACATTCAGAAAAATAAGATCATGGCATCCGGTCCCATCACTTCATGGCAAATAGATGGGGAAAAAACGGAAACAGTGACAGACTTTATTTTCTTGGGCTCCAAAATCACTGCAGATGGTGCTGCAGCCATGAAATTAAAAGACTCTTGTTCCTTGGAAGAAAAGTTATGACCAACCTAGACAGCATACGAAAAAGCAGAGACATTACTTTGCCAACAATGGTCCATCTAGTCAAATCTATGGTTTTTCCAGGAGTCATGTATGGATGTGAGAGTTGGACTATAAAGAAAGCTGCGTGCCAAAGAATCAGTGCTTTTGAACTGTTGGAAAAGTGTTGGAGAAGACTCTTGAGAGTCCCTTGGACTGCAAGGAGATCCAACAAGTCCATCCTAAAGGAAATCAGTCCTGAATATTCCTTGGAAGGACTGATGCTAAAGCTGAAACTCCAATACTTTGGCCACCTGATGCGAAGACCTGACTCATTTGAAAAGACCCTGATGCTGGGAAAGATTGAAGCTGGGAGGAGAAGGGGATGACAGAGGATGACATGGTTGGATGGCATCACTGACTCGATGGACATGAATTTGAATAAACTCTGGGAGTTGGTGATGGACAGGGAAGCCTGGCATGCTGCAGTCCATGTGGTCGCAAAGAGTCAGACAGACATGAGTGACTGAACTGAACTGAGAAAATGGTAGGACATCAAAATACCTGAATTTTTCCTTCTAGTAACCACCAGGATGACTTTAGCCTCTTGTTTAATGTCTTTAGTTTCTCTGTCCCGAAACATGGGTAAACATGTATGAAGCCACAACCAAGGGACTATGCTACGGGTTTTAAATACAAATCTCCAATTTTCACAAGGCTGGAAAGTAGGAATGAGTAGTCCTGTTTTAAACTTGTCAAAACAGTTTCAAAGAGGTTCAGGAAATTTGCCTGGAGTGACCTTTCTGGAAGGTTGCAGAGCTAAAACTGAAACCCCTTGCCAAGCCCACACTTGACCGCCTTCCCAGCATCCGTGTTCCCAGCTTGGTGTGTAGACACCCGAGGGTTGCATGCAGGAGGTTTTTCCAGGCTTCCCACAGAGGCCACTGGGGAGGCTCCTAGGGCTCTTCCCTCCCTTGGCCTTGGCCTTGGTGTGGCCTTGGCCCTGGTGACACGGGCACACTGAACCAGCTGTGCCCTGGTCCACATGACTGCCGGGCACTTGCTCCACACCAGAACGCAGGGCCTTCTAGAACTGTGCATAAAGAGGGGAGGAATGGGAGTAATATGTACACTACCGTGTGTAAAATGGGTCGCTAGTGGGAAGCTTCTGTGCAACACAGGGAGCTCAGTTCAGGTCAGTCCAGTTGCTCAGTCGTGTCCAACTCTTGGCGACCCCATGAACCACAGCACACCAGGCCTCCCTGTCCATCATCAACTCCCGGAGTCTACTCAAACTCACATACACCAAGTCGGTGATGCCATCCAACCATCTCATCCTCTGTTGTCCCCTTCTCCTCCTGCCCTCAATCTTTTCCAGCATCAGAGTCTTTTCAAATAAGTCAGCTCTTCACATCAGGTGGCCAAAGTATTGGAGTTTCCACTTCAACATCAGTCCTTCCAATGAACACTCAGGACTGATCTCCTTTAGGATAGACTGCCCTGTAAAGACACAGAGGGGTAGGTTGGGGGGTGGGTTGAGAAGGAGGCTCAGAGGGAGGGATATATGTATACACGTAGCTAATTCACACTGTTTTATAGCAGAAACTAACACAACATTGTAAAGAAATCATCCTCCAATTCAAAAGACAAAAAACATATAACATATTATTGACAGCTTACAGTGAATGGTGTTGGATTCATGATCTCTGAAGAAGATTTAACTTCTGGACCAGGGACCAGGCTTGATGACTCAAGAGCTTTTGTGTAGCAGAGTTTTATTAAAGTATAAAAAAGGACAGAGAAAGCTTCTGATAGACATCACAAGGGGGATGGAAAGTGCCCCCAGTCCCTAGTCTTAGCAAGGGAATTATATTCTTTTTAATTGCTTATTACAATAAATCAAAAGAATATCTCAAGGTTGTAAAGATCTTACTAGACCCACTCCCATAGCATACATTTTAAGATAACAGGATCAGTCAGAAGGTTTTCAGGAAGGAGAAACATGTCCTCAAGCAGTATACATTATTGTTATATAATCCTTACTAAAGAATGTAGGAAAAAACATTTGTCCTTTCCTCCTCCTTGAGAACTCCAGACCCCTATCTCTTCCTTGAGAGTCCAGACCCCTTTCTCCTCTTTGGCACCCCGGACTTCTTATCAACCTGCCTAGGAATTGACTCTCTCATTATTTACAAAATGCAATCAGAAAAATAAAAAGAGGGGAGGAAACAGGCCTGCCTGCACCTGGGGGCCCCACACCGCATGTCTCCATGAGCAAAAGCTAAACCACCAGCCAACTGCTACATCAGGTATGATGCTCTATGCTCTACCTTGACAAAAACATCTCCATAATAAGACATAAAAAATTAATAAAGTTGTGGCTTTTATATGACTGAAAGCTTTCCATCAAAGACAAACAAACCTAATTATTACTGTGTGTGCCTGGGTTTTCCATTAATGGGCTGGTGATATTCAGATAAGCATTAAAATAAAGACAGCCATAGCTCATGTTTTATTTTATATTTATTTCATTTATTTTTTGCCATCACTTCAGCAAAATCTCTAAGCATGCTCATTTTTACAAAATATTATTCTATGGACAATAATTATCTAATAATTAAAAAATAAAATGTATATTCAAGGGAATAACTGTGAATGTACCTGTATTTTTAAAATACCATAAAAATATGTGTAAAAATTTAAAAAATTAAAATTATAATTCAATAGGAGTTCAGTGAAAAGTTATTTCTTCTCTGTAATATTTTAAATTGCTACCAAAATTAAACAAAAATATAAATCATAATAATGAATACAAAATATTTTAATCAAAGATACTTAAAGCTGAAATGTTTAATTTCTTGAAAATTTAGACAGTTAATATTTTTACAAAAATTAAACAATTTTCAGTTCTATGATTCAGCATCCAACTAGTCACCAATGTAAGGAGCTGATGTCACGCTTCGCACATACTGTGTCTTGAGCAGCATATACACAAATCTAAGAGCCGTATGAATTGTTTACTACAGTAAAATATGCTTCAGTATCTACGTGCAAGAGTTGTGAATACCGTGCTTATTCTTATCTCCAGAACCAGGAGCTGGAACATGAAGAGAAGCAAGAAAATGAATATTTGGCACTGCTGAGAAACAATAATTCGTTATACAAGAATCTACTGCATTCAAGCTGAGAGGAAGGATTTGACAAGTTAATTAATTTGCCTTTTCTCTTACCCAAGCACTTCTGCTCAGATCCTTCTGCTTTCTGAGAAGATGTTTGCCTCTGACATTCTTGGAGTTCAGCACACCACCTTCATGCAGTTTGATGCAGTTTTCCAGGACATAAAGCAAGAGATGTGCAGAAGGGCTTCCTGGGGGCCTGAATGGCGATAAAATGAGGGCTGATGTCTAGGGTTACAGATTGCTGGGCCAGCTCTGAGCTCCAGATCCCAAGTGTCAGAGGCATGTGTATGTGTGTATATGTGTGCACGCACGTGTGTATATATGAGATAGAGATTCAGGGCCCTCCAAAGTATAATATAAAGCCCAGAGCCAAGGCCCCTCTATTCAGGTTTCAGAGTGGCACAGGAAAAAAGGTTTGGAAGAGTGTCAGGATCCCCAAGACTGGTCCCAGGAAGACTCAGAGGATTCAACAGTCCTACTCATGTGAAAGTTAAGTATTATTCACTTAATCATGTCTGACTCTTTACGACCCCATGGACTGTAGCCCACTGTCCTCCTCTGTCCATGGAATTCTCCAAGCAAGAATACTGGAGGGGGCTGCCATTCCCTTCTCCAGGGAAATCTTCTTGACCCAGGGATGGAATCCAGGTCTCCTGCATTGCAGGCAGATTCTTCACCAGCTGAGCCACCAGGGAAGTCATACTCAGGACTATGACTTATACCTGCAAAAGGATACAACAAAAAACTAGGAAAGACAAAGGTGCATGAGGCAACCTCCAAAGAGATGGAAAGCAGGCCCAGATAACGAGAGTCTTTCCCCAGTGGAGTCACACATCACGCACTTCACACCCCAGCAATGAGCTATCACGACACACGTGAAATGCTGTCTACCTGGGAAACTCATCAGAGCCTCTGCCTGTGATTTTTACTGGGGGAAAGTGGGATGGGGTGCTGGCCCCCTAGGCACCTCTGTCTGCCACGTACCAAGATTTCAGCTCCCAGAGGGGAACCCAGGTGTTCAGCATGAATCATACTGTTTGGACCGCTTAGGCAGAGTGACTCTCTCTTACCAGGGGTTGGTGGGGACACTTCCCAAACCCAAGTTCCCCCATGTCAGTTAAGGGCCAGTCTTGCCAGCAGGCCTTCTAAGGAGAGCAGTTTTGGGCTTCTATTCTCCATAAGAAGTAACTGCGGTGCGAAAGGTGGAGGAAGGGAAGTCCTTTTCATTTCACCCACCCTTAAATTTCTCTTAAGGTGAGGTCTGAGCAGAATGAGAGTTGGTGACCAGCTTCATGCCTCTCAAGGTTAATCCAAGTGGTCTCATGCCAGTATGAAGTATTCATTTTCACTTGAAATAACACCCTGTTGGATACACATACCATAATTGATTATCCTGTCTCCTAGAAGATACTGACACTATGACAGCATTTTTATAAAGCTCATATTCAAGCGTATCTAAATAACATAGTGTTCAGGAATGCCATATGTGGTTAAACTATTTTCAAATGTAAAGGAATTCAAGACAATTTTTACCTGAGATGGGGAGGAGAGAGAGGCAAGGACAAGAATCAGAGAGGAAGCACACTCAATAGCAATGTTTCTAAGAGGAGGTAGGTTCCCAGATTCATTTTATAATTATGATTTGTAATACCACACAAAGGAATTTATGAATGCATATATTCTTTTACATGTACTAATAATACATACTTTTAATGCTTTTAAACTGTGGTGTTAGAGAAGACTCTTGAGAGTCCCTTGGACTGCAAGGGGATCAAACCAGTCCATCCTAAAGGAAATCAGTCTTTAATATTCATTGGAAGAACTGATGCTGAAGCTGAAGCTCCAATACTTTGGCCACCTAATGCAAAGAACTGACTCATTGGAAAAGACCCTGATGCTGAGAAAGATTGAGGGCAGGAGGAGAAGGGGACAACAGAGAATGAGATGGTTGGGTGGCATCACCGACTCGATAGACATGAGTTTGAGCAAGCTCCGGGAGCTGGGGATGGACAGGGAGCCCTGGTGTGTTGCAGTCCATGGGGTAACAAAGAGTCAGACACAACAGAGCACAACAACAACAACAAAAATAATATATACAAAAACATTGTAATTTTAAAAATTTACCCTTTGGGCAATGGCAAGGTGTCCTTTCTGATGGTGGGTGCATGTGAGGTGGAATTTTTAGGGCTGATCACTTTCAAAACTGAAAGACGTTATAATTTAATTGACACAGAAACATGTGGTCATATTAAATCAAATGACATTAAGCTTAATATTCTTTTATTACTGAATGGTCACAGCCATTCTGTTTCTCTCACTGAGCATCTCGTTTTTGTGAATCAATTAGATTCTGTGAATCAATTTGATTTTCATTGCTCTGCACTTCCTTGTTCATTTAAATTTTGGGGGGAATAACATTGTTTTGCTTTCAGTGTATTTATTTTTACAGTTACATTCTATTTATAATAAGCGATGCTTGTTTTCTATCCAGGGTACAGATGCAGCATTTCCTTTTAAAATAAGTTTCTACAAGTGAACATTTGAGGCAAATTAAATACAAATGTTAATAAAATGCATCATGAGTGGTATAGGGATGCGACAAGCCATCTAAGAGGTGAGTGAATGGCAGAGCTTGGAAAGCACGGAACAACTAGCCAACATCCAAATATCCATCTGCAATAGATATCTGGTGAGACATTTAAATTTAGGTTAAATAGCTCGGTCTATCTATTTACTTTGTTAGGTTCTATTGGAGGCCAGAGAGTTACAAGGATGTGGGGTATGTGTGTGTGTGTGTATGTGTGTGAGATGACCTTTGTTGTTAGATTCTTTTCCACCTGGAAAAGAATGGGCTTCCCTGCTAGCTCAGTTGGTAAAGAATCCACCTGCAATGCAGGAGACCCCGGTTCAATTCCTGGGTGGGGAAGATCCGCTGGAGAAGGCATAGGCTACCCACTCCAGTATTCTTGGGCTTCCCTTGTAGCTCACCTGGTAAAGAATCTGCCTGTGATCTGCAACGCAGAAGACCTGGGTTCAGTCCCTGGGTTGGGAAGATTCCCCTGGAGAAGGGAAAGGCTACTCCAGTATTCTGGCCTGACAAATTCCATGGGCTGTATAGTCCATGGGGTTGCAAAGAGCTGGATACAACTTATCAACTTTCACTTTCATTTTCCACCCGGAAAAGCAACACATAATGCTGTAGCTAAGGAAATAGGTATTGGTGAGGTTTCAATGCCAGTGCATGGAGGAGGAGGGGAGGGGGACACACAGAAAGCTGAAACAAGGAAGGGCCAAGGTTTAAAGACAATTAGGTGTGAAGTTACGAGTCATACTGCCTTTCAAAATGCTTTCTTCTAGACATTTGGTTACAACCATGCCGCACATTTCCAAGGGCTGTGTACAGATTCACGAGCCTCCAGTGGCACCACTAATTTAAGACAGGGAAACAAGGATTAACTTTAAAATTGTAAACCAACATCACAAGGCCATACATACAGTCTGTCCCTCTTCTGTATTATGTTAGGTCTTGTGGGAAAAGGCCCTACAGAGGAGATGATTCATCTCATCTGCCAAGGGAAGCAAAGAGCACTGTCTTACCAGATCTGAACTGTGCTATCCTACCAGAGGTGGTAGCTATAGATGAGCCATGCTTGGATGACACCAAGAGGTAAAGCCCTCAGGAAAATGTGACCCAGGAGTGATGAGGACCACAGTCTTCTAATGTTTCCACTTCCTCTCTCTCACATTCCTCCCAAAGCCAATGGGCAATAGAAATTGCTAGCGGGAAGTATTGAAGAAACAATTGTATATAACACTTCTAGGGATGGAGCAAAGTAGGACAGCATATGCCCTCAACAGCTATATCCCATCACCCAGGCCCAAGGAGACAACCACCAAGAAGGCCAGACCCTAAATATTTAATTCTGAGACAGAACTATATTATTGGAGAAGGAAATGGCATCCCACATCAATATTCTTGCCTGGAGAATTCCATGGACAGAGGAGCCTGGCAGGCTATAGTCCATGGGCTTGCAAAGAGTCGGACACAACTGAGTGATTTCACATAGCATCCAAGGAAATTAGAAATATATTTAGCAGGAATGAAGGGAAGCCATAAGAGACTTGTTCATTGATTTAACAAACCTTCACTGAGTCCCATCTAGCATTCAGTACAAATATAAGTAAGTTAGCGTAATCTTCAAGGGGCTCATAGAAATGGAAGGGGACAGGCATGTAACAGTGATACAATGTGATGATCCTGCTATGTGAAAATACCACATTCCAGGAGGGAAGGCTTCCTGGGTGGCACAGTGGGAAAGAATCCACCTGCCAATGCAGGAGACTCAGGAGATGAGGGTTCTATCCCTGGGTCAGGAAGATTCCCTTGAAGAAGAAATGACAGCCCATTCCAGTATTCTTGCCTGGAAAGTCCCATGGACAGATGAGCCTGGTGAGCTACAGTCCAAGGGGCTGCAAAGAGCAGAACATGACTTAGCGACTGAACAGGCAAGCACCAGGAGGTAAAGAGCCGAGATAAGGGTCATTCACCCTGAGGGCTAATGGGTCTGAAAAAAACGCTCTTTATGAACCTTGTTGCCTAGAACACAGCCCAGCATACAGTAGGTGCTCAATAGATATTTGCTGAAGTGTTGAATGGAGAAGAAGCCTGAGATAGGCTAGACAATGGTTCCATAAGATATCTACTTCCCTGGTGGCTCAGACAGTAAAAGGATCTGCCTACACTGTGGAAGACCCAGGTTCGATCCCTGGGGTGGGAAGATCCCCTGGAGAAGGAAATGGCAGCCCACTCCAGTACTCTTGCCTGGAAAATCCCATGGACAGAGAAGCCTGGCAGGAGCCTGTAAATACCACTTTAGTTGGCAAAAGGGATTTTCCAGATGTTATAAAGTTAAGGGTTTTGAGATGGGGAGATTATTCTAGATAATCCAGACTTGCTCGAAGTACAATCCCTTTAAGAAGGATATTTGATACACAGACAGATCAGGGGAAGACAAAGTGACCTCAGAGGCAGAAAGACTGACTGCAGAGGCAGAGGAGTGATATGGCCACAAGCTGAGAACGTCAGTGGCCACCAGAAGCTGCAAGAGGCAGGAAAGGGATTCTCCCCTGGAGCCTTGCCAAGGAAGCGCAGACCCGCTGACACTTTGATTAGGCCCCTAAGACAGTTGAGATTTCTGGTCTCCCACACTCTAAGAGGACAACTTTTGGTGGTTCTAAGCCACCACGTTTGTGGTAACTTGTTACAGCAGCCACAGGTAACTAATACAGCCACTGCTCTGAGAAGAAATTAAGGCAGTGGGAGCTGCAAAAGCCATCTAGGTGATGCCAAGTGCTTTAGAGAGTCTGCAGAATTTGAACTGAGGCATCCTAAGATGCACACGGAGCTTGAGAGAGAAGAGACTGGCTTGGATTGAAAACGGAGAGACCAGAGGCAGGGAACTCTGCCAAGAGGTGCTGGAGGCAGCTCGGCATGCAAAGGGAATGAGAGCCAGGCCTCGGGGATTAGCAGTGGGAACGAGAGAAGGGGCGGGTACAAAAAAAATTTTCAAAGGCAAAATTGATGGAGCTTAGTGAAAGACTGAATACAGCAGATGAAGGAGAAATTTCTTCCAGCTGTGAGAGCTGAGACTGGCAGAGAGGAGGAAATTGGAGGAAAGGGGAGACTTTTCTAAATCTTTCTAACAATAGCCAGTTCATCTCAAAACTACCCCAGTGCTCATCCAGTGAAAGAAACAGCTAGGGGATCCATGCTCTTCAATGCTGGTCACCAGTGGCTGACGGAACGTGGTATTGCCAGAGCTGCTTGCTATAAAGTATGGAAGAATTCCTTCCAACCTTCTTCCTGATCTCCCCTCAACCTAATGCCTCCCAAGGCCTAGACTTTCAGAGTAAGGATGAGTAGGCGAGGAGGGAGGAGGAGAGAAGCAGAGGAGAAAACTAGAGCTCGGGTCAAGCTCACCATACATATCATCCAGCTGCCGTCTGCTGGCGTCCCTGGTGGCTCAATGGTGAAGAATACGCCTGCCAAACAGGAGACATGGATTCAGTCCCTGATTCAGGAATATCCCCTGGAGAAGGAAATGGCAGCCCACTGCAGTATTCTTGCCTGGGAAATCCCATGGATAGAGGAGCCTGGCAGGCTATACATTCCATGGGGTTGCAAAGAGTCGGACATGACTGAGCATGCACACAAGCACACACACACTGTCTCGCTGGGGCACCAACCAGGGTCCAAACCAGTCATCAGAATGAGATTTAAGCCCTCACATCTCCAACAACAGGGCCCGGCTCTCACTTGCTGCCATTTTCATCCCTGAGGACCTGGAAGTAAACAACCATCTTGCCAGAAGCAATCCCATTCCTGAGAATAACCCTGAGAACATCATGATTCAAAAAGACACGTGTATCCCAGTGCGCACTGCAGCACTATTTACAACAGCCAGGAAGTGGAAGCAACCTAGTGTCCGTCGACAGATGAGTGGATAAAGACAGTGTGGCACGTATACACAATGGAATATTACTCAGCCACAGAAAGGAATGGACTTGAGTCAGTTGTAGTATGTGAATTAACCTAGAGCCTGTCACACAGAGTGAAGGGCCAGAAAGAGAAAAACGAACATCCTGCATTCACATAGATAAATATATTCAGTTCAGTTCAGTCGCTCAGTCGTGTCTGACTCTGTGACCCCATGAACTGCAGCACTGCCAGGCCTCCCTGTCCATCACCAGCTCCTGGAGTTCACTCAAACTCATGTCCATCAAGTCGGTGATGCCATCCAGCCATCTCATCCTCTGTCGTCCCCTTCTCCTCCTGCTCCCAATCCCTCCCAGCATCAGGGTCTTTTCCAATGAGTCAGCTCTTTGCACAAGGTGGCCAAAGTACTGGAGTTTCAGCTTTAGCATCATATACATATTTAAATATGGAATCTAGAAAACTGGTACGGGGATGAACCCATTTACAGCACAAAAATAGAGGCACAGATGTAGAGAAGGACTTGAAGGACTTGTGGACCCTGTCCTTGTAGAAGGAAAGGGTGGGATAAATTGAAAGCGTAGCATGGAAATACATATATGACCCTATGTAAAATAGATAGCTAGAAGGAAGCTGCTACATAGCTCAGGGAGCTCAGCTCAGTGCTCGTGATGACCTAGAGGGGTAGGATGGGGGTAGGGGTGGAAGAGAGGCTCAAGAGGGAAGATATATATATATATATATATATATATATACACACACACACACACACACACATATGCTTGATTCATGTTGTTGTATAGCAGAAAATAACTCAACATTGTAAAGCAATCATATTCCACAAAAAGAGAAAGAAATACATATGGATTCTGACATCCTGGGAAATTGCAAAGCACAGAGGAGTTAGTGGTTGGAACAGTACCTGATCAGAGGAGGACTTCTATTGGGAATGCCAGTCAGGTGAGAACATGATCCCCCAGCTCCCACTAGGCAGTTCGGTAGGTGTATCGGCTACCTGTCCTGAGCAGTTCTCCAACCAAGAAAGCTGCCACTCTCAAGTCCCACTTTGTACAGAAGCCGTCAAAGCTCGGTGTTCATCTTGGCTTCAGGAGTGGGGATGGGGGTATGGAGAGAGAAAAGAGAGAGAGATTCCTGCATTTACTTATTACTTATTTATCGAGCATCTCCTGTGCGTCAGCCACCTGTTGGATGCTTAGAACACTCAGCGAATAAGACAGGCCAAGGCCCAGTCCTCATGATGCTTAGAAATATGACCGAAAAGCCTTTGAAATGAGCCTGAGCAGAAACTTGAATCAGAACCAAATCTCCCTATTTTCCAAAAAGATTGAACTGTCAAATGTGCAAATGTTCTCTGGACCAAACCAAGGCTTCTTTCCATTTGAGTCTCTCTTCTCTTTGGGATCTCCAGCAACCTTCTGGACCACAGAAACTCACGCAGCCCATCTCTTCTGACAAAGTCCCCTGAGGAATGTGCTGCCATTCCTGAGAAGTCAATTTCATTTCACCACTCTCTCGAAGTATTACCTTTTTCCTTATGCAAGCCCCCTCATGGGTTCATTCACTCATTCGACCATGATTTATCAAGGGCACGGCAATGTGTGGCTACCAGGTGTGGACAAAGGGCGGCCACCCCAGCAGATGCACACCAGCCAATATCTTTCCCTCCCAGCCTCGGCCGCTGGGCAGCGCAGAAACGCAGCCCCAGTCCGACAGGCCCACAAAAGGAACTGGCAGGAACTGGCACCGAAACCCAAGCTTGGCAAGTGGTAGAGCTGAAAAAACAGCCCCAGACCCCCAGCTCCTATATAACAGGTTCTCGCACACACTACCCAGATTCGTCACTGAGAACCTGCCTGGCAGGCCTTTTCAGCTCCATTTTACAGACAAAAAAAGTGGAGGCATGAGACAGGCCAGAATTCATCCCAAGCTACACAGCTTGCCAAATTAAAGCATGATAAGTCCTGATCTCATGACTTCAACATCTCCTTTTCTCTTGATATTGAACTGTTTCTCTCTGTTCCTGCTATCTTGTCCTCCGCCTCCCCCCAAAATCACACACATACACCTTCCCCAGCCAAAATTTAAAAAAAAAAAAAAAATTAAGTTAAATTAAAACCAGAAATGTCTTTTCGGCTCTCCAGAATCTGGCAGCAGGCAGCAGCCAAGCCTCCCGAGAACACTTAGTGATTTCCAGGGGAAATCTGACCATCACTGACATCCAAAGATACAGCAGTGTTTTCAATTAGAGGGCTGAGTGCTCTAGCTTTAGAGGCGAGGGAACAATGCAGAGTGCTCTGGGAGGGGAGGACTGACCTCTCTCAGAACCCCCTGTGTTCCCAACTAATATGTCAATAGCCTCTTAAATGGAACGTTGTGTGTCTGGGGTTTTACTGTCAGAGTCATCCTTTTTGGGTAGGTTTAGGGTGTTTTTTTTTTTTTAATCTAAAGTTGATTGCCTCTCTCATTATCAAAGCCACCATCCATCTGTTTCCACTTTTTTAAGGGCTGCAGCAAGGAACTGAGCTGGAAATGTGTTTTTACTTGAGGTTTCAGGATTCCCCTCCTCCCGCCTTGTTGAGGGTTGTTCAAGTTTTAATGTTGTCGCTGCAATATGATCTTCCAGTAGTGGGTGGCCCGGCTGCGCCATTTGAAACTCATTTACAGTTTCATCTGAGACGATCGTCACTTTAAATTAATTAACCAAAAAGCACCAAAAATCATATGCTGGGAGAAGGAGGCGAGGAAGGAGATGGAAGAGAGTTTAAAGCAGTGAGAAAGGAGTCCCCAGCCTGACTGCTTACTGCCCTTGGGTACAAGGCCAATCTTCCCTTTCCTTCCCACCAACTTTTTGAAACTAAAGCACACACATATCATAAAAAATTCAGTATGTTGTTTTTTGAAAGATTTCTTTGGGAAGATAAGAACTCTGTGTTGGCATCCACAAAATCAAGGCAAAGCTGTTATGGGGAAGAAAGGTGGGAGGCCTGCCACCAGCTGATGGAAACTTGTGCAGCACACAAGGGACCCTGGATCTGAAATGATGCTGAGAGCTGTAGGGGTGGGCCCGAGGACAGGGCAGGGAGAGGGCTTCACCTCACTCCTCCGTAGGAGCCGTTCCTTCCCACAGTGTAGGAGAAGATCATTTGTTCGTCTCATATTTGATAAGTCTGTGCGTGCCTGCTGAGTCGCTCAGTTGTGTCCGACTCTTTGCAACCCCATGAACTGTATAACCTGCCAGGCTCCTCTGTCCCTGGGATTCGCCAGGCAAGAATACTGGAGTGGGTTGACATTTCCTCCCTCAGGCGATCTTCTCACCCCAGGGATTGAACCCATGTCTCTTGTCTCTTCTCTTATCAGAGAAGCCCTGATAAGTCTGTTTTAACCCCTTATTCTGTGGCAAGCACTGGGGGTGAGAAAGATACTTCAAGAGGCTTATACAATTCGTCAAAATGACAGCCAACATCTGCACGGCTTCTGGAAGTCTCACATGTTCGCACTTCAGTCTCACCACAGCCGTATGAAGCATGGGTTATCATCAGTCCCTTAATAAGGGAAAGAACCAAGGCTCAGAGAGGTCAGGAGGCTCGCTCTTGACCACACAGCTATGAAGTGGCAGAGCAAGAAATCAAATCAATGTCTATGGTTAAACCCTATGGTTGGGGATCGTAAAATGCAAACCAACAAGGATAGAGGGGGCGTTACGTCTCTGGGTGCCTCTACACAAACAGAGTTGGGGGTCAGCAGGCTCATTTGAGTGCGTGTGTGTGCAGTCAAGTGTTCTGGCCCCTGCCATCTTGAGACATGAGCTGGTGATGTGGTCAAAAGAGGTGGCTCTTTGACCAGCTCTAGAGAGTTCTGGCCCCTCAACACAGAGTGAATCTATTGATGACAAAACAATGCACTTAGCTCTGGGCTCAGTCTGACTTTCTAAAGCTGAAACACCGCAGAGTGTTTGGGCAGCAACAGATTATAATCTGTCTGCTTTTCCATGGCAACAAGTATCTGAAAGTAATTTGAGAGCCATTAGCCGATGCTTGCATAATGCCTGGCTCACACCAAATACCCAAAAAACACTGGCTAGGATTGTTGCGCCCCAAATATTCCCTCTTTCTCACCTCCGATCTCAGGGTTGGAATGAAGAGACCTTAGACATGAAGGTTGTCCTCAATCCAACCAAAAATATGAATGCTGTTGTTTAATTTTGTCCAACTCTTTGTGACCCCATGGACTGTAACCCACCTGGTTCCTCTGTCCATGGGAATTTCCAGGCAAAAATACTGGAGTGGGTGGCCATTTCCTTCTCCTATGGATTCCATCCACCCAAGGATGGAACCTGCATCTCCTGCATTGGCAGGCGGATTCTGTACTGCTGAGCCACCAGGGAAGCACAAAAATATTGATATCTGTTATAGAATTAAGTAAACTCCAGTAACATTTAGCACCTAGTGTACAGGAAGTGCTGCTGCAGTATTTACTGAAGTTAAGTCTCAGCACAATTCTGTGAAGTTTTTGATGATCCCATTTTATGGATAGGGAATCTGAAATAAGGATGGGGGAGACATCCTCTTGCATAACCAACATCCAAACCCATGCAGCTTGCCTCCCAGCAAGGACACTTATCCATGATACTATTTATCCTGCCCAAGTCCTCGCTACCATCCTGAACACATGGTTATCTAGCTTTTCCTTGAACATCTCTGTGATGGGGTGTTCCTGTTGCCTTTGAGGACAGCTCTGTTTGACAAAAAGTCCATCTTAAAAAAAAACACACGCACACACACAAAGCTTGCAGTTTGCTTATTTGGCCGTGCCTCTTGGCATGGGTGACCCTAGTTCCCCAACCAGGGGTGGAAATCACAGACTCTACATCAGAAGCATGGAGTCTCAACCACTGGACTGCCAGGAAAGTCCCATTAGAAAGTTGATGTTGAGATGAAATTTTGCTTTCTGCCATTTCCACACTTTGTGCGTGATTCTGACCAGATCTCCCCAGAATAACTCTAAACTCTATCCTCAGACTTCTCTAGGCTCAGGGGACTTATTAAAAAGCAGATCTGTTTCTAGAGATCTGGGGTGGGGCCTGAGATTCTGCATGATTCACAAGACTCCAAGTGATGGCAAGTCCAGGATCCCACACTGAGGACTGAGGTCCTAGATGAGAGGCCGGGCACCAGCCTGCCACTTGTCTCTACAGACAATGCTTGATGGCAGCAGTGCCATGCCCACCTGTTTACACCTGTCTCCAGCTGCTAATGTGCTATAGCACAGCTGAGCAGTTTCAACAGAAACCATAGGCCCACAAACCCCAAAATATTTAACCCTTTAAAGAAAAAGTGTACCTGCCCCCACTAGGAGCAGCGATGCCCAGCCTTTTTGGCCTCAGGGGCCATTTTGGTGGAAGACAATTTTTCCATGAGCCAGGGGGTAGGGGATGGTTTGGGAATGATTCAGGCTCATTACATTTATTGTGCATTTTATTTCTAATCTAATGCCGCCGCTGATCTGACCGGTGATGCCAACACGTGGCCTGGAGGTTGGGTGCCCCTGCTCAAGATGACCACCCTGCAAACCTGGAGGAGCTCAGCCCTGTCCGCTGCCCAGCTTACTGCAGGCCTCGCCACCGCTCCCATCAACCAAGCCTCAAGTCCCACCAGCATCCTGATAACTCCTGAGCACACTCAGGTTTGTCAGAAGCCCACTGAAAGGAGAAGCATCACCCAAAGACTCATTAGCAGGAGTGGGTCAGGCCCATCCACTCCCTGATCTCGAGGTTCTACTCTCTGTGGAAGGGTCAGGGCTCAAACCTTCTGCCCAGTGCCTCAAGCCCTCACCATCCGCTTCTCCTCCCTAGCACTCCCTCCCCCACCCACACTCCATGGCTCCACAGACTCTCCTTGGGATTTCTTGCTTAATAATTGATAAAACTGCGCAGAATGTCAATTGTTGAGTACATTAGGAATTCCTCACCCAGGCCGACGCAGATACAGCACAGACCTCCCCTTCCTGCAGGCAGTGGAGAGTAGCCGTGACTAGCCAGAGATATTTGACCATCCAGAGATGCACCCCAGAGCCAGAGGGCAGGGACCCAGACCTGGGAGGGGACCAGGGCCCTATTAATTCCCCCCCCAAGACCACTGCTCCTGTGACCTCAAGGCCTGTGCACACTGCAGGGGCATCTCTAGTGACTGAGAATGGTTCCGAGGGGCCTCCTTTCAGCTCAACGAGGCAGCCTTAAAGATGTGGCTTCTCTTGGCCAGAGCCCCTAAATGGGAGTGATTCAAGATTGAAGAGAGTTCTTGCTACACCTCACACCTCCTTTTAAAAAATGCCTTTTCTGGGGCTTCTCTGGCTGTCCAGTGGTTAAGAATCTGCCTTGCAATGCAGGGGACACTGGTTCGATCTCTGGCCCAGGAAGATCCCTCATGCCACAGGGCAACTAACCATGTGTACCACAACTACTGAGCCCGAGCTCTCAAACCCATGAGCCACACCACGGTAATCAGAAGCCTGGGCACCGCAGCTAGAGGGCAGCCCCTGCTCTCTGCAACTGGAGAAAGCCTGCACACAGGAACAGAGACCCAGTGCAGCCAAATGTAAGTACATTAATTTTTTAAAATGCCTTTCTTTTTCTCAGTATCGTCCAAGAGAACTTTCTGAGATGATGGAAGTATGTCCCTGCATGCCAATATAGTCACTGGTAGCCACGTGAGAGATGTGGCTGCTGTAACAGCGGAACTGTACTGAAAATTGAATCCAGACCGTGGCAGTGAAAGTCCTAACCACTGGACCACCAGGGAACTCTGCAGTGCTTCTGAATAAAACAGAAATTCCAGGACTGGGAACATCAGTGGGGGCTGAAGAAATTCTGGAAGGAGTGGGAGTCGACTCAGACCAGGCAATAGGTAGATTTAGTTTTGACTAAACAAAAAGAAGGGGCTTCCCAGGTGGCACAGTGGTAATGAATCTGCCTTGCCAGTGCAGGAGACACGAGATGAGGGTTTGATCCCTGGGTTGGGAAGATTCCCTGGAGAAGGGAATGGCTACCCACTCCAGTATTCTTGCCTGGGGAATTTCATGGCCAGAGGAGCCTGGCAGACTGCAGTTCACGGAGTCACCAGAGTCAGACATGACTTATTCACTAACAACAACAACAACGGCAAAGAAAAGGCACTCTGGGCAAGAAGATGGTCTCAGCAGACTTGCAAAAGTGGGCTGAGGAGGCGGCCTGGTTAAACGGGCAGCAGATCGCATCCACCTGGTTAGGATGACAGGCCAGTAGCGGGGAGAAGACTACGGTGGGATGCTGGCCATGAAGCCCGACTTGGGGGCCTGGAAAGCTCCAAGGCAGGAGTTTGGGTTTCAGTTGTTTTCTTGCTTTCTGAGAAAGGCGTGGTCCAGGGTTCCTACAGAGGTGCCTGGAAAGGCCACAGAAGCAATGCCAAGGGTCAAGGGTCGGGAGAGCCAGGGGCTGGACACAGCAGGCACTGGTACCATTCATGCAGGGTGCCAGCTCTGACCAGCAAATAAGATGCTTCCTGTCCAACCTCTGCTCCTGCCCCTCTTTCTCACAGGTGTCAGAACCCTGCCTGCTCCTCATCCCTCATCCTCCACAGGTGTTTCCCCCAGTAAATCTAACTCTATCTTGGGGTTTGCTTTTCTTAGGACCTGAAATAACAGAGTAGAGTGAGAGATAGAGAATCCTATTCTCTCCTAAGAGATTATATGTGTCTTGAAGGTTGAAGCATCCTCCTAATCACACAGTCCCTGACAATGTCTCTGAACATAGGATGCACTCAGGACACACCACAGTGAATACGAACAGGCCCCTAAAGGAGGAGTCAGGCTGCCAGGGGCTGGGGCATGGCAAAACCAGGTACACACTCGCCTGGGTACACCCCCGAGACCACCCCCAATGTCCTCCCCATCCCATTCTCACTCCCAGAAGGGAGTGACCCCCAAAGTTATGAGCAGTGTGCATGCTCCTACATCAGGGTCCCTGGAGGAAGAGAGCCCAGCGTGCTCACACCTGAGATCCACCCCCTTCACTCTCCTCAAGTATGGGCACCAAATGTTCCAAACTTTTGATCCTGGAGTGATAACAGAACTGTGAGGAATGAGGAGAAGGGGAGGGAAACCACAGAGAGGGGCCGAGTCCCTGGTAATGTTTTCCAGGTTGGGGAGAGAATGGAGGAGTAAAGACGGCATCCGTCACCTCTGGTCCCTCCCCACCACAGCCTGCACTGTTAGGAATCGAGGCCAGCAGAGAAGGCACTTCAGCAAACATCACTTACTCTCTGGGTTCACCCATTCATTCCACTGTTTAAATCTGGGCTTTTCAGCCTCGGCACTAACAACATTTGGGGTCCGAATTTTTGGGATTGGGGGGCTGTCTTGTACATTGTAGGGTATTTAGCAGCATCCCTGGTCTCTACTGCCCAAATGCCAATAGCACTCCCCACCCCCCAGGTTATGAGAACCAAAAATGTCTCCAGATATTTCCAAATATCCCCTGAGGATCAAAATTATCCTGGCTGGGAACCACTGACATTTTTTGAAGTTTTTACTGGTTATTTACTTCTGGCTGCCGTGGGTCTTCATGGCTGCGCTGGCTTTCCTCTAGTTGCGGCGAGCAGGGGCTACTCTTCATTGCGGTGCTGGGGCTTCTCACTGCGGTGGCTTCTTTTGTTGCAAAGCACAGGCTCTAGAGCACAGGTTCAATATTCGCAGTGCGCAGGCTTAGTTGCTCTGAGGCATGTGGGATCTTCCCAGGCCAGGGTTTGAACCCACATCTCCTGCATTGGCAGATAGATTCTTTACCACTGAGCCACCAGGGAAGCCCACAAACCACTGATTTAAAACATCAGCAGGAATTTCACTTTGGACAGAATAAAATAAATCCAAGTCCTATGGACTGTTTCTCTCCCCATCAATCTCCCCACAGTAAATGTTGTTTTCCGATCCTTTCGAGTCTCTGCTAACCTGAAACTCCTCAAACGACTCTTTCCTGACCTGGTCATGAGGGTCTTCAATACCTTCCCAGACTCCAGGACCTTCTCTGTGTGTCCAGCCCCGTCTTACCAAATCCCATTGGCCAGGCAGACCAGCCCAGCCCAGCAGACAGACACAGTGGTGCTGCCTGGCTAGAGAATCTTGAGATTGCCTTAGTTATGTATGCTAGCTCTTTCTGGTGTGGATCAATAATGTAGCTTTGCCTACCCTCACTGCATTTAAAGAGAACTAATCCTAGCAGGGATTACATTTGCTGCCCATCACTGAACATCTCTTGATTTATTTATTCATTCAAGAAATAGTGATTGAGTTTCTTCTGGATGGCAGGCGCTGTGTTAGGAGCTAGGGTTATAATCATGCATCAGACAGACACACCCCTGCTCTAATGCAAGCTCTGAAGTCACACTGCTGGGGTTTGAATCCTGGCTCCACCATCTAATTGCCTGACAATGGCACATTTTTGACCTAAGGCTCAATTCCTCCTCTAAGATGGAAATAATGATAGTTCCCACCTCAAAGAGAGGTGAAAATTAAAATTGTGGGAGGCATAGAAAATGCTTAGCATGGTGCCTGGTTAAGAAAGAGCTCACTCTGTTGTGGGGTTGTCATTACGATTATGCAAGACACTATCTTCAAGGTGTTAGAGTCCAGTGGGAGAAACAGACAAATTTAACATGCAATTATACAGAGTGTGAGAAATGCCTTGAGAGAAAGACACAGAGAATTCAGGTGGGAGGATAAGGTTCAGGGAAGCTTCTGTCAGAAAGAAGTGCTGCCTAAAACCTGAAGCTTCAGTGAGATGAGCCAGAGAGAATGAGGAAGCAGGGAGTGTTGCAGGCAGAAGAAAGGCATGTGTGAAGGCTCAGATCAAACCAGTCCATCCTAAAGGAAATCAACCCTGAGTGTTCATTAGAAGGACTGATGCTGAAGCTGAAGCTCCAATACTTTGGCCATCTGATGCAAAGAGCTGACTCATTGGAAAAGACCTTGATGCTGGCAAAGATTGAGGGCAGGAGGAGAAGCAGGTGACAGAGAATGACATGGCTGGATGGCATCACTGACTCAAGGGACATGAATTTGAGCAAACTCCAGGAGAGAGTGAAGGACCGGGAAGCCTAGTGTGCTATACAGCCCTTGGGGTCACAAAGAGTCAGACGTGACTTAGTAACTGAACAACAAAAAGACTCAGAGACTAGAGCCTGGGGGTGGGGTCCTGAGTGTTCAGGGTGGCTGGAGCATGGATGTTGTAGGAGTGAGCTGGAGTCACACCCGTCAGTCCTGTGGGCCATATCAAAGTGTTTGACTTGACTCTAGACCAATGAGAAGCCATAGGGAATTTTCAGCAAAGGAAGGGCATGATCAGATTTGATTTAGAAAGCTTGCTCTGGCTGGAGAAAGGCGAAATGTGTGGAGGACAAAGTTGGATGCTGCTGTAAGCTGATGATGAGAGAGGACAGTGGCCTGGCCTGAAGAGTGGCCGCAGGAGCGGGAGGAGGTGGGTGGGTTCCGAGTCCACCGAGCAGCAGGCTTTGGGATTAGTACAGCTCCAAGCACATAGTGGATGACCCACAAACATCCAAAGGAAAAGTGAGTAAGTGGGGTACAATAATCAGGCCCTTGGGGGATCATGATGGGTTCAGAAGGGCCCCCAGAAATTCCTGTAGCATCCAGCCCAGGAGCAGCTTCAGGAACCAGATTAGAAACAAAACTGGAAACATCTTCCCCTCTGCCTAGTCCTCCCCTGTTGGCAGCCATGACCTGTGCCAATGGAGAGAGAAGGAGCAGAGACAGAGAGAGAGAGAAAGGGAAGGGATGTCAGGGCAGCCAGAGAAGAACAGCAGTACACGCCTGGCTCGACGGGCTGCCATCTGCGGAGACACTGCAGAAATTAGGTCCAGAGTCTGGAAGGGCAGGAGCTGAGAAGAATCAGATCAAAGGCTCGGGGGCCGGCCGCAGGCACCCAGGGCCGGCTGATGACACGTGCGGTCACTCAGGTAAAGCGCCTGGTATGCAAGATGCTCTGCAGGTGTTTGGGTTTCCAAGGCGGAGCACCCACAGGCCCGCTCCCCATGATGCAGAGCAACAGCTCGGAGCTTAAAACGGGTATGTGGCAACCGCCAGAACGAGAAACTTATTTAAGTATCAATTTTTAATTAGACAACTAATTCTCATAACAGTTGGAAAAATAGTACAAATAAGGCTAAAGTCCCCATGCACCAACCTCCATTCCAGCCCCTCCCTCCCCCCTCCCCAAAGGCAACCACCCCTCAGCTTCCTAAGATCACCTCCAAGCCTCTTTCTATTTATTTACATGTGCATATAATGTGCCCCAAATAAGCAAGTGATATTGTTTTGGAGGGTATTTTGTTGCTTGGTTACTGTTCAGGCTGTGAGGCGCTGTGCCCTCCATCTATAGTTGGCTTTTCTGGTTCATAACCTGTCTGGAGACCTGCCCAGGTTTGTCCCCAGGGATCTGCCTCACCCTTCCTAACGGGAGCAACGTATGTATATTATACAGTGGATTTGGCCACTGGACACTTTAGACAAAGGTATAAAATCCAAAACACCACATCCTTTAAGAATAGTGTGGGCTAAAAACCAGAAGTAGCCGGGAGGGGGGGTGTCATTTTTCCAAAAAATTATTTTGTTTGGCTGTACCGGGTCTTGCTTGTGGCATGTGGGATCCAGTGCCCTGATCAAGAATTGAAACCAGGCCCCCTTCATCAGGACCACCAAATCTTAGCCACTGGACCCCCAGGGAAGTCCCAAGAAGTATCTGTTTTTTAGAACCTACCATATAGCATAGGGAACTATAATCAATATCTTGTAATAACCTATAATGGAAAAGTATATATAAATACAATAAACATTTTTATTTAATTTTTTAAAATAGATTAATTCTAGAGAGAAAAAACACACACACACACACACACACACACAGAAGTACCTTCGAAAGGCTCAAAATAAGGCCCAGACTGGTAGATTCAGGAGCAGTCTTGAAGCTTGGAGGGAGATGGGCTCCACCTTCCACAGTGAAAACCATATTTGGGGAACAGTTCAAATGGATGATTGAAAAGAGCTGCCATGGGTGAAAAACTGAGTGGAGAAATCGCTTTCAGCCTTGCACATGCTTGGTTTAGCCAATACCACACCCAGCTGAGGTCTTAAAAGAAGATTCTCTTAGTCCTTCCTTGGGGCAGAGTTGCAGCCCTACACTGGGGCCCAACCTGACTTCTGAGCTCAAGCAGAGAGACCTCCATCTAATACGCTGGCAGAAGGGAAGATGGAGGTGAGTAGGAGTCAATGGTTTGTGCATGTCCTCATCAGGGCACACTGACCTGACTCCTCACCCACAAGCACACATACCACTAAACTCTTGGAGACAGACGGGTCTTGGATCATTGTGGCTTCTATACTGGGTCCCTTCAGATCAACACCTGAGCTTGGAGGACAGTCCAGGCTAGATTCCACAGAAACATCAGGTCAGAGGGTAAAAGTCAATGTAAGGCCAAGGACTCTGGGGTGGGGCGGCAGGGCCTCTTGAGTGACCCTATCCACAGGTCAGCACGCTCTGACCCAGGATGCCTGAAGCTCCACACTACAGTTCCAGAGCTTGCTCAAGGCCCTCTCCTTCATCCTCTAACTCCACTAGCCTGAACTTCAACCACCTGGGCTGAACATCCACTACTCCCACGTGGATGAGCTGGTGGGTTGAAGACCCACAGGGAGAGACCCACAAGGAGATGTCTGTTCTGGGCTGCCACCCTGTCTTCAGGTCACTGGCTTTGATCCTTACAGTGGGTTTCAGGCAAGTGACCTGCACTCTCTGGAGTGCACTGCCCCCATGACATAAATGGGAGCCCAACAGTGCATTGCCTACCTTCCAGGGCTCCTGTTGGCTCAACATATGCTCTGGTGTGCTGCCAGAGCTTGTTATTCCATGAAATAGAATAACAAGCTGCTGCTAAATCACTTTAGTCGTGTCTGACTCTGTGCAACCCCATAGACGGCAGCCCACCAGGCTCCCCCGTCCATGGGATCCTCCAGGCAAAAACACTGGAGTGGGTTGCCATTTCCTTCTCCAATGCATGAAAGTGAAAAGTAAAAGTGAAGTCGCTCAGTCGTGTCGACTCTTCGCGACCCCCTGGAGTGCAGCCTACCAGGCTCCTCCGCCCATGGAACTTTCCAGGCAAGAGTACTGGAGTGGGGTGCCATCGCCTTCTCTGAGAATAACAAGAGCCTCCACCTAATAGATTGTTATGGAGACTGACGTAGATGCTGCAGGAAGCACCCAATACAAGGAAGGTGCTACTAACCATAACCAAAATAATAATGATGTGTAATGAAGATTATGAGCATGAGAGCTGGGCTGTGTCCCTAGCATCTCACTGAGAATTTAGCCTCCAAGCAGACAGAAGATGCTCAGCTGATCCTGAAGAAGATTCCAGGTTCTTGACTCAGTTCTTCTGATAAGAGGGTAGCCCCACCCTATCAAGACTCCACCCCACCCCCAACCTTATCTCAGTTCTCCCAAAATCTCCTGACCTGTGTCACCTGGGTGCTGTCACAACTAAGTTCAGCTGTAACTAACTCTTGGGTACCAAAATAACTGCAGATGGTGACTGCAGCCACAAAATTTAAAGACGCTTGCTCCTTGGAAGAAAAGCTATGGCAAACCTAAACAGTGTATTAAAAAGCAGAGACATCACTTTGCCAACAAAGGTCCATACAACAAAGGCCAAAGCTATGGTTTTCCCAGTAGTCATGTAGGGATGTGAGGGTTCAGTTCAGTTCAGTCGTTCAGTCATGTCCGACTCTTAGCGACCCCATGAATCGCAGCATGCCAGGCCTCCCTGTCCATCACCAACTCCTGGAGTTCACTCAGACTCACGTCCATCGAGTCCGTGATGCTATCCAGCCATCTCATCCTGGGTCATCCCCTTCTCCTCCTGCCCCCAATCTCTCCCAGCATCAGAGTCTTTTCCAATGAGTCAACTCTTCGCATGAGGTGTCCAAAGTACTAGAGCTTCAGCTTTAGCATCAATCCTTCCAAAGAAATCTCAGGGCTGATCCCCTTCAGAATGGACTGGTTGGATCTCCCTGCAATCCAAGGGACTTTCAAGAGTCTTCTCCAACACCACAGTTCAAAAGCATCAATTCTTTGGCGCTCAGCCTCCTTCACAGTCCAACTCTCACATCCATACATGACCACAGGAAAAACCATAGCCTTGACTAGATGGACCTTAGTTGGCAAAGTAATGTCTCTGCTTTTGAATATGCTATTTAGGTTGGTCATAACTTTTCTTCCAAGGAGTAAGCATCTTTCAATTTCATGGCTGCAGTCACCATCTGCAGTGATTTTGGAGCCCAAAAAAATAAAGTCTGACACTGTTTCTACTGTTTCCCCATCTATTTCCCATGAAGTGATGGGACCAGATGCCATGATCTTCATTTTCTGAATGTTGAGCTTAAAGCCAACTTTTTCACTCTCCTCTTTCACTTTCATCAAGAGGCTTTTTAGCTCCTCTTCACTTTCTGCCATAAGGGTGGTGTCATCTGCATATCTGAGGTTATTGATATTTCTCCTGGCAATCTTGATTCCAGCTTGTGCTTCTTCCAGTCCAGCGTTTCTCATGATGTACTCTGCATAGAAGTTAAATAAGCAGGGTGACAATATACAGCCTTGAAGTACTCCTTTTCCTATTTGGAACCAGTCTGTTGTTCCAGGTCCAGTTCTAACTGTTGCTTCCTGACCTGCATAAAGGTTTCTTAAGAGGCAGGTCAGGTGGTCTGGTATTCCCATCTCTTTCAGAATTTTCCACAGTTTATTGTGATCCACACAGTCAAAGGATTTGGCATAGTCAATAAAGCAGAAATAGGTGTTTTTCTGGAACTCTCTTGCTTTTTCCATGATCCAGTGGATGTTGGCAACTTGATCTCTGGTTCCTCTGCCTTTTCTAAAACCAGTTTGAACATCAGGAAGTTCATGATTCACATATTGCTAAAGCCTGGCTTGGAGAATTTTGAGCATTGCTTTACTAGCATGTGAGATGAGTGCAATTGTGCAGTAGTTTGAGCATTCTTTGGTATTGCCTTTCTTTGGGATTGGAATGAAAACTGACCTTTTCCAGTCCTGTGGTCACTGCTGAGTTTCCCAAATTTGCTGCCATGTTGAGTGCAGCACTTTCACAGCATCATCTTTGAGGATTTGAAACAGCTCAACTGGAATTCCATCACTTCCACTAGCATTGTTCGTAGTGATGCTTTCCAAGGCCCACTTGACTTCACATTCCAAGATGTCTGGCTCTAGATTAGTGATCACATCATCATGATTATCTGGGTCGTGAAGATCTTTTTTGTACAGTTCTTCCATGTATTCTTGCCACCTCTTCTTAATATCTTCTGCTTCTGTTAGGTCCATACCATTTCTGTCCTTTATCAAGCCCATCTTTGCATGAAATGTTCCCTTGGTATCTCTAGTTTTCTTGAAGAGATCTCTAGTCTTTCCCATTCTGTTGTTTTCCTCTATTTCTTTGCATTGATCGCTGAAAAAGGCTTTCTTATCTCTTCTTGCTATTCTTTGGAACTCTGCATATAAGATATGCTTATATCTTTCCTTTTCTCCTTTGCTTTTCACCTCTCTTCTTTTCAAAGTATTTGTAAGGCCTCCCCAGACAGCCATTTTGCTTTTTTGCATTTCTTTTCCATGCGGGTGGTCTTGATCCCTGTCTCCTATACAATGTCATGAACCTCATTCCATAGTTCATCAGGCACTCTATCTATCAGATCTAGACCCTTAAATCTATTTCTTACTTCCACTGTATAATCATAAGGGATTTGATTTAGGTCATACCTGAATAGTCTAGCGGTTTTCCCTACTTTCTTCAATTTCAGTCTGAATTTGGCAATAAGGAGTTCATGATCTGAGCCACAGTCAGCTCCCGGTCTTGTTTTTGTTGACTGTATAGAGCTTCTCCATCTTTGGCTGCAAAGAATATAATCAATCTGATTTCGGTGTTGACCATCTGGTGATGTCCATGTGTAGAGTCTTCTCTTGTGTTGTTGGAAGAGGGTGTTTGCTATGACCAGTGCATTTTCTTGGCAGAACTCTTTGCCCTGCTTCATTCCGCATTCCAAGGCCAAATTTGCCTGTTACTCCAGGTGTTTCTTGACTTCCTACTTTTGCATTCTAGTCCCCTATAATGAAAAGGACATCTTTTTTGGGTGTTAGGTCTAAAAGATCTTGTAGGTCTTCATTAAACCGTTCAACTTCAGTTTCTTCATCGTTACTGGTTGGGGCATAGACTTGGATAACTGTGATATTGAATGGTTTGCCTTGGAGATGCACAGAGATCATTCTGTCGTTTTTGAGATTGCATCCAAGTACTGCATTTCAGACTCTTTTGTTGACCATGATGGCTACTCCATTTCTTAGGGATTCCCACTAAGCGCGGCCGAGAGGAGCTACCTCACGTCCGAGGTCAGGGGCAGCGGCCTAGAGTGCCAGGCTGTGACGGCGCAGGAACAGCCGAGAGGAGCTACCCTGCGTCCAATGTCAGTGGCGGTGGCCAGGAGGAGCTACCCCGTGTCCGAGGCA
This sequence comes from Capra hircus, assembly GCF_001704415.2. Lineage (NCBI taxonomy): Eukaryota > Metazoa > Chordata > Mammalia > Artiodactyla > Bovidae > Capra > Capra hircus. Next base: position 83,757,107 of record NC_030817.1, on the reverse strand, counting down.
AGTGGCGGCTGGGAGGAGACACCCTGCGTCCAAGATCAGGGGTGGCAAGGAGAAGCCACCTCGTGCCCAAGGCCAGGGGCGGTGACCTTGAGGAGCCACCCGGAGCCCAAGGCCAGGGGCAGCAGCTGGGAGGAGCCACCCACGCTGGAGGCCAGGGCCGGTGGCCAGAAGGAACATCCCGAGGAGTGGTGGCTGTGCAGGCACAGGAGGGCCTAGAGGAGCTATCCCACATTGAAGGTCAGGAACGGCGGCGGTAAGGAGATACCCCTCGTCCAAGGTAAGGAACAGTGGCTGTGCTTTGCTGGAGCAGCCGTGAAGAGATACCCCATGCCAAGGTAAGAGAAACCCAAGTAAGATGGTAAGTGCTGCAACAGGGCATCAGAGGGCAGACACACTGAAACCATACTCACAGGAAATTAGTCAATATAATCACACTAGGACCACAGGCTTGTCTAACTCAATGAAACCAAGCCATGCCTGCGGGGCAACCCAAGACGGGCGGGTCATGGTGGAGAGGCCTGACAGAATGTGGTCCACTGGAGAAGGGAATGGCAAGCCACTTCAGTATTCTTGCCTTGAGAACCCCATGAACAGTTGGAAAAGGCAAAATGATAGGATACCAAAAGAGGAACTCCCCAGGTCATTAGGTGCCCAATATGCTACTGGAGATCAGTGGAGAAATAACTCCAGAAAGAATGAAGGGATGGAGCCAAAGCAAAAACAATACCCAGTTGTGGATGTGACTGGTGATAGAAGCAAGATCCGATGCTGTAAAGAGCAATATTGCATAGGAACCTGGAATGTCAGGTCCATGAATCAAGGCAAATTGGAAGTGGTCAAACAAGAGATGGCAAGGGTGAACGTCGACATTCTAGGACTCAGCAAACTAAAATGGACTGGAATGGGTGAATTTAACTCAGATGACCATTACATCTACTACTGCGGGCAGGAATCCCTCAGATGTGAGGGTTGGACCGTAAAGAAGGCTGAGTACCAAAGAACTGACGCTTTCATATTGCAGTGCTGGAGAAGACAGTAAGATCAAACCAGTCAATCCAAAAGGAAATCAATCCTGAATACTCATTGGAAGGACTGATGCTGAAGCTGAAGTTCCAATAGTTTACCATCTGGTGCAAAGAGCCAACTCACTGGAAAAGACCCTGATGCTGGGAAAGACTGAAGCAAAAGTGAGGTAGAAATTACTAGGCAGTCAGTGTAGAACTCTGAGACCTCAGTCTTGTTTTCAATAAACATCCCACTCCTTTGTCTTGAATTCCTGGAATGTGTCTTTAGTCTGATAAATTATCAGCACTCAGATCCAGGGAAGGGCAGTAATTAAATTCTGTTCCATATGCTTGAGGGAAAAACAACTGGTGATCATTAATCTTAAACCCATACATCTGGTCCATGGTTAAATGGCCAGAGGGTATGAAAAAGGGCGGTGACTTAATCCAAGGATCAAGAGAAGCCACAAAGATGTTAAGCATCTTGACCTTTAAATTGATTGGTTAGAAATAATATGATTTAAGGAAGGATATAAAAACTGCTGTAAGTCCCACCTTGGGGGGTACTTTTATCCCCCTTTCAGTGTCTATGCTGAGAGCTTTGTACTTTCCTCCTCTTTAATAGACGCTATTTGCTTGCTACCATGAGTGTTTGTGTGTTCATGGATTCCATTCTTCAGCTCTGCGGACAAGAATTCGGATTCCCATCTCAAAAGGAGAAGCCGGCAGCAGAGGATGTGATGGTTAGATAGCACCACTGATTCAATGGACATGAGTTTGAGCAAACTCTGGGAGAGAGTGAGGACAGGGACGCCTGGTGTGCTACAGTCCATGGGGTCGCAAAGAGTTGGACACAACTTAACATCTGAACAACAACTCACTCGGTTACCCCCAACCTGGACCGCAGGCAGGGTGGGCAAGAAACCGAAAGACAGAGTGTGACAAGCAGGCCCCTCCCACAGTTCACACCTCAGGTTAGTGCCCCACACTTCCTACAACAGCGGCTGACGTCCTGGGGTGGCAAAGGGTCTTGCAGCAGGAGGTCCTAAGGAAACCTCAGGATGGTGGGCCAAGTAGGAGAGTGGAGTCTTCGCACTCTCTCCTTTGGTCGTTTTCATTTCTGTTGGCCCCCAGGCAGCACTCACTGTGCCATACTCCCTCATCCTCCTCCCCTGGGGCCTGACACCACACCCGATGTCTGAATTTTATCTTTTCCTCCCCTATAGAGCCTGACATCAGAGGCTCTCTACCCCCCTTACGCTAGACTGGAAATAACTTCCAGAAGAACTCCTAAGCTACCCACCCCAATCTGCTGAAACAGGTGGGCTAAGCTCAGCCTTGTGGCAAGGGGCTGTTACTTCCAAAATCTCAGAAGCTCCAAGCTCAAAGGCCAAGTCCCAGCCTCATCCCCTCACTTAACAGTTGAGTAAGCTGAGTCCCTAGACAGGTGCGAAGCGCCCAAACCACTGCTAGCAAGGGACTACCAGCCTTTGCCAGGCAAAATAAACTCCGCCTGGATACCTCCATTATGCTTCTCAGCAAAACGTGGTTATAAACCTGTTCGCAGATCTAAAGTGGGATCTCTCGTGGCTGTGGCCTTGGTGGGAATCATCTGGGCAGATTCCACATTAAACGTGGCCTTGGAGGTGGCAGAGCCCTGCGGACCCCCACCCCCCATCACAGACCCAGGAAAAGCGGGACAGGACACCCCTAGAAGTCCCAGGGTCTCCACGCGGCCATGCCACCCGTTCCTGCTGGGAAGCCCAGGTCTCCGCTTCCAGCCGTGAATGCACGCGCTCGGCTGTCCTCGCTGGCCGCTGGCCGCTCTGGAAATTCGGGGAATTTCCTGTGAAGTCTAGAAGCCCTTTCATTCCGGCACCCTGTCCTCTAATTCCTGCCGGAGCGCTGAGGCTGGGCAAGCGGGTCGAGAGCCCCACCCCCAGGCCCGCGGCCCGCGCTGTGCCTTTGCCTGGGTGCGCAGCGCCACCTGCGGACCGATCGCCGAGCCCTCTCCAGCCGAGGGTCCGGTCCATCAGCCGACACCACAGTAAAGGCCGAATTGGGTGGGTGAGCACTGAGAAGGCAGTCGGTCCAGCAAGCACAGGATTCCAGGGGTTCTGAGCTCGAGGTCAGCTGGACGACTTGAACCCAGGTCACCTGTGAGGGTCACTCAGTGCACAGATGAAGGACCGCCAGCCTCCCGGGCTGCTGTGAGGACCGCAGCTACTGGGACGACGTCCTTGGCAGTGTCTCGCCTCCTCTCCGGCAGTCTTCAGTATCCCTACACTCCTCCTTGATGCCCAGTGGCTCACCCCTTCCCCTCCTGAGCGGCCTCTGCCTCCTTGCAACTTCCCTCGACCCTTACCAGTGCAGCCAAGGCTAGTTGCTGCTAAACCTCAAAGCCCCTCAGCAACCCCGCTCCCCAGAACAGAGTCTCCTTTCTCTCTGAGGCGACAGTCAAGCCAACTGGACAGACAGACAGACAGAAAGGTACAGTCCATGAGCTGAGTGAGCACTGATGTAGGAGGCAGGAAACGCGTTCAGCAAACTTGTGACCCTTGGGGAATTTCCTCAACTTTGAGAAAGGAGAGGTTCTGTTCATATCCGAAATCCCTTGATTAAAGTTCTCTTTTCAGAATCCATACACAATGGCAAGAGATCATCCGGCCTCACCCTCCCCGAATTACAGCCCCTCTCCCCTCCCCCGCTCCTGGTTGAATTAACGTGGAGCATCACCACAGACTCATCACCTGCACAACAGACCTGGGGAGGGGGAAGCATGTACTCTGCCCCCACATCTGAGAATTTGGAGGGACCCCTTCCCTCCATCCCTTCCCCTGTGCAGCCTTCATTTCCCCCTGCACCCTCCCTACTTCTCTGCCTCCTATTTGAACAACCTGTGCCCCCACGATCGGGCTGCCAGAATGGCCATCCAAAACACAGTTCTGACCAGGTCACTCCCTGAGCAGCACCCTCCAGTCGCTTCCCAGAGCCTTGAGGATGCAGGTCAAGATCCACAGCCTAGCAGAGACAGCTCCTGACTATCTGCTCCTGCTGCTGCTTTCAATTTCCCTTCTGACTCTTCCCACTTTAGGCTTGAGGGTCCCTATACACAAGCCTGTCTGTGATCCACTGTCGTAACACAGAACCGTACTCACCCTAGTACTTCACTTACAGGGGCCACTTTGCCAAGGAGGGTCCTTCCCTCTGCACAGCCACAGGCACACGGCCACATGGCCAGCTTCTGCTCTGGGGCTCTTCCGCCTCCGCAAGCTTGGTTAGGGAAGCTTTCTCGCCTCTGTGCTCAGAGCCCACTGTGTTCACTTCTATCACTTCTCTTAACCCCATTGCATTAAAATGCAATTCAATGTTCTTGTTGTTCTAATTAGGCACTTATTTTCCCCCCTAAATTGTGAACTCCTCAAACTCTGTCCTATTCATCTCCAAATAACTCAGACGGCTCCTGGGATCTCCCAGCCCATTTAGCTCTAGTTTAGATGAGTTTCATGGCAGACACGGCTAATTGGCTACCCAATAGCCATTTTCCAGTTCCTCCTTAATGATGGAACCCGGATTTTGCTCAGGGAGGCAATATGCCTAGCTGAAATAATCTCCTTCCTAGACTCTCTTGCAGCTAAGTGTGACCACGTGACCCACCCCTGGCAGAAGTCACTGGATGGGGCTTCTGGGAAAGCTGTTCAAAAGAGGACAGATTCATGCATCTGGCCTTTTTCCTTTCTTTCCTGGAACGTGGACAAGAGGTCTGTAGAAGAACAGCAGCCTTGTAATCATGAGGACAGAAGCCACACACACAGCGCAATAAGACAGAAGGAACCTGAGTCCCCCATGGTAACTTGAAACACTGTACCAATTCTTTGTTTAAACCACTCCTTGGAGGGTTTTTTCTTAGTTGCAGCTGAATTCAGTCATAACTGATACAAACCATCTCCTCACCCAAGAGAATGAGCTCACATTCTCATCATAACCACTGATATTCAGCTCCTACTCATTTTTCCTTTTCCTCCTGGAGCCTGAAGTGACAAGCCACCAGCCTTCCATTTTCACAATTTCACAGTGGGAAGTAGGTTAAGTGAAAATATTTTCGGTAAAGACATAGACATGCTTCATTGCAGCATCTCACATTTATTCAGACTAAAGAGTAGTAAGCTTCATTCTGAGAAGTCCTTCATTCACTCCACACCCCTAGGGAATATATTCTGACCAGGTCCATTCATGTAGTCCCCAGGTTCACACCCTCTTGCCTCCTCTCCCCTGTGTCCCTCTCCTCCAATCTTCCCTCCCTAGCCCTCAAATGAGCAAAACCCAATTTCTCTCATGTTCTCACTCACAGCAACTTAAACATCACCTCTGTGGCTTAGACTCCTATGAGCACCCTCACCTTCTGTCCCAGTGGCTTACCAAGCTATTATTCCAAAGCTATTGTATTCCTCTCTACAATAAATTCTGTTACTAGAGGTTAAGAGCACTAATTTTTTACTCTCACTTCATTTATCTTGATACCATGTTTTGCACAATGTAGGGGCTCCATAGCATAGAATTGACTGAAGGGAACCCTGAGATACACACCCTGCAATACTCAACCACTATTTTAAGAGGTGCTATAACCTATAAATCAAAGGGACAATTCTTCTGTGAGAAATGTCAGGCTATGTAAAGGAAGAGACAAGATCAGACAAGAAAAAGGGTGATGACAGACGGGTCCATCAGCTCTTCTGTCCCTGTTCGAGTCACATTCAGTCTCGGGGCTCAAGTTTCCCAAGTAGGCCAAAGTTAGGAGGAATCTTAAATCTCATCTTTAAAAAGCTAAGAATGCTATGAGACCCCTTTTCATACTGGAGAAGGGAGTGGCCACCCACTCCAGTATTCTTGCCTGGAGAATCCCAGGGACAGAGGAGCCTGGTGGGCTACAGTCCATGGGGTCACAGAGAGTCAGATATGACTGAGTGACTAACACTTTACATATTGGGGTTACTTTTCCATTCCTTCAACTGTGCCCATTTTTTCTTGATCAATCTTGACAAATGTTTATTTTATTAATCTTTTCAAACACTAACGTATAGGATTTTTAAAATTACCTCTAGCTTATACTTCTTTTCTCTTTCTTTGCTTATCTTTATTATCACTTTCCCTCACTTTCTGAGTTTATTCTAACTTCTTAAATTTGATGTTTGGCCCAATAATTTTTAGGCTTTCTTCATTTCTCGTAGAATTACTTCTAAGGCTATAAACTTTCCTATACATAATGCTTTGGCTGCATCATCATGTTTTGGATTTTTTTTTTTTTTACTTTATTTTACTTTACAATACTGTATTGGTTTTGCCATACATCAACATGAATCCGCCACGGGTGTACACGTGTTCCCAATCCTGAACCCCCCTCCCCCCTCCCTCCCCATACCATCTGTCTGGGTCATCCCAGTGTGCCAGCCCCAAGCATCCTGTATCCTGGATCGAACCTAGACTGGTGATTCGTTTCTTATATGATATTATACATGTTTCAACGCCATTCTCCCAAATCATCCCACCCTGTCTCATCCCACCCATCCCTCTCCCACAGAGTCCAAAAGACTGTTCTATACATCTGTGTCTCTTTTGCTGTCTCTCCTACAGGGTTATCGTTACTATCTTTCTAAATTCCATATATATGTGTTAGTATACTGTATTGGTGTTTTTCTTTCTGGCTTACTTCACTCTGTATAATCAGCTCCAGTTTCATCCACCTCATTAGAACTGATTCAAATGTTTTGATGTGTAATATTTTCATTAGGGTTACGTTCTAAACATTTTCTAATTTATATTATGATTTCTTTAACCCATGAGTTATTGAGAAGTGTTTCCTTGTTCATTGTAGTTTCCTGTCATTATGGTTATTGACATCTTAATTGCTTTGTGATTAGATTATGTGGTCTGTATGACAGTAATCTTTTTGAAATTTATGAGGCTTACTCCATGGCCTTTCTTATAGTTGCTGCTAAGTCACTTCAGTCGTGTCCGACTCTGTGCAACCCCATAGATGGCAGCCCACCAGGCTCCCCCATCCCTGGGATTCTCCAGGCAAGAACACTGGAGTGGGTTGCCATTTCCTTCTCCAATGCATGAAAGGGAAACATGAATGTGAAGTCACTCAGTCGTGCCCGACTCTTAGCAACCCCATGGACTGCAGCCCACCAGCCTCCTCCATCCATGGGATTTTCCAGGCAAGAGTACTTTTAATCTCCATAAATATTCTGTAGGTACTAATATTTGAAAAGAATGTGTGTTGTTTTTTGTGTGCAAGAGTCAGTCCATTTCTATTAGGTCAAACTTTGTTTTGTTCAAATATTCTATATCTTTAATTTTTTATCTCCTAGAAAAATCATTTAATAGGAAAAGGATGTTAAAAATCTACTTTGGTCATAAGTTTGTGAATTTATCTTTACAGTCCTGTCCATTTTTGCCTTACGTATTTTAAATCTTTTTTTTTTTTTGCATGTCACTTAGAAGTGTTACATCTTTCTGGTCAAGAATGTCCTATGGTTATGAGATACTCTGCTTTGTGAGTTACACTGTTTCCCTTAAATACTGTTTTGCCTGACAGTAGTATCACCACACCATTTCTTTGGCTTAGTACTTACCTTGCATATATCTTCCACACTTTTACATTCAGTTTTTGCATATCCTTATGTTTTACTTATGTTTCTTGTAGACAGCATATAAGCTGGATTTTGCATATTTAAGAAATAAATGTTTATCTTTCACCAAGATTTTTAGCTACTTTATATTTATTGTGGTTACTAACCTATTTTAATTTCTTTTCTCTATCTCACTTTTTACTCTACAAATGTACCACTCTGGTGTGGGACATTGATTGTATGGGAGGTTGTGTGTGTGTTGGGGTTGATAGAGGGTATCTGGGAACTATGTGTACTTTCTGCTCAATTTTACTGGGACTCCAAAACTTCTCTAAAAATTAGTCTATTTTTTAAAAGAAAGGGAAGAAAAAGAAAATGACAGACCCAGATCAGGTAGCAATCATCTCAAGGTTCACTGTGAGAGCCAGAGAGCCTCTGTGGACACCTTCATCTCTTTTACTCACAAGGACTCCTGGACTCTAACTCAGGTCCCAGGTCTAATAGTACAGGTGGCAATGCTACCAGGAGGACACTTCTCTGAGATCAAACCCAAAACCTTCCTAGCGAGAATGGGCCCTGAGATGTAGAGCAGATGACATTGGGTGAGCCAGCCCAAGAATGTTGGACCCCAGATGACCTGAATCCTCAGGATAAAAAAGAAGCTCCTTTCTCTTTGCTAGAGAAGAGTGGCCTCCCCAGGCCTGGAGACCACAGAGAAACTTTACCTGAGATAGGCACCTCCTAAAATGATTCTTGGCTTTCTCAAGATCTTCATGCACCATTCCTTGTTGTCTTAAGCCAATAACCAGGGTCAGGGTTCCGCACAGCCCAAGAGGAGAAGCACAGTGCCTGCTCTGGGAGAAAACTGCTTACACCTCAGAGGAGTGGCTGTCCCTGGCTGCCGAACACCTGTAAGAGCCATGGGACCACGTGTGGGTGTGAATCCTGAGAGTCTGGGCTTGCTGTAGTTGGCTAAAGATAAGGCTGAATATCTTTTCTATTTATTAACACAGGAACATGTCTGTGTCTTGGCAAGGACTGAGGCCTTATTCAAGACTGGGCTCAGTGATGGCCTGTGGCCCAGGAGATAAAGATGATAGAATGTTGGCATGATATTGAGGAAGGGGTACAATTCTCAGAAAGGTGGGACTGTTAGAATGGGTCTATTATGTGAAAGCACAGAGCTCACTTTGTTTTCTCAAAGCTACCAGAGCCTAACCTCATTCTAAGGCAATCAAGATGGCACTGGAAAGGGGTTCACCAGCATCTTTTAGCTTAGTGGTGATTGTGGCAATTCTCAGTAGGACAGGGTTGAAAATAGCAGATACTGCCATGGACTTGGAATCCCTAGAATCCTAGTGGAGATGGCAGGATTCCAGGCAAGATGATGCTAAGGCAAGCATTCAACCAGCAGGAGCAAGGTAGACATAATTGCTGTAATAGGCAGCAAGGCTAGAGTAGCAATCAAGCCACCTTGCCCTGTGAAAATCTAATTGGTGATTGCTAATTGGTTGTGCTGTTCTGAGGCATGGTAGATAGACAATGGACTAGAGCATTATTTGACACATATAGCCAGAAAGAAAGGAAGGAAGAGGAAGGAAAAAAAGGAAGGAAGAAAGCCCCCAAAAACCTGAGAGCTAGCAAGCAGAAGCTGTCACACTGGGATGCAGTGTTTCTGCATCCGGTTTCCATGGTTCTCAGGAACTGTGAGTTTGAAAAGGAGAGCCTTGATTGGAGAGCAGAGCATATTGCCTTGAGAAAGGACCCAGCACTATGATCCCAAGTATAAATGGTAAACCATTTCCTGATTCTTTCCCCCAAAGTCCTGCAGCCAGTTCCTACAGGGAGAGGAGAACACTCAGACTTTTCAAGGAATCTTGGACACTGGATCTGTCTGGCACTGATGCCCGGGGAGCTGAAATGGCACTGTGGGCATCCAGGTAGAGTGGAGACTTACGGGGGTCAGGAAGCACAGGATGGTGAGAGGGGTGGACCCTCTCAGATCACGCCCTTGGTCTCTGCACAGCGGTGCTCATGACGGCACTGGCCACAAAATGAGAGATCTGAATGACACCCTCACAAGTCCACATATCATCTTGACCAGTGATAAGTGCCCATTTGTTTTACAGCTGAATAATAAGAAAGCTGGGCCCTAAGCCAATCATGGAAAAGCAGAAATATTTAGGGACTCCCTTGGTGGCCCAATGGCTAAGATTCTGTACTCTCAATGCAGGGGGTCTGTGTCCGATTCCTGGTCAAGGAACTAGATCCCACATGCTGAGACTTAAGAGTTCACATGCCACAGCTGAGACCCAGTGCAACCAAATAAATAAACAAATATTCTTAAATTTTATTCTTAAAAATAATGAACTTATTAAAAATTAACAATCTTCTCACTAACTAGTCTTGAATACCACTCAGTACCCCCATGTTCCCCATGAGAAGGGACTATGCCTTTTCATCAACCTTTCCCAGTTTCTCCCGGTGTCTCTGCTCTCCAATTTAAGAGCTTATTTTCCCATAGCATGGATGTGGAATGGAGCACACTTGACTGGGCATGAGGGGCCAGGGCCCTAATCCTGGTTCTTCCCCAGCCAGCTGAGTGACCTGGGAAAAGTCCCTCACCCTATTCAATTCCCAGTGTGAAATAAGTGGGCGCATTAGATGCCTACCAAGTCCTTTTGTTCATCTTCAGGACCCATAGACTTTACCAAGACCAAATTCCGATGCATACATCTTTGGGACCTCAGCAATTCAAGGAAACTGAACTTAGTTACAATGGTCTCCTCACAAAGACCTCCAGAGTGATTATCTAACATAGTGACCAACTTGCTTCTGCTGGGAGGTACCCTTCCAAGTTCCCAGGTAACTCAACCCAGAGCTAAGAAGCCTATGTGAGTTTCGCCTTGAGACAATCCAGGAAGAAATCTGTTCCCTACGCCCACCCCCAGGCACACCGCTCTCCCCCCAGGCACACCGCTCTCCCCCCAGGCACACCGCTCTCCCCCCAGGCACACCGCTCTCCGGCCATCCAGTCTGTGCTTTCTGCCATCTTGGAATTCTGCGCAACCTCAGACTTGCCGTTTGTGTCCTCTTTGGGATCTGCTGCCCAGGCTGGAGGGGAGGAGGGAGGGAAGCAGGAAGCAGGGTGGAGGCCCCACGAGTCTCACTCCCAACCCAGCCATGGGCTCCCTTTAATCAGAGACAGGCCAAAGCCTGGTTAGCCTAGGAATGCCTGTCTTAGGCAGATGTCTGCTACTTCTAGAAACCTTTTACAGCAGCCACTTTCTCCTCGCAGACTTTTGGCAGCGCTCTCGCCATTTCTTCATATTAATAATGAAAAAAGAAAAACCCTCAACAAATGTGCAGTGAAATGAATCTGCAATTAATTTTAAATAAGCTTAAAATTCCATCGAAATGCCCTCCCTTGGTATTTTTATGGGAAATGGTTTTTGCTAGATATGCACACCATAAAGATCCTGAAACATACGATAGACAAAATCCTCTTAGGCATGCTAAAGGATAATTTGGTTTTCCTCAAAGCGACATTTAAAAAAATAATAAATAAGGGATAGAAATAAGCCAGCTTTTAAGGAAATATTAACCACTAACCTATAAACTGTCCCAAAAAGCAATCTTCCTACTCAGGAAATTTAGCATATGGTTCTCTCCCAGCTTAACCCTTTTGCTGTTTCACATCTTCATGCATCTCTGACTTAAGCCAAATCACTTAAAATTCCTCATCTCCAGAGGCCTAGGAAGGCCTTTTCTCGTGCATCTAAAATCAGCAATGACCCTAAGACCAGAGGCTTTGCCAGGCTGGTCTGGCTGCAGGTCAGCCCTGTGCCAGCCAGGAGGGGCAGGCACTCCAAGGCACTGGGAAGCTTTCTCTTCCCTGGCCTCCCGGACATTTTCCAGATTCAGTTCTCAGGCATCCCCACGCCCCCATCTGAGCCCAGGCCAAACCTTGGCTCCAATAATAACAAAGAGGCCCAGAAGATGAAAATCTGAAGTCCTATCCCTTCCAGTTGAAACCAGGTGTGATGTTGGCAGGGAGATGTCCCAAGCTCCAGAGAGCCAGATGAAACGGTGCTAAAGCAATAACCCGAGAACAAGCCCCACGTGGGGCCAGATGCCCAGACCTTTCACTCATTTCACTATAAATGAGTTTCCTGGGGCAAAATAATTCCTTCCTTCAAAGAAAATAACAGGCAAAGGCCAAAGAAAAGAATGAGGAGGCGGGGGGTTGGGGGGGAGTGAAAGGGGAGGAGAGAGAGGCAGGAGGGAGGAGCCTCTGGGTAGATGGTTCAGGGCTTCCCAGAGAGCTCAACCAGGCCTCTGTGCACTCTCCTGCTTGGAAACTCCTACCATGCTGTTTACAATGGGGAACAGCCCTAAAAGGATTGCCCAGGCTTTGGGCAAATGCTGTGTCCCTCAGCAGGGAGACACGGCTTTGGGATGGTTTCCTGGCCTCCCAGAGAGCTGGATCTCCTGGTGCCCTGGGGCGGCAGGATCCCAAGGGAGGCATCCGAATACCAGAGTAAGGCCTGGGGGGTGGATGCAGACAACAGGGTGAATTAGAAGGCTGCTCCCATCTCCTTGTGCCTTAGTGGCCACTCAGATGCAGGGACTTAAGGCAGCATTCAGCCCAGACTGCCAGGAAACCTTTGATCTTCCTTTATAGTCTCAGGGTCACATATATTTGGAGCTTTTGGACTCAACCACAAAATGAAAGCCAGGCACCCTGCCAAGCTGCTTCTATCTGACCATTTAGAGAGGACAGCTCTGCAGGCTGAGCCAGAGCTGTAGTTACCAGTCCGGGAAGGGAGGTTTTGTGCAGTGACCAGATATCGAGACATAGAGAATGATAAAGGATCTTTCTTCATTGCCTTGGTAACAGCTCATTGAGGAAGAGAAGTGTGTCTGGCTGGTGGCTGCCATGCTTCCTAAGGCCTCGGCAGTCTCGTGGATCTTGAGCCACTATGTGGAACTCAGCACACTCAGTTCGTGTCCGACTCTGTGACTCCATGGGCTGTAGCCCACGAGGCTTCTATGTCCATGGGGTTTTCTGGGCAAGAGTACTGGAGCAGGTTACCATTTCCTTCTCCAGAGGATCTTCCAAACCCAGGGATCAAATGCATCCCCTGCATTGGCAGGTGGATACTTAACCAATGAGCTCCCTGGGAAGCCCATTCAGTGCCAGATCAACTACCATATCCCTCTGATCAGTTTTCCCTTTAATTGCAACTTGGAGAAGGCTGAATCCTCACTCCATCACATCCACCCTGCCAAGATGAAGGGAGGGTTCGAGGGAGTCATCTGTCAATGGACATTTATGGAACACCCACTGTGTACCCAGCACTGTTGCAAGCACCGGGGATGCTACAAGCTGAAAATGAAAAGATTCTTTCCTCCAGGAAGTTGCTGCTTGGGGTCCCAGATACGAATCTGCAGAAATCATCCAATCTAACAACCCCAATTGCCAAGGGGCTCCAAAGCCCAGAGAGTGGCAGATCCTGCTCAGAGCTGCCCCTAGCATGAACTGGGCCTCCTGCCTTCCAGACCACTGTTCTTTCTGCCACCCCACACTCTCACTCATCAGTCTCACAGTCTTTATGGATCACCTACTGTGAACCCAACCTGGAAGACCTAGAAGATCCAAACATAAGGCAGGAAGTGGGTTTCAGAATTTGACTCTCAGCTCTGTCATTGAACATGTGACCCTGAGTGAATCATTGAACATCCTGAACCTCCTCCATCCAGTGGGATCTGACAGCTGCTGGCTCGTACTAGTGAGATTGTCATGAGTCTTTGGGAGAATGTTTGTCTAGCCTCTGTGGCTCAATAGCAGCTGTGTAAATGCCAGATGCTTTGTAAGGTAAATGTAAATTACTAGGTCATGGCAACTGGCCTGTCCTCAGGGAGTAGAGAGTCTAGATGAAAAGATAGGTAGGACAGGGGCAAAATGGTTAGAATGCTGCCACTGGATATGTACCACGTGTCAATGACTGGTGCAGAGGACGGAAAGAGCACCGTGTCCTCAATTTCCTGAAAGTGACGGGCCTTGGCCTGAACTCCAGTGACTGGGCAGGCTTTGGATCATTCTGAGCAGGCCGACTATTTCAGAGGGAGGGGCCTTCACGGTCATGTTGTCATTCATTTATTCTCCCACTTGTTCAGTTGACAAGATGTTTATTGAGCTACAATTATGTGCCAGGCCCTGCTCTAAGCATTGAAGGGATAATGGGAAATAAGACAGGTGGTGTCCCTGCCTCCATGAAGTTTATATTCTAGAAGAAGAGGCAGTCAACAAATTAGTAAACATGTAAATTAACAAGAGAATTTAAGGAACAGGTTGATGTAACAGAAACGTGGGTAGAGAGGAACCTTCTTTGGATAGGGAAGCCAGGGTACGGCTCTGTGATGCAGTATTTGGGGCGGGGGTAGGGGGCGGATGCAGTGACATCACGTGCTTAGGACCCAATGCAGTCATAAGTAAATAATTTTTTTTTTTTAAGAAGGTGGTATCAGAGAAACTGGCTCATTTGGTTCCATTCCCACCTACTTGCAATGAGCTTTCTTGCCCACTAGGAGGATGGGAAGCGAAAGAATATCATACCCATGGCCCCCTGCAGCTCAGGTCTGCATGTGACCTAGGTTTCTTCATGCAGGCACTCACAATTTGGAAGATGGCCCAGAGCATATATCTGTTGCACCTCCTGGCAGGCCTGGCCATGGGGGCATTTGCTTTTTTTGGAACAGTTATAGTAGTATTCCTTCAGTTGGCATGGACTACAGAGGGCACAAAATGGACCAGTTGCAGCTTCCTAGCAGAGGCAGCAGATCCTATTGCAGGCCAGTTCTTCACTGTTGTTCTAGGAGGTGTTTCTGCTGGTGGGTGACAATCTCCAGCAGCCTCTCCAATCTGTCCAATGCTTTTATAAGCACTGGACCCTCCTTATTAAATCTCTTTCTGCCTAAGCTAGCTAGGGTGGATTCTCTCATCTGCAATTGGTCCTCAGATGAGTCAGAAGTGAAGGGAAGTGGTGTGAGACTTTGGGAAAGCTATTCAACTTTTCTGAGCTTCCTCTGTAAAATGGGAAGAATCATTGTCCCCTTGGAATGGACGTTGTAAAGGTTGGATAAGATTACACACCTTGCCTAGTGCATTAAGAAGTTCTTAATGAGTAGCAGCTACTGAATCAGAATTCCTAGGAGAAGAGCATGGGATCTGAGCTTTTAATAAAGTTCTGAGAGGTTATCAAGGGTTGGTTCTTGGGGTCTTCAAAAAGAGCTCGTCTTGGGCTGTTCATATGACCTGGAAGATAGTAGGAGCTCCAGAAGTATTTGTTGAGTGATTAGATAGATAGACAGAGGAGGAGGAAAAGGAGAAGAAAAATACTGTCTTAGTCTGCTCAGGCTGCTATGAGAAAATACCACTTATAAACAACAGAAATTTATTCCTCACAGTTTTGGAGGCTGCGGAGTCCAAGATCAAGGCACCAGCTTGGTTTGGTGAGGGCTCTCTTCCTGGTTCATGGCTGGTGCCATTTCACTGTGTAAAAGGTAGAAGCAAAGGATTTATCTGGACCCTCTTTGATGAAATATTAATCCCATTCAAGAGGGCTCCACCCTCAATATTTAAGTTCCTTCTAAAGGCCCCACCTCCTAATACCATCATCTTTAAAGGTTAGGATTTTTGAATGTGACCGTGATGGGGACAGAAACACTTAGGCCATGATAGGTAGGCAGGCCAGTAGGTAGGTAAGCAGGTGGACAGATACAAAGATAGACAGATAGATACGAAGGAATGAACCTAGATAGGTAAATAGAACTGGTTGTTAGGATTTCAAAATATGAATGTGGTGCGGACACAAACATTTAGGCCATGATAGGTCGGTAGGTAAGTAGGTAGACAGATGGATAGATAAGAAGGGACAAACATAGATAGGTACATAGACAGAACTAGCAATAAAAATTTACCAAATCAATTTGAAACATTAAAATTTAGACCCTTTCTTGTGACAACTTGCCACTCTCCTGTAAATAACAAGACCATAGCACATGAGTCATTTCCCTCTTTGAAGAAAAATCCCAAGGGAGGGCCTTATACTCACATAAAATTCAACACCAGGCAAAGCCAAATGAGCCGCAGACTAAATGCACACAGACTCTTTATCTTCAAATAGAACAGTTGAGATTTTCGGCAACGTCCTTGCAAAGCTGATCTGTTTGAAACAAACATTTCATCTGGAAGCAGAACAATTCTGTTGGCCCTAATTACACTGAATCCACTTCAGGGTGCGATTTCACCTCTCCGTCCTAAGATAAGCCAGAACGCAGAGCACAGACAGCCGGAGAGATTCTCTACCACGAACCCAAGCCCCACCAAAGCCAGTGCTGACTCAGGCAGGAAGAGTCACTTTTAAATTGGCCCCGATGCAGATTTTCACCAATGCCTTATCATTCACCTAATTTATTAGTGTCTGGAAACCAAGGCTTTGGAATCGTCCTAATTTCACTTCTTCCTGCCTGGCTGGCAACTCTCCTGAAGTTTAAATAAGCCAAAATTTAAGTGTGTGTGGGTGGATTGGGGAGGGTGGGGGAGAGCAGAGATGATGAGGAAAGAAAGTCCAAGAAAAAAAAATAGCCTGCCTGACATTTTCTTCCAGGAGAATCGTTTGTTATGCCATTAAAGCTCCCTCTCTCATCATTCTTGGTGAATGTCAGTTTGAATATTCAACTTTTCATCAACCTTGGTCTTGAGTTGATGCCTCTTCCTCCCTGCAGAGCAGGAATTTTGAAAGGTTTGAGGCAAACAACCTCAAAACCATAGCCTATTAAAGGTTTGGAAGCCAGACTGCATCTCCTCCAACTCCATCTCTTTGGGCAATTGTTAAGTGTCCCCGGCAGCTGAGCCTCACTTGGCAAGAGCTCCCAATGGCTACAACACACTGTTTTTTTTTTGTTTTGTTTTGTTTTTTCAATTTTTCAGTGAACATGACATTTTGAACCTGAAGCTAGGGTATTAATAAAGTCTGCATATGGAATGGAGATCTGAATGACCTGAAATTTGCAGACTCAATTTCAGACAGTAATTGTTCCTACAGCTCTTTTCTGCTGACTGCATTGGAATGCCAAAGCATCTTAAGAAGAGTGGGAGACATCTTTAAGACAAGCTCAGATAAACTCGCTGAAGCCCTACTGAGTCCTGATATAAAGCTTCAAAATATTTTTCAGTTTTGTTTCAGTCTGTGAAAATTCCACCTGGGGATGCGATCCTAGCATGCTCATGAACTAGCTGTGTGACCTTGGGCCAACTGTTTTAATTCCTCTGGACTCAGTGTTTTTATCTGTAAGATGGATGGGAACAATGCCTGCTTCACGAGGGCAAGTGTGAGAAATGTTAATACAAGCCAGACCTCACAGGATGCTTAGCCCAGCCCTTGGCACGTGGTTTCAGCTCAGTCCAAGTTCATCTCTCCTTCCCACCCTGGCCCTCTTCCTAGGAACCCTCTACCTGGACTCCCAGGGGAACAAGGGTGGGGCGCAGCAGAACAGATTCTTCTCAGAAGATGCTCACTGCTCAGAGAGTTCTCTTCCCAAGGTTTTGTCCCTGCATAAACTCGACAAGCAAAGATGCCTTTGATGCTGGAGCTGGACAGAGAACACTCTGTGTCCTCACCCTTGGTTATAGCAAGTTCAATATCAGCCCCTTATTTTACATCAGGAGAGACAAAGGCGTTGGAATTTTAAATTCCTCTGAGTGCTACAAGATAATAATCGACACTTGCAAAAAGAACTGATGCATTAATCTTTTAAAACTTGAGGGATTTTTTTTTCTACACAGTAAATGAACACAGATTTATTTTTCTTCCCTGAAAAGACCTTCACATACACTGCTTAGACCTTGCTAGCATCCATCTAAACAGTGGATATTTATTTTTAGGACACAGTTACACTTTTCGCTTAAGAAAAAGAAGCTCTAGATTTTCTGAAAATCTTTTTTAGGCCATGCATAAAATCTCACATGTGCTGCACCATGGGTTTCTCACTACCATCATGCAAAAATAGCCCCCCATTAGACTGTCCTCTGTCGAAGATTCCACCACTACCAATCCACTCTTTTTGGGTTAAGCATTATCTTTCCATTTGGCTCCTGGGAGTTAGTGAGTCTAATAGCTGCTAATGACAGTGTAGCAGGAGTAAATATCTACTTGTAAATTTAAACGTGCAATAAATATATTTATTTTCCTCAACTCAAACTAATTCCAGACCCCTGAATCCTGAATCCTTCCAGAAGGTGCCCCCATTCTCCTGTTTCCCGGCCCTTTCTCGTATAGAAGTCCTGACTTCTAGTTCTAATAAGGCTTGGGTAGAAAGTGGACCCCAACCAGCAGGTGTCTACCTCATTTGCCTGACCCAGCCCCCTGGGGCTGGCTGTAGGTGCCTTCACATCCTCCCTAAGATAAGCAATACTATGGTGACCACCTTACATCCTAGGACAAGTGTTCCAGTGAGGTTCTCCGGCATTCGAGAGCAGATGGCCGGGTGCTAGGGTATACCTATGCCCAATTTCACTCTGCCCTGCTGGATTACCCTTTAAGACCTTAGAAATCCTGGTTTCTGGTTCCCCATCGCCTCCCCAACGTTTGGCATAATGTGGCTTTTTTATTTTTGTCAACCTGCTGGATGTAATGTATATCTCATTTTGGCTTTATTTTTTGCTTTTTGTGATTACCAATGACATCAACCATTTCTTCCGGTGCTTGTTACAATTAGGTTCCCTGTCTGAGAAATGCCAGCTGTGTCCTTTGCTCATTTTTCCATATCATTCTTCATCTTTTTATTATTGACTTTTCAAGAGTTACTTGTATATTCTGAATGTTATTTTATTTCTACCTTCTCTAAATTTTTATTTTGAAATATTTCAAACAAACAGAATCATCATAATAGAGTTTCCAACTGTTGATACTGTTCCACATTTGCTTTATTTATCTTTCTTTCTTTGATGTAAGCATGCTGCTGTGTGTGTGCTCAGTCGTGTGACCCCATGGACTGTAGCCTGCCAGGCTTGTCTGTCCAGGGGATTTCCCAAGCAAGAATACTGGAGTGGGCTGCCATTTCCTACTCTAGGGGATTTTCCCCACCCAGAGATCTAACTCACCTCTCCTGTGTCTCCTGCATTGGCACGTGGATTTTTTTTTACCACTGCACCACCTGGAAAGCCCATAAGAATAGATACAGATATATAAATATATTTTGCTGAAACATTTGAAAATAAATTGCTGATGTTCAGACACTTCACTAAATATTTCAGCATAAATCTTCTAAGAACAAGGACATTCTCTTATAGTAAAATTCTTCCACTCAATAAAGTTAACATTTATACAACACTAATATCTAATTTAAAGTTCATACTCAACATTCTCCATTTGTCCCAATAATTTTTGACATCATATCTGTCTTTATTTATTAGCATCATTTATGAAGATCATTTAACAGAATAGTTAATATTTATGCCATCAAATGCATTAATTTTTTTTCCTAAAAAGAGAAGCTTTAAGGATCTCATTTAAGAAGTTTTTGGCCATCCTCAAATTGCAAGGATATGTTTCAACAATTTCTCCTGTTAAGTTTATAGTTTCGCTTTGTAAAAGTAGATCTTAAATCTACATGGGGTTTACTTTCACACAGGATAAGAAGTAGGGAACCGACTGTTTGTTTGTTTTTCCCATGGAGTTTTCCTGACGACGTCTTAAAAGTAGGCTGTTCTTCCTCTGTTGTTTGCGGCCCCCTCGCATACCAGGCTCCCATGTCCAGGGTCTGTTTCCGGTCCCCTCTTCTTTCCATATCTATCTGCCCCTTCCTGCACAGGAACTGCTCATGGCTTTGACATATGTTATATCTTTCTGTCTGATAAGTTGTACTCTCTCTTTTTACTCTAATTTTTCAAACTTGACAGCTACTTGGGGATTTTTATTCTTCTACATCAATCTTAGATTATATTTTTTAAGCTCCACAAACATTCTGCCCATAGCCAGCCACTGGAATAACCTTGATACACAGCTGCCCTGATACTAAGTGGCAAAGTTACAAATGAAGGTTCTGTCTCTGAAAACTCATTTCATATCATACCACAAAAATGCCAAAATTCATCTTGACAATAGATAAAAGCAAATATTTGTGAAGTGATTTTGAATCACTTCCCAATTCACAAGTTCAAAGGTACAAGGAAGGACAATTTTTCTAACATCTCAAAACTGACCTGAGTTTCTTTTTGGAGCTCTGCTGGAGTAGTAGAAACTTAATTTCAGTTAATCTGGGGCGGGGGGCTCTTCCCACTTTCTCTGGGATGGTATTTGAGTTCCAAAGGACTTTCAGAGAACCGAGGCTTCAAGGGGCAGGGAGGTCTATTACGTCATCAGTATCATTAAGTCAGGCAAGCATCGTTAAATGTCTTTTGTCCCATCTGCAGCTCAGTCATTAGTCTCCAAAGGTCTCTCTCTACTCCTGTCTGTTCCTTTCTCGGGCTCCTGACAATCATCCTGTGGTTGCAAAGAGGGGCCTGAGAAATGCTGTGAGACCTCATCTGCCTAGGTGTTCCACACAACCTTCTGGGACCTTGGCACCTCTCAAAACTCTACCAGGAAAGCCAGCACAGGGCCCTTGTACTCTCAGATCCCACCAATATACCTGTTAAGGTGTCAGCAAGCTTCATTCTCCTCTCCCTGGGACCTCCTTCTTAATAGGATTCTCCAGAGAAATGGAACCAACAGCATGTATGTGTCTGTATATAGAGAAATTTATCACAAGAAATAAGTTTTGGAAGCTGGCAAGTCCAAAGTCTTCACGGTAGGCCAATAGGCTGAAGACCCAGGAGAGAAGGTACTCAAGTCTGAAGGCTGTCTGCTGTGGAACCAAGAAGAGACTGGCAGAGGAAGCCCAAAGGCGGTTTGCTGGAGAATTCTCTCTTGCTCAAAGACTTGTCTTTTTATTCTATGCAAGCTTTCACCTGATTGAATAAGCCTACCCACATTTTGGAGGGCAATCTGCTTTACTCATAGTCCCCTGATTTATTATAAATGTTAGTCTCATCCAAAACACCCTTACAGAAACTCTCAGAATAACATCTGACCACATGTGTGAGTATTTTGACCCAGACAAGTTGACACGTAAAATGAGCTACCACACTCTCCTTGATTAATACTATGGCAATCAGGTTCTAGTCAAGTAATTCAACATAAAGTATTTATATTTTTAATGGGCATATAATTCACATACCATAAAATTTCTCCTTTTAAAGTGTAGGCAGGAAGGCTAGGGGTCTCCAAATGGAAGAAATGGGCTGCAAGTGTCAGACATTTTTTATCTCTTTCTCTTAAGCGGCAAGAGAAAACAAACTCCAAGTGTCAGACTTTTTTTTCCCTTTCTCTGTACAAATTTAACAGGAGGTTTTTTTCTTAAAATTCTGTGTTGCCATGATGACACCTGGTTCCACCTGAACTTAACTTTTCTCAAACCTTGAGCTAACCAATGTGTTTTTCTTATGGAAATGCTTTTCTTAAACTATGTTAATGAACTATGTATTTACCCTAGACTCTGTCTTTCTTCAAGTTGGTTCTGCTTAAGACTCAGAACCCATAAGGGCTCAACAAACCAGTATGTTTTACTCATACATTGTTCTCCTAATCTATGTTAATGAAACTATATATTTACTTGGAAACCTGCCTTTCTTCAAGATTCATGTCGATCGTTTTATGGCCCGGGATGACTCACCTTGTGCCAATGTTATCTCAAAATGCATGTTGTGGGTGAGGGGCCTGGTGCCAGTCTCTGAGTTTTGAGACATTTCCTTTCTCTAATTAGCAGCCTGCTGGTAGCTATATAACATCCAGCTAAAGACTAGCAGGGGGACACTCTTTCTGCCCCCTACTGTTGTCTATATCAGAAGCTTTGTCTATCTCTTTTATACTTTAATAAAACTTTATCACACAAAAGCTCTGAGCGATCAAGCCTCGTCACTGGCTCTGGATTGAATTCCTCTCCTCTGGAGGCCAAGAATCCTGGCATCTTTAATGGCTCAGCAACAACCTTTCACAACCATCACCACTGTCTAATTCCAGAAACTTTTCCTCACCCCAAAGGGAAAACCCATACCTATGAGCAGCCAATGGGAGGATTTAATATAGGAAATTGGCTGGATAGCTACCAAAGGACTGAAAAGGCAGAAAAGAAACTCTGTTGTCATGCAAACATGTAACTAGGAAACGGCTACCACTCTGAGCACTGGGGGCACAAAGGGAAAAAGTTGGGGTGACCAGGACCCAGGACCGTGGAGGAGGGGTCTCACAGAACTAGCACTTGGATCTCCAAGAAGGGGGCATGAGCCAATGCCACGGTACTACAGGAGTGCAGAGGAAAGGTCCAAGTGACCCCTGATGGAACATAAAGAAACTCTGGAAACTGGACCCAAGTCTCCTGCCTGGCTGATGCTGACAAGAACAGCAAGCACATAGGGGTAGGACCACTTTCAAACCTCCTGCCTTCTGGGCACCCTTTAGTGCTCCTTTTTGGTAGGACTTGGCAGGGAACTGCTGGCAAAAAGGAAATTGAGTTGCATAGTTATAGCTTCACTGTCATAAAGCAAAGTACAGAAGAATTTGTGAGGAGTGGAGAGATGATAGCTTGTACACCACATCTCTCAACCCTGCATCACCCCAGTCCCAGGGGCAGGCGCGCAGAGGAGAAGTCTTATCTGGAGTTTGGACAACAGGGATAGCAGAAGTCTTGCTCTTCCCTGAGATATTCTTTTCCTGTTGCAAGTACTTTCATAGTGTATCCTCTCCCTGGTCCCAGGGCCTGTAAGCACGATTCCCAGAGATGCCTGGGGTGAAGCTTAGGCTGCTGTGGTGTGGAGAGATGAAGGATGGCAAAAGGGGGCCTTGCGCCAAAGTGGACTGGATTATAGTACATGCCCTTCAAGCCACATAGTACAGAGTGCCTCCTGAGACTGACTAGGGCCTCTGTCTCAGAGGAAGTGGTCCTGGCACATCATCACGCTCACTCACATGCAGAGCTGTTCCCATTTACCCCCAGAAGTACCTTGCTCAATGAAGCAGCTCTCATCTTAGTGACTAGGACCACACTTATCCTCAGCAGGGGCTTCCTCAGTACACAAAACTGGCACTCACGGGGACATCTCTCACCCTGGGTTATAGCTACACGGATGCTCGCTGTAGCTGCACAGTTTTGCTTTGTGAACTTCAAAAAAGTCTGTGTTGACCCTCAGACATTATCATACGCAAGTGTGAACTAACTGTGTGGCCGCCTCTGCCTGACCCAAATAACGTTGCTCGTCTCTCCACCCTGTGTCCTGACTGCGTGGCCTCCTTCTGTTTACTTTAGATGAGTAAACACTGCTTGATTTACCCAAGTAACGTCTGTGTCTGGGTTTTCCTTTCATCCCAGTCCACTGTTGACTTTTGTCTTTTCAGTATAGTGGATGTGCCATTTCCCATTACCTGAAGGGCTGAAACTTTGAAATGCAAAAAGTCAGGGGGGAAAGGCTATTTTTAATTTGTACTTTTGCTATCATCTCCTCTCTGGAAAGACTCAGCACAGAATGGCCTACTTGCTTCAAAGTAGGTGGCAGAGTGGGAAAGAGATGTGTCATAATTGCTTTTTTTTTTAACTTTTTGATTTTGTAATATGACATACATTCTGTTCACAAAACAAAAATGTACAACTACAAAGTGAGCATCCATGTAGTTTTAATCGAGGGCAAGAAATGTCGCCATCACCCCAGGAGCCCCCATGTGCCCCTCTATTGCTCTGCTAACCTCGGGGTTTGGATCATGCCAGTTTGACTAAACTGAGATGAGGCTCCTTGGAATCCCCGAGTCACCTGTAGAATAAATCAGTTACAGTTGTCCCCCTCTCCTAACCTCAGTTTTTTCTTGTGTAGAGTTGGAAGATAGAAGTGAAGGAGCCGCCCCTACTTTCTAAAGGTCGTCATGGTTAGATGTGCTGGCAGACAGATACAGAGGTCCCTGTGAACCACAGCTTGTCCTCACCTTCCCTGCCTGCTGAACCAACAGTGATCCCAGCTGCAGATTCTCAGAACTGGCTGCCACACAGGAGCACTAGCCTTCTAGAGACTTCTCCCATCTACCTGTTCTAGTCCAGCAGCTGACCGTAGTGTCTGGTTTCTGGATCCCCTGGAAGGCTCAGAATATCCACTCCACGCCAAACAGTGCTTCAGGGGACTGGTCAGTACTTTTTCTTTCTCTCCTTCAACTCAGATGAGGTGGTCCTGGCACATGGTCACACTCATACGCAGAGCAGCACTAGCTTTCTTTCTTTGTTTATTCTATTTGTTGGCTGTGCCAGACGGCATGCAGGATCCTAGCTTCCCAACAAGAGATCAAACCCACACTACCTGCAGTAGAAGCATAGTTTCTTAACCACTGGACCACTAGGAAAGTCCTTAAACTTTTTATAGGGTTTACCAATAAAGCCTGGAGTTTTCTTTCCGGGAAGTTTGTTTGTTTGTTTGTTTGTTTGTTTTTAACAGCAAATTAAATTTATCTAATAGATATAGGAACTAAAGAGCCTCTTGATGAGCATGAAAGAGGACAGTGAAAAAGCTGGCTTGAAACTAACATTAAAAATAATAAGATCATGGCATCTGGCCCCATCACTTCATGACAAACAGGGTGAAAATTGGAAGCAGTGACAGATTTTATTTGGGGGCTCCAAAATCACTGCAGACGGCCACTATAGTCATGAAATTAAAAGACGCTTGCTCCTTGGAAGAAAAGCTATGACCAACCTAGACAGCATATTAAAAAGCAGAGACATCACCTTGCCAACAAAGACCCATATAGTCAAAGCTCTGGTTTTTCCAGGAGTCATGTATAGATGTGAGAGTTGGACCATAAAGAAGGCTGAGTGCAGAACTGGTGCTTTTGAATTGTGGTGCTGGAGAAGACTCTTGAGAGTCCCTTAGACTGCAAGGAGATCAAACCAGCCAATCCGAAAGGAAATCAACCCTGAATATTCAGCTTCCAATACTTTGGTCACCTGATGCAAAGGACCAACTCATTGGAAAAGACCCTGATGATGGGAAAGATTGAAGGGAAAAGGAAAAGCGGGTGGCAGAGGATGAAATGGTTAGATAGCATTATCGACATGAAATTGAGCAAACTCCGGGAGATAGTGAAGGACAGAGGAGCCTGGCACACTTCAGTCCATGGGGTTGCAAACAGTCAGAGACAACTTAGTGGCTGAACAACAACAACAGTCTATTTTGAGTTTCCCCTTCATTTTGTGGGGCTTCCCAAATGGCTCAGATGGTAAAGTGTCTGCCTGCAATGCTGGAGACCTGGGTTCAATCCCTGGGTTGGGAAGATCCCCTGGAGAAGGAAATGGCAACCCACTCCAGTACTCTTGCCTGGAAAATCCCATGGATGGAGGAGCCTGGTAGGCTATAGTCCATAGGGTTGCAAAGAGTCGGACACAACTGAGTGACTTCACTTTCACTTTTCACGTCTTCATTTTGTGACACTTCTTGTAAATTCTGTTTTTTCGATTTACATGTCCATTTCTTCCATCATGTTGAATTATTTGGTATAATTTATAACACTTTCTTACTTTTCATGTTTGTGGTAATAAAGCCTTATTTATTCTTGATGTTAATCATTTGTCTTCTCTCTATATTTTCACGATAAACCTAGCTAGGAATTTATGAATTTTGTTCATCTTTCCAAGGAAACAACTTTTCACCTTGTTAATCTCTTTGTTTTATTTGATCTTTTCCATATTAATTTGTTCTTTCATCTTTTTAAAAAATTGTATTTACTTTGGGTTTTATTTGCCTCTCTTCCCCCCCCACCCCCAACTTTTAAAATGGTACCCTTGGGCATTTGTCTTGAACTTTTCATCTTTCCTACTATAAGCATTTAAAGCTATACACATCCTTCGAAATACTGGTGTAACTAAGTCCACAAATTTAATTATTTTATTTTCATTGTCATGCAGCTGGAAACATTTTTTAATTTACTTAGGATTTCTTCTTTGACCCAGGGATTATATAAAACTGCATTGTTTAATTTCAATATATAGGTGTTTTTCTGGATTTCCCATTTGAGTCAGTGTTGGTCAGAGAACATATTACGAGCAACCCAAATTCTGAATATACCTCTTGGAGGTGCCATTCTTCACCTATCCTCTTCACCATTATATCAGCTGCCTAAAGTCTTCAAGCAGATTTTTAAAAATAACATTGTGTCTGGCTTTTCTTACTGTACTAAGTGGGAGAATTAATCCAAATTACCTAGTCCTTCATTATCAGGCATCACTAGTTGCATTTGCGAAAGTGTCATTCAGACTAAATCAATCATTCAGCATCGAAGCTACACTTTTGGTGGAATTTTTCTGCATGGAATAGACTAGCTCACTTCTTGAGACATGAGTCAAAGTTTGGGCCAGAGGTACTTTCTCCCTCTCCTAGCACAATCTCCAGAATCAAACCTGGACAATCTTTTTACAAAGACTTTCAATAGGGACCCCAAATTGGGGTCCTCGGTCTCAACCATTTTTCACTGCCTATTCAGTTTATAAGAATGTCTCTGACATGTATTAGGTGGTAATTTCTGAGGAGGAAGAAACTTCAATTTCCTTTCCTCTTCTTCTTTGCCTTGGTCCCTGTTTAATCCACTGAAAGGACTCATTTTAGGCTGCCTTCTCTTCAACAATTAAAAATACTATTTCCTAAAAAGTCTGCAATGCTCTAGCTAGTCTTCCAGTTTTCCTCAAACCCCAAGGTCATTGCTGAGAGGAGAAGCCTCTCATATCCCATTCTGCATGGAAGGGCACCATTCTTTGTAATACTCTTGGCCTTGCTCAGATTGGAGGGTCGGAAAGAAAAACTGAGCATGTGCAGTCCGGCCCCTTCTGCCCTTTCTCTTGGGCACAGGTTGTCCTAAGGAAGCGCACCTTCTGTTAAACTGCTCCAAGAGCAATAATTCCCAAGCCAATATTTCAGGGGGCTACATCTATCCAAACCTGAGTTTAGAAAGCCCAAATATCAAATTCACCACTCATCAAGGAGCTATTTTGGTGTTTATACACTTCATCTCTTGCCTTACTTCTCAGGACATTTGGAAACTAGGGTGGGGTAGCGATTAGGGCTTCCCTGATATCTGAGTTGGTAACGAATCCACCTGCAATGCAGGAGACCCCGGTTTGATTCCTGGGTCGGGAAGATCTTCTGGAGAAGGGATGGGCTACCCACTCCAGTATTCTTGGGCTTCCCTCATGGCTCAGCTTGTAAAGAATTGTCCTGCAATGCAGGAGGGAGGATCCCCTGGAGAAGGGAACTGTGACCCACACCAGTATTCTGGCCTGGAGATTCCATGGACTGTATAGTCCATGAGGTCGCTAAGAGTCAGACAGGACTGACTGACTTTCACTTTCTTTCCCTTCCTAGGCTCTCTTGAACACAGTAGATATGCAAATAAGTTCTCTTCCTGAAGTGATCAATCCATCCTCTATTTGAAAAAGACAACATTCTCATGTTCCCCAATATTCCATAGAGAGACTGTGGCTCTTCTCAAGTGATTCCTTGGTGCAGAGGCACATGGATGCAATTCATCAGTAGAAAGCTTTTCCACTTTGTGAATCAGCTCACCAGATTTTTTTTGTCATCATGGATTGCTTGGACTAACAAAATGTTTCAGTTCAGTTCAGTCGTTCACTCGCGTCCAACTCTTTGCGACCCCGTAGACTGCAGCACGCCAAGCCTCCCTGTCCATCACCAACCCCCAGAGTTTACTCGGACTCATGTCCATTGTGTTGGTGATGCCATCCAACCATCTCATCCTCTGTCATCCCCTTCTTCTCCCACCTTCAATCTTTCCAAGCCCTTATTCCATCAATTAATTTAACTTAAGGAGTCTTATTTGTGACAGATAAGAAAGATCAAAAGTGGGGATGGGGCAGTGAAAATATGAGTGTGTGCACTCTCAATCGTGTCTGACTCTTTGCAACTCTATGGACTGTAGCCCACCAGGCTCCTCTGTACATGGGATTTTCCAGGCAAAGAATACCGGAGCAGGTTGCCATTTCCTCCTCCAGGGGATCTTCCCGACCCAGGGATCAAACTCACATCTCTTGCTTCTCTGGAATTGGCAGGAAGATTCTTTACCACTGAGCCACTAAGGAAGCTTGAAAATATGAGTTGAGCATCTCCAGTGAAAGAAAAATATCACTCTTAAGTCTTCAGTGTGATGTGATGGGACAGAACTGAGCTCAAAAATCAGCTCTGCAGCTTTGAGCAAATATTCAGTGCCTCTGAGTTCCAACCCCTTCTCTTAGGAAAACAGACAAATAATGTCCATCTTAGAAGTCTTTAAGTGAGGTAACGTATTGGAAGGCTTGAAATGTAATGAATACCCAAAAATGGCAGTTGCTTTTTCCTTCCAAAAAACCAACTGGATCAAATTTTCTTGATTATCATAGAAAGTCTTGGGGAATATTCTCAGTAATACTGAAAACTAGAGAAATAGGAAGATTGGCAAAAGCAAAATAGACAAAACAAAACAACAGAGTTCAGAGAAGAAATAATTCGCTAAGGCAGCTTTCATCTGTACAACTTAATGCTTTGCCAAAGGACTCCCCTAACTGTTATTTGATTTGAGCCTTGGGCAAATACTACTGGGCCCATTTGAATCAGGAGGAACTAAAGTTAAGAATCTTATGTGATTGCTCATGGCTCTTCTATGTCCAGTCTAGCATATCTCTCCCATGGTACCCTCTACGTGTCACAGCTACTCTGAAATAATGACCATAACGATGCCACCTGTGTGCATATATGGCACTTTTCAGCATGCAAATCGCACATTTGTTTTCTCATTTTGTCCTCACAACAAGGATTTCTGGATGTTTTACAGAGGAGGAGCCACAAGCCTCAGAGAGGCCAAGCAACCAGCCCCAAATCACACAGCTATGCAGAGGCTGAACTCGAGCCTTCTGACATACACAGGCCTTCTGTGCTTATGGATATTAATCACATGGCTCAAGTGGTAAAGAATCTGCCTGCAATGCTGGAGACACAGGAAACGTGGGTTCAATCCCTGAGTCAGGAAGATCCCCTGGAGAAGGAAATGGCTACCCACACCAGTATTCTTGCCTGGGAAATCCCAGGGGCAGAGGAGCCTGGCGGGCTACAGTCCATGGGGTCGCAAAGAGTCAGACATGACCGAGGACACAAGCCCATAGATGTGCCATCCTATCCTAAGGACACCAAGGGCAATAGGGAGATGGACTCATGTCCAGGGTGAAAGCAGAGCACGTGTTCTCGTGTTCTTCAGCCCTGAGGCTCACTTTGCACAAGGCCCTGGCACTTATGGTCACAGCAACAGTCACAGCAACTGTCACAGCCAGCACTCTGCCCTGGTCATTTAGCAATCGGCAGCAATGGTGTGATTTATCGATGGTTTTCATTCCCCACTGGGATGGCATGGAAATAATCAGATGAATAATGAGCTCGTGAAGATGGATGCACTGTGAGCCAGCTCCCACAGAAGGGAAATATATGCTGGGGTTCTGCCCGGAGCAGCACAGGACGATGAACGTTTCTGCAGAAAGCTGGGCCTCATTTGCTCCTTTGGCAGAGAGTCACTACTCTCTACAGACACAGAGAGGCTTAAGAGGTAATAGCACTGGCATTTCCCTGTTCCAGGAGTGGAGATGAGATGAGCGCTGATGGGCTCTGGGATGACAAAACAGAGCCTCATCCTTGGGGGAAGAAGCTGCATTTAGCCCTGTGGTAGCTGGCAGGAAGGCCAGCCCCTCCAAGGCTGTCTAATGCATGGGCTCCTGCCCTACTTGGTTATGAGCCACAGGACTGTCCTGCTGGTGCAGCCAGGTTGTTTTATTGCTGAATCACAAGCCACCCCAAAACTTAGGGACTTCACACAACAATCATTTTATTACTTACAGTTCTGTGGGTCAGAATTTGAGTGGCTCAGGGGGAATGCTTATCTCTGCACCCTGTGGTGCTGTCTGGAGTGGCCTGACCGGGACTCAAGGATCCCAGGTGACCTCACTCAGTGTCTGGGGCCACGCTGTCCACTGTTGGCTGGAAGCCTCAGTTCTCCTCTGCACAGCCTTCCTCCAGTAGGACAGCCTGGACTTGTTTACTTGACAGCTGGGTTCCAAGGGCAAAAGTGAAATTTGCAAGTCCATGTGGGCCTGGACTTTTGAATTCCCAGAAAATCACTTTTACACATTTTCCTGGTCAAATCAAGACAAGACATGAGGCCAGCTCAGATTCAAGGGGTGGAGACGTGGACTTCATCTCTGCATGTCACTGCAAAGGGGTGTGGACATAAGAGGGGCCCCCCATAATTCCTTGGGGGCCACTGGGAAGCAGACTCTGAATTGGCGTGTAGTGAGTGAGCAGGATATGTATCAAGGAGGGCCCTTGGAATCGTTACCAGTAGAAAGGAGGGGAAGGAGCAGGCGGGGGCAGAGGGAGGTGCTGAGCAGCAGCCAGGTCCACAGACAGCCCAGCCTATGCCACTGACAGGCTAAAGGGAAAATGGCCCTTTGGAGCTCTCCCGAGGTAGGAAAGATGTCCAGGACAAGTCAAAGGATGTGGGTGCTTGGAAAGGGGCATGACCTTGGGTGAGGCATTCCCTAAAGGCTGCACTCCCTGAAGCTGGGAACAGACCCTGCACTGAAGGGCATCTGGGTGGCCCTGATGGTGTCCACCCTCGTTCTACCATGCTTGCCTTCCCAGAGAATCTGTTTTCCTCTCAGCTCCCCACCACCCAGAGGACAAGGCAAGACAGGGGAGGTCAAAGCAAGACGCCCTGGACTCCCCTGGATCTCCCTGTCTGGGTCTACCTGCTCAGCGTTCCCCTCCCCACGAGTGCAGCCTCTCCCTCCCGACCCTACCTGGTTTGCTCTCACCTGGATGACTGAGAGGTGCTCCTACTAGGTGTCCCCCCTTCTGCCCTTTCCCCTGTTTCTGCAGCAGCCCCAGCTGTCTTTCTAAGACAGAAATCGACCCAGGGTACTCTCCCGCTTAAAGCCCTTCCCTGATCCCTGCAAGCCCAAGACCAAACCCTGGCTTCCCACATGGCTCCCCAGGCCCAGCAGGTGGCCTGACCGTGGCTCCGGCCACTTCCCCCTCGCATTCCCCCCGACCCTCGGGGGCTTTGAGCATGCTCTTGTCCCTGCTGCATCTGCCTGGACACTCCCACAGTCTTGTGTATCCCCCTTTCCCATGCCCCTCAGCCCCCTCAGTCCGCCCCTCAGCTCACCCTTCAGCTAGCAGCACTCCTGTGCTGGCAGCCCTCCCAAGCCCCCAAGTCCACCCCAAGTGTGGCAAGTGGCCCTTCCTCGAGTTCCTGTGGCCCCTCCGCTCCCCTACTTCAGCAATCTGCTCACGGGTGCAGTACAGGGGCCCATGATGTCTGCCTGTCTCCCACTAGATGGTGAGCCCACAGGGCCCGGCCCCATGTTCACTGCACCCCAGAGAGGTTCAGCATCACCATCACTGTGTGCACAGCACATCACAGCGGCCCAGTCACATGTCCTCTGGGTCACGTGTGACCTAAGAGCTGGAGGGATGACAAGAGGAAGGGAAACAAGGGCTGCGCTGGTTGAATTAGACCAGCAGGAGATGAAAGCCCTTGGGTGAGGACGGAGAGTGGCTCTGGAAAACAGGCCTGACCTACAGCCTGTGCCCGGCCACAGGCCGGCGTGGTGAGAGCCCCTCCTCATGTGCACGGTTGACTGCGGTGATGGGAGCCTGGGGGTTGCCCAGCAACAGCAGACAAGCTGTGGAGGGCACTACTTCCTTGAAGATGATACCCACATCTCTGCTCCTTACTGGCCTTTTCCTCAGTGTTTCCTCACAGCCGATCTTCCTCCCATCCCAGAGAAATGCTGCCAACCCGCAGTGCAAGAGGACAAACTGCCCATCATTCCTTGAGCTCGCACCCTGTCCAGCACACTCTACAGGGATTATAGTCCTTGTGTTCCAGGTTAGGTAACGGAGGCTCAGAGGACATAAGTGACTCACCCAAGTTCCTTACAACTAGCACATGGCCAAGCTGGGATTTGAAATCAAGCCTTGTGTCCTCTGAACACCTGAGACTTTGCACAAGGCCCAGGCTGGGCAACCTGGAAGAAACCGAGTTAACACCCCAGGAAGGCACCCACAACCAAAGAAGGATGGGGCCTCAGCGAACAGATCACCAAGTTCATATTCTAACCCAGAACCGAAAGGGAACGTGGAGACAGTCTTGTGTAACTACCTCTGTTTGTATTTAATTTTATTTTGTGAGCCCTCTGGGTTATGGTCTTAAGATCCATCCCTGTTTCTAAATGAACATCTGGCCTGTTACTTTTAAGTGTTTCCAGTGCTGCATCAACCCTGGTTTACTGCCCACTGCCGCGAGGATGGATGTCCAGACTGCAGTTCACTGCAGACTCCGCCGCACTCACTCAGTCTTGCTTCTGTCTTAAAGGTGAGAAAACGAGGACCAAAGAGCGGGGAATGGCTGGCAGCCATTTTCATCTGTCGTAGCCCTCTCTAGTTAGCTCTGTGGAAACCCGGGGGCATATCTCCCTCCTAATTTTTGCATGTCCTTTAATGACAGGGCTCTGAGTGATATTGTTTCCATGTTCATACCCTTGGCAATGGCGGGGGGGCGGGGGAAGGAGGGCACAGTGCTGGAGCATTCTGATAGGCTGAGCTGGGCCATGTAACCACCTTGGTTATGGGTAGGTTGAGCCATTTCTTACATCCGTACAGGGGACTTATAGGAAGGGGGAAAGGAACATTGAATTCTTCAAAGAAAGGAAGAGTCTTGGCAGAGAAAAACAGCTGGTGTCCACCCACAGCCTCATGGTCACTGCTGGGTTGCGTCAGCTGTGCCAGTCCCAGGGGTAGGCTCCTCTGAGTGGTGGGCACAGTGCAGTCCTCCTAAGAAGCAGGGGTCAGCACGTGGCCCTAGGCTGCCCACCAGGAATGGTTCATCTCCAGCGGTGTGCCACCACACAGGGTGAAGAAACCTGGCCTGATCCCCATGATGTCCCTCTGAGATGCTGAGCAGCAAGAAGCAGGACCCCTTATTTACCATACACCCCTCTCCGCACCTTGGTCCCAGCCGGAGCATGGAGATGGCGAACCTTGGCTGACACCCTCACCACATTGCACACAGCAGGCTCAGGGCAGGGAGAATCTCCAGACCCAGACCCATAAGGGAGCTTCGTTCTTGTCATCTGTCTGGCAACTGTAAATTGGGACTTGCCTTTGACACTTGCCATCTACCTCTACAAGGATTGAATCATGTGCTGCTGAAGCTGCTGATTTTCAACACCTTCTGAAAGGAGTTCAGGGTGGAGAGCAGAAATGAGGCACTCCGCTCAGGGAAAAACTGGCAGGACAGGTCTTCAGATAGATATTTTCAGGAGCCGATTTTATGAGCCCAACTCTTACCTCTTCTCATATCTAGAAAAGTACTAAAATTTTTCATGCTGATGACTGCTCCTGTCACCAGCAGAAACATTCTGGAAAAAAAAAAAAAGTGCTCAATTGCAATTACCCCTGCCCCGTTCACCAAAATCACATACATATGGGCCTTCCCAGTTGCCCCTTTGGAGCAGTTTCTCAGAGCTATCTGAGGTGCTGTCTCCCAGGCTATAGTCCTTGCTTTGCCCCAGATAAAACTTACCTTGCAACTTTCACATTGTACATTTGTTTAAAGTCAGCATCTCAGAACCTAGAGGAAGGAGAGTGACTCCTTAATTCTGGTCCCTCAAGGACTCTGCTGAAATGGCCAAGAAAGGAAGTTGAGGACACACGGTCACCCTAGAACATGGGTGTAGACTAGGCCTGTGTCCACACCCCTCACCCTCTACTGGGCCCAGGGCACACCTGAGACTTGGCACCAGGCCCAGGCAGGGCAATCTGCAGACACAGAACTAATGCCTCGGGAGGTGCCCACAAGCACTGAGGATGGAGGCTCAGTGAGTCAGCCTCCAGCCTGCTCTACCTCCTGTGGGGTGGCTCTGAGTCCCCTCTCCTGGGGCTCCCAGGGCTCTCACAGGGATTAAGTTTTCCTTGACCGCATTGGATACATGGCCATAACACACATTCTAGGAGCTTTCTTCCTTTCTTGACTCATTTCTTCACTCCCTTACCCATGTCCCTGGGATCACTTTTCAAAAAATGACTTACACGCAAATCCTTCTCCAGATCTGTATCCGATTTAAAGGATACTTTCTCAATCTCAAGAATAGTTGAGAAAGTAAATCTGGAAACCTGGAGATGCAGCTATAATAGAGTGGATAACCCTACTCTGGGTTTGGAGTCAGTCTGTGTTTAACCTGCCTCTACTAGTGTGTAAATGTTTAAAATTAAAATGAGTGTTGTTTATAGACTTTAGGAAGTAGATTTCAGGACACGCAGAGCTGGAAAGTCTAGAGACAGGAAGATGTCTCAAAAAGGATGGGAGACTTTTACAAATTCTGAGAATATACAAATAATTCCTTCCTCAGAGGCAAAAAGGACAAAGGGCAAAAGAAGCCTTGTGGTAGGCTGAGAACAGAGACTCCACCCCCAGCCTGTAAGACAGGTATTGGGAGAACACACTTGCTAATATCCCCAGGACAATAGAAGGGGCTTTGTTAAAGTCCTTCCACAAGAATTGGACATTAAGGAGATCAAACCAGTCCATCCTGAAGGAAATTAACCCTGAATATTCATTGGAAGGACTGATGCTGAAGCTGAAGCTCCAATACTTTGGCTACCTGATGCGGAGAGCTGACTCACTGGAAAAGACCCTGAAACTGGGAAAGATTGAGGCAGGAGGAGAAGGGGGCGGCAGAAGATGAGATGATTGGATTGCATCACTGACTCAACAGACATGAGTTTGAGCAAACTCAGGGAGATGGTGAAGGACAGGGAAGCCGGGTGTGCTGTAGCCCCAGGGTCGCAGAGAGTTGGACACGACTCAGAGACTGAATAACAAGCACAAAAGCATGAATTGGAGGAGGAAGGGACAAGCTGGTGCTTGTGGCAGAGAGGGGCTTTCCAGGTAACAACAAGAAAACAGAACTGCAGAACCCCTCTTTCACTCCTATCTTTCCTACCAAAGCAAAGGCCGTAGAGCACGGAAGGTAAGAACAGACTGAGCTAAGAGAAACTCACACACAACTGCAGCCCAGGTGCTGGGGCTTGACAGGATTGCAGGCCGGTAGACTCGGTGAGGCTGGGCTTGACTCCCCAGCTGACCGATCTCCATCCTGAGGGCAGTCGGCAGGTAGCAGCTGAGGGTGGGCTGCAGGAGCCTGCGCTTCGTTTGAGCATGTTTTCCACAAAACACGACAATCCCAAGCACAGTGCTTGTCACAGAGAAGGCTCCAAACCCAGGATATTTTCTGGGTCAGGAAGACTCCCTGCAGAAGTGAACGGCTACCCACTCCAGTATTCTTGCCTAGAGAATTCCATGGATAAAGGAGACTGGTGGGGTCGCAGAGTCAGACACAGCTGAATGACTGAGCACATAAAAAGCCCCATTAGGTTGTCACAGCTGGGTGTGTGTGGTGCTATTGACATCCAGTGGTCAGAGGCCAGGGATGCTGCTTAACTTCCTACAATGTGCAGGATAGCCCCTACCACAAAGGATTATCTGTTCCAACATGTCAACAGAGCTAAGGTTGGGAAACCCAGCTCCAGATGAATGACTGCTGAATGAATGAGGAGTTGGTGAGCGCCTGCAGATGTGCAGGTGATTAAGACACAGTATCTCCCCTCAAGAGCTTATACTTCAGTACAAGAGCTAGAGGCAGGTGGCTGTATAACAACAAGATGTTCTTTCATGGAGGGGACACGAGAACAGAGATAAAGGAATCACCTGTCCGACTAAGCAAAGGTGCCATGCGAGCTGGGCTTTGAAAGATAAAGCTTGGTCAAGACACAACGTGGAAATGAAGGGTGAGCAGAGGCGTGACATGCGCCTGGTGTGTTGGGGGCACCACAAGTAATCCAGTGTGACTGGTGTGCAGGGTTCTTAAGGAAGAACTTTGGGGACCAGGTAAGGGTGCCAGTGCCATTGACTCTCTCTGTGTTACAGGCACAGGGTTAAGAAAGTTGTTAGGCAGATGGTAACATGGTCAGAATCATCTAGGGAAAATAAGAATATATGCATTATCTCTTTGGTTAAAAAGAAACCTTTTATGTAAAGAATTAGTATAACATTAATCTCATTCACAAAGCCACCAGGATGATCTCACAAAAAACACAGCAGAATATGCTAGAACCTCCTAAAGCACACCAGAACCCTCTGCCCCACCCACCCTCCTCAGTCTCACCCTTTGCCCTGTATATGCACCAGATTTTTTTAAGTGTATGATTCAGTAATTCTCAGTGAATTTGCAGAGCTGTGTAACCATTACCATAATCAGGTTTTAGGACATTTTTACTACCTCAGAGTCCCACGTGGGTGTTTGTAGTCAATCCCCATTCCTACCTCTGGCCCCAGGCAACCACTGGTCCGCTTTATGTCTCTATACATTTGCTATTTTTTAGGCATTTCGTATAAATGGAATCACACAACGTAAGGTCTTCTGGCTCTAGCTCCATTCACTCAGCATCATGTTTCGAGGCTCCTCACACGGGAGCATGAATCAGCAGTCTGTTCCTTTTTATTGCTGAATGATACTCCAGTCAGATGTCTGTTTCAAAGAAGGATGCTGGTTCTAGAAGGTAAGATGGGTAGAGGAGGAAGAAATAGAAGCCAAGGCACAAGCTAGAAGACCCTGGTGGTTGTTCCGGCTGGAGACCAAGGAGGCCTGAGTTGGCCGAGTAGCAGCAGGCATGGAGAGAAGAAGGGAGGGAAGTGACAGGGTCTGCACACAATTTGCTCACGTGAGCTGGATGGAGAAGGTGAGAAGCCTGGGTGAGGTCCAGATTCCCAAGGGATAAGGAAGGGGCAAGTGAGTGGATAGCACCTCTGGGCAGATTGATACCTGGCTAAAGGGACCAAGTGTTCACAGATCCAGCCAGCCCTGAGCAGCCTCCTGGCAGCCTGCTGAGAGGTTGGGTCCTTGAGCCATTGGGATGATGACACTGAAAACATGCCTGTCCCTGTGCTGATGGCGCAGAGCTGTGAGGGACAGAGAATTTGTGAAGACTCAATTCAAAAAATCTTGGCGGGCTCAAATGATGGGCCATGGCAGAATCTGGGCAGCTCTGTGGTAGTGAGACCTACAAATGCCGGTGGACTCTGGTTTTCTGCAGACCCATCTATCCTCCCGGCATGCTGTGAGCTGTAGGAACAAAGACAGTGCCTGAGGATACAAGGAGGATCTCATGAAAATGACCCCAATAGCTGGCTTTGGTTGTCAGGGCCTCCTCTTGTCAGCTTCCTATGGGAACAAGGAGCTCCTTTGCTTCACAAGACGGTTTGCCCTGCCTGAAACTCCCGAAGGCCCCCAAGTCCCCACATGAAGGGTGACAGCTTTCCTCACTGCTCCTCTAGTGCCCCTCCATTGAACAACAAGCCCAGCTTCTCTCTCCATGGGATGCTGAAAAGATGGGGATCTCATGTCCCTGCTTCCTGATCTTTATTTTGGTGTTTCTCCCAATAAATTCTGCTCCTTAACCCTCAGTGTGTATTGTGCAAGAGTTTATGATGCTATTAATCACAGTAGCAACTAACAACACAATAGGGGTTTCTTCACTTTTGAATCCATGCTCTGCCAACAGAGCGTCCAGCTCTTTGTGACCCCATGGACTGCAGCATGCCAGGCTCCTCTGCTCTCCACTGTTTCCCAGAGTTTGCTCAAATTCATGTCCATTGAGTCAGTGATGCTTCTAACCACCTCATCTTCTGTTCTCCCCTTCTCCTTTGCCTTCAGTCTTTCCCAGCATCAGGGTCTTTTCCAATGAATCAGCTCTTCACATCCAGTGGCCAAAGTATTGGAGCTTCAGCTTCAGCAACAGTCCTTCCAATGAATATTCAGGGTTGATTTCTTTTAGGATTGACTGGTTTGATCTCCTTGCAGTCCAAGGGACTGTGTTTGATTAGTAGCTATGGACAAATAAAAGCACAGACCACTTGGATGATAGGTACCTGCCTTAAAAGCAATTGGTTCAGAATTCCAGGTGTTAAGCAAAGATCCTATCACCGCACTCTATTCGAGTCCCAGCTCTTGGAAACTGGAGATCTGATAACATTTACTGTAATTTCCAATTATAAAAGTAGCATATGCTCTCCGAGGCAGATTTGGACACTATAAGCAATGTTAACTTTTTGATTGATTTCTTTCTCGATACAGAAGGAATGTTCCGAATATTTATTCATTCATACATATACATAGGATACATACACACATACCACAGATCTTCACTACATAATTGGGATCAACAGGAGGATTTAAATTTCAACTTAAAAACATCTTTCTGTCATTAAAACTCTTTGGAAACACCCTTTTTAACCCGGGCGGGGTAGTCTATCACGTGTAGGTTACACGATTTATTTGCCCATTCCCCTCTCACTGACCTTGTTGGTTGCTCTGGGTCTGGGGGCTGGCTTCGGTGATGCCTAAGTCTGCCAGTCCCAGGTGGGGCTCCAGTCCTTCCCCAGCCACGTGATTGTTATGCTTTTTAGCCCACCTCGCTCAGCACCTGCAAACTCTCCTGTTCTGGCTACCTTGCTCAGGTTGATGTGCAACCTTAGCCCTGACCCCGCTCCCCACCCAGGGGCCAGTTCTTCCCCAGTTTCCCATTTCCTCCCTGCCAGCTAGTAGGCCATGGTGGTGCTTGTTCCTGGCTCTCTCCTGCCATCTCCTGCCCACTCGCAATATCTCTAGTATCCTAGCTTCACTCTTACGATGCTGGGCCAATTGGGAAAGGACAGGTCTAAATCAAAAGAACCATTTAACAGGTTTAATTGTAAAATCCCATACTTATTTGTTCTCAATTATCTGCAGAGTAACACTATGAAAGGCCTGATTTAACTGTATCTGAAGGAAGCGAGGGTTCATTCCCTGGGTTAGGAAGATCCCCTAGAGGAGGAAATGGCAACCCACTCCAATATTCTTGCCTGGAAAATCCAATGAACAGAGCCTGGCAGGCTACAGTCCATGAGGTCACAAAACGCCAGACACAACTGAGTGACTGAGCAGGAGCACAAAAAAACAGTCCTAGAGGCTTTACTTGGTAATAAGCCCTCTAAGAATCACTAATGGAATGTGGCTGTCGAGAAAAGAAAGTCATACCATTTCCAGTCACCTTTATGTACTATTTTGGGACTCAGGATCACCAGGGGGATGTCTTGGGAAGGCAGATTTCAGGTTAAAATAAGGAAAAAGCTTTGTAACAGGAGCCGTCCTCCAATGAAATGAACTGGCAGTGACTGTTAATGTTAAGAAAAGATGGGATCCCTTATGCCTCCAAGATTTTATTGCTGCCCACACAAACTCATTACACACGCTTCTTAAGTGACTGCAGGGAGATTGAACACCCACGCTAGCAGTGGGAGGTGTGAGCTCTGGGTTTACATGTGAGCCTTCATTATGCAGTTTGTTCCCTGCCATCACTGAGAAGATTTCAAAGGCTAAGTGAGGCGTGTGGTAGCTCCCTGGGGTGGTAGCTCCCTGGGGTGGGTCCCGGGCAGGCCCTGAGGCCAGCTTTCCACTGCTGCTAGGCTTTGGCACTGCGAGGCAGCAGCCAGTCTCATGAGCTAGGATAATGGTACCTTGGGTGGTGGTGGGGAAGAGAGTGTCCTTCCTTCTCCCCAGCCTGGGCAGGCCGTGCCACAGGCCCCACCCTGCCTTCCCATCCACCCCAAGATGCTCTGCTGCTATCACTGTACCTGTGCTCGTGCTTAGCCACTACGCCATGTCTGACCCTTTTGCGACCCCATGGATTGCAGCCTGCCAGACTCCTCTGACCATAGCATTTCCCAGGCAAGAATACTGCAGTGGATTGCCATCTCCTACTCTATATCAAATCTGTGTCTCCTGCATTGGCAGGCAGATTCTTTACCTCTCGGCCTTCTTGGAAGCCCTGTCTACATTCATATAACCCACAGCAGCTCCAACAGACACTTGCCTGCTACTCACTGAACACAAATTTCCTTCCTCTAGGCCTATTGTGTGGGTAAGTCTGCAGGGGAGGTTCATGAGTGCATAAGGGAAAGGCTCCATTTCCCTTGGCGAGAGGGAGCAAGACAGCAAAGTCTTCAAGTGCCAAGGCAGAGGACATGTGAAAGGATGTTTGTGCCAGACAAGAGCAAGTGCAAAAGCAGAGGGGGCGGAGTGGCTTGGGCTGGGGACTGGGGAAGAAATCATTCAATATGGCAAGTGGCTTAGTCTGGCTCGGGCTGAGGTGATGCAAAAAACAGTGGGTGAGAGTTGAAGCTGGAGAGGTAGTTGGGGCTCCAAATAAGAACAGCCATACTAAGGAACCTGGATTCCAGACTGAAGGATGTGGGGAGCTACTGTCAGAGAACAGTACTAAAACCCTGAGAATTCAAGGACTGTGAGGTGTGTGGCTCCTTTTAAGAGCAATGACCAGCTGAAAGAAAGACTGAACGGCTCTGAACCCTAAGTTCTCGATTTTTATAAGCTCACCTTGCCAACAGTGACCAACCAGAGGCTTCATGGAGCACCCTGTGGAGAGCGTGGTGTTTCGTCCTCACTGATACACGCTTGGATTTGTGTCCACGCACATGATGCCTCTGCTAGTACAGCCATCTGTGGACTCACCTTCTACACATTCTCAGGATCAAAGACCACCTTGCTTCTAAGGAATCCATCCTTTGTGCAAAATTAGGAAGTTGGTTGATAGATCTCAAGTTTTTCAAAAGTTTTTACCATGTACCAAATTATTCAGAGGCAACTGGCTTTATTGTTGTCGTTTAGTTGCTAGGTTGTGTCCAAGTCTTCGCTACCCCATGGACTGTAGCCCACCAGGCTCCCCTGTCCATGCAATTTCTCAGGTAAGAATTCTGGAGTGGGATGTCATTTCCTTCTCCAGAGAATCTTCCTGACCCAGAGATCAAACTTGCATCTCCTGCACTGCAGGCAGATTCTTTCCCACTGAGCTACCTGGGAAGCCCCACTGGCTTTATAGAAGGGAATAAAACTCAAGTTGTAATGCCACTGGAGAGATGACCCCTGAGGTTACCACGTTGACTTACAGCATATGATACATGCCTTGAACCAGCAACCAATACACAGGGCCAGGAACCAAGCCACGGGTGTGGAGGTGCTCGCCTGTCACTTTCATAACTAATGATTCCCCAAACTTTTGCTTCCCATCCCTATAACTCAGGACTCTGTTTGTTTAGTGACTTTAGTCTTGAGAGAATCTTTCCATGAGGAGACAAAAATAAAGGTTTCAAAGACTTGGCTGTTTCACCTCCTCATACTACTGTGGCGTTGTAACATAGTGTGTAACGCAACGATTTGGAACACACTGTGCATGGAATTCTCCAGGCAAGAACACTGGAGTGGGTAGCCATTCCCTTCTCCAGGGGATCCCCAACATCTACTACATAATTCAGGAAGAGAAAAGTATAGATGTAACTTAGAAGATCCCCTGGGACTTCTCTTAAAAATGAATGAAAACAGTAATCGATGACATTGAATTGTATTGTTTGCCAATTTCCTTAGAGTAAAACCTCCTACTGTGGCCAATTTCAAAGCATCAGTATGGCATTACAGCATTCTGAACATGCAGTGAAGATAAACAGTAGCCCACCATTATGCGGTTTTTATACAATACATACAAAATAGATAATAGTAAAATAACTAGAAAGTGATGAACTTGGGGTATTTATTACATTGTTTTTAATATAATTTATTTGATTGTGAGGGCTTCCCACAGGAGACACAGGTTCAATCGTTGGGTCAGGAAGATGCCCTGGAGGAGAAAATGGCAACCCACTCTAGTATTCTTGCCTGGGAAATCCCATGGGCAGAGGAGCCTGGCAGGCTATAGTCCATGGAGTCGCAAAAGAGTTGAACACGACTTAGCAACTAAACACCAAAGTCCCACAATAACACATCATCTCTTAAGGAAAACCAGGGTACAGTACAATCGGTGACTGCCTCAGGCCTCTGACCAACTCTGTTCTCAAGTGGAGGTGGGCTTAATTTGTTATCTTCTTCTTCTGCAGCAGGAGAGAGAAATATGGAAGGAGGATGAAGCCGAGGAGGAAAGCAGCGGGCAATCTCGTCAACAGAGAGCTGGAGGCTGTACTCCTACGTCACGCGCCGGTTTTCTCTCCAGACCAGGGCAATTACATGAGAACTGACCAAGTAGGAGAGTCGCAGAGTCACTGTAACTGCTCTGGAATCTCTGCATGCTACAGAATCCAGAATCCTTCTCTTGACATTTCAGCTGGAGCTGACAGCTGCCCCTAGTGGCGCCATATGTCAGCGGGGACATGGCCCCAATTGAATCAGGCACCGAGGACTTTCCGAATCACCATCCAGCTAGCTCTGATGTCTCACCCAGTTATTTTTAACACTAATATATTCCACATTTTACAAGAGTTGAGTTTGAGAGGGATTTACTTATAACATTGCAACAGGGGTTTACTGGATTGGACACTAGAGGGAAGTTGGTGAATACTTGTATTTTGTTGGCTTGATTTTGGGCTTCGCAGAATTTGAAACCATATCTTTAACTAGGAAACTCCCACTGTATGAATCTTAGTATGAGGTGGTGCTGATGATGCCCTCAACTCATCTTCCCAGCCTCCCTCACAATTAGCAGGTTAGGGGCGGCTGGGATGCAAACCTGCCTGGGGTCTGGCACTGAGTGACAGTAACAGCGGCATCTCCACCAAACCAATTCTGCAACGTGATTTGGCTGTACAGCCTTCAGATTCTGTCTTTCCATCTTTCCAGTGATTCCATGAGCTTCCTAGTATTTGTTTCAATAAATTACCTTTCATCTTGGGCGTCCCAGGTGGCGCTAGTGGTAAAGAACCCACCTGCCAATGCAGGAGATGTAAGACATGCGGGTTCAGTCCCTGGGTCGGGAAGATCTCCTGGAGGAGGAAATTACCCATGCCAGTATTCTTGCCTGAAGAATCCCACGGACAGAGGAGCCTGGTGCACTACGGTCCATGGGGCTGCCAAGTCAGTCTGACCCAACTGAAGCGACACACGCCTTTCTTCTTAAATGAGGCAACTGTTCTTGTGACTAAAACCCTCGGTTGATATCATATAAATAATTCTCGGGGGAAGTAGCAGAGTCTTATTCTAACTTTTGAACTAACGACCCAGGAAGTAGGGCCATCCACTAACAGAGTTCTGTGCGTATGGTGGGTTGAAGCGAAATGATGAGCCACTTTGAACAACTCTGAAATCCTTTTTGAATGAGTCTGTTTCCAGCATCAATTTCCTACTTCTTTGGTGAGCTCTTTGAACTCTCTCTGCCTTTAATCTCCTCCTGTCATATGGCTTGTCTTCCAGCCACCATTGTAGAGGCTGGAAGGGAGCTCTTATACGCAAAGTGGCTTGATTCTCCCCTGTATTTTTCCTCTCTGTTAATACGTGTAAGCAGGGACTGACTCCTTAACACCAGTGGTGAGGGGTTTGGGGACATGCATACCAGCACACAAACATCTCAAACCAAACTGAGTCAGAAAAAAAAACCCTGAAGTTCATGATTCAGAAAAACCAACAATCATCCTAGGAGTAGAACTTTTCATAAAACTTTCATGCCAAGAAGAGCTGTTGTAATAATCAAGCATTTCTCTTCCCATTCAGGTCTGGATATCAAGTCACACCAATCATCAAGAGTATACCTAGGAACCAGAACAAAATTTTTGCTTACATCCATACATTTCACAAAACTTTATAAATTCTCATCATTAAATACATCCCAGAAAAACCCATAGATAATATCTAACATGACCATATACACACACATGCATACGGTATCCAGTAAGACAAAAAGGCTTTCTATATAAAGACAAGTCTCAACTTCCAGCTAAGCTCACCCATTTCTAAAAGACATCCCTCACTTGATCTAAAGCTAATTTCTTCCCCCAGGACTTTAATCTCTTCTCCTACATGATGCCATTTTAGAAGATTCTCAGCAGACTTTGCACTTTGAAATTCTAATGTGCAGTTTTTCCATCATGGGCCCTGGCTTTTCCTGTTGACCGGCATAGCCAAGGCATAAACTGGGAA
The DNA here is from genome assembly GCF_001704415.2 of Capra hircus. Classification (NCBI taxonomy): domain Eukaryota; kingdom Metazoa; phylum Chordata; class Mammalia; order Artiodactyla; family Bovidae; genus Capra; species Capra hircus. The sequence continues at coordinate 83,713,231 of NC_030817.1, read as the reverse complement.
GTCCATGCTCTTGAATATACCCCCGTTCAAATGCAGAAGAGAAAGGATACGGGCCACTGCTGAATGTTTTCACTGTAACACAAAATAACAGAAAAAGTTCTTTGACCTAGTCAGGTGCTAAAGGTGCTATCCTTTGGATTACAGTAGTAGCCCAGGGAAAAACACAGAAAACCCTAACAGAGCCACTCTTTTCTTTGAACTTCAGAAAGCTCAGAGCCAACTCTGCAGGTCAAGTTTAGTTATGCTATGAGGACATTACCCTCATCTTTCTCTTCACCCTCAATTTCCTAATATAATTTTACCTTGCCATATATATTTCTTATTTTTCTGAAAAACAAGGGGAATTTATTTTTACCATATTTAAATTTCAAATAATTACAGAGTCACTGAAAGCTTTAAAGGTATTAGAGAGGTCCTGCTTTTCATTTCCCAAGAGCAGGAACCACACAGCCCTGGCTCTGCCACATTCCGATGGAAGGCCCCTGGGATCAGCTTTCCTTGTCCTGAGAAACCTACGTGCTGAGGCAAACCAGGCCTGAGAACTGCACATGGCTAGGTGGTTTTAGCTGTTTCAAAACAAGTGTTTAAAAGCTCAAGAGATTTGACAATGCGGATCTGGACTGTAATTCCGCAGCCAGGCCCCTCGGGATGCAGACCCTGTGTCTTGCATTCTGTATGTTTTCCTTCCTACACCCTATTCATTCTTTTTTCTACATTCCCTTGATGCTTTCTTCATAAGACTTTTTTTTTTTCGAAAGGGTAGAAGCCTTCAGTGAATTTTTCTGTATTTTTAGCTGTTTAGCTTTGTCTTATGTTTGACCAAGAAGAACCGAAACCAAAAAAGCCCCAAAGAGCAGGGCAGCCTGTTTGGATAATAGGCATTTTTGCTTGTATGTTTATTTCCAAGATCCTCACTTGACTGAGGGGCATGGAGATTAAAGGTTTCATTCTATACCATCTTGTATGCTTTGAATTTTAAACCCTATGCCTGTTATTAATTTTTTGTTTGTTTGTTTACAAAGGTATACTTCATCAACTTGTTGTAGGTCATAGTCTAAGAAAAAAAGGTTTTCTGGGAAACAAAGATTATAGTATATTTTCTAGTATATTTTCCCCAAAGTCATACAGATGTAAATGATACTCATCAGTTCATTCAGTCCCATGTAATCAATTCCTGTTGGTCCAGATGAAGTAATCAGGGTTTTCAGCAGAGTTTTGTCGTTTGTTGGGCTTTCCAGGTGGTGCAGGGGTAAAGAATCTGCCTGCCAATGCCAGAGACAAGAGTTCAATTCCTGAGTCAGGAAGGTCCCCTGGGGTAGAAAATGGCAACCCGTTCCAGTATTCTTGCCTGGAAAATTCCATGGACAGAGGAGCCTGGAGGGCTACAGCCCAGGGTGTCACCAACAGTCAGACACGACTGAGCACAGCACAAGCTGCTTTTCACTTACCTAGTTTCTTCCAACGGTTACACTTCACATAAATATAGTAAAACACCAAAACCAGGCACTTGATATCAGTACAATGTGTGTGTAAAACTCTAGGAACAGTGGAAACAGTGTCAGACTTTATCTTCTTGGGCTCCAAAATCACTGCAGATGGTGACTGCAGCCATGAAATTAAAAGACGCTTACTCCTTGGAAGAAAAGTTATGACCAACCTAGATAGCATATTCAAAAGCAGAGACATTACTTTGCCAACTAAGATCCGTCTAGTCAAGGCTATGGTTTTTCCAGTGGTCATGTATGGATGTGAGAGTTGGACTGTGAAGAAGGCTGAGCACTGAAGAATTGATGCTTTTGAACTGTGGTGTTGGAAAAGACTCTTGAGAGTCCCTTGGACTGCAAGGAGATCCAACCAGTCCATTCTGAAGGAGATCAGCCCTGGGATTTCTTTGGAAGGAATGATGCTAAAGCTGAAACTCCAGTACTTTGGCCACCTCATGTGAAGAGTTGACTCATTGGAAAAGACTCTGATGCTGGGAGGGATTGGGGGCAGGAGGAGAAGGGGACAACAGAGGATGAGATGGCTGGATGGCATCACAGACTCGATGGACATGAGTCTGAGTGAACTCCGGGAGTTGGTGATGGACAGGGAGGCCTGGCATGCTGCGATTCATGGGGTCGCAGAGAGGTGGACGCAACTGAGTGACTGAGCTGAGCTGAACCCCCACTGCGAGCACAATACAGAAGTGTTCCATCCCCAGGGATCTCCCGTGTGCAACTTTCAGTCGCGCTCCGTCCCTCCACTGGCCCTAACCCCTCGCAACCATTAATGTGTTCTCCATCATTACAATTTGGTCATTTTGAAAATGGTATATAATCCAGAATGCCCAATGCCTGGCAACCTCTGATTTGTTCCCATTGCTATAATTTTGTCATTTTGAAAATGTTGTATAATTGGGCTTTGTAGTCAGCAAAGGTGAATGAAATTTTGAAGTACAATTATTTGTTTACTCATCTCTTTTTCTCTACTACTACTACTAAGTCGCTTCAGTCATGTCTGACTCTGTGCGACCCCATAGAGGGCAGCCCACCAGGCTCCCCCATCCCTGGGATTCTCCAGGCAAGAACACTGGAGTGGGTTGCCATTTCCTTCTCCAATGCATGAAAGTGAAAAGTGAAAGTGAACTCGCTCAGTCGTGTCCGACTCTTAGTGACCCCATAGACTGCAGCCCACCAGGCTCCTCCGTCCATGGGATTTTCCAGGCAAGAGTACTGGAGTGGGGTGCCATTGCCTTCTCTTTTTCTCTAGATCATTTCAATTTTCTACTTTATTTGCACATTCACTTTTTCAAGTGGAAGAGTCTGGGCTGGGGTCGCCGCCACTTGGAGAGAGATTTTTTTTGAGCACCTCTTCTGTCCAATAGAGCTTCCCTGGTTGCTCAGCCGGTAGAGAATCTGCCTGCACTGCAGGAAGCTGCCTGCAGCGTTAGAGACCAGGTTCGATCCTTGGGTCTGGAAGATCTCCTGGAGAAGGAAATGGCAACCCACTCCTGTATTCTTGCCTGGAAGGTTCTGTGGACAGAGGAGCCTGGTGGCTATACAGTCCTTGGAGTTGCAGAGTCCGACACAACTTAACAACTAAACCACCACCCCTGTCCAGTAGCTTATAAGTGGTTCAGGAGATATTAATAAAAATCAGTAAAACTTATTTTGAACTTCCGTCTTCCTGAAGGTGAGAGGATAAATTCCTGTTGTTTGAAACCACTGCACACGGCAGTTTGTTACAGTCATCGAAAGATGCCAATAGGACAACTCAGACAGTGCCTTTTTGATTCAAGGCAAGTACTCAAGAAATGTTCTGTGAACTTCTTTGTATTCAGAATAAAAGGAAAAACTCTTCCAAAAGCTAATTCCTGGAAGGCTTCATGGGAGTGAATTTCATGGGAGTTTAAGTTATTCCTTAAAGAACTGGGTAAGTTGTACAGGGAAGAAGTGGAGTGAGAGATCATTTTAAGTGGGAGGAATACAATGGGGAAAGCAAGGAGGCAGGCAAGCCTGGGACTCTGAGGGCAACGACCCTGGCCCATTTATCTGGGATAGAAGAAGGCCCTTATGGGGAAAAGTGGGGAAAGTATTGCAGTACAAACGCCCTGGTTTCCCCAGCCTATGTGTGGGTTTTCACCGGATTTCCTCCAATACAACCAATCTTCTCAATAATCTTACAGATTATTTGTCTAAGACCTGACTGTAAGCAGTGGTATTCTGTGGTGTGCTGTCATAATCCAAGTGGGTTCTCTTGGATTCCCTACCAGAAAGCTATCTGGAGCGAAGCAGGAAAGAACCTTTTTCCTCCCCTAGGAAATGGCTCCATGAATTACTGATCAACTGTTTACCATTGTCTTAGTTACCATAACTCACAGAGTCCATTCATTGGCTTAGCATAGATCTGGTAATGCACACAGCAAACTGATGGACTTGCCACCTGTCTCCAAGGACTCTGACGTTCACGTCACTCCCAGCACTCCAAAAGCAAATTCAGTCAGCTCTGTCGTATCCAGTATTCTGCCCAAGCTCTGTTAATGAGGACGTCAGTGCATCTAGAGCATAATGATAATTAGTGTCTGGGCTGTTGCTGATGATCCTGAAATACAATAAGGTCTTGACAGCCCTATGGATTCTCAAAGGCAAAGTCAAATTACTTCGATACACTTGCTTCTTTACCAAAATTCTACATTAACCAGAGCATTCCATCTCCTGCTCACATTAAAGGACAGAGTTTTCCATAATGATGGTTCTAATCAATAGGTTTACCCCAATCTCTGCCTATTTATCCAATATTATCTTTTATCTTTCTTAGAGTAACTGCCAAAAGGTTTGGAACTTGAGATAACACATCGATTTTTCAAGTGGAGGTTAACAGATATGTAGACCCATGAAACATAATAAAGATTAAAAAATAGCCCCAAATAGAAACTTATTGCACTTTTGAATGGAAAAAAACAATATTATTGCATTGAAGAAGAAAAATAACTGAATTAATTAGACAAACTGGATAGAAATATGGATAATAAACTGAATCTGTTCCTCATGTGATAGCATTAAAAAGTACAAATGGCTTGTTTAATATAAACAACAATATAATTAAGAACTAAATAAAATATAGATCCATATGTTGAGAAAGCCTAAGGTATGATATCAGTGCCAGAAACCATGAAAGACTGACCAATTTGAACACAAAATCTAAACTTGCGAATGAGAGAGAAAAGCCAAGTTAAGAGGAAAATAACAAAATCAGAGGGGAAAAATTACAGCCTATTTTGTAAAAAATTAACATCCTTTTGAAGGTGATTCTTAGGTTAAATTTAACCATAATGTAAACTTAAAGGAGTTGAAAGCAAATGCTTGCCCACATAGTCCAATTCAATTAAGCACTCTTAACTTCAGACTCTTCAAACAATGGTAGGAAGCCTATTTATTGGATTCCCTGATCAAAGAAGGAAGTGCCCCCAAATCCTGTACTATTATTGTTTTACAGGATAGTCTTCCTTGGAAAGGACACATACCGGAAGACTGAAAAAGAGACAACAAAGCATTAACCATGGCTATAGCAAGGTTTGGAAGGGTTGGAGGGGTGAATTTTTTTTTTTCCTTTTTCTTGTCTGTATTTTCTAAAAGTTTCAAATTGAATATATGTTGTTTTGGAATAAGGGGGAAAACGTTTACTCAGCCCTGATTCTTATTTGCAAGCAACAAAACTCAATTCCGGCTGTTTTAAGTAACTAGAGGATTTATTAAGAATGCACTGGATTTAAAAATTGTTTTAAATAATAATTTTTAAAATGCATTTGGAAGCTCATTGAGTTATAGAGAAGGTGGAAACCAGACTTGGGCCTAAGTGGACAGAAAAATCTTCCAAATCATATTTGAAAGTCTGAGAAGACAACAGTGGGCCCGTCAAGGACTAGATGGTAATCTTTGGGATTATCCCCATCTCAGCACCAGGAACTTGTCTTGGAGCAAACTCAACTGTCCCTGCAACCAGAAAGAGAGACCAGTGCCATCTCCCCCTCTTACTTTTAGTCCCCTAGTCAAAGTCAAGGGCACAGCTGGCAAAATGACCTGCCTTGGGTCACGTGCCTGCATACAGGATGCTGGGGAAAAGCAAACCCTTGGCATCTGTAGCCTGTATAGTGGGTGGATATCTCTTTATCTCGTTAAGATACATGAGGCAGAGAATGCCCTAGACATGGAAAAGTGGCTCATAGGCTGGTGGCCAAGGGAAACGTAATTGGCCACTACATAATACATCTTGGAGATTTTCATCAAAAATATAGAGGGAAGTAGGAATCTGAAAAGCAACAGTAGTTTAGAGGGAATTGTGATGGGGTGACTCAGGCAGCCAAGATGTCCCCTCATGTGACAGATTATCTCCTCTCCCCTTAAAAATAGAATTTCTCCCAGTAATTTTATTACTGTCTCAAAGACTATCTGCTAATTAATACATTATTTGGGGTTAAACATACCTTTTTTAAGTAAACAATTTACTTATCTAGTAGTTGACATGTTATCAATAATTTACAAATATGTTCACTTGGTCATACTGCTTTTTTAACTCCTGTCTCTGAAAGCTTCACCATTACTTTTCTTGGAATAGAGGTGAGGGAGATAAAGGAAAATTGGAGACCATGTGAGGCCTGGATAAGGGGGTGCAAAATGGAGGGTACAGGGTTTGGTGAGAGCATAGGAGGCCAGAAAGGACACGGGCAGTGAACACACAAAAAGAGTGGAATGGAAGGCAAAAAATACCGCAGACAGACAGCAACTTTAAAAATTTGTTTGCAGTATCTGTCAACCAAGAAAAAGGAGCGAGCCATCTGTTAGAATGGCCATCACTGAAGAGTCTACAAATAGCAAATGTTGGAGAGGGTGTGGAGAAAAGGGAACCCTCATACACTGTTGGCGAGACTGTAAATTGATGTAGGCCCTATGGAAAACAGCATGGAGATCTCTTAAAGAACTAAAAATAGAACTACCATATGATCCAGCAATCCCACTCCTGGGCATATATCCAGGAGAGATAAAAGCTCTAATTCTAAAAGATACATGTACCCCAGTGTTCATAGTAGCACTCTTTATAAAGGCCAAGACGTGGAAGCAACAAAAGTGCTCATCAACAGATGATTGGGGGTCTTCCCAACCCAGGGAGCAAACCCAGGTCTCCCACATTGTAGGCGGATTCTTTACCAGCTGAGCCACAAGGGAAGCCCAAGAACGCTGGAGTGGGCAGCCTACCCCTTCTCCAGCAGATCCTCCTGACCCAGGAATAGAACCAGGGTCTCCTGCATCGCTGGCGGATTCTCTATCGACTGAGCTACTAGCGAAGCCATATACAAATGAATCTATATACAAACAAACAGACTCACAGACATAGAAACCTTGCGGTTACCAAAGTGAAAGTGAAGTCGCTCAGTCGTGTCCTACTCTTTGCGACCTCATGAACTGTAACCCACCAGGCTCCTCAGTCCATGGAATTTTCCAGACAAGAGTACTGGAGTGGGTTGCCATTTCCTTCTCCAGGGGATCTTCCCAACCGAGGGATCAAACCCGGGTCTCCTGCGCTGCAGGCAGACGCTTTACCGTCTGAGGCACCAGGGAAGCCCCATCCGGTACGGGATTAACAGAAACTATGTATAAAATAGGTAAGCAATAAGAATTTACTGTATAGCACAGGGAATTACCCACAAATCATGTAATCATCTACAAGGGAACATAATCTGGAAAAATACAGAATCACCACGCTGTCTACCTAAAACTAACACAATATTGTAAATCAACATTAGTTCAATAAAAATATAAGGTGAAAGAAAAATACGAATTCTTCCTCATGGATTCAGTCATATAGGGTAATTATTCCAAAATTTAAAAGTTATTACAAAATAGCTTAGATTTTTACCGTCAGATCTGATGGAAGCACTTAGGAAGATGCACCCTGTTCGCCCCACTGCACGTGCCCTGGAGTTTTCATTCCAGTTTGAAATGACATGCTGGACACATGGGGGAAAGGCCGGCCAGCTTCAGAACCAGAAATAACTGCTCTACCTAGCGGATACGGTGTCTCACATGTGTGATGTCCACTTCCTAACACTGGCTGCTAGAAAGTTCCGTCAAATTGAGGCCAGTTCCAGAAATGTAAGAATATTATAGTGTTTGTGGCATGTTTTCTAGATTCCAAGTTTTTTCTTGTTTTTCCTGTCTTTTTAGTATTTACCACTCCTCTTTCCCTCTCATATTAAGAAAAAAATTGCAAGCCACCTTAAAATCTTTTTTTGTAATGAGGTAGGGCAAAAAGTAATAAATATGCATATTGACATTTGCTTGGGAACTTAAAATGTAAATTCAACGCACCAGCTCCCTATTCTGGTTAGACATCAGATCACAATTAAATCTTCCTCAGATTCTCTGTTGTCCTGGAAACTGCTCTCCGCTCAGAGAACACAGAGGGTGATATCGCCCAAAAGGGTCTGTGGAAGGAGAGCAAGAGCATATTAAGGAGTTCTTCCTCATGTTCATAACCACACAAGCTGTGGCAGAATGGTAGCATGGAGCGGAGCCCTCCTCAGGTTACTCCCGTTGCTGTGATGTAGTCGGGCTTTGCTGCAGTTAAGTGGCTATGTACGTTATAATAACAAGATTGGCTATGGCACACCAAAAATATTGACAATGAATAGTACTTTGGATAATCACAGATTGCAAATCCTCTTAAACGCATTCGACTCTAACAGATATATTTAGACTTAGATGAACAGTAGCTGGGGGAATTTCTCAAAGTGTCAATTGGTGTGAATGAATAAAGATGGCTTTAAAGGAGCTATACTGCTTAGGGATTAAGGCCAACTGGAACAATTCACTTTTACAAAATAAGCCTCCAAGCTCAAGAGAGCAGCCCTTCTTTGTTTGATTGAGGCGTATACACTTCAATCCTCAGGATGTGTGCTGGCAGTCCTGTGATGGTTCATCCCTGTCCATCTGTACAAGAAAGAGGTTTTAATTGTACATTGATGGGAACTCGCAACTCTGTTGAGACAATCTTTGTAGCAACAACAAAGAGGGAAAATTTTTAAGTAGCCGTCATTTTTATTTTGGCTTAACAGATTTTAGCAGGAAGATTCTGAATATGAATCGGCTTCATTTTTAAATCCTAAAGAGAATTTCTGAAGCAGCCCAGAAGGTGCCACTTTAGTCGGAGGCAATTAAAAAAAAGCCTAGAATAGCAAGAAAGAAAATCACACAATTTGTTTGGACATTGTAGGGGAAAAAGCTACAAATTACAAGGACTCCTTTCCTCCATCCTCCCTGAATCTATTTGTTCTTGCTTACACTCCTACATAAAATTCTTCCTCAGTGTTTGGAGGTGGGGATGGGAAAGGAGGTATAATGTAAATAGTAAGAAGAGTTTATACTATTTAAGACATTGCTTGTCGTGTTTTACCTGCAACAAAGTCAGGTGATACGTGCACTTAACAAAAGGGCCGGTGCGGTGACTCTCCTGGTGGCCCAGTGGCTAAGACTCCACACTCCCAATGCAGGCTTTGATCTCTAGTCAGGAAAATAGGTCCCACATGCTGTAACTAAGTTCACATGCTGCAACTCAAGATTCCCTCATGCTGCAACAAAGACCCTGTGTGCCATAACCGAGACCCAGTGCAACCAATTAATTAACTATAAAAAGGGGGGGGGGGATGGTACAGACTCTCTTCCCATAGGAGTGTTGTTTTTCTCGAGTTGAATTCCAGCCTTTAGAAGGTAATGTGGGCATCAGTAGAGAAAAGTAGAAACTGATTAAGTCATTTCTCTCTAGGTTCCCCCCCCACCCCAGTCCTCAAGGACCACCACAGAAAGCATTTTCAAACTTAAATTCTTTATAATGTTGAGCTACCTGAAACTATTAGAAATATGGTTCCTCAAAGTGAAATGTCAACAGAGAGTACCCAGCTCCTGGGATTCCCTGCAGGTACCACTTTTAAACTGGCCTGCACCATGTTCCTTCAGTTTGCGAGAAAGCTACTTAATGATGCATAAAACTAATTATTATAAAATAAGACTGAATCTGTATGGTAGCTGTTCACAATGTGGAAAATCACACTTTTTCATGGCCTATTTTCTTTTAAAATGTATGCCCTTTTCCCATCCTTAATGTGTTCTGTATATGTAAAATAAATACTCTTCGCAGCAGGACCTGGGCTTGGAGGCCTTAAAACCCAATAAAAGAGTCCTGTAGTTTAATGGTCCTTAAATGCTCAACATCTTTTTCACTTAATGTAAAATCCATCTGATCTAATAGCCGTGACTGAATTATAGATATATAATTTTTTTCTATTAAATGTTAATCTTCTGACTTGGCAGAGCAATAGAAGCTCTAAATTATTAAGAAGGCAATAACCTCTCTAAACTCTTTCCTGAATTCAGGATATTTCCAGGACTGCTATCTTGAAAAAAAAAAAACAAACTGCAAACCTATTTAAAATATAAAATAAAAATTGGGCCTATTAAGTATAATTTGATGCTAAATATCAGTTATAAGGGACATTATTTTTACGGATGTTTATCTCCTTTATTATTTCACTATATATATGGATGTGTTTGTAGGTATGTGTATACAGATACACACTTATAACTGGAGAAGCAACCCTCACAAGTCCTGGCTCTTTTTCATTTACATATGACATTTTTGTAACCTTGCCTTTTTGGTGGAATTCATTCATCATCGATGTTTGTTCATGCAGGCATAAATAATGAAAATGCCCTTTAATGCATAAGTGATGCCACATGTCCAATTATGCTAAACACAGTCTCAATGCCCAGAGAATCTTATTGGAGTGCCATCTTTGCTGCAGTTTTTTATTTAATTCTCTACATTCATGATTCTCATGAGCCAAAGATCCATACATGCAGTGAGAAACAGAGCCACGTTAAGAAGCAGGTTGGTATGTCCATGGAGAGGCTAGTATAGACCCTCTTGTTTCAAACAGTCAAGCCCAAGTCATAAGGAAGAATTTAATTTCCAACAGCAGTCTTAAATCCAATTTAGTTGGGAACAACACTGAATGAAGTGGGAGCTGAAATATCTATTTAGCATTTTGTGCACAACATATCTTCTGGTGCCGTTTGTTTCTTTTTCTGAAAATTACTCACAGTAATTGTTTTTCCTCTCTGAAATTTATTCACAACATTCAGCAGCCAGGAGCAAGGTCCAGGTTCTTCTTCCCTTGCCATACGTGTGCAACCATAATTTGCACAATTATCACAGGCAATTCTCTTTCAATCCTTATTTTGGTGCCTTTACTTAGATACATAGAACTTGTAGGATGAAAAGGATCACCACAAGGTTGTAGAATCCAGTGATGAGGAAGATAAAGACACTGCAACAAACAGTTTTCTTCCACCATGGGGAAGCAGATGTCAAAAGAAGTTTGTAATCACTACTGTCAATATTACCCACTTGGCATTAGTGTAAGCAGGCACTGATGTATCTAGTCATCGTGGACACCAAAAATTAATTTGAAACTCTTCCCTTTTTTTCTTTGAAACAAGCAAACTGAAAATATGAACGTTTTCTGTAGGTAAGAAGCTCGTGTATGAGACCAATATTCAGGTCTTTGTTAGAAGAAAGGTGGTAACACTGGGGGGAAAAAAAGTGCTTGTGTTCTAAGGCTGCAAGCTTTTTAAAGCACCAGTGATCCAATGCATTTAGAATTACAGAAAAATTTAAACTGTATAATACTGGTTAGGGACAAGAGGAAAGGTTTAAATAAAAAACAAGCTATAAGAAGGATTAAGCTTAATTCCCAAGTGGTGCTAGTGGTAAAGAATCCACCTGCAAATTAAGGAGATGCAAGAGGCCCAGGTTCAATCCTTCAGTTGGGAAGATCCCCTGGAGTGGGAAATGGCAACCTACTCCAGTAATCTTGCCTTGAAAATCCCATGGACAGAGGAGCCTGGGGGGCTGCAATTCATGGGGTCACAAAGAGTCGGACAAGACTGAGCATGCACACACACATCTGAAATTTCAGAACTGCACAGGTGTCACTAGTGCTTGATGCCGTGAAAGTGCTGCACTCAATATGCCAGCAAATCTGGAAAACTCAGCAGTGGCCACAGGACTAGAAAAGGCCACAGGTTTCACTCCAATCCCAAAGAAAGGCAATGCCAAAGAATGTTCAAACTACCGCACAACTGCACTCATCTCACACGCTAGCCAAGTAATGCTCAAAATTCTCCAAGCCAGGCTTCAACGTGAATTGTGAACTTCCAGATGTACAAGCTGGATTTAGAAAAGGCAAAGGAACCAGAGATCAAATTGCCAACATCTGCTGGATCATCGAATAAGCAAGAGTTCCAGAAAAACATCTACTTCTGCTTTACTGACTAAGCCAAAGCCTTTGACTATGTGGATCACAACAAACTGGAAAATTCTTCAAGAGATGGGAATACCAGACCACCTGACCTGCCTCTTAAGAAATCTGTATGCAGGTCAAGATGCAACAGTTAGAACTGTACATGGAACAACAGACTGGTTCCAAATAGGGAAAGGAGTACATCAAGCCTGTATATTATCATCCTGCTTATTTAACTTATACGCAGAGTACATCATGAGAAATGCCAGGCTGGATGTAGCACAAGCTGGAATCAAGATTGCCGGGAGAAATATCAATAACCTCAGATTGCAGATGGCACCACCCTTATGGCAGAAAGCAAAGAAGAACTAAAGAGCCTCTTGATGAAACTGAAAAAGAAGAGTGAAAAAGTTGGCTTAAAACAACATTCAGAAAACTAAAATTATGGCATCTGGTCCCATCACTTCATGGCAAATAGATGGGGAAACAATGGAAACAGTGACAGACTTTATTTTGGGGGGCTCCAAAATCACTGCAGACGGTGACTACAGCCATGAAATTAGAAGACACTTGCTCCTTGGAAGAAAAGCTATGACCAACTTAGCATATTAAAAAGCAGAGACATTACTTTACCAACAAAGGTCTGTATAATCAAAGCTATGGTTTTTCCAGTAGTCATGTATGGATGTGAGAGCTGGACTATAAAGAAAGCTGAGCACCAAAGAATTGATGCTTTTGAACTGTCGTGTTGGGGAAGACTCTTGAGAGTCCCTTGGACTGCAAGGAGATCCAATCAGTCAATCCTAAAGGAAGTCAGTCCTGAATATTCATTGGAAAGACTGATGCCGAAGCTGAAACTCCAATACTTTGGCCATCTGATGTGACGAATTGACTCATTGGAAAAGACCAATGCTGGGATAGATTGAAGGCAGGAAGAGAAGGCCAATGTGATGGACATGAGTTTGAGTAGGCTCCAGGAGTTGGTGATGGACAGGGAAGCCTGGTGTGCTGCAGTCCATGGAGTCGCAGAGTTGGACATGACTAAGCAACTGAACTGAACTGAAACTGAGCTGGTGCTTAGAGTCACGGCATTATGAACTTTTAAGATGTTCATTGCATTAATATTTTATTTTAAAGGTTCTTTATAATACTAACCCTCTGTTAAAAGGAATGAGCTTTTCTGATGAAGTAGGAGTGATTAAAAACAACAACAACAACAACAAGCAACAAACAGTAATAAAGCTTTCAGCGAAGGGCTGCCTCCAATAGGGATTCAGAGATTCTTTCAGAAAGCATTCGTATCCTAGACAACTGATCTTCCTCTTGGCCTAAGTTCAGACTTCACAGTCTTTCTGAATACAGAACAGCAAAGAGACCAGCATCACACATTGTATATGTTTCATTTGTTAAGGCTTGTACGAGCTCTGCATTCGACATCCAAAGGTGAGTGAATGAGAAAATGAGATTAATTCAAGGAGGTTACTTGGTATTGCATTCTACATAGCTAAATGTAGGTGTCATTTAGGCGAAAATAGGTGTCATTCGATGAACATGGGTTTGGGTGAACTCCGGGAAGTTGGTGATGGACAGAGAGGCCTGGCATGCTGCAGTTCATGGGGTCACAAAGAGTCAGACATGAGTGAGCGAATGAACTGAACTGATCTGTACTTTGCACCCCATCATTCTCTACCCAAAATTCTCCAAAAATAGCAAATGGACTTGATCACCTTGTAAACCTCTCACAAAGATGTTCAAAACAATATTCCACAGAAAATGTTTCTTTTTTTTGATGGCTGAAGACAAAATAAAACATATATAAAACCATACAGGGGTTCCCTTACCATCCCTAATAAGGAAAGTATAACACTGAAAATTATTCACTTAAGAACTTCTCTATTCTAGAGCTTCAATAGGGGACTTAAAACTCATGAAACAGAACTCATGCTGAAGGACAACATTAAATATAAAATTTAAAGAATCTAAATATTGCTTATGTAAACTGTGTATACTTAACTAAAGAATTAAAAATAAATCCATTTCTGACTTTTCACTGTTGTTTCTATATTGGAGAACTATAATAGTTTATCCTTTGGTGGGATAAGTTATTCTGATGGTCCTTTGTCCTTGTAATTCACAAAAATGGGATCAAAACCTGGTTCAGGATGCTCAAAGATTATTGCTAAGGCACATTTTGCAATTAAAAAAAAACTTGGTTGAAATGATTCATTTGTGTAGTTTATTTGCTAATAGTCAAATTAGTAATTTTCAATCTGAATAGTAAATAAAATATTAATAAAATAACAAAGCATATAAACTTTCCTTAAGGAGACAGAAATAATAAAAATGGTTGGTTATAATATTTTATAATATTTACTATAAACATGTCCAATTGCACTATTTTCTTGCTATCTATATTCTTACAGTTTACTATGTTACTGCACTTTGTCTAAATCCTTAAAGATCTGTCCTCTAAAATCCATTCTTGAATGCTAATTTTGCAAGAAAACTGCCTTTTACATTATTAATCTCATTAGTGCAATTTTTCTATAAATAAGTACAAAACATTTGGAGGATGCATACATAATGAGCACTTGGTTACTATAGTAGCAAATGTCAGAGTAATTACTAAAAAAAAATGTCTAAAACTTTTGACACTTTGAAAAATCTAGTAGACCATTAATCATAGTTTTCTACATACTCTGGCAAGAAAAGTCACCACAAGTGAAAATTAAGATACCATTATGGAGATTATAAGGCAATTTTATTATGAATTCCTGATATATTCCACCCTTGCCTGTTCTTAACCTAAATGTAATTTAGCACTGCAAACCATCTGTGAAATGAAATTTACTTTAAAAGGCATAAATGTTACTAGTGTAAAAAGAAAAAAAATGTGTACCTCCAAAAGAAATCAAAGGCATTCATTAAGTTACTTGAATAAAAATGGAACTTGGCCAAGTTACCATGTGTTCCTTGAAACTTCATGAGGTCTCATGGCTTGACTGAAGACCTGAAAGATCTTTTGATCCACTTAAAAGTGTCTCCCAACCCAATTAATTTCTCTGGAAGAAACCTTTAAATAATTATTTCCGCCTAATCCCTCTTCAAATGGACCCACTCAGTTGGCTCAGGTTTTACTGGGTACTCAATCAATTCAAACAATCCAAGCCAAAGTGTTAATGTTGTTTGTCTAATTGTAAAAGTAACATACACAGAATATAAGATTTGAACTCACATTAAAGAACTCAGTAACATATCTGTCTCAATTAAAAACCTACTGATGGATCAAGACACACTTTATTTTAATTGTACGAGCACAGCGAGCCCCAGAAAGGCCATGGAGTTGCACAGAGAACGCTCAGCACCAGCAGGGAGAGCCACTGTGGGCCGGCGGGTGCTGACTAGCACACGAGCCCCTGGCGCATCTGTATGATCTGCAGTAAGGCGGCCTGCACGTCCTCATCCATGTGACCCTGGGGAGAAAGAGGGGAGGGAGAAGCGTTCATGTCATCTTCACTCACACACAAATTCGTAAGACACGGGGCTTTATAACAGGACCTTCCTGGTTGTGATTCACCAAATGCTAAACCCTCACCATCGTGGTGACATTCTAAACAATTTATTGGAAGACAGAGTAGAGCTCTATCATAGAAAGAAGGACAATCGATGTGAAAGTAGTGCACACCAGTGACTCTAAATGTCTAGAATCAGAGAACAGATGGACAAACTTCTTTCTCTCGTTTTACTAATGGCTCAGATGATAGAGGCAGCGTAAGTTACAGATGAGCAAAGTAAACTACTACAAGGAAACGTTCCTTTTGCTTCTGCCAAGTTTTTTTTATCAGAAAATTAATGAAAGTTCCTATATTTATATTTTGTACATAAGTAGGATCATATACATTATTTTGCAATTTGCCTTTCCACCTAGTGTCACAGAAATCTTTTTCAAGTTATTGCTTATTTTTACTCATTTATTTATTGGACACATCACATGGCTTGTAGGATCCTAGTTCCCCAACCAAGGATGAAACCTGGGTCCATGGCAGTGAAAGCCAGAGTCTTCACCACTAGAATTCCCTGCCTTAATTATTTTAAATTATTGTATAATATTCTACTGTGTGTATGATAATTTCTTTATTCATTCTCTCAAAAATAGACATTTATGGAGTTTCCAATCTTTCACGGCAGGTTCCTAGAGATGAAACTGCTGGGTCAAAAAAGCAGGCTCAATTTTTAAATTTTGCTAGGTACTACAAAATTTCCCTCTACAGAGATAATGACAAGCTACACTCAACCAACAGGGTATAAGTGTCCATCTTCCACAATGCCCTGGCCAGTGCTACAGATTATCCTTTTGTTTAATGTTTACCAATCCCAGCAGTGAAAAATGGTACCTCCTTGTTTATTTCCCCTTTTACTAGTTATGTTGAGGTCTTTTAACATGAACGCTATCTGCTTATATTCAGAAAGAGACACTTTAAAGTTAAAATGATGGCAAGAGGTTGATTAAATGCAAGTCAATTGGTGGGCTTACAACAGCCACCCCTTCCCTTTTCCTTTGCTTGAGCACTTGAATGGATTCCAGCATAACACTTCCTATAATATAAAAAGTTTAGCTTCCAAAATCTGTTTCTGTAACAGCAGGATGTTTAAATTCCAAACATTAGCCATAGTTGACTAAACTGAATTTCTTAGTTAACTTTATGATGCCAGAAGGCAAGACTATTTCATACGCCAATTGCTTTTGTTATGTTTCATTAGGAGTCAGTAGAAAATAATTTCGTATTTCTGAAGCACACATGATAAAAAGCTGATAGGCTTGTTAGGCTTGCTGTCTCTCAGTATGCTGCTCCCCGCCTTGGCCAGAATCAGAGCCAGGCAAGTTCACCCTCACTAACACAGAGCTTCTATGCTTTCTACTATTTCCCCTCCAAAGAACTCCCCACCCTGCTGTCCGTCAACAGTCTTCTCTAATAATTACAGTAATAACAACTTTCAAACCCCAGCTCATCTTCTATCTACTCAAAAGAAGGCAGCCAAAGAGACTTTTCCATATTATTCGTCCGTTTCCATTGGTTTCCCCTTTATCTCCTACAGAAAAGGCAGGCCTTTTCATTTTAAGAAATTGATACTGTAAGAATCTCTTCCTTTTTATTTTACCTAGTTCTTTTTCTAAAAATGACCTTCTTTTTTTTTCCCCCAGTGTGGACACTTCAAATCCTAAACAATCTCTATTACATCTCACCTGCTACTGCTATTCTAACATTGTCTCAACTGTCTTCCCAAAAAATCTACCCGAAGAATTTTGGAGATGCTGATTGTGTTTCTACAGAGTATTAAGCATAAAACACTTCATATGTTAAACATATTTCTTAGTGTGATTTTTAAAATAGTTTTTTCATTACACCCCTCAAGAAGGCAATCTGTGGTCTTATGCTTCACTGAGATTAAGGCTCAATAAATAAATACTACTGATATTCTAGCAGAACCTCTGTTTTCTTATATTATTGCAATTCTGTGCACACTTGTCACTTTTTTGGTATTCTCTACATTTCAAAGAAACCCTTCTGAGCTACCAAGAAACAGTGAAGTTCTTCCTATTCTCCTTTTTCAGCAACAGCCATGTGTGGATGTCAAGGCATTACCTCCAGCTAGCGATACTAGTAATGTGTGCTGCCATCACATGTTGCCAAACTGTCTACAACATGAGTGACAAGCAGATGGAGACAACACTAAATTTAAGATGCTGTGTTGCCACACAGCTTTGTAAATTTCTCTGGAAGACATGCAACCCATGATTAAAAGAAACAATTATTTTAAAATAAGCATATGGGGGTACAACTACTCTAAACATCAATGACTTTCACATAAATTTACTGGAAAATAAAGAACTATTTTCTCTAAAATGATACTCTACCCAAAGGAGTAGTTCTACTTTACCTGTGCAGCACTAAGAAGGTGTGTCCGATAAATTGCAATTACTTCCTGGTGCTGTCTGTCGGCATCCTACAAGTGTGGAAAGATGGGGAGGTCAGACTATCAGCATTCATGTTTTCAAACACATGGAGGCTTGTAACAACGCTGTCCTCAGGCTTGATGCTTCTAAGCAGTAGTGTTATTAAAGTGCTCCCGCTATATTCCAATAAGAAACCACCTTGGACCCACCAGATGCAAAATTCCATAGCAAAACAATAGCATAAACTTTTCTAAAGAAAGTGTGGGAACATTCACAGTGAAAGCAATGCCACTCATCCTAGGTAATATGAAATTATTGCCTTAGGTCACATGTAATGCCATGAAATTATCCAGACACTTACTAATGTATGCTTTAGACTGTTGCAAAAACTTCCCATCTCATCACCTGTCTCTAGACTTTATTCCCTTTCATGCTACTGAGACTCAGGTAACTCTGTCCTCATATAACTTTTCACTCAAAAATCTTGGGTGACACCTCATTAGCTAATACCTAATATCTCATATCTGTAAGAGGGAACTGGAAAGCATCAGCTTGATTCTCAACAGCCTCCACCACTGGGCCTCAGACGCAGCTCCCAGGACTAGCCAGCCTAGAGCCCTTTTGCTACCCTGAGGCACGCATGCCACTTGATTCCATGTCCAGGCCTTGCTTCACAATGTTTCCCTTGCCTGAGGGAGGCTCTGCTTTCCTTTCGCCTACCAAAACACCATCCACATACAAGTTCAGCCCAGGTACTCCCTCCCTCTTTCAAACTAGCTCCACCACATCAGTAACCTTTCCTTCCTGGCAATTCATATCCCTTAGATCCTGGGACCGTAGACTCAATTCTATATTTGATATTTTTGTCTCATTATTTTATTTTTTATGGATATATATTTCGCCTAACTACCCAGAACCCTTGGGGATAGAGACTGTATACTCTCTTTATCCCTGACAGTGTTTAGCATAGTGTCATGAACATAATAAATAATAAACAAATATTTCTGAATACTGAAAAATCTACCACATCCTTTTGGTAAAATCCAAATCAGCAATATGTCATCATTAATCTGTAGGCCAAGAGTGTTATAAAATGAACACTTTAAAAAATAACTTTCTTCTATTCAAAAACAACTCACAACAAATTCCTATAGATTAGAAAAATAGTACCCAACAATTTACATTTGATTGGGCTACATTTTACTTAGCCTCACGGCTCATTCAACTAAAAAAAGGAAACAAGCAAGCAATCAGTTCATATTATCCTGTTCTAAGGATGAGGAAGCCAAGGATTAAGGGGAATGTATCATGTCACTCTCTTTTAGGTGGCAGGGCTTAGAACTGAGCTCCCAACTTCACCTTCTTAATCCAGATGTTTTCTTTTAATATATAAAAGAGATACATATCCACATAGCTATTTATGAATGTATGTGTATATATACACATACACACATACAAACAGATATTTTCTTTTAATATATAAGGATATAATGTATATAAACCATAAGAATGCCTACCTTTATTCATAAGGATAAAAGATTATTTTAAAAAGTGTGCTCTGTCGTGTCTAACTTTTGTGATTCCATGAACTGTAGCCCGCCAGGCACCTCTGTCCCTGGAATTTTCCAGGCAAGAATACCACCGTAGGTTGCCATTTCCTACTCCAGGGGATATCCCTGACCCAGAGATCAAACCCAGGTCTCCTGTATCTCCTGCATCGGCAGGCAGGTTCTTTACCATTGTGCCACCTGGTAAGCTTCCCTTAGTTTGAAAGTGAAAGTTGCTCAATCATGTCTGACTCCTTGTGACCCCATGGACTATACCATCCATGGAATTCTCCAGGCCAGAATACTGGAGTGTGTAGCATTTCCCTTCTCCAGGAAATCTTCCCAACCCAAGGGTCAAACCCAAGTCTCCCACATTGCAGGCAGATTCTTTACCAGCTGAGCCACAGGAAAGCCCAAGAATACTGGAGTGGGCAGCCTATCTCTTCTCCAGCGGATCTTCCTGACCCAAGAATCAAACAGGGGTCTCCTGCATTGCAGGCAGATTCTTTACCAACTGGGCTATCAAGGAAGAAGTGGACCAATATTTTAGAGTCTGCAACAGTTGGAAAGCTATCAGATTTGGAGTAAGTCCCAGGATTAAATCCTAGTTGTATGACCTCAGGCATATTTTCGTCCTTAAGAATTAAATGGGGGGCTAAACAAAACTTTGTAGGACTGTGAAGAAGATCAAGTTTAAAGATTAAGGACACAAAATGCTTAGTATAGTGCCTGGTACATAACAAGCACACCAAAATGATATCGTATCAAGTATAAATAACTTCTAGCAAAAATGATTATATTCTTGGATCTGAACACAGCACACATTAATCTGATTTCTAAAGAAGATTTTACAAACAAGCAAAGGTGACCCTGCACATATCAGCATGAAGCCCTGCAGGTCCCAGGTACTCACCGCCAGCTGCTGCTGCAGGGACCTGACCTGCTGCTGCAGGCTGTCAATCAGCTGACTCTGCCTCTTGCTGGGACTCCCACTCCCATAGGTGAGCTGGGAAAGGCCATTGAGGGCCTGTTTTAATCTTTCCACATCATTGAGCAGTTCAGTTATCTTATGAAAAAAGAAAAAAGGTTGTGGGAGAAACACGTATTAGTCATCTATTCACTTGTAAGGAACATCTTTACACAGGGCTCATTCTCTGAGACACAAAATTTCCCTTTATATAGCAGAAAATTGAGGAATGAATACTGTCAAGATTATTTCAACAGTATGTGCAGTATATGATTTCCTCCAAGTACAGGGAAAATCTTTCATAGTTATGAAAATCAAGTAAAGTCCTAACATATGTTTGGTATGTGGGTGTGCGTGCTAAGTCACTTCGGTCATGTCCGACCCTATGAACAGTAGCCCGCCAGCCTCCTCTGTCCATGGGATTCTCCAGGCAAGAATACTGGAGTTGGTTGCCAAGCCCTCCTCCAGGGGATCTTCCCGATCCAGGGATCGAACCTGTGTCTCTCAGGTCTCTTGTATTGGCAGGCAAGTTCTTTACCACTAGTGCCACCTGGGAAGCTCCTTGGTATGTAGAATGTGCTTAATAAGTGGCAACAATTGTAAGTGGAAATTAATTACTTGTTATCATAATTTCATATTATATTCATAACTGATTTCCTAAAGTTCTAGGTCATATGAGCAGACAAGTCAGAAGGTCAGGACATGTACCACTCAACCGGGCTGAGGCTGGGTCTGTGTCACTGTGTTCCCAGCACTAAACACAGCACCTGGCAGGTAGAAGGCATTTAATAATTATTTGAATGGGTAAAATAAAACTGCATTCAGTCTCCCTGATTTCTCATCTTCCTAGTACATACTTTATTCAACTACCAGTTTTGAAAATGTTATAGAGCACCTGTTCTGTAAATTGTACAATGAGGATGAACAATAAGAAGGAAAGATAAGTTATGAACCTGCTCTTAAAAACTGGCTGGGAAGACCACCCATATCATTCTGACATGGTAATATATATGCTGTAAATGGATGTCAAAACCAAAACACAACATACATTTTGGAAGAGGAACAGGCTAGATTGGCCAATGAAGGCTTTAGGAAGGAGAGTTAAGTGATGATGTGGGCATGAAGGAATGTAGAGAATTTGAGCAGGTAGAAAGGAGGGACAAAGACATTCTGTCTAAAGGAACATAGGATGTACAGTGAGTTGCAGGGCTCAATTTACTGGTATGAGTGAGTTTCAAGATTCTGGGAGGCTTCAAATTCTGGGAGGCTCTGCAGTGTCTTCAGCTTCTTGCAGCCCAGAAATGTAGTTTAATTTTTTTTTCCTTTCCCATTCTTTAGGTGCCCTAAAACCCCCTGGGTTTTGATTATTCATTTTTGAGGCAAGTGAATCTTGAGTCTCCCTATCTTTCCACAGTTCTTGGCTGAACCAGATGAGAAAACAAAAGGAAAACTGCTTTTGATTTCTGTTTGTGTAACTTTACCTTTTTCTCAACTCAGTTTTGTTTTTGGCATATTCATAGTCACACTAAAAAGGTGGCATTTAATGGTCACTTTGTCAATGCTTTGGTAAACCTGTCTTGTGGAGCGCTACACTAAAGAGTCCTATTGTACCCTGGCAGTTCTGCCCTGGGGTTGCCAGCACCAGGCCATGCTTCCCTAAAGCATCATTATTACCTTATTGTCTTTTGCTTCTATCTGTTTGGCGGACTCCTGTATTCTTCTCTGTAGCTCCGTGATGGTTGTTAAGGACCTGTCGCATCGTTCCTGCTGATCTTTGATTTCTTGCTCAATGCTGAAATGGAGCAATTCCTTCTCATCTTTAGCCGACAGTTCCTTCTTTTTGGCATGCAAAACCTCCTCACATACTTCCTCGTACTTCCTATTCAGATTGGCCAGTTTTTCGTTTAAGTTGGAAATCTGTGTCTCCAAATCGCTTTTCGTTGCTTTGTATTTCGACAAATCAACCACCTCCCTAGTCTCTAATTTTTTTAACGCTTGTTTGGTATTCTGAATCTCAGACTGGAGTTTGGAGACCTCTTCGGTTTTGTTTTGGCTTTCTTCTTCCTTTTCTCTCAAGCTAGCTTTTATGATTCCAACTTCTTTCTCAAATGCTTCCTTAACCTGTAAATGCTCAGCCAGGGGCACAGAGGAGTTCTTCTGATTCTCCAGCATCTGCCGCAACTGGGTCACTGTCTGCTGCTCTTTCTCAAAACATCTCTGCTTAGTCTTCAGCTCTTCTTTGAGTGTCTCGATTGTACCACTAAGAGATTTTTTCAGGGACTCAACCTGCTCCAGTGGAACATGCTGCTTCTGCAAAAGAGTTTGTGCTGCAAGGATCTCAGAAGTCTGCTTGGCATTTTCCTCCACGAGCTTCTCTTTCTCCTTCTTTGCCTCTGTGTATTTCTGCAACAGGTCTTTTAACTGTCTGTTCAGCTCTTCTGTTTTTCTGCTTAATGCTCTTTCTGTTTCATGAGAATTCTCAACGAGAACATTCTTATCCTTTAGATCCTTCTGAAGAGTGAGGACCTCCTTCTTTAACTTGTCATTCTCTTGCTTGAACTTCTTGGCCTCTTCTTCACTGGTATGATACTTCTGTGTCTGCTGGGATAACTGTTCTTTTAGTTCTTTCTCGGTGGCTTTAAATTTTCTCTCACACTCTTCTAGGCTGACGATCGGGGCATATTTTAGCTTGATGCATTCCTGTATCGTGTCCAGCTCTCTTTTCTGGGCTGCGATCTCGGCATGCAGGGTTACAATCTCCTCCTGGCTTTGTTTGTAGTTAGCCAGTATTTCAGCGCTGTTGTCCTGGACCGTCTTCATGCTCTTCCTTAGGCCGCTCACCTTTTCTTCATGCTCTCTTAGGCTGATGTACTCAGCTTTCACTTGGTTCTGAGTGTTCTCCAGATTTCTTTTTAATATTTCATTCTCATCTTTTATTTTCACAAATTCTTGATTTACACCTTCACACTTCTTCTTCACATCTACTAATTCTCTATTGGTTTTATCCAGTGTGCTACTCAGGGCAGTTTTAATCTCTTCATGGGTTTTCACTGGCACATACTGATGACTCATGGTCTTTTTCAAATCACTGTTTTCAGACATGAGTGAAAGTATTTTCTCTTGGTCTTCACTACATTTTTTATTAAGTTCAGACAGCTGCTTCTTAAGTTCAGTGATATTGGATTTGAGAGCCATCATCTCTTTCTCGTGTCTCTCAGGAGGTATGAACACAGTTTCCAGGCGGCTGACATTCTTACTTAAACTGGCATTTTCCATAAGCAACTTCTCCATTTCCAACTTCTTTTCTGTATATTTGTGCGTCACATCTGAAAGCTTTTTATTCAAATCATCAACA
The DNA here is from genome assembly GCF_001704415.2 of Capra hircus. NCBI lineage: Eukaryota > Metazoa > Chordata > Mammalia > Artiodactyla > Bovidae > Capra > Capra hircus. The sequence goes on along the minus strand of NC_030817.1, from coordinate 83,689,570 downwards.
ATTACATCATGCGACTTTTTCATTTCTTCACTTGCTTTTAAAGGGACGTAATGATTTTTCATTTCAGTTGTTAAGTTATGTACTTGTTGTGTAAGGAGCTTGTTATCCAGGCAGACCTTTTCGATTTCCTTTTGTAACGTCTGATTTTTCGATGTTAACTCAGTGATCCTCTTCCCAAGTTCTCCTGACTTCTGCTCTAATCTGCTCTTGAGCTGCTCATGTTCCTCTGGTTTGACGTGCTGAGCTAGTTTGGCCTTCAGATTCTCAAGTTCTCTCTTTAATGGTCTAGTTTCATTAAGCGATCTTTCATATTCTCTTTCCACATCTATTAATTTCTTTGCCTTCTCGTTTACTTCATTTGATAACAAGCTCTTCATGTTTTCAAATTTCTCTGCTGGAATAGAAAGGGCCAGCTTGGCTGACAAGTCCTTTAGCTGGCCTTCCATCTCAGTGAGCTTCCTTCCTCTCTTCTCTCGCTCCAGTTCACACATGCTCAGCTCCTTCTGCAGTCGCTTCTTCTCTTCCATCAGCTTGCCCTCGTCTCTCTTAAACTCTTCAACTAACCTTTCGTTTTGTTTGATTTGGTTTCTCAACTTCCCCACTTCCGCGGACGCACCTTCGTATTTCACTTTCATGTCTTGCAGCTGATCCCTCAGCTCCTCCGTCAGCCTGTGGTTCCCAGCAGCTGCGTCACTAGTCAGGTGCTCTTTCAAGGCAAGAAAATGTGTCTGCATTTGTTTCACTTTACCTTCTGACTCATACATTCTCTTCTGCACGTCTTTCAGGGCATCTTCTAGTTGCTTTATCTGCTCATCTGAATCCTCTTTCACCCTTTCACATTCCAATGCTAAGGCTTTGCACTCCGCCACCTTGTGAGCCAGTTCATTTTGGAGTTTGAGTCTGTCTTGTTTTGCTGAATCACAGAAAGTTCTCATTGCTTCTAATTCTTTCTTTAAAATTTCGTTTTCCGAATAGGAGGCTTGATTAGGTAAGGCTAGCTCCAGTGGTCTTAACATAGATCGGCTTTGCATATGGACTGGCATGCCTGTGGAAGTACACTGCAAAAATAATAGTAACACAATAAAATATCAATCCCAAAAGCCTAAAGAAGACACTTATTTACCAAACTTTAAAGTTGCCACATCATCAGTAGCCAAAGGGTTTCCAGGCTAATATATTAGAAAAATATAGTAGTACTGATTTTTGAGGTAAGAAAAACAGTTCTAGGTATGATTTCCTTGATGCAGTGACATTTTGAAAGCCTGTTCACTTTACATGTATTTCTGGCAGACCAAAGAAGGAAACAGTTGTGGCCTCTGGGGACTTTTTTCTCTTTCTCTTTCCATAATATCTACCGATGAATGTCAACTGATCAAAATACATTTACTATTTCTATGTTTTACAGCACATGATGTGCTTAGAACTTCAAATTCTGAAGAAAGTCATCAGAGCCTTTGACTAAAAACAAGGGTTTTGCAATTTTAAATCTGCAAATAACTTTATAGAATGATATATTATTATCTAATAACATATATTGACTTCTGAGTTCCCTCAATGCTAATTCCAGTGTAATGTTTAAATTATAAAAATAATACCAAAATAAACCTAGCTAGAATAAGAATCAAGAGAATGATATTAATCAATTCACAAAATATAAACATGCTTTCTTCTTTCAAACAGAATGATAGATTAGCATTTAGCATATGCTCTTACTACAAAATTGAATCATCTCGTTTCTTCTATTAAATGCTGACAAAAAGAAGTATAATTTAAGTTCTCACTGAAATATTTCATAAGTACCAGAACACAGAACATATAACCATGAAATATTAAATTTAAGTGAAATATTTTTCCCTATCCACCCTATTACAGTAAGGGCTCTTTTAAAGTACTGATAAAAGCCATGTGCTATGAGTATGTCCCACTATTTTAATAGGCAGGTTTTACTGTTGTTCACTTAAATTAACACTGCCTTCCCATTGATGAAGAAGAAACCCATGCTGTGCTTAGTCGCTCAGGCGTGTCTGATTCTTTGCAATTCTATGGACTATGGCCTGCCAGGCTCTTCTGTCTATGGGATTCTCCAGGCAAAAATACTAGAGTGGGTTGCCATTTCCTCCTCCAGGGGATTTTCCCAACCCAGGGATCAAATACTATGTCTGTGTTGGCAGGTGGATTCTTTACTACTGAGTCACTGAGGAAATCCAAAGAAGAAAATTAACAACATGGAATAATTTCTCAGCCTCAGTCTGCTTTCTACTTACCAATCATATTTAGACTAAGACTACTATAATTTACCAACAAATTACTTACAGCTTCATGATTTCCACACTTATTTTACTATAATCAAATATTTATCTTATCTTCTTAAATATTATTCAGTTAATTGACATCCATTCTCTCAACTTCGAATCTTAGAAGTTTCCAACTTAAGAGTGACCCTAGACATCATAAAGGCTAATTCACTCTGCCCACAGATGATGAAGGTATATATATAAAACCTTTAAAAGCCCAAATATTTATCAGTTCTGCAATTCATAGAGGGTACTAGGAAGGCAAACCTTATATCCACTGGAAACTAAAAGTGAAGAGCAGTTAAGTAATAGAATCAGACAACACTCCCTCTTGGAAGCTTTATATTGAGTTAAATTTCCCAAATATAGAATACACATTTGAATTCAAGGAACAATACCTCTCAAAGTCAAAACGAATGCCTTTTGAATTATTCATACCTGTCTCCCCTGTAAATGGGCAAATACAAAGAGTTGGCCAACTGCTGTTAAAGAATAGAGGCCTACTATCAAAGACAATGAAACTGTAATTCAAATCTTTTAAGTCACTGTCACCAAAAATACTCTAGAGGGCACTAAACACAGCGTATCTGCTTTTATTAAACTCAAGACTACAAGACCAATTTTTCATTGATAGTGAAAACTTAATTCAATGTATATATAGATGATAAATAAACAATGCTGCTTTCCTCTTTTTAAAAAGGCACAAATATTTTTATAAATATTTTTTAAAACAAAACATTACCTGTGAGTCTGTCATGTACATTTGACCTTGTTTAAGAAGCATATCCTCTTTCCCTAAATAAATCCAAATAAAGGATATCTTAAATATCCATACCAAAGAAGGCTAAGCATTAATTTGGTGTTATTATCTCCTTTATTATTCAAATAAAAAAGAAGCATAAGTTACAAAATAAAATTTTCCTGTTCTAAAATGGCCATATTTTTACTTATTTTTCTATATACATAGGAAAGTTATGTATATTCTTTTGAGTAAATACGAAATTAGCTTTTAGAATTACGTAAAACTGTTAGAGTAAATAAGTTAAATGATTATTATAAAATATGTATATTATAGTCAAAATAAAAATGGTATCATTTGCAATTTATAGGATAAATATTACAACTATACTTAGCTAAGGAATAATTTAATATTCAATAGGAAGCAAAAAATTAGATTTTATAGAGAAACTTTAAAATTGGAGAATAAACACAGTGAAGATTAATTATGTAAAGTCTTAAAATAATAAGTATTTATGGAACATCTAAATAATTTTAAAATGCTTACCTGCATGAGGCTATATCCAAAGATTTTTCCAAATCAGAAAACTATGTTTACATCTCTTGCAATAAAGAGCAAGTCCCAAATATCACAGGTGAAATGTCTTAATAATCAATAGGCAAATTTGGTAATTTGTACAATACACAATTTAAAAATTTAGGTCCTAAGGAAAATCAGAGCCTTAGTGATTACCAGATTTTCTACTAAGAGAATATAGGAGTCATTTTAACCTCTTCCCTGTGCCATGCTGAGGTATAAGATACAAGCAGTTGATGAAGTTTTGCAGCAGGAGTATCATACATAGTCAGACAAAATAAAGAGGCATAAACATTCTTTTTTGCTTGAATTGGGTGAACTGTAATGATAATCTATACTTTTATACTTACTGAAATGACTTCCTGATCCTAAATGATCACTCTGAAATCAGAAGAATACATTAAAACATTTTAGATGAATACTGCTTCAATTTTGTTAAGTTCTGCACCTATTTTAGCTCTAAATGATCCAGTCATAAAACCACATTTTCAACATTCCTTGTCTCTCCTGGGTATGATTCTACTCAAATTCAGAAAAAGGGAAAGCACAATTAGCGAGATGAGTTGGGAATAAACTACTTCACTAAGCATTTTAAGAAAAGCAGATAAGTATTTCAAGGAAAAACGTTGACTGTTCAAAAGAAAAGCAAGCTCCAAATGAACTGAAACAACTCTGAACATTCCTCAAAATGAAGGAAATGCCACATTCGCACCAAGAAATCAATTTACTATATCACGGTTGGGGAGCAGAAACCTTACCTCATCAACTATAAAACATTAGCCTAACCCTTTATTTCAGATTTATAAAACACCAATTACCTTTGAAGGTAACAGAGACAAAGAGCAGGAAATAAAACTGAGGCAAAGAGTTGCATATAGGTAATAATAAATCCACCAACGCATCAGTTAGGAAAAAGAGAATAATAGAAATTTTAGATACTCTTAAAGTTACTTGAGGTTACTTAAAGTTACTCTTTAAAGAGTTAGTATACTTGGATTGCTCCCTATCCCAAGTAAACCAAGTACAAAGAACCTAACAGAAATTAAAATACTATACTGTCAAGAGTAAAGATATGCAGATGTACATCATGTTTCTATATTTGTCTATATTCATATTAATGGCTGTGTGTTAAATTCTGATAAGTGACCATGATAAAAATGGCCCACACCTCAATAACTAAACTAATGTCCCACTAATACTTATTGTCCCAAGGGTATGGGAAAAGAATGTATACTTAGGTAAGCTCTCTGTTCTAAGTAAAATTTAATGCTGCTGCTGTTGCTGCTGCTGCTAAGTCGCTTCAGTCGTGTCCGACTCTGTGCGACCCCATAGAGGGCAGCCCACCAGGCTCCCCCGTCCCTGGGATTCTCCAGGCAAGAACACTGGAGTGGGTTGCCATTTCCTTCTCCAATGCATGAAAGTGAAAAGTGAAAGTGAAGTCGCTCAGTCGTGTCCGACTCTTAGCGACCCCATGGGCTGCAGCCCACCAGGCTCCTCTGTCCATGGGATTTTCCAGGCAAGAGTACTGGAGTGGGGTGCCATGCTAGAGTCTGCAATAGGTAGTAAATGGGCTTATATGTGCATGGGTGAAGGGAGGCCATGGCACATAAGAAATTTGAAAAACTTAATTTGGACTTATTACTTTGCCTTGATGACTCAAATGACAACAAATGCACGAGTTACAACATAAAATTAGCCTTGTTCTAAAATATCCGTGTTTCCCAAACTTGTTCTATAAAAATAAGGAAAATGCCTACATATTAAGTGCCACACAATTGCACTCATCTTACACGCTAGTAAAGTAATGCTCCAAATTCTCTAAGCCAGACTTCAACAATACATGAACCATGAACTTCTAGATGTTCAAGCTGGTTTTAGAAAAGGCAGAGGAACCAGAGATCAAATTGCCAACATCCGCTGGATCATCAAAAAAGCAAGAGAGTTTCAGAAAAACATCTATTTCTGCTTTATTGACTATGCCAAAGCCTTTGACTGTGTGGACCACAACAGAGTGTGGAAAAATGTGAAAGAGATGGGCATACCAGACCACCTGACCTGCCTCTTGAGAAATCTGTACGCAGGTCAGGAAGAAACAGTTAGAACTGGACATGGAAGAACAGGCTGGTTCCAAATAGGAAAAGGAGTACGTCAAGGCTGTATACTGTCACCTTGCTTATTTAACTTATATGCAGAGTACATCATAAGAAATGCTGGGTTGGATGAAGCACAAGATTGTTCAGAGAAATATCAATAACCTCAGATATGCAGATGACACCAAGCTTATGGCAGAAAGTGAAGAGGAGCTAAAGAGCCTGCTGATGAAAGTGAAAGAGAAGAATGAAAAAGTTGATTTAAAGCTCAACATTCAGAAAACTAAGATCATGGCATCTGGTCCCATCACTTCATGGCAAATAGATGGGGAAACAATGGAAACAGTGGCAGACTTTATTTTTTGGGGGGCTCCAAAACCACTGCAGATGGTGACTGCAGCCATGACATTAAAAGACGTTTGCTCCTTGGAAGAAAAGCTATGACCAACCTAGACAGCATATTAAAAAGCAGAGACATTACTTTGTCAACAAAGGTCCATCTAGTCAAAGCTATGGTTTTTCCAGTAGTCATATATGGATGAGAGAGTTGGACTATAAAGAAAGCTGAGCGCCAAAGAATTGATGCTTTTGAACTGTGGTGTTGGAGAAGACTCTTGAGAGTCCCTTGGACTGCAAGGAGATCCAAACAGTCCATCCTAAAGGAAATCAGTCCTGAGTGTTCATTGGAAGGACTGATGTTGAAGCTGAAACTCCAATCCTTTGGCCACCTGATGCGAAGAGTTGACTCATTGCAAAAGACCCTGATGCTGGGAAAGATTGAAGGCTGGAGGAGAAGGGGATGACAGGGGATGAGATGGTTGGATGGCATCACCGACTCAATGGACATGAGTTTGGGTAAACTCTGGGAGTTGGTGATGGACAGGGAGGCCTGGTGTGCTGCGGTTCGTGGGGTCACAAAAGTCGGACATGGCTGAGCAACTGAACTAAACTAAGTATTACACATAATATAGCAATGCTTGTGGCAATTTATGAAGACTTTCAAGTGAGATGAGATAGCAGTGGATATTCCATATTATAAATTATGATTCCTTAGTTTTTAATAACCGCTTGGTGGCTCAGATGGTAAAGCATCTGCCTACAATGCGGGAGACCCAGGTTCGATCCCTGGGTTAAAAGATCCTCTGGAGAAGGCAATGGAAACCCACTCCAGTACTCTTGCCTGGAAAATCCTATGGACGGAGGAGTGTGGTAGGCTACAGTCCATGGGGTCACAAAGAGTCGGACATGACTAAGCAACTTCACTTTCACTTTCATAAACACTGGGTCACAAATAAAGTGGACCTTATAATTTTCTCTTGAATGGTTAAAAATCATTTCTAGCATAAAAATTCATTTGATTGGGGAAAATGTCCCCATTAAACTGAATGCAAAAACTTATAAAACAGGATGTATAATAAGATTCCATCTGATGAATTCATGTATATAACAAAAGTTGTGTACAAAGAAGGGGCTTCCCAGGTGGCTCAGTGGTAGAGAATCCTCCAGTCAATGCTAGAGACACAGGACACATGGGTTTAACCCCTGGGTTGGAAAGATCCCCTGTAGGTGGAAAGGGTACCTCACTCCAGTGTTCTTGCCTGGAACACCCCATGAACAGGGAAGCCTGGTGGGTCGCAGTCCATGGGAGTCAGAGTGGGACCCGACTTAGAGACTGAGGACACACACATACGTGTACAAAGAAGGGTTTGAAAGGCTGGTTGGGTGCTAAGACTGCCGTATCGGCACAGAGGAGCCTTGTCTCTGCACGGACGAGCTGTGTCTGGCTCTGCACTTCATAAGAAAGGGATTGTGCAGCATGTGCTCTTTGCGTCTGACTTCTTTCATGCAACATTACATCTGCGAGTTTCATCCCTGTCTTTATATTCTTCTTCATAGCAGCACCCGTTCTTTTTTTTATTTACAAAGAAAAAATTGACTTCTGTTATGTATTTTGGAGTTACATCTCACAATAAGGATAAAAGACTCACATCAAATCAGCTACTCTCTTCAGCGACCCCAGTGCTGAACAACATTTATAAAAATATGTATTATGGCCTTGAAAAACACATCTATACAGTTGCAGGTCTAGAGAGTGGTAACCCTTGGTGAAGGGGGCATGATGAGGCTTCTGGATAAAGGTGATGTGCTATTTCCTGATCTGGGAGGTTTGATTTCTGACAAATTTGTGAAAATCCTTCAACTTATCCATTTTAACATATACTTTTAATGTATAGTGTATTTTGATTAAAAGTTTTTAGAAAAACATAGTCTTGGAAAAACCAAGAGCTAACTGAGTCAACTAAAGATAAGTATATGATCTGAGTCTTATTAACACACTACCCTCACCAAACAAGTTTGTATATGCACAAGGCTCTTTCTGAGATAATCCTGGAATTACCACTATTCATTTAAATGATGCTTTTTATTAACGCCATCAGAATCATTGTAATTTTACAGCTAAAAGTATGATGTCTTGAAATGGTAAAAATGGACAAAGAGCAAGATTGGGGAAGAGAAACTAAAACTGAACTAAATGTTGGTTTAGTCAATTTCAATTATTTCATTTAACCTTTATGACAACTCTGTGGGCAAAGGAACAATCACCCCAATTTTGTCAAAGCAGCAAAAAGCTCAGAGACTTTAAATGAATCACCTGAGTGATAAAAGAGAGAGTGATAATTCAAATTCATGTCTGACTTCAAGCCCTTTACCACTTCCATTGTAAGTTGCACAAAATACTTTACTTAAGCTTTCTGTACCTCAAAATACTTAAATCTACTTTTCAGGGCCTCGATAGTTCTTAGGCTTTCTTCATGTTGCTTTTCTTTGGCTGCCAAAAGGGACTTCAGCTTTTCTTTCTGAAATGAAAAGGAATAAATACCGCACAGAATCATACTGTGCATAAAATGTACTACAGAAAACGTGCATTAAAATTACTTTGAGGACTATTGTTAATGAATTCTCTAACCTGGTAGATTTTTTGACTGTTAGTCAAACTTCAGACTAACATACTAATAATATACAAAACATATAAACAACATTATGAAAAATTCAAATTTCTGTGGTTTGTTTTAAGTCATATTATTTTCAGACATTTTATTCATAATGCTTAGAATTTTATATCTTTTCATGACAAGTCTCACGGAAAATGAGACATTCAGAGGAGTAACAACAATGCCTACAATAACCCATGCCACTATTCTCAAAACCTAAGTTTCCAGTCACATATAGGTTTTGTTTTTCCCTTTGAACAATTAACCAAAAAAGAAATTCTGTCTCCATCTCAATTTAGGACTTAAAACTTCTACTGCAATATTCTTTTCAATTTACGTAATATTTTATAGCTTTAAAGTAAAACTTAATCATCCTACCTCACTTTCCAGATCATCAGCCACCATTACTTCCTAAATTTAAAAAGAAGAAGAAATATATTTTCACTCTTGAAAGTTTAAGAAGCATGAACTTGGCAAATATCTTTTAAAAAGACGTGCATGTCGCTGAGCGTGGGGTCAAGGATGTGAGAAGAAAATGCCCGTGCCACCACTTCTGTGCTCTCCACTGTCCTTCATTCATCTCACTGACCTTGTTCACAAGCACTTTACACTCTTCTGACAACCCATCAATTCCTTACAACTCTTACTTGCTCCTCCTCACTTCTGTCCATTCCTTCCTCTCCAATCCCACAACTCCAGTGTTACCACCGTAGACCAACAGTGTTCTCTGTTCTTAGATTTGACATTAAGTTTCACATAAAGGTCTTAATAAGATATAACCTTCCTCGAGGGCAATGACCTGATTTTACCTCCTTTAGCATCTGGCACCATGACTTGCCAGATCGTTACTGTTATTGACAGTGATGATGACTCACAGTAAAATAGTTCTGGATGTTTTTGGTATCGTGCAAATTATTTACCTCATTCAGCTGTAGCTGTAAACCATTGACTTTATCCAATAATATTCTCTGTTCTTGCTGAATTTTTCTCAATCTCTCTTTCAGATCTTCATTTTCAATCTCCAGATCCTTCAACAGTAAAGATAACAGGTGCTAGACCAACTTTAAAGGAGCAACTCTTATGGAAGAAATTTCTAAAAGCAGCTCACTATCATAAATATATACATATACAAACAGCTTTAAGTATAAAGATACAATAATTTCAATGACATTTAAATAACAAAATCTATACATGAGAAATAATGTAGAAAATTACAGTACTATGATAACTAATAAACACAACTATATATAAGATAGCAAATCATGATTCTAATAAATAATAAAAGCATCATCTAGAAATAGAAAAGAGCAGAAGAACATGTCATTTTAACTTTTGCCAAACACCTCTCAAATTAATGAGTTTAAAAAAGTGAAGAATATTCTTACACTTTGTTAACCTAACCATCACTTCAGGGCTCTGATAAAACATTTAAGGCTATAGTTCACTTTCTTAACACTACTTAGTAAACTATAAAATCCTCCCAAATTGCTTATGTTTCATTGTACAGAAATGGCTATTCAGCTTGTATTTTAATGGTATTTGTCACAAAGTAAACCATTCAAGTATGGCTCATCTTCCAGTGCAACCCAAATAATAATTATTTTTTGAATACTTTAATGAACATAAAAGGTAAAATTACTGTGTGGATAACAAAAAATTTTTTTAGTAAAAATTTTAAAATTTAAGAAAACGTTCAGATTTTGTTTTATTCACAGTGATAATCATTTTGTCACTATAATTAATTTTCTGAAATACAAATGTATGATTTATGGCCTAAAACAGACATATTTAAATCAACAAAAAGTTATATAAAGTTATTTACTTCCTAATGTATATTAAAACAATACTTTCCGTAAGATAATACTGACAAAAACATTCATATCAAAAGTCAATTCTTTTAGAAGGAATTATGCAAAAAACAGAATCACAAAACATAACAAGCTTCTCTTCCTGCCCTTACTTATCCACACCACTTCCCATTTTTGCTTCCTTTCTTGTCCCAAACCTCACTACAAACAACATTGGAATTCTCTGCAAAGGAAGATACCAATGTTTTTCTTTTTACCTGAATATTTTGATGCTCCCTCTGATTTGACTTCGTATTTACTTCATCTAGCATCTGAGACAAATTTCGCTTTGGCAAAACATATGAAAACACAGGTTACCCAGTGTGAGACTAAAGAAAAGTACATTTTCCTCAATAGGAAATATCCCCAATTAGTGACTTTCAGCTTATCGAAGTTTTAGTTTTCCTGTACAAAACACAAGGTGGCAGTGTTTCCACTTAAAACTCCAAATGGAAAAGATACTTAACAATATAGGTTTTAAAGGAATCAAATATAGTCTATTTTTAAATGTTAAAAAATAACAGAATTTTAAAATCTCTATTATTAACTATTTTCACCGAAGTCACAAAATTTTAAAAAGAAGAATTTATACTAGAGGCAAAACTCAAGTTATACTAAAAAGCACCAGCTACTATTGCCAAAACAAGGGAATTGGTGTTTAAAAAGAAAAGGGAGCGTTATATTAACATTGAAAGAAAATATGGAGATTGTTTCTTTGAGTACTGATGGAATAAAATATCAGAGGGTGTGATAAGAAAGAGACAGACAATGCGCTGACGAAAGCTACATGGAAGACTTCTAAACGACCTGGCTGGTACACGATCCGTTTCTGTACACTTACTGCTTTGAAACTTTATTCCAGCTTAGAGATTTGCTTTAATAAAAACACAACACAATCATTAAACAAGAGAGAAAATAACCTTTTTTTTTGCCCAAATTGATCTGTAAATCTACACAATAATTTGAGAGCTAAAAAAAAAAACAAATAAAAAGGTAAATACGTTAATTCTCTAAGGTAATTATGGTTTGCATTATTTGTTGAGTTTTGTTTACTCAAGTGTTTAAACTATCATTCAAATCAACTTAGATTTGGAATTAGAGGGAAAAAAAGTTCCCACTAAGATGATACTTCGTATCCACAATTTGGCCCAAACTACATTTCTAGCTTCATTGCTTCTACCAAAGGTCCGTTCTCATGTGGAATCTGACCAGTCTCATCATACCATGTCCTGCCCTCTCCTTCTTCTGGTCCCTGGTTCCTGTCCCTCTGTCCCTCTACTGCCCCTTGGACGTGTTAGACACGTTCCCTCATCAGAGGCTTGGTACTTGCCATTCCCTCTGCCCTTGAGGCTTCACCCACAGAGCCCCTGGCTCCCTCTTCACTTCCTTCAGACCTCTGCTGGAATGTTACTTCCTGACCACACCATCTAAAATAGCTTCCTGCCCTCTGTCTCTGCCTCCCCTCATCCTGTTCTGCTGGTCTTCAAAGCATCTCCTAGGATACTAAATACCTATTTGTTTATTATTCATCTCTCTCACTAGGCTGGGAGCTCCATGAGAGCAGGGACTTTGAACACTGATATCCCCAGCACTTAGAACAGTAATGGGCATAAAGTCAGTAACTGAATACATCTTATTTTTAAACTATAGGCTTCTTGATAACAAGGATTACATGTCCTTTAGTTTGGAAACAAATCTTATTTATAACAGCTATTATAAAATATATTTAATAAGTAACTGAAATGTTTCATTGTTCTTAGTAGAATATTAATTCCATGAATTCATTTAGATAACATTCATTAAGATACCATTCCCATATTAATATTCAAGAATTCTTTCTTTTAAATACCTGTATATTTCAGAATCATTTTTCTATGAATCTGGGTGAGATGACTGGTACAGTTATAAGAGTATACATTTTATTTCCCTCTACCCCAACTTAGGTTATCTAAGGAGACAGGTGCTCCAGATGGGAAAAAAGTGACAGCAGACATGACCCATGCATGGACATATTACTTAATTCTGATGGACTGAAAGGGCAGCATGCTTTCATATAGCTTTCAGATTCAGGTGTGGGCTAGAGAAATGATGCAGAATGATGACAGGATGGCTGAGAAGGTACCTGATTACTTTCTCTTCAGGGTTTGGAAGTGTTCAGGTCCTTCTCACTAGAGAAAAGCTGAAAGCCTGGAAGGGAACAGCCAGCAGAAGAGGAGAGTTGCCTACACTAGCTTTGGGCAAGATGGTTAGAGTGCGTAAAGCAACCCCACTCGTTTTAACTCAAAGAGATCAGGGGAAATAATTAGACATCTACTGAGACACAAAACCAGGGTTAAGTACTGATTTGATAATAAAGTTAGTGCAAGGGATGAATTACTTCATGTACTGTGTTGTTTTAAAAGTCAGTGTGAAAGTTGCTCAGTTGTGTCCAACTCTTTGCGACCCCATGGACTATACAGTCCATGGAATTCTCCAGGCCAGAATAATGGAGTGGGTAGCCTTTCCCTTCTCCAGGGGATCTTCCCAACCCAGGGGTCAAACCCAGGTTTCCCACATTGCTGGAGGATTCTTTATCAGCTGAGCCACAAATGGAGCCCCTTTTAAAGTCAAGTCCTCATTAAATACACACAGCAAAAAAGAAAATCAAAATGTTAACAGTGGCATTGAAATCACATATATAATCTTCTTTGAGTTGTTTTCTTCACTTCTTATTGCACTGGAAGAATTTTCCCACATCAGGATATATTTGGTTCTGTTACTAAATGAGAATAGAAAACTGTCTACGGTCTGCCAGACTAATATTCATCATCAAAGAATCTCAACAAGGTGCAACATTTTACACTTGAAAGGGCTAGATGTTCAAGACCAGCGATCAGGAGGTTGCTTATTGCCCACTGGATACATTCACTGTAATTAAGACCCACTGTCTCAAGCTGAGCGACAGTATCCGTATAAAGCCTCAGGATCTCATGACCTAGGTTCTACATGGGCATGATTAACTGAGAAGAGAGAACAACATGAATTTAAACTCAAAACAGTTAAATATAACTATTAACCAGGTTTGCCAAGCACTTTACTTAAATTGTACAATATACATAATTTTTAACCTGTTGTAAAGATGGTCCTTTCTTCCAAAGTTCTCTCCCTGAAGATTTAAAGAGAGGGAAAGAGAGGAGAAAGAGGAACAGTGAGACAGAAGGTTAACTCAGGTAGATTTCCATTCCCTAATTATATAATTAAGTCAATATTAAAGAAATAAATTTCTAAGTTTGTTTATAGCTTACTGCCTTACAGTTAAAACAACAGTGAAACATCATTTTTGCCTATCTAATTGGTAAAGTATTTTTTTCCTATGATAACATCCATGTAGATAATATTCTATGCTAGGGAGGGAAGGGAGGTGAAAAATGCAAAACTGAAAGCACTCCTAAATGAGAAGGCAACTTGTTGATATATATCAAAAGCTTAAAGAAATGTGCATAACCTGAAACCACCTGACTCAATTTCTAGGAAGTGATTCTAAGGGTATAATAAAAACATGCTAAAACATTTACACATAATGACAGTCACTAAATGCTTATTTACATTAGTAAAAATTGTAAACAACTTAAATAACACCTATAGAAAATTATTTAACCAAATTAAATGTAAACAGATTGAATTGTATACATCAATAAAAATCATACTGTAGAAAAAATACTTATGAGGGAAAAGTTTTCAAACTATATTACAAAAAAGTAATCTATAGCTGACTACAGGTGACTTCAATTTTATGCATAGTGAATAGACTGGAAGAATATTGCTCAAAATGTTAGTAGAGGCTCCTCAGTGGCAGAAAGTGAAGTCGCTCAGTCGTGTCTGACTCTTTGCGACCCCATGGACTGTAGCCTACCAGACTCCTCCATCCATGGGATTTTCCAGGCAAGAATACTGGAGTGGGTTGCCACTTCCTTCTCCAGGAGATCTTCCCAACCCAGGGATTGAACCCGGGTCTCCCGTATTGTAGGCAGACGCTTTACCATCTGAGCCATCAGGGAAGTGGCAGAATGAGTGACTAATTTTACTTGCTGTGCTTTTCTGTCCTTTCCAATTTCTCTTTAATAAGCACAGACATGTACTTGACACAAGTATTCAATAAATCTTGATTGAATATTTTATATACACGTTTAAACAATGATTCTTTAAGACTTTTTAAGTATAAGACCTGAAATCCCTCACCCCTCATCAAAAAATATGTATAGTATAGCCCGTTATTTGGGTCTTTCTGTTCAGTTCTTAAATTACTCCACAGTAGAGTAGGGTTGACTGGATGAGCTAGACAGTAAAGGTAACACACACTGCCCCAAAATGAGTGACTATGTGAACCCGCACAGCTGGGGCAGAGAGGGAGATGAAACAGTACTGCTGAAAGTAAGGAGTGTTTTGCCCCTTACAATACTGTAGCTCTACCATGTAAATCTTAAAAAGCTGTTCTTTATTAGCACGCTTTATTAACTAGCACTTTTCTAATGACAGAAAACTGCTGGTACCTTTGTTGGAATTTTCCGCTGCCGTCTTCAATAAGGTTAGAATGTCCAGATTGTCACCAATTCTTGCATAGTAAGAACTATCATGGCCAAGGGCATCCAGCAAGGTTACGTCAGCGCCGTTTTTGATTAAGACTTCTACTGCATCTTTGCAACCGTACTCGCATCCTAGCATGAGAGCAGTCCTACAAGCGAAGACGGAAGAATAAAAGACCATAAGAAGGATCCAAAAAATATTTCAGAAATCTCTTTCAGAGGCCCCGTTCTTAAAGAACAGATATGACTTTAAAAAGCTATATTGTTACACACACAGATTTGACTTCATATTTTTATTTTCTATTTTAACTCCATTGCATTTATAAAAACATGTGCTTGTGTCTTAGTTTGCAGGGCTTCCCCTAGTTTACAGTGGCTCAGATGGTAAAGAATCCTCCTGCAATGCAGCAGACCCAGGTTCAATCCCTGGGGATCTTCCTGATCCCCTGTGAAGGGAATGGCTGCCCACTCCAATGTTCTTGCCTGGAGAATTCCATGAACAGAGGAGCTTGGCGGGCTACAGTCCATCAGGTCACATAGAGTCGGACATGACTAAGCACAACACAGCAATGAAAAAGAGACAAACATACTTGGAAAAACATAAGATCTATTAAATAAGACATTATATACATGGTTCAGCCAGATCACGCCTCTCTGATCTAAAATTTATTCTTATATCAAATTTTATTAATCATGCTTGGAGCCAGATTATAGTATCATAAAAACAAAGTAGTATAAAAAAGTCACTTTCTTCAAAATCACACTAATGATTTAACTGCTTAAGAATTTCCTCCTTTGGGATGCCTGAACAGTAAAAATGATCAGAGCTATAAAATCTGACATCCAAAGACTATTATACTTATCTACTTCCAGTGAACTACAAACAATAGAATACATGTTTAAGAGAATAAGATTAACTGAAAGGAAACCAACAATTTTACTAGTAATCATCTACAAAAATCTCAGAAACTTGTCATAAATTATTATAATGCTTCCCCTGGAGAAATGGGCATATTTTGGATACTTTGTTATCAGAAACTCTGTGACTATAAACATCAGAATTACAATATAGCAAGTAGCATGATACACTAAACCCAGAAACTAAGACAGGGAGAAATACAGACAGAAATTGTTAGTGCACATCAATTAAAACAACATCAAATACAGATGCAGAAGTAAATGAATGGAATCTGTGCTGGGGTACAGAAATGAACTCAGTTTCAGAGATAGAGGTGGCATTGTGCCCAGGTAGAAAGGAGAAAACACACCTTGAAAGAACCTACACTGAAACACGTCCATCTCCAGGACAGCCGAGAACTCCTTTACTCTCAAAAGATTCACTAATGAAGAAGTAGATTGTAGATGTACCTTTTTATTCTTCTTCCTTATTTGAGCCCATTTCACTAAAGGTTATTTTAAAAGTTAAAAATAACCAAGATATAATTCCTCTTTCTTCAATTCTTTGACTCAAACACAGGCCACAGTCACTGCATATTTTTTGAGTTCACCCTCTCATCATCCCCTATTTCCCCCCTCCCCTCTTCTTCAGCCAATTCTGAAGAAAAATTAGTAGTGAATGCTAATTCCAAGGAAGGGAGAACCACAGGGAGTGGAAAGGCCAGGTCACAACAGCAGAGCTTCAGGATCACTGGGCATCCAGATCGTGTCTAGGGAACCTTAATAAAAGAATTACCTGTTTTGTTTGTCTCTGGAATTAATATCCGCCCCTCTATCTATCAGCAGTTGACATATTGTTGGCCTACACATCTGAGTAGCCAGAACAAGCGGTGTCCGCCCATCCTAAGGAACAAAAAAATAAGACAGCATTAAGACAACAGATCTCCCAAAATGTGAAAGTTAGAACCCATGAGTTGAAATGACAATAAACATAAAGTGACTTACTACATCTTTGGCATTCACCGAGGCCCCATGGTCGCAGAGCAGCTGTATGCTAGAAGGACAGTCTGCCATAGCTGTGAGGAACAAAGGAAAATGATAAATGGGGAACATCTGCTGCTGACACGTGGTGTTTTACAAGACCCATATAAGGCCTAAATTCTTCAGTCCCTAAAATCCCAAGCTTTACATCCTCCACTCTCAGTTTAGCACTATCAGTATCAATTTTTCTATCTGAAAATGGATCCAACAAGATCATTTTGTAAGTTTTGTATAATTTATTAGAACCAAGGAATACTGTCATTCTTATAGAAGATAAGAATATACTGCTGTTCTAAGGGTAAACACTGACAATGAAAATCTAACTTAATTTTCTATTCAGAGTATATTTTAAAATATGGCTATACCTGACTGGACCCTTGAAGCATTAGCTGAGATTTTTTTTTTTTAAAGAATCATATCCTTTCTTTTTTAAATAGAAGAGCTGCAGTTAATAAAGTATGACTCATACAGTTCACATGCCCTTTTCAAAGCAGAAACTGCAAAGTCTGACCTTAATTATGCAAAAAGCAGGGTCATTTTGCTAAAAATTATATTAGTCACATCATGCTTCTTCTCTGATTGACACTAGAGTTCATTTTTGTATCAGGAAAAAATGGTCAAATTCATAAAATGTGTTCATACTTCCCATGAGTTTTTATAAATTTTTATGAGTTGATACTAGATTATCTGTATAAAAACAACTAAGTCAATGTTCTTTTTTTTTCTGTAAAATTCAATAAAGTAAAACCAAACATACATTTAAAAAAATCAAGTAAATTTTTCATTTCTGATGTCTTTAATCCAGCAATCTTTTATATAAAATATACCATCAACCTTTTAAAAAAGATAAAACTGAAATCAAATACATTAATTCCAGAATTATGAAATGAACCACCATTCAGGTCCAAATAATAATGAACAAATGTAATGGATAAAACATTTGAGAGCTATACCATATTGCATAAGTAAAGTCAGCATTAAAGGTGCTGTGATGGAGAATGTTGGCTGCTCACCGTTCTTCCGTGGTAATACCTGTGCCAGTCACAGGGTGGTTCACCTAGCCCACAGGCCCCAGTCTCCTTTGCATGCAGGCAAGACTACATAAGCTAGATCATGCCAGTTGAGTCTGACTGGAGGGATGTGTGCTACCCTCTGAGGCTAGGGCTACAAAATGTGGTTATACATTCCTCCATAATCTTTCTCTTTCCTGTTAGCAGGAAAACAGATACCTGTTGTCAGCTTCAGCCTTAAAGAAGAGGACAACACCCCCAGGCAATGGCAGAACTGCAAAATGGAAGTAATCTGGGTCCCCGCAGGACCATATGGAGCAGAGGAATAAGCCAATCTTATCATCAGGGCTGTGGCATGAAAGAAACTGCATTTATTTTTAAAGCCAATGTTATTTTGTCACAGCGGTAGAATCTTATCCCTAATCAAGACAAAAATTGCTATTGGGAGTCAGGTGCTGCTAATAACTAAACAGAAAACTAAATTACATGGCACCGGTTTACTGGATGGATACTAGGTAGTCAGTAAAATGCATTGCAGGCTAGGAACCTCCTGATTTTTCTCATGCTGTAGCAAAACATTTGCTAGATTCATCATGTGTTCTAATTTAAAAGGTACACCATGTGACTATGGAATCTTTCTAGGCAAAGCAACAGAAAAGAGCCAAAATTTTAGTACATATTGACAGCTGCTTACTGCTTTTAGTAAGGTATTTTAAGAAAGTGATGAGGTTAAGCAAGAATTAGTTATGCACACTGTTGGAAACAGAGTGCCTACGTATTTGGGACCTCACAGGTACAGGAAGCCAATTATTTCTCTATACCAAACACCAAGATCTAAAATTATTGCTGGTCACAACTTTTCTCAAAGACTGTGCAATAAGGAAAATAAAGAAAGGGGGAAAAAAAAGGTCCAGTCCTGGAATAAAGATCGAATTGAGAATACTATATTCCTAATGCTGCTGCTAAGTCGCTTCAGTCATGTCCGACTCTGTGTGACCCCATAGACGGCAGCCCACCAGGCTCCCCCGTCCCTGGGATTCTCCAGGCTAGAATACTGGAGTGGGTTGCCATTTCCTTCTCCAATGCATGAAAGCGAGAAGCGAAAGTGAAGTCGCTCAGTCGTGTCCAACTCTTAGCGACCCCATGGACTGCAGCCTACCAGGCTCCTCCGCCCATGGGATTTTCCAGGCAAGAGTACTGGAGTGGGATTCCTAATACAACACTATTATTTCAGATGACTTTGAGATATCAGTATTAAAATGAAGCAGAGAACAAATGAACGTATTTTCAAAACAGAAGTAGAGTCACAGACATAGAGGACAAACTTACGGTTACCAGGGGATGGAGGAGAGGGATAAACTGAGATTGGAATTAACATACACACACCACTCTATACAAAACAGATAACTCATAAGAACCTACTCTATAGCACAGGGAACTCTACTTCATACTCTGTAGTGGGCTATATGGGAAAAAAGTCTGAAGAAAAAAAAAGTGGCAATATGCATAACTGATTCACTTCGCTGTACACTTGTGCACTGTAAATCAACTATACTCCAATTACAATTTTTTAAAACCTTGTAAATTAACCTAATGTTCTATACTATATGGAACATTTTATAAATAAATAAATTTTCTAAATTTTAGCCAAAAAAATAAAATGAGGTAGAGAATTATGACTCTAGAAATAAAGACAAGAAATAAAGGAGGGTTAAAATTTTTATGTCCAGAAAATAAATGGTTTCTGGTATATGAAAGTGGCTGGCAACAAACAAGCGAGAAACCTACCAAGGTTTTGAGGGAATGAATATACTATCCCCAAATCTGAAAGCCCAGGCAGCTAAACCAATAACTCTTCCTGCACTTAAGCTGCCTATATAGAAGGCATACCTTTCAGCATCCAATTATCTGTGTCTTAGAGGATAACAGACAAGTAAGAACCTCCGAGATGGCAGCGCTAGGGCCCACAGATGACAATGACAAGGGATTTCTCACAGGAAACAGAACCAGGGGGGGCACATGGAACAGTTAACCAAGAAATTACTCCAAGACCTCAGCTGAAAGCCTCTGCAAGTTTTGCTCAGCAGCATTTGATGCCTGCTACTGATCAGTGATTGCTGCGTATTTCCTAGTTCTCCCTTTTCTGAAACAGAGACTTTATTTATCCTGTTCTTGTTTCATCACTATATATTATGAAGAGTAGATTTCTTTTCTTTGAGTTTACAAATTGTTGGACCATCAAGAGCCATTTCAGAGCCAAACAAGAGCACAGCACCCAGAAGCCCGACTTTGAGGTGGCCTCAGCAACTGGACTGATTATGTATCCTCTCCCTGGGGAGGGGGCAAAGGTTCTATGTGTGGGAAGTAGTGGCTGAGGGAATACTTGGAAGGCCAGAAGGCTGGACTGTGGCGATTGGTACCAATCTGTTCTCCCCTTCTTCTGCAGTGGAGCAGCTGGGCCGTGACTAGTTATCTGGAGATTACATTTCTGGGCCTCCTTTGCAGGCCACCAACTGACTTTTCTCTTGTTGATGGATTATGAATAAAGGGCTATTTACCACTTCCAAATTTGGGCCTTAGATCACGGGCGTTTGCTCCCCCAGTTCTCCTTCCCTTTGCTGCTAGCGGGAACATGGATATGACTACAACCCAGTTGCAATGACGTAGCTGAGAAAGATACCAGAGGAAAGTGGAGCAACAAGATGGAAAAAATTCAGTGCATGAATGACCTCAAGACATATATACCACTCAACACTTTTTTAATAAGCAGCTGGTACCGAAGTTCTTTTATTACATCAACTCAGTCTTCATTCTAACTTCATCAATATACCTAATGAATAAATATTTAGATTTCAATTGGTTAAGTTGTACCAGTTTTATAGACAAGGATAATAAAATCTATAATATACAAAAAATTATACACACTTAATGTACACATTTTGATGAGTTTGGACTAAAGCACACTTGTAATACCATCACCACAATCAAGATACTAAACATATGGATCACTTCCACAAATTTCCTTGTGTCGTTTTGTTTGTATGTGTTTTGGGGTTTGTTTTTTTTTTGGTGAGAATATTTATCAAAATATTCTGTCCTCTTAATATATTTTAAATTGTACAGTATCATATCATTAATAATATGTAATACATTATTATATTATATAATTATCTAAATTCCTGTATAATAATTATACCTCAGGTATTTAAAAAAGTAAAAATGACTGGGGAAAGCTGAACACTGAATAGATGATATTGAAACAATTTTCAAACACACTGTGATAATGATACTACATTTAGGTTACAAAATAGAATCATTATCTTTCAGAGATAAAAACTGAATTGTTTATGGATAGAATTATATGATGTTTGGGATTTGATTTAAAATATGCCAGGAGAGTAGAATAATGGGTGGTGGTATAAATGAATCAAGATTGGCCACATGATCACAACTGTCTAAATTGGATGAACAGTATAAGGTATTTTAATATGATAGTTAAACATTATGTTTGAAATTTTCCATAATAAAAATTTTTAAATGATTTTAAAAACATGATTTATTATTAAGGTTGGATGGATTAAAAAATAACTATGAAAAGGTGGTAGGAGAAGAAAAATACCACATGACACAAATTCATACTTCATTAAGCAGCAAAATCATTTTAATATTTCTATCAAGTGCAATAAATTAGTGCTACAGAACTGAATTGTATTTTTTTTATGGTGTCAAATTTAAATAAATCTGTTTGGTGATTCCGTAACTACACAAGCTTGATAAGTATATTACATATGAATCTAGGCTTATGTTTTTTTAATTACTTATTTTTATACAAGTAGCAATATACAAAATATACAAAATTATCATAAAAATTAAAAACTACAGAAACTCACAGGGGTCATTGTGAGGCTCAAATGATAATGTATGTAAAAATGCTTTGCAAATAATAGTACTCTCTTCCAAAATTTTTAAAAATGCACTGTGTAAGAGATTAAACTATCATAAAAGTACATTTTTTTTAAGGAAGAAAATCAAGTTATGAAAGTTTGAAGGAAATTTGAAGTATAATACATTTTTCAAGGGACCACTCTAACTACCACACTATTCCATATACATGAAAGGAAACAGTGTGGTCCTTTTATTTTCCTTTTCTTTGAACTTCTAGTTAACTAGGAATTTCAGTCTTAGAAGAGTCCAGCCAGGGGTCAAACTATCTTACATTCCAAAACTCCTTAAATATTTAACTTTTTCTAATCATTTCCTTTAAGACACCTAAAGAATAATGCAGATAAACTTTGATATTAATAAAATCCTTGAAATTACTAATATAAATCTCTTTTAAAATAGAGCACATTACAATGATATCAAATTCAGCACTGATACCTCTAAACCAAAACAAGCACCACCACCACTAATTGAGAAGTTACTACATGCCAGGCACTATTCATGATTCAGTTATAGCCACTACTGGGCTTCCCTGGGGGCTCAGACAGTAAAGAATCCGCCTGCAATGCGGGAGACCTGGGTTCCATCCCTGGGTCGGGAAGATCCCCTGGAGGAGGGCTTGGTAACCCACTCCAGTGTTCTTGCCTGGAGAATCCCCATGGACAGAGGAGCCTGGTGAGCCACAGTCCATGGGGTCACAAAGGGTCAGACAGGACTGAGCGACTAAACACACAAGGCAGTAGTAGTATTAACTTCATTCAGCAGATGAGGAAAATGAGGTACAGGCATGTTAACGAGGCGAATGCAGTTTTTAAGAAAGAGAAATGTCTTCCTTCTTCCATGTCTCCTACCAGTCCCCAAGCATGCACACGGTATTTACAGCTCCTTGAGAACAAGGTTATGGTTTATTCATCTTTGGACTCTCAGTATCTAGCATCTTGGCCCGTAAATACGGTCTGAATGAAATCTTTTTAAGCTGTACAATCTACCCAATTTCAAACTTGAGTACATAAAAAATTCATAACATTCTGTTTCTCCATGGATTACAAAAACATATGTATGTTAAACTCTGGAGTCAATTTAAATGCCCAGCCATTTAACAAAGATTTTATGTCCAACTGAACAAAGATTTAACACAAATTTATGTCCAACTAAAACCTTTGCTTACCTGCATCATGAAGTGCGGTTCTTCCCTGCAGGTCTACATGTTCAGTGGGACAATTGTACTGTTAAAACACAGAAATTTAGTCATGTAAGGAAGTTTTATTTTCAAATTAAATATAGTGATTCAAATGAACAGCTGTTATTTCATCTTAAAAATACTGCATTTATCAAAAACTCTAAAGAGTACTAGACAAGTCATAAATATTTTGACATGTGACAAATACAATAACATTATACTATAAATTTAACAGTGTTCCAGCAAACAGGAAAACATATGGTACATTACAATAGCATTGAATATAGAAACGGCTATTGTTTTGGTTTTGGGGTTTTTTTTCTGTAACGGTTAAAACTTGAACAATTGAATCACAAGAAAACAAATGAGCTCTGCTGTGAAACTCAGTAGCAAACATGTTCAAGGAAACGTGTGACTAGACTCTTCAACTAAAAACTTAATCTAGCCCACTAGCTCATAGAACTTTGTGGTTGCCTGATTACAAGCTTAACTAATGACGCTATTATACAGTCTGACTTGTTGGTGTTTACATAGAAACATATAGATTCTACACTGTGCCACTTCATCTCAAGTCATATACCAGACCACAGAAAATTCCAATCTCTAGCTAATGTCAACAGGAAGGTCAGGTCTTTGTTGTTTATTTTTAATACACTGAGTTATGCAATTCACTTCCCTCAGAGTTTTTGCTCTTTATTGTTCACATTCTTTCACAAACGATGGAAAAACTATTACATAAGCTAACAGTCAAAGCTAGCCTACTATTTTCTTTGATCTCAAGTCTCAAAAATGCATTGAAAATACATCTACTATTTGCAGTCAAAGTAATAAATTCAAAGTATTAACCACTTTTACTACCTGTAGAAGTTTTTGTAGACACAGTGCGTGCCCATATTTTGCAGCCAGGTGAAGAGCATTCCTTCCTAGAAAAGAGATAATTTTAAATATATGATAAGGGTTATTTTCTTCGCATGTGAATTCCCCTTAAAAACGTGACTGATTTTTCCACAATCAGTTGACAGACGACTTCATTTATAGGCATGCTTTAAGTTTGAGCTTTATTTGCACTGAAGGAAGGAGGGCAAAAATCACTCAGATTGGTCACTAGGCAAAACATCCAAAGCAGAAAGAACACAGACAAAAACAAGAAAGACATATGTCGGAGTTGGAATCAGCACGATACACATATAAAGTTTTATGAGTTCTGAAAAGGTACAGTTAGTCCAAAATTTCTAAAAATGAATATTCTGCATCAATGGAAAACACACACATGTGTGTGTATATGTGTGTGTGTATGTGTGTGTGTGTAATAAACAGTTTTTTGTTCATTTAAAGGTGGCAAGTAAATAAAGTGTGATCTTCAATTAAGAATTTGATATACCTTTAGGTAAAGATTTACCTCACTAACTCATCTGTGATATCTCTCTTTCTCTCCCTCCTTGCCTTCCATTTCCAAACAGAATGCTGTTAACAGTAATGCATTTATTTGTCCACACATGAAGTCACAGGATAGAACATTAAAGTTGTTAAGGAAACTCTCTGCTCTAGGTCAACTCCCATATTTCACTGAGTAACAAAGTATAAGTTCCAGTGATTGTCTATGCAAATGGAAAATTAAAACATTCACTAAAGAAAAGTGATAGCTATATTCAAACACTTAAAATCTACCCTGTGATATGCAAACAAATTTATGCTATAGTATTTTAAAAGACAGACATAGGTATGACTAAGTTTAAGCAGGAGGCCGGTCTAGAAGAAATAATTTTTTATAAATATAGCTAGCCAAACAGACCAGGTCTCCTCATGAGGCCTGACAGTTAAGAACACAGACTCTGACTGTGACTCATACACGGAAGGACCCTGGCACATCACTTAACAACTCAGTGCGTTGCAGACTCACTGGCTGGATGTGAGGATAAAATGAGTTAGTACATGTAAAGTGCTTAGCAGAATAGTGTCATCTATTATCATGTTAAAAAAAGCATCATCTATTCTTGTTATGACCACTATTGGTGATGCTGTTATGAGGCAATTAGTTCCCCAACAAGTCTAACCAAAGGCCAAATGACCTCAGGACAGCACAAATGTATATACTGAATAGTACACTAAGTCGCTGAGTAGTGGGCTAAGTCGCTTCAGTCAGTCGCTTCAGACTCTTTGTGACCCCATGGACCGCAGCCCCACCAGGCTCCTCTGTCCACAGACTCGTCCAGGCAAGAAAACTGGAGGGAGCTGCCATGCCCTCCTCCAGGGGATCTTCCCGACCCAGGAATCGGATCCACATCTCCTACGGCTCCTGGCATTGCAGGCGGATTCTTTACCACTGAGCCATGAATAGCACATAAGTATAGATTAAATGGCCACTATAGATTCTTCCAAGTCTGAGATTTTAGAATCCTATAACACTACCAAGACAAGCCCTAGACCTCAGGTCTCCAGCTGCTAATCTGTTCAGTCATGCTTTCTGCTACACTGCCCTCTCCCCCACAATACCTCAACTAATTAGAAACAAAGTTACAGCCTTCTCTCTGTAAATCACATTTAAGTCTGACTGAGAGCATTATCAGTGGACAATACTTGTCTTCTCTGTACTATGGAGGCAAACATACCTGCGGTGTCACTGGTTGTAATATCAACTCCATGTATGAGGATGGCATTCAAACACTCAAGATTTCCCTTTGAGGCCACAACATGAAAGCTAAACAAAAAGAAAATTTTGTTATGCCATGGAAACTACCCAAGGTCAACTTTAATGTTACATTCAGCCATCTTATATTCAATACTCCTATATACACACACGTACACACATGCATTTTAAAGGCTACACTAAACACTTACATTTTTAATACAAGAAAAAAAGAAACGTATTTCACATTATTGAAAAACTCATTTTAATCCATATTTATATCACTACCCCTATAGTTTATCTTTTCAATAACACAGGCACTGTGTTTAGACCTTAAATGCACTGAAAATTTTCTATCAGATTATTTTACTTAATTTCAAATATACGGAAACTGCCAAAACAAATGAAGATACCACAGAATGCTAAGGCCAAAGAGAGATCAAAACACTTATCCATCTCTTTAGAATTATCACATTAAAGCTGGCATAGAAAAGTTTTCAAAACAAGCTAAGCTATACTTGAAAGCCACAAAAATCTGGCATCATCTTCTTTCCCCCAAGTACTACCACATAATTCCTCCTTTCACTCAAGAGATCTGTGTGACTGGTTGAAATTTCACACAAACAGGCAGAATTGAGCACGTTTTCTAATAAGGCAAGTAAAGCCTACTTAAAAACATAACTTTAAGTCATCAAGTATTCAAGATACAGGATAAATATCCCAGTGTTTCTTTGATCATCTAATACTCTTCTTAATGAACAAACACAGAAATACTTTGTGTGCATTAAGAACTGATACTGTACATAAACATAGTAGGACTTGTTGGCAAAGGACGTTGAACTCAGGCCATAAACAAGTACAGTAACCACTGTGAAGATGCCAGGAGATAAAGGCTCAGCAAGATGCCTGGATGTAGACACACCTGGCAGCATACCCCGCAGCAGGGGTCTTCCCTCGCCATACCACTTAAAAATTTTACATTTTCCCACTCCCTAAAACCTTAGTACTCCTAGCTCCTTCATCCCTGCCTTCATTATTTTAAATGTAACTATGCATTTTCTAATACATATAAATTCAAATTTTATTTTCTTTATGGTCTATTAATCTCCTCTAAGAAAGCAGGGATTCTTGGCTGTTCTGCTTCCTATTATATTTCCAGAACCAATTAAAGTACCAGACAGATGTGGTGTTGTTTTTCAGTCACTAAGTCGTGTCAGACTCTTTTGCGACCCCATGGACCGTGGCCCACCAGGCTCCTCTGTCCATGGGATTTACCAGGCAAGAATACTGGAGTAGGTTGCCATTTTCTTCTCTAGGCGATCTTTCCGACCAAGGGATCAAACCCGTGTCTTCTGCATTGGCAGGTGGGTTCTCTACCACTGAGCCACTTGGGAAGCCCACCAGACAGATGACAGACCCTCAAATATTTGAATAACTGAATGCTCAGAAACAAAATGTAGAGCTACCTTGCAAATTCACTTTCAGATATTCAATTATGCCTCCATTCGCATTATGATGAATATAAATGCAAACTAGAGACCGAGCATTAAGTAAAGTAAATCAGGTTTGTGCGCAGTTTGAATGAGAGAGAGATACTTCTGATAAAAAGAATGTACTGCTCCTAAAAGTCAGACAAGTTCTCCTTATAGTAGAACTGAATTGAGGTAAGGCTGAGGGTATTGATTCTTTCTACAGCACTGAAGCGGGGAATTCTATTATGCAGTGCACTGAGAACTTTTTCAGGGATGGTAATTTCCTTCATGCAAAGGTTTTCCATCTTCAAACAACTTTGGAGATCTCATTCTTTGTCTACCTGTTTTCACTTCTTAGCTCACAAAATTTGAAAGACTTCTCTTCTCCAAAATAACTTAGCATTATACCGATGATGCACTACGAGGGCAGAAATCAGAGCAAATCTACAATGCATTATTAATATGGGTGTGCTATAGATAGTAGATGTGCTTCAGAAAGAAGATATACCAATCATTACACTGTATGCAGAGTTGCAAAGGAAACCTGGAAAACTGCTTTATAGAAATATGCTTTTTCAATTAAAAAATCAACTTTTTCTTTTTAAAAACAAGACAAGTATTACTACTACAATAGGAGATCCAGGTAATTTGGACAGTCCCCACCTCTGGTTGTTTGAAGACAACCAGAAAAGCGTACAAAATAAGAAATCTGCCTGAAGGTATCAGTGAGCTAACATGATAGTGAAAAATTACTAAGACAGTATGCAGGGAAGCACAGAGGCCCAGAGAGGTGAACCTGGAATATCGAGCTACTTTTTCTCTAGGAGCATCTGCTATTTAGAGAGAAAAAAACTGAGAGGTTGAACAGTCCTTTTGGCAGCCTGAGGGGAAGGCGAGTCAGGAACTGGAACTCACAGCTCTCCAAGGGGCAATAGGGATTCTAGGTGAACCTGCCCCGTTTTGTATTGGCAACAGACTACATCCCTGGGAAACAGGTAACCAGGAATAAAATATATTCTTGTAATGACTATCCAAGGCCTCAAATATTTCATTTTTGAAACTGTATAGAGATCAAGAGGGGCTTTGCTGATGGCTCAGACAGTAAAGAATCTGTCTGCAATGCAGGAGACTGGGTTTTATCCCTGAGTCAGAAAGATCCCCTAGAGAAGAGATTGGCTACTCACTCCCATGTTCTTGCCTGGAGAATCCCACGGACAGATGAGCCTTGAAGGCTGCAGTCCATGGGGTTGCAAAGAGTCAGACATGATGGAGTGACTTACACTTTCACTTCACAGATCAAGAAGGACATGTTAATTCTGCCTTAAATTTCAAAAATTAAAAACCAAAAAAAAAAATCATTCCAAATTAAACTATTTTTATAACTATAGAAAATATATTTCTAGTATGTCCTGTACTTGACTAAATATAAAATGCTTTAATTAAGAAACACTTTGTGTGTGAATAACAAAAGGAAAATATTTTATCCTATGAATCCTAAAAAGAATTCTAATTCTATAGTGAATACCTCAAAAACTTACACTACTCAAATATGTCATAAACTAAAGTTCACAGTACATCATAAACTAAAGTTCACAGTTCATCATATTATACCAGATTTGCATAATTCTATTAATATAAGTAATTTCCCTCAAAATTAAACCTTAGATCAAAAAAGTCAGAACAAAATCTCAAGTAACCATTCATTCAAAACATTCAAAGCATGGGCAGACAAAACTGAAGAAATAAGGTTTCACTGAAGATTTTCATCACAAACAAGATCCTTTGAACTTTTAACATCATGGCACTTGGGGAAAAAATAAACAACAGTTTTGATATTAAATTTTTACTATTTATACTGTGAGCCCTATAAATGGCTTAAAATTTAGCAAAAGTAGAAGCAGGACTCGAACTAGTTTCTGTAGCCATCAACTTGCCTACTTTACAAAACTGAAACAGTACAAAAATTGGGACTTCTTAAACTTCAATGCTCTTATAAACAACTTGAAGTCATGCTCTGCTATATTCATGTATCTAAGCATTCTAAGGTAGTGACCTACATCAAACATTAACTATTCACTTCCTAATATTCACTTCTATATTTAGTATCTGATTTCTAGTATTCTAAAAAAACTCATGCAAGTATAAGGCAGAGAGGTATTTAAGGAAATGAGACTTTTCACCTCTAACTTTGGAAGGTTTCCCAGATAAGGTTTGAACTGCTGTATTTATAGAGGATAGTAAAGGTCCGTTTAGTCAAGGCTATGGTTTTTCCAGTGGTCATGTATGGATGTGACAGTTGGACTATGAAGGCTGAGCCCCGAAGAATTGATGCTTTTGAACTGTGGTGTTGGAGAAGACTCTTGAGAGTCCCTTGGACTGCAAGGAGATCCAACCAGTCCATTCTGAAGGAGACCAGCCCTGGGATTTCTTTGGAGGCATGTGCTAAAGCTGAAACTCCAGTACTTTGGCCACCTCATGCAAAGAGTTGACTCACTGGAAAACACTCTGATGCTGGGAGGGATTGAGGGCAGGAGGAGAAGGGGACGACAGAGGATGAGATGGCTGGATGGCATCTCTGACTCGATGGACCTGAGTCTGAGTGAACTCTGGGAGTTGGTGATGGACAGGGAGGCCTGGCGTGCTGCGATTCATGGGGTCGCAGAGAGTCGGATATGACTGAGCGACTGAACTGAACTAAACAGAATCTAGATCTACCCTTTAACCCAACTGCTCCCTATCCTCAACATGAAGGGAAATGATGAAGACTAGGAAGAGGTAGGAGAAAAGATACCTGGTTTATAAGCATATAGACAAACCAGCTGCCTTCAGTAACACAAAACAAAAGGGCGGGATCACTGCTTGTACCTCCCTAAGTCACACTAGTTATTCTGCCTCTCTATTGTCCTAGACACCTTCATTTAAACTAATTACCCCAATACAAAAATGGATTGGGGTTAAGGGGGAAAGGTAATGTAATTTATAGAACTCTTCCAAAATGGAAAACTTGGGTTTATATCCCAGACTGTGACTTTTAATGAGACTAGACACCAAGTTATTTAGCCTCTGTAAACTTCTTCATGCTTCTTTCAGAGGGCCACTGTGAGGATCAAACATGACAAGGAGTACTAAAAAAAAAGCTTGTACCAAATAACAAAATTGTACCAAATAACCCAGGCTGGGATTTGCCATAGGGCCCAAACAACTAGACCACTGGGTAGTATTCTCTGTCTCACTTTGAAAATCTTTCCTATTGAGGACAACTATTAGTCCAAATTGATGAAAGTCATGTCTGAAAGATTTTAGAGTGTGGGTTTTGATAAAGACTTTTTAAATTACATGTTGATAACCATAATTTACAAATTTCATTTGTATGCCAAGGGTGTACTCTTGAGAGAATTACCACCAGTAATACTCACGCAGATCTGCCTTCTACATCTAGCTTGCCTGGATTTACTCCCTTTTTAGCAAGGATTGAGGTCACTTTCTCTACATCTCCCCTTTCTGCTGCTTTCATCAATCGGTCATCGTATTTGTTCCAATCTGCTGCTTGCTACAATAAAGGAAAAAAAAGTGAACATAGCATACTATATACTATATTAGTAAGGCTCTCTAAAGAAGGGGAAACAAGAGAAGGGAAAACAGTACTGTCTAATACAGCATTCAGTTGTCAGATGTATCTCTAACTCCTTTCTCCTCGCTATTCTAACCTGATGAAAAGAGCCTTTCCAAAACACACAATATACAAGAAATATTTTATATATTATATATTTGAGAAAAAGGGGATTTCTCGTGTTTTCTGCCCTGTTTTCTTTGCCTTCGGAGCAAAGAAAGGAAAGGAATTAACTGTTGAATACCTACCATGTGCCAGGTATAAATTACTGGAACAACCCTAGTAAACTAGATTTATCATCTCCATTTAACAGATGAGAAAATCAAGGCTCCAGGGATATTAAATGACTTAAGAGGCCAAGCCCAATTCTGACTTCTCATGACTTCCCAAAGCAGTGTACTTGTTGTCCTATTCTGTAATTCATGCTTTTGAAATTGGCTCTGGTTACCTATTGCCCAAGACCTTTAGTGGCAGTGGAATTCTGTACACATTTAAGAACACCCACCCTTCTCCCCTCAGCATCACTTCCTTAAAAGGTACTACTGGGAATATAATTATAGAAGCAAATTGTACACACATACATGCAATTAAAAAAACAATCCATTATGCTTATGTATTAGGATAAAAAGAAACATCTACATAGAAAAACTTTTTTAAAAACTCTAAAAATATTAACTACTAAATCCTAAAATTATAGGATCAGAGATGACTTTCATTTTCTTGCTTCTTTACATTCAACATATACCGCTTTTTATAAAAAAAAAAAATGTTTGATTTCAACAAAAACAGTGCATATGTATTTCAAAGGAACATTAAAGACAAGTTTTTAATAGAAAAACATATCAAAAGATATACATTTTAATTATATCAAGGTTATCAGGTTTTAATTGGAGAAAATACATTCAAGATATTAGATATTCTGAAGCCAATAACTTTAACCTTTTCTTAGTAAGTATAAATGTATTATTCAAAACTAAAATATACATTATTTAAACAAGTAAGATTTTAGCCTTTTAAAATTCTGTGCAGTAAACTTATTGCTAAATTCTTCTTTGCTAAGTTCAATATCATTTTTAGAACAAAAAATAATGCACATATCTTTCACCTAACTTACAAAGTAATTCCTATGTCCACAAATACAATAACAAATCTCTGGAGGAAAAAAATGAATCACTTCATATAAAGCATATCCTCTAAATGTTTGATCAATAGGATTATTTTATATCTACTCTCCTCTAAAACAAAACAAAAAAAGTAACCAATTTTCTAGCTAAATAAGTAATGTATTCATTAAATACTTGAAGTGAAAAATATAAAAACTGAATATGAAAAAAGACAGATATATTAAAATTTTAACCCACCAATGAAATGTAACATTTCAATGGAATCTGGTTCAAGTATCTACACAGACTTCAGAATTGTTGTCTGCAGTCATATTTGGAGATGAACTACTTCCTTCTAACTTGAAAAGTTCAAACTGTCAACTATGATATGAGTCCTATGAGCCCTACTTACTGCCTCAGTCTAAACAACATTTTCAGCTTCCCCTCTCTTTAGCTTTAAAACAAAACAATCAGTGTACTGGCTCTAATTTGGGGAGTGGTAGTAGATGTAGGCTTTGTGTTTTCAAATGCCTAAGAGGTTAAGTCACACAAACACTTGCTCTAAATTGATTAGTTTACCCTTGTAGTTAGAACAATCTCAATTTTATTTCCAAGTAAACCAGCCGGTGGAGAAAGGAGCTATTTAAAACACTAGAACAATTGCAAAATCCCAAAATAAGGCTCTTTAAAAGATAACTAAATGAGATTAAAGTCTGGTATTAATCCTGTGATTTTCAGTTCTTCTCTACCAAGCACTCTGGTCCACTGTCAGTTAACAGAAATACTGCTCAATGACTAAAATTCTATTATGAGCTTTTTAAATCCAGAAAAAGAAACAAGCACTTTTGTTTTCGATCACTAGCCCCAGTCCGCTAATCAAATAAACCAGAGAGAACAGAATAAGACAAAGAAACCAAATTTTTTAAAAAGTAGTACATTTTAAAAGAATACAGTTCAGAAAGCCTGGCCAAGACTCTTGTTTCACTGACTATAGGGATACCTACTCTGTTCTTAGGAGCACAAGAAAACCAACAGCTCATCATAGGCAGGATTTAGTTTCTTGTTGCTAACAGCAAATTAGTTCGCATTAAGTTACAAATCACTGTGGCTCACAAAGCGAGCCCTCAGAGAAACTCCTAACTAGTGACTCAGTCCTTCTCAGAACTCTTCCTGTTCTGCAGTCTTCCTGCTACACTACACTTAGCTTGGATCTCTAAGGATATTTTCTTCGGATATGTCTTCGGAATCCTTCTCCGCCTTCATAGCGCTTGAAAATTATCTTCCTCGCAGCAGCAGCACTTGATTACGAGCAGCCCCAAATCAGGTACTGTAACTCCTCCTATTTGTTATTCTTTAGAAGCTGTCTTTCACTGCCTTCCCTTTTCGGGGACTCCACTGGAAAGCTTGAACAGCACTCTACATCCTGCCGCCTCAACACTGCGGCACAGACCAGCGTCTGTGCACAATAAAGCTGTCCACATCCGACTCATCCTGTAAACAGTGTGTAGACTGTCTCCCATTGGTCAGGATCTATTTTAGATTCCATAGGCCTTGACAGCTGAGTGATAGATAGAGAAGAGCAGCTAAGAATATACTGTAAATGCATGCTTCTCCTCTGAGTAATAAACCTAAGGTCTGCAAGGGAAAAATGACTCAAACACATTGTAAAACATGCTTTTTATATCAAAGCAACTTGCATGACATTACAACAACACTGTTAACAGACAAATTTGGTTATTCCCACCAAAAAAAAAACAAACAAACAAACAAACATTTTAAACCCATTTCAGTCTTAGGATTGTCTAAACAGAAGTTATAATAACCTTGATAAACAGAATATAAAATTCTATTTTTGGCAAATAAAATCACACTTTAATTTAAGGAAACACACACACAAAGAAACATTTTCAGATTTTTCTCCATTTTCCTCGTACCCCTCTCAGTCTCGTTCTGCATGCAACCAGGTTTCAGCTTACAACTGCTGCCAGTCTGTCTCCTAGAATGTTAAATGAGAAGAGCGAGGCACTGCCAAGACATTAAACGGTCTGCACCATGATGAACAGGTTTCAACAAACTTTAAATCTAACTCACAGCTCTTAATTTCCAAGTTTAGCACCCTGCCTAATATAGCAAGTAAATATTTTATCAGTGGAAAATCAAATGATCTGGATTCAGGGATTTTAAAAAACAAATAAGATGATCAAATATTAAAGGAAGCAAATGCATATTAATCACTGAGCTAGACTGTAAATAAAACTCCACGTGGGGACAAAGCAAACAACCTCTCCATGTTCTCCTCCGTGATGTTTTACCTGCTTGTACTACTACAGCACCCCTTACATTATCAAGGACGGTGACCAGTTTCCACAAGCTCCAGGGATTTTTTTCTGTTCTAGTTCCCGCATTAGCACGAGAATAATTTACACTTCCTCCAAAAAGTCAGATTTGAGAAAACCATTTCATGGGAATGAAAAATCGCCCAACACAACTGTTTATAGGAAGGAGGTAAGGGCTATACATACTACAGATCGTGCCGCCAGCTAAATTCTGTTACGAATATCATCAAGAAATCCATTTCCTGCTATGTTAAATATTAGGTATATATTCTAATTATAAGATATATAAGATCATATACCATAATGTATTATTTTTGAGACAACTTTTTTTTCCCCCAAATCACATTAGACATCACAATGGATTCTTGGCTGGACCCAGAGATTCTGCCCACTCCATTTCACCCTTCTTCAGAGGAAATCTGGGTGGGATAGAACTCAGGCCCTGTCCTTTGATTAACAGAGCAAGCACATCCTTTCTAGAAATAGGACAGCAAAAAAAAAAAAAAAAAAAAGAAATAGGACAGCAAAGGCAAAGCAAATAAAAAGAAAGGAGGAAATCTGCAAGGAGTAATAAAAGCCATATATGGAGCTGTCTGTTTTCCCTGGTGGCTCAGATGGTAAAGCGTCTGCCTGCAATGCGGGAGACCTGGGTTCGATCCCTGGGTTGGGAAGATCTCCTGGAGAAGGAAACAGCAATCCACTCCAGTACTCTTGCCTGGAAAATCCCACGGATGGAGGAGCCTGGTAGGCTACAGTCCATGGGGTCACAAAGAGTCGGACACGACTGAGCGACTTCACTTTCTATGGAGCTGTCTTATGGAATAACTAAGGCTCAGGAGACAGGGTATATGGACCCTCCTATACTGTGGATATCCTGAACCTCCTCTGTTTCTCAATCTCTTTTTCCTACTTTCTCTCTCTCCTTCTCAGCTATTTCCCAAGAGCTCAAGACAAATTCCCACCTCTGCTGTCCCCTGTGCCAATTAGGCTCTTCCCTTACCTTCATTCTAGTTCTTAAATATCACTTCCTCAGAGAACTTCTCAAATACTGTATCTACAGCACTAGCCCTATGCTACCCTTGCCGCTCTTTATCTTTCTGCCCTGTGTCACCCATCTTCAGAATACTTATCAGTATCTGCCAGTATACCATATGTTTACCCATTTTTTAGCCTACTTCCTATTTTTGGTATTTACTTCAAAAATTATCACAATAATCAGGGGGACAGACTGAATTCAACAGCACATGGAAAGGATTATACACCATGACGCCACATACACCAGTGCAGACACGGGTTCAATCCCTGGTCTGGGAAAATCCCACATGGCCACGGAGCAACTGAGCCTGTATGCCCCAACTATTGAGCCCATGCTCTAGAGCCCAGGAGCCCCAGCTACTGAGCCTGCATGCCTGCGCTCCAAGAGAAGCCACGGCAATGAGAAGCCCTTGCACTGCAGCTCGAGAAAAGCCCATACAGCAAGGAAGACCCAGCAACGCCAAAAATAAAAACCATAAAAAAGAAGGAAATTGCCTCAACATAATAATAGTCATATGTGAAAAGCACATAGGTATCATCATATCCCATGGTGAAACACTTCCTCTACGATCAGGAACAAAATAAGGATGCTCACTCTCACTATTTTTATTCAACAAAGTATTAGAAGTTCTACCCAGAACATTAGACAAGAAAAGGAAATAAAAGGCATTCAAATTGGAAAGGGAGAAGTAAAATTATATCTGTTTGGAGATGACATGATGGCAGATGTTGTTCTTTGTTGTTTAGCTGTTAAGTTATATCCAACTCTTTTGCAACCCCATGGACTGTAGACTGCCAGGCTCCCCTGTCCATGGGATTTCCCAGGAATGAATACTGGAGTGGGTTGCCATTTCCTTCTCCAGGGGATCTTCCTGACTAAGGATCTCAAACCCAGGTCTCCTGTGTTGGCAGGCAGATTCTTTATCACTGAAATGTTATATGCAAAAAATCCTAAAAATTCCACAAGAATAAAAAATTTAGACCTAATCAATGAATCCAGCACAATTACAGGATACAAAAGCAATACACAATTATGCTTCTATGTACACTAACAAGGAGTAATCCAGAAACGAAACTAAGAAAACAATTCCACTTACAATAGCATCAAAAATAATACAATAATTAGGACTAAACTTAACCAATAAAGTGAAAGACTTGTATACCAAAAACTACAAAACATTGCTGAAAGAAATTAGAGAAGATAACAAATAAATGGAAAGACAGTTCATGTTAGACTGGAAGATTTACTATCATTAATGGCAATACTACTCAAAGCAATTCACAGATTCAATATAATCTCTATCAAAATTCCAAAGGCTTTTTTTTTTCAGAAATAGAAAAATTCACCTTAAAATTCATATTGACTTTCAAGGGAATGCAAATAGCCAAATAATCTTGAAAAAGTTTGAGGTCTCAGATGTTCTGATTTCAAAACATGTTACAAGGTTACAGTAATCCAAACAGTATGGTACTGTCATGAAAACAGATACATAGCTCTGGGCTTCCCTGGTGGCTCAGACAGTAAAGAATCTGCCTGCAGTGCAGGAGACCTGGGTTTGATCCCTGGGTTGGGAAGATCCCCTTGAGGAGGACATGGCAACCCACTCTAGTATTCTTGCCTGGAGAATCCCCATGAACAGAGAAGCCTGGTGGGCTACAGTCCATGGGGTCGCAAAGACTTGGATACAATTGAGCGACTAAGCACACACACAGCACAGATCTATGAAATAGAATAAAGAACCAGAAATAAACCCTAATATATAAGGTCAAATGATCTTCAACAAGGGTGTAAGACCAGTTGATGGTGAAAGGACAGTCTCTTCAACAATTTCTGTTGAGAATACTGGATATCCACGTGCAAAAGAATGAAGATGGACCCTTACCATACACCATATAGAAAATGTAATTCAGAATGATTAAAAACTAAATTTAAAGACCTAAATTTAACATTCAAATATAAAACTCCCAGAAGAAAACACAGGGGAAAGCTTTATGACTTTGGATTTAACAGTAATTTCTTATAAGCACAGGCAACAAAACAAAACTGGAACAACATCCAACTTAAAAATCCTGCATGAAAGACAGAGAATGAGAAAATGTCTCCAAATCATGTATCTGATGAACAGTTAATAAGGGGACTATATAAAGAACTGTAACTCAATTATAAAGAAACAGATAACCCAATTAAAAATGGGCAAAGGACTTAAATAGACTTTTCTCCAAAGATGATACATGAATGACCAATAAGCATATAAAAAGATGTTAAACATCCTTAAATTAGAAATACAAATCAAATCATAATCACGCCCATTGGGATGGCTACTATCAAAAAACTAGAAAATGATAAGTGCTGCTAAGGATGTGGAGAAATCTGAACCCTTCCCACAGTTGGTGGGAATGAACACAGTGCAACCACTACAGAAAACAAGATGAAGATTCCTCAAAAAACTAAAAACAGAACTACCACACAATCCACTAATCCTTTTTCTGGGTACATATCTGGATGGATTGAAAGTAGAGTCTCAAAGAGGTATCTGCACGCCCAAGTTTACAGCAGCATCATTCACAATAGCCAAGAGGTGGAAACAACCCAAATGTCCACTGATGGATGAATTGATAAACAAAATGTGCTATATACCTGCAATGGAATAGGAATCAGGCATAAAAAGGAAGGAAATTCTTCACATGTTACACCACAGATGAATCTTGACATTATGCTAAGTGAAATAAACTTCAGCCCTCCAAAGACAAATACGCTATGATTCCACTTATGAGGTATCCAAAGTGGTCAAATTCAGAGAAACAAAACTTAGAACGGATTTGGGGAAAGAGAGAAATGGGGAGTTGTTATTTAATAGGTATATTTCAGCATTTCAGATTTATAAGATGAAAATTTTTTGATGATAATTTGCACAACAGTGTGAATATGCTTAACACTACTGAAATGTTCACTTAAAAATGGTTAAGATGGTAAACTGTGCTTTTTACCACAATTAAAAATAAAACAAAAGAAATGCAATCTCACAATATCATTAGCATGATTTACATTAATTAATAAACTTTTAAAAACAAAATTAAAAGGGTGAAGATATAGATGAAATGAGATTGACCACAGGTCAATAATTGTTAAAGCTGAGTTACAGGTTCATCAAGGGTTCACTATGCTAAACTCAACTTCTGTTTCATGCACTTTTGACACTTGGTCCAATAAATTTGGTTGATGTACAAATTTTTAAACCATATTACATGCCTCTTACCAAGGCCCTTCACTGATTCATTAATTTGGCAGGAAACACACTATAGCCTTTCCACTCAGTCCTCTCTGGATTAAAATAAAGCCATTTTCATTCATAGCCATATGCTTACAAGACGAGTCCTGTGCTACTGAATGAAAGCATTCTGAAAAGAAGCAGTTTTTTTTTTAAAGCATTAAGTGTTTACCACATATTATAATAAATATGTTTCTGTACTTCAGTACTGTACTGTTTGAAAAGAAGCTATTCATTAAACTCAGAATGTACCAAAGCCAACACATCTACGGTAAAAATCAAAATACAGTTGTTTCTAGAGAATAAATAAAACATTATAACACAAAGATTCTAGGTAGACCTAAATAGATGATACCTTTAAACACTAAATCGCCATAAGGAAAATCACTTAAAAGTTTCAACAGTGATTTCCTCATACTAGCATCAACTGGAAATTCGTAACTTTTCAGAAATTAAATGAAATTTTTAAAATGTTTAAGTAATACATCTCTAATGTGGAAAATTTGTAATACATTTACCTTTACATATAAAAATAGAAATTCCACCACACAGAAAAAAAATTACTAAAAATTTTGTATACTAACCTCTAATTTCTTTTCTGTTAAAAGGTCTAGTCAAGATTTTTAAACATAAATGAGTCCAACAGTTGCTTCATTTATTCAATATTTAGGATAGAAGGTCTCTTGAGAAGAACTTTATAGAAGCAAATAAGCAAGTAGACTTTAAAATATATGCAAATTCATATAAAGTATTTATATATTTAAGGGGTAGACTCAATAGGTCACAGGTAATATTATTTAAAGGCCAGTTTTAGCCTAAAGGCCATTTTAGAGGCATTATCCAAAAGAGAAACATACAGAAAACTTTCACAGATTACCACAAAACTTTCATAGAAAACTGCTTAAAACCAAGAAAAAGTCATGCTAAACAAAAGCTAATTCACAGTTGTTCATCATTTCAGTGTCACAGACCCCTTCAAGAATCGGATGAAAGGAATGGACGCTCTTTTTAAACGTAAATATAAGCACATAATCAAAATAATTTACATTTATTTTGGAGGATCACTGATCTCTCTACAAATATGGAATCCATGAACTCCAAGTCAAAAACTGCTAACACAGATAAGGAGAAGCAGCAAAGGAGTTCTGTCTTTCGTTTCTAAAATACTGAATAACTGTCAGAAGATGGGATAATTTATTTTGCTCAGTAAAAATTTAACAAGCAGTGTGTGTAAAGGGATACGTTTAAATACTAGACTCAGGATGTAAATATACGTTATCATTTGGTATGTGCTATGCCACAAGGCAGGGGCAGGATATAAAATAGGGAACAAAGCATACATGAGACCTGGCCTCAGGCAATTCACAGGAACAAAACCCAAGGATTTTCTTCAACTGCTCTCCTAATATGAAAAAGACAGACACATACGTAAACATGCAGATAATCATAATACACTGCTGTCTATGTTCTATGCTCAGATGCTCAGTTGTGTCTGATTCTTTATGACCCCATGGACTGTTACCTGCCAGGTTCCTGTCTATAGGATTCTCCCAGCAGGAATACTGGCTGTTCATACACTGCTGTAATACTACATTAATTACATGGAAGGTATAGAAGTAGTTCAAAAGAGAGAAAATCAGAAAAAAAAATTGTAGAAAAAAAAGTATATAGTTTAGTAAACTGTCTACTAAATGATGAGCAGGGAGACAAGATCAGAGGCCGAACTCGGGATATAACAAGATGGCTGGGCTGCCCCACAAGATTATCAAGGAAACCCAGCATCTGCTGGCAGAACCAGTTCCTGGCATAAAGCAGAACCAGATGAAAGCAATGCCCATTATTTTCATGTGGTCGCTGCTGGCCCACAGGATTCCCCCTTTGAGGGAGGGACTTTTAAACTTGAACTATTCCTTCCAGAAGAATACCCAATGACAGCTCAGGGCAGAAATGGTATGGACCTAACAGAAGCAGAGGATATTAAGAAGAGGTGGCAAGAATACATGGAAGAACTGTACAGAAAGGATCTTCACGACCCAGATAATCATGATGATGTGATCACTAATCTAGAGCTGGACATCTTGGAATGTGAAGTCAAGTGGGCCTTGGAAAGCATCACTACGAACAAAGCTAGTGGAAGTGATGGAATTCCAGTTGAGCTGTTTTAAATCCTGAAAGGTGATGCTGTGAAAGTGCTGCACTCAATATGCCAGCAAATTTGGAAAACTCAGCAGTGGCCACAGGACTGGAAAAGGTCAGTTTTCATTCTAATCCCAAAGAAAGGCAATACCAAAGAATGCTCAAACTACCACACAATTGCATCTCACATGCTAGTAAAGTAATGCTCAAAATTCTCCAAGCCAGGCTTCAGCAATACGTGAACCATGAACTCCCTGATGTTCAAGCTGGTTTTAGAAAAGGCAGAGGAACCAGAGATCAAATTGCCAACATCCGCTGGATCATCAAAAAAGCAAGAGAGTTCCAGAAAAACATCTCTTTCTGCTTTATTGACTATGCCAAAGCCTTTGACTGTGTGGATCACAATAAACTCTGGAAAATTCTGAGAGCGATGGGAATACCAGACCACCTGACCTGCCTCTTGAGAAATCTGTATGCAGGTCAGGAAGCAACAGTTAGAACTGGACATGGAACAACAGACTGGTTCCAAATAGGAAAAGGAGTACGTCAAGGCTATATATTGTCACCCTGCTTATTTAACTTATATGCAGAGTACATCATGAGAAACGCTGGACTGGAAGAAACACAAGCTGGAATCAAGATTGCCAGGAGAAATATCAATAACTTCAGATATGCAGATAACACCACCCTTATGGCAGAAAGTGAAGAGGATCTAAAAAGCCTCTTGATGACAGTGAAAGAGGAGAGCAAAAAAGTTGGCTTAAAGCTCAACATTCAGAAAACGAAGATCATGGCATCTGGTCCCATCACTTCATGGGAAATAGATGCAGAAACAGTGGAAACAGTGTCAGACTTTATTTTTGGGGGCTCCAAAATCACTGCAGATGGTGACTGCAGCCATGAAATTAAAAGACGCTTACTCCTTGGAAAAAAGTTATGACCAACCTAGATAGCATATTCAAAAACAGAGACATTACTTTGCCAACTAAGGTCCATCTAGTCAAGGCTATGGTTTTTCCTGTGGTCATGTATGGATGTGAGAGTTGGACTGTGAAGAAGGCTGAGTGCCGAAGAATTGATGCTTTTGAACTGTGGTGTTGGAGAAGACTCTTGAGAGTCCCTTGGACTGCAAGGAGATCCAACCAGTCCATTCTGAAGGAGATCAGCCCTGGTATTTCTTTGGAAGGAATGATGCTAAAGCTGCAACTCCAGTACTTTGGACACCTCATGCGAAGAGTTGACTCATTGGAAAAAACTCTGATGCTGGGAGAGATTGGGGGCAGGAGGAGAAGGGGACGACCGAGGAGGAGATGGCTGGATGGCATCACTGACTCAATGGACGTGAGTCTGAGTGAACTCTGGGAGATGGTGATGGACAGGCAGGCCTGGCGTGCTGCGATTCATGAGGTTGCAAAGAGTCGGACATGACTGAGTGACTGAACTGAACTGAATGTAGACAAGCTGGGAAGAATATGTTTAGATGTTTTGAATCGGTGGTCCCCAACACTGCAGATATGAACAGTCCTGCCGTGGATCCTGGCTTTGTTAAGTGCTTCCAAACCAGACAATCCATTAGCAAACAGCATTAGAGCAGTGGAAGGCCAAGGAGGCCCAAGCCACGGAAACAGCTAGAGCACAGACTAGGCTGTATGCCATGAACAATATTTACACTGATCCGATCATCAAGTCTGCGTGACTTCTGTTCTGCCAAGACTTCTTCCTTTTTTGTTTGCATTTAATGGACACAGTCTTAAAAACATTATAGAATAAAAGCCTAGACAGCTTCAGTCCTTTGGTGATTAAATACACATTAGCAAGTCTATGTCTTGCCCTGATTCACTGTTGTAAAGCCTGAGCAGAGGCTACAAGTATTATCTGGATGTTGCGAAACATTCAAAAGCGGTGATCCCTCTCTGCTTTTACTCATTTCCCCCTTCACGGTTTAAACAGAAAGCACTGTGAATAAAGGTGATTGTCAGGGTTACCAGCAGGGGTGCGGGTGTTATACTTTTTCCTTTCTCCCACCTTATGGTGATCTAACTGCACTGGGTAAAAACAGCTAGCCAGTTTTTTAGAATATGCTCTCCAGCCAAGTCTAACTTTATTTAGACACTGTAGATGGACAAGCTCTATCTTTGAACCAAAATGGAAACATTAAACAAATATCACAGCCCTTATTAGTAACACTGTGACCCTCCTGTCAAGTGTAGAATTCTCCCTTCAAGAAAAACCTTGTGATCATTTTGTGTGGCTTGTCTGGAAACTTTTGTAAATCTTATGTTTTAGTAAAATATTTTAGTAAAACATAAATCTAATGTTTTAGTAAAAAAAGAGTAGAAAAATCACCAGGTTTGAAATAACACCACAAATTAGGAAACTAAACACGGCTTGTAGACAAACCACTTCGTCATATTGTAATTAAAAAATCTGTTTACATATGACTGTCATATACACATCTGCAACCCAGGCTTCTCTAAGCTTCAGGCCCACATATTCAAATATCTTCTTGACAATTCCTCTCCAGTGTCTTAAAAGTACCTCCATGTTTCAAACTATAAACATGTTCTTCCTCCTGAAACTTGACCTCACTCCAACTTTCACTAACACAGTAAATGATGCTATCATCCATCTAGTTGTACAAGACAGAAATATAGAGATGAGTCTTGACACCAGACCCTTCTTGTTCCCCTGGCGCCAAATCCCAAGAGACTTTACCTCCCCATTATTCAAATCCAACTGCTCAT
This sequence comes from Capra hircus, assembly GCF_001704415.2. Lineage (NCBI taxonomy): Eukaryota > Metazoa > Chordata > Mammalia > Artiodactyla > Bovidae > Capra > Capra hircus. The sequence continues at coordinate 83,646,068 of NC_030817.1, read as the reverse complement.
CTCCATGCCTATCATCACCCTACTTCAAGTTAGCACCATCCTTCACCAGGATTACTGCATTAATTTCCTAAACAGTCTGTCCAGACTCATTCCAGCCCCTTCCCTTGTATTCTCCACACTGTAGCCAAAGTGATTTTCAGAATGCAAACCAAATCACACCACTCCCTTTCAAACGCCCTCTGCCACCTCACTTAAAATCTTTCAGTAGTTTCCTATTCTTGGAGGAGAAAAACAAATTCCTTCAGGACGTCTTGTTGTTGTTCATTTGCTTAGTCATGTCCATCTCTTTGCAACCTCATGGACTGTAGCACACCAGGCTATGCTCGTGATGTCTACAAATCCCTGAATAGTGTTATCCCCACTACCTCCTTCAGCCTCCTCATACTGAAATGCTAACTGATTCTTATATTATATATGCAGAAACTGAGTCACTGGGAGATTATGGGATTTTGTATAAGGCAATTGCAGTTAGCTGCAGAATGATTAGAGAATTCTGTTAGACTTGTCCAGTGGTTTCTACTAATTAAGAAATTTCAACTCCTCAAATCATCTGAAAATAAATCTTTGATGTAAAAATGCAAGTCCTCTTTAAAAAATTTAAGCCTCAGAAACTTAGATGTCCTTTACATCAAAAATAAATAAATAAATAAAAACTTCCATATTTGTACATACAAACTTTAATGAAGCACCTGTATGTCAGGCATGGCACCAGAGATACAGGAGTGAATAAGGCAGCAGCCAAAATCTCTTTTTTAAAACCACTTTATTAAAGTATAATTGACATGTAAAAAGCAGTACATATTTAAAGTACATAACTCAGTGAGTTTAAGGCTTCCACAGCACCCTACAATTATCACCATTCTCGTTACTAAACCCAAGACAAGCCCCGCCACAACTGAAAATGGAGCAAACAGCAGAAAGCAAAGCTCATGAAGCATAAACATTCCTTGAAGATTAGGCTGCACAATTAAGAACTGTTCTACAGTTCACTGGATTGATGATAGTTAGAAATATTTCCCCCATTCCATTTAGTCCAAAGGTTATTTACTCTTCTTTCTTATATAACAGCAAGTTAGATCTTACATAACAGAAAAAGAAAAAAAAAAAAGTTAAAATAAACCAGGAAAACAAAAGTTGTGCATCCAGTATCTTTCTCTTAGATGCCAGGCTCTCTTCCCTTTCTGATTTTTCCTTTTCCTCATTTAATTAGGCCGCATTTTATCTACGCAAGTCTTCCACCATGTGATCCGAAAGCACTATTTAGTCAGGACTCACTGGAACAATTAGAGGAAGGGGAAAATTTATCCTGTCAACCGTTTTTCTGACCAAGACATTAACAGGCTAAATCCTGCTTTACTGAATTTCTCTATATAAAAATGTCAAGAAAAAACAACAACAATAATTATTATTATTACTTAAATAACAAATCTAACATCTTAAATACTGAAGGTGCTATAAAATTTTAAAAATAAATAAATAAAATAACTTTAAACAAACAACAGTCTAAAAGACTCAGCACTGCCTTGATAAGATTTCCTGACCACTCCGTTTGATTCTATTCTAGTCTGTCGTATAAATACCAGACTGTCTACCACTAACTATTGCAGGTATTTGCTCCTTTATTAGAGCTGTCTAGGGGCCCAAAAGAGGTTGTTTAAAATAGATAGGAAATTGCCTCTCCAATTTTATTAAGTATCATTTTTTTCTTACTATTGCATATTTCACCCTTCCTGTTTTATTTTAACATTCTTCTGGTAACAGAAGAAGCATCAAATTCTAAAGTAAATATATACATAGATCTTGAACACAACAAATCATAAATGTGTATCATACAAGAATAGAGCTCTTAGGCTGGATATATAAGATCTTATATAAGATCCCCTTTAAAATGCTAAGCAATTGGTTATTCAGGAGAAAAATTTCTCCCAAGAAAATTTTAGAGAAAAATGTATTCAAAGTAGTTCTTTAAACATCTAAGTGTCATGAGTGAATTTTTTTCAGTATAAAGGTTAAAAACCAAGAAGGGTTTATTACGCCTCCTACCCCACCTTACACACACCAATGAACACAGTAATAACTTCTGGTGAGTTTTAACAAACATTTCTGCTAATGTCTGAAAACAGGACAGATTTAGGAAACATTCTATGTTTATTCTTGACAAAGTAAAAAGCAAAACAGATACACTTATAAAAGAGCCTCTGATGGTATGTGACTACAGTGAAAAATAAGAGATATTTTTGTTTCTTTGGTTTTCTATTTATTCTTGGCTTTGCAGAGAAACAGCTAAATAAAAATATGTTTGCTAGAACTAAAAAGACCTTTTGAGAATTAAACTGATAATAAATCTTACTCTACTAGCCAGTATTTTTAAAATTGAAAGTTGGAAATACAAAGATATGTAGACAGAGGGTCACAAGAAAATACATATTTTTACAAACACATTAGAAGTTAACTGCTTTTCTTTTTAATTATGAAAAAGATAATAGTTCTACACATATGCCTAACTCTTCCTGCACAGTTATTTTACACAGGATTTGCTCCCAATGAGTCTTAATATGTTTCTCCTCATTAAAAATACATGATGAAATTAGTAATGAGGAAGAATGAATACTCTGATGATATTTAAGTGTACAATAATAAAATTCTTTAAGAAATACTTCTAAGTGCTTTATATACATAATTGTTACACTATAAGAAAAACTCTCTAAATCACATTGTTATTTCTACTTTCCAAACAGGGCATAAAGGAACTAAGCAACTGATGGTGTTAGACTGGGCAGCTACTATTAATTCCCTCCTCTCCTGTAAACCCATCCTTTGCAATATGACTTTGCCATGATTCTCATCAAAAGATGGCATTTATTTCCTCATCCCTTAAATCTGGGCTGGACTTGACAAGTTGAACTGTGGCAGAAGTGATCTTGTAGAACTTTGAATCTAAGTCTCAAGAGACCTTGCCGCTTCCCCTCTGGGGCTGCTGCTGACACAGTGTAAGCAAGCTAGCCTCCTAGAGTATGAGAGATCTTGAGAGAAAGAGCCCAACTGCAATCTAGCAAAAATTGCCAGACACATTAGCGTGGCCAACTTAGACCACCCAGCATCAGAGGCACTACCAAATGACTTGGCAGCCACATGAGTAATCCCAGACAAGACCAGTTGAACAACCAAGCAGCAGAACCCAGCCGAAATTGCTGACCTATGGAGTCAGCAGCAAGAAAAATAGCTGTTGTTTTAAACCACTACATTTAAACCAAGAGCTGTCTGAATCCAGGGCCTAGACTCTCTCTACCTACTAAAGCTGCAATTTATAATTTGGTTGGGAAACAAATGCATCTTGTAGTCTGATTCCATTTTACAGATAAAGGAGCAAATTTAAAAATAGCTTACTTTTTTTTTTAATCCATTATCTAAAAAAAGGGGGATGAGCTGGGCATAGAAATATACCTTTTTACCATCTTAAAAGAAGAAAAATAGATACAAACAATGAATTCTGCAACTGTAATAATATGAAGCTAACCAAATTTTGTACAAAAAGTACTTTCTCTTCATTCCCAAAGATATACAAGTGTTCATTTAAAAACTAACAGCATTCATATATATTTTATCCATAAAAACTGAATTCAGCAAGTGATCTAAGAGAAAGTTTGAATGTCTATGCAATGAAAAGTTAAGAAATTATTAAATTTTATGAAACTAGTAAAATCTGTAGCTTTCAACAACAAAACATTGCTACTGTAATGTTTAGTAAGTATACATTCATACTTGAATAGAAATATTGAACTCGGAATAAACCATAACAGAGCAAGAACCACAAGCTGCATTTCTATGTATTCTTTTTTTATTTTAATTGGAGGTTTATTACTTTACAATATTGTATTGGTTTTGCCATACATCAACATGAATCCGCCACAGGTATACACGTGTTCCCCATCCTGAACCCCCTTCCTTCCTCCCTCCCCGTACCATCCCTCTGGGTCGTCTCAGTGCACCAGCCCCAAGCATCCAGTATCATGCATCGAACCTGGACTGGCTATCCGTTTCATATATTATATTATACATGTTTCAATGCCATTCTCCCACATCATCCCACACTCGCCCTCTCCCACAGAGTCCAAAAGACTGTTCTATACATCTGTGTCTCTTTTGCTGTCTCGCATACAGGGTTATCGTTACCATCTTTCTAAATTCCATATATATGCATTAGTATACTGAATTGGTGTTTTTCTTTCTGGCTTGCTTCACTCTGTATAATAGGCTCCAGTTTCATCCACCTCATTAGAACTGATTCAAATGTATTCTTTTCAATGGCAGAGTAATACTCCATTGTGTATATGTACCACAGCTTTCTTATCCATTCATCTACTGATGGACATCTAGGTTGCTTCCATGTCCTGGCTATTAGCAACTCCTGCAGCTCAATTCCAGAAAAATAAATGACCCAATCAAAATATGGGCCAAAGAACTAAACAGACATTTCTATGTATTCTTTAAGCACTGGCAAGCACTTTCTATAAAGGGCTAGATGGTAAGTATTTCAGGATTTGCAAGCCATGCAGTTTCTGTTTTAACTATTCAACTCTGTCACTGTAGAATGAAAACAGCCACAGACAATATACAAAAAATTAGCATTGCTGTGTTACAATAAAACTTTATTTATAAAAAACAAGCAGTAGGCCACAGTTGCCAACCTCTGTTTTAGATGTTCAAACATCTTCAGCCAAAATACATCTAGTTTATTAGTTGTGATCAAACTAATTTGTTTGCTGCCTTATGAGATCTATTAGAAAGTACTTTCTATATTCATATTCCACTCTCTTTAAAACAGCACATGAGTCTAGATGTTGCTATGAAGGTATTTTGTAGATGTAATTAACATCTGAAATCAGCTGACCTGAGGTAAAGGAGATAATCCTTGATAATGTGGGGTAGGGCCTCATCCAATCACTTGAAAACCTGAAGAGCAAAATCTGAAAATTTCCAGAGAATAAGCAATCCTGCCTCATGGCTATAACACAGAAGTCCTGTCTGAGTTCCCAGTCTGCTGGCCTGTCTTACAAATCAGATTTTTCAGTCCCATATTCACGTAGGCTAATTCCTTAAAGTAAATAAGTATCTCTCTCTTAGATACAGATATCTTTGATATTCGGTCCCATCACTTCATGGGAAACAGATGGGGAAACAGTGCAAACAGTGTCAGACTTTATTGTTTTGGGCTCCAAAGTCACTGCAGATGGTGACTGCAGCCATGAAATTAAAAGACGCTTACTCCTTGAAAAAAAGTTATGACCAACCTAGATAGAATATTCAAAAGCAGAGACATTACTTTGCCGACTAAGGTCCGTCTGGTCAAGGCTATGGTTTTTCCTGTGGTCATGTATGGATGTGAGAGTTGGACTGTGAAGAAGGCTGAGCGCCGAAGAATTGATGCTTTTGAATTGTGGTGTTGGAGAAGACTCTTGAGAGTCCCTTGGACTGCAAGGAGATCCAACCAGTCCATTCTGAAGGAGATCAGCCCTGGGATTTCTTTGGAGGGAATGATGCTAAAGCTGAAACTCCAGTACTTTGGCCACCTCATGAGAAGAGTTGACTCATTAGAAAAGACTCTGATGCTGGGAGGGATTGGGGGCAGGAGGAGAGGGGGACGACAGAGGATGAGATGGCTGGATGGCATCACTGACTCGATGGACATGAGTCTGAGTGTACTCCGAGAGTTGGTGATGGACAGGGAGGCCTGGCGTGCTGCGATTCATGGGGTCGCAAAGAGTCGGACACGACTGAGCAACTGAACTGAACTGAATTCTATTTCTCCGGAGAACCCTACCTGATACGACAGTGGAGTTTTCCTGGTGGCTCAGTGGTAAAGAACCCACCTGTAATGCAGGAGACCTCGATTTGATCCCTGGGTCGAGAAGATCCCCAGGAGAAGGGAATAGCTACCCACTCCAGTATTCTTGCCTGGAGAATCCTCTGGACAACGGAGCCTGGCTGGCTACAGCCCATGGGTCGCAACGAGTTGAACACTACTGAGCAACTGACACTTTACTTTTACATACTCCCACATTAGATGCCAATCACAATTCCAGTCTTTTCACCAAGTTATCTAACATTTTATCCCTAACCTTTCTGTTTACCACTACATTATGTGGTTTGCCCCTACAGTTTCCTTGCTGTCACCCGCCCTGGCCTCCACGCCTCCATCACATATTTTTATTATTTTTGGTGGTACTGGTATTGAAGGTAACACCCTACTTCTGGTTCCAGTTCCTGCGGTGTTCATTTTGTTGTAATAATTACCTCCGAATTTCAGTGGTTTCTCAAATTAACAAACTTGTATGTCCTATTAACATTATGTTGTAGACTGTGGGTCAGCTCTGTAGAAATAGCCTGAGATGCCCCTCCAGAACCAAGGCTGAAAGAACAACCCTTATAGGAAAGGCATTCTCTTGATAAAGTATTGAAACAAGAAGGCTGGCCCAGATTTGGCCAAAACATATGACATGATGAGTCCCCAAAACAATAACCGTGGGAGGTCTAGTCTTTGTGAGATATGCAAAAGTCGTACACGTGGGGATATATATTATACACAAACACACACACACACATATATGATCATCTTCAAGGAAGCAGGGGATTGGATAATCGAAATAATAATACTTTCTACCACAACTTTCTTACATAGTTTTGGATAATGCACAAAAATCAGAGTATCCTTTTTAAAATTTAAGGTCATTATTACCTCAACGTTGTTGTTTAGTTGCTAAGTTGTGTCTGACTCTTCTGTGACCCCATGAACTAACCAGAGTCACCAAGTGGGAGAGGAGCATCTGAAGTTACATGACTGATCCCTGACACTGTGAGGTCTGAGCTAGTTCTGGGTAGTGCCAATACTGAGTTATATTATAGGACACCCAGCTGGTATCCACAGAGAACTGCTTGGTGTGGAAAAACCCACACACACTTGGGAATACAAAAGTATTCAGTGAGTTGTGAGTAAAGGAAACAAATGTTTTCCTTTCACCCAGTAAACTCTTTCAGTGGAACAAAATGGCTTGGAAGGTAACTCCCCACAGGAAGAGACTAAGGATGTGGTGCCACAGAAGCCTGATAAGCTCAAGATAATTGTACTGATGTCTAGAGAAAAATGCATTTCTCAAGGAATTGAGGATGGAGTTCATAGCACATGGATCTGACTGAAATCAAATAGATAAAAAGACAAAACACAACTTCCAAAACAATCCCCAGCCTGAGTTAACAGTCTATTACTCTTCTAGATCATCATGGGTCCCCAAATTTCTACAGGTGAGAAGCAGGCCAGGAAAGCTGCTCAGCATTTACTCATTCCCCAGCTGAGAAGGGTACACCCTCCAATACTCTGTTCCAATATGGATGAGTGGGATATATTAAAGGAAACACTTCACAGACGGCACAGCCAATGGCCACAGAAAATGATGAACTAGGGAGCCTCACACAGGAGCACAACCAGGGCCTAGTCAAGGAGCAGCCCCTAGTGTGAAGAAAAGGAGGCCTCACTATATTTACCCAAGAATATTCTTATAATGGGGGCTTCCCAGGTGGTGCAGTGGTAAAGAATCCACCTGCCAATGCAGGAGGCACAAGAGATGTGGGTTCAATCCCTGGGTCAGGAAGATCCCCTAGAGAAGGAAATAGCAATCCACTCCAGTATTCTTTGTGGGAAATCCCATGGACAGAGGAGCCCGGTGGGCTATAGTCCATGAGGTCTCAAAGAGTCAGACATGACTGAGCTACCGAGCATGTGCATGCACACACACACACACACACACACACACACACACACTCTTACAGTTGCTAGGGTCCAGTGATTGCTGCACCCTGGCAATTGTAAGAATGTGTGGCTGCGGCTTCCTGGTAGCTCAGTCAGTAAAAGAATTTGCCTGCAATGCAGGAAACCCCGGTTTGATTCCTGGGTTGGGAAGATCCCTTGGAGAAGGCATAGGCTACCCACTCCAGTATTCTTGGGCTTCCCTGGCAGCTCAGACAGTAAAGAATCCGCCTGAAATGCAGGAGACCTGGGTTTGATCCCTGAACTGGGAAAATCCCCTGGAGGAGGGCATGGCAACCCACTCCAGTATTCTTGTCTGGAGAATCCCCATGGTCAGAGGAGCCTAGCAGGTTGCAGTCCATGGGGTTGCAAAGAGTTGGACACGACTGAGCGACTAAGCATGGTACAGTGATTGCTGTGTGCCTCCATTCTTCCCCTTTCTTAACAAATGGGTTCACTGTGGATAGCCTATCCCTGCTCCATCATTGTACACTGGGGAGACAGAGGGTGGAAGACTACTTGTCTCTGGGTCAAGAAAATCTACATACAGAAATGATGTAGAAATGTTAATGTGCTTCAAGACTTTAATATGACTGGAAGAAATCCATGAGCTATTTGTCTTGAGGAAAGGATAAATAAATCTAGTATGCAGAAAGGAAGAAAGTTAATATTTGTAATCAAGAGGCGAGATTGTGGTAGATTACATTACTGTTCACTCTTTACCATACCCATCCTTGGAAGAGGCTCTATATCCCTGCCCATTAATTCATAACTTGCCTATACCCTCCAGTGGGAACAATATTTGTCCCCGTGCCTCACTGACTTTGAACCTAATCATGTGACATGTTTTGGCAGTCATGAGGCACTCTGTACCTGAACCGAAGCTTTAGGGGCTATCACAAGTTTCAGCCAGCCCTCTGAGCTCTCAATACCGTGCAAATTGCAGGTCCAGACAGAGGCTGCTCCTTCAGCCTGGGTCTCAGATTGAAAACACATGGAACAGGGCCACTCTGCACAGGCAGCCCAAAGTCTTTGTGTAAGGCAAAATGATTATAAGCCACCGAAATCTGGGAGTTATCTATTTCTATAGCCAAGCTGATTAACACAGAAATCAAATGAAGCAAAAGGTAAAAAAACAGGTGGAGGGATCTTGTGATGCGAAGCTAAAATACAGGGCAGGATACCTATGATTATAGGCTAGGACATTTAGTGAAAGATCTCTATTTCTTTAGTGGCTGGGGGTATGAGTAAATATATTGAGTCCATAAAGGATAAATCAGTTCAGTTCAGTTGTTGGAAGTGAGGTTGCAGCAAACATAAAATTCAAGTTGCAAACCTGATAAGTTAACACTTATTATTAATAATAAGCACTTCACATTCTCCCCACATAATCCTCAACTTGAGCAAAAAGACTTTTATTACCATCTTCATTTACCATATAAAGAGAAAGAAAATTAGAGCCATTCAGTAACTTGCCAACGTTAAACGGCTACCAAATGACTGAGTAAAAATTCAAATTCAAGACGCTCTAATTCTAAATTTCAATGTTTTTGTATACCATGCTGTCAAAAAAAGGGCAAAGATTATCTAGTCATCAGTCCATAGAAGAGTTATCTTGGTTTTAAACTTTTCACATTTCTTCAAAATGGATGCAAGAGAAAGGTGATGCCATGAGCTCAGTTCTAAATCCGAATCATATTAAACATGTTATTCATAATGAATTTTTTCTTTTATACTCTAAGATGTCCCTATTAATATGACAAGCAAGAATCTAAAATAATACATCTTTTATTTCTACTGAATATATTTTCTCAAGTGTAGATTATAGTAACTCAAAATCTTGAAGATTCAGGTTAAGTAATGGCCTAAATTTACCTAGTTAATATGAAAAAGATTTCCAAAGCAAATCAATAGTGCAAGAAAAAGACTGGCGATGCATTTTAGATTAGAAGAATATTTAACACACTTTATGAACCATTTAATAGCTCTTATCTCACCCATATAAACAAAAATGACAGCTATTTTTATCATATAACACACATTCAGGGTAGACAAATTAGACAATATAAATTCAAGAAAAGCAGAAAAGACAACCTAGCAAAACCACAACTAGAGAGATAATAACAACCTTACATTTTGTTACACATCCTTCCTCATTTCCAATACATAAACATTTACTTTTAAATCAAAATACACATATTTCACTTGCATGGCTATTTTTCATATGAAGTGAAGTAAAGTGAAGTCGCCCAGTCGTGTCCGACTCTTTGCGACCCCATAGACTGTAGCCCGCCAGGCTCCTCTGTCCATGGAATTCTCCAGGCAAGAATACTGGAGTGGGTTGCCATTTCCTTCTCCAGGGGATCTTCCCGACCCAGGGATCAAACCCAGGTCTCCCGCATTGCGGGCAGACGCTTTAACCTCTGAGCCATTTTTAATATAAGTTCAACAGAATTGCTTGTAAATGAATATTCCTAACTTGGAGAATTCCACTATATTCAAATATCAGTCTTTCTGGCTCCCTCTGCTGGACACTAAGAGAAGCTTTTTATTATTATTCATTTTGTTTAAAAACTCAGTCTCAGAGAAGCACTCATTTATCATTATTAAAAATGTCTTTGAGAACTTGTTTGAATGTATAATTTGGCCAGAAAGAGTACAATGGCCTATTATTGAGTGTGCTCCTATTAGCCAACAGAGATTTAGCATCAGAAAATCCTGGATTGAGTTCCCAGCAAGTTCCCAGCTTGATAACTTATTTGCCAATGACCTTGGCCAAATTATTTATCCCTTCAGAGTTTCAGTACCCTCATCTATGAAATGAAGCTAATATCACTTAGAATTTATAACTACCCAATTAGTTATAAAAATCCCAATTAATAGACTAAAGGCAAGATACATGGCAGTTAAGTATTACTGCTATTACCATCATCACCACCACCAAGGGGTTAAGTTGGGATTAGACAGCGTGCCCTCTAAAGAACTGGTAATACTATACAGTTATCAAATTCAAATAGGTTAGCTTTTAAAATGTAAACATACTGTACTTACTCTCTGCTACTTCCTATTGCTCTCTGCTACTTCCTACTGCTCTCAAGATCAAATTCCTTAAAATGACCGCTAAGATTCTTCATGGTCTGGCCCCTTCTAACCTCTGAAGTGTAATCTTGAACTTGGATCCTCTCCCTTCAGTCCTCCAATCTCTTTTCATAATGAAGTTCTTCAAAAGTACCAGGTTCCTTCACAGAGTACCTAATTACAGCATTTCCTTCCTTGATGCTGCTTAACAATAACTCATTTTTTAGATCTCAGTTCAGCTTTTGCAGAGACACTTGTTCTGCCTTTCCAGACCAAGTCAGACCTTCCCTATTATGTATTATACCTATTACGTATTATCACACAGAGCTGTAACAGTATATTTAAATGTGTTAGCCCTGTAATACTGCCTCCTGACCCGCCCTTGTCTGTCTACAAGTTCCTCGAGATCAGGGAGTAGTATTCTGTATTCTCACAACCTCGCCACTTGGCCGCATAAAGTAGGCACTTAAGTATCTGTTGAGTGACTGAATACACTTAATTAACAAATACTGAAATCAAAGAATTCTTTCTCAGCCTGACTACTTCACACAGAAAGGTGGCCACATAAATGTAAAACAACGTTACGGATATTTTCCTTTGTATAACTTCTCAGGCAGGCTGCTCATAAAGCCTGTTCATGAAGTTAGACAAGAATACACAGCAATATCTTTAAGTTGTACACTTCAAAGAGAAGAATTTTTAAGAACACAGAAACCTAAATATATGGTAATCCTTTAATACTTATGATTTAATCTTTTAATTAATGTCTGTGGCTTGCTTTTGTAACAAATGTTCAATTGAAAATTTGTCTAAAATTGAGTGTTTTACACTGTATTAGAGTTTTACTTTTCAAGGGAATTTGTGGTTGGCGAATTAGTTGACCTAGCAATAACCAGCTGAAAGCTGTGCTTCATGGTTTCTTCCAGAAGTATGTATATTGCACTATTTTAAACCAACACCTACCTCCAACTGCCTAAAAGAGTGTGACCTTTCTATAGATTTAACTCATTCCTTATATAGTAAGCATTCCCACGTATATGTTTTGCCCCAAATGGCTTTTCCTCAACAAGGAAAACCCCAACCAAACAAAGCAATGTTTGCAACACACCTCCTAGACTCAAATCTTATTTGACAGAATATCTTATAAATTCATTTGACAGATGTGTTAGATAGATTTTTCTCTTTATTGATGATTTTAGCACATCCTATGACTCCAAAATAGGCTTTCCTGGTGGTTTGATCCCTGGGTTGGGAAGATCCCCTGGAGAAGGGAACGGCTACTCGTTCCAGTATTCTGGCCTGGAGAATTCCAAAGAGTCAGACACAACTGAACAACTTTCACTTTCACTTTTCACTTTCATGGCTCCAAAGCTGCATTATGACATATAGAAAATTAAAAATTAATTTATCCCCTTGTTACGTTAGGGAAAATTAAATTTTAAAATAAGCTTATATATATATATATAATAGAATCAAGCTGTTGGGGGATCATCCAATTCAGGAATGGTAAATAATTAGCATTATGTGTGGCCACTCCCACGGCAAATATAGATAAATCAATCTTGGCCCTCTTTCCTTTTGACCAAGGATGTCCACAGACCTCCCTGAGAATAAAGCAGTAGTCAAAACTGTGAGAAAAACATGCGATTTTAATTGATACAGGGAACATTTGCTGCTGATGGTTGTGACAGGAGGGAGGCAGCCAACAAATTCTGGTAAATCTGCCTCCTCCATGTCTGAAAAGGAAATCCTTCAACTTTCCTGATGGACTTTCAGCCTTGAGGAGGACCTCTGGTGATAAATCTCTTAATGCACCACAGTCTCCACAGAGGTGGACGGGCTGTGATCCGGCTCAACCAGGCCTTTCCTACATTGTCATTCAACCGAAAAATAGGAATCAAGAGTGAGAGGCACAACGAAAGTGACTGTGGACAAATGGAACGGAAGGAGAGGGGCATCAAGAGGGAAGGTTCCCAGAAACTCAGGTACTGACCTTGCAGGCACAATCCAAGGACGATGACGGGACACCAAGTCATCAAAACACAATGGTGGCTTTAAACATTGGAATGGCATGACTCATTCCCACTCTTCTGATGCCACCTTCACCAAGAAAGCTTCTGATAAACTTGCTTCCCTATAGGGAAAGACTGGATGAAGTATCCAGCCCACTAGTCAGCTGCTTACTTCTTATAATATAATAAGATGACATTTAATACTTCAGTGAACTTTCAGTGTAACTCAGCATCTTCGAATCCAATCAAGATTGAGTTTCTGCTCAAACAAGCCTAATGTGAATTTATCAAGGTGACAAAAAAGCTTCCCCTGACAACAGGAAACTGGGTCTCCTTAAGAAAACTTTAAATTCAAACTTTTACAAGACATGTATGAGCAACACTGAGGAAATTTGTAAGAACTGAAAACAGCACTGATTTTCTCATTAGCTCAGAAGCATCCTCTTTGCTGCTCTTCTAAAAATAAAACTAAATCTCTCCAAAATTCAGGTTTTAAAAGTACATACCTACTAGTCTCTCCAATTCTCATTTCACTTGGCTCTAATTTTCATCTGAAGTAGAAATAAGATCATAGAGCTCAGTACACTGAAAAGGCATGCAAACATTAATCTAGGTTGTAAGATCACAATTTTAAGGAATAAATATTCAGAAAAATAATGAAAGGAAATAACAAAACAGTTAACAGCTATGGAATGTGAGATTAGAGAAGACCTGAATTCTTTATATTTTCTGTATTTTCTACAAGGAATATTGTTCTATTCAAGCTTCTTTACTTGCAAGAAAAAACACCCATTCAGTTGCCTTAAGAAAAACTGGATTATCATAAAGCTATATAAACAAAGAGCTGGAAGAGAAATCTCACAGAAAACGACAGCTGAGCTGAGCTCTATAGGTCTGGAGCTAGGGTGGCCCCGGCATCAATTCTGCTCCAGGAAACTCAAGAAGAGGTCTGAGTGGAGCTGCCCACCAAAGCTCTGCCACACACATTGTTCAGTTCTAGTCCATGCATGTCTTCCACTCTGCCAGCCATGGAAATGCTTTCTTTGCTTCCACCTTAAACTCCAAATTTCCTTCATTTTAAGCAGAAGCCTGTGTGTTTAGGTATAAGAAGGTTAGGAAAATAAGCAGCTTTTGCTTACGGACTGAATTGTACTTTTTTAGATTATGCACTGAATACACACACATGGTTTTTAGAAAGAGCCAACGGTACAACTCTCCTGGTGGCTCAGTGGTAAAGGGTCCACCTGCTGACGCAGGAGACAAAAGCTCCATCCCTGGGTCGGGAAGATCCCCCTGGAGAAGGAAACAGCAACCCACTCCAGTATTCTTGCCTGGGAAATCCCAGGGACAGAGCAGCCTGACAAGCTACAGTCCATGGGGTGGCAAGAGCCAGACACGACGCAGTGACTGAAGAACAAGCCAGTATAGAAAAAGTAATATAAAGGGAAAAGTCTCCCTCATCTTCCCTGACATTTGGAGGTGGGAAGGAATAAGCTATGAAAGGAAAGTTAATATTTATGTTTCTAAATAGTGTAAAAATATTATTTAAGAAAGCACAATATCCTTAGTTTCTCCTTTTATTACATAAACAATGATTATATAACAATTAGAAAATACAGATAATCAAAACAGATTACTTTGAAGTTATTTGATACTGCATCACATATAAATATATGAAGCACTATAAAACTGATTGGTTCCATTTTAAATAGATATTTTTTCTGAACTTTACTGTCCACAGAGCAGGTTAATTTATACTAGCAATCTATTTATAAATTATGTGAAATATTTCATCATGGTAGAAATAGCTTCTTTCCTAATACACTTTCCCATCCTGCTCTGATTAAATTGATTAAAATGAAAATAACTGAGAAAATGTTCTCAAAAACTAAAAACTCCAAATATACATAAGGTAGAAACATTTAAGTTTTAATTACTAAATACCCTCAAACTGTTCTAGAACTACTTGATGTGGACAGCAATCTCGGAAGGTGGTTTTCAAATCATTAATTTCAGAAAATTTTTTCAAAGAAGTCCTGAAGTGAATAAAGAAGAGGAGCTTCTCTTTGAAAATAGGGTCCCTTTGCTGGCTGTATTCTCTCCTTTGTCCTCCACCACCTAAGATACTCCAGAGAGCAGTTCAGCCCTGCAAGCAGAGCTGTATGTAGCAGGTAAGCCATCAGCATCAAAATAACCTGGTACGTGAGTTTATTCAACACACAGAATGATACCAAATCTAACCCACCTCTTAAAGTGTGGTACAGGAGTATCTTTGAGAACCCCATATTTCTGTACTCCTTAAATACAGGAAACTACTTTTAACAGTTTAATGACGAATTTAGTATATATTTTTCCAATTAAAAAAAAATTCTCTACTAACCAAACTAGGATTATACTAATAGGCTATCCTCCAACTTGCTTTTTTCACAGAATAAATATATCTTGGATATCTTGACATGTCACATATATGTAAATATGACAATGTTTCACAATCTAAATGTTAATCTCTAAGGATTACAGTTTTCTATAATCAGAGAAAACAAAGTTTTTAAAAAGGAATGAATAACAAACGTTTCCATTGCTATTTTTGTTATTTTGAGTACTCTGAGTTGATTTTAGAATTTAATGTTGGAGATTATAACATTAATATTGTCCCGGAAGGTACCTTTATGGGAAACATCCCTGGTTTGGGGTTTGGACGGTCACTGAAAGTGCTAGTCATGTCCGACTCTGCGACACCATGGACTGTAGCCTGTCAGCGTCCTCTGTCCATGGGATTCTCTAGGCAAGAACACTGGGGTGAGCAGCCACTCCCTTCTCCAGGAGATCTTCCCCACGCAGGGATCGAATTCGGGTCTCCTGCCCTGCAGGCAGGTTCTTTACCATCTGAGCCGCCACGGAAGCCCTGGCAGATTTCTAAACTGGTTAATTAGTTTAATTATAACCTTCATGTTTGGGAAATATTTAATAACTCTTACTGGCAATTTTGAATTTTTCACATATTTTACATCAGTCATGTAACTGCACATGAAGAATAATTTGAATTTAGCATGAATAAGTAGTTTTCAAATTAGTATGATTTAAGTATTATTTTATAATGAAATTATAGCAAACTATTCTAACAACTGTATTTCACTATACAATTGGAATTGAGATATTTCGTATTGATTTTAATAAAATAGTGGCATATTCAACAGATTTCAAATAATACTCTGTACTTATGAAATTACGGAGCTTAAAGTTCAGTATCTTTATTCTCATCTTCACAAAGGATTGCAGTTACTTCTATTGCAGTGATTATTCCAATTGGAGTTAATAAATGTTTATGCTTATAACCTCTTGGTTGACAGTGACAGAGCTCATGACTTTGCTAATGGCAGGGCTAGGCGTTGTGTGCAATAAAAGTTTCAGGTCAATGGTTCTACTATGTTGCCTGGTGATCCTTTCAGGCATTGTGAGAGGTATAAGGGTGGCTCATATTCATCACCGTACTTTTCTGAATTTCAAGGATGTTTAATTATGAGGAGATCTAAGATCTAGCACAGTTGTGGTGCTTTAAAATCATTACTGTTCAAAGCTGGGCAACAAATCTGAATAGGCAGCTATGAGGGCTCAGAGTGAGAGACTGCCTGAGAAGACTGTCTATCCCTTTGGAGCGTAGCAGGACCCTTTTTGGGGACCACTTCCATACTGTGAACAAATCAAGAAGAGCAAGCTATTCCATCCAAAGTTTTATATAAAATATACACATTAAAGATTAAAAAAACCTGTATTCTCTTGAGGTAAAAATCTTAAACTTTATTACATTTTTCCTAATAAGTTTTACTCAATTTTAAACTTGCACAGTATTTTTTCCTATATTCAAAAACATTTGCTAAATCTACTTACTTATATGTATTTGTACAATACAATTATTTTGTTAAATATGAGACGGTTCAGTGTTTTTAAGAATATCCTTTGTACTTCAATCACAGCCTTTTCCTTAAAAATGAAAGAATTTATTTTAAAAAGAACAAGTTCAGTCATAGAACTTAAATACAAACCAAGCCAAACTCTGAGGTTCACTCTTACAATAAAAATTTTGCTTAGACTTTTCCAATAATATAGATATAACAGAGCCTCACACATTTTATAATTTGTTATTCCATTCTCACCTTTCTCTTTAATGTTTGGAGGAAAGATAAGCTTTTAAATAAACCCATGAGTTTATTATTTTAAAAGGCCAATTTTTAAACATTTCATTCTTTCTCAAGTGAGAGTATATGGAAAATACAGAAAAAGTTTTAAATAGCCTACAATAAAATTGATTTATATTAATTAATGGCAATAAGAAGAACTGGCACAGTGGTAAAGAATTCACCTGCCAATGCAAGAGACACAAGAGACGTAAGTTCGATCCCTGGGTCAGGAAGATCCTGTGGCGGAGGAAACGGCAACCCACTCCAATATTCTTGCCTGGAAAATCCCGCAGACAGAAGAGCCTGATGGGCTACATCCATGGGGTCACCAAGAATCGGAACCAACTGAGCCACTGAGCACACATGCACATTATGGTTTTGCTTGGGAGTTTTGTGGGTTTTTTAGTTTCTGCATCACTGTGGACTATTACGATAATCTATGAATTGGCCTCCCCACTCTATCTATGCCCGTTGACTACTTGTAAGCTACAGTTTACACTCTACACTGAAGTCAGAATATTTTTTAAAACCAAAGTCAGATCATATCACTACTTTGCTACTACTAGAGGTAGTAGTTAGTATTCTTAAATATTTAACCTGAAAGTAATATTAGGGAACAATCAAGAAAAGTCAAACTGTGGGATGTTTTTTAAAAAGCAAACAAACAAACAGAAGAATTGGCCTACTGGATTTTTTAGATTGGGATCCAAATACAATCCAAAATCCTTACCCATACATGATCTGTACCTGCAAGAGATCACTGACAAAATTTCCTTCCATTTTCTCCCTCACTTCAATTTGCTCACCTCACTTCAATTTTAATGGTCTCCCTGTTTTTAAATTATGAAGAAAACAAATATAATTGCATCTCTCAAGGCTTTTTAACAAGACATCTGCCTAGAATTATTAATAATTAGAAGAAAAAGCAGATACATTCATTCCCTTCAAAAAGCTTACTATATCATAATTTATCAGTTTTCCACTGCTACAAAACCAGACACAGAGACTTAAAATAGCTACCATGAATTAATATTATTTCTCACGAGTCTACACGTCAGTGGGGCAAGTTCTGCTGTGCTGGGTGAGGCTGGGTAATCTCAGGGATGCATGTGTCTACCATCAAATGGCCCGGCTGGCTGGACTGGGATGGCCTCCTTCCCATGTCTGGTGACTGGTGAGATGCCTCCTGGGACAATAGGAGCAACTAGTAACCAGCAGTCTAGCCAGGCAAGTGTGGGCTTGATCACAAGAGAAAACAGAAGCATGAAAGGCCTTTTGAGCCCTAGGCACAACATTGTTTCCAACATTTTCTACTGTGCAAAGCAAGGCGCTTGTACAACCTATCTATATTCAAGAAGCAGGGAAACAGGCAAAGTCACATTGCAAAGACTATTGGATACGGGGAAGGGTAGAGAATGGAATCATTCTGTAACCAGTCTTCCACACATCACGCCTGACAAGAGCACAATTTCAAAACGCTGGCTCATATAGGATGTGGGGTTGAGGAAAGCAAAACATACAAAGGATGATATAAACTATATGTTGCTATAAATCCTATAAAGCATGCTTTCTCAACCTTGGCACTATTGAAACTTTGCGCCAAGTAAGTATCTGTTGTGAAGGGTGTGTCCTATGCACTGTAGGATGCTCAGCAGCCTGGCTCCCTGGCATCTACCCACGACACACCAGTAGTACACTCCCACGTTGTAATGACCCAAAATGTCTCTAGATATTGCCAAATGTAACGAGATAAAGTATGGACAACTTGGTCTTATTCCTGCCAATATAACCTAATTTTACTTTAAAAGGCCATTCAATAGCCAAGGCAATCTTGAGAAAGAAGAATGGAACTAGAGGAATCACCCTGCCTCACTTCAGGCTCTACTACAAAGCCACAGTCATCAAGACAGTATGGTACTGGCACAAAGACAGAAATATAGATCAATGGGACACAATAGAAAGCCCAGAGATAAATCCACGTACTTATGGACACCTTATCTTTGACAAAGGAGGCAAGAATATGCAATGGAGAAAAGACAATCTCTTTAACAAGTGGTGCTAGGAAAACTGGTCAACCACTTGCAAAAGAATGAAACTAGAACACTTTCTAACACCATACACAAAAATAAACCCAAAGTAGATTAAAGATCTAAATGTAAGACCAGAAACTATTAAACTCCTAGAGGAAAACATAGGCAAAACACTCTCTGACATAAACCACAGCAGGATCCTCTATGACCCACCTCCCAGAATATTAGAAATAAAAGCAAAAATAAACAAATGGGACACATTTTAATTAAAATGAAAAGTTTCTGCACAACAAAGGAAACTATAAGCAAGGTGAAAAGACAGCCTTCAGAATGGGAGAAAATAATAGCAAACGAAGCAATGGACAAAGAATTAATCTCAAAAATGTACAAGCAACTCCTGCAGCTGAATTCCAGAAAAATAAACGACCCAATCAAAAAATGGCCCAAAGAACTAAACAGACATTTCTCCAAAGAAGACATACAGATGGCTAACAAACACATGAAAAGATGCTCAACATCACTCATTATCAGAGAAATGCAAATCAAAACCACAATGAGGTACCATTTCACACCAGTCAGAATGGCTGCAATCCAAAAGTCTACAAGCAATAAATGCTGGAGAGGGTGTGGAGAAAAGGGAACCCTCTTACACTGTTGGTGGGAATGCAAACTAGTACAGCCACTATGGAGAACAGTGTGGAGATTCCTTAAAAAACTGGAAATAAAACCGCCTTATGACCCAGCAATCCCACTGCTGGGCATACACACTCAGGAAACCAGAATGGAAAGAGACAGGTGTACCCCAATGTTCATCGCAGCACTGTTTATAATAGCCAGGACATGGAAGCAACCTAGATGTCCATCAGTAGATGAATGGATAAGAAAGCTGTGGTACATATACACAATGGAGTATTACTCAGCCATTGAAAAGAATACATCTGAATCAGTTCTAATGAGGTGGATGAAACTGGAGCCTATTATACAGAGTGAAGTAAGCCAGAAAGAAAAACACCAATTCAGTATACTAACGCATATATATAGAATTTAGAAAGATGGTAATGATAACCCTGTATGCGAGACAGCAAAAGAGACACAGATGTATAGAACAGTCTTTTGGACTCGCGGGAGAGGGCGAGGGCGGGATGGAGAATGGCACTGAAACATGTAAAACATCATATGTGAAACGAATCGCCAGTCCAGGTTTGATGCATGATACAGGGTGCTTGGGGCTGGTGCACTGGGATGACCCAGAGGGATGGGATGGGGAGGGAGGAGGGAGGGAGGTTCAGGATGGGGAACACATGTATACCCGTGGCAGATTCATGTCAGTGTATGGCAAAACCAATACAATATTGTAAAGTAAAATACATTAATTAATTTTTAAAAAAGGCTATTCAAATGAGTCTAAAAGGTAAACTTTATTTACAGATATATAAGATGTATACCAAATTATTAACAGTTTACATATTAAAAATTCAAAATTTCACTGAAAATACTTAAGATTCCTGCTAATTTAACCAAAAACAACCATATTTTGGCAATCAATATGAAAGAAGTTAATTATCAGAAGTTTAACTAAACTAATAGTACTACCTCTAGGATTTGGTATGGTGTATAAATAAATCCCAGGTTGGTTTATTATTTATATTTTATAACAAATAAATACAAGAAATGATGGTGTTTCTCTCCCAATCTCCAAAGGTAAAATTCTGTCTCAAAAGTACAGTTCATGTCCAATCCTCTCTCTCCCCATTTCAAGGCAATGGCAGTATACATCCCATTTTCACCCCTTACTCTAACAGCAATTACAAACATGAAACACATTATGAAAACCTCTGTCATAAATTACAGGAGTACAAAGTCTCAATAAAAGAAGGAAGAAAATAACAAATCAGAACATTCCTGGGCATACTGGAAGACCCTGCAGTCACAGTCATGAAATATTTATTGATCTAAACTGTTCTCGCAATATTTATGTTCTGGAAATGCTACATACAAGCCAAACTACTTCAAATGCATAACTAAATATCCTCTAACTTATATTCATATACATATCTGTGATAGCATTGGCCAAGTGAAGTCACATATAGAATAATCAACTTAAAGACCCTCTTTTTGGATTCTCTGGGCAAAAATCTAAGTTTCTCCTTCAGAGGAAAGAAAATGCACCAATGAGCAGGGCTGGGACCAGGGTAAGGGGAGTAAAGTGCTAAGGGCACCAAATTTAAAGAAGGACTCATCCTAACGGCCAGGTAATAAAATATGAGGCAAGCAACTGCTGTTTTAATCTTACCTCCGGTTCAGCAGGGATTGCACTTAACAGCAGGAAACAGCACCCTGATTTCCGCATCTCCAAGTTCTGTCCTGTCCTCAGCCTTGGCACTTAACACCTTTCTCTTTCTCTCTGAGAGCCTTCAAAGAACCACAGGGCCTGCCTAAACTGTTAGTCTGATGGTACCAAACAAGGAACTGGGGAATCCAGCAGAAAGAGTCACCCACATGGATATAACTGAAACACCTACATTTTGAAATTTTGAAGGTTGGAAAAAAAAAGGGGCATTTCAGGAACTCCAAAAGTGTCCTTTATAAAGATGGCCTTGCGTTTATAAGTGGTTTATAATTTGTAAGCATGTGTATTCACACTTTCAATGGAAATGTTACTATTTTCAACATCTTTTCCCAATTATCACTATTTAACTGAATCAGTGTTATCAACTAGAAACACTGAAAAGCAATAGTATACCTTGTGGTTAGCAATATCAGTTTTAATAAATCAGTTTCAATCCAAAAATAACTATAGGGTAGGAGTTCATCTTCATGACGCAA
Organism: Capra hircus; assembly: GCF_001704415.2. Classification (NCBI taxonomy): domain Eukaryota; kingdom Metazoa; phylum Chordata; class Mammalia; order Artiodactyla; family Bovidae; genus Capra; species Capra hircus. The sequence goes on along the minus strand of NC_030817.1, from coordinate 83,624,143 downwards.
TACTATTCTTTTCCTACTTATGGTCTTTTTCAAGAAGTATCTGCAGTGCTACTGAGGAGCAGACAAAGGAACTTTACCTTATAAGTTAGAATCACTGACAGCAAAACCCTACATGATAGTCTCATTACATAAAACGAGACACTTTTTGGCTCAGGAGTAGACCCAAACACACCACCACACCCAGGAGGGTTTGTCAAGGGTCCTAAGTACAGTTCCTTCCTCTTTCGTGACTCACGCTTTCCCACGCTATCAAAACAGTTCAGCGGCAGGAATGCTATTAGATCTAAGCAATTAGGAAAACTGCTGTTCCATTTCCTCAACTGTGCAGAGAAAGAGTTCTGATTAACAAAGCTTAACTTGCCCTACTGCCGCTAAGTCACTTCAGTCGTGTCCGACTCTGTGCGACCCCAAAGACAGCAGCCCACCAGGCTCCCCCGTCCCTGGGATTCTCCAGGCAAGAACACTGGAGTGGGTTGCCATTTCCTTCTCCAATGCAGGAAAGTGAAAAGCGAAAGGGAAGTCGTCCAGTCGTGTCAGACCCTCAGCGACCCCATGGACTGCAGCCTTCCAGGCTCCTCCATCCATGGGATTTTCCAGGCAAGAGTACTGGAATGGGTTGCCATTGTTAATTGCCCAACCCCCTGCAATAAAGCCAGTTATTAAGGCTAGATCACTTTAAGTGGCTTGGAGACAAGTAATATTTGGTACCAGTCCTTTCACATCTTTATTTTAAAGGCCACACATAAGCAATTTAAATCTATCTTTCCAACAGCCACCTCATGACCCCTACACAGAATCTCTTTTCCAAAACTGTGCAGGCCTATGTTTTCCCCTCAACAACATAGGACAGCAAAGACTACTTCCTCAGCAAATCAGTGATGGGGTGAATGCTAAGGAACAGAGGGGTTTTAGCTTATTGCCAATGGGCTCTTTCTACCAATTATCTTAATTATATACATTCAACAATTAAGGCAAGAGAAACCACTCAGAAGCTTTTTACATGTAACACTTGCCAGCAAGTCTTTCAGGCCTATGGACTTACATGTTCCCAGTAATAAATCCCCAAATAAAATGAAGCTGTTAGTTTTCATAAATAAGTGTATTAAAATTATATTAACATAGATATATTTTAATTATAAAAATTAAAATCATAACAAAGAAGTGAAACAAAAATTTCATAATCCATAATGATGATCATCTTTGTGTATTCCCCTGCTGGTCTTTTCCCATGTGAGTTTTTATATGACTATTATCAAGTTGTACCTACATTTTTTATTCTGATTTTTTTCACTTAGAAGATTTCCATTTCTTCCATAGAATTTATTTATATAGCAAAATAAGACTATGGCAGAGGGTGTGGAGAAAAGGGAACCCCCCTACACTGTTGGTGGGAATGCAAACTAGTACAGCCACTATGGAGAACAGTGTGGAGATTCCTTAAAAAATTGCAAATAGAACTACCTTATGACCCAGCAATCCCACTGTTGGGCATACACACCGAGGAAACCAGAATTGAAAGAGACACATGTACCCCAATGTTCATCGCAGCACTGTTTATAATAGCCAGGACATGGAAGCAACCTAGATGTCCATCAGCAGATGAATGGATAAGAAAGCTGTGGTACATATACACAATGGAGTATTACTCAGCCGTTAAAAAGAATTCATTTGAATCAGTTCTGATGAGATGGATGAAACTGGAGCCAATTATACAGAGTGAAGTAAGCCAGAAAGAAAAACACCAATACAGTATACTAACATATATATATGGAATTTAGGAAGATGACAATGACAACCCTGTATGCAAGACAGGAAAAAAGACACAGATGTGTATAATGGACTTTTGGACTCAGAGGGAGAGGGAGAGGGTGGGATGATTTGGGAGAATGGGAATTCTAACATGTATACTATCATGTAAGAATTGAATCGCCAGTCCATGTCTGACGTAGGGTGCAGCATGCTTGGGGCTGGTGCATGGGGATGACCCAGAGAGATGTTGTGGGGAGGGAGGGGGGAGGGGGGTTCATGTTTGGGAACGCATGTAAGAATTAAAGATTTTAAAATTTAAAAAAGAAAAAAAAAGACTATGGCAGAAGTCTTACATTGTTCTACTGCTGTGTAAAAAAATTACTACAAACTTAGAGGCTTAAAAACGAAATTTTTTATTTATGAGTTCACAGGTCAAGTGCAGTGGGGTTGACTGGGTTTTTTGCTTAGGGTCTCTCAAGGCCAAAATCAAGATGCCAGCCAGGCTGGGTTCTCGTCTGGGAAGAACTCACTTCCAGGTTCATTCAGCTTATTGGTAGAATTCCATTCCCTGAAGCTGTAGGTCAAGGACTCTGTTTCCTTGGTGGCTGTCAGCACAGAGCCTCTCTCTCAGCTCTTCAAGGCCTCTTGCATTTGTTGACACATGGCCCCATCCATCCTCAAGCCAGCAACAACATACCAAGTCCTTCCTGTCCTTCAGCTCTCTCTGCTTTCCAATTCTGCTGTGAGCCAGAGAAAAATCTGTTTTTTAATTCTCATGTGATTAGAGTAGGTCCACCTGGATAAACTCCCTATTGTCTAACTCAAAGTCCAGTTGTTAGTAACCTTAAATTACATCTGCAAAATCTCGTTTGCCATGTAACAGAACTAACCATGGGCATAGTATCTCATCTAATTCAAAGTCCTGGGGATTAAGGTGGGAAATTAGGGAAGGCCATTTTTAGAATTCTGCCCACTACCTCTCTGTCACAATAGAAAATGTATTCTAACTGTGGATAACAGTCAAACTTTAAGGTCCTTTCTAATCCTAATATGCTTTTTTAAAATCTAATATTTAAACAAATTAAAAAGATAAAGTGAAGGGCTATTTTAAAACTCATTAAGAAAATCAAATTATATGAATTTAAAAATTAGTTACATTAAAAAGGGAACTGAACTTTCCCCTAGTTAAAAAAAAAAGAAAGAAAGAAAAAGACATGTAAGACATGTTTTTGCAAAATCATCACCTTTTGGAGCCGATTTTCTACACCAAAAGGCAAAGCATGGCTATAGAAGTAAAGGTTAGTGCCCAATCATAACGACTGGTAAACCAGACACAAAGAACCCAACACCAGCGACAGCTCCTACTGTACAAAACTCCAGTCTGATTCTTGCTATAAAGAGCAGAGCAGTAAGTGGGCCAAATGAAAACCTGGCTCTTAGGCTATTCCACTCAAGGTTCATTAAGGAAAACTACGGCTAAAGATACAACCCAGGGATCAAGATAGCAGGGTATCTCAGAGGGATTCAGCCAACTGACTTTGGTATGAGACAGTCATGCCCACCACAGAAATCTAGCCAAAAAAAAAAAAAAAGCAAAGGGGAGGAAAAGCAAAGAGGAAGGGAGAAGGAAGGAACCAAACCAAACCAAATCTGGCATAAAGAAAGTGCGAAATAAAGCTGTGCTGAATGAAAGCACAATGTAATAGACAGTAAATATGTTTGTTAGCCTTCAGGAACTTCACTGCTCTGGACAGAGAAGAGAACTCTTTCTGAATCTCAGCTACTAAGGGGCTAAACATTACCAATAGGCTACCGATAGACGGACAATGGGGTCCAAGGTGGGGCAATCTGCAAGGCGACTAACAGCAATTCCTGAGAGTGAGAGAAGAAAATGAGGGCAAACAATAGAAGTTTTCAGCCCAAGAAAGAAAGTCTGACAAATATGAGCAGAACTGAAATTTTCAGCCTCAAAGTAATTATAATTTATACAATGGCAAATATATCAATACAAGTAGATATAGTATGTTCCTCAATAGAATTCCAAAGATTTGTTCCCAGCAAAATAAGCCAGATTCTGCCTATCTGTATTAACCGGTGGGAAGAGTACACTGATAGATATGAATGATATCATGTAATGATAAGCTCATACAGAGGTAAATATAAAATACTAACTATAATGCCATGCAGTGAGGCCAAAAAAAAAAAAATACCAACTATAGCTTCAACTCTATCAAATACACAAGCAATGTCTTCCACAGCTAACAAAACACTCTAAATCGAGGGTTCTTATAATGCTTATAAGAATTATATGAACTGCTTATAATGATTATTATAAACAATGTGTGCTTATAATGCTTATAGTGCTTATAATGTTTTACTAACATAGCACGTTAAGCTTTCAAAAGTATTTTTCAAACAATATCATCAGAACTTTGAACTATTCACCCAAACTATCAATCAGTGTACTTTAAAACAGGGCTAAGATGTTAGGATACAGGAAGATGGAGACGGCATTCTCCAGCCACCCCTCCACTCCCGCCTTGAGAGCTACTGCCTCCAGTCTGGGACTGCACCTTCCCCACACTACATCATCAGGTGCAGGGGCTTAGTGGGACTTGCTCAGGGCAAGTTAACTGTATGACTGGCAAGCCACAGCCTCTCTGGTCTCAGACAACCCACATTTCTCTAACGTGCTCCCTCTTCTCCGTCCCTTCCAGCACTGTTATGATCCAGCCCCTCACTAGTCCTTGCCTATCCTATGGTAGCAGACTCATAAACAATCTGCCCACCTCTAAGACAGACCCCCTCAAATCCATCCTGAACACAGCTACACAGTAATCCATCTAATAAAACACCTGTGATCATATGATTCGCTACTTCTGCATACACAGGACAAAGTCCAACACTAACAACGTGGCCTGTTTAAAGCCATTCCAGGATTTAGCCCCAACCTCCCTTTCTGACTAGTTCCCCTTCAATCCCTTGCTGATTATTTGGTGGCAAAAAACTGAACTGACAATCCAACTGCCCCTTCCCCCAACTCCAGCATTTCTTCCCTTCATGCCTCTGCTCTTGCCGTTCCCTCTGAAAGGAAAGTCTTCCTTTCCTGGATCACTCCTACCCACTTCTTTTAAGCTTCAGATGAAGAGGCTCATCCTGCAGACTGGTGGTCAGGGTTGCCAAGGGGTAGGGGAGAAGAGTTGGAAAGCAGCTGCTTAATGGGTACAGGGTTTTCTTCTGGGGTGATGAAAAAGTTTGGGAACCAGAGATGGGGCCAACACAATACTGTTAATATATTATATGCCACTGAATTGTTCACTTTAAAATGATTTGTGATGTGACTCTCATCTTAATTTTAAAAAAAAGCAGCAGCAGCCCACCGTACAAAAAATACAAAAAACCTTCACTAACTCCTCAACCCCAGATTGGATCAGCAGCTTGTAAACTCCTCTATCACAGCACTTATTACTTTGTATTGTCCATTTATAGAGTTCCTGCACAGTATTTTAAGCCTCTTTATCTTCTTCATCTTCTCATCTGCCTGTGCTTAGCCTAGGCCCTCAAGAATTAATTTTTAATAAATAAAAAATAGAGATACCACTTATCTCCCTGGGGGCAAAAGGCTAGGGGCAAACGATCTTTTGAAGATCTAGGTTCTATAAAAAGCCTATAAGAGCATGTATTAATTGGAAAGAAAAAGATCAGGAAGACTGCTATTTATCTGGTTATAAAGGACAAAAATGCAATGAGCTCAGGTGAGATTTTTCAGGGAGTAATGAAAAGAACTAACATTTATTGAGTTAACTGCAATTATTAACCCCACTTTCCAAATAAGGAAACAAAGTATACTGAAGTAACTTGCCCAAGGTCATAAAGCTGGTTATTGGGAACAGCAAGATCCAAGTTCAAGTCTACCAAACTGCAGAGCTTGACCCTAGGACTCTAACACACCACCTGCCCCTTGACATTGCTCCAGGCAGTTTCAAAAACTACGCACAGTCTGGCCCACAGTATGCCTTTTCTAAGGCTGAGAAAACACTCCACTTTCCACATTTATCTACTTATCTATTGCCATGAATGTTGTTTATATTTTATAAAGTATTTTTAAAATACAAAATGTTAATTTTTTAAAAGAGTCCAACAGTCAAAAAAATAAAGGTGAATCATAAAAAAAATTTCCCATTTAAAAAGAAAAAACCTCTCATGTGTCAATCAGCAAGTGTTTGTGAGCTATTTCTCACATACACAGCAGAAAAGATCAGAGTGCATCAGCCTCACTAGAACCACAGCCACAAGACTTCCCCACTAGAGAGGCTGGGGTATTTTCATGACACCCCCACCTCTACACAGGCTAAGTATCATGTGGATGAAAAAACTATAGAATAACCAAAACAAGCCGGGAGAAAATTTACACACACTTTTTTTTAGTTTAGAAAGCATGACTGTTTTATGTCCTTCCTCCCTCCCTGTCTTTAATAATACCAGAATCTGGTAAGAAAAAAATTAACCAGAAGTCAACAAGACTTTTTAAAATATGTTTGTGCATCCGAAAGGAAAAACTTTACTACAGAAGTAATGTCGACCTTGACAACATATCAGTAAGGTCAATATTAAAAACATATCTCCCCCTACCCCAAAAAGCTTATACCCTTTTAGACACACACGTACACAAGCATGCACGTATGCACACACACACACACACACACACACAAACACACACACACACACCCCTTTCCAAACAGTAAGCCAACAACTTTTAGTTCTATTGGATACTCAAGACTTACTTCACCCATACATCCTCCAACTAATGCTAAAACCAAGGATGATGGGATAATCTATTGGGTTAACATACACACATACACAACAGCAAAAGGCAAAGAGGATACAATATGACAGTATTAACAATGCAAGACAATATTATAATGGTTCAAATTCAAGATTTTTATAATCATTAGTTAGACTTTACAATGAATATAAAGTAGCCAGGAACCTTAAAATATCAATTAAAACAAAATTAACTACATAAAGCAAAAACTGTTTGAAACATAAAGGGGAAAGGACAGAAACGCAACTATAGTCAAAGATACACTACTCTCAAAGCTATGATGGGCCATAAAATAGCAAAAATAGAGAAATAAAGCTCTCAAAGATCAATATGAACAAGGCATCAACAGAAAGAAATGGTCAAATAACATGAAAGTGAAAGAGCCAATAATCACAAGAATATTGTCACACTCCCTGGAAAATAAAGACACAGATTAAAGCAATAATATTTTGGCTGGTAAATAAATATGTTTTAAATCATAGTATGATTATTGGAAGGGTATGGGGAATGCAACTGCTGGACAGAACACAAAATGGTTTTGAGACTTACCATAAAAGGTCTTCCTTCTGCCCAAATACCCTGCCTCCCAATATTTTAGGTTTTTGGCTTAAGACACAAATTACATAGTTTTCAGTCTGAAATTATATCAGTTCATGATGATTAAAAACATGGTTCCAGAGTCAGACCATCTGGCTCTCCACTTATAGCCACAGCACCTGGGCAAGTAAATTATTTAACTTCCATCTATAAAATGATGGCAATAGTACTCACTTCCTAGGGTTGCTATGAGGAGTATGTGAGTTCATGTAAATCACTTAAAATGATGCCTGAACATCCATGTTCGATAAATATTGGCTATAGGCACTTGGACTTCTTGTATGTCATTTATTTTTAAGAAAACTCACCAGCATTTACTGAGTTCTCATAATGGGACATTTGAATCTGCTCAAATCATTTCAAATTATTTGTAGTTTTAAGTACAAAATGTCTTAGAATCAAATATTATTCAAAAACATACACATATCATTACTGTGGCATTAAGGTCACTAAATGCTAAGTGAATAACAAAGAGGTACTATGGAATCTGAATAAATAGCGTTACCTGTGGTTTAAAATCTGATGAACAGAACTACAATTGACTTGTTTTGTTCTTTATCTTCAACTACATTTTGTTTTCTACAATGAGCATGTGTGACTTTTATGGGAAAAAAAAGATTTTTAAAATCAACAGCCATTTATCCTCGCTGGTTCAGTCCAATATCTACTCTCTCTCAAGGGCACTGCCAGTCTGATTCCATTACATAAACACAGCTCATCAAATCCCAGCCTCGGTCAGAGCTTTAGTCACTCAACTGTACTGGTTCACGTTTTACACTTCATTTTAGACACTACACTATGTGGAAATAAATTAATCCACATCAACAATAATCAGGATTCCTGAGAATATAAAAAAGCCCAACAGACAAAACTGTTTTTGTAACTACAAACAAGTGAGTTTACCCTTGTGTTTTTGTGTTATATTTTTAAGCCTTAAAGACCTTTTACTTTTTCCAACTATATAGAAACTAGTAAAGCTTTTCAATGTTGTATGACTTAGGAAAAGACAAAATGCATATATTAGCCTATCATTCTGCTTATAATTTCAGGAAGTACATTTCAAACATCTATTTTTAGGCAAATTTGTTACAGAAATCAATTTGATTTCTCTCACGCAGATAGCTCATGCAGGTGGAAATTTTCACCAGTTTGTTAGATCCCTTATGTGAGGACAGACAAACGTTTGCACGATCTGTAACAGGACAGTAAAGGTTTCCATATGATACTGACACAGAGACTATATGAGTTACATTTAAATCTAATATTCTGGGATCTAGATTTCTTCAGCAAGGATACAGCCATAAGTGAAACAGGGCTGATGAGAACAAAATTTTGCTGGCTCTTAGCTAATTCTAGAGGAGAGGGGATGAGAAGGAACATGAACTTGTTATTAACAGGATAATTTCTGAAGATGAAATGTAAACTGACTCCAGTCAGAGATCCCTCTAAACAATGGTTAAAACTTGTCAAGAAATTCAAAGTTTTAATTCAAGGTAAAAAAAAAAAAAAATAGGAAGAAAGAAAGAAAAATCTTCCTTTCACTCTCCTCGCAAGCTGTCACCCCTCTAACTCCTGACATTCACTGAAATCCTTCTCAGTAACTCATCTGTACCATCCTTTACAGGAACACCAAATTTTGTTTTCAAACCTAATACTCCCACAATTGGCTATATAATTTCACAACTCCAAAGCACTGTGCTCACTTCTCTTTTGCCCTCAATGCCCTTCGAACTCTGTCTGACCCACGTTCAAGCTTCACCTCTCTACCCTTACCCCTGACCCCACCCTATACATCTGTGCTCTCACAGCAATGAATACACACCTATATTACAGCTCTTAGCATACTATAGTATTATGTCTGGCTCTCTGAAACTTCATGAAAATTATGATTTTATCTTTCTTATTACAGAAGTTTTAAAACATATACAAAATAGTATCACAAAAGTAAATACAACAGTCTCATTATCCAACCGGGTCCAATAATTATTAACTCACAACCAGTCCTATCTCAACTATATCCCCCACTTACTTCTCCCACCCACCCACAGACTATTTTCAAGCAAATTCCACACTCCACATCATTTCATCTGTAAATAGTATACTCTCAAGTGTTTCTGTGAGAGGCAGACCTCTTTAAAAATGTAACTGCATTACTACCACTGTCACACTTAAATCTTTTAAAATAACTCTATACTATCAACACAAATTCAGATGGTGTTTACATTTCTTCAATTGTCTCATAAACTTTTATTTTTACAGTTATTTAATCAGGGTCAAATGAGGTCTACCATTGTGGTTAGTTAATATGTCTCCTAAATCTCTTAATATATAAATTTCTCCATTTTTTTCCTTCTTCTTAGAATATATATTTTTTAAGAAACTAGGTCACTTACTCTAGAGTTTTCCATGATTAGAATTTTGCTGTCCTCTGTATTTTCTGTAAACTGGTGGTTAGGTCTAGAGACCTATCATATTCAGGTTTGGCATTTCTGGCAAGACAATTCGTAGCAATGAATATTTCCATCAGGAGATTAAACTATGTCCAACTGTCTTTCTGCGACATTAGTAGCCACTCATAAATGCCTGTTGGCACTCTATAGCCATTGATTCATGAGGAGCTAAAAAACTGTGATATATTAATTCTATCATCCCATCTTCATCTATTAGCTGGGGTAAAATACCTTTGGTTACCCCGAGAAAAAGCGCAAGTTTCATTCTTTCTCTTTATTTTAGTCCTGATCTTTGATGACCTCTTTGCCTTCTAGTGTGGTGAAGGATGCCATGGTCATCTTACACATTTTCTGCTCCCAGCTTGCAATTATCCATATCTTCAAAGCGGATCTAATTATTAATTCAATCTTCTTGCGCCTAGCTTGTGTGTGCCATAAATGTCTTACAAACTAAATAAGGCAACTGCCTTATTACTAAACTAATGAATTAAAATTTGAAAAATGTGTATGATGTGGAATAAATAAATGCACAATCATTACTCCACTGTTATTAAAAGAAGTAATTAAAATGCTTAAGTACTCATCATTTAAGTTCTTGGACTCATTATGTACTAAAAGACATACCAAAGCAATTCAACCCTCCTGCTTTGGTATTCTAATAAAGTTCAGCAATTAAAGTCAACATGATGCTGAGCAAAACTGCTGCTGGGTTGAAATCCAAAAGTATAAAAAGAGGGCTTCTTTACTGCGATCTTCCTGCAAGAAATTCTTCCTGCAAGAAACCACAAGAAATACAACACAGGAATAATCCTGGGAAACTGCCTGAATCAAGTTTTAATTAAGGTAAACATTTTGACCAAGGGTTGGCATCTTTAATGAAAACGAGTAAACACTGCTCAATTAAGTATCATGAGTTTAAACAGAACAATTTGTGATCTTAATTTTCATATTACCACAAAATCATCAATACAAAAATAACAATAACATCCTTTCAAACACACCCATATCACTGAGTGGAAAACACAAATGCCTCATTCTCAAAATTACAACTAAAACAAAGTAATACTTAATCCTTTATGCTTTTCAAAACATCTCAAACTTCTGCTCTTGGTGGGAACCAAAAGAAGTTTTTTGAAGATTTTTAAGTTGCTATATTTGTAACTCTAAATTCTTTTAGAAATACCAAAATTTTTTTCAGGGTACTGAGACATTAATGAGATGCTTTAGAACATATTTGGTTGCTGATTTATAAAATTGATTGCCCCATTTTAAGAGCAGCCTAAAGAAATGGCAGCAAAAATGATCACTGCAGAACTTCCCAGGTCAGAGATTAGTAGTATAGGTACAATTTAAAGCGGAACCTCCTTCCAAAATGTGTGCTTGCAATACGGGTTTGCAGTAAGTCCTTTTAATTACTACTCAAATTTCCTAATCTGAACTAGGTAAAAATGGAACAAGCCTATTCTCATTGTACATATAATTGTACACATAATTGACTGTACATATAATTGACTAGATCTGAAGTAGCATTTATAGTTATTTAATTATCCCTTTCAGAGATCGGAAACTCCAATTTAGTAATTGAAAATAAATCTGACAACAAAAATTGTCTTGTTTTATGGATTAAAAGATGCAGCTATCTCTAGATTTAGCTAGTAAAGGACACTGACATGTATTCTATGCACAGTTTAAAATTGTGAACTATATTTATTTATGTGTATAAACACACCCTCTTTTAGTGAACTCTAAACTCACTGATATATTTATAACCACGGTACTACTCAGAATATTTGAAATTCCTTATATAGCATATAATTATAATTTAGCATGTTATGTTAATATGCTGTATTTTTCATACTATATTATCATAAAATATTTATAGTTCATTTCTAATGTGTCTCCAGATAAATACACTTAAATATTATAAATGCATAACAAAACCTACTTATGAAATACACTTTTTAAATCTTTAAAGTTGTACAAATTGTGATCATCTCCATAATGATTAAATGAATGCTTAAAGATTCAATTAGGTAGCCACAAGGGGAAAATGGAAGAGAAGAAAGAAAACAAGATGTATACCTCTTATCTTACACCAGAAAAAATTCTATATGGATTAAAGAGTTAAATATTTTTAAAAATGAAACAAGACTAGATGAAACCGGGGAGATTTTTCTTTATTTTTGTTTAATATTGCAGAGTGGAAAAGCCAAGATATAAAAAGTCACAAAATAAAGGGTTGATAAATTCAACTGTATAAAAATAAGCCACTCTGCATAGCAAAAGCCACCATAAACAAAGTCAAAAGACAAAAAACCAATTAAGAAAAAAAATTCGTATTGAAAAGGCTAATTTCCCTGATATAAAGTACATACAAATGAAAGAAATTGACAACCCAATAGAAAAATGGAAAGAGTAAACTCTTCCCAGAAAAGAACATGGAAGGGGCTCTTAAAAACATGAAAAGATGCTCAACTTCACCCACAGTAAAAGAAATGCAAATTCAAACTATCCTGAGATACCATATCTACTTATCAGGCTGACAAAACAAGTTGAACAAACTTTAAATAACAGCATCGGAAATGATACTTTCTTATACACTGGGTACATGATGCACAGAGGAAATTTAACAACATTCTTTAAAATTATACATGCACACTGTCCTTTAATCTAGCAATTACACTTTCAGGAATTGATCCACAAGTATATACACACATGCCTGCAATATATACAGGCTTATTCATCATAGCATGATGTACATTATAGCAAAAGATTTGAATGGGGATGCTCTAAATGGGCCTACATTCTACAGTTTAAAAAAAATATGGAATAGCAAGTACAGTGTATGACCATTTATATAAAGGGTGAATACTTATATTAATATTTGCTTGTATATGCTAAACTCTCTCTGGTGGGATATACAAGCAATTGATAACACCAGTGGCCGCTGAGGAATGGTGGAGGGCAAGCAGAAGAACTGAAGTACACAGGTGGGAGAAGGGCTTTCTGCTGTAAATAATTTTGTTCCTTTTAAATATTAAGCCATGTGCTACATTATCTATTCAAAAACAAATAAATTTTTAAATAACTTTGAAAGCAAAAAGATTTTTTTAAATGCTCAATCACAACAATACATACACACGTGACCAAATAGGACATTAGGGTTTATGGTTTATGGACTGAAAAGCAGAAAGAATCTATTTCCCCTGTTCCTTTATTAAACTCTTATCAGTGTTTAGTTTGGGTTTATTATTTTCATTTAAACATTTTACAAAACGTATTTGAAAATTTAGCTAAAACTGAGAGGTGTTCACTTTTTCTCAGCAGGTAGGTTCTATTTTTTTATACCATGTCTTTCTCTTTCTTTTTTATGATGTTATTTTTTTAAAAAATAACAATGCCCAGTGTAACAAGTGCTACAAGATTTACACTCAGAAGGATGCGTTTTCTGTGCTGAATGCATAAAATGCAAACTGGCTTGCTGGTAATATCAACAACTAAATACTCCGCGTCTCTGAAAGAGAAAGCAGGCTAAAATTAAGGCGTACAAACTCAGTGCAGAGCAAACGGGGTAAGACATTGTGAATAGTCCTAGAAAAGTATGCTGTTAAAGCCGAAAACCACCTGCACTACAAAGAAACTGAATCTTCAACTCATGTATAGTGTATGCATAGTGATCTGATATCACTGAATCACTAGTCTGTCAATTATTTCCCTTTAAAAAATCTGAAAGAAATCGTCCCTTCTATGGGCTAAGTAAACAACTTCATGCCATATTAACCAATATCAAATCATCAAATATCATGCTATCTGAAACTATCCCCTCTTTCTTTTTATCAGCTGGGAAGTAAAGAGCCAAGTGTCACCACAATGTCCTTTAAGCCCAAGTAAAATCATCCTAGAAGTAGTCACGTGGAGAGAAGGGCATAATTCTGAATTCACTCAAAAGCCAAAGCAGATTAATGAGTAGTCTCAAAAAAAGCATTTAATCATTTGGTAAAACCTATGTAAAATTATTAAGATCTGTTTTAATGACTCCACATAGACAATCAGGCAGTTTGAGCATTACATCTCGTAAACGTTTCTGACTCTCAAGACTTTTTAAATAACGTTTATTCCAATAATATATAGGGTGGAAGATACGGCCATTCTTCTACTTGCCAAATTATCTAAATCCCAACATCTGCAGTCAGGCTGTTTCTCCACATTTCTGTTCTCCTGCCAACTAAAGAGAGGCCCTGAGAACGTCTTAGGGTGCAGAGGCCGGGCTGCGGATCAGCGCCGAATGCAGGTCTGCCTGTCCCACAGGTGAGACTTACAAGACAACTTCCCAACTTCACCACCACTTTCAGGATCACCACCCATTTGGGGCTTTGTCTTTACAACTACGCCAGATGCATCTGCTTCACTCAGAAATCAAACTTCTGCGTGTTAGATTCTGAGTCCCAGTGACCCCGCGACAGCGGCCAGCACACGGCGTCCACCGAGCCCAGCAGCGCTCACCCACGAAAGGTCCGGAGTCCGGACGGGGCGACGCCGGGTCCACTGCCATGCCCACCTGGACTGTGGGGCGCTAAGCCCCCGCCGGACCCGCAGGCCCGGGGGCCGAGGGGCGCCCGCTGTGCCCAGCAGAGCCGGGCCGGGGCTGAGCGCGCGTGGGGTGCGGGAGTCAGCCGGGGAGAGGGCAGGGACTGGGGTCACCGGAGAAGGGCCGAGGTGGTGGACAACCCCGAAACACCGACTTGAGGAAGAGGGAACGATTCGATCCTAAAGGCCAGGGGCTGGGAGACCTAAGGGTGAGGGGTGGGGAAAGGGGACCGGAGAGCCCTGGAGGCAGCGGCGGGGAGGGTCCCCCGGGGTCTCCGGGCCAACACGGAGCCCTGGTCTGAGGCGGGAGGAGGAGTCGCCGGGGCCGACCCAGCGGGACACTGAGGGAAAGCCGAGCAGAGACAGGCTCTGCGGTTCGCGGGAGGGCAGCGCCGGGCGCTCGGGGCGCGCACTGGCCACGGAACTCACCGCGCTGACGGCGGCGGCGGCGGCGGCGCCGGACGGCGCGGGGCCGGGCGCGTCCTGCCTCCTCAGGCGGGACTTGAGGCTCTTCATGGCCAAGACCTGGCAGTCCCGCTCCCGCCGAGCGCGGCGCCCCGGACCTGCGCGCGAACCTTAAAGTCTGCCGGCTGGAAACGCACGGAGGAGGCGGTGGCGCGGGCGGTCCCGGCCCCACCTGCCACCTGGGGGCCGCTGGGCGGCCGTCGGCTCCGGGCCTGCGGAGGGACTCCCCTCCCACAGCCAATCCGCCCACGACCCTGGTAGGGATGGGGCTGGCTCTAACCAATAGGAATCCGGGGAGGGGGAGGGACTTCCCTTTCAAACTTAATAACACCCTTCCTCTCCCCGCAGGAAAAAGTTTGGAACTTCAGCTGGGGAAGCGGTGGAGGTGAGCAGCCAGCGATGTGGAGCGACTCTAGAAGCTCCAGGCCGTGGGCGCCCCGACTACCTGGGTGATGGAGCGTCAGGTCTAGAGAGAGCATGGAGTCTAGCCTACACCAGCTCTCATCTACCCAGACTCCCCTCCTCTTCCCACCCACGTGCTCTTTCCCAAGTAAATTTCTCTTTCTTCGTCTGATCCCAGAAAAGACTCTTGGTCACCTACACACTCACCGGCTTCCAAGAACAACTTCCTTTACATCGGTTGATGTTTCGCTAGACAGATCCCAGTATCTGGAAACAACTACTCGCATCCAAAACTCCTGGAAAAAAAGAAAAAGAAAAAACAGACTTTGAAGAATAAGGTAATTGTTGTACAGAAGGGTTAGGAACAGACTGAAAACGTTATAGAAAATCAAAGCACATGTCATGTGCTCAATAATTATTTGTTGAGTCCAGAATCCACTGCTTTGGAGGGTAAGAGTGAAAGTTGGAGGGGGAGAGCTTTAATCAAAACTGACCCACACGGCCAGAGTGATACATAAAAAGCTGTCAAAGAAAAAAAATTGTCCTTTTTTCAAAAAAAAATGATGGTGTTTCTTGTAGAAACACGTTACAGGTGAAAGTATACAATGAAATTAATTCATCCTGTCCAGAAATCTGGATGGATAAACAGGCAGGTGAGCAACACCCAATAATTTGCTGTTATAGTGACATCTTCAGAAGTCTTCCATAGAACTTACTTCCATAGAACTAATCAAGAGAAAATTTAATAAATTATACATTTAATTTAATAAGTCCGTTTTTCCCAGGAAAATATTTATTCTAGCATTCACCCATTTGAAAAGATAAACAGTCCACATTTCCCATTAACAAAGGACTCTTTTTGTCTGAAAGGTCAGTTGCTTCTTTGGAGTTTCCTTAGAATAACTAAAGATTTTATTCAAATAGTGTAAGAAGGTTTTCAGAACTGTTTTGGAGAGACAGCATCCCTGTGTTTACCCTTAACAAAACACTAAGTAACAGTTAACTACTTTACGATAAGAGAAAGTTATTAAATTTTCTCTTGATTAGTTCTATGGAAGTAAGTTTTCTTCTACCTCCTTCCTCAAGATCTACAGTCATTCAGTTTTGTTGGCTCTTTATAGTGTCTGTGGATGGCTAGTTAATCTCTGTCCTCATCTGCCACTGCAGATCCAAAATTATCTTATACTTGGATGTTATAGAAGCTTTCCAATAGAGGTTGCTGACCTCTGAACTACCAATCATCAAAAAATTTTACAAAATATTTCTCCTTTGCTCAAACAGCTTCAGGGCTAATAAAATTTAACTCTTTTACTTGGCATTTAAGGCCGTATAATATGTACCCAACCCTGTTCTCCAGCTGACACTCCAAGCAAATTCTTCAGCCCATTCCTCAAACATGGGTCTTGCCTTTTAATTTTCGCATCTTTATGCATGCTAATCCTTCCTCCAGTAATTTTCTCTCTGTCTACATTCATCTAACAAAATTCTACTGCCCACCCCCCCCACCAAGAATAATCAGAAGAGAACACAATGGGAACTTCTGGAGTATGTACTAGTCTATCTGGTTATATAACTAGTGTGCTGATTACATGACTAATGCGTTCAGTTTGTATAGAATCCGTTAGCTTGTAGTCTTTATGATATGTGCACTTTTATATATCCTTGAATTTAAAAAGTTTTTTAAACTCATAACGTTCATTCCAAGTGTCCTCCCCTCTAATAGAGCATTTTCTGATCACTCAACTGAAAGTGATTTCTCCATCTTCAGAGTGATTAAATTGAACTTCTCAGATGATACGAACACATATGTTCTGAACAAGCATTATTTCACTACTAGACTTCAAACTCCTTAAACCCAGGGAGTAACTGATACATGTTTGAATTTCCTAGAGTGCTCACATGTGTCAGGTGCTTGATAAATATTTCTGAATAGATTGATGCTTTTTTTTTTTGTTACTAGACTGCATTACAGTTTGTTGTGTGTATTCATGTAACACAGGATTGGTACTTTCCCTGTGCTGAATGCTGGGTGTCTCTTGAGCATCTTAAGTTCTCAGAGTCCTAGTAACTGGTCTCTTTTCAGTTGTTACTGGATAAAGCAAAGGAAGCAGACAGAGCCACAAGTACAGCTTACATCAGTTTCCAAAAATGCGTGGGCAAGTTATTTTTATAAACTGTCTGCATGATGTCCCCATGGCGTCTGTGTCCAGTGGCCTTTGTGGATTTTTCCAGACTAGAAACTTGATAGCTGTTGTCTGCATTTTCCCATTGGAGAGCTGCTAAGTAAATAGCACTGGTTTGGATGTGCAGTACATCTTTTTTGTATTGATCTGGAAGCTCCCCACATGAAGTAAAGGCACTTTTATTAGTATTCAGCCAGACAGGTTTTTTTTTTTTTTTAACCATTATCACTGTTATTTATTTTTTATCTCCCCTTCAGAGAAAATGGCACTTATCAAATCTAGATGGAATTTATTTGGTACCATGCTGAATCTATGTGATTCTTTGTTGTTATTTTGCTTCTTATAATTATGAAATCTGGAAGGGAAATGCATTTAAAATTATTTTAATAGGTTGTACATTCATAATATAAAGACATCTCAAGTAATACAAAAGGGGGAAAGTGAGGCTCCTTACCACCTCTATTCTTTGGCTTCTGCAGTCAAGGAACTTGTATTCTAGTCTGTGGGACAAAGCTAACATACATAGCTTAACTGGAGAGCAACTACTTACTAAACTGTATGGTAGAATGCAGATGTGGGTGGTATTTAGGGAAGGAAAGATCAGGAAATAAGTTTGCATGTAGGGAGACTAGCCAAGGCTGGGAGAAGATTCAGTGAGTGTACTGAGAAGGAACACCAAGAAGGCAAAGGATTCCCTGGGGACCAGCCAGAGCAGATAAGAGAGTTCAGTTGGGAGATGCTCGTTGATAACTATGTGATGATAATGGCAACATGATGACAAAGACAAATTAAGCACAGAGAATCAAAAATTTACAGTTAAAATGATCTACTTTTAATCACAAATTTTATGAATTTTATGTCCAACAACTTCCCGCTTCATTTTCAAAACTTCCTGTCTCCCCTGGTAACCCCAGGGAACCCTGCCAACAAAGTCAGTCAGTAATTCCGTGGAGAATCCCAGGACATCAGTCATTCTCTCCCAGCTCAGATACCAAAGCAGATTAGTGGCAGAACCACGTGTGGCCACAGGGTCATGAGGAAAGGCATCTCCACCCACAGCTTACAGGGCAGCCCCAGGAATGAGAGACCTGAGGCAGTTCTCACACCCTCTTCTCTTGCCACAGTCAAAACTACAACACATTGCATAAGAGAGCTTTAAAAAAAAATAAATAGGTCATCTTTGGCACTCATTTTGAAACCATCTGCATTTCTAGTAAGCTCTCCAATGACTCCATCCTGGAAAACTAGAGTGGGAAGAAGAAAAGTAGGGAGAGCCGGTAGCTGCTCCCCTCTCACAGAAGCGCTTTAATCTCCTGCTGGGGGCTGTTTTGCGTCCTGCTGTAGCAAGCTTGAGCCTACCAATTAGCTCCTGAAGAGGACTGCTTTCCGTCTCCCTGGCCTCCTTGGCATTTACAGACTGTCATTCATGTATGACACATCAAGTGTGTCATTAGTTTCAATACTGAAAGAGGGAGCGAAAAAGCAGGGAGAGGCGTTGTCGGGAACCAAACCAGACTTCCCTGCCATCACTGAGCTTACACCTAAAAACAGCCCTAACTTTTTCTCTGCACTCAGTCAGGGTTAAAGTCAGAAAATCCAACCCATCTCCTTTGGTGAAAAGTAGCCTTTATTATCGAGTCTTGATTACACAAAGCTCCAGAAATACCACTGGCCTCTCTGTGTGAGACTGATGGCCCTTGGTGTGAGTGGTAGAAGCTCTGGATTGCCTTTTTTAAAACAGGCTACTCAACCTGGAACCCAGATAAATGCAAGGCATTTGGTTCAGGAACCAGTAAGCATCTGACTTCCATGATAAACTTTCCTGGATTCCAGACCCTGGATTTTTCTTATCTTGGCCAGCACACCAGGATATTCACAATGAGCCAAAAAACTTTCAAGACTTCAGCACTGTCAAAGTGGAATAGAAAAGTTTCTTGCTTTTAAATTGAAAATATGGCAAATAAAGAATATCTCTATAGAGTTTAAATTATATTCTTGATTAAATAATTACTAGTAAATTATGTTACTGGTATACCATGCCAATCTTTGCTACTTAAGCTAATGAAAGAACATTCCAGACAATAATAAGGTAAATCTCACATTCAAGTATGCTTGGTAAAGGTCCCAGGCTTTATGATACATGTTTAACAATGATCTTACAGTCATTTGAGTTGAAACTATAGTGGTTTAGGTTATGCTGAAAGAAAGGGCACAGCAAAATGGTAGATAAATAGATGTTCTAAAAAAGTTATATGTAAACACAGCTTATTATATATATTAGATACTATATCATTATACTTCACATTATACAAGATTATATTCTTATTTTTAAGCATTATTTAGGATCCCTTTTTTTTGAAACAAGTAATAGTGACTTTATTCACAAAGTCAGCAAACTGAAAATGGAATTCTTCATAAAATAGCTTCACAAATTAACAAATCTTTATGTAAGTCCTAATTTTCATATTAAAAAATTGAACCATATTAGTGTAGGTAAATTTGCATTTCGAAAGGTTAATCTTCAAAATCAGTTACTTGTACAGTATCATATAGGATTTATGTATTAGGTGTGTTTGGATTTGGTTACCAAATGACTCAGACTTTTGCTTCCTATATGAGAAAAGCTTGCAAAAATTTTTTGTCTGTACCCTTACTTCAAAACTACTTGCATCAATGTTTAAGTTACTATCAAAAATTAAACTTTAATTTTGTATCAAATTTCTAAGTAATGCTTAATTACAATGCTTATTTGAGAGAAAATTTTAAATTAAGATACAGTTCTTGTATACAGTGGCATTATTCCAGCCTGCACATAAGCAATAAGGGCAGTTTTAAAAGCATTCTTTTAACTATTCAAAGAGATTTGTCCACCCTAATGCCCTCATGAATTAACCACATATATATTCTTTACATCAGTGATATCAATTTATTACAAGCATCAAGATATTTAATAATATTGGATCAATTTATCCTTTGCTTTCGCAATTGCTGTTTTATGAATGCTGTTGCTACAAGCAAAATACATAAAATAACTAATCAATTAAAATATCAACACACTTTGGACTTCAAAGAGTTACATTTTAATTTTGTAATACTAAGAAGCATTATATATTATGTTACATAAACTTCAAGACCATCCCTAGACCTAAATAACAATTAAGAACTATTCCTTTGAATCTTAGGAGGGTGTAGTTCATAAATTACCCTAAGATCAAGGCATAGCATTTTAAGGCTAAACTAAAAGGCCTCTTTCTTCCACTCCTGAGACATGAAGAAAATAATAAACTCTCAAGATGCATCAACTTTTCAGCCCATAACTCTGAAGCGACGTTCATTAAGTCAGCAAATACAAATAAGCCTGACTCCCTTAATGCCTGAAGGGTTGGGCTCTGATTAGCCACGTAAATCCTAATTAAAGTGACCTTGGGGAATCCCCAAATATGAATCACAGCAAACCCCTAACAACAACAAAGTTCACACTGCCACATGAACCCTTATGGCCAGAAAGCTCCCATCCAATATCTCATTGCTCCAAGTAAACACTAGATGTCCACACTTTCAAAGCTTTCATTTAAATCACACTTCTCTCCAAAAAGAAACTAAGGTGACATAAAAGACTTCTCTGATGGTTCAAACGATAAAGACTCTGCCAGCAATGCAAAAGACCCAGGTTCTATTCCTGGGTCAGGAAGATCCCCTGGAGAAGGGAATGGTTATCTACTCCAGTATTCTTGCCCGAAGAATTCCATGGACAGAGGCTATTGGCTGACTACAGTCCATGGGGTCACAAAGCGTCAGACATGACTGAAAGGCTAACACTCACTTTTTCAACAAATCTCACTACCATACTTTCCTTAAGAAAAGTAGGAAATAAACCAGAGGAAGGGACTGTTAAAGCAACTAGTATTGCTGGCCTGGTTTTTAACATTATTATTATTGTTTATTTATTTATTTGACTGTACTGGGTCTTCACTGTGGCATAAGGATCTTTAGTTGTTGCATGCAAACTCTTAGTTGTGATATGTGGGCTTTACTTCCTGACCAGGGATCAAACCCAGGCCCCTTGCATTGGAAGCATGGAGTCTTAGCTAGCCACTGGACCACTAGGGAAGTCACACTGTTCTGGGTTTGAAGTTTGGCTTTCCCCTTCCTAACAGCTAGGGCAAAACAAAAATGGAAACACTCAGTGACAGCTTTAATATGAGGAAAGAAAGAGGCACAACAGGTTCTTCATAGAAGTCAAGTTTCCCAGATGCTGCATTCTGGAATATATTTCTCATATGGGTGTGGCGTCACATACAGAACAGTGAGCAGGGTGGTAGACAGACTCCTCACTTACGTTTGCCCTTGCAGTATTTAGAAATACCTTTGTTAAGCATCCAGGATGTTCATTCATTCACTCAGCAAGTGTTAGTCACAGATGGCGTGTGAGACAGTGCTGAGGAAACAAAAGGGAGCAAGGTGGACAAGGGACTTGCTCTCATGGAGCTTAATTCTCACAAGAGTGGTGGAAGGGAGGAGAAAATGTAAACACACAAATAAGTGACCAAGATAAATTCAGATAGTGGTGCATGAGGAAAATAGGAAGAGAATAAGGGAGGAGGGGGTTGCCGCAGATTGGGTACTCAAGAAGGTCTCTTGGAGAAGTGAATTTGACCTCAAGTTTGGATGAGATCAAATTAAGCATCCTCAAGCAGGCTTAAAGGAGCCTGCCAAGTACAGATAGGGACAGGACTTCCCTGGCAGTCTAATGGTTAAGACTTCGCCTTTCAATGCAGGGGGTATGGGTTCCATCCCTGGTCAGGGAGCAAAGATCCCACATGCCTTGTGGCACAACATAAAACAGAATGTTGTAACAAATTCAATAAAGACTTTTAAAATGGTCCACATCAAAAGATCGTAACTAAAACAAAAGTATAACTGTGGAGGCAGAGGAAGCAGCAAATGCAGAGGCCCTCAGGGGAGGTCCAGGTTAGTGTGTTGCAGGAACACACTGAAGGCCAGCATGACTGGCACATAATGGGGAAAGAATATGAGCAAGATGAGTTTGCAGATGCAGGCTGAAGCCAACACAAGTAAGGCCTTGTGGGCCAATGTAAGATTTTGGATTGTTTTCTAATAGGAAGCTAATTAAGCAAGATATGATGGGATCTTTTTTATATACTAAAAATATCTTTCTATTTATGGGGAGAGAACTGATCATAAATGACCAAGAAGGAAAGCAGGAGGGTATGAACAGGATTGGAACACAGTCTAGAGATAGAACTAACTTGCTAGTAGACTGGATACAGAGAGGAGACATTAAGTGACTAAGTGGATGGTGATGCCATTTACTGGGTGGGAATGACTACAGGAGTTGTTTCAAGAGGAAACTTTGAATGTTAATTTGAGTGTTATTTTTTGGTCATGCTGTTTGAACTTCCCATTGGGCATCCCAGTGGGGACATATTGGTTTGGCCAAAAAGTTCGTTTGGAGTTTTCCCATAAGATGTTATGGAAAAACCATGAGTGAACTATCGTAGGAAAAACCCCAAAAGAACTTTAACTAGATAATCTAAACAACAGTATTTAACTAGACAATCTAAACAGCTAGAGTGAAACTCACTGGAGAGATGGGGCTGGAGACACAGATTTGGAAATTAAAAGCTAATAAATGAAATGTAAGGCCATGGGACCAGATGAGCTCTGTTTTGGAAGAAGAGGGCCAAAGGCCAAGAACATGGATACTGCAGCACTTAGAAACCAAGAGAGGAGAGGGTGAGGAGGAGGAGACTGAGAAACAAGGGCTAGAGAGCAGGCAGAACCCCAGAGGGTGGTGACGTAGCCGCCAAGAGAGGATGGGTTTCCAAAGGTCAGCTCTGCCAAACAGTGCTGAAAGACGGAGAAGCATGAAGACAGATGAGAGACCATTGGGCTTGGCATCAAGTACGGTGCGAATAGCCTTGACAAAACAATTTCCATCAGATTTGGCTAAAATTGGTTCAAGACAGAATGGAAAGTCATGGGGTGGAGATTATGACCCACATGGTGTAAAAGGGAGCAGGGAAATGGGACTAATAGCTAGACGGCAACAAGAGGTCAGTAGAAGTCTTTTTACGGTAGGAGTTACTGCTACTAAAGCTTTTCTGTAAGCTGGGAGGAGAATGATCCAGGAGAGGAGCAAGGACCCATGAAACAGAGAAGGGAGCTGTTCATAGGGATTAAGTCCTTGAGAAGGTGAAAACGGGGTCTGATTCCTCAGACAGAAGCCTGAACTCATCATCTGTATTAATGGGAAGGAAGGCAAAAAAAAATACAGGCACAGATACACAGAGGTTGGTATATATAGAGGAAAGAAAATCAGAAGGTCTCAAGTGGGTTACATCTATTTTCTTATGAATCATGATCATCAGTTAAAGGAAAGATGAGCAGTGAGGAAATAGGGTTTTTGGAAGTTTGAGGAGAAATGAGAAGGTGTGAAAGAGCCAATATCTTTCAGTCTTATCTCCAAACTATCAATTTTCTCTGCCTGACCTGAGATCCTCAATGTTATTCTGGGAGCATGAAATAACTATTCAACTGATAAATTTCTACTAGTAAAGGGACCCAGTCAGACAGGGTCCCCTAATATCTAAACCACCAAGCGGCACATATTGGTTACTTTGGGTTCCCAGGCTGTTAAGCAGGGATCGGTTAAAATACTGAGCCACCAAGGGACCGCATCTCACCTTTTTCTGTGTATGTACCCCGCCACATGAAGTGCTACTATTGAATACTTGAAACAGAGGAGAATACAAGTATTTTCAATACTATTACTGTGCTTGTGTTTAGTTGCTCGGTCGTGTCCGACGCTTTGCAACCCATTGGACCATAGCCCACCAGGCTCTGCTCTCCATGGTATTTTTTAGGCAAGAATACTGGAGTATTCTTGCCATTTCCTTCTCCAGGGGATCTTCCTGACTCAGGGATCTAACCTGCATCTCCTGTGTCTCCTGCATTGCAGGCAGATTCTTCACCTGCTAAGTCATCAGGGAAGTCCCAGCGGCTTACTACATGAGTCAGATGTATTGAGATACCACCATGTACCAAGCACAGTGCTAAGTTCTTTACCTATGTTGTTTCTTTTAATACTCCCAACAACTAAATGAGCAGCATGTACTATTATTATCTCAGTTTTATAAGTGATGCATATGAAGCTTACAAAGGCTAAATTGTATCAACATGAGAGATGGTGAAGCTCTCCATGAGATGGGAGAGACAGAGTCAGCCATTATTAATCATGCCATATAATTAGAAAAGATGTTGTGTAAATGAGTGCAAAACCAAATCTATTAGTAAATAAGGTATTCATGCTTGTTAATAATTTGCCCACGGCGGGGGCGGGGGAGGAATCTATAAAGTCAAAACTGAAATAAAAGACCTATACCTATAAAGGTATACAATTCACTATAGAAAGTTAAAATCCTTCAGAAAGTCCAACATGGATAAATGGGAATTTAGAAACCCCAGTTGATTCTACAAAGTCTGTCAAAGAAGTGATTCAGCTGGTGGTGCAGAATTGGTAAAATGTTTAACAGTTGGCTTTTTTTATTTTCTTGTGGGGTTAATGGGTTTGCAGTAATTGCCCAGTCCCATAGTGTAAAGAATCCCACTTTGGAGTTCACATCAGCATGGAGTTCAGCTTGTAAAAATTCCTTAAAATTTAAGAATCAGCTCTTATAGCACACCATTGGAAAAGTTAGTAAGAGACTTTCTGGGACCATCAGACCTCATGCTTCCTTGGGTATGTTTAGCAAGGGTGACTTTGAGATCTCAGAATTTCACTTGTTCTGAGATTATAGCACCCCTTCTATGGGCTAAATGAATAAAATTAAAGGAAATCTCTAACTATAAGAGCACTGATTCTTATGTACTTTTGATACTAGGATTTGGAATAGGTGTAAGAGACCATCTTGTTCCAGTGTTTGCATTTTGTTCAGATCTTCTGTCCTTTTTTCAAAATATTGAAATGCATAAGGTATAATCACATATAGAAATTCAGAGTGGTCACTTTCCATGTTTTAATATATCTATATAATTTGAGGCCTACAGCTTCCTCAAATAAGTGCTGAGAAGTTGGTGTTGACATTGGATAATGTAAGCGACTGAGTTTTCTGTCTGAAAACAACTCACACACAAAGATTTAGGTTAATGTCATCTTTTTTTTTTTTTGGTTAATGTCATCTTAAACAAAGGATTCATTGACCGTCTTGTCTCAGGTTTAAGATTATGAATACTCACCAAAGTGGTGCATTTATAAAGTCACAGGTATTGGTGACTGTTATGTGAAATTCCAAAAGTATGTCTTCCCACTTTCATTCCTGATTCATGTCAGAACAAGCCGGACTTAGAGTGTAGGGTTGAAAAAGACTCTAGGGTGAAAATCAAGTTTTCTTTCAGACATGTTCCCCAGATTTTTTTGGTTTTTTGGCTAACGTTCCTGGTACTGTAGGAGCCCTGCACTCTCTTGTCCACTTTAAGCAAAAATCTAGTCAATGCTGTCTAAAATTGAGATTCTACGTAAACATTTTTAAAAAACAATTGAAATAGCAAACAGCATGATTAAAAATAGGAAAAATTAAGCAATATGAGAGTTTGTAATTGAGAAAATGGATTCACTCATTCATTCATTCAGTACTTGCTGAGGACTTTCTAAGTGCCAGGCACTCTTCAGACTCCTTGCGATTAATCATTGTTCCTGAAGGACAAAGAACAGAAAGTGAAACGTGCCGACGTGACTGGAACAACATGAAAAAGGGCAAGAGATGGATATGAACTGAGAGAAGTAAGGTGGAGTAAAAAGTTACATCATGTAGTTTCCAGTAGGATATTGTAAGGGCTCAAGACTTTTCTCTGGTGCTGAGCTAGAGCTGCCTATAATGCATCCTTATCTAGCAGCACTGAGGCTATTCTGGTCTGGAACTAAAGATAACAATCTCAGGTGTTGTCAGCAAATATAAATGATAATCTGAGCCGCAGGAATAGATAAGAAGGCCCAGGAGGTATGTAGAGTAAACCGTAGGACAGAGCCTAGGGAATGGTAGGCTTCAGAGAATGGATTCAGAAAGGCAGGCCAGCAAACTTGAGGGTCAAGAGGCCAAATGTCAGTGGAGACTAAGTGCAAGTGATACAGACGGAAGTCAACAGCTGCTTTTCTACGGTCAGCTTGTCAAACACCCAGAACACTTCTGAGCCACACCCTATCTTCACTCCTGAGAGAACAGAGAAACCTAAGGCACCCGAAACAGCCTGACATGGCAAGACTGTATTTGCACAGTTGATCACAATTATTTGGGACATTTGTTTGCTTTACTTCTTGGTCTTTCCATATTTCAATTAAACAATGTGCAGAGAAGTTAGAACAGTAAATCCTCCATACTAGCATACACTCAACCCACTGAAATGAGAACCACAGGTTTATCTACATGATGGAGGAGGTCCGTGTAATGATGTTTCCTCAAAGAGGCCCCAGGAGATTCAGTGACTCTTGGAGGTCCTGCATGCTGATATCCCTGGTATCTGTCCCACGTGCATGACACATCTGTTGGCAAGGGACTAGCTCAGTTCGAAGCTGAAGCTAGCCAATTCGGGGTCGAGGGAGCGTTAGGCTGTTTCTCACCTATAGCCACGTCTTGGACTGTTTCCTTTGCACTTTATGTGCAGCTTCTGTCCGTGGTTCAACATTCTTCTCAAGTCCAGCTGCCAGCACCAACCTTTGCTTGACCAATTCAGTCTTTGGATCTTTTTCCTTCCTATGAGCTTTTATCACAGTTTCTGTTGTTCACCTGGTTCTTGATAATATCTGGTCTGAGATTAACTTCACTGTTAATCAAATAACTCTGAGTTATTTGCTGTCACCAGGAAGGATATGAAAGGCCTTGATATCTTCTAGTCATTCTCCTGGAAGCTCACAGATCCACCTTTGTCCTTGGCATAGATATAACTAATAGCTAATGACCAATTATAGAGATATATTTAGAATCAGATATAAATTTATTCTAGATCTTACATGATTGTGGCATGTTTAGAGTGTTAAGGTCAAAGGTCATCTCACTCAGAAGTAGTTTCAGTCTGAAACAATTTGTTAACTATTGAGGAAGGCATAGAAAAATAAGCTGAGATCAGGTCTAGGCTAGGTACAATACAGCTGATTCACTTTTTTTTCTTACATTTTAATGTAAAAACTGGACAAATCAAAGAGTCACACATTATATAATGATTATGTGTCAGTTATTGACTTACTGCTTCTCATCTCCAAATTCACCCTTCATTACCCAGCAAACTGGACCCTCTAAAACATGCCTCTTTCTCTGACAGCATGATGGAAGCTTTGACCACAGAGGGTTCTGGAGAGATACTGTGGGAAAGTAGGGGAAAGGGACTTACTTCTTTTCCTGGTTCTAGTGTGATTTCTTTCCTTTAAAAAAAAATTTTTTTTTTAATCCTACTCGAGATCTTCGTTCCCCAACCTGGGATCAAACTTAGCTCCCTGCAGTGGGAAGCTCGGAGTCCTAACCACTGGGCCACCAGGGAATTCCCGGGTGTGTTTTCTTTTCTACTTCCTCCTGCGGCTTTCTTGTGGAGACAAGGGATGGGGCTGGGGGCATGCTCACCTCAGGTGGGTATCAGGAGCGCCCCACAGGCACATCTGTGGAATTCCACCAGCACCCAAGCTGACTTCTCCATGAGACAGGCAGCTCCTTGATGAGTTTTTCTAGTACCCCTCACCTGTCAGCCCCATTCTGTAATACCCCAGTGAATCTCTGTGCCATTGGTCGGGATACAGCTATAAGGTCTTTATTTCAGCCTTGGGAGTGGGTATTCTCCAAATGTGCTCCTTCCTTGGGTACTCTACCTCAGCCCCTGGGGCAGGCCCTAAGCTGTTCCTTCTGTCTGTGGTTCCAGTATTCTTAGAAGTTTACTTTACCCCTGAGTTGCTAGTTCCTTGTTATTAGCCAATAAATCCTTACATGAAACCTTCCCTGTTCCTAGTATGGTGTGGTTTCTGTCTCTTACCTTGAATGACAAAGATAGAATGAAAAAGAATCATGTTATATAACTCCCTCACTTTATATGTAAGGAGATTAAAGCAGAGGGGCCAGAAAAGTAAATGCCTTGCCCAAGTTACACAGTGAGCAGTAGAATCAGAGGAAGTCGCGTCTCCCAGTGGTCTTTAAGTAGTGACTTCACTGTACTAAGCCAGCGAAGTAGATACATTTTGTGAATGGATTCATGGATTCAGGCTCTGAGAATAAGGCTTTGCTGGGATAGATCAGGACAGAGAAAGTATGAAGCCCAGGAGTCTTTGATAGTAATAAAGAAAGTTATCACTGAAACAAGAGAAGTGTACCGTTAGGAGAAGCCAAGACCTCTTAGCAAAGGATTTGCTAAACACTTCACAATGGAACAAGGCAAACCAATGGCTTGACTTCAGGCCACAGATGCCCAGGGGATTTGGAGGTAATTTCTTAAGGGTATTTGCCTTCTAGGTTCCTGAGCCTGGAGCATCCTTGGCCGTAAGTCCTGTCTGTGTATCCCAGTGACCACCCACTGTTTTTTCAGATCACCCAAGCTGCCTGAATATTCAGCAGATGGTGACAGTTTACTTGGAAGGGTCCCAAACTAATTGGTTTGTGGTATCCTAAAGGAGGCAACTCTCTCTGTTGTGGGTGAAACCTAATGGCAGTGGAGAGGGCCCCTCCAGAAACACCCCCATCTTCCACCATGCTCATGAGATCCCCATAGTCCACAAAGCAATGGTTTGGATTTTGTAATTAATAGTTTGTCTTTTACAAGATGGCTTTGGCATAGTGGATGCCAATACACAGTCCCTTTGAAGCGTTGGCCAGGGCCCAGAAGTTGCTTCTAATTTCTCATTGGGGCACGTTTGGATAGCAAGAGAAGAAACGCCTGTCTAGCACTGAGATTAGAAAAAAGAGGAGGTGTGAATGGTTAGCCTCAGGGAAACTTAAGTTACACACGTTGTTCTGGAAAGTTCGCTAAAAGGGAGGGAATTCTAGGGGTAACAGGATAGAGTGGAAAGTACACTAACCTTAAGTCCAGCTCCCAGATGTCCTGACTGTGCTCCTAACTGGCTGTATGATTCTGGATGAGTCACTGCACCATTGGAGTTCTTTAAAAGAACAAGGATTTCACCTGGATCTGTAGAGGTATAAATGACCCAAAGTGCTTTTTGTGCACATTCATTAAAGGATTCTCTGAGCACCTTCCAGGGCGGAGGGAAGCAGCCAAGTCCTGCTCACCTGAAGGTTCACACTCAGAGCTCTCCTCTGCAAAGCCTTCCTGCTCACTGGCACACTTTCCTTCTTTTCTGTGCTGTTACCTTTTAGTGTTTGTTCAACTCATTCCACAATTCGTCCTATAGGCCTGTGGAGTTTAGCAATCCAATTGTTACTTTATATCTCAAGCCTTGCTCTCAGAGCCTTCATTCATTAATCCATTTATAGAGACATATTATGTCCTGTCTCTACTAACTGTGAGCCCTCATAGGCAGGAACTGGATCTTACACTTTGTATCTCCCACAGGATCAAGTTCAGTGTCCTGGATATGGTTAGTGCTCAATTAATGATCCTTGATCGATTGGTCCATTAGCATGCTGGATGTAAAAGGCATGTTAGAGGAAGTTCTTTTCCTCAGGGAGGATTCAGTCTAAATGAAGGCTACACTCCAGCCTGAAGAGCTGTGTGACAATGCAAGCAGTACCCTTGGCCTGTGATTCATTGCAAATAAATCCATAGACCAGTGATTCCCAAACTTTGGACCTCAAATCTCTTGTAATTTATGGGTTGAATGAAGCCTCAGAAATCCACATATTTATAAGATGACTTAGACCCATCTCAAAAAGTGCATATATTTACTTTTCAAATACATATCATGATTGGCGAAATACATAGCTATTTGCCATGCTATCCTTTGGTCATCATGAATTTTTATAATAGGTACTGAAAGAACAATTATTGTGATGTAGATTATGCAAAGATTTTTTGAAGTTAAAAAAGAGACATGATCATACCCAAATAGGATTGTTCAAACCACTCGTCTAGACAGGCCAAGTTTAGAAAAGAAAGTGAACTTGTTAGCCTAAGTGGGTCAAAGGATTTCTTTTTTCTACCTGAAAGAGATGGGATTTAAATTCATCTTTGAATAATGATTAAGTTTGTAACAGCAACGGCATATCTGAGGTTCAACCCATTTCAGGTGTACTAGTATATATGATGGAGAAGGCAATGGCACCCCACTCCAGTACTCTTTTTTTTTTTTTTAATTTTAAAATCTTTAATTCTTACATGCGTTCCCAAACATGAACCCCCCTCCCACCTCCCTCCCCATAACATCTCTCTGGGTCATCCCCATGCACCAGCTCCAAGCATGCTGTATCCTGCATCAGACATAGACTGGCGATTCAATTCTTACATGATAGTATACATGTTAGAATGTCATTCTCCCAAATCATCCCACCCTCTCCCTCCCTCTGAGTCCAAAAGTCCATTATACACATCTGTGTCTCTTTCCCTGTCTTGCATACAGGGTCGTCATTGCCATCTTCCTAAATTCCATATATATGTGTTAGTATACTGTATTGGTGTTTTTCTTAAGAAAGCTGTGGTACATATACACAATGGAGTATTACTCAGCCGTAAAAAAGAATTCATTTGAATCAGTTCTGATGAGATGGACGAAACTGGAGCCGATTATACAGAGTGAAGTAAGCCACTCCATTACTGTTGCCTGAAAATCCCATGGATAGAGGAGCCTGGTGGGCTGCAGTCCCTGGGGTCACTGCGAGTTGGATATGACTGAGTGGCTTCGCTTTCAATTTTCACTTTTCACTTTCATGCATCGGAGAAGGAAATGGCAACCCACTCCAGTGTTCTTGCCTGGAGAATCTCAGGGACGGCGGAGCCTGGTGGGCTGCCCTCTATGGGGTCGCACAGAGTCGGACACGGCTGAAGCGACTGAGCAGCAGCAGCAGCAGCAGCAGCAGTGTATATGAAGGACTTTCGTGGTGGCTCAGTGATAAAGAATCTGCCTGCCAATTCAGGAGATACTGGTTTGGTTCCTGGGTGGGGAAGATCCCCAGGAGAAGGAAATTGGAACACACTCCAGGATTCTTGCCTGAGAAGTCCCATGGACAGAGGAACCTGGCCAGCTATAGTCCACAGGGTCACAAAAGAGTCAGACATGACTTATGACTAAACAACAGCAATGCATATGGAAGGAGAAAGGCCACAAGAAGCGCCTCATACCTACATGCTCCAGTTCCCTCCCTGACAGGTCATGATACTTCAAGAGCAGGAAGCACACACGTGGGTTGGAGCATGGGTGGATGTGGACCTCAGGTCAACTTAAAGAGCATCCAGACAGTTTGCAAAGACATAAGAAATCATTCACCTTAGTAATGTATGCCAATAGGTCAGGAGGCTTTACAATTTAACTTTTTTCAGATTTTTTAAAGTGTACCTTCTAAGGACTGTAGACAACTACATACATCCTCAAAACTTAATGAGGGAAATGTATACAAGGAATCACATATACAAAGATTGTGCTGAACACAATGACTTTTATTTGTCATCAACTGTGGATGGAAATATGGGTACTAGTCCAACATTTTCCAACAAACTAACTGTGAATCACTTCTTGGGAAAGTCACATCATTTGTCTAGACTTTGATCTGACAAAATGAAGGATTGGACCAAAGAATTTTTCAGGTCTCTTTCTGTTGGCAAGTTTCTGCCTTTTGGAAGGTGACTGTGGTAGGAAGAGCCACCTGTCCACAGGGGAGCTGACTGCTGTGCCGCTGTCCTAAGAGAAGCGGACAAGGGTGTTATCCGTAACAGTGAAGGAAGGAGTAGCAGATGACTTTCCAAAATGATCTGGAAAAAGCCCCAAGAGTCTCATTCCTATGACTTTTTTTGTGAAAATTGTTCTCTCTGTGGGCTTTCCTGGTGGCTCAGATGGTAAAGAATCTGCCTGCAGTTCAGGAGACCCAGATTTGATCCTTGGGTCAGGAAGATCCCCTGGATCTTCTTCTCCAGGATTGTTGCCTGGAGAATTCCATGGACAGAAAAGCCTGGAAAGCTACAGTCCAAAGGGTTGCAAAGAATTGGACATGACTGAACAATTAACACACTGCAAAGATAATACTTCACTTTCTCCCTTTCTGACCTTTTCCCTTTAGGTTACTATTTGCCAGAGAATCCAATTTCTTTTTCTCTTTCTTTGAACTTGGTTTCACGCACATCAAAATGCTGACTGCACTACTGGAGGAGATCATGAAAGATGACCCAGGTCTTTTGGAAAGCTTTTTGGCAGGAAGGATCACAGTGTTTAAGAATACTCATAGTCTTTTATCTTATAATCCTAAGATACCAATCTTAAGAATGTAACTCTAAATGTCATTAAATATTCAGGCATAAAGATGTTCATCAAGTTGTATAATTTATAGTTGCAAAATATCAGAAACCACCTCAAAAGAGGGAGATGGAAGGAAGTCAATATGGTTAAGGAAATCATAGTTTATTGAAGCAATGAAATACTGTGTTAACAATTGATTTTAAAGACTTTGAAATAAAAACTTGGAGACTGCTTATTTTGCAAAGTGATAAGTAGAGAGGGTGGGAGACAAAATTGATCATATGGTATGATTTTAACTCTGTAAGCCAAAAAAAAGAAAAATTTTAAAATGCCTTAAAAAATTACTGGGTTGACCAAAATGTTCATTCTGGTTGTTTTGTACCATTGTACATAAACCAAAACAAACTTTTTTGCCAACCTAATATGTCAAAATATTAGCAGTGGTATTTCTGGGGGCTAGGATTCCTCCTTGCTCATAATCATCTCTTTTTATCAATAAGTTTTATTATTATCAAAATAAAAATATGATTTAAATATAAAGAAGCAAACCTGGATAAAATATTAACAATGAAACCTCGTAACAAATGGGATGCAATTTTTTTTCCTTTATATTTTTCTGCATTTTTCCAAGCTATATATCATTTGTATAATCAAAGGAAAACAATGCAAGAAAGCCCTTAGCTCAGGAGACCCTCTCGGGATGATTATCAGAAGGCTCCCACACACTCCCCACCCCGTCGGTGCTGAGAGATGGTGCAGTACAGCTCATCAGCAGCTCAAGGGCCTGCCAGAGTGACCCAGGCCGGAAGGTGCTCTACTGTGCTTATCTCTAAATTTAGACTACAGGTGGCAGGAAGGACATAGGAGGAAGGATAAAGATCCAAGGGGGTGGCTGCTTAGCAGGTCTCAGAAACCTAAATCTGGGTTGTGCTGTTGAATGGAAACGGCGCTTGCAAACATCTTGGTCAACCAGTGCAGCTTGTTTATCCTAAGAACTGGAGGTGAACTCACTGATCCCCACAAATGCCCAGCCACTCTTGCCCAGCAAGAGTCAGCTGAGGCCAGTTGCCAGCTGGACAGGTGTTTCCACTAGAGGTTGTCCCTTCCCTCTGCTGCTCCAAAGACTGGCAGGCTCCAGCCGCAGGGAGGTCAGATTCCCAGCAGATTCCAGGCTGAACAAAACCCAGGAAACACTCAAGGCTTCTGCTCTTCATCTCAAACATCTGGCACTGAGGCGAAACATGGGGGCTCTGCAGTGGGAGTCTTACTTATCCTCCAGCTCTTCCACTACCTAGCTGGGAGGCCTCAGACAAGCGGCTTGATTGGTGCCTCAGTTTCCCCATTTGACCTTGAGACAGGACCTGGCAGGTAGTTACTGAAAGTGTTAGTCGCTCAGTAGTATCTAATTCTTTGTGACCCCATGGACTACAGCCCACCAGGTTCCTCTGTCCATGGAATTCTCCAGGCAAGAATACTGGAGTGGGTAGCCATTCCCTTCTCCAGGGGATCTTCCCAACCCAGGGATCAAACCCAGGTCTCCTGCATTGCAGGCAGATTCTTTACCATCTGAGCCACCAGGGAAGTAGTTGATGCTTGATAAATGGTGTTGAATGAATGACAAGGGTAAGATAGGGTAGATCTCATCAAGCAGGCCCTTGGGGAAGACTATGGGAACCTCTCCCCTTTGAGAAGAGACGTATGGGATGGTGCTCCCTTCCTTACCACACCCCTACACCACTTACTGCAGACCAGTTCTCTTCCATCCATGAAGGCACTTTTCTGGATTTCCTCTTGGTGGGCGGGCACTAGATGGACAACCTAACCTACAAGTAGGCATTATTCAGTCTTGTCTCCAATGTCACCAGCCCAACTTCATTCAATACCTGCTCAAATGCATGTTAAAGACATCGGTCATAAGCAGAGCTGGAAGCATTGAGGAAAGACCCAGTCCTTGTCTGTGCCAAGCTCATTGTTCAGTCCAAGGAGAGAAAACTAGTTATGATTCAAAGTTCTAGGTATAAAGCAGAAGCCTGGGGACTTCCTTCGATGGTTAAGAATACACCTCCCAATGCAGGGGACGTGGGTTTGATCCCTGGTCAGGGAGCTAAGACCCCACAAGCCACAGGGCATCTAAGCCCACTCACTCTAGAGCCCAAGAAATGTAACTAGAGAGAAGCCTGTGCCCTGCAACAGAAGACCCCTCATGCCACAACTACGGCTCGACACAGCCAAATAAATAAAGCAGTGTTCTTTTTAAAAGAGTAATCACTTCAGTTAAGTCACTCAGTCATGTCCAGCTGTTTGAGACCTCATGGACTGCAGCACACGAGCCTTCCCCATCCATAACCAGCTCCTGGAGCTTGCTCAAACTCATGTCCATTGAGATGGTGATGCCATCCAACCATCTCATCCTCTAATGTCTATCCCCTTCTCCTCCTACCTTTAATCTTTCCCAGCATCAGCGTCTTTTCAAATGAGTCAGTTCTTTGTATCAGGTGGCCAAAGTATTGGAGCTTCAGCTTCAGCATCAGTCCTTCCAATGAATCTTCAGGACTGATTTCCTTTAGGATTGATTGGTTTGATCTCCTTGCAGTCCAGGGGACTCTCAAGAGTCTTCTCCAACACCACAGTTCAAAAGCATCAATTCTTTGGTGCTCAGCTCTCTTTATAGTCCAACTCTCACATCCATATATGACTACTGGAAAAACTATAGCTTTGACTAGATGGATCTTTGTTAGCAAAGTAATGTCTCTGCTTTTTAATATGCTGTCTAGGTTGGTCATAGCTTTTCTTCCAGATGCTTACTCCTTAGAAGCAAAATAATAATAAGCTTAAAAAAATAAAGGCAGAAGTTGGTACCAAGTAGTCCCTGGAAACCTTGAATTGGGAGGGGTGGGGGAGGAGGATGGGAAGGGTGAGGCCAATCTTCACCTTTGAACAGACACTGGCAGAGAAGTGATTTGCCTGACAAATGATTCACAGTTAAATGAGAACTAAAGGAAGAGGACCTGGTGCCTCACGGCAGAAAAGGGATAAGTCTGATGCTGAGAAAGGGAGAAAGTGCCAGGGATAGAGTGAAGGGACGCAGGGGCAAGGAGTGGAGACCCTAAGTGTCAGCAAGAGAGCGTGCTGGATCGGGAAGTGAGGCTGGAGCTCCTGTCCAGGAGGCCAGGCATGGGAGATGGAGACGGTATGGAGATGCTGTTGGGAAACCACTGGAAGGCTGAGGCGAGCCTCTGTTGTTGTCATGGGGCTAAACAGAGACACGCTGCAAGAAGGACTGCAGACAGAGAGAGTGGACTTGTGGACGCAGTGGGGGAGGGAGAGGGTGGGAACATTGAGAGAGAAGCATTGAGAGTGTGTGTATATACATACACTACCATGTGTAAAATAGGTAGCTAGTGGGACCCTGCTCTACAACACAGGAGCTCAGCTTGGTGCTCTGTGATGACCTAGAGGGTTAGGATGGGGTGGAGGTGGGAGGGAGGCATCAGAAGGTGGGGGCATATGTTTACTTATAGCTGATTCACATTGTTGTATGGTAGAAATGAGCACATTATAAAGCAATCACCGTCCAATTAAAAATAAATTGAAAACAAAAAAAAGATGCAGGGAGCAGAGGAATCCTGGGAAATAAGCCCCAGACTCTTAAGAAATCCCAAGGAGAGCTTTGTTGTCACAGGCAGAGGGGTGGTCAAGAGCTAAGCTGGCAGAGTCGGGGCAGCAGAGCCTCCACCACTGGTGGGTGGGGTAGCTTTTCCCCATCTGTCTCACAGTCTTGCTTTCTCTTACACGCTGAGCGACTGAACTGAACTGAGCATATTTCCATTCTCATCTTAAGCATGATGTTATTATATTATCTTTAAAGATGTGGAAAAGTCCCCCACCCCCATTTCCCACCCTGCTACACTGCTTCTGGTCACACACACAGTGGGGTCCAGTCTTGAGCCAAGTATAACTAGCCCACAAAAGTCGAGGGGACCCCAGGGGACCTTAACATTAAAGGAAAAATAACACATCAAGGCCTTCCCAAAGAGCCAGCCAAGTAAATGCTGAAGCCCACGCACATTTCTTGAAGCACACTGAGAGGTATGGAAGAGCTTCCTTGGGTGGGCCTGAGGGGAAAAATAAACAGAAAGGAAAATCAGCATTCAGGCGAGCCAAATGCAGGGAAGATGGCAGAGTTCCCTGTGAGATGGAACAGTGCATCCACAGCTCTCAAAGTCACTCTGGATCCAAGGCTACAAGTGCCCCTGGTACCACAGGGGCTTCCCTTCAACCGCTGGGGTAGAGACGGGCACATCAGGAGCCAGCCCTGGCGACCGGTCGACGCTGGGAACTCAAGAATGAAGGGCACATGTTGTCGACTGATGCCTGGACTTTGTGGATGTAGGAGGCGAGTGTGTGTATAAAATGGAGTTTGCCCATCTGCTGATCAGGCCCACGAGCAACAACTGCGGCATCACTTTCTCTGAGTCCACTGTAGCTTATTTAAGTCATCTGTCTGCTGGAATTTAGTTAAAATGAAATTTTAGTAGAATTCTTCATGTGGGCGCTGTGGTTAAACAGAAATTCCTTTTAGATGAAGTCTGAGGAGTGAGGCAAAATAAGCAGACAGCCAGGGATGAGTAACTCCAGGATGGTGCATGAGCTAGGAGGAGAGGATATCATGTGGGAGAGTACAGGCCAAAGTCAAGGTGATGGTGGCTTCCCCAGCCCTCAGCCCGGGGCGAGGCATCCTTCCCCTCGCCATCCCACCACTGTTCTATTGGCATTGGGTCTTCCTTCCAGAACTCTTGGGCATGACTGAACTTCAGCAGTCATAGTCAAGCGATCCTTTTCGTCAAAATAAAATTTTTTTTATTGGCTTTTTCTCTTTGTTTAAGACTTTTATTTGTTGGCTGCACTGTGTCTTCGTACCTGCTTGTGCTCTCCTCTGGCTGTGGCTCAGCAGTTGTCTCGAGAGGGTTTAGTTGCTCCGCAGCATGTATGAATAGCATCTTAGTTGCCTGACCAGGAATATAACCCGAGTCTCCTGCATTGGAAGGTGAATTCTTACCTTAGCAACCAGGGACGTCCTACTGTTTTCTTTTTAAACAGCACCACTGCTCATTAGAGATAAGTGAGGAAATACAGGCAAGTGAAAAGAAGAAATGGTCAAATATCCATAATCTCACCTGTTTTAAGAGGGCTTCCCTTGTAGCTCAGATGGTAAAGAATCTGCCTGCAGTGCAGGAGACCCGGGTTCGATCCCTGGGTTGGGAAGATCCCCTGGAGAAGGAAACGGCAACCCACTCCAGTATCCTTGCCTGGAAAATCTCATGGACAGAGGAACCTGGTGGATTGTAGCCCATGGGGTCGCAAAGAGTCGGGCACGACTGAGCGACTAACACACACACACACACACACCTGTTTTAAACAATCACCATGTAGTAACACCATGTTAGATAACTAAAATATCCCCCTATATAAATAAAGATATTAATTTTTTTATAATTGGTATAACATTTTACACTATTAACACCATATTAGATAATTAGAATACCTTCCTCAGTAAATATATATACATGTATACATGTTATTATATAAAAGGAATATATTGTACTATATAAAATACACAATGTACTATATATTTTATTATGTATAATTATATATACACACACCCCAAATGTACTTTTTTCAAGCAAAAATGGGTTCATCCTGTTTATACTGTTTTTGTGATTTTTTCCTGCCCCTTACCTAACATTTTATGAGGCTATAGATATATTTCTCAACATCATTTTAATG
The DNA here is from genome assembly GCF_001704415.2 of Capra hircus. Classification (NCBI taxonomy): domain Eukaryota; kingdom Metazoa; phylum Chordata; class Mammalia; order Artiodactyla; family Bovidae; genus Capra; species Capra hircus. The sequence goes on along the minus strand of NC_030817.1, from coordinate 83,585,704 downwards.
CCTGCATACATTCCTATTACCTGAACTACTCAGTTTATTTAACCAGTCCCTCATTGCTAAAGGCTTATGTTATTCCAACTTTTTCTCTATTCATAAGAGTGTTGTAATGAACATTCATGCAGCTAAATATTTGCATAAATGCTTAATGCGTTTTTGGAATCCATTCCCAGAAGTCAAATTGCTTGCAGCTTTTTGATCTCCATATGTTGGGAAAATGAAACCCAGAGATTGGCCAAAAGTGCTACAAAAGGAATAAAGGTGGGGGGTGGTGGCAGAACAGACCGCCCAGGCCCAGAGCCCAGACCTGCTGGCTTCAGGTAGAGTGCTGTCTGTGCCGTGTGAGATGAGGAAGGGACGCACCAGATTCCTCCGACTGTTAGTGTCAGAGGAAGGGGGCCAGCTGTGCACACGGGGTCACGATTGCACTACAGCTTCTTGTAAAAGCAAAGGCTGTCAATTTAGTGTCATCTATGGGCGTTACTCACCTTCTAGAGGCCGAAGTCTCAGGTACTCTTTGGCTACTCGGTTACTTCTCACTTCACACCTCTGCCCTGAGAGTATTTGGAGAACAAGCCAAAGGGCTCAAAACAGAAACACAAATTGTCGGATTTGTTAGAAAACAAGACAGCAAGATCAAACCAGTCAAGCCTGAAGATGATCAACCTTGAATATTCACTGGAAGGACTGATGCTGAAGTTGAAGCTCCAATACTCTGGCCATCTGATGCAAAGAGCCGACTCATTGGAAAAGACCCTGATGCTGGGAAAGACTGAAGGCATGAGGAGAAGAGGACCACAGAGGATGAGATGGTTGGATGGCATCACCGACTCAATGGACATGAGTTTGTGTAAGCTCTGGGAGTTGGTGATAGACAGGGAAGCCTGGAGTGCTGCAGTCCATGGGGTTGCAAAGAGTCAGACATGACTGAGTGACTTGAACAACAGGGTAAGATTCTTCCCACTCACCATCCCCCACCCCAACTTCCTAGTATAGTTTATTTATTTTTCACAATTTTAAAAAAATTATCTATTTTTGGTTGTGCTGGGTCTTCATTGCTGCACACAGGCTTTCTCTAGTTGTAGCAAGCCAGAGCTACTCTAGTTGCGGTGCCCAGGTGTCTCACTGTGGTGGCTCCCCCTGTTGCAAAGCCCCAGGTCTAGGGTGCACAGGCTTCAGTCACTGGGGCATGTGGGCTCTGTGGTTGCAGCTCATGGGCTTAGATGCTCCTCGGTATGTGGGATCTTCCAACCCAGGGGTAGAACCCATGTTCCCTGCATTGGCAGGTGGGCTCTTAACCACTGGTCCACTGGGGAGTTTCCCTAGTGCAATTTAAATTGAGCTGACTCTTTAAACTAATGATCTTCCCCACCGAGGAGGGAGGTGGCTCGATAGGGAACGGGCGCTGGTGCCAGCAACAGGTTTATAAAGGAATACTGGTGTGCGGAGGGCTTCCCAGGTGACTCAGTGGTAAAGAATCGACCTGTCACGCAGGAGATGCAGGTTCAACCCCTGGGATGGGAAGATCTCGTGGAGAAGGAAATGGCAACCCAGTCCAGTTTTCTTGCCTAGGAAATCCCATGGACAGAGGAGCCTGGCGGGCTGTAGTCTGCAGGGTCGCAAAAGAGTCAGACGTGATTTAGCAACTAAACAACAAAAGGTGAGGGGTACAGAAGAAAGGAGAGGGTGTGCAGTGAATCCACAGAGTGTTATGCTAGGAGTGAGGGGACAGGGTTCCAGTTCTGCCAATGTGCTGTGTGGCTTTGAAGAAGTTGCTTTCCTACTCTGGTCCTGTTCCTTCATCAGTTAGCCAGGGGCACCAGACCAGATGAGCTCTGCTATCCTTTTCTCCTTTAGCTGCTCCACTGTTTTCCTCCCTCACGTGAAAAGTTTATTTAGTAACATGGTTTAGAACATTCCTTTTGTGACTACTCACAACCTTTTGTGTTTTCTGCATCTTACAGGTGAGTACTGGTCCTACACTAATGGCATGGAAAGACTGCAAGGCAAACTTTGATGTTCTGATGTTGAGTGTCAAAATCCTTCAGTCACCTCTTCTATAGCCACAAGCTCTGCTTTCTAACTGATCATTTCCCCTGAATTTAAAACCTAGCACATGGGAGCCTTTAGGAGAGAGGAATGTCCACCTCACACGTACCTGAATACTTTCCCACTTCTTCCTTTCTGCAAGGCCTTTGGGTCACAAGGGACTAGGGAATTGACAGAGGGATTTCATTCAGCATGGCAGCCTAATCAAAGGTTATACCGAGAAGGATGCTAAGCTGCTCCCATTCTCAACCATAAAGATTGCCAAAGAAAAGTGAAAGTGAACTCGCTCAGTAGTGTCAGACTCTTTGCGACCTACCAGACTCCGCGGTCCATGGGATTTTCCAGGCAAGAATACTGGAGTGGGCTGCCATTTCCTTCTCCAGGAGACCTTCCCAACCCAGGGATCGAACCCGGCTCTCCTGCATTGCAGACAGACGCTTTACCGTCTGAGCCACTGTCTGCCCCACAGAAGGAATGTGGGAAGCAGCAGAACCACGATCTCTCTCCCTCCCTGACCTTCTGTATGAGAATCAGTATGTTCGTTCCAGTTCCAGCTTTCCAAAGGGTTCCTGTGCTCTAGGATGGTGATACAGAAAACCAGTTCTCTCAAGAACAGTGAGTTTAGGGAGAAGGAGCTGACCGGTGCTAAAGAGCAGATCTGCAGAGCACCAAAGCCTTCTGGCAACACGGAGGCAAGGACTTCGTCAGCTCGCTTTTTATTCTTGGATGTGGCTTATCCCCTCCAAGCCTTCTCTTGATGTTAATTTAAAATTTTGTTCTATATCACATTTTGTTTTGAGGAGGCATGGTGGGTAATCACAGAGCCATTGGCTCCAGGCCCCTATTTTTCCACCAGGAAGATACTGGCTGGATCATTTTATAGCTCGGAAATTGGAACTTCAAAGAGAATCCTCTATCTTCTGGTGACAAAAGATTTAGAAACTGGTGCACAGGGAAATGTTTGATATTTCCCTTCAATCTTTCCACGGAAACGAAAGTAAAGCAACTTTAAAACGGCTGTTGGGGCTTCCCTCGTGACTCAGTGGTGAAGAATCCGCCTGCCAGTGCGGGAACCATGGGTTTGACCCCTGATCTGGGAAGATCCCACCTGCAGTGAAGCAACTAAGCCTGTGTACCGCAACTGTTAAGCCTGTGCTCTAGAGCATGGGAGCTCCAACTACTGAACCCACCTGGCGCAGCTCCTGAAGCCCCCTCCCTAGAGCCCGTGCTCCACAACTAGGGAAGCCACAATGATGAGAAGGCCACACCCCACAAATAAACAGTAGCCTCTGCTTGCTGCAACTGCAGAAAACTTGAGCTGCAGTGAAGACCCAGCACAGCTAAAAATAAAAATAAATTAATACTTTTTTTTAAAATAAAATGGCTATTAGTAGTGTTACTGAGAGAGTGTGTAAGGTCCAACTGCTTGCCACTCAAAAGTCAATAAACAGGCCAGGTTGGTGGAAAGGAAAGTTTGCTTTATTTCAGATGCCAGCAACTAGGGGGTGGTGTCGGGAGGGCAGATGTCTGATGGGCCCCTAGAAACCAGTGGGGCAAGAGCTTTTATAGACAGAAGGAAGGGGCTACATGGAGAAATAGTACAGTCAGCTCTGACAGTCATCTTCAGATTGGTCATCGGTGGTCTGACCAGAGTCATCTTAATTGTTTTCGGTAGTTAATTTTCAGTTTCAGGGTCTTTTGTTTGTTCTAGGGTCCGTTTGTTCTTTGAGGCCAGTTCTCAGAACTGTGGCAGCTCATGTCCTGGGTACAGTCTGGCCATCACGTAGTTAACTTCTTCACCTGTGTGTTTCAGTGTCTATAAGACAGCTCATAGGATATGGCTCAGAATATTATCTATAGCCCTTGAGAAAGAACTAAAGGTCCTTGACTATGCTAAATGATCACGTTTTTATTATCTAGTCTCCGTTGACTGCTTTCCCTGGTTTCCGCATTTTCCACTGCTCTGATTAAACTTGTTCTTTGACTAAAGTTGTCCACAGACAAAAGGCGGTCAGAGGACATGGCTGGGGAACAAGGACCATAGGACCCTGCTCCATTTCAGCAGAACTATTAAGGTATGGAGTAGAAAACCGCAGCAGGATTTCAAAGCAGGGCTCCTAGACCTGGGAGGAGGATACAGCTCAGTTCATGGCCGTGTAACATATTGGACATGCCAAGATCTAGAACGGGAAAGCTGGAGCTCTACTTTCAGCCTTGTCGTTCCCTGAGAAAGTCACTTCCCCTCTCTGGCCCTCAGGTTCCCCATCTGTTATCTGCCCTGCCCACCTCAAAGGGTTTGGGGGACGATCTAATGAGAGGAAGGATGTGAATATGCACTGGAGAGCAAGCTCAAGAGCTATACGAGTGGAAGGGGTGATTGTTTGTTTTCCTAAGTGGAGCTGTCTCTTTGCCATCACCGCTGGAGAGCTATTTGGACAGTAAGTATTTGGCCTCTGAACTTTCACTCTGCACTGGAGCAGCTGTGGGTGGCAGGAATGTGGGGAGGGAGGAGAGATCAGAGTTAGCAAGCATGGGCCTCAGCCTAGGACTTGGCCAGGTTTCTAGGGGAAAAAAAAAAAGCCTGAAGTAGTTCTTTGTAATCATGAAGACCACACTTCTGTGATTGTTTTGAATGTTTTCGAGTCTGAAGAAAAGCTTTAGAGGACAGATCACAATGAACAACAATAGCATTACTCATTCAACCAAGGCTGCATAGATCACATGAAATGGAGAACAGAAAAAAATTTCTGAATGATTCAACACCCTTCTTCCTTCTGACATGTACACACATGCGGGCACAGAGGCAACTGCCTCCATCATGATTCAAATAGCAGTCTGGGGACTTCCTTGGTGGTCCAGTGGTTAAGAATCTGCCTTGCAATGTAGAGGACTCGGGTTCGATCCCTGGCCAGTGAACTAAGATCCCATGTGCCACAGAGCAACTAAGACTGTGCGAAGCAAGAAAGATCCCACGTGATGCAATGAAGTGCTACAAGTAAGATCCAAAGCAGCCAAATAAACAAATAAATATCTTTTAAAAAGCAGTTTGAATTCTTTCCTCTTTGCACCTAGTCAGAGCCTTCCCAGTCTTTAAAGTTCTTCCAAATTTCTTTGTCATTTTATACTCTGTGCCAAGCATAGTTATCTGCCAATCAGTAAATTCGTAATCAATGAAGTACCAACCAATCTGGGGTGTATGGTTACAGAAATGATCCACAGTGAATCATGCCTCTCCGAGTCCATGTCCTTGTATGTCTTCTACATTGATTCTGGGCTTGGCCACATAATTCGCTTTGGCACCGATGGGACCTTAGCAAACATGATACAACACGGGCTTGAAAAGCACATCAGAACATGCACACCATATGAAGAAACCTGAGCCAGGCTGCTAGAGACGCGCAGTCAACAGCCAGCTCCAACCACCATTCATGTGAACGAGGCTGTTTTAGAACCTCCTGTCCCTACCTGTCCCTTTGTCTGGCTGAAGCCAGACAAAGTCAGAAGAAGACTTGTCCTGCTGAGCTGAGTTCAAGTTGCTGACTGACCCATAGAATCAGAAGAAAACGTAATTGTAGTTTTAAGCCACTGATTTTGGGGTTGGCATGTTATACAGTAAGAGATAATTGAGATACTACTTCTTTGTAAATATATATATATATAAAACTTAGATCAATAATGATAAACAAGTTACATCCCATCTATCAATTTTATTGATTGGTAGTGTCTTTCTGGAAGGCCATGTTGAGAAGAATTTGAGGACAACTTGGTGGAAAAGAAAGCCAAGATTCTAGCAATGTGTACAAAGAACATGGGTGGGCATAGAGGCAATATGTCTGCCTTAGATGTGCCATCCTTGTTCCATATTATCAGTCAGTGGTCAGTGAGTAAGGAAAGCAGAATCATCAAAGTTAAATGTTAAATGGGTCAATTGGAAAGGGGATTTTCCGATGAATTAGACAACATTTCCTGGGAACAGTGATGGTGAAGGCAGAACTTGGATGAACTCAGCCAGACATTATTCAGGGCCAGCCTCCGGGCCACAGACTGGTACCTCCTGTCAGATTAGTGGTGGCATTAGATTAGAAATAAAGTGCACAATAAAAGTAATGCTCTTGAATTATCCTGAAACCATCCCTCCACCTCCACCCTCCATCCGTGGAAAATTGTCTTCCATTAAACTTGTCCCTGATGCCAAAAAGGTTGGGGACCGCTGACATCACCAGGGAACACAATTCTGTGTCTAAGGAAACCCACGATTTGGGACTCTAGCTGGCAACCCAGGTTTGCCTGGGCAGTCCCCAGTGACTTTCCTAGAGCCACAGGTCTCCTCGCCAGCCTCACAGGTCCAGAAGCTCAGTGCTGGTAGTGCCTCTGGAGCTGCTTGGTCTCTTGGGAGGAAACCAACAAGAACCACATTTGTGAGATACTGACAGCAAAATTAAACCTGAGGACTCTCTGAGGGTATAATGAGCCTTATCTGCTCCCGAGACTAAATTAGTCATCACAAAGACTCAGTCCCATGAAGAGGATGGAATGAGAGGAAAGTAAGTGGGAAGGCTCAGAGTGAATATTTCACACGAGTCAGAAAAGGCGGATGAAATGCCTCTGTCTGACAACAGTGCCCTCTCCCCAGCAGTGGGAAAACCGCAGACTCTCCCGTCCAGTGCCTGTCTCCCTTGAGAATAACAGGAGGCACATTGACAGCTTGCAGACAGGGCTTCCTCTTCAACGTCTCTGCAGATCCCATTCCTTCTGGGAGGCATGCTTCCCCAGACTGGTGAAGCTGCTGCTACTGTTCTACTCAGAAGCACCTTATGGGAATTCGACTTTAAAAAAAGAAAAAACAATTATTTACTTATCTCTTTTTGGCTGTACTGGGTCTTCATTGCTGTGCCTGGGCTTTCTCTAGTTATGGACAGCGGGGGCTACTCTTCTTTGCGGTGCACGGGCCTCTTGTTGCAGTGGCCTCTTTTGTTGTGGAGCAAGGGCCCCAAGTGTGCAGGCCCCAGTAGTTGAGGCCCATGGACTTAGTTGCCTTGGGGCATGGGGATCTTCCCTGACAAAGTATTAAACCCCTGTCCCCTGCGATGGCAGGTGGATTCTTAACCACTTGACCACCAGGGAAACCCTGCAAATTCAACCTTATTTAGAGTTTGTTTTCTCAAGTTTCTAAATATCATTGCCACCTTGATTTATAAGGCACCTTACCCACTTCAGAGATTTCTACGTAATGCATTGATTTTGTCCACCCACCCATTCATCCACTATTTCACTTATTTATCCTGTAAATACTTAAAATACTCTCAGGTGCTAGGAGACCCAAAGAGAAATGAAGCGTGAGCCCTGCAGGGGGTCACAAAGGCGGGAAAGGAGACAAGAACTTAGGAGCGAGATCAGTCCTAGATGAGTCCAGGGAAGACATGAGGGTATTCTGAGCGAGACTGAGCAGAGGTGACTGGGAAGCTGGGGCAGACGGCACTGAGAGGGAGTGTTAGAGAGGGAAGCTGGAAGGTGACTGTCTAGTGGGTGGGGGTGAGGGGAAGGAGGAGGAGACCAGAACGATAAAAGTGACTGTTAACTACTAAGCAGTGTTAGTGTCATCACCATTATTAATAGTTGGTGCTTACTGAGCACGTGCACCACGCCCGTTACTATCCTGAGCCCTTTATAGGCACAAATTCAATTAATCCGCACAATCCAGCAAGACAGGAACTATCATGATGCCCATATTTCAGATGAGGAGGTGGAGGCACAGAAAAATAGGTCACTTGTCCAAGGTGACACTCAGGGGTGGAATAACCTTTAGGTGTCTGGCTCAGGGTCCACAGAGAGAAGAAATATAAGAGGAAGATACACAGAAAGGTTTTGGAAGTGTGCAATTTGGGAGGCCTGGACCATTCCAGGGGACCCTCCCATAGGGAGCTGTGTGTATAGGACAGAATCCGGGGAGAGCATCTGTGCTGGAAACATAAACTTAGCCACCGTCAGCGTCCACAGACAGTGGAGGAAGCCACAGGTGTGGTGTGGAATGTCAAGGACAAGGCTGAGGTCAAAACCTGAGAGAGGCCCCAAGAGTGAGGGAGCATTTGGAGGAAGAGGAGACTGGTGGGGACGATGGAAAAGAATGAGTCAAGAGTCAGGATACGAACTGGGAACAGAGGGCTTCACAGAGCACGAGGGAGTGAAGAGATTCAAAAAAGAGGCCGTGCTTCTCTGGGTCCCAAACCACCAGAGAGCCGGAGAATGAGGCCTGGAAGCAGCTAGTAGACTGAACGTTCAGAAGGTGTGACAACGAGTGACCTGGACAAGCACAGGTTTCAGTGGCACGAACTCCAGCTCCCAAAACACCTGGATCAGTGGTTCTCAAAGGCTGGTGCAGAAAAACCTCCCGGCAGTTTATTAAAATGCGGATTCCTGGGAACTACCCCCAGAGAGCTGGATTCAAAAGGCTTAAATTTGAGCCCCCCTGTCTGAATTTTTAACAAGTCCCACCTCCCGACCCCCACCCCCAGGTGATTCTGATATGGTTGGATCACAAGCTATATTTTGATAAGCACTGCCCTGAAGACACGAGCATTTCCTTTCCCACCTGCCCCAGGTTCTGGCTTCCTGTTAAATGAACCATAATCTCCTCTGAGACCAATGCTGAGAGTGACCAACCTTTTCAGTTCATGCCTTCCCATGAGGGATTGCCCCACAGACCTTTGTGGCATAAATCATATTTCAACACTGTAATCAGTAAAACTTTCATACATACCACACACACGCACATTCCTAGGCATACACAGAATAAAGAGAAACATTTGTCTCAGAGACTTGGAAGCAAATAAATATAAATACACAGGACTAATTCAATAAAGGAGAGGAGGAAACTATTACACAATAACAAGGCAAAGCTCAAGTGACTCAAATACCACCTAAGAGAGCACATAAATGAGGTTGAATTGTGTGTGTTTGTCACTCAGTCCTGTCCAGCTCTATGCGACCCCATAGACTGGAGCCCATCAGGCTCCTCTGTCCATGGGATTTCCCAGGTAAGAATACTGGAGTGGGCTTCCATTCCCTTCTCCAAGAGATCTTCCTGTCCTAGGGGTTGAACCTGGGCCTTCTGCATTGCAGGCAGATTCTTTACCATCTGAGCCACCAGGGAAGTGATGAATGAGGTTATAAACATTTATATTTACTCCTCTTTTTTTTTTTGGCTGTGCTGGGTCTTTGTTGTGGCATGTGGGCTCCAGAGTGGGCAGGCCTTTAGTTGCCCCAAGGTATGTGGCATCTTAGTTCCCTGACCAGGGAGAGAACCTATGCATTGCAAGGCAGATTCTTAACCACTGGGCTGCCAGGGAAGTCCTTATATTTACTTCTATAATACATTTATATTTCCTCTTAGGAAAAGGGAGCCAAAGGAACACAGAAGAGGGGGTAACAAATTCAGCTTGGAGGACACGATTAAGTCATCCTTGAGAAGGTGATGTTTTAGTTAGGCTTTGAAGGGTAAATAGGAATTCCCAAGGAAGAAAGGGAAGAGAATTCCAGGCAGAGGAACAGCAAGTGTGAAAGTAGGGAGGCAAGAAGGAGCACAGTGTTTCCAGGAAAGGTAAGGAGATTAGCGTGGCTGGAACAGAGCAAAGAGGGTGGAAGGAGGGAGAAGCAGATGCAGTAACAGTGACCTAGGGTGGAAAGGGACCCTGGGCCACCCACCCTTTGGAGGCTCTTTGATGCATGCTATGGAATCTGCCCTTGATCTTGGAAGAAATGGAGAACCGTGTGGTTTTTTCCGTAGGGGCTCTGTCTGTAGTTTCCTGGAGCTGAGGATATGACAGTGGGGAAGCTGGCAGATCTCTTCCCTTCCATTCAATAGAAAGGAGGTCTCTCGTAGAAGCAGAATCCTGAAGTCACATGGTCCTTGCAGACACAGCTTGAGTTTGCTTCTCCTGGGCTGTGGAACCTGAAGAACGTCATTTAGGAGATAAACCATGGGGAATGCGGAGAGAGAAAAAGGGGTGGGGTGGGAGGAAATTACCTTTAATGCCAGTTCCCCAAATGGACAAAAGGTATGAGGTCTCTTTGTCTAAACACGGATTTTAAATAATCACCAAAAATCAAGTTTAGTTTCTGTAGCATGGCCAGGGGAAGAGAACCAAAAATGATCAAAGAACAACAAAGCAGAAAAAACAAGCAGAGGAGGAAAGAATATAAAAACAGGAAGTCAGTGGGCAGCAGTTCCCCATGAGGTCATTGGCACAGCCCCCAGGGGCTGATTCTCTGGAGGTCACAGGGTGGTGGCTGGGAGAAAGCGGGGGTACAACCCTTTCTCACAGCTGTGGGCACTAGAGCAGGCCAGAACATGGGGTCAATGCCGGACACACCTGGGAAATTTCATAAATTATTTCTGTGTGGGCTGGAGGATGGGTCGCTCCAAGCTGCCCAGCTGAGCCTTGGGTGAAGTAGGAGGCAGTGGCTGGATTCGGGTCAGAAGCTGAGCCCTATGTCTGGCAGGTCTCTGTGACTCTGGGCAAGGGCGTCTACCTATGTAGGCCTGTTTCCTCATCCAGGATTTAGCGTGGTTTGCCAAGCCTCTGTGCCCGGTGGCCAGAGGACACTTGAAAATCCAGCTGTATACTCTGGCATGAGCTGTGACCAGGAAGAGTGTTTTATTTTTCTAATTTACACCCAAACACCATTCTGCCAGCCAAAGCCAGAGCCACAGGGCTGTGACCACTTAGAGAGGTGCCTATTTCTTATTCATATGTAGGCTCTTGATGGGCTGATGGTGGCCCTGACTGGGGGTGTGAATGGAGGTGCAGGGGACTAGCTTGAAACAATTGGCTAGGGCCGCCCCGTGGAAGGTCCTGGATGCATGCTGAGGAAACTGGATGTCGACTTAAAGGGAATGGAAAGTAAATTTGCTCCAGCCCACAGGCCTCCCACCAAGCTCTTTTCCTGGCCCTGCTCATTGGAGAAGCTGTGCTGTGACTGTCGTGTACCTCCTAACACAACAGACTGCCTCAGCCACCCTCGGGTCATTTTTGGGTTTGGGCATGACCTTTATTATGTCCCCCATGATTGGAGGAACTGAAACAGGCCCTGGACACATGTCCACCCCGACCTGGACTCACTGAGTCCGGCCTCAAAGCTGCCCAGGGGGCCCAGCTACACAACCCATAAGTTTAGTTCAGTTGCTCAGTCATGTCTGACTCTTTGAGACCCATAAGTACAACAGAGTTAATGCCCCACAGGGTGAATTTTGACCAAGAGACCCAAGACAGGGAGGAAGAAACAGAGATTCCTAACACTTCTCCCAAGCAGACTGTTCCTGGGTGCAATGACTTCACGTGGTCTTCCAGAAACATTCAGCGTGGCTGAGCCGTCCGTTCAGTTTCTCGTGGCGCAGCAGTCAGTTCAGTAACGGACCGCTTTGCATTTGCTTTGCTCTTTGTCTGCCCTCTCCTAGTTCTCTCAGTCTCTGGCCTGGGATTAACTCACCTCCCCATAAAGCTCTGGCATATCAGCTTTGCCTCTTGTTTTTAATAGGAAAAATGAGCTTAGGTTAGAGCTCCTGGTAACAGCTGGTACTGCCATCTTGCTGTTAGTATATGACTTCTCTTGCGTCTGTGTGTGTTGAAACAAACATCCTTGTTATAGCCATTTGGGCTATAGAATCAGAAGGGCATGGAGCCAAACAGCTGTGCTGTGCTCAGTCACTCAGTTGTGCCCAACTCTTGGCGATCCCCTGGACTGTAGCCCTCCAGGCTCCTCTGTTCATGGGGGTTCTCCAGGTTTGAATACTGGAGTGGATTGCCATGCCAGGAGATCTTCCCAACCCAGGGATTGAACCCACGTCTCCCGAACTTCAGGCAGAATCTTTACCATCTGAGCCACCAGGGAAGTCCAAGAATACTGGAGTGGGTAGTCTATCCCTTCTCCAGGGGATCTTCCCAACCCAGGAATTGAACCAAGGTCTCCTGCATTGCAGGCGGATTCTTCACCAGCTGAGCTACCAGGTAAGCCCAGAGTCAAACAGAGTGGGGCTCAAATTCTGGCTCCATTGCTCATTAGTTTCATACATAAACTTGGGTGGTGACTTGACTTCTTTACATCCCAACTTCCTCCTTTATGAGCTAGAGATCATAAAACTTACTTCATAGTGTTGGGAATGATTAAATGCACTGAGATGAGGTATGCAGAATATTTAGTATATTGCTGGACACATAGAATGAGCTCAGACAAGGCTGTTTTTGTTACAATGATTAGAGCAATTGAAGAGCAGGCACCCAGGAGGCCTTTGAGTCAGTGCCCAGCAACAGCATCTCAGAGAGGGGCACATTCAGCCCGAGGTAGGGGCATGACAGTGACGCCAAGGCCAGCCTGAAGACTTCCCAGACAAGATTCTGAGTGTGAGGATTCTCTGCTCTTTGAACATGGAGAGCGACTCGAACACCACTCCAAGCCCCCTCTCGCAATTCATTTCATCTCCAGGCAGCACCTGCCCATTGGCTACCCACTCTGGCCTCGGCCCAGAGCACACCCACCCATCCCTCACCCTGAGTGCTATTTCTGCTGCTGCTCCTGCCTCTGTTTGATCCTCAGAAAGGACAGGCTTCTGGCCTGGCTCGTGTCCACTTGGGCCTCGGTCTTGGAGACTGAAGGCGAGATTTGGCAGGAGGCAAGGCCAGGGGTAACCTAGGACAGAGGCTTTCACTGCCCATAGAAGCCTCTGATGCCAACTCAGATGTCAACGGCTCAACCTCAAGGTCACAGTCGCATCTGCTCAGCAGCGCTGCTGCTGGGGCCCTGCGTCTATTTTCACTGGTCCGCCGCTGAGCGATAACAGACCACTGACAGGGTGGGGAGAAGAAGGGCAAGGGGCTTCTCCCCCTCCCTCACCCCGTGTCTCTACACTGCCCCCCATCTGAAGCTGAGTGCTTAGGAGTGAGAGACCTGGGACAGACTTGAGAAAGGGCTACAATAGGTTTTATCTTGTTTTGTTTCATTTTATTTATTCATCTGGCCGTGTCAGGTCTTAGTTGCGTCATTTGGGATCTTTCGATGTGGCCCACAGGCTACCTAGTTGTGGCATGCAGCTTCAGGAGTTATAGCGCTCGGGCTTTCTCGTTGTGATATGGACTCTGGAGGGTGAAGGCTCAGTATTTATGTTGTGTATGCTTAACTGCTCCGAAGCATGTGGGATCCTAGTTCCCCAACCAGAGATCGAACCCATGTCCCCTGCATTGCAAGGTGAATTCTTTACCACTGGACCACCAGGGAAGTCCCTATTTCATTTTTTTCATGACGGGGGAGCTTGCACGTGGAAAGAGCCAGAAAAGCAGAGAGAGATGAAAGCTGGTAGAGCGAAGCCCCAGAGGAACCCTGGGAGGAGCTGAAGGCTCTGGAAGCCAGGACATAGGCAGAGAGAATCTGGTCTCCATAGCGTGGGACCCCTCTGCTCTCTGACGTCACTGGGAGGGTGTGGGGGGCGCAGACACAAATACCTCTGTAGGAGGGAAGCTGGAAGTTGAGGGATTTCGTGGTGCATGGTCTCAGCTTTCTCTGGAAACTAGGCGGCCAAGCCATCTGCAGACAAGGGGAGTCAGAATGGAATGAGAGCGCAGTGGTGAGGATCTAGAACAGTCAACCTGGAGAAGGGACGGGATGCTTTCTAGCGACATGGCGAAGGAGGGCTCAGATGCACTGAAGACTGAATTTATGATTTCCTCTTCAGAGCATCCAGCAGTAGAAAGATTTTAGTCACCAGCAGGCCATCCCCATGTGCCATCTCTGCCTCCTCTCCCCTCCAGGGTCAAGTGACTGGCTCTGTGGTCAGCTTGGGTGCTGCAGGAGCAGATGGCAAGGGAGGCAGTCCTGCCCCTCTGGCGATGACGGATCTCTTGGGGCCCAGCGTTCCAGAAGCAGCATGCAGCCAAGGCAGGGTGGAACCGCCCATCGCCTGGTGTACACACACTCTTTAGACAGCAGGATGTAGCTCTCAGCCTGTCAATCAAACACTGCTCATGCGACCTCACTCCCCTGCCTCTCCCCTACCAACATGTGGACAAGAAATCCCACCAAGCTTTCGCAGTGCCAAGGCCACCTCCATTAAAAGGGGCTTGTCCAGAGGTTTCATTAACTGATGTCTGTACTCAGTTACTCAGTCGTGTCTGACTCTGTAACCCCATGGACTATGGCCCTCCAGGCCCCTCTGTCCATGGGATTCTCCAGGCAAGAGTACTGGAGTGGGTTGCTGTTTCCTCCTCCAGGGGATCTTCCCTATCTAGGGACTGAATCCATATCTATTTCTCCTGCATTGGCAGGCAGATTCTTTTACATAACTGACTATCTTTGTTTCCACAGATTAGCTGTTTCCTAAAACTCCCCAGGTGGTGAAGAAAGCTAGAGACCAGGGTAACTTGAAAACATGTTTTCTGGCAGAGGATTATTGGCAGAGCAACCAGACTGGGGCCGTTTATTGTCCTTACATGTAAAGTAGCTTAGCGCTTGGCCCTGGCCTACCTTCTGGAAATGCCATGAGCTCACAGATGTCAACCAAGGAGCTTAGCCTGCTAGGAGAGAGATGAGCCATGTGAATTCACTGCATTCTCCCCTTTTCTTAAACCACTTTGAATTTTGTTGATCCACTTATCTGAAGGGATAAATAGGGACTTCCCTGGTGGTCCAAGTGTTTAAGCATCTGCCTGTTAATTCAGGGGACACGGGGTTTGGTCCCTGATCCCACAAGCCGTGAGGCAACTAAGGCAACTGAGCCTTTGAGCCACAACTACTGAGCCCTATAGAGCCTGCACTCCACGAGAGAAGCCACCGCAGTAAGCAGCCTGCTCTCTACAATCAGAGATGGCCTGCGCAGAGCAACAGAGGCCCAATGCAGCCAAGAATGATAAGTAAAAGGATAAAGAGCTGAAAACAAGAGCCATGGCTCCCCTCCCCACCACACACCCATACATCCAAAATATGCTGGTTTTGATCTTCGGGTTCTGCTGTTCATCCCTTTTTCTGTTTTGGCGGAGTTGAAACACTGTTCTACACTGATCTTTTGTAAGGTTGCCATCTCGTGGTAGAAGAGGGTAACGGCCCATTAATGCTCTGCTGAAATAATTCATTATTTCAACAAGTACTGTATCTGTTGAGAGTCCACTCTCTATCAGGCACTCTATAGTAACTGCAGCCATCTCCTTATATTAAAAATAAGAGTCTGCTTAGGTGGTGGGAAACTTTCACTGGGATGGATGATAGCAGTCATTTCAGACCCTCCATAAGAGCTGCATCATAGGAACCCAATAACCTCCCTCTTCACTCTATTTGAAATCTCACTGAGACTCTTGGAAGCCGAAAGGAGCCTGATGGAACTAGACCGCCTGGGGCTGCAGAATTCATTCCAGGTGCAACAAACGTGACCTTTTCCAGCTGTGATCATTTCCCACCCCCCACACATCTGTGATTCTCAACCCTGCTGCCCAACAGAATCACCTACAGGCTTTTAAACACAGCAATGCCCAGATGTCACTCCCAGAGATTCTGATTTAATAGTTCAAGGGTGAGGCCTTGGTATTTTTCAAGCTCTCCGGGTGATTCTAATGTGCAGTCAGGATTGAAAGATGCTATAAAAATTGGTGAGCAACGGGTCAGACATCACCCTTTTTATTGCTATTATAACTGGGAGAATTACTCCCTTACATACACATGCTTTCCTCACTACCCCCTTTCATACAGGAATTGAGAGCAGCAGGGGCCCATCAGCTAAGAATTTCATCCGTTTCTCACATTACAAGGAATATGTTCCAGGTCTCCAGAGGGGGTGGTCTTTGAGAAGCCCCACAAGCTACTAATAAAAAGTATATGACCAGTCGGCCCCTTTTCTTATTCTTAGCCAGACTAAGGGAGTGCAATTGGAAAGAAGAAAGGGTGGAGAAAGCGTTAAGCATGGGAGTATATTCTGGTCACCAAAAGAATGCTAAGTGAAATTTCAAGGGGGCAGCCTTGCAAAGTACAGGAAGTTAGGGGAAAAGTGTTTCTTTTCTCCTTAAGGGTCTACAGGTACTCTATGCTATCCTAGGAACTGAGCTTCCCTTGTGGCTCAGCTGGTAAAGAATCTGCCAGAAATGCGGGAGACCTGGGTTCAATCCCTGGGTTGGGAAGATCCCCTGGAGAAGGAAAGGGCTACCCACTCCAGTATTCTGGCCTGGAGAATTCAGGGTCGCAAAGAGTCAGACACAACTAAGCGAGTTTCACTCACTCACTCATGGCGTCCCCACATCCCCCACAGCTTATCTGGCTCTGAAGGACTTGGAGGGTCCAAGTGCATCCTGTATGACTTGGCTGGGCCATACTGGATGGGATAACTAAGCCTTGGCTTAATGAACTCCTGGGGAGTTGCATGGGGGTGGGTGGAGATCCCTGTGTCAGACCAGTGCCTGTAGGTGAGAGGTGGTATCACTTAAACATGGGAAGGGATGCACACCCCAGAGCTGAGATGTTTTGAAGAGGAAACTGCCTCTCCAAAAGGAGGGCAGATCTAAGATCAAAGGAGCAAAATCAGGTTATGGAGAGCACCCACCAAAAGAATTTCCTCCTATGAAACATTTAATTTCTTGGATGTTTTTCCAGGAAAAATGGTATTAATGGCTGCTTCAAATTCTGTCTAATTTGTTGTAACTTTAATTCTTACAATTTTTAGTAAAGCCTGAAAGTGTGAAAGTGTTCGTCGCTCAGTCATGTCCAACTCTGTGACCCCAAGGACTGTAGCCTCCAGGCTTCTCTGTCCATGGGATTTCTCAGACAAGAATACCGGAGTGGGTTACCATTCCCTTCTCCAGAGGATCTTCCCAACCCAGGGATCTAATCCAGGTCTGGTGCATTGCAGGCAGATTCTTTACCATCTGAGCCAACAGGGAATTCTGAAACATTTATTTATTCGTGATTGTGTGATAATGTTGTGGAGAGAGAAGAGACATGTTTCTATGCCTGTCCCTGCAGGTAGACCATTATTCAGTAAGCAACAGGATGTTGGGGGTGAGTACTGACCTGAGTCGTGACCCACACAGAACCCAGAGCCAGGAAGAGAGCCAGACTCAGAGGGACAGAGGGCAGGAAAACTCAGACGGGGGACAAGGGAAACAACCCTTACTTCTCTCCCAAATATAGAGGGAGGAAGGGAACACTTAAGAAGGGAAGGAGGGCTATCATTTAGGTTGTACCATAAATTCCTTCATCACTGAGATAAAAAGGGGAGAGAAGGATGGCTGACTGAGAGGGCTGATCCAGAGGTGTGATTTTTAACTTGATTGTTTTGATTTAACAGCAGGACAGTCAGCAAGAGACTTCCCATCGATACAAGGATATATATGGTGAGTAGAAGGTCAACAATTTAAGATCAAAATAAACATTTGAGCATCAAAGCAGGTATGGGGCTTCCTTCATATCTCAGGCAGTAAAGAATCTGCTTGCAATGCAGGAGACCTGGGTTCAATTTCTGGGTTGGGAAGATCCGCTGGAGAAGGACATAGCTACCTACTCCAGTATTCTTGCCTGGAGAATCCCATGGACAAAGGAGCCTGGTGGGCTTCAGTCCATGGGGATTGCAAGAGTTGGACACGACTGAGCGACTAAACCACCACCAAGCCGGTATAGGAATTTTGGGAGACACAGATCAAGTTCTAGTTCTTAATTTTCCATAAGAGGAAACTGAGAAGCCTGGGGCGGCAAGGGTCACTGACATCTGAGATCTGTGTCTAGAGCCCACCTCTCCTGACTTCCAGATCAGGTCTTGTATTTTTTGTTTTGTTTTTGATTATTTATTCAGTTGGGCCAGGTCTTGGTGGTGGCATGTGGGGTCTTTGATTTTCTTTGAGGCATGCAGGATTTTTTTTTAACTCCTGCATTCGGGATCTAGTTCCCTGACTAAGGAATCCAGTCCCTGGGGGACCCCTGCATTGGGAGCCCAGAGTCTTAACCATTGGACCATCAAGTAAGTCCCCAAGTCTAATTTTTGTTCGCTATTTTCTTAGATGTATCTTGGTCCTGTTTCCACTTTAAAATTGACTCTGATGAACACATTGAAAGTCAGTGTGTTAGATGTTCTGGGGAACTCACCAACCAAGACTCCTGCGCTGGGTTTTCTGGTGCTAACTGAAGGAAATTTTTATTTTCAGTTTTTTAAAGTCTATTTTTGCCTTGTTTTGTTTTTGGCAGAGTGATTACCAATGTTTGTGTAAGTGGAGAATTAAATCCCTGAGTCAGAGACTCCACTTTGTTTTCAGTAAACTCAGTGACTAGGATCTCATGGGCAAAGTTGTGTCCAATGGTTCCATTTAAAAGGGAACTTGAAATTGAGCCACGGAGCTTGGCTGCAGTCCTCACGCTAAGTGAGTCCAAGAGGAGACATTCACTCATGACCAAGGTGACCAGGGCTTTGAAGAGCAGAAACAAAGCAGGAAAGAGGTACAGAAACAACTCAGGGACTAAATGAAATGCCCCCTTTGAATGGGCATTGGCTACATGGGAGAGACAAAAAGGAAGGAATCCGTGATGTGCAGGCTGAAGCCTCTCTCTCCTCTCTCTTTTTCTCTCTCCTCTCTCTCTCTCCCGCTATTTCTCTCTCTGTCTCTCTCCCACAGGATTAATATCTGTATAGCCATTTTGTTGGTGTTTGAGTTGGCATTTTTGCTACCAGCCACAGGGTCCAGCAAATAGACACTTCTATTGGTGCTTAAGCATCATCTCTTTTCTGGACTAAACGAGAAGACACTGAAGTGGTGACTCATGGGCCTTCCAATAGTCTCATTTTTCAGTGCTTTCTGAGGTCAGAGGTGCAGGCCCTTCCTGTGATGCTCTGTGCTCCATGGTTGAGCCTCCCTTATCCAGGGGGAGTCAGGATGACATAGAAACAAGTTCCAGTAGGTGTTCAAACTTGCCCGGGCCTCCTGAGTGGTGTGTTTATAGCAACAGGACCCACATTGTAAACTGGCTGTAAGGCTCCTGTGGTCTGGGTTGGATCACCCTGTACCTGGGACCCTCAAGAAAGCTTGGAGACACCACGTTTGTTTATTCTGAGACAGAAAGCCAAGAAAACACATTGAAAGGAGCCCTGACCCTTTATCCTCAGAGTTAGCCAGACATGGAAATTCTCTCTCACCGCAAGACAAAACCACATTTTAAATGCAGACTGTTTTTTGTCCCTCCCAGTCCTCAGTCCCAGTTCAATGTTCCAATTATTTGGGCCTCTCTTCTCAAGCTATGATAACATTTCTCTTTAATCCATCTTTTTTTGTAATGAAAAATCCCTTTTCCCATAATTCACTGTTACAGATTCATTTTCCACATAGCAGCACGAACAGATTCCTTTCCGACTCTTTCTATGGCTCGCCCTGCCCTTCTGTCTGAATTCACTGTATCTCCTCCCAGCCCTTAGCTCCAGCCACACCGGCCTCGGTACCGAGCGCTTCAGGTTTGGGGGACTGATAAGGGTGGGCCTCCCAGGTGGTAAAGAATCTGTCTGCCATTGCAGGAGATGCAGGTTCATCCCTGGGTGGGGAAGATCCCCCGGGAGAAGGAAACGGCAACCCACTCTAGTATTCTTGCCTGGAGAATTCCACGGACAGAGGAGGCTGGAGAGCTGGACATGACTGAGCCTAGCACAGCTAGCCAGCTAAGGATGGATTAGGTGGCATATACTCCTGAAACCACTCATCAACCATTTTCATTATTTAAAAAAAAATTTATATACAGTAAACTCCATTTTTGTCGTTGTTCAGTCCTATGAGGTTTTATACATGCATAGATTTTTGTAATCACTGCCATAAACAGGATACAAAACAACATGTATACCCAAAAGAATTCCCTCATGCTGCCCTCCTATAGTCAGTTTCTGGCCCCTCCCCGTGGCAACCATCCATCTGTCCTTATAGTTTTTCCTTTTCCAGACTGTGATATGAAGGGTGTCATACAGTATATTATCTTTTGAGGCTGATTTCTTTCACCTAGAATAATGCATTTGAGAGTTTTGCAAGTTGCTGTGTGGTAGCAATAGCCCATTCCTTTTTCTTTTCTGGCTGAGTAGTGGATATATTTCTATATTCTATATATATTTCTATATATTCACAAATATATTTCTATTTGTGGATATATCACCATTTTTCCCCCCAATCCATTTACTCACAGGAGAATATTTGAGTCATTTCCAGTTTAGGAAAATTATGAATAATGCTGCTATCAAGCTGCTGTTAAAAATTAATACACAGGTTTTTGTGTGCATGTAAGTTTTCACTTCTCTGTAATAAATGAATACCTACAGAGGAGGTAGCTCAGTCAACAGGTAAAGTATATGTTTTTAAGTATATTTTTATCTTTATAAGAAAATACCAAACTATTATCTAGACGGCCTGTCCTGTATCATATTGCATTCTCGCCAGCCATGTATGAGAGTTCCACTTGTTCCATATCCTTGAGGACATTATGTATTATCAGAATTTTTATATTAGTTGTTCTAATAGGTATTTAATGGTATATCACTGTGATTTTTAATCTACATTTTCGTGATGACGACTGATGTGAATATCTGTTTGTGTATTTACTTGCCATCTGTATATCTTCTCTGGTGAAGTACATGTTCAGTTCTTTGGTCTGTTTAAAAAATGGGGTTGTTGGCTTACTTATTGTTGAGTTTTGAGAGTTCTTTATATACTTTGGATGGCAGTCTATGGCTTATCTTTTCATCCCCTTAACAGTGTCTTTTGTAGAACAAAAGTTTTTAATTCAATGAAAAGTGAAGGTGTTAGTTGCTCAGTCATGTCCAACTCTTTGTGACCCCATGGACTGTAGCCCTCCAGGCTCCTCTGTCCATGGGATTTTCCAAGCAAGAATACTGGAGTGGGTGGCCATTTCCTTCTCCAGGGGATCTTCCTGACCCAGGGATTGAACCTGGGTCTTCCATATTGCAGGCAGATTTTTTTACTGTCTGAGCCATCAGGGAAGCCCCTTTAATAAAATAAACTCAATTTTTTTAAGGATCTTTTGTGATCCAAGAATCCAAATATTTTCTCATATATTTTGAATCTAAGAGTTTCACAACTTTTAAAATTTTACGTTTAGATTTATGATGCATTTTCAGTAATATTTGTATATAATTTGAGGTATAGTTGAAGCTCAAATTTACTTATGAATATCCAGT
This sequence comes from Capra hircus, assembly GCF_001704415.2. Taxonomy (NCBI): domain Eukaryota; kingdom Metazoa; phylum Chordata; class Mammalia; order Artiodactyla; family Bovidae; genus Capra; species Capra hircus. The sequence goes on along the minus strand of NC_030817.1, from coordinate 83,564,478 downwards.
TGCTCTAGCACTATGTGTTGATAAACATCTATTGAATTGCTTTCAAACTGTGAACAGACACTTCACAAAAGAAGATATACCAATGGTAAATAAGCATGTGAAAAGACATTCAATTTCCATGTTGCTGCTGCTGCTGCTGCTGCTAAGTCGCTTCAGTCGTGTCCAACTCTGTGCAACCCCATAGATGGCAGCCCACCAGGCTCCACCATCCCTGAGATTCTCCAGGCAAGAACACTGGAGTGGGTTGCCATTTCCTTCTTCAATGCATGAAGGTGAAAAGGGAAAGTGAAGTTGCTCAGTCATGTCTGACTCTTCGCAACCCCGTGGACTGCAGCCCACCAGGCTCCTCCATCCATGGGATTTTCCAGGCAAGAGTACTGGTGTGGGGTACCATTGCCTTCCCCGATTCTCCATGTTAGGAACATTCAAATTAAAACCACAACAAATAATCACATGCACTTTTTAGGCTACCAAGAGTGTCACAGAGCTGAAACTCTGCTGGTAGAAATGTAAAATGGTATAACAACTTAGGAAAACAGTTTGTTAGTTTCTTTGAAAGTTAAACACACAGTTCCGATATAATCCAGCCATTATACTCCAAGATATTTACTCAAGAGAAATAAAAGCATATTTCCATACAAACACTCATACAGGATGTTCTTAGCATCTTTATCCCTAACAAAGAGACTAGGTAAACCCTGAACGCCCATCAACAAGAGAATGGATAAGCATGATTATGACGGGATACTGCATAGCATTAAAAAGAGTGAACTATTGATAGATGCTACAACATGGATGATTCTCAAAGTGATTATATCGCATTCAAGAAGCAAGACAAAAAAGTACATTCTGTATGATTCCATTGATATAAAATTTTGAGAACTGTAAGCAAACGTAAATGACAGAAAGCATATTGGTGATTGCCAGGAGATAAGATGGGGAGGTGGCGAGGAAAAGACATAAGGCAACCTTTGGAGATAAGAGGTATGTTCATTATCTTGATAGATGTGATGGTGTTACAGATGTATATGTATGTCAGATTTATCAAATTGTACACTCTAAGTATGTGCAATTTGTTATGTCAATTGTACCTTAATAAAACTCTTTAAAATTGACCATATTTTATGAATCTATTTTTGAAGTCTCTATTGTTTCACTTTCAGTCAATACCAAGGTATTTTGATCACTGTAATTTTATTATATATATATTAATTAAATATATATATTATATATTCAGTTCAGTTCAGTCGCTCAGTCGTGTCCGACTCTTTGCGACCCCATGAACCGCAGCACACCAGGCCTCCCTGTCCATCACCAACTCCTGGAGTTCACTCACTCATGTCCATCAGGCAATGCCATCCAACCACCTCATCCTCCATCATCCCCTTCTCCTCCTGCCCCCAATCCCTCCCAGCATCAGAGTCTTTTCCAATGAGTCAACTGTTTGCATGAGGTGGCCAAGTATTGGAGTTTCAGCTTTAGTATCAGTCCTTCCAATGAACACACAGGACTGATCTCCTTTAGGATGGACTGGTTGGATCTCCTTGCAGTCCAAGGAACTCTCAAGAGTCTTCTCCAACACCACAGTTCAAGAGCATCAATTCTTCGGCGCTCAGCTTTCTTCACAGTCCAGCTTTCACATTCATACATGACCACTGAAAAAACCATAGCCTTGACTAGACAGAACTTGGTTGGCAAAGTAATGTCTCTGCTTTTTAATACACTATCTAGGTTGGTCATAACTTTCCTTTCAAGGAGTAAGCATCTTTTAATTTCATGGCTGCAGTCACCATCTGTGGTGATTAAATTATATAATATATATTAAACTATATATAATCATATATATTATATTTTAATAATATATATTAAATTAATTATATTAATATATATTTTAATATGATATATATTAAAATCAGGTAGTATGAGTCTCAAATTCTTCAGCTTTGTTTGAGTATTCTAGTGTGTCTACATGCTTCTACATTCACATATAAATTTTATAAACAGCTTGTCTCTATCTATAAATAATCATACTGGGATTTGTTTAAGATGGTCTTAAATTCATGGATCCATTGGTTGAGTGTGACATTTTAGCTATAACGAACCTTCTAATACATGAACAGAATATGTCTTCCCATTTATTAAGGTTTTCTTTGATTTCTTTCATCAGTGTTTTGTGGTTTTTACCATATAGACCCTGCACGTGTTTTGTTAGAGGTATAGCTGAGTATATCATATTCTTTTGGATGCTATTATAGATATTAATGTTCTTGAAATTTTGAAAACCTTTTGAATGCTTTGAATTTCAGTTTCCAATTGTTCATTTGTAGGTATAGAAAAATGGTTGATTTTGTGTGTTGACCTTGATCTTGCTAAATACACTTAGTTCTAGAAGTGTTTTTTACAGATTCCTTGGGATTTTCTACATAAACAATAATGTCATCTGTGATCCGGAACAGTCTTATTTCTATCTTTCCAATGACTTTTATAGGTTGTCTATTACTTGCCAGGATTTCCGGTGTAATACAGAACAGTTGCGGTTAGAGTTATTATGCTCCACTGATCATTTTTAACATAACAAAGAGAGAGACAGCCAGACAGCAAGCAAGTCACTTTTAACATGGTGCACAGTCAGCTATGAGGTATTTTTGAAAAAACTGAGCCTGAGACCAACCAATCCTTTAGCCAGAGCTGATACTAGGGGATGCCAAAAGAGTCAGTGATCAAGATGAACAACATTTTAATGCAGGTTTTTAAAAATAGAAATTAATGCAAAATAATTAGGAACAAAATAGTTTAAATAAAGACAGAATCAGAATCACTGGTTTCTCCTTTGCCCCAGGCTCCATTACGGCTCAGCACCATTGTTGATCTGACCCTGGTCTAGAATCTGGATCTAATGACCATCTTAGAGAACAGACAGAAGAAAGATTGAATAGGTCTGGTATGTGGGAAACTATAAAACAATGAGATATTTCTTTAATAAATAAATTGCAAAAGAAAAACCCTGAAGTGCCAGAGTTGTAGTTACACAGATGTGTTCACTTAAGGACTCTTCAGCGAACTATAACCTTATGATAAAGTGTACTTTTCAACAGTATGTTATATTGTAAAAAAAAATTTTTTTTAAAAGATGGAAGAAAAAGCATCTAGGGACTTCCCTGGTGATCCAGTGGCTGACTCTGTGCTTCCACTGCTGGGGGCACAGTTTAGATCCCTGGTCTGGGAATTAAGATCCCGAATGCTGCGTGGTGAGGCAAAAAAAAATAAAAAATACAAAAATAAATAAACTGTTTAATAGAGAAATAAGAAAACTCACATCTCCATTTTTTAAAAAAGAACACCTAAATTTTTAAATAGTTACTAAGTTTGGGTGACATTAATTATTTAACAATTTATAACTTTATAATAGTATATATAATTTATATAACTATTATTAAAATGTCAGGTTATGTTGTACTCTCATATGTTTATAATTTATACAATTTTTACGAATTACAAACTTATTTCAACAAAAGTTAAAAAAAACACCTTACCTAGCCCTTAATTATTACAGATGCATACTGAAGAATGTAGGGGTGATGTGAATGAAATCTGGAATTTATTTTTAAATATTTCAGAAAAAAAGGAGAAAAAAGAAGGGAAAAATGAAACAAAATCAGAAAATGTCCAGATGAAATAAATGTGGGGAAAACTGATAATCGTTAAATCTGGGGAATGTACTAGTATTCATTGTACTCTACTTTCGTCTTTCTTGAAATATTTTCATTATAAAAATAAATATACAGCCTTTCATCCTCACCTACTGTCATTTTCTACTCCATTACATTGTTATATTTTTAAAACTATTATCTGAAATTATCTCATTTATTGGTATATTGTCTGCCTCCTCCCAGAAGAATTACAAGCACCACATACACAGAATGTACCTGAGCCATATTCACTTCTTTACTCCCAGCACCAAAAACAGTTTAAAACAATGAACTTTATCAGCATCGTACATCTATTGTGATTGCCCAAACAGGTGATGTGTTGTAGTGGGTAGGTATTTTATTCTTGATACTATTTAAAAATTGGCTTTTCCTGGTGGCTCAGACTGTAAAGAATTTGCCTGCAATGAGGAAATCTAGGTTCAGTCCCTGGGTCAGGAAGATTCCCTGGAGAAGAGAATGGTAACCCACTCCAGTGCTCTTGCCTGGAAAATTCCATGGACAGAAGAGCCTGGCGGGCTCCATGGGGTCACAAACAGTTGGACACAACTGAGCAACTAACACTTCATTTAAAGAATAAGATCTCAGGATGGCCTCATTGTTTGTCTCAAAGTGATCCCAGTCCTTCACATACACGCCCCAGCTCTTTTCTCCTTGGATGGACAGCAAGGATTGTGATGATGTAGGGACTACGTGCCCTCCAGAAGCTCTTCACGGTCATTTCATGGCCCCCAGATTTGGTTACCTGCCAATATGTAAAAGGCACCAAAGCCCAACACTTTCATTTGACCTACTGTGAGGTTCCCTGTGAGGTTGTTGATGTCAAAGATGTTTAGGTTTCACAGGTTCTATCTTCCTTACATTGTTTGAGGCTATAAACAAAGAACAGATGGTGTGTTCTATAAATCTGCAATTAACAGCGTCTAATCAGTTCTCAATGCCAAATTCAGCTTCCCCATCTTGAGAAGGGGCTGTACAACTCAGAATAAGCACGTGTCTCTTCCAAATTTAGGTCGTTAAAACTGAAAACACGGTGGACATTTCTGCATATTTATTGTGCTTAGAACGAATATATTTGTGTCATTTATTTCCTCTTCTGGGTTTTGGGTTTCTGGACTTGTGATATTAGAAGAATCACTTTTGGATAAAGAAAATATTCATGTTCCTAACAGTTACTATTTGTTCTCTCTGAAGTCTGCCTCATAGCCACTCAAGATGACATTTACAGACACAAAGATATTTGTATAATGGAATTCATCTGGGCGCTTGTTAATTGGGATTGACCTTTCACATGCGCTCCAGGTGCTTCAGGTTAGGACCATCACCCTCATTTTATCTCCGAGAGAGGCAGCTTGGGTGGTCTTTTGGTCCTGACTTCCAAAAGTCTCTATTGCATTGCCAAGTTCCCCTGCCTCAATCCTAGGGACTCATGCTCATTTTCAGATTCCTCAGTGATTCAGAGCTCAGAGGTCCCCATTCCAAACTTAATCACGCAAAAGATGCTTTTCCATACCTTTGATTGGATACTCCAAGGTGGAGTCCAGGGTCAGAGTATTTCAGGACAAGGTGAAGTTGTCAAATGGTGCAGTAATGCAGAGCCCTTAGAATCTATATGCCCTGCTTGGATGTTTGGAAACACTGAATTTATATTATAGTGCACAATAATTTTAAGACTGGAGAAAGTAAGTTTTTATTGAGGATCCATTCAACAACAATTTCCTGAGCTCCAGCCATGGACTAGATTCTATAAGATGTTTTGAGTTATTGATTCTTACCTCGTGGTTCATAATCCAGCAAAAAAAAAAAAAAATGGTGCAAAACAATTGCTATAATGCAAAGTGATTAGTGCTATAAGTAAGTCTTTCCCACTCTTGTTAGGATGAGTTTACAGCCAAGAGTTATAATTAGGATGTATTTGGGGAAGCTGTTGTTGCTTTTCTTTTGGCTGTGCTTGGTCATTTTGGTGTCTGGCTTTTCTCTAATTGCTGGCAGAGCCCAGGCTCTAGGGCACACAGGCTCAGTAGTTGTGGCTTGGGGGCTCTTGCCGGCAGCATGTGGGATTTTAGTTCCCTGACCAGGGATTGAACTCATGTCCCCTGCTCTGGAATGCTGATTCTTAACTACTGGCCCACCAGGGAAGTCCTGATGAACTATTCATTCATAGAGAGAAATTTCCATGTATTACAGTATCCCATTTAATCCTTACAAGAACAGTGATGTTGCAGTATTATCATTCTCATTTTACAGATGAGGAAACTGAAATTTAGAGATATGAGATAGGCCTCATAATTTGACAGATGGCTAGACTTTCATTTGTTTCTCAACCATGAGTACACTGTGCAGGTGCCAGGTTACGCTCCCCTTAGACAGGGCTATTTCCCAATTTGGACACTAGAGGGCACTAAGAGAGTATAGGAATGAGAAGAATTTGCCTCTGGGCTACTTCTCCATGAACAGCTACAACAAATTGCCCTTCCCAGAGTCATCTTTGAAGGTGGATTAACTGTAACTGCAATAGTGAGAAGGCAAGTCTGAACCTACTGCACATTCCAGTTACAGAAAAAGGCAAGGTTCACTTAGGATTCATTTTTCATCCAAAGCACTTCAGCTCACTACTACTTTTACCCATCTTAGGGAATGCATGTCGAATTTAACTGATGTTTGTGTACAGTCTCAGTTTGTGTACAAGCCTGTACACCACGACAGGCTTGCTTATGTTCATCCTATGCCGCTGCTGCTGCTAAGTCGCTTCAGTCGTGTCCGACTCTGTGCGACCCGATAGACAGCAGCCCAAGAGGCTCCCCCGTCCCTGGGATTCTCCAAGCAAAAACGCTGGAGTGGGTTGCCATTTCCTTCTCCAATGCCTGAAAGTGAAAAGTGAAAGTGAAGTCGCTCAGTTGCGTCCAACTCTTAGCGACTCCATGGACTGCAGCCCACCAGGCTCCTCCGTCCATGGGATTTTCCAAGCGAGAGTACTGGAGTGGGGTGCCATTGCCTTCTCTGATGTTCATCCTATAGCTGATGCCAAACCACGGCTCTTATGCTGATAGTTGCTCAAAAAGAAATTCGTCCAAGTGAAAGTAGCCCAGTTCATCTGGGGGCTGCATACACACTCCTGAATCGTCCTCCACAGCCCCATTTATTCCAGCTCCCAGAGCAATGAGTGGCTGGCATAGCCCCCAGTCCATTGGCAGCATTTAAAGGACTGTCCATCAGCATGATTCTCAACCTGAGGGATGCTCCACAGGGAGGAAGTCCTCAGGCTGCAGGTAAACCTGCAGGGTTACCTCTCTGCTAAGAGAAGGAGCACTCGAAGGTATCAGTCAGTGTTGGAAACAAGAAGTCAACATCCCCTGCTGTTTCAATCCTTTCCTTTTTAGAAAGTGAAAGTGGTAGCTGCTCAGTCATGTCCGACTCTTTGCGTCCGCATGAACTGTAGCCCACCAGGCTCCTCTGTCCATGGGATTCTCTAGGCAAGAATACTGGAGTGAGTTGCCATTCCCTTCTCCAGGGGATCTTCCCAACCCAGGCATCGAACCCAGGTCTCCCACATAGCAGGCAGATTCTTTACCATCTGGGCCACCAGGGAAGCCCCTTCCTTCTTAGAGCTTTGCCATTAGTTGCTAGCTTTAATAGCTTTTCTAGCATGTTTACAACTCCTAAGGAGAATATGTAGCTGAAAACTACTGGAAAAAACTAGTTCACATTTTAGGGAAAGGATTTAAAAACAATCAATGACCAATGTATCTTCAAAAAGTACTCTCTCATGTGGTTCAGTCCCGCATGGCAAAAACTAAACAGAGCCTTTTCAACCCACCACACCCTGGGGTGATGCAATAGTAAACAAGACAGAGGCATGGACATGTTTCTGGATGTGAAGCTGGCCAGCAGCTCAGGTCACCCTACAGTCCAGCAGGCTGTGGATCAACCAAGCTAACGATCAGAGACTTCCCTCCAAGATGAAAAGCATGGCAGGAATTTGAGGCAGTTCGGCACTTACTCTACATTCAGGAAAGGGGCAGCCAGCAATGTTTTGAAGTAGGGAAATTATGCAAACAGAACTCTCCTTTAGTAAGATGGGTTTGGTGGCACGATGGGGGATAGATTAAAGACAGTGTTTGAAGACAGGGAAGAGGGTATGTGGATGTAAGTAAGCACATGGGAAGGGAAAGAACATGTAAGGAACATTTCAAGGATGGAACTAACAGTTCTGAGTTGTTGGTTGAATATGGGGAAAAAATGAAGGTATAAACATGATGACCTCACATTCTTTGAGCACTTACTATGTGCCCATTCACTATGGGCTTCCCTGGTGGCTCAGACAGTGAAGAATTCACCTGCAATGCGGGAGACCTGGGTTCAGTCTCTGGGTTGGGAAGATTCCCTGGAGAAGGGAACAGCTACCCACTCCAGTATTTTGGCCTGGAGAATTCCACGGACAGAGGAACCTGGTGGGCTACAGTCCATGGGCTGGCGAAGAGTTGGACGCAATTGAGTTCCTTTCACATGTGCAAGACAGTTTGCATTTTATGGGAATTGACCCATTTAATTATGACAAATTGGAGGCAGGAATTATCATCCACTTTTCCTGGGACAGGAAACTGAGGCACATAGAGGCTAAGTCACTTGTCAAAGTGACTAGGATCTGAACTCAGGTCGTCAAAATCCAGAAGCTCCACTTATCACATCGCACAGAGTCTCTTCCCCAGTCTGGGGGATGCAGATGACAGTGGTGTCACTGGCTGAGATAGGAAGTCAGGAGCAGTAGGTGTCGGTGTGTGGGTGGGTGGGGGTAGGAGGAGGGCAGACAAGGTGATGTTTTGGACGTGAGGAATCTGGATGTTCTGCCAGCACCTCGGGCTTCCCTGGTGGCTCAGTGGTAACGAATCTGCCTGCCAACACAGATGCAATCCCTGATCTGGAAAGGTCCCGTGGAGGAGGGCACAGAAACCCACTCCAGTATTCTTGCCTGGGAAATCCCATGGACAGAGGAGCCTGGCGGGCGACTGTCCATGGGGTTGCAAAGAGTCTGATGCAAATGAGCAACTGAACAAATAAGCCAGCACCTCAAGTGTTGATGTACAGCAGGCTTCAGGTCCCAATTTGGAGAGGGAGCTGGTTTTCATTAAAAATATGAAACATCTGTAAAAATGCTGTTGGCCGACTTCCCTGGTCAAACTATTCCAGAAAGTCCTGCTATGCTCACAAACAGGAAGCCCATGCCCCAGCTAAAGGTTTGGCCAGAAATTTAGGAACATCAGGTTCATCAGCAAGGTGCTCAGGGTCTCTGGGCTGCAGAGAGGTCTACGAAGGAGACCACACCACCCCAACCTTGACTAAGGGGGAGGGATCAGTGTCTCTGAGACTCTGTCAATTTATCCCAAGTCCTCTCCTTGTTCCAATGAAGCAATTCTTCTCAACACTGCCCACTCATCAGAATCACCCAGGGAGATTTAAAAACCACTGATGCCCAGGCTGCACCCCAGATCCAGTTAAATCAGCCTATGTCAGGGTGGGCACAGGCAGTTTTGCAAAGCTCTTTAGGTGACTCCTGGGTGAGACTTGAATTAAGCACCCGAGCATAGGAGGAGAATTCCATCTTTGGAGATGATCAGAGAATAGGGAAACGACTAACATCTATAAAGTACTTTTCAATTCATAAGAAACTTTCACATACATGGCCTTATGGCCTTTTTAAGGAGTATCGTCTCATTATCTACAAGTTGGAGGGGAAACCATGACTCAAAAAAAGAGAAATGACTTGCTCAAGGTCAGTTACTGACTGGAAACGCCATGACTAGAATCCAGATGGGCTGAAGTCCAGTCCAGAGTTCCTTCATAAGGCCACACAGGGCAACGCCACAGAAGGCAGGCCAAGCTCATATGTATTCACATAAAAAGGTGAGAGTGTAGCTACCTTTTAAAGTAATAGTGATCACAGGAGCGAATCTTAAAACAAGAGCTGCAGCTGTGGCCAGGGTATAAAGGAGTTGGGACACCAGGAATGTGGCCAGGCCAGAAATAGCTGGTGAAGCCCAGGCGTCCCATTGTCAGGGGGTGATGGGAAAGACCAGGGAGAAGGTGAGTGGACTGAAGGTAAGAGAAGGAAGCCCAGGGCAGGACCTGGTGTGGCGCTGTCCAGAAAGCCTGGTGGCCTGAGCTCCACATATGAGTCTTGGGCCACCTCAATCGTAGTGGTGTAAAGAGCAAATCTGAGCAATTCCTGGAGGCATTACCAGTTAATAGGAATTCTTCTGGAAATTTAGGGGCACATCATTTTACTAACCAGATAACAATCACCTGCTAATTTGTATCGAGCTGTGTAATTAAGAATACACTCTTTTTCCATTTCACAGTGGCCTGAGGTATTATCCTGCCACAACAGCTTCATGAGTAAAAGTGATATAATAATACTTCATGGCGACACAGAGGATGAATGAAAGGATGTGTCTAGCTAAACGCCTGGCACATACTGGGCTGTGCTCAGGGGCTTCAGCCATGTCTGACTCTTTGCAACCCCATGGTCTGTAGCCCACCAGGCTTCTCTATCCATGACATTATCCAGGCAAGACTACTGGAGTGGGTTGCTGTTTGCGACCCAGGGGTTGAACCTGTGTCTTTTGCATTTCCTTCATTGGCAGGCAGATTCTTTATGACTGTGCCATCTGGGAAGCCTGCCTAGCCCATAGAAGGTGCTGAATACATGTTAGCTCCCTTTGTGGTTGCTTCTTTTTAGGATGTGGATGGTGAGGTGCCACCTGCTGAGTCCCATCTGGTAGTGAAGAGTGTGGGCTCCACAGCCAGACTGCTAGCTTCAAGCCAGCTCCGCCAATCATCTAGTCCTTAAACCTTGGACAAGTTAGTTACCCACACAGAGCTTCTGTTTCTTCCAGTAAGAAATAGAAATAACATGTGAATCTTTCTTGTGTGGTGGTTGGGAGGATTAAATGAGATAAAGCATGGAAAGCTCTTGGCAGAGGCCCTGGCATCCAATCGCTGTTCAATAGCTGTTGACAAATTTCATTAAGGACAACTTGCCTAAAATACCCCCAAAAGCAAATGGATTAGCCAACCCTGGAATCCAGCACAACACTTTCTGCTACACTGTGGCAGCTTCCATTGAAAACGAGCTAACACTGATGGAGGACCTACTGCATCTCGAGACACTGACATCAAGGCAAAGCACTTCATAGGGATATTATGAGCCGAGGAGGGGCGAGTAACTCTCTTAACGTCACAGAACTAGTTAGCTGGGAATCTGGGAGTCAGACTGTCTGACCTCAAGTCCCACAACCACTGTCTATGCCAATCACTCTTAAAATTCTAGTGTGCATCAGAGTCACCTGGAGGGTTTGCTAAAATTCAGATTACAAGCCCTTCTTCCAGGGATTTTTATGGCATTTTTTCTTTCACTTCTGAAATTAAAAATGGGTTTTATTACTAAGAAGGAAATATGGCTCTGATCCTACTACTACAGTCTTAACAACTTTCAAATATACAACAGGGTATTACTAACTACAGTTACCAGACTGGACATTGCATCCCCAGGACTTATATATCTTATAGCTGAAACTGTGCACCATCTTTAAAAGTTTTTTTTAATTGGTATATAGTTGCTTCTCCCAGAGTTTTTGATTCAGTCAGCCTGAGGTAGAGCCTGAGAATTTGCATTCTTAACAAGTTTCCAGATGACATCAATGCTGCTGGTTTGGGCACCACATCTAGAGAATTTGGCCTATACTAAGCTGTCTTTGTTGGGTACAATTCATTGTGATGAGAGATTGTGGTGGTCTACCCTGAATAGTCATTGGAAGGACTGATAGCTCCAATACTTTGGTTACCTGATGCGAAGAGCTAACTCATTGGAAAAGACTCTGATGCTGGGAAAGATTGAGGACAGGGGGAGAAGGGGGTGACAGAGGATGAGATGGTTGGATGGCATCATTGACTCAAAGGACATGAGTTTGAGCAAGCTCCGGGAGATGGTGAAGGACAGGGAAGCCTGGCGTGCTGCAGGTCACAAAGAGTCGGGCACAACAGCGACTGAACAACATCTGCAAAAACTCCGCTGACCTCTCAGGCTGCCGGGAGCCCCAAGGAGAGCCCTGGGGCACATTCAGGAACTGTGTCTCTGTTAAGCTCCTTGGAGCCTCATGACACCACCCACACCTTGTCAGATGCACATTTAGGCACAGTCTATGGGTTCAGAGCCAGCACTCCCAGTTAGGTGTTTTATTATTTATTCACTTGACAGGAAACATACATTTGGTCATATAAAACACCATGCTACTGGCTTAATTAGTTGCTGTTGTACAACAGAACTCCTTTGGGCATTCAGGAAGCCCTTGCATGGCCAACTGAGGACAGCTCAGTCACTGGAGAGAAGAATCCTGCCCTGAAGAATAGACCCACTGCCAGGCCCTCTCTGGGCAGCCTCTGTACCAGAGCCCTGCAGAGCCATTCACACAAGTTGGGCATATTCAAAATAATGGTCATGCTGGGAGGAATGGGTATTCTGAACTAGAAGATAGTCTTAAAACCAGAGCATACCAGGCAATTTATATATATTACAAATATATAAATTAAGAGGTCTACAGGTATACAAAATCTTTCCAAGGGGATATTAATTTCATTCAATGTCATGCCAGGTATTTGTCAGAACCTTGAAAACAAAGGCGATGCTCAGTGGAGCTGGTATTAAAATTAGAAGGTATTTATACACAGGCCCTGCTCCTCTCGTGTCCACCATGGAACCCTCTGGTATTGTCCGGGCCTCTGGGCAACCTCAGTACCCCCACAGGTAGCCCATCTGCAGTCTGCATCTTCCGAGACAGCAGGGGACTCGCTCGGGGGCTCTTCTCCTGCGGCCCCATCTCGGCTTGACGGCGCCTCCGAACCCAGGGGCTGCCAGAGGGAGTGACGCTGCTGTCCGAGGAATAGTCCGTGCACTTGCGGATGATCTCAGGACTAGCGCTTGTGTTCGGCCTCCCTTCTTCGGCCAGTGGGGATTTTCTGGAGACCCCTTTGCGCTGAGCCAAGGGGCTGCTCCAAGGACTTGAGCACGGGGAGGCATTGGGGCTCAGAAAGAGATTCTGGTGGCTGGAAGGGCTGAGCTTGTTGGCAACGGCATGTCGCCGGCCAGCCATAGGGGATGCTGGATTGCTCTCAGGGTCGGAGGAGCTGTTGGCGGAAGACTCGTCCCCCACGTACTGCAGCTCCTCGACTCTCCTGTTGAGGGACTTGCTCAGGTGGATGCTCGAGGTGGGTTCTTCGTCCTGGTTCTTCTCTTTGGATGGTTTCTTTTTGGGTGGCTTCATGCCAATCAGGACAGCTTTCATGCTTTCCCTGCCCTGAGACTCTGTGATCATGAACTCGTGGGCTTTGATGGCTGCTTCCACCTCCTCGAACTCTACAATGGCACACTCTTGGGTCCCCACTTGGCTGTACCGGTTGCTGATCCTGCGGATATCAGGGGGCAGCTCTCGCCCTGGTTTGAGGATTCGCACTGATGAGATGACTCCAAAGGTCCCGAAGAGCTTGAGCAAGTGTTCCATCACCTTCTCCTGAACCCTTCCATTCTTCTGGGGGGTGGCCAGGGCCCACAGCTTGGGGGACAGGTAGAGGTCATAGACCAGGAGCATCTTGCTGGGGAGGTTCTCGTTGGGGAAGAGTGGGACAGGGGTGGTCCTCCTCACCTTCCGGTGGTCCTCGTTCAACTCCAGGGTCACTGAGTACTTTAAGGCGTGAGCTGTGGTCCTCCAGTCCCGGGTAAGGTGTTTCACCTGAAGAACACAGAGGAGATCGGAAATGGTGCCTATCGTCCTTGTCCTCCTGGCGCCCTCTATAATCTCCCTCCCTCCTTTCCTTACCCCGGTAACACCAGGATCTGGAATCACACCTGGTGTGTGCAGGCACTCAAAAACCTAGTGAGTGAACGCACACGCTTTCTATAATTATGAACAAGACAGTATGGTTTAGAGCAGTCATGTCCAACAGATCTTTCTGAGGTGATGGAAATATTCTATTCTGTGTAAGTGGCGAGGTTAAATCCAAAACAACTCTATTGGATACGAAATTCCAAGGTCCATCTCTGGCTGGCAGTAAGACCTGAAGACTTATTCAGTCTCTCAGTACCTCAACTTTCTCATTTGTAAAATGGAGATATTAATATTGCCTACCTCATAGAACTGTCATAAGAATTAAATGAATAGAGAAATATATACATATCTACACCCAGATACACATTTATATAAAACTTAGGGCAGTGTCCAGCTCACAGAGTATTTGATAAATATTATGTGGTATCCATATTTTAAATATTACATGCTACCATTTTGACAGCATCTGGAGATTTTAACAGTTGAATCCTTCTCTGAAGTGGTATTTCTGCAGTTAATACACAGAAGGTGTCAAAAGATCTTTCAGTATCTCCTGAAAACGATGTGGGCTGTTTTGACGAGGAATTAAATCCTACTTGGGTATCAAGGAGAATGAAGAAACAGTCCCTCACTCCTCTTCTTTTAGTGGAAATTGTGTGTATCAATGCTACAGCCCAGGGAAGCTATATTTATACTGTAAAACAGTAATTTTCAAGAGGCCCACTTCCGGTAAAGGGAATGCCATGGAGAATGAGTCATCCCAAAGAACCAGCGGAGGTGGGTGGGGTGGGTAACCTGAGCCAGTGCAGAGAGTGGGCAGAGGCACCCTGACTCAAACAGAAACTTCCCGTAACGAAGAAGGGAGGGCTCCCAGACAGGGCAGGTGTGGGAACTGGTGCTGCCAAGCTCCTGTGGAGAGGGTACTGTCCACTGTCCTGTGGCCTCTGGGTGAAACGGCCCAGACTGGGGCTTGGGGTTCGGGAATCACCAGTCACCTACAAACAGACTCAGGGCTGACCACGGTGGCACGAACCAAGGGCAGAGAGAAGCAGATCCAGGCAAAGGGTTGGACTTCAGGTGGACAGCGTCAACGAGGGACCCAGAAAATGTGAAGAAAATGACCCAGGGACAGTTCTGGGGCATGGGACACCCACACAGTGGCTCTGTGGGGGTGAGACACAGGGGAGCCTTGTCTGTTGCTGGTCAGGGAGGGAGCACTCAGGAGAGGAGGGGAAGACCAGGCAAGGAGTGTTGGGGGAGGCGAGGGCAACCTGGCCTTAGAGGGCTGCAGAAGCTGCTGGAAGACCATGCCCAATCCAGAGAGAAGCAGGACCCAGCACCTGCTGGTGAAAGCCAGGAGTCAGGGCCACTAGAAAACCTCCGTTAGGACCGAGCATCCCAAGCCTGGGTCTGTGAGCCTGGAGAAGGAACGTCCAGGTACAATCTGGGAAGAGGAACCAGGCAGCTGCCATCCTTGTACAATTACTAGAGCTTGGTAAGACTTCTTAAAATTCTGTGATTGCCGTTAGTTACCTTTGTAATGCATGTGCACGTTAAGTTGCTTCAGTCACGTCTGACTCTTTGCGACCCTATGGACCATAGCCTACCAGGCTCCTCTGTCCATGCGATTCTCCAGACAAAAACACTGGAGTGGGTTGCCATGCCCTCCTCCAAGGGATCTTTCTGACCCAGGGATCGAATCTGCATTTCTTACGTCTCCTGCACTGGCAGATGGGTTCTTTACCACTAGTGCCACCTGGGAAGCCTCTGCTGCTGCTGCTAAGTCGCTTCAGTCGTGTCCGACTGTGTGTGACCCCACAGACGGCAGCCCACCAGGCTCCCCCATCCCTGGGATTCTCCAGGCAAGAACACTGGAGTGGGTTGCCATTTCCTTCTCCAATGCATGAAAGTGAAAAGTGAAAGTGAAGTCACTCAGTCGTGTCTGACCCTTAGTGACCCCATGGACTACAGCCTACCAGGCTCCTCCGTCCATGGGATTTGCCAGGCGAGAGTACTGGAGCAGGGTGCCACTGCCTTCTCTGTGGGAAGCCCCTACCTTTGTCATATATGCTTCCTATTATGATTAGCAGGAAATCTTTTAGAATGAAAAAGGTCCTTGATGTTATTTTGGAGGTGTTGGGGAGTCTGTGTCTATTCTGCAGCCAGTTTTCAACAGAGGAGAACTCTCCTAAACAGATTCAGTTAAGTAGAAGCTTAAAAGTGAAACAAAATACAAGTCAAGTGCATCGCTAAGTTGTGTCCGACTCTTGCGACCCCATGGACTGTAGCCTGCCAGGGTCCTCTATCTCTGGGATTCTCCTGGCAAGAATACTGGAGTGGGGAGCCAGGTCCTTCTCCAGGGTATCTACCCAACCCAGGAATTGAACACACGTCTTCTGCATTGCAGGCAGATTCTTTACTGACTGAGCTACGTGGGAAGCATGAAACAAAATTAGGCTCACTTTAAGAGTCTCCGTGGAGGAAAAAAAAGGAAGGTACAGGATGAGTCCACTGGTTGCTCCATTTTGGGGTCCCCCACAAACACCTTCCATGTGAGGGCTTGCTCACTGTTTTCTGGACATGTGTGATACTGTGATTTATACTAAGGAATATATTTATCTGGTCTTCATCCCTGGTACTAGCACTGAGTTCCTGAGACCTTCGTAACTTTCTGAGTGATAAGAGCACAAGAAGCAGCTTCCCAGAGGATTCAGTGGTAAATAATCCACCTGCAATGCAGGAGACTTGGGTTCGATCCCTGGGTCAGGAAGATCCCCTGGAGAAGGAAATGGCAACCCACTCCAGTGTTCTTGCCTGGGAAATCCCATGGATAGAGGAGCCTGGCTACAGTCCACCGGGTCCCAAAAGGGGTGGAAGTGACTCAGTGACTAACCAACCACAGGAGCACAGGAGCATCTTTTGTTCTAATAAGGTGACTCTGGGTGGGCTCTTGGATGGGGCGGGGCTGGTCACCAGAAAGACCAGTCATGTTCCGAAGCTTGGAACTTGCAGCCCAGCCTGCCATTCTCCAGAGAGGGGAGAGGGGCAGGAACTGCAGTTATAATTGATTGTGACGACTTGATGAAGGCCCAATAAAAAGTCCAAACGCGCAAGGTTTGGAGAGATTCTAGGCTGATGAACACATCCAACCTACCAGGAGGGTGTCATAGCCCCATTCCATGGGGGCAGAAACTCCTACACTCAGGACCCTCCCAGACCCTGCCCTATGTGTCTCTGCATCTGAAGGTTCATCTGTACCCTTTACCTTATTCTTTAATAAACTGGTAAATGTAATTAAGCTTTTTCCTAAGTTCTGTGAGCTGTTGTAGCAAATAATCAAAGCCAAAGGGTCATCAGAAACTCTGATTTGTAGCTGGGCTGGACAGAAGTTGTGGATTCTGGGGATGTGCTACTTGTGATTGGCACCTGAAGAGGGGTGCAGAATCCTTAACCTGTGGGACCTGATGCCACCTCCAGGTAGATGGTGCCAGAACTGAGTCAGACCACAGGAGATCCAGCTGGTGTCGCAGAACTGCTTAGTGTGGGGAAATCTCCTTCACATCTGGCGGCAGAAGTACTGTGAGGAGGCAGAGTAGGCTTTCCTTCATAGCCTGAAATGCCCCTTCCCTTCTCCAATACCTTGAAAACTCCTACTCATCCTCCAAGATCCTATTTCAATGTCACCAATTCTGGGAAGGCTTCTCAATCTTTCACGCAGGGTTAGCTGTTCTGATCACTTAGCTCCAAACAGTACTTTGTTCTTTCTGTTGCAGGTTCATGGTCTATTGTGACTACACTGATGGCGATCTCTTGATGTGATCTATTGATGGTCATACTGTGATCCTTCACTGGTCTCTCTCTCTGACTGGACTTTGCCAGGGCATGGAGAATGCCATATTCATTTGGTATATCCTATGCCTAACACAGCACTCAGCATATAGAATAAATACATTTGGTGAATGAATAAAGGAAAGAGATCAAGAGAAGAGGGCAGAGAATTCTAACAGGCAAGGCAGAGAAGAACTCTGGGAGGAAAGCCCCCTCCAGGGCTCTCTAACCAAGTACACTAGCAACACAGGCTGGGACTCACTCGTTACACATCTCGTTATGCAACAGGCCACACGGGCTTTTCCATTCTAGTAAATAAACTTCCCCCAAGGGAGACACCAAGTTCTTACTCAAACTGGCCTGTCAACTCATCAACAAGTAGGAAAGGCACAACCCAGTTGCTGGATCTATACAGCAGAGAAATAGATGAGGATGTTGGCATTACACAGCAAAGGTGGCTGGAGTCTTGGAGAAGGCCCATCTCCCAGAGCTCCCTGAACCTCTTATTTACTCAATTCCACAAATGAAAAGCTTAGATTTTATACATTTCTAGGCTTGGTAGCTGAAGCTCCAATACTTTGGCCACCTGATGCGAAGAGGCAAGTCATTGGAAAAGCCCCTGATGCTGGGAAAGATTGAAGGCAAAAGGTGAAGGGGGCGGCAGAGGATGAGATGGTTAGATAGCATCACCGACTCAATGGATATGAACTTGTGCAACCTCCAGGAGACAGTGAAGGACAGGGAAGCCTGGCATGCTGCAGTCCACAGGGTTGCAAAGAGTCAGACAAACTTAGAGACTGAACAACAACAAGGCCTGGTAGGGGTCTCCCAAGGCCTCTGAGCCCCCCTGTCCTGGCAAAGCATCCTCCCAGCCACCCACTTGCCCAGCAAGAGTCCTTGAACTTTGCTAAGAACAAGGAATGTCATGTCATAACTGCTACCAGCTGGGATTTGTCTCAGTACCCAGGACCCTTTCAATAGTGTAGGAGGACATTCTTTTCATTTATTTATTTGGTTGTGTAGGATCTTAGTTGCAGAGCACAGGCATAGTTGCCCAATGGCGAGTGGGATCTGAGTTCCCCAACCGGGAATTGAACCTCTGTCCCCTGTAATGGAAGGCAGATTCTTAACCACTGGACCACCAGGGTCGTTTCTGGGAGGACATTCTTAATAATGATCCTAAATCCCTTCTCTTGATCATTTTTTTCCCTCTTTTTCAGGGCTCAGAGGAAATAAAAAGTTGTTAGTTATCAGGTTTCAAGGGGGTAAAAAATATTTAGAACCACAACCCACAGCACCCCTGAAATCCTCAGAGCAGCTTCTGAGAATGAAGCCTCACCTTTTTGAAGGAGGTGAGCAGCTTGACACTCACATATCCCAGCTTGTTCCTCCTCACGTGCTTGAGCAGGAAGGCGTCTTTCTCCAGGTTTTCATCAGAAAAGTAGAATTCGATCTGGTCCACCAGCTTCTTGATTAACTCCTCGTCCGGGGGCTGCCACTCCTGCTCCAGGTCATCACGCTCATTCTCGCCCCCGCTCGTCGTGGCACCACTGAGACCAGAAAGGGACATGAAATGTTAGGGGTTGAACTCTAATCTCCCCAAGTTTCCTACGTGGAAGTCTCAACCCCCGATATGTCAGAGTTTGGTGATATTTGGGAAAAACGTCTTGCAAATGTAATGAAAGGATGAGATCATACTAGAGCTGGGGGGTGGGCCCTATTCCACCCACAGAGCAGGGAGAATACCATGTGGGGATGAATGAAGGCAGAGGTCGCAGAGCGTCTAAGATCGCCAGCAAACCACCACAAGTTAGGGGACAGGCCTGCACAGACCCTTCCCAGCACCTCAAGAGGTAGCGAGCCCCCGCTGACACCTTGACCTTGGACTGCCAGCCTCCAGAACTCTGAAGCAATACACTTCTGCTGTTGTAAGCCACACAGTTTGTGGCTCTTGGTTAGAGCGGCTGCAGGAAACTATAATGGCTCATATCTGAACTGGACTCCTCAGAGGTGAGAATCACAGGGCCACAAGGGGATAGTTTGCCCCTAACTAGCTAAGAAATCAAGTTTTTGTTTAACCGTCTATTAACATTTATGTTGCTCTGCCGTTGACAGCATGCTTTTCATACACCCTCCTTATTCTTCCCTCCCCACTCTACCCCCAAATTCCTATTTCTACAAGACTGTTTAGCAGAGTGACTAAGAGCCCTGGGGTTCTAGAGTTAGGCTGCCTGAGTTTGAATCCTGACACCAACATTTATTAGCTGAGTCAACTCAGGCAAGGAACTCCACTGCCACACCTCAGTACTTAATAGCTGTAAATTGGGATTCACGATGATCACTTTCTTGATAGGATTGTACGAAGATTAATTAATTTGTGGAAATATCTATGAATACCCTGACAGCTCAGTAAGTGATACATTCATTTATTCATTCGTAAGTGCCAGATAAAGGATTAAAACTCAAATTTTCTGTCTCCAAAGTCAGCTCAGATGATACCTTCCATATTTTGTTGGGACACTGCATGGAATCTGGAAACAATCTCATTCACTGGGGCCCCTCTAAATGAATCCCCTTCCCCAGCATCTCCACCTGGACACACTTCCTCTCCCTCTCTCCCAGAATATTAGGAGAGGAGGACTAGGCAAAGAAGTATTGGGGCAAAGCTTTTTTAAGAAGGCCAATATTTCATGAAGAGACTACAAAATCTTTGTAATATTTTAAGGAATTTCTGGTTATCCATATCATAGTTGACACCATTATTAGAAGTTATCAAAAGTGAGTTCTCTTTTGTATATTTAATTACCAAATTATATATTATATAAACACTGTATTTGTAATTCAATACAAAGGATTGGTTAAAAATCACTTCCAGAGAAAAGAAAAAGAACTGCTCTCCTTTGTGGCAGCTTGATGTCTAGTAACATTAACCATCAGACCCAGGACTTCTGTCAACATGTTCTGAGCAGAGAGAGCATCTCTTGGGATGGAGGGACATGCCTAATCCCCCAAATCATCCTAGTCTTTCTAAAGCACTCAAGGCGCTTCCAGTGTGTTGGGAGAACTTGCCAGGCTCCCCAAAGGGCTGAGTGGGTACATGCGTGCTCAGTTGCTCAGTCGTGCCCGACTCTTTGTGACCCCGTGGACTGTAGCCTGCAAGGTTCCTCTGTCCATGGGATTTTCCAGGCAAGAATACTGGAGTGGGTTGCCATTTCCTTCTCCAAAAGGGCTTAGAGAGTTCAAATAAATAATCAACCAATTGAAAATGGGGCTCGTAAAGTAAAAGAATCTATGAAGGTGACAGTTGATAGTCAAAAAAGATTCATACACGTAAGTCCTTCAAGTTCAGCAAAATTTTCACTGGCTCACAACCTTAAAAAGAAAAGGAACTGTGTAAGAGTCAAAATAAGACCAAAAGTCAAACATTCTGGCAGGAGAGGAAAACACTAAATAAATCTATCTTAATTTTTCAAATTCAGAAATTATATTCAGCTTAAATACCAGACATTGGTTGATTTGAAAAACAAAGTGTTTTATTTATTAGCCTGTAGATAGTTTGGAAGTGGTTTTTTAAAATACCTTACTGATGTCACAAGACAAATGTGTACCTTTGTAAAGGGTAAAAAAAAAACAGAGAGACCAACTTTAAGAGTATGTTTTTTAGAAAGGCTTTTTAAAAATGTGATGATAAACTAGGAGCATACACTAAGGCAGCCCATTAGAGACAACAGGTCAAGTGCAACTTAAGCAGATAAGCTGAATATTTCAGAAGTCCTAAAGGGCACCTGGGGCAGACACCAGTCTGACTCACCTGACATTTAACAGCAAACTCTTTCTCACTTACCCTCCGGTACTATGGAGGCTATAAAAACTAAATGCTCACTTTCCCGTCTCTCTTACACATGGCAGCCATTTGTCATGTTATGGCTAATAACATACCAGTGAACATCTCTTGGCCTTGTTCCTTCCCCTTTTATCTGTTTTGAGTGTGGATGTAATGGTTGGAGCAATAGCAGCAATTTTCCTACCATAAGGAAAAGGCCAAGAGAATCAGCTTGGTCTGGTTTATTTTCATTATTGGTTTTCTGACATTACCAAGTTACTGAACCAACTGATATAACTAACTACTTGCAGAACTATTATTATAAGAGAAAGATAAAATTCTGTTTAATTCACTTGTTAGTTGGGTTTTCTCCTACTTACAGCCAAATACTAGGATAGTAAACAACACTGAGAAAAGAGGTCTTCAAAACATGCCACAGGAAAAGTATCAGTGGGACAAAGAAATGAAAAAGGTAATGCAAGCTGGAAAGATAAATTTTCATTTTAGAGAAAGTTTATGCCCTAGACAATAGTTAAATTAGAGGTTGAATATACCAGGTAAAATAACTACAAATGCATAGGAAATTCTAGGCCCAGCTGGCAAGAGTGACAATAAGCAGCAGGAAACGTGGTGATGTGTGTGATAATGACCAGCGAGGAGTTCTGGGTGGACTCAGGGGTATGAGCAAAATGACCAAAGTTATGACAAATGGCTAATATCAGAGGTGACCAGACCACCGAAAGGACTCACAGACCAAGAAGTCCTACTCCCAAACCAGAGCAGCTGATGCTATCACTAATCAAATAAAACACAGCAAACAAAAACAGAATGGAAGGAAGGTGATGCACCTTCTCCGTTTCCTCAGTGCCTATGCTAGATCTTCCCATTCCTCCCAAGGTCACTATTCCCATGGGAAGACTTTATTCTCTGCAGATGATTCTACCTCCAACTTGACTGAGAAAACAAAATTCATCCAGTCAGATTGCCCAGGCCTTCCTCAAGCTTATCTGCATGTCTGGACATCCACCATAGAGCAAAATTCATTTGCTCTATCCGGGTGCCTTTTCTCCATCTTAGTCTCCCGCCCCCAGCTATGGGATGGGACACAGTTGGTCACCTTCTTCTTGACAGTCTTCCTCCGGACTTATATTATATGAGTTGTCCTTTTCTAGTTTTTCTCCCCATTTGACTGCCCTTTCAGGTTTATCTTTCTCCTCCCGTTTCTAAATGCAGGTATTCCCCAAGAATCTTTCCTTGGTTCTTTATCCCCTGGCGATCTCCACACTTCAGCTGCTAGTTGGGTCATCTGATTCGTCTCTGCCTCTCCTCCCACCCCTCCATCCTGCTCTCACTCAAGTCCACTCCTCAATTCCCAACTGCCGGCCAGATGTTTCCATGTGGATAGGCTGATATTGCTTCAGTATCAATATACCCAGAATCAAACTGTCACCTTCTGCAGAACTCAGCCTCAGGTAGGACTGAGCCGAGGCCTGCTCACCAGGAGACATTCTACATGGGCAGCTCATCTTATTTTCACACAGTCTCTCAGTAAATAATCCATAATGTGTTGGGAGGGACTCCTGGGTTATTGGCACCTGGTGAGCAAGTAACCCAGAGCAGGTGGGCAGTACTGGGAGGCGATAAAACAAATCCCTGTATGAGTGCAGAGGTGAGCTGCTTGTACTCAGAGGACCCCTCCCTCGGCATGGGTGCTGTCAGGAGCAACTGTGCGTCTCCCAAGGGGAATCAAGGAAGAGCAGGAAGGCCTAGTTTAAAT
Organism: Capra hircus; assembly: GCF_001704415.2. Lineage (NCBI taxonomy): Eukaryota > Metazoa > Chordata > Mammalia > Artiodactyla > Bovidae > Capra > Capra hircus. The sequence goes on along the minus strand of NC_030817.1, from coordinate 83,541,465 downwards.
ATGGGAACCTGCTGCACTATTTCCTGGTTCTTGTGACAGCCTTTGAACACAAAAGACCATGTATCCTTCACAAACATTAAAGAAGTTTATAGTCTTTATATACAAACACTGGCAACTTTTTAATCATTGTGCAACGATCCTGTAGTAACCACGTATCTTCCCTCCCAAATTGTCCCACTTTCCCTATACTCTCTTCTCTGTGCTTAGACTCAAAACCTAAAATGCATTTTTCAGCCTTCTCTTTTGCCCCCAGATTGAGTCATTATCAAGCGTTGATTTTATTCTGCAGTGTCTCCCATCTGTTCTCTCTTTTTCATTCCAACTGTTCTCATTACTTTTCCTTTGGACCCTATTAATAGTTTATAAAAAATAATTCTTAAAATTAAAGTAATACATATATATAGAAAAAATCAAAATAGTAGAGAACCTGGAGAGAAAGCAACAATCTCCCACTTCACTCCTTCCTAGATGCAACCTGTGTTCAACCGTTTAATTTCTAAAGAGCTGCTTACAGTTCTCAAAGCTCACAGCCCTACATACCACTCGGCAATTTCCAAAGTTCTCTATTCACGTCCTATGATACAAAATAAGGATTTCAGGGGGTCAAATTTTATGCTATTTTTGTTTTTTTCTATTAGCCTTCCCTGTGTTTTTAAATAATATACTTAAAATTCTGTTTCTTATTCCACCAACATTAAAAACTATTTCTCAATTCCTCATAACATACAATGTGCACATTATCATCTCTCCTTTTCCTTCATCTCTTCTTACATTTCCAACTTCCCAAATTTTATCAGATGTGCCTTTATTTCCTAGCGTCATGGTTCTTAATATTTACTGTCTCTTCCACAACTACTATTTCATGCTTTGTCTATAGTCAGTAAACACTTAAAAGTCAACCAGTTGTAGGTTACTATTAATATTTTGACTACATAAAACACTGGTCACCACAGGGAGAAGGCATTTGCTAAGATTACACTTCTTTTCTTAAAATACTGTTAGTTGGCTACTTGGGTTCATCCTCCACATCTATTATTTTCGCTCATATTTTGTCTTTGAATGTATATCAAAGACATGCTAAGAGATTTCTTTGACATTATTTTCTAACCTTTTCCAATGAATTTTAAAATTTCAGTAATTATTTAGTCTTAAAAAATGTTTTTTATTTCTTCAGGCTGTTCCTTTTGAAGAGCATCCTGTTTTTACACGTATGTCTTATTTCTCTTTTTTAAATTGGAGTATAACTGCTTTACAGTGTTGTGCTGGTTTCTGCTGTAGAACAAGGTGAACCAGCCATATGTAAACATATTCCCCTCCCTCTTGGGGTTTCCCTCCCACCCTCTCCCCAACTCACCCTTGCAGGTCATCTCAGAGCACCGAGCGGAGCTGTCTGTGCTATACAGCAGCTTCCCATTCACTATCTATTTCACACACGGTCCTGTTGCTGTTTCATGGATACATATCTTAAATTCTCTCAGGGCACTAACTGGAGTATATGTCATTTTTAAGTTTCCTTTGTTTCAACAGTGTTGCCTCTATATCCTCTGGAGTCAGTTTTTCCATTTAATTTTCATGTCATTGATTTCCTTCACATGACAGGTATACAAGTCATCTTTTTCTTTTAAAGAGGTTTTCTAAATTAACTTATTTTAGAATAGTTTTAGATTAGAATTTAGAAAACTGGTGAAAATAGCATAGAATTCCCATATATCCAACACCAGAATTCTCCCATTATTATCTTGCATTAGTATGGTACCATTAATGAACTAGTATTGATACATTATAATTAAAGTCCATACTTTATTCAAATTTCCTTAGTTTTTACCGGATATCCTTTTTCTGTTTCAAGATTTCATCCCATGCTACATTTAATGACTGTGACTCTTTTCTCTTGGCTATGACACTTTCTCAGACTTTCCTCACTTTTGATGTCCTTGACAATGTTGAGGAGTATTGGTCAGGTATATTGTAGAATGTCCCTCAATTCAGATTTGTCTGATATTTTTCTCATGCTTGGACTGGGGACATGAGCTTTTGGGAAGAGGACCACAGATGTAAATTTCCATTCTTATCACATCACATGGTACATACTATCAGCATGACTGATTATTGTGGATGCTGACCCTGATCACCTGGTTGACATAAGCATTTGTCAGGTGACTCCACGCTAAAATGACTCCTTTTTCTTCCTTTCCATACTGTACACCTTGGAAAGAAGTCCATATATAAGGAGTATGGAACTATGGTTCCATAGCCATTCATTTTGAAGAATGAAGGCCTGAGATGTGAGACTCCTCTTGCTGTACACTCCTGTTACTTTTCTTCCGTAGCTGGCTCTACATATGTGGCTGGGGCATGCCAAATGGCAGACTTTGCTTCGGAGTGAGCAGGAAGGGAATCATTAAGTAGGAGCCTTATAACAGGTGCCAGCTCTATCTTAGCAGCCCTAGATCACCACGTAGTTCATTCAATTCCTTTAGAAAATTATCCGGTTCCTTTTTCCCTGGGAAGTAAAGGGCAGGTTGCTTGCTATCTCTCACTGACAAGCAGAGAGACTGGGCAACGGTTCTAAAGGAAGAATTTCAATTACCTCTCAGATATCAGCATCCCTTTTTACTGTTGTATCCTCTGCACAGTTGCCTACAACAGCCTTTCTAGGCTCCCGCCACCTCCTGTTGTCTTTTGGGCTACAGTCTCTTCATTTTGTGTTTTATTATATGTTTTCAAGACCAGGTATAAAATACCACTGCTCTGCATTAATACTAATAATTTTTATATTTCTTATTAAATAAGAGCACAAATCCTTAGCTCTTTATTCAGATGCACTTAGAATCTGGCTATAGCCAGCTTCCAAATTTACTTCTGTCTACTTTCATGCAGATCTTTTGAAGCAAATAAAAGACTTATAGTTCCCTGTAAGTAGCACAAGCTTTCTGGACTCTAAGCCTTTGTGCATGCAGCTCCTATCTCCTTGAATACCCCTCTCTCTCTGAATCCTAGCCACACATCAAGATCCATCTCAAATACAACTCTCCCAGGAAGAAAACAATTTCAACTTCTTCAAGTACTTGTGTCTACTTGTATTAGAGCTACTTGTGTGCATATATTAATGTCCTGAGCTCTAAGTTCTGGGATGGCAGGATTCATATTGATTTTTCTCATTCTACCCAGAGTCTTGAACATAGCAGAAATTTAAAAAGCATCCCCAAGGTAAGATGAATTGTTTTTGTATAGGCAAATCACTTATCAGGATACTTTTAGAGATAAAGTATGGTTCCTAGTGAATATGTCATTAGTGGGTTTCACTGTGAAGAAGTTTTATGCTTACGTTATTGTTTTGCTTTAAATAAAGCATTATAAATTGGGAGCGGTGATGAGTTCTTATATTATGACTGTAAACCTGCTAGAAATGGAAACAAAGCATAGAAATAAAGGATACATTTTAAACAGATAACTGGGCCGCACAGACCAGTGGTGAAATACTTATTATATTTGTAAATTATTTGGAGGAACAACCCTGGGGGCTCAGATGGTAAAGAATCTGCCTGCAATGTGGGTTTGATCCTTGGGTTGGGAAGATCCACTGGAGATGGAAAGGCTCCATGCTATGTATGGCTGGCCCATGGGTTCCTACATATTTATTACAGAGATCAGGACCTTCCTTCCTCTCTAATCCTGTCTTCTGCTGTGCTGTTCTGGCGTATTTCCTAGGGCCTAGGAAAAGTATAGCCAGTGAATGTCTCTCCATGTCTAAATAATGGTTTGTGGTGTGGAGCAGAGACAATGTATACAAGGTACATGGTTACAACCTTGGCACACAATTGGCATTAATAAAAGCTTCTATTAACATCACCCAGAACAAGGGAAAAGAGCCTTGTGCAATGGCCCTGAAACATCACACAGAGAAAGAAACCTAGACGTTTTTGTTTGTTAAATGAAGGGCAAGTATGCTCAGTGGTTTTATTATTCATACTGCTATTTAGTATTATATTTTAAATCCTTTTTACATACTGTTCAGTTCAGTTCAGTTGCTTAGTCGTGTCCGACTCTTTGCGACCCCATGAATCACAGCACGCCAGGCCTCCCTGTCCATCACCAACTCCTGGAGTTCACTCAGACTCACGTCCATCAAGTCAGTGATGCCATCCAGCCATCTCATCCTCTGTCATCCCCTTCTCCTCCTGCCCCCAATCCCTCCCAGCATCAGAGTCTTTCTAATGAGTCAACTCTTTGCATGAGGTGGCCAAAGTACTGGAGTTTCAGCTTTAGCATCATTCCTTCCAAAGAAATCCCAGGGCTGATGTCCTTCAACATGGACTAGTTGGATCTCCTTGCAGTCCAAGGGACTCTCAAGAGTCTTCTCCAACACCACAGTTCAAAAGCATCAATTCTTCAGCGCTCAGCCTTCTTCACAGTCCAACTCTCACATCCATACATGACCACAGGAAAAACCATAGCCTTGACCAGACGGACCTTAGTCGGCAAAGTAATGTCTCTGCTTTTGAATATACTATCTAGGTTGGTCATAACTTTTTTTTCCAAGGAGTAAGCGTCTTTTAATTTCATGGCTGCAGTCACCATCTGCAGTGATTTTGGAGCCCCCCCTCCAAAAATGTCTGCCACTGTTTCCACTGTTTCCCCATCTATTTCTCATAAAGTGATAGACCAGATGCTACGATCTTAGTTTTCTGAATGTTGAGCTTTAGGCCAACTTTTTCACTCTCCTCTTTCACTTTCATCAAGAGGCTTTTTAGTTCCTCTTCACTTTCTGCCATAAGGGTGGTGTCATCTGCATATCTGAAGTTATTGATATTTCTCCCGGCAATCTTGATTCCAGCTTGTGCTTCTTCCAGTCCAGTGTTTCTCATGATGTACTCTGCATAGAAGTTAAATAAGCAGGGTGACAATATACAGCCTTGACATACTCCTTTTCCTATTTGGAACCAGTCTGTTGTTCCATGCCCAGTTCTAACTGTTGCTTCCTGACCTGCATACAGATTTCTCAAGAGGCAGGTCAGGTGGTCTGGTATTTCCATCTCTTGAAGAATTTTCCACAGTTTATTGTGATCCACACAGTCAAAGGCTTTGGCATAGTCAATAAAGCAGAAATAGATGGTTTTCTGCAACTCTCTTGCTTTTTCGATGATCCAGCGGATATTGGCAATTTGATCTCTGCTTCCTCTGCCTTTTCTAAAACCAGCTTGAACATCAGGAAATTCATGGTTCACGTATTGCTAAAGCCTGGCTTGGAGAATTTTGAGCATTACTTTACTAGCGTGTGAGATGAGTGCAACTGTGCAATAGTTTGAGCATTCTTTGGCATTGCCTTTCTTTGGGATTGGAATGAAAACTGACCTTTTCCAGTCCTGTGGCCACTGATGAGTTTTCCAAATTTGCTGGCATATTGAGTGCAGCACTTTCACAGCATCATCTTTCAGGATTTGAAACAGCTCAACTGGAATTCCATCAGCTCCACTAGCTTTGTTCATAGCTATGCTTTCCAAGGCCCATTTGACTTCACATTCCAGGATGTCTGGCTCTAGATGAGTGATCACACCATCATGATTATCTTGGTCATGAAGATCTTTTTTATACAGTTCTTCTGTGTATTCTTGCCACCTCTTCTTAATATCTTCTGCTTCTGTTAGGTCCATACCATTTCTGTCCTTTATCGAGCCCATCTTTGCATGAAATGTTCCCTTAGTATCTCTAATTTTTTTTGAAAAGATCTCTAGTCTTTCCCATTCTGTTGTTTTCCTCTATTTCTTTGCATTGATCGCTGAAGAAGGCTTTCTTATTTCTTCTTGCAAGACAATGCAAATAAGTAAATGTTATGTTATCAAGAATCAGATTTTCAGTATAAAAAAACAAAAGAAATAAAGCAAAAACCCTGAAATGTTAAATCTGAATTGGAGTTATCAATATAATCTTATTTGTTAAAAATATATTTCCTAGCTGTATTGAAAGGACTTGAAAGTAATAATGCCCCAGTAGAGATTAGCACTTTTAATTCCAGGCCTTGGTTTCCAAATACCTCCCACCTAGTATTTGAAAAAACAGAGATTCCTGTGGAAATGGATACATATCATGACAAAAGTATAAATTAAGCCTAGAATATCTAGTATCAGAAAGCAAAGAAGACACAGAGATGGCCGACAGGCACATTAAAAAATGCTCAGCATCACTACAGGGACATACAAATCAAAACTACAATAAGATATTACCTAACAGCTGTCATAATGGCTATTATCAAAAAGACAACAAATAACAAGTGTTGGCAAGGATATGCAGAAAAAGAAACCCTCATGCACCATTGACGGGAATGTAAGTTGGTGTAGCCACTATGGAAAACAAGATGAGAGTCCTCAAAAAATAAAAATAGAACTACCATATGATCTAGCAATTCTACTCGTAAGTATTTATTTGAAGAAAATGAAAATATTAATTATAAAAGATATATCCACCTCTATGTTCACTACAGCATAATTTAAAATAGCCAAGATATGGAAGCAACCTAAGTATCCATAAACAGATGAACAGATAAAGAAGATGAGGAATACACACACACAGAAGAATATTGTTCTATCACTAAAAAAAAAAGAATAAAATCTTCTCACTTGCAACATGAATGGAACTAGAGGGTATTATGCTAAATGAAATAAGTCAGACACAGAACGACACACACTGTATGATTTCACTTATATGTGGAAGCTAAAAAACAAGTGAACAGACAGAACAGAACAAAACAGATTCAGAGAACAAACTGATGGCTGCAGGGGAGGAGGCAGAGAAGGAGAGAAACGGGTGAGGGAGATGAAGAGGTACAAACTTTCAGCTGCAAAATAAATGAGTCACGGGTATGAAATGTCCAGCATGGGGAATATAGTTAATAATTATGTAATATTTTTGTTTGGTGAGAGATGATAACTAGACTTAAGTGGTGATCATTTTGAAATGTTCAGAAGCATTGAATCACTATAATCACTGTGTAACAGGGAATAACATAGTGTTGGAGGTTAATTATACTTCAAAAACAAGCTAACAAAGTCAGAAAAAGAAATTAGACTTGTGGTTACCAGGGGCAAAGGACGGGTGAGGGAAGGGGGAATTGGATGAAGGTGGTCAAAAGATAATAAACTTCCAGTTATAAGATAAATAAGTACGAGAGATCTAATGTACAACATGATAAATATAATTAACACTGCTCTATGTTACATATGAAACATGTTAAGAAAGTCAAGCCTAAGAGTTCTCATCACAAGGAAAAATTATTTTCTATTTCTTTAATTTTGTATCTATATAAGATGATGGATATTCACTAAACTTACTGTGGTAATCATTTCACAATGTAAGCAAGTCAAACCATTATTTTGTACACCTTATACAATGCTGTAGTCGATTATATCTCAATGAAACTGGAAGAAAAGAAAAATAAACTTAAATAAACTTTAAATAAAATAAATGAGGGGGGAAATAAGCTGAGGGGGAAAAGGAAAGGAAGTGCTCATTTCTGCTTGCCTCTTTTTCTTGTTTGTTTGTTTTTTAATTGCAGGATAATTGCTTTAAAATGTTGTGCTGGTTTCTGCCATACAACAACACGAATCAGCCATAAGTATATGTCTCCTCCCTCTTGAATCTCCCTCCCACCTCCCCATCTGCTTGCCTCTTTAAGAGGAACACTTGTTCAATCCCAGATGATCAGGGAGAGCTCTATTTTACATAAGAATGTCAGCTAATAAATGTACCAAGAATAATAAAATGAGAAAATCATCAATGTGTAATTTACAATGAGCTGACTCAAATAAGTAAGCATCGATCATCAGTGGATGCTAACACCATTAGGTGAAAAGTCAAAGAAAATTCACAAGAAGCCCAGATGCTGTTAATCACAATGGAGGGATCACCTTAATCAAGAAGTCATTTAGCATCACAAATGCTGGATGCTGCCTGTGGTCATAGGACAAGTTCATGGTAATGCCCATAAGCTGTTCTTGCCAAAATGTTTAACTGAATCTAACCAATCCTTTAGCACTAACTTGAGCTCATGGGAAACACATGGTACAAAGGAGCAAGTTAAGCTAGAGGATGAGAACATAACCAGATCAGTTCAAACAGTGAAACAGTCATCAAGGCACCTGGGCTCTTATTTCTAAAATAGGAAACCATTTTAAAAAGTGGAGATGCTCTAGATTAAAAGATTCTAAAGAGAGATAATAGGCGACTGTTTTGATCTGGCTTGTGTTCTGGTTTGAAGAAGAAAGGAGCAGCTGTAAAATGTAATGTGGGACAATTAGGGAAAACATGAATATGGAACTTGGCTATCAGATTATTTTAGGGATTATATTTAGGGTAGTTATGAAGCTGAAGCTCCAATACTTTGGCCACCTGATGCAAAGGGCCAACCCAGTGGAAAAGATTCTGGTGCTGGGAAAGATTAAGGGCAGGAGGAGAAGTGGGTGACAGAGGATGAGATGGTTGGATGGCATCACCGACTCAATGGACATGAGTTTGAGCAAGCACCGGGAAACAGTGAAGGACAGGAAGGACAGGGAAGCCTGGTATGCTGCAGTCCATGGGGTCTCAAAGAGTCAGACATGACTGAGGGACTGAATAACAACAAAAATGGTTAATTTTCTTAGTTGCAATAGCAGTATCATGATTTTATAGGAAAATGTCATTATTAAAAGCTACAAAATGAAGTACTTAGGGGATAAATCTTGTGTACAACATACTTCCAAATAGTTTAGGGAAAAATCACACACATTATATATCCATCAAACAAATATGGCAAAATACTAACAACTGTTTAATTTAGATGGTAGATACACAAATGCTCACATTACTTCTCTTTCACATTTATGTCTGATTTTTCTATGTTAAAAAGGTGAGAATAAGAGAAAAGACACTTTTTTAGTAAGCAAGGTGAGGGGTAAGACTAGTGAACATTTGGAGGTTATACAGATTTTTCCTTAATTCCATTTTTCCCCTGTTCCCCAGGGATAAGTCAGGTACTGGGGTAGGTATTGGGGATATGAAGAAGATTAAGACAAAGTTGCTACATTCAAAGACCTCACTGTCTAGAAGAGGAGAAACACACAACTAACTCAACTTCCTGCAGTGACTGTGATGAGAGAGACCCTCATTCATTCAACAGATATTTACCGAGGACCCACTAGGTGCCAGGTGCTGTGCTGGGGAGCTAAGGATACAGTGATAACAAGGTTGATGTGGTTCCTGAATTCATGGAGCTCATATTCTTAAGAGGGGGACAAAATTAGCACTGTGGTGTGTACAGAGTGCTAAACAACACAAAGAAGAGAACATAAACTCGGCTTTGGGGTAGGGACTGAGGATGGTGGGGATGATGCAAAGTTTTAAGGTGAGTAGAAATTAATCAGAGGGATCAGAGGTGGGAGTGCAAAGATACATGGACACAAAACAGCACCCCGTGTTCAGGGCTCTGGAGGGGCTCAGCACTGGGGAGCAGGAATTGTGAAAACAGGCAGGGAAGGAAGCAATGGGTTAAGGGATGATGTGGGTGGATGCCTACCTCAACCAGCAGGTTTAGGAACCTGGGCTTTTTCCTGCAGGCTCTGGTAGCCCAGAAGTATTCATAAAGGGCAGTGGCGGCTGCTGTGCCAGGCTGGCCCAAACAGGGGACAGCGTGGTTCCTATTCTTGGCTGCACTCTCCTTGTGCTCTCGTGTTTGCCCGCTGGGCTCTGTCAGTTCCACCACCCTGAAGAGCCCCAGGGATCATCTGGGGGCAACTCTATGCCAGCGGCCAGCAGGAGGGTTCAGGCTGAATACTCCACGACACTCCAGCCCCTGGAGCTGGGAGAGAGGATGGCTCTGGAGGGAGAGTGTTAGGGGTGAGGATAAGAAGCCCCTGCCCCCTGAAAGAAGGGCCCGTGTTTTCCTAGGGCTCCCTAGGGAAATAAGGAGCGCTTTGATCCCTGCTAACGGTACAGTCTCAACATGCAGTCCCCAGGATATGTAACAGCTCTTTGCCACAGTCATAGGCAAATAAAGGCAGCAGAATAAGTCACTCTGGGCTATTTGACACAAACTCTGAAATGATTTTGACTAGGTAGCTGCCTTTTTAAGACTGTGAGATGTCAGTGACTCATTATTTTTATACTCTCAATACTCAGCATGGGGACTTCCGTGGTGGTTCAGTGGTTAGGACTCTGCACTTTCACAGCAGGGGGCCCAGGTTCAACCCCAGCTCAGGGAACTAAGATCCCGCATGCTGCAATCAAAAAAATAGGGGAAAAAAAACAACTCAGGACAGAGCCGAGCGAATGATTAAATCAGACTTTACAGTTAAGTACTGATATTATGTACTTATCTCTTGTGTCATCTGCTATGGCCCAGCTTTCCTGCACTAAACAGCTGGGCTGGACTTTCCTCCTAGAATACCTCTGAACAGCCCTGAAACTCTTGAGTCCTTAAACCCAGATCTCTTCCACTAGGAAAACATCAGGTTGTGAAAGGGAATAGTTCTGGCCCCTGTATTCTTAAACCCTTGATTACTCTCCCAATGAAGTAAAAATGTGCCTGCCAGGGAATGATGCTGCAGAGCTCTGACAGCTCAGTGTGTGTGCTGAGTCCCTGAAGAAAGAGGGCTCTTAAGAAGTGCCTCGTGGAATTTCCCAGAATTTACAAGTTCTAGCACTGTCCTACCCTCATTTCTATGGATGCTCCACACTGCATCTCCTTTCGACAGCAGTTACAAAAACCACAGTCCTGAAAGGCCTGGATGTTAATGGACACAAAACTAAGGTCTCTGGCTGATAATAGAGATGAGGGCCCAGGGGGGAGGTTAGACAGGTGGTTTCTTGAGCTAGACTGACCATCCATCACCCAGGAACCCCACGCCACGGCAGCAAGATGATGATGCAAGCTTAGAAATCTGCAGAAGGTGAATGAAAACGGGAATCCCCCAGCAGGGCAGGATGAAGCAGCATGCCCTGAACTGATCCCAAATCGGGGCACGTGAGCTCTCTACACCATGAAATCAACTGTCCTCGGATCTCCCAGCAGCAAGTGTCAACTCTGCCTGGCCTGCCCACCCCCCACCCCCAGCCCCATTCGGACTGAGAAGCACACAGGGCAACGGTGGCAGTGAAGGCTAGGTGGGACCACTCTCCTGGGGAGGTGGGGCGGCTCCGGAAGTGAAGGCTGGGCTGGGTTAGCTTTTTTGGAGGGTCTTTGGTTGAACTCAGCAGGCAAGCAGAGTCTCCTCTGGAGAGAAGATGGCGAGGCTGGCCAGGAAGGACGTTCCCCGGGTCCCAGAGCATGCCCACGTCCAGGCCCCTCAGATCCCCGCCGCCAGCCCCGGGAGTCTTGGTAGGATTCCCGGAATGCGGACCCGGGCACCGACGGCCGCCCAGAGCCGCTTCCGACTCCGCTGTCCCGGGCCGACGACCCGCCGTGCCCGCGGAGTTGTGGCCCCCCAGCTCGGCTTCGGCCAGGACTCGGGGTCGGCGGCTGCCACCCGGGCCCGGGCCGCGCCTACCTGTGCCCGCGGCTCGGCTCCTCCTCGCTGGCGCTGCCCCAGCCCGGACTGAGGTACCGAGCCGGGTCCCCGGCGCCCCGCGCCTCCGCCCCCTCCTCCTCGTCCTCCGGCTCCTCCACGTCCTCGGCCTCCTGGATGGCGACGCGGATCTGCACCGCGGTCTCGGGCCCTGGCAGAGTCTCCTCGCCGCGCTGGGCCATGGCTCGCGGGCCGGCCGGGACTGCGGCGCGGCCGGATCCCGGCGCCGCCGACAGGCCGAGCCAGCCGGGCGGCGGCTAATGCGACGAGGGGCGGGGGCGGCGCGAGCGCTCGGCCGGGGAAGGACGGGGGTCGCGGCGCCCCGCCCCGCGCCGCAGCCGCCACCCCGTGCGCCCGCGCAGGCGGGGCCGCGCAGGGGGAGGCACGCTCCTCTGCTGTCCTCCCGCAGGGGGCTGTCCGGGACCGGTCCGCAGACCCCCGATCCTCACTGTGCGCGCCGGCGGCTGGCGCGGCCCAAGCCCGCGAGGACGTGCCGGGGCTCCCTCCTCCCGCCCGCTCCTTTCCAGGCTGCCCGGAGGAGGGGAGGGGCGCGGCACATCTGACTTCACAGTTTGTGGGTGAATCTGAGGGTGGCAGGCACAGAGAGGAGCTTAAGGGGCTGCTGTGCTTGCTGCGCGTCACCCCGTCTGCCTCGCACAGACGACTGAAGTCTCCACCTTAGGTCTCTTTGGCATAACTACCCTACACTGTGCGTCCTGTGAAGTCAGGGACTTGGCTCTGGCGGTGCTCCGGTGCAGTGGTGCCCGGAGTGTGGTTCACAGACTAACACCTTGAGCTTTACCTGATTAGGAAGCTATCAGCATGATTCAGAATTTTGTGTTTTACCAAGCCCTCCAAGTGACGTTGAAATTCACTAAAGTTTGAAATCCACTGCCCTATATATGCCTCTTAGAATATGCCCTGCACATGGCTAGTAAGCATCCAAATATTTGTTGAATGAATAAATGAAGCTATTGAAATGCCAGTATGGTCGAAACCCTGCCACTTTTTCACCTTTAGCTTACACTGAATTTTATCTCCACCCTTCAAATGTGACCCAGAATCTAGGGACGGGGCCATAGCTATGCATAAAACTTCAATCTGCTGTCACAAAGCTCTTGATTGAGTGACTTACGCATAATCTGTTGTGTTAATTTGCCACAGTAGGGCTTCAAAAGAATACCTTTTGACTCACTAAATGGGGGCTTGGAAAGCAGCATCCTTGAAAAAGAACACCATGCAGGAGGCTCTTGGCATCTGAGCTGGGCCAGGAGAGACCTGGGGCTTCCCTGTGGTCCAGCTGGTAAAGAATCTGCCAGAAATGCGGGAGACCTGGGTTTGATCCCTGGCTTGGGAAGATCCCTGGAGAAGGGAAAGGTTACCCACTTCAGGCTACCCAGTATTCTGGCCTGGAGAATTCCGTGGACTACTTTGCAGCTTTCACTTTCAGGAGAGACCCAGGGGTGCAATAGAACAGCTGCTCAAGATCTGACTGGAATCTGCATCCCTTTCTTTTTCAGATCTCTCTTTTAAATTTTATTTTTTTAAACTTTTTATTCTGTATTGGGGTATAGCTGATTAACAATGTTGTGAGTTTCAGGTGAGCAGCAAAGGGACTCAGCCATACATATACATGTATCCATTCTCCCCCAAACTCTCCTCCCATCCAGGCTGCCACATAATATTGAGGAGAGTTCCCTGTGCTATACAGTAGGTAGATCCTTGTTGGTCATCCATTTTAAATATAGCAGTGTGTACAGGCAACCATAAATACATTCTCTGAGAGTCTGTTTCTATTTTGGAGGTAAATTCATTCATATCATTTCTTTGTAGATACCACATATAAGGGGCATCATATGCTATTTCTCCTCTCTCTGACTTGTTTCACTCAGTATGACAATGTCTGTTGTTGTTCAGTTGCCCAGTCGTGTCCGACTCTTTGCAACCCCATAGACTGCAGCACGCCAGGCCTCCTTGTCCCTCACCATCTCCCGAAGTTTGCCCAAGTTCATGTCCATTCCATCTGTGATGCCATCCAACCATCCTTTCCTCTGACGCCCTCTTCTTCCGCCCTCGATCTTTCCCAGTATCAGGGAATTTTCCAATGAGTCAACTGTTCACATCAGATGACCAAAATGCTTGGAGCTTCAGCTTCAACATTATCAGTTCTTCCAATGAGTATTCAGTGTTGACTTCTGAGGATTGACTGGTTTGATCTCCTTGCTGATGATGTCTAGGTCCATCCATGTTGCTGCAAATGACTTTATTTTGTTCTTTTTAATGGCTTTTTAATGTTCTTTTAATTCCTTTGTGAGGCTTCCCTGGTGGCTGAGTGATAAAGAATCTGCCTGCCAATGCTGGAGACCTAGATTCAATCCCTGGTCCAGAAGATTCCCTGGAAAAGGAAATGGCAACCCATTCCAGTATTCTTGCCTGGAGAATCCCGTGGACAGAGTATACCACATGTTCTTTGTCCAATCCTCTGTTGATGGACATGTAGGTTGTTTCCAGGTCTTGGCTGCTGTAAATAGTGCTGCAGTGATACATGGGGTGCATGTATCCTTTCAGATCTCTCTTTTGAAAAAAGAGGTCCTAGAATGAGTAAGTGAAAGAAGAGGGAGACCCTTGGTGTTCTGCTCCAGAACAGCTCACAGCCTGCAGTCTGAGCTACTGGAAGCGGCAAAAAGTTCAGAGGATCTTTCTCCTACTCAGCTGTGCATCCCTTCAGGGCTACAGTGGTTATAGGACCTCTGCACACCTGGTACACAACCGCAATGGAGAGCAAGAGGAAAGAGATTTGTAAGCCGCTCCACACATCCTGATCTGATAACTTTAGTTCCTAAATTCACAAAACAATATGCATCTTCTCATTTGAACTGTTCTGTTTGGCAAAGACTTCAGGGATTATTGTCCTTACCCATGATAATGGCTTCATTGGTACCAGGTTTTAATTTATGTAGAATTTATGCATACATTATATCAGGGTTTCCAATTGCCTGATCATAAGAGTCCCCTGGGGACTGCTCTGAAAATGCCAATTCCTAGTCCCTTATAATTTGAAAACTGGCAGCTGGTAAGTATATTTGATCCTCAGAAGTGTTTTATTTGGTTGGAGTTTTGAAAAAATGAATAGAATTTATATGCTCTTGAGTGTGTGTGTGTTAATCAGTCATGTCTGATGACTAACTAAGCTCAGTCTCTGTTCATGGAATCCTCTAGGCAAAAATACTGAAGTGGGTAGTCATTCCCTTCTCCAGGGGATCTTCCCTACCCAGGGATCAAACCTGGGTCTCCTGCATTGCAGGCAGATTCTTTACTGTCTGAGCCACCAGGGAAGCCCTTAGATCCAAATTGTCTACCTATGCTGATTCTGGTATTTTTAATTTCTGACTCTGCGTAAAGGAATTTTGGATTTAGAAAGGATGTAAGACGCCGTCCAGCCCTGAGTTCTTCCTGTTCTGCTCTGGGTACTGCAAGAGTACAAACCTTTCTGCCAGGCTCCCACTGAGAGAATCAAATGCAAAACTTGCATGAAATTTTTAAGGCAACTTCACGTTTGATTTGATTAATCCTACCCACACACCTCATCATCTTGTGTCACTGATGAAGGAACCAGGCCTTTTAAAGGGCCCCTTCTGGTTTCCAGCTTCTTCCTTCACAGGGCTGTGGCCAGGGAGTGAAGCCAGTTCCACCCTGGCCTGTGTTTAGCATCATTGCTGGCTGTTTGCATCAGTATTGAGATGATTAGCAAAGTCTCCTTCAACAAAATCATGACCTCAGCTCACAGTTGGCACCATTCCCTTCTCCTGGAATCTTGAAAGCTCATTTTTATAGTAAACTCAAACTGGGACATAGCTTTTTCCCATAGTTTCTGAGGATAAAACAGAAGGAAAAACACTGAGAAGGCATAGGGATGGCCTGAGGTTAAATTAAAGCAAAAACTTAACTCTGAAAGACCCTCCCAATAACTGTTAGGTGCTGGAGGCATTTTATTTACTTATTTAATCATTTGTTTAAGCATGTAACAAATACCAGGCCCTGTGCTGGCCTCAATTTTGTAAAGTGACTAAGACATGATCCATGAATAGCAGAAGATGGAGGAAGCCTGGAAAAGACAGCCTTCAATAACAAGAATGTGTCCACTGCAATAAACGTAGCAGAAACCTGAACAAAGAGGCACAGCCTATAAAAACATCACCAAGGATGTCTTGACACTTACTAGAAAAGCAGCAGAGTGTAGTGGGAAAAGTACTTGCTCTGCTCTCAAATAGACCTGGGGTCAGACACCAGCCTTGCCACATCTTAGCTACATAAACCTCCTGCTGCTGTTTTCACACCTGCAAAATGGTCTGAATGATCCTTATCTCATCAAGCGAGAGATACAGATTAAATCAGGGTTTTTGTGGAAAATGCCTAGCACAGCACTTGGCTCAGATGAGATGCTCAGTGTATGCTGGTATACACTGTGATATGGCCTTCCAAGTTCCTTCATTCAAGGAAACTCTTAGCCTGTGTGGGAAACACAAACGTTCCAGTTACTGCATATATATCTTCCTCCATTGTAAATCAATAAGTTGGTATTTTTTGTCTAAATGCAACAATCTTTATAAATTGAGGTAGCCTTTTAGAGCCAACTTGATTCTGAATATACTGACAAAACAGAACCTCTCTGGGCAGGAAATCAGGATCTTTCTATAGTTCATTTCTGGCTTCAGTAAGAATTAAGACATTCATCCACAGATATGAGGTGTTTTAAGAGCCTTTTCCATCAATATACTTCGTTTATTAAATAATATAAATCCCCAATAGCCACCTAACTAGAAATCATATTTCCCAGAATGCTTTGTATATTGTCCTTATCATGTGACTAAACTCTGGCCAATGAGATGGGAGTAAAATGCTTTCTGGGTTGCGCCTTCTAGAAATGTAAATGTGCCTCCTTGGACTTTTTTCTGTGTGCATTGACTGGAGCAACCACCTTGGCTTCAAGGATGGAAACCACATGTTAAAGATGGCAGAGACAAATCCTAGACTGATTTAGTGAATCATTTATCTGGACCATCATTTGAGAAGGAAAGGAAACTCAGACTTTGCTTAACCCTGTATTTTGAGATAGCTTTGTTGAAGCAGCTTAGTCTGTATCCTAACCAATACCTGAGGGTTTACTGAGATTGAATGAAATAATCTATGGATGCAACTAGCTTAGAATTCAGGATATAGCAGTCATTCAATAAATTGATGTTAAGTTTTAATTTTAAACATTTGACCATTCAGTAACGTTTGTTGCATGACAAAAGTATATAGATTATGTGGTAAGAATGAAGCAGAATTCAAAAAAGGATAGAATACGATCTCTTTCTGGGAACTCATATTATATTGGGGCACTTGAGTTACTTATTCCTGCTCCTAATCCCTTTGTTTCCCAGGTGGCCCTAGTGGTAAAGAACCTGCCTGCCAGTGCAAGAGGCATAAGAGACACGGGGTCCATCCCTGGGTCAGGAAGATCCCCTGGAGGAGGGCATGGCAACCCGCTGCAGAATTCTTGTCTGGAGAATCCCATGGACCGAGGAGCCAGGCGGAGCTACAGTTCATAGGGTCACAAAGAGTCGGACATGACTGAGGCGACTTAGCATGCACAATCCCTTTGCAAGAATAGCATCACCAGCATTACTAGTGGAAGTCCAGTCATTTTTGCACATGGCAAAAACAGTGGGGGCTTCCAAGGCTCTCAGATACTGTCTCCTACTCCCTTAAGTTTGAGGTTCCCTCTCCCCAGAAGAGCCACACCCCAAGCCTGGGTCCCACTATTTCAAAGTAACACATTGCTATTTTAACATGAATTTCTTTGTGGCATATTATCAAATTGTTTTGGCACAACTTCAGAGAGATAGTGTTTAAACTTTGCCTGCCATTATGCATTGTAGAAGACTAGTCTATCAAACTGCTGGGGAGTATGATACATTAAAAATAGATGGATTTTATTTGGGCTGGGAGGGAAGTGAGAAGAGGGCTAGTTCTAGGAGAGTATTCAGAAATGTCAGGGGTAAAGGTGATTGGCAGAAGTGCCAAAAAGCACAAGCAGAGATATTCAATTAGGGAAAGTCTGAAGAACCAGAACAAAGCTGGATCACTCAGAGCAATAGAGTCAGTTGTGTTCTCTGATCAGAAAGATGAGCGCATCCCCAGTCCTCCAGTTCCTAGGAAGACACACAGCAGTGAAAGCTGCACCCTGATTGGGGTGGGAACCTTATTGGGTCTAAGATTCTGGTACATTAGTATCACCTAGGGAGCTCTTCAAAAGTCTGATGCCCAAGTTGTACCTCCCTCAATTAAGTTCTGGGGGTGAGAGTCAGGCATCAAAATCCCCCAAAACTCTCAATGTGATTCTAATGTGTGGCAAAGGATAAGAACCTCTGTGTCAGATTCAAGTTCACATTCCTTCCCAGGCCTCTCTTAAAAGATCTGGAGACTGGCTACTGGCTCACCTGATTTCCAGGTGTGAGTAAAGAGCCCAGTTCAATCCCAGCAGTTTCATAGAGTTAACTGAGAAACTAGATGACTCAAAGGTGAATTACCATCTCTCAGCAGAAGCGGACTTCTGACCAGGTTGCTGCAAGCAGTTGTGTAGGTTGTACACAGCACAAGGATGCTTGGTAAAGGGTAGGGAGGGACTGAAACTCCAGCTTAAACTCTGCTCACCAAGCTGTTGCCCTGGCCTTGGACTTGATACCGCTAGAAGAGGAAAAGGTGCCCGTTTTTAAGGCTCACAAAGGAGCTGAAGGGCTAATAGTGTCTATGTTTCAGGCCTGCCTGAGGTAGAGGCACAGGGATATCCAAGAACCTTCTGTGTTGGGATTACCTGCAATTTTACTAGAACACAAGTTCCTGGACCTTTATCCCAGATCTAATGAATCAGATGTTTGAACAGGGCTGAGAAATCTGTTTTTTAAACAATATCCTGAGTGGATTCCATCAAGCTGAAGTTGGTGACCACAGGTGAGTGTATGGCATGGTCTTTCAATAAAAATAAATTGAGTACCTTCTACATGCCAGGTCTGTGCCACCTTTCAAGGATACAAGAGAAAGTAAGATCCTGTCTCTTTTCAAGCATCCTGATTCAGTGGGAGACACAGACAAAAGTGTGGGTCCCAGGGGGAGCCCAAGCTATGAGTTCTGCTGGGGCTCATGTGGATCCGGCACATTCAGAGAACCAGCCAGCAGACTCAAAAATCTCTACAAGAGGAAGCTCCTCCCAGGAGAAGAGTCATCCCAGGGACATAGGAGCCAGGCACCACCAGCCTGTCCCACTAACAAAGGTGCCACTGTCTGAAAGGAAGAGTGATTTGCAGACCACTCAGCGTCTGATGTGTGTTTGCTTATGGGCCAAAGCCCTGCTACCAAACCCCTGTTGATGCTCTGTGGATAATATATAACCACATTCAAGTTCCATGGAAAACTGGGGGGCCAGTGTATTACAATGGGAAGAGCTGTTTTCTTATAACCAATATAAACTATTTGGGCAGAAGGAAAATGACTGTGGAACCCTACTGGTTGAACATACCCACAAAGGGGGAGGCATTCTTTGCTGCTTGCCAGAACAACATTTCACAGCTTTGGGACCTCCTGTGCCCCTCCTCAGCTGCAGGACGGAGCCTGTGGTGCCTGGTAGACACAGCTGTGTGCAGGGGAGGGGGCACTGTGTAGCTGAGAAACACTGGGCAGCAGAGGAAGGAGGACCTACAACAACCAGGTGATGACTAGGTACTCACCTGTGAACACATGTGAGCCCCACCCCCACCCAGGGAATTCCCACTGATTCTTGGGTGTGTTTGGGGTGGGGCAGGAATGAGGATCCATATTAATGGCACTAGTGAGTGAGAAAGGGCAGGTGGAAGGAGCCCCCAAATCATGGGTAACAGATACAGAAGATGGGGCTTTCCTTCATTATCACCCCTTTTGCAGAAGGAACTTAATGCCCAGTCAGAGTGACTTCTCATTTGTAGCCCAGATCAAGCACTCCAGGATCCCTGAGGCTGAAAGCTCTAGCACATCCTGGCCCCTGCCCGCCTTCCCACCCTTATCTCCTGTCACCCTGGCCCTAGGTCTCTGCTCCAACCACGTGGAGCTTCTCTCAGTTTACCTTAAGCCACCAACACTCTCTTGAGCTTCAGGTGCTTGAAATGCTAATTTGGCACCCCCCATCTCCCACTACAGGCCAGTTCCTACTAACCTGTCAGCCAAAATGTCACTCACTCAGATGGACCTTTCTGGAGTCACCAGCTCAGGGTCTAGGACATGAAATGCAATCCATAAACTCAGCAGAAAAAAAAAAAGACGCTTGCTCCTTGGAAGAAAAGCTACAACAAACCTAGACAGTGTATTAAAAAGCAGAGACATCACTTTTCCAACAAAGGTCTCTATAGTCAAAGCTAGGGTTTTTCCAGTAGTCATGTACAGGTGTAAGAGTTGGACCATAAAGAAGGCTGAGGGCCAAAAAATTGATGCTTTCAAATTGTAATGCTGGATAAGGCTCCTGAGAGTCCCTTGGGATAGCAAGAGATCAAATCAGTCAGTCCTAAAGACAACAGAGGATGGGAATGGCTGGATGGCATCACTGACTCGATGGATGTGAGTCTGAGTGAGCTCTGAGAGTTGGTGATGGACAGGGAGGCCTGGCGTGCTGCGATTCATGGGGTCGCAAAGAGTTGGACACGACTGAGCGACTGAACTGAACTGAACTGAACTGAAAGGAAATCAACCATGAATGTTCATTGGAAGGGCTGATGCTAAAGCTGAAGCTCCAATACTTTGGCCACCTGATGTGAAGAGCTGACTTGTTGGAAAAGACCCTGATAGAACATAGAAGGCAGGAGGAAAAGGGGGCCACAGAGGATGAGATGGTTGGATAGCATCACCAACTCAATGGACATGAATTTGAGTAGACTCCAGGAGACAGTGAAGGACAGGGAAGCCTGGTGCGCTGCAGTCCGTGGGGTCACCAAGAATTGGACCTGACTTAGAGACCGAATGACGACATAAACTCAGATGTGGAAAAAGTATAGCTCTTTGGGTGGCTGGAAACTGAATCTCAGTTTCAGTTTGCGCTTTTCTTGTAACTTGGATTTGGATCAAAATTCCACACTGTCATCTGGTCACCAGTTGTCTGTTTCCCCAGGAATCGATCTACCAAGATCATCCTCAGTCAGAAGCTCTCTTGGCTGCCTCTAGGTCAAGTTTGCTGCTGCAAGGCCCAAACTGGAGCATGGGGATCTTTGCTGGGTTTGGCATGATTTGGTGTGCCTACAATTAACACCCCTGACACACACCCATTTTCTTCCTTTCTCCTCTTGCTTTCATCCTAGAGGAATCATTTTCTAGTTCCCAGAGAAGTTACTCTTATCTCAAATCGTATTCAACTCAAAGGTTGCTAACTTCTTCCCCAATACTTTTTATTCTTCTCATAGATACAGAAAGGTTGAAAGAATAAGAAAAAGTGATCATCCTTATAAACTCCACAGAATTAAAAGATTGTTGATGTTTTGCCGTTATTACATCCTGAACTCTAAGTACTCCAGACTATGTTTTCTAAAAACAAAGTCATTTGTCTTCATAACCACAACTCCATCACACCCAACAAAATTATCAATATTTCCACAAAATCATCTAATATCTACTCTGTATTCAAATTATTCCCAAATGTTTCATTCCAATAATTTTTATGCTTAGAAACAAAAACCAGAGTCGGAGTCACACATTCTTAACCTTATACTATTCTAGAATATAGTTTTAATCTAGCAAACTTTCTCTGCCTTTTTATATTGTGGCTGTTGTTGTTTTTTGAAATTGACTTGTTTGAAGGTTTTACGTCAGTTAACCTGAAAGACTAAGGCTTTTGTAAACCAAAGTCAAAGAACTCTGCTCCAAAGTTTCCCTAAGACAAGTGTAGCCAACTGTCATGGTTTACTCAGGACTGAGGGTTTTCTCTGACCCCAGAACTTTTCTGCCCAAATCAAGAATGTTCTGCGCAAACCAGGATGAGCTGATAACCCTAGAGGCAAGGAGGCACAGACTTGGATGTTTACTTTAATGGTTATAAGGTTCAAGCTAAATCTCTAAAAATAATAATAATCCAGGGACTTCCCTGGTGGTTCAGTGGTTAAGATTTAAGACTGTGCTTCTAATGCAGGGGGTAGTTTCGATCCCTGGGGAAATGAAGATCCCGCATGCTGTGTGGCACAACCAAATAAAATAAAGGCTCAGAGGGTAAAGCATCTGCCTGTGATGCAGAGGACCCAGGTTTGATCCCTGGGTTGGGAAGATCCCCTGGAGAAGGAAATGGCAACCCACTCCAGTATTCTTGCCTGGAGAATCCCATGGACAGAGGAGCCTGGTGGCCTACAGTCCATGGGGTCGCAAAGAGTTGGACATGACTGAGCGACTACACCTACCCACCTACTCTTAAAAAACAATAATCCAATATTATGCAGCCACACTTGACTGATAAATGGTTTGATAAGCATCCTACGCTTATGCTTTTGCAAAACTCATCATGTTTTTGACTCTGCTTCATGTCTGATTTTTCAATGGACAGTAAACTCCCTGAAGGCAGGGACTTGCAAGTCTTTCTCACTACTCTAACCTCACTGTATTCCCATAGTTCAGGTAAATAGCAAGTTTTATTAACTGTTTGTTGAATGAAGGAATAAGTTAATGATGTCAATACTTCACAATTAAATATAGAAAGCAGAATTCAGCATATATTTTCTGAATGCCCAGCAAAGACAATTTTAACCAGTATTTAAGACTGCAGCCCTGGTTGGTAGATTATGTTGCCTGCACGGAGATCTGGAAAAGCATCCCATGCAATCATCCTAGTCTTCCAGGTAAGATTCTGGACGTTTAAATAATCTTCAACATCAGATGCAGATCTTAGCCTCTAAGACCTCAGAGGCTTCAGGCAGTGAGGGTACAGATAAAAATAGGGGGTATTAGGGAATCTGGAGACACTTAACCCAATGCTAAGCAGCACTGGCCCACGTACGAGGGTCCTAAGGAGATTAGTAACACTGCAAGAAAATTAAACTAAATCAAGTAGAAATTAAAATAGTTCTACTCAGTCCTTGTCCCTTTCTCCAGAGTTGAACGCCTCAGGGCCATTAAATGATTGGTCTCTGATTGGCCAAGAAGGAGGGGATAGGGTTAGGAGGGCAGTTGAAAGGTGGTATAATCCTGGACCTGGTCTGAGCGTCAGATGGACTCAAAGTCATGTCTGGCCTTTGGGAAAATCTGGGTTGAAGATTTGGTGACAGACTTGAAGTAGCACTGGGTCAGTTGGAGGCTGATCTGAAGTAGAATCTTGAAGGCACAGCTCCCTGGACTGGCAAGTCCAAATGAGAGGTAACACATCTCAATGTATGCTCTCTCACTCCTTTCTCCGTTTCCAGAGGAACATCCGGGTGGGACCCAGGCTAAGTCATAAAGGGATGAATTAGTGGCAAGAATTGAGGGGCCCTATGAAGTATCAATTAAAGACTGATAGACAAGAGTACTTGAAAGAGGACTTCCTAACTGTGAAGGAATTATGAAATGCATGATGAGATTGGTTTTTTAAGCATCAACGGAGTACTTTTCATGTGTCCGTCACACTAAAGTGGGGGACAGAAGTATTAAGACACCAAAGTACAGTAAAGAAGACAAAGGGAATGACCATTTAAGAGCAAATACTGTTTTCTGTGCAAATGACCTTACTGAATCCTTGTAGAAATTTCAATGAAGCCTTTTTCAGGGAAACTGAGTTTTAGAAAAGTGGCTTTTTCTAAATGTCATATGGCTGGGATGCGACGGACGTGAAGAGTTATGCTATCTGACTTCAAGTCTACACTTTTCCCATTATACTACCCTGCTATCTTTTGGAGATGCAATGGGACTAAGGTCTAAACAGCCTTAGAAATGGGGAAATTATTAAATCTGGGGGAAGAGGATCATCATGGCTGCCATGCTATTCGAAGGGCACTGGAAAGACTTTTATCTCCCCAATTTTCTCTACTACACTCAGCACACTGCCTGAAATTCTGACATGCATTGCTTTGAGATGAATATTGGGGTCATGGTGCTCAGAGTCATTCGGAATGGACTAGTCCGATCCAGAGGTCTAGGGTGAGGTGCTCTGTATTCCTCCTCTCTGTCACCTCTATTCTGATATGTTCCAGATGCTCCAGCAGCGCCATTTCCCAATGTTAGCTGTGAATTCGGAGCACTGTTTTCTCTTCTCTTTGGTGACATTGTCCTTTGCCCTCGAGGGAGGGGGAGGGGTGCAAATAGCCTGGAGGGTGGCCAGATTATTCCATTTTGCAATCTCCAGCCACAGCTGCTAAAGAAAACTTATATTGTGTTTTCATTCAGTGGGGAAAACATGTTTTGTTTTGCACTCTTGCGTAACCATGAAACATCTGGGGTAACTTAGCTTAAAACTTCCCTCCAGTGTCACATTTGGGCTAAATGATATAGAAAAAATGTTCACCTTGAAATGTAAGCTATAACAGTATAATAAGTCATTATTACACGTGTTTGGATGCAACCCAGTAGGGAGTCATCCAGGAATTAACAGCCAGGGCCCTCTAAAATAAAGCCCTGCCTTCATGCTATGTCACATCGGCCCCTGTAAATAAATGTTGTTATTGTTCAGTCGCTCAGTTGTGTCCAACTCTTTGCGATCCCATGGACTGCAGCACATCAGGCTTCCCCGTCCTTCACCATCTCCCAGACCTTGCTTAAACTCATATCCATTGAGTCGGTGAAGCCATCTCATCCTCCGTCGTCCCCTTCTCCTCCAGAAAATGGGTATTTGGGCACTCAAAAGTGAAAACACTCAAGAGAGCTTAGAAAGGACACTTCAGTGCTTTCAAATGGTGGTTCTCAAACGTGAGTGGGCATCAGAGTCACCGGGAAGACCTGTTAAAACTCAGGCTGGCTCCCATCTCCTGGGGGTTTCTGATTCAGCATCTCAGAGAATTTGCATTTCTGATCAGTTTCCAGGTGAGACTGAGGCTACTGGTCTGGGGACCGTATTTTAAGAATCTTAGTTTTAAACCTTGGAGAAGGCAATGGCACCCCACTCCAGTACTCTTGCCTGGAAAATCCCATGGACGGAGGAGCCTGGTAGGCTGCAGTCCATGGGGTCGCTAAGAGTCGGACATGACTAAGCGACTTCACTTTCACTTTTCACTTTCATGCATTGGAGAAGGCAATGGCACTCCATTCCACTATTCTTGCCTGGAGAATCCCAGGGAAGGGGGAGCCTGGTGGGCTGCCGTCTACGGGGTCGCACAGAGTCGGACACAGCTGAAGTGACACAGCAGCAGCAGTTTTGAACCTTGGTCAGCCTGAGTCAGGAGTTGAATGCAATACAAAGACTGGTAAAAGTCGCACACACTGGCAACGCCCAGTTTCATGCTCTGTTTTGTTTTTACAAATGGGTACGAATTGGTGACAAAATGAGATGATGACACTTAGTCATTGATGGTGAGAGGCCCTTTGGTACAGACTTTCTAAAAAACTAATTGGCGGTAAATAAATACTTACAAGTATTGAACTAGTAATCCCACTTCTAGGTATCTCTAAGGAACTCATCAAAAATGTATGCAAAGACTAAGGTATAGGAATATTTGCTGCAGTTTATAAAAAGTGGTAGGGACTTGAAAATCACACAAATACCCAATATTTCATAAGTTACAGTAATATCCATACAATGGAGTATTATCAAAGGAAATTTTTTTAATGATGAGAGGAAAGGCTTGTGATATACTATTAAATGAAAGCTCAAAGCACATAGCTACATATATAGTACATCAAATACAAAATTCATATATAGTGCTGTAAATAGTATATCAAGTAAGAAAATGCACTGAAATGTTAATAGTCATGAATTCTGGATTGCATTACATTTGCACAATCGATATTAATCATTTCCTCCCTACTTGATCTTCTAAAACAACATGTCCTACCGATCGCCTCATCCTTCCAAATACAGAAGGGGAATTTTAGGCTGCCATATGTGTAGCAAGTGGCCCCACCCTTCCAGCGATAGGTGATTGGACCTGAGAAGTGATTGACCCAGGATGAACCTATCAGAGTCTTCAACACAAAACTGGACTACCAAATCCAGAAACGGTGGTTAGGAAGCTGCGGGATATATATGCAGACTCAGGACAGGTGACCCCCTCGGGCTGTGTGTCATTAGAGGCCGCTGATCTGTAGCTTTACTGGTTATCATCATCTACAAGTTCAGTAGCTAAGCAGCACATGCGCACACGCACACAAATCCTCTTTAAAAAGCATGGGTGGGGAAGGTTGTAAACATTAAACAGTAACACTTTTGCCCCTGATACGTTTCCAGCAACCTCCTTTTTATTTGACTGGAGCTAATTAGTGTGTGTGTGTGTGTGTGTTCAGTCACTCAGTCCTGTCTGACTCTTGGCGACCCCATGGACTGTAGCCTGCCAGGCTCTTCTGTCCATGGGATGTTCCAGACAAGAATACTGGAGTGGGTTGCCATGCCCTCCTCCCCGAGATCTTCCCTGGGTTGGGAAGATGGAAACGTAACAGAGACAAAAGTGTTACAGTTTAATGTTTATAACCTTTCCGCACCCACGCTTAGGCAGGGTCTTAAATTAACAGGTGACTTTTGTTTATTCTTGCCTATTTGTTTATTCTTAATCTCCTACACTCAATACATTGTCCCTTTAACAATAAGAAAATATTATTAAAATTAAAACACTGAGCTGCAGGTAGAAAAAAATTATTTACTGAAATGTTTCCTAGTTGAGGATACTCAGTCCCAAACCTTCCTATTTTTGACAGGCTGAGCTTTAGAAACTGAGAGATTGTCTTGGTTTCTTTTAGTTTGTTTCAAAATCCAGGGGACAGCTTATTAAGTTTGGAATGTGTCCAGGCAAAATTCTTCTATGCAGAGCAAAGCCCTGTCATTTCCCCCAGCAACTCTCTGAGGATTCCAACAGCAAAGACTGATGCTGAATCAAAGATGCAGGGCGTGGTTTTCCCCATTGATTTATAGACTTGAAAACTGGAGGGGTGAGTCATCAGCAAATTGAATTGGGACTGTTGCAGAGCATCCCACACTTTGTCATAAAAATCCTCCCGCAGTGTTGTGCTAACTCCATTGTGGTTTTTCATTTTTAGAAATGAGTGAATGCCAGATAGTTGGTTACCACTTTTTGGTGACACGTCAGATTTGCATGACGAAGAAGGCAATGGCACCCCACTCCAGTACTCTTGCCTGGAAAATCCCATGGATGGAGGAGCCTGGTAGGCTGCAGTCCATGGGTTCGCTAAGAGTCGGACACGATTGAGTGACTTCACTTTCACTTTTCGCTTTCATGCATTGGAGAAGGAAATGGCAACCCACTCCAGTGTTCTTGCCTGGAGAATCTCAGGGATGGGGAGCCTGGTGGGCTGCCGTCTTGGGGTCGCACAGAGTCGGACACGACTGAAGCGACTTAGCAGCAGCAGATTCGCGTGAAGTTGCATCAACTCCAAAGAGTAAAACAGCTCAGGACAGAACTATTCTGAATAAGCCTATTAGGTAATTCTTATCCCTCTCAAGGATAAGAAAGGATATCGTTTTATCCTGTTCCCCACTGGGAATCAAATTCGAACTAAAACATGATTGGAATTGGTTTAAAGAATTTTTAGAAATGCTATAAGGTCTTTAAAGGGAGGCCTGCTTCTGTCATGATTGATTTTATCCTCAGTTTGTTGAATCAGTGAAAAAACATTCACATTGTGCTACGAGGTTAACCCAGAGGATGAATACTTAGAAGTAACTTCCTGAGTGGTCTGGTTTAGGGATCCAGAATAGTGGTTAAGAAGCCTGGGAAGATGTTGGAGATCAAGTTGTGATACAGTTTAGAGTTTCCAAAAGTGTGTGTAGTCTAAAAGGATGAAAACATTGTCAAAAAGGAGAAAATTATTGTCACTTTAATAAAAGAGGAAATCTAGACCAGGGCAGTTCCATAATTAGAATCTAAGAGAGATGTCATGCCCATGAGGAGAGTAATTTTGATCTGAAACCGTGGTGTGGATCTATGCCTAGAGTGAAAGGGGACCTTATTTCTGAAGACATTTCCAAGGCTCTTGTAAGAGTCTGATTTCTTCTGCACATGGCCTCTCATCCTCCAGCAGGCCAGCCTGGGCTCATTCATATAGTGATATTAGGTTTCCAAGCACAGGAGGAAGACAAAGCTTGATACTCACGCATTTTCAAAACTTCAGTATGCATAACTTTTGCTAATGTCCTATTGGTGAAAGTGAGTCATATAGCCACGCCAGATTCAAGGAGTGGACAAATAAATTTTACCTCTTGATGATAGTAGAAGAATTTATGGTCACTTGAAAAATCTATTATAGGGTTGGTAAAGAAATAAACTGCTCCTTAGAACTTATGGACAAATTGTCATTTCCTAGGTGGTGGTAGCAAAAATACCTGAATGTCATTTAGTCCAGCTAAGGCACACTCTGTTTAGGGATACCCTGGGTTATGTTATCACACAGTCCAACATAACTTTTGAGGCCTTGAATAGAACCATCTTAGAACAATCCTGGAGGTGTTCTTGATGTCTGGAATCCGTCTGTTCTGAAACTATTAATAACAAGGCAGGGACAGCCTCCTAGAAATATCTGAAGACCCATCCTTACTCACACCAGTGGAAAGAGAACCTACTGTTTCTTCAAGGGCCGGGATTAAGATCCAGAAGGGACAAAGGGTAGATGGGTGAGTAGCCGTGATAGGGCAGGTTAGTAGTTTGAATGGAATCAGCAGGAAAAAAAGGATATGAAAGGTAAGCGTGCTCCCAGAGGGAAGTTACAAAAACATTTGTTTTTCAAAATTAATAATAAGCTGGAGTCATCTGTTACCTGGAGGAAAGTTTCGGGAACATTTAAAAGGACAGGTGGGAAAAAAATCTGATGGTCTCTTAAAGCAGTTTGAATTTTTATTAAAGATTATGAGTTAGGGAAAACTCTAATCTCTGCTCTGCCACTGATCAGTCAGTTAGCTGACCCCAGACAAATCACCTCGTTTAGTTTTCTCGTTGACAAGATGAGGGATTTTGGCTGGATGATTTTTCCAAAGTTCTTTTCAGCTCTGACATCTTCATGGAAGCTAGACAGAGAGGAATAGACATGTATGTCAAGGGAATCCACTTCAGACAGCATGGAACAGATATTGAGGAAGATCTAAAATCTCTAGAGGTTTAAAAACATGGTAGATCCCTATTATTCATACAACAAATATTAACTGAGAATCTACTGTATGCCAGACAGAGCAGTCAGTGAATGACAGCAGCCTGGTCCCACCTCTTTGGAGATTTCAGTATCATTTGGGCTTGATCAAATTATTTTAGAGACAAAGTCACATTTGTAAACATATCCAGCTTCATTTTTCCATCATTTCTGATAAGAAATTGGATGGGGTTTACCAGAAATGAAGAGACTGGATTGTTGAGAACATTTCAGGCTGGGGTTACATCAGATAACTTCCCTGATCTTTAGTTTCTTAATCTGCAAGATGAAAAGAGCAGACCGGATCATCCCTAAAGTCTCACTCAACTCCGAAGTTCTGATAACGACTGCCTAGCCTTTCTTAGGTGCTTTAGCTCAGCAACCCCATCTAGTGTCACTGTGTGACCTTATTTGAAAACCTTCAATAGTCCTATTGACTGATGAGAGGCCACTGAAGAGTCTGGACGTAACTGAAGACAGGCTTGAGAATCAAGATCTAAGGGGTACAGGGTTGATGGAAGTTACAGTTAACACCGACATAATGTTTATTCTGTGTTGGGCACTCTTCTCAGCAGTTGATGTTCATTTAATTTTCACAACAAGCCCATGATAAAGGTACTAATAACAGTCCTCCTTTACAGATAAGGAAACACGGTACAGAAAGGTCAAGCAACATGCCTGGTAAGCGGCCGTGCCAGGATTCAAGTCCCGATAGTGAACTACAAGGTCCATCCTCTTAACCACCGCACATCCCCGATTCTAGCTAAGAGTTACGCATTTCTTACCCTCTGTCAAGCACTGTTTCTGAAAGTTTTGCATATTGTAACTTACTTAACCCTCTCAACAAAAATAGGATGTCTGTACTAAAATCACAGTTTCTCAGACGAGAAGGGTGAGGCCCCGGGAGATGAAGTAACTTGTCTAAGCTCATATAGCTGATAAGTGGTGCAGCCTGCATCCAAGTTTCTGTATTCAGCCAGGATAGGTGCATTCAGGCTGCCGCCATCTTCCTGGAATTTTTCTCCTACTTTCTCAACATCACTGCTTCATTATTCTTGGCACAGAAAGGGAAGAGGCAAGCATCAAACACCAGACAGAGCTGGGGTCTTTCTGTTTGTTTGATTTTGTTTTGCCAGTTATCTCAAGAGCCAGTTCCAGAATACTCAGAAGTTGTTGATTAATAGATAACGCAGGCTTGTACAATTTTCTTGGTCTCTTCTGCTTCCTATTTTGGAGCAGTTTTGCTAGGTAAGTAATGAAGACATTAAACGCCACGGGAGTGTTAGAAGCTCTCCTTTAGGGATTCTACATCATGGCTCAAGTATTACTTTTCTGTAAATGTCTCCCAAGGCTACATCTCCATGCCTCACCACTCTTAATTGCCTGAGAAAGGCATCTGCTTTCCTGCTCCATTATTCTCTCAAATTCAACATTTATTAGCAGGTAACTTATAAGCATGCCAAGCACATCTGCAAACCCCTTAGACCTTTAGAACAGTGCTTGGCACATGCAAATACTAATGAAAGACAATCCTCACATTCAAGATGGAGACTAGTGGGGGGATACTGGTAAACAGTCATTTACAACAAAGTGATAAATGCTTTGGTGGGTTAAGCATGACATGCTTTGCTAGACGCAATGACATTTCATCCAGCCTTAAGGGAGAGTAAGAGTAAGGTCATGGTAGGTCTCTCGGACAACTG
Organism: Capra hircus; assembly: GCF_001704415.2. Classification (NCBI taxonomy): domain Eukaryota; kingdom Metazoa; phylum Chordata; class Mammalia; order Artiodactyla; family Bovidae; genus Capra; species Capra hircus. The sequence goes on along the minus strand of NC_030817.1, from coordinate 83,510,927 downwards.
ATTCCTAAAACTGAAATCACTATCTTTCTCCACAAACTGGCTCCTTCTTATTTTTACTAATTACACTGCTGTTTTTATGTACCCAGGCTTAAAAACTCAGTCATGGTGTACAAGTCTCTCCTTGCTCACCAATCCAGTGTCTAAATTAATCACTGTGTCCAATCAATTCTTCTTTCTTGTTGCCTCTGTTCTTTACCTTCCCCTAATCTAGTTCTGTCTTTTATCTTCTCAAGCCAAGACCATTATGGAAGTCTGTCATCTTAACCCTAGCCAATTCTCTCTCTTTTTTTTTGCGGGGCTGGGGAGGAGCAGTGCAGGCTGAAGCATGCTGGATCCTAGTTCCCCATCAGGGATTGAAGCCTCCTCTGCTACAGTGGAAGCCAATTTTCTCTGTCAGTTCTTTTCACACCATATTCCAGATTCATTTGCCTAACATACTTTCCCATTAAAAAATTGCAAAAGGTCATTCAGAGCTCAAAGGATAAGGATTAATCCCCTTGTTTTGGCAACATTCTGTTTCTAGCTTTCTCCTCCCACATTCTAGGAATCTCATTGTAAGAGCCTCTGCTTTCAATGTAATAGCGTCTGGGTGCAGTGCAGGAGACCCGGGTTCAATCCCTGGGTTGGGAAGACCCCCAACCCAGAGAAGGAGAAGGAAATGGCAACCCACTCCAGTACTCTTGCCTGGAAAATTCCATGGACTGAGGAGCCTGGTAGGCTACAGTCCATGGGGTCGCAAAGAGTAGGACACGACAGAGCGACTTCACTTTCACTTTCTTTCAACCCTTTTAGAGGAGATCCTCAACCTTTTTCCACCTGTGAGTGGTTTCATGGAAGACAATTTCCCACTAATGGGGGAGGTGGAGTAGGCTGGGGGTGGGGAGAAGCTATTGTTCAGGCTGTAATGCGAGCTGAAAGGAAGTAGCAGATGAATTTTGTTGAATTACCCGCTGCTGACCTCCTGCTGTGTGACACAGGCTCCTAACAGGCCACCCACTGGTAGTGATCTCCAGACCTGCGATTGGGAAACCCTGCTCTAGCCCATCCTTTTCTGCATTCATGCCAGTGTTGACTTTGTCTTTGCTTTCCATTTCTTTTTAAAACATATAACATATCTATATCCTATTTCGCCTCAAAGGGTCATTCGAGTTTTTCCTGTTCTGTGAAGCCTACTTTGAATTCACTGAATTTATTGTTTGTGTTGGTCATTTGGTAATTAGCATGTGTTGCTTTTCTCTTCAGTCAGCTTCACAAAGGCGTGACTTACACAACTGCAACTGTGTGTACCAATGTGACGTTCAATACATCATAATATAAAAGGCTTGCATAGCCCCCAAACACTTCCTTCTGCCCCTTTGAGGTAGTGTCCTCCCTGCCCCAGTCCTAGACAACCACCTACTTCCTTTCTATTAATACAGGTTTGTTTTTCTCTTTTCTAAACTTTCACATAAACAGAAATACTGAGTGTGTACTCTTTTTTGAGTCTGAATTTTTTCTCTCAGCAGGACAGAGGAGCCCAGCAGTCCATGGGGTCACAAGAGTCGGACACGAATTAGCGACTAAACCACCAACCACCATGTTTTCAAAATTCATTCATGGTGTTACATGTATGTTTGTTCATCTGCTTTTTTTCTTTGCTGAGAGAATTTCGTTGTTTGAATATAATACTATTTGTTTATCCATTTACCTGCTGATGAGCATTTGGGTTGCTTTCAGGTTTTGACTTTTAAGAATATTTGTGTAAAAGTCTTTGTGTGACTAGGTATTTTAATGTCTCTTGGACAGATACCAAGGAATGAAATTATGTGGTCAAATGATTTGGGTATGTTACTTTTATGAAAGTTTGCCAAACTGTTTTCCAAAGTGTTGTGACACTTCATGTTCGCAACAGCCATGTATGAGAATTTCACTTGCTCTTTCTCTCTCCAACCCTTGGTTACTCTAAATACTTTGCACTTCCATATTGTGAGTGGTATGGATTTTTTTTTTTTTTTTTTGGCTCTGCCATGTGACTTGTGGGATCTTAGTTCCCCAGGGACTGAACCCAGGCTTCCTACAATGGAAACATGGAGTGCTAATCACTTGACTGCCAGGGAATTCTTATGTAAGTGGTATGGATTTCTAAAATTTCATTCTCCATAATTACTTATTGCTACTATATAGAAATAGTGATTTTTGTACTTTGACTGTTAACTCACTTATTGGCTTAGGTAGCTTTCCGATAGATCCTATAGGCATTTCTATGTATATGATCGTGTCATCTATAGAAAGAAACAGATTTTTATCTTCCTTTTAAACATCTATGTATTTTCTTTCTTTTTATCTTTACTGAACTAATTAGGATCTTTAGCAGAATGTTAAACAGGAATATTGAAGAATGGATATCTTTGCCTTGTTCCTGATCTTAAGAATAAAGCTTTCAGCCCCTGAACATTAACTATGATATTATTAGTGTATACTTCACAGCTGCCATTCATCAGATTGAGAAATTAAGTTCCCTCCTATTCCTATCTTACTAAGAGGTGTCCTTTATTTTTTTTTTTAATCATGAATGGATGTTGAGGTCAAATATTCTTCTAAATCTAATGAGATGATATGATTCGTACCCTTTATTCTCTCAATGTGGTGAATTACATTCACTGATTTTTTTTTTTTTAAGTATTTATTTATTCAGTTGGCTGCTCTGGGTCTTAGTTGCAGCACACAGAATCTTCAATCTTCATTGTGGTATATGCAAACTCTTAGTTGTAATATATGGGATATAGTTCCCCAAGCAGGGATTGAACCTGGGCCCCCTGCACTGGGAGTCTTAGCCACTGGACTGCCAGGGAAGTCCTTACATTCATTGATTTTTTTAAATGTAAAGATAACCTTGCATTGCTGAGCTAAACTATACTTGGACATATTATATTAGTCTTATAATATATTGCAGGATATGTTTGCTAAAAGTTAAATATATTTGCATCTATTCCACAGGGGATGTTGGCCTGTAATTTCTTTTATTTATTTATTTTGCCTAGTTTTGGTAATAGAGTGATGAGTTAAACTCAAAACATGAAATCAAGTGTTTAACAGTCCATTTCTCTTGAAAGAGCTGTGTAACATTGGCATTTTTTCTTATGGGTTTGATAAAATTTATAAGTGAAGTCATCTGGGCCTAGACTTTTCTTTGTGAAAGGAAGGATAATTATAAATTCAATTTATTTAATAACTGTAAAGATAGTCAGATTTTCTGTTTCTTTTTGTGTCAGTTTTGATAGTCTGTTTTCAGTTCTAGAACTTTCATTTGGCCCTTTTTTTATAGCTTCCATTTATCTGCAGAGATTCCCTAACTCTTCTTTCCATACTGCGATATTTTCCTATTTAAACATATTTATAATAGCTCCTTTAAAGTTCTTGCCCGGTAATCACAACTGGTTATCTTGGGGTTGGTTTCTATCAATTATTTTTGTCTTGATTATGAGTCATGCTTTCCAATTTCTCTGCATAAATAATAATTCTAAATTTTGCACAGGATATTTTGGATGATAAATTCTGTTTTTTGTTCTTCCAAAGCATGATGGATTTTGTCCAAATAGCCAGTTAACTTGGCTGGAATCAAACTCCCTGTTCCCACTATGATGGATAGCAACTAAAGTAAGGCTTCCAACTGCTGCTTTTTGCTGGGTCCCTTGAGGTCTCTCCATAAAACATAAAAGTGATTAGTCAAGGATCTGGGTAGAATTCGTAAGCAGATTTTGGTTCCCCCTCCTGAGTGGCTTCTCATTTTCCATGACTATTACTTTTCATTCTGATAGTCTTAGTTTTCACCTTTGACTCCTCAAGCCAGTAAGGCTGCAGTTTTCTGCCTGAGTTCTACTGCCTTTCACAGTGTGGAACAGGGAGCGTAGCCAGGTGGAAAGGCACATAGAGGACACCTCCCCTAGGGCAACTCAACTCTGGAAGACTGGCTTCATGGTCCTGCTTGCTTTAGATGCGCCCTAGTCCCCGCCTCCAGAGCTGTCTGGTATGTTTCTTCCCCAAATTTACATGTCATCCATGGGAGGGTTAATCTGGTACAAGGTTTTTTTGCTACTAACAGAGTAGGAACTACTCTCTTTGCTTTCATGGAGAAATTTGGGGAGATTTAAAGAAATGACACCGTTCACCACTACCATCTTTCCAGAATTCCTAGAGGCTTATTTTTGACTGATAAAATTTGATATTCACACTTGCCATTTCTTTCTTCTCTCACCTAGGTCTAATGATTTTACATGTGTATCTAATCAAGCTTTTTAAGAATAAGAAATAAATACTAGCTAAGCCAGCTCAAAGAATACATTCAAAACAGAATTTAAGCCCAGAATAAAACGCTTGTGACCTTAAATGTCTTAGGTGGTATGGTCCTATATACCACTCCAATCTCATCTCTGATCATTCTCTGCCTAGTTCATTATCTCCAGCGACACCTTAGCTGTCTTGCTATTCCTCAAATTCCAGAGCATGTGCTGTTCCTGATAGCTCAATTGGTGAAGAATCCCCCTGCAATGTCGGAGACCCTGGTTCAACTCCTGGGTCAGGAAGATATGCTGGAGAAGGGATAGCCTACCCACTCCAGTACTCTTGGGCTTCCCTGGTGGCTCAGCTGGTAAAGAATCTGCTGCAATGCAGGAGACCTGAGTTTGATCCCTGGGTTGGGAAGATCTCCTGGAGAAGGGAAAGGCTACACACTCCAGTATTCTTGCCTGGAGAATTTCAGGGACTGTACAGTCCATGAGGTCACAAAGAGTTGGACACAACTGAATGACTTTCACTTTCTTCTGATTATTCAGGTCTCTGATCATATATTGTATCTTCATAGAGGCCTTTACTGACTACACTACCTAAAAGAGTAAATGCTCTCCCCCACCTGAATGATGCTGTACCATCTTACTCTGCTGATTTTCTTCAAAGCAGTAATCACTATCTGAGATTATTCACTTATTTCCTTGTTTTCTTATCTGGCTCCTCACTAAAAGCTCAGCACCAAGAGGGCAGAATCTTTGTCTGTGTTATTCACCAATGTATCCTTACTGTCTACGGCAACTGTCTGGCACAAGTATGTTTAGTAAGTATTTATTAAATAAATAAATGAAGAATAATATGGAAGACGTTGAGGTAAATATAACCCCCCAATAAACTCATCCAATAATAAAAGAAAATTTGATAATCAAAAATATGTATGCAAAAAGTAAATAGTAATATATAAACTATAAGTTCCATATATTCTATTTAACTTAAAGCCACAGCCTTTGCACAGCAAAGGAAGCTATCAATAAAACTAAAAGTCTGCCTACTTAATGGGAGAAGATATTTGCAAATGATATATCTGATGAGGGGTTAATAACCAAAATATAAAAAGAATTCAACTCAATAACAAAACTCAAATAGCCCAATTGAAAAATGGGTAAAGGATCTGAACGGGCATTTTTCCAAAGAAGACATACAGAGACCAACAGGCACATGAAAAGATGCTCAACATCACTAATCATCATGGAAATGCAAGTCAAAACTACGATGAGACATCACCTCATACCTGTCACAATGGCTATTACAAAAAGGATAACAAATAACAGGTATTGGCAAGGGTGTCGGAGAAAGGGAACCCTTTCCTGCACTGTCGATGGGAATGTAAATTGGTGCAGCCACTGTGGAAAATACGGAGATTCCTCAAAAAATTAAATATAGAACTATCATATGATCCAACAATTCGGCTCATGGGTATTTAGCCGAAGAAACCAAAAACACTAATTACAAAAGATATATGCAGGCCTACATCCATTGTGTTTGTATAACTTGATTCTTACATGCAATCTAAAAATATAAATTAGAGGAGAATGATATCAAAGGTAAGATCTACTTTATATGATTTTATTTCTTTAAAGTTATAAGTAGTAAAAGAGTACAGATAATACTTATCAAGGTCACGGACCTGGAAGGCTGGAATTTGAACCTAGGCAAGCTGGCTCGATAGGCCAAGTTCTTAAGAACCCTGCCATACTGTTCTTTACTATTTCTAAATTAAAAATTGCTAAGCACTGTGGCCAAGCAGAAACCTATTTGCTATTAAGCTAGTTGTTTACAACCCATTATATTTTCCCCAAATTAACAGCTGGAAGAGATACTACTACTAGCTATTATTGTAATAGTACTAAATATAGGAGTAAAGCAGTAACATTATTTTAGAAAACATAATCATCAGCCCTCTATACATTATGAGGAATACTTCAGCAAGATGACATGATTGGCTTTAATGTTTTTAATGCTTTCCTGAGAAAAATTACAGTGTGAAATGGAAATTTTTACTTGTAGGGAAAATAAGACGTAGAAAGGAAGAGAATTTGGATATTTAGAAGGTAATCTAAAACTGAGTATACTGGGGTAACCCAGAGAGATGATATGGGGAGGGTGGTGGGAGGGGGTTCAGGGTTGGGAACTCATGTACACCTGTGGTGGATTCATGTCAATGTATGGCAAAACCAATACGGTATAAAATTTTTGAAATTAAAGAACTAAAAAAAAAAAAACAAAAACAAAACTGAGTACCTACACATTACGTGAGAGGCTAATAAAAGGTTTATGGAAAATGTAAGAAGGGTTGTGGGAAGAAAAAATAATGAGAGAGAAATGAAAAGAAGTGCTTTGTAATTTTACCTAGAACATTGAAAAAATATTTCAGTGAGCACCTTTGGTTGCTGTTCAGTTCAGTACAGTTCAGTCACTTAGTCGTGTCTGACTCTCTGCGACCCCATGAACTGCAGCAACGCCAGGCCTCCCTGTCCATCACCAATTCCCAAAGTCCACCCAAACCCATGTCCATCGAGTAGATGATGCCATCCAACCATTTCATCCTCTGTCGTCCCCTTCTCCTCCTGCCCTCAATCTTTCCCAGCATCAGGGTCTTCTCCAATGAGTCAGCTCTTCTCATGAGGTGGCCAAAGTACTGGACTTGCAGCTTCAACATCAGTCCTTCCAATGAACACCCAGGACTGATCTTCTTTAGGACGGACTGGTTGGATCTCCTTGCAGTCCAAGGGACTCTCAAGAGTCTTTTCCAACACCACAGTTCAAAAGCATCAATTCTTTGGCACTCAGCTTTCTTCACAGTCCAACTCTCACATCCATACATGACTACTAGAAAAACCATAGCCTTGACTAGACGGATCTTTGTCGGCAAGTAATGTCTCTGCTTTTTAATATGCTATCTAGGTTGGTCATAATTTTCCTTCAAAGGAGTAAGCATCTATTAATTTCATGGCTGCAATCACCATCTGCAGTGATTTTGGAGCCCCAAAAAATAAAGTCAGCCATGGTTTCGATTGTTTTCCCCTCTATTTGCCATGAAGTGATGGGACCAGATGCCATGATCTTAGTTTTCTGAATGTTGAGCTTTAAACCAACTTTTTCACTCTTCTCTCTCACTTTCATCAAGAGGCTCTTTATTTCTTCTTCACTTTCTTCCATAAGGGTGGTGTCATCTGCATATCTGAGGTTATTGATATTTCTCCCGGCAATCTTGATTCCAGCTTGTTCTTCTTCCAGCCCAGTGTTCCTCATGATGTACTCTCCATATAAGTTAAATAAGCAGGGTGACAATATACAGCCTTGATGTACTCCTTTTCCTATTTGGAACCAGTCTGTTGTTCTATGTCACGTTCTAACTGTTGCTTCTTGACCTGCATACAGGTTTCTCAAGAGGCAGGTCAGGTGGTCTGGTATTCCTATCTTTTTCAGAATTTTCCACAGTTTATTGTGATCCACACAGTCAAAGGCTTTGGCATAGTCAATAAAGCAGAAATAGATGTTTTTCTGCAACTCTCTTGCTTCTTCGATGATCCAGCAGATGTTGGCAATTTGATCTCTGCTTCCTCTGCCTTTTCTAAATCCAGCTTGAACATCTGGAAGTTCATGGTTCATGTATTGCTGGCTTGGAGAATTTTGAGCTTTACTTTACTAGTGTGTGAGATGAGTGCAGTTGTGCGGCAGTTTGAGCATTCTTTGGCATTGACTTTCTTTGGGATTAGAAAGAAAACTGACCTTTTCCAGTCCTGTGGCCGTTGATGAGTTTTCCAAATTTGCTGGCATATTGAGTGCAACACTTTCACAGCATCACCTTTCAGGATTTGAAACAGCTCAACTGGAATTCCATCACCTCCACTATCTTTGTTCATAGTGATGCTTTCTAAGGCCCACTTGACTTCACATTCCAGGACGTCTGGCTCTAGGTGAGTGATCATACCATCGTGATTATCTGGGTCACGAAAATCTTTTTGTACAGTTTTTCTGTGTATTCTTGCCACCTCTTCTCAATATCTCCTGCTTCTGTTAGGTCCATACCATTTCTGTCCTTTATTCAGCCCATCTTTGCACAAGCTATTAATACCCAAGTTAAAGAAACTTTATGAAGAAATTTTAGTAAAGAGTCCCTTTGTAACATGAATAATTATACCTACTATTATTGAGGATTTAAATAAAAATTGAAATCTTATCTTTGTGTTTATAAAATTTTGACTAATTTTGATAGCTATGTCTACTTCTAAGCCAAGCATTATAAAAGTCTAAAAGAAGTACATATTTCTTTACAAAACAGATGTACAGCTGATAAAATGGAGTTTTAGGAATTTATTCAGGCTTTAAGAAATAACTTTTGTTCTCTTTGTACATTTTATCACTGAAGAAAATTTGTGCCCAATGGAGAAGCAAAAAGAAAAAAATTAGCCAGAATTCCATCATTTGTAGCTAACAACTTCATATTTTGGTATATTTTTTATCTTTGTCTTTTATTTATTAAAATTCTGATCATATGTTTTATAATCTTATTTTCCTCTTTAATACATGTTTCTATGTTGTTAAATAGTCTACATATAATTTTTATGGCTGTATATAATCTACTGTACATATAAACTATAATTTATTAAAATAATCCATAAATCAGAAATCTTTAAATATAAATCATTTTTGCACATACATGAGTGCCAAAGAATTGATGCTTTTGAACTGTGGTGTTGGAGAAGACTCTTGAGAGTCCCTTGGACTGCAAGGAGATCCAACCAGTCCATTCTGAAGATCAGCCCTGGGATTTCTTTGGAAGGAATGATGCTAAAGCTGAAACTCTAGTACTTTGGCCGCCTCATGCGAAGAGTTGACTCATTGGAAAAGACTCTGATGCTGGGAGGGATTGGGGGCAGGAGGAGAAGGGGACGACAGAGGATGAGATGGCTGGATGGCGTCACTGACTTGATGGACATGAGTCTGAGTGAACTCCGGGAGTTGGTGATGGACAGGGAGGCCTGGCGTGCTGCGATTCATGGGGTCACAAAGAGTCGGACACGACTGAGTGACTGAACTGAACTGAACTGATTACTTATTTATATTAAAAGCTTAAGAAATAGAATTTCCAGTATGTATTAATCAACCGGAACATGAGTCAAAAGAAAATATTTAGAATTAGGGAGAGAAAGACAAAATGATGGAAACTATAGAAAAGGTCATTAAAACAAATAGCAGATAAGATGAAAAAGCATAACATGTAATATTAATTGTAGCCCCAAAGTAAAACGGAGAAAATGGCACAGAAACAATATTTGAACAAATAATATCTGAGAATTTACCAAAATGAATAGAAGGCATTAATCATGGTTTTACAAAAGTACTAAATGTATTTACTAAACTGAAAACAAAGGGGACTTCCTAGTGGTCTCGTAGTTAAGAATCTGTCTGCCAATGCAGGGGCCATGGGTTTGATCCTTGGTCCGGGAAGATTCCACATGCCATGGGGCAACTAAACCCTGCACCACAACTGCTGAACCTGTGCATCTAGAGCCCACGAGCAGCAGACACTGAGCCCAAGCACCCTAGAGCTCATGCTCATGACAAGAGGAGCCTCACAATGAGGAGCCCACCCCCCACTACTACAAAGCAGCCCCATTACTGCACCTAGAAGAAGCTCACATGCAGCCATGAAGACCCAGCACAGCCAAAAGTAAATGGGGAAATGAAGACAAAGGAACCATATCTATGCATATTATAGTAAAATTGGAAAACAAACAGAAAAACTCGGGAGAAGACAAAAGATATATTCTCTTCCAAAGGACAACTGTAAGACACAGTAATGCCTAAACTCTTAAGGATACAGAAAGACGGAAACAAAAAGAGTGTAAAAAGATGTACTATGGCAACATTAACCTACAGAAAGCTGGCATTGCTCTATTAGTGCTATATAATAACAAAGCTTCAAAATATGTAACACAAAATTGTTAGTTCGAAGGCTAAATATGTAAATTAAAAACTGAGGTAGAAGATTTTTAACATACCTCTCTCAGTAACTTGTAAGTAGGCAAAAATTCCACAGGGATAAAAAATTTAAACAACACGATCAATAGACATAAATGGAGAAACGTACCCAACTGCAGAATGCATGTTCATCTCAAGTGTACACTGAACATTCATAAAAACTGACCCATGGTAGGCCTCATATAGTTTCAATACATTTCAAAAGATTAAATCCATATGTTGTATATTCTCTGGTGACAGTATAATTGTCCTAGAAGTCTTTAACAAAAATACAACTACTAAATGCCTCCACGTTGGAAATGTTTAATATACTTCTAAACCCATGATGAAATTACAGTGGAAATTAGAAGATGTTTTCCACTAAATAATAAAAATAATCTGAAATCTAAAACTTGTGGGATTCAGTCAATGCTATGCTCATCATGTACATTTATGCTTAAATGTACATAATACTATAGGAAAATTTTATTAGGCTTGATTAAGTTAGATTGCAGTTTTAACACCATTTAAAAAAGTATTTCACAAGGTATTTCTAATGTATCTTCATTTCAAGAGTTTTTCCTCAAATAATACCACTCTACTGAACTCTACTTTTGGGAAATAAGCATGTCAATCTCAGCTGCTCCATCTGCCATTTGCTACAAAAAACCTGAAAATCAATCGTCTAACTTAATGCTCAAGAAGTTAAAGAGAAGAATGGTAAATAAAAATTGAAAAAGTAGAAAGATGAGAGAATGAACTGTAATGTTAAGGATGGACTTTGGGTGATAATGATATATCAATGTAGGTTCATCAGCTGAAACAAATGTATCACTCTGGTGGGGGATGTTGATAATGGAGAAGGCTATGCATGTGTGGGTGCAGTGGGTAAATGGGAAACCTATCTTCTTCTCAATTGTGCTTGGAACCTAAAGCTTTCCTTAAAAAAATAAGGCCTTTAAAAATTAAAGAAAAACACTGTAAATCTTTCAATGTGCAGCTCAATGTTCATAGCAGCATTATTTACAATGGCTAAGATATGGAAGCAACCTAAGGGCTCATCCACAGATGAAAGGATAAAGAAGATGAATGAGGTTTAAGAGGAATTAATTAATCATTTGGATATTTTTTTTTTTGGCTGTACAATGACCACATGTTTTATTTTCCATGTTCTGTGATTTTTAATTTCAATAGTAACCTTCATATAAAGTAAAATTACTTACTCAATTACCTCAGCTTTGATTTAGATTAAGGGCTTGTAAGAAATAAGAATTTTAGAAGGTACATTTAAACTAATGGCATAAAAAACAATCATTATTGAAAATAAGCATTCATCAGGAAAATATGCCAAATGAGTGTTAATCATTATTATTATTTTTTAACTTATTTGGCTAGGCCGGCTCTTTAGTTGTGGCATGTGGGATGGCATGTGAGATCTTTCTTTCAGTTGCGGCATGTGGAATCTTTGGTTGCAGCATATGGAATCTAGTCCCTTGACCAGGGGTTGAACCTAGGCCCCCTGCATTGGGAGCATGGAGTCTTAGCCACTGGACCACAAGGGAAGTCCTGGATATTAATTCTTAACATAAGCTATAGTAATTAAAGCTCTGTGATAATGGTGTAAAGATTTGCAAACAGGTAAATGGAGCAGAATTTTAAAACATGGAAACAGGCTAATGGGTGTATGACAGCTTGATTTATGACAAAGTTGACACTGCAAGACAATGAGGAAATGCTACTCTTCTCCATAAAAGACGCTAAGTCAATAGGCATCTCTCTAGGAGGAAAAAATGAAATGGTAAGTTTATGGAGAAAAGCAAAGTAGCAGGTTTTAAGCATAAAGTATTCAGAAAAAAAGATTGCTGGTTTGGCTTACATTAAAATTAAGAACTAAGTACACCAAGAAAAAGAAAAGAAAAAAGCTCAGTACAACAAAAAACACTACTGAGTGAAAAGGAGAAGAGGATGTGAGGACAAAATTTATTAAGAACTCTAAATCAATAAGAAAAAGATAATCCAACAGAAAAATGGGCATTATCACTCAAGAGGCTATCCAAATGTTCAATTAACATTTGAAAAGTTGTTCTTTAATTTCATTCATGAATTGAAAAATGCAAAGTAAACCCTTCAAAAGGACTCCGTGTGAAAGACTGACAACCTAAATGTAAGGAAGAATGTGAAACGACATAAACTCTGATTATGCTGCCAGTAGTCTGAAACTTGTACGCAGATCTAGAAGCAACAGATAGAATCTAGTATGGCACAATTGCTTGGTTCAAGATCGAGAAAGGGGTACAAGGCTGTCTGCTGTCACCCTGTTCGTTTAACCTATATGCTGAGCCCATCATGAGAAATGCCAGGCTGGATGAGTTACAAGCTGGAATCAAGATAGGTGGGAGAGTGACAACCTCAGATATGAGGATGATACCACTCTAACGGCAGAAAGTGAAGAGGAACTGAAAAGCCTCCTGATGAGGGTGAAGGAGGAGAAGTAAAAGAGCTGGCTTAAGACTAAATATTAAAAACTAAGATTATGGTATCTGGGCCCATTACTGCATGGCAAATAGAAGGGGAAAAGGTGGAAGTAGTGACAGATTCCCTCTTCTTGAGCTCCAAAATCACTGCAGACAGTGACTGCAGCCATGAAATCAGAAGACGATTGCTTCTTGGCAGGAAAGCGATGATAAACCTAGACAATGTGTTGAAAATTAGAAACATTACTCTGCCGACCAAGTTCTGTATAGTCAAGGCTATGATCTTCCCAGTGGTCAGGTATGGTTGTGAGAGCTGGACCATAAAGAAGGCAGAATGCCGAACAACTGATGCCTTCGAACTGTAGTGCTGGAGAAGATTCCTGAAATCTTGGAAAGTAAGGAGATCAAACTAGTCAATCTTAAGGGAGATCATATGAAAAAGACACACAGAAGGATATTTACAGCAGTGTTACTTAAAATGGCTCTCAAACGTTAACAATCTAAATGTCCAACAAGAGAAGAGATTTTTTAAAATATTGGTATATTTAAACAATGGATTGCTATATAATAATGTAAACAAATTACTGCTGTATTATATGCAACAACATGGATAAATCTCACAAATATAATGGTGAATAAAAAAGCCAGATGCAAGAAATGCCAACAATATCAATCTACTTATATTAAGTTCAAAAGAAAGCAAACTTGGTTGCTTTGAGGAGGGCTGAGGGACTGAGGCTTGGGCTCTGGAGTTGCTAGTAATGTTTTATTTCTTTGATTTACATAGTGGTTACACATGCTCAGCTTCTGGTCATTTAATGATCTAAGCACTTTGTTGTACTTTGCTGTATCAGAATTTAAAGTTTAAAAAATACAGTCGGGTTAGAAAAATAAGAATGCAAAATTAATAGTTAAGGAGAGACAATAATCCTAGCTATACTCAGCAAATTACCAGTGTATGGTGCTCAATAGAACCCCTTTTCTCCCTTGGGGGTGGTCCCAAATCTTTCCTCAAGCTCCCTGAAGATAGCCTACATTCATACTTCTATTTATCTACCTACAGCACCAAGCACCTTAAACAGTGTTAAAATTGTTGTTTAGTTGCAAAGTTGTGTTTGACTCTTTTGTGATCCCATGGACTGTAGCCCAACAGGCTCCTCTGTCCTTGGGATTTCCCAGGCAGGAACATTGGACTGGAGTGGGTTGCCATGCCCTTCTCCAAGGATCTTTCCAAACCAGGGACTGAACCCAGGTCTCCTTCATTGAAGGCAGATTCTTTATCATCTGAGCCACTAGGAAGTCCCAAGGACACTGGAATGGGTTGCCATTTCCTTTTCCAGGGGATCTTCCATACCCAGGGATCAAACTGGCATCTCCTGCATTGGCAGGTGGATTCTTTACCACCAAGCCACCAGAAAAGCCCGTGTTTACAACAGCTGCTCAATAAATGTTGTAGAATGACTGGAAACTTGCTGTTTAGTCAGTTTGTCCTGAAAAGAAAAAGTGAGCGGGGGAAGGAGTGAGAGGTGGGTGGCACAGATAACGTTTTTAGAGATGCTATTGGGGTCCAGATCTGGCTAAAAATGTACTGCTATCAAATCTAAATTTATTGCTATCAAGGCTAAAATTATTTACTGCTATCAAGTCTATTTATTGCTATGCTTTTAAAGTACTATTGTTAAAACCTACACAGTCTCCTAATAACTCAGCATATATGGTAACGTAATATATATTGTTAGAAATGCTGGCTGGATATCCTTGTTAATTGAAAAACAGATTTGGTATCTATTCTGGATTTCTTACTAGTTAGCCTTTGTTGTATTATAAAACTTTTGGTTGTTTTATTAGCCTGGCTTTTCTTCTCCCAATTTTTAAGATGGTAGAATTATGAAAAAGAAAAACAGTATAAAGGTGTGTGTGGCACGATTAATATTTAACTCTTTTACTACATATTTACATATATCTATAGATAGATGTTGGAGAAGGTGATGGCACCCCACTCCAGTACTCTTGGCTGGAAAATCCCATGGACGGAGGAGGCTGGTGGGCTGCAGTCCATGGGGTCTCGAAGAGTCGGACACGGCTGAGCGACTTCACTTTCACTTTTCACTTTCATGCACTGGAGAAGGAAATGGCAACCCACTCCAGTGTTCTTGCCTGGAGAACCCCTGGGATGGGGGAGCCTGGTGGGCTGCCGTCTATGGGGTCACACAGAGTCGGACACGACGGACGCGGCTTAGCAGCAGCAGAGACATAGATAGATGTATAAATATGGGCTTGGGTAAAGCCTGGCTAGGTAACGATGGTGGATAATTGGTTCAAGGAAAAGGTAGAGACTTCTTGAGTGCTATACAGTTTGGTGAGTAGGGAAACTGGCAGAGAACTGAAATTCCACTGTACTAAAGAAAACTGCTCTCATAGTCATATAATCGTTCCACAAATATTTACTGAATTCCTTAAATTTGAAAAATATTGTTCTAGTTACTGTTAATAATGAAAAAATCAGATAAGAGCCCAGAGGTCAGAGAGCTTCCAATCTAATGTGAGGACAAACATTATATTGAGCAAAATACATAATTATTTCATGACAACTGTGATGAGTGCAACTGAAGTATATGTGCTACTGAAGTGTTTGAAGAATGAGAATATAAAATAAGGAGATGAAAAGGGAAGGATGTTTGAATAGATTTTTGAAGTAAAAGGCTTTAATCGGTGATGATGGGGAATGGCAGGGGCATAACTCCAGGGCATTATATGAAATAATTCAGAAAAGGCTTGGTAGGAAAGAATATATAGTATGTTCAAAAACAGAAAAGATTAGCATGATTGGTGCACAGTGAGCAACAAAGACCATGGGTTGGAGCAGGACTGCTGTTGCAAGCAGGGGCAAAAATCACGCAGGAACTTTGTTAATAATTTTATTCTCCACCTTAATAATTGCTGGACGTCATTAAAGGGTTTTAAGCACCCACCCCGGGCTTCCCTGGTGGCTCAGAGGTTAAAGGGTCTGCCTCCAATGCAGGAGACCCAGGTTCGATCCCTGGGTCGGGAAGATCCCCTGGAGAAGGAAATGGTAACCCACTCCAGTATTCTTGCCTGGAGAATCCGGTGGACGGAGAAGCCTGGTAGGCTACAGTCCATGGGGTCGCAAAGAGTTGGACACGACTGAGCGACTTCAAGCACCCACCCCATGCAGGAAGGAGGTTGGTATTGCAGAAAGTTTCTGTCTGGTGATTGGACCTAGAGAAAAGATTATTGGCTCCTGAGGAAATTAACCTTGGGTTGGCTTCCTTGTGCATACATTGTGAATCTAGACTATATGATCACTTAGGTTTTCTTCAGCTCTAAAATTCAAGAATACCTCTGTATATTCACAACCAGAATGTCAGTTACAGGTCCGCTGACTTCTTGGCGAACTCCATCTAACTCTAAAACTGAACACCTTTTAGATCCAATGAAGAGTCATAAATTAATCTATGTTATGTTGATAGGGCTGAAGTTTGACTAACCCAGAGAAGGCTGAGAAGTTAGGAAGTTGGGAATAAGGCAGTAGTGACCAGATGCAAAATAAGTGTAATCAATCTTCTGAGTACCGAGAAAGTAGGCAGAAAAGAGCAGGATAGGAGAATTCAACTCACTGGAACGATTTAGTTTAAAGGCAGCTAGTCAAGAGGAAGTTTAGGAGGGGGAAGGGATGTCCATCAGCAAAGCCTTATCTTCATCAGCATCTTGCACTCCCATTCCCCCACCATTTTGACGGTATAATTGATCATTCTTGCAGCTTATCATGCAATGATATGCTATGCAGAAAGTTTAAAGTACCTCATTTCTTGAGATTTACTCAAATTAAATCCTTTGTATTTAAAAACTCAGGAGCGGAGAGTGAAGGCTTCTCTATAATGTGAAGGGAAAGAGTTTGCGTGTGTGTTTTGGGGAACAGGAGGTAGAAGAAACTATAATTCCAGAGTAATGCTAAATAGGCTCTTGGAGATCACCGATTAACAAAAACCTTCGTGGTGAGGTGATTTTCCCAAGACGACACTAAGTGGAGGAGCCTAGCCACAGATTGGGGTTCTTGCAAGACCCTCGGGTGGCCTCTTTGGGTGGCCCTTTATCTGTGAAGCCGAAAGCCCTCTTCGTGGGCCAGAGGAGTGTACAGGAGGCTGGCCCTGGGGTAGCCTGGGGCTGCCTGACTGCCTGGGGCTTTCCTCCGTTCCCGGTCGCCCGCTCAGTCTCCCTCTTCTTTCCCCGTAGGTTTCAGCAGGGAGGACACCGGGTGCAAGATGGACGCGGCGCCCGCCACGGGTCTCAGGCGCTCGGAGAAGTGCAGATTCTTCTGGATAACCAAAGAGACATCAAAACAGGCGGGAGCGAAGTGCTCGGAGCAGATGACGGAGCTGTCCCTGCCCGGGTACCAGTTGGCCGGCGGCCACGTACGAAGCGGGTACGAAGCGGTCCCACAGCAGCCGCACGGGCCCGTCCTTTGGGGAAGCGAAACAGCAACTTCCCGGACTTGGTGGTGTTGCCGCAGCGGATGGGCACGGCAGCAGCCTCGGGGCTGGGAGCTGGGGAGCTGGGGACCTGCTTCCTGAGCACGGCCTCGCACTCCCAGCGCCCTCACCTGCCGACTCCGTGTCGCGGCTGCTGCTTCTTTGGCCGCGAGAAAGTGCCAAACTGCGGCCCCTACCTTGGAGAGTACCCGGGTTTTGGAGGTCCTTCTCCTTCCAGCAGTCTTCCCCTGAGAGCAGGCAAAGGGATACAAATTTCGCGCGGGCCCAGCTGAGGTGGGAGGTAAAGAGGGACGGACCGGAAGTGATGGTTGTCATAGCTACCGAGGAGGCCGGCCTCTTCCTCGTTTTATTCTCCTCCCCACCCTAATGCTCTGTTTTTCTGAAACTGGGAAGCTAGAACGAAGAAATGCTGATATTTTGGGCCCCTCAAATATAACCAGAGGCTCTAATGAGTCCATTGACCAGTAGATTTGGGAGAGGACCAGACCGGAAATGGCAGTTTCCATGGTAACTCCCGAGCGGGTTGCCTAGGAGATGACCCCTTTCGGTCTCTCAATCTGTGCTGTAGCGTCATTTCTAAGGCAGATCTAACTGATCTTGGACTGTCTCCTGCCATGATTCCCGGGAAATACCGCTCTGTTTCTGGCCGGGCTGCGAGCAACGTAGGTTGGGTTTCCTACTTTCTCTTCATTTCCATTTGTACCGTCCTTTCTGACTGGAGTCTTTGTCCTAGGTGATGAGCTGTATTGTTGAGACCAGGACCGCTCAGTCTACTCAAGCTATTGTCTGACCGAGGCTTGAGGTTCCTGGACTGGACCAAGGCACTTGGAGGGTATTTAACATTGAGTGATGGGTATTCAAAGTCTTGTCCAGGATCTGCGCTTCCCAGAAGGTGGAGCTGGTCTGCTGTGAAAGGCTAAGCTTCATTTACATTCCTTTAACTGGTCAATTCCTTTTTTTTTTAATTAAGAAAATACTAGCAGGCACCCCCACCTCCTTTACCTGTCTCACTGAGATATTTTCTTAGACCTCAAATGGCAGGTGACGAAAGCCTGAAGTGCTAAGTAGAGGGTTAAATTGCAGACATTTTGGAAGATAAATCACAGTGAAACCTTTTAATTATTAGTTGTAATTTTATTGTTTTCAGCAAATATCCAGAACATGATAATTTACCAGAAACAAACAAAAAGTGAATTCTAATTTTTTTTGTTGTATCTTTATGTACTGTTTTGGGGAGGAGTGTGTGTGTGTGTGTAAGTTAAGAGCATATTTTATGGTTTAATTTTTACATTGTAGGTGAACTGTGGGCTTCATCTGGTTATTCAAACGTCATCGCTTCCTGAAAAAAACAAAGTAAGATTCAAGCAGATTTGTATTTAGATTGAATATAAATTGTTTTATATTCTGCACAAATAGCATGATTTAAAGAGCAGAGTCTAAACTGGAAAATTTAAGTAGATTTACTTTGGTCTCTACTTTGAAGCTAATATTTATTTTTTGCCTACTACACAAATCCAACTAGTAGTTACCAAAGAGAGGGAAGGGGGAGGGGCAAATTAGGGGTATAGGATTAAGTGATTAAAAATACTGTGTATAAAATAGATAAGCAAGAAGGATATATTGTATATCTCAGAGAATTATAACCATTATTTCATAATAACTTTTAATGGAGTATATTCTATAAAAGTACTGAATCACAGCATTGTGTATCTGAAAGTATTATAGTATTATAAATCAACTGTACATCAATTAAGAAAAATCAAAGCAAAACCAAAAAAAACCTCACCTCCTTTACAAACTGAATCTTATTTCATCAATTGCAAGAGGTAAGATGGGTATTTTTTTTTTCTTTTTTGACATTTAAGCATTTCTTAAATCAGGATCCTTCTTGAAACTGATGGCAGATCATATTATTATTTTAACTGGGAAACTTTTTCTTTCTTAGTAGTGGATAAAATGATGGCATGTTTTACTACTGATAAAATCTTATATTAGATAAAATGTGATAATTTGGGGTCCCATATCTAACATTCCAGAAAAAATTGATTAGCAGTGGAAATTTTTTAGGCCTAATGAGATTTAGAAATTAAGATCTGAGCATTCTTTTCCCCCCAAAATTTGCCCATATTCTCCCTGAGATTTCCTTAATTTCTGGCTTTTGATTTGATTTTTGAGATACATAGGTTTTCTTACCCTCATGTCACCTGAGCACTCAGATATACTTACCCATCTCCCACACAACTGTGTCTCAAGACACAACACAAAATTTTCTTCTTTGACCAAGTTGGACACCTTCAACTGGCACAATTCAGGTTTTGCCTAAAAAGTTTTAAAATAGATGTTACTGGGGGAATTCTTAAATGAAGGACAAAGAAGCTGTGGTACATATATACAATGGAATATTACTCGGTTATAAAAAAGAATGAAATAATGGTATTTGCAGCAACATGGATGGACCCAGACATTGTCATACTGAGTGAAGTAAGTCAGACAGAGAAGGACAAATATCATATGATATCACTTAAATCTAGAGTCTAAAAAGGCACGAATGAATTTATAAAACATTCTCTGAATGTTGTGTCTTAAATAATGTTTTTTAGGTTGAATTCAGGCTAAATAGAGAAACACCGTCATTCCCTGGTCGACTCTTACAACATGACCTTGAAAGAAACTACTCAAGTAGACAAGGTATTGTCAGAGAATAGAGATCAGACATGATTTATCATCTTTAAGTAATATTGTTTAATAATATTGAATTTCTGGATCCAAATAGACTTCAATTAATGATGACATTATTCATTGGTTACCAAATTCATTGGGCATTTGTTTAAATCAGAATTGATTTTATGTACACAACATAGGTTATTTTTAATATAGGAAAAACTGTTGTATTTTAGTTTGGAGTGGGCTATACACAAGAGAATTAGAAAGAATCTACCAAATAATGTCTTAGAACTAGAAAAAATAGCTAATTAGTGAGGGTAAGACTATGGGAACACATATTAAGTAAGTAAGGACACTGGAAAGAATGGAAAGTCGGGAGTAGAAAAGAAGCTATCTCTTTTCCTTACTAACATATATATTTATAGAATTATATCAGAGGGCTTTGACATCTGTGTGCATCATGCAAGATCTTATTAGGAATGCAGATTCTTAGTGCTTGCTTCATCCCCTTCCCCATTCTGACTTTGTAGGTCTTGGGTGGGATTTGGAAAAGTGTGTTTTAATAACTTCTCAGGAGACTGTGATGGATGTGGTTTGTGGACCACCCTTTGAAAAATAGCCTCATATGATCCAGTTATATTTCTGAAATGTATTGTTCAATTAAAGGAGAAATCTTGTTTAGAACTTCTGAGTTGTTACTTCAGTTCAGTTCAGTCGCCCAGTTGTGTCCGACTCTTTCCAACCCCATGAATCGCAGCACACCAGGCCTCCCTGTCCATCACCAACTCCCGGAGTTCATCCATACTCATGTCCATCGAATCGGTGATGCCATCCAGCCAGCTCATCCTCTGTCGTCCCCTTCTCCTCCTGACTCCAACCCCTCCCAGCATCAGAGTCTTTTCCAATGAGTCAGCTCTTCGCATGAGGTGGCCAAAGTACTGGACTTGCAGCTTTAGCATCAGTCCTTCCAAAGAATACCCAGGACTGATCTCCTTTAGAATAGACTGGTTGGATCTCCTTGCAGTCCAAGGGACTCTCGAGAGTCTTCTCCAACACCACAGTTCAAAAGCATCAATTCTTTGGCGCTCAGCTTTCTTCACAGTCCAACTCTCACATCCATACATGACTACTGGAAAAACCATAGCCTTGAGTAGACGGACCTTTGTTGGCAAAGTGATGTCTCTGCTTTTGAATATGCTGTCTAGGTTGGTCATAACTTTCCTTCCAAGGAGTAAGCGTCTTTTAATTTCATGGCTGCAGTCACCATCTGCAGTGATCTTGGAGTCCAAAAAATAAAGTCTGTCACTGTTTCCAGTGTTTCCTCATCTATCTCCCATGAAGTGATGGGAACAGATGCTACGATCTTCGTTTTCTGAATGTTGAGCTTTAAGCCAACATTTTTACTCTCCTTTTTCACTTTCATCAAGAGGCTTTTTAGTTCCTCTTCACTTCCTGCCATAAGGGTGGTGTCATCTGAGGTTATTGATATTTCTCCCGGCAATCTTGATTGCAGCTTGTGTTTCTTCCAGCCCAGCGTTTCTCATGATGTACTCTGCATAGAAGTTAAATAAGCAGGGTGACAATATACAGCCTTGACGTACTCCTTTTCCTATTTGGAACCAGTCTGTTGTTCCATGTCTAGTTCTAACTGCCGCTTCCTGAGCTGCATATAGGTTTCTCAAAAGGCAGGTTAGGTGGTCTGGTATTCCCATCTTAGTTGTCAACAATTGTTAGCTCTCTGTAATGTGCTAGTGTTAAGCACTGCAAAATACTTAACATACAGTACTGTCCTCATCTAGGAATTATTGGATGAGAAGGATAATCCGTATAGGCCTCTCTAGATTGTTCATCTTACATGAACACGTGGCAATTTTGAATATTAGCTTTCTTTTTTTGTTTTGTAATTTTTAGACTTTCCTCTTGGGCCCAGCTAATCTGACATGACTTTTCTGTTTCCTATATCTTGAATTCTTCCCTTCGTCAATTGCTGGACATGACATCAACCTAACCACTGTTCCACAGTGCAGAGAGCATCTGTCTTCCCTTCTTTGGTTCAGTTCAGTACATATCTATTGAGTATGTTCTGTGTACCAGACACTGTATTGGGCTCAGAGCTATAGATGTGAACCTGAAAATTTTCAGGTAGAATTTTCTTGTATTTACATTGTGAACTTCCTTTACATGTTTGATAATAACTCTTAAATTTGTTTTCTGACTCGTGAGCCAAACTGAAATACTTTTCCCAAGGTATTCTTGAGTTAGAGGATGAAGTTGGTAGACAGATTTGTGTATGTCTGGCTGAATAAATTTATTTTAGTGTTTAAGTATTTCTAGATATTTGCTAATGAGGAAATAGTATAGAGGCACTGAATTTTGTGAACCTGAAAGATGAATAAAGTCCTATACATAAATAATAACCTGTAAAATACAAATTAATTCCTTAGGGAAAAATAAACCTATTTTTTTCATTAAAATATATTATTCAAAATCATTCTCTCTAAAATTTATACCTGATTGTTTCCAAATGTGCCTCCTTCCTAGTTCCAGTCAGTTTCATGCAAAGAAGGCCTCACAGTGTAGCTGTGTTCTTGACTTCTGTACTTACTGTTCTTCCTCCAAAGGCACAAAACTTTGGAAAAGTTTTAAATAGCAATTTATCAGGAAAAATGAGGGAATCTCTATCTAATAAACTGCATTTTGATACTGGATTATTATTATTAATTTTACTTCATTTCATATTTTTTATGTTTTTCAAAATTAATTGAACATACACCATAAATTAACCAGTGGTACTCTCAGCCCAAAGTAAAGATTCTCTTTGTTTTAGTTATGCTACTTGGTCTTAAACTTGGTGTATGATTTCTTTTAGGCATTTTATATTAATGTTAAGAGTTAAGCCCTATATCCTTGAAATTTTGTAAGAGTCAGGAACTGCTATACAGTAAAATCTCAGTTCCAGACCTTCATTGATTAAATCCCTTGAATAAAAATGCCAAAATATGTATATAGAGAGGAAGAGGTAGTGCTTGACTCTTAAGATCATGATGAATCATGAAAAATACAAAATCAGGATTTTGATTGCCAACACAGTCTTAAAGGTAAGGCTGAGTGGACAAGCATATGAACATGTACTGTATTATCCATCTATTCAGCCAGCCATCTGTCCATCCCCCTGCCCATCTCTCTGTCCAACTTCCTCTCTATCCATCCACTCACCCATCCTTCTCATCTATCCCTCCATCCATCATATATCTAGGGTGTGGTGTAGTAAAGACTCATACCAAATATATACCTTTATGCCTTTAAACACTTTGGGATTCTAATTATGAAAGAATTCATTCAGAATTTTTATACTAAAATGCAAATATTTCTGATTTCTTTTTTAACAGAAATAACATTCACAAAACAGATTTCTGATTAACTCTCAGTAAATTGGAAAATCAGTTAATTTAATGATTGCCTACTGAATTTAGATTCCGCAAAGAATATAAAGAATATAAAATGAGCTCCATTTCTCCAGAAGCTTATAAATTTAATTAGGAAGACAAAAGCTATTATTTGGTACATTAAATAGTGATATATGAAATTACCAATAACAGGAAATATTTCAATTAAAATTTTACTTTAAAGTGGGATGAAACAGTCCACATATATATATGTTTGGGTGTTTGATACATACATCTACTATATGTATATGTGTGTGGGTATTTATTGTGGATGTTTCAATTGCAGATCATTCTGGTTCCCAGTTGTTTAGAGGGTCTTGTTTGTGTATTTTAAGGCCATTATATCTCATCATTCTCATATTCTGCTATTTATTGTAAGATGTATGTCATACTGATCATGATAGTAAACTCATCATGCAGATCATGATTTTGACTTCTGTGTGTAATAAGAGGTGGCAAGAGGAAGGATGAAGTTCCTTTATTCACTGACTGTAAGTGAAATTTACTCCTTGATTATTGCCTCTACATCCCAAGTCTTATTAAATTTAAATGTGCTTTCTAAATTGAGCACTGGCTTGAAGCCTTAACAAAGTAATTTTAAAAACCTAACTCTAAAAAAAAAACACCTAACTCTGACACTAATGAGGGAAATCAAGGTTCTTTATTGTTTGGAGCTTTTCCTTTATTATTTTCACTGACCAGTCAATCCTTTATCAGTTGATCCTTACTCTAGTTTTTGTTTTTTTAACTGTTCAGTTTTTGATTTCCAAATCAATTTACTGACTTATCGTTGCTTGGGTATTTTGCTAGCAACTGGTCCTGTCGCAAGACCAGTTCATTTATGAACATGATCTTTGTTCTGAATGCTTGTACTCTAGAACATCATTGTTATTTATCTTGGTATTTCATGGTATTCAGAAAAGTGGGGTGTGAGCACTAGTATTCTGTTCAATAAGCCAGGTATGTGCACTTTGGTGCATATCTTGCACACCTGGAGAGGTTAGCAGATACCATTGCTTTACAGCTCTTTAATATGATATGTGTGGAACCTGATTTTCAGATGGCCTCCCAGAGAATGATAGCTTCCTGTATTTAGGTTCATCTCTTTGTCTTATCAGTCAGTTTAAGCAGTAGAATTCTGTGGCACTTTAGGTTCTATTTTATTGCTTTTCGCTTCCATCAACATCGGTTGCTGCTTTCAGGAAATTTTCTCTTGGTAGAAGAAAATAGTTTCTTCTGGTGTTCAAATTGGTACCTTTGACCCATTTCTCAAGTCTTACTTCATTTCTGGAGCTTCACAGCATCTTTTATTAACTATTCTAGGTCTTTATTAACTATTCTTCTAGGTCTTTAGAATATATCTTAATATCCACCTCCACTGAAACCCATCTGTGATCTTCTTTAAGTGAAAAATAACCAGACACATTTATGTGTGAATATATAAATAGGTATTGTTTTTTTATTCTGCGTTTTGTGCATGTTGTTCTGTACAGTTTATTACTTTCATATGCCCACTAGATTGAAAGCTACTTAATGGAAGGGTCAACATCAAACCATCAGCTTATAAGTCTCACAGGGGTGTCAAATACCTGTTAGACCCTAACTAGAAACCTAACTGCAAATGTACAAGATTTATTGACTCCACTTTGGTCTCTGCAGTATTCTCTACCAATAGTAGCTGAACATACAAAGAAAAAAGGATGATTCGAGGTTTACATTTGCTATCCAAAACTACTTTCTCTATATTTCTCTAAAGTCATGTACTGTGTAGCTTTGTGATAAATTTTTTGATATTTTGAAGGAGATGGAAGAGTAATAAGTCCTTCGCCTCATAATAAATCATCCTGCATCTCGTCCACAACAAATGTGACAGAACTATGTGGGCTGGAAATGAAAACTGCCACGAGCTCCTTATCAGCATTTGGAGATTGTTCCATTCAGACACCTTCAAAGTCCAGAATCCGGCAGGGCTGTCATAGTGCTGGCCCAAATGTATCTGGTAATGAGGGAACTATCATCTCAGTTACAAGAGAGTTAAGATATAGTATTAGGAGTCAGGATTATAAGGGATAAATGTAGCACTAGCGTAGTCCTGTACTTTCAACCAATCTACAAGGCAAGGGAGAAATTATTTGATATGTATAGAACACACAGTTTAGACTTGAGGAGGAAAACAAGCTGAACTTTAGTTTCAAATACAGAGAGCTATAGAAGCTGTGTTTTCTAGAAAGGATATTGGTAGGTGCCAAAGTTCTCCAAATATAAGGTGATTTTAGTTTCAAAATCTGAAAGATTTTTCTTATTCAAGTAATTTGTATATTATTTTTAATAGGTGATCATATTAATTTGGTGAGCTCATCAATGCCTTCATTTCCCATTCTCCAACGTTCTTCTGAAGAGAAAATTCTTTACTCAGACAGGTTGACCCTAGAAAGGTGAGGACAACTTATTTAATTTTTTTGACTAGATGATATATAGATATAGTACAAGATTTGAAAGGTACAAAAGTCTCTCTTCCTCCCCCTTGTTTTTCAGCCGTTTAGTTCTCCTACCTAGGTATAATCACTGTTGCCAATTTTAAATTTATCCTTCCAGGAGTATGAAGAGAAATTTTATATCTGTGGAATGTAAAGGAGCTTGACTACACTCCAAAAGAGTACTATAGAGGTTCTGAAATATGATATTGATAAAAATGGGTTTTAGGATAGGAAAAAAACTTCAAAATATACTCCTCCAATGGGCTTCTCAGCACTATTCAGTTGAGTTCCCTTTTACTTTACTGACCTCACCTGCTCCCAGTCTGGCCTTCACTCACCCTGCTATTGCATACCTGCTCCTTGAATACACCAAGAGTGTTTAAACCTCAGGAGTTTCGCATTTGCTGTTCCCTCTGCCTGGAATGCTATTTCACCATGTATCAGTAGGCTCACTTTCTTACCTCCATCAGATCTTTCCTCCAATGTCACCACCTAGGGATAGCCTTCCCTGCCCCGACTCTCCAAAGCAGCAACTCCTTCAGCCCTGACAGTTCCAGCACCTTTCTCTGCCTTTTCTTCTCAGCACTTATCACCCTCTCACATGTTAAGTATTTAACCTAGCACATTTATTGTCGTTCATTGTTTGTCTCCTCCGAGTAGAATGTAAACTCCACAGACATGGGGAGTTTTGTTCAGTTCTGTATCCCCAGCACCTAAAACAAAGCCCCGTACAAAATAAACCCTTAACAAATTTTGAATGAATACATGTGTTTAGGACTTAATCCCTATCTTTAAATCTAGGAAAGTATCTGCAGTAGAATGATGGATGAAGGATTTCAACCTTACCTTAGCGTTATAACCAGCAGAGAAACCTTCTCTGCAGAGAAACCTTCTCTGCTGTGCATACCTTTAGCTCCGCAGTGCATATCTAACAGCAAGGCGTTAAGCAAACTTTCTAGCTTAGCAATGCCTGAGCAATGCTTATCTCAGTGGGTAATGGCAAGTGCATTTCTCTGGTTATGTGACATGGTTCCTTGAATCATCTCAACCTTTCCCACAGAAGGCAATTACACTGAGTGTTTTCTGATGGTTAACTTTATATGAAATAATTAATACTGGAGTTTTTCTTTTTAAATACTATGAGTGTTAGACTTAACTTTAATAACTACCCTTACCAAAGTATATCGGTTTTTATATGAGTGATTTACAATTAGATCTAGAATGCTTGGTTCATGAAGGCAAAAAGTGGTTCTGTTTTTCTTCTTCTCATGGCGTGGGCACACAAACATACTACTATTAATATTCTTGAGAAGAGGCAGACTGCTGAATCAGAACCTTACTAACTTTAAACGTGTTTTCTAGGCAGAAGCTGACTGTGTGTCCTATTATTGATGGGGAAGAGCACCTTCGTCTGCTGAACTTTCAGCACAATTCTATAACTCAGATCCAGAATATCTCCAATCTGCAGAGGCTAATATTCTTGGATCTATATGATAATCAGATTGAAGAAATTAGTGGACTTTCTACTCTGAGATCCCTCCGTGTCCTTCTGTTGGGGAAAAACAGGTAATCATTATAGATTAGTCACTGTTTGTTATACTTAGGACTAACGTTGAGTCCTCCTGTGGTCTCTAGATGGCAACTCAACATTGAATAATACTTAAGAACCTAACAGACTAATGTTTTTGAAAGACTGTTTGATTGGGTTAAGATTCATTTATAATCTATTTTATGAGTTTCATATTGACAGTTATTCAAACCAAGTAACATGTATTGAAAGTGAAAGTCACTCAGCCATGTCTGGCTCTTTGCCACCCCATGGACTATACTGTCCATGGAATTCTCCAGGCCAGAATACTGAAGTGGGTAGCCTTTCCATTCTCCAGGGCATCTTCTCAACCCAGGGATCGAATCCAGGTCTCCCGCATTGCAGGTGGTCTCTTTACTGTCTGAGCCACCAGGGAATCCGAAGTTGTGTCTGACTCTTTGTGACCCCATGGACTGTAGCTCACCAGTCTTCTCTGTCCAAGGGATTCTCCAGGAAAGTATACTGGAGTGGGTTGTCATGCCTTCCTCCAGGGTATCTTCCCAACTCAGGGATCAAACCCACGTCTCTTATGTCTCCTGCATTGGCAGGTGGCTTCTTTACCACTAGCGCCACCTGGGAGGCCCATACATTTATTAAGTGCATATTATTTCCATTGCTTTCCAGAGCCGTATCATATGTGGGAGTAAACAACAGACTTTGGCCTTTATGTTTTTTTAGGCTATATTTTAAATATGTGTATTCACATTAAGCTTATATGTCTCACTTGTGATTCTTCTCAGTGCTTAACTAAGGGTGGGCATTTGATACTTTGTGACTGTCAAATTATAGTCAGCTATCTGTATCCAGTTTTTCATCCACAGATTTAACTGAGGATTGAAAAACACTTGAAAAAAATATTCCAGAAAGTTCCAAAAAAGTAAATCTTGAATTTACTGTGTTCCTGGAGACTATTTATGTAGCATTTACATTGTAGTACATATTATGAGTAGTCTAGAGATGATTTAAAGTCTACATATACTCTGCCATTTCACATAAGGGATTTGAACACTTGCAGATTTTGATACTGATC
This sequence comes from Capra hircus, assembly GCF_001704415.2. Lineage (NCBI taxonomy): Eukaryota > Metazoa > Chordata > Mammalia > Artiodactyla > Bovidae > Capra > Capra hircus. The sequence goes on along the minus strand of NC_030817.1, from coordinate 83,482,447 downwards.
CTGCCCAAAAAAGATACCCTATGTCCAAGGGCAAAGGAGAAGCCCCAGCAAGGCAGTTCAGTTCAGTTCAGTCCCTCAGTTGTGTCTGACTCTTTGCAACCCCACGGACTGCAGCACGCCAGGCATCCCCGTTACCAACTCCCGGAGTTTACTCAAACTCATGTCCATCGAGTCAGTGATGGCGTCCAACCATGTCATCCTCTGTCATCCCCTTCTTCTCCTGCCTTCAGTCTTTCCCAGCATCAGGATCTTTTCATATGAATCAGGTCTTTGCATCAGGTGGCCAAAGTATTGGAGTTTCAGCTTCATCATCAGTCCTTCCAATGAATATATAGGACTAATTTCCTTTAGGATGGACTGGTTGGATCTCCTTGCGTTCCAAGGGACTCTCAAGAGTCTTTTCCAGCACCACAGTTCAAAAGCATCAAATCTTCAGTGCTCAGCTCTCTTTATAGTCCAAATTTCACATCCATACATGACTACTGGAAAAACCATAGCTTTGACTAGACAGACCTTTGTTGGCAAAGTAATGTCTCTGCTTTTTAATATGCTGTCTAGGTTGGTCATAACTTTTCTTCCAAGGAGCAAGTGTCTTTTAATTTCATGGGTGCAGTCACCATCTGCAATGATTTTGAAGCCCAAGAAAATAAAGTCTGCCAGTGTTTCCACTGTTTCCCCATCTGTTTGCCAGGAAGTTGTAGGACCAGATATCTTAGTTTTCTGAATGTGACTTTTAAGCCAACTTTTTCACTCTGCTCTCTCACTTTCATCAAGAGACTCTTTAGTTCTTCTTTGCTTTCTGCCATAAGGGTGGTGTCTGCCATAAGCAAGATAGTAGGAGGGGCAAAATTGCACTTAGAATCAAACCCCTTACCCTCCAGAGATCCTCAGAGGGCTCAAACAAACCTGTGTGTACCAGAACCTAGAGACCCCACAGAGACTGAGCCAGAACTGTGTTTGAGTGTCTCCTGTGGGGTACAGGTCAGCAGTGGCCTGCCACAGGGGCAGGGCCTCTGGGTGCAGCAGACCTGGGTATGGCATAAGCCCTCTTGGAGGAGATTGCCATTAACCCCCCTGTAGAGCCACCAGAACTTACACAGGACTGGGGAAACAGACTCTTGGAGGGTACAAACAAAACCTTGTATGCACCAGGACCCAGGAGAAAGGAGCAGTGACTCCACAAGAAACTGAGCCAGACTTGCCTGTCAGTGTCCAGGAGTCTCTGACAGAGGCGTGGGTTGGCAGTGGTCTGCTGCAGGGTCGGGGGTACTGAGTTTGGCAGTGCGTGCACAGGACCTTTTGAAGGAGATTCCCATTATCTTCATTACCTCCACCATAGTTGACCTCAGGTCAAACAACAGGGAGGGAATACAGCCCTGACCATCAACAGAAAACGATTAAAGATTTACTGAGCATGGCCCTGCCCATCAGAACAAGACCCAGTTTCCCCAAAGTCAGTCTCTCCCATCAGGAAGCTTCCATAAGCCTCTTATCCTTATCTATCAGAGGGCAGACAGATTGAAAACCACAGTCACAGAAAATTAACCGAATTGATCACATGGACTACAGCCCTGTCTAATTCAATGAAACTATGAGCCATGCCATGTAGGGCCACCAAAGATGGACTGGTCATGGTGGAGAGTTCTGACAAAACGTGGTCTACTGGAGAAGGGAATGGCAAACCACTTCAGTATTCTTGCCTTGAGAACCCCATGAACAGTTATGAAAAGGCAAAAAGATAGGACACTGCAAGATGAACTCCCCAGGTCAGTAGGTGCCCAATATGCTATGGAAGATCAGTGGAGAAATAACTGCAGAAAGAATGAAGACACGGAGCCAAAGCAAAAACAACACCCATTGGTGGTTGTGACTGGTAATGGAAGTAAAGTCTGATGCTGTAAAGAGCAATATTGCATAGGAACCTGGAATGTTAGGTCCATGAATCAAGGCAAATTGGAAGTGGTCACACAGCAGATGGCAAGAGTAAGCATCGACATTTTAGGAATCAGTGACCTAAAATGGACTAGAACGGGTTAATTTAATTCAGATGACCATTATATCTACTACTATGGGCAAGAATTCCTTAGAAGAAATGGAGTAGCCATCATGGTCAACAAAAGAGTCTGAAATGCAGTACTTGGATGCAATCTCAAAAATGACAGAATGATCTGTTTGTCTCCAAGGCAAACCATGCAATATCACAGTAATCTAAGTCTATGCCCCGACCAGTAATGCTGAAGAAGCTGAAGTTGAACAGTTCTATGAAGACCTTCAAGACCTTCTAGAACTAACACCCCCAAAAGATGTCCTTTTCATTATAGGGAATTGGAATGCAAAAGTAGGAAGTCGAGAGATACCTGGAGTAACAGGCAAATTTGGCCCTGGAGTACAAAATGAAGCAGGGCAAAGGCTAACAGAGTTTTGCCAAGAGAAGACACTGGTCATAGCAAACATCCTCTTCCAACAACACAAGAGAAGACTCTATATGTTGACATCACCAGATGGTCAACACTGAAATCAGATTGATTATATTCTTTGCAGCCAAAGATGGAGAGGCTCTATACAGTCATCCAGAACAAGACCAGGAACTGACTGTGGCTCAGATCATGAACTTCTTGTTGCCAAACTCAGACTTAATTTGAAGAAAGTAGGGAAAACCAGTAGACCATTTAGGTATGACCTAAATCAAACCCCTTATGTGTATACAGTGGAAGTGACAAATAGATTCAAGGGATTAGATCTGATAGAGTGCCTGAAGAAGTATGGACAGAGGTTCGTGACATTGTACAAGAGGCAGTGATCAAGACCATTCCCAAGAAAAAGAAATGTAAAAAGACAATATGGTTGTCTGAGGAGGCCTTACAAATAGCTGAAAAAAGAAGAGATGATAAAGGCAAAGAAGAAAAGGAAAGATATAAGCATCTGAATTCAGAGTTCCAAAGAATAGCAAGGAGGGATAAGAAAGCCTTCCACAGTGATCAGTGCAAAGAAATAGAGGATAAAAATAGAATGGCAAAGACTAAAGATCTCTTCAAGAAAATTAGAGATACCAAGGGAACATTTCATGCAAAGATGGGCACAATAAAGGACAGAAATGCTATGGACCTAACAGAAGCAGAAGATATTAAGAAGAGGTGGCAAGAATGCACAGAACTGTACAAAAATGATCTTCATGACCTAGATAATCACGATGGTGTGACCACTCACCTAGAGCGAAACATCCTGGAATGTGAAGTCAAGTGGGCCTTAGAAAGCATCACTACAAACAAAGCTAGTGGAGGTGACGGAATTCCAGTTGAGCTGTTTCAGATCCTGAAAGGTGATGCTGTGAAAGTGCTTCACTCAATATGCCAGCAAATTTGGAAAACTCATCAGTGGCCACAGGACTGGAAAAGGTCAGTTTTCATTCCAATCCCAAAGAAAGGCAATGCCATTTCCTTCTCCAATGTGGGAAAGTGAAGCCACTCAGTCGTGTCTGACTCTTAGTGACCCCATGAACTGCAGCCCACCAGGCTCCCCTGTCCATGGGATTTTCCAGGCAGGAGTACTGGAGTGGGTTGCCATTGCCTTTGACTGTATGGATCACAATAAACTGGAAAATTCTTCAAGGAGATGGGAATACCAAACCACCTGACCTGCCTCATGAGAAATCTGTTTGCAGATCAAGAAGAAACAGTTAGAACTGGACATGGAACAACAGACTGGTTCCAAATAGGAAAAGGAGTACATCAAGGCTGTGTACTGTCACCCTGCTTATTTAACTTATATGCAGAGTACATCATGTGAAATGCCAGGCTGGATGAAACACACACAAGTTGGAATCAAGATTGCCAGGAGAAATATCAGTAACCTCAGATATGCAGATGATACCACGCTATGGCAGAAAACAAAGAACTAAAGAGCCTCTTGATGAAAGTGAAAGAGGAGAGTGAAAAAGTTGGCTTAAAGCTCAACATTCAGAAAACTACGATCATGGCATCTGGTTCCATCACTTCATGGCAAAAAGATGGGAAACAATGGAAATAGTGACAGATTTTATTTTCTTGGGCTCCAAAATCACTGCAGATGGTGACTGCAGCCATGAAATTAAAAGACACTTGCTCGTTGGAAGAAAAGTTATGACTAACCTAGATAGCATATTAAAAAGCAGAGACATTACTTTGTCAACAAAGGTCCATCTAGTCAAATCTACGGTTTTTCCAGTAGTTATGTATGAATGTGAGAGTTGGACTATAAAGAATGCTGAGTGCCTAAGAATTGATGCTTTTGAACTGTGGTGCTGGAGAAGACTCTTGAGAATCCCTTGGACTGCAAGGAGATCCAACCAGTCCATCCTAAAGGAAATCAGTCCTGAATAAGGACTGATGCTGAAGCTGAAACTCCAGTACTTTGGCCACGTGATGTGAAGAACTGACTTATTGGAAAATACCCTGATGCTAGGAAAGATCGAAGGCAGGAGAAGGGGATGACAGAGGATGAGATGGTTGTATGGCATCACTGACTTGATGGACATGAGTTTGAGCAAGCTCCGTGAGTTGGTGATGGACAGGGATGCCTGGCATGCTGCAGTCCGTGGGGTTGCAGAGAGTTGGACACAACTGAGTGACTGAACTGAGATTTTGATGTCTATTGAGAACCAATACCCTGCTGATATTTAGTGATACTGATTATTGCTCAGATGATATTTTCAGTGTGTTTTTAATATTATATCTTATGTGAACTTCCCCAGTTCCCTTTAAAAGAATCTGTTGTGTAGTTCAGTTCAGTTCAGTCGCTCAGTCATGTCTGACTCTTGGCGACCCCATGAATCGCAGCATGCCAGGCCTCCGTGTCTGTCACCAACTCCCAGAGTTCACTCAGACTCATGTCCATCGAATCAGTGATGCCATCCAGCCATCTCATCCTCTGTCGTCCCCTTCTCCTCCTGCCCCCAATCCCTCCCAGCATCAGAGTCTTTTCCAATGAGTCAGCTCTTCGCATGAGGTGGCCAAAGTACTGGTACATCTACTCAATTCCGGACTAATTCCCTTGAGATTTGTTCAGTAGTTTTCTTTCCATTCTGTTCTACTGGATAGCTTTTACAGTGTTACCAGGAAAGACTGTTTAGCAAAATCCAAAACTGATTTTTTATATTATGAAGTTTAGATATAGCATTATATCTAAGCTTGGTTTCTCTCCTCCCTGTTCCTTCCCAACCCCCACAGCATGGACTTTGAATTTTTATTCTCACTGTCTGATGATAATTAACATAAAATACTTTTTTTCAAGATTACGCACCAGTGTTCTAGGTTCTTGTCTATTCTTTGTGGTTTCTTGAAAGTTCCCATCAGTGTAGTTTATCAACCACAGTTGGCTCAAGTGTTAAGCTAAGCATTATGGTAGCATGAGGGAATTTAGAGGAATTACGGGATCATAGAGTATTAGAATTTGGAGTGAACTCAGAGATCAGTGATCAGCTCCCTTATTTACAGATGAAGAAATGAAGATATAAAGTGACTTTTGCAAGGTTACATATGCCTCTGGAGTATGCCACCCGAGCATTCACTTCAATAAAGTGAAGCATAAAAGAAACTTTTCATATATTTGAGGCATTTCCTCATAGGTGCTCCTGATTGTCTCTCCCAGAGACTTCTTCACTAGTTTCTGATCCTTGGAGTTTCTGATTTGTTTCTCTAGCTTCCATTTATTCTTTAGTATCATGGCTTTTAGGTCCTTCTTTTAGTCCTTGAGTAAGTAGACTTTGTTGTTTTTTTTTTTTTTTCTTGCAGTTTTATGAAGATATAATTGACATACAGCACTGCATAAGTTTAAAGTATATAGCATAATGGTTTTTTAAAAGAACTTTAATATTTTCTATTGGAGCATAATCAGTTAACAGTGTTTGATAGTTTCAGGTGAACAAAGGGACTCAATCATACATATACATGTATCCATTCTCCCCAAAATGATTTGACTTATATACATCATGAAGTGATTATCACAACAAGTTTAGGGAATATTCATCATTTCATATATAGATACAAAATGAAAGAGATAGAAAACTTGTTTCCTTGTGATGAGAACTCAGGATTTACTTTGTTAATAACTTTCACTTATAACATACAGTAGTGTTAATTATATTTATCATATTGCCAATATCTGATGGATCATTGAAAAAGCAAGAGAGTTCCAGAAAAACATCTATTTCTGCTTTATTGACTATGCCAAAGCCTTTGACTATATGGATCACAATAAACTGTGGAAAATTCTGAAAGAGATGGGAATACCAGACCACCTGACCTGCCTCTTGAGAAACCTGTATGCAGGTCATGAAGCAACAGTTAGAACTGGACATGGAACAACAGACTGGCCCAAATAGGAAAAGGAGTACATCAAGGCTGTATATTGTCACCCTGCTTATTTAACTTATATGCAGAGTACATCATGAGAAATGCTGGACTGGCAGAAGCACCAGCTGGAGTCAAGATTGCCGGGAGAAATATCAATAACCTCAGATATGCAGATGACACCACCCTTATGGAAGAAAGTGAAGAGGAACTAAAAAGCCTCTTGATGAAAGTGAAAAAGGAGAGTAAAAAAGTTGGCTTAAAGCTCAACATTCAGAAAACGAAGATCATGGCATCTGGTCCCATCACTTCATGGCAGATAGATGGGGAAACAGTGGAAACAGTGTCTGACTTTAGTTTCAGGGGCTCCAAAATCACTGCAGATGGTGATTGCAGCCATGAAATTAAAAGACGCTTACTCCTTGGAAGGAAAGTTTTGACCAACATAGACAGCATATTAAAAAGCAGAGACATTACTTTGTGAACAAAGGTCCATCTAGTCAAGGCTATGGTTTTTCCAGTGGTCATGTATGGATGTGAGAGTTGGACTATAAAGAAAGCTGAGCATTGAAGAATTGATGCTTTTGAACTGTGGTGTTAGAGAAGACTCTTGGGAGTCCCTTGGACTGCAAGGAGACCAGTCCATCCTAAAGGAGATCAGTCCTGGGTGTTCATTGGAAGGACTGATGTTGAAGCTGAAACTCCAATACTTTGGCCACTTGATGCGAAGAGCTGACTCATATGAAAAGACCCTGATGCTGGGAAGGATTGAGGGCAGGAGGAGAAGGGGATGACAGAGGATGAGATGGCTGGATGGCATCACCGCCTCAATGGACATGGGTTTGGGTGAACTCTGGGAGTTGGTGATGGACAGGGAGGCCTGGCATGTTGCAGTTTATGGGGTTGCAGAGTCGGACATGCATGACTGAGTGACTGAAATGAACTGATTATACATTGTATCCCTAGTATACTTATTTATCTCATAACTGAAAGTTTGTATCTTTTGATTGCCTTCATCCAGTTCCCCCTCCTCTCACCTATTCCCTGCCTCTGATAACCACAAATCTGCTTTCTTTTCCTGATTTTTTTTGTTTATGAATATAATCAAGCTCCAAATCTCTGTTAGTTCCTGTTACACAACATAGTGATTTGATATTTCTATACATTTCAAAGCAATCACCACAGTAAGTCTAGTTACCGTCTCTCACCAAAGATATTACATAATTATTGACTATATTCCTCACTATACATTTCATACCCATGACTCATTTATTTTGCAAATGGTAATTTGTGTCTCTTAATCTCCTTCTCCTATTTCTTTCTCACTACTCCCTCTGGCAACCACCTGTTTGTTCTCCATAACCATTTCTGTTTTCTTGTGTTTTTTGGTTTCCACATATTAGTGAAATCATATGGCATTTTGCCTTTCTCTGTCTGATGTATTTCAGTTAGCATTATACCTGCCAGGTCCATCCATGTTGTTGCAAAAGGCAAGATTTCCATTTTTTTTTATGGCTGAGTAATATTCCATGTGTATATACACTACATCTTCTTTATCGGTTCAGCTACTGATGGGCACGTGGGTTGCTTCCATATTGTGGCTATTGTACATAATGCTGCAATGAACATAGGGGTGCACGTATCTTTTTAAGTGTGCTTTTCTCTTCAGATATATACCCAGAAATGAAATTTTTGTTTCATATAGTAGTTCCATGTTAGATTTTTTTAGAATTCTTTCTTTCTCTATGGCTGAGCTGTGTCTTCATTACTGGGCACAGACTTTCTCTAGTTGCAGCGAGTGGGGGCCACTGTTTGTTGTGGTGCAAGGGCTTCTCCTTGTGGTGGTTTCTCTGGTTGTGGAGCCCAGGCTCTGGGCATGTGGGCCTCAGTAGTTGCAGCACATGGGCTTTAAAGTGTGGGGTCAGTGGTTGTGGCACACAGGCTTGGTTGTCCCATGGTATGTGGTGTCTTCCTGCACTAGGGATCAAACTGTGTCCCTTGAATTGGCAGGCAGATTCTTAACCACTGAACCAACAGGGAAGTCCCCTATTTCAAATTTTTGGAGGAATTTCCGTAACATTTTCTATAGTGGCTGCGCCAATTTATATTCCCATCAACAGTGCATGAAGGTTTTCTTTTCTCCGCATTCCTGTCTCTTCTTTTCCGTTTATCTGGCTTCTTGGAAATATATATATATATATTTTTAATATTTTGTTCTTTGAAGATACAAGTCTGTCTTTCTATTCCTCCATCTGTTTTTTGTTTACTTTTGCTCACACTTTATTTTTCACATAAAGAAAGTAGCTATTCAATAGTTCTAAAACTTTTAGTGTTTTGGAGTAAAAAAAAAATGTGTCAGAAGACTACTGTCCACATTCTCCCAAATTGCATATTTTTGAAGTATCAGTACAAGCAATTCTACCCCTAACATATTCCTCCAGTCAGCTGACTTTGTCACAGCAAGGAGCCTGTGAGCCTTGAAGATGCAAATCTATATTGAGGCCGTACTTTAGTGGTTATTAGGCAAACTGGCTGAGGATTGCTGAAGAGAGAAACACATCCACCACCCTGTCTCCTTGTGTTTGTTTTGGGTGACTCGTTGACCCTGCTGGTTAAATCAATATCATTTACTCCCTCGCACATCTCAAAGCACTGCAGTCTTTGAGTCCAAGGCAATGGAACCACATGTGACAATCTAGTGCAACCATATGCCTTTAAATTCAAGCAGATCCAAAAAAGATTTCCGTTCCAAAGATAGAAAGATCCTGCTCAGCTTCATATGGAAGTTTACATTGCTACCAAAGAACTCCCAACCCCTCTATACCACTTTGCTGTTGAAGTTCTTCCCGTCTAACTCTTCTACTTTCTATATCCTCTGTTTACCGTGTTTTCTTGTGATCACCCAGTTCTATAGATAACAGAATTTTCCACTAGACCCTGGAATTCCATATTCCTTTCCTTTTGATTTCTTGAAGTGTCTCACTTAAGGATTTCTCTTTGACACTTGAGAAGCCAGGCCTCATATAGATCCTGTAGTGGGGTCCTTATTCTAACATCAGCACATAATGTGGCCTGCAGAGACAAACTGTGGTATGTCCCTAGAGGTCTGTAGTTGCTGAGTGATGAGTGAGCCTTGTCTTTTTCTAGTTCACTTCCATCTGGTGAGAGAATTTCTTTTTAAGTAAAAGCTTTCAGGTCGCATTGGTATGTTACTAGTTTTCTACAAGTTAGTATATAACTTACAGAGTTTGGGCTCTAGTCAGTTGTAAATAGATGATCCTTAGGTAGGTTTGTTGACAGTGCTCTGATACAACACTGAAAGGACAGTCATTCACCCCTTTGCCTGTTTCCAAGCATTGGTTATCAACACTGAATACACCATTCTATACTCACATGTAAGTTTTAAAACTTGGTTTTTATGTGATCTGTTTTTTACTCGAATATATTTTATTATTTTGCCTTGCCTGGTGGCTAAGACAGTAAATAATCCGTGTTAGCGAGAAGAGAGGTGTGAGAAAGCAGACTGAGAGGGGGGTTTTGGTCCTAATGGAGTCGTGTGGGCAGGGGGTGGTGTGGGGAGATAAGCGTGAGAGGAAGAATAGTCACACTACAGTAGGACATAATAGGTGTATGATAAATATTTTTATAAATTAAAATGGGTTGGTAACACAGTTCTGGATTTGGCTATGATATGAGTGATGGAAAGGAAGAGAGAGCTTTTTTTCGATAGGGTCACCTGGAAAGGCTGCTCTGCGAAGATGTTTGAGCCAAGACTTGAATAATGGGAAGAAATAAACCATGTAAAGCTCTGGTGAAAGAACATTAAGGAAGAAGAAACAGCAAGGGTAAACACCCCAAGGCAGAAATGAATTTGTCAAGTTAGAGATAGCAAGAAAGCCCCTGTGGCTTTAGCAGAGTTGAGTGGGTAAGCCTGAGAAGGAGATAAGCTAAAGGAAGAGTCAGCCAGGCAGTTTAGGGCCTTGAGGACTGTTCAGTTCAGTTCAGTTCAGTCACTCAGTCGTGTCTGACTCTGCGACCCCATGAATCGCAGCACGCCAGGCCTCCCTGTCCATCACCAACTCCCGGAGTTCACTCCGATTCACGTCCATCGACTCAGTGATGCCATCCAGCCATCTCATCCTCTGTCGTCCCCTTCTTCTCCTGCCCTCAATCCCTCCCAGCAGCAAAGTCTTTTCCAATGAGTCAACTCTTTGCATGAGGTGGCCAAAGTACTGGAGTTGCAGCTTTAGCATCATTCCTTCCAAAGAAATCCCAGGACTGATCTCCTTTGGGATGGACTGGTTGGATCTCCTTGCAGTCCAAGGGACTCTCAAGAGTCTCCTCCGACACCACAGTTCAAAAGCATCCATTCTTCGGCGCTCAGCCTTCTTCACTGTCCAACTCTCACATCCATACAAGACTTCTGGAAAAACCATAGCCTTGACTAGGTGGACCTTAGTCAGCAAAGTAATGTCTCTGCTTTAGAATATGCTGTCTAGGTTGCTCATAACTTTTCTTCCAAGGAGTAAGCATCTTTTAATTTCATGGCTGCAGTCACCATCTGTAGTGATTTTGGAGCCCCCCAAAATAAAGTCAGCCACCGTTTCCACTCTTTCCCCATCTATTTCCCATGAAGTGATGGGACCGGCGGCCATGATCTTCATTTTCTAAATGTTGAGCTTTAAACCAACTTCTTCACTCTCCTCTTTCACTTTCATCAAGAGGCTTTTTAGTTCCTCTTCCCTTTCTGCCATAAGGGTGGTGTCATCTGCATTTCTGAGGTTATTGATATTTCTCCCAGCAATCTTGATTCCAGCTTGCGTTTCTTCCAGCCCAGTGTTTCTCATGATGTACTCTGCATATAAGTTAAATAAGCAGGGTGACAATATACAGCCTTGATGTACTCCTTTTCCTATTTGGAATCAGTCTGTTGTTCCATGTCCAGTTCTAACTGTTGCTTCCTGACCTGCATACAGATTTCTCAAGAGGCAGGTCAGGTGGTCTGGTATTCCCATCTCTTTCAGAATTTTCCACAGTTTATTGTGATCCACACAGTCAAAGGCTTTGGCATAGTCAATAGAGCAGAAATAGATGTTTTTCTGGAACTCTCTTGCTTTTCCATGATCCAGCGGATGTTGGCAATTTGATCTCTGGTTCCTCTGCCTTTTCTAAAACCAGCTTGAACATTAGGAAGTTCACGGTTCACGTATTGCTGAAGCCTGGCTTGGAGAATTTTGAGCATTACTTTACTAGCATGTGAGATGAGTGCAGTTGTGTGGTAGTTTGAGCATTCTTTGGCATTGCCTTTCTTTGGGACTGGAATGAAAACTGACATTTTCCAGTCCTGTGGCCACTACTGAGTTTTCCAAATTTGCTGGCATATTGAGTGCAGCACTTTCACAGCATCATCTTTCAGGATTTGAAATAGCTTAACTGGAATGCCATCCACTGGCTTTGTTCATAGTGATGCTTTCTAAGGCCCACTTGACTTCACATTCCAGGATGTCGGGCTCTAGATGAGTGATCACACCATCGTGGTTATCCGGGTCATGAAGATCTTTTTTGTACAGTTCTTCTGTGTATTCTTGCCACCTCTTCTTAATATCTTCTGCTTCTGTTAGGTCCATACCATTTCTGTCCTTTATCGAGCCCATCTTTGCATGAAATGTTCCCTTGGTATCTCTAATTTTCTTGAAGAGATCTCTAGTCTTTCTCATTCTGTTCTTTTCCTCTATTTCTTTGCATTGATCACTGAGGAAGGCTTTCTTATCTCTTCTTGCTATTCTTTGGAACTCTGCATTCAGATGCTTATATCTTTCCTTTTCTCCTTTGCTTTTTACTTCTCTTCTTTTCACAGCTATTTGTAAGGCCTCCTCAGACAAGCATTTTGCTTTTTTGCATTTCTTTTCCATGGGGATGGTCTTGATCCCTGTCTCCTGTACAATGTCACGAACCTCCATCCATAGTTCATCAGGCACTCTATCTATCAGATCTAGTCCCTTAAATCTATTTCTCACTTCCACTGTATAATCATAAGGGATTTGATTTAGGTCATACCTGAATGGTCTAGTGGTTTTCCCTACTTTCTTCAATTTAAGTCTGAATTTGGCAATAAGGAGTTCTGAGCCACAGTCATCTCCCAGTCTTGTTTTTGTTGACTGTATATAGCTGCTCCATCATTGGCTGCAAAGAATATAATCAGTCTGATTTCATTGTTGACCATCTGGTGATGTCCATGTGTAGAGTCTTCTCTTGTGTTGTTGGAAGAGGGTGTTTGCTATGACCAGTGCATTTTCTTGGCAAAACCCTATTAGTCTTTGCCCTGCTTCATTCTGCATTCTAAGGCCAAATTTGCCTGTTACTCCAGGACTGAGGTGAGGGATTTAAGTTGTATTCTAAGGTGAAGGAAGGAGAAGGCAATGGCAACCCAATCCAGTGCTCTTGCCTGGAAAATCCCATGGACGGAGGAGCCTGGTGGGCCGCAGTCCATGGGGTCACTAAGAGTCGAACACGACTGAGCGACTTCACTTTCACTTTTCACTTTCATGCATTGGAGAAGGAAATGGCAACCCACTGCAGCGTTCTTGCCTGGAGAATCCCAGGGATGGGGGAGCCTGGTGGGCTGCCGTCTGTGGGGTCACACAGAGTCGGACACGACTGAAGCAACTTAGCAGTAGTAGCAGCAAGGTGAAGGAAATTGCCTTGAATAAGTGCCTTGTGCTAATGTTCCTAGAAGTAGAATTGTTCTTTCCTAAAGATAGCACTTTGAAGCTGTCTTTGGAACATTTCCCCTAGTGGGACCACATCTTTAACATTACAATTAAATCAATAGAGATATGTTTTTTTAATATATGCAATTATATACGATCTCTCTCTCTGTGTATATATGTATTTCTGTGTCTATATCTATGTATCTATCTATCTGGAGAGAAAGAATAAATTAAAATAAGTCATGCCTTAGACTGTTTTTATTTGCAATAGATGTGATGCATCTGTATTTCCATTCTGCTTATTCTAATTTTCAGAATTAAGAAAATTTCAAATCTGGAGAATCTAAAGAGCTTAGATGTCTTGGACCTTCATGGAAATCAGGTATTGTTAAAGCCCTTTTGTGACTTACTCTTTTGAAAAAGCTCTAGGAAATTTGGCATAGAAGTTTTAATAATTATACTTGTGTTGAATTTTTCCAGAATTACTTTACTGATTCACTGAAATTAGCTTTGGTATTAAGGTATTAAGTCTATTTACATGAATTTCTCAACAGCAAATGACAGATAAGACAAAAACATTTAGAATTCTTGTAGTTATGCCTAGTTTGTTTCTTATTTAGTCTTTTATTAGCTTAATAGCCAACCCCAAACCAAGAACTAGAATATTACTATTGATTTTCCTCTACCTAAGTGTTCCTTCTTTATTCCAAGTTACCACTATTCTGGATTTCACATTTATCATTCCTTTGTGGGTGTTTTTAGTTGGTTTTATCACATATACATGTGTCTAAATAATATATTGTTTAGTAGTATTGTCTTTTAACTTTAAAAAGGTGTCACACTATAGATTGTCATCTAATGTTTGCTTTTTTGATACAGCATTATGTTACTGAGATTTATCTATTTTGATTATGTAATTGTAGTTTATGTTTATTGTTATATGTTCCATGGTTTGATTGTACAAAAACATTTTTCTCCATTTTATTATCGATAGACATTTGAGTTGATTCCTTTTTGTTTGTTCATCTTTTTGTTTTGTTTTCTACTCGGATAACACTTCTAAGAACATTCTTATATATGTTTCTCCCATACATTATATTACTCTAGGGTATATTCCTAGGAGTGGAACTGATGGGTCATAGGTTATTTAAATGTCTAACTTTAAAAAATAATGCCAAATTGTTTTCCAAAGTGATTGTACCAGTTTATACTCCCACCGGTAACACATAATAGATCCTGTTGCTTCATATCTTTTTCAACATTGGGAATTGTCATACTTCTTAATTTTTGCCAGTTGAATTGGTGTAAAGGGGTGACCCCTCATGGTCTGGATTTATATTTCCCTGATTACTATATAACCTGGGATCATTATCCTGTTTGATCAGTTTATCTACCCATATATTTGTCTGTCTTAATTTGTGTCTGGTTTGTTATATTCCCCTCCTTATTTTCTCTCTCAGAGCATCTTGGCTGTTTTTTTAACCGCTTGCTCTTACATTTAAATTTTAGTGTTTTCGATATGAATACTTATTTCTAAATAACTACATGAGCTACATACTCATGCAGAAGGTAAAACCTCTCCTGAGGTGGCAAATGTACATTGTGGGATGATCTGGGAGTTCCTGCCTGTTAAGAACAAGGTTTTCCACTTGCAGTTGGTCAGACATAAGCCTCAGTTAATGCCAAGCGTTTTGTTGAAAACTGAATGTTATTAATAAAACCATGAGATAGGCTGCATCAGCTAGTGGCTGGGGTCAGCTAGCGGCTGGGGTCCCAGCTCCATCTGTATGTCTGCCCATATATGCACACAGAGGGAGGGTTTTTGATGGCCTAGGAACTGTCCAGCCCTGCAGGCTGGTTAGTGTCTTTCTAGTAGAGAGAAAGTTAGCCTTTTATTAATAGCTAGATGTTGGTAGAAGGGAAGAAGAATTAAAGTGTTTGTCAGTAAGAGAATATCATATACAAAAGCACTGAGGTTAAAAATAACATGGTAAGTATTTTTTTACTGCTAGAGAGTTCAGCACATGTTGGGGGATGGTGAGAGGTAAGGCAAGAGAGATAGATATAAGGCCAGCTTGTGGAGTGCTTTATTTGCAGTACTAAGAAATTGCTATTTTGTCTTTATTTATCCCACTATTTTAAATATTGTCCATAAGTATAAGTGAAACATTTTATGGTAGCAATATTTTTCCTAAGTTTATTTTAAAATGTATAAGCATTTATGTGTTTTCATATGATAATATACTTTTAAGAATTCATGGGCATTACCCAAGATCTCTATAAGAGCAACTGGTAAATGAATAACATATCACTTGATCTATATATCTTGTATAGGGATTATTTACCAACATTATGTTGATTAAAAATGCTCTATTCCTTGTTAACTGACCTATATTATAAGTTCTATAATTCCAGCATGTTTGTGATAGTCTGTGTATTAAAATTAAATATTTATACCCCACAAATTATTTCTCAAGATTCTGTGAATACAAGAAAGAAATTTTAAGTGAAAATCTTAGTCTTATTTCAAATATTTAACTCCAATAAGCAAAAATTTGGAGTATTTCAAGGCAAAGATAGTCTTGGTGACTAAAAAGTCAGGGGATGTTTCAACTCAAGTTGAAACAATGTGCAACTCTAAAAAAATAGCATCAGATAGTTTAAAAACTAAAAGACTATTAAGTGAATATTTGTTATAGTTTGACTTTACTTCCATTGGAAATAATAATGATACATGGTATACATTGTAAAATGAAATGTAACTGGTCTTTTGATGTGCACACATTGGGAGGAATAGTGATAGTGTTCAAGAAACAGATTGGGGAATGGAAAGAGAGGGGAGGCGAAACTGGAGGTAGAGAACAATTGAGAGACTAATTCAATAATCCTTGTGAGAAGTGACTTAAAGCAGTAACAATAGGGGTGTAACAAAGGGACAGATTGGATAAATAGTTAAGTAAAAACATTAAGATTTAGCAATTGATTGTATGTGAGTAGTAGAGAATTCAGAGGAATATGGGAGACTGATTCTTAATTTACAACCTAGATTTTTTTTTTGTCTAGCAGAAAATGTTCTCCTGTTGAACGCTTGCTTTAACATGGACACAAACATACTTCAAGAAGAATCTGTTCTTTCAGTGACATCTTTTCCTTCAGGGAGAGCTTGCCCTTTCTGTGATTGCTCGCCTGAAAGCAGACATCTTTCTTTTCAGTATTGTTTAATAGGAAGGTCGTCTTTATCCAGATAGAGCAATCTGGGTCACTCTTACACACATACAAAAGACTGGAGGATCACCTTTCCTAGATGTATTAAGAAGCTTTCCTGTCTACCTTAAGACCCTCTCTGATCAGTGTGACCTAAGGTTAGGCTTTTGAACATTCCTATCTTCTCTTCTTCTTGCTGTGAAATTTATTAACTGATCAAGAACTCTGCTCTCACTATATACCACCTTTTGCTTGAAGATTCTGTCATTTGCTCTGTTCCTGTGACTTTGTCCATGGCTGCAACAGAGTAACAAATTTTATTCTATCGGAGATGTTCCACCCAATTCTGCCATGTCAGTTTGCAAAGCAAGAAATTAAACAACATCCCCAGTGATTTTTTTTTAATTACAGATTTATACCTAATATGAATTAACAACATTTCTTTTCGGAGTCACCAAACTAAAAAGGGACTCTAGAATGTAGGCATCCTAATTGTAAGTCCCACCAGGACCAGATGAAATTGGAGAAAGGTAGTTTTCTAAAAGAAGTGCTCCAAGATTATTAGCAGAAGGGGGAAGACATCATACACAGGTCGTGTGCCCTTCATTCTGTGTATTTATCTTTCTTGAGTTCAGAGAAGTTTTATATATATAAAATATATACATGTATATATTTAGATATTGCTTTTTCATATACCTATCTCTATTTTTTTTTAGTATTTTAGTAGAATTTCTCAAGCTTATGTTGATATTACTGATTTCCTATAATGTCCATTTTACTTTTTGCTGATTCTATACATTTTAAATTCTATCACCTATTTAGTTTTTAAATGTCATTTTCTGTGTCTTTACAGTTCTGTCTTCTGCAAATACTCATAACCTTGTTTTTTTCTTTTACAGATTTCAATTGTTTTCATTTTATTATTAGTTAAACCAAAAATCTCAGTGCAAATTTTAAAGCATGGTCATAGTTCATCTTTTATATTGTTAAATTTGCAGTAAATATACTTACATTTCTCCTCTTGAATCTAGACAAAATCTAGATGGTATTTCTTGAATGTAAGAGAAGGGCTAAATAATATCATAGAAAATGTATTTTAAGTCTTCAAAAAGGCTATTTTAGCCAATATCTGCTTTGAAATGTTAAATAGAAATTTTCAAATAATATTGTGATGGCAATACAGATGAGAAAATTAATCTCCAGTGACTGTGAAATTTATATATTTTAATGTCTGGGGAAAAAAATGTTATGAATAACTCGATATTACTTAAGTCTGTTAGATTAAAAGGTTGATGAATCCCTCCCAAGGAGCCCTACTTGTGGGTCATGTAGAAACTCACCCTGTTTTGTGCTATTCTTGCTATGTTACAATAGTGGGGCTTAAAGTCATGCTGCACTCTCATCACTTCATGGGCCATGCCCTTTAACTTACCCTTACTTGTGCAACTCAGATTCCTCTGCTGCAGTTCAGTGCTTATGTACATGGGTATAGTCTATAGTTCAAGTCCTCTTGTTCTAAATAGCCAGTGTCCACCATATTGTACCCTGACTCAGCATTATCTGTCTCCTCTCTTAAGCAGTTTCAGTAATAAAGAATATCTATCCTCACCCTCTCCTGGGGTTCCTAGTTCCTTTTCCATTCAGACTCTTGACTACTTTCAGGATCCTGCAGTATAAATGGAGTATGAACAGGGAGAATTGGTATCATTTCTTTTCTCTGTCTTTTCTCTCAGAGGGTAGTCTTGTTTGGTCAAAACATTGTGAGCTCATGCCTTACCTTAGGCTTACAGGGTCTGTTTTGCAGCTAGTACATATATTTCTCTTTACCTTCCTGGGAACCTGGCTCAGTGTTGGGCAGTTCAGTTCAGTTCAGTTCAGTCGCTCAGTTGTGTCCAACTCTTTGTGACCCCATGAACTGCAGCACTCCAGGCCTCCTTGTCCATCACCAACTCGTGGAGTTTATTCAGACTCATGTCCTTTGAGTCAGTGATGCCATCCAACCATCTTATCCCCTGTCATCCCCTTCTCTTCCCGCCTTCAATCTTTCCCAGCATCAGGGTCTTTTCCAATGAGTCAGTTCTTTGCATCACGTGGCCAAAGTATTGGAGTTTCAGCTTCAACATCAGTCCTTTCAATGAACACTCCGGACTAATTTCCTTTAGGATGAACTGGTTGGATCTCCATGCAGTCCAAGGGACTCTCAAGAGTCTTCTTCAACACCACAGTTCAAAAGCATCAGTCGTCGGCACTCAGCTTTCTTTATAGTCCAATTCTCACATCCATACCTGACTACTGGAAAAACCATAGCTTTGACTAGACAGACCTTTGTTGGCAAAGTAATGTCTCTGCTTTTTAATATACTGTCTCGGTTGGTCATAACTTTTCTTCCAAGGAGTAAGCATCTTTTAATTTCGTGGCTGCAGTCACCATCTGCAGTGATTTTGGAGCCCCCCAAAATAAAGTCTGCCACTGTTTCCCCATCTATTTGCCATGAAGTGGTGGGGCTAGATGCCATGATCTTAGTTTTCTGAATGTTGAGCTTTAAGCCAACTTTTTCACTCTCCTCTTTCACTTTCATCAAGAGGCTCTTTAGTTCTTCTTCACTTTCTGCCATAAGGGTGGTGTCATCTGCATATCTGAGGTTATTGATATTTCTCCCAGCTTCTTGATTCCAGCTTGTGCTTCTTCCAGCCCAGTGTTTCTCATGATGTACTCTGCGTATAAATTAAGTAAGCAGGGTGACAATATACAGCCTTGATGTACTTCTTTTCCTATTTGGAACCAGTCTGTTGTTCCATGTCCAGTTCTAGCTGTTGCTTGGAGATGCCCAAATGAGTGCTTATTGATTATTTGGTAAAATATACTTCAAATAATTACCATGGTCAGATTACAAGATGTGTTCCTTTAGTTAATTTTCACAAATTAAGTAACTTCATAATATCTATAACAGAGGAAACAAGAAATAGATTTTGAAATGTCTTTATATAAATATGTTTGTTACTGAATCCCATGACTGGATCTTTTATTTTTATAACATGCACCTCTGAGATTTATGCCTGCTAATCATCCCTGCCTCATTTTTTTTAACAGATTACCAAAATTGAAAATGTCAATCATTTGTGTGATTTGAGAGTTTTAAATCTTGCCAGGAACTTTTTAAGTCACGTTGATAATCTTAATGGGCTGGATTCACTAACTGAGCTTAACCTGCGACACAATCAAATTACTTTTGTGGTGAGTATTAATATGGAATCATTATGTGATTTCTGGCCTTTCTTTTAAGGGAATGAAATAAATGTTATAGCATTGCCTTCTGTAAAGTAAGAGTCTAAGGTAATTTAGTTTTTTTCTGAATTTAACTTGTGGATATAATTATTAAGCTTTATAATATTATGGTTTGGGAAATAGTATGTTATTTTCCATTCTAAAAGATAAATGTAAAATTAGGAACAGGAGTGTTATCAGTAAATGAGTCAACTAGGGATAAATGAATTTTGAATCCTTTCCTGTGTTATTATAGAAATAGAATTAATAAGAAAGACGGTTATTGGTGGCTGAAAGTTGGCAGATTGTTGCACAGAGAGGAAAAAGACACAGTGAGGAGAGATTGAGGGCTTTGAAGACACATAAATATCATATTCTTTGCAGTTTTTCAAAGACAGCTTTGTATGGAGGGAAAAACACTGCTGCATAGGACATCAGAAGCCAGGCGCTGGTCTGCTTCATCTCTCACTAATTGTGTAGTGGTGTAGTGTTAGTTGCTCAGTTGTGTCCAACTCTTTGCCACCCCACGTCCTGTAGACTGCCAGGCTCCTCTGTCCATGGGATTCTCCAGGCAAGAATACGGGAGTGAATTGCTAATCCCTTCTCTAGAGGATCTTCCTGACCCAGGAATCGAACCTGGTTCTCCTGCATTGCAAGCAGATTCTTTACCATCTGAGCTATAGGGAAGATAGCTGTGTGACCTTGGGTAAGTCACTCACCTGTGAGCTTCAGTTTACTTTTCTCTAAAATGAGGATATTGGGTTAGATCATCTCTGCAGTCCTTTTTGGTTTGCTGACTCTGAAAAAAAGATATAAATATGATACAAAGCTGGCATGTGAGCAGGATGAAAAGAGCTGGCATCATGAGGCTACTCTGAAACTCTGAGGATGAACTTCATTAGATTTATAGTTTTACTCACGTTTAGCAGCTAAATAACTGCTTAATGCTGAGGTATGTTGAAGTTGCATAGGTGAGGAGCTCTAGAAATAAGACTTTCAGTTGTATGAAATGATACAGGCCAAGAAGACATCTAAGGCTTTATAAAAACACTATTTGTTTTTAAACAAGTTTACTTTGTTTTTATGCAACAGAGAAACTGCATTAGGTTTTCTCTGGATATCACTTAAGCACTCTTAAAGGCACAATCTGATTCTTAACTTTTTCAAGAAGACATTGAGTTCCTTGGTTGGTTGGTTTAGTCACTAAGTTGTGTCCGACTTTTGCAACCCGATGGACTGTAGCCTGCCGGTCTCCTCTGTCCATGGGATTCTCCAGGCAAGAATACTAGAGTGGGTTGCCATTTCCTTCTCCAGGGAATCTTCCCAACCCAGGGATCAAACCTAGGTCTCCTGCATTGCAGGCAGATTCTTTACCAACTGAGCTATGAGGGAAGCCCATTAGTAAGTAAGTAAGCCCATCGAGTTCCTTAGTAAATAATTACATAAACTTAAGTGGTACACTTGCGAAAGTTGGACGACAGTTGATACCGTGTCTCTAGGCCTCACTGGACAGATTGGTTTCATTTTGAAGTTTCTCCAGAAAATCTGAGCCAAGTAATGCTTACATTTTCTAGGAGGCTGGGATAATTACAAAACCTTTTCTAAGACATAGATTTATTCCAGAACCTTTAAATTCTGCCAACCTTTCCCCAGATTGGATTTAAATATTGGAAATGGCTTGTTTATTTTAAGAGACATCCATATTGAGTTAATCTGTTACATTGCTGTCTGGAGGAACTGTTCAGGCTGAACTTAATCCGTCCTCAGGACATTGGGTGTGGTAAGAATCCAAAGACTTCAGTAGTGTGGGGTACAGAAATCTGTTAGCCTTAGCATATTTCTGTCTACAATTTGTCCTTCATTTGGAAAATGTGTAATACACATCCAGGAAATTGATTAATGAATTTCCCACTGAGTACCTAATCATTACTGTTATAGATTAGGCAGCAGTAAGCATCTTATGGAAAAGGAAATTGTTTTAATTTCTAAAAGTAAAAAAGGTTTAAGTATTATGTATATGGTATAAGCATCATGTGTATTAATTTACTGGATACTGTGAGTGTATGTGTAAGAATAAATAAACTTTTCCAATTCTATTTCTTTTCTGAAGCATCCTTTTCCTGAAGGCCCAAGAGACTTTAAATCTGAGGATTCCTCTTTTTCCCCCCTCTCTCTTTTTTTTAAACTGCCTCTTCTTTTCTCCAGGGTCAGTTATCACATTATTTTTTTTTGCTTTGTTTTTTCTCATGGTTTTGATTTTCCTCAGTGACTGGTAATTCTTAAATGAAGGACCATGTTAAGGCATGGCTGACTCTCCTCTACAGCTGAATAGGTCTTTTTAACCATAAGTCTCTCCCTAGAATGATCACTAGATTTGTGTAAGTTGCTGATTCCCACACATTGGCAGACTTCCCCTTAGAGTGAGTGGATGACAGGCAGGCTCACTGTGTAACTATCAAAATAAGAAAAACTACTTTGTGAGGGCAGGGAGGAGGAATAAGAAGGACGTCAGTATCTTTTGTGCCAGCTGAAATTGCCATTCCTCTTCCCCTTCTGGTTCTGCTGTGACAGTTATTAAACATCTCCATAGATAAAACTGTTTGTGGGGTTCTCAAGGCAAAAATACTGAAGTTGTTTCCATTCCCTTCTCCAGTGGACCACATTCTGTCTTCTCCACTGGAGAAGGGAATGGCAAACCATTTCAGTATTCTTGCCTTGAGAACCCCATAAAAAGTATGAAAAGGCAAAATGATAGGATACTGAAAGGGAAACTCCCTGGGTTGGTAGATGCTCAATATGCTACTGGAGCTCAGTGGAGAAATAACTCCAGAAAGAATGAAGGGATGGAGCCAAAGCAAAAACAATACCCAGTTGTGGATGTGACTGGTGATAGAAGCAAGGTCTGATGCTGTAAAGAGCAATATTGCATAGGAACCTGGAATGTCAGGTCCATGAATCAAGGCAAATTGGAAGTGATCAAACAGGAGATGGCAAGAGTGAATGTTGACATTCTAGGAATCAGTGAACTAAAATGGATTGGAATGGGTGAATTTAACTCGGATGACCATTACATCTACTACTGTGGGCAGGAATCCTTAGAAGAAATGGAGTGGCCATCATAGTCAACAAAAGAGTTCGAAAAGCAGTACTTGGATGCAGTCTCAGAAATGACAGAATGATCTCTGTTTGTTTCCAAAGCAAACCATTCAATATCACAGTAATCTAAGCCTATGCCCCAACCAGTAATGCTGAAGAAGCTGAAGTTGAATGGTTCTATGAAGACCTACAAGACCTTTTAGAACTCACACCCCCCAAAAATGACCGTTTCATTCTAGGGGACTGGAATACAAAAGTAGGAAGTCAAGAAACACCTGGGGTAACAGGCAAATTTGTCCTTGGAATATGGAATGAAGCAGGGCAAAGGCTAATAGAATTTTGCCAAGAGAACGCACTGGTCATAGCAAACACCCTCTTCCAACAACACAAGAGAAGACTCTACACATGGACATCACCAGATGGTCAACACCAAAATCAGATTGATTATATTCTTTGCAGCCAAAGATGGAGAAGCTCTATACAGTCAGCAAAAACAAGACCGGGAGCTGACTGTGGCTCAGATCATGAGCTTCTTATTGCCAAAATCAGACTGAAATTGAAGAAAGTAGGGAAAACCACTGGACCATTCAAGTATGACCTAAATCAAATCCCTTATGATTATACAGTGGAAGTGAGAAATAGATTTAAGGGACTAGATCTGATAGACAGAGTGCCTGATGAACTATGGATGGAGGTTCATGACATTGTACAGGAGACAGGGATCAAGACCATCCCTATGGAAAAGAACTGCAATAACCAAAATGGCTGTCTTGGGAGGCCTTACAAATAGCTGTGAAAAGAAGAGAAGTGAAAAGCAAAGGAGAAAAGGAAAGATATAAGCATCTGAATGCAGAGTTCCAAAGAATAGCAAGGAGAGATAAGAAAGCCTTCCTCAGTGATCAATGCAAAGAAATAGAGGAAAACAACAGAATGAGAAAGACTAGAGATCTCTTCAAGAAAATTAGAGACACCAAGGGAACATTTCATGCAAAGATGGGCTCGATAAAGGACAGAAATGGTATGGACCTAACAGAAGCAGACGATATTAAGAAGAGGTGGCAAAAATACACAGAAGAACTGTACAAAAAAGAGCTTCACAACCCAGATAGTCACGATGGTGTGATCACTCACCTAGAGCCAAACATCCTGAAATGTGAAGTAAGGTGGGTCTTAGAAAGCATCACTATGAACAAAGGTAGTAGAAGGGATGGAATTCTGGCTGAGCTGTTTCAAATCCTGAAAGATGATGCTATGAAAGTACTGCACTCAATATGCCAGGAAATTGGAAAAGTCAGCAGTGGCCACAGAACTGGAAAAGGTCAGTTTTCATTCCAATCCCAAAGAAAGGCAATGCCAAAGAATGCTCAAACTACCACACAATTGCTCTTATCTCACATGCTAGTAAAGTAATGCTCAAAATTCTCCAAGCCAGTCTTCAGCAATATGTGAACCATGAACTTCCAGATGTTCAAGCTGGTTTTAGAAAAGGCAGAGGAACCAGAGATCAAATTGCCAACATCCAATGGATCATCGAAAAAGCAAGAGAGTTCCAGAAAAACATCTATTTCTGCTTTATTGACTATGCCAACGCCTTTGACTGTGTGGATCACCACAAACTGTGGAAAATTCTGAAAGAGATAGGAATACCAGACCACGTGACCTGCCTCTTGAGAAACCTATATGCAGGTCAGGAAGCAACAGTTAGAACTGGACATGGAACAAAAGACTGGTTCCAAATAGGAAAAGGAGTACATCAAGGCTGTATATTGTCACCCTGCTTATTTAACTTATATGCAGAGTACATCATGAGAAACGCTGGACTGGAAGAAGCACAAGCTGGAATCAAGATTGCCGGGAGAAATATCAATAACCTCAGATATGCAGATGACACCACCCTTATGGCAGAAAGTGAAGAAGAACTAAAGAGCCTCTTGATGAAAGTGAAAGCGGAGAGTGAAAAAGTTGGCTTAAAGCTCAACATTCAGAAAACTAAGATCATGGATGGCACCTGGTCCCATCACTCATGGCAAATAGGTGGAGAAACAGTGGAAACAGTGTCAGACTTTATTTTTGGGGGCTCCAAAAGTACTGCAGATTATGATTGCAGCCATGAAATTAAAAGACGCTTACTCCTTGGAAGCAAAGTTGTAACCAACCTAGATAGTATATTGAAAAGCATAGACATTACTTTGCCAACAAAGGTCCGTCTAGTCAAGGCTATGGTTTTTCCTGTGGTCATGTATGGATGTGAGAGTTGGACTGTGAAGAAAGCTGAGCGCCAAAGAATTGATGCTTTTGAACTGTGGTGTTGGAGAAGACTCTTGAGAGTTCCTTGGACTGCAAGGAGATCCTACCAGTCTATCCTAAAGGGGATCAGTCCTGGGTGTTCATTGGAAGGACTGATACTAAAGCTGAAACTCCAATTCTTGACCACCTGATGTGAAGAGTTGACTCATTGGAAAAGACCCTGATGCTAGGAGGGATTGGTGGTAGGAGAAGGGGTTGACAGAGAATGAAATGGCTGGATGGCATCACCGACTCGATGGACGTGAGTTTGAGTGAACTCCAGGAGTTGGTGATAGACAGGGAGGCCTGGCGTGCTACAATTCATGGGGTTACAAAGATTCGGACACGAATGAGTGACTGAACTGACTGACTGAACTGATAGATAAAACACCCATGCTGTCCATCCTTCCTTGAGTCTCTGTTTTGTTAGAAACAGATCCTGAGGCTCTAGCTGAGGATTTCTTCAGAGAGCTGCTCTGTACATGATTGTGTGTGTGCATGGCAGGAGTGGGAGTGGGCTTGGAGGGCAGTGGGTTTGTTGGTGTTCCAGGAATAGCTGTTTGGCAGACACATCTTTAATTATACGTCTACTTGACTAGTCATAGCTATCCGTAGTGCACGCCTGTGTTTGTTTGTGCGGACTCTGAGAGTGGTGGTTGGCATTCTCATGGAGAGAATTGCCACGTTTGCAGTGCAGCATCTCTCCGGCCAGTTCTGAGCTGCAGTTTTCATTGTTCAAGGTTATCTCCAATAGCATCCATCTGCTTTTCAGCTTCCTGAAATTTCATCAAAAGTGTTGCTCTATTAATAACTTTTTTTTAACATTTTCTGCAGAATTGCTAATTTTCTTTATTTTGTTTGTTTCACCCATTGAATCTTGGGAAGGAGATGAAATAAATGCATCACCTACTCTACCATGTTATCAGAAACTGTCTTTACTGATAATTTCAGTGTAAAAAAAGAATTTAATACAATAAAAAACCAATGACTATATAATACAGTGTCAGTTCAGGTCAGTTCAGTTGCTCAGTCGTGTCCGACTCTTTGCGACCCCATGAATCGCAGCACCCCAGGCTTCCCTGTCCATCACCAACTCCCGGAGTTCACTCAGACTACTGTCCATCGAGTCCGTGATGCCATCCAGCCATCTCATCCTATGTTGTCCCCTTTTCCTCCTGCCCCCAATCCCTCCCAGCATCAGGGTCTTTTCCAATGAGTCAACTCTTCACATCAGGTGGCCAAAGTACTGGAGTTTCAGCTTCAGCATCGTTCCTTCCAATGAATACCCAGGACTGATCTCCTTCAGAATGGACTGGTTGGATCTCCTTGCAGTCCAAGGGACTCTCAAGAGTCTTCTCCAACACCACAGTTCAAAAGCATCAATTCTTCGGTGCTCAGCTTTCTTCACAGTCCAACTCTCACATCCATACATGACCACAGGAAAAACCATAGCCTTGACTAGATAGACCTTCATTAGCAAAGTTGTCTCTGCTTTTCAATATGCTATATAGATTGGTCAAAACTTTCCTTCCAAGGAGTAAGCATCTTTTAATTTCATGGCTTCAGTCACCATCTGCAGTGATTTTGGAGCCCCCCAAAATAAAGTCTGACAGTGTTTCCACTGTTTCCCCATCTATTTCCCATGAAGTGATGGAACCAGATGCCATGATCTTAGTTTTCTGAATGTTGAGCTTTAAGCCAACTTTTTCGCTTTTGGAGTTCCTCTTCACTTTCTGCCATAAGGGTGGTGTCATCTGCATATCTGAGGTTATTGATATTTCTCCCAGCAATCTTAATTCCAGTTCATTCTTCTTCCAGCCCAGCATTTCTCATGATGTGCTCTGCATATAAGTTAAATAAGCAGGGTGACAATATACAGCCTTGACGTACTCCTTTTCCTATTTGGAACCAGTCTGTTGTTCCATGTCCAGTTCTAACTGTTGCTTCCTGACCTGCATGTAGGTTTCTCAAGAGGCAGGTCAGGTAGACCACCTGGTATTCCCATCTCTTTCAGAGTTTTCCACAGTTTACTGTGATCCACACGGTCAAAGGCTTTGGCATAGTCAATAAAGCGGGAATAGATGTTTTTATGGAACTCTCTTGCTTTTTCGATGATCCATTGGATGTTGGCAGTTTGGTTCCTCTGCCCTTTCTAAAACCAGCTTGAACATCTGGAAGTTCATGGTTCACATATTGCTGAAGACTGGCTTGGAGAATTTTGAGCATTACTTTACTAGCATGTGAGATGAGTGCAATTGTGTGGTAGTCTGGGCATTCTTTGGCATTGCCTTTCTTTGGGATTGGAATGAAAACTGACCTTTTCCAGTCCTGTGGCCACTGCTGAGTTTTCCAAATTTCCTGGCATATTGAGTGCAGCACTTTCACAGCACCATCTTTCAGGTTTTGAAATAGCTCAACATGAACAATATGAAAAGGCAAAGTGATAGGATACTGAAAGAGGAACTCCCCAGGTCAGTAGGTGCCCAATATGCTACTGGAGATCAGTGGAGAAATAACTCCAGAAAGAATGAAGGGATAGAGCCAAAGCAAAAACAATACCCAGTTGTGGATGTGACTGGTGATAGAAGCAAGGTCCGATGCTGTAAAGAGCAATATTGCATAGGAACTTGGAATATTAGGTCCATTTATCAAGGCATATTGCAAGTGGTCAAACAGGAGCTGGCAAGAGTGAACGTCGACATTTTAGGAATCAGCAAACTAAGATGGACTGGAATGGGTGAATTTAACTCAGATGACCATTATATCTACTACTGCGGGCAGGAATTCCTTAGAAGAAATGGAGTAGCCATCATGGTCAACAAAAGAGTCCGAAATGCAGTACTTGGATGCAGTCTGAAAAACAACAGAATGATCTCTCTTCATTCCAAAGCAAACCATTCAATATCACGGTAATCCAAGTCTATGCCCCAACCAGTAATGCTGAAGAAGCTGAAGTTGAATGGTTCTATGAAGACCTGCAAGACCCTTTAGAACTCACACCTCAAAAAGATGTCCTTTTCATTCTAGGGGACTGGAATGCAAAAGTAGGAAGTCAAGAAACACCTGGGGTAACAGGCAAATTTGGCCTTCGAATACAGAAGGAAGCAGGGCAAAGGCCAATAGAATTTTGCCAAGAGAATGCACTGGTCATAGCAAACACCCTCTTCCAACAACACAAGAGAAGACTGTACACATGGACATCACCAGATGGTCAACACCGAAATCAGATTGATTATATTCTTTGCAGCCAAAGATGGAGAAGCTCTATACAGTCAGCAAAAACAAGACCGGGAGCTGACTGTGGCTCACATGAGCTCCTTATTGCCAAATTCAGACTAAAATTGAAGAAAGTAGGGAAAACCACTGGACCATTCAAGTATGACCTAAATCAAATCCCTTATGATTATTTAATACAGTGTAGTTGTATTCAATTCTCTGATCTTTTTCATGGAAATTTTATAAGTTTCTAAGCAAATATCTTTTTGATTTGTGTATCTTTCCCTTTCAAAGAACTATGAAACATTTCAAACATTCCCAAAGAATAGGAAATAAGATTACCAACATTTGTGTGTCAACCAATGAATTTAAATAAAAGCCTTTTAAATATAGTTGAGACCTACTCTGTAGCCCTCCCCCAACACATTCCCTCCCTCCTTTGCAGACATAACCACAGTTATGAATTTGGTGTTTATTTCTATGCATGTCTGTTTCTGTTTCCTGTATATATTCCCAAACAATCCCATATATATCCCTAAATAATGAAGTGATTATTTTGCATGCTTTTAAGTCTTTTGTAAATGATTTTATCAAACAGTACATATCTTCTGTAAGTTACTTTTATTATGCTTTGAGATTTATATGTGTTGATACCTATCACTCCAGTTCACTAATTTTCATTGTTATATAGTATCTGACTGTATGATTATGATTAAATATTTATTCTTCTGTTTTTGGATAATATTTCTAATTTTTATTGTTAAGAAAGAATATTTTTGTATATATCTTTTTGTGCATAATTATAACAGTTTCCCTTGGACAGTGGCTTTCAGACAGTTTTAGCCGTAGTCTATGTTAATAAATAAAATTTACATAGTCCATGCATGCTCAGTCGTATCTGACTCTTTGCGATCCCATGGACTGTAGCCCACTAGGCTTCTCTGCCCATGGGATTTCCCAGGCAAAAATACTGGAGTGGGTTGCTGTTTCCTTCTCCAGGGGATCTTCCCAATACAGGGATAGAACTCATGTCTCTTGCATCTCCTACATTGCAAGAGAATTCTTTACCACTGAGCCGCCTGTGACATCCCTGAATTGATTTCTTGACTAATGAAAAACTGGTTGTAATCTGCCTTTGAAAAATAATGCTAAATGGTGACTTGGGAGAAGCACAGCTTGGTGCCAGGACTGTGCACGTCATTTTACTCTATTAGTTCCTGCCACATTTTCCCCAAAGTGGTTGTACCAAATTACATTTCCATCAGCATTCCCTGAGAGTTTAACTTCACTACTTTATTGACACTTGATGTTGTCAGATGTTGACCTTCTAATTTTTGCCAGTCTTGTAACTATGAAATTGTATTATCTTGAGATTTGAATTTGAATTTCTAGTGGGATTGCATACCTATCATCTTTTTTCCATTTTTGATTTTGATATTGCTTGTTCTGCAGATAGCCTTATCCTTTGCCCACTGTTTTAACATCTTTTTCTTTTTCCTATTGATCAGTAGGATTTCTTTTGTTTCTGCTGTCTTTGAGAAACAGATGTAAAAATCAAAAGTTTCCTTTATTGTTTCTTCTTTTTGTTTGAAAAATCCTTTTTTATAGGCTGAAGACATAAAGATATTTTTCTATGTTGTCTAGCAAGAGTTTTAAAGTTGTTCTTCATGTGGAGGTGTTTCATCTGTTTGGCATTGATTTTTGCTTGTGATGTGCCATTGAAATCCAATTTCTTTTTTTTTTCATATGGATTACCAGTTGTCCCAGCACATTTTCTTGAAAAGTAAATTCTTTTTGTCTTTCCCTCTCCCCTTGGCAGTATCTTCTTTTAGCAAATTAAATGTGCACATATGCGTAGGTCATATGCACAATTTATTTTTAAATGTATAATCTGAGAATCTGTCTTCTGATCAGATGTTTGTCTATTATACTAATTTTGATTACATACATTTCCATTCATCAATTTGATATTATTTCAAGCTTTCTATTTTTTTCTTGTGTCTGATTTCCAGTTGATGGAGTTTTCTCTGTTCTTCTTCACATTAATGTTACTACTGCATTTTAAAATACACAGTTGACTTAAATTATAGTCAAGTACACGTCCCTACCTTCTTCTCGAAAAAGAACCTTAGAATCATTTAATCCAGTAAACCTCTCTCATTTTGTATGCTTTTGTTGCCTAGTATTTCCTTTTTTTTAAAACCATCCAATTTATATATTTTAATTGCTGTGTTTTTAGTCAGTGTTTATTTGGATTCAGCAACATACTTGTTTGGCTTTACCACTCTTCCCAAACTATATAGCTTAGATAAAGTTCCTTTAAGGTGGCTATGGTGGGAGTAAGCTTTCTCAGTTTTTGTTTAGTAACTTGTTTATTTTGCTTTTACTCATGACTGATTTCTGGATTTGGTTGACAGTTGTTTTTCTCCTGGATGTTTTGAAGTGCATATTCCCTTGTCTTCAGTTTTCTATTATTGTAATTAAACTGTCATCAATCACTTTTTGTTGGTAGTCTTTTACTTTCTCTGTTTAAGATTATAAGATTACTTCTTGAAGTCTTTCAGACTCACTATGATCTATATAGATATGGAACTACTATATTTGACCAATTTGAGGCATGTATTTTTCTATATTTCAGCAAATCTGAAATCTGAATATATGTTGCAGTCTACATCAGTTCAGTTCACTTCAGTCTCTCAGTCATGCCCAACTCTGTGACCTCATGGACTACAGCATGCCAGGCCTCCCTGTCCATCACCAGCTCCCGGAGTTTACTCAAACTCGTGTCCATTGAGTTGGTGATGCCATCCAGCCATCTCATCCTCTGTCATCCCCTTCTTCTTCCGCCTTCAATCTTTCCCAGCATCAGGGTTTTTTCCAATAAATAAGTTCTTCACATCAGATGGCCAAAGTATTGGAGTTGCAGCTTCAGCATCAGTTCTTCCAATGAATATTCAGGACTTACTTCCTTTAGGATGGACTGGTTGGATCTCCATGCAGTCCAAGGGACTCTCAAGAGTCTTTTCCAACACGACAGTTCAAAAGCATCAATTCTGAGCTCAGCTTTCTTTTTACCAACTCTCACATCTGTACATGACTACTGGAAAAACCGTAGCCTTGACTAAACAGACCTTTGTTGGCAAAGTAATGTCTCTGCTTTTCCATATGCTGTCTATGTCATAACTTTTCTTCCAAGGAGCAAGTGTCTTTTAATTTCAAGGGTACAATCACCATCTGCAGTGATTTTGGAGCCCCCCAAAATTAAGTCTGACACTGTTTCCACTGTTTCCCCACCTATTTGCCATGAAGTGGTGGGACCAGATGCCATGATCTTAGTTTTCTGAATGTTGAGTTTTAAGCCAACGTTTTCCCTCTCTTCTTTCACTTTCATCAAGAGGCTCTTTAGTTCTCCAATTTCTCCCATAAGGGTGGTGTCATCTGCATATGAGGTTATTGATATTTCTCCCAGCAATCTTAATTTCAGCTTGTGCTTCATCTAGCCCAGCGTTTCTCATGATGTACTCTGCATATAAGTCAAATAAGCAGGGTGACAATATGCAGCCTTGACGTACTCCTTTCTCAATTTGGAACCAGTCTATTGTTCCATGTCCAGTTCTAACTGTTGCTTCTTGACCTGCATACAGATTTCTCAGGAGGCAGGTCAGGTGGTCTGGTGTTCCCTTTAAGAATTTTCCACAGTTTGCTGTGATCCACACAAAGGCTTTAGTGTAGTGAATAAAGCAGAAGTAGATGTTTTTCGGGAACTCTCTTTCTTTTTTGATGATCCAGTGAATGTTGACAATTTGATCTCTGGTTCCTCTGCCTTTTCTAAATCCAAATTTTTTCACTCTTCTCTTTCACGTTCATCAAGAGGCTCTTTAATTACTCTTTGCTTTCTGTCATAAGGGTGGTGTCATCTGCATATCTGAGGTTATTGATATTTCTCCTGGCAATCTTGATTCCAGCTTGTGCTTTGTCTGGCCTGGCATTTCGCATGATGGACTGTGCCTATAAGTTAGATAAGCAGGGTGACAATACACAGCGTTCATGTACTCCTTTCCCAATT
This sequence comes from Capra hircus, assembly GCF_001704415.2. Taxonomy (NCBI): domain Eukaryota; kingdom Metazoa; phylum Chordata; class Mammalia; order Artiodactyla; family Bovidae; genus Capra; species Capra hircus. Next base: position 83,450,279 of record NC_030817.1, on the reverse strand, counting down.
TGGAACCAGTCTATTGTTCCATGTCCAGTTCTAACTGTTGCTTCTTGACCTGCATACAGATTTCTCAGGAGGCAGGTCAGGTGGTCTGGTATTCCCATCTCTTGAAGAATTTTCCACAGTTTGTTGTGATCCACACAGTCAAAGGCTTGAGCATAGTCAATGAAGCAGAAGTAGATGTTTGTCTAAATTCTCTGGCTTTTTTGATGATCCAACAGATGTTGGCGATTTGATCTCTGGTTCCTCTGCCTTTTCTAAATCCAGCTTGAACATCTGGAAGTTTTTGGTTCACGTACTGTTGAAGCCTAGCTTGGAGAATATTGAGCATTACTTTGCTAGCATGTGAAATGAGTGCAATTGTGAGGTAGTTTGGACATTCTTTGGCATTGCCTTTCTTTGGGATTGGAATGAAAACTGACCTTTTCCAGTCCTGTGGCCACTGCTGAGTTTTCCAAGTTTGCTGGCATGTTGAGTGCAGTACTTTCACAGCATCATCTTTTAGGATTTGAAATAGCTCAACTGGATTCCATCACCTCCACTAGCTTTGAGGAGGCCACCATTAGCTCCAGTATAGAGCTGCCGAGCAGGTGACCCACAAACTTGAGAACAGTTATAGACAAAGAAGTTCCCATACTGTTGCCAAAGTTCTAGGGTCTACAACAGGTTTCCCAACCTGGGGATCTAGCCAAAGAACTGAGAACCCCCAGGGAATTTGACTTTGGTAACTGTTTATATTATCAGTTCAGTTGTTGGTATTATATATGTGGAGTTTAATTACTCTGCAAAATGTATTTTAAAATTTTATAGCATAATTTGGAATTGAAATCAAACATTATTCCAAAAAACATGGAAATAGAATAGCAAAAACAAATTTAATATTAGTGAAATATGCTTTTCATTGGAGGGATGACTGTAACTCCACACGATTTTTCTAATTAACAGTCAAATACTTGAAAGGAAGATAACTGCATTTGACAAAGCTGTGTTACATTCTCATTGTAGTTTTACTTGCAGTTAGTGACTCATGGACAATAGGTACCTATTGGCTATTCTGGTATATCCTTTTGTGAAGTATCAGTTCATGTCTTTTGCCCATTAGAAAAAACATATTATCTTTTTATCAGTGAGTATGGTAGATCTTCATTCTAGATTCAGCCCTTTATTTCATTTATATATTGAATGCATTTTCTGCATGGCTTCCTTTTTTGCTTTCTTAACAATATTTTCAACTTGTAGAAACTTTAAGTCATAGTGACATACAGTTTATCAATTTGTTTTCTTTTTATCATTAGTGTCTTTTTTTGTCTTGTCTGGGAAGTCTTTGCTTATCCAGATATCATAAATATGTTCTCCTCTCTTATCTCCCAGAAGGCTTATACTTTTACCTTTCATTTTAGGTCTGTGATCCACTTTTTTTTATTTTTATTTTTTACTTTATTTTGCTTTACAATACTGTATTGGTTTTGCCATACATTGACATGAATCAGCCACGGGTATACATGAGTTCCCAATACTGAACCCCCCTCCCACTTCCCACCCCATATCATCTCTCTGGATCATCCCTGTGCACCAGCCCCAAGCCTCCTGTATTCTGTATCGACCATAGACTGGTGATTCATTTCTTACCTGATAGTATACATGTTTCAATGCCATTCTCCCAAATCATCCTACCCTCTCCCTCTCCCACAGAGTCTAAAAGTCCGTTCTATACATCTGTGTCTCTTTTGCTGTCTCATGTACAGGGTTATCATTACCATCTTTCTAAATTCCATATATATGTGTTAGTATACTGTATTGGTGTTTTTCTTTCTGGCTTACTTCACTCTGTATAATAGGCTCCAGTTTCATCCACCTCATTAGAACTGATTCAAATGTATTCTTTTCAGTGGCTGAGTAATACTCCATTGTGTATATGTACCACAGCTTTCCTATCCATTCATCTGCTGATGGACATTTAGGTGCTTCCATGTCTTGGCTATTATAAACAGTGCTGCGATGAACATTGGGGTACACATGTCTTTTTCAATTCTGGTTTCCTCGGTGTGTATGCCCAGCAGTGGGATTGCTGGGTCATAAGGCAGTTCTATTTCCAGTTTTTTAAGGAATCTCCACACTGTTCTCCATAGTGGCTGTACTAGTTTGCATTCCCACCAACAGTGCAAGAGGGTTCCCTTTTCTCCACACCCTCTCCAGCATTTATTGCTTGTAGTCTTTTGGATTGCTGCCATTCTGACTGGTGTGAAATGGTACCTCACTGTGGTTTTGATTTGCATTTCTCTGATAATGGGTGATGTTGAGCATCTTTTCATGTGTTTGTTAGCCATCCGTATGTCTTCTTTGGAGAAATATCTATTTAGTTCTTTGGCCCATTTTTTGATTGGATCGTTTATTTTTCTCGACTTGAGCTGCATAAGTTGCTTATATATTTTTGAGATTAGTTGTTTGTCAGTTGCTTCATTTGCTATTATTTTCTCCCATTCCAAAGGCTGTCTTTTCACCTTGCTTATAGTTTCCTTTGTTGTGTAGAAGCTTTTAGTTTTAATTAGATCCCATTTGTTTATTTTTGCTTTGTTTTCAGTATTCTGGCAGGTGGATCATAGAGGATCCTGCTATGATTTATGTCGGAGAGTGTTTTGCCTATGTTCTCCTCTAGGAGTTTTATAGTTTCTGGTCTTAAGTTTAGATCTTTAATCCATTTTGAGTTTATTTTTGTGTATGGTGTTAGAAAGTGATCTAGTTTCATTCTTTTACAAGTGGTTGACCAGTTTTCCCAGCACCACTTGTTAAAGAGATTGTCTTTAATCCATTGTATTTTCTTGCCTCCTTTGTCAAAGATAAGGTGTCCATATGTGTGTGGATTTATCTCTGGGCTTTCTATTTTGTTCCACTGATCTATATTTCTGTCTTTGTGCCAGTACCATACTGTCTTGATGACTGTGGCTTTGTAGTAGAGCCTGAAGTCAGGCAGGTTGATTCCTCCAATTCCATTCTTCTTTCTCAAGATTGCCTCGGCTATTTGAGGTTTTTTATATTTCTATATAAATTGTGAAATTATTTGTTCTAGTTCTGTGAAAAATACCACTGGTAGCTTGATAAGGATTGCATTGAATCTGTAGATTGCTTTGAGTAGTATACTCATTTTCACTATATTGATTCTTCCAATCCATGAACATGGTATATTTCTCCATCTATTAGTGTCCTCTTTGATTTCTTTCACCAGTCTTTTATAATTTTCTATATATAGGTCTTTAGTTTCTTTAGGTAGGTATATTCCTAAGTATTTTATTCTTTTCATCACAATGGTGAATGGAATTGTTTCCTTAATTTCTTTTTCTACTTTCTCATTATTAGTGTATAGGAATGCAAGGGATTTCTGTGTGTTGATTTTATATCCTGCAACTTTACTATATTCATTAATTAGCTCTAGTAATTTTCTGGTGGAGTCTTTAGGGTTTTCTATGTAGAGGATCATGTTATCTGCAAACAGTGAGAGTTTTACGTCTTCTTTTCCAATTTGGATTCCTTTTATTTCTTTTTCTGCTCTGATTGCTGTGGCCAAAACTTCCAGAACTATGTTGAATAGTAGCGGTGAAAGTGGGCACCCTTGTCTTGTTCCTGACTTTAGGGGAAATGCTTTCAATTTTTCACCATTGAGGATAATGTTTGCTGTGGGTTTGTCATGTATAGCTTTTATTATGTTGAGGTATGTTCCTTCTATTCCTGCTTTCTGGAGGGTTTTTATCATAAATGGATGTTGAATTTTGTCAAAGGCCTTCTCTGCATCTATTGAGATAATCATATGGTTTTTATTTTTCAATTTGTTAATGTGGTGAATTACATTGATTGATTTGCAGATATTGAAAAATCCTTGCATCCCTGGGATAAAGCCCACTTGGTCATGGTGTATGATCTTTTTAATGTGTTGGATTCTGATTGCTAGAATTTTGTTAAGGATTTTTGCATCTATGTTCATCAGTGATATTGGCCTATAGTTTTCTTTTTTTGTGGCATCTTTGTCAGGTTTTGGTATTAGGGTGATGGTGGCCTCGTAGAATGCATTTGGAAGTTTACCTTCCTCTGCAATTTTCTGGAAGAGTTTGAGTAGGATCGGTGTTAGCTCTTCTCTAAATTTTTGGTAGAATTCAGCTGTGAAGCCGTCTGGACCTGGGCTTTTGTTTGCTGGAAGATTTCTGATTACAGTTTCAATTTCCGTGCTTATGATGGGTCTGTTAAGATTTTCCATTTCTTCCTGGTTCAGTTTTGGAAAGTTGTACTTTTCTAAGAATTTGTCCATTTCTTCCACGTTGTCCATTTTATTGGCATATAATTGCTGATAGTAGTCTCATGATCCTTTGTATTTCTGTGTTGTCTGTTGTGATCTCTCCATTTCATTTCTAATTTTATTGATTTGATTTTTCTCCCTTTGTTTCTTGATGAGTCTGGCTAATGGTTTGTCAATTTTATTTATCCTTTCAAAGAACCAACTTTTGGCTTTGTTGATTTTTGCTATGGTCTCTTTTGTTTCTTTTGCATTTATTTCTGCCCTAATTTTTAAGATTTCTTTCCTTCTACTAACTCTGGGGTTCTCCATTTCTTCCTTTTCTAGTTGTTTTAGGTGTAGAATTAGGTTATTTATTTGACTTTTTTCTTGTTTCTTGAGGTATGCCTGTATTGCTATGAACTTTCCTCTTAGCACTGCTTTTATAGTGTCCCACAGGTTTTGGGTTGTTGTGTTTTCATTTTCATTTGTTTCTATGCATATTTTTATTTCTTTTTTGATTTCTTCTGTGATTTGTTGGTTATTCAGAAGCGTGTTGTTCAGCCTCTGTATGTTGGAATTTTTAATAGTTTTTCTCCTGTAATTGAGATCTAATCTTAATGCATTATGGTTAGAAAAGATGCTTGGAATGATTTTAATTTTTTTGAATTTATCAAGGTTAGATTTATGGCCCAGGATGTGATCTATCCTGGAGAAGGTTCCATGAGCACTTGAGAAAAAGGTGAAATTCATTGTTTTGGGGTGAAATGTCCTATAGATATCAATTAGGTCTAACTGGTCTATTGTATCATTTAAAGTTTGTGTTTCTTTGTTAATTTTCTGTTTAGTTGATCTGTCCATAGGTGTGAGTGGGGTATTAAAGTCTCCCACTATTATTGTGTTATTGTTAATTTCCCCTTTCATACTTGTTAGCATTTGCCTAACATATTGCAGTGCTCCTATGTTGGGTGCATATATATTTATAATTGTTATATCTTCTTCTTGGATTGATCCTTTGATCATTATGCAGTGGCCTTCTTTGTCTCTTTTCACAGCCTTTGTTTTAAAGTCTATTTTATCAGATATGAGTATTGCTACTCCTGCTTTCTTTTGGTCTCTATTTGCGTGGAATATCTTTTTCCAGTCCTTCACTTTCAGTCTGTATGTGTCCCTTGTTTGAGGTGGGTCTCTTGTAGGCAGCATATATAGGGGTCTTGTTTTTGTATCCATTCAGCCAGTCTTTGCCTTTTGGTTGGGACATTCAACCCATTTATGTTTAAGGTAATTATTGATAAGTATGATCCTGTTGCCATTTACTTTATTGTTTTGGGTTCAGATTTATACGCCCTTTTTGTGTTTCCTGTCTAGAGAATATCCTTTAGCATTTGTTGGAGAGCTGGTTTGGTGGTGCTGAATTCTCTCGGCTTTTGCTTGTCTGGAAAGCTTTTGATTTCTCCTTCATATTTAAATGAGATCCTTGCTGGGTACAGTAATCTGGGCTGTAGGTTATTGTCTTTCATCACTTTAAGTATGTCTTGCCATTCCCTCCTGGCCTGAAGCGTTTCTTTTGAAAAATCTGCAGTTATCCTTATGGGAATCCCTTTGTGTGTTATTTGTTGTTTTCCCCTGCTGCTTTTAATATTTGTTCTTTGTGTTTGATCTTTGTTAATTTGATTAATATGTGTCTTGGGGTGTTTCACCTTGGGTTTATCCTGTTTGGAACTCTCTGGGTTTCTTGGACTTGGGTGATTATTTCCTCCCCCATTTTAGGGAAGTTTTCAACTATTATCTCCTCAAGTATTTTCTCATGGTCTTTCTTTTTGTCTTCTTCTTCTGGGACTCCTATAATTCGAATGTTGGAGCATTTCATACTGTCCTGGAGGTCTCTGAGATTATCCTCATTTCTTTTCATTCATTTTTCTTTTTTCCTCTCTGATTCATTTATTTCTACCATTCTATCTTCTATTTCACTAATCCTATCTTCTGCCTCTGATATTCTACTATTTGTTGCCTCCAGAGTGTTTCTGATCTCATTTATTGCATTATTCATTATATATCTAGGTCCTTGTTAAACCTTTCTTGCATCTTCTCAATCCTTGTCTCCAGGCTATTTATCTGTGATTCCATTTTGATTTCAAGATTTTGAATCATTTTCACTATGATTATTCGGAATTCCTTCTCAGGTAGATTCCCTATCTCTTCCTCTTTTGTTTGGTTTGGTAGGCATTTCTCCTGTTCCTTTACGTGCTGGGTATTCCTCTGTCTCTTCATCTTGGTTATATTGCTGCGTTTGGGCTGGCCTGTCTGTATTCTGGGAATTTGTAGAGTTCTCTTTATTATGAAGTTTCCTCACTGTGCGTGGGGTTGTATCAGTAGCTTGTCAAGGTTTCTTGGTTAGGGAAGCTTGTGTTGGAGTTCTGGTGGGTAGAGCTGGATTTCTTCTCTCTGGAGTGCAATGAAGTGTCCAGTAATGAGTTATGAGACGTCTCTGGTTTTGGAGTAACTTGAGCTGCCTGTATATTGAAGCTCAGGGGTGTGTTCCTGTGTTGCTGGAGAATTTGTGTGGTATGTCTTGCTCTGGAACTTGTTGGCCCTTGGGTGGTGCTTGGTTTCAGTGTAGGTATGGAGGTGTTTGATGAGCTCCTATCAATTAATGTTCCCTGGATTCAGGAGTTCTCTGATGTTCTCAGGATTTGGACTTAAGCCTCCTGTTTCTGGTTTTCAGTTTTATTTTTACAGTAGCCTCAAGACTGCTCCATCTATACAGCACCGATGATGAAACATATAGGTTAAAGATGAAAAGTTTCTCCACATTGAGGGACACCCAGAGAGGTTCACTGTTTTTGAAGACAATGATCTGCTTTTCTGGATGCCTGATGTTCTCTGCTAGCATTCAGAAGTTGTTTTGTAGAATTTACTCAGCGTTGAAATGTTCTTTTGATGAATTTGTGGGGGAGAAAGTGGTCTCCCCGTCCTATTTCTCCATTATCTTAGGACCACCCCTCTGTGATCCACTTTAATTAAGTTTTGTGTATGGTGTGAGATGGCAGCCCACTCAGATATTCTTGCTTGGGAAATCCCATGGACAGAAGAGCCTGGTGGGTTATAGTCCATGGGGTCACAGAGAGTCGGATGCAACTGAGTGACTACACACACACACACACACACACACACATACTCACACACACACACACTCTCACACACACACACACTCACACACACACACACACACACACACGGTGTGAGATGTAGGGGTCATGATTCATTTTTCCCAAATAGAAATGTCTGTTTTCTCCATCACCGTTATTCAAATGGACTTATTTTCCACCATTTAATTAACCTGCTTTCTTTTTCAAAATTGAGTTATAGTCAAATGAGTCTTTCTCTGAACCTTCTCTTCTGTTCCATCTATTTGTCTACCATTATGCCAAGACTGTACTGTCTAATTATTCTAGCTTTATACATGGAGATATTTGGGGAGATCATTAATTTAAAAATTTTATTTTGCCTAATTTTTATGTGTACAGAAATGATATTTGGTTTTAAAAAATATGGTTAAGTAAATTAAAAGAACTTTTTTGGTAATAATGAAATAAAAATTCAAAGTGATATTATATTGGTTAATCATAAGTTTATTTTCACCAGGTGTTACATAAAATAATTATCAGATGATATCTTAGATTTGATTAAATATGATAATTTTATTAACATACCCAATATCTATGTTTTATGAATCTGTGGATTCATTTCTTTGACTAATTATGGGAGCAGGAATATTCTGAGGCTTTATATTTCAAGTATTGATCTCTTCCACTTTCTGCTTCTTCAGCATCTGCTAGACATGGTATGGGCCTTCTTGTTCTATTCTTTGTTCCTTAAAAAATTTCCATCATTCTTACTTTTCTCTGCTACATTTGTGTGTGATTTTTATTTCTTTAATGTTTCTTCCAGTTCACTGACCTTGTCTTTAGTTTTGTCTAATCTGATTTTCAGTCCATCCACTGAATTTTTAATAATGACCAGAACTTTCTAGAAGTTCTGCATGGATTTTAAAAAAATAAATACTCAAATATCTTTGTAACATATTTTTTCTCATGTTTTGATTCATTTTATTTATCTAATAATTTTAAACATAGCTATTTCATAGTCTTTATCAAGTTATTATATTTTCTTAGTTTTTTGGTAATTCTACATTTATTGCCTAAAATTTATGCTTACTCTTGCTTATAGCAGTGTTTTTCATTAGTCATCTGCAATTGTCAGAATGCTGTAAGGGCTTCCCAGATAGTGCTAGTGGTAAAGAACCACCTGCCGACACAGGGATGCAGGAGACACTGGTTTGATCCCTGGAATCGAATGGTCACCTGGAGTAGGGCATGACAACCCACTCCAATATGTTGCCTGGACAATCCCATGGACTGAGGAGCCTGGCAGTCTACTGTCCATGGGGCTGCAAAGACTAAGGCACCACTGAGCAACAGAGCGACTGAGCATGCACGCGCATGTGTGCGTGCGTGTGTGTGCACAGGCGCACACACACACTGTAAAGGCTGATTTGAGTTTATGTCTTTCCAGTGAGTTTTTCCTGTAGTGGTAAGGGTAAGAATGGCAGGGACCATTTTTTATGAGGAGTCTTGGGTTTCCCTGGTGCCTGAAATGGTAAAAAATTTGCCTGCAGTGCAAGAGAGCTGGATTCGATCCCTTGTCTGGAAGATCTCCAGAGAAGTTAATGGCTACCCATTCCAGTATTCTTGCATGGAGAATTCCATGGACAGAGGACCCTGGTGGGCTACAGTCCATGGGGTCACAAAGAATCAGACGCAACTGAGCATCTAACTCTTTTTTGTTAGATCATGTATGTGATGTAAATTTGAACTAGAAATTCAAGTGTAGAAAGGCCTGTGATTGCGAAATTGAGGCTTTTTCTATTTCTCCTCATAGTGGTTATATCTAACTCTCTTAGATTATAAAGACTGGAAATCTCTGTAGTCAGAGTGTCATTTCCTGCTTATTAGTCTGGTTTTCAGTTCCTTCTTATTTTCAGGGGATTACAACAGTGTATAGAAATAAATCAGACTGAAAGAGCAGCTTGCAGCTAGACTGACTGATAATTGCCAGGTGATATGTCATAAGTAAATGTGAAAAGTAGGTATGGATATTACTGCTTTTGGATAATAGAGGCAGATAACAAACTTTTTTTCATGGTATATAAAAAGATGTTTGAGTTGTTGATATGATGGCTTACACATATTATTCCTCATATAATATGTGTCTGTATTACAGTGATGGCTATAGTAAGTAATTTTAGAATTTATAAGCCTTTTTATAAAAAGGAACACTTTTTTCTTTGGTTTTTTTTTCCAAGCTTATTTAGTGCTTTGTTTTAGTTCTCAAAATGAAGATAATTACCCCTACATATTTTAACACTGACTTTTTTGTGTAACAGAATAGGTAACAAAACGAGAGCTGTTGTGATTTTATTACAGTCATCTTTGTTCTCTTTGCTGTGTGCCAAAGCCTCTGTCTCTTCACCCTTCTTCCTTATTCCCCTGCAGGAGGCTGCTCTAAAAATAGCTCCAGTAATAGATGTTCTTTCTACACAGGGTCAAATTGCTGAATCATTTAGTCCTTTTGTGAAGTTTAGGAATATGGAAAACAGCATCTGAGCTGGGTAGGACAAACATGCTTCTAAATTGGCAGGTCATTATTCTCTTGAAAAATAAAGAATTGTATTCTTCTCAATAACCATATAGTAAATAATTTTTAAAGTTTATTTTTGAAGAATATATTTTAAAAATCTGTAAAATGGTTTTGTGTCTTAACTTCAAAACATATTTTGAATGTGATTCCCAGAAGTGTGTTTTGTTAAATATAATAAATTTGATATTAAGAGGTTAACAGATGAACTGTAAATATTCCCCTATATGTAAATATTTCATCTTCTTTTTCTTATCTTAGGTATGTTATTGCCTCTTTGGAATAGTTTCAGTGCCTGTGAAATAGTTACCTCCAGAAAAGAATTTCTGGGAGGATTTGACACTTGACAGTGAAATAAATATGCTGACTTTTTCTTAACGTTATAAGGATTTAGCTTTCTTTAATTATCTGTAACCCCTTATTTTAACTTTTCTCATTATTCCAAAATAATTATATGCAGATTGTTGAGTGCTGGCTTCCCGAATGTAACACCAGAACAACCTGCTGATAAAGAATAGTTGAGATTATTACTTCCTGACAGGAAGAGCACATTTTCTTGACACAGTCTTAGTCATATTTTAAGAACCAAGTCACAATATGTATTTTTGAGATTTCTTGGGGATCTTGTTTAAGGTGGGTCTTTCAGTGCACTGGCTTCAGATTGATGAATTTATGACATAATAGGTTACCCCTTGGTGGCTCAGATGGTAAACAATCTGCATGCTGTGCAGGAGACCCAGGTTCGGTCCCTGGGTTGGGAAGATTCCCTGGTGAAGGAAATGGCAACCCACTCTAGTATTCTTGCCTAGAAAATTCTGTGGACAGAGAAGCCTGGTGGGCTACAGTCCATGGGGTTGCAAAGAATCGGACACAACTGAGCAACTAACAGATTTCAGATTTTCAGGTTAGGATTGTCTGGCAGAACAAGATAAGCTTTTCAAAGTGAATGTTGGACCATGATACTAAACTTTGGTTTTCTCTGGCGTCAATTACTGTCTCACTTCTCCATTAATTGCAGAACACTCTCCATTAATCCCAACAGAACTCTAAAATTCTTCTCTATATGGGCAAAGATCTCAAGTAATCTCTCCGTTTCATTTTCTGTCTTTGAAGATACCCTTTCTAGCCCTTTTCCTCTGTCTCTAATGTAGATTGGTTGCCCTTAGGCCTGCTATGGAGGTGACATCCTTGAGTTTCTCTTGTCTCTCTCCAATAGTGAATCGACTTCCTGGATCTCATGTATCTGCATCTTTAGTTCACTCTCATATTAGAGCAACCATCTTCTGGTAACTTTCAGCAGTCTTTTTTTTCCTTCTGTAAATAACTCATGCATAGATAATTGATATAAATAGAATATTTCTTTTTGTCTATTATAATGCTAGAAATTCATTACAGAGTATATCTTAAGAGTTGCTAGAAAAATTAAAGTTATAATTTTCTTATAGGAATGAAGTTTGGAACAACAACAATGATTGTGGATAATTATTTTGCTTTTTAAAGTTTTGGAAAGGCTATCTCCTGAAATGATTTTGGGGTATATGTTGTTGAATTCTGAGTTTCAATTTTTCAACTTGTGAATACTTTTTATACCTCTATCATATGAGAGTTAATAATTTTGAAAATTTGATAAAAAACTTCTGGTAAAATTTTGCTTCTTAAATGAAAATAAATATAAAACATTATAATCAAATAAACTTAAAAAACCCTTTTCTCACAATTTATAACCTGATGTAATTTGAGTTTATATTTTAATAATAGAAAAACTGTCTTGAAAGGTGTGTCTGTGTGTCTGTAGTCTTTGATGGTGGTAGGCTGGGGCCCCAAAAGACTATTTCTTAAAAAATTGATGGCACTAGTTTATTTCCCTTCCAAAAACCAGTTGCAACTAAATGAAGCAAACAATCTCCAATTTTTATTGTCCTCATAATAAAACAAAATATGAAGTTCAGAACTGGATCACTTTCTCTTTCTCCTCTTATCTCCTCTCAGTTCAAAATGCTTGCATCTCATAATAGCCAGCATTCTCTTAAATCTGCAGTTAGGCTCAATGTATTCAAGCCTCAGTACAATCTTGTAGTGGTTTTAGTCTTTTTCTGGAAAATTGGTTTAGTGTGCCCACCATAGCCATTCCGCTTCCTGTCATAATGCCTCTTTCCTTGGGCATGCAGAGAATCCTTGCCCTTTGTGTACTGTCACTTTGTGGGATTTATACTTGCCTACTCCTTAGAGAAGCCCAGTGAGTTTTAGGAACGTTCTCCATGTTTGTGAGAGTGATCGCACAGAAAAAAGCACATGTACATTTTTTTTTAAAGATGCCTTGATTCAAAGGAGATTCAGGCTACTGCTTCTCAGTTTTCTCCCAGTTAGATGTCAGCAAACAATGCTTATGCCCAGAAATATCTCCCTTAGATTCCAGGAAGAATTTAAGAGAAGAGATTCCTCAGACAGGCTTTCAATCTGACTGTAACTCTAAACTTCCGGAGACCGGATAGGAAGCAAGCTATCCTTTCCTTTTGGAAATTACAGCCCTGGAAACTATATGGGAAAATGTCTTCAGCCAGATTCATTGCTCCTGTGTCCTCTAAAAAATCAATGAGACCGTGGCTCTGCCACAGTTCTATCACTTTTATATTTTCTTTGTATAACAAGTTTTTAAAAATAAATAAATGACTTTTCGGAAAAGCCGAACTTGTCTGTAATTTTGATGCATGGCCTACATTTTTATTTGGTCTTGGAAATGGTAGTTTTAAAAGGGAGGAAGGAAAGAGGGGGAGGAAGAAAGATGATGACTTATGGAAAGAGTAAGACAAGTTTTGATTGGGTTTAAATGTTGGTCACAATTTATGTAAAATGTACATTTTTATATTAGCATCATTCAGTTGCTAGAAATAACTGAAATAACTAGAAATTATTATAAATAATAAAAGTGAAAAATATTTAATATTAGAAGTACCCGTGTGTGTAGTATTGTACAGAGCAGAGCACTGAAGTCAGGATAACTGGAATCTTGGCCTACTTTGGCTTCTGTGTGTGTGACAGTATGTTTCCTGGTCACCTTTCCACCCCTCTCCCATGCTGCCCCTGCCACAACCTCAACCGTTTTACTTTTTCTCATGTGAATAATGAGATTATGGACTAGGTAATTACTAAGCTTCCTCTTAAGATTCTGATATTCCAGAATATGTCAGACTTTTCAGGAAGTTTGTGTCTTTTAATAAAATTAGTAAAAAATCATTTGGGCCAAAACATTTCAATATTTGCTGATGGTAACTGTATTTAAACAGCAGTGTTTTGCTCAGGGGTGCTGCACCTAAACAGAACAGCATAGATTTCCAATTGTAAGAACCTTGGATTCTTGCTTAAATTGGAAATTGCCCTTCCAGTACCCTTCATTGACAGTGATGATGATCTACTTTGAGCATTATGGGGGCATTGTCAGTGTATTGATTCATCTGCAACTGAGTGGTACATTTCTGTGGGTTTGAGAATAGTGAGGTGAATGGCTCTGAAATTCTCAGTACTGTTTGGAAAGCTGATTGCATAAATTTAAAATTTAAAGTGTTTGAACAGATTCTTTTCCAAGTGATTTTTAACAAATGTTTGATCATACTGTATTTGTGCTACAGTTGAAAGGCTGAAGTAGCATTTTGGCTCCTTTCCCAAAAGCATGCTTGAAGAGGCTAGCAGCAGCAGCAGCATCTCCCTCTGTTTTCCTCAGTGCTTTTTACCTTGCGAGTGGTGCAGCTTGTTCTGCGGATGTACTAAAACCCTCCCATTTAATCTGCAGTGGAGAAGAATGGAGCTCAATGCCTAGTAGCATTCAGTGGTCTAGTAAGGTTGCAGTAACTAGCAATGACTATGTATTTCAACAGCTGAACAAGAAGACATTTTATAATATATATATATTTTTTTCCTTTCAGCTGATAGATTTTTGCTTTCTGTTTCCTTCTAGAGAGATGTGGATAATTTGCCCTGCCTCCAACGTCTGTTTCTCAGCTTCAACAATATAGCTACGTAAGTGGAAACTCCCAACTTGTCATGTATTAATAATTTGATTGTGTGGGTTCTAATGCTTTAAATTAAGATTGTAAATACTTTGGAGTATTTCTAATGACATGTAAGATTTTCAACTGGGAAATGACAGGGCCATCTGTGACAAAGTTCTCTGTGGAAAAACAAAGCTCTTGTGTTTATTAGCGCTTCTGATGCTGAAGTGATGACTGGTTTAGTATAGTATGTGCTCTTTATAGTTATAGTTTAGAGTTGCTCCTTTGTAAAACATGTATGTGGGAATGTCAACATATATTCTGCCGTCCTTTGTTTGACACTTACTGCACTAATCAGTTGAATTAGAATTTCTTTCATAAATTATCATCTACAATCTGTGTAGCTACTGAGCAATTTTGATATAGCAGGTTATACTTGTCCCTAATCCACTTGCTAATTAGGCCGTAACTTCTAAGTTGGTGTCCCTACTTGGAGAACTAATGCAGCTAAACACTGTGTACTAGAATATATAAATGTATAAATGTTGTTTTATAAATATTTGAAACATATCATCCTTTCTGTTGTGATGATGTCTCATTCAGGGTCAATGTGGAAGATTTCAGAACTGAAGCTGAGACAGGCAGTCAGACTTTTCAGGGCAGAATGAGTAGCCACCCTTCCCTGACTCTCTCCTTCTTCTCTTCTCCCTTGCCCCTCAGTTCTTTAGTTTCACTTCAAGACTGTTCTCTGAATGTACTTTTATAGAAGGATAAGAACTAAGTATAAAAGAGTTGAGAACATATCTCTTCCTGAGTTCTAGGTCTGTGCTTTTGACTATTAAAAACCAGCTGAGCTTTTGCACAATTTCTGTTTCTACCTTTTTCCTATGTTAGCCCCCATCCCTGTACTATATCTCTAAAAGGTAGCGGTTAAGTCTAGATGGTGAATTTTGCATATAGGCATTATTTCAAAGAAAATACCCTTAATCATTTCCTTTTTTTTCTTTGTGTGGAAATACTAAGTTTCTGAAATACTTTTAATGTGCTCTTCAGTTTATGTTGAATCCGGTTCCAGCTGCCTCCCCATCTTGTTGGAAGAGTAGAATTTATTTTTAATGGCAATAGAAGGAACACTCAATTTTCTTTAAGGAGTTTCTACCCAAAGACCATTAACAATTGTTTTGAGAAGATAGTGTCTTGTTTTTAAAATGTGTTGTTTCTCATGTCTCACAATATTAGCTGCTGAAGGTGCAGCAAACCCTTAGCTTCCCCCAACCTGTGGTGGAACTTATTACTTTTGCTCTTGTCTTGTTTATGGAGAGTAATTTAAAAAGAGATATAAATTTGGGTGTATGGGGGTTATGGCATGCCCACTTCCTCAGGATACCTCAACTTCTAAACTCCTAGCTCTATAGGGAGTTGATCTTAAATGTCTGTATTTAGGGAATTTTCTTCCCAACCTGAAAAGAAGTTTTATCTACTCAATGAAATAAATATGTGATTAATGGGATTAATACTTATGACTTTCTATTAAAAGTGGGATTTATTGAGAAATTGAGATAAAAGGAAGGGTTTTCGTATTCTTACTGATTGCTTTTTTGTGTGTTGCTGCAAAGGCTTAGCTCTTTACCTTTCTCTAATATATCCAGATGACCTGCTTTTGAGGTCAAGTACATTTTCTATTTTCTGCTTTGTTCCTGTTGATGCATGTAATCCAACAGATGGTATAGAGAATATATTGGCTCTTGGGCAGGGGACAGGAGGAATTGGAAAGTGCAAGCCCTTTTCACATTTCCATGAGTTTTATTCAAGACACAAATATTTCAGTTGACTGGGATGGTAGATGATCTGTAGTGTTAATTGTGATGTCCTTTCATATCCTGCTATAGTCCTGGCATGACAGAGTTGCATAACTTTCAATTCAGTGGTCGAGGAGTAGCATACAGGAAGAGCAGAAATAGCAGTATAAAGGTGAAAGTACCTTTTAGGACTTTCTCTGGATAACTTTCAAATATCATCCAGCAAGTGAAATATCCAACAGTGTATCCATTTTGGGGAGACAAAAATGTACTGACTGTTAAAGTAGTAAGGCTTCCTAGATTTTGACCAAGTTGTTGGATTCTTAGAGGCCCATTTGCATAAACTATTACCTGGTGGAAATTCAGAAAGTTCCAGAATGTTATAGCACCCTAACTGAATTTAGAGAGCTCCAACTTGGGGTAAATAGGTACCTATATTTAATGATGGGTTGACTATGGCCTTGGTAGACAGGACCATTTTTGTATGTTTTCCTGTAGATATTAGAACAGGCATTTAGTTCTTCTGGTAGGCATACAGGATATATTAAGAGAATGAATGACATATCCACATCTGTGTATCTGAATAAAAGTGATGCCTCTGGTTAAAATATCCCTCAGAGCATGACAGAAACACAAATAGGTAATTATAATACAGTGAGTTAAACTTAGTTGTGGTCAAATGCAGATACACTAGAAAATGTAAATCAGTGTAGAGAAGAGAAGTTAAGGAAAACTTCCCAGAGGGAGATGATCCCGAGACCTCAGTAAAGTGAATAGTCCTTGGACATTCCAGGTAAGGGTACAACCTAGGCGAAGCAGATGTAGAAGGCTCGGAGTGGACTCACTAGGCCCACCCTCTGGGAACCTGCAGTGAGATGCTTGCCCCCTTCTCCTCCTAACTAGCTCCAGGTCTTCCTCCAGCCCATGGAATGCTGGAGGGACCTGCCAAAGTACACTTTGCAATGCTCACCTTGAAGGAAATATTCTGTGGCTAATCAAGAGAATCAGCTGTGTCTAGTTCGTTCTTCAGGCGTGTTCGTTCCATTATTCAGCTCTTCTGAGGTGCTATTGTCTGCTTGATTTGTTTTCTTTGTCTTGCTCTTATGATCTTAATTTCCAAGTAGTCTGCATTTTTTGTAATGGCTTATTCTTTTTAAAAAATTATTTATTTATTTGCCTGTATTAGGTCTTAGTTGTGGCATGTGGGATCTTCATTGCCACATGCAGAATCTTGTTAGTTGCAGGATGTGGGATCTACTTCCCTCAACAGGGATCAAACCTTGGTCCCCTGCACTGGGAGCACAGAGTCTTAGCCATTGGACCACCAGGGAAGTCCCTCTAATGGCTTATTCTTGTTTTATGAATGAGGTAAAGTTTTTTTTTCAATTTCTAGAATTTATTTTTCTCCATTACCTACACGTGTTCTTTAAATTAAACAAAAATACTTTCTTTCATCCATTCATTTGTTCTATGATTTTTTGTTCTTGTCTATATATGAGGATCTATACGAATTTGTTTCCTTAGCATAATTTAGAAATGTCGCTGTGAATGCAAGTTATAAGATCTCTGTCTGTGGAGGATGTAGGAGGGAGGAGGAAGGCTATCCAACCAGTTGGACTTGCCTTTATGATATTCACAAGAAACTCGCCCTCTGAGAATGGGGGCTCCTTTTACATCTTGGGCCAGATGCACTTCCCCAAAGCACAGCCCTTCTTCCCTCACCATTTTCAACCTGAGGACAATTCAGGAGTCAGCCTTTTTGAGGGTAGGAGGCTAGCAAATTGCTACCAAACCCTCCAGTAGTTACTGGACAGCTGACCCACATCTGCTGGCCACACTTTCTCTCTCTGATTCTGGGAAGTATTCTGAAGTTCTGCTGGTAACATTTTCTTAACTCTTCATACTCTTCATTTCAGGCTCTAGCAATTTGGGGTTTTACTGATTCCATCTGCTTTATATCTTCCAGAAATTCCTTAGTGCTCTGGTCTGCTGATAGAACTTTTTCTGGTTTTCTAGTATTGCTAAGGATATTTTTGTACTTTTATATTCAGTCTTTTCAGAGAGGTTTTGAGAGGGTAGAGAGAGGTCAGATCACACACCAAGCAGCCATTGTCATAGCTGTCCTTACTTTGAGTGATTTGCCCCCCAAAGGCCACCCGTAAAAATATCCTTGGCAGCTTTAAAAACACATAGGCCTTAAGTTCACTGCTGGGTAACCTGCTCCAGTAAATCTGGAGTAGGGCCAAGGATCTGTATTTTTTTAAGGCTTCTCAGAGAATTCTGATGTTCGGCTTGATGCTAGATCTGGGAACCATTGAGTTATGGTACCCCCAAATAAGAAAATTTGTTAACTAGCAGATTACTATTTTATATGAAATTTCCCTTCACAAGAAAAAGCTTCTAGACAAAAGTATTTGTCAGGGATAGATATGTACTACCATCCAGAGGTAGTTTATGATCTGTAGGCAAAACCCAGGGCGTTTCATCTCCTTTCCACTGAGGCTGTGCAGAGCTCTACTCTTCATTACAAGGTTAAGGTATAATTGATTCTTTCCTGTCTGTTTCATTCTCCAATGTAGAAAGTTTTAACAAGGTTTTTTCTTTAAAAAAAAAAAAAAAAGAAGACGCATTTATAATTTGAGTGTTTTCCTTGCCTAAAAAGGAATGGTTACTATTGCTCCCAGAAATAAGGAGACATTAGTATCCCTGGGAAAAGAGTCAAATACTAGTCAAGGTCAAGTGTCAACTCAGGACTCTTAGTCTCATGTATTATTTTTTTAATTGTGGTAAAATACTCATAAAAGTACCATCTTAACCATTTTAAAGCACACAATGAAATGGTGTTAATAAATACATTTACACCCTTGTGCAGTCAGTCTTCTGTTGCACAGAACTCTTTTCATCTGGCAAAACTGAAACGTTATACCCATTGAACAACCGGTCTCCCTCTCCAAGGCCCTGGCAACCACCGTTCCACTTTCTGTCTCTGAATTTTTGACTACTCTAGTTATGTCATGAATGTGGAACCATGCAATATTTGTCTTTTTGTGATTGGCTCATGTCACTTTGCATGATGTCCTCAAAGTTCATCCATGTTGTTGCAGTTCAGTCTCTTAAGTCGTGTTGGACTCTTTGTGACCCCCATGGACTGCAACATGCCAGACTGCCCTGTACTTCACTATCGCCTGGAGTCTATTCAGATTCATGTCCATTGAGTCGGTGATGCCATCCAACCATCTCTTCTTCTCTTGTCCCGTTCTCTTCCTGCCTTCGATCTTTCCCAGAATCAGAGTCTTTTCCAATGAGTCAGTTCTTTGCATCAGATGGCCAAATTATTGAAGCTTCAGCTTCAGCATCAGTGCTTCCAATGAATATTCAGGACTGATCTCCTTTAGGATTGACTGGTTTGATCTCCTTACAGTCCAAGGGACTTTTGAGAGTCTTCTCCAGCACCACAATTCGAAAGCATCAATTCTACAGTGCATAGCCTTCTTTATGGTCCAACTTTCACATCCATACATGACTACTGGAAAAACCATAGCTTTGACTGTATGGACTTTTGTCTCCAAAGTGATGTCTTTGCTTTTCAATATGCTATCTAGATTTGTCATAGCTTTCCTTCCAAAGAGCAAGCATCATTTAGCTTCATGGCTGCAAGTTCATCCATGTTGTAGCATGCGTAAGTTTCCTTCCCTTTTAAGAATGTATACTTACATATTATTCTTTAGGTGGCATGGAACTAACTAGGAGAGGCAGATGCCAGAATGAACCATGCCTACCTCTTCATCCACATTGTTTTCCCATAGAGCCCTATGAACTTGCCTTGTTCCACTGAACCTCCTTAAACATAAGCATGCTCTCCCTTGCCCATTTAGTCTTTGCATTTACTATGGCTTCTGACAATAATATTTTTTTCTACCTCTCTTTGTCTGAATAACACCTGATGATCCTATAGATCTCAAGGGTTCTCAAAGTTTAATATGCTTAAGGATCATCTGAAGAGCCTGCTAAAATGCACTGCGTGGGGATCCATCCTCCATGGATTCTAATTCAAAAGTTTTAGATGGGGCTCAGGAATTTGTATCTTTAGCAAGTTGTGCAGCTGATTTAAAAATACCACTGATCTGTGCTTTCCAGACTTTGAGTCAAAACCCATACAAGAATCCTAGTCAATTTTAGTTCAAGACTGGAAACATAAAAGCAGAATAGAAAATGTCAAGAGTTTCTCACACATTGTAAGGGTGAACACTGCCTCATGAGAAGTTTGCAGTTTTAGTATATATAGATGTATCTATGTATACATTTGTATGTGTTTGTGTATGAATGTTATTTTGCTATAGATATTTGGGAACTGGATTACAATGTAAATATATTTCTCACCATGAATTGGGTTTAAAAAATTAAGAAAACACTGTGGAGTCTCAATTTTGGGAGCATGGACTACCAGGGAAGTCCCCAGATAATTCTTATTATAATCATAAAGTTTCATTTTCCTTTGTGTTAGACTAATTTATTCAATGTGTGTATGTGTGAGTTTTTCTAAAAGGAAGGATTCTTAAACTAAAATTAAACTAAGACACGGTGAGCAGGCTGTTTTGCACACCTAGTCTCATACTGGGTTCACACTTACATAGTTGAGAGGCTGATAGCTATTCATGGCAGTAAATTAACATTTTAATGTATTGATGTGTCAAAGGCCCTTTTGGGTTTTGCTAACGTGAAGGTTTTAGAAGTTGTGGACATTTTTGGTACATATTGCTAAGGGGGAATTCTGGTCTTAAAATTACTCATGATTGTATGTTATATTGGGTGATTGTTTCTAGGTTGAGAAGCACAATTATGGTAAATTGAGATCAGTGTGTTTTATGATTTCTGTTTTGTTTTGGTCTACAAATTCAAAGTATAAGTAGAGTAAATCCAAAATGCATTTAGAAATAAAGTATATTAAGTAACTTCTCCTGTTGCTATTCCTTATAACTTGTAGAAAATACTTCCAAAAAGTGTTTGAAGTATTTTGCAATAACAGTGTCAAATACAGTGAACATAAACATTTAAAACAAAGGTAAGTGACTGTAACATTCCCTTCTTATCTTCATCTTATCTTGTTTTGTTTTAATTGAAGTACAGTTGATTTATAATGTTGTATTAGTTGTAGGTGTACAGCAAAGTGTTTTGGTTTTCATGAAAAGAGATGTACAAATTTGAAACAAAAATGTTTACATATCTGTTTTATGTCCATTCCACCTCCCCACCCTACCCCCACCCCAACCTAAATTGCTATGTTGATCTCTTAACCCATGGTACCTCAGTATGTAACCAACCTTATTTGAAAATATGGTCTTTACAGAGGTAGTGAAGTTAAAAGGAAGACATTAAAGTGGGCTCTAATGTAGTAAGACTGATATTCTTATAAAATAGATGAAATTTGGAGGCAGGTATACAGGGACTTCCATGGTAGCTCAGACAGTAAAGAATCCACTCGCAATGCAGGAGACCCATGTTCTGTCCCTGGGTTGGGAAGAGCCCCCAGAGAAGGGAATGGCTACTCAGTCCAGTATTCTTTCCTGGAGAATACAGTCCATGTGGATGCAAAGAGTCAGACCTGACTGAGCAGACACACACACACACACACACACACACACACACACACACACACACGGAGACTGCCTTGTGAACATAAGGACAGCTATCTACAAGCCAAGAAGAAAGGCCTAGAACAGATTCTGCCTCCACAGCCCTCAGAAAACAACACCACTACCATCACCTTGATTTCAGACTTCTAGTCTCCAGAACTGTGTGATAGTAATTTCTGTTGTTTAAAAAAATGAAAATAAAGCAGAGGTGAGCAGATATTGAAAGGAATGAACAAACCAGTTAATTTTAGGAAAAAGCAAGGTCAAAATTAATCATGCCAAAACCCCAAGTATATACTCCTAACTGCAGAACTTTCAAATTTGATCTTCTGGAGTAACTTTTGTTCATCCTTTGTAATTAAATACAAACCCCAAACAGAAGAATAATTTTCTTTTTCTATTATCTATACCATACCTCTTTGAGTTCTGTAATATCTATTTTGATGTATGCCCAGTTATAACTTAATTATACAGGGGTAAGGGTAATTCGCTCAGTCGTGTCTGACTCTTTGCGACCCCATGGACTGTAGCCTATCAGGCTCCTCCGTCCATGGGATTTTTCCAGGCAAGAGTGCTGGAATGGGTTGCCATTTCCTTCTCCAGGGGATCTTCCCGACCCAGGAATCGAACCCGGGTCTCCCGCGTTGCAGGCAGACACTTTACCATCTGAGCCACCAGGGAATAGTGTCAGTTATTATCTGTCACATGGTAGGCATGTAATTATTGTTCTTTTAATTAATGAAAAAAAGAAACCAAAGTTTAAAGGTGATGTTCTTCAATATTCATAGATAATTTTTAATAGCCCTTTTTGGCATGTCATCTTATTTGGTTGTCTAAGGACCCAGTTTGCAGCTAATTCACCATGGCTGTCCCCTGGAATATAAAATAATAAAAAGTAACTAAAACAAGGAAGGCAAATTAAAATTATTTTATGGATTATTTTATTATTGATTATTTTATGGATTATTTTATTGGATTATTAGAAACAACTGTAACAGATACCTTCCAGACTAAAAGCTTTCCTCAGTGACTTAAGATTTTAGCAGTTACTTTTTGAATATTTGAGTAGATTCAGTGTTGTTTTGAAGAAAAACTAAGACTGTTGCAGGCAGTTTCTGAATTATGTAACACAAAGATAAGATAAGCCTCTTATTTATAAATATATGTATAATAGTCATTTTAAAGTCCTTGTCTACTAATTCCAATATTCCAACAGCTGTGTCATCTCTGAGGCTTTTATAGTGACTTGTTTTTCCTTTTTGATACATATATTGAGTTTTTTTTGCTTTCTCATGTCTGGCAATTTTTTATTACATTCCTGGCATTGTGAATATTACATTGTTGAGAATCTGTGTTTTGTTGTCTTAATTTGAGAGTTGTTGAATTTTGTTTTAAAGGTAGTTAACATACATGAATCAAGGCAAATTGGAAGTGGTAAAACAGGAAATGGCAAGAGTGAACGTCGACATTCTAGGAATCAGCGAACTAAAATGGACTGGAATGGGTGAATTTAAGTCAGATGACCATTATATCTCCTACTGCGGGCAGGAATCCCTCAGAAGAAATGGAGTAGCCATCATGGTCAACAAAAGAGTCCGAAATGCAGTACTCGAATGCAATCTCAAAAACGATAGAATGATATCTGTTCATTTCCAAGGCACCATTCAATATCACAGTAATCCAAGTCTATGCCCCAACCAGTAACACTGAAGAAGTTGAAGTTGAACGGTTCTATGAAGACCTACAAGACCTTTTAGAACTCACACCCCAAAAAGATGTCCTTTTCATTCTAGGGGACTGGAATGCAAAAGTAGGAAGTCAAGAAACACCTGGTGTAACAGGCAAATTTGGCCTTGGAATACAGAATGAAGCAGGGCAAAAAGACTAATAGAGTTTAGCCAAGAAAATGCACTGGTCATAGCAAACACCCTCTTCCAACAACACAAGAGAAGACTCTGCACATGGACATCACCAGATGGTCAACACCAAAATCAGACTGATTATATTCTTTGCAGCCAAAGATGGAGAGGCTCTATACAGTCAGCAAAAACAAGACCGGGAGCTGACTGTGGCTCAGATCATGAACTCCTTATTGCCAAATTCAGACTGAAATTGAAGAAAGTAGGGAAAACCACTAGACCATTCCAGTATGACCTAAATCAAATCCCTTATGATTATACAGTGGAAGTGAGAAATAGATTTAAGGGACTAGATCTGATAGACAGAGTGCCTGATGAATTATGGAATGAGGTTCATGACATTGTACAGGAGACAGGGATCAAGACCATCCCTATGGAAAAGAATTGCAATAACCAAAATGGCTGTCTGAGGAGGCCTTACAAATAGCTGTGAAAAGAAGAGAGGCGAAAAGCAAAGGAGAAAAGGAAAGATATAAGCATCTGAATGCAGAGTTCCAAAGAATAGCAAAAAGAGATAAGAAAGCCTTTTTCAGCGATCAATGCAAAGAATTAGAGGAAAGCAACAGAATGGGAAAGACTAGAGATCTCTTCAAGAAAATTAGAGATACCAAGGGAACATTTCATGCAAAATGGGCTCGATAAGGAACAGAAATGATATGGACCTAACAGAAGCAGAAGATATTAAGAAGAGGTGGCAAGAATACACAGAAGAACTGTACAAAAAAGATCTTCATGACCAAGATAATCATGATGGTGTGACCACTCACCTAGAGCCGGACATCCTGGAATGTGAAGTCAAGTGGGCCTTAGAAAGCATCACTACGAACAAAGCTAGTGGAGGTGATGGAATTCCAATTGAGCTATTTCAAATCCTGAAAGATGATGCTATGAAAGTACTGCACTCAATATGCCAGCAAATTTGGAAAAGTCAGCAGTGGCCACAGAACTGGAAAAGGTCAGTTTTCATTCCAATCCCAAAGAAAAGCAATGCCAAAGAATGGTCAAACTACCACACAATTGCACTCATCTCACACGCTAGTACACTAATGCTCAAAATTCTTCAAGCCAGGCTTCAGCAATACGTGAACCGTGAACTTCCTAATGTTCAAGCTGGTTTTAGAAAAGGCAGAGGAACCAGAGATCAAATTGCCAACATCCGCTGGATCATGGAAAAAGCAAGAGAGTTCCAGAAAACCATCTATTTCTGCTTCATTGACTATGCCAAAGCCTTTGACTGTGTGGATCACAATAAACTGTGGAAAATTCTGAAAGAGATGGGAATACCAGACCACCTGACCTGCCTCTTGAGAAACCTTTATGCAGGTCAGGAAGCAACAGTTAGAACTGGACCTGGAACAACAGACTGGTTCCAAATAGGAAAAGGAGTACGTCAAGGCTGTATATTGTCACCCTGCTTATTTAACTTATACATCATGAGAAACACTGGACTGGAAGAAACACAAGCTGGAATCAAGATTGCCGGGAGAAATATCAATAACCTCAGATATGCAGATGACACCACCCTTATGGCAGAAAGTGAAGAGGAACTAAAGAGCTTCTTGATGAAAATGAAAGAGGAGAGTGAAAAAGTTGGCTTAAAGCTCAACATTCAGAAAACGAAGATCATGGCATCTGGTCCCATCACTTTATGGGAAGTAGATGGGGAAACAGTGTCAGACTTTTTTGGGGGGGGGGCTCCAAAATCACTGTAGATGGTGACTGCAGCCGTGAAATTAAAAGACACTTACTCCTTGGAAGGAAAGTTATGACCAACCCAGATAGCATATTCAAAAGCAGAGACATTACTTTGCCGACTAAGGTCCGTCTAGTCAAGGCTATGGTTTTTCCAGTAGTCATGTATGGATGTGAGAGTTGGACTGTGAAGAAGGCTGAGCGCCGAAGAATTGATGCTTTTGAAATGTGGTGTTGGAGAAGACTTTTGAGAGTCTCTTGGACTGCAAGGAGATCCAACCAGTCCATTCTGAAGGAGATTAGCACTGGAATTTCTCTGGAGGGAATGATGCTGAAGCTGAAACTCCAGTACTTTGGCCACCTCATGCGAAGAGTTGACTCATTGGAAAAGACTCTGATGCTGGGAGGGATTGGGGGTAGGAGGAGAAAGGGATGACAGAGGATGAGATGGCTGGATGGCATCATGGAGTCGATGGACGTGAGTCTGAGTGAACTCCGGGAGTTGGTGATGGACAGGGAGGCCTGGCATGCTGCGATTCATGGGGACGCAAAGAGTCGGACGCAACTGAGTGACTGAGCTGACTGACTGAACTAACGTACAGGAGAATCAGGTTGTGTTCAGGTTTATATTTAGGCTTTTTCAGGCAGGTCTAAAGTAATCTTTTTCTACAAGTAAAGTAATAAGCTTTGCATCTATATTTATTTTACCTTGACACTAAACACAAGATTTCTCCGTCAAAAGCAAACCAATTATTTATCTCCAGAGTATCTTTGCACTGGTTTCCAATGTTCCATTTTTCCTCACAGGTTTATGTGATGAAGGCAGTTGTCTCCCATATGTACAGGGTGGAGGGTTTCTGGCTCTTGAGTGGAATACAACATTTTTAGTTTGGGAGCTTATGTAGGAGCCTCTTGTATAGCTTCACCTGTTCCCCTCCAGAGAAGGAGCAAGAGACAGACAGACAGATACATGCTCACACACACACATGCAAGAGACAGACAGACAGACAGAGATGGGGAAGGCTTCTTGGTCAAATGACCTTTGGAATGTAAACACACAGTTGTAGGAGATAAAATTCTGTGTCACCCGAGAGGTCTCTGTCTATGCCATCACTTTGAGGCCACGTGGCAGTTTTCTTTGCCCATGCAGAAATATGAACATCTGAGCACTGTTTCCCAATATGGAGCAACCAGCACCTGAGGCATAGCATTGCTGGGACCTCAGCCGTATAGCCTGGGTGTTCCCCGTAGTCTCTGTCTGGTTGGAACTCCAATGTCTCCGAGCTCTCTATGCTCAACAGGTATACTTTTCATCTTTTGGCCCCTCGGTAGTTATAATTTGCTAGGCTTCCTGGAGCCACACTGTGTTGGTGCATATTAATTTCAGCCAAGACTTCTATGCATGTTTTTGGAGTTTCTTCCCTATACAACTCCTTATTCTCCACTGTCCAGCCCTCTGCCTCAAATTCCAGCAGCCCCAGCAGACCCAAACTCTGACCTCTGTTTGATCCACGCAGTGAGACTTCTGTCCTCTTTTTGACTCCTCTTCCCTTTCTGTGATCTGAGAAGTGCCTCCAGGCAGAAAGCAAGATTAAAGTGGCTTTCACGTGTTTCTCTTCTCTAAGGGCCACATCTATCCTGTCTGTTGTTCAATGCTTGCTTCAAATATTTTGTCAGTTTTATAGTTGTTTACATTGAGAAATTGAGTCTGATAACCCCATAGCCAAAACTGCAAGTTTCTTCTACCGTATTTTCAAATTATCATGTTGTATATCATCTTTGCGATCTGTCTAGTGTATAGAAGATGCAAATTCCCTTAAATTAACAATACTGTATTTTTTAATCTAAGAGCAAGGGACTTAAATCTAATCCTGAATTGGTAGATGTGCAGTTGCTGTCAAAAGCCTTCCTGATATTTAAAATAAGCCATTTAGAAATGAGCTAAAAATGTATTGTAAAAATCGACTTCAGGATCATGTTATTTGTCCAGAAATCTCCATGCTCTGTCTTTACATACTTAATCTCCCTATAGAAATTCCTTCAAAAACTGTGATTTAATGTATTTTAATATTTATTGAAGAGATTGAGGAAAAAGCTAGTTAAACCAGAAAATTCTGGCTAGAGAAAGATGTAACAGTAGAACACAGGTTTAGTTATGGGTTAAAGTGAAAAGAGAACATAATGAATGTATGAGTAAATTATTGGGATGCTTTTAATATACCCAAATATGCCTATATAGAGTCATTCCTGAGTCCATGTCTGAGGGTGCAGGATCATGTCATTCTCAAAATAAAAATACATTTTTCTGTTTCTTATGGATAAGTACATGTTATCTAAAAGGTGTGTTAAATTATTTAGGAGTACATTTATAAGAATTGTATGTTTCTATAGAAGCTGTTGACTTTTGATGTTTGAAGGGTGATAGTTAATCACACCCTTTCTCTTCTGCTCTAAGTTTTGAATCAATTGAAAGATACAGTGGTCGGATATATGGAGTACAGAATAGCAGAATGCAGTTTAGCTATGCATCTACAGTCAGGCTTCCTAGTATATCTCTCCTGGATTAGATTTTCAACTCACTGGCCAAAGAACTGGAAAACAGAGACCTCTCTCCTTGGGAACAATGAAGCTTAAGAAAACACTCCCATCCTGGAGATCCGGTGGCCTGAAAGAAAAATAAGAGAAGCTGGGCCTCTTACGTATGCACATCCCCCTGTGAGAGTTTACCTTCTAGGAATTATGTGTGTGTATGTGTGTGAAATGGGTGAATTATTTGTTTTCTCCATATTTGTTTTTAGAATTAAAGATGACTGTTATGATATGGTGAAACTTAGCTTGAGGAGGAAGGAAGATTATTGCCTGAACTTGATAGGCACTGAACTTACAATCAGGCCTTGGTTAAATAACAGGGCATCCTCCCCTTCAAAAAATCTTGCTGATATCCAAGTAAGGGAGTTGGGATTCTCTATAAATAAGGAGGTTATTTCTAGATTCCTGTCTTGAAGGGAGGTGAACCAGTTAGATTTGTTTGTCCTGGGCACTTAGAAAGATATCACAGTGGCTTAATTATATACTCCAAGATACTTGAGTAGTTTACAACTGTCGAATAGTCTCTGGGAATTATTTGTTGACAAGACTTCCTTCTTATGGTTTAAAAAGAAGTTGACAGTGTCAGTTGTAGACCCCATGTTGGAGATCATAGTTCTTAGTTTAGGAATCTCCTGGGAAGCACTGAATAATGAAAGCCAAATTAATAATATTTTTTGGCTAGTTCCTTTGATCTTATCTTTGAAGTTTGGAGTTTTGCACTTCTAGGATATTGGCTTGTGATTCTCCAAAGTAACCTGCTTGCGGGCTTATGAGAGTGTTTTCTCCAGGTATTTATTTATTTATTTGGCTGGGTCGGATCTTAGCTGTGGCCCGTGGGATCTTTGTTGCATCATACAGGACCTTTTGTCGCAGCACGTGGACTCTGTAGTTGTGGACCTCAGGCTTAGTTGCTCCATGGTATGTGGGATCTTAGTTCCCCCACCAGGGATTGAACCCATGTCCCTTGCATTGCAAGGGGGATTTTTAACCACTGGACCATCAGGGAAGTCCTCCCGAGAGTGTTTTTATAGCTGCTTGGGGTTAGGATGGAGGACCACCTTAGGGATATCCAGAGCATGGTAGCTAATAACTGACCCTCCTCTTTCTCATCCTCTATGATTTCATTAAAATATCTTCTCCATCTGTTTCATTTAAAGACTTTAAAATTTCTTGCAGTTGGTTTCTGGAGAACACTGTTTATGCATTTCTCTATATAAAACATCAAATAAGGCTTTTGGGGGCGTGACAAGAGGATGTCTATATGCCTTTTTTCCTAAAGTGGATAATCTAACGACAGCACGCGTGCGTGTGTGCTCGTCGCGTCTGACCTGTGCCCCCGTGGACTGTAGCGCGCCAGGCTCCTCTGTCCATGGGTTTCTCCCGGCAGTAATACTGGAGTGGGCGGCCATTCCCTTCTCCGGGCGGTCTTCCTCGCTCAGGGATTGAACTGGCATCTCCTGCAACTCCTGCTCTGGCAGGTGGATTCTTTACCACTGAGCCACCTGAGGCCTCCCTATCTGGGGAAAATGAAGCCCCAGTCTAATGACAGGGAACATCCAAAGACATGAGTGACATAAAGATGAAACAAACCACCCCCGCTGCCTGTAGAAAAGCCCACAGCCCTAGTATCACAGTTTTATCAGCTAAGAAGCTTTGATGTAAGGGGCACTTCTTCCCTGATAATGCTGGCAAAATGTTTTCTTTGAGGGGTTTTTTGTTTAATTGAAGTATAGTTTTAGTTTTATTGAAGTATATTGTGTTAGTTCTTGGTGTACAACAAAATGATTCATATATATATATATATCCCCATATTCATCCTGTAATAACCCATAATGGAAAAGAATATGAAAAAGAATATATATACACATATGTGTATGTGTGTGTTTGTATATGTATGTGTATATATGTATTCTTTTCCATTCCCTATTCAGCCACAGGGACGAATATGGTCCCCTGTGCCATACAGTAGGACCTTGTTTATTTTATGTGCAGTAGTTTGTATCTGCTAATCGCAAACGCCTACTTTATTCCTCCCCCTGCCCTCTTCCCCTTTGATAACCGTAACTTTGTTTTCTATTCCTGTGAATCTGTTTTGGTTTTGAAAAAACGTTCATTTGTGTCATAAGTGACAGCATGTGGTATTTGTCTTTCTCTGTCTGACATACTTCACTTAGTATAATGATCTCTGGATCCATCCATGTTGCTACTAATGGCATTATTTCATTCTTTGTTTGGCTGGGTAATATTTTTTTATCTATTTTCTTTATCCTTTCATTGTCAATGGGCATTTACATTGCTTCCATGTCTTGAAGGTGAAGGTGAAGTCGCTCAGTTGTGTCTGACTCTTTGCGACCCCGTGGACTGTAGCCTACCAGGCTCCTCCGTCCAGGGGATTCTCCAGGCAAGAATACTGGAGTGGGTTGCCATTTCCTTCTCCAGGGGATCTTCCCGACCCAGGGATCAAACCCAGGTCTCCCGCATTGGAGGCAGACGCTTTAACCTCTGAGCCACCAGGGAAGCCCCTCGTGTCTTGAACATTGTAAATATTGCTGCTATGAACATTGAAGTGAATGTTTCATTTTAAATTAGAGTTTTCTCCATATACATGACAAAAAGTGTTTGAAGAGCCCTGATGTTCAAAACTGTGGGTCTGGATCAGTAGTATCAGTATCACTAGGATCTTATCAGATATCCAGAATCTCAAGTGCAATTGTAGACCTACTAGATGAGAATCCTCCTTTTTAAAAGATCCCTGGGTAATTCAAGTGTACGTTATAGTCTGG
Source organism: Capra hircus (assembly GCF_001704415.2). NCBI lineage: Eukaryota > Metazoa > Chordata > Mammalia > Artiodactyla > Bovidae > Capra > Capra hircus. Next base: position 83,419,926 of record NC_030817.1, on the reverse strand, counting down.
GAAGCACTGTCACAGAGGGTTCTGACTGTGCTTCTTTGTTATTTAGGTCAAATGTCCAGTTGGAACTAATCACTCCAACCACAGGCATATAGGTCACCCTGAATGCTCAAGGTCACACTCAGTGCTTATAGAGACATATGTTATCTGTCCTCTAGGACAATACTGTGGATTGGGTTTGCTGCAGAAAAGAAGTGTTTTGTTATCAGGAGAAGCAGGGGCATAAGCAATACCCAAATACACTTATTTCTACTTTCAGATCTTGGTGCACACGAATGTCAGAGCTCACTGTTACTAGCCTCTTCACGTTGGATCATTTCATCCCACTTCATGTTTGTGTGTGTGTGTGCGTGCACACGTGCAAGTGTGATCCTCCCCATCTCCGTTGCCTCACAGTACCATCTGTCTGACTGACCTAGATAACAGAGATTCTTGCTTCTTCCACAGCCTGGTTCTTCTATCACGTTTCAGAGTCATATTTATCAAGTACAATGAATACTTTAGGATAACCTATATATACGTACCTGTGCCTAAGTCTGAATTCACTTCCCTGTAGTCTTGGTAGGCATGTATGCCTCACTTACCCTCTTTCGTCTTGCCACTATGGCACTGATCCTTGGAAGTAAGTAACTTTCAAGTTACAAACTGTTAAATTGCACTGGTATTCTCTAGAAGGAGTCATGCTTTCAGCCCTCAGGAATTATAACTGCTAGTCACTACCGTAAAGAAAGTTTAATATACAGGGGAAGAGAAGGTTTTAATCCTTTACTTCTGTTATTTATAGTTGACCCTTGAACAATGCTGGGGTTAATCTGCTGATAATTTATAGTCAGCTCTCTGTATCTGAGGTTCCTCTGCATCCTCAGGTTCAATCAACCACAGACTGTGTAGTACTGTAGTATTTACTTCTGAAAAATATCTGCTTATAACTACACAGTTCACCTCACATTGTTCAAGAATTAGCTGTATTTTGATGCTCATATTTTCCTGGGTTTGTTAACCTGTCTCCTGTTGCCTTTTGATGGGTCGTCATTCTTTGAGCATTCTTACTTTCTGGCACACTAGATGTTCCAAGCTCATCTTTACAGGGGTTCTGATTCCTTTTAGTGGAAAATAATATTTAGGAATCAAGATCTGAGTGTCAGATATGGTCATGGTTACTGAGCTGTCATTGCTTTTAGGCCTTCTCTATGGATAGAATCAGGAAATGTGTGTGTGTGTATTGTATACATTTATCTATTTGTCTATCTGTATACATTTAAAACTATAGTTTTATACCAACAACTTCATGAATTCATTAATGAAATTTTGAATTACAATTCAATTCCGCAGGACTGATGTTAGCCATCTACCACAATCCTTTTCCATATTTGCAATTGCTTTCTCTGACATTGACTCCCCATTATGTATAATATATTTACTTATTTGCTCAGTCCTTGAATATATTGAAAGTAGTTTGAGAATTGCTAACCCACACCTCTGTGGGAGGAATAAAACTTCTAACCCTTTTTTTTTTCACTATGCTGCACGGCTTGCAGGATCTTAGTTTCCTGACCAGGGATCAAACCCAGGCCCACAGCAGTGAAAGCTTTGAGTCCTAACCACTGGACTGCCAGGGAATTCCCTCAAAAAAAAAATTTTTTTTTTTTGTACTGTGTGTTTGTGTTTAGCCTAAAAGTATGTAATCAGAAAACTGTGTTTAAAGTTGTTTGGGTTAGTTCTCCTCTACCCTTTCAGTGTGATTATGTTATTCATTTAAGCAGTAAGATTTATCTGTTTGTTTGTATCCACTTTCTGTTGTTCTCCCCCAGGCTTGCTAATCTGATATACTAATTTTTCAGTTGTGTAACTGTAACATGGTCCCCAAACTCAACTATGAAAAAAGGGATCACTCAGAGGTTACTTTCCTATTCTTTCTACCTCATTTTCAACCCCCTTCCTTTCCATCCTCTTTTCACCCACTCTTTTAGATAACCTTATACATTTCTGGTTTATCTTCATGGTTTTTTTTGCACATATCAGCAGATACATGTGTAGTTTAGATGAACTTACATGTGTTTTTTTCCCTAGTATTTCTGTGGCATTTCTAGTATTTGTGTTTTTAGTTCCCTGATCCACTTGGAGGTTATTATTTTTTTGGAGGGGGGAATAAATAGCATGAGATTTGAAGTTTAGTTTTTCGAGCGTCTACCCAGTTGTGCCAGAGATACTTATGTAAAAAGCCTATCTTTTCCTTGGTGATTTGGGATGCTACTTAAGTATCAACTTATCTAACCCCGTTAAAACTTCAGTAATCATGAACTTGTTTTTACTGTCTTTCTTCTCCCACCTTTCGTTTTTCTCAGCTTCATTATTTCTACTTTATTGCACATAAAACCCATTATATAACATACATAGCATGTTGTTCTTTCACTTGGATTCATGCTTCTATTTTAGAGAGTCATGGAGAGTCTTAGATCTCTAATTAATTATTGAACGTGCATCATCAGTCCTAGTCGAGTTTCCTCAGTCGTCTCTCAGTGGATGAAGCTCATCCAGTATATTCCTCAGGAAGGGTTCATGGGTACAGAACATTCTGAAATCTTAACCTTGATGCTTGAAGGACTGTGCTCTGCGCTTAGTCACTCAGTTATGTCCAACTCTTTGCGACCCCATGGACTGCAGCCCACCAGGCTCCTCTGTCCATGGGGATTCTTCATGGAGTGGGTTGCCAAGCCCTCCTCCAGGGGATCTTCCCAACCCAGAAATCGAACCCAGGTTTCCTGCATTGCAGGCAGATTCTTTACTGTCTGAGTCACCAAGGAAGCCCAAAAGTACGGGAGTGGGTGGCCTATCCCTTCTCCAGGGGATCTTCCCAACCCAGGAATCGAACTGGGATCTCCTGCATTGCAGGTGGATTCTTTACCACCTGAGGTACCAGGGAAACCCCACCTAAACATAACTTATAATGCAAAGTAGCAAAAGTGTGACCTATTAAAAAAAAAAGGGGGGACATAAAAAATGTAATTCTTGCTCTCTTCATTTTTGCCATGAGGTTTTGTTGTTGTTGTTTTTTTTAATAGATCACTTTTGCTACTTTGCATTGTAAGTTATGTTTAGGGCAAATAGTACCAGTCTGATTTCAGCTGTCATCTGTATGCTTAGAGGTTAAGTCTAACAGTTTTACTAGGATTGTTGCTGTTCAGTTGCTAAGTTGTGTCTGACTCTTTGAGACCCCATGGACTGTAGCATGCCAGGGTTCACTATCCTTCATAATCTCCTGGAGTTTCACCAGCACTCTCAAGAGTCTTCTCCAAAGCCATAGCTTGATTATATGGACCTTTGTCATATCAAATTGATCGTCCTCATTCAGTTTTCCCAAGTTCCTGTTGGTCCATTTCAATATGTACAGTTTGGTCTTTTCTTATTTCCAGAAAGTTTCCTTGGGTTATAGTTTTAAGTATTAGTTCTGTTCAGTTGTTCTTATCTTTAGACTCTTCTATTGCACATTGTTTTCATCTTTGGTCTTTTCTATTGCAACCACTTTACTTCTGATCCTTTTCATTTCTTTGCCTCGTCTTCATTCTCATGGTTGTTTTTTCTGGCTTTGTTAGATGTCCCTTGGTAAAAATTTATTTGGATCTGGTCTCCCTTGGTGACTTTGATTCTGCAGTGATTTTATCTTTTCCTTTCATTTCTTTCCCAAGTTCAGTCAACCCTGTTTTTGTTTCTTCCTGTTTATTGTCCATTTTCACTTTTAGTTTTTGAATTTTATATTCAAGGTGAGTTTTTTATACTTTAATATGCTTATTTGAGGATATTTAATTTAGTATGGTATGTTGTATTACAGTTTCCTTGTTCTTCATGTTTGTTTTTGAAGGGGAAGGGAATTTTCATCAGCTTGAGTGGGTTTGATTTTCTAGTCTTAAAATATTTTATAGATATTTAGTCTATTTTTGCCAAGTTCCTTTGTGAGTGTGGGCGATTTACAAGACTCTTAGGTCAAGGGTATCTTCTTCTGTCAGTGTAGCCAAGCCAAGTATGGTGTGTGTGTGTGTGTGTGTGTGTGTGTGTGTGTGTGTGTGTGTGTATGAATTTTGGGGAGACAGGGTTGTATATCTTCATTCTATTTTTATTTTGGGGGTTCTCTTTTGTCTTGCATTTTCCCCTTTTGCTCCTTGCCCATTTTCATCTTCACCATCCAATTTCCAAAGACCCCTCTTCTACCTTCTTTTCTACCATCTCAAGAGCAATGTGTTGTTGAAGACTGTGACTGCAAATCATGTGCTTTTAAAAGTCCACTCTGTGTAGCACTGGAAGAGCTATTGGAACGTTTCCAATATTTTCACACCTAATGTGGAATTACTCTTTCTGGAAATGACTGTAGATTAGTCCTCTACTAGTTCCCCATTTCTCTCTTGTGCATGATTTTTTCCAAAGTGTCCTTCTGTATTGCCTAGTTATATAGGTAATTTGAAACTTGAGCATTCTCTTTTTGTTATATATATATATAGTATACATGCATGTATGTGTGTAGATGTTATATCTATATACTATCTCTCCTATCAGAATGTAATTACCTTAAGAGCGGCAGTTCAGTTTTACTTGTCTTTCTGCCCTTAGCAATATTCCCAGTGCCTATCATACACAATGCCCTTTAAGCCTTTCTTTTTCATATTAACAATTGAAACAAAATTGTAGTAACTGCACATTACTGTTAATAAATTTTCCTTTTCCCAAAGGCTGCAGATAATTAAAGGATTGTAACATGAAGTGAAAACCCTTCTAACTATGCAACTATGCCCATGTGGGCTAGATAACCAGCACTAGAAATTATTATTTGATAACCTGAATATATAGAAATTGCCATATTCCTCATGAATGAAGGAATATGATTTACATAGTACTATAAAATGATGCTCTTCAGTTTAGAGGAGAGCCCCATGGTTCCTGAATGGCTACATTATTATTATTCTTGTGACTTGACTGTAAAATGAAATGAGAGGTTTCAGGAATCTTCTGTTCAAATAAAGAGACAAGTAGCAGTGTTGCTTTATGCTACCATATTTTAAATTGGTTGGGAAGGTCAAAAGTACTACAATGAATGTTTAATGTTCTGATGAAATCTTAAGGGAAATTATGTGTATTCACCAATACCAGTTTCACACTGAACTCTTACATGATCCATCCTGTCTGGATCATGCAGGAAATGAAATTTAGTGTAACTGCCATTTGAATAAGAGACAGATACTTTGTCAGTTCATGATTCAGAAAGAGAAGTGATGGATAGGGATATAGGGATCAAACCTAAGAATATGCACAAATAAAAAGTTTAAAGAATATGTATGGCTGAGTCTCTTTGCTGTCCACCTGAAACTACCACAACATTGTTAATTGGCTATACTACACAAAATAAAGAGTTGAAAAAAAATAATATACATAAGATCTATGTACAGGTGTTGTGGGCTGAATGAATCGTGTCCTCCCCTCACCCCTGCCCATTTGTATGTTGAAGTCCTAATTCCTAGTACCCGAGAATATGACCTTATCAGGGGACACAGCATTTGAAAAAGTAATTAAGTAGAATGAGGTCTTATGGGTGGATCCTACTCCTGATAAGAATAGATGAGGACACCTACACCAAACAAGAAACCCATGTGGAAGTGGGGAGAAGATGGCCATCTCCAAGCCAAAGAGAGAGGCCTCAGAAAAGTGAACCCTGCTGACACGTTGGTCTTGGGCGTTTATCCTTCAGGACTATCAGAAAAGGAATTTCTCTTGTTTAAACTACCCAGTTTGTAGTACTTTGTTGAAAACCCTCTCAAATGAATATTGCAAGGATACTCATCACAGAATTTTTTTAATAGCAGCTGAAGACAAAAATATAAGTCCAACAGTGGAGGCATTGTTCTTTTCATACGCCAGTTTACCTATATGTCCTTAGGAGGAAATATTTCACATGGTTTCTTTTTTTTTGCCAAATTTTGGTTTTATACTTTTCTAAATTTCATCACTTTATTATTATTAAATTTCCTCACTGTATTAGGGGGTGAGGGAAAAATTTTATAATTAGGAAAAAAAGGCAGAAGAAACAGCTATGGAGAAGACTGCTGATTTAATCTCATTATACACTTAAGACTTTTTTGTTGCATAATTATGGAGTGAGATAAGGTTTCAAAAAAATTTTTTTTCGTGCATGGACACTGGTATAGTCAGAATAGATGCTAAATTGGATCATGAAGCCCCTGCTGTGTCAAGGGTTATATTTTTACTGCCAAAATAATAGGTGTTGCGGGGCACCTCAGGGCTGAGAGTGGGACAGTGAGGAGGGGCATTTAGGTGTTTTGAGAACAGCGGTGTTTATCAACTAGTGTGGAAGTTATCTCAGAATTTTAACTAAGGCAGTTAGTTATATCACATATATATCAGCCTTACATGTACATCTCATTCTTTTTAATGGCTGCGTTTAATTTCATTATATGGATCACTCTCAATTTATTTAATTAGCCTCTTATTGATGGTCATTTAGATAGTTTGCCCTTTTTTTTTGTTATTACAAGCAGTGTTATAATATGCATCTTTTTTTAACATATTATCTTTGTGAAAGTGGGTCAGTATATCACAATGTGACTCTGGAGAAATCATCTTTCTCCTTAGAATTGTGAATCCTTTCCTAATATTAGCAAGGAGTTGTGAAGTTCACGTTAAAATCTGTAGTTTTAAGGGGATATTGAAGTTTAGGTCAGTGGTCTCAAATGTTGACTTTGTATTAGAATCACCTACAGAACTGTTAGGAATTATTCATCTATGACCCTACTCCTAGAGATTCTGATTTAGATCTGGATGGGTTCTAAGTATTCAATAAGCTTCACAAATGATTCTGATGCCCAGCCAGTATTAGCAGCTTCTGAGATACAGAAAAATTAAGATTTTAAAAGAAGACAGGGTTGTATGATTTGTCAACATCTAACGTATTATAAGGAGTATGGGCGAGGAATTGAAGCTACCGAAGCTCTCATACCTGCTAGTAGGAGTGTGACTAGGTAAAATCATTCTGTAAAACTCTGGCAGCATCTATTAAGCTGAGCTTCTTAATAGCGTACTTTGCACTCAGCAGTTCCACTCCTAGGTTTATAATCCATAGAAATGCTTAACGTGTTCACCTGAATATTCTTAGTTGCACTGTTTATAATAACCCCAGGCTGCAAACAAGACAGACGTCCACTAATAGTAGAATAGAGGAAGTAAATTGAATGCTATTTTTAAATAATGGAGTATTACCCAGCAATGAGAGTCATCAAGCTTCAGCTACATACCATGTGGATGAATCTCAAAAAAAAAAAAACACTAAAAAACAACCAACCAAAATGTGTAGCAAGAGAAGCCAGATTCAAACTAATGCATATGTACAATTTTATCTAAAACAGGAAATCTGTATCTATAGTGTTAGAATCAGGAGAGTGGTTACCTTTGGGAGGTTTACTGTAAAAGGACACAAAGGCATCCGAGTGTGGGTAATATTTTGATCTGGGTACCGGTTACCTGGTATGTTCAGAATCATCAAGCTGTATACTTGTGATTTGTAGTCTTTCTGTGTATTGTATGTTGATACAAATTTCAAAAATATTGCAAACCCATCATTAGGAGGAAGTTCCTCCAAAAAACAAAATCCCTTCATGACAGAATGATCTCGGGTGGCCTCAGCCTGCAGCTGCTTGGAGCAGCACTTGGGTTCCCAACCAGAGACTAAGGCTGGGTCATGGCAGTGAAAGCGCCAGATCCTAGCCACTAGACCAGTGGTCAGTGACAAGGCCCTGGCCCTTTGGCTTTGCAGAAAAGAATTTCCACAAAGACAAAAAGCAGTGAAACAAGTGTTTATTAAGAGGAGAAAGAATACAGTATGTGTGGATAGGCAGACTCAGAAGGAGAGTCCCTGAGATGCGCCTGTGTGGCAGTTTAAATCACGTATATGGGCTGTTTCTTCCAGTTTTCCTTTGGCCAATCATTTTGATTTACCTGGTTCACAGTCTATATTTGGTATATCTCAAGATCCTTCCATGTGTATGCATGCATCTCTTCGCCAAGGTATCTGGATATAATGCAGGGTATCTGGATAGAATGTCCCTTGACATTGCTTCCCCTTTGGCCTGCAAGGAGCCTTTTCTACACATATGTGGTTGGGGAGGTCTCCTGACTTCAGGAATGAGAGATATGTGGTCCAGGCAGGGCCAGCCTTCTTCCTTAATTGCCTTGCTGTTATCTTCTTGGAGTTTCCCTCCATAGAGAATGAATCTCCAACTGCTTTACCTTGAGGAGACCCTGCCTCAGGTCTCCTGCCTCACTTCCACTAACTGTAAAAGGAACTTGGTCTGCAGTGGTGTGCTGGAGGCAGCTTATACTGTCTCACTAGAACAATTTATGTGCATCTCATCACCTCAGCAACTTTGTCCTTTTAGCTTGAAATCGGCCATTTTGGAAATACGTACACCATGGAAACTGGCAAATAAATGCATATTGTTGTTTTCTCAGAGAGATGCTTACTTACTCAGTACTGAATTTAGATCTCTTTGTATGTGGAATATTATTTAACCTGTTTCATAGCTAGTGTAATTAGTAAACAGTATAAAGGTTGAAAGTGACTAAAATGAGCATGTCTTTTAGAATTATCTTATTTGAGATTGCAAAGAATCCTTGTTTTTTTTTGTAAATTTAAGGAGGCTTATTTGCATTCACATATCAATTCAGTGAAAGGAAATATGTCATTAAGAACTTTCTTTGTCATTTTAAATTTGATTTTAGTGTCACAAATTAGCATTACAAGAACATTACCAGGTCCTGAAATTTACCCTCAGTACTCAGAGTAACTGTAAATCACCTGAGACAGAAGCTGTGTTTTTGTTTTTTCTTTTTTTGTTGTTGTTTAGTTGCTAAGTCGTGTCCAACTCTGCGACCCCATGGACTGCAGCACACCAGGCTGCCCTGTCCTTTACTATCTCCCAGAGTTGGCTCAAACTCATGTCCATTGAGTCAGTGATGTTACCTAAATATCTACCTCATCCCTTCCCACACCCTTCTCCTCTTGCCCTCAAACTTTCCCAGCATCAGGGTCTTTTCCAATGAGTCAGTTCTTCGAATCAGATGGCCAAGTATTGGCGCTTCAGCTTCAGCCTCAGTCCTTCCTATTGAATATTCAGGGTTGATTTCCTTTTAGGACTTACTGGTTTGATCACTTTATTGTCCAAGGGACTCTCAAGAGTCTTCTCTAGCACCACAGTTCGAAGGCATCAATTGTTTGGCACTCAGACTTCTTTATGGTCCAACTCTCAAATCTGTACATGACTACTGGAAAAACCATAGCTTTGACTATATGTCCCTTTGTCTGCAAATTGGTGTCTCTGCTTTTTAACATGCTGTCTAGCTTGGTCATGGCTTTTCTTCCAAGGAGCAAGCATCTTTTAATTTCATGGCTGCAGTCACCGTCCACAGGGATTTTAGAGCCCAAGAAAATAAAATCTGCCACTGTTTCCATTTTTTCCCCATCCATTTGCCATGAAGTGATAGGACCGGATGCCATGATCTTAGTTTTTTGTAGGATGAATTTTAAGCCAGCTTTTTCACTCTCCTCTTTCATCTTCATCAAGAGGCTCTTTAGTTCCTCTTTACCTTCTGCCATAAGGGTGATACCATCTGCATATCTGAGGTTGTTGGTATTTCTCCCCACAGTCTTGATTCCAGTTTGGGATTCATCCAGCCTGGCATTTCTCATGGCGTACTTTGCATCTAAGTTAAATAAGCCCGGTGACAATATACAGCCTTGACGTGCTCCTTTCCCAGTCTTGAAGCAGTCCATTGTTCCATGCCTGGTTCTAACTGTTGCTTCTTGACCTGCATACAGGTTTCACAGGAGGCAGGTCAGGTGGTCTGGTATTCCTGTCTCTTGAAGAATTTTCCAGTTTGTTGTGATCTGCACAAAGGCTTTGGCATAATCATGGGAGCAGAAATAGATGTTTTTCTGGAATTTCCTTGTTTTTTCTATAATCCAACAGATGTTGGCAATTATCTCTCTGTTGCCTCTGCCTTTTCTAAATCCAGCTTGAACATCTGGAAATTCCTGAAGCCTAGCATGAAGGATTTTGAACATTTTGAACACTTGCTAGCATGTGAAGTGAGCACAATTGTGTGGTAGTTTGAACATTTTTTGGCATTGCTTTTCTTTGGGATTGAACTGAAAACTGACCTTTTCTAGTCGTATGGCCATTGCGGAATTTTCCAAATTTGCTGGCATGTTGAGTACAGCAGTTAAAAAGCATCATCTTTTGGCATTTGAAATAGCTCATCTATAGTTCCATCATCTCCACTAGCTTTGTTAGTAGTGATGCTTCCTAAGGCTCGCTTGACTTCACACTCCAGGATGTCTGGCTCTAGGTGAGTGACCACATCATCATGGTTAACTTGAGTCATTACCTGCTTTTTTGTATAGTCCTTCTGTGTATTCTTGCCACCTTTTCTTAATCTCTTCTGCTTCTGTTATGTCCTTGCCATTTTTGTCCTTTATTGTGCCCATCTTTGTATGAAATGTTCACTTGGTAATTCCAGTTTTCTTAAAGAGATCTCTTGTCTTTCCCATTCTATTGTTTTCCTCTATTTCTGTGCTTATTTCTCCTTGCTATTTCTGGAACTCTGCATTCAAGGGATATATCTTTCCCTTTTTCATTTTACTGCTAGAAAATGATCATTGTAGCCTTGAGAAAACTAATAGAATTGTCATCTGCAATTATGAGACACTCAGCTCTGTGCTAGTGTCTGTCACGAGTACAGACAGACATAATAGATATTCCCTTGATTGAACTGTTGTCAATGGCACTGTTGTAACAAAAGGTATGTAGAGACATTTTAACATTTTTCTGTATTACATCTGTCAACTCTTTAACTCTCTACCTTTTCACTTTCCTTTTGACTTTATCCATGGCCTTCTATTTATTTCTATCTGTTGTCACTTTATCTTCTCAAGTTATTAAAAACTTTTATATGTAGTGATGGATAGGTTAAACTACTTTAATAGCTTCCCCCAAGGGAAAATTGGAGTTCTTTTTCATGCTAGGTGAAAACTTTTTTCCATCATGAGAAAAACAGAGTGACTTATTATTAGAAGATATCTTGAGATTCTTTAGAACAATTCATTTCTAAGAACCCTTATCACCATCATGCACTAAAAATTCTAGTGACTAACGTTAATTAACATGTATCAAATCTAGATGTTTACTTATTATGGAGCACCAAAAGAAACAGGAAAGTGAAAAAAAAATGTAAATGGAGAAAAAAAATATATGAAAAGAATATGTGTTAGTTTTGCTTACTGTAATATTAAAAGTGATAATTAGGTTCAGCAAGTTTTAATAAAGTTCCTCATCATCTTTTTGCTGAAGTATTTTAGTAGTCATTGATGATTGTTGTCTGGATCCAGTCTTTCTTTAGGGATTACAAAATGATATTCTGTCATCCTTCATTTTTAAATCTGTGTTTCTTCTTTAAAGAAAACTTTTACTGGCTTTCTGGTTACCCTGAAGAACAATTTGTGCAGGAAAAATAGGGCAAATGCTTGACTCCCTTTATCTCCATCCCCTGCCTTTGACTTTATTATTTTAATTAAAAAATTTTTTTACCTCTAGAAGATCTGTGCCTTTTCAGATCTTCTTGGAGTTTACTCATATTTTCAAATTTGTTTTTATTTCTTGAAATATATTATAATTTTTATAGTCTGCTTGATGATCATTTTATATGAAGAAGTCACAAGTTTGATAGGGTCACCTATTGTTTTTCCTGGCGGTTAGAGTGCTTTATTTCCTTTTGAACTGTGAACTGTTTATTTATCTTGGTACCCATCTTTGGAAATTCTTTGAGGTCTTGTTTAAAGGTAGGTTTCTCCATGGAGAAGTTTTGTTTCTGTCAGATGCCTATAGGCATAACAAGCCTTTGACTTTTTCAAAATATCACTTCTCCTCTTGAAATATTTTAGACCACCCATTTAGTGTGGATTCAGGTTGCAGATTGTGGTTTGTGGTTACAAGTAACCAGGGAAGAATTTTCATCCTCACCTTAGCCCCAAGTTTTGAGATAAGCGATAGTCCTGGGGGAGTGGATAGAAAAGTTTGTAACACATTTTGAGACCCTAAGGCATTGGGGTCTCAGTGTATATGTGACTTAGTCAGTCAGTTGTTTCTGGATTCTTTGCTACCCCATGAACTGTAGCCCACCAGTCTCCTCTGTCCATGGAATTCTCGAGGTAAGAATACCGGAGTTGGCTGCCGTTCCCTTCTCCAGGGGATTTTTCTGACCCAGGGATCGAACCTAGGTCTCCTGCATTGCAGGCAGATTCTTTACCATCTGCGCCACCAGGGAAGCCCCTGGGGTCTCAAGGTTATGGACAAGTCTCCAGGTATACTCTCCAACTTGAGTGGCCCCTGGGATTTGTCTTCTGTCCTCCAGCTTTAAAGATCACGAAAGCTGGAGCTCAGATTCACTGTGTTCACTAAGTGCCCTCATAACAAAAAGGTCAGTTTCAACATTCTGCTTGCCTCTCTGGCTTCCTACCTTTACTTTTTTCTTGGTTTTGGTCTGTGTAATTCTTATGTATTTTTTAGCAGGTCATAGATGCGTTTGAAAAGATTTTAAGAATATATTTTATTTTTAGTTGTTTAAAACATATTTATATTTTTTAGTTGTTTTTAGCAACAGCCTCAGTCCACAAACTTAGTTCATCATTTTATCAGAAATACACTGTCATTGTGTGCTCCTTTCTTTAACTGTCCTTCATTCTTTAGCACTCAGGTATTATCCTATTGATCTATCTTATTGATATCTTATTGATCTAGCTTATTGATATTTATGTTTATTAACTGTGTATATTTAAATCCTTGTGAGTACACTTGATTTATTCTATTTGATTTGTTCCATTTCATTTTAGCCTGCTAGACACATAGAAACTATTCAGTACAATTCTCAATGATCAGTATAAAACAAGTGAGCTTTTCGTTAAGGTTATCACAGAGTACATGGTATTTCATTGGTATGAAAGAGTAAAACCTATCTTACTTTTAGGAGAGAACTTTCTAATTAGAGAAATTTGACTGGCATTGAGGAATTTTTACTATATTGTATACATGCATATATGGAAATTTTGTTTTTTCTCTATTTTATTAAGCAAGCATAAAATGGGCTGAAATAGTTTATTTTCCTTTTGAGATGTGAGTTTTGGTCAGTGGGGACAGCTTGTTCCTCTATAGATTCTTTAGCAGATAGGAAGCAGATGTGGCACTGGGAGGAGACTGCTAGGGGAAGAACAAATGTATGAGTAACCTGGAAAAAGATTAAAGTCAAACTATGAGTTAAATGTCAGCCTTTGGACCAAAACTTTTCCACTCTTGGTACTTTGAAGAGACAAGCAGCTGAGTGTTCTTAAAAAAGGAGAGACTGTTCTTAAAGCCAGTACTACTCCACTATACTTACTGTTATTTTTCCAAGTGTTTTTGTTTTTTAACAGTCTGATTCAGACTTTCTTTGGCTAGGTAGAATATAGCTCTTCATTAGCCTGTGTTTGTACTTAAGGAGTCTTGTTTTGTTTGATTAGAGAATGTCTTTAAAATCATGTGCCCTTTGTCAGTGTGTTTCTAGGAATGTCTGGCATGTTTATTGGTCAAATGCCTTACAGATGGAAATGAAATTTTGTGAGGAATCTTCTGGATCAGATATGAATCTATTTTTACTTTAATAAAATTATTCAAAGCATAAGACTTCGTTCTGGGTGTCAATGCTAGCTGCTGATCTGGGAAGGATTGCCAGGAAAGTACCTGCTAAGGATTGCAGTGATTTTCCCATTCCTGGTGCCTCTTTTTGGTTGTGCTTGAATTACAGGCGTAAGCCAGATGGGCATCAACAGCTCTTCTAGATCTCGGAAGTGCTTCATGATGGCATTTACTGAGCCTGCGGTTTTTTCCTATTTTCACCAACATGCCTTACAGTATGAGATTTCACTGAAGACATTGTTTTGTTTTGTGTTTTGCCATTCAGTTTTGAGTGTTGTTGTCATTCCACCAGTCAGTCATGTCCAGCGCTTTGCTGCTCCATGGACTATAACACAGCAGGCTCTTCTGTCCTCCACTGTCTTCTGGAGTTTGCCTAAATTCATGTCCATTGACCCAGTCGTGCTGTGTAACCATCTTATCCTCTCCTGCCCCCTTCTCCTTTTGCCTCCAATCAAGCTTAGTGTTTAACAACACTCATTAGCTTCTGTGTTGGCTCAGATGGTAAAGAATCTGCCTGCAATGCAGAAGACCTGGATTCGATCCCTGGGTTGGGAAGATCCCCTGGAGAAGGAAATGGCAACCCACTCCAGTATTCTTGCCTGGAGAATCCCACGTACAGAGGAGCCTGGCAGGCTGCACTCCATGCAGTCACAGAGTCAGACGTGAATGAGTGCCTTTCACTTACATTAGTTATTTAGTCATTAAAGAGAGTGACTCTAATATAATTGAAATTTATCAATCTGCTTTGAGGTATTATTTAGAAAAGTGATTATTTGCTTCTTTTAAAAAATGAGTCCTTAAAAAATTCAAAAGAAAACTACCATGTGATCCAGCAAATCTTCTGGATATTTGTCTGAAGAAAATGAAAATATTAACTTGAAAATATATAAGCACTCCAATGTTCACTGCAGCATTATTTACAGTAGCCAAGATACGGAAACAACCTAAGTGTCCATTTATGGTTAAATGGATAAAGAGAATATCATACACACACGTGCACAATAGAGTATTATTCAGTCATCAGAAAGGATGAGATTTTGCCATTTGCAACTGCGTGGATGGACCTTGTGGGCGTTGTGAGATAAGTCAGAAAGACAAATATGATCTCACTTATGTGTGGAATCTGAAAAATAAAGCATTAAGCTCATATATAAAAACAGATTGGTGGTTGCCAGAGGCAAGGGGTGAGGTGTTGGTGAAATGGGTGAAGGGGGCGTCAAAAGGTACAAACTTCCAGTTATAAAACAAGTAAGTCCTGGGGATGTAACGTACAGCATGTCAGCTATAGTTGATGATATTACATTACATACTTGAAGATTGCCAAGAGAATAGATCTTAAAAGTTCTCATCACAAGAAAAAAATTTTCTGTAACTATGTATGGTGATAGATGTTAACACTAGTTAATTATGGTGACCATTTTGCAGTATATACAAATATTGAATCATGTGCCTACCTGAAGTTAATACAATATTGTATGTCACCTATAACTTAATAAAAAAATGAAAGTCTTGATTACAGTATCAGCAAGCAGATATTGACAAATGGATTCTAAAGATTATATGGAAAAGCTAAGACCTAGAACAGCAACATGATGCTGAAAAAGAACAGAGTTGGAGGACTGATACTGTCCTATTTCAAGACTTACTATAAAGATACAGTATAATCCAGACAGCACAGTATTGGTGAAAGAAGAATAGACGGTCCAAAAATATACCCACACAAATATAGTCAAGTGATCTTTGACAAAGGAGCATAGGCAGTTCAATGGAGAAAGAATAGTCCTTTCAATAAATGGCACTGTGACAACTGAGTATTCATCTAAAAATGAATCTAGGTGTAGACCTTATACCTATTGCAAAATTAACTAAAAGTGGATTATACCTAAATATAAGACACAAAACTATTGAACTTCTAGAAGAAAACTCAAGAGAAAATCTAGGCACCCCTGGGTTTGGTAGGTTTTTAGATACAACACCAAAATTATGATCCATGAAAAAGGAAATTAATAAGTTGGACATATTAAAATTAAAAAGTTATGCCTTGGAAAAGACACTGTTAAGAAAATGAAAAGAAGTCAGACTGGGAGAAAAATTTCAAAACATATTCTGATAAAAGACATATTCATGATATAAGAAAAAGAACTCTTAAAACTCAGCAATAAGGAAACGATTACAAATCTACCTGAGAACTGAAAATGCAAAGAAGATATACAGATAGCAAATATGCATATGAAAAAATGCCAGCATCTTTGTCCTTTGGGAGTTGCATGTTAAAACTGTGAGACCACTGAACACCTATTGGAATGGCTAAAATTAAGAAAAAACTGACACTTATGAAATGCTGATAAGACTATAGAGCCAATAGGAATTCAAGATGGTACAGCTACTTTGGAAAACAATTTGGCAGTTTCTTACAAAGCTAAACATAGTTTTACTGTACAATCCAGCAACTGCACTGTTGAATATTAACCAATTGAGATGAATATTTATGTTCACACAAAAACCTGAAGATGAATATTTATAGCCACTTTATTCATAATCGCTGAAAACTGGAAGTAACCAAGATGTCTTCAGTAGATGAATGGACAAACAAATTGTGATACAGCCAGAAAATGGAATATGATTACTGAGTGATTTTTTTTTTAAGGAAGCTATGAAGCCACAAAAAGATATGGATGAACCTTAATTGCATACTGCTAAGTGAAAGAAGTCTGTCTGAAAAGGCTGTAAACTATATAGTTCCAACTATATGAAATTCTGGAAAGGCAAAACTATATAGACAATAAAAAGATCAGTGGTTGCTAGAGATTCAGGGAGAAAGGAGGATGGTTAAATGGGGAATTTTTTAGCTCCATGATAGTTTCTTGGTGGATACATGACATTACGTGCTTGTCGAAATTCACAGAATTTTACAGCATAAAGAGTGAACCTTACTGTATGCATATTAAAAAATAATTTAGAAGATTGGAGAATCCCAGGAAGAAATGAATATAGACTATAACAGGAGAATGTAACCACATTTCAATTGTATGGAACAACCTTCTTGAAGGTGTGAGCAAGGAAGAGTGGCAGGGGAAGGTGCTAACCTAAGTAACTTTGGAAATGAGTCTGTAAGACTAGATGCAAAAGGAATTACACATTATCATTATGCTTTTGTTAATAAAGTGATTTCCCAAGGGGGTACAACAAATTGAAAATTCTCATAGCACTATTCGTATATTCTGGAATTAATAATTAAATGGATGAGAGATGGTGACAGCCAGATTTCTCCTGGTTGGAGTAGGAATTTGCAGATAAGTAAGGGGAGAGGTGACAATGATCCTTTTGGTGATAGAGTTGGAAACATCAGTTTGAACTCATGTTTAGCTTAATATAGACACAGATGGTTAGAGAAAAAATACACATATATACACAGGTTGGTATACATGCATATATTTCCTTGCTCTGTCATCAGAGGGCCTAAAAGAAATGACACCTTATAGTAAATAGTACACCTGCCACCAGATCTTTGTTTCTAATGCCATTTCCCAATAAAGGAAACCATGGCTTCTTGAAGAAATGGCTGATGCTAAGACTAGAGTAGGAAATATACAATAGAGAATCTTATAATGCTGGAAAGTAAGGAAGTGCTTAGAAAAACCAAAAAATCCATGTTAATAGGGGTATGTCAAAGGGACATAGGAGCCAACCGAGAGAGCTTCCAACAGCCAAAACTGGAACAAATTGAACAATAAAAAATAAATAAAGATGTACTGGATTATAACTCAAAGAATGAAATGAAATATCCATGGATAGAAACCCAATACAAATAAATAAACAAGAAAAAGACAACCTTCCTTGGAAGAACAATCCCAATTAATTTACGTAGATACTATGCCCTCAGTGAGAGGAAACTGAACTTCCACTCCCTCAGTATGGGCTGCACATAACGACTTCCCCCCAAAGAGTTCAGTGTGGAAAGAAGGGGAGAGAAGAGTAACTTTACACTGGAGGAGCCTAACAAACACTGCTTCAGTCAGGTGATCAAGGTCAACTTTCAACAATGGTGTCATATTCATTAATAGTATGTACTGTAATCCTAATCATGAAAAAAATCAGATAAATTCCAATACAGGATCAGCCTACAGAATAGCAGATCGGTGCTCCTCAAAACTGTCAAGGTTATCAAAAATGTCACAGCCAAGAGGAGCCTAAGGAGACCTGACAACTAAATGTCATGTGATATCTTGGATGGGGTCCTGGAATTGAAAAGGGGCATTAGACGAAAACTAAAGAACTCTGGGTAAAATATTGAGTCAGTAAGAATATATCAATATTTGTTCATTGATTGTAAAAAATATGCTAATTCATGAAGTTAATAATAGAGGAAACTTGGTGTGGAGCATGTGGGAACTCTGAACTGTCTTCTCAGTTTTCTGTAGGTGTTCTAAAAAATAATGTATGTTAAACAAAACAAAGTGTTATTTGAAGGGCTTGCAGTAATCGGCTGGTGTCTGTCTCTCCTCAGTTTTGAGAGTGTTTGCTGCCTCGCGGACTCCACTTCTCTCTCCGACATCACCTTTGATGGCAATCCCATAGCGCAAGAGTCATGGTACAAGCACACAGTCCTTCAGAATATGACGCAGCTGCGCCAGCTAGACATGAAGAGAGTCACAGTGAGTGGGAGCGCTTCCCAAGTGCTCGCCGCATTGGTTACTTAGCATGGGCTAGGGAATTAGAGTGCACCATCTCTGTTTAAAATGCTGATTTTTAATAATCTATGGATTATCATGACTATATACTTCATAATTATAATGACAAACTTTCTTTTTTACCTCCTACCCATATTCCCAATTTCATTGAATTAAGTTCCTAGCTTTCTGTTTAAATTAATCATCATGCTTGTGTTTCATTCTTGCTTAATGTCCAGCTAACAGTTTACTTTGGAATAGATGTGTAAGGATTTCATTGGTAAGTTACATAGTATAATGGCTAAGACAGGTGCTGGAGCCAGACTGCTTGAGTCTGAATCCTGGCTTAACCATTTTCTAGTCGTATGACCTTTGACAGTTTGCTTAACCTTTCTATCTAATTTTCCTCAGAGTGAAATGGGGATCATAAGTATGGCATATGATTGTTGTCAAGATAAAAGTGAGTACGAAACCTTAGAACAGCGTGAATCTTCCAGGAAACATAATATGCAGCTATTATTATTATTGCTCTTGATGCTGTATTTCTCGAAGTATCTCCTTTTCTATTCACTCTGTCTCCATGGTAGACGTTGTTCACAGTAGGAGTTTTGACACGGCTCCGGAGCTAAGTGGAATGCTGCTTCGGGTGCTCCTCCTTTGAGGTGTGCAATGCGCACAAGCATGCTTTAGCCTCTAAGAAGTTCTGATAAAGACACGTGCCTGAGTGCGTTTTGTTGCATCCCAAATTTATGGGAACAGAAAATATCTGTTAATGATCTCAGTTTGATAATCTCTGACCTAGAAAAATATCCTAAACCTCCACTGTTTTCTTACTTTTAGACTGTGCTAATTTCATGTGGATTTTTTTTTTTTTTTTTTTTGGTCCATATCCTGTGTCTGCTGGTTTCTTAGTTCTCCAGCCAGGGATTGAACTTGTACCTTCAGCAGTGAAAGCACAGAGTCCTAACCACTGGAAAGCCAGCAAATGCCCTGACGTGGATTCTGAGTGATCACTTAGGTTTATTCAGTTGCCAGTTGACTCATTGCCTGTCCACTGGTTTCACAGTGTGTGCCATTCACATTTCTACCTTTATTTTTTGGGCTCCAAAATCACTGCAGATGGTGATTGCAGCCATGAAACTAAAAGATGCTTGCTCCTTGGAAGGAAAGTTATGACCAACCTAGATAGCATATTCAAAAGCAGAAGAGACATTACGTTGCCAACAAAGGTCCGTCTAGTCAAGGCTATGGTTTTTCCAGCGGTCATGTGTGGATGTGAGAATTGGACTGTGAAGAAGGCTGAGTGCCAAAGAATTGATGCTTTTGAACTGTGGTGTTGGAGAAGACTCTTGAGAGTCCCTTGGACTGCAAGGAGATCCAGCCAATCCACCCTAAAGGAGATCAGTCCTGGGTGTGCATTGGAAGGACTGATGTTGAAGCTGAAGCTCCAGCACTTTGGCCACCTCATGCGAAGAGTTGACTTATTGGAAAAGACCCTGATGCTGGGAGGGATTGGGGGGCAGGAGGAGAAGGGGACGACAGAGGATGAGATGGCTGGATGGCATCACCGACTCGATGGACATGAGTTTGGGTAAACTCTGGGAGTTGGTGATGGACAGGGAGGCCTGGTGTGCTGCGATTCATGGGGTCGCAAAGAGTCGGACACAACTGAGTGACTGAACTGAACTGAAGTGAATATTATGGACATCATGGTGGCTAACAGGCAAAGTGTTGATGAATTCGTAAACACTAGGAATCTCCTAGGGTTCCAACTCTGTCTCTGCTCCAGCATGTAGCAAAGGTTCTTTGTCTTCTCAGTTTGCTTGGATCTATACTGGCCGCTCTGTCTCATACTTTTGCTCTTATCTTCTTGTCTTTCTTAGTTAAGGATCTTTAGTACTCTTTTCCTGTTGGGGTTGCAGTGAACAGGGTGAAAAATGAAGCTGACCCATTTATATAAATTAGTAATTATATGGTGCGTTTCTCATAGTAAATTTATGTCAGTCTTGTCTACTCAGCTAAGGTATATGGTCCTTAAGGGCAGAAGCCATTCTTCATCTTCCTTGCCTGATACATGGAGTTGTTCTATACATGTTTATTTTCTTTCCTTCTCTATCTCATACAATGCTGAGAATATAGTAATATTCAGTAAAGACTTTGGGGTTGAGTAAAATTTGCCCTTTCCATGCCTTAAATAAAAGGAAAGTTGTATTCGTTGTTCAGTCATAGTCACGTCCAACTCTTGGTGACTCCATGGACTGTAACCTGCCAGGCTTCTCTGTCCATGGAATTTTCCAGGCAAGAATACTAGAACGGGTAGCCATTCCCTTCTCCAGGGGCTCTTCTGGACCCAGGGATCAATGGGCTTCCCTGGTGGCTCAGACAGTAAAGAATCTGCCTGTGATGCAGGAGACCTGGGTTTGATCCCTGGGTCAGAAAGATCCCTTGGAGAAGGGAATAGCTATCCACTCCAGTATTCTTGCCTGGAGAATTCCATGGACAGAAGAGCCCAGTGGGCTACCGTCCATGGGGTCGCAAACAATCTAACACGACTGAGCACTTAACACTTTTCACTTTCATGTCTGAAATAAGGGAGAACAAACAATACTATCTATAATCATTGTCCTTGTACATTCCCTAAAATGTGCTTGCTGGGTAAGGAGATGAGGAAAATCCCCTGGGATGGGAGAGGGCCAGCTCTTCTGCTAAATATAGAGCAGCAATCCTTGCGCATCTGTTCCTCCACTGTTAATTTTAGAAATTCAAAAATTTTTAATGGAAATAATCTCAAAGTTACAGAATAGTTGTAAGTACAGTACAAAGAACTTTGTTTTATTGAATGATTTGAGAATAAGCTGCTAACTTAATTCCCCAACTGCTCTGAATGCTTCATGGTATATCTTGTAAGCAAAGACATTATCTCATGTAAACACAGCATAACCAACACTGTCAAGAAATAAACATTGAATGATTGCTAGTGTCTAATCCTCACAGCACATTCACATCTTACCAATCATATTAACACTGTTCTGTGGGGCAGAATGACCCAGTTTGGAATTACACACCGCATAGAGACGCATTTTGTTTGCAGGTGTCTGTTGCCACCATATTTCCTGAACAGTGTCCTAGTCTTTCCTTGACTTCATGACTGACATTTATGAAGATTACAGGTCAGTTATTTTATAGACTGACCCTTAGTTCAGGTTTTAGTTGATGTTTCCTAATGATCAATTAATAGTTATAGCTTTTTGGCCTGAATATCACACCAGTGATTTTGCATTTCTCTTACTGTATCCTGTTGAGTGTTCTGCAATGTATATGTATATCTTTATTCATGTTGTTTACTTTAAGATGGTGTCTGTGAGCCTTCTGCATATGAAATTATTCCCATTCCCTTTTCTTTTGGTGTTCTGAGGTTAAATTTCCAATGTGGAGGGCAGGGTTTCTCACACCTCCAGTAAGAAATTCTCAGAGCACCAGCTCAGTGTTCAAGAATTCAATTTGGACACCATCCACCTGGAGATAGCATCAGATTCCACAGGTTGAGGGCTCAGTCTGGAAAACTGCACATGTACCCTCCCTGCTCTGCCAGACGCCAGTAACAAGTCCAGGTTATTACCTGTACTTCTGACCTACTGGAAGAAACTGTTAGGTTGGCCAAAAAGTTTATTTGGGTTTTTCCATAACAGCTTATGGGAAAACTGGAGCGAAATTTTTGACCAACCTAGTACTTACTAGGTCACCAGTTTATTGTAAAATGATATAACTCAGAAACAGCCAGATGAAAGGGATACACAGGGCTTGGTGGGAAGGGACAAAGAGCTTCTGAGCATACCACTCTCCCCAGATGTCCAGGTTTCACCAACCCCGAAGTTCTCTGAACCTGTCGCTTTGGATTTTTTATGGAGGCTTCATTAAATAGTCATGATTGATTATATCATTGGCTACTGGCAATTGATTCAACCTTCAGCTCCTCTTCTCTGGGGGTGCCATGGAAAGTTCCAACCTTCTTAATTGCCTGGTTGGTTCTCCTGGCAACCAGCCTCCATCATTAGATGAGGTCCAAAAGTCATCTCATTAATGAAACAATAGACACTTTTATCACTCTACACACTTAGGAAATTCCTAGGGTTTGAGGAGCTGTGAACCAGAAACTGGGATGAAGATCAAACATGTATTTCTTACAATAAATCATACTATCACACTTTTGTAATTCTGTGCCTCATAAAAGTTTCAATTTATTAACTTATTCATATCAGTATAGACTCATGGTATTTTGTCTCACCTTTTGTTTATACCTTTTTAGTAACTTTAATTTGTAAAGAATACACCTTGTAAAAGACTTTCTATAGATTTTTCAACCTGGGCTAGTATTGACAAACAGTAGCCCATGAGTAGGCCACCTGTTTTTGTAAATAAAGTTATATTAGAACACAATCATGTCCACTCACTTATGTATTTATATCTGCTTTAATGCTACACTGGCAAAATTGAGTAGTTGTTAAAGAAACTATGTAGCCTATGACCCTAAAATATTTACCATCTGGCTGGAAAATTGTATTGATACCAGTTCTGTAGCTACTGTTTTCTACCTGGAGTGGATTACATAGACACCTCATGAACTTGTGTATACTGTGGTTATGGTTCCCCACTGTGTGCCAAAGATACTGCAGTGAACTCACAGGGGTGTTGTGGAGTATTTTTAATTTTCAAGCAAAAGGCAATGAGATTTGGTATCTGTGAGACCCTGAGAAAACTACTAGCTTAAGGTAGTTTACCATCTCAACGTTAGGTCACAATATATTTCTCTCTATGGCATTATATCCTGGCAAAGCTGAGCTTTCAGTGACTGTTGTGATAAAAACAAATACTAAAATCAGTATAGAGCAGGAAATGAGGATGACAGTATCCAATCTAATTCTCATATTTGAGAAGTTGTGTAATGCCTTACAGGTACACACATTTCATTAGTAAGTTATTATAGTTATTCAATAATGATATTTTTATTTAAATTATTATTTTTGAAATGATCCCCTGGTGGCTCAGCTGATAAAAGAATCTGCCTGCAATGAGGGAGACCTAGGTTCGATCCCTGAGTTGGGAAGATCCCCTGGAGGAAGGGAACGGCTACCCACTCCAGTATTCTGGCCTGGAAAATCCCATGGACTGTGTACTCCATTGGAGTTGCAAAGAGTCGGATATAACTGAGCGACTTTCACTAAATTGCTAGAACATGAATCTTGTTGTTTACTAACTACTTAATAAACAGAGCTATAACATATTTTTTCTGACCTAGTGAGTGGTACCATGAAAAATTCCCAAGACAAGTCTTAGGCATCTTAGAGTTTCTGCACTAGGGTGTGTATTAGACTCTAGAGATGACAAGATCAGAATTGCAATTAACAGCCTCGAGTTACTTACAGTCAAGTACAGAGGCAGGCATGCAGCCAGATTATAATGCAAAGTGATAAACTAGTTAGATAAAATTGATTGAAAAATAGATATATTATTTGTATATATTTATACAAACACACACACAGCACCATGATATCAAAGAACAAAGCTGTCCTGTGTATACTGGAGAAATAGAAAAAATTCCAAAGGAGAAAATACTTGACTTGAGACTTGAAGAGGGCCAGAGACAAAGGATAATATATCAGTAAGAAAGTATTCTGGAGAGAGAGAAGGCACACAAAATGCAGAGGGGTGTGAGGATATAGCAACTCAGAGCGGTTCAACATGGCTGAGCACTGAGTGTTCATAGGAGAGAAGAGTAGCAGGATGAGAAGAGATGCATGACCAGTAAGAGCTGAGTCATGAAGAGGATGTTTTATGCCATAAGAAAGAGTTTAGATTTTTGTGTTGAATATAGTAGGAAACTCTTGAAGAGTTTAAGATACTTAAATTGGATTTGCCTATTGAAAAGGTTGTCTGAGTAGCAGCCAAGAGGACAAATTGGGAAAGATAGGATGAGTGATAAAACGAGAAGCAGGGTTAGTCAGGATAAGAGCTTCTGGGGGGGTCTGATCTAGAAGAATGGCAAGAGATGATATGGGATCTCAAGATAACATGAGTTGCTGGCCTCTATTCCTATTTTGCTTTTCTTATCTCTGTTGGGAAGAATGACTAGTCAGTAAAGAGAAGAAGTAGATATTAACAAAGTGAAAATAAAGCGCTGGATAGGTGAATAAAAAGTTTGAATCCGGACCTATTCAGGGCTAAATGTCCTTATGGGGATTCCCAGGTGGCACTAGTGGTAAAGAATCTGCCTGCTGATGCAGGAGACTAAGAGATGCCGTTTTAATCCCTAGGTCAGGAAGATCCTCTGAAGTAGGAAACGGCAACGTGCTCCAGTATTCTTGCCCAGAAAAATTTCATGGACAGAGGAGCCTTGGAGGGCTACAGTCCATGGGGCTACAAAGAGTCTGACACAACTGAGCACATAGCCTAAAGGGCCTCATAGTAAATATTTTAGGCTTTGGG
The DNA here is from genome assembly GCF_001704415.2 of Capra hircus. Classification (NCBI taxonomy): domain Eukaryota; kingdom Metazoa; phylum Chordata; class Mammalia; order Artiodactyla; family Bovidae; genus Capra; species Capra hircus. Next base: position 83,394,995 of record NC_030817.1, on the reverse strand, counting down.
GGATATATAGTCTGTGTTGAAATCTATTCGACTCTCTCATTGTAAAGTAAAAGCAGGCACGAACAATACATAAAAGTGAGCATGGCTGTGTTCCAATAAAACTGTATTTACAAAAACAGATGGCATGCTGCATTTGATCTGTGGGCTAGAATTTGCCAATCTTTGATCTAGGGCAGTGAATAAATGTAGTGAATACATTGCTAGGCCTTTGAAAGTTATATCTGGAAAGCCGTGTAGAATAGTAGAGTAGCTAAAAGGTAAGATAAACTAATCTCTCTTTTTATCTTGGATAGAGAAAATATTGTGGCAAATTATGACAATAAACTTGAATGTAGATTATGAAAGAAATCTAAATTGCATTATTTAGATGATTTGTGAGTACTTAAGGAATTGATCACAAGGAGGCAGTATTAGTTCACTAAAAATAATTTGTGCCAGACAAAATTAGGTCGCTATTTTAGATATTATAAGTAGGCCTTCTCAGATGAATACTATAGAGACAGTGTTTGGTATCTAAGCGAAGCACCGAGTGGAGTCTTTTATGATGGCACATTGAGTAGATTGCATGACAACATCGTTAAGTGGATTTGTGATTCGAGTATACCTACAGAACAGAAAGTAATGGATTAACGGCCAACCTGCAGAGAAATCTGTACTGGGGTGCTCCGAGGCTTTTTGCTCACTCTCATTCTCTTAAACCTGTTTAAGTATTGACTAGTTGAGAGCATTATATTATTCTAATAAAATATATAAATGACAAACTAGGGAAGTTAGAAATCCTGATATACCAGTTGATCAAATCAGAATCCAAAAGAAGCTCAATAATTAAAAAATAAAAATAAAAATAAATAAAATAAAACAAGGTTTGGCAAACTACAGCCTGTGAGCCAAATCTATCCCACAGCCTGTTTTGTTTGTTTGTTTGTTTTTTGTTTTCATAGCTCTCAAGCTGTGAATTGTTTTTATATTTGTGAAGCACTATGAAAAAGAAAAAGAATATGTGCTGGAGATTTTATATAGATCACAAAGCTTCATATACTTGCTATCTGGCTCTTTGTATAAAAACTTTGCCAACTTCTAATCTATAAATATAAGCAGAATTTAGCAAGATAAAAAATAGATAAATTGAAAATTCTAGACTTAACTTCTTAACAACAAACATGACAGTTCTCAGCCAAATGCAGAGTTGGGGGAAAGAGAATTAGCATGTGTGAAAAAGACTTGCATTGAAATTGATAAGTTCAGATTGAGTTAATTATGAAATATGATTGTTTGAAGTTAATATGGCTTAAAACAATATTCATTTATAGAAATAGAGAATTTAGAAAAATGGACAATAGTTCACTTTTTTTGTTGTTAAATTACCCCTGAACTATTAGTTTTAAAAAGGTGATTGCAAACAAACATTTCCAGAAAACCTAGCACAATTCATTGACAAAGAAGATATTCCAGTAGTGTTCAAATATTTTTATGACTGTACAAAAAAGGAAGGGATAGACACATTTAAAAAAATTAATTTATTTATTTTAATTGTAGGCTAATTGCTTTACAATATTGTGGTGATTTTTGCCATACATTGACATGAATCAGCCATGGGTGTATATGTGTTCCTCATCTTGAACCCAGCTCCCACCTCCCTCCCCATCCCATCCCTCTGGGTCATCCCAGTGCACCAGCCCTGAGTGCCCTGTCTCGTGCATTGAACCTGGACTGGCGATCTGTTTCACATATGGTAATATACATGTTTCAATGCTCTTCTCTCAAATTATCCCACCTTCACCTTCTCCCGCAGAGTCCAAAAGACTGTTCTATACATCTGTGTCTCTTTTGCTGTCTCACATATAGGGTAATCGTTACCATCTTTCTAAATTCCATATATATGCATTAGTATACTGTATTGGTGTTTTTCTTTCTGGCTTACTTCACTCTGTATAATAGGCTCCAGTTTCATCCACCTCATTAGAACTGATTCAAATGCATTCTTTTTAATAGCTGAGTAATATTCCATTGTATATATGTACTACAGCTTCTTATCCATTCGTCTGCTGATGGACATCTAGGTGCTTCCATGTCCTAGCTATTGTAAACAGTGCTGTGATGAACACTGGGGTACACGTGTCTCTTTCAATTCTGGTTTCCTCAGTGTGTATGCCCAGCAGTGGGATTGCTGGGTCGTATGGCAGTTCTAGAATAGACATATTTTGAAGGACTAGAACAAGGACCATTGTATAGAAAATTCTACCACCCAGAATTTTTTATTTCCAAGGCAGTATTTTGTGAATGCAGGTGCTATTCTCACAGTTCTGAAATGGACACAGTATCTAAAGTTTCCACCTCAAACTCACATATATTTGGCTTCATAGGAACTTGTTTACAATTTGTTCTCCAAAATATGAAGTAGCCTATCCAAGGTGGAAGTGAGTGTCCTGTTGTGGTAGCCATTACTAATCCCCCCAGTGTGTTCTTACATCTTGCAAGTGGAAAGATGATATTTCCATTTCCCTTAAGTTAAACGTGGTCATGCAACTTGCTTTGGTCAGTGAAATGTGAGCAGAAGTAATATACATAATTTTCAGACAGAAGCATCTAAAGGCCAAAGTGTGATTTTCTGGGCTTTTCTCCCATGTCATGGTCATTGTGAAAGCATATATTGAGTCGAAGATGCCATCAAGTCATAGCACCTAGGAACACTTAGCCTACTACATGGAGAACAGTTGAGGTGTTCTTTGCATGATCAAGAAACAAACTTTTCTAATTGTAAGCCAGTGTGAGTTTTAAAGTTATTATGGTGGTATAACCTATCCTGTTCTGGCTTTTTCTCCCCTAATGTATAGTATGGGGTTTACAAACAAGATGGAGGAGGGAAGTATCACTACGAACAAAGCTAGTGGAAGTGATGGAATTCCCATTGAGCTTTTTCAAATCCTGAAAGATGATGCTGTGAAAGTGCTGTACTCAATATGCCAGCAAATTTGGAAAACTCAGCAGTGGCCACAGGACTGGAAAAGATCAGTTTTCATTCTAATCCTAAAGAAAGGCAATGCCAAAGAATGCTCAAACTACCACACAATTGCACTCATCTCACACACTAGCAAAGTAATTCCAAAAATTCTCCAAGCCAGGCTTCAACAGTACATGAACCAGGAACTTCCAGATATTCCAGCTTGAACTGCATTTAGAAAAGGCAGAGGAACCAGAGATCAAATTGCCAATATCCTTTGGATCATCGAAAAAGCAAGAGAGTTCCAGAGAAACATCTACCTCTGCTTTATTGACTATGCCAAAGCCTTTGACTGTGTGGATCACAACAAACTGGAAAATTCTTCAAGGAGGTGGGAATACCAGGCCACCTTACCTGCCTCCTGAGAAATCTGTATGCAGGTTAGGAAGCAACAGTTAGAACTGGATATGGAACAACAGACTGGTTCCAAATCAGGAAAGGAGTACATCAAGGCTGTATATTGTCATCCTGCTTATTTAACTTATATGTAGCATACATCATGCAAAATTCTGGGCTGGATGAAGCACAAGCTGGAATCAGGACTGCTGGGAGAAATATCAATAACCTCAGATATGGAGATGACACCACCTTTATGGCAGAAAGTGAAGAGAAACTAAAGAGCCTCTTGATGAAAGTGAAAGAGGAGAGTGGAAAAGTTGGCTTAAAGCTCAACATTCTAAAAACTAAGATCACAGCATCCAGTCCCATCACTTCATGACACATAGATGGGGAAACAATGGAAACAGTGAGAGACTTTATTTTTGGGGCTCCAGAATCACTGCAGATGGTGACAGCAGCCATGAAATTAGAAGAAGCTTGCTCCTTGGAAGAAAGGCTATGACCGACCTAGACAGCATATTAAAAAGCAGAGATATTACTTTACCAACAAAAGTCAGTCTAGTCAAAGCTATAGTTTTTCCAATAGTCATATATGGATGTGAGAGTTGGACTATAAAGAAAGCTGGGCACCTAAGAATTGATGCTTTTGAACTGTGGTGTTGGAGAAGACTCTTGAGAGTCCCTTGGACTGCAAAGAGATCCAACCAGTCCGTCCTGAACGAAATCAGTCCTGAATATTCATTGGAAGGACTGATGCTGAAGCTGAAACTACATTACTTTGGCCACCTGATATAAAGAACCAACTCATTGAAAAAGACCCTGATGCTGGAAAAGATTGAAGGTAGGAGGAGAAGGGGATGACAGAGGATGACATGGTTGGATGGCATCACCGACTCAATGGACATGAGTTTGAGTAGGCTCCAGGTGTTGGTGATGGACAGGAAAGTCTGGCGTACTGCAGTCCATGAGGTCACAAAGAGGTGGACACGACTGAGTGACTGAACTGAACTGAACTGAATGTATAATATGACTATTATCCATAGGCCAGTAGAAGTCAAGTGATATAGCTTCTAATCTTCATTCTGACATTAACTATGACCCTGGAAACATCTGTTTTCTCTGTTAAGAAAAAAAGATTGAAAGAAAAATAAGGAACATTCTCCTCTAGATAAAAACTCTGTAATTTAATCTGTTTTAATATTTAGTGTAGTCAAGGAAAACATTGTCTTGTATAACTATTTAAAGTGTATGGTTAAAAAACCCACATTGCCATTGTTTTTAAAATTCCACATAATAAATTGCTGATTATATTAGGACTGCTATTATTTATTTTGTAGCAAAATGTCTTCTCATATAATAAATTCATTGTTTTAGAGCCTTAGAAGTCTGCTAAGAGTGTATAATGTAAGTTATTAAATACCCATTAAATCACTGCTGCTGCTGCTAAGTCACTTAAGTCGTGTCCAACTCTGTGTGACCCCATATACGGCAGCCCACCAGGCTCCTCTGTCCCTGAGAGTCTCCAGGCAAGAACACTGGAATGGGTTGCCATTTCCTTCTCCATTAAATCACTATGCTTCTTAATTAATTTAAACCTGTTTCTGTATTAGGTCTTCATGACAAACCACAGTAATGAGGAAAGTATATGTCTATTTTCAGGTATCTCTTTTTTGCTACATAAAGAATATAATTTTTATCCCAGAAATTGGATTATTATCATGAAGATGCCTGAATTTTACAATTTTTTTCCTTCTTACCAACAAATTTATAGCTTATCTTTACAATTAGAGGTGTTTATTTTTGTTTCTAACTTTAGTTACTCTGTAATTATTTGGGCTGAAATACAGTCATCATATGTATAAATTTTTTAAACATTCAATATTTGAATTGATTTGGCATCTATCCAGTTTTCCTAGGTTTAGCTTTCCTTTTAAAGTCCTCCTGCCTTTAATAGAAGCTCAAATTCTTTTTGCAAATCTAATGAAATCATCTGTTAAGTATGTATAGTACGTGATCCATACAGTTTCCAGTACTGCTTAAAATTGGCTCTTTGAATAACCAATCTGTTTCTAGTTCACATTCAATACACAAGTCGACAACTGACCATCAATATATTTTGTTCTTTTAAAAAGTTTTTTTCTGAAACAGGTTATACTTAATAGATACTAAATCAACATCTACTGAACAAAAGAGTTTAATGTGGTTATTAATTCAGCTATTTTATGAAACTAGGAACCAAGGTTCTGAATTTCTTATTTAGTTTATTTCTCCTCATTACCTCTGTTCAGTCTTTAAACATTAAGAACAACTATTTTCCATATTGTAAAATGTACTTTAAATTCACCAAAAATCATATAAATTTTCATTCCCTTTTAAACAACTAAATTGTATGGCAGATTACTGCTAAATTTTGACCTCACTTTTTTCATCTGTCTAAAACCAGTAAAATATGTATAATTATATCCTGATTATAAACGTGCAAACCCCATTTCTCACAAATGACCGCTGGTTCTGATCCTGGCTTTGACCTTGTATAAGGTACTAAACTTCTCAGAGTGTTCATTTCCTCATTTTAAAAATTTGAGTCTTCCAGTGGATGTATTTCTGATTACCTTTTTAACTCTGAGATAGTTTGTGCATTTTTTATTTACTTCTTTAGTCTAAGTCCTTTGTTTTCGGGAGCATTTATAATGGCTCACACCCTAGAATACATTTTCGTGCCTCTTTGACTTTCCTTAATTCTAATTATAATGTATACGCTGATCAGGATGCTCTAGGCTGTTGTTCAGTCACTGAGTTGTATCTGACTCTTTGCAACCCCATGGACCACAGCACACCAGGCTTACCTGTCCTTCACTATCACCTGGAGTTTGCTCAAACCCATGTCCATTGAGTCAGTGATGTTATCTAAGCATCTCATCTTTTGCCACCTCCTTCTCCTCTTGCCCTCAATCTTTCCCAGCATCAAGGTCTTTTCCAGTGAGTCAGCTCTTCACATCAGGTGGCCAAGGTACTGGAGATTCATTTTCATCATCAGTCCTTCCAATGAATATTCAGGACTGATTTCCTCTAGGATTGACTGGTTTGATCTCCTTACTGTCCGAGGGACTGTGAAGAATCTTCTCCAGCACCACAGATCAAACACATCAATTCTTCGGCACTCAGTCTTCTTTATGGTTCAACTCTCACATCTATACATGCCTACTGGAAAAACCAGAGCTTTGACTATACAGACCTATAAGGGCAAAAGGTGTCTCTACTTTTTAATGTACTGTCTATGTTTGTCATAACTTTTCTTCCAGTGAGTGTCTTTTAATTTCATGGCTGCAGTCACCATCCACAGTGATTTTAGAGCCCAAGAAAATAAAATCTGTCACTGTTTTCACTGTTTCCCCATCTGTTTTCCATGAAGTGATGGGACCAGATGGCATGATCTTCATTTTTTGAATGTTGAGAGCTTTTTCACTATCCTCTTCCACCTTCATCAGAGGCTCTTTAGTTCTTCTTCACTTTCTGCTATAACGGTGATATCATCTGCATATCTGAGGTTGTTGATATTTCTCCCAGCAATCTTGATTTCAGCTTGTGAGTCATCCAGCCTGGCATTTTGCACAGAAGTTAAATAAGCAGGGTGACAAAATGTAGCCTTGATGTACTCCTTTCCCAATTTTGAAATAGTTATTCCATGTCCAGTTCTAACTGTTGCTTCTTGACCTGCACACAAGTTTCTCAGGAGACAGTTAAAAGGTCTGGTATTCCCATTTCTTTAAGAATTTTGCAGTTTGTTGTGATCCACACAGTCAAAGACTTTAGCGTAGTCAATGAAGCAGAAATAGATATGTTTTTGGAATTCCTTTGCTTTTTATATGATCCAATGGATGTTAGCAATTTGATCTCTGGTTCCTCTGCCTTTTCTAAATCCGGCTTGAATATCTGGAAATTTTCAGTTTAAGTACCATTGAAGCCTAGTTTGAGGGACTTTGAACATTACTTTGATAGCATGTGAAATGAGCACAATTATATGGTAGTTTGAGCATTCATTGGCATTGCCCTTCTCTGGGATTAGAATAAAAACTGACCTTTACCAGTCCTGTGGCCATTGCTGAGTTTTCCAAATTTGCTGGCTTACTGAATGCAGCACTTTCACAGCATCATCTTTTAGCATTTGAAATAGCTCAGCTGGAATTCTGTCACCTCCACTAGCTTTGTTCATAGTAATGTTTCCTAAGGCCCACTTGACCTCACACTCCAGGATGCCTGGCTCTAGGTGAGTGACCACACCATCGTGGCTATCTGGGTCATTAAGACCTTCCTTCTATAGTTCTTCTGTATATTCTTGCCACTTCTTTTTAACCTCTTTTACTTCTGTTAGGTGATTGCTGTTTCTGTTCTTTATTATGCCCATCTTTGCATGAAATGTTCTCTTGGTATCTCTAATATTTTTGACAAGATCTCTAGTCTTTCCCATTCTATTGTTTTCCTCCATTTTTTTTGCATTGTTCACTTATGAAGGCTTTCTTATCTCTCCTTGCTATTCTCTGAATCTCTGCATTCACTTGGCTATATCTTTCCCTTTCTCCTTTGCCTTTTGCTTCTCTTCTTTTTTCAGCTATTTGTAAGGCCTCCTCAGACAACCACTTTGCCTTCTTGCATTTCTTTTCTTCCTATACAGCGTTACAAACCTCTGTCCATAGTTCTTCATGCATTCTGTCTACCAAATCTAATCCTTTGAATTTATTTGTCACCTCTACTGTATAATTATAAGGGATTTGATTTAGATCATATCTGAAAAGTCTAGTGGTTTTCCCTTCTTTCTTCAGTTTAAGGCTGAATTTTGCAATAAAGAGTTCATGATCTAATCCACAGTCAGCTCCAAGTCTTGTTTTTGCTGTTTAGAGCTTCTCCATCTTACAGTAACAACTTCTCTAATCTCAATGGATTAAATCAACAAAGTTTATTTCATGCTCATACTGTCCATCTGTCCACTTTGTATGGTCTGAGAACTTTGCTCTGTGTTGTCCTCATTCCACGACCAAGGCCTTCAAAGTGCCCATCCTCGGGAGCTTTGCAAATTCTGTACCAGAAGTGAGAGAGGAAATAGCTATATCATACATTGTCCTTGAAATTTTCTACCCAAAAGTAACACATATCACTTTTGTTCATACGACATTGGCCAAAGCAATTCACATGACCACACCTAACTTCAAGAGGACATGAAGTGCCATCTCACTATATGGCCAGGATGTAGGAAGAAGTAGGAATATTTGGTGAACAACTCTTGTGACTATCCATTATATTTTAAATCAAATGTTAACTTCTGGTAGAAATGTAAATTAGTACTACACTTATGGAGTACTTTTGCAAACACAGCAAAAGCCCTAGAAATATGTCTACCATTTGATTTAATGATTTCACTTTTAGGAAATTATTGAACAGTTGTGGGCTTCCCTGTGGCTCAGATCAGGAGCCAGTGGCTCAGATCTGCCTGCAAATCAGGGGACCTGAAATTGATCCCTGGGTTGGGAAGATCCCTTGGAGAAGGGAATGGTAACCCACTCCAGTATTCTTGCCTGGAGAATCCCATGGACAGAAGAGCCTGGCAGGGCTACAGTCCATGGGGTCACAAAGAGCTGGACATGACTGAGCAACTTACACAGTCACAGTCATAGAGATGTACATTTAATAATTCATTCTTTGAATATATATTTACTGCATATCTACTATATGCTGGGTAGCTGATATGGTCCATACCTTCATGGAGCTATCTATTTGCAGGCAAGAGGAGAGATAGTACCAGAGATAATTTAAATGAAAGAGGTTAAGAGCTATGACTGGCAATTATAGGGTGGTATGAGAGCATTCCATTCTTCAACTCACTTCCATTAAATTTTTAATTTCAGGTTTTGTAAATTGTATTTCTGAAAATGTTCTCCTTCAAATGTACTGAATTACTTTTTATAGTTTTCTGTCTCTGAAGATATTTTCAAGTTTGTCTTTCATGAAGAAATTGTTTTCTCAAATTATGACATCATTTTGAATGTTACAAATCTTTTGATAATAAAAATTATGAGTTACATGCCTATAATTTACTTTATTAAAATTTGCCAATCCTTAGGGTGAAAAATCATGATGCAGATTGTGTATGCAGATTGCAACATTTAAAAATTTGTTTATAGTGAATATCATAATGTGATGGAAAATTATGATATTTGAGTTAGGGTTTTGGGATTATGGCTGATTTTTAAAAAGTTTTTCTAAACTGTAATGTTATTACAATAAAGTTTCATAGTTTTTAGAATGGAAGAAATTAGACTGGCCAAATCAACTTAAAAACAAAGTAATGATATTATGGAGAATAATTTATTAATATCCATGGAAATTTTTAAAAAGCTTTCACAATTGTATTGTCATTTAAAAAAAACTCTGCCTTGCAAGAATAAATTAAATAGATTGTTAAAAGTATGATTTTCATCTTCATGATAAAAACTTTGTTAAAAATCTCCAAGTAGAACTACAGTACAGAGAAAAGTTGTACAGTCCTGCTTCCTGCTGCCTTTTGGTATGATCTTATTCATTTATGTCTGTGTGGGATCTTGGCTGCCATGCATGGCTTTCCCTAGTTGTGTGAGGTGGGCACTTTCAGTTGTGGTGCACGGGCTTCTCGCTGCAGCGGCTTCTCTCGTTGCGGAGCGAGGGCTTTAGGGCATGCAGGCTTCGGTCGTTGTGGCACGTAGGGTCAACAGGTGCATTCCCAGGCTTTAGAGCACAAGCTCAATAGTTGTGGCACATGGGCTGAGTTGCTTCATGACATGTGGAATCTTCCTGGACCAGGGATTGAACCCGTAACCCATGCTTCTTGCATTAGCAGGTGAATTCTTTACCACTGAGCCACCAGGGAAGCCCCCTGCTCCCCTTTTCTCCTTTCTCTTCTCAGTCTTTTTCTTGTATTATTTAGGTTTATCTCACATCAAGAGTTGGGAATAGAGTTAAGAATGCCCAGTTTTCTTTTCGAATTAAGTTGGAAGAAGAAAATAAAGAGGAACATACTGACTTTTTCTTTGAGGGCATATTTCCTATTAGCAAGTAGTATGGCTCTCACAAAGAAAATCAGACTTGGAGAACTGAAGATACTTAGCATCAAAAAAGGTTAAATACTTAACAATGCTTTTTTACATTTTTCTTTTAGGAAGAAGAAAGGCGTATGGCATCTGTTGTAGCCAAAAAAGAGGAAGAGAAGAAGCGGGAAAGTCATAAGCAGTCTTTGCTTAAGGTATTATCTCTGGTGTCTGCATTCATGTATGTGCACGCACACACACACACACACACACACACACACACTCTCAAACCTACTGAAGCTAGCTTGCTAATCAGCTAGAAAAGTGGTTTCCAAACTGCAAATTTTTCATTCCTACTGATAGTGTTTTTAATAAACAGACACCCTTAAAACAAAAAAACCCTGTACTTCTGAAATACAATATAATGTAATATAATGTACATTATAAAATAAATGTGAAAATGAGAAATTATAAAAGGAAGAGATTAAAGTACATATATAAAACAGAAGTTAACCTTCTTTCCACACCAGTACATCACCTTGTGTATCCTCCTGGCATTTAAATTTCATTTTGGAAACCACTGTAGTAAACTGTCATCTTTAGTGATATATTTTAATGAGCTCTGCTACATGGGTTTATTTTTTAGTGATGGCTTAAAAAAAAAAAATCTCTGTTAGCTTCTCCGATAGAGAGGTGGTAAAGATTTTGAGGCATATAGAAATTAAAGGTTTTTTTGAACTTGTTTTAAAAGATTTAGTATATCAGATATTACTGTCCTTAAAAGGTTTTCGGGATAACAAAGTTGTATATAGCAAACTTAGGAAACGAGAGAATTTACTGGGGTGATGGAAATATTACAGGGTAACATTTATGCATTTGTCAGAACTGATCGAAGAGTACATTTGAATCTGTGTGTTTTACTTTGTGAAAACAACTAAATTAACAAACAAAACAAACTTGGTCCCAAGTCCTCTCAACTCCACTCTATTAGGAACTAGGCCACACAGCAGGAGGTGAGAGGCAGGCGAAAGATGGAAAGATCGAGGCTTCATCTGTGTTTATAGCCGCCCATCTCAGTTCAGATGTCAGTGTCTTCCATCACCCCCAGATGGGACTGTCTGGTTACAGGAAAACAAACTTGGAGCTCCCACTGATTCTGCATTCCAGTGAGATGTATAATTACGTCATTATATATCACAGCGTATAATAATTTAGAAATAAAGCACACAATAAATACAATGTACTTGAACATCCCCAAACCACCCGCCCCATCCTGGTCCATGAAAAGATTGTCTTCCATTCAGCTCATCCCTGGTACCCAAAAAGGTTGGGGACTGCTGTTGCTGAGGGACAGGAAGGGTATATAGACATCCATCTTTAGTCCTGTTGCTTTTCTATCTTTCTGTTTTCTCTTCAATCTTTAAAATGAATGGAAGTGATAGTGATGACATACACTGGTGTGGTATTGCTTGGTTTATAAAGAATAGACTCAAGTGGCAGAAGCTGAAAGTTGGCATCTTCTAAAATAACTATCACTTTAACACAAATTTGACAGACTGTCCTCTAGTTATAGTCGTGATTGTACTAATATGCCAGATGCATCCATGATCTTTGAACATAAATTTTTTTTGAGGGGGGAACCCTCTTTTGCCTGATAGAATATTTGTCTTTCCTTTGTTCTTTTTCCTGGTCCACAGGCACTTAGAGCCCTTGTTGGCCCCTCTAACCAGCCAGTGATCCCCACCTGACCCCAGATTGCACTCTTGTTTTAAACTATATCTTCCCTTTTCTTGACCTCGGTGAAAATACCCATTTTCTTTGTCAGCCTGGTGTTGATCTGATTTTAACAACTCAGCTAAAGAAAGCTTAACTCTGGGATTGGTATAGAAAAGTGTTTGCATTTTCAGAGTATCTTGTTATAAATTTAACATACTGAGTGGTGTAAACTTTTGTGCCTTTTTTCTAAGCACTGCTACATCTACCTTATTAAGAATATTTATTTTTGCCAACTGCAAGTCAACCAGAAAGCCACATGCATGGTGTCAGCATGATAGCCATCTGCCATTAACTCCCTGCCCCTGCCTCTTTCAAAATTGCCTTGGCACTGAGTGAAAATCATGGTATTGTGTAGATTAAGAATTGGGTTGTCCCAAGTCATCTGCAAATAATTGAAATTGAATCCTTTAAGATAAGATGCCTTCTTATCGTAGATTTGGGGGAAAATTTATAGTAGGATGTCAAATGCCTACTTTCTTTAGATAAGGACATACATAAAATGTCAAGTCTCAGAAGTATACACGTACTAAGTGGAACCCATTTAATTATATAAACAAATTTCAAATACCAAGCAATAGAAAAAAGAACCCATGTTAAAGACATTTTTAAACAGAGAAATAGAACTTTAAAAATGTTTAGTTTTAATTAAGCTTTGTCACCAGTTTTCATTCCTATTCAGTGCCATTTCTATGTCTAAAATTTTAGACAGGCTAAGAAGTGGATCGAAACATAAGTTTACATGTGTGGATGCACTGGGGGAATGGGCAGAGAATCTTCCTGACAGCTTTCACTGGTTCCAAAGGGAGCAGGTGAAGAGGGGCAGTATCACACCGATGACTTTTCACTAGATGGTTGTTCTCTGAGTAAAGATAAAAGGGGAGGTGTCTATTTTCAGGACTCTGATTTAATCAACATACCATTTAGAAGTTGTGTTAGTCGCTCAGTCATATCCGACTCTTTGTGGCCGTATGGACTATAACCTACCAGGATCCTCAGTCCATGGGATTCTCCAGGCAAGAATACTGGAGTGGGTTGCCTTTTCCTCCTCCAGAGGATCCTCCCTACCCAGGGGTTGAACACGGGTCTCCTGCATTGCGGGTAGATTCTTTACCATCTGAGTTACGAGGTTTGATAATGGATAATCTAAGATGCTACTAGTTATCTAGAAATGTTTCAACCTAGTACAATTTCTTTTAATAGTCTATATATGTTAATTTTCAGACATTGTAATTTATGCTGTGAAGCTTAAAACGCTGATCAATCTCTCCTTTCTCCCTCCCTCCGAGATCACTCCACCATATTTGCCATAATTATTGGTTAAAAAGATTAAAATGTTGTCAGGTTTTCTTACTATCTTTAAGCACAAAGACATAATTTAAACTTCACATAACACTTGAGTCCCCTGGAGGAGGAAACGGAAACCCACTCCAGTATTCTTTCTTGGACAGTCCACAGACAGAGGAGCCTGGAAGGCTACAATTCATGGGTTGCAGGGAGTGGGACATGACTAAAGCGACTTAGCACACATGCCACCATAACATTTGAGTATATCAATTTCCGTCAAGTTAAACTTGCAAATAGTGAATTTTCTTATGTCCAACGGGAGTAATTGTTATTTGTATATACTTTTTTAAGAATGATAGAGCATTTTTGAGATGTTTGAATGCATAGGTTGAACAAAGGCTGCTTATACCATGTTTTAGAATACCTATTTGGTAGCTGCTTTAAGTAATTGACTCCTCTTAAAGATGTGATAAGTAGTACAAACAATATGCTCCTTGGATTCTCCTGCTACAAAAATTGCATTATGTAATTCTTGTCACAATGAACTTTTTCATAGGAGAAGAAAAGGTTAACAATTAACAATGTAGCTCGAAATTGGGACTTGCAACAACATCGAATAACCAGTGTCGCTATAAATCAAGATAGAAGAGATTCTGACTCTCAGGACCAGTGTCAGAACGATGGAAGCACCGTCTCTGCATTTCCAGAGGAAGCAGGGTATGCAGTGGTATTCTTTCCGGATATTAGTATCTTTGGAGAAATGAATTTGGAGCAGAAATGGGGAAATATTTTACATTTAACTATTTTTAAATAGTTTTCTTAAGAAAACCTACTGAAATTAGCAATAGGTTTTAAAAGTTAAGGTGGAAATATTGGAAATATAAGCTTGCCCCTAATTTAAGAACCCTTTAGTAGTTTCTTGTTTTTCTTAGGAATAAATCTAGATTACTTACTATAGCCTGTAAGGCCATCTACCCACCTTACCTATCTTGTCCCATAGTACCAGCCATTCTGTTCTTGTGCTGCAGGCTCAGTGATTGCCAATTTGGTTACTTCCTACCTTAGAACCCTTCTTCTACAAAGAGATCTATTCTCCCCTGCCCTGCTTCCTTCGCCCTGCCCTGGCTAACTGCAATTCAGCCTGGAGGTCTTGACTTCAACCCTCACTTCCCCTGAAAAGTCTTTCCTAATGACTTCCCAGACAGTAGGCTAGATCAGATACCTGTTTTTCTCCCAGTACTCTGCACTTCCCCTTGTTAGCACTTATGAGCATAAGTAACCACTGGGTAGTTGGAAAAAAGGAGAAGAGGGCAGCAGAGAATGAGATTGGCTGGATGGCATCACCAACTCAACGGACATGAATTTGAACAAACTCCGGGAGACAGTGAAGGACGCAGGGGCCCGTTGTGCTATATAGTCCATGGGGTCTCACGGTCGGACACAACTTAGCAACTGAACAACAACATAAATAGTTGTTTTGTATCTGTCTTCCCCACTAGAATGTAAAATCCTGGTTGTGTTAACCTTTGTTGTTTCCCCAGTAGCTAGCACAAATCCTTACTCAACTATCAGTGTTAAGCAATTTGGCATAAAACATAAGTAGTTACTCCAGTTGCAGTCTATAGTATCTGTCTTTTCCAGTGGCTCACAGCCTTTTCCTTCTATGACATACAAATCATATAACACATATCCCTTGGTTTATGAACAAATCTGAGGACACTATCTAGGCTTAACATATTTCACTTCTGCTCATAAAGGCATACTAGAATCAAGTCAATGAGAGGAATATAAAGCATACATAACTTCATAGTTTGTTTATCATTTAAAAATGTGTGTGTGTGTGTATATATATATATATGATTAAAAAGAAAAGCTAAAACTCAAAGATAGAATGCACTTCAGTTTTGTTTCATTTGATGCACAGTTATCTAATGGCCTAACCAAATTCTGAAACACATTTCAGACTAAATATAATATAGCTTTTATTTTAGCTTTTCAGCCAGTATTCTTTCAGCTTTCCATTTATGAAGAGTGTAATCAACAAGTCATTTAAGAGGAATTAGAATAATATTTTGGAAATTTCCTGTAGTTAGAGTTTGACATATATTTTAATGACAAATATACTTTAGCAGTTTTAGTTATAAGATTAATTTATATTGACCAGCATACCTCCTTTACCTCACTTGGGTATCCACATGTAGAGTTTCTCAGATCTTTCAGCTAGAAAAATAAGGAAATAAGAATTAACATTTTAATTAAGTGATAACTTATATAATGGATATATCACTTATATTGCCCTGAAACTTTGTTTAATATTATTTAAATGTCAAAATAATTCTACTTGTATATAACTATACTTTATAAAATTAAAACTTTATCTCATTGGGCTTTAGATTTATGAAATGCTACCCATTAGTTCTATCTGGTTTATCTTTTCTTTAAAAATATTTTTTCTGTCTTCCTTAAGAAGGATTCCTAGTTCCAAGTTTATCCAAATGACCTTATAAATTTTATTCTAAAATTTTAATAAGGTTTTAAAATTCCTTCTTTAATACATCAAATTTATTTTTATACATGGTGTTAGGTAAGAGCCTAACTTGATTTTATTCCAATTGACTAGTCAGTTTTCTAATAGCATTCCTCAATTAAATTATTCTCTTTTGTAATGGGAATGTCATTTTCATCTTATATTAAGTTCCCATAAATACTGGATATATTTCTGAACTTTCTATTCCATTTCACTAACCTACTTATCTGTTTTAATGCCAATACCAGACTATTTTGATTATTGTCATTTTATAATTTTAATATCTAGTAAGGGAAATATGCTTTCACTATTCTTTTCAAAGTTTCAATTCTCACACACTTGTTCTTACATATGAGCTTTAAAATCATTTAATCTAAATGGAAAGTTAAGAATCTTTTTCAAATGGCATTTAAGTTGTTTATTTCAATAGGATTAACATTTGTAAGATAATAAATCATCACTTTACAAATCATGGTATATCTCTACATTTTTCAAGTATACTAGGGAGCTAACTGGGGAGGTGTTGAGATGTTGAAGGAAAATTCTGAGGAACTAAAGGAAGTTATAGACCATGAAATTGTAGCAGCTAGTCTGAATTGTTGAGCGAATATTCCAGGAGTACAGAGTGACGAGATATATCAGTTGTTGTTGTTCAGTCACTAAGTCTTGTCTTTGCAACCCCATGGACAGCAGCAAGCCAGGCTTCCCTGTGCTTCACTGTCTCCTGGAGTTTGCTCAGACTCATATCCATTGAGTCAGTTATGTCATCCAGCCATCTCATCCTCTGTCACCCCCTTCTTCTCCTGCCCTCAATCTTTTCTAGCATCAGGGTCTTTTCCAATGAGTTGGATCTTCGCATCACATGGCCAGAGTATTGGAGCTTCAGCATCAGTCCTTACAGTGAATACTCAGGTTTGATTTCCTTTAGGATTGACTGGTTTGATCTCCTTACTGTCAAGAGTCTCCTTCAGCACCACAATTCAAAATCATCAATTCTTCAGCTCTCAGCTTTTTTATGGTGCAGCTCTACATCCATACATGACTAGTGGAAAAATTATAGCTTTGACTTTATGGACCTTTGTCAGCAAAGTGATGTCTCTGTTTTTTAATACACTGAAGGTTTGTTATAGGTATATCGGTAGAAAAGCTAAATATCTTAGAAAGAATAAGGAAATAGAGGATCAAAGAAAGGAATTTAAAAATTCAAGTAAAATGTCAAAAGAAAGAAATGATAGATCATATGGTCTAGGCTACTTTTAAATAGTCATGTAAGAATTGAATCGCCAGTCCATGTCTGACGTAGGGTGCAGCTTGCTTGGGGCAGGTGCATGGGGATGACCCAGAGAGATGTTGGGGGGAGGGAGGTGGGAGGGGGGTTCATGTTTGGGAACGCATGTAAGAATTTAAGATTTTAAAATTTAAAAAAAAATAATAAATAAAAAATTAAAAAAAAAAAAAAAAGAAAAGTAGAAGTTTGCCAATGAATTGGGAGAAAATGTAGTATTTCTGGGACTAGAAGTCTTAATGAAATTAAAGATGGGAATTACATAAAGTAATAGGGTTAGTAGTGAGCTGAACTAGTGGGAATCTATGGTCAAATTAAGTTCTTGAAGTTGAAGATTTTAGAGATGGACTATATGTTAGTAATAACATAAAAAACACTTTGGAGGCCACTGCGGCCCTGGGAATGAGTTGTTGGAGAAAAGTAGAAATCAATAAGGAGAGGAGAAGAGGAGAGAAGATGAGTTGAAGTTATTATTGTGTGGTCATTGAAGTTATTGCTGATAGAACTAGGTGTGGAACCAAGGGCCAGAGTATTCAATGGTGAACAGCGTTATCTCCATCCAATCTCAGCCATGCATCCTATGCCCTTATCACAGAGATGTTCACTGTTCACCTCTCACTAGTGTTGGCAGCAGCAGTGATAGCGGGAGTGTCATTGTTAGTTAATTGATTCTTTTACCTGGCAAAACTATCTCTGATTGCTGGACTCTGACTATTAGGCAGACTGATAGGTGGACTCCAGACTATTAATGTGACTTTCCTGATATTCTAAGCTTTTAAAACAACTTTTTTCCAAAAATTTTGTGACCCTCTAAAAAACAATTGGTTCCAAGGGAAAGAAGTATCTGCTAGTGAAAATTACTATGACTTAAAATTGCTCCCAAGATTTTCAGAACATTTATTAGGAGTTCTACAAAGCTAGAGGCTTTTTAAGGAAAGAGCACAAATGAAGAATTTGGAAGAGATGGGAAAATTGATGTGTGGATTCAATGCAGGGGATGTGGAGAGCAGTAATGAATTATTAGGAAAGAGATCCACAGTTTCTGGCAAAAATTTCTACGGTTGTAAGTTCAAAGTGCCATGGAGACACAATTACATTATCATGGTCCAAGCCTTTTTGATAATCTAAAAACTTTTAATTCAAGGAGACACAGATGACATTTATCTATGAAGTCAGAAAAGTAACACTTTAGAGATAGACAAGAAATTATTAGTAGAGACTATAATGCAAAATCACAACTTCTAGTAGTTGTAGATCTTTTTTTTTTTTTTTTCAGTTTGGCTTCTGGTTATGTGATTCCTGTAAAATCTGTTACATTGGAAAGGTAGGAATATTTCTTAAAGAGCTTATTTTACCTTGTATATGCCTACATGAAGGGCTCTTAAACAGAGAATCCAGATTGACTTTTTGAACTTCAAGTTCTTATTTTGCTTGAACATGCCACACCCATTGACATAGTTGATACTCATTGTTGGTAGGATCTTTGCATTAATATTGTTGAGAGCACATTCACTTGATTTTCCTTTTACCTATGTGGCTCCTCTTTTGTATGTTTAATTATTTGTTTATTTTTAAAATTTTTAATTGGAGTATAGTTGATTTACCGTGTTGTGTTAGTTTCAGGTATACATCAAAGTGAATCAGTTACACATATACATATACCCACTCTTTTTTAGATTTTTTCCCCATATAGGCCATTAGAGAATATTGAGTAGAGTGTGCTATATGGTAGGTCCTTATTAGGTACCTATTTTATATATAGTGGTGCGTGTATATATCCCTCATTCCCTCCCTCTCTCCTTTCCCCCTGGTAATTATAAGTTTGTTTTCTACATCTGTGACTCTATTTCTGTGTTGTAAATAAGTTAATTTGTATCACTTTTTAAAAGATTCTACATATAAGCAACGTCAGATATTTGTCTCTGTCTGACTTCACTTAGTATGACAATCTCTAGGTCCATCCATGTTGCTGCAGTTGACATTATTTTGTTGTTTTTTTATGGCTGACTACTGTTTAAGCGGGTTTCCCTGGTGGCTCAGCTGGTAAAGAATCCACCTGCAATGCTGGAAACCTGGGTTCGACCCTGGGTTAGGAAGATCCCCTGGAGAAGGGAACAGCTACCTACTCCAGTATTCTGGCCTGGAGAGTTCCATGGACTTTGTAGTCCATGGGGTCACAAAAAGTCAGACACAACTGAGCAACTTTTACTTTCACTCTTTTAAGTATATCTTGCTGACTCCATTTCTCCATTTCTATACATTCTGTCTTTGAATGTATATGAGATTGATCCCTGGGTCAAGAAGATCCCCTGGAGAAGGGAATGGCTCCCCCTCCAGTTTTCTTGCCTGGAAATGTCATGGACAGAGGAGCCCGGTGGGCTACAGTTCGTGGGGTTGCAAAAGAGTCGGACACAACTGAGTGACTAACACTTTCACTAAGGAATATAACTGGTATTTTAATATTTAACAATTTAGTTTGCATTAATACCAATTTAGTTGTATTAATTTGTAAACACTTTGCTCTCATACAGCTCCAAATTTTATCTTTATACATTGTGTGGACATTGACTTAGCAGCAGCAACACAGGTACTATTTTATGCATTTGTCTATTAAATCATGCAAGAATAAAGAGGAGTTACCAACTAAAAATACAGTGACACTGATCCAGTGTCTAGTATCTGTTCTAGTATTCTTTGTTTCTTCGTGTGACTTTGAGTTATGGTCCAGGTTCCTCTCATTTCAATCTAAAGGACTACTTTAGCGTTTTTTTTTTTTTTTAATAGAGTTAGGTGTACCAGCAGTGAACTCTCACAATTTTTGTTTATCTATAAATGTCTTAATTTCTCCCTCAGATTTGAAGTATAGTTTTGCTGGATACAGAATTCTTGGTTAACAGTTCTGGGGTTTTTTTTTTCCCCTTTCAATATGCCATCCCACTGCTTCTGTCTTCCATGGTTTCTGATGAGAAGCTGACTATTAATCTTACTGAAGATTCTTTTTATTAATACAGGACTATTCATTTCTCTCTTGTTGCTTTTAAGAATCTCTGTTTATCTTTGTCATTCCACCGTTGGAGTTGATGTTTAGAGTCTTCGCAGGTCTTTTCTGAGCATAAATGTGGACATAAGTGTCACCCTGTAGATTCCCTGGAGCACACAGGAGCTTCCCAAAGTCCTTCTTCCCCTAAATATCTTCTTTCCCAGCGTCTTGTTTCTTAGTCTGTTTGGTCTATCTATTGTTTGCCCTGTGTGGCAGCAAGTAAATACATTTTTGCCTTTAAATACTTTTGAAAACTGCCACCTAGGAAGCCACCTCAGCTATGGGGAAGCTCAGAGGCAGGGAAACAAAGGCAAGTCCTTGAGCTGATCCTTTGGCAAGCTACTGGACATGTCAAAACATATAACCACAATTATTTTCTAGTAAGGTATGTATGGCTTCCTCTGGCACCAACAACCCACACAAGGAATGTGAGCTGTCATGTTCAAGGCTGCCACTGAGCTGGGAAGTAGGGGATGGGAACAGGGTAACCTTAAATGCCACAGAATTGTCTTAAATTCTGTAAAAATCAACATTGTTTTCCTTCATTAAACATTCCCCTGATTGATGTAATATTTCTTAGATTCCAGAATTCTGAAAAAGTTGAATCTGATAGTTTTTGCTATCAAAACTATGGAGAGATGGAGTTTCAGACTTCTCTATCCTGCTTTTTTCCCTTCTTTGGTACTCTAATTTTGTTGTATTCTATGAACTATACTTTTATATTTCAAGATCAGTATCATTTATATTTGTTCTATAACCATTACATTTGTCAATTGGTAGCTTCTACAGATCAGCTCAACTAGTAAAGAATCTGCCTGCAATGCAGGAGACCCCAGTTTGATTCCTGGGTGGGGAAGATCCCCTGGAGAAGGGCTAGGCCACCCACTCCTGTATTCTTGAGCTTCCTTGGTGGCTCAGATGGTAAAGAATCTGCCTTCAATGAGGGAGACCTGGGTTCGATCACTGGGTTGGGAAGATCCCCTGGAGAAGGGAATGGCTACCCACACCAGTATTCTTGCCTGGAGAATTCCATGGACAGAGGAGCCTGGCAGGCTACAGTCCATGGGATTGCAAAGAGTTGGACACAACTGAGCAACTTGCACTTTCACTTTCAAAGATTGAAAACTGATAAAGTGTTTAGATGTCTGTGATTATGTAATTATCATGTAACTATTTTTTACTTGAGAGTCAAGTTGTATACTTATATCTTATTTTCTGCTTCCTAAACCATTCAAGAAAACTAGTCCTAGTATCAGATTCAAAGGTTACGCTTCAAAGTTTGTTGAAAACCGTGCCACAGTTTAGTTTGCTTCGTATTTGAATCATGCCTTTCTTACATAGTTTGTTTTTATCTAGGGTTTCTGATGGCCTGTTTGTTTAACAAAGAGATTTGTGCTTCCTTTGCCACATTTCAGTTTATTTGAACTTCTTATTTGTCTATTAAATAGTAGTATTTACTTTTTACCTGAATTATGTGTCTTTTTCATATCCTCAAGTACTTCTGTCCTTTCAACTTCTCGATGGTAGAATTCCTCTGATTTTAGTCCTGAGCTTTCTTTTCTCTCTCTGCTTTCCCCCTAAGCAATATCATATATTTGTTTGACTTTAAATACCATTTGTATTTTGAAGATACCAATATGTATGTCTTTTCTTCTATCGTTTACCCATTTGAATTGTGTTTAAGGGTAAAAAAAAATTTTTTTTTTACTACACTGAGATTATAAAAATATTCTCCCATTTTGTCTGCCTAAATGTTAAAATATGGCCTATCATATTTTAGTCTTTATTACATCTGAAATTGATTTGTAAGTTTGAGGTTGGGTTGAATTTCTTTGTTCAACTGGGAATAACCAGTTGCCCCAGTGTTATTTGTTGAATATTCTTTCCTTTTCCAAATCAACTGCAATGTCCTTCTGCCTGTTTTATTGGCAGTAGAAGAAGGAAGTAGTAGGGTCCTTGCAGATCTTCAATTAATGCCCCTCCCTGTGTTAGTCTCCCATCTTCCATCATATCTCTGTTCATTTCTTTCCAAAGTTTGGGCATCTTGGCTGACATTTTTGTTCTTGTCCCCACTTCATATTCAAAGCTATGGTTTCCTTTGTCCTTCCTCACACAAAATTCTTCACCTTCCAGCTTCCAGAAGCTTGCTGAAACTTCTTGCTAAAGATTGTCTTCCCCCTGTCCTCTTTACTTGTTGTTATTGTGAGTTTATAACCTTTTAATTACCTTAATGGGGTCTTGGAGGGAGAGGTTTCAAACACATGCTAATTCTATCAACTATTTTATGTGAAAGCACAAAGTGAAACATTTTAAGTATTAGAAGTTTTATTACTACATTCTCTGTAAGTCTTTAAAAATATAATTAAATTTCATCTTTCAGGAATGATACAAGCCTGGCTCTATCTGAAGGTAGAAAGTCAGAGGGCCACAGAGTCTTTTCCTTAGGGTTCCAATTTGCTTTTTAATGCTTCATGAGATTTTCCATTTTTAACAGTCCCATTTATGGTCTTTAGTATTTCATAATGCCAAAAGAGTGGCTAATTCTTGTGTTATAATGTCTGTGACCTTTGGCTTATGGGTGTGTAACTAAACGCCTGGAAATAAGTGTCCATGAAGAAATTATAGTCACATAAAGGGAAGAAATTCTGTGAAACTTTGGTATATCCCATTAATGATTTCACTGTTCACTGTACTTGGGACAGCTCTATAGTAAAATGACATATTACAGGTTTCTTTCCCCTGCCAGAAATGGGAAAGTACGTGGTGTAATGTTTTCTTTGCTTACATTGGATGCATACAGTGAAGCTGGTTTATTTTCGGTCATTTCCTGTCTATGAACAGTGTGGTATTTTAGCTAACACTACTATAATAAAATATAATGCATAAAACGAATTTCCACACCTATGAATGTTGTAATAGAAATTCATAAAATACATTATTATAGGAATCAGCACCACTTATTCATTGGGAAAAGAATCTTCTGAAATATTTTAAGTCTTTCTATTCTAGCTTGTTATAGAATGCATAAAGTTTTTTTTTAACTGTAATCCTCTGAAATATTGTCTTTTCTCTCCACTTAGACATTTAAGAGTATATTCTCCATTTAGCCTGCCTTTCTGGGACTTATTACTTTATTGTGTTAAGTTAATCATCTAGTCTTAGAGTCCTTTACTAATCAGGAAGGCATAGAATATTTTTCTGATTCATTCTTATATAAAGGTTGAGTTGGGTTAATGAACACTTGGAATTAACTTCTAAAAATCTTTAAGAGAATTCCTATTTGATGGCAGACTGCCTTACTGTTATATAAATAGTACTTGAATTGGGAAATATACATTGAAATGTATTGTACTTCATGGAAAAGCAAATTATAAAGCATGGATCCTCTGTAGAGGAATACCACATTTCTTAAAGCATGAATTTAGCCTTGACAGGGGTAAAACCTAGGCCAGGTTGACTCCATCACCTACTCTAAACCTTTTGAATCCTCCCTGTCATTCCTTCCCCACAGTCACTAAGTCCTACTTTTATAATCTCTTAAATATCTGGTATATCTGTGTTCTTTTATTAGTAATCATCATTAAAATCTATTGAAGTAAGCGTTAAGTATGGTTTGGAATTGATCCCTGGGTCAGGAAGGTCCCCTGGAGAAGGCAATGGCAACCCACTCCAGTATTTTGGCCTGGGAAATCCCATGCACAAAGGAGCCTGGTGGGCTACAGTCCGTGGGGTCACAAGAGTCAGACCTGACTTGACGACTAAACCACCACCACCATGTTTAGAATATTACTTCTAGTCTTAATAACAACTCTGAAAAACTATGTATTATGATATTTTACCTACAAGGAAACTGAAACTACAAAGAAATTCAGCAACTTGCTCCCAAAGTCATCTATTTATTCTGGCAAATCTAGGATTTGAACTAAGCTCTATCTTATTTTCTTGCCAATGCCTCTTCCACTGCCTGATGCTTTCTTTTTTGTTATATAATCTAGCTGACACTATTGCACTAGTCTTCCTACTAACCTCCCTCCATTCAGTCTCTCCTTGCCATCTACTTCATCCACAGAATTGACCAACTTATCTGTCTCAAGTAGGTCCTTGAGAGCAGGGAACATATTTTATTCATCTTTTTATTCCCAGCCACAGAACCTAGCTCCATGCATGGCACACTGGAGATGCTTAAAAACTTGCATTGAATATGGTTCTGTTATGTTTTCATTTAAAAATCTTTTTCTGCTTCTCAAACTTATGGGATAAAATCTGATTTTTTTGACTTCAGCTTCAGCTTCTACTCCCCTATATATTTTAGTGTTTAATTTCTTAATTTCAGTGTTCCGTCCATATTGAAATTGTTTTTAACTGAGTATGTTATAATTAGGCTTCTGTGCCTTCATTCTGTTTTTCTTACATAAAGTATGCTTCTTCCTTCTACTTCTGATAAAATTCTACTGTTTATCTTTCAAGGACTAGTTCAAATATCAATACTACCTCCTTCTGAAACCTGACTTCTCTGCACTAGCAGAATTAGTCATTCTTCCTCTGCATTTACGTAACATATTACTTAAATATTCATTGTGTGATAATAAGCCTATTATATTTGGATTAATGTATATGTTTATCTTGCTTTCCACCCTCATAGAATGGGAGCTCCTTAAGGATAAGTAACTATTATCTTTATATCCCCAGTGTCTACTGCAATACCTGACACAATACCTCTCCAGATTAACCTATTTGTTTAATGGGGTTGAGCTCTTTAGAAATTATACCCATTTGCTTATTAATTTAATTACAGAGTATTATTTGAGCAGTTATTTTTCTGGGACCATAAGTCAATAAAAGTGAAGAAAGTTTTGATATATCAAAAATCTTGCCCATGATTTCTGTTCTGATTGACTTTTTCAATGCAGATGAGCTGGTTGCCTGTGACAGAATTCTTAGGACAGTGCCCTGTATACAGTGAACTTTTAGCAAATGTTTGGCCAATAAATGAATGATAGAGCAAAAGAAATAATATGTATGTATGTTTGACTAAAAAGATATGGACATATCTGTTAGGCATACAAGAAAAACTGGAAGGACAATGCCCAACATATGAACATGGGGAGAAAACTTCCTGAATTATTTTTTTTATGGACATCAGAGCACACTTTGCCAGGGGAACAGCTTCTCTATTTCCTATTGGCCAGAGTTTGAGGCTGACCTTGAACCTCATTCAGAAAATAACTGAAACATAATGATCAAAGGATCAATACAAGAAGAAAATATAACAATTATAAATATATATGCACCCAGCACAGGAGCACTGCAATATGTAAGGCAAATGCTAACAAGTATGAAAGGGGAAATTAACAGTAACGCAATAATAGTTGGAGACTTTAATACCACACTCACACCTATGGATAGATCAACTAAACAGAAAATTAGCAAGGAGACACAAACTTTAAATGATACAATGGACCAGTTAGGCCTAATTGATATCTATAGGACATTTCACCCCAAAACAACGAATTTCACCTTTTTCTCAAGTGCACATGGACCTTCTCCAGGACAGATCACATCCTGGGCCATAAATCTCGCCTTGGTAAATTCAGAAAAATTGAAATCATTCCAAGCATCTCTTCTGATCACAATGTGGTTAGATTAGATGTTAACTACAGGAAAAAAACTATTAAAAATACAAACATATGGAGGCTAAACAACACGCTTCTGAATAACCAACAAATCACAGAAGAAATCAAAATATGCATAGAAACAAATGAAAATGAAAACACAACAACCCAAAACCTGTGAGATTCAGTAAAAGCAGTGCTAAGGGGAAGGTTCATAGCAATATAAGCTTACCTCAAGAAACAAGAAAAAAATCAAATAAATAACCTAACTCTACACCTAAAGCAACTAGAAAAAGAAGAAATTAAGCATCCCAGGGTTAGTAGAAGGAAAGACATCAGAAGAATTAGGTCAGAAGTAAATGAAAAAGAAACAAAGGAGACCATAGCAAAAATCAACAAAGCTAAAAGCTGGTTTTTAGAGAAGATAAATAAAATAGACAAACCATTAGCCAGACTCATCAAGGGAAAACGGGAGAAGAATCAAATCAACAAAATTAGAAATGAAAATGAGGAAGTCACAACAGACAACACAGAAATACAGAGGATCATAAGAGACTACTATCAGCAACTATATGCCAATAAAATGGACAACTTGGAAGAAATGGACAAATTCTTAGAAAAGTATAACTTTCTGAAACTGAACCAAGAAGAAATATAAAATCTTAACAGACCCATCACAAGCATGGAAATCAAAACTGTAATCAGAAATCTTCCAGCAAACAAAAGCCCAGGACCAGATGGCCTCACAGCTGAATTCTACCAAAAGTGTAGAGAAGAGCTAACACCTACCCTACTGAAACTCTTGCAGAAAATTGCAGAGGAAGATAAACTTCCAAACTCTTTCTATGAGGCCACCATCACCCTAATACCAAAACCAGACAAATATGCCACAAAAAAGAAAACTCAGGCCAATATCACTGGTGAACATAGATGCAAAAATCCTTAACAAAATTCTAGCAGACAGAATCCAACAACATATTAAAAAGATCATACATCATGACCAAGTGGGCTTTATCCCAGGGATGCAAGGATTCTTCAATATTTGCAAATCAATCAGTATGATACACCACATTAACAAATTGAAAGATAAAAGCCATATGATTATCTCAATAGATGCAGAGAAGGCCTTTGATAAAACTCAACATCCATTTATGATAAAAACCCCCTAGAAAGCAGGAATAGAAGGAACATGCCTCAACATAATAAAAGCCATATATGATAAACCCACAGCAAATGTTATCCTCAATGGTGAAAAATTGAAAGCATTTTCCCTTAAATCAGGAATAAGACAAGGGTGCCCACTCTCACCACTACTATTCAACATAATTCTGGGAGTTTTAGCCACAGCAATTAGAGAAGGAAAAGAAATAAAAGGAGTCCAGATTGGAAAAGAAGAAGTAAAACTCTCACTGTTTGCAAATGACATGATCCTCTAGATAAAAACCCCTAAAGACTCCACCAGAAAATTACTGGAGCTAATCAATGAATATAGTAAAGTTGCAGGATATAAAACTAACACACAGGAATCCCTTGCATTCCTATACACTAACAATGAGAAATCAGAAAGAGAAATTAAGGAAACAATTCCATTCACCATTGCAATGAAAAGAATAAAATACTTGGGAATAAAGCTACCTAAAGAAGCAAAAGACCTATATATAGAAAACTATAAAACACTGATAAAAGGAATCAAAGAGGACACAAATAGATGGAGAAATATACCATGTTCATGGATTGGAAGAATCAATATAGTTAAAATTAGTATACTACCAAAAGCAATCTACAGATTCAATGCAATCCCTATCAAGCTACCAACTGTATTTTTCACAAAACTAGAACAAATAATTTCACTATTTGTGTGGAAATATAAAAAACCTCAAATAGCCAAAGCAATCTTGAGAAAGAAGAATGGAACTGGAGGAATCAACCTGCCTGACTTCAGACTATACTACAAAGTTCCAGTCATCAAGACAGTATGGTACTGGCACAAAGACAGAAATATAGATCAATGGAACAAAATAGAAAGCCCAGAGATAAATCCACGCACCTGTGAACACTTTATAGGTGTCCTTTGACAAAGGAGGCAAGAATATACAATGAAGAAAAGACAATCTCTTTAACAAGTGGTGCTGGGAAAACTGGTCAACCACTTGTAAAAGAATGAAACTAGAACACTTTCTAACACCATACACAAAAATAAGCTCAAAATGAATTAAAGATCTGAACGTAAGACCAGGAACTATAAAACTCCTAGAGGAAAACATAGGCAAAATGCTCTCTGACATAAGTCACAGCAGGATCCTCTATGACCCACCTCCCAGAGTAATGGAAATAAAAGCAAAAATAAACAAATGGGACTTAATTAAACTTAAAAGCTTTTGCACAATGAAGGAATCTATAAGCAAGGTGAAAAGACAGCCTTCAGAGTGGGAGAAAATAATAGCAAATGAAGCAACTGACTGAAAGAATTAATCTCAAAAATATACAAGCAGCTCCTGCAGCTCAATTCCAGAAAAATAAACGACCCAATCAAAAAATGGGCCAAAGAACTAAACAGACATTTCTCCAAAGAAGACATACAGATGGCTAACAAACACATGAAAAGATGCTCAGCATCACTCATTATCAGAGAAATACAAATCAAAACCACAATGAGGTACCATCTCATGCCAGTCAGAATGGGTGCTATCAAAAAATCTACAAACAATAAATGCTGGAGAGGGTGTGGAGAAAAGGGA
Organism: Capra hircus; assembly: GCF_001704415.2. Lineage (NCBI taxonomy): Eukaryota > Metazoa > Chordata > Mammalia > Artiodactyla > Bovidae > Capra > Capra hircus. The sequence continues at coordinate 83,366,338 of NC_030817.1, read as the reverse complement.
ACCCTCTTACACTGTTGATGGGAATGCAAATGACTTTTACAGCCACTATGGAGAACAGTGTGGAGATTCCTTTAAAAAACTAAAAGCAGATCTGCCATATGACCCAGCAATCCCACTGCTGGGCATACACACTGAGGAAACCAGAATTGAAAGAGACACGTGTACCCCAATGTTCATAGCAGCACTGTTTACAATAGGTAGGACATGGAAGCAACCTAGATGTTCATCAGCAGACAAATGGATAAGAAAGTTGTACATATACATAATGGAATATTACTCAGCTATTAAAAAGAATACATTTGAATCAGTTCTAATGAGGTGGATGAAATTGGAGCCTATTACACAGAGTGAAGTCAGAAAGAAAAATACCAATACAGTACACTAACATATATATTGGAGACGGCAATGGCACTCCACTCCAGCACTCTTGCCTGGAAAATCCCATGGACGGAGGAGCCTGGTGGGCCGCAGTCTATGGGGTCGCTAAGAGTTGGACACGACTGAGCAACTTCACTTTCACTTTTCACTTTCATGCATTGGAGAAGGAAATGGCAACCCACTCCAGTGTCCTTGCCTGGAGAATCTCAGGGATGGGGGAGCCTCATGGGCTGCCATCTGTGGGGTCACACAGAGTTGGACATGACTGAAGCGACTTAGCAGCAGCAGCAGCAGCAACACATATATATGGAATTTAGAAAGATGGTAACGATGACCCTATATGTGAGACATCAAAAGAGACATAGATGTAGAGTATAGTCTTTTGAACTCTGTGGGAGAAGGCAAGAGTGGGATGATTTGAGAGAGTAGCATCAAAACATGTATATTATCATATGTGAAACAGATTGCCAGTCCAGGTTCGATGCATGAGACAGGATGCTCAGGGCTGGTGCCCTGGGATGACCCTGAGGGATGGGATGGGGAGGAAGTTGGGAGGGGGCTTCAGGATGGGGAACACATGTATGCCCATGGCTGATTCATGTCTATGTATGGCAGAAAACACTACAATATTATAAAGTAATTAGCCTTCAATTAAAATAAATAATTAAAAAAATAAAGCTCCTTCTTTTTAATCGAGGGGAAAAAAAAGAAAATAACTGAAAAAAGTTTGGTCCTGTAAGACCTATTTAATAGGTGCTTTGTTTCCTAGCAACAGCCCAGCAAACTTGCCATTTGTTTTTACTGAATGTCCATATGAAGTCTACAACAGTTGGAAATTAATTCTGCTTTGTTTTGGAACTGTACAACTGTTTTGCTGAGGCTAAGCTTATTTATTATTTCACTTATTTTCTTAACAGTTTACTAAAAAACTTTTAAAGAAAATAACCATTTTCTAATAAAGGCATTTTATTTTGAAGTTTATTTTTTCATATTTTATTTTATTATTATTTTTTTTTTACTTTACAATATTGTATTGGTTTTGCCATACATCAACATGAATCTGCCATGGGTATACATGTGTTCCCAATCCTGAACCCCCTTCCCATCTCCCTTCCCATACCATCTCTCTGGGTCATCCCAGTGCACCAGCCCTAAGCACCCTGTATCCTGCATCGAACCTAGACTGGCAATTCATTTCTTATATGATATTATACATGTTTCAATGCCATTCTCCCAAATCATCCCCCCCACCCGCCCTCTCCCACAGAGTCTGAAAGACTGTTCTATACATCAGTGTCTCTTTTGTTATCTCGCATACAGGGTTATTGTTACCATCTTTCTAAATTCCATATATATGCATTAGTATACTGTATTGGTGTTTTTCTTTCTGGCTTACTTCACTCTGTATAATTGGCTCCAGTTTCATCCACCTCATTAGAACTGATTCAAATGTATTCTTTTCAATGGCTGAGTAATACTCCATTGTGTATATGTACCACAGCTTTCTTATCCATTCATCTGCTGATGGATATCTAGGTTGCTTCCATGTCCTGGCTATTATATCATAAGGAAAAAAGATAAACAAGACATGTTCAAACAGACGATGTAAAACAACACAACTTCTCATAGCTATGATTCAACTTCTTTTGCTGAGTATCGTGGCCATCAGGCATCACTACATTAACTAGCAAACTTTTTTTTTTGCCTTGACTTTACTTTTTCATTATTTGTGTTTGCCTCACCTGTGAGAACCATCTTCCTAACCCCTTAGCCTGTGTCTGTATCACCGACTCTGCCCCTTTGTTCAAACCACAGTTGATGATTGGAACACCCTTTTGAAGATTCAGTAGATACTCCTAAGAAAATTCATAATTGTCTCATTCATTAATTCTTTGAAGGAATATTTACGACATGCGCCAGGAGCTGTGCTAGGTGCTGATCTACTATAGTGAATGTGACAGAGTTTGAACCCTCAAGGATCACATTATTCAGTAGGAGAGACAAGCAACTGCAGTACAGTATGGCCAGTGCTGTGTTCTTTTCATAAAGCCATCTTTATTTTAGTGGTACTGAAATGTAACTCCTTTATCCTATTCTAGAAATGATTATATGTTCTAATGGGTTATGTGTGCACTCAGTCGCTCAGTCTTGCCCAGCTCTTTGCCATCCTATGGACTATAGCCCACCAGGCTCCTCTGCCCATGGAATTTTCTAGGCAAGAAGGAATGGGGTGCCATTTCCTACTCCAGGGGATCTTCCAAACCCAGGGATCGAACCCGTGTCTCCAGCATTGGCAGGCAGATTGTTTATCACTAGCTCCACCTACTCTACATAGCTCAACACAAAGTTATCACACAAACCACAATATAAGGAACTCTTAATTCTCACCTTATTTTTGTTCTATTATCAGCCATTACCTTTATAGGATTTTCATCTAAGATTATTCACACACCATTGCTCACTAAATATTTGATTATTACTGTATAATAATCATTGCCATGAGCACTAGCCTGGCAGAAATCAATCCTTTTTATATTTTCTTGGTCACACATTCACAGAGTTGACGGATGTTATTACCCAACTTCTTATTGTGTTAACAAGTATGTTACATGTTAAGTGGTGCCTGTGGAGTAAGTACATGGAAATCTAGTAAAGCATGGTAAACCAGCAAGGTGATGGTTTGTCAGTCTTACTCACAACACCAGCATTATAAAACTTCTGAAGATCTTTAATAATGCAGTCATTTATATTGTGAAAAGCCCATTAATAGATTCTAGACCCTCCAAAGAGGAAAAAAATGTAGCCAAAATTGTAAACCCATAATTATGATTGAATATGAGAAGTGATGTATCAGAGGAGTATATAAAATTCTGTTGTAGCCCAAAGAAAGGCAAAACATTAATATGTTAGTAAGGGCAAATAAATACTATCTAAAGGCAAAATTCCGTAATGAAAACAAAGCATTATTTGAGTTTTGAGATTGAGTAACAAATAGTTATGTCTGTATTCATGAAGCAGAAAATTTGAGTTGGATCAAGCAGCTATGGTTTTTCCAGTAGTCGCGTATGGATGTGAGAGTTGGACTATAAAGAAAGCTGAGCGCCTAAGAATTGATACTTTTGAACTGTGGTGTTGGAGAAGACTCTTGAGAGTCCCTTGGACTGCAAGGAGATCCAACCAGTCCATCCTAAAGGAAATCAGTCCTGAATATTCATTGGAAGGACTGATGCTGAAGCTGAAACTCCAATACTTTGGTGACCTGATGCAGAGAACTGACTCATTGGAACAGACCCTGATGCTAGGAAAGATTGAAGGCAGGAGAAGGACACAACAGAGAATGAGATGGTTGGATGACATTACCAACTCAATGGACATGAGTTAGAGCAAGCTCTGGAAGTTGGTGATGGACAGGAAGGCCTGGCATGCTACAGTCCATGGGGTCGCAAAGAGTCAGACACAACTGAGCGACTGAACTGAAGCTATTTCTTTTCTTCTTCAAGAGCATTCATTTAGGTAACCTTTTACAGAAGTGTGGCTCTAACTTTGAAAATATTAACAGTTATCATAGTCACTAGAGTATGTGAAGTTATTTTGCATGTGTACTGGATTTTTTATCATTTCTTATTTCAATACGGGGAGGGAGTCTTCATTGATTTTGCTGCCTATAACTGTAATATATTTACACTTGCATATTTTCAAACACATTGAACTATTTAAAAATGTGGAGTCAAAGTTAGCCCTTAGTCCAGCTTCTGAGAGAGAAACTATTGTTAGCAGTTAGTATGTGAATTCCCAAGTATTTTATAAACATAGTTTTATATTATATTGTTCTTACTATAGAAATATTATTCTGTAAAATGCATTTTTTTTCAGTCAGACAGTGGAATACTTTCCAGAGTAGGCAAACTTACTTGTTTTGACATGCAAAAGCATCTATGCTGTATTAAATGGATTGTCTTATTTTTTTTCTTTTTTTTAAAACCTTTTTATTTTGTATTGGGGTTTAGCCAGTTAACAATGTGATAGTTTCAGGTGAACAGTGAAGGGACTCAGCCATACATATACATGTATCCATTCTCTCCCAAGCTCCCGTCCCATCCAGGCTGCCACATAACACTGAGCAGAATTCCATGTGCTATTCAGTAGGTCCTTCTTGGTTATCTTAAATGTATTATTTTAAAACTAAATAGAATATCAATTATCTTCCATCAGTATAAATAATTTGGGTTTAAAAGTAGTAATTTTTTGTTCACATGTGCCTCTTTTTAAATTAAAGTATATGACTATAGAAGAATATAAAGCTTCAGTTCAGTTCAGTCGCTCAGTCGTGTCCAACTCTCTGCGACCCCATGAATTGCAGCATGCCAGGCCTCCCTGTCCATCACCAATTCCCAGAGTTCACTCAGACTCATGTCCGTCAAGCTTGCAGATGCACTATTGAAAATTAGTCTCTGGTACTCTGGGTTTAATTATTGAAATAAAAAGAAATGGATGTAAAATTTCAAATACCTTTTCCAACAGATCTTTATAATCTGTTATTTACTTTGCATGATAAAACTTTCATTAAGATTATATGATGGGTTTCCCAGGTCTCTGGACTCAGGACTCACCAGTGGATTACAGGATCTATCTGTCACAGACACACACCTTGTTGAAGTGGATGGAGACACGCTTTCCCTGTATGGCTCAGGAGCACTGGAGTGTCTGGATCGGAACTGGAGCATGCAAACAGCAGGAATGGTGACAACAGTGTCCTTCACGTTCATAGAATTTGATGAAATCGTCCAAGTGCTTCCCAAATTGAAGATTAAGTTTCCTAATTCTCTGGTAAGCATTTCCTTTTTGTTGTATATTTGAATTCTTCTCAGTCATGACTTGTATATTCAGGCCAAAGACCTATTTTAACTTTTATTTATGCTGTTTCTATCTGGCAGGGAGACTAAGTTCTTATGTTGAATTTCTGAATCTGATATTTAAATTAGTACTCATAAATGGCCTTGCAGTCTTCTATTAATATTGGAAATTTTCTCTCTAGAAAATGCTTCCTTATGGAGTATGAAGGACTGATGTAATTTTATTCAAGTGACATGCTTCTACTTTGGGAAACTTTCAACAGGACCTCACCTAACTCTATATTATAAATTCATTTACTATACCTGGTATTAACAGGACAAGTGTACTCACATATAATTTTTATAGTAGTCCCCTAACAACATTTAAAATCATTTTAATAGCTCATTAAAGTTACTTTGAGAAATTTGCCTTTTCCAGTTATGGTATTATTATATTAATTATTAGTATGAATTTGTGAAAGCTGTGATTTCGGAGTTCTTTCTTGAGTTTTTATTATCATTGTGTTTTTCTCAATTAGCTAGTGATTTCCCTCACCAACGCTTTTTTTAAAATTTATTTTAATTAAAGTCTAAATATTGTAAAAAAACCACAATATTGTAGTGGTTTTTGTCACACATTGACATGAATCAGCCATGAGTGTACATGTGTTCCCCATCCTGAAGCCCCCTCCCAACTTCCTCCCCATCCCATCCCTCAGGGTCATCCCAGTGCACCAGCCCTGAGCACCCTGTCTCATGCATTGAACCTAGACTGGTGATCTATTTCACATATGGTAATATACATGTTTAAGTGTTATTCTCTCAAATCATCCCACCCTCACCTTCTCCCACAGAGTCCAAAAGTCTGTTCTTTACATCTGTGTCTCTTTTGCTATCTCGCATATAAGGTCATTGTTACCATCTTTCTAAATTCCATATATATGCATTAATATACTGTATTGGTGTTTTACTTTCTGATTTACTTCATTCTGTATAATAGGCTCCAGTTTCATCCACCTCATTAGAACTGATTCAAATGCATTCTTTTTAATAGCTAAGTAATATTCCATTGTGTATATGTACCACAGTTTTCTTATCCATTCGTCTGCCAATGGACATCTAGGTTGCTTCCATGTCCTGGCTATTGTAAACATTGCTGCGATGAACATTGGGGTACATGAGTCCCTTTCAATTCTGGTTTCCTCGTCACCAACTCTTTTATAATGTATTTTGTTCTTTTGTTATATTTTCCTCTCTAATAAAAAGGATAGTAGTGGAGACAGTGTGTTTAGAAAAGATCATCCAAATTCACAGACAGAACATTTCTATTAGCATTTCAATGTTGGTATTTTGTTTTCTGATAGCCAGTTTAAGTAGCCTACATAGTAATTAGCAAGATAAAAGTAATAATGGTTAACTAGTTCTTCTCAGAAGTACTGTGAGCCCTGTATTCGTAAAGTTCTGAAAATTTTACTTCTGGTTTTCCCTTTATAGATTTAATCTCCATATAAAACATATAAAATCATTGTAATATCTGGAAGAGTCTGAATTATTGTATATTTATATAATTTTTTAGAAATGTAGTTAGTTAATAGATAGGTGGGCGTCCTTTCCAGAATGGAAATCACTTCAAATTCAATATTGGGTGGCTTAATATATTCTATCAATAATTTTGTATTAGGTAGATTAAAGGTATTTAAGTTTAATACATTTAGTTGTATTAATGAAAACATATTAGTTAACCCTAAAATTTAGACTTATTTGGGGAATGATAGTGAAGCTTTAATGGTAACATTTTAAGATGGTTAGAGCCAATATTCACCCCTTTTTTGTTTATTATTGTAGCACCTTAAATTCAAGGAAACAAATCTTGTAATGCTGCAGCAATTTAATGCACTAGCACAGCTCCGTCGAGTTGACCAGTTGACAATTGATCCTCAAGGAAATCCAGTTGTCGGTTTTACACTCTGGAAATATTATGTCCTGTTTAGGCTGAGCCATTTTAATATGCAGAAAATAAATGGAACAGAGGTAAGCTAAACACTAAGTCAACTGTAGAACTGAAATGTTCCTTTTAAAGGGAAATAATCGTAAAAATATCCAGGAATTTATGTATAAAATCACGATTGAACTTTTGAGAAATAATTTTTTTTTTAAATCGTCACATTTAAAATGTTGAAAAGCTAAAAATATTTGTCTAAAAACCTCTAATGTACTAGGCAAATTTTGTGAATAAATTAGTAACCAGATCATGGTGAACAGTAAATACTTCTTCTATTGTTTTTAAGTATTCAGAGAAGGATTGATAGAATAATAGTTTAAAATGAAAAGAAAAAGAACACTTCTGTAAGTAATGTGATCTTTGTGTTTCTCAGAGTGTTTTACATACTGACATGTAAAAGGGCCTGGGGAAGTGATACTAAATGTCATTTAATAAAGGTTGCGATAGAGGAAGGGAAGAATAACATGCAAAAAAATGTACATAGGGAAAGAAGAGTGATTTTAAAAGAAGATAAGAGGGAGAAATAAGCAAGGAGGAAAGTTAAAAGACGAAAAAGTCTACATGAATGAAAAAGGAAATAAAACAACCATAAGTAAAAGTCTAGATTGCTTTGTTAATAGTTTGTAACAGCTGCTTGGACATATCTACATTGTATAATTCAGGTCTGGAGCCTGAATAGCTGGAAAATTATTAGCAAAGAGTTATTTTTCAGATTGATTCTGCTAAGCTTGTCATGAGGGTAATCCTCCAGCTATCCAAAGATCATGTTCTCTTTAAATATTACTTTGGAAGAAGAGAGAGAAGCTATGCTTCTTCTTCTGTGGAATTCCAGAACTGAGTTTAGATAGTCCTCCAAAAGGAAAAAATCTTTTAATATGCTACTAGTATTAGTGTGATTATCTCTTAAAATTCAAACCTCCTTATTGTAAGACGAGCTATAATCAACTTTGCTAGCAGGGTGGGAAGAGCAACTATTGTTCCCTGCAACTGATACACTATAAGTAGTGAAGTGAAGTGAAGTTGCTCAGTCGTGTCCGACTCTTTGCGACTCCGTGGACTGTAACCTACCAGGCTCCTCTGTCCATGGGATTTTCCAGGCAAGAATACTGGAGTGGGTTGCCATTTCCTTCTCCAGGGGATCTTCCCGACCCAGGGATTGAACCGGGTCTCCTGCCTTGCAGGCAAACGCTTTAACCTCTGAGCCACCAGGGAAGGTAACTCTGGCCTAAAACTTGAGAACTCCAGCATACCATCAGGAGATTGCAGGTCTCTGGGTCAGCATACAAGAGCCATGTGAAATTTGCATCAGCTACTTTGGCCACCTCATGAGAAGAGCTGACTCATTGGAAAAGACGCTGATGCTGGGAGGGATTGGGGGCAGGAGGAGAAGGGGACAACAGAGGATGAGATGGCTGGATGGCATCACCGACTCGATGGACATGAGTTTGGGTAAACTCCGGGAGTTGGTGATGGACAGGGAGGCCTGGTGTGCTGCGATTCATGGGGTCGCAAAGAGTCGGACACGACTGAGCGACTGAACTGAACTGTTGCAGCCATTAAATTAAAACACACTAACTCCTTGGAAGAAAAGTTATGACCAACCTAGATAGCATATTCAAAAGCAGAGACATCACTTTGCCAACAAAGGTCCGTCTAGTCAAGGCTATGGTTTTTCCAGAAGTCATGTATGGATGTGAGAGTTGGACTGTGAAGAAAGCTGAGCGCTGAAGAATTGATGCTTTTGAACTGTGGTGTTGGAGAAGACTCTTGAGAGTCCCTTGAACTGCAAGGAGATCCAACCAGTCCATTCTAAAGCAGATCAGCCCTGAGTGTTCTTTGGAAGGAATAATGCTAAAGCTGAAACTCCAGTACTTTGGCCACCTCATGCGAAGAGCTGACTCATTGGAAAAGACTCTGATGCTGGGAGGGATTGGGGGCAGGAGGAAAAGGGGACGACAGAGGATGAGATGGCTGGATGGCATCACCGACTAGATGGACGTGAGTTTGAGTGAACTCTGGGAGTTGGTGATGGACAAGGAAGCCTGGCGTGCTGCAGTTCATGGGGTCGCAGAGTCAGACATGACTGAGCAACTGAATTGAACTGAACTGAATGGTAGGTCCATAACCCCAGTATCAGCCATCTGTTGAAGATGTAGGGCAAACCTGGAACCTTCAGATGACTATTAATTTCTCCAACTAGTTCACAAGAGATTCGTTTTAGTTTTATGTACCCTCTTGGTACTTCCCCAGAGAGGTTGTAAGTCACTGGTCAGAACTAATAGTTCCAAAAGTTTCCAAAGCTAGCCTGGGCTGTAGGATAGTTATTTTAGCTATAGGTGAGGAATTCTCCCTTGTTAGTGGCCAATCCATTATCTTCATTAACCCTAAATACTGTGTTTACCCAAATGTGGATCACTGCTGGAGACATAATAGTTATTATAAAACCTTAAAATAGGAAGTAATAGTGTAATATCATTATATAGAGAAGAATGAGAAAGAACCAATGTAATGTACTCTGATTTAAAGTTCTGAAAATGTCGATGCCCAGGAATATTTGACCTTTTAATAGAAGACCTAGAATAAACCTGCTTATCTCGTCCTTGACAGTATGTGATAATGTTATACTGTATTTCTGCTTTTCTTTGTATGAGAGAGAGTGAGCATTGTGAGCATCAAGAGGAAAAGATGGAGTAGTGGCCTACACTGGCCACTAGGTGACTATGTTAGACCAAACAAGTTAGTTGTCATCTGAAGGAATGATTCTGGGGAGCTGCAGCCTCATTAACTACTGAAGTCTAGGGAAGGAAGGGAAAGAGTCAGTCTGCAGTGATTCATATGTATAAGTCGCTTGTGAGTTATGGGTTATTTTCCAGAAAATCCCTGTGTGGGTAATTATAGCAAGTGTTAAGAATAAAGGTTTTAAAGATCCAAAATGGGTCTCTCAACATCAGCTCTATTGACATTTTGGACCAGATAATTCTTTGTTATGGAGACTGTCCCGTACACTGTAGGACATTTAACGGCATCCCTGGCTTCGACTCACTAGATGCTAGTAGTATCTGTCCACCAGTTGCAATAAACAAAAAACATCTCCAGACACTGGCAAACATTCCCTAGGGGCCAAAGTGGCCCCTGATTGGGAACCACTGAATTATATTGGCAAAGAAATAGTATTTAAAAATGCAAGAAACCTAATTTTATATTTAAAACATGCCCAGATATTAATACAAGGCTTGCTTTTAGCCTTTAGTAGTTTCCTGGTTAACACAGGAATGAGCCCACATGGGGAATGTCCCTGTGACAAACTGTTCCTTGTGCGGAGAAAGGTGGATGCAACTTCAGAAGGAGCAGGAGTGCCATTCCTAATCCAATGTTCATTCCCTCAGAAAGAGATGAAATTATCCTTTCAGGAACAAGGTATTAACAACACCTTGACTTGCCTTTAACACATTATTAAAGTTAATCTATTCCACTGACACTTGAGATTTTCCCCCTTAAATCATTCTACTCAAAGAAGCTTTGGGATTTTGGGGAAAAAAAAATTCATTAAGAATTTAAGGTGTCTCAAGTATAATCCTCAGGAACCATGGCTTCTAAATCAGAGCTAACACCTCACCTCCCAGCCCTCTTCCATCACAATAAGCCACATTTGTAAATCTACATTCTAATCAAGCTCAGGGAAAAAAGAGAAATATCAGCCAGAACTCACTCTCTTCTTATAGCCCAGGAGAATGTATTTTCCCTGAAAAGAAAATTTTTAATTAATTAATTTATTTTCGGCTGCTCCATCAAGTCTTAGTTGCAACATGTGGGGTCTTCCTTGCAGTGCATGGCTCTGCAGTTGCAGTTTGCAGGTTTTGTTGCCCTGCAGCATGTGGGATCTTAGTTCCCGAACCAAGACTCAAACTGGCATCCTCTGTATTGGATTCTCAACCATTGGACCACCAGGGAAGTCCCTACAAGAAAATATTTAATCTGGACATTTCTATGAGATTATGTTAGTTGTATCAAGTTATGAGGCAATGTCATTTTTTACCCCTTTCCTATTTGTCTCTTCAGGTGACGCAAAATGATATGATAATGGCTGAGAGGCTGTTTGGAATCCTAGCACATGTAGCATCTTCTGAATTACCGCAATACCGTCTGATTTCAATACTGGGTGATGCCAGGTAAACTTTAATTTCTATAGTTTTTATAGAAGTATTGTTGCACTAGACAAAGTAATACATAACACACACTTCTTAATTGTGCTATTTATTCATTCCACAAACATCCTAAATTTGTTTTTGTCTGGCCTTCTCCAAAGTTTTGGAGATATAAAGATGAATATGATGAAGTTCTTGCTTTTTGGTGGCTTATAAGCTAATAAATTATTAGTTTATGAGCTAATAAGGTAAGACATTTCAGATGTTGTAAGAGAGGGCTGTAAGAGTATAGAAGAGACTACGCTTTGGAAGAACACTGGGGAAGGCTTCACTAAGGACTTAACATTTTTCTAGCTCATCAGGAATGAATAAGGGTTTTTTCAGATACAGGGTATGAGGGAAGGAGATCTGCTAAGGCACAGGGACTTGTAAATAATTCAGTATAATTAGAGCATAGGATGATTGTGAATTGTGATAGAGAGTGAAAGTAGAAAGATTGATTGTGATCTGATTTTGAAGAGCCCAGAAATCCATGAAAAACAAAATGAATACTGTGCTTTGTAATTAAGCACAACAATCATGTGATTAGATTCATGTTCTAGAATAGCTGCCATTTGAGAGGATCCAGATGGAAGGAATGGAGACCACTCAAGAGGCCAGTCTGTACTCCAGGAGAGAGGTTATAAGGGTCTGAACTAAGACAGAATAGAGAAGATAATTGAAAACCACATAGAAGTGGACCTGACAGAAAACGCTGACTGGCAGGGTGTGGCATGGACAGAGGAAAGGCAAAGACGACGTGCCAGTCATGACTCAGTTATAGATGGTCACCCTGACCAGAGGAAGGAGAAAGCAGTTGGTATACGGGAAGTCGGTCATCCACAAAATCACTGAGAGGGGGAGGGAAGCAGTCTCTAGCCTGGGCCGGGAGCGGATCCCACAACGATACCGCAGAACCAGTCCACCAAGGGCACTGCCACCTTGGCTACAGTCTGGGAGCTGGGGGGTCAGGATGCTTGTCCGAACCATGGCGTCCACTTTTCACACAGGGGTCAGGAAGTTCCCCATTCCCCTCCTCAAAACTTGGCTCTGCTATGATTCATGCCAATAAAAGGGGTGTCTGGCGTGCTTACTCTCCCACTTAGATCAGGTCTGATTTCAGAGCTTACCCATGTGTATCTGATTGGCAGAGCTGAACTCATAAAAAGCCCGCAGAACATTCTGAAAAAAAGTACTGAGCGAGGTGCTGCTACAAAATGAACAGTAAATGTAAGAAATAGGAAGCACTGACTTAAAGAAATGATGTTGTGCAAAGACTCATTAGTAAGTGGGCTTCCCTGGTGGCTCAGTTGGTAAAGAATCTGCCCTCACTGCAGGTAGACCTGGGTTTGATCCTTGGGTTGGGAAGGTTCGCTGGAGGAGGGCATGGTAACCCACTCCAGTATTCTTGCTAGAGAATCCCCACGGACAGAGGAGCCTGACGGGCAACAGTACATGGGGTAGCAAAGAGTTGGACACGACTGAGCGACTAAGCACAGCACATAATGCAAAAAACTTTAATAACGTGAAAATAATAATTCCAGAATATCCTCAGAAAAAGGATGTTGACGTTTGCCAAGTTTCTTTCCCTGTTAGAGAGAAATAGAAAAGTATATGTTTATCTATGTGTTTTCAAATCTCAAGGGCTACCATTAGAAAAGAAGATAAGATGTACAATTTCTAAATCATTAAAAGAAAAAACCACTGATCAACAAAAAAAAGCAGGAAGGGAAGAAAAAAATGAACATGTCAGTTATCACAATAAATATTCATGAATGAAATTCTATTCATTGATAATAGCTCTCAGCTTAGGTTAAAAACTGAATTTCATTTTGTTTTTGAGAGATACTCCTAAACTAATATATAAAGGTTGAAAATAAAGGGATGGAAAATATATAACAGGCAAATAACAATAAATAAATATGGGAATATTACTACTAGTGGTGATAGAATTGATGATGTTGTTGTTCAGTTGTCCAGTCATGTCCAACTCAGCAACACCATGGACCATAGCATGCCAGACTTGCCTGTCCCTTACCATCTCCCAGAGTTTCCCAAGTTCATGTCCATTGCATTGGTGATGCCATGCAGCCATCTCATCCTCTGACACCCTTTTCTCTCTGCCCTCAATCTTTCCCAGCATCAGGGACTTTTCCAGTGATTCAGCTGTTAACATCAGTGACTAAAATTCTGGAGCTTCAGCTTCAGCGTCAGTCCTTCCAATGAGTATTCAGGGTTGATTTCCTTTAAGATTGACTGGTTTGATCTCCTGGCTGTCCAAGCAACTCTCAGAAGTCTTCTCCGGCACCACAGTTCAAAGGCATCAATTCTTTGGCGCTCTGCCTTCTTTATGGTCCAGCTCTCTCAACCATATGTAACCACTGGGAAGACCAAAGCCTGGACTACATGGACCTTTGTTGGCAGAGTGATGTCTGCTTTTCAACACACTAAGTTTGTCATAGCTTTCCTGCCAAGAAGCAATGGTCTTCTAATTTCATGGCTGCAGTTACCATCCACAGTGATTTTAGAGGCCAGTAAGAGGAAATCTGTCACTACTTCCACCTTTTCTCTTTCTATTTGCCATGAAGTAATGCGGTCAGATACCATGATCTTAGTATTTTTAATATTTAGTTTTAAGCTGGCTGTTTCACTCTCCTCCTTCACCCTCATCAAGAGCTTCTTTAGTTCCGCTTCTCTTTCTGCCATTAGAGCATTAGAGTGATATCATCCAAATAACTGAGATTGTTGCTGTTTCTCCCACCTATCTTGATTCCAGCTTGTCACTCATCCAGCCTGTCATTTTGATAATATCAAAAACTTAAAATCCACCAAAAAAGATAATTATGAAACTTAATGTAACCAAGATCACAGCTTCTAAATATGCTAACAAATATAAGTATATATTAACAAATTCACATTATTGTGGTAAATATTAAGCTATTTGATCATTTGATCAAATAAACACAGTTAGAAAAGAATACTGAGGATTTGAATAACTCACTTAACACACTATACCAAATAAATGTATTTAGAATTTTATTTCCAGAAACTTATTCCCAATTCAGGGGGGAAAAAAGCCTATTTGAATACCTATTTAAAACTTTCAAAAATTGAACATATATTTAAACTCAAAGAAAATCTTCATATATCTCAAAAAGCATATTCATGCACATAACTTTCTGTAACGATAATATCATAAAATTAAAAAAGAATGAGACAAAAACCTGTACAATTGCAACTGGAAAAGCAAAGAAACAAGAGAAACAAATTCTCAGAAAACAAGATACAACTTCCTTAAAACTTTAAAAAAGTTGTTTGATCTCAAAGTTATAGACAGCACAAACATAGGTATCCAGGGATTTTCATTACAGTGTTTATAATATTAAATAACAAACATATGAAAACTCACTCAGTTCAGTTCAGTTCAGTCATTCAGTCATATCCGACTCTTTGCGACCCCATGAACCGCAGCATGTCAGGCCTCCCTGTCCATCACCAACTCCCAGAGTCCACCCAAACCCATGTCCATTGAGTCGGTGATGCCATCCAACCATCTCATCCTCTGTCGTCCCCTCTCCTCCTGCCCTCAATCTTTCACAGCATCAGGGTCTTTTCAAATGAGTTAGGTGGCCAAAGTATTGGAGTTTCAGCTTCAACATCAGTCCTTCCAGTGAACACCCAGGACTGATCTCCTTTAGGATAGACTGGTTGGATCTCCTTGCAGTCCAAAGGACTCTCAAGAGTCTTGTCCAACACGACAGTTCAAACGCATCAATTCTTCAGCACTCAGCTTTCTTTATAGTCCAACTCTCACATCCATACATGACTACTGGAAAAACCATAGCCTTGACTAGATGGACCTTTGTTCACAAAGTAATGTCTCTGCTTTTTAACATGCTGTCTAGGTTGGTCATAACTTTCCTTCCAAGGAGTAAGCGTCTTTTAATTTCATGGCTGCAATCACCATCTGCAGTGATTTTGGAGCCCCCCCCCCAAAAAGTCTGACACTGTTTCCACTGTTTCCCCATCTATTTCCCATGAAGTGATGGGACCAGATGCCATGATCTTCATTTTCTGAATGTTGAGCTTTAAGCCAACTTTTTCACTCTCCTCTTTCACTTTCATCAAGAGGCTCTTTAGTTCTTCTTCACTTTCTGCCACGAGGGTGGTGTCATCTGCATATCTGAGGTTATTGATATTTCTCCTGGCAATCTTGATTCCAGCTTGTGCTTCTTCCCGCCCAGCGTTTCTCATGATGTACTCTGCATATAAGTTAAATAAGCAGGTGACAATATACAGCCTTGACATACTCCTTTTCCTATTTGGAACCAGTCTGTTGTTCCATGTCCAGTTCTAACTGTGGCTTCCTGACCTGCATACAGGTTTCTCAAGAAGCAGGTTGGGTGGTCTGGTATTCCCATCTCATTCAGAGTTTTCCACAGTTTATTGTGATCCACGCAGTCAAAGGCTTTGGTGTAGTCAATAGAACAGAAATAGATGTTTTTCTGGAACTCTCTTGCCTTTTCGATGATCCAGCAGACATTGGCAATTTGATCTCTGGTTCCTCTGCCTTTGGTAAAACCAGCTACATGTCCATTAATAAAGGACCAATTACTTGAAGCTATGAAAATTATTAGAAGTTCTGATATGAAATAATCTTTAAGATGTCTTAGAAACTAAAAATACAAGATAAAGAACAATTGTATAGTATGCTGCAATTTCTCAGAAATAGAACATGTTCTTCAGAGATTTCCTTGTGTAATTTTAAATATTTGAATTTTTAGAAATGATTGTCTCTATGAGTTAAACTGAGAACAGTAGGATTTCATAGTGCAAAGGCTTACTTTTTCTGTATGTTTATATGTAGTACTTGGAATTATCTTTTTCGGTTTGTTCTGGTTTTTTGTTGTTATTCTTTTTGTTAAAATTACTGTATTAGTTTCTAAAACAAGGATTTTAAGAGATTTCCTATCAGTATTCCTGCAGTACAAGAAATGATAGTCTCTAATTAAGGCAGAAAGAATCTGATCCCAGATAGAAATTCTGATGTGCAAGGAAAACTAAAGAGCAAAGAAAGTAGTAAATTTGTGGGATGAAACTAAATAAACATCGACTATATAAAGCAATGATAATAGTATTATAAGATTTTAAAATCAATATATCTATTGAAATGAGTATATTAGGAAAGAATAAAGACTGAAAATGAAGGAGCTAAACATTTATCTAAAGAAGTTAGGAAAACATTAGCAAAATAATCCTGAAGAAAAATAAAGGAGATGAAGACATTGAAAACAATGAAAAACTGATTATTTGAAAACACTACTGAAAGTGATGGATAATGTGTATGTGGCTTTCATAATTAAAAATCAATAAAATAAATATAGATAAATATCTATATTACTTTCTTCTTTATAAGAGTGAGAAAATTATGCTACCAAAATATCCAGTAAATGAGTGATCATATAAATTGACCTACATCACAATTAAATTTTATTCATTTATTAAAATGTTAATTTTAATAACATAGAAAATGCTTATTATATAGCATTAAGCAAAAACAGTGTACAAACCTGGATGTTTATAAAAATTCACAGAGAAAGCCTATGAGGAAATATGTCTAATGTGAACAGTGTTACTGATTTATATAGATTTATATGCTATATATTTATGGATGATTTTATGCTATTTCTTTATACTTTTCAAAATATGTACTCCTTATAATTTTTTAAATCTGTGTTATACTCGTATTAAATTGGAAAAATGAAGACATTTTCTAAAAGATATATTCCCGTTTTGCTCCCAGTCTTCAGTTCACAGTTCATAGTAGTTACATCACTTCCCTGAGAGACACCCTATGTGGTAGAAACCAGAAAGCAACCTTCATGATGAGTTGCTGTCCTCTGTAATTCTAGGCTTGTGGGTCTGCAAGTGATACTCTGAACACTGTTTATGTTCTTCATGATCAAATGAAGCTTCCTGTTTCATTATTTACCTCCTGCTGAGATCTCGTCCTTGATATGATAACAGCTAAAAGTATTTTTGTTCTGCTTTTCCTAAACTTAAACCAGTATTCCATTCCATTTGTAGCTATGGCTGATGCTACTGAGCTACATAATGAAATTATGAACTATTTTTGTGATTTATAAGGTGTGTAACTAACATGTTTTATGGGAAATAAAGACTGTGGAAGTTTGGTCTACTACGTGTCTAATTGCTTTTTGTGTGTGTATTCTGTGTTATTTAAGTTTTATATTGATTTTTTAAAGACAGTGTTTTTTTCATTTTAGAAATGCTTGAGACATGTCTGTTGATGATTGGTAGTGAAACAAAAGAATTCGAGTTATGTAGCTTAATTAGTAGAGAAATTGGAGTAGTGAATTGACTTTAAAAACTCAAACTGATAAAACAGATATTCAAAAAAGCATATGCTACCCTCTAAAATCAACAGGAAAGACATTTTCACCAATTGGATAAATAACTCTCTAAGTCTCCTTACCATCTTTCTACAGGAAGAAGCAATTCCGATATCTTCTAGAAACCAAAGGGAAAAAACCTGGTATTGTCAGTGAAGAAAATAATGATCGCAAGAGACTTGTGGGAGAAAACACAAATCGTGCTACACTGAATTATACCACCAGAGACTTTTACACTGAAAAGCTGGAGGTAAAGCTGCCATCATCTGCGGAACTTATTGCCTGGATAAATTCCAAATGGCTTGAGACTTGGGAGTTATACGTTTCTCTCCTCCTCATTTAAGATAACCTTTTTTAATTCTGGAATGTTAGTCAGCCTCATATCCAGAGCTGGGGGCAGTAGGCACCAAGGAATTAGGGAGAAGTAGAGCCCTTAGTTCAATATATTTAAGCAGGAAAGAAATGTTCAAAAGAAAGAAATTGGTACCAAAAATTTAAACCGAAGTAGGACCAGGATTCAGGTCTCTCTGAATTAAGAAAACTGGAATAGACTTGCTCTGAGTACTTACCTAGCCTGTGCCAGACTGGCAGAAAGACCCAACAGAACCTCCATTTCTGTTCTCTTTGCCTAGGTCCTTGATGTTTTAATTCACTGTTTTATTCTCCTACAGCATTAACTACTGTGTTCTTAGTCACATAGTTTTAACCTATTTTGTTTCCACTATAGTCTTTTAGACAGAAAGGCTAGAACCAGTTCTTTACTCCTGTATGTGTTCAGAAGTTTTTTGAGGGACTGCTGTGTTAGGGGACTGCAGAACTATAAAGAAGAGAACCATGCAGTGTGTGCCTCTGGAACTCAGAGAAAGGTGAAGAAACAAGTCATCTCTATAAAAATAAGATGTTAAAATTCTGCAAGAGTTTTTGAGGGGTTTAGGGGTGTGTGTTAGTGTGTATTGGCCAAATATTTTTCAAATGTTTTATAATGGTTGTGAGATTCTTTATTCAAATTATATTGTAGCTGAAAACTCATTATATCAAAGGAAAGCAAAACAGCAGAGCTGCTCCTGTTGTAGATGGGGTTCAGAGCTCTGTTTGATTGGATCTTCTATTTTTTCCTTTCTCCTTACCTCATTCCCGGACTTCCCTGGTGGCTCAGATGGTAAAGCGTCTGTCTACAATGCAGGAGACCCAGGTTCAATCCCTGAGTTAGGAAGATCCCCTGGAGAAGGAAATAGCATTCCACTTTAGTACTATTGCCTGGAAAATCCCATGGACAAAGGAGCCTGGTAGGCTGCAGTCCATGGGGTCGCAAAGAGTCAGACACGACTAAGCGACTTCACTTCACTTCACTTCACCTCATTCCCAGACCTGAAGAATCTCTTTGGAACCCGTAGGCCTCTAAGGATTATACTTTGAAAAGCACTTAACTCAATGCAACAATATTATTATAGCATCCTGAAGGATGTTTTGAAAAGATTCTGCTTTAAATTCTAGCGCATGAAAGGTTACTGCTTCATGAGGTAGTTGTATATCACTGAACAACTCCAAGAGTGGAGAAATTCTTACCCATGTTAAGCTGCCTCCTAATAACTTTCAATTAGTGATGCTAATGTTGCCTTATGTAGAAAACAGAGCAAATATCTTCCTTATGAAAACTCTTTAAATATTTGAAATGAATTACTTGAAGTCATCTTCATAGTTATACTTTCTTACATTCAAAAATAACGTATTGAGCACCTGTCACATGTAATACTTGGACTTTAAGAAGTCGCTGTATTATCCTCATGAATCTCACATTCTAATGGAAGAGATAGACATATGCAGGGATGATGTAAATCAGTAAGTTGGGAGACTGTAGCTCAGGGAAACTCTGCTTAGTGCTCTGTGCTGACCTAAACAGAAAGGAAATCAAAACAAAGAGGAGATACATGTATACATGTGGCTGATTCTCTTCAACACAGCAGTGAAAAGAAACCAAACTCCAATTTTTAAAAGTCAGTGTTCCTTAAAGTAATTTAAAATTTAATATAATCCCAATAAGAAACCAAAAATTTTTCATTGAATTGATCCTACAGTACCTGTGGAAAAATAAACATAAATAACCATAAAAACTCTGAAAAAGAAAAATGATGAGGAAAAAACTAGCACTGCTAGATAAATTAAGACATATTATGGTCTTATCAGTTAAAACAGGGTGTTTATGGAGAGAAAGTCTCATGAGATAGAATGGAAAATTCAAATATACATCTAGATAAAAATGAATTTATGATATGATAAAGAATAATCTCAAATCAAGAAGGATTATCCCAGTGGTGATTTGAAAATAACTATGGAATTAAGGGGGGAAAAAAGCTGGATTCAGACTTTATACTTCAGTTCAGTTCAGTTCAGTCGCTCAGTCGTGTCCAACTCTTTGCGACCCCATGAATCACAGCTCGCCAGGCCTCCCTGTCCATTACCAACTCCTGGAGTTCACTCAGACTCACGTCCATCGAGTCAGTGATGCCATCCAGCCATCTCATTCCCAATCGTCCCCTTCTCCTCCTGCCCCCAATCCCTCCCAGCATCAGAGTCTTTTCCAATGAGTCAACTCTTCACATGAGGTGGCCAAAGTACTGGAGTTTCAGCTTTAGCATCATTCCTTCCAAACAATCCCCGGGTTGATCTCCTTTAGAATGGACTGGTTGGATCTCCTTGCAGTCCAAGGGACTCTCAAGAGTCTTCTCCAACACCACAGTTCAAATGCATCAATTGTTCGGCGCTCAGCCTTCTTCACAGTCCAACTCTCACATCCATACATGACCACTGGAAAAACCATAGCCTTGACTAGACAGACCTTAGTCGGCAAAGTAATGTCTCTGCTTTTGAATATGCTATCTAGGTTGGTCATAACTTTTCTTCCAAGGAGTAAGCGTCTTTTAATTTCACATCCACATTAATTCCAAATGAGTCAGAGATGTTGAAGTTTATAATGAAAGGGTAAAATATCTACAAAAAACCATGAAAGATTTATGTACAGCACTGAGATCAGAAAGACCTTCCGAGATATAAAATAAGCAATGTCAAAAAACAAACTGAAAAAAATAATTTGCAACTCAGTTCAGTTCAGTTGCTCAGTTGTGTCCAAACTAATCTCCCTAAATTATCAAGAACTTTTAGAAATTAGTGAGAAAAGGGACCAACAATCCAGTATAGGTTGTGTTACTTATTCAAAAATAAGTTTAAAATAATATACCATTTACCACGACAATAAACACTGTCAGTTCAGTTCAGCCGCTCAGTCGTGTCCGACTCTTTGCGACCCCATGAACCGCAGCACGCCAGGCCTCCCTGTCCATCACCAACTCCCAGAGTTCACCCAAACCCATGTTCATTGAGTCGGTGATGCCATCCAACCATCTTATCCTCTGTTGTCCCCTTCTCCTCCTGCCCTCAGTCTTTCCCAGCATCAGGGTCTTTTCAAATGAATCAGCTCTTCACATCAGGTGGCCAAAGTATTGGAGTTTCAGCTTCAACATTAGTCCTTCCAGTGAACATCCAGGATTGATCTCCTTTAAAATGGACTGGTTGGATCTCCTTGCAGTCCAAGGGACTCTCAAGAGTCTTCTTCACTTCCACAGTTCAAAAGCATCAATTCTTCGGTGCTCAGCTTTCTTTAAAATATGTATAAGCCCTCCACAGAGAAAATTATGAAGTTTTATTGAAAGACACTGAAGAAGAACTAAATAGATAGTGTATGTTTATGGTCAGAAACTTTCTACATAATACAGATGTCACTTCTTCCTAAATCCATCTGTATAAGGCAATTCTAATAAAAATTTGGAAAAGTTATTTGTAGAACTTCACCAGTTGATCCTAAAGGTGTTTGATAGAGCAAAGGACTTAAAATAACACAACAGTATAAGTGAGGAGAACTTGCCTTATCAGATATGAAGTACTATTTTTAGCTCTAGTAATTGAGGCCATATAGGAATAGATTCATAGATCCATGGACAAAATAGCCAGAACTATCCCATGTTTATGGGAAAACTTTGTACAGATATCAGGTATTGCTGACTAGTACAGACAGACTAGCTAATAAATGCTGCTGAGGAAATGAAATGTCAAATCAGAAATACATATCCCTACTATGGTGTACTTTGTTAAAAACCATATTAAAAAATTAACTCCAGATCAAATAAAAACCCAAATATGAAAAGCAAACTTTAAAATTCTCACTTAAAAAACAGTTGAAAATATGACCGTGATTGGGTAGGCTATGATTTTCTAACCCCCTACCCTCCAAGGGCATACACTGTAGGGAGAAACTTTGATAAATTTGGCAATAGAGGTCATTTTTTGAAAAAAACAGGAAGAGTTTCCATGGAGTAATATAAGCAGAGTCTTGATTAAAGTGGTTTGAGAGGTAAATAAGCAATCAAGAAGTAAAGATAGCAAATGCTGATTCCTGTTTTGAGAAGTATCAAAGGGAAAAATAAAATCTGAAGCCACATAACATTTGGAAAGAATAATATGTCATTAGGAGATTTGGATCTGAGCCCATGATTCCACCACTTATTTATTACCTGGAAGACCTTGCCTGGTCCCTTAATCACTTTCTCTTGACTCAATATAGCATTCCCCACTTCCTGAAAAATGTTTCAATCACTGCAACGCAAAGTGTTGATTCTCTCTCCTCTGTATATCTTGAGTTGTTGAAGGAATTACTTGAAGTAAGTTTCTCACAAATCAGGATAAGCCGCCCCTTTCACTATACGTATGACATGTATAATTCTGTTGCTTGGTAGGTGTTCATCCAATGTCCTGACTCATTCTGAAAAAGATTTAAGATGGATGGAAAGCTGAAAGGGACTTTAAAGAATCCAGTCCTGTTATTAGACAGCTGAGGAAAACTGGAAACTTAGGTGAACAGCTGAGGCTCACATGGTGAATTCCGGGCTGAACTGCCTCTAGAACTCAGCCCTTCTGATTCCTGCCCTTGGCTCCTTTCAGTGTATATGAATGCTTCCTAAAGTCATCTTGACCACCCCAGCACAAAGGGCTCTCTTGAACACTGGTGGTATTTGCTGTCTAAACATTTCATCCAGCACTCATGTACTGTTTCATTTCTTTTAGTTAAGCTTTTAATGTGTGTAGGACATCTCTCCAACTAGACTGCAGGTTCTTCAAGAGCGAAATTAGCATTTTCTCCAAGTAGGTATTAGTAGATGACGGCTAATCCTGAGTAAGTCTGTCAACCTTTGTTAACCTTAGAGTCCTGTTTATAAAATGGAGATATGGATTAAATTCCTATACAAGTACCATTATTGTTAAAGTAACTCTATAACAAGTCTACCATGACCTGCTTTTTTCTATCTTCATGACAATAAAGTTGCCAGTTTTCCTCAGCTGTCATGACATTATGTTAGTTCAGTGAACTAACATAAACAATATTGTAGAGTTCATCTCATCAGGATTGAACTTGTGAAATACTTGTTTTATGACCCCCTACAGGGATAGAAAAAAAAAATGTGTGATGTGTGAAAGCATTTGAGAATGGAAAAAGCATTATTCAAAGAGGAGCAACTTCTTGACAGGTCAGGGCAAGAGAAGTATCTCTAATGTGCTCTTAACAGGATCACTTTGTACACGCAGAGTGAGTTGTGCTGGCAGATGCCTGATGAGTTTTAGAGCATACTGCATGGAGATGCAGAGTAAACTGGCTTAGTGGAGAGAAGAAATGATGAAGCAAGGATGCTTTCAAACACATTTACTCATTAACAGTTAGTATATATTAGATACAATTCTGTATCAACATGTTTATAAAGAAGTCATGGAAGAAACTAGCACAAAATTGTAAAGCACCAAAAATTTCACTATGCCAATTAGAAAAGTTTAATTCGTATTATATATAAATTACTTAACAAAAGTTATCATTTAAATATCTTTATATTTTTCTTATCCTTTATTTCTATAAAAATTTTCCAGTCCTACTGCTAGAAATTTTTTAAAAATTCAAAATCATGTTTTAAGAAACTTAGACGTCGGTAAGAGATGTCTTATGTAAATACATTGCTCGTTGCAAAATATTGCTTGTTTTAGTTATTGATCTCCAGTGATTCACTGGAGAAGGCAATGGCACCCCACTCCAGTACTCTTGCCTGGAAAATCCCATGGATGGAGGAGCCTGGAAGGCTGCAGTCCACGGGGTCGCTGAGGGTCAGACATGACTGAGCGGCTTCACTTTCACTTTTCACTTTCATGCATTAGAGAAGGAAATGGCAACCCACTCCAGTGTTCTTGCCTGGAGAATCCCCGGGACGGGGAAGCATGGTGGGCTGCTGTCTCTGGGGTCGCACAGAGTCGGACACGACTGAAGTGATTTAGCAGCAGCAGCAGCAGTGATTCACACTTACCTTTCTTCCTGGTATTCTCCTTGTTTCCCAAATTTACTGAGTATTAAAAGGGAGCAGCTAAATGCTGTTCTCATTGATAAGCTAACTTAGTGCACATGACTGAGTCCCAGAGAGTATTTCACAGTTAGTGAAGTTTGGTTCACCAAAGAAGTCACCAGCTGGAACCATCTGTTATTTATTGCCCATCAAAATCTGTGCATATTTTTATGATAGGTCAATACGTGACCTGTTGCTTTTAGCACATGAACTAAATCAAATCAGATCAGCATGTTGACCCCTGAATGGTAAGTGATTATTTAGAGAAATCTTATATGTCGTAAGAAAATTTCCAAAATGTGCCTCTGTTAGACAAAGTTAGTGACAATTGGGACTCGTTGTTAACTTCTGTAAATTAATCAAGAATACAAAACATATTTATTTTTTGTTTTATAAATTGTAAAACTTTGGAAAAGGAAGAGAAGAAAAAAGGAGTAGAAATACTCATCTCACTACCCTAAGACAATCTTAATGACACTTCGGTATATTTTCTTTCATTAATATTGAATATATTTTTGTAACTTTTTAATGGAAATTTCAAACATATGACAAAGTTGAAATAATTTTACAGTAAACATTCATTCCCCAAACTTAAATTCTACTGTTAGTATTGTACTGTACCATGTACTTGCTTTATCACTTATCTGTGCTTTTCCCCATCCTCTATCCATCAATAATCTATCTTATTTTTTAAATTTATTTCAAAGTAATTGCACACATTGCCATGCTTCTCTCTAAATAATTCAGCGAGCAGATCATTAGAGTTCAGTAATTGATATAGTTTCTTATTTTGAGGCATAATTTATATACAATGAAATATAAATCTTAGGTAGACAATTAAGTTTCGACAAATACGTATACTCATGTAACCCAACCTCTATCAAAACTTCATTTTGTACTTTTCTTTTTCCACTTAGCATTATACTGTAAGCATTTTCCTTGTTACTATAAACCTTCATAGTAGATTTTAAGGGCAGTATTTGTTGATGTTTTAAATTTAACTTTTTAAAAATTATTTTGCTATTTTGATTTGAGTTGGAGGTTTTAGTAGATCATTTTTCAATTAGTTAAACCTATTTTCTCATTGACATTTATTATTTATTTCCTTATCCATTTGTGTGAATTGCTTCCCCTATAATTCTGATTATCTGATCTATTCCATTGATTTTTTCCACATATATTATGACATTTTCCATCATTGTGCCTGAATACTCAAAGTATCAATAGCCAAAATAAGTGTCAAATTCTTGCATTAGTCAAAATGGCTTTGTTTCAGCTTCTAGGATGAAATCCAGGCCCAATGCCCCAATTACCTCAGGTCTCAGACATCCTCTGTTGTGTTTTGAACCCAGGCCTTTCATTTGGGCTTCCCTTGTGGCTCAGCTGGTAAAGAATCCGCCTGCAATGCCGGAGACCTGGGTTTCATCCCTGGATTAGGAAGATCCCCTGGAGAAGGGAAAGGCTACCTACTCCAGTGTTCTGGCCTGGAGAATCCCATGGACTCTATAGTCCATGTGGTTGCAAAGAGTCGGACATGCCTGCGCAGGCTTCACTCTCACCTTTCATTTGTAGACGGCCAGACCGAGAAGTTGAATGGGTGCATGGTGTCATCTGAAGGCCAGGTTCTGGGTCCCAGGCTTGTATATATGTCCTCTTTCTCCTTGTTCACTTTCCCCCAACTTTGTCCAAATATTCTCAGCCACAGAAGTCAGTGTAATGTATCACTTCATCCTTTCCTAAAATATGGAAATAATTCAGAGTGTGGATATTTCATGTGTGTATATAAACATTAACTGACCTCAAGGCTTCCCAGGTGGTGCTAGTGGTAAAGAACCCTTCTGCCAGTGCAGGAGATGTAAGAGACATGGGTTTGATCCCTAGGTTGGGAAGATCCCCTGGAGGAGGGCATGGCAATCCACTCCAGTTTTTTTGCCTGGAGAATCCCATGGACAGAGGAGCCTGGTGGGCTACATTCCATAGGGTTGCAAGAGTCAGACATGACTGAAACAACTTAGCACACATGCACATTAACTGACCTCTTGTTTATTAATATTGTTAGTATCATTTACCATTAGAAGCTATGAATCTGTACATTCAGCTGACTTGTGTGAGGTAAACTGCCTGCACTGAGAAAGGAGAAAGTCTATCAACAGAGAAACTGTAGTTAGGATCCAGTGATGCCAATAAATAAGCACTTTTAAAATACAGCTAAAATCTTTATTTCTCCCCACAATTAGCAAATGAGTTTCATATTAGCTCAACTGGAAGTTTTCTTCTCATAGTTGCCAAGAAATACATTTTTAACAGAGCTGTCCCACAGAGCTGGGAGTGGACTGGCAAGAAGGAAGCCCTCAGTTGCTGTCTTTACTCAAGCAGAGCTCTGTGTCAGAGTGTCTAGGAAAGTGTTCCTGCTCTGAGGGCTGGGGTCAGAACAGATTATCAAGCTTCTCTGGTTCAGCTAATTGTTGCTTTGGCTTGGGGCTTAATTATGACTCAATGCAAAATATTCTTTTTCTAATAGGAAATAAAGGAAAAAAAGAAATTCTGCAAGATGTATATCGAGGATCTTGTGAAGGAAGCCACAGAAATCAACATGAAAAATGAAGCTTTGCAGAAACTTTGGCCACAGATGTTCATTGAACTTGTGAGGGATGCAGTTATAGAAATCCGCAATAAAAATTCCTATATGAAGCTTTGCCTACAGCAGATAACGGACCAAAAATAGAAATGGCTTAGTTACAACTGAGATTTTTAGTTTTATGTTTTTGATGGTTATGTGGGTTAAAAAAATGTTAAAACAACAACAAAACTTTTCCTTCAAGCTAGAAAGACTAGCATCAAAGCATTTATTGCCTACTGTTCTTGTAGTTAAAGGTTAGGAAGGAAAGAGCAAAAGGGAAAATTCATTTCCTATATATGTTGACCAAACAGCCTTTGGGAACTGAGCAATCTTTAGGGCCCTTGAATGGGCCCTGCGTCTTGGGTTCTTGATTTGACTGGTGCCCCTGCTATAGCCCAAAGCACGTAGTGTTCGCTCATGATTCAGCATGAGTTGCTTCTGTCTACTTTCAGCTGATAATTTTTAGTTACTTATCTCTTTATTTTATGTCATGATTTCAAAGCCAAAAATATGTTCTTTTATATGAGTGAAGAATAAACTTATTAATAAATTAGTTTAAAAGAAAACGTGTTTGCCTCCTTAATCCAGTCAGAATTGTCATATTTATTGTACGTTTCTCTTTAGCTGAGTAGGAGCCCTTCTCTTTACTTATGTAGGAAGAGGCCTCATTCTTCTAAGTATGCATACTTGGCGCACCACAGAAAGTCCTGGGGGTCACTATGAGCAGAGAATATGAAAATGAGTACGAACAGGGACAGGAAGAAAGTGTTCCTGCCTTAAGAAGTCCTGGGTGTCTGCATGTAAAATGCAGTGATTAACCAGTAAGTCTGCTTCTGTGAATGGTGTCTCTTTCTGTTGTTGGCTACTCTGAGGCTCTTTTTCTAGGCAGGCATGTGTACCTGTATCTCAAAAGTATTAGGGGTTTATGAGGGAAGGTTTCGAATTTTTCTAATTCCAGTTGAAGATCAAACAGAGAAATAAGATATAAAGATATAAGCAGGGGGGTGTCCTGGTTGATGCTAGTGATTTTGGAGCCCATGACCATAGCCAGAAGTGATACAACTTTAGAAACACAATCTTACAGGTTCATAAATAGGAATTCTCCGATTTGCTCAGATTTCACCTGGCAGCTATATGGATCACCAGGATATGGGAAAATGAAAACAAGTTACAGGACAATAGAGTCCTACGGAAATGCTTGAAAGGAAGGAAGGTAAGCTGCTTTGCTTACACTAAGAAAAGCCTACATCCTTAAGAGCTCTTGGTCACCCTCAAGTTTAGGAAGGGCTCAAGTTTAGGAAGCCATGTTTCAGAACATGGCCTTTCAAGTCTCACTGTCCTGGGTTTGCGTCTTGGCACTTCAGCTCTCACTTTAGCTTGTGAACCATCTGGACCTCAGTTTCCTCATAATAGCACATATCTTATAAGATCATTGTGAGGATCAGATGAGGTAATGCATTTAACCCAGAGAGATGATATGGGGAGGGAGGTGGGAGGGGGATTCAGGATTGGGAACTCATGTACACCCATGGCAGATTCATGTCAATGTATGGCAAAACCAATATAGTATTGTAAAGTAAAATTTAAAAAAATTAAAAAAAAAATAAATTAAAAAAAATAAAAAATAGAAGTGAGCACAAAGTAAATGAAGATATTCTTTGTTATCTTCTAGAAGCAGGTTGAACCACGGTGTTGGTGCCCCGGGACAGGAAGAACTGTTACTATTTCCTGATAATCCTCCATCTCTCCAAATTGAAACATACAGACCAACTCTCATCTGTCTGGTAAACAGTGACCCCTCCCCGGGTTTCTGTCTTATTTGGTATAAGAAATGAGAGCCCACTTTGAGGGTGATGTTGAGATGAAAAACAAGAGTATCTTGTTCATGGGCTTCTAGGAAATAGGAGAGGCAAGGACATCTGACCCCTCAGGCATGCGGGGAGTGGTTGTTCACCCTAGGCCAGGCAGGGGAATGCCTGGCTGTTTAATAAACGACCTGTCTAGCTTCCTGCTTGCTGCCTCGCCTCCCCCCACCCTCCCGCCCCTGATGATAAAGAGCCTAGATCTTCACGTTCACATGCATTCTTGGCTCTCCCCAGTCCTCCTAGGCATTTCAGGAACTGAAAGAAGATCAGCACTCCCTGGCTTGGTGGCAAACCTACAGGTTGGCTCAACTCAGAGCACCTGCTTCAAGCCTAGTAAGAGGGGTTCTGCCTTGTCTCTGAAATCAGAACTCCTTAATGCCCCATCTTTAGTCACTTGGTCTCTTCATCCCTTTGTACTTGAGCTCCCTCTTATTTACCCCCACTTTACCCACTGAGTGATTTCTGTTACTTGAATCTTTGTTTTGCCTGATCCCAAATCCCACTGACTGTGTCCTCCCATCTCATCCTTATCCGTTGCCACTCAGCTTCCTCCCAACCCATGCTTGCTGGACTTTCAGGGTGAGGATAATCCCCAGAGAAAAGGGCAAGGGGACCTGGGTCTACTGTGTCTGAAATCAACTGAGGACTCTCTGTGGCTAGTGGGGATCCCTGCAACAAGTTGTTATCTCTACTCGGGGTTTTCCAGGATCTTTAGGAAGGGAGTAAGATGCACACCCCACAGGCTGAGACTATCAAGGCTAGTGTATTCTGAAGGATTGCCTTTTTCCAAAAAGAATCTCGAGCTCAAACAGAATATCACCTCCAAAGCAGAAAGGTACACAATCCGCCAACTGGGGAGATACCATCCCCCGGGTTATGGTTTAGCAGTTAGGTGGTTACATGTGCTGTTGTTGGGTCTGGGGATGGCTAAGTGTGCGGTTGGATCTGAGGCTAATTAGCTGTGCTGCTGTCTGAGGGTGGTGCCCGGGTCGGCTCCCTACTTTGTGAGCTTCACTCCACTAAAGGCCTGATGCAGGAGACCATGAAGCCTCACCCTGCTCCTGATCTGTTCCTTTCCAGGGTAGGGGCTACAGTGGTATTCTTATGCTCCACTGAGTAATAATAATCATAACAACAAATAAGATTTATTGGGTGGCATCATGCACTGTTTTAAGCTCTTTTTAAAAAACGTTTTAAATTTATTTTTGTCCGTGTTGAGTCTTGGTTGCTGCATGCCAGCTCTCTCTAGTTATAGCAAGTGGGGTCTGCTCTTGACTGCGATGCAGGGTCTGCTCATTTTGGTGGCTTCACAGAGTTGTGGCACACAGGCTCTAGGTGAGCAGATTCGGCAGTTGCAGCACGTGGCCCTGGAGTGCAAGGGCTTCAGAAGTTGCTATGCGAGTGCTCTAGAGCTCAGGTTCAGTGGTTGTGGCTCATGGGTTTAGTTGCCCCACAGCATGTGGGAGCTTCCTAGACCAGAGATCAAACCCATGTCCCCTGCATGGGCAGGCGGATTCTTTACCACTGAACCACCACGGGAGTCCTGTTTTAAGCTCCTTACATGCACTGTCTCATTTATCTTCCTGCACTGTGATATACATGTGCCCCTATTTGAACACTAGAAAACTGAGACATTGAGAGGTTAAAAACCTCACCCAAGAGTATTTCGTCCAATAAGTAGTACATGGGACCTGCGTTCATAACCATGTTTCATCTTAAGCACTTGGCATCTGAGTAATATAAGTGAAAGAATGAAAAGAAAGGAAGGGAAGAAAAGGAAGAAGCAAGGAAAGGAAAGAGGGACAAAACAACAAATGAAAGAAGAACCCGGCTAGTTAGCAAGGCAAGCATGCAAACCAGAATACAGAGACACTGCTCAGGAGAATATTAAGTTAAATCTTGAAGGACAAAGGTTAGTTTTCCTAACCTGCTTTTATGGGTCAGCTGGAGATGGAATGGTGACGGTTGCCAAGAAGTTCAGAGCCAAGTTTGAAACTTGATCACACTGACTGTGGTTAACCAGTATTGATGGAGTATTTGTTATCTTTGATCCTGATTTTCTACTTAGGTTTATATTTTCCTGGCTCATTGTATGTATTTTTTTTTTTTTTTGCAAGCTACCTCAAATCCTTTCTGCAAAGAGGAAAAGGATAAATAAATGAGTTAAAATATACCCAAAGCTCCAAAGAATAGACTACTCCTATATTTTGGGCAATGAAATTCTTTACAGTTTCTCTTCAGGAGACAATGAAACTATTCCTTATATCACTCTCTCTAAACTTGAGTTTTTGGAGAGTTGACTTCTTTCTTCTCTTTGTTTATCTTGAAATATTTCAACATGCAGAAATGTAGGTAGAACAGTATCTCAAATAAAACCCTGTGTCCACCACCAAGCATAACAGATATTTTTCCACATTTGCTTCAGATTTTAAAAATAAAACATCACAAGTAGAAAAGGAGCCTCTGTGTAGCTCTTTCCCTAGAGGTAACCACAATCCTGAACTTGATGCTTATCATTCATTCATGTTTTCATACCATTCCTATTTATATACATACGCATAGGGAGTTCACTGAATTGACTTTATATTTTGATATTTTATATAAATGGTATCATGCAATATGCATTTTTTCTGCATATTTTTTTTCTACTTGGTATTCTGTTTCTGAGACGCTCTACCCAAAAACATAATTGATGGGAATAAATAAGTCAGCTTTTGTTGTTGTTGTTTTTACTGCTGTTTGATATTTGGCTGTATGGTCAATGTATACTTTATGATGGGCATTGTGATTTCTAGTTTATAACTGTTACGTACAATTCTGCTTTGAATATACTTGTTCACAGTTGAGTTTTGAGAGCACAGAATTAGTGATGGAATTTCTGGGTTAGATGCACATCTTCAACTACATTAAATACTGTAAATTGTTTGCTGAAGTCATTACCAGTTCACATTCCCACAATACATGTTTGGTTGTTCCACATTCTCAACGATAGATTTCAAGTTTTGCAACCTGACGAGTTCATGTACAGTATGTGTGTGTGTTCTTGAGGATGGCTTTTGTGCAGAGAAGAGATTATTCAAGAACTTTTTTTAAGATGAAATTTATATACAGTGAAATGCACTTAAGTGTAAAATCTGATTAATTTTGAAAATATCAACATCCCAATTAAGATATAAAACATTTTAATCACTGAGAAAAGTTGTTCTAGCCAATTGCCTTTCCCTATGAGCAGCTATTTTTCTAAGTTCTTTCACCATTGATTGGTTAATTTTGTCTGTTCTAGAACTTCCTGTAAATAGAACAATACAGTGTGTACTCTTGTGTCAGGCATCTTTTACCCAACAGATATATTTTTAAGAATCACTCCTATTGTTTCGCATATCTGAAATAGTAATTTTTATTGCATAGTGTGAAGATACTACAATTTGTTTATCCACTCTATTGGGTTGTTTCTAACTTTGAGGACATTATGAATAAAGACATTTTATAAAAGTTCAGTGGAGCTACTGGGTCATTATAAGTTTGACTTTCTAAGGAACTGCCATGCATTTTTCAAGGTGTTAATTTCACACTCTCTCCAGCAGCATATACAGAGTTCCAGCTGCCCACGTGGTTGCCAACATGTGCTGTTGTGAGCCTTTATTATTTTTAATGATCCTAGCATGGCTTTTTTGGCCATCTCATTGTTACTTTGATTTTATTTTCCCTGATGTCTAATGCTGTTGATCATGTTTTTATGTGCTTTTTAGTCATTTTTATTTCTTCTTTTGTGAAGGAAATATTCAGGTCTGTTGCCCATTTCTAAAATTTGAATTGTCATTTTATTATTGATTTGTATGGGTTCTATATATGTTCTATATAAAATACTTCTGTTTTGAATTATAAAGTTTAATCCATTGATTAAGCTGGATTGCCAGGGAAATCCTGGCAAATGCTTTTTGATGTTCCCTTTAAAATGATTTGCCTGTCCAAAGTTTGCAAAGATATTCTCTGTTTACTTCTGGAGGCTTTTTAGATTTATTATCACATTCAGGACTGTTATCCTTCTTGAATTAATTTGTGCAAATACTGTGAAATAGGGATCAAAATTCATTTTCTTTTCCATATGGAAGCCCAGTTGTTCCCATATGGTGGTGGTTTAGTTGCTAAGTCGTGTCTTACTCTTGAGACCCCATGGACTGTAGCCTGCCTGGCTGCTCTGTCCATGGGATTCTCCAAGCAAGAATACTGGAGTGGGTTGCCATTCCCTTCTCCAGGGGATCTTCCCAACCCAGGAATCAAACCTGGGTCTGCTGCATTGCAGGCAGACTCTTTACTGACTGAGCTACAAGCGATATAACTTGGTGCAAAAAGTTCCTTTCTCCCATTGAATTGCATTGGCAATTTTTTAAAAAAATCGATTGACCTGTACATGTGTGTATCTCCTTCTATACTTACTATTCTTTTCCATTTTAAACTTTTTACATGAATACCATACTGTCACAAATACTGTACTAAGTCTTGAAATCACGTAACTCCCACCAATTTCATTTTTATTTAACAAAATTGTTTTAGCTACTCTAGGTCTTTGCATTTCCATATAAATTTTAGGATCAGCTTGCCAATTTATACAAAAAGAAATGATTTTGGACATTTTTATTAGGATTATACTGACTATAGATGAATTGAGGAAGATGAATATCTTAATAATACTGAATCTTCCACTGTATGAATATGAGATATCTCTTCATTTACTAAGACCATTTTTCAGCAAAATTTTGTAGGTTTCAGTTTAAATTTTATTCTGAAGTAAATTTATTCATGACTTTTTATATTTTAAAAATATTTTAGTTTTACTTTCAATTCTTTTTGCTAATACATAGTAATAGAATTTATATATAATTGATTCTCATTGTTTATAGATTCTGTATTTGCGAATTCACTTAATTGCTAAAGTATATTTGTAACCCCAAAGTCAGTACTCACAGTGCCTTCATGTTGATTCAAAGACACAAGCAGAGTGATGAGAAATTTAAGTCAACCAGCACACACCTCCCAGCTGAGATCAAGGAAGGCAACATTCTGTCTTCTTGTCTTAGTTGTCATAATGTAAACAAGTGTCCTTTTCAGGGTATATTTAGTGTCATGGCTGTTACTTTTTTATCTTTTCTGTTGGTGAGTTTGTTTTTTTTAAAGTGTCCCCCAAGGATAGTGCCAAACTGCTCTCTTAAGCACAAGATGGTTGTGATGTGCCTCACAGGGAAAATACGTGTGTTAGATAAATTTTGTTCAGGGATGAGTTGTAATGCTGTGGCCATGAGTTAAAATGTTATTAAATCAATAATATGTATTTTAAAAGATGTCTTTAAACAAAGCATACATTAAAAAGTTTACATACGAATTGACAAAAATGTTGTGCTCAGAGGGTCACAGGCACCTAACCCTGTACTTTCCCCAGGAACAGTTGCTTAACATTTGCTAATTCAGTGTTCACAACATCTTTATAGAATATAACTGCAGTGAATAATGAGGATCTGTATGTTGACCTTGTATCCTGTAACTTGGTGTGCTGCAGTTCATGGGATTGCAGCGAGTCCAACATGAGAGCGACTGAACGACAAACACTCCATGCTTTACTAATTGTAATAGATTCTTTGGTAAATTTCTTAGGATTTTCCAAAACACATTTGTCTACAAATACAATGTTCCATCTTTCTTTCCAGTCATCATACCCCTTATTTCTTTTTCTTTCTTTATTGTACAGGCTAAGATTGCCAGTTCAGTTGTCTAAAAGAAATGGTAAGAGTGGTTGTCATTGTTTTGTTCCTAATGTAAAAGTATTCAATGTCTCATTATTATTAAGATTAACTATAGGTTTACATAGATAGCCTTTGTCAGACAGGGGAAATTTTTCCCCTTTTATTCCTAATTTGCTAAAAGTTTTTATGGTGAATGAATATTGACTTTTGTAAAATATTTTTCTACATCTGTTGAAATAATCATATAACTCTTCCTTGAGGCTGTTAATATTAAACCAGCTTTGCATTATCAGGATGATATAATGATATCCTTTAACATACTGCTCAATTTTATTTGCTAGTATTTGTTTAGAGGTGTTTGCGTCTATGTTTATTAAGAATATTGTTCTGTGATATTTTTCTGTTGCCTCTCTTTCAGGTTTTGGTATCAAGGTTAAGTTAGTCTCATAAAACTAGTGGGAAAGTCTTCCCATCTACTCTGTTTTCTGAAAGAAAATGAGAAGAGCCATATCCTTTAAAATATATGCTAAATTTCCTTGCGATTTATTCTTTGACTCAGAGGTTACTTAGAAATGTGTTATTCAGTTTCCAAGTATTTGGCCCATTATTTGAATAAAAAAATAGAACATTTCATATCTTTTTGGTATGTGTGTGGAATCATCAGTATCAACATCTGAACCAAAGTTTGATTGAAGGGTCTATCTCAGTTCTGAAAGGTGACTATAACATCTGTATATCAATTCAGGTCAAAATTCTCAAGTATATTGTTCAAATCATCCTTTGCTTTATGCATTTAAGAACATGTTATTAAGTGCATACAAATTAAAAACTGACATATCTTCCTGGTGAGATGATGTTTTGATATTATGAAATGGCTCTTTTGTCTCTAGAAATGTCTAAAGTCTATTTTGTTCAATATTAATATAGCTATATCAGCTTTTTTTTTTACAGTTTGAATGAGGTATTTTGTATGTTTTAATTTCAACCTTTCTATACCCTATGTTCTAGGTTGTTGCTGTTGGTCAGTCACTCAGTCATGTCCAAGCCTTTGCAACTCCGTGGGCTGCAGCACGCCAGGCCTCCCTGTCCTTTACTATCTCCTGGAGTTTGCTCAAACTCATATCCGTGAATCGGTGATGCCATTCAGCCATCTCATCCTCTTATGTGTCTTTTAAATGGCATATAATTTGTATTTCTATCTAGCCTAGCAACGTGGCCTTTTTAAAGGTGAATTTAGTTCATTTGCATTTACTGTAATATAAAATCAACTGGGTTTAAATTAACTACCATAGGCTGTGCTTTTACTTTACCTCCTCTTCCATGTTTTATTTCATTGTGTTTTTTCATCCTTAATTGCTTCCTTTTGATTTATTGAGTATTATTTAGTATTAAATTGTGGGTATTTTTTAACCATAATTTTCCCTATATGGATTTAGAAGCTATACACTCTGTTTCTATTTTATGAGTGACCTCCCTATAACTTATATATATCATATCTGATAGTTTTATAATATGCAATAAATTAAGATGTAGAGGTAAAACTTCACCAACTCAATAAAAACCCAAATTTTATATAGACTTAATAATGAACATTTATACTTCATATTCACAATTTTATATTTCATTTCTTCATATCAAATCATCATTTTACACAGTTCCATTTGCCCAGCACCTTCATTTTCTCATTCTTTATTTACGGTAGAATCAGCTCACTATTTAAGTTTACATAATTTACATTAATTTAATATGCTCATCATTATTCTTGACCAATAAACCATTTTTATGAACTGTGACTAAACACATTATAATAGAAGTGAGAAGGAAACGGCAACCCACTCCAGCACACTTGCCTGAAAAATCCCATGGACAGAGGAGCCTGGTAAGCTACAGTCCACGGGGTCGCAAAGAGATAGGTTCTTCTATAGAAGTGAGAAATATGCATATTAAGGAAGCACTCATTCAACAAACACTCACTGAGTACTTATGAGGGTATTAAGTGTATCCCAGGCATAGTGCTGTGGCTCAGAATATAAAAGTGAGCAGTAATAAACGTAGCCTCATAAAATTCATAATCAAGTAGACAGCACAAACCGCATGGTGAGAAGCTCCATTGGCCTAGAGGAGTTCTCCTGACTGATTTTCAGCAGAAAACAACTGTTTATAACATGGATAATCTTTAAAAATAAAAATATAGGAAAGCTTACACTTCTATGAAGGTAATTTTACGTTCCAAATTTGTGGAATATATATATATATGCATGCATGCATGCTAAGTCACTTCAGTCATGTCTGACTCTTTGCAACCCCTTGAACTGAAGCTCGCCAGGCTCCTCTGTCCATGAAATTTTCCAGGCAAGAATCCTGGAGTGGGTAGCCATTCCCTTCTCCAGGGGATCTTTCCAACCCAGAGATAGAACCCAGGTCTCCTGCATTGCAGGTGGATTCTCTACCACGTTCTTTATCATCTGAGCCACCAGGGCTCATGTATATGTGTGTATACATATGTGTGTGTATAACTTTTAAAGTATTTTTGACCATTCTGGAACCACCAAATTAGCTGCAGTTCATTCACTTAGATTGCTGGCGTCCACCAGTGGTCTAGAGAAAATGACTTACAAAATATACATGTAGATGTGTTTTTTACATATCCTCCTCCGGCAGTGTAGCAGAAATCTGGTTGGTGGAATTGATTTCACTTGCTCCAGAGTTGAGACTTGTTTGACAAAAGCTGGTTAACAGTCTCTAGTCTCCTGCTGCAGTCATTGTGCAGTGCATCAGACGTAAGCCAATCAACATATGGAATTTCTCTAGCATCAGTAATTGGTTCAGTAAGCCAGTCGGAGAGAAGTACAGTTTTGTTTTATGCTTTGAATGTTTGGGAGTAAGAGAGAGCTGTCTCTCTCTTGCTCTTAATACAAGATGTACAAATATGAAGGCTAGAACTTCTATAGTTCTTTAATACCATAAAAGAAATCACCCACACTCAGAAGAGGATTGCTGATAAAGAGGACTAGAGGAGTCCTGTTAGAGCTATGCTTGAAGCCCTCTACTGCTGGATTTTTTCTCCGCTGAATGATGTCTGGGGCTTTAGGAAGGAAGAGGCATAGAATGGCATTTGGAACAATCTGAGAGTTGGACTGTGAAGAAAGCTGAGCACCGAAGAATTGATGCTTTTGAACTGTGGTGTTGGAGAAGACTCTTGAGAGTCTCTTGGACTGCAAGGAGATCCAACCAGTCCATCCTAAAGGAGATCAGTCCTGGGTGTTCTTTGGAAGGACTGATGCTAAAGCTGAAACTCCAGTACTTTGGCCACCTCATGCGAAGAGTTGACTCACTGGAAAAGACTCTGATGCTGGGAGGGGTTGGGAGCAGGAGGAAAAGGGGACGACAGAGGATAAGATGGCTGGATGGCATCAACAACTCGATGGATGTGAGTTTGAGTGAACTCTGGGAGTTGGTAATGGACAGGGAGGCCTGGTGTGCTGCAATTCATGGGGTTGCAAAGAGTCAGACACGACTAAGGGACTGAACTGAACTGAACTGAATAAAGCTTTATCTTACACTTTGTATAGTATAGCAAACCAGTTTCATTTAAGTTGGATTTTCATTTCTGAGACAGCCCTCAACTTCCAGACTTTTAAAATCCTTGCATCCTACATTTTTTTAAACCCTTTGCACCGACACGTCTATGCACCTTCCAGACGCAAAATTCAGACTTTTATAAGCCAGGGAGCAAAGAATATTCTGAACTACATCATAGTGGCCACGCCCAGCAGCCAACTGCTCAGTCTTATGAACATCACCATGTGTGCACAGCAGAGTGAATGGAAAAAAGACAAATAAGTAATTCTGATATTAATGATAAGTGAAACCTGACAGGTACTACAGTAGAGTCAAAGATGAAAATCATTAAAAATGATAGAAAGGCAATAAAAAATAAGAACAAAAAGGAAAGAATTTTGCTGGAAGGACATCATCAGAGATGGAATCTAGGGGTTTCCATGGTGGCTTAGTGGTAAAGAATCCACCTGCCAAAGCAGAAGACACGGGTTAGACCCATAATCCAGAAAGATCCCACATGCTATGGAGCAATTAAGCCCATGCACCACAACTATTGAGCCTGTACTCGAGAGCCCGGGAGTGGCCACTACTGAGCCCACGCGCTGCGACTGCTGAAGCCCGCATTCCCTAGAGCCTGTGCTCCACGACAAGAGAAGCCGCCACAGTGAGATGCCCACACTCTACAACTAGAGAGTAGCCCCCACTCACTGCAACTGGAGAAAAGCCCATGCAGAAATGAAGACACAGCACAGCCAAAAAATAGATAACATTATTCCTTAACAGATGGAATCTAAAAGGTAGACTGTTACTGTGGAGTTGATCATTTTTTTAGCTCTCTGGGAATGAAAGCTGCTCGTAATACACACATTCTTCTGATGAACTTTTCATTTTTTAGCAGGTTTATAGGGAGGTACTGTACACTTAGAGTAGACTTCTTATTCTAAAGCAGATATGAAGCTCATAATTAATTTCCATCAACTCTATAAGTCAAGTTTATCAGTGTATCCAGGCTGTGAACTGATGTTGAAGATGGTTAGATATGTGCTCTGGGAAGAAGACGTGAAGTCTTAGATACCTGTGCCTGACAAGCAGAAGGTCACATCAGGTTCATGACTGGCAAGACATCTTCTGAAATGTAAGCAAAGACCTACTGTCATTACTCTGGGAAATA
The DNA here is from genome assembly GCF_001704415.2 of Capra hircus. NCBI lineage: Eukaryota > Metazoa > Chordata > Mammalia > Artiodactyla > Bovidae > Capra > Capra hircus. The sequence goes on along the minus strand of NC_030817.1, from coordinate 83,327,143 downwards.
TTTCTGGAAGGATGGCATAGGGATGCCCACATCAGAATCGCATTAGGGAGTCTTATAATTCAGATGGCTGCCTGCATTCCCTTTCTTCAGACAAAATCTCTTCAAGTGGGTCCCTGCCTTTTTAACAGGCCCCAAAATCATTCTTTACATATACCACATTTGGAGACCAATACTTGGGAGATGCTGATACGGGATCCATGAGTCACTTGACGTATTCCTGCAAGCTGGAGAAGAGCCCAGTCTAGTCTCACTGGACTAAGCTGAACTCACCAGGAGAAAGACAACCTGAGCAAAGCCCAGGTGACATAAGCCCATATTAACAAGAAGAAAGGGTTCACAACAAGAGAATGAGAAGAAGAATCCAAGGAAAGATTTGGCCATCACCTTTGAAAACTTTGTATATTTTCAATTGTCTAAGACCTCTGCCTTTCTCCCCTAGCTGACATTGTATTAGCAGAACTGGGTAGCCCTCCTTCCAACAAATTTCTGTGAGGCACTGGTCCCACAGTCCAGAGAATATTAAACTGGACTACAGGAAAAAGGTGGCCAGGGACAGAGCGTTTTGTGAGACTGTGATGCAGAGACTGTGGCTTTAAGTCTTATTTAAGAATGATAACACTTCTGGCTTCTGCGCTATGGGATAGCCTGCTGATAGCAGTGGAAATGGTGACGGCCTAAGAATGATCAACAATACAAGGGGCAAGTGAGGCTGTTGGCTTTCAGCTAATCCCAGCACTGAATATAAGAAATCAGAGATCTTTTACATCATAAGCTGCTGCTGCTGCTAAGTCACTTCAGTCGTATCCGACTCTGTGCAGCACCAGAGATGGCAGCCCACCAGGCTTCCCCATCCCTGGGATTCTCCAGGCAAGAACACTGGAGTGGGTTGCCATTTCCTTCTCCAATGCATGAAAGTAAAAAGTGAAAGTGAAGTTGCTCAGTCTTGTCTGACTCTTAGCGACCCCATGGACTGTGGCCTACCAGGCTCCCCCGTCCATGGGATTTTCCAGGCAAGAGTACTGGAGTGGGGTGCCATTGCCTTCTCCAACATCATAAGCTATGGGAAGTTAAATCTAGTGGCTGAATTCACAAAGCCTGAAATGGACGTGAAGATGCTGTAGGCAAACATAAGTAGCCTAATGACCAATGTCCAAGCAAAACTGAGACTGGAAATATGTAACTAACCCCATAGAGCTTACTTATTAACATGAGCTCAGCTAAAACAATTCAAATTCTGCTGGGTTTTTCTATCAGTGAGTCTGTGGCTTGTATTTGTGGTCTAGGAAAGAAACTGTATGAGTGAGTTTCTCTCTGCTTTTCTTTCTCATCCTGTCCATTTTTCTTTCCTTTATTGTCCCCACATCTCTCCCTACTTCTCATATCTTGCTATAAATCCCCTCTCAAAAGTCATCATTCTTTCCATATCTGTCATCTATTTTATTTCATTTATTTATTTTTTTGTCTTAAATATTTCTGTAATCCTCTGTCTTTCCTGCTGCACACTCTTGGCGCTCTCTCTTTCCCACACTTCTCATCACAAAGCCCATCTCCTTCCCTCTCATCCCCTTAGTCTCTTCCTGTCTTTGTTTTTGTTTCTTTGTTTCTCAGTGTCTCCAGCCACTTATCTTTATCTCAGTCTTCTAAGACCTTTATATCTATGTTTAAAAATTTCTGTGTTGATCTCAACCTCTATCAAGTTATTCTTAGGAGAATTAATGTGCCAAGGAGCGTGGGCTACTCTGACAAGCAGTATCTATGGTCCCATGGGGAGAACAGAGGCCTGTCGCTTCCAGTCTTCTCCTACCAGACTGTGAATTCCTCAAAGCAGGGACAGTGCTGGGAACACATTAGGGCCATATTTCCCTGTCGGTCCCGTGGCTAAGACTCCACGCTGCCAAGGCAGAGGGCATGGCTTCAAATCCCTGGTTGGGGAACTAAGATCCCAATTGCCTTGCAGTGTGGCCAAAAAAAAAGATTTATAGCTGCCTTCCAAGCAGGTGACCCGGGTTCGTTTCCCGGCCAACACATAGTGCTCTTCATTTTATTGGGCTTCCCTGGTGACTCAGATGGTAACGAATCCTCCTGCAATGAAAGATATCTGGGTTCGATTCCTGGATTGGGAAGATCCGCCTGGAGAAGGGAACAGCTACCCACTCCAATATTCTGGCCTGGAGAATTCCATGGACAGAGGAGCCTGGCAGGCTACAGTCCATAGGGTCACAAAGAGTTGGACAGGATTGAGTGACTTTCACACTTATATTAGGGGCACGTATATTTATAGGACCTTTGTTACTAGGGAGAAAGTGTTCATAACAGGTGATACCAATTACTATAGGAAAAGTGTATGCTCAGTCACTCAGTTGTGTCTGACTCTTTTCGACCCCATGGACTAGACTTCTCCAGACAGAAGAGTCTGTCCATGGAGTTGTTCAGGCGAGAACACTGGGATAGGTTGCCATTTCCTTCTCCGGATTTGGAAAAGTAGGGTACATCAATATAACATCATTACATTTGAAAAATCTTAGGAAACCATAGTTTATTTTTTAAGTCACATTTTCCAGTGCAACTGGCTCAATAGCAGTGTTGGAACTTTTAAATTTTTATATATTTTTAAAATTTTTAATTAGAAGATAATTACAATATTGTGATGGTTTCCACCATCCATTAACATGAATTGGCCATAACTATACCTATGTCCCCTCCCCCTTGAACCCACCTCCCTCCCCTTCCCACCCCTCTAGGTTGTCACCAAGCACTGGCTTTGGAAACTTTTGCCCATTTTTCATACGCATTCTCTCATGCCCAGGATTCTAATACTTTTGTCAAGTAAAAAAGTGAAATAGGATTGCCCAGAGGATAGATGGTTCTTTGTGCTGGGAAATGGAAAAGAAAGATCAGAATGAGCCTGGAATATCCTACTACCCCCAGAAAGCAAGAATATTGTTTTTTAAAAGTATAAGAGGCTCTGGAGAAGAAATGGCAACCCACTCCAGTATTCTTGCCTGGGTAATCACCAGAGGAAACTGGTGGGCTACAGCCCATGGAGTCAGAACAGTTGGACATGACTTAGCATCTAAACCACCACCATCAGTAATAGCAGAGGAATATTACTGTAAAAAAATAGGAAATGGCTTAAAACCAAATAATGGATGTCATTGCTAAGTTCACTAACCTGCAGGTCCAGTGTATAAATCCAGTCAACTAGTTAGCCAACCAACTAGTTAATCACTTCTGCAACTGATTGGTAAACCATCATGATCTTTTATCCAAATGTTAACTGGTTTTGAGTATTTATTATTCTCTTCTAATTAAAAATGCTATATAAATATAGATGTATATATAATATAATGTTAAAAATTAAAATCAAATATTCTAATTAAAAAAAGTGTAAGAGGCAATATGAGAAGGCCAAACAACCCAATTTAAGAGTTTCTATTAAAAAATAAAAATTAAAAAAAAATAAAGAGTTTCTATTGACCAGGTTTTAACAGTTTGAACATGAAATATTATTTTTATTATGGTTACTTGGAGCAAATTGAGTCTATGAAAGACCATGGATTCATCAGTTCAGTTCAGTTCAGTCGCTCAGTCGTGTCTGACTCTTTGCAACCCCATGAGCTGCAGCACGCCAGGCCTCCCTGTCCAACACCGTCTCCCGGAGACCACCCAAACTCATGTCCATTGAGGCGGTGATGCCATCCAACCATCTCATCCTCTGTCATCCCCTTCTCCTCCTGCCCTCAATCTTTCCCAGCATCAGGGTCTTTTCCAATGAGTCAGCTCTTTGCATCAGGTGGCCAAAGTATTGAAGTTTCAGCTTCAACATCAGTCCTTCCGATGAACACCCAGGATTGATCTCCTTTAAAATGGACTGGTTGGATCTCCTTGCAGTCCAAGGGACTCTCAAGAGTCTTCTCCAACACCACAGTTCAGAAGCATCAATTCTTCAGCACTCAGTTTTCTTTATAGTCCAACTCTCACATCTATACATGACCATTGGAAAAACCATAGCCTTGACTAGATGGACCTTTGTAGGCAAAGTAATGTCTCTGCTTTTTAATATGCTGTCTAGGTTGGTCATAACTTTCCTTCCAAGAAGTATGGATTCATAATATTTATCAAAACAGAAAAGTTAAGATAATGAGTATGAAAATATAGTTGTGATACAAAAAATGGATAACCAACTATGAATTTGCCTCTTGTTAATGGATTTTAACAAGTAGCTATTATTTGTATATGGATATTTTGTTTCTCCCACTTAATTATTGTTTTTTATAAAAATGTATAAATCTGTGTACACATATTTGTTTCAGAGGAAAAAATAAAATTGTGGAACTGAGCAAACCAATAATCTAGGAAAAAAGCAGAAACGCTAGCAAGAGGAGAAAAGACTGGTTTGGCTGGTGCTGAGTTGAACATACAACTTAAATGGAAAGAAAGTCCAACACTTTATCAGGATTAGTGATCACACAATGTTGCCACATAGAAAAAAGGGGCAACAAGGCCTTCCAAAAAGATTAATTAGTCAAATATCCCAAAGAGGAAGAATCTACAACTCATACCCAATGCCTCATCTTACAGGAAAGGAAACCACTAGATGGCCCTACTCATTTTAATAAAACACCAATAAGAAATACATAATTCTTTAAAAAGGTAACAGACCAAGTCAATATATCATACTGATAGGACAATGGGTTTTGTAACTCTGGCAAAGTGAGATTTTAAAAGTGCATCATTTCCTGAAAGACAGCAGGTTGTAAAAAAGTAAAACCCAAGTGAAGGTGTGACCTTAAAAATCATGTTGCTGTGAGGCCGGAAGTTAATGCAGCCTGATGATGAGTCCTGTACCCAGACCAAGAATGGATCAGCCGGTAATCCAGATTCTACAGCCTTGGCTGGGCTGAGCACATATACTTTTTTTGGAGGGTCTAGTAATATTACTCCACCCCTGGGAAGAAATAAAAATGTATTACTGAAACCCTAGGAAGATATTAAAATAAGTATACTAATATCCCCTCAGAAGGTATAAAACAAGCACATAAATTATCAAAGAAATGAATAAGTCCATTGTTCCAAGGCTTTAGAATATATTCAAGTATAAGTATAATAATAAGCTTTGTAGTCACGGCATTTGTGAAAGTTTTATGACATTTGAAGTATTCAAAAAACAGCCATAATGAATTTGCAATTGCATTTTAAATGATATAGGAGAACTTAATCAAATTATAGTCAGTTTAAAATTTCAAGATAATTTTTAAAAATATTTTTTATTAGACATATGAGTTCAGTAATTTGAGCATTAAACAAAATACAAATTTCTAGCTCCTAGTAGGAAAACTAAGAAATCTGGACTGTGAGGTCCCTTGCCCTAAACCATCCCAGAGGAAATTGGAAACCTTTGTGGCACATTAGAATTACCCATGGAAGCTTCAAAAACTACTGATAGTCAGGAGCCCTCCTTGGACCATTTGTATCAGAATCTTCAGAAGCAGAATCTTGGCACTAGAATTTTTAAAATACACCTCAGTTCCAAATAATATGCAGCGAGATTTGAGAAATTGATAGAGGAGTTGAGAAGGCTGCAGAACTAACATCAAAGGTTTGCAAAGGCCATGAGGAAACCAGAGACCATTCTGAGTTGCTGTAGAAGAGACTCATGGCAGTATGGGGTGGGGACATAGTGGAGCAGTAGGTGTAGCTATGGAGGGTGAAATCTGCTCTTACTTATCCCCTACATTGCTTTGCAGGATTTTTTCTGGCCCCATCACTTCCCATGGACTAGAAATTAGCAAGAGCAGTCCAGATGCCAGGTATGCATGTGGGGGAAATGGAAGAGTTGGGGAGATGGGTAGCTTTAAGACCCTACCAATCTGAAAATTCAGTGGGAACCTGTGTATAATATCTAGCTGCCCTAAGGCATTTGCTTCCTCATTCTTTTACTCTCCATAGCTCAGTGACAGGGGACTAAGAATTTTATCTCTTCAAGATAACCTGCTTCTTTCCAGAAATTCAAGGAGATTCTCTGAATGGGGCAATCCCTCATGAAGAAACTACGAATGGAGTTGGTCTGCAGGTTCTGTGATGTGTGATGCTCTCATTCCTAGAGATCTTCCCCAGCCTCCACCAGTAATCCTAAATATGGATGTCACACAGACTATATTCTCTAACCACAATGCAATGATGTTAGAAATGAATTACAAAAAAAAAATTATTAGGAGAACCAGAGATCAAATTGCCAATATCCGTTGGATCATTGGAAAAGTGAGAGAGTTCTAGAAAAACATCTACTTCTGCTTTTTTGACTATGCCAAAGCCTTTGACTGTGTGGATCACAACAAACTGTGGAAAATTCTTAAAGAGATGGGAATACCAGACTACCTGACCTGCCTCCTGAGAAATCTGTATGCAGGTCAAGAAGCAACAGTTAGAACTGGACATGGAACAACAGACTGGTTCCAAATCAGGAAAGGAGTATATCAAAGCTGTATATTGTCACCCTGCTTGTTTAACTTATATGCAGAGTACATCATGAGAAATGCTGGACTGGATGAAGCACAAACTGGAATCAAGATTGCCGGGAGAAATATCAATAACCTCAGATATGCAGATGACACCATACTTATGGCAGAAAACAAAGAAGAACTAAAGAGCCTTTTGATGAAAGTGAAAGAGGAGAGTGAAAAAGTTGGCTTTAAACTCAACATTCAGAAAGCTAAGATCATGGCATACAGTCCCATCACTTCATGGCAAATAGATGGGGAAATAATGCAAACACTTTCAGACTTTATTTTCCTGGGCTCCAAAATCACTGCAGATGATGACTGCAGCCATGAAATCAAAACACACTTGCTCCTTGGAAGAAAAGCTATGACCAACCTAGACAGCATATTAAAAAGCTGAGACATTACTTTGCCAGTAAAGATCTGTCTAGTCACACCTATGGTTCTCCCAGTAGTCATGTATGGATATGAGAGTTGGACTATAAAGAAAGCTGATCGCCTAAGAATTGATGCTTTTGAACTGTGGTGTTGGAGAAGACTCTTGACAGTCCCATGGACTGTGAGGAGATCCAACCAGTCCATCCTAAAGGAGATCAGTGCTGAATATTCATTGGAAGGACTGATGCTGAAGCTGAAACTCCAATACTTTGGCCACTTGATGCGAAGAACTGACTCATTGGAAAAGATCCTGATGCTGGGAAAGATTGAAGGTGGGAGGAGAAGGGGACGACAGAGGATAAGATGGTTGGATAGCATCACCAACTCGATGGACATGAGTTTGAACAAGCTCTGGGAGTTGGTGATGGACAGGGTGGCCTGGTGTGCTGCAGTCCATGGGGTTGCAAAGAGTTGGACATGACTGAGCAACTGAACTGAACTGAACTGGATTATTGGGAGACAACTCTCCATGGGTCTGTTGTGTTTCTGGATATTGTCTAAGCAGAAGTATTCTCAGCTTTTGACTATGTTTTCAAGGATGTCCATATAGCAAGCAGCCTTGGAAAATAAGGGTATAATCTCCCTGCATGACAGACGGCAGGTTTGTTTGCTATCTAGGAAAAAGAAGATAATGTCTGCCTGTGTGGAAAAGATTAGGTAGGTTGGCTTATACTTCCTTAGGCAAGATAGGAGTTTCCTCATCTCAGGGTCCTTCAACTGTGACTGAAACCTCTTGCAGGTATGTCATCCTCCTGGACCCATGCATCACTCCTGTAGGACTTGGGAGGCAAGGGGAAACAATGAGAAAATGAAGTCATTAAGTCCTTTGTCTTTCACCTTTCGATCAAAGTCTCGAGTCTTTCACCACTGTTTTTGAAACTGTGACTGACAACATTGGTAGCTTACAAGTAGGTAAAATGTAAAACTCTTCACAGTTGTTGATAATAACTTTAAAAAATCCTTTAAGTGTAGATATGAAATTGCATACAACTAAATAATCTTTAGATTAAAAAGGAATTCATGACTATCATATAGAAAACAGAATAAACAAAGTATTTTAAGTCAAAATTTACGGACTTAGCTGAAGCAGTATTTGGAGGGAAATTTACACATTTAAATAAATGTATCAGAAATCAAAAAAGATTGAAAACAAATGACTTAAGTGTTTAGTTCAAGAAGAAAGAAAAAAGAAATTAGAGCAGAATTAAAGAGGTCAGAGAGGGGAAAAAAATACTGGGTTGGCCAAAAAGTTCATTTGGGTTTTTCCATTGGATCTTATGGAGAAACCCGAATGAACTTTTTGGTCAACCCAGTATTAAGCAGGTAAAGAATCTCCCTTCAGTTCAAGAAACACAGGTTCGATCCCTGAGTCTGGAAGATTCCTGGAGAAGGAAATGGCAACCCACTCAGTATTCTTGCCTGGGAAATCCCATGGACAGAGGAGCCCAGTGGGCTATAGTCCATGAAGTCACAAAAAATTGAACATGATTGAGTGACTAAACAAGCAAGCAAAAAATATTATGGGCAGAAGTCAAAGTAAACAATAAGAAAACAATAATAATTTAAGATATAATAATAGTAACAACCAATAATACTGAAAATCAGTAAAATTAAAAGCTGATCTTTAAATTTTTTTGCAAAGATAAACAAGATGGTCTCAGCAGAAAGGAAAAAGGTCATATAAAAATCAGAATGATAAAAAGGAAATAACTGCAGATAGATACAACATTTAAAAATAATAAAAGAATGTTGTGAAAACCGTAGTCTACTGTATTGAACTTGTAGATGAAATAGATTTTGCTCTCTATGATATTTAAATTATTCAACATCAAGTAGAGCATGGTGCTGGTTAATCAGCCTGGGCATGTGCCAATCAGAAAGGGTGATCTCTGGTTGCCAGACTGGTATGTCCTGCCCAAATAATGGCTTCATATTTCTGAGATCAAAATTAAATTCCCAACCGGCCCAAGGAAAAGTATAAATACCATACAGGCCAGTAAACATTAAAGAAGCAAAATGGTAATCAAAGCTTTTCTTTTCCAATAAGCTGCAGCCTGGAAAATTTTTTAGATGAAAGCTTCACAAACAATAAGAGCGAGGTAATTCCCTAGTTCATATATTCTCAATGGAATCAAAATCCACTGGTTTTTGAAGAAGGATAAAAATCTTAGATGTTAAAATAGTGTGTAGTCTTCCAAAGGGTCACAGTACATAAACAGACAGTGTCTCTGTGGTATTAAAATTTCAAGGTGAGGGATTAGGGAAAAAAAACATATCTAAAAAAGTTCCAGTGACAGGGGGAGATGCTACTGAAAAAGAAAAAAAAAAAAAAAGTTGAGAAACACTCCCTAAATTTAGTTAGGAAGATAGAGAAAGAATAGAAACTTCTGAGATTCTTGTAACATTTTAAGAAGTTGCTTGCATGCTTAGTCACTCAATGGTGTCTGACTCTTTGCGACCCTTATGGATTGTAGCCTGCCAGGTTCCTCTGTCTGTGGGGTTTTTCAGGCAGGAATACTGGAGTGGTTTGCCATTTTCTCTTAAAACTGAGTCCAAAACTGAATAAGAAACACATACACACAGATACATATATAGTTATATACACATATGTATGTATTTATATTTGTAAGTGAAATGTGCCTCTGTAGATATACAGTCATGTTCCATTACGAAAATGAGGGAAAAGTCCTCCATAAATGTTCATTAAATGAATCCAACAATATTAAAAGTATATCTCAGAACCAGATTTACTCTTCCACCTTAAACAATGAGAAAAACTGGACAGCATATGGGGAGCAACTGTCTTAAGATACAGGATGATGTAAAGATAAAGACTGTGATTCCGGAGAAAAGGGAAACCAATGAGATGAGTCTTAGCATCACTGTAGTTGCTTCCTGAAGGTGCTCTCTGGTCAGCAGAGTGTGTAGGGATTTCCCAAGCAGAACACAGTGTTCTCCCTGAGATGAGGAGCAGAGATTGGAGTTCTGGGAATCTGAGGTAGCTAGAAGCTGTAGAGGCAGAGTTCCAGAGAGGAAAGCACTGTAGAAAAACAGCTAAGTCTTTGCTTAATACTAGGAGGTGTAGACACAGTGAAACTCTTCTATGTATATTTATGTACTTATTTATAAACATTTGTGTTCACATATATACATTTATGCACATATATAGCTAGAATATTACTATTTGAAGGTAGATAGTGATTATTAGTAGAGAAGGCAATGGCACCCCCACTCCAGTGCTCTTGCCTGGAAAATCCATGGACAGAGGAGGTTGGTGGGCTGCAGTCCATGGGGTCGCTAACAGTCAGACACAACTGAGCAGCTTCACTTTCACTTTTTACTTTCATGCATTGGAGAAGGAAATGGCAACCCACTCCGGTGTTCCTGCCTGGAGAATCCCAGGGACGGGGGAGCACGGTGGGCTGCCGTCTCTGGGGTCGCACAGAGTCGGACACGACTGAAGCGACTCAGCAGCAGCAGCAGCAGCGGCAGTGATTATTAGAGCTGCTTACTATACACTTTAAACCAGCTATTGTATACAAAACAGAGTTTTAACTAGTAAATCCCCAAAGGAGGAAAAAAAGCTCATAAAAGTATTCAATTAACCCAAAAGAAGTCAATAAAATAGGAAAAAGTTCACAAGTGACAGATGGAACAAATAGAAGTCAAACAGTGAGGTAGAAGCATATGACTTACTGTATAAAGGACAAATGGTGGGAACACCAAGTTAAAAGCCAGAGATTGTCAGACTGGGTAATAAAGTAACACCTAACTATATGCTGCCTGCAAGCAATCTATCTCAAATATAAAGACACGGTGCACGCACGCATGCTAAGTCGCTCAGGCATGTCCGACTCTTTGCGACCCTATGAACTGTAGCCTGCCAGACTCCTCTGTCCGTGGGCTTCTCCAGGCAAGAATACTGGAGTGGATTGCTATTTCCTACTTCAGGGGATCTTCCTGACTCAGGGATTGAACCCATGTCTCTTTATGTCTCCTGCATTGGCAGGTGGGTTCTTTACCACTAGTGCCACCTGGGGATCAAAAGACACAACAGATTAAAAATAAAAGTGGACAAGATGTCCCAAGTTAACCCTGGTCAAAATAAAGCTGGAGGGGCTATACTAATACCAAACAAAGTAGAATTCATTGCAAATAATCTTAGCAGGGATAAAGAAAGTCATTTTATAATAATAACAGGGTCATTTCACCAAAGGACATAACAGTGTTTTTGTACCAAGTAACAGAGCATCAAAATAAATCAAGGAAAAAGCTAATGGACCTGAATGGAGAAGTTGGCAAATTTACAATTATAATCAGAGATTTCAACATCCTCTTTTAATAATTTATAGATCAAGTAGAAAATCTGTTTGGACAAAGAAAACTTGAAAAACACAATATAACCGTAGAGGTAAACCATGTTTATATTTACGGAATACTCCACTCAATAACTACATAATACACATTCTTTTCAAGTGCCCAGGGAATATTGACTAAGACAATATTCTGGAATGTAAAACAAACCTCAATAAATTGAAAACAATTCAACTCATTCAAAATATGTTCTCGGACTACAATAGAATTAAATTAGAAAACAAGAGAAAAAGACTTGAAAAATCTCCAACTGTTTGGAAACTAGCATACTTCTAAATAGCCCATGGATCAAAGAAGACATCATAAATAAAATCAGAAAGCATTTTAAACTAAATGAAATGAAAACACAACATATCAAGTATTATAGGAAGCTAGTTAATTAGTTCTTAGAGGGAATTTCTTGGGAAGGTCTCAATTAATGACCACCTTAAAAAGGTAGACAAAAATAGAGTAATTCAACCCCAAGGAGAAAACCAGTGAAGCCAAACACTTCTTTTTTTTTAATCGATAAAATTGATGGATCTCTAGTCAGATTGATTATGATAAAAAGAAGACACTGGGGGAAGGAACTGTAATCACAGTTTCAACAGACATTTAAAGGATAATAAGAGCATATAATGAAACTCATAAATTTAGCAACTTAAATGAAATGGATCAATTCTTTGAAAAACAAACTACCAAAGCTCCTTCAAGAGAAAATAGATAACCTGTATCATTTTAGTCCAATTCAGTTCAGTTCAGTCACTCAGTTGTGTCCGACTCTTTGCGACCCCATGGACTGCAGCACACCAGGCTTCCCTGTCCATCACCAACTCCTGGAACTTACTCAAACTCACATCCATCGAGTTGGTGATGCCATCCAACCATCTCATCCTCTGTGGTCCCCTTCTCCTCCGGCCTTCAATCTTTCCCAGCATCAGGGTCTGTTCCAATGAGTCAGTTCTTTGCATCAGATGGCCAAAGTACTGGAGTTTCAGTTTCAGCATCAGTCCTTCCAATGAATGTTCAGGACTGACTTCCTTTAGGATGGACTGGTTGGATCTCCTTGTTGTCCAAGGGACTGTCAAGAGTCTTCTCCAACACCACATTTTGAAAGCATCAGTTCTTCAGTGCTCAGTCTTCTTTGTAGTCCAACTCATATCCATCCATGACTACTGGAAAAATCATAGCTTTGACTAGACAAACCTTTGCTGGCAAAGTAATGTCTCTGCTTTTTAATATGCTGTCTAGATTGGTCATAGCTTTTCTTCCAAGCAGCAAGTGTGTTTTGATTTCATGGCTACAGTCATCATCTGCAGTGATTTTGGAGCCCAGGAAAATAAAGTCTGTCACTGTTTCCACTGTTTCTCCATCTATTTGCCATGGAGTGATGGGACCAGATGCCATGATCTTAGTTTTTTGAGTGTTACATTTTAAGCCAAATTTTTCACTCTCCTCTTTCACTTTCATCAAGAGGCTCTCTAGTTCCTCTTCACTTATTGATTATGCCAAAGCCTTGACTGTGTCGGTCACAACAAACTGGAAAATGCTTCAAGAGACAGAAATACCAGACAACCTTACCTGCCTCCTGAGAAATCTGTATGCAGGTCAAGAAGCAACAGTTAGAACTGAACATGGAACAACAGACTGGTTCCAAATTGGGAAAGGAGTAGGTCAAGGCTATATATATATTGTCACTCTGCTTCTTTAACTTATTTGCAGAAGCACAGGCTGGAATCAAGATTGCCAGGAGAAATATCAATATCAGATACGCAGATAACCTGTATCTCTATATTAAAAAGCGGAGACATCACTTTGTTGACAAAGGTCCATATTGTCAAAGCTATGGTTTTCCCAGTAGTCATGTACAGATGTGAGAGCTGGACCAAAAAAAAGGCTGAACACCAAAGAATTGATGGTTCTATACTGTGCTGCTGGAGAAGACTCTTAAGAGTCTCTTAGACAATAAAGAGATCCAACCAGTCCATCCTAAAGGAAATCAACCCTGAATATTCACTGGAAGGACTGATGCTGAAGCTGAAACTCCAGTACTTTGGCCACCTGATACAAAGAGCCGACTCACTGGAAAAGACCCTGATGTGGGAAAGATTGAGGGCAGGAGGATAAGGGGACAACAGAGGATGAGATGGTTGGATGGCATCATCGACTCAATGGACATGAGTTTGAACAAACTCTGGGAGATGGTGAAGGACAGGTAAGTCTGGCCTGCTGCAGTCCCTGGGGTCACAAAGCTTAGATACAACTTAGCCACTGAAGAACAACACCACTCTATCTAGGGCCAATAGCTTCTTGCTTTTGCTCTCAAATCATCTATAATTTTTCTCATAATAATCTCATACTTTAATATTTCCAGAGCACCCTCTAATCCAAGTTTATTGTTAAGGTGGTTTCTTCAGTGAGGACAGGGAGCCTGCTGGCAAGAATGTTGGAAGAGGACTCCTGGTTCACATTAGAAACATTGGAAGCTGTTGTTCTTTAGTCACTTAGTCATGTCTGACTCTTTTGCGACCCCAGGGACCTTCAGGCTCCTCTGTCCATGGGATTTTCCAGGAAAGAATTCTAAAGTGGGTTGCCATTTCCTACTCCAGGAGATCTTCCTAACCCAGGGACTGAGCCCACGTCTCCTGCATTGGCAGGCAGGTTCTTACCACTGAGTCACCAGAGAAGCCAAACTTTGAAAGTTTGGCTATTTGACCTTTAAAACTGTATATACATCATTCCTATATAAAAGTAAATCTATAAAGAAAAGGTCTAGTATGGTTGCTATTTCTCCCCATACTGGGCAGGCACCACTAATCTATAACAGGGCTTCTTTCTAATGACTCACAGCCTCCCAACCCTTCTCAATAATGTACTCCAAGCAGGTACTACCAGTCAGAGTTGACATCCGGCTGGTTTTCACTGCCTCCGTGAACAGATTTTGCTTTTGCTTTTCTAACTCTGGACTCTGTGCCTTTTTCCAGAATGATTCCAAGATTCAGCTCTCTGATGTCATACAGCATAGCCTATGATGTACACTGCTCCTACAACCAGGCTGGGCCTCACTGCCAGGAGGCCTTCTGTGGCCTCCCTGCTCAATAGGGAGTGGAGACTTTACAGCTGCAGTGCACAGGAGCAGATTCATTTAAAGAGGTCCGAACAGCCAGAATCCCTAAGAGAAACCCCCTTTGGGAATAGCGGGTGCAGCCAACTGGACATCTTATTGCCTCAGAGGTCTTCAGCCCTTTATGTCAGTCTGAATCACCCTGGGGAGAGGGAGTGACCTCTTAGCATTCAATAATTGCCTCTCCAAGAAGAGTAGCAGCTTCTACAGCCATTCCAACTGTGGGTGGCTTACCCCAGGTAGAGAGATCTTACATTATATCTGCAGAGGGTGTGGCACAGGAAAAATTACAGCAGTGAGAGCTGTTACCCCACACTCCCTCCCATCAGGAAGAGCACTGACATTTTTTAATATTTTTCCTTGCAAATCTTCCGTCTCGGAAGCAAAGCAATCCATCATGTTGTCAACACAAATAGGCCTCATAAAATTCAAAGTTAAAGTCACCTCTGACAGTTTCCTCGCCCATAAAAATGAGGGAGGTAGACCAGATAATCTCTCAGGGTCTTTCCAGCTCTCACATCCAGTGATTTTACAGCTTCAGTCAACAATATAAAACAAGAGCAGAAAGCAAAAGACTTCCTTTAAAACTTAGCACAGGTTCTGGAGAAAAAGAGGATTGAGTTGAAAGGTAAGAAGCCAAAATGAATTCTGAAATGAAGCAGGACAATGAGAACGTGCTTGTAAAATGTATCACCGCCCAAGTGCCTTCCAATTGGCTCTGGATAATTTCCAGACTGGGTGGTAACCGACTGATAAGCATCATTCTTGGTTAATATAACCATGACTTGTTGTGTTTGCCAAAGATTGGAAGAAAACTGAGCCAAGATCTGGAAGCCAGAAGTTCCCACTCCTGCCCTACTCATCTAGGCTTTGGGTTTTTACATTTTCTACTACATTTCAAGGCAAGTAACCTTAATTTTGCTCCTCTGTCCTCTGTCACTGTGGAATAGCACATCTCCATGGAAACAGCGGATGCCTTTACCTTCACCAAACCTGCTAAAATTCTTCTAGAATCTGACGTAGCAGGATTTGCCTTTCAGTTGGTGGAGGTTCAGAATGCTGTCCGTACACGAAGAGGTGCTTGTTCCCAGAATGCAAGCGCTCTCCAAAATCCAGAGATACAAGAGATCTCTCATGGAGGAAGCAGTGGCTGCAAAAATTAAAATGGAAAAAGCACAGGCAAGCAAAGCTTAAGTTTGGCACAGAATTTGGGACCATTGCTTTGGGAGTCAATGACATCCAGGTGGGAATGGAAGCCTCCGGGGTGGGTGAGGCAGATCAGGGAGAACAAGTGTGTGCAGGGGGAAGAGATGACTTGGGAGAGGAGGCTGGTGGGGTGGGTGCTGTCTTGGGTCTGTTCCTAAGAGGCATGTTTTTCCAGCCTCTTCATACCTTCACACACCTCCACTTAGGGGAGTGTTGCATTTCTTCATTCACTTAATTGAATCATCCATTCTTTCACTGACTCACTTACTCAATTATTCAAAAAGCATTTATTCAGCACCTATGATGTGCCAAATATTGTCTTAGATACTGAGTTCCCGTGGAGGGATAGGACATTGTCCCTACCCATCAGGGCTCACAACCTAGGCTGGGGAGCAGATGCCATTTAGCATGGTCCATGGCATGGTGTGGTGAGCAGATAAGGTGGTGGGAGCACAGGAGAGGGGTAGCTAAACCGCTTTTGGGAGGGGGCTCAGTGGGTTTTTTAAAGGAGGGCCTTCCTTAAAGGTCCTGAAAAGTGTGCTATTATTTGCAGGGTCCTGAAGCGGGCAGGCAATTGCCTCCTAGGTTCTCAGGCAGCTTTCAGGATGTCTCAGAGACAAGGAAGAGTACATGGGGCTTGAGGGTTCAGAGATCTCAGCTGATGAACTGACCACTTGCTTTGTGGTAGGTGAGAGCCCTCATCTTCACTGGTGTGTTTTCCTGCACTCCTCTGTCTAGGAAATCGCCTTGTTTGTGCTGGCCACATGAATCCACATGGTTTGATTATATTTGACTCGGTGCAGTTGGATTCAATGAAAGGTTCCCTCTTTGGAAGGAACATGTGGGTTTTTGAACCAGAGAATAACAGAAGAAATCACGTGATAGTGGACAAGGTGATTGCTCGGTGAAGGGACCGAAGGGAGAGCTTTCAAAACTACCTGGTCACCATTAGAGGCACTGGAATGGCACACGCACAGTAGGGAAGGGAAGCAGCATTAAGTTTTGTATCAGGCACCAGGAGAAATGGGCTTCCACGTGGCACTAGTGGTAAAGAACCCACCTGCCAATGCAGATATAAGAGATACAAAATATCCCCTGGAGAAGGGCATGGTAACCCACTCTAGTACGCATGCATGGAGAATCCCATGGACAGAGCAGCCTGGAGGACTGCAGTCCACAGGGTTGCAAAGAGCTGGACATGACTGAAGCGACTTAACATGCACACAACCAGGAGAAACGCAATAGACAGGTTACATGAACTCCTCCCAGCCACCTCATGAAAAGGGGTATTACTACACCCACTTTACAAATGAGGAAGAAGAGGCTAGGATTTTGTCAAAGTCACTTGCCCTGTATCATTTTGAGAGGTCTGTCATGGTTTTCTAAACTAAGCAGAAGCTGAATTAAATGTTCAGAAGTTAAGATCCATGTTGGGGGGAGAAGCAATACAACTGAGTGTCTGGTTAGGTGTGAGCAGCTCAGGAGGGCTCCCATGAGTTGGCAGATGTGACAAGTAGTGGTGTCAACCTTAACAACAGGGAACTTAGGAGAGGTGATGGATTTTTAGAGCCTATAGTCTCATCATTCTTCATTCTATCGATTCTATAAAAGATTACCGCTAGAGACACAGCAGCAAAAGTGAACAAAAAGAGACAAAGATCTGTGTAATTATGGAACTTGTCTTCTAGCGGAGAAACAGATAAACACGATGAATATGTTCCCTCTAGAGTAGGATAATGAGTGATAAGCATCAGGGAGAGAAACAAAGGAAAGAAAAGAACACCAAACTATCAGACTGGTGACATTTTTAGAAGTGGTCTTGAATTAAGACCTGAAGCAATTGAAAGGTGAATGTGAAGCTATCTGGGAGGAAAGTGTTTCTGGCAGAAGAACTAGCAAGTGTAGTGCCAATCCTGGCTTTGAAGCCTGTTTAATTTCATGGTCATTCCAGGGATCTCTTGGAAATCGATAGGAGGGTATGCTGTCCCCTGTATGGTATTTTTATGTCCATTTTTATGGGACATTTATTTTTTCTGCTAAAAATATCCTGTGCCTTTCTGGAGGTAGGGGTGGGGGGAAGTGGAGCGGAAAAATTATTTCACCATCTCACTTGCAAATCTGCTCAGTGAACTGGAGTCTTTACCTACTGTGGGTTTGAGCACTGGCATTCCATGCCCCTTTCTGGATGTCCTCACTAACATATTCCAGCCCAGGCCCTTCCTGTTTTAATGAAAGGAAAGCAGTGAAATCCTGCCCACTCATCTTAGAAACTCCCTCTGGATGGCCTGGCCAGTTTCCATTCCAGTAGATGGCACGAAGCTGAGTTCACGGAGCATAGAAAGTCTGAACATCTGTTTCTATGGGTCTAAATGATGTCATTTGTCCTGAAACACCCCCAGCCCCACACACAGACAGCCCAGATTCTAAATTTGGAGGAAAAAAGGAAAAACAGAAGGGGAATTCCTACTGGGGTAACGTTCTAGATGTGCAGTGGCACCCGAGTCTGGCTTCCATGAATGGACCGATTGAGCTAGGTAGGCTCGAGAGGGTTAATCTCCCCTCAGTACTTCCCTAAACTCTGTCCTTTGAAAAAAAGAAAAGAAAAATAAACTGGGAAAAATTGCTGTGTGAACTGGAGCTGGGGATTAGGATTTCCACGTGTCTAAGAGCAACTGAGTCAATACCATTGCAAAGATTCAAGGCTGATTTTAGGGTAGCTGACTTCATTCACCACAAGATATTTGAGAAACTGGCTAAAGAAAATTTCACTGTGACCCAGGTCAAGTCAGAATAAGAGCTTGCTTCAGACAAGTGAAAATAAGTCAATAACATCCCAATGGTTGCTGGAGGTGGGATAGAGACTGGAACATGGAGAATGGAGGAAGTCGTGTGAAGGGGACTTTATATGAATCAGAAAGAAATGTTCCTCCCTAAGCTTCAGGAAGTAGTTCTTCAGCATGAGGGGTGTGATCCTTCCAGGTCTCAGAACCAGAACTTGGGACCACCATGCTGGTCAGTTTTGGTTTGGGGAAGGATGAGAAAGGAGCATTTTGTGAACAATATTTAGCACTCCAGGTCAAGTGGGCTGCTTTAAAGTTCAATTCAGGATGGGGGTCAGTGCATGGTGGTGGTAGAAGGCAGGGGTGGGAGTGGGTGGGGAATGGCTTAGGTTCTGTTTTGCCAGCTTGGAGCACTGGATTCTTGATTGGCAGCAGCATATGGGGTCCTACTGGTAGAAAACTAGATCTGCAGCAACATCTGGAGAAGTGCTTTGTCTTAATACTTTAAGAAGATAGCAAAAGATTTGTTGACAGTGTCTGAACCTATGCTTCTGAATACAATCTTTAAGAAGAGGTGACAAGAATAAACGGAAGAACTGTACAAAAAAGATCTTCACGACCCAGATAATCATGATAATGTGATCACTAATCTAGAGCCAGACATTCTGGAATGTGAAGTCAAGTGGGCCTTAGGAAGCATCACTACAAACAAAGCTAGTGCAGGTGATGGAATTCCAGTGGAGCTGTTTCAAATCCTGAAAGATGATGCTGTGAAAGTGCTGCACTCTATATGCCAGCAAATTTGGAAAACTCAGCGGTGGCCACAGGACTGGAAAAGGTCAGTTTTCATTCTAATCCCAAAGAAAGGCAATGCAAAAGAATGCTCAAACTACCGCACAATTGCACTCATCTCACATGCTAGTAAAGTAATGCTCAAAATTCTCCAAGCCAGACTTCAGCAATATGTGAACCGTGAACTCTCTGATGTTCAAGCTGGATTTAGAAAAGGCAGAGGAACCAGAGGTCAAATTGCCAGCATCCCCTGGATCATGGAAAAAGCAAGAGAGTTCCAGAAAAACATCTATTTCTGCTTTATTGACTATGCCAAAGCCTTTGACTGTGTGGATCACAATAAACTGTGGAAAATTCTGAAAGAGATGGGAATACCAGACCACCCGACCTGCCTCTTGAGAAATCTGTATGCAGGTCAGGAAGGAATAGTTAGAACTGGACATGGAACAACAGACTGGTTCCAAATAGGAAAAGGAGTACATCAAGGCTGTATATTGTCACCCTGCTTATTTAACTTATGTGCAGAGTACATCATGAGAAATGCTGGACTGGAAGAAGCACAAGCTGGAATCAAGATTGCCGGGAGAAATATCAATAACCTCAGATATGCAGATGACACCACCCTTATGGCAGAAAGTGAAGAGGAGCTAAAAAGCCTCTTGATGAAAGTGAAAGAGGAGAGTGAAAAAGTTGGCTTAAAGCTCAACATTCAGAAAACGAAGATTTTGGCATCTGGTCCCATCACTTCATGGGAAATAGATGGGGAAACAGTGGAAACAGTGTCAGACTTAATTTTGGGGGGCTCCAAAATCACTGCAGATGGTGACTGCAGCCATGAAATTAAAAGACGCTTACTTCTTGGAAGAAAAGTTATGACCAACCTAGATAGTATATTCAAAAGCAGAGACATTACTTTGCCGACTAAGGTCCATCTAGTCAAGGCTATGGTTTTTCCTGTGGTCATGTATGGATGTGAGAGTTGGACTGTGAAGAAGGCTGAGCGCCGAAGAATTGATGCTTTTGAACTGTGGTGTTGGAGAAGACTTTTGAGAGTCCCTTGGACTGCAAGGAGATCCAACCAGTCCATTCTAAAAGAGATCAGCCCTGGGATTTCTTTGGAAGGAATGATGCTAAAGCTGAAGCTCCAGTACTTTGGCCACCTCACACAAAGAGTTGACTCATTGGAAAAGACTCTGATGCTGGGAGGGATTGGGGGCAGGAGAAGAAGGGGACGACCAAGGATGAGATGGCTGGATGGCATCACAGACTCGATGGACGTGAGTCTGAGTGAACTCCGGGAGATGGTGATGGACAGGGAGGCCTGGCGTGCTGCGATTCATGGGGTCGCAAAGAGTCGGACACGACTGAGCGACTGAACTGAACTGAACTGTTATGCTGTAGATAATGTAAGTTTAATCATATACATCTGTACATAAGGGTTAACCATAACAAGCCTGAGACTGCTTTCCTTAGAAAGGCTTGCTTGTCATGGTAGCCCTTGGCTGGTGTATGGGAATTGTCCAGTAAATAGTTCCTGACTCTGATCTAAAACTTCCCTAATTGATAAGGGTAGCTCACTGTGCCTACCCTGTTTGAATTGGGTTGGCCAAATCATTCGTTCAGGTTTTCCAGTAAAATGTCATGGCAAAACCCAAACAAATATTTTGGCCAACCCAACATCATGTGGTTTATGCTGAAAACCTGTTTGCCTTCTGGGAGTCTGGAGTGTTGGTATAATAGCGTGTCTATATATGATCAGCCTCCCCAAAAGCCTTTGACACTGAGTTTCTAATGAGCTTCTCTGATAGACAGCACTTCATATGTGTTATTACAACTTGTTGCTGGAGGAATTAAGCTTGTCCTGTGTGACTCCACTGGGAGAGGACTCTTGGAAACTTGCACCTGGTTTCCTCTGGACTTTCCTCACATGCCTTTTCCCTTTTGCTGATTTGGCTCTGTATCCTTTCACTGTAATATATCACAGCCATGAGCGTGACCATATGCTGACTCCTGTGAGTCCTCACAAATCACTGAACCTGGAGGTGGTCCTGGGGACCCCAACACAACACTAAACCATACATACTTTAAGGCTGGATTCTAAAGTTAATGACCAGTTCCTCTGAAGAATTCGAAAAATTCTTTAATTAGGTGGGTTAAAAAAGGTGTTGACTCCAGTCTGGATAATTCTGTTGACCTATTCTTGGTGACCCCTACTGTTCCTGTCCCACACCCCATCCCCAAGAGTAATTGATTCCCCATACCAGACCCTGCCCCCTTATGTATGTTATTCTCAGTCTCTACTTTCCTATCACGGAGCAGGGTCAGGGCAGAGACAAGGAAGGAATGTTGGGATTTGTCAGTGGTTGATGCTCAGGACTTCATGGATGGTGGCAGTTCAGCTCTTAAGCCAGCAGGAGAGTGATGGTGATGAGCTGACCTACAGGTCCAGTTCAGGACAGACCCCTTCAGCAGGGCATGGATGGGCTTATCCCAAGTGCCTTTCTGACTGAGGTTTTTTTCCGATTGCAAGTTGACCTACTTTCACTTGGTTTCCACATACTCCTTCTTTAGATATGCTGATGCAATCAGTTAATTAACAGAGAGTCATGCTCTGGCCTGTGGGCATTAGCTTCTGTAAGGTGGCTATGTCTGTCCATAACCTCATGTGTTGATTTGGCTCTCAAAGAACAAACTGATCCAAGTTCAGCAGTACGCCTCACTCATGGTTCCTTCCTCCATCTGCAGTTATACCTTATATGCAGAATTACTTTGAAGCCTTGGATTATTTCTAGAACAACCCAAAGGGAAAAAAAAAAAGCAAGTTTTCAGCTTGTATGCGCTGTTCAGGGTCTTAGAAAAAACTTGCCATGTATCCAGTAGTGTCCCAGACAGCCACTCAGATGTGGAGGCTTTCCTGGCAGGATGAGTCTATTTTGCTAGCAATATTTCCTTCTGCAGACTTAGCATACATCCGTGAAAATATGAGAAGGGGCCTTGGGAAGTACACAGGAAGCATGCTGAGAGGAGGCCCATCTTGAAAGTCTGGAAGATGTGTTTATCTCATAGACTTTTGACTCCAAGAGCTGATTTTCTAAATTGCCTAGTCCAGATTAGCTTTGGAAGAAAATAGTCCATAGGTCTGGCAGCCCCCATAGAGGGCCAAAGGAAAGTAGGACTCCTGAGTGTGGAAAGTGAAAGCACTCAGTTGTGTCCGTCTCTGTGTGACCCCATGGACTATAGAGTCCATGGAATTCTCCAGGCCAGAATATTGGAGTGGGTAGCTGTTTCCTTCTCCAGGGGATCTTCCCAACCCAGGGATCAAACCTAGGTCTCCCGCATTGCAGGTAGATTCTTTACCAGTGGAGGTGAGAGGAATAAGAAACAGAAGTATCTAGATAGCCACAGGGTCCAAGGGTAGGAGAAGGAAAGAGAAAGTGTCCATGGATGAGGGGTCAGGAAACCCCAAGGACTTTTTTTCTGATTGAAGCCTCATCACCCCCACTGAACAGTGGAATAGGATCGGGGGACCACTTATGATTGTTAACCCAGGGTGGACCTTCATGGGTTGCTTTAGATGGCCTGTTACAAGTGGCTTCAGATCCAAAAAGAGAAACCAGCCAATGTGTTCTGTCTCTGCATGATGGACAAACTGAGAGTAAGCCTTTTGATAATCTGCTCTCCATCCTTCCAACATTACAAGCTTAGTAGGAAAATAGAAAAAATCTCACATTTATGATGGCAGGAAATGCTGGATGAGCAGAGGAGTGTACTAGAACTTCAGACTTTCATATCTGGAAGCTTTTCCTCATTGTTAACTTCAAAGGTATCTTTAAGGTATTTGAGGTCAAAAGCCGTTAAAGGAACATGATGTGAAGAAGGTCTCCTTTCATATCTAGAGTCTGCTCTCCATCTTTAATGACTGTGAGTAGAGACCCCGTCATTTTCACTGACACACACTGGCTGTGCACCTGGGGTGGTTGCGGGAAGCCATAGAGAATGACTAAGACACTGCCTCTTCCCTCAGGGAGCTTACAGTCTAACATGGGGATCCATAGGTGAGAATAAGAGGATGCCCTATTGTTGAATGGAGGGCTAGAAGTGGACCAGCTCTCCCCAGTGGAGGGTTCTGTACTTACATATTGCCCATCTGCAGACAGATCTGCTCAGAAGACTGTGGAGGCTATATTCATTCCCCAGAGCAATGGCTTTCAGCACCACCTGTAAATATATTTTAAGGAGGTCTTCAATAAGCATATTTTAGTTTCTCATAATTCAAACCAATCCAACATTTATTAAGGCCTAAGAAGAATGGAAAAGAATGTGGTCTGTAACCTCAGGTCCCCTGCTTTTATTCTCCTGAGATTGCCTGTGAACCCCAAATCATTGTTTGGCAGGCAGCACAAAACCTCCAGCCCCAGCTGAGCCATTTAATAGGTGCTTAGGTTGAAATTTTGCAAATTTTCTAGAGAAGAAGAAAAGCAATTTCCCTAAGCATACAGAAATATTTCATGCAGCTGCAGTTGTATCCTCCACATTTCTTCCTGCTGTGAAGGATGACCTGCCTCTGCCTCTGTCCAGGGAAACCCACCACCTGTTCCCGGGGTCCTATCTCTTCTTTCCATTCAAAGACATTGCATCTTTCTCTTGTATCATTAACTTTCCCATTTCCGATGATTTTATCCCCTTGACATATCAACATGTTGTAAGTTCCTTTGATATTAAAAAATAAATAAATCTCTTCTTGACCTCCAGTTCATTATCTATTATTTATTTTGCTTTCTTTATAGATAAATTCCTCCAAAACAACTGTTGCTCCTTACTCTACCTTTCCCTCTTCCTATTCTTTCTTTGACCCTTATCTGTCAGATTTTCGTCTCTACAGTAACACTGAACCCAGAATTCTAACAGGCACCAACAAGTCTCACCTTGCTAAATCCACTGGTCAATCTTATCTTCATATCATTTGACCTCTCATTAGTATTTTACATAGTAGGTCATTTATTTCTTCTGAAAACTCTATTCTTTCTGGAATTTTGGGGTAGCCCACTCTCCTGGCTTACTTTTTTCTTTTATTTTAGGCTGCACTGGCTCTTTGCAGCGATGCACATGCTTTTCTCTAGTTGTGGCCTGTGGGCCTAATTACCCTTTCATATGTGGGATCTTAGTTCCCTGACCGGGGATTGAACCAATGTCCCCTGTACTGGAAGACCGACTCTCGACAGATGAACCACCGGGAAAGTCCCTCTCCTGGTTTACTTACTCAGTGATTACTCCTCTACGCCCCTTGCTGGCTTTGCCTCCGCTTCCTTCCAAATGTTGAGGTGTTCTAGGCTCCTTCATCAGACTTGTTCTCTATCTCCCCTCACTCTTAGCTGATCTTACCCTGTCTCATGATTTTAAATACTATTCATACTCTGATGATTTCTCAAGGGTTTAGGGTGGTGCAGAACTAAGTGCGAGCTGGACTAGGAGCTGGGGGCTTGACCCCAGTGTGGGGTGCTTCACTGATCCTGGAGTGGAACGCATCTCTCCTTCCAGCATGTGCTTGCTGGGGGTCTGGAGCCTGAGAAGCTGGAGTCTTTAGTGAGCACACTCTGGAAGCGTGTCAGCTACCTGATTACGACTTCCTCAGGGGTGGAGGGCGCTCCCTGCCCACTCATGTGTGTTTCCCCCGTGTCTCCACCTTTGCCCATCTGCCGTAGCAACGCCTACAGCGTGCGGCACCGCACAGGGTGTTCCTTCTCAGCGCGCAATGTTTCCTTAAAGAAACGCACACCTGGAAGTGGAATTTCTGGAACGATTCTTGGATGCTTTCCAGAGGAACCCTAGCAACACGTGCAAATACCCTTCTATTTTTCAACATGGCAATGAATATTTCCTCTCTTTCTTTTCAGTGTGGGGGCTGGGCTCAGTGAGTTCTCAGGCAACTCGTTTCTGGGTGGCAAGCGTGGATAAGGCCAAAACAACAGCTGTCAGTTCTGGGTCATTTCCACCAGCATCAAGTATATTATTATTTTAACATCCCAGTGGAGATTAAAAATGGAAAGCTGAGGGGAAAAGACGGAGATGAGAATTCTGGACAGAGGGAATGTTAAGCTGTGAGAATGAATGCAATCTCCATAGAAGAGAAGAGAAAGAGGAGTAGAGAGAGACAGATGGGAGGAGACAGGGCCTCAGACTGCTTGAGCATAGAATTTATTACCCAAACTGGAACAACTTTGGGAGAGATAGGGGCCAAAATTAGTAATGACATTGGGAACTCAGGGGTAAAGCAGAATCATCTCAGGCACACAAGGACACTAGAGTCACCTCTCCTGAGGGACTGGGATTGCCTTTGCCACAGCCCTGACATAACAGCAGGGATTTGCTGCAGTCCAGAAAGTGACTCCTTTTGGTAGGGTCTCCTGAGGGAGCCGTTGTCTGCTCATGCAACCTGTCTTCCCTTGGCTGGAAAAAACCTCTAGCTTTTCTCCTGTTTTAGCATCCTTCCTTGTGGACCAGCGAGGAATAGGATAGGACACAGATGGGCAGCTCTCTCCAAATGTCTCAAGGTAGAAAACTGTAGCTGTTGGGGAACTGATAGAATTGTCAGGAGAGTATAATCAGTGACATAAATTGCTTAACCAAAGCCACAATCCTATGATAAAAATTGTCTTCATATGATATTAGAATTGTTATCATGTCTATAAAATTCCCATCTCCCCCCAATTTAATTACAACATACCATCGTCCCTGGAGAAGGCAGTGGCACCCCACTCCAGTACTCTTGCCTGGAAAATCCCACGGGTGGAGGAACCTGGTGGGCTGCAGTCCATGGGGTTGCTAAGAGTCAGACACGACTGGGCAACTTCACTTTCACTTTTCACTTTCATGCATTGGAGAAGGAAATGGCAACCCACTCCAGTGTTCTTGCCTGGAAAATCCCAAGGACAGGGGTGGGCTGCTGTCTATGGGGTCGCACAGAGTTGGACACGACTGAAGCGACTTAGCAGTAGCAGCAGCAACCATCGTCCCTATTTTGTTTCCAACCCAGTCTCTTTATCTATGCCCTCCAACCTCTTCTGGGACCTGGACCCATATTTTATTTAAAAAATCATTTCTTAACCCTGAGTCTCCATTTTAACCTATATCTAGAAAAGTATAGACTCAATGTCTTCCGTTGCCTCCGCCACCTCTTTCACTCCCTGACCTGTATAACCTGAGCTTCTACCATCTCCATTTTGGTGTTTGGTGTTTTGACCAGACTGAAGAGTTCTGACAATCTGAATCACTGTGGCTGAATCACAATAGGCTCTGACTAGCTTAGCCATTTCTGAATGTTGGATTTCTAACAGAAACCAACTGATTCTCAGTAGTAACCAAAGTAGCAAACCGATTCCAAATTGGTCAAAATCAGTTTTTAAATGGTTCTAACTGGGTCAAATCCAACATTCCTGGTTCAAATTGGATAAAACCAGCTCAAGCAGGATAAAACATTCCGACTTAGGACAAATTAGATACAGAGCAATTCGCACTGACTGAGGCCAGATGAGCCTGGTTTTAACTTGTCTTTACTGGGTCAGACCAACATGAATTGGGTCACAGAAGGAGGAACTGAATTCAGCGAGGTGATACTGCTTCATATAGGGAAAAACAGTAAAAAAATTATTTTTAGCAGAGCAAACAGATTTCTAGCTAAATTAAACCAGCTTTAAGTCACAGTTGTTAAAGTAGCTTGATTCAGACTGGATCAAGTCAACTCTGTCTTCCATAGTGTTGCCATTGTGGACTAAAACCAGTTTTGGTTGGTTTAAACCCTGGCATCATGACTTTAAAAATATTAGCTATTTATTGAGGAAGAAAAGATATGGATAAGTTCTAAATGTCATTATATATTATATCTTATTTACTTTTTGCTTTCATAGAAGAGTGAGAGGTATATGAGATCCAAAGCACACCCTTTACTAATTCAGCAATTAAAACCAGTCTTAAAAGAAATCAACCCTGAGGAAAAGGCCCTGATGCAGGGAAGGACTGAGGGCAGGAGAAGAGGGAGGCAGAGGATAAGATGGTTAGATAACATTGCTGACTCAATGGACATAAATTTGAATAAACTCTGGGAAATATTGGGGGCAGAGGACCTGGCGTGCTGCAGTCCACGGGGTCACAAGGTGTCAGACACGACTTAGTGACTGAAAACTATAATGTTCATTAATTTACAGGTTTCCCTCAGCATTAAGATTATTTTTACAGTGTTGAGTTTTCTAAATTTTAATCATATCAAGGCAGGTTCTTGGCAAATAAAAAAAAATTCTCCCAAATATCTAGAGAAGAGATTCCCTCAATGGAAGTGAACTACATGACCAGGCTCTGACCTCACTGGTATTTCAGGAGAACCTCTTTTCTTCATGGGGACAACACCCAGGTTTGAATTGCTTCATCAAAAGTAATTAATGAGGAGCTAGACCTACAACAGCACACATTTTCAAAGAGAAATGACTTCTCCAGATCCGTGAGGATTCTGTCCCAAGGTGGTGCTGCTTTTATGGAAAATATGTTGACTCATGAACTGCTGAACCATCTTTCCATAATCTGAAAATAGCTCTCCAATAAAAACCTTTTCATATTTTTTTTCTTCAAAGAATTTCTGGATTAAATCATAGTTTGATACTGATGGGTAGTGCAACAGTGAATGAATTCAGAACTGTGTTGATGGCTTCGGGGCCACCTGAATTGATACCTAGTCATACTTATTTATCCAAATGGCAAACTAGTTTAGAAGTAGAACAAAAAGGTGTCGAAATTGAATGAGAGTACAAGTTATAGTACAATTAATAATAAAACTGAAGTTGAAAGGGAATTTATATGAACCACCTGGTGGTTCAGCCACCTGCAATAAAGACTGCCTGCAGTTCAGGAGATGAGGGTCTGCTCTCTGGGTGGGGAAGATCCCCTGGAGAAGGAAATGGCAACCTACTCCAGTGTTCTTGCCTGGGAAATCCCACAGACAGGGATAACTGGTGGGTTGCCCTCCATGGGGTTGCAAGAATTGGACACAACTTAGCAACTAAACCACCACCACATTTTTAAAAAGTATTTCAAAGCCTGAAAGTAAATATTGGATTTTGTGTTTCAAAACCAGACACCTACAAACTTGACACCCTGGTCTTATTAGATAACTTGTTTAAACAATTCTATGCAAATGAATTGGTTCTCAATACTTTAAGCTACTTGCAATCATATTAAAATGAGAACTTCCTTTTCATATCAAAGTTTGCACCGCCAATGGTCCCACAATGTCCTCTGAGAGGCTAGATTGTAAAGTAAGAAAATGCCTCTCTGCTACTGTACTCCCACCATCCATCACGTCTCCACCTCTCTGGTACAATTAGTGAAGAACTGCTTTATGCAAAGGAGTCCCCAAATGTTCCATGTGCACCTGAAAGAAATATATATTCATCCTGCTGTTGAGTGGAGGAGTCTATAAATATTTAGATTCAGTTGGTTGATGGTGTTGCTCGTTTCTAGTTTTGCTCACTGTCTATCTTTATTTTTCTTAACAACTTTATTTATGGTTGTTCTGGGTCTTCTCTAGTAGCTTTATGGTCGCTGCTTGGGGTTTCTCTAGTTGCAGCGAGTGGGGACTACTATCTAGTGATGGTGCATGGGCTTCTCATTGCAGAGGCTTCTCTGGTTGTGGAGCTTGGGCCCTAGGGTGTGTGTGCACAGTAGCTGCAGCTCCTGGGCTCTAGCGCACAGCCTTAGTTGCTCAGGGGCATGTGGGATCTCCTCAGACCATGGATCGAACCCGGCATTAGCAAGCAGAGTCTTCAGAGTCTTTAGCCCTGAGCTATCAAAGAAGCCCCACTGTCTATTCTTAAACTATTAATTACAGACAGAGGAATTTTGAAGTCTTCACCTCTGTGGATTTGTCATTTCTCTATCTGGTTCTATCAGTTTTTATTGTGTTCTGAGATTCTGTTGCGGGTGCATACACATTTAGGATTGCTATGTCTTTGTGAATTGGCACTTTTATCATTATGCAACGTCTCTTCTTTATATCTGGTAATTTTCCTCAAACTAAAATTTACTTTAATACTAAAATAGCCTTTGCAGTTTTCTTTTGATTAGTGTTTTCACAGTTTCTCTTTTTTCCATATATTTATTTTGAATATAACTATATCATATTTAAAGTAGATTTCTTTGGGGCAGTGTAGTTGTGTCCTTTTTTTTTCCCCTTAAATTTAATTTTATCTTGGAATGTAGTTGATTTACAATATTGTGTTAGTGATTCAGATATGTATATATATATATTCATTCTTTTTCAGATTATTTTTCCATATAGGTAATCACAGAGTAACAAAAGGGGTCTTTTTTTAATTCATTTTTTTCAGTCTTTCATTTCATAGGTTTGATGGACACACTCTAAAATGGTCCCCAATGATTGATGCTTCTTGAATTTATATTATTGCTTCATACCATCTGCTCAAATGTTGGCAGGTCCCAGAAGGTGTTTCTAACCAATAGAATATGGCAAAAGTGAAGGGATGTCATATCTTTGGCTATGTTACCTAGGTTATCTTCCATATTTCTAGGAGACTCTCTTGGTAGAATCATTATCTTGCTGGTTTTGATGAAGCAAGTTGCCGTGATAGGGAGGCTCACATGACGAGGAACTGAGCTACCAGTCAACATCCAGCTAAGAACTGAGGCCCTCTATCCAACAGCCCAGAAGAAAGGGAATCATCTTACTAACCATGTAAGTGAGCTTGGAAGACGATCCTGGAAACCCCGGCCCTGGCCAACACCTTCATGAGAGACCCTGAGGCAGAGAACCAGCTAAACCATGCCTGGACTCCTGACCCACAGAAACTGTGAGGTGCTTGTTTTAAGCTAGATTTGTGGTCATTTGTTTCACAGCAACAGATAACTAGTATATTATACCATTTAAATTAGCAATATCTTTGTACCTAGATCACAGTTTTATTATCTATTTTCCATTTGTTCCTTCTGCTTTTCATTTTCTGTTTTCTACATTTTTGTACTACTTGACTATTTTTATATTTTGTATTGAGTTCTTTTTTTTTTTTACTATATCTCTTAAAAAAACTTTCTAGTAGTTTCTCTAGGAATTAAAATATACATACTTTCACAACATGTGTAGAATTCTGTTCTACAATCTCAAGTGAATTATAGAAACTTTATCACCATATAAGTACTTTTGACATCCCCTATTTATATCAGTTATGGTATTATTGATACATCTGTGTGTGTGTGCTTAGCCGCTCAGTCATGTCTGACTTTTTGCAAGTGGTTGGAAATGGGTTGCCATTTCCTCCTCCAGGGAATCTTCCCAACCCAGGGAGCAAACCCACATCTCCTTTGTCTCCTTCATTGCAACTTTTTGCAAATGGTTGGAAATGGGTTGCCATTTCCTCCTCCAGGGAATCTTCCCAACCCAGGGAGCAAACCCACATCTCCTTTGTCTCCTTCATTGCAAGTGGATTCTCTACCTGCTGAGCCATCAGGGAAGCCCGTTGAACCATCTGCATATATTAAAAACTCCTTCAGGCAATGTCATAATTTTTTAACTGACATATACTCTCCATGATCTTTGCAACACCTTCTGGCTCCTTGGAGCCTTCTTCCTAATGCTCTAGGCAGCATGCTTGGACTATAGTTTCCTTCCTCTGCCACACATTTCCTGTGACTGTTATTGCGCCTGGAGCCAAGTGACTGGAGGACAGAGAAGGAGAAAAAAAGGAGTGGAGACTTGCTCACATTCTTCCCATCACTGTTCCTCTGGTCAAGCAGAAGGATTCTTCTCCCTCCCTCAGGACTTTAGCTGCCTGCCCGTCACCACAGCTGCCACCCCTCTCCCCTCCCCACCGCTGCCGCCGCCACACTGTTGCCTATGGGAGAGGCTGAAAAGAAGGAAAACAAGAAACGAAAACCAGGAGATTCCCCCGCCCCCTCTCTCTGACCCTTAGAGGTACCCTTATTTCTTGGATCAGAAACAAGAAATTTCACTTGGAGGATTTCACTTGGAGCTCTTTCTGTCAGCCCCTGGTGCACACTTCTGAGTTTCTGGCTGCCTTTGGGTCCAGGCTGGGCAACACTGGAGGAAAAAAAATGGCAAACTCACTGCTGGCTTAGTGGAACTTTGAATTCTGGTCTCCTTCCCCAATCTGTGTGCTACAATTTATGTTTCAGGGCCCTCAGAGAGCTGGTCCATCCATTCTGTCCAAGATTTATAGTTGCATTGAGTGTGCAACTACTGTGCCCTTCTTATTCCATCTTTTCTGGGAACAGCATCTCATTTTGCTTTTTAAATCATTGGTGTTTTGCTTGGTGAAAAAAAAAAAATCCTCAGAAGTTGAATTTTTAAATTTCATAGACCAGCAATAGCTCTTTATTTTGGCCTGAAAGAATAAGGCAGTCCCCATACTATTTTCTGAATCTACAGTTCAGAAAGACAAATTCTCAAAGGAAGAAATTCACTCTAAGATAGAACTGCAGACTTACTTGGCCTGCATGATACTTCCAGTTGTTTCTCTTGTTTATGTTCTCCGCTTTCACATTAATAAGTGGGGAAAGAGACAGTGTTCCAAGAAGGCTGTAAGAATTCTAAAATTTTCAGCCTAAGCGGTTGGGAAGATGACTGCCCTTCACCCAGATGTGGAGCCTGGAATAGGAAACAGCAGTTTGGGTGGTGGGAGATGGTCTGTTTTGTCGGTAACACATTGACTTGAAGAGTCTGCCAAAATATCCAGGAAATGGAAACCTAGAGTTGAAAAGTTATCATGGAAGATGTGAGGAAGAAAATTATTAAGGCAAGGGAGTAGAGACAGGGACCACGTATTGAGGTGTGCTTAAACTTCCTGCTGCCAAGGATCCTCCTCCCCCAGTTCAGTCCTTAGTCTGAAGAGCTGCTCAAGACCCCTCCCGCTACTGTGCCTGCTCACCCTTCTTGAACATCTCTCTACTCCCCAGAGCCTGGTGAACCTCCTACGCCCTTTCCCTTTCAGGACATCAACTGATCCTTTACCTGGAGTTTAATCAAAGTTTTAGAGGGGGTATTTGGTCACCATGGCAGAACCACTGGGGGAGATTTTTTAGGATTTTTCTGATTCTGGCTCCTGATGGAGACGAATAGTCTGGGGGTAAGTTACAACGTTCTGTAGCCTGCTTGACCTTTGTCAAGAATTTGCCCCTTAACTTGAGCTAATCAGTACAATTAGCTTTAGACAGTGAAATAGCAAGGCTTTTCAAGCACATTCCCACTGCCAACTTGTATCTACAAATGCCATCAGATTTTATTGTAAAAACCATTGTATCAGGCATGGTATGCTAGGTTTTGCTGCCTTAATAAACAAATCCAAATCTCAGTGGCTTAACACCACAAAAAATGCTACACATCCAATAAGAGGCAGTGAGTGCTCTGCTCATCAGAGACTTCTGGAACCTATGCTAACCAAGGCGACATCTGAACCGTAGCTTCCACAATCACGGCACCAGCGGGAAGGGAAAATGATGGGTTCACTGAGACTTGAAGCATCTGCTAACTGCCCTCCCTCTCTCTCTCCTTCCTTCCTCTTTCTCTTCCTTCTTTCTTTCATTTTAAAGAATAGTTATATTCTGTTGGCCAAAGCAAGTCACACAGCCACATTTAAGTTCAAGGGGACAGTGAAATGAAATCCTCTTTTGCTGCTAAGGGGGAAATAGTCAGCCTTCATAATGACTGCCTAAACCGTGTCCTCAAGAGTTATCTCCTCTTTAGAGTTGATAACTTTAGACTCTATTAAGGCACTTTCCCCAGGTCACACAGTTGATAAGTTAGCAGAGCACGGATGCAGACACACACTTGTTCAGCTCAGATGCCCCCTCTTCAGAAGCCATTGTACAGAAGATGGTTCTGATTAGCTTCCAGGGAGCTTCAGATGCTGATAAGTAAAAAGCTTGACCCCCAAATTCACAAAATTAATTTTGTGAAAAAGTTTCTTTTATTTCTTCTTTTGAAACAAGCTGTTATTTTTTTTTAAGAATGAGAGAACAAAAGAAAGAAAGAGAAAAAATAAAGAGATTAAAAAGAGAAGAGAAAACAACAACCAGATCTTTTGCCCACCCTTGCTCTGCACTACTATATTATTGTATGTCAGAGTGATTTGGTTTCTTTCCCACTGTGTGCTATTTTCCATTTAGAAGACTGGGTCAGGAGTTTGTATATTAATCTACATGCTTGTTCTTGCTTATGTTTGTTCTCTGCTTGATCCCGTACCCTTCATTCATCCTTGGAATGTTCCCGTGACAATGGAAGAACAGCAACGCAGCTAGCCAGACAAAGGGAACAGACCATGGACACAGCCCACCTTCTCTCAAAATTCTAAGAGAGAAAGTAAGGACTTCCCTGGAAGTCCAGCAGTTAATCCGTCTTCCAGTGCAAGGGGTATCGGTTCAATCCCTGGTCAGAGAGCTAAGATCCCACATGCCTCAGGGCCAAGAACACAAAACTTAAAACAGAAGCAGTATTGTAACAAATTCAATAAAGACTTTGGAAATGCTCCACATTAAAAAACAAACAAAAAAACACAGCAAAAATATCCTAAAAAAAATAAGAGGGAAGGTAAAGGCCATGGACATGCTCTCTACCCATCTCCCTACTTGAGAGGTCAGCCATGTTTAGTCCCACTCTATGGATGAGGAAAATGAGGCTCAGAGAAGTTAAGCCAGTGTTCAAGGTCACACGTCTAGAACCAGATATAAACCAGCTGGTACCATTTTCCTGAATCATAGCTTCAGATCACCCCACTCTGCAGCCTCCCGCCTACCCTCCTACCCGTGGTGCATCTGTCCTTAAATATATCATACCAGCTGATGCAGGTGGCACTCTCCCTTGTCTAAAGACTTCCGCCTTCACAGGCTTGCTCTCTGATGGGCACAAGAGTAGGTACAGTCCTTTCCCAGGGAGACGTAGAGATGAGGCAGCAACCCCACTGCTCAGACTGCTGGCCCTGGAGGTGATAGTCCTGCCAACACTTTAGAAGAAACGTTTCTCGGGTCTCAGGACTCTTCCTGGACAAACTCGAGATCCATAGATGAGTTCTGGAGAGACGCATGAGTAGTAGAAGCTTGTGTCCATACCTCAGGACCAGCCCATGAGGAAGACCCAGCAGTGTTTTTGTTTTAACTCCAAAGAAGGAAAAATGCCACTTGATTAGATTAAATGTGCTTTGAGTAGGGCCCAAAGTCCTCAACTTTAAAGTGCAGGCGATCTGCCACTCAAGGTATTTTTAGTGGCTTTGGTAGCTGTTTCTGACAGCATGAGACCCATGCATGGGCTTGGGAGGGGCAAGACAGTGGAGGGGCTTCCTGAAAGAGCTCGAGTCCTGGCCTCCGGGGTAGTTATTCTTGGTCTTGACCAGACACATACATACTTGCAGAATGACTGTTTGCCACTCACTTACCTGCATCAGAGGAAGCGCTCTCTTCCACCTCCAGAACTCTGTGATTTGAAATAGGGAAAGGGGACCTTAGGGAGAAGCCAGCCATGGATCCTTTGGCCTGTGGACCAACAGCTGCTTCAAGGGGAACACTGGAGCCATTCCAAGGCTCACACAACCAGCAGGCCTTCCATCTCAGCAGCTGTGTCAGTGAGCCTTGAAGACTCAAGACCCAGGCTGTGGGGCGTTTTCTACTGAAGCCATAACTTGGCACTAGAGTTGTGTGGCAATTCTCTACATTATAGGAAAGAAAGAAGCCCTTTCAAATGCAGCCTGAAATTTTTTAAAAAGATGTCACATGTCTCTGTGTGTGCCATCTTTTCCCAGATGGATCCAAAATGAGCCACAGAATTTCCCTATTGCAGAGTTTCTGAGAGAATCGCAGGTTGGAGGTTTGGGAGGGGCTTAGTATGAGTCTTTTATTCCAACAGGCATAAATATGTTCTCCCTATTTTCTCAATGAGGGGACTGCAGGTCCGAGGTTGGTGATTTCCACATTGACATGGCCAGCAATACTCCATGGTATGGGAGTTGGGAGCTACCTGCATTTTTTTGCTATGCTAAACTGCTTCTCACAAGGAGAAGATCCCACCATCATGCAGATAGTATGAAACAAACCAGTAAAAGAGGAACGCCAACGTCTTGGCAGCAAAGACTGACAAGATGTCACAATCAGCGTGCAGTAGGTCTTTATGTATTGACACCAGGGGCAGGACGAAGGTGACGGGCAAAGTAGAACAATGAACCTGTAGACCGTTTGACTTTGTGATCGGTAATGCCTGGGTTTGTGTACAAGGTGTATCTGGCCAGTGTTGAATTGAACACGCGGTATCTCTGAGACTTTGTGAAAATCAATTTGTTCAACAAAAAGCCAGTTTGATAAAAGAGGGAAACTTGCCAATGAGGCTAAGGTGACAGCGATTTCAGGCACCGTGTAAGCTGATTAGCCTCAAACAGCGACACTGCTCCGTATGCTGAGACCTCTGACCCCGTGGCCGCCTTGGAGACGCGCGGTGCCGGTCACGAGGGCAGCATGGGCAGTGAGTGAAGGCCAAGACCTTATTAGGAGAGTCTCCCAGGAAGCAGGGAAGGCAAACACAGGGCATTCCTTTAGAGTGATGGATTTATTTTGCATCTATTTTTGCTTTACAAAAAAGTCATGGAATGATGTTTTATAGTACCTTTTTTTCCTTTTTTAATTAACTGAAGGGATTTTTTTTTCCCTCTCCCTTTGGGTGAACACAGATCTGGTCAGGTCAGCCCCTGCTTAAACTCCCTCAGAGGCTTTGAAGATAACCCAGCTCACAGAAAAGGCCATAAGCATCACTCACTTTTTAAAAAACACATATTTATTTTTTATTAGAGGATAATTGCTTTACCAATTGTGTTGGTTTCTGCCACACATCAGCCATAAGTATACAGCCATAGGTATACATATGTCCCCTCCTTCTTGAACCTCCCTCCCTCCTCCCACCCAATCCCACGTCTCTAGGTTGTCACAGAGCCCCAGTTTGAGTTCCCTGAGGCACACAGCAAATTCCCATTGGTCATCTATTTTACACATGGTAAGCATCACTGACGTTTAACTGATTTACCCATGATGGCTTTCCCTGTCGATTATGGGATGATACATTTTGGTATTGGTTGATGAAGAGCCACTATTTTGAGCTGCCCCCACTTCCCCTCTGGGATCCCTTATCCAGCATCTAAGGCAGCGGGGGGCCCTAAACCCCTGCTCCAGGCTGCAGCTTATGTCTGTTCTGATGGGACGTGCCTGTGCCTTTGTGGTGGTCAGAGGCCCATTAACCCTGCCTGGAAGGCTCACACAGCCAAACCCGCCCACTGACCACTTCCCTGCTCTCTCTCCCTTTGGATGACCTGGCTACACTGCCCTTCTTTATGATCCCCAGGTGGGCCATGTTTCCCTCGGGGGTCTTTGCAAGTATGTTTCCTTCTGTCTAGGACGATCTTTCCCACCCTGTCCTCTTCTGACTTCAGTTAACGCTTCTCCTCCTTCCTTCAGTCATTCCTAGTTGGCTTTCATAAATACAGGTTGGATGGATGAATGAGACAATGACCAATCACGTGTGAGAGGAGCATACATTTGCGTATGGACTTCTTCCATCGCCATCAATTGTCTCTGTCCGGTTAATCATCGCCAGAAGGAGAAAGGGAGCCTGTGCTGTCCACCCTCCACCTTGTTCAGTGTTGCTACTCCTGGAGAGAAGCTGCTTCAGCCTGAGTGATGCTCCTTAGCTGTAAGTATTACCGCTTTCAAAGAGGAAAAGAGGAATAATTGGAATATTTGGGATTCCAGAAGTTGTCTTGTACCAGGTTAACTCTTCAGGCTTCCTATCTCCTCTTTCTGGCCATGAGGCAAGAGAGGAAAGGGGAATTAGACAAATTGAACACAGCCTGAAGACTCCCCAACACTTCATCGGAAACCCACGTTCCACTGAGAAGTCCTTTTGCTCCTGTCCTCTGAGCTTGAGGCTGCAGCTCTTCTCGTGAGGTCGTAGACCACAGGTCACGTTCCAGCCCCAGGCAGGCCCTCAGGAGAAACTCGATTTTTAGGTCTTTGTCCCAGATGCCCTAGAGGAGGAAGAGAAAGAAGTAAGTTAAGGAGGCAAGCAGCGGAGAGAAGGCTTCTTAACACTCACCCAAGGTACTTAGAAGCAGCTTAAAACCACATGTTTACCCGTTCGCAAGGGGCTCTGTTGTGTCGCATTGTCGTATTTAAATCATGCTTTCCTTATTTCCTTATTATTCACTGGGCACAAACTTGCCTTGACTTTCAGTCTACAAAAGTTTACAACCAAGAAAATGAAAAGGACAGTTTTGCAAGTCTTGTGATGGATCCTCAAAGTACCTCGCTGGAGCCTGAAATTAGGGGTTTGACTGCGAGTCTGCTTCCCTTCCACCTCCAAATGTTAACAAAGTAGGGATAATGGAGGGCTTTTCTTCCCTGCTGGGACACAACCCCCTGAAATGCCATTAAGATGAAAACACTAGTGTTTGTCAAGAGTAGAGAGCAGTATTTTTTCAAAGCGTAATTTTTGGTACACTAGCCCCAAGAAATATTCTGCTAGTAAAAGGATTCCTGGTCAAGTGCTTGTGAGTGAAGTGCAGAAGCTGTGTTACTCATATGTTCCCCCACAAAGGTCTGCTTGTCCCAAGGTGCCTTCCTGCAGTCAGTTCATACTTGGCTCTTACTGCAGTCCCATATGCCCTGAAATCCCAGGAAGCCGCTCCCATCAGTACACCATTGGTCCTCCAACATTTGGGAGCCTTCACTGGTACTGACACTCTGGTCCAGGCTAAGGACCCCCAGAAAGAATGGAAGAATGCTGGGCATGTGTCACTAGGCAGACAACAGACTCAATAAAGTAAGGTGGTTGGCCGTCTTGTGCAGGATGACCAGCAACTTGGACAAGGGAGTGAAGGGGGCATTAAAAATCCATGATTATACCAAGCTTCCCTGGTGGCTCAGACAGGAAAGAATCTGCCTGCAATGCAGGAGATCTGAGTTTGATCCCTGGGTCAGAAAGATTCCCCTGGAGAAGACAATGGCTCCACACTCCAGTATTCTCGCCTGGGAAATACCATGGGCAGAGTGTCCTGGCGTTCTACAGTCCATGGGGTCACCAAGAGTTGGACATGAATGAGCGATAAACACTATACTGGGCAGAAGGTGGAAACTAGGGCTGCCTTGTGCACACGGAGCTGACAGAGGGGTTGAATTTTGTTTCTTATTCTAGGAGCCACTTCTAAGGCCAGTGGGCAGTAGTCACAGGGAAAAGGTTTCAGTTAACAATGAAAAGAGGCTTTGTAACAGAAAGCCTCCAACAACAGTATGGGCTATTTTATGAGTAGTGAGTACCTCGTTCTGCAGCTATGCACGAGGGTATTCGACAGCTCCCCTCCAAGATGCTGTGTTTAGAAGACACTGACATACCAGGGAGATGCCAGGGCTGTGGGGTAGTCTTTGATTGGGTTCTAAGGCGCCCATTCTACTTTGCCCTCTCTGCTGCTGAGAGTTAGTTGTTTATCTCATACGTACGTTTGGTAAGTTGCTTTAGTCATGTCCAATTCTTTGTGACCCTATGGACCATAGCTTGCCAGTCTCCTCTGTCCATGGGGTTCACCAGGCAAGAATACTGGAGTGGGCTGCCATGCCTTCCTCCAGGGGATCTTCCTGACCAGAGATCTTACCCGTGTTTTCTACATTTCCTGCAATGGCAGACAGGTTCTTTACCACTAGCGCCACTTGGGAAGTCTGTTTATCTCATACATGAGGACAAAATCCTGCCAATTTGATTCATGCAGGTGTATACACACACACACACACACACACACACACAACATGGATAAAGTAGAAATGCAACAGGACTGAAAGATAGAAAACTTGCTGGTTTTATATAGTTAATTAACATTCTCTTCTGATATACATAATGTAAATATCTCTGTTTAAAATGAGACTGGATTTCACAGTATAGTCTTGACTTTAAGAGAACACTCTGGGACATAAGCAGAATATGCTCACAACTCTTTGAACAAGTTTGAAGTGGTTCAGAATCAGTTCTGGAAAGCCAGCCTAGGTCACTTGGATCAAGTTAGGTCAATAATAATTGCTCTCTGGTTATGTAAGCTGTTCACATCAAGGGAAGAAGGGTGGGAATAGAAGGGAATTCTTTGTACTATTTTTGCAACTTGTCTGTATGTCTAAAATTAGTTTTAAAAAACCCCATATCCTTGGCTCCTAAGCCCTGCTCATACTGTGCTCTGCCTGATGAACTTCCCCTATCCTGTAGACTTAGCTCAGGCAGAACATTCCAGATTTCCGATCCCCTCCCATGAGTTCTACAGATGTCCCAATTATACCCACCACCGACCAGTATGATTTTTTGTTTTGTACCTTTCTTGCCTGACTCAGAGCTTCTCTGGACTGAAATGTTTTCTTCATTTCATCTTTCCCTCTCAGTACCAAGACCCTACTGAGCACTCTGTATATCTCTTCAATGAGTTAACTAATCAATCCAATTTGAACAAGTTTTATTAGTTTTCCTCTTTTTTAAAAAAACTGTGGTAAAATATACATGACATAAAACTGACCATTTTCCCCATTTTAAGTGTCCAGTGCATTGGCATTCAGTATATCCCAATGTTCCATAATTTTTCTTACATTTTAAATGGTTTAAACTAATCAGAGCTGTTAGAGCCATTTAATCTGGACCCTAGGGACTCATGGGGCTTCCCTGGTGACTCAAACAGGAGAGAATCTGCCTGCAATGCTGAAGACCCGGTGCAGTCTCTGGGTCAGGAAGATCCCCTGGAGGAGGAAATGGCAACCCACTGCAGTATTCCTGCCTGGAGAGTTCTGTGGACCGAGGAGCCTGGTGGGCGACAGTCCAGGGAGTCAGAAAGAGTCGGACACAACTGAGGGACTAATACTTTGACTTTCAAGGGACTCATGACACTCGGAATTAATTTAGTCCCACTTGCACCAGGAGCCACCTGGTCCAATCAAAATCTGTTTGACCGAAGTGGAATTATTTCACCCCATTTGGACCAAGTTGAATCAAGGAGAACGGGTTCCGCCCAGGCTCCAGGCCAGAGCCTTTTCTTTGTCCTAATCTCCTGGGTTGTCACTCTCCTTTGATCCTGCTTTTCCTCTGGGGGCTACCCGTCCTGCTGCTCTCCTAACTGCTCCCGCATGCCACACCCGTCCCTGTTGGCCCTGGCTCCGGGGCAGGGAGCTCGCATGCTGCTGCCACCTTCATTGTCCCACCCGCGCACCTGCGCTCTCAAAACAACTCCTGCTTAGCAGGCAGGCACAAACAAATAGGCTGGCTCATTTAGTGAGACGACCAGTATCTGGACAATCTCTTCAAATATTTAAGGTCACCTCCACCTCCTCCTGGTAGAGGTGGGACATTTTCTCCCAGTCACTCTTTCCTGCCTCACTAGCTCTAAAGGCCTCCATTTGAATTTCAGGAGTGTAGCACCGCGTTAGGAACCCAAGAAACTGGGCTCTAGCCGTTTTCCTGCCACTAGCTCTCTAGGTACCTTTGGTCATGCCCTCTTTGGGATGATATTTGCCAATGAGTAAAAAGAAGGGCTCAGATATATGAATCAAAGTTTGATTTTTGTTATTATTGCTTCGCAGCAGGATTTTTTTTTTTTTTTCCTGTGTTGTGTATGTAGGGTTTGTGTGTGTGTGTGGCGGGGGATGGGGAAACTTTTCTGGGGAAACCAGAAAAGTACCAGATGTCTCTGGCCGTCGCAAGCGTGTTTTCTCGCTCCCTCAAGCTGCCCAATCCTAGTTAGAATTCGGAGGGCTCCTGTCCGTTGTCCCTTGCCTTCAGAAGCAGCCAGTGAGACTTTTCTTGTGTGTGAGTGCGCACGTGTGACTACATGTGCCCTTTAGACTAGGGGTCCCCTTTCCTGTCTTAGAGCCACTGCTCTCTCTCCTGTTTTCAGCAAGTTTCCTTGCTGGATCCCTCCTTCAGCCTCAGCCTCACCCTGTTGCAGCCAGAATGGCTGTTCCTAAACGCAAAGATGCCCGCATCCCTCCTGTGCCTCGGCCCTTCAGGGGCTCTCACAAACCTCTGGATAAGTAAGATTGGCTCGAAGTTCGAAGCCTCCCACCATCTGTCTCTAGCTTACTCACCTCCTGGTCTCACCCCTTTTCCCTCTTACTTGGCCAGCCCGGGCCACTCTTCCTTCCACTCTCGCCACGCTCCTCGCTGTTTCTTCGGTCTAGACTGTCCTCCTAGGGAATGATGTTCTCTGGGTACACAGGGATCAGTGGCACTCGTAAGGGGCCCCTCTGGGACGTGCCGCTGGGTTGAGGGCCGGTGCTTCCCGAGGCGGCCGCCAGGGGGCGGCAGGAGCGGCTCCAGATGACAGCAGGAGGCCGTAAGTGGGGGAGGGAGGGAAGGACGGAGGGAGCGCGGATCCCGGCTCTCCTGATCGCAAACTCGGAGCCAGAGCTCTCCGCGCGCGCCCCAGCCGCTGGCCGCCCGCGCAGCCGGACGCGGAACCCCGGCGCAGCGGGAGCCTTGCAGGACGGGCGCGGGGCGGCGGCGGCGGCCGTCCATGCGGCGGGCTCGGGGCTGCCCGGCGCCGGGAACCACGCGGGGGCCAGGCAAGGCTGCCACTGGCCGCACCGGGACTCGGACCGCCAGGTGAGCAGAGCCGCCCGCGTCGCACGCCCCCTACCGCCCTGCCCCGGGGGCCCGGATCCGGCCCGGCCGCTGCCCGCCTCTCGGTCCCGCTCTGGACGGCCAGGAGGGCTGGCGCGGGCGGCGGGCGCAGTGGGTGTGTCAGGGGCGCCGGGGGGCTGCTCCCGAACCGGGCAGGGGAAGCCAGCGCGCGTCTGGTCCGTCCCGACGGCTGCGCCTCCTTCTCCCCTCTTCGCTTTCTGGGGGATTGGCTCTGTCCCCGCGCCAGCACTCACCCCTCCACCCTCCCACTCGGAAACTCTAGGGACGGTCAACCTTGGTCGGCCCGGAGTTGGGCCCCCAGCTCTCTGGGTCGGGGTAGA
This sequence comes from Capra hircus, assembly GCF_001704415.2. Taxonomy (NCBI): domain Eukaryota; kingdom Metazoa; phylum Chordata; class Mammalia; order Artiodactyla; family Bovidae; genus Capra; species Capra hircus. The sequence continues at coordinate 83,284,925 of NC_030817.1, read as the reverse complement.
TGGGAACCGGTGAGTGCACACCCAGCCCGCGAGCCCTAACCGCAGCCTGGCCAACCTCCTGCCCGGGCGGGAGAGCTGACGGAGCCTCGGTTGGCGCGCGTCGAGCCCCATCCTGGGGCCTCGGCCACACGGTTTTCTAGAAAGCCTCAGATCTGTGTATGTGTCTGAGCTAAACCGCTGCAATCCAGCGCCACTGGGAGCCGGAGTGGATGGGTTGTTTCCGCCAACTCTGGACACTTCCTCGAGTGCAGCCCAAGTACCTGCGGTCTCTGGGCGCGCGTGTAGGATTAGCTTTCACGTAACTAGCCCGCACTGGAGCTTTAGCGATCGCAAAGTTATTGGGGGTTTGTTGTTTCGTTTTTCTTTGAAATGACATCAGTCCTAACGTGGGAAGAAGCTTTCAGGTCGCATCTGGAATGTGTGGGGTCTGGGATCTCCTTGAGCAGTCCCCACTCAGCCTCTCGCCGGGGTGCCTCCAGGACAGCCTGTTGCACGTGCGTGCCTCTTCCGGTCTCCTTTGTGACCCCCATCACGCAGCTCTTTGTCCCTTGGCAGGCAGGCAGCGAATCTGAAGTCCCGGACCTGGGTAGCCACAGCGATCGTGGGATGCCTGTTGGAATTTGGAGTAAGAGAAATAGAGACCCAAGAGAGGGCTAACGAATCATCTTGTCCAACTGTCCTTTCACAGCGAAAGGCACCCAGGCACCTCATAGTGTAAATGTTAAAATCTTAAAATTTGTATAACCTGCCCATGTCTTCTACTTCATTGATAAAAGTGATGAAGTGATTGAGCTTAAAAGGATTTCATTGGGCCTCAAAATACAAAGAAGAAAACATTTTTAACAGGTGATTTAAATACAGCGCTACTCAATTCCTATTGATTTCTGTTAGCACCATGGTTGAATTACTTGGAAAACAAAATCTAGCCCTGAAATTAATGTAAGGAAGCAGATGGGAGTCCTGGGACTTTCCTATAAACTTCTGTAGGGTTGGAACAGGGATTTCCCAGAGGTCCCGGAAGTGAGTTTGGGTGACCAGAATACTGGAGCCCTCACTGAACAAGCAGCTGGTGTGGCCTCTTGTGGGCAGAGTTAGTCAGCTGAACCTGTGTGATCTCCATGCCCAGTACCCAGCAGGGTGCCAGCTTGGTCTTATCTTCATTTCAGTCTCCCATGAAGAAGTGGTTCCAGTTCATTGCTAAGAAAAAATAAAATACAGATAAAGTTTGGGAATAAGATCAGGATTGGATATTTTGATTTGAAGGGCTGTTGTTTTTGACCCAGAAGTGCTTATTGTGATTGTAATCACATTACCCTAAAGAGTGCCTAGATATTGATTGCCCATCCTCCCACATTTCTCTCCATGGTACCACCTTTTTCCAAGTTGGCTGTGAGTCTCTATTTTTGAGAGCACAAAACTCCCCATCCCATCCCCCTCATTTGTAGCTAATTCATTACCAAGTCCCTTCCACATTCTTTTGTGATATCCCAGGAAATTATTTTCCTGTCTCTGTTCCCTCTGCCTTCTTCATAAACTACGTCCACACTGCAGTAATAGTCTCTCCTCTTGACTCCCGGCCACGAGTCCCTTTCTTCATTTTAATCCATCATCTTTCATGCTGACAGATTAATATTCCTCAAATTCTGATTTTGCCACATCACTCCTTTCAAGAAATCACAATGGCTTCCCAGTATTTACTTCTCTTTAAATCTTCTCCAGCCAATATTTTTGGGCATCTGCTGTGTGCCAAGGACTGTTACTATGTGCTGGGGCTTAAATTAATAACAAGACAATATCCTTGCCCTTGAATTGTTAACAGGCTAACAGATAATATGCAGCCACCCAAGAGAGAAAGAGATGTGGAGAACCACAAACCAAAGCTAATCATTAGGGTGTGCAAGACATAAAGGAGACACAGATGAGGGAGAAGCATTTTCCTGTATGAGAAGAGCTGGGGAAATTTCACCTGGGCTTTGAAACATGGGGAGCAGTTCAAGGAGATGGGAAAGACTGAAAGGAGGGAAAGCATGCTGGGCAGAGGGAAGAGCTTGAGCAAAGATCCAGAGGTGTAAAAGCACTGGTGTGGACGTGGGGGTATCATGGCCGTTCTTCGTCTAGGGGTTTCACAGTGTTAGTCACTCAGTCGCGTCCAGCTCTTTGCAGCCACATAGGCTGTATCCTCTGTTCACGGAATTCTCCAGGCAAGAATACCTGGGTAGGTAGTCATTCCCTTCTCCAGGGGATCTTCCCGACCCAGGGACTCGTGCCTTATTTTGAGTCTACAGTTTTGATCCAAGAGCAGCTCAACTCTTTCCCACCTGAAGTCCTTCATTCCATTTACCTGGTATTTTTACTGTGGTCTTATATGCCTCCTAATCCTAGCTCAGAAATTCAGATTTCCTCTCTGCTGGGCTAAATTTCTCCAGGAAGTGGATCCCAGCCCATCTTAGGTGTTCCTTTACACTCTTTGCACTGACTCTGTATTCAGCCTAGACATGTTCTAATGGGCATGCCTCATCTCCTCAGCCACTTCGAAGTTTCTCCAGAGCAGCTCCTGCTCTGAGGACCTCTCCCAGGCTGTGGGACACAGTCCCAGCACACTGCCAGCACCAGCGAACTTGAGAATGTGACTCGCTATGACCTTCCATCCTACTTTTCCCTCCTCTCTTCTTCTCTCCACTTTCCCCACCTTTGATCTTTCTTTTTGTGTGTCTGCAGAGTTGTGATATTTATTTACATATATGTTTATTAACTGGCTTCTCTTTGAAGATAATGGATGAAACGTGTGGGGCTGGTATCTAACGTACGGGGCAGATTGGCACTGGGACAGGACCTGCAGTGTGAGGCTGCGCCTTTACGTTGCATTGCTGACGCTTGGGTTGTTTCAGGATCACCCCTCTTCACCCCCCTCTGCCGGACCTGTGCGACTGATGCTGGCCTACTTCTCATCTTTGGGTCTGATTTGCCTTCTCTTCTTTCCCCACCCTGTCAAAACTGACTTCTCCAGTTTCTGGAGCCTTGCTGGCCTGATGAACTCATTCAGGTCAAGTTTAATGAGCCTGTGTGTCCTGGGCCTGATGCTTTCATCCTCCCAGCAACCTGTGACACCAACAGTATCATCCACACTTGAGGAAACTCCGCTTCCTTTCCTGAGGTCAACCACTCAGGTTTTGAATCTAAGTCTTAGAACCTAGCTTTCTCAGTCTGGTGCTCTTCCTGCTATATCACTGTTCCCTGAAAAGACTGTTTTCAGAACACCTAAATCAGAATTAAGATCTGGTGGGAAAAACTCAGATTCCAGAATGGTGGCAGAGCCTGGGATGGGCATTGTAAAGGTGGCCTTAGGTAGTTCTGCACACTCAGGTTTGAGGATCACTGCCCTAGGCTGCCTTTACAAAGGATGTTCTAATGACAGGTGGTGGGCGAATAAGCCTCAGGATCCCACATAGCACGGTCCTTTTTAACAGGCCTTGACCTTGACTTTAAGGAGTGAGCCCTAGAACTGAGCCCTCTTTTGGTCAAAGGGGTCTTCAGTTCAGTCCTGAAAGCATGCTCCCTACCCGTCCCCATAAAGGCAGGTGAGCCTGCTGCTGCTGCTGCTAAGTCACCTCAGTTGTGTCCAACTGTGTGTGACCCCATGGACTGCAGCCTACCAGGCTCCTCCATCCATGGGATTTCCCAAGCAAGAGTACTAGAGTGGGTTGCCATTGCCTTCTCCACAGCTGAGCCTAGCCCCCATCAAGATGGCTCACTCTGACTTTATTTCTGGGCCAGAGCAAGTGCCGAGGGAAAAGGACCAAAGTGAACTGGTTTGCAGCCCCAAGTTGCCTGGAATCACAGTGGACTGGGACTCCCCAGATAGAGCCGAGCATGCTGGCCAGTCACTCCCTCCCTCTCTCTGGGCATGGTGAGTCAAACCTCCTCTGTACCCGAGTGGAGTCTGGTCACTGACCCCTTTCCTTCATTCTACAGGCCTTCGTTTTGTGCCCTCAGCCCTCCAGTCGTTTCCCTGTCGGTAACGATGGATGGCCACAGCCCAGAGGGTGCGTGTGGGGCCCGGGGCACAGGCACACAGGGCGTTCAGCAGAAGTCCAGCCCCTCGTGGGTGCCCAGTGTCGCTTCTCATCCTGTTTAACTGCTCTGAAACTGTCAGTGCTTGGCAGGCAGTTGGTGCTCAGAAAGAATCTGCCTGTCAACACAGGAAATGCCAGAGACTCGGGTTCGGTTCCTGGGTTGGGAATAGCCCCTGGGGAAGAAAATGGCAACCCACTCCAGTATTCTCACCTGGGAAAATCCCATGGACAGAGGAGCCTGGCCAGCTATAGTCCATGGGGTCACAAAGAGTTGTATACGACTGAGCATGCAGGACAGGACGTATGTGCACTAGAAAAAGTATGTAGTCTCAGACCCCTCAGGTCCAGGGGGTTTGTGTTTAAAGGGCTGAATATCACAACTTTATATTCAAATCCAGGAAATGAACATGCCCAGCTGTGCAGTAATAATAATGATGATGGTGATGGAGATGATAAGGAATTAATTATCCATTCAGCATCCCCTCCCCTCTCCAGTTCCCTCCTCCCACTTTCCCTTTGGTTTCCTCTAAGAGGAAAGTAGGCAGCAGTTTTCTTTATTGCTGGTTACTTGTCCTGAGAAAATGGTCTCTTTCTGCTTATCTTTCTTTCTTTTTCCCTTATCTTTCCCTGAACATTGGAGAAGGAAATGGCTACCCACTCCAGTATTCTTGTCTGGAGAATCTCATGGACAGAGGAGCCTGGCGGGCTATAGTCCATGGGGTCAGAAAGAGTCAGACATGACTGAGCAACTAACGCTTCCCTGAACATACTGTGCTCTCTGTCTTCTCCTATGAGCCTTGCTTAAGCGGATCACTGAACGGTACCCTGGCAGCTTCCCACCTTAGCCCCTCTACTCTCGGGCGTGGTCCAGAAACCCGGCTTACAAGGCCGTTGTCCCAGAAGGGTGGCACCGAGCAGCCCACGACCTGGGCTGGGCAATCCTCCCAGCCAGCTGGCCGACTGCCCGAGGGCTGGCCAGCAGCGAGGACCCAAGTAATGAGTGATTAATGGGTGCCCCATCTAATCTCCTGCCAGGGGAAATGAAGGGCCAGTCGTGGGCTGGGGCTCGTCATGACCTGCTCCAGGTGGGCTTGGAATGCACCCAGCTCAGGATGGGGATTAAGGCTTGAAAGATGAGAGGAAATGAGATGTTAACCCTTTACGCTGTGGCCCTCTGAGCCCCAGCAGGGAAATCTCAGGGGAATTATCTGTAGGCATCTGATGAAAGGGGAGCCTGGCCTTTGATTTACGGCAGGGATGTGGCCACATGACTCTGGTGGGAGGGGGGCAGGGTGTGACAAGCGACGGCTTTGACTTAACCGTTTTTCTCGGAGGCTCAGATTAATTTCTTATGAAAATGGAGTATGTGGACTGCAGGGAGGCTGCTCTACCTGCTTCCTTCTCAGAAACCTTTCAATCATATCACCACGTTACAAATTTGTAGTTGCCAAGCAGACCTTTCCTTCTGTAATGCAGTGTCCCTGATCTCCTGTTGTTTTGAGGAGGATGGAGGAGAGAGTCTGGTCATTGGCGGTGGGTCCACCTCCTTCCTCAGGTCAGAAAGCAGCGCTGGTGGGAACCAGCTCCCCAGGTTCCTTGGCTCTGCCATGCTGGGGAGCCCTGAACCTTAACCTCTTGTGCTGTGGTTTTCCTGTCTGTAAAATGGGCCTAATAATAATGCATAGGATGGGCAAGATTCATGAGGATGTAGAGAGCTTTCAGCAGTCTTAGGCATGCGGACCTGCCATGTGAGGATTGTGCTGCGCTCAGTCGCTCAGTCGTGTCCGACTCTGAGACCCCAGGGATTGTAGCCCGCCAGGCTCCTCTGTCCGTGGGGATTCTCCAGGCAGGAATACTGGAATGGTCTGCCATGCCTTCCTCCAGGGGATCTTCCCAACCCAGGGATGGAACCCAGGTCTCCCGCATTGCAGGCGGATTCTTTCCTGTCTGAGCCACCAGGGAAGTCCATGCATGGGTGAGATTCATGAGAATGTAGAAAGCTTACAGCAGTCTCAGGCACGTGGACGTGCCATGTGAAGGTTACCCATCACTTTTTTCTCCGCTTTCTGGGAAGGATGTAAGCAGCTTCTCTTCCACACCTCTCAGATTCGCTTAGGGTGATGGATCTCACTTGTTTGACCTCTGACCCTCACATGCCTTGAATTCTGGCCCCCCCTCCCTTTGCCGCTGGCTCCCTGGCCTCCAGCTGCCCTTTTCATTCTACTCCCTGCCCCCGCCCCACCGCCATGCTCAGCGGCCAGAGCTGCTGGACCGGGTAGTGACTCCTGCCTGATCCTCTGGTGGCACGGCCCTTCCACACCAGCACTGCCCACTGCCAGCCTTGCTGTTCACATATAGCCCAGAGAAAACTGGCTGAGAGTAAAGACAGCAGCTGCCTTGAAAGCAAAACTGGGACCCGTGGAGACAGTCTAATCTGGGTGCAAGTCACAGCTCTGCCCATTTTCTGGTTTCTCTGAGCTCCTGTCGCCTCACCCGTGATTGATGCTAAGAATAACAATGCTTATCTAATGGTTGAGAGGGTCCAACCCAGCAGTGGACATGAAGCCTTTGGCGGGGAAGAATTTATTGCTGGTTATATTGGGTTGGCAAAAAGTCAGACACGACTTAACTACTAAACAACAACAATACTGGGTTGGCCAAAAAGTTTGTTTGGCTTTTTCCATAGCATCTTACAGGAAAACCCAACGAACTTTTTGGCCAACCCAATAGGTGAGCCTTGAGGGTGGAGCTGTGTCTTCAAGTTTTGAAGTCTTATTACAGAGTATACACTGGCATCCTCGCCTCTAGCTCCATTTAGTGTCTTCTCCAGAATGGATTGGTGATGTTTTAGTCAAGGCCCAGGGTTTTATTCTGCTTGAAGTTTAAAGGAGCTTCTGGCCAGTGAAGGGAGAAGTAACTGCTGTTTATGGATCTCCATGTCAGGGATTTACCTGCGTGCACTTATTTAATCCTCTCCACAATCCACATGAGCTAAATGTTATTCTTGTTGTTCAATAGCCTAGCAAACTGAGGCTCCGAGAGATTAAGGAAATTACAGGGGCTCATGCAACAAATGGACGTCAGAATGATATTTGAATTCCAGCTCATCTGACTCCAGACTATGTGCTCTGGGGAGCACTAATGGGCCAGGTAGAACCTCACTGTAATTACAACCTGCTGAGAAATGTGAGTATAGCCACTTGAAAGCCTAATTGTAACCCACTTGAAAATTTTAAACATTGAGATAGAGTTCCCATACTGTAAAATCCACCATTTTAAAGTACACGTTCAGTGGTCTTTAGTTTTCACAGAGTTGTGCCACCATCACCATGATCTAATTCCAGAACATTTTCAGCACCTCTAAAAGAAACTGCATACTCATTAGAAGTCACTTCCCACTCCTTCCTTTCCCAGCCTGTGGAAACCGTGAATCTACCTTCTGTCTCCATGGATTCTGGACATTTTATATAAATGGAATCTTATATTGGGTTGGCCAGAAGGTTTGTTTGGGTTTTCCCGTCCCATCTTATGGGAAAACGTGGAGGAAACTTTTGGCCAACGCAGTCTACTGCGACTGCTTCCTTTCCCTACGAATGTGTTCAGGGTTTGTCCATGCTGAAGCTTGTATCAGTGCTCCATTCCTTTTCACTGCTGTGTAACCCGCTTAAAAAGTAAAAAGTAAGGCGATTTTGCTTAGAGAAGAGGTGGGCTTACAACTGCAGGTGTAGCGCAAAGCGGTGCTCATTTTTTACTGGGGCAGGTGTGAAGGAACCGAGTGGGGAGGCGGAGGCGGGTGGGGGCTTGGCTGGGTTCCCATGTCTGGGAATTGCAGGGATGCCCAGCGTCTCTGCTCCAGGCACTCACGCTGCCCTTGGCTTGTGTCTTTGGCCAAACTTACTGAGATGCACCCCAAAGAAGCCATGGGCGTGCCACGGACCCCTGCCTGGGAGAGGTGGGCTAGAGGGTTCTGGAGCTGTCTTTGCCACAGTCTGCCTAATGTTGGTGCTGTGGAGAGTCTGCTGGGTTACTTTTAACTGCAGGTGGACCCCAGTGCCAAGTGCTGATGATGGCGCTGCTGATTTGCTTTATAAAGATAATTTTGTTTACTTCGGCGGTGCTGGGTGTTCACTGCGGTGGGCTTTCCTCTAGTTGCGGGGGTCGGGGCTCTTTTCCTGCTGTAGTACACGGGCTTCTCACTGCGGTGGCTTCTCTCCTCACAGATCAGGGCTATAGGCTCCTGGGCTTCAATAGTTGCAAATAGTTGTAACACATGAGCTCAGTTTTTGTGGCACGTGGCCCTAGAGTTCATGGGCTTCAGTAGTTGAGGCCCATGGGATTAGTTGCCCCGAAGCATGTGGGATCTTCCCGGACCAGGGATCCAACCCGTGTTTCCTACATTGGCAGGCAGCTTCTTTACCACTGGGGCTCCCCTGGGGGTGTGCTTTTAAGTTACTAGATATAATGCTTTATTTTTTTCTGATAATGTAGGTAAGGTATATTTATTACAGAAAACTTAGGAAATACAGAAAATACACACACAGAAAAAAATCACCCATAATTCCCCAACCAATAATGACCAGGATTTTGAATGTGTATCTTCCTAGCCTCTCTGTCTCTCTCTTTAAACACACACTCAAACACACACACACACACACACACACACACAGAGTTTATAAAATGGGTATTACACTAAACGTATTGTTTTCTTCACTCCTCCTTTCACTTAATAACACGTCATAAACATTTTCCTTTTGTACTAAATATTCAATGTTCTTCCAAACTATAATTTTTTCAATGGTTGCAGTGTACTTTTAAAAATATTAATGGTTGCTTAAACAGAGGACTGAACAGAAGCAGAAGATATTAAGAAGAGGTGGCAAGAATACACAGAAGAACCATACAAAAAAGATCTTTACGACCAAGATAATCACGATGGTCTGATCACTCACCTAGAGCCAGACATCCTGGAATGTGAAGTCAAGTGGGTCTTAGAAAGCATCACTATGAACAAAGCTAGTGGAGGTGATGGAATTCCATTGAGCTATTTCAAATCCTGAAAGATGATGCTGTGAAAGTGCTGCACTCAAGATGCCAGCAAATTTGGAAAACTTGGCAGTGGCCACAGGACTGAAAAAGGTCAGTTTTCATTCCAATCCCAAAGAAAGGCAATGCAAAAGAATGCTCAAACTACCACACAGTTGCACTCATCTCACATGCTAGTAAAGTAATGCTCAAAATTCTCCAAGCCAGGCTTCAGCAATACGTGGACCGTGAACTTCCAGATGTTCAAGCTGGTTTTAGAAAAGGCAAAGGAACCAGAGATCAAATTGCCAACATCTGCTGGATCACTGAAAAGGCTAGAGAGTTCCAGAAAAACATCTATTTCTTCTTTATTGACTATGCCAAAGCCTTTGACTGTGTGGATCACAATAAACTGTGGAAAATTCTGAAAGAGATGGGAATACCAGACCACGTGACCTGCTTCCTGAGATATCTGTATGCAGGTCAGGAAGCAACAGTTAGAAATGGACATGGAACAACAGACTGATTCCAAATAGGAAAAGGAGTACATCAAGGCTGTATATTGTCACCCTGCTTATTTAACTTATATGCAGAGTACATCATGAGAAATGCTGGGCTGAAAGAAACACAAGCTGGACTCGAAGATTGCCGGAAGAAATATCAATAACCTCAGATATGCAGATGACACCACCCTTATGGCAGAAAGTGAAGAGGAACTAAAAAGCCTCTTGATGAAAGTGAAAGAGGAGAGAGAGAAAGTTGGCTTAAAGCTCAACATTCGGAAAACGAAGATCATGGCATCTGGTCCCATCACTTCATGGGAAATAGATGGGGAAACAGGGGAAACAGTGTCAGACTTTATTTTTCTGGGCTCCAAAATCACTGCAGATGGTGATTGCAGCCATGAAATTAAAAGACGCTTACTTCTTGGAAGGAAAGTTATGACCAACCTAGATAGCATATTCAAAAGCAGAGACATTACTTTGCCTACCAAGGTCCATCTAGTCAAACTATGGTTTTTCCTGTGGTCAGGTATGGATGTGAGAGTTGGACTGTGAAGAAAGCTGAGCACTGAAGAATTGATGCTTTTGAACTGTGGTGTTGGAGTAGACTCTTGAGAGTCCCTTGGACTGCAAGGAGATCCAACCAGTCCATTCTGAAGGAGATCAGCCCTGGGTGTTCTTTGGCAGGAATGATGCTAAAGCTGAAGCTCCAGTACTTTGGCCACCTCATGCGAAGAGTTGACTCATTGGAAAAGACTCTGATGCTGGGAGGGATTGGGGGCAGGAGGAGAAGGGGACGACAGAGGATGAGATGACTGGATGGCACCACCAACTTGATGGACATGAGTGAGTGAACTCCGGGAGATGGTGATGGACAGGGAGGCCTGGCGTGCTGCAATTCATGGGGTCGTAAAGAGTTGGACACGACTGAGCGACTGAACTGAACTGACTGACTTAAACAGCCCCCTATTTTGGACATGTTGGTTGTTTTCAGTTTATCAATATTGTTTATAAATAAAATGGCTTCTTTTGTGCATTTTTGTGCATCTGTTAATGCATGGTGTTGCTTCTGGTACAAAAGATATAAATACTCTGAAAGTATTTGTTACATATAATCAAACTGGTCTTCCAGAAAGGCTGTTTAATTCCACAACTGTGTTATTTTTTAACTTGCGTTTTACTGTTCATGTAACTCTGCCAAATATCCCTCCCTTCTCCTCCTCCTCCTTCCTCCTCTCTCCTCTTTGCACCCCCCACCCCCACATATCTGCATAGTCCACTAAATGCTCATATTGTTTTCTCCTTGATCTTTGCCTGTATTTTAATTGAAGCATGCCTTTTTGCACACAGTATGATTTTTATGTTAACATTTCTCTTGACATAGTTGGGGTTCCCATTTTTAAGCCTTATGACCACTCCCGTCATTCTGACCCATCATGGTCTCCTCTCGCCGTTCCCCATCTTCCTTTACGGGTCTAGGTTGTTTGTAGTTTTTTCCTCATCAAAGAATTAGTACTTACCAAGTTTACCCATCCATCTCCCTTCCCCCGTCCCCCTACTTGCTCTGGTCATAGCCGTGCTGTGGTCCACAGTGTGTGTGCCCTTAGTCAGGTCTGTGCTTTGTCTTCATGTCTCATTAAATGGTGTTTTTCCCCCATAGCAGGAAGCTGAATTGGTGTATCACTATGCAGTTACAGAAGAAGGCAATGGCACCCCACTCCAGTACTCTTGCCTGGAAAATCCCATGGACGGAGGAGCCTGGTGGGCTACAGTCCATGAAGTCGCTAAGAGTCGGACACGACTGAATGACGTCACTTTCACTTTTCACTTTCATGCATTGGAGAAGGAAATGGCAATCCACTCCAGTGTTCTTGCCTGGAGAATCCCAGGGACAGGGGAGCCTGGTGGGCTGCCATCTATGGGGTTGCACAGAGTTGGACACGACTGAAGTGACTTAGCAGCAGCAGCAGCAGCAGCAGCAAGCTGAATGTCCAGTGTGCTGTTTTGTTCTGGCCTCATGCTCTGTTTCGGACATTCAGTTCCTGGTCGTGTAATTACTAGGTCCACAGCAGGAGCTGTTCTAATAACATTCATGCCGCTGAGGGGCCCTCCGAGAACAGGCAGCTGGGAGGCCCAGGTGGGAGAACCCAGAAACAGAGCGGGCGCTTGTTTTGGCCTTCCCTCTTCCTTTCCTCACGAGGCCCTGTTCTTTCTTCAGGCTCACGTCGGAGGAACTCAACACCTCACTGCTACCAGGGATATAGGAGGTGCTGCGGGTTGGGACTTCCCGAGTCCACGCAGGGAAATTATGTCAGTGTTCGTTTGGTGTCCACGTGTGAATGGCACCATGTGGCAGCTGGTCTTTTGTGACTGGCCTCTTTCACTAAGCGTAGCGAAGGCCTTCTGGGATTGTTAATACGCTTTGCTGGTTCTGTGTGGGCCTGGCCATGCCTCCATTCACCCGGCTTCCAGTACATTCTGAGCCCCGACCACACACAGTCGTAGCACCCTGTGTTTGTAAATGGTGCAGATTCCAGTCCTGACGTTGTCACTTACTGCCCATGAACAGCTTAACCTCTTCAAACTCCAGCTTCCTCGTCTCTGACACAGACTGATGATCCCCGTGCCTGCCGCCAGAGAGAGGAGGTGGTGTGTGCAGCGTTCATTCACTCATGAAACCAAGGCCTGCGCCGAGGCTGTCAGCTCTGGGGGATCTGTCCACCTTAAGGAGAAAGGAACTGGTGTTCCTGCCTTACAGCTTTGGAGGGGGCAGGTGAGGAGATCCCTGTGACCAGCGTTACTATGCGGGAGGAAGGCGGGGGCCCAGGAGAAAGGCATCAGCGTGACAGAGGTGGGAAGTCACAGGGACTGAAGTGCCGCATGCTCAGGTGGGAAGCTGTGTGGGAGAAGGAAGATGCAGAAGCCTGTTTTATGGGAGGGCTGCATTCTTCTTTTTTTTTAATATATATCCCCTATTTTGGATTTCCTTCTCATTTAGGTCACTCCAGAGCATTGAGTAGAGTTCTCTGTGCTATGCAGTAGGCTCTCATTAGTTGTCAATTTTATATATAGTGTCAACAGTGTATATATGTCAATCCCAACCTCCCAGTTCATCTTCCCCGCCCTCACCTTGGTATCCATATATGTCTTCTCTATGTCTGTCTCTATTTCTGCTTTGCAAGTAGGGTCATCTGTACCATTTTTCTAGATTCCATGTATATGCATTAATATATGGTATTTGTTTTTCTCTTTCTCACTCCTTTTACTCTGTATGGTCGTCTCTGGTTCCATCCACTTCTCTGCAAGTGGCGCGATTTCTTTTCACGGCTGAGGAATATTCCATTGTATATATGCATCGCATCTTCTTTAGCCATTCCTCTGCTGATGGACATTTAGGTTGCTTCCATGTCCTGGCCATTGTGAATAGTGCTGTAGTGAACACTGGATACATGTATCTTTTTGAATTATAGTTTTCTCTGGATATATGCCCAGGAGTGGAATTGCTGGATCATAGGATAGTCCTAGTTTTAGTTTTTTAAGGAACCTCCATGCTGTTCTCCATAGTGGCTGTATCGATTTTTACATTCCCACCAAGAGTGTAAGAGGGTTCCCTTTGCTCCATACCCGGAGGACTACGTTCTTGAAAACCTCACAGAATTCAGATCTCTCATCATTTAGACCACGTTTTTCCTGGAAAATAGATGTACAGAGTGTTCACGGGTGCTTGGTGCATAATTTTGCTTGAACGTGGCTTTTCACAGTGCCTTGTTTATCACCAGTGCTGTGCAGAGGGCTTGCTCATAAACAGCCCACTCGGTATCTCAGGATGGGTGTTTGGCTTCCTCAACAACTGCTGGTGGTGGTTGTTATCATCATCATCTCAGTGTGTTTTCAGTCCAGCACCACTGTTTGACAGCCCATCTAGACCAGAGATCAGCAAGCTTTTTTTGTAAACGGCCAGTTGCAGGCTGTAGAGCCTTTGTTGCAACTAATCAGCTTTGCCTTTTGAGCACAAAAGCAGCCGTAGATGATACATAAATGAATGGGCAGTAAAACCTTAGTTATGGACACTGCAATTTGAATTGCATATAATTTTCGCATCGTAAAGTAGTATCCTTTCGATATTTGTTCAGCCATTTGAAAATGTGACAAGAGCAGGCACTGGGACAGGTTTGGCCCACTGGCCAGAGTTTGCTGACCCCTGGTCTAGATGACTATAATATGTGAACATTGTCTTCAACTGAGTGAATGTTAAAAAAATAAAAAGAATAAATGTTAAAGTAGCCCTGTAGTCAACAAAATCACTCCTAGACATTCCAGTGCTCCTAATAGCATAGCTAAGTTCACAGAGTCTATCAAACGATTGTGGGTATTTATGAGCCTGCGTGATACCAATGTAGCCAAGTTATTCTTATGAATTTTAAAATGTAAATTTTCTTGTTTTGAAAGGTAGGCATCCAACCAGTGTCTTAATAGTTGCATCGCTCCATCTCATGATTCTAATTGCACCCCGTAACATTGTTCATGGTTGTGTACCATGCTGGGGTCTTGCAACCTCTGCCTGCCTCTGGACAGTCTGATGGCCTATGGGGAGGGGTTTGGAACTTGCTTCTGGCTGGAATGGTTGTTGCAGAAGCCAAGAGAAGGCACAATGGAGCCTCAAGGGGTATGTCTGGTGCGTGGCGAATGTGGGATAAACTTTGTTCCTTCTCGTCCCTTTCTTTTCTTCCCCACCCAAAAGTTCTATATATTTGGTCAGCTCCAAAACATGCTGAGCCTCTTTGAAACTGTTACTTTGGTTCTTTCCACATGCAGTAAAGTCACTAACCTTTTTAAATGGAAACAAAAACAAAGGCTGTTAGAAAGCAGTTTCCCCTCCCAGGTCACCAGCTTTCCTTTGCCGGAGATTAAGCAGTGCTGTGCTGAGGCTGCGGCTGGGGCCAGAAGAGGAGCCCCAGGTTTGAGGCAGGCGTCTCCAGCGGGGTGCAGACTCTGCTCTCCAGCCAGGAGGAGGGCGCCTGGCCTGCTGGCTGCTCTGAGGTCTGTAGCTCCTGGGTGTATCTTGGTTTCAGAGATTCCAACGGTAGGAAAGCCAGGATCCTCTCCAGATGGGAGACCACCAGCCCCGAAGGTGACTGTGATGCTGTAGTTCTTGGCTCACGAGTATGCTTTTGCTGTGTGTGTTGGATGGAAGGCCCGTCTTGAGTAGACGTGTGTTTGTGTTGTTCAGGGGCTGATGTGCATAACCACGTGTGCTTTCTGGCCTGGGGTCTGGCAGGATGTGAAGAGAGGCAGCCACTACCCTTTGGCTGGTGAGATTTTGCATTGTTATATTGGCAGGGGGCTGGCATTCTTGCTGTATTTTTGGAACTCTTTGGTGTGTAGACAGGGGATCTTGGAGCCAGGGGCATGGGCATTCAGTCCTGACTTTGCCACTGCTTTGCCATTTAATCTCCAGTAACCCATTTGACTCTGTCTCTGGGGTCACTCATTCCTCACTCCTAAATGAGTGATGATAACCATTTCTGAGCACTCAATTCTCAGTTGAGATATGTGGGGAACCTGGACCTTCACTCCCAACCAGCAGCAGTGAGATGGCCTTGCTCCGTGCCACTGGGTGGTCAGTGGAGGCCTCATGGAGGGTCAGGACTCTTACACCACCCAGTAGCAACTAGGCCGTGCATTCTCCCCTGCTTCCTGCCCCTACCCCAGTGTGCCAGTGGAGGCCACGTGAGGCACCATGATGAGGCCCTCCTACCCCTCCCAGCCAGGAAAGTATCAGTGGAGACGTGCTTGGGAGCTAGAACCTCCTACCCTGCTCAGCGTAATAACGGGTCCCCTGCCCACTCAGCTAGCTGTCCGTGAAGGCCAAGTGGGGAACCTGAACTTCTGTCCCCACCTGACTGTAATGTGATAGGATTTCCCTTCCTCTGCTGAAGCAGTGTCAGAGTAATCCAGCTAAAATGGAATGTTTAAGTAATTTCTAGAGCCTTGTAAGGAAATACCTAAAATGTCCAGGTTTCCATTAAAAACCACTTATCACACCAAGATTCATGGGAATCTCAGACTTAATGAGAAGAGACAATCAACTGATGCCAACGCTGAAATGGCAGAGATGTGGCAGTTTTCTGACAAAGATATTGAAGCAGTCATCATGAAAATGCTTCAGTGAGCAGTTATGAACGTGCTTAAATGAGAAAAAAGGAAGTCTCAGCAAAGAAACCAAAGGCATGAAGAAAAACCAAATGAAAATTTAGAACTGAAGAAGGCAATAACTGAAAAAAAAATCTCACTGGATGGGCTAAACAGCAAAATGGAGATGAATCAGTGAATTTGAAGATATAACCATAAAATTCCCCAATCTGATCAACAGGGAGAAAAATAGATGAGTGGAAGAAAAGAAGAACAGATTCTCAGGGACCTGTAGGACTAACAAAAGATCTCACATTTTGTGTCTTTGAAATCCCAGTAGAGAGGAAAGAGGATGGGAATGAAAAAGTTCTCAATGAACTTATTGCTGAAAACTTCTTGAGGTTAGGAAGGTCTCTAGATTCAAGGAGCTTAGTAAATTCTGAACAGGATAAACCCAAAGAAATCCATACCAAAAATATGTCTATACTCAAATTTCTGAAAACAATTTTGAAAAGAAAGAAAGTAGGAAGAATCAGGAGGCTTCTCTGGTGGTCCAGTGGTTAAGCATCTGCCTTGCAGTGCAAGGGACCCTGGTTCAATCCCTGGTCCGGGAAGATTCCACACGCCATGGGTCAATGAAGCCCCTGCACCATAACTACTGAGCCCATGCACCGCAACTCCTGAAGCCCGTGAACCTAGAGCCTCTGCTTCACAACAAGAGAAGCCACCGAAATGAGAAGCCCCTGCACCACAAGAAAGAGTAGCGCCCGCCTGTTGCAGCTACAGAAAGCCTTCATGCAGCAACAAAGACCCACCACAAAACAAGTTAAATAAATAAATCTAAAAAAAAAAAGACAGTAGAAGCAATCAGTCTTCTAGGTTTCAAGACTTATCGCTAAAATAATCGAGACCGTGTGGTGTTGGCAAAGGACAAAATAGAGCACCCAGAAGTGTGCCCATCTGAGTTTTGGTAAAGGTGCATAGGGGAAATGGAAGAAACAGTAACCGCCGTGATCTGGATGATGATTTGAAAAGGCTGGTGGAAGATGGAGAGCAGAGGGGAAAGTTTATCTGAGAGATAATGCAAATGCAGAATTGAGAGCTGGTGAGAGATGGGGCCTAAGGCTCACCGGAGGGGGAATCACAGAAGCCCAGGCAGGCTTTGAGCTTTATTCATTGGAAGAATAGTGATACCAGGATTTCCCCTGGTGGTGATCTGGTGGTTAAGAATTTGACTTGAATTGCTGGAAATGTGGGTTCCACCCTTGGTTAGGGAACTAAGATACCACATGCCGTGGAGCAGCTGAGCCTGTGCCTCTCAACTAGAGAATCTGTGCACTGCAACGAAAGATCCCACATGACTCTGAAGATCCTGTGTGCCACGACTTAAGACCCGATGCAGCCAAATACAAAAATTAATGTTTAAAAAAAAGGATAGTTATACCACCACCAAAGCAGGAAAGGGTGGCAGAAAGAGGGCTTGGTGTGGAGGTGGTGACCAGGTCCAGGTCCTTTTGTTATTCATCTTGGGTGGGCCACCAGCAGGAGGAAACTAGAAGTACAGGAAAGCATCTGAAGGAGAGGGAGGTCTCATGTGGGGTTTTTGAGACCTCAGCATGAGATAATTATCAAAGAGGTCAGAGTGTAAGAGTCCTTACCCAGTGTACACAGCTCGTTAGTGGGGGATGGGTTATGACTGATATTTTTCTGTGCTTGTTTGGATCACAAGGAAAGTCAGTGAGGCAGACAGAGGAGAACAGACTTGCGTGGCCTCTGATGATGGGGTTCAAGAAAATGGGTACAGTAACAGTTTTATTCTTCCTAAACCCAGTTGCCTTTTCTCGTCCCCTTGACCTCTGGGTGACCTTTGGCTTCAATGCCTTGCCTGTCTTGGTTTCCTTGAAAATAGTTCCTAATTCGCAAGATGGGCGTCTGGTTTGCATTACCATAATCTTTTAATCACAGCACCCGATTTCAGCTTTACCTAATACCAGCCTATCACAGAATTGTGTCAAGGAAATAAGACTAATTTGCTGGGTTTCTGTTTCCCTCCGTTAAGGATATATGGAGCCTTTCAGCCTACATTGCCCAGCAGTGATTGCTACAAATCATTGACTAGATTTCTATCGCTTAAAAAAATAATGACATAACTCAAATGTCAATGCAGAAGCCCCAAGAGCCGAGCAGGAAAGGGCAAATCCTTTCCTCTGATGTTCAGAAGCACCAAGGGCAGAGTGTGTGGCTGGCTGAGTTATGGCGGTCGAGGCACATGGAGCCAGGATGTGTACTGGACGGGCAAGTGTGTGGGGGCACTGAGATGACATTCTGGATTCAAGGCCAGAGCAGTAGTGGAATGAACACGCAGAGCACAACCTCACGCATACCAGCTCCCCTGGCCAGACCCAGGCTGCAACCTGTGTTGTGTACCTGGTGAATGTGAACAAAAACAGCTCTCCAAGAAATGTGTATCTGACGCAGTGTGTCAGGGGACCTGAGAGGCAACTTAGTGGAGTGCCGAGACAAGCCAGGTGGCCTTGGGTTTCATCACGCTTCTGCCCCTTACTAGGGGCATATTGCTTCTGGTGACTTTGGGCACAGTGCTTCACTGCTCGCAGCCTCAGTTTCCTCCTCTGTAAAATGGGCATATCGATAGCACCTGCCTCATAAAATAATGTTTGAAAAGTGTTCAGTACAGCCTGTCACATATTATACACTCATCAAAAATTAAAAATCTCTAGTCTGAGCTCTGTGTCTAATTAGCTGTGATACTTTGTAACAGTCATTTGGTTTCATTGAGCATCAGTTGAATCATGACTAAAAAATAATGGATTTGGAGAGTTGGGTTGGAATCTCCCAGTTTTTGTGTGCTTTGTGATTTTGTGATGAGAAGTCAATCAGAAAGTCACAAAGGAAATGCCTGATAGATTTAAAGACTATGACAACACTGTTAATCGGTTGTACCTTGAAATAAAATAAAAAGTTAAAAAAAAATAAAATAAAACAGTACTTCCTCATAGCATTCAGCTGTCATAAGTCCCTTCCCCCAAGGTTTTGACTCTTAATACTGGAGAGAAGTCTACATTGGGTTAAGAAATCACATAAATAAATATTGTGACAAAAAGTAAATAAAATAGGTAACTAACAAGTTGCCAGAGGCTTTGACTATGCCAAAGCCTTTGACTGTGTGGATCACAACAAACTGGAAAATTCTTAAAGAGATGGGAATACCAGACCACCTGACCTGCCTCCTGAGATATCTGTATCCAGGTCAAGAAGCAACAGTTAGAACCGGACATGGAACAACAGACTGGTTCCAAATTGGGAAAGGAGTACGTCAAGGCTATATATTGTCACCCTGCTTGTTTAACTCACACACAGAGTACATCATGAAAAACACTGGGCTGGAAGAAGCACAAGCTGGAATCAAGATTGCCGGGAGAAATATTAATAACCTCATATATGCAGATGACCACCCTTATGGCAGAAAGTGAAGAACTGAAGAGCCTCTTGATGAAAGTGAAAGAGGAGAGTGAAAAAGATGGCTTAAAACTCAACATTCAGGAAATGAAGATCATGGCATCTGGTCCCATCACTTCATGGCAAATAGATGGGGAAACATTGGAAACAGTAAGAAAGTTTATTGTTTTGGGCTCCAAAATCACTGCAGATGGTGACTGCAGCCATGAAATTAAAACACACTTGCTCCTTGAAAGAAAAGCTGTGACCAACCTAGACAGCATATTAAAAAGCAGAGACATTACTTTGCCAACAAAAGTCTATCTTGTCAAAGCTATGATTTTTCCAGTAGTTATGTATGGATGTGAGAGTTGGACTATAAAGAAAGCTGACTGCTGAAAAATTGATGCTTTTGAATTATGGTGTTGAAGAAGACTCTTGAGAGTCTCTTGGACTGCAAGGAGGTCCAGCCAGTCCATCCTAAAGGAAATCGGTCCTGAATATTCATTGGAAGGACTGATGCTGAAGCTGAAACTCCAATATGTTGGCCATCTGATGCGAAGAACTGACTCATTGGAAAAGACCCTGATGCTGGGGAAGATTGAAGGCGGGAGGAGAAGGGGATGACAGAGGATGAGGTGGTTAGGTGGCATCACTGACTCGATGGACATGAGTTTGAGTAAGCTTCGGGAGTTGATGATGGACAGGGAAGCCTGGCATGCTGCAGTCCTTGGAGTTGCAAAGAGTTGGACGTGACTGAGCGACTGAACTGAACCAACAAGGATCTACTGTATGGCAGGAAAAAAAAAGAAAACTTATTTTCATAAAAGTTATAAGCAAAATTAAAAGACAAAAATCAAACTGAAAGAACTTGGGAAAATAAGAGTCAGTGTCCTTAATATAGAAAGTGCTTCTTAAAACTCAACTGAAAAAAAAAAACAAAACTCAACTGAAAACATTATGAACTCAACAGAAAAACTGGCAAAATGCACAGAAGAGAGAGTGCACATGGGTAATAAAAATGAAAATCTGTTCCAACTTTACTAATAATCAAAGGAAATACAGTTAAAATGACTTTTTTTTTTTTTTTTTTTGCCTATTGTGACTAACACATATATGCCCATCCTGTACCAGGAAAAGTCATTTACCCAAAAGTTTCCTCCTGGGAATGTGGACAGACCACCCTCCCACAAGCTCTGCAGTTAGGTGTGGCCATATGACTAATGGAATAGAGCGGCGGTGACTTAAGTTGCCTCTGTGGAGCTGTCAGCTCAGTCTCGCATGCTTTCCCTTTTCCCTTGTTTGTTCACTGAATGGAAAAACAAAAAGCAGTGGAGGATTCTGAGGCCCTAGACAATGGTGACGTTCTTAGCTGAAAGGAGACTGGCTCCCTGGATGCCTGCATGCCCGTGTGGAGCAGAATGCCCCTGCCAACCCACATCAGATAATGAACTGAGCAAAAACTTTTTGTGTGTTAAGCCTTTGAAACTCTGGGATGGCTTGTTGTCACCACTTGCTTACCCTAACTAACTACGCATCAAATTGGAAATTACTATAATGCGAACATTATTGGCAAGTGTGTTGATTTTACCCATTTCAGTGGGATTTTAGGTGGACACACTCTTTTTTAAAACAATTCATATGTAAGAAGGATTTTAAATAGTTATACCTTTTGGCTTAGTGATTCTGGTTTTAGGAATCTACTGTAAGGAACTAAACAGAGAAACAGGTAAAGAATTTCCTATAAGGATGTTTGTCACAGATTTCAACAATAAAAGAATTCCTTAGTGTTATCTGGCTTCTGTGGGGTGAACTATTAAACAGTGATTAAAATATTTTAATATTCTATACTAAAATATAGAATATATATTTATATATGTTGTCTATATATTACTTATTAATACATACACTTAATCTTTATATTACTTATTAATATTTACTTATGTATGTTATCTATATGTTCTATATATAATCACTTAAATAGTTTTGCATTTTATTTTTCACTTAAATCATAAGCATTTTATTAGTAACATTCATAAATATTTTAATCACTGTGTAATTTTTAACCTGATGGAAGCCAGAAAACATATCTAAGAAACTCCTTTATTGTTGGAATCTGTGATGAATATCTTTGTAGGAAATTCCTTACCTGTTTCTCTGCTTAGTTCCTTATAGTAGATTCCTAAAGCCAGAATCACTAAACCAAAAGGTATAACTATTTAAGCTCCTTCTTACTTATGGGTTGCTTTCAAAAAGAGTGTATCCACCTGCCCTGGGGACTCAGACAGTAAAGAATCTGCCTGCAATACGGGACACCTGGATTCGATCCCTGGGTCAGAAAAATCCCCTGGAGAAGGGAATGGCTACCCACTCCAGTGTTCTTGTTTGAAGAATTCCATGGATGGAGGAGCCTGACAGGCTATACAGTCTATGGGGTTGCAAAGAGTCACACGTGACTGATGACTAACACTTCCACTTCCTATAAAATTATAAGCATAGAAACAAACACCAGAAGGAAAAAACACCAAAAACATTGAGTGGCTGACCAGGATCGTGAGGTTATGAGTAATTATCACTTCTTAATGTTTCCCTGTCGTTTTCAATTTTTCTTCAATAAACATGTACAATTTTATAAACATCTTTTTTTCTAAGTGTTCCACACAGCCGTTAAGTCTCACCTAGACCCACCTTATGGGTAAAAATGACGCTTGTTGTCTGTGAGTTTGTTCTGTTAGTACTCTTGGCACACCTGCCTTACCTTATTTGTGTGTGTGTGTGTATGTGTGTGTGTGTGTGTGTGTGTGCATACACAGATGTACACAGGTGATTGCCAGAGGGCCAAGGGCCATTTGTAGATGTCGGGACCTGGACCTTATAGCAAAAGGAGAGAAAGTGGGCCAGAAGGGTAGCTCAGCCTGAGCCAGAGCTGCCCTTCATCCCATGGCCACCTGCCTTCAATCAAAAGTGGCTGGAAAATATATTGCTTTTTGCAATGAGATGGCTCATCATCTTGGAGAAGGCTTGGGTAGCACGTCAGAAAATCTGTGGTTCTTGTGCAGAACTCAGGCTGTGGAAGTCTGATCTTATTTCCTTCGATGTCTACAACCCAGGGATTACAAATCATTCTTGGCAGAGGATGCTGGGGAGGGGTTGAATTCTGAGCAGGGAGGAAAAATGGAGTCTGTCTGTAGATGTCTTTGATTCCTAGTGAGAGTGACCTGCATCCCTTCACAGTTCACTATGATGTGTGTCTGAAGACAGCAGAGAATGTCATTGATGGTGTTAATTTCAGAAATGCAGTTATAGTTATTACAAAGCAGTAGAGTCTCTATTCAGACTGCAGGCTGGGCATTAGTACGTTTGGAATGTATTACAATCATGCCTGAAGAGAAGGCCCTCCAAGTGAGATCGAATGTAAGTTCTCCCTGCTGTCACAGAACACCTGCTGTGCCCCGAAGTGCTGTTCTAGGAACCAAGAATATAAAAAGTAATTCCTTGAGAAAACTCTCTACTCTTCTGTAGTGTCCTGTTATGGGGAGGAAAGGAAAGCACCAATCGTAATGATACGCTGTGACAATTTCTGGGTTGGAGCTCTGAATGTGATACCTACACAGAAGTAGAGAAATTCAACCAGGTTTATCAAGTGCTATAAATCAAATGACTAAGTAAGCAATATTTGGACAAGAGAAAGCACTCTCACTCCAAATGCATTTCTCCCTTTTATCTGCAGTATCATTTCATCTGAAATTGAAAAAGCAACTCTGTACAGAAGCAGGAACAAATGGCTCATTTATTGAAAATATCTTGCCTGCCTGATATTTCTACCCTGGACTGTTTTCCTGGGTTACCTGGGAAACCTTTTTTAGGAGTAAAAACAAATATACACCACATTAATGTCAATGACCGTGAAAATGATGTAGTTTGCCTTGAAATCCTTGACTAATCCATGCTGATTACTTAGTTTCTCCAGGGAAGAAAGGAGAACTAAGGTGATTTCTTTAATGAGTTAGCAAAAACCTGCTGTAATGTGTTTGCTTAAAAGTATCCAGGGAGTTTTAAGATCTTCTCAACATTTTTTCTTAATTCCAAATCTCTGGGTTTTCAGGATGCTCTGGGCAAGCCAGCTGATTTGCAGAATGGAGGTTCAGTGGGAAGAAATGAGTTCTGTGGCTGAGTTTCAATATGATGTGGAAGAAGGATGGGCTTGCAAAGAGTAGGAGAAAATACCAAAGATAGAGAGCAGAGGGAATGTCGGTGGCCCATCTCTCTGGCTGGCCTCAGCCCAGTAGGGTGATACTGGACATGTGACCAGGCCTGGGGCCCCAAGGTCTGTTTTCTCAATACCCTGGGCTTCCATGGTGGCTCAGATGGTAAAGAATCCACCTGCAATGTGGGAGACCTGGGTTCAATCCCTGGGTTGGGAAGATCCCCTGGAGGAGGGCATGGCAACCCACTCCAGTATTCTTGCCTGGAGAATCCCCATGGATAGAGAAGCCTGGCGGGCCACAGGGCATGAGGTCACAAAGAGTCAGACATGACTGAGAGACTAAGCACAGCAGAGCATAGCACTGCTGCCTGGGGCAGGATTCCTGAAAGGGCTGTGGCGAATGATGATGGCCAGTGGAGGGCTTGGGAGGGTTGGACGCGCTGTGGAGGCAGCACGCATCTGCAGTAGCCTGGTGCCTTCATTCTGTCTCAAGGGCAGTCTGTAGCAATTCACTGAGCACCTAGCAATTCAGTAAAAGTCTGTTGGAGACACACACCATTCATCCTTCATTCATTCATCAAGCTCTTATTGCATAGCCACTGTGTCCCAGGCAAAGATGAGCAAAGATGTAAAGATGAATAAACGTATCCCTGGCCTTGAGAAGCTCCCCGGCCAGTGAGGGAGAAGCATAAACAGAGCATAGAGCAAGCATGCCTTACATCTCTGTTAAAAGAGATGATAATCCATGCTCTTGTAAGCTTCTAGCTCCTGTCCTGTACCTCCCATTGTTGGCTGGCAACTTTGCCCACCTTGTTATTAATGGTGACTCTTCAAAGGATATTGCTCTCTCAAAAGAATACTGTAAGTGCTAACAATGAAAGTCCACTGTGATATTTGCTTTTTTGGACTGTTGGCA
Organism: Capra hircus; assembly: GCF_001704415.2. Lineage (NCBI taxonomy): Eukaryota > Metazoa > Chordata > Mammalia > Artiodactyla > Bovidae > Capra > Capra hircus. Next base: position 83,260,616 of record NC_030817.1, on the reverse strand, counting down.
TTCCTTTTGCCTGTACAGTCATTGGTCCCTCAGTCTCGGGTGACGTGTCATTGTGAAAGAAATATTTATTTATGTATTTGTGTGTTGGGGTTTCCCTTGTGGCTCAGCTGGTAAAGAATCTGCCTGCAATGCAGGAGACTTGGGTTCGATCCCTGGGTTGGAAAGATCCCCTGGAGAAGGGAAAGGCTGCCCAGTCCAGTATTCTGGCCTGGAGAATTCCATGGACTGTACAGTTGCAAAGAGTCCGACTCAAGTGAGCGACTTTCACTTTCACTTTTGTGTGTTTATTTGGCTGCCTCAGTAAAAGTTTAAGCTCCTCAAGGGCAGGGATCCCCCACCCATTGTCATATGTACTATCTTGAATGAAGCTTCCTAACCCAAGAGGTATTGAAAGCTCATTAGCTGGTAACCTATATGCCCCCATACAAATACTCAAGGATGATCTCAGGATGACAGGTCCCAGCCCTACAGAAGACATGAGACCACTCTGCTGTGTTGCGACTTGAGGAATCCAATGTATCCATTGAGACTTAGAATGTTCCTTTAACTCTAGAGGACACCAGGGAAAAGACAGCCGCAGATGCAACCTCTGTTTTGCTCCTTTAAGCTGGCACTGTTCGTGTGTGGATAGCGAGCAGCATCAAATGATGGTCAAGTGCATAAACTCTGGGCTCAGGCTGCCTGAGTTGTATTGTGACTTTCCCACCTGCTAGCTGGGTGACTTTGGGAGAGTTATTTGACTTCTTGGCACCTCCATTTCTCAATGATACCTCTTTCATGGGGTTGTTGTGAGGATAAAATGAGTGAATATAAAATGCTCAGAATACCGTATGACACATGGCACCCACTCAGTAGGTGTTTGTTAGCGTTCCCAGCTACATTATTATTATCTGAAATAATAGGTTATTACATTGCTCATCTTGGCTCACTTTGCTCTAAGTGATGTTCATGGTACAGTCAAGTCATGTCTTGAAATGTTTCATCTCCTAGCAAAACAGGTGAGATACACCCAGTCCCCTTGGGGTGGCATCTATCCTTCCATTCATTCATTTATTGAGTGTCCAGCTATGATTCTCTGCTACATGGGAGGCAGTGACTCTAATAAAGTGAAAAGAGGAGAAGCCCTCTGGTTGGTGGTCTGTCTTCAAGTCCAAGCCCTATCCTGTACCCATCACGTGGTCTCGGTTTTGCTGTAAGAATTAAATCACACACTTATGTCGTGTATCTGATGCATAGTAAAAGTTGATTCCTGACCTTGAGTTTTCTTCCACTTTTCTGATAATTTAAGACAGAGGTGGGTTGCATGCCCTGATGTTGGGATCTGACACCTGGTACTCTGGTCCACAGACAACCAGGCCTCAGGTAGGGGCGCAGTACACAGCGGGCCAGAGTTCTAAGGGAGGAGAGTTCTGTGAGAAGACACAGGCGGGGCAGGAGAAGGTGATGCTGACGTTATGGGTGAAGACACGACAGGGCAGGATGGAGGCTCCAGCATATCAAGACCCTCGGGGGCAGCTTTCACAGAGGAATAGGTAGGTCTGAGACTCGTCCTCACTCATGATCCTCCTGGGTGCTGACTTGGGGTCTAAATGGCCCCTCTCTCTGAAACCTGTGGTTCTCATTCTTCCACTGGTGAGTCACTTCCTCTCCCCAGGGACTAGGGCCTTTGTTTGTCTGGGTGGTGGCTTTCCCTTGTGGGAATTCCCTTATTGGGGGAACGGGAGGGGGACTGGCTTGTCTGTGGTTGAGGTGTGGATACAAGGTGGTCTCACTGAACCCAAAACTGAGAGGCCGAGCAGACGCTTCTTTCTGGGGTACGCTGAAATCAGAGAGGGGGATCTTCCAGGGGTTCTGCAGGCCAGGAGAAGGGGCAGGAAGGATGCTCAGAGGTGGACTGTCAGCAAGGGCAGCACAGCTGTGCCAGTGCCTAGGGCACGATGACCCCTTCTGGGGTCAGGGAGCCATCTCCTGTCCTGAGTCACATCTCTCCTGGCCTCTCTTTCCATCCTCTCGTCCCCAGCCTTCGCATCTCCTGCCACATCCTCCCCACCCTTGAGGTACTGGGGCCTGTGACTTTGGCCTGAGCCATGTCAGGTGCCTGGTCCAGCCTTCCTGCAAGGTCTCTGTGGAAAGGACAGCCAGTGGGGCTTCCAGCCACCAGGGAGCATATGTTCCAACAGAAACTAGATTGTTTGATTATTTTTTGTTCACTGTCAAGAAAGGTTATAAATCAACAGGAGCAAACCCCCAAGGGCGACTCGCTCCACGGATAGCGTGTTTACTCAGTCCTAGAGCTGTGGCCAAATGGGTTTCGGGAAACTTCACTTTCATCAGGTCCCTCCCCGCTCCAGAACCTACGAGGGCTCTTTCTCATCCATCTCATCAGAATTCTCCTGGCATTTCCCAGGGCTTGGGCAATATGTCTTGGCTCCATCTTCACGATTTTATTCCCCCCATCACAGCGAGAATCCCGCAGTGCCTTCTGATCCCCCAGAGCCAGGGCTTCTAAACTTTTCTGACCAGGAGCCTCAGTGAGACATACTCACTTAGCCTTACTGTGTGTGATAAACACTGCTATTTTCTCTTTCATTTAAAAAGGTGCACACTTCTATTTTCTCTTTCATTTAAAAAGGTGCAGGTCATGACTCACGCAGTTGATTTCATGACAGACTAATGGGTCATGACCCACAGTTTGAAAAGCAGAACTGATTTCACACATACTAATCATGGTAGCATGTCCAAGCTTGTACTGTTCGCCGCAGGACAGGCCACAGGCCAGTCAATGGAGAGTTTTGGGGGCAAGGAATAGTGATTTTATTTGGAAAGCCGTGAGGATGGTGGGCTCATATCCCAAAGAACCATCTTCCCCAGGCTTGGATGATAGTTTCTTTTATAGAACAAAGGAGGGGAGGTGAAGCGGTAAAGCAAAAAGGGTTATCTCTGTTGTTTAGTCACTGAGTTGTGTCCGACTCTTTTGTGACCCCACAGACAATAACCTGCCAGGCTTCTCTGTCCGTGGGATTTCTCAAGCAAAGATATTGGAGTGGGTTGCCATTTCCTTCTCCAGGGGATCTTCCTGACACAGGGATCAAACCCGCATAACCTGCATTGCAGACGGATTCTTTAGCACCGACCCCACTAGGGAAGCCCTCCAAAGGGGTGACAAGTTGTTGGAATGATTTCCTGGTTCCAGCCAGACCCCAGAGGGCATGTGTTAGTTTCTTCCTTCCTGCAGCTATTCACAGGTGGGCCTGGTCAGGAGGTTTCCTGTGAGCTAAACAAAGGTATTTTAGCTTAATGCTCAGGTGTGGGAGGCAGGGTTCCCCGAGATGGACCATTATGTACACTTTAAACTATAGGTAACATCCCTTGAGTGATAAACTTGTAGCAAAAGCAATATAGTGCAAAAGTTAAGAGAGAAAGATCCAACATGGAGTCAGATTTGTTATTCCCTGTTACAGTCATGGAAACCCAAGTGGATGCCAGGACACGCTCACCAACCATCTCAGGAGATAAAAGTGACCAGTCACATCTGACGAAAAGTTGGTCAAAAAACATTCAAGAGTAGTGGCCGCCGCAAATTTTTTTTTGATTGCACCCCATCAGTAAAAAATGTTTCAGCATATAGCACTGATCTATGTTTGGTTATTTTTTTAACCTACCGGTGTATGATGTGACCGCATAAAACATACACTCAAAATGGGGATTTTGAAAGGGTGGCATAAAGATGAAAGGAACTGCATTTTAAAATGACATGCTAATCGTGTTGGCTTCATTCTGTTACCAGCAAATATCCGAAGGCAAAATACGCAGAAAGAATGAGGCTCGTGGTTATCAGCAGCAGTTGTAAATCTATTTTCAAACCGTTTAGATGATTTAAGATGTTTTTCTGGTTGACTTCTTGTCAGATTTGGAAACCACTGCTTTGCATCACACCCTCTTTCCTCAACGTTGCCCTTCCTTTCCTGACAAAACCAAAAAAGCTCCATTAGCACCTCCTTTTGCTACTTCCGTCCACCAGAAATCTGGGGGGAGTCACTTTTGACACCTCTTTCCCTTGCCCACCTCAGCAGCCATTTACCACCCTCTGGGGACTTTATTACTCAGTAGAGGATCAGCTCTCCCCACGCTCTCCTTCAGCTGCTACATTCCTGCCATGCTGCCTCCTCCGTCCTCCCAGGTCTTCACACACCTTTCAAGTGTGATTCCCCCTCCCTGGAGTGCCCCCTCCCTTTTCACCTGACTGACTCCCACTCACCCCTCAAAACCCAGCGTAAAGGCCTTCTGCAGAAGGACCGTCTCTGACCACTGTCCAGGATACTTTCTGAGGCACCTTGCACTTTCTTCCATGGCTTGTATCACAGTTGTATTTTTATACTTATTTATGCTTCACTTTCTTTCAGGTGTGTAGCCCTCTAGCATCTAGATTGTATCGGGTTGGCCAAACAGTTCGTTCAGGTTTTTTTTTCTGTTACATCTTATGGAAGAACTCAAATAAAATTTTTGGCCAACCCAGTAATTTCCTTCAGGGCAGGGACCATGCCTGGTGTGTGTGTGTGTGTGTGTGTGAGAGAGAGAGAGAGAGAGAGAGAGAGAAAGAGTGGGTGTTTAGCATCCACATCATGGACTCTCAATAAATATTTAATACTACGACTGTATTATAGATAGTACCCCTGTTTTACAGATGAGGAAGTTGAAAGTCTAAAAGGTTAATTGCCTGAGGTCACCAGTTAATAAGTGGGAAAACTGGCCCTCGATCCAGGCCTTTCAGGTTGTAGTGTACACTCTTGCCAACCCCTCTGGGTTGTTCTTTTGTAACCCGCACAGGCTCTAAGGACGGATTTCAGTCCTACCTTCTTTGTTGATACTAGCTCCCTAGTGATTCTCCTCCTGAACTAGCTCCAGTTGTGCTCAGGGTATCTGCATCACACTCTTTACCCTAAGTTTTCTGGATGACTCTGACCTTTTCCCACACAATTTCATGTCCCTAAAACTTATCCACGTCTTAAGTTGGAAACGTAAGACTCTGCATTGCCTCATCTTCTCTTGAATTCCATAGCACCTTGGAAAGAACCTGAGTGCCCCAAATACTAAGTAAATAATTACTGATTAGTTGATCATTATCAAGAGCTTGGCAGAGATTTCATCTGACTCCCAAGTTAAACCCTGTCTTTGTGCGTATCTGCTTCCCAGCCAAGAGTACGAAGACCGTGCCTCGGATTCAGAGGGGTTTTAACTGTTCCAATTTGCACTTGTTGGCCTTCTTCCTGGTGGATCTCAGTGTAACTTTTGGCTGAGACCCAGGAATTTAAGGGTCTTCAATACCATGAGTAATTTCATGAGTTGCTGATGGCTAATTAGGGGTGATTACAGTCAAGAGATTTGACTGTCTTAATAACCCCCAGAAATGGCTGGTGGTGACTTTAAATGTCTTGATTATTTTCCCCTGCAAATGGAATTTTCTGATTCTTTTGACTGTCTTTTCATAAGTCCTTGTAATTTATCCCCCACCTCGCCGTTCTAGTGAAAAGGAAATGTGAAGTCCTGAGGAGAATTTGGAAACCAATGATTTTGGAAAACTCTGGCTTTATTAATGAGGACTCCTGGGCACACCTTGAAACCCTGCTTCATTTCTTTGTCTTTCCTTGGGAGGAGGTGTGTGAGGAGAAGAGTCTAGACCATGATTTTTCTCCCCAATTCATTCCATTCCATTCCAACCTAGCCTCCCATCCCAGGCTGTCTGATGGTATTTATAACTTACCTTTGAAACCACTGCCTCATTTGACAATGTTAAGAAATTGTGTTCAGTGCAATTTTCTGAATGGAGGAGTGTTTGTAGGTGAGGGGTTTTTCCTTCCTGTTGTTACTGTGCCAACAGACTTTATGCTACTTGACCTCTTCCTGCATCGGTATCTTCAGAGCTACTTTTTTTTTTCCAGGGTTTTTTTTTTTTTGTCATGCTGTGCAGGATCTGAATCCCTGACCAGAGATTGAAAACAGGCCCAGTGCAATGAAAGCGCTAAGTTCTAACCATTGGACTGCCGGGGAATTCCCCAGAGCTGCTTTTAATCGGGCATCCTCTGTTCTAGGCACTGAGCTAAGCATACGTCACATGTCCACTCGTTTAATATTCGCAACCTGCCTCAGTTCTTTAGGACATATATTTTGAACAGGTTTTATTTTATTTTTTTCCTGTTTTGTTGTTCTTGTCCGTACCACATGGCATGTAGGATCCTAGTTCCCCCACCAGAGATTGAACCCGTTCCCTCTCTGTGTGGAAGCCTGGAGTCCTAACCACTGGGCCACCAGGGAAGTCCTGAGCAGTTTTATTGAGATGTAATTCACATGCCATATACTTTACCGATGTAACATGTAGAATTAAACTTTTTTTTTTTAGTGTATTCACAAAATTGTACAGCCATCATCACAATCTAACTTTAGAACATTCTTGTCACCTCAGGCGGAATCCTCACACCCTCGAAGTAGCCCCTCTCCACCCTCCAGACCTTGGTAATCACGAATGTGTTTTTTTTGTCTCTATAGATTTGCCTGTTCTCAACACTTCCTGTAAATGGAATCATACAATACGTAGCCTTTTTTACTTCACTTCTGTGATGTTGTCAAGGTTTGTCAGTATCCAGATGTCATTTCTCTCTGTGTTTAGGCAGTAGTTTTACCCCCATTGTACAGGTGGAGTAACCAGGACACAGAGGTGAAAGGACTTTCTAATGGGTCAAGTAGCCTTTAATGGATGGAACAAGATTTCCAGTGCGCATTTGCCTGACGGCAACTCTGCTGTTGGCTTGGACTCTGAAGTAGTCATACTGATGGTGGCTTATTGATCATTGTCTCTGGGTCACTGTGCTGAGTGTCCTGTAAATCTGTTACCTCACTTTCATACATAATCAACTTTCATTTGGGCCATCTGGTGACCATAACTGGGCATAAATGGGCAGCGGTATTTTTGTACTCATGTCTTCCATTTGCTCACTTCTTGCTGAACGGGCTGGCCTAAGCTGCAGAATCTTAGATTCTAGACTCTTTGTGAGCTGATGATACTAAAAATAGCATTGTTATTCTTCTGTAGGAGGTGAACATCACCCCCATCTGCAGAAAATTGGCAGCATCTCTGAGGAGCCCTTGCTTTTTCCTGGGACACTCAGGATCATGGTTTCCTGTTTCATGGAGTCCTTCAGGTGAGTGGAAAATCTTTTAAAAGGAAATAGGAAAATAAACAATTCAACATTTGAATTTTCCTGTATATTTCTTCTAGTAATGAGCCTTGAGGGCCTGCATCTCACAGCTACTTTTGATGAGCCATGTACATATGTGTAGCAAGTTTGATGCTCACAAAGGCTGCTGAGGCCTGGACAGCTATGTGCTGTGGTGAGAAGTGCTTAGACTGAGATTAAGTGGCTTGGGCTCTATGCTGTGCTCTGCTATTTGCTGAGATATATCTAGGACTCAGAGTTTTCATTTATTATTTATTCATTTGATGCTCTGCTTGGCATATGGGATCCTAGTTCCCCAACCAGGGATCGAACCCATGTCCCCTGCATTGGAAGCACGAAGTCTTAACCACTGAAGTGCCAGGAAAGTCCCCTCAGATTTTTCTTAAAATAAAAATGTTAAAGGACTTGTGGATATTTATCATGGCTGCTTAATAAAATTACCTGAAGAACTTTAGAAAATATTGTCCTCTCGCTGCATGCCCACAGATTGTGATATAATTGATCTGGTATATTTAAAAAGTGGCCTTGCTGCTCCTGTTTGTTCAAAGCATCTGTGACTTGCCCCTGCATTTTTAACTTGATACTGATATCAGTCATGCAAAGTAAGTGGAACAAGCAGTATGGTCTCTGTACGCAGATCAGAAAATCAGTGTTTATCCCCTGATGCCCATTCCTTCAGTGTAGACTCAGGGAAAAGGCTTGGTGCTCTGGAATTTAGTCTGTATACTGAGACTTTTTTCAAGCTTTCTTAAAGATGATAGACCCCTTTAAAAATTCTTCAATCAAAATCCTATGTAAAAAAAGCAACAAAAAATACTTCATCATTATAAAATAGCCAGTGGCAGTATTTTATTAAGGGAAATTTATTTTAGAAGTTCGAATTTGTAATGTTTACACATTATGAGATTCATGAGTCTGTTTGCATAAACATCAGAATTTGGAATCAGAATTTACAGATGATAGCTTATACGTTCGGAGAAGGCAATGGCACCCCACTCCAGTACTCTTGCCTGGAAAGTCCCATGGATGGAGGAGCCTGGTGGGCGGCAGTCCATGGGGTCGCGAAGAGTCAGACATGACTGAGCGACTTCACTTTCACTTTTCACTTTGATGCATTGGAGGAGGAAATGGCAATCCACTCCAGTATTCTTGCCTGGAGAATCCCAGGGACGGGGGAGCCTGGTGGGCTGCCATCTATGGGGTCGCACAGAGTCGGACACGACTGACGCGGCTTAGCAGCAGAGCTTATACGTTAGCCTCTGCATCGAGTTTACCTTGTGACTGGTTTTAGCTGCATAGTATTCAGAAAATCTTGGTCCATCTAGGTAAGTAATTGCAATTGGTAACAGTTCTTTAGTGAAGCTCATTTTACAATCTCAGGATACTCTTTAAAGAAATTGACTCAGAATCTAGAAAGGGAAAAGAACTTTTTGTTTCAAAGTTGAATCACTAAGGTTATCTTATTTTTTTCCCTCCATAACCATGATAGTCCCAAATGCCCAGAATTTACACTGAAAAGTGAAAACGGTCTATATAACATGTTATTATGATGGTGCCACATGTAATGGCTCATTTGTCGGGCAGATGCTCTTAGCCCATGGCTGGCATTTCACTGAGTATAGTGCGTGTGTGTACTCTTAGTCTGTAATTGCTTGTATAATTTTACATGAACTGACATGTGCAGGCCTGCAGTCCAAAGACCCAAGCAGAGCTATAAGCTTCTTCGTCAGTGACATAAACCAATGTGTCAGAAAGAGTCAGAGAAGGCAGGAAGTGTTCCATTCTGAGGCCTCTACAAAACCCAGCCATGAACAGAGCAGCCTGAGTCTCTTCAGTGTTCATTTTTGGTATCTAAATTAGCATGTGGACAGTTTTTAGCCATAGTTTAAAACACAGTTTAAAAGCTGTTTCAGGACATAAAATGTGTATCCAGTTTGTGGAAGCTCCCATGTCCTGCTGTAAAACCTCAGGGGAGTGAGACATGCAGTTGTCCACTCAGTCATGTTAGGACCACAGCCTATTTGAGTGCCAGGACCCAATGGGAGACACAGAAGTGGAAGTCACAGTTGTATATTTAATTGAATTAAAAAGAGCAGCAAATAAAATGTTGTTTCCTCATGCAGTAAGCAAGTGGTAAGCAAGTGTAAGTCTGGCTGCTATCAGAAAGGCCCCCTTGAATACTGAAGACCCTCAAAAATGTGGGGCCACCCAGGCTGTACAAGAAGGGCTTCATCTGAGAGAAGTCCCTTTTGCAAAATTTTTTTTTTCCTTAATGTTTGGAATTTTAATTGATGCCCCTGCAGTTAACCTCCGTAATGATCTGTGATATGGAGGCCATCTCCGAGGGAGGCCTGGTGGGCTCACCTCCAAGCTGTGCATTATTTCAGAGAAATTGCCAACAGATTAGAAGTTAGCAGGGTAGGAGCTGTTGAAAGCTAGATGTGGCCTTGCTACCCTCCAGGCAGAACTCTGGGAGTCTTGACAGGCCTCCAGGATTAGGGTCCTGCTGAAGGGATTGTTTGGAAAGAGCTGCTCAGTCAGATGATGCTTCCCAGCTGGCTCAGAAATTAGCAGGAGATGTGGGTTCGATCCCTGGGTCGGGAAGATCCCCTGGAGGAAGAAATGGCAACCCACTCCAGTATTCTTGCGTGGGAAATCTCATAGACAGAGAAGCCTAGTAGGCTACAGTCCATGGGGTTGCAAAGGGTCAGACATGACTTAGTGACTAAACAACAACTCATCAGGACATTTCTCCAACAGTCCTGCTCTAAGGAAAGAATATATGAGTTATGAGTACAGGCAAGTCTTCAGGAGAGCTCAGCTGAAGATTTCCACCAAGTCTCCTTCTTTATAAGCCAGGTGCTCATAAACCACTTTGCATTCTGTTTCGAGGCCCACATAAATATATTTTAACCTGAGGGGGAGGGGGGATTAAAAAAAGCAAGAATGTCTTTTGTTTAAATACTTTTCAAAATGTTCTGGGGGAAAGGGCCATGGTTACTTTAAGAGTAAAAGTCTTTGATAAAACTGGTAGATGAGAAACACATAGAGACACACAAATACTCAGGGTTTAAAAAAAGAATATTGATCAAGGCAGCCAAATGCATAAAGATTAATAGGAAAAGCTGGAGGATATCTCTACCTATAGAGAAAACAGGTCAAAATTAGGAGTTAGTCGCCAAGAAAACCCCTGAGAGGAAAAAAAACAGTTAAGGGGATTCACAATTCTGATATGCAGAGATTTTGTTTAAAAATCCCTCCCCAATTCTTGCCAAGCCACAGGGAAACAGAAAGCCAGCTTCTCCATTGAAAGAAACGGAGAAGCCCTGAGTATTAATATAGCAAGAGTGCCTCTGCCATGCTCAGAGTCTGTAGTAATAAAAAGAGCCATAGTTAAATCCAGCAGCAAAAGAAACACTAACTCTGCACAGAGCTGGTTATTGAGTTGTCTTTGGACCTTGGATGAGTCTTGGATGCTGTGCAAAATTCAGGACAGGTGATATCCATTTGGAGCAGAGTTGGTTAAGGCTGGATTAAGATTTGTCACCTATCACAAGTTAGAGAGGAAAAGGCCCTAAGTAATACAGGAGCGTATTTATCTCTTAAAGACTTGCTCCAAATTGTGCCCCGTTTTTTTTTTTTTTTCTTGTATGTACAATTACATCTTTGTGTGTTTGTTCAGTGATCGAGAGGAATGAAACTCAGTTTTCTCTCTAGAAGCAGCATAACAGTTGAAGATGACCAGCCAACCAAGTTTCTTTAGAGCCAATCACTCTGGTCAAGGGCTCTTTCTTTACCTTTTAGAGTGCTTTTGTGCAGTTGACATAATATATCTTTGAAATGAAAACAGGAAAACAAAACTATTGAAAATGCCAAACAAATGGTTAAAGCTGATTCGGGGATTCTTATTTAGAATAGTAGTTTTTGAAGAAATACAGATGTAATTAGAAGGATTACAGGGTTAGATGGTGATTTTTATAGCTCTTATGAAGGAGAGTTCTGGATCATTTTAAGGGTTTTACAGGTTGATGGCCCTAGGTCAAATGTCTGGTTTTAGTCTTCAGAAACGTGAGGCTTTTCTTTTCCTTGATACACAGTTCAGTACAGGAATATTACTGTAATGCCTGTCAGCCACTTCACTGAGAAATACAACCATAAGGGATTGAGGAAATGAGAAAGAGTAAGGTTCCAGTTCTTGGAGAACTGGAAAAAGATCCTGAAGACAAAAAGCAAGAAAGAAGGAGGTTGAAAAAATCTAAGTGCAAGAAAGAGAATGCCCAAAGTAGTGATAGCTGAGGTGTGAAAACTGAGACTCCCTTTGGAGAGGGGAAATCTGTGATAATTGGGAAGGTCATGGGATCAGTTAGTGTTCCTGTGCTAGTGACCAAGAAGTGGGTTGGAGGAGGAGGGGAAATAAGAGCAGGAAGAATAGAAGGAAGAGACAGAGTTGGGAGGGACAGAAGGAGGATGGAGGGAGGCCGGAGGAAGGAAGGGGCAGGAGAGTGGGGAGTGGTGGGAGTGGGGCAGGAGGAGGGGTAGGAGGAGGAAGGGGGAGGGGAAGGAGAAGGAGGGGGATGGGGCAGGAGGAGGGGAGGGGCATGAGGGAAGGGGCGGGGCATAAGGGGAAGGGAGGTGCAGGACAGAAAGCAGAAGAGGCCAGGCTGAGATCCTAAGTATTAAACTTCAGGGTGTCACTAAGGCAGGACTGAATTGCCCTGGCCCACATTGAAACCACTACCCAACTGATGCATAATAAATATTGGGTTGGCCAAAAAATTAATTCGAGTTTTTCCATAAGATGTTACGAAAAAACTCAAACGGAGTTTTTGGCCAGCCCATGATTTGTTGAACATTGAATGAATAAATTAATAATTCTCTTTAATGTGAGAGAAATAAAGTAGATTTTTCTTTCCTAATCAGGATTTTTACTTAATTATAAAAGTAGGTTAAAGCAGAAAATCGTACAAGTGATACAGACACACACCTTTAACAGTTTATTTTTAACATAAAACACATGTACACTCACCAAGTGTTTGATGTAGGGGCCAAGGACTTTTCCTTGAGCGTGAACCCCTGATTGTCTTTCTTGCACAGACCACACCCATAGCATTATCAAAGGTTTCCATTTGGGTTTCTTTCAAGTGGAATGAGACTCTAAGACATTTGCAAAGCAATCTGAGTATAGAATGATGCTGAATTTTTATTATTTTTGCTTCTAATCATTTACAGTTGTCCAATCCACACCAAATTTGCCAGTGTTTTTTTTTTTTTTTCTTGGCAACTTGCCTTTATCAAGTCTTTTCCAAAGCATTCAGCTTCATTTATGTAGAAACAACTACCAACTACTCTTTCTTTTCACGTTTTGTTTCACGGGCTTGTGTACGTTTGAACATTTTCTGTAATTACAAAGCCCTGGCATCATCAATTTGGGGACCATGGTTAAATTCCACTGGAACGCAACTCATCTGGTGAGTGCAGAAGAGTACCAGGGAAGAACCTGCTGGAATCTTCTGTGGGAAGCCCAGTAGGAACCATCTGAATGGTAGGCATAGAGGCTAGGAGGAAATAAAACAGTTTCTCGGAGACTGTCTTGGCAAACCCCTCCCTATAAAACGATGGCAGGCGTTCAGACAGTATTGATTTTTCTTTATCCCTGGCACAGTCCTGCACCTGGCATGCATCCTCATCCCTCAGAACTTAACAGTGGGATTTTCTAGAAGCTTCTGTACCTAAAAGGTTCAACGCAGTCAAGGTGTGTCACTGAGCTGCCAACTACCTGTTCCTTATGGACTGAAATAAATTTGTATGGCTCAGGTTAACATCGACACCCCACCCGCTTCCCTGGGGTCAGAATCAATATCTCCAGCTTGTAGAAATCTACCCTTTGCAATTGTCCCCACCCCACCCCCCTCCTCAGCAGTTCCTGTTTTTCCAACAGTGAATTCTAGGGATGTACTTAGAAAACACTTTATTGATGAAAGTGTCATTCACAGCAGCACTTTGTATTTCTTGGTGACTGGTATTTCCTCTCTCTCTCGTTTTCTTTTTTCCCCTCACTTCATTCTCTTTCCTTTCTTTTATTCACTTGCTATTTATTGGCCCTGCATTTGGACTAAGACTCTGCTGGTTGTTCTGTTTGCTGCAAAGGTGTATCAGAAACAGTTTCCTCAAGAAACCTACCACTGAGCTGAGGAATTTACTGAAGGGTTTTGTGTCTTAAAAAGCTGTGCTGAGGGACTTCCTCGGTGGTCCAGTGGCTAACACTCCGCACTCCCAGTGCAGGAGACCTGGGTTCAATCCCTGGTCAGGGATCCCACATGCTACAGCTGAGAGTCTGCAGATTGCAACTAGAGATCCTACATGCTGCAATGAAGATCCCACGTGCTGCAGCCAAATAAATTAATGAAAAAAGAAAGCTGTGCTGCGACAGAACACCTCACTTTTCCAGAGACCCCAGTCCAGAAAACACAAATGGCTGTGAGAGTTGAGAACCTGGAAATAAGCAATAAAAACAAATATGCAGTTAGAAGAGGTGTCCTTAAGTCTGGCTCTAAAATGGAAACATTTACGCCATGACAGCCAGCCAGGCCTTTTCCTTGAACCTGTTTGGTCTTGGTTTGGCTGCAGCTTGGTTGTCTAAAGGTTTTTGCGGCCAAGGCTGACCCGAAGGAAGCGGAGTTAAGAGGTGCAGGCTCATCCACAGTAAGGTGAGCAGTACCTGACAGTGGGAAGGAACTGGCAGAGGGCCAACTGGATTCAGAAAGCCCCAGGCATCTCCGGTGCTTTCAGCCTGCTCTGCTCCAAGGTTGCCCCCTTCTGCTACACCAATTGATTGATACTCACTCTGGTGACTCTGAGCCATCTAAACAAGGTTACCACAGCTCAGCATACTCTGTATGAGAAAGCGGGGCGAAGAAATAGAATGCACTTTTTTAAAGTTTGGAATTTCAATGGCTAGTTTCAATTATTCTAGAATATTCTCTAGTGAGTCTGGTACATGTTTTCCTGTATCTACTTATTCTCTGATTATTTTTTGTAAGAAATGAAAGAAAGTAAAGCAGATGTAGGAAGCCACAACCTTATACAGACTGGGGGAAAAAATTACTGTGATAAAGTGACAACTGCTTGGTTTCACAGTGTGTTGTGTCCTAGGAGGCCTAGACCATAGGGGTTAAGGGTCCAGACCGAGACACTGACCGTTGGCATTGGAATCAGGCTTCGCCAGTCAATACTTTTCACTAAGTGACTTGGCCTCTCTGTTCCTCAGTTTCCTCACCTGCAGAATGGGTATAAACAAAGCGTCTGACAGGATGGTTGTGGCAATTAGATGAAATAATGGTTGTAAGCGTTGAGGTCAGTGGTAACTGCGTAGTCTTCTGGCTAATGTCATTTGTAACTCATCTCCTTCCCTTCTTGCCTTTACTGTTCAACTGCTGTGAGAGGAAGTTAGAGGGTTGGATTGAATACAGTAAAATGAATGCTTAGCAATCATTTTTGATCTCCAGAGTGCAGTACGTGGAGATTTCACTTCAGTGCTAAGATTTTGGCTCTCTTTTCAAAGGTCGATATAATTTTATTCCTGATCAGGTTGCTCCCAAAATATCTCTTGGGTTGTATTAACTGAAGAGGAAAAGAAGTACAGTTTTTTTTTTTTTTTTCCCTCTCTCTTTTTCTTGTTTTGTAGTTTGACTGTGTTCAAGTGGCACTGAGTTCACTGAGATAATCCCAGGTATACAGTGTCTGTGACATGATCCACCCTCGCTAGAGTCAAGGATGATTGGGCTGGGGGTAGGGGTTTGGGGGAAGTGTTGGCCCAGGCAGACACAGAAGGGCAGAGTCCCAGTTCCATGATGTCAATCTTGTACCAAATTTCAATGAGCATTATTTTCTACAGGAAATGAAATGATGGAGTGTTTAAAATCTAGAACAGGGTTGGGTAAATGGCATGACTTTTTTTTTCTGATTGGTGTGAACTGTTGGGTTGTTTCTCCTGCAAGGTGAATCGGAAAGTCTTGCTAGGAATGTGGCTCCCCTCACCGCTTGGAGGGGAGTATGTGATCTGTTTGCCAAAGGCCCTGGTAGCCTTCAATCTGTCAAAACGTTGCAAGCTGGGAGCAGTTTGCCAAAGCAAACTATCAAAGTGAAATAACACACGAGTTGCACACACACAGACACACACATGCTCTCCCATTCCCCAAACATTAATTTCGAATTGGGTCAGCAGGAACAAGACTTTGGGCCAGATTGCCAGTGTTTTGAAGAGCTGCGGGCACAGCTATGGACTACCAATTAGATAGGTATGTGTGAGGAGGGTGGGGTGTCCTAAAGTGGAGTCTGCAGTGTAGGGGTGGGAAGCTTCCAGCCCTTGGCCGAGTTTCATCTGGCCCCTGGGGTTATATATTGCTCTGGCTGCTGCGATTGCAGTCCAAAGAATAATTTCCCCTCTGGGGGAATTTATTCTATTCCATTCATAGCAGAGCCCACTTAATAACTAAGATTTTATTCCAGCATCAATTTTATTGGGTACCCCTATGCATCTGAGCCTCACTAGGGCCCAACTTGATGAAGAAAAGAAGCATGTGAACATCTAACATAACTTGCGTAGCCTTTTTGCAACAAGAAGCACTCACAAACATTTTGTGTAAATCCTTTAAGAACAAATTTGGAGGAAGTCATGTAGAGACTCCAGTATTCTTGCCTGAAAAAAGCCACGGACAGAGGAGCCTGGTGGGCTACAGTTCAAAGGGTCACAAAGAGTCGGACACCACTGAGCAACTGAACACACACATGCAGAGACTCAAAAACATACTGATTTTTATAAATCCCTCGTAAAATAGCTTTTAAAATCTCCCAACATTACTTTGGACACTTTAAAATATGTTAATTTGCACTATTTCCACTCATCTTGAAATTTCACCGGTCACAAGATGATGAAGGCGTATTCATTAATTCAATGAATTAAGCTCTTTCTATATAGCAGACAGTCTGCTTGGTGCTGGGAGATAAAGGAGTGACCAAACAGGCTCCCTGATCTCGTGGAGCTTATATCCTAGTGGGCAGAGGAAGAAGTTTAAGTGAATAAAGACATTCTATGTGAAATGGTAGGGCATCCCTGGTGGCTCAGTGGTAAAGAATCTGCCTGCTGATGCAGGAGCCACAGGTTCGATCCCTGAGTTGGGAAGATCCCCCTGGAGGAGGGAATGACAACCCACTTCACTGTTCTTGCCTGGGAAATCTCCTACACAGAGGAGCATGGCAGGCTACGGTCCATGGAGTCACAAAAGAGTTGGACATGACTTAGCAACTAAACAACAACAGCAGGTGAGATGGTAAGTGCTGTGGAGAAATAGAAATAGACTAGGCTGGGAGAGAGTGTCCTGGGGAGGGAACATGCTATAGCCGTATCTGGGAGGAGAGTTGACCAGGCAACCCTGGAATGTAGTTCCTCCAAGAGAGCGGAAAACCTAAAATTTTCCCTTCTCCCACTTTCCACTCCTCCCACTCCAAGTCCCCCTGACTATTATGGCAGTGCAGTCTGGGATGAGTGGTTATGCAAAACAGCTCCTGATTGCATTACAAATATGTGGCTTAGGTGTGTGCCAAGAACTTTGAGGGGCTGAGGTGTAACACATTTCTGGAGCTGCTGTTTGTTTTTTTAACAAAACCACACCAATCTGGTTTTCTTTTTAAATGAGTAAACAGTGCCAGAATGTGTTACAAGTGATTCAGATTTGTGGGCACAGCTTCATAATGTATTTTCTTGCACATAAACTCATTTGAGACAGTCAGGGCGGGTGCCATTATTCCCATTTTACAGATGGAGGAATTGAGGTGCAAAGGTGATCTGCCCAAGGTTATGTAAGCAAGGAGCATAAACTCCCGAATTGTGATGCCCATGTCCCTTGATTTCTAGAACAACCTAAATCTAGTAGGAATGCAAGTAGAAAATAACTTCTTTTCTCATCACCGTGTTCACACCTCCTTCTTTAGATGGCCCTGCCTTGTCGGGGAAGAAAGATAGGCAGTTTTCTGGTCCATTGCAGGTTTAATGAGCAGTCTCACTTACAAGTATCAAAAAGCCCCCAAAGATGTGTGTATGTGTAGGAGGGATGGCTTTAATGGTTGATGTCCATCCTTCTAGAAGTTTTAGTTTTCCTTTAGTAGCTTTAGGTTTCATTTTCCTTGAGTCATTTTTGGATGAATCTAAGACATCAGTAACTTCACCATCCAGACCTGCACCCTTAGCCACCTGTGTGCTGAGCAGCACAAATCCACGTGCCCGTGCATCGGATATACAGAGACAGAACATTTTCACCCTCATAGAAAGTTGTCTTGGACAGCACTGGCTTAGAGCCTCAGCAAGTATAAATCACCTCCTTGATTCTTTTCACCACTCATTTTAATATTTTTCTGAATAGATTCCTTACTTGGAGGGATTTTGTGTATATTTTGCTACATTAAAAGGAAGTCTAGTCAGATGTAAAATCTTTAGTCTCTCATCCAATTTAAAGCTCCTCTCCTCCCACACCCTGGGCCTGGTCTGGCCTCAGAGCACTGTAGTAGGGAAGCGAAGGCTTGGCTGGTTTCTTCATACTCCTGGTTCCCCTCTGTGCCCTCTCCTTCTGGTCCTTGTTCCTCCAGGATGGAGCATGGGGAGAGAGGTGACTGGGCCTGGAGGATCCCAATAGGAGTGGTGCCCACTCTCAGCTGATGTGGCTGTCTTGGCTCGGCAGATGTCAACACTGTGGATTCTCCTTTCCAGGCACTCTGGCTGGTCCTTTGAAGACCCTCCCCTCGCTGGGGTCTCCTGCTGTGGATCCCCTGGTGCAGGCTGTGCAAACATCGGCCGCCCCTTTACCACCTTCCCCCAGCCCCTGGGCCCCATGGGTACACACCTCATATCACCCTGTCTTTTGGGGGTTACCTGATCCTAATGAGTTATCTTCTTTGAGGAGGTCCTTACTGGACAACTTAAGTCCCATTTTCCACAGGAGAGCCCCAGTCTCTCCTGCCCCTGCAAGTTATAGGTACACAGACTGCTCGTACTCCAGCCCTCTCTCATCACTCTGTGCTCCCAGACACTCCAGATAGGTTTTGACCTTTAGATACTTTTCAGGGGACCATCAGGCACCACTCAGTATACTGCAGACACAGAGGGTCCAGATCAAGCTCTTAAATGGTTGCCCTCCTTATTTCCTCCCCTTGTAGCAGGATGGAGGGGCTGTGCTCAGCACTCCTGTATCCCTAGCAAATGTGTCCCATTCTCCAGCCCACACCGCACTCCTTGTTCAGGCCGAAGGTTGAGGATGGGTGGGGCCAGAGGAGGACACCTCCATTTCTGGTCCTGAACAGATGGTTGCATCCTCCTCTCTGGAATGTGTGCATATGCCATCCCCTTGGTTCTTAGTTTTGGGGCCTCAATGCAGCAATGCATTTAACACCTTGGTACAGAGGCACCTGGCATCCATGGGGTCAGACGTGAATGAGGAACGGAGCAGCAACAACATATCCCCTCCCCCTGCTTCTTGTCCCATCATGTGATCTCTAGCCAGTCTGGCCACATCCATTCTGTGTGGTTCCTAGGACCGGACTCATTTATACACAGTGGCGGTTAGGGTGGAACTTAGGGTTCCTAGAGATGGTGGAAGCTTTCCTAACTCCACAGGTCTTACCCACCCCCCAACTCGCCCCCGCAGCTTCAGACAGATTTTCCTCATGCCTACCTCTACATAGGACAAGGGCCTGTGGATCCTCTCTCAGCTACGTTGGAGGCCTCTAAAAGGTTGAGAACCACTGGGTTACCTGACTGTGCTCAGGTTTTAACCCTAAGAGGATTCCAAAGATAACCAAGTAGGACCAGTGGCCTTTTCGCCTTGATGCTTCAAACAGTGCCATTGATGACGTGACATCAGGGCGCTCTGGGCATTTAATTAATTGGCAGTGCTTGTTTCTGCTCTGACTCACTGACTGTGCTGGGCGTGTTCAGCTCTGTTGTCCTCGGTGATCCTTACATACGGCAACCTTAAGGCTCACAGATGTGAGCTCATCCAGGATCACCTAGATGGGAATGACAGAGTTGGGATTCTAGCCTCAAAGTGTTTGAATCCAAAGCTTCATGCTCGTCCAGCTCACCCTGCTGCCTTGGGGCCAGTTGGCTCCTATTTCTACACCTTCTCTTTATTTGATGACAAGCCCTAATCAGGGCTGGTGACAGTAGGGCTTAACACAGCTAATCCCACCCGTGGAGAACATATATAACACTGAAGGGCCAAGGACAGAGAGAGGAATGGTTCTGAGGAAGCCCAGGGTGTGGGAGGGGAACTTTCTTGTCCAGGCTCAGAAGCCCCCCTTCTGGGCTAACACTACCACTTCCATGAGGACTTGCATGAGCACTTACTCTGTGCCAGGCACCGTGTGTTGTCTTATGCAGCCTTCCCAGCCCTCCAGCCAGCTTCTGTTGTATCCTGATCTTACAAGGAAGGAGTGAGTGAGTAAGTGAAGTTGCTCAGTCGTGTCCGACTCTGCGACCCCATGGACTGTAGCCTACCAGATCCCTCCATCCATGGGATTTTCCGGGCAAGAATACTGGAGTGGGGTGCCATTTCCTTCTCCAGGAGATCTTCCTGACCCAGGGATTGAACCTGGGTCTCCTACATTGACAAGGAAGGAGACTGAGGCTCAAAGAAATTCAATGTCCTGACCTGGAAACCTTGCCAGCAAGTGGTAAAGCAGAGTTTGATCCCCAGGTCTGCCTTATGCCAAGGCCCCGCCCACAGCACTGGGCTGCCTCCTTGCCTGTGGGGCTAGCCCTCTGCGTCTTCACTGGGTTTACATCCTAGGGCCCAGTTGGGCTGTGCTCCTTCCCTGTGGCTCAGCTGGTAAAGAATCTGCCTACAATGCCAGAGACCTGGGTTTGATCCCTGGGTTGGGAAGATCCCCTGGAGAAGGGAAAAGCTACCCACTCCAGTATTCTGGCCCGGAGAATTCCATGGACTGTATAGTCCATGGGGTCGCAAAGAGTTGGACACAACTGAGCGACTTTCACTTCCTTCCAAAGATGAAACAGAAATATACTTTTCCACTATATGCTGCTGCCTAGAACACGCTCACAGCTCTGCCTGTTGCTATTTTTCCTTTTCAGTGTCCTGGGTTCCCTCCTGCTGCTTGGACTCCAGCTTGTCTGCCCGCAGCCCTCCACGGAACACAGAAAGGTAAGCCATGGCCTTTCTGAGGCTTTCCTTTTCTGCCAAGGTCCTGGGGTCATACTAGTCATCAATGCCTTGAGTTTTATTCTGTTTGGAGGTGAGTCACTGATGATTCTCAGAGGAAGCACCATTTATAGGATGTTCACCACTCCTAAGTCCTTGACCTTAAAAATGAAGCCAGTGCCCAGGGTCAGTCTCTGATCTGAAAGGAATGCTGGCCTTGCAGCTCATGTCTGATAGAGTGGGTCAGCTAAGGAGAGGTCAGCGGGCAGACTCTCCCCCCTAGGAGTGGAGGAGCACCAGCACGGAGCTTTGACCTCCTCTGGGGGCACCTTCAGCGCGATGGGTGTGGATGATTAGTGCTGTGGTGGGAGCCATCCATGATTTTCCGTAGAAGGACACCAGCCAATAGCTGGACAGGGAGGGAGAGAACAGGCAAATAAAGACCAGGCCCTCTCTTTTTTCCTCCCCTCCATCTCTTGCTGGTGAGTCCCTCAACCTGAGCCCAATCAAAGTACAGAAAACAAAGAGACCCATCGATGCAGTGCTCAAAGGCCAGCCGTCTGGGCAACAGGGCTGGGTGGAGAAAGGTGGGCAGAGCACCTGGAGGGACACGTGGGCAGTATCAGGCACGCTTCCCTTCAGGTTCTGAGTGTTCCGTAGTCGATGAAGCATACGCTGGTGCCTAAACAAGCCCAGTGCTGTCGTGCAGCGGAGCGGTTGCATGATTAGTATTTCCTTAAAAATAGGTGCATGATATGACCTTGGGAGAGGCCCTCAAATGCCTTTCTCCTGCCTAAAAACTCCTGGTGTCTAAAGGTGATGAAGTGCAGACACTTCGGAGAGGACTAATAGGCCAGCCATTTGTATCTAAGTGTGACTGAATTGGTTGGAACCTTTCCTAGAGGGGCTTTCATAAGGGAAGTCCAGGAGAGAAGGGAGCCAAGAAACGAGTGTGTGTACGGGTTTGCCTAGCTATGCACCTTCTTGGGACAAGTTCTTGATGTTCTTGTCTGATGAGTCTTGTTTCTTTTAGGTCTGTGGATTGTGTTCTGACTTTCTTTCTGGGCCAGATATGAACCTGTATTGTGTGGTGCCCTTCATTAGGGGTCAGCTCCATGAAAGTGGGATCTTACCTGTCTTGTTCATTACCCTATTTCTACCTCCTGGAATACAGCCTGGCGTGTTGTAGGTGTTCAATAAAACACCTGTTGAATGACTGAATGACTGAATGAGTGAGTGGAAAAACTGGCCAAGATCTAAGCATTATTTTGGTGGATGCCTGGCGATTTACACCCCTTTTAAACAGGTAGCTCAGTGGTTAAGAATCCACCTGCCAATATAGGAGACGTGGGTTCAATCCCTGGGTTGGGAAGATCCCCTGGAGAAGGAAATGGCAACCCTCTCTGGTATTTTTGCCCGGAAAATCCTATAGGCAGAGGAGCTTGGCAGGCTACAGTCCATGGTACCGAAAAGAACTGGACATGGCTTAGTGACTAAAAACAATGACAAATATTTCACTGCGTCATTCCCATTCATGATTTCAAGAGTCAGAAAGGACAGCTATTATAGCTTGAATGTTTATATTCCACCCCAACCCCCTACCCCCATGCTAGCCCAAGACTGGTGTGTTAAAACCTAACCTATGTGATGGTATTTGGAGGTGGGGCCTTTGGGAGGTGATTAGGTGATGGAGTGGGGTCCTCATGAATGGGGCTAGTGCCCTTGTTAGCAGAAGGGGAGAGATTGCTGCCCTGTCCCGTGAGGATACAATGAGAAGTCTGCACCCCAAGGTTGGGACTGTGCTGGCACCCTGACCTCAGACCTCCAGCCTTCAGAACTGTGAGAAATCAGTTTCTGTTGTTTATACACCACTTGAACTATGATCCTCTGTTTTAGCAGCACAAATTGACTAAGACAGAAATTGGCACTGAGAAGTGGTGATGCTGCTATAACAAATATATAAAATGTGGGAGGGGCTTTGGAACTGAATACTTGGTAGAGACTGAGGAGGTTTGAGGTGCAGGCTAGAAAAAGCCTGCAATGACATAAACGGGCTTTTTAAAAGTGACTCTGCTAAGAGCTCAGCAACGAAAGAAGGGGGCTGTGGAGAGACTCTCAATCTGCCTAGAGAATACCTAAGTAATCTCAACTAAAATGTTGGTAGAAATATGGACGTTAAAGGCCATTCTGATGGGTTCTTAGATGGTAATGAGGAACAAGCTACTGGAAACTGGAAAGGCTGTGCTTGTTATAAAGTGGCAAAGAACTTGGCTCATTCCGGCTGTAGTGTTTTGTGGCAGGTAGGACGTGTAAGGGATGAAATCAGATATTTAACCAAAGCCATTTCTAAGCGCAAAGTGTTGAAGGAGTGGCCTGGTTTCTCTTGACTGCTCATTGTAAAATGTGCGGAGGGAGAACTGATTTAAAGATGGAATTGTTAACTGGAAGGGAAGCAGAGCACAGAAGTTAAAGATTTGGAAATTCTGCAGCCGATCCTTATTGAAAAGAATGAGAAAGCCTGTCCAGGAAAGAACAAACGCTGAGGGTGTGGTTGGGAGACTGATAAGGCCATTAGTCAGCCATCTTGACAGAAGCCAGAGGCTATTGTCCAAGACAATGGGAGACTGTAAAGGGGGCGGTGGTGCCTTCCGGACCTGGCTCATCTTGGCACCATCTCCCTTTGTGGTTTTCACTCTCCACACTCAGGCTGAGTTCCTAGGCTGCCCCAGGAGCTGCTCCAGTGATGACCCAGCGAGGTTGGGCTGTGCCCAGCAGAACCTTGGGGGGCATGACTACCTCCACCCGGATTTCAAAGGACAAGGCTTGAGCCAAGGTCCCAGGACCCCAACCCTGGAGAACCACAGTGAGGGCAGGGCAGCCTGGAGCCTTGGGGCCCCAACCTGTTCAGGCAGGGCCGTGGGCCCAGTGGGCCTGGAGAGCAGAGCACAAAGCCAAAGAGAATTATTCTTAAGCCTTTATGAACCTTTCCTGGGTGGGCTGCAGACTTTTCCTCTTCTTCCCCTTTGGAATGGGATTGTCTGTACTGTGCCTGTCTTACCATTATATTTTGGGAGCACATAATGTTTGATTTCACATGTTCATAGCTGGAGAGCAGTTTGCTCATACTTTGCGCATGGACAGTATCAGGCACACTTCCCTTCAGGCTGAAGGGAAGCCCTTCCCTTCCCATGAATCATACCTTGAGTTTCACCTATGTCTGATTTAGATGATATTTAGGTGAGACTTAGGATCTAGACTTTAATAATGATGCTGGAACCAGTTAATGCTTTCTAGGTTATTGGGATGGAATGAATATATTTTGCCTATAAGAGATGTGTGAATGTAGGGGGCCCAGGGATAGCATATTATAGACTACATGTGTCCCCCCAAATTCATATGTTGAAACTAAATCCCCAGTGTGGGGCTCTTTGGAGATGGGACCTTTGGAAGATGATTAGGTCATGAGAGGATAAATGTCCCTTATTAAAAGGGTCGTAGAGGAATCTCTTGCTTACTCTGCTATGTGAGGATACAGGGAGAAGACTACTGTCAATGAACAAGGAAATTTGTTCTCCGCAGACATCAGATCCACAGGCCCTTTCATCTTGAACACCCCAGCCTTCAGAACTGTGAAAAATAAATTTGTATTTTCCATAAACCACCCAGTCTATAGCATTGTTTTTATTGCAGCTGGATCAGACAATCGTCTGTTTCCATTATTATGTTCTATTGTTTATTAGTGTTTAGAGCTATCAGGGTTATTAATCTTAACAGTTGAATCAATCTACCAGTGTTCTTTTTTTTTTTACCAGTATTCTTTTTTTCTTTTGCTGTTATTCAAATAGACCATCATACCTTAAAATAATTTATAAATGGTCAGTTTACTTTGCTGTGTCTATTAATTTTTCAAGTTAGCCTGAATGATATATGTGTAGCCTGAACAAAAGTTTCACAAACAGGTACTGCCTCCATTTTGCTTTGTTTCTTCCTTTTTTTTTTTTTTTAAATTTATTCTCTTTATCAAGTTGTACCATAATGTGCTTGGTAAGTCTCCATAGTTCTTAAAGAAAGTATTTATTCTGAGAAATTTGAAAAATGATTTATGAATCACTTTAGAATGTCAAATTTAAAAATTGAGTAAAAGGTTTCACATTTTAGTGTATTCTTTCTCCTTGTCAAAATATTAAGAACTTTGTAGTGGAAAGTTAGATTAGGACAATTTTTTTCGAAATCACTTACAGACTCCTTTACTCAGACAGTACACATTTTAGGACAGTTCTAAAATATGATTATGTGCGTTTTAGTTGCCAGGATCATTGTCACTGTCATTCACTTCAGAGAAGGAAGATTCAGCGCTCTTTTGGGTTGCAAATTTCTTCTTGCTGGAGTGCTGTGAAGCCGCGGCTGTCATCCTGTCTGCCTGACTGTATCCCCAGAGCCCTGGAGCAGCAACAGTGCTGGCAGTAGTAGCATCCGTTTATTTCTGCAACATGAGAAATAAGGAGATACTTATTAAAACAGGGGCCGGAAATGTTTTCCTATAAATGGTCAGGTGTGATTGTTCTAGACTTTCTGGGCTACAAAATCTCTGTCACAACTAGTCAGCTCTGCTTTTGTAGCACAAATTCAGTAGTAAACAACTTGTCAATAAATGTATATGGCTGTGTTCCAATAAAACTTTATTTGCGAAACACTGGATTTGGCCCATAACCCACCGTTTGCCAGCCACTGCTCTAAAGTCAAGGTAGAGAAGAGTTAACTGTAATTACTTTATATGTATTTCGAAGTTGGAAATTGTCTCCTCCTGGGACCTTAAGAAACACAAAGGATTTGAAGGAAAAAAAAGTATATTTTTACATGAAAACATAAGAATTATGATTGCTATCAAATTGTTTTTGTTGCTTGGATAAATCATGATTGAATTCCTGCTGACTGCTTTGTGGCAAGATCCACTCTCAATCTGTAGAAGAGAGCAGCAGCAAGAATTAGAAAACCATTTATGGTAAATTCTTAAGGGACAGCATTACGAATTTGTGCGCACTGTAGTTCAGTATGCATATGAAAACCACCCTCCAAAAGACATCTCTTTTTCGTTCTCATTACTATAGCATGTCCAACTTTAGCATATGGAAGCATTTCTACACTGTAAGTTATTCTGAGGAAAAGACATAATTTGTAAACGCTGTCAAATAAACTATGCATTTCTAAATGCTACTCGGGTGACTGGATACATCTCTGTAAAAACTGTCCCATAATAGTGCAGGAAAAGAGGGCTGGAGTGCAGAGTATAAGTAGCTCTTTCAAGATATTTTTATCCAGATGTCTTCCTCTTGCTCCTGATGGATGGCATCAGAAAGGACTGTTCCTCCTCTGTTCTTGGTAGTTATTTAATGACACTTGGCAAGTGACTTCATTTTAGAAACTCTCTGTGGCTTCGTTTGTAGATAAGGTAAGACCAAGAGTGGAAAAAGCTTGTCCCAGACTCTAATAAAAACCATACGTTATTAGTACAAGAGAATATGTAGATTGTAGAAAGCTTTTAAGTTAGTGAAAGTGTTCTGTCTGTCTGACAGACATTCACTGAGCAGGTTGCTTTATAAGTCATAAAATGTATGGTCAACATAATCTATTTAGGAAAAAATCATGAAACATGTTATTTTATTCCTATGAATGGAGAAACATTAATATACTTGAATCACCACTGCTTAACTTTTTTTTTTTAAGTTTACTTTTTAATTAAAAGTATGCATGTATATTGGGCTTCCCTGGTAGCTCAGCTGGTAAAGAATCCACCTGCAAGCCAGGAGACCCCGATTCAACTCCTAGGTCAGGAAGATTCCCTGGAGAAGGGATAGGCTACCCACTCCAGTACTCATGGTTTCCGTGGTGGCTCAGATGGTAAAAAATCCACCTGCGATGTGAGACCCTGGGATTGATCCCTAGGTTGGGAAGATCCCCTGGAGGAGGGCATGGCGACCCACTCCAGTATTTTCGCCTGGAGAATCCCCATGGACGCAGGAGCCTGGTGGGCTACAGTACATGGGGTCACAAAGAGTCAGGTACAATAAGTGACTAAGCACAGCACATGCATGTTTATTATAGAAAATTTAGAAAACAATGAAAAACAATGAGGAAGAAAATAAAAACTCATTGCTAGGGCCACCAGCCAAAGAGAAGTGTTCTTCAATCTGTTATTTATAGAAACTTTAAAACAAACAGAAAAAAACCCCAGACATACTACAAAATGAAATAAGGGTGAAGTAACATATTTGTTTTGCTAACTGGTTTATAAGTCACAATATGAATAGCTGGGGCCCTTGTAAAGGGTTTAGAGCCTACTATTACTGTGTACAGGCTTCCCTGATGGTTCAGTAATAAAGAATCCACCTGCCAATGCAGGAGATGCAGGTTTGATCCCTAGGTTGGGCAGATCTCCTGAAAAAGGAAATGGCAACCTACTCCAGTATTCTTGTCTGGGAAATCTCATGGACAAAGGAGCCTGGTAGGCTATATAGTCCATGGTAGCCCAAAAAGTCAGACATGACTTAGCAATTAAACAACAACCAAAACAATTGACTTCAGATTGCCTCTTGACAATGTCCTACAATTGGATATTGAACAGAAAGCCTATAGAAGGACAAAAAAATTTCTCATATTATTTCTCCTGTATTCCACAAAGGAGAAAACAATAAGGTTTTTTGAAGAAAATATATGAAAATATCCTGATGACATGGGATAAACAAGGGTTTCTTAAACAACACACCAAAAGAACTAATCATAAAAAAATTGAACTCCATGAAAATTGAGGAGTTTTATTTATTATCACACACCCTGAAGAGTGAAAGGATAAGCCAAAGACAGGGTGAAGGTATTCACAATTACATATTTGACCAAAGAGTCATACTCAGATTACATAAAGAAACTCTACTGATTATTAAGAACATGTTAGGCAGTTAAATTTTTAAATGGGCAGAAGACTTGAACAGATGCTTTGTGTAAGAGGATATTCTAATGGCCAATAGGCATATGAAATATGCTCAGTCAGTTCAGTCACTCAGTTGTGTCTGACCCTGTGATCCCCTGGACTGTACATGCCAGGCTTCCCTGTCCATCACCAACTCCTGGAGCTTGCTCAAACTCATGTGCATCGAGTTGGTGATGCCATCCAACCATCTCATCCTCTGTCACCCCCTTCTCCTCCCACCTTCAATCTTTCCCAGCATCAGGGTCTTTTCCATTGAGTCAGTTCTTCGCATCAGGTGGCCAAAGTATTGGAGTTTCAGTTTCAACATCAGTCCTTCCAATGAATATTCAGGATTGACTGGTTTGATTTCCTTGTAGTCCAAGGGACTCTCAAGAGTCTTCTCCAACACCACGGTTCAATAGCATCAATTTTTTGGCACTCAGCTTTCTTTATAGTCCAACCCTCACATACATACACGACTACTGGAAAAACCATAGCTTTGATTAGATGGACCTTTGTTGGCAAAGTAATGTCTCTACTTTTTAATATGCTATCTAGGTTGGTCATAGCTTTTCTTCCAAGGAGAAAGCATCTTTTAATTTCATGGCTGCAATCACCATCTGCAGTGATTTTAGAGCCCCAAAACATAAAGTTGCTCACTGTTTCCATTGTTTCCTCAGTGCTCAATCAAAATCATTAAGTGGGACTTCCCTGGTGATTCAGTGGCTAAGACCCTACTCTCCCAGTGCGGGCAGCCCAGATTCAATCTCAGGTCCAAGAACTAGATCCTGCATGCCACAACTAAGAGTCCTCACGCCACAACTAAAGATCCTGCATGTTGCAATGAAAATTGAAGATCCTGTGAGTTGCAATACAGGAGACATAGGCTCAATCCCTGGGTCGGGAAGATCCATTTCCCTGGAGTAGGAAATGGCAACCCGCTCCAGTGTCCTTGCCTGGAAAATTCCATAGACAGAGGAGCCTGGCAAGCTACAGTCCATGGGGTCACAGAGTCAGACGTGACTGAACACACACACACACACATTGCTCTGGACATCACAAACAGATCATAAAAGCAGTACTGAATGGTTCAAACTGTTTCTAAAAAGCTTATCTATCCTACTACAATTTTCAAGAATATGGGAATATGAAAATATCCAGTACCCAACAAGGTAACATTCAAGATGTCTGACATTTAGTCAAAGATTACTAGACATGCACAGAAGTAGAAAAACATTAGCACTATTCTCCATAATGAGGAGAACAATCAATTGAAACCAACTCTGAACTGACACAGATACTAGAATTTGAAAACAAGGGTAATAAAAGTTACTAAAACTGTATCCCATATATTCAAAAAGTTAAGTAGAGGTTTGGGAAGTATTAAAAAAATGTCAAACTTCTGGAGATGAAAATGAAAACTACACTGGATGGGATTAATGGAAGACTAGATGTGGACAATAAGAGAGAACTTGAAGATATAGGAATATAAACTTTCTAAAAAGAATTTTTAAAAAGACGATGAGCATCAGTGAACCCTGTAATGACTTCAGGTGAATTTATGTGTGTGCAGTTGGAGTACCAAAAGGAAAAGTGAGGGGTGACAGAAAAGTATTTTTTTTAATGTTAGGAAATACTGATTTTGATTAAAGCTATGAATCTAAGAACACCAATGAACTCCAAACACTAGAAACATGAAGAAAATGGCACCTTTACACCATGATCAAATTGCTTAAAATTCAGTGATAAAAGGAAGCAAAAATTTGAATCCCTTAGCAGGGGAAGAAACACATTACATCTGCAGAAACAAAGAAAAAGATGACAACATATTCCTCATGCATGTGAAGCAATATCTTTAAAATACTGAAAGAATAAAACTGTCAACCTGGAATTCTATATCCAGAAAAAACATCTTTCGAAAATGAAAGTAAAGACATGTTCATACATAAGTGCCGAGTCACACTTCTAACACCAAAATTGTTAATGGAAATTCTTTAAGCAGAAGGAAAATGATACAAAAAAATATAGATCTATACATGAAATGAACCAGAAATAATAACTACATGGGTAAATATATACAGTTTTGAAAAATACTTAAGTATCTTTCAAAGATTGACTCTTTAAATGAAAATAATATAATGTGTTGTAGAGATAATAATGTTTGTGTAAGTAAAATGTATGGGAACAATATTGTAAATGCCAGAAGAGGATAAATGGAAGTATAATATTATAAGGTTCTTATAATATGTATAAAATTATATATAACTTGAAAGTGGACTATGATAAGTTAAAGATGTAAATTATAAACCTTAAAATAACAGAGTAACAAATCAAAGACTTAACTCACAGAATTGTTTTAGGAAATAAAATAGAGTCATAAAAATACTCCAACAATTCAAAAAAAGACAGAAATAGAAGAAAAAGAGATGGGATAACTAGAAAACAAATAGCAAGTTGATAGACTTAAATATAGTTATATTAATAATCACAAAACCACCTCAACTAAAAGGCAGAGTTTGAGCAGGCTGGATAAAAAACAAGACACTCAACTGTATGCTGTCTGCAAGAAACACACTTAACCATAAAGACACAGATTAGGTTAAAATTAGAAGGATGGAAGAAGACATATCATGTTAACATTAGTCAAAAGGAAGCTAGAGAGACTCTATCAATATCAGATAAAGTAGATTTTAGAGCAAAGACTATTACCAAATATAAAAAAGTCATTTCATGATGTTAAAGGGGTCAGTTCATCAGAGGACATAACAATCTGAAACATTTATGTACCTAATAATAGAGCTTCGAATTACTGAAATAAATCTGAATAACTGCAAGGAGAAACAGAAAAATCCACAATTACTGCCTGAGGTTTTAATGGTGGTCGTTTAATTGCTAAGTCATGTCCTACTCTTGTAACCCCATGGACTGGAGCCTGCCATGGGATTTCCCAGCAAGAATGCTGGAGTGAATTGCCATTTTCTCCTCCTTGGGATATTCCCGGCCTGGGGATGAATCTGGGTCTCCTGCATTGCATGCAGAGTTTTTACCAACTGAGCCACCCCCTTTCCAAACCCTGATAGAGTACTTAAACAGAAAAATCAGTAAGAATTGAGAAAATTTGACTATGACTATCAGTCAACTGGACCCAGTGGACATTTGTAGAACATTTCCCCAAACAAAACCAGATATGTATTCTTTTCAGATGCATGAGAACACTTACTAATATAAATCATATTTGGGGCCATAAAGCAAGTCTCAATAGACATGATTCAAATCACAGTTTATTCTCTAATCACCATGGAATTGACTTAGCAATCAATATAAAAGATATCTGGAGAATTCCTAAATATTTGGAATGGAATAAAACATTTCTAAATAATCCATCTCAAAGAAGAGATGAAAGAGAAATTAAAAATTATTTTGACCTGAATGAAATTAAAAACACAAAATATTGGGAATTGTGAGATGCTGCTAAAATAGGACACAGGGGGAAATTTGTATGACTAATCAACTATAAAGACAAAAAAGGTCTCAAATCAGTAACCTCAGCTTTCCACCATAAACAACTAGAAAGAGAACAGTGATTAAACTCAAAGTAAGAAGAAAGGAAATAATAAAGATCAAAGCAGAAACCTCTAAAGTAGAAACAGAAAAACCATAAAGGAAACCATTTATTCCAAAAGTTGGTTCTTTGAACGATCAATGAAATGAATAAATCTTGAACCAGAATCATTAGAGAAAAAAATTGAAGATATAAATGATCATTATCAGGAGACAGAGTAGTAACATCACCACAGATTCTGTAGATATTAATAAGGATAAGAGAATATTATGAATTCTTTATTTTTATAAATTCAACAACTTAGATGAAAAAGACAAATCATCTGAAAGATACAAACTACCAAAGCTCACTTAAATAGATAACCTGAATATTCTATATTTATTGAAGAAATAGAATTTGTAGTTAAAAACCTTCCTGCAAAGAAAACTCCTGATGGCTTTTCTGATGAATTCTTATAAGCATTTAAGGAAGAAAATAGTACTGATTTTACACAAACTCTTCTAGAAAATTGAAGAGGAAGAGAACTTCCCAACTCATTCTATGAGACCAGCATTACAAACCAAAGACAAATAAAGATGTTAAGAGATAAGAAAATTATAGATGGTTGTTCATCATGAACATAGATACAAAAGCTCTAACTAAAATTTTAGCAAATTAAATCCGACATTATAAGAAATGATATGCATCATCAATAAGTGGGCTTTATTCCAAGCATTCAAGTTTGGTTCAACATTTAGAAACGAACTGGTATGCAAACTAAAAAAGATAAGTCATATGGCTGCCTCCTTAAATGCAGAGAATTTTTGACAACATCTGATCTCCGTTCCTGATAAAAACTCTCAGCAAAGTAGAAATAAAAGGAAACTTGATTTAACCTGATAAAGGACATTTCCTTAAAACCTATAGCTAATGACAGAGGATGAGAGTGGATGGCATCACCAGTTCAATGGACATGAACTTGGTCAAATTCCAGGAGACGGTGAGGGACAAGGAAGCCTGGAATGCTGCCGTCCATGGGGTCGCAAAGAGTCGGACACGACTTAGCGACTTAACAGCAACAACAGCCATTCTTAATGGCGAAGGACTGAATGTTTTCCTTCTAAGATCAAGAAAAGACAATGATATTTTCCGTCACCACTTATTTTTTTTATGTTTATATATTTATTTATTTGGGGCTGCGCTGGGTCTTCGTTGCTGTGCAAGCTTTTCTGTAGCTGTGGCCAGCAGGGACCACTCCGGTTGTGGTGCGCGGGCTTCTCACTGCACCGGCGTCTCTAGCTGCGGGGCACGGGCGCTGGGGAGCGCGTGCTTCAGGAGTCGTGGCATACGGGCTCAGTGGTTCGGGTCCTCGGCTCGAGAGCACAGGCTCGCTAGTTGCGGCACAGAGGCTTGGTTGCTTCACAGCGTGTGGGATCTTCCAGGATCAGTCTCCTGCTTTGGCAGGGGATTCTCTACTACTGAACCACCAGGGAAGTGCCCTCACTGATTCTGTTGTGCACAGGATTGGAGGCTCCAACCAATGCATTCAGGCAATGGAAAGAAACAAGACGTATACAGATTGGAAAGAAGTAAACTTGTCTTTATTTTCAGACAGCAGAATTGTCTGTAGAAAATCTGATAATGTATAAGAAAGACCATAAGTGAGTTTAGCTAAATTATTGATATAAGATCAATATGAAAAGAATTAATTGTATTTCTATAATGCCAATGAATAATAGAAAATTAAGTTAAAAAAAGAAATCATTTACAAAATCTGACAAAAGATGTGAAAGATCTATACATTTATACCTGTAAAACATCGTTGAGAGAAATTACAGTTAAATGGAGAAATATACTATTTTTATAAGTAGGGAACTCAATATTATTAAGATGATCATCTCCCAAACTTGATCTATAGATTTAACACAATTCCAATAAAATTCCCAGAAGGCTTTTTACAAAAATTAAGATATATTTAAAAACCCTTTTTGAAATGCAGAGGACCTTGAATAGCCAAAACAAATTTCAAGAAAAAGAACAAAATCCCAGGAGCTACACTGTCTAATATTTGCATTATTATAAAGCTACAGTCAGGAAGTGAAGTGAAAGTCGCTTAGTGGTGTCTGACCCCTGGCAACCCCATGGACTGTAGCCTGCCAGGCTCCTCTGTCCATGGAATTCTCCAGGCAAGAATGCTGGAGTGAGTAGCCATTCCCTTCTCCAGGGGATCTTCCCAACCCAAGGATTGAACTCAGGTCTCCCACACTGCAGGTGGATTCTTTACCATCTGAGTCACAGGGGAAGCCCATGTTTTTTGGCATCAAGGTAGATAAACAGTGTAACAGAATATAGTATAGAAATAAATCCACAAATATATGGTCAACTGATTTTGGGGAAAAAATGCAAAGGTAATTCAATGGAAAAAGGGTAATATTTCAATAAATAATCCTGGGACAATTGGGTATCCACATGCAAAAGAGTGAATAGTCAATCCATACCTT
This sequence comes from Capra hircus, assembly GCF_001704415.2. Classification (NCBI taxonomy): domain Eukaryota; kingdom Metazoa; phylum Chordata; class Mammalia; order Artiodactyla; family Bovidae; genus Capra; species Capra hircus. The sequence continues at coordinate 83,227,170 of NC_030817.1, read as the reverse complement.
GTTCAATATGCAAAAATTAACTCAAAATGGATCATAAATCTAAATGTAAAACCTGTCTTTAAAATTTCTAGAAGGAAACAAAGGAGAAAATATTTGTTACTAGAACTAGCTAGAGATTTAATTTTTTTAGATGCAACATCAAAGTCATGACCCATAAAAGAAAGAGTTGATTGGTTAAATTTTTCGAAACTACTAACTTCTACTCTTTTAAGAACGGAAAGACAAGGCACAGACTGAGAGAAAATATTTACAAAGCATATATTGATACAGTACTTGCGTTCAGTATATGTAAGGAGCACTCAAAACCCGATAATAAGGAAAAACAACCTGATACAAGAGTAAGCAAGGGGTGTGAAATGATGCTTCATTAAGGAAGGTACCTGGCTGGCAAATAAGCTCAGGGAAAGATGCTCAACGTCGTTAGTCATTCAGTTCAGTTCAGTCGCTCAGTCGTATCCAACTCTTTGCGACCCCATGAATTGCAGCACGCCAGGCCTCCCTGTCCATCACCAACTCCCGGAGTTCACTCAAACTCTTGTCCATCGAGTTGGTAATGCGATCCAGCCATCTCATCCTCTGTTGCCCTCTTTTCCTCCTGCCCCCAATCCCTCCCAGCATCAGAGTCTTTTCCAATGAGTCAACACTTCGCATGAGGTGGCCAAAGTATTGCAGTTTCAGCTTCAGCATCAGTCCTTCCAAAGAACACCCAGGGCTGATCTCCTTTAGAATGGACTGGTTGGATCTCCTTGCAGTCCAAGGGACTCTCAAGTCTTCTCCAACACCACAGTTCAAAAGCATCAATTCTTCAGCGCTCAGCTTTCTTCACAGTCCAACTCTCACATCCATACACGACCATTGGAAAAACCATAGCCTTGACTAGATGGACCTTTGCTGGCAAAGTAATGTCTCTGCTTTTGAATATGCTATCTAGGTTGGTCATAACTTTCCTTCCAAGGAGTAAGCGTCTTTTAATTTCATGGCTGCACTCACCATCTGCAGTGATTTTGGAGCCCCCAAAAATAAAGTCTGACACTGTTTCCACTGTTTCCCCATCTATTTCCCATGAAGTGATGGGACCAGATGCCATGATATTCGTTTTCTGAATGTTGAGCTTTAAGCCAACTTTTTCACTGTCCTCTTTCACTTTCATCAAGAGCTTTTTAGTTCCTCTTCACTTTTTGCCATAAGGGTGGTATCATCTGCATATCTGAGGTTATTGATATTTCTCCCGGCAATCTTGATTCCAGCTTGCGCTTCTTCCAGCCCAGCGTGTCTCATGATGTACTCTGCATAGAAGTTAAATAAGCAGGGTGACAATATACAGCCTTGATGTACTCCTTTTCCTATTTGGAATCAGTCTGTTTTTCCATGTCCCGTTCTAACTGTTGCTTCCTGACCTGCATATAGGTTTCTCAAGAGGCAGGTCAGGTGGTCTGGTCTGCTGCTGCTAAGTCGTTTCAGTCGTGTCCAACTCTGTGTGACCCCATAGACGGCGGCTTACCAGGCTCCCCCGTCCCTGGGATTCTCCAGGCAAGAACACTGGAGTAGTTTGCCATTTCCTTCTCCAATGCATGAAAGTGAAAAGTGAAAGTGAAGTCACTCAGTCGTGTCCAACTCTCAGCAACCCCATGGACTGCAGTCCACCAGGCTCCTCTGCCCATGGGATTTTCCAGGCAAGAGTACTGGAGTGGGGTGCCATTGCCTTCTCCAGGTGGTCTGGTAGGGAAGTAAAATTAAAACCACAGTGAGATATGACTACACACCTACTGCTGCTGCCGCTAAGTCGCTTCAGTCGTGTCCAACTCTGTGCGACCCCACAGACGGCAGCCCATTGGGCTCCGCCATCCCTGGGACTCTCCAGGCAAGAACACTGGAGTGGGTTGCCATTTCCTTCTCCAATGCATGAAAGTGAAAAGTGAAAAGTGAAAGTGAAGCCGCTCAGTCGTGTCTGACTCAGCGACCCCATGGACTGCAGCCTACCAGGCTCCTCGATCCATGGGAGCTTCCAGGCAAGAGTACTGGAGTGGGATGCCATTGCCTTCTCCACACACCTATTAGAGTAGCTTAAATTTAAAAGATCAAGTGCTGATGGTGACAAGGAGGAACTACCTCCCTTGTAGGCTGTTGGTGAGACTATAAAAATGACAGACTATTCTAGAATACAGTTTGTCAGTTAAAAAAAGTTAATCATATACCTATCATGCATGTGTGTGTGCTAAGTCACTTCTGTTGTGTCTGGCTCTTTGTGCCCCTATGAACCGTAGCCTGCCAGGCTCCTCTGTTCATGTGATTTTCCAGTCAAGAATACTAGGGTGGGTTGCCATCTTCTCCTCCAGGGGATCTTCCTGATCTAGATTGAACCTGCAGGGATTGACCCAGGGATCTCTTAGGTCTCCTGCATTGGGAGGTGGGTTCTTTACCAGTAGCCCCATACCTATCATATGATTCAGTTTTTACCCAAGAGAAAAGGATATATGTATCCATACATAAACTTGTACAGGAATATTCATAGCAGTTTTCTTTGCTGGAAAGTAACCCAAATGTCCATCAACAGGTGAATGGACACACTGTATTAATTCCTTTATATAACCTAGGAAATGTAGTTCAGTTCATTTCAGTCGCTCAGTCATACCTGACTCTTTGCGACCCCATGGGCTACAGCACGCCAGGCTTCCCACGTCCATCAAGTCGGTGATGCCATCCAACCATCTCATCCTGTCATCCCCTTCTCCTTGTGCCTTCAGTCTTTCCCAGCATCAGGACCTTTTCCAATGAGTCATTTCTTCGCATTAGGTGGCCAAAGTATTGGAGCTTCAGCTTCAGCATTAGTCCTTCCAATGGTTATTCAGGACCGATTTCCTTTAGGATTGACTGGTTTGATCTCCTTGCAGTCCAAGGGACTCTTAAGAGTCTTCTCCAACACCACAATTCAAAAGCATCAATTTTTCAGCACTCAACTTTCTTTATGGTCTAACTCTCACATCTATACATGACTACTGGAAAAACCATAACTTTGGCTAGACGGACCTTTGTCAGCAAAGTAACGTCTCTGCTTTTTAATATGCTGTCTGTGTTGGTCATAGCTTTTCTTCCAAGGAGCAAGCGTCTTTTGATTTCATGGCAGCAGTGATTTTGGAGCCCAAGAAAATAAAGTCTCTCACTGTTTCCATTGTTTCCCCATCTATTTGCCATGAAGTGATGGGACCAGATGCCATGATATTCGTTTTTTGAATGTTGAGTTTTAAGCCAGCTTTTTTACTCTCCTCTTTCACTTTCATCAAGAGGCTCTTTAGTTCCTCTTTGCTTTCCGCCATAAGGGTGGTGTCATCCACATATCTGAGGTTATTGATATTTCTCCCGGCAATCTTGATTCCAGCTTGTGCTTCATCCAGCCTGGCATTTCACATGATGTATTCTGCATGTAAGTTAAATAAGCAGGGTGACAATATACAGCCTTGGCATACTCCTTTCCCAATTTGGAACCAGTCCATTGTTCAATGTCTGGTTCTACCTGTTGCTTCTTGACCAACTAGTCTATAATGATGTAAAGCATATCTGTATTTATGGGGGATTAAGAAGGCAAGGATGCAGAGTACATCATGAGACACGCTGGGCTGGAAGAAGCATAAGCTGGAATCAAGATTGCCAGGAGAAATATCAATAACCTCAGATATGCAGATGATACCACCCTTATGGTAGAAAGTGAGGAGGAACTAAAAACCCTCTTGATGAAAGTGAAAGAGGACAGTGAAAAAGTTGGCTTAAAGCTCAACATTCAGAAAACGAAGATCATGGCATCTGGTCCCATCACTTCATGGCAAATAGATGGGGAAACGGTGGAAACAGTGTCAGACTTTATTTTTGGGGGCTCTAAAATCACTGCAGATGGTGATTGCAGCCATGAAATTAAAGACACTTACTCCTTGGAAGGAAAGTTATGACCAACCTAGATAGCATATTCAAAAGCAGAGACATTACTTTTGCCAACAAAGGTCCATCTAGTCAAGGCTATGGTTTTTCCAGTGGTCATGTATGGATGTGAGAGTTGGACTGTGAAGAAAGCTGAGTGCCAAAGAATTGATGCTTTTGAACTGTGGTGTTGGAGAAGACTCTTGAGAGTCCCTTGGACTGCAAGGAGATCCAACCAGTCCATTCTGAAAGAGATCAGCCCTGGGTGTTCTTTGGAAGGACTGATGCTGAAGCTGAAACTCCAGTACTTTGGCCACCTCATGTGAAGAGTTGACTCATTGGAAAAGACTCTGATGGTGGGAGGGATTGGAGCAGAAGGAGAAAGGGATGACAGAGGATGAGATGGCTGGATGGCATCACTGACTCGATGGACGTGAGTTTGAGTGAACTCCGGGAGTTGGTGATGGACAGGGAGGCCTGGCGTGCTGCGATTCATGGGGTTGCAAAGAGTCGGACACGACCGAGCGCCTGAACTGAACTGAACTGAAGAAGGTGAGGAAGGGAAGATGGTCATGTGATACAAAGAAAAATTTGGGGTGATCTGTATGTGCGTTATCTTGATGATGGTGATGATTTCATGGTTGAATACATATGAGCAACTTATTAAAATGTACACTTCAAATATGTATGATTCATTGTGTGTCAGTTATACTTCAATAAAGTTGTTAATAATAACCTATTCATATAAGCACCAACTGGGTAAATTTCTCATGAATTCCATTCACTGAATACTTTTTTCTTACTGACTGTAAGATACCAGACACAGAAGTACCTACAGTATAAGTCCATTTATATTTAGTTCAAGAACAGGCAAAGCTAATAGACCGTAAAAATAAAGTCAGAATAATGGAAACCTTTGAAGAGGTTGGGATTGACTAGTAAGGGGCATGAGGAAACCTTCCAGGATGTAGGAAATATTCTCAATCTTGAGCTCAGTGCTGGTTATTTAGGTCTTAAATGTCTCAGAAGCCATACATTCATCATGAGCCTACTTGATGTGCTTCTTATAATAATACATTATTATTATAAAGAAAAGGATAAAGAAAATGCAGTTCATTAAATGCCAGTACTGAAATGGCACTGAAAGTCTTTGGAGCAGTGTGGGATTGTCCTTTCAGTGTTACCAGGAAACAAAGATGCTCTTCAAAGTACAGCATAAGGCGCATTCTCATTCGCTATTGAGTGTCCAGCCACAGAACCCTTGCCGAGTTGGAAGCTGCCTCTAAAGCAGGCACTGTGTCTTTTCCAGCTGGTATTTGTCAGACCTTCTGTTTCTAATGGCATAAATATAACTGACTGCTTCTGAAAAATTAAGAGTACTTCTACTTATGAGAAATGAAGAAATTAAAGTAAAAAGACCTTATTAAGGCCTGGGAAGAATGTCAATGTTCATTAATTCATGCTTTGCCAAATCTCTTGGATTCAAATCCAACGGCTGAAAAATCAAATTTGCTTCTATTACAAATGGAACAGCAAGTGTAAGACTGCATGTTCAGAAAGCCCTTGACAACACAGCAGAAAGAGCACATCTTCAGCTTTTAGTCTGGGCATAATGGGGCATTCCTGGCCTCTTAGCCTTTTCTGGTTTAAGGCCAGAATTCCCTACCAGATCTCCATTTTTTTTTTTTCTGAGTGTGCATTTTGCCCAGGGGTAGATGGGACAAAGTGGAATGTAGAAGCAACCACTCTGCCTAGAACCCAGCTTTCACTGGGTTGGCCAATGCTTGCTGACTTCCTCGACTGCAAACGGGGTCTGCCTGCCCAGCCTTTTGGCGCTTCTTTGCCTTCTCCTGCCCTGGTTGACTTAACTTGGGTGGGTTTTTCGTCCTCCCAGCCTTAGGGTATCTACCAGGTCTCTCCTGTGGAGGAGTCTTTGTCCCATCTATCCTGATATCACTGCCCATGCCTGGCGCCAGGAAGACAGGGAGGAAGTCATAGCTGTCACGTATTCTATTTGTAGAAGTCTGTGAAGATGATGCGGGTCCATCAGAGGAAGCAGACACTGGGACAGTGTAAGCTCGGAAAACCAAGGCATTTTTAATGGCAAAAATTATATCCGCTGAGTTTTGAGTGTTCCTTCCCTAATGATGCCCTCTACCCTGGCATCTTTAAAAACTGCTTTTAGTATTTAATTTGTACTAAGTTCAGGGACCAAAAAAAAAGCTTTATTTTTCTATATTGTAAGTATTTCTTTTGTTCTGAGTGATTTTCCTGCTTCCCAGAAACACATACAACCCAAGTTTATAAATTCCTTCCTTTGGAAGTTTGTGGTTCCATTTGTAAGGGTATTTAAAAATAAATATGTTATAAATTTGTTATTATTGTCTGAGCAAACCCTAGTCTAATACCCATATCTCAAATGTGAGATTACTACAAACAAGCCAAATTATACAGAATAGATTTGTTTTTTGTATGTGTTGACCCCTAACAAAGTTACTTTGAGACTATAAATAGTTATAAGAAAAAATGAGTATTTTATGTACTTTAAGTTTTACTTGAAATTTCCATTCCCTCCCACACTTATACACACAAAACTCAAACCATAAAAAGGTGTTTTTAAAATAACTTATAAATTCCCCACTATGTTATGTTTCCCGGCCAAATTACAGTTAAAACAAAGTTTTGACAGACAGAACAACTTATCACTTAGGCCACAAATCTTGGTCTTTGGAAAAGAAAATGAACAGTACAGTCTTAAGGACACTGCCCTTGTGGAGTCCTCACCTGCCAGCCAATTTCCAGCCCCTCCACAGGATGCTCACTCCTTGGTCGCTTGGAGAAATAGAGGATAAGTCCGTATCTTTTTGCTCCGAATTTTATTCTGTTTGTATTGCTTCTCTTATATAGTTCATGCATGTTTTTACTTATGGCCAAGTTCATCTTTTTTTTTCCCCATTAACTCATCAAACACCTACCAAGTGCCTACTATGTGAACTTAGACTCTGAAGCCAGACTGCCTAGTTAATACCTGTTCTGCTGCATACTATTTTTGGACGTTGGGCAAGGTCCTGTGCCTCAGTTTTGTCATCTGTGAAATGGGGCTGGAAATAGTACCCATTGCATAGGTTGTTCTGAGGATGATATGAATTTAGGATGTTTCGGATGATATTTGACCCACTAATTGCTATGTTGGTGTTGCTGTCATTGTTTGCTGTTGTTGTGATGACAAATGCCAGCCTTGAGCTAAGTGCTGCATACCCAAATGGGTTGCTTTTCAAGGAACTTCCCTACTAATGTCACCTTCAGGATTTCTATCCAAGTCTGATGTCTCCAGAGTTTCTCAGTCTCAAAACTATTGGCATTTGGGTGGGGTGATTCTTTGCTGTGGGACCGCGCTATGCACTGTTAAAAGTTTAGCAGCATCTCTGGTCTCTACCCACTAGATGCCAATAAGATGCTCTTCCAGTTCAAAAAATGTCTCCAGATGTTTCTAGATGCTCCTTGGGGGACAGAATTGCCTGAAGCGGAGGACAGTCCATTTAGGCGGTAAATCTGCCTACAGAGGCAGCACTGTGGTGCCCCTACTTTCTAGGGAGGCCCCTGGGGCTTCCCTGGTAGTTCAGCTGGTAAAGAATCTTCCTGCAATGCAAGAGACCGTGGTTCAATTCCTGGGTCGGGAAGTTCCCCTGGAGAAGGGATAGGCTACCCACTCCAGTATTCTTGGCTTCCCTGGTGGCTTAAACAATAAAGAATCCACCTGCAATGTGGGAGACCTGAGTTCAATCCCTGGGTTGGGAAGATACCCTGGAGGAAGGCATGGCAACCCACTCTAGTATTCTTGCCTAGAGAATCCCCATGGACAGACGAGCCTGGAGGGCTACAGTCCGTGGGGTCACAAAGAGTCGGACACGACTGAGCAGCTAAGCACAGCACACAGCAGTGGTTACCTGCACTTGTCTTCCCCCGAGCATGGTTTTGAAGATCCATGTTGTGTGTTCCAGGCGCCTCTAACCACATGTCTGGAACCATAGGAACATTTCTGCTGTGACCACTGTGGCCTCCTTAGTAGGAGGGGCTCCTCTTTAAAATGGACTTCTTTATTTTTTAAAATTTATTTGGCTGTGCTGGGTCTTAGTTGTGGCACACAGAATCTTTGTTGTCACATGCAGGCCCTTAGTTGCGGCATGTGGGATCTAGTTCCCTGATCAGGGATCGAACCCGGGCCCCCTGTACTCGGGAGTGCAGAGTCTTAACCACTTGACTGCCAGGGAAGTTCCTCTTTAGAAGAGAGGAGGAGAGACATAAGCATCCTAGCACTTCAGTCCAAGGCTCCCTGTGAAAGCCAGTCCCCTGACCCTTTACAGCTGAAGGAATTTACTGCTTATCACTATGGGGAACAAGCAGAGGTCACAAGACCACATATGGGGAATCTCACTGTGGGAGTTTGCGTGATGTGGTCCTTGGTCCTCACTGGGTGAGCCCTGGTGGTTAACACTGAGAGACTGGTCATCACATGCCAGACTGAGCTAAGTACGTGATGAATATTGCTCACATTCACATGAAAGCAGATATTTTTGTCCCCATTTTATAGGCTGGGAAACTTTAGCTTAGAGACATTAAGATCACAGAATCAGGATTCAAATCTAGACTACCGATTCCAAAGTTCTTAATCCCATTGACACTTATCCTCAGAAGCACTGCCTCCATAAAAAGCGGCATCTCACTCTTGGAATGTCCCCTGTCTGTGCCCTAGTTAGATTTTGGTTCCCAAATTCCATCCTGGTCACATTAAACTATCCATCAGTAGCTTCATGCTGACCTGAGATGTGACTGGAGTGACATCATTTTGTTTTGTTTGCAGGTAATAATGTCACAGCTGAGACATACCCTGTCCCCCACTCTTATTTTTTACTCTCCTTATGCTGAGAGCCCCGGAGAAGGGAATGGCTACCCACTCCAGTATTCTTGCCTGAAGAATCCCATGGACAGAGGAGCCTAGTGGGCTACAATCCACAGGATTGCAAAGAGTCAGACACGACTGAGCGACTAACACTAATGCTAAGAACCAAATCTTTTTCTTCCTTGTGTTTAAGCTGTGTGCTTCTGCTAACTGACAACAGTCATTGTGATGTAAACCAATCTTTAAATTAGAACTTTCTAAATGACCCTTGGGTCACAGAATTTATCCTGCTGGCACCAGTTGTCCTAAGATCTAAATTTCTCCAGGGTGAACCTCTTTAAAACTATTAATTCTGTAAGCAGAAAGTAATTACTTTTAATATACTTCCAGTTCTGTCCCAGACACAGAACTTCATACAAGCCCCAAAGAACTTAGTGTAGAAAAAGAGTTATACCTAATTTCAAGGGCCTTTACTAGAATTTTTTTGTATTGAATATTATTCGAAATACGTTGGCCATTGAAGGTAAGGTGTCTTTTCCCCCCTTTACAATGATAGTTTATGCTAACAGGCTGTGGTTTGGACCATAAGTCTATCTGTTACCTGGTGTCTCTTTGGCCTACCTTGGTTTCCTTCTGCTGAGGCCACATGGGTCTGCTTTACTTTTCCACTTTGTATTAAAACCCCTGGCTTTAGGATCATTGTCCTTATAGTTTTAGTAAAATCATCAGCATCTGCAGAAAGCACTCAGAGAAAATGAAGGTCATAAACTGTCAAAGTACAGATGAATTATGTAGAATCTTTGCCTTAGAATATTTCTGAGTACAATCAAGAACATCTCGTTCTTTTTCTCTAGTCTCCTCCCATGCCTGTCACAGGGAGGATGCTCCATGTCCATGCATGAAACGATAGGAGGAGGGTGGAGAGTTCAGTCTGGAATTAATCACTGATGCAAAAACATGTGGGAGGTTTACTGAGTACTTGCTATGGGCCAGACACTATACAAGCTCCTGGGGATATGATGGGGAGGTACTGGCCTCTCCCTGGAAGATCTCAGAGCCTAATAGGGGTGGCAAGAATTAAATGATCACAGTGTAGTCGAGGAGATGCTGTGATCTAGTCTGGCTGTTGAATTTGGGATCACAGAGAATGGTACCTGACATTTATTGAGCACTTTCTACATGCACCGTACTTTCTATTGTTGTTGTTCAGTTACTCAGTCGTGTCCAACTCTTTGCAACCCCATGGACTGCACCACGCCAATCTTCCCTGTCCTTCACCATCTCCCGGAACTTGCTCAAATTCATGTCCACCGAGGTGGTGATGCCATCCAACCATCTCATCCTCTGTCATCCCCTTCTCCTCCTACCTTCAATCTTTCCCAGCATCAGGGTCTTTTCTGAGTTGGCTCTAAGCATCAGGTGGCCAAGGTGCTTTCTACACATCATCTATTTTTTTAATTCTCACAACTGTGTGAAGTTGAAGCTGCTCTTATACCCATTTTATAGATGGGGAAATTGAGACTCAAAGGGAAATTCCCTGAGTCTTAAAAGCCAACTGGAAGTATCCAGAGGGAAGAAGGAGGAGGTAGAAATTCTGGAATGAGGGAAAAGCAAGTATAGAAACACGGAGGCAAATGGATGAGATGACCTCTGTGTATCAAGAGGGCACTGGGAGCTGGGGGTTACACCATCCAGTTCTGCCCACAGTTAAGTGATTTCAAACTTGTGACTTGTTTTTTCATTGAAGAGCAACCTGTGCTTCCTCAAGTGATGAGCCACTTGATTATGTAATTCACCCACGTGATCAGGGAGAACTCCTCAACCTTGAAGTGGTTGTTCAAGTGCCTCTGATTTTATGCTTGGGGGAAATAACAGCTGGGAAAGTCGCTGGGCTGGCAGGGTCCCCAGGGGTATTGGGTTCTCAGGCTTTCAAGCTGGACTTCAAGTGGCCTTAGGCAACCCACTTAACCTCTGTGGCATTTGCTTTGTTGCTCACATGCTCAAGTCTGTATCCCCAGAACCTACCGCAGAGCCTCTGTGTGTGTCCATGTGCACACATGCGCAGTCATGTCTGAACTGTTTGCGACCCTATGGACTATAGCCTGCCAGCCTCCACTGTTCGTGGGATTGTCCAGGCAAGAATACCGGAGTGGGTTGCCATGCCCTTCTCCAGGGGATCTTCCCAACCCAGGGACTGAACCCGCATCTCCTGCATTGGCAGTTGGGTTCTTTACCACTGTGCCACCTGGGAAGCCCTACTTCAGAGCCTAGACCTGCATAATCCATAATATGGGGTACTAGTGAAGGCAAGGCATTTCAGTAATTCATTATAGTTCACATGAAAGCCTTTAAACTATTCAATGAAAAGTAAGCAATGAATGGGCTTCCCGGGTGGTGGGAGGCCTGGGTTCAATACCTGGGCTGGGAAGATCCCCTGGAGAAGGAAAGGGCTACCCACTCCAGTGTTCTAGCCTAGAGAATTCCATGGACAGAGGAGCCTGGCAGGCTACAGTTCACGGACTCACAAAGCACTGGACGTGACCGAGCGACTCACTTTCAGGTGGCACTAAGTGGTAAAGAACCCGCCAGCGACATGAGATGCAGGTTCGATCCCTGGGTGGAAAATATCCCCTGGAGGAGAGCATGGCAACCCACTCCAGTATTCTTGCCTGGAGAATCCTGCCTGGCGGGCAATAGTCTATGGGGTCGCAAAAAGTCGGACACGACTGAAGCGACTGAGCACGCAAGGAATAAATAATCCCGCTTCACAAGAGATTCCTTCATTAACTACTCACCAGCAGTCTGAGTCCTTATATGCAGAGCTGGCAGATGTTAGATGTACTAGGAAAACTGTCTTGGCCTCTGCTCTGTGCAATTTTAGTTCGCAGCGGGTGGGTACAAATAAGAGCAAACCAGAGGTGGAATTTTTTTCCATACAAGGGGCATGCCTAGTGGAAAAGCAGCCCTTTCATCAGGGGAAGGCAGGTCGAGCAGGACAGAAAAACCTGCAACCTCTGATTGTGCCTCATCTGATGGCTTCTCCTTTGGAAGGGCTGATCCCTAACATTGAGGTGGGGGAGGGTGATGATTGCATTGAAATGTCTGCTCCTAGGCAAGACCCTGCCTTCTTCCACACCCTCTCTTCTCCAAAGACCTTCTGGAAAACAGAGCAAAAACAATGAGGCAACGCCAAGGGTTGATGAGAATTGCACTCTCCGTGCAGCCCCGATTACCCTGCGCCTTTGTCCCCGTGGACTCCGTGAAGGGCACGGCTGTCAGGTGTCGCTCCTCCCGGGCCGGTTAATCTGCGCTGATTGACTTGTCCATTGTCCTTCCCCTGGAGCTAAAAACAAAACAGGAAAGGCTGCTTGTTGGGGAGAGAGGAGAGCTTGGTGGCCAAATGCTGTTGCTTTCCCGGCATTGGACACAGGCTCTCTCTTTCTGAGCAAACTTACATCCAAAGGCAGTGACTTTGAAAGGACTGTGGCTGTGGAATTAGAGACAGATGCTTAGCTGGCCATGAGCAGATATTAAATTGTATTAAACTATGCAAACCGCATTTCTCATGCAAGGCTTGTTTCAACCTTACATCAGCCCTTGGGCTGCATTTGCATCTCTATAGAGAAGGAAATAAAAGCAGCATGTCACTTATTCATTTCTATTCATAACTGGGAGCTGTTATTATTCTAGCTCTGGTCTCCCCTACACAGCACGGGCTAGATTAATCTTTCTCAACCTCCATCAAGAGCTTGTTCCCAGCATTTCACTTTATCCACTCCTGTTTATAAGGCCCAGGTGCTGAGAGGGGTATAAGGATATGGAAGACAGGACTAATTTTAAAGACATCCTGCTTCGTCTGGGACAATCCTTGTGTATGCCTGTTATTCTGATAAAATTTAATAGGACCCCCTTCTGCTTTCAGAAGTGATCCAGTCTTCATAATGAATTACATGGTCACCCTGCTCACATGCTCATAAGCTAGAAGGGGTGGAAACGATGAAGAGAAATACAATAGTTACAGAACAAGGTAGAGAGACTGGAGGCAGAGGAGGTCGATGGTTGGAGAAGGAAGGGAGGCGCCCCAGGGCTCAGGTTGACGCAAGACCTAAGGGTCAAAGGAAGAGAATGATGGAAGCAGAGGGGGAAGGAGGCCTGGGGGAAGGCGGGGGACCAGAACCATGAAGACGAGTATGTGTTCAGGGTTCTCAGGGGGCCACGTGAGAGTGAAACTGTTAGCCGTTCCATTGTGTCTGACTCTTTGCGACCCCATGGACTGTAGCCTGCCAGGCTCCTCTGTCCATGGGATTCTCCAGGCAAGAATACTGAGTGGGTTGTCCCAAGAGACCACACAGATGGAGGTTTTTTAGGAGAAGACAAAGTGGACTGGAGAGGTGGGAAGGATGCCTGTGGAGGTCTTGAAAGGTAGGGGGGGCGTATCTTGTGCTTCACCTTGGAGCCTGCAGAAAGCCACAGGTACTGGCATGAAAGCCTCAAGGTGAATAGGAGGTTTCAGTAGCTCCTGGTCTAGGACTGGTCACCCGGGTACTGACTGTGGATATAGGATTTGAACGGCGGAGGCCGCTTCTGAACCGCGCTCTTTGCTGTCATGCCCTTCTGCCTGTCTGTCTCCCATGTCCCGCACGATTAACTAGGCAAATTAAGATTTTCCACACATGACAGGGTGAGGCAAATGGATGTTCTGGTGTCTTTGGTTTCCTCTGAGCAGAAGCCTCCAGCCAAGAGTTGACATGAGCTTGCTGTTTGAACACTGGTTAAAATAATGATTTTAGCATGATTTTTTGACAGGAAAAAACCATAAGCATACGTTTACAGGAGCAGACCTTGCAGTTTGGACAGGTAGGAGCCTTCAGGGGGCTGTCAGAGAATGACTCGCCCTGGGGTGTTTCTGTGTTCCGTGGGGTTAATCATCTTCTTAGTAATTCTGCTCGACTGAAGTCAGAGCTAGGGTTACACGTGTGCAGTGAAGCTATTTGTTTCGCCTGTGTCATTTCTTTTCTTCATCCATCTTTCCTTTCCTTCAATTAAAACCATTTATCAGGTGTCCCAAACTCTAAGCTGATTGCCCTCACTTCACTGTTACAACAACCATCCAATCCTCTGAGATCAGAGCATGCCCATTTTACAGACGAAGAAAGTGAGATTTGCTGAGGTTGAGTGCTACTCAAAAGGAGACCCGCTCTGTGTGTTGTTGAACACATTCCCAGGGCGAGCATTGTCCAGCAGGGCTCTGGAAATAGTCTGATTATTTCCAGGGATGCTGTTGAGGAAGTTAAATGCCATATAGAAGGCAATACTAAATTAGTGGTACCCAAACCAGAACATGCATCAGCACCATTTAAGGAGCTTTAAAAATGCAGGTGCCTGGGCTCTACCCCCAGAGATTCTATTTAGTGGGTCCTGGTGAGCTTAGGAATCTGTGTGTCTTTGTGTGTGGTGTGTTTTACATTCTGTGAGGCACTGGTTCTCAGACTGTGTGTGCAGCAGCATCTTGCAAGGCTTGTTAGAACGAAGATAATGGGCAGCCCCCCTCCCTGATTCAGGGAGGTTCTGATTCAGGAGATCTTAGGTGGAGCCTGAGAATTGCATTTCAGGCGGTGCTAATGCTACTGGAGTAGAAACAGTCTGAGAACCACTGCTCTAGCAGTTGGGGATGCTCATCCAGGCTAGGGACTGCTGGCCTATGGGCTCATGGTCTCTGACTGATGCTTAAATTGTGGAGACTGTGATAGGATTAGAAAAACCTGACCCAGGATGCCTACAGAACCAGCACTCCCGCTTCTTCCTCACCTGGAAGGATCACTGTGCTCTTTTTCTGTGAGTCTGGATGTGGGCTCAGTATCTCTCTCACCTCTCTGCAGCAGGCACACCCAAATCAAACAGAGTTGGCTCACAAAACAAATGTGTTTTTGTTCACTAAGCTAGAGAGTCTAACTTGTACTTCCCAGATCAATAATTTTATGTCTGTGAAACGTGTGCCTTATGTATTCGTTAAAGGAAACCCCTTGGGGAGTAAGTAGTTAACCTTGGTTGCACAGTAGGATCACCTAAGATGTTAAAAAGAATTTTGCACAAAAATTGTTGATGCTGGGCTCCCTTCCTCACTCTGCCTGTCTGGCAGTGGCTCCTGGTGTTGGTAGCTTTGTGAGCATCACCTCCTGTGCAGTCAGTGGTGGGAGCCAGTGACCAGAGGCATCAATGCTGTGCAGGCACCTACTTATCCAGATGCCACGTGGGCTCCTAAAACCCGTCTGTGGATTCCCTTTTGGGGCATCCCTTCTCTCCCCACCCGCTTCCATGTACCTCTTTATTTTTCTGCCAAACAAAATAGAAGGGAAAACAGCTAAAGGCCTGCTGATATCCATCACTGTCCTGGAGGTTCCCTGACAGGAGGCTGAAATGGGCGAGAGCCACTGTCCCAGAACAGCAGGAAGGAAGCCGTGTTCCCGGAACAATGCCAAAGGAGCAGAGTTCTGGCCACAGAGTGTCTCTTTGCTCCCTTTTGTGAATGCTGGGATGCACAGGGTCCCACCAAGAGGAAACATTTCCATGTGGGGACTCCCCAAATCTCAGCCCCGTGGTTTTCCCTCTCTGCCTAGTGCCAGGCTGCTGGCGCCACCTTTGCCAAGACTCACTCCATCACCGCTGCCCGCTGTGCTTCATGAAAACTGCCCTAGTCTGAAGCCACCAGGGCTTCCTAAGGAACACTTCTCATTCTCTGTTCTTCCTGAACCACCTGACGGAGTTGGTCCCCCTCTCCTCTCCAGGCATCTTCATTGTCCTCCCTTCTCTGTTTCCTTTGCTGACATCTCTGCCCTCTCTCACCCTGTCAATGGGAGCCTTTCCCCACTGCCGCCATCTTTGTCCCTCAGCACTTCTCCCCCAACCTTCTTTCCCTTGGGATTCCTTTTCCAGCTCCAAAGGACCAGCCTGACATGCTGAGTCCCAGTCTCCCAACAGTATCTACTCACAGAACTTCCTCTGTGTTCGCTGAACTCGCCCTGTCTCTGGGGTCCTCTTTTTATTCCAGCCACCACCATCTCTTCTGATTTCCCCCATGTGGGAGCTGAGCTGCACTAAGCTGCATTTTCCAGGCAATGCCCAAGTCTGGTCTATGTTTCCTTTCTGATGCTTCTCAGGATGGCCATCCTTGCCTACGCCTCTGCTCCCTGGTGCTGGGTTGTGGTGAGAAGTTTCCAGTCTCACTCTCCTCACATTTACTCATCACCCTCAGAGTCTTCCTTTTAATCCGCTCTTACTTCTCTCCCTGCAAACATCCGAACATGGATCTCACGCCATGTGCCTGGCACAGTGCTAAGGATGTCTGTTATCAACCCGATGACAACCTTATGAATCCATAAACACTATTATTTTCCCTGTTTTACCTGTAAGGAGGAAGAACTGGAGATGGTTGGGAACTTAGCCAAGGCTCATAACCAAGGACAAGTGGTGGAACAGAAATTCTGACTTTCTCTCTGAGCCTCTGAACTAGACTCTGTTGTTTCTCCCTTTGCGCCCAGCCCTCAGCGACTGCCCAGCCCGTGCAGAATAAACACCAAGATCCTTGGATCCGCACGTAGGCTTTTCCAGATCCACTCTACCTCACCTTTGCAGTTTTCTCTTCTTCCATCCTTCTGTGTAGGACTTAGCACCACATGAACCGTTTCCTCCTGGGCCCCCAGGTCGCTTCACTTTGTTCCTGTTCTAGTAATACTTTTTTGCCCAAATCCTTGGTGACATCCAGTCCCCCAGGAACACTGCTGCTCCTTGAAGCTTAGTCATCTTGGCCTTTCAAACCTTCTGGGTTTCAAAAGCCTTTTTTGGTGCACTCTCTTGTGTTTTACATTCCTTTCTTTACTTTTAATGTGAAACCGCTTTGGACTCCTTTTCAGGTATTTCAGTGTTATTTTCCTGGATGGGTTATAAACCCTGGAGGGTAGAACTGAGTCATAAACTTAGTTCGGTGTCCTGAGTTCTCAAGGTCGCAGTGGTCGCTCAGGTCCACGACTTCTGCTCTTGTCCATCACAGGGGCTCGCGCTGCGTGATGTAAATGAGGCTGTGAGAGGCCGGCCCACCCCCGCGAGCTGTTCTGCTAAGGTGCCCTGATCCCCTTGCGGCCCTCAGCACAGCCGGAATCATTTGTTAGATTAGTTTTCCATCCTTCGTGGGAATCATTTTTCTTCGTACGTTTCTGTTTTTAAAGTTGAATAAAATGGAGACTTGGCTGGACACCAGGGAGGTTTAGGAGAGAAATGAGCACTGGGACGTCCCCAGCCAAACCTGGCTGCAAACCGCTGACTGAGCAGGAATACAGATGACTTGTAGCGGAATGGGCGGGACTCCGTGGGGACGCTCTGCGGGTCCTGCTTTTGATCAGGGGCTGGGCTGGTGTTGGGAATCTCAGCATGGTCGTCCCTCGGTGTCTGCAGTATCCGGTATCCGCGGGGGTTGGTTCCAGGACACCCTTGGACACCAGAACCTGCAGATGCTCAAGTCCCTTGTATAAAATGGCATAGTATTTGCATATAATCTATGTACATCCTCCTCCTGCTGCTGTTGCTGCTAAGTCGCTTCGGTTGTGTCCGACTCTGTGCGACCCCATAGACGGCAGTCCACCAGGCTCCTCCATCCCTGGGAATCTCTAGGCAAGAACACTGGAGTGGATTGCCATTTCCTTCTCCATTCCTTCTCCTAGGATACTTTAAATCTTCTCTAGATTACTTACACCTAATGCAATGTAAATGCTATATAAATAGTTGTAAATACAATGTAAGTGCTATGGAAATAGTTGCTGTTATTGCTTAGCGGCTAAGTTGTGTCCAAGTCTTGGCGACCCCATGGGCTGCAGCACGCAAAGCTCCCCTGTCCTTCACTGTCTCCCAGAGTTGCTCAAATTCATGTCCATTGAGTGGGTGATGCTATCTAACAATCTCATCCTCTGTTGCCCCTTCTCCTTTTGCCTTCAATCTTTCCCAGCATCAGGGTCTTTTCCAATGTGTCATCTCTTCTCATTATGTGGCAAAAGTATTGGAGCTTCAGCAACAAGCCTTCCAATGAATATTAAGGGTTGATGTCCTTTAGGATTAACTGGTTTGGTCTTCTTACTGTCCAAGGGACTCTCAAGAGTCTTCACCAGCACCTACTGGCAAGTAGCAAATTCAAGTTTTGCATTTTGGAAATCTCTTGAATTTTTTTGTGTGAATATTTTAAATTTGAGTTTGACTGGATCTGCAGATGTGGTACTCATGGGTACAGAAGGCAGGCTTTTTCAGTGCAGCCCTCCACTGGGTTCCCTGCTCTGTATCTTCTAGGATGAACTTGGTGTCCACAGTCAAAAAGGACCACTTCTGTTTCAAACCTGCCTCTTGCTCACTGAAACAAGTTGGTGTTTGGAATGGCAACTCATGATGTGCCTCATACAGAATTATGTGAATAACAGTAAGAAGCTCTGAAACAGAATGACACGTAACATGGCAATGAAATAAACATCTAAGCACAATCAGTACAGTTAATTTTTGTGGAGAAGGCAATGGCAACCCACTCCAGTACTCTTGCCTGGAGAGTCCCAGGTATGGGGGAGCCTGGTGGGCTGCTGTCTATGGGGTTGCACAGGGTCGGACACGACTGAAGCGACTTAGCAGCAGCAGCAGCATTTTTGCGGAAAGTATAATTACTTTACAATGTTGTGTTAGTTTATACTGTATGATGAAGTGAATCAGTTATATGTATACATATATCCCCTCCTTCTTGCATCTCTCTCCCCGCCTCTATCCCACCCATCTATTATAGTTCATCACAGAGCACTGAGCTGAGTTCCCTGTACTATACAGTAGGTTCTCACTAACTATCTATTTTATACATGGGTTATTCAGTTCAGTTCAGGTCAGTCGCTCAGTCGCGTCCGACTCTTTGCGACCCCATGGACTGCAGCACACCAGGCCTCCCTGTCCATCCCGGAGTTTACTCAAACTCATATCTATCAAGCTGGTGATACCATCCAACCATCTCATCCTCTGTCATCCCCTTCTCCTCCTGCCTTCAATCTTTCCCAGCATCAGGGTCTTTTCAAATGAGTCAGCTCTTGGCATCAGCTGGCCAAGGTATTGAAAAAAGCAAATCAAAACTACAATGAAGTATCACCTCACCCTGGTCAGAATGGCCATCATCAAAAATCTCCAGACAATAAATGCTGGAGATGGAGAGGTTATGGAGAAAAGGGAAATGAATTAGAACAATTTGAATGGTTCATAACTTCTCGAAACTCCAGGATCTGCCGCTGCTGCTTGCGTTAGTGTTCTAGGCCAGCACCACAGAATCTGGGTTACCTAGAGGAAGAACTGCGGTTGTCCTCTACCACAGGGGATGTGCCCTTCTCGCTCTCAGGGGGCACTACTGTCTTCAATCAGTAAACATTTATTGACTACTTTTATGTGCAAGGCATTGCATTAATTCATTGTAGAAGGCAGAAAACCAATAGTGTTTGGGAATGTACCTAACAGTACTCAGTCCATGGAAGAGGCTAAGAAATGTTAAAAATCTTTCGGTATGTATGTGTGTGCATGCATGCTAGGTCACTTCAGTTGTGTCCAGCTCTTTGTGACCCTATGAGCTGTAGCCTGTCAGGCTCCTGTCCATGGGATTCTCCAGACAAGAATACTGAAGTGGACTGCCATGACCTCCTCCAGGGGATCTTCCTGACCCAGGGATAGAACCTACTTCTTCTGTGGCTCCTGCATGGCAGCTGGAGTCTTTATTGCTGAGTCACCTGGGAAGCCCTGGGTATGTGCATTCTACTGCAAAAGATAAAAAGACAACTGAGCATTATTGAGTTGGAGGACAGCCTCTTTGCTGGGGTCCAGAGGGTTAGAGAAGGGAGAATTGAGGAGAGTTTAATAGAGGGAGGCTGATAGGGAGGACATCTCTCTTGTCAGCTGGAGTGTGCGTAGGGTGGATGGCGATGGGGAGACACTGGCGGCAGGGAAACCAGCTTGTAATAATAATAGTATTATTAATAATAACAGTAACAACCACCAGCAATTATTGAGCATACCTTAGGTGCTAGATACTGTACACATATGATTTCTGTCTTACACAACAAACCTACAAAGTGAGTGCATTCAACTAATGAGGAAACTAAGACTTATCCATGTTGAATAGCCCACCCAGTGTCATAGAGTCTGTAAATGGCAGGACCAGCATTTGAACTCCAGGCTGCTTTCTTTCAAAGCCCAGGCTGGGGACTTCCCTGGTGGTCCAGGGGCTAACACTCCGCATTCCCAATGCAAGGGGCCCAGGGTCGATCCCTGGTCGGAGAACTAGATCCTGTATTCCACAGCTAAGTCCTAGTGCAGCCAGATAAAAGCAAAAACATACAAACAAAACCCCAAATCCCAGGCTGGAGTAGGTGGGTCGGGGGGTGTTATCATGGATTTGGAATCCAAATTAGGGGCGTTACAATTAAATTGAAAGGAAGGGTCAGGCGAAAGACATAATTGGAAGAGGTAAGAAAACTTGACAACAGGACCAGGTTTGGAGGGCAAAGGAGACTCAAGGAGAAATAATGAGTCCATTTTGTGACTTCGAATATTGGGAGAGAGAGTTGCCATGCCCTCACCGGATGTCATGAACAGGAGGTGATCTTGAGTGAACGAGGCAAGAGGGTACTGTGATGAGTTTCAGAGATGTGATAATCAATGACATCACTGGCATCCAAAAAATAATGCGAATGAATGTATACACAAAACAGAGAACAGGCATAGAGAGGCAGAAAACAAGCTAGTGGTTGCTAGGGGGGAGAGAGAGGGAAGCAGGGGCAGATTAGGGGTAGAGGATTGAGAGATACAAACCACTGTGTATCAGATGGGTCAGCAACAAGGATGTACAGCAAAGGGACCTATCGCCATTATTTTGTAATACCATTTAAAGGAGTATACCTGTAAAAATATTGACTCATAATGCTGGACATCTGAAATGCATGTAATATTGTAGATTAACTATACTTCAACTAAAAGGAGAAAGAAATATGGCAATCACAGTAGAAGCAGAGATGCCAGTAGTGGGTCAGTGATCTCTGACTTGGATTGTAAACAAGCTGTGAGTATGGATGAATAGGAACATGGAAGGGAGAAAGGCTCTTAAGTTAGGGGTAGATTCTGGAGGAAGGTAGAATGAGGAATGACAGAGGACATAGCTCTCAGAGATGCAGGACGAGGAACAAGGATGGTGTCATGGTGAGCCTGGCAGAAACCGGCAGTGGAGTTGGTCCCAAGAGAGCTGTCAAGGTGCCATGCATGTTAGAGAAGATACTTGCTCCTGCCTGAACGCGGGAGGGCGCAGTTCAACTGACCGCACGCTCAAAACGTAGTTTCCATAGGCTGGCCTTGTGTTTGGTGCAGAGGATAGAGAAAGACTAGACCCTACTTTTGAAAGGCTCATGATCCCTCGAAACAGACCTGAGTTGCAGTGTGGCCCTTCCACTTCCCAAGATTGTCATTCTCTGAGTTTATTCCCTTATGTGTAGAATGAACATATTTAATACCTGCCCCTGAGCAGGTAGTGCTGCTGGGCGTTTTTCTGGGATTCAGAAACTATGCCTGTACCGCACTCACCCAGTACCTGGAGCTTCATGGTACTTGCCTGATGGTGCCTGGAACTCAACGTGACCCATGGGAGGATGAAGGGCAGCTTCTGAGGATCTGCCTGCCAGACTCAGGGAAGCCTGCCTTCTTTGGGAGGGCATCGTTTCTTCAGTGGTTTGTGCTGTTCAGTCCATCAGACCTGATCTCTGCTGCCTCATGTGGCTTTTCAGGACTGAGAAGAATCTCCTATTTCTAGAGCTTCCCGTCCTTTCATGTGTGTTTTGGCCCAGATGTTCCAGCAGAGCTCCTTTTCATTTTTCTTTCCCAAGTTCAGAGCAGAGACAGAGCCCCCTTCTGTTGGCAGGTGGCGTTTTGCTGGCCACGTCCCGGGAAAGCAAATAGAGTGCTCCGTGGCAGATGGAAGGGTCCCCAAGGGCTCTGAAGGTTGACCGCACGGATGCGCCGGCTGCATCAGGGGCTGAGCAGACTAGCTCGAGCGCTGCAGGACTCTGTGTTTATCTGCCTGAGCACCTTGCTGCCTCCAGCACAGCCTTGCTGGGGGCTGGTAGGTGGGGGGAGGAGGGGCTTAGGAGTATGGCCCTGTATGTGTTTGGCACTGTTGGGAGAGTAGGGAATAGAGGTTGGAGGTGGGGGATTGATGCCACAAAGATATGGGCTCCTGGAAAAATCCATCTGTGACCTCAAAACTGAACGTTGTATGTGTGGCAGGGGAAGAGATCAAAGCGGGGACAGAAAAGGCCAACCTGGTGACCTCTGAGGCTGTACAGGAAGGCTGTGGGCCAGATACCACCTCCCTCACCCCCTTCCTGGTGGGCAGCTCTGTCCCATTTCTTTGCTATCAGTCTCCCTGCACCTATATCCAAGGCATGGAGACTTTTACATATCAGGCTGAGGGCCTTCGGGGTCACCCTTTCCTTCTCCTCCCCACTCCTTCCCCACCAGGTGACTGTTGCGTCAGTTTCTCCAATGATTGGAGGAATGTAAATCACAGGTGTCTCAGTGTCACGGGTGTAGCTTTGGGCATGGAGGGCAGAAGGGGTCAAAAGGGATCCAGGGTAAGGGGCTTGCTAACCTGGCAGTCTGCCTCTTCTACCTGGCCAGGTGTGCCCAGCATCTGAGAAGGGCAGCGGGGAGGCATGGGCTCGAGGTGAGCTCTCTTGGCAGTGCGTATGTGGCCACACCACCATCCACTGATATGGATGACCCAGGCACCTTTAAATAAAAACTCACTTACAGCTTGATCAATCCAAGGGCCCGGCCGCAACCATTTAAAGAGTCAGAGCAGCATTCCTTTTCATTCCAGACTGACCAATTTCAGTCTGGGTATCTTTCCTATTTAACCTCAGTAGTATCAAGTTTAATCAACTGGCATAAGCAGTTCCCCTATTAATAGATTCACTGGAAATCCCCTGATGTGTCATTTATTTGTGACCTTGTTTAAAATTAGCCCATATCAACATCCACTAGCTAGGCACCCAGGGTCAAACTGCCTGCCTAGCTCTTCGCACCAGTGCCATGAGACGTCAGAAGCAAGGCTAAGGGCAGGTCTCGGGGTCCCCGACACAGGCGCTGCCACATCCCCATTCCCTCTGGACCTTTTCCTTTTGAACTGTTGTTCCCTCTCATTTTGTACCCCACCCCCTTGCTCCTCTCAGTCACAGTGCTAATGCTCTGGGGACCAGATTCCTTAGCTGTGCACAAGCCAGAGACAGAACTCTGTGGAGAGAAAGGCTGAGTGGAGTGAGGGTATCCCTGGCTCATTCCAGAACAGAAATTTTCATCCTCAGGGCCATTGACATTTGGGCCCAAGAACGGAAGATCTCAGGGAGGTGGGTGCGGAGATGACTGTCTCATGGATTGCAGCATGCTGGCAGCATCCCTGACTTCCACCCACTAGATACTATAGCATCCCCCACACCCTCAACTATGAAAACCGAAAATGTGTCCAGGCGTTCTCTAATGTCCCCTGGTCGGCAAAATGGCCCCTGCTGGAGAACCATTGTTCTAGAAACCACAGTAGCAGTAAGTATTTCAGGCGCCTCTGGAACTTTCCCCAGTCTCTCTTTCAGTCGGGAGTTTTGGAGGCTGTGTGGGACATAGGGCATGTCCCAGCTCCCTCCACATTCCTGGGCCTGGTGTGTCCCTCCTTCATTTCTGTGGCTGTTCTCCCAGCCAGAACCCTGCCACTCCTCACATTGGTCTGTGGTTTGCTGAGTCCCTGTTGGCTGCTCTGCAGGCCTCTGGCCTTGCATGGCAGGTTGACTGGGGGCAGGGCTGGTGGAGAAATCCCGGGCTGGTGTCTCAAGCTCCGCCTCTCACTGGCGATGTGACTTAGATCACCTTGTGGGAAATGTCAGCCTTGGGCCTTGGCAAGCTTGTCATGTCATCCACCGGTATTCCTGCCAGAGATGCCTCAATGCCTGAATCCTGCCTGTGGGATTCCTGAGCTAGAGAGAGACCCTGACAACAGTAGGAGATGGAAGACAAAGCCTGCTATGTCCTTATGATGCATTAATTATGCCCCTGAGAGGTTTTGTGCTAAGCATCAAGTCATCAAAGCCATGTTTTGGAGGAAGAAAAGGGTTAAGTGTTTGAGAGTTTCATACTTGCAATAATAATGTTTTCTGTAAGAATTAATAAAGGCTTTTTAATGGTCACTGGGTATATTTTGCTAACATATGTAGGCTGCTGTCGTCATATGATCCATTGTTACAATCAATAAAGTACAAAATTGAGATAAGATGTGGGGAGCAGGGAGCAGAATATCCAAACACAGTGCAGCTCCATTCCCAGCCGCCGCCCTCGGAAGGAGACACCACGTTGGTGGCTCCTAAGCCCCCAGCAGAGTTGAGCCCACTGGGGGGAGTAGTGGTGGCTTCCCTCGGGAATCCCATATGGCCAGCATCCATGTGATGGTGGATGTGCTCAGTTTTTAACCATTCCCGTTATATCCAATTTACAGTAAGAGTTATGTTGTGAGGAAAATGCCAGAAAACACTTTACCTGGGTCAGTGCCTAATGGGTCCCAGTGCAGATTTGTGACAAAGCACAAGTGGATTATATAGCTTGGATGTGAGGCCTAAACGGAACCTTCTGTCTCTGTGAGCCCTAAGCAGTGACCAGCACTTTCAAGAACTTGTAAGGAAAAAGAAGTAGAGGACCTCTTACTGCGGAAGAAAGAGCCAGAGGATGGAAGCTTTCAAAGTGGTACCTCTGCTCGCCAGTAAATGTGGTCCAGGCAGCATAAGGGATTCTAACCAATTAGATTAATGACTCTCCTGTGGATAAACCGAGGATGCTAACCTCCCAGGATTAGGGTGTGGATTAAATACATTTATATGAGTGCAGTGTTCTTACCATCCAACACACTGGATCTCAAGCCTCAAGCAGTTCGAAAATCCAAAGGTGCCTCTGGTTCCTCCACATTGTCCTGCCCTAAATGTGGCAGAACCTGCCTGCGCTCCCAGCACTTCCCTACGGCACCTTTGGTCTCCCGCATAATCGTCTGAGAGCCTTGGAAATAGCTGTGGTTTTTAATACAGTGATATTTCCTCTTCAGGGACTCTAGCCCCTGGTCTGGTTTCAACAACTGCTAGCACGGTCCCAAAACGTGGTTCTTGTTTCTTCCTTGTCTAATGGAGAGAGTGTTTGCATTTGCACAGGGTTTTTAATGGGCTGTACGCTGTTGGCTCTGAGAGGGATTCTTGGTTCACAGCCAGGGAGAGTTTAAATGTTTGGGGAAGCCTATGAGTGCTGCAGAGGAGGCCCTTTCGGGGCTGTCCACATGACCCACGTCTGCATGGACAGGGGCTTCCCGGTTCCCCTGGCAGGCAGGCTCCTCTGACCTCCAGGGGATGTGTGCTGCTCTGTTCCTCGCCCGAGCAAGGATGCTGCACCAGGCAAAGTTTTCTATGACTGTCTGGGGCAGAAGTTTCAGATCAAGCCAGAGTCTGTTAAGAATCCACCTCCCCACCCCCACCTTTTCATCATTCCAGAAACAGTGGTAGAAGCTTCTAATTTGGCTGTTGCTGGTGGGTCTAGACCATAGCATTCTCGGAATGGAAATAAGTTCCAGAGATTGTCTCTTCCAGGCAAGACCTACACCATCCCAGAAAGACAAGCCTGTTTTATTTTGACCCGTGCTGGGAAGGAGGCTTTGCAACCATCCTCGCAACAGAGTCTCTTTCAAATAATGTCTGTGCTTTTGCTTTCTCACCTAAACCACTTTAGCTGAGGTCTGTTGACCTTTCTCTCTCTAGCACCATCTTTCCTTACCTCGAACATCATTGTTTAGGATTGTTATCCCTCAGCTACCTTTTTTTCTGCTAAATCATTTCAACTCCAACACTTCTGAGTGGCGGCCTGCATACAGTGTGGCTCTTCCCAAATGTTTTCCTCCAAATGTCTCATTAGAAGAGTGTGAACATTTACATACACGCCCATGCAGGCAAATAAGCAGAATACAACCTTTGGAGTGGCCTAGAATGGCCTACTGAGAGCTCAAGGTTTCCTTGAAGTCTACTGTTTTCTTTAAACATTCTTGGAAATGTAACATTCTGTCCCCAAGTACAACTGATCGTTTTAATTTTAAAACAATGTTCTACATTACTTAACATCAGGGATGTTCACATGCACATATGTCCTGAGGAAACTGGTTATTGGGGAAGGTCCCACATCTTTTTTTTTTTTTTCCCCTGGGATGTCTGGTGCACTGCTAACAACCCCAGTTAGAGAAGGTGGAGGAGTGAGCATCTTGGCTCCTGGAGCAGGTAGGTTGAAGTTTCCATTCTGACTGTATCACTTTCCAGCAGCCTAAACCTAAGCAGAATATATTAGCTTCTCAGTTATATTAGAGGGATGATGTTTCCTACTGAGTAGAGTATATTCATTCAACAACCACTCAGCATCTACTATGTGGCAGGCTCTGCTCCTAGGGCCTGGGAATAGAGGTGAAAACACAAGATCCTCACATATAAGGAGGCATTTCTAGTCTAGATGGGAGCAATAGAAAATAAGCAAGCAAGCATATAAGAGTATTTCAGACTGTAATAACTGCTATGAGGGAAATGAAACAGCATAATGGAATAGTGACTCTGTGTGTGACTATATGTGTATGTTTGTGTGTGTGTGTGTGTATAAGTGTGTACGTGTGTGCCCATGTACACTTGCTACTTTAGATGATGTGGCCAGGGAAGCCTCGGTGAGGAGATGACATTTGAATTAAGGTATAATTGGCAATGGGACTTGGACTTCCCTGATGGCTCCATGGTAAAGAGTCTGCCTGCCAACGCAGGAGAGTGGGTTCTATCTCTTGGTCTGGAAGATTCCCTGGAGAAGGAAATGGCAATCCACTCCAGTGTTCTTGCCTGGGAAATCCCATGGACGGAGGAGTCTGGCAGGCTACAGTTTATGGGTTCAAAGAAGAGCTGAACACGACTTAGTGACTAAACAATAACAATAACTGGTGAGTGTGGGGAAGCTAGCTTTAAAATTCAGTCAAGTAAGTTAGTAATGTGCCTGTCTGGCACATGGTTGGAGCTTAGTAGACATTACTTGCCTCTCTTTTTAGAAGAATCAAAGAAATGCTGTGTAAACACAAGGAGATGGGCTTTTATAGGTCATTGGATGTGATGAGAAGAATCTCAAAGGTAACCAAGGAATTCACCTGGACCCTGGAAATAATAAGGTCAGAAGATTTGTGTGCATGACAGACGATTGCGCCTTTTCCAGGAATGGCTGCTCACGGGTGTTCCTGGCTTAGCAGCAGTTTTCTAGCTGCATTTGCACCTGGGCCCCTGATAGTTAGCATCTTTTCCTTTGTTGGGAGGCCCCAGTTTTCTACTCACCTGCTCCCATGGTACATGTAAATAATAACTTTACCTCCTTAATAAAACAATATCAGATTTGAGTTGTAACCTGTTAAATATATGGAGAGAACTGATATAAATATTATCTCCTTAAAGAGGCATCAAATTGTGCAAGACAGAACACTTCCTAAAATAGGCCTGTTCCTTTTCTGAAGTATTTTCCTTTGACCTATATAAGTAATAATAAACTAACCCTCAACTAACCATCATATAGCATTTTATGGGACTTCCCTGGTGGCTAGTGGTTAAAAACCCGCATGCCAATGCAGGAGACATGGGTTTAGTCTCTGGGTCAGGAAGATCCCCTGGAGAAGGAAATGGCAACTCACTCCAGTATTCTTTCCTGGGAAATCTGATGGACAGAGGAGCCTGGTGGACTACAATCCATGGAGTTGCAAAAGAGTTGGACACGGCTTATCCACTAAACAACAAAAGGGCTTTATGGCATCTGAAGCTCTTTGGTGCCCAGTATTTGGGCCTCAGAGCATTCTTGAGAATTAAACACCAGGGGCAGAGAGAGAAGAGTCTGAACTTTGGAATCAGCCCAGCCTGGAGTCAAATCCTGGCTTTCAGCCTCATCATTTTTCTTTAATATTAAAACAGTGTTTTAAAAGCCAACGACCCATAGATCCTTGGAGTCTTTTGTGTATGCTTGGTGATCTGCATCTTAAATTAGATTTTTTTAGTTGAGAGTTTTCATTTTGATGATAACCTAAAAATATTAATATAAATCTATTCTGGGTAATCTGAATGACAGTTTATAGCTTCCTTTTAGTGAGGAAAGGTTTAAAGTTTTTCAGTCCATAAAAACATGGAGATATACGTGATACCATCTGGGTATCAATCTCCAAAGACCCCGTCTTGTAGAAATGCAGAAGCAGGTCCACCTCCAGCTGTATGCACAGGTTCTGTCTTTAATGACCCAGCTCACACTCATTCCTAATAAGTCCAGTGGTAAATAATACTGAATATTTTTCATTAAGCAAGATTTAAAATGTTCTTCAGCCTTATACATAGACCTTTCTCTGTGATGGATTGGTGGTTTAAAATAAGTTCATTTTTTCAACAGGAAAAAATAACTCAAATGATAGTTCATCATGCTCAAATTCAGAAGAATGTAGTCAATAAGTAAAATTTCAAAAGCTTAGATATATCCTAGTCACACTCTGCAATGTCTAGTTTCATTAACCATCCATCACATTAAATTAATATTGTTAATTTGAGTTTTTGTTGTTTTTCTCAGTTTTATACTTATTCCATTTGTAGATGAGCACAAGAAATTTATATCTGGTTTTGTTTCACAACTTGGGGTATGAGACACATCAAGAAGTTATAATGGAATACAGTAAAGTGTGCTCAAAATTCTCTGAGTGCCTAAAGAACAGAGCAGCCATCCTTGCCTCGAGAGTTGGGCTTGTCTGCAAAGAGGGTGTGACATCCAAGAGGTCTAGAAGAATGAGCAGGAACTTATCAGGTGAAGTAAAGGTGGGAGCCAGGGCTTTAGAGCCCAGGAGCATGGGCTATACTCTTTGTGACCCCATGGACTACAGCCTACCAGGCTCCTCTGTCCATGGGATTTTCCAGGCAAGAGTACTGGAGTGGGGTGCCATCGCCTTCTCCGATATTAGGCACAGAGTGGTGTAAAGACTTGGGGCAGCTGAGTGAGAAGTTAAGAATAGGGAAGTGCTAGCAGGGGAGGCTGCAGGTCCAGGAAGAAGCCAAAGAGTGAGGGGGGCTGGGGGACTAGCTCTGGAGGCAGAGGGGAGCTCCAGGAAGTCAGTTAACATGAGACTTGGATGTGTGATTTTCAGGACTGTAATTCTGGAAGTGGAAGGAAGTGGGGTTGAATGGATAGAGACCAGGTAAGAGCAAATGAAAGTGAAACCTTGCCCCAGCCATGGGCCCTGGGGTGGGGGAAATGGGATGGAGTCCAGAAACATTTTTGAGGTCAAGCTGTCATATTTTATAACCAGTTGGAGGAATCAGAAGGTGGAACAGGTGTTCAGGTCCTGGTTAGATGACATATTGAGTGTGAGAAGCCCATGTGTGGGTAAGTAGAGTTGGTGATTTAGAATATAAATCTGGTGCTTGGGAGAGAGTTTGGGACTACTCATTAATGAGGGAAATATCATCATGAAAGATCATTGCTGATGCTACAGTATTTCCCTGTAAGAAGAGTCAGATAAGACTGGAAAGCCAAGAGTGGAGCCCTAACACTTGAAGGGCAAATAAAAGAGAAGCCAGCAGATAGAAGAAGACCTAGGTAACAGCAGAGAAGAGAGCTGTAAGTTTAGGAGGAAATCTAGGACAGCATGGTGTCCTGGAGTCAAGGAGAGAAAGTTTCAAAAGGCAGGAGATAATCCGGGAATCAAATACTGAGTACCTTACTCTGAAGAGATAGGAGAGCGGGCATGCTCTTCTGGGGAGAGGAGAAGCAGTTGGTGCATTCGTCATTCATTCACCCCTGTGCTCATTCATCCTTCCATCAAACATTCTCCGAGGGCCTTGCCAGGTGACAGACAACTGTAAGAGGTGCTGTTGCTGTTGCTGCTGCTGCTGCTAAGTCACTTCAGTCGTGTCCGACTCTGTGCGACCCCAGAGACGGCAGCCCACCAGGCTCCCCCGTCCCTGGGATTCTCCAGGCAAGAACACTGGACTGGGTTGCCATTTCCTTCTCCAATACATGAAAGTGAAAAGTGAAAGTGAAGTCGCTCAGTCATGTCCGACTCCTAGCGACCCCATGGAATGCAGCCTACCAGGCTCCTCTGTCCATGGGATTTGCCAGGCAAGAGTACTGGAGTGGGTTGCCATTGCCTTTTCCAAGAGGTGCTGTTAGAGAGAGTAAATGGAAGACAAAGATAAATAGGCATAATCCCTGCCTTGTGGGCTCATGGTGTTGGGGAGACAGATAATTATAGTTACGTACACAGATAATTACAGTGCCAGGTGGTAAGTGCTATGGAGAGGGATGTGGGTAATGACCCTGCAGCATGGGAGAGAGACCATTAAATCTGGATGGGAAAGGTCTTTGGAGCTGAGTATGAGTTCCCAGGCAGAGGAGGAAAGGAGTAGGGACAGGCATTTGAGCTGTGAGCTTAGCAGGGTTAAGGCAGAAAGGGAGAAGCCATGTGTCCTCCTTCTCAACTTCATCCATGCCATGAACACAGTGCGGGAATAGGGGAGAGGGCAGCAGAGGAGTTGAAGCTGGAACGGAAGGGTGAGGCTGGTTTATGAGGTTTATGAAAAGTTTCAAATGCCATGGCACAAAGTAAGCTTGGATCTCATCTTCTGGAGAGTGAGAACTCAAGAGACATTGGTAAGCAAGAGAGTATTGCAGTAGGGCTAGATCTGGAGAAAATAGCTTTGATGGCACGAGGAGAAGTGAGTGGGCAAGGGAAGGACTGGAAATTGGGAATCCAGGTAGGGCCCATCTCAACCCATCTGCAGCCTCCTTCATCCCGCAGAGTGTTTACTGAGTGTCTCCTGTGTGCTCTGCTCTGCGTGGGATGCTGCCAATTTCCAGGGGATGCTTTCAAATTGCCTTCCTTCTAGGAGCCTGCTGATCCCAGCTGCTTCCCAGCGAGTGCTGGCTATTGACTCAGATGCAAATGGCCAAATCACCAGGCAGAAGTCTCTACTGGAAGGTTCCGAGTCAGCCTCCGGTCCAGAAGCCAGCACTCTTTATTGTGTGAATTACTCACTATTTTGACTTGTCCCGGTTGGCTTGGGTTGCAGGTAGTGGATTGCTGTTGAGAGCATGAGGCCAAATGGACCAGCCACCGAACAAAAGAACACACCCAGGCTCTGCACACAGAGAAGACATCTGCTTGTGTTTTCTGAGTAACTGTGCAGCCACACAGGGCGGCCTGGGGACCCAGGCACATGCTCCGTGTTATTTTCTAGTTACAACCGAGGATGATTTCCATGTGGCTGGTGATGAAAGAGTCAGGTCCATTTCAGAAGGGGGAGTGTTTCCGATTATGCAGATCACATTCAAATATTCACCTCATTCCATCCTTTTGGCCGGGCCGCCTTTGAATACTATGGGAAGGCATCCGGGCCTCCTTTGCACCACATTTAGGGAAGATCTTCTGTGCTGAAAGCCTGCTCTTGGCTGGCAGTGGGGACCCCTGGGCACAACCTGTGGGATTGCCTCTCTGTTGTGGTACTTGAAGCGAATCCATACGTGGCAAGGAATGTCAGCTCTCTTCCAGGAAAAATCAGAGCCTGTTAGCACTGGAAGGGACCCCAGCCCTCATCAAACCCAACCGGCTCGTTTTACTGATATGGAAACTGAGGTCCAGAGCCACAGACCAACGTGCCCCAAATCAGAAAGTGAGTTACAGCGGACTTGGGACCAGAACAAGGAGCCAGTCCAGGGTTTCCCACGAGTCTTCCCTTCCCTTCTCTTTCATCTTCCTACAGTTCTGATTGCTGTTGTACTTCCTTTCTTAAAAGTACATTTCAAATGGAGGCTGCTTAGCGTGGATCCTATGTTAGGTAGATATCCTTCTGTGGATGCTTTCCTGTCTCGTTTGATAAACTCTAGGTTGTCATCAAATTGAATGACAGAAGTGAAAAGGGTGGGATGAAAAGCAGGGAATTTGAGGGTAATAAAATAGTGTGGCTAGAGCATTTGGGGATTAGGAATTAGCAGTGTGTAGTAGAGCCCCAAACCCCAGACGGTAAGTCAGTTGGATGCTTTCCATCACAGAGGTCCCCAACCTCTGGGCTGGGAACCAGTACCTCCTGTCAGATCAGCATTAGATTAGAAATAAAGTGCACAATAAATATAATGTGTTTGAATCATCCCAAAACTATTCCCCCCACCCAGGTCCATGGAAAAATTATCTTCCACAAAATTGGTTCCTGGTGCCCAAAAGGTTGGGGACCACTGCTCTAGAGGCATCCAGGGACCAGTGATTCTCAAACCAGAGGATGCATTCAAATCACTGGGGAAACTTGTTTAAAATGCATATTCTTGGGCCTCACCCAGGAGATTCTTATTCACTAGGTTTGGTGTGAGATCCAGGGATCTGCGTGTCTCCAGCAGATGGGAGGCTGATGATGTTGTGGGTACCAGGTGGGTCACACATGGAGAAGCGACACAGGACTAGGACTAGGAGGACAAGGGTGTGTCTGTGTTGTTCTCCAGTGTTTGGGTCAGACCGTGCTGCTGGAGAAGACTCCTGAAAGTCCCTGAGACAAGCCACCCAAGATCAAACCAGCCAATCTTAAGGGAGATCAACCCAGAATATTCACTGGAAGGACTGATGGTGAAGCTGAAGCTCCAGTATTTTGGTCATCTGTTGCAAACATAGATGCTGGGAAAGACTGAGGGAAGAAGGAGAAGAGGGCAACAGAGGATGAGATGACTGGATGGCATCACTGAGGCAATGAACATGAACTTGGGCAAACTCCAGGAGATGGTGAGGGACAGGGAAGCCTGGCGTGCTGCGGTCCATGGGGTCACAAAGTGTCAGACGTGACGGGGTGACTGAACAACAACATATACTCAAGTATCATATTTATGGATGGATATGATGGAGTTTGATGAATTTAAGATCATTTACTGTCAGGATTCATCAACTCAATGAATACAGGTGTTAAGAGAGGGCCCAAGGGCCTGGCAGATAGACTTGGAATCTGCAGGGCAACAAAACTCATACTTACTTAGGTTTCGGGTGGCTCCCTGTCAATGGGTTTTCCTCTGTATGGTTCATGCTTTAGCTGAGGCTTGGTATTCCTCTTTCCACACATCTCCCTCTCTCTCTCCCTTGGCTTCCACCCACTCCTCCCCCTTTATGATGGTTTTGTGCAAATGCATCCTTTTAAAATGCATTTGTAGAGCTCTCTTATGTATAAACATTTGACGTGATAATCAAGGTTGAGTGTGTTTTACTCCAGTCTCCCATTTTTGTGAGATTCTTACATTCATTTTGCAGCTGCTGGCCTTGACATTATGCTGAAAGGTAAGAGTAGGGGCTTTTGCAGTCTATGTTGTAGCAGAGTCAAGATAGCTGGTTAAAATGTAAGGCTGAATTTGTGTCCCTGAGAAAACCATCATGGAGGTCTTTCATTTACATCTGGCTTGAGTTTGGAGCATCTTCATCATGGTGTACCACCTCCCAGGACTCCTGCACAGGTAACATATATCCTAGCTGGGGGGCCAGCTCGACGTGCCTGCTTCTGTGTGCTCTCAGAGTTCCAAAGCTTTGCTCGCCGGGATGAAACTCCAAGGTGTGTTTTTGCCATGTTTGCTTTAGGGTGTTGATTTGGTTATGTGGCTAAAACCAAAGTCTTCTTTTCCAGTCTCTTCTAGAACAAGACTTTAGAATGCCAGACTTTGCATGTGACTCCCTTTCTATGAAGAACAGATGGTGGGTTTAATTTTGTAGAAAGAAAATTAGAAACCAGTGAAATCTTACATGATTTCACATTAGTACCGAAACCAAATTTCACATTAGTACCGAAACCAAATACATTGAAAACATTCAGAACTGTTCCTAGTTATGGATCTTCTGGTGGCAATGAGAAATTCCCAGGGCTTTCTGTGAGGAGGACTTCTACCAACACTCGGTTTATTCCATACTTCTCCCCATCCCCCAGCAGTCTGTTCTGAATCTTTCTCCATTTAATCTATTTATTTTTATTTATTGAGCAAGCAATATTATAACCATGACTGAACTTTTTTAAATTACAAGAAAACTTACCCTGGGTCCAGCTTGAGTAACAGATTGTATGTTTTCATTTTTCCATGTCCCCTTCCAGGCTTTGTTCATATGCCTACAGGATCTTTACATTTTTATAATCACAGTATAGTTACAATTTTGTATTTGGCGTTTTTCACTTAGTATTATATTACAGGACTCTTCGCATTGCTCTGTATTATTCATGATGATGATATTTCATTGAGTCATGAAGCCCCAGTTTATTTGACCATCCTATTTTAGTCATATACATTCATCCGCCTTAAAAAGATGATGATGAAATAAAACGCAGCCACCATCGTTCAGATTGTTGCTTCTCCAGCTCTTCTCTAAGCTCACTTGCTATCTGTCCCTGTGAACCTCCTACTCACTTAGTGCCTCCTATTCCATGGCGGCCTTGGTTCTCTGGTTACACTTACCGTGATCAACTGTTGTCCCCATATGAAGCCGCCAACACTGGATTCCTTTAATCCTGAGGCTTCTGCCAAGTCAGGACTACCTTTGGTCATCCCAGTCACTGCTTTCTCTCCAAGTAGTATGCCAAAGGCAGACCCAGCTTTTTTCATCTTATCTTGGTTGCCACATATTATCTTATTTTCAATCATTTAGATATCATGTGGGCTTCCCTGGTGGCTCAGATGGTAAAGAATCCACCTGCAATGCGGGAGACCTGGGTTCGATCCCTGAGTTGGGAAGATCCCCCTGATGAGGGCATGGCAACCCACTCCAGTATTCTTGCCTGGAGAAACCCCATGGACAGAGGAGCCTGGCAGGCTACAGTCCATGAGGTCGCAAAGAATGGACACGACTGAGCAACTAAACACACACAGATATCATTTAGGATTCTTAACTGCAAGCCACAGAAACTAACATAAGCATTGCGGAACTCACTGTAACCAGCCTAGGAGGCAGATAGGCACTGAGGCACTCCAGAGAGCAACAGGAATGGTCTCAGAGCACAAGCGATGGGATCGGGATGAAGGACCCAAAGCTGTCTGTGTTCTTTTGGCCACTTTACTGGAGATTTCAGATTCCAGGGACCGTTCAGTTGGCTCACACTGCTTACCTTGGCTTCAGCTGTCAGGGTCCCTGAATACATTCCTGTTATACTTCATCCAGCATGGAGGGGGATTTCCTAAAGGACCCAGGGAAAAGGTAATAATTGCCAGGCTGCCCTGTGCATACGTCCTTCCATCAGTATACATTTACACATCCCTCCCTAACGTTAACTTCCGTACAACAGATCCCAAAGTGTTGTTCATTAAAGCATCCAGCTCCAAACCAAAGCCTCTGGGGGATTTTAATCCCCCTACTACCACCCCTTCTTTTGCACAGGTCAAGTTAAAAGAGGGATGTGACTACCTTGATTCTCCTACTTCTCGGAATGCCTTCCATTTTTTCTGCTCCCTGGCTCATGCCCAACAGTGACTATTTAGAAAAATACTGTAATAACAAGCAGGTTTTTTTAAGCTAACTGATTAATTTGATTGCCCTGGATCTTGGCTGCTGTGCGCGGGCTTTCTCTAGTTGCGGTGCACGAGATTGTTATGGTGATAGCTTCTTTTGCATGGGCCCCAGGGCAAGTGGGCTCCGTAGTTGTGGCGCACGGGCTTAGTTGCTCCTCGGCGTGTAGAATCTTCCCAGACCAGGGACTGAACCTGTGTCCCCTGCAGTGGCAGGCGGATTCTTAAGCACTGGACCACCAGAGAAGTCCCAAGCAGTTGTTTTTTATCTGAGGGAGGGGCCTGGAGGATTTTATCCAAAGTGTACATCTCCTTGGATCCTAGCCTCATCCCAGGCAAGACATATCATAACCTCTGGGGGAAAGGCATGGCACTGTAAGTGTACTTTGAAAAATCTTCTCTTTCAATTCTCTTATCTTGCCTCTACATCCACCCTTCCCCATTCTCGAAAACCTCCAGTGGAATGGAGAGAGCACCAATTTGATTTGACAGCTGGATCTGCTTCTTACACATTATAAAACTCCTGTCGAATGATTTAAGTTCTTCCTGTGGAGGGATGATTGGAGCTCTCCTGTGCTCCTGCTTGGTGACTGCTAGCGTGTTTGCGACTATACTTCATTCTTTTATTTCATTACCCAATGACACTGTCAGATCTACATTAGAGTCAATCCTTGGATATGAGGAATGTGGGCTCCAGGACCCCCAAGGATAACAAAGTCCGCGGATGCTCAAGTCTCTTATTTATATAAGATGGTATGGTATTGTGTATAAGTCTATGTGCTTCTTCCCAGAAACTTTAAATAATCTCTGGATTACTTATAATACCTCGTACAATGTAAATTATATATAAATAGTTGTATAGTATAAATGTTATGGACTTCCCAGGTGGTGCTAGTGGTAAAGAACCCACCTGCCAATGCAGGAGAAATAAGAGATGTGGATTCAATCCCTGAGTTGGGAAGATCCCCTGGAGGAGGGCATGGCAACCCACTCCAGTGTTCTTGCCTGGAGAATCCCACGGTCAGAGGAGTTGGGTGGGCTGTAGTCCAGAGGAGCCTGGTGGGCTACAGACCATGGGGTCATAAAAGAGTCAGACACGACTTAGCAACCTAACAACAACAGTGATGATATCTATAAATAGGTTTACTTTCCACATACTGTTCTACTTCTTTTTTTTTTTTTTTACTAATTAATATATTACGGAGAGTTGTCCAATTTAACAGATATATATATCTACCTCATTCTAACAGATGAGTTGTATTCCATTGCTTGAATGGATTAGATTTGAGAGGATTTAACCAAACTCCTTTTCATGGATATTCAGGTTGTTTCCAGAGTTTTTGGTTTTGTTCTTACGAAAAGTATTGCAATAAAAGTTTTTCTATATACAACTTTATTCACTAATTTTGAGTGTATCTAGTCAAGGCTATGGTTTTTCCAGTGGTCATGTATGGATGTGAGAGTTGGACTGTGAAGAAAGCTGAGCGCCGAAGAATTGATGCTTTTGAACTGTGGTGTTGGAGAAGACTCTTGAGAGTCCCTTGGACTGCAAGGAGATCCAACCAGTCCATTCTAAAGAAGATCAGCCCTAGGTGTTCTTTGGAAGAAATGATGCTACAGCTGAAACTCCAGTACTTTGGCCACCTCATGTGAAGAGTTAACTGATTGGAAAAGACTCTGATACTGGGAGGGATTGGGGGCAGGAGGAGAACGGGACAACAGAGGATGAGATGGCTGGATGGCATCACCGACTAGATGGACGTGAGTTTGAGTGAACTCCGGGAGTTGGTGATGGACAGGGAGGCCTGGCGTGCTGCGATTCATGAGGTCGCAAAGAGTCGGACACGACTGAGCAACTGAACTGAATTGAAAGGGTGAATTACTGAAAACAGAGCTGCTGGGCTCAAGGGTTTGTGCATTTAAAATTTGGTAGGTACTGCAAAGTTCCCTATTAAGAACTGCCCTAGTTTAGACTCCCATCAACAGTGAACAT
Source organism: Capra hircus (assembly GCF_001704415.2). Lineage (NCBI taxonomy): Eukaryota > Metazoa > Chordata > Mammalia > Artiodactyla > Bovidae > Capra > Capra hircus. The sequence continues at coordinate 83,189,710 of NC_030817.1, read as the reverse complement.
TCTTGCCATATTGATATTGTCAAACTTTATAATCTTTACCAGTCTGATGGGGGTAAGTGGAATTCTGTTGTTTTAGTTTGCATTTATTTGATTACATGGAACATTATACAGTTTTCATATATATGTTGTATTTCTCTGCTATGCTAGTCAGCTTGGGCTGCTAAAACAAAATATCATTGACAGGGTGGCTTAAACAACAGGAATTTATTTATCATGGTTCTGGAGGCTGGGGATAGTCCACAATCAAGGCACTGGCAGATTTGATGCCCCAGTGAGGACTCTTTTCCTGGCTTGAAGACAGCTGGCTTCTCACTATATCCTTAGATGGTAGAGAGAAAGACAGAAAGTGCTGGTCTTTCTTCCTCTTCTGATAAGGATACTAATCCAGTTAATCCTAAAGGAAATCAAACACTGAACATTCATTGGAAGGACTGGTGCTGAAGCTGAAGCTCCAATCCTTTGGCCACCTGATGCGAAGAGCAGACTCATTGGAAAAGACCCTGATGCTGGGAAAGATTGAGGACAGGAGAAGGGGGTGATAGAGCATGAGATTGTTGGATGGCATCACTGACTCAATGGACCTGAGTTTGAGCAAACTCTGGGAGATAGTGAAGGACAGGGAAGCTTGGTGTCCTGCAAGTTTGGTATACGATCATGGGGTTGCAAAGAGTAGGACACGAACAACAACAATCCCATGAGGGGAGAGGTCCCATCACATGACATCATTGAAACCTAATTAACTCCCAAAGGTGCCATGTCCAAATATCACCACATTGGGGTTAGGGCTTTAAGACAGGAACTTACGAAATGTCTGTAAACTACCCATTCATGCCCTTTAAACCTACTTCCGTTGGGTTGTTTGTTTTTTTCTTCCTGATTTGTTCAAACTCTTAATAAGTGAGAGAAATCAGCAGTTTGGGGTCATTTGAGAAGTGCCTCATGTTTTTCTTCTTCAGTCCTGATATGTTGTGTGTATCTTGGGCGAGGGACAATGGGCTAGCAGTTGACAGAGCTTTGAGCTTCTATTACGTGTTTTTATCTCTCACTATGATTTATTCTTTGGTTTAGCTGTTTGTCACTGACTAACCAAGGTCCTAATTTTAGGAATAGTGTGTCTGAGAACATTTGGAATTTTTCCCATCCTGCCTCACAGAAAACTCCTTGATCATCAGAAAAGGAGGAGAGAGGAGGGTCATCAGGAGGGCTAGGAGAAGTAGAGGGCGGATGGGAGGCTGATGGAAGTAGGAGGCTGATGTCCAAAGCTCTCCTCCCTTTATTTTTTCCTTTGATATTTCTTTCTTTCTCTGCATTTCCCCTCCTCCTTTCCTTTCTGTTTCTCTGTTTCCCCCTGTTTCTGGCTGTGTACTATAAAAATACAATTCTGGAGCTTGTGGTTGGATTCTCACCATGGGGACCGAGATGGAATTTCAAATCACTCACCATAATTCAACTTTATAAATTAGAGAATTCTTATGAATAGAAGAGGATGGAATGTGGTTTCATGTTTTCTTTCCCCAGGGACCCTGCCCAGCTGGGCAATAGGAAACTAAGTCAAGGGTGGGATTAGTTCTAGGAAGTGGATTTTTAGCTACAGTCAAAGCTAGACATTATAGACAATGCCTTAGTTATCTGTGTTCATGATAAATCAGGAAGTGATGGGTAACTGAATTCCCAAACGTGCCAGAAATATACTTCCTCTGTTTGATTATCCCTATTATCTTTCTACTAGGACTATCAAAGTGGATTTATTTCTATTCATTTTACTCTTCTGTTTTCCACTAAAAACACAGACAGGGAGGCAACATGCTGCATGAAAAGCAAAAGTGCTCGAGTAGGAGTCATGAGTGTGCCTCAGTTGCTCCGCCTAACTCTTTGTGACCCCATGGACTGTAGCCCGCCAGGCTCCTCTATTTGCGGAATTTTCCAGGCAAGAATACTGGGGTGTGTTGCCATGCCCTCCTCCGAGGTATCTTTCCAACCCAGGGATTGGACCTGAGTCCTCTGCATCAACAGATGGATTCTTTACCACTGAGCCACCAAGGAAGCCCAGAGTAGGGGTCAGGAGACCTCAATTTTAGTCCTGTCTGTGCCCTTCACTAGCCAGAGACTATGGGTGAGTCATACAGCTTCTCTGAGCCTCAGTTTCTTCCTGTAAAAGAGACAAAATAATCAATCTCCCAGAGTGGCCCAGGGGCCCTGTAAAGTGGTGACCTGGGGTTAGTGGTGCCAATGCCACACAACCTGTCCCCATGCTTGTGAGCTGTCTGCACAGTGCTCAGCACAGAGAAGGAGCTCGACAAATGTCTGTATGCTTTTCTTCCTTGTCCTGGAAGGACCAACAGACTGTGTTAATTTCCTATGGCCATTGTAATAAATAACTACAAACTTAATGGCTTAAAGCAACAGAAATTTATTCCCTCACAATTCTGGAGGCCAGACATTCAAAATCAAGGTATTTTCAGGACTGTGCTTCTTCTAGTAGCCAGGGGTGAATTCTCCTTACTTCTTTCAGCTCCTGGCCTGTGGCTGCTCAACCCAGTCTCTTCCTCTATGGTCACGTGGCCTTCTCCTCTGTCTTCTAAGGACATTTGTTATTGGATTTAGGGCCCCCTCCTCCCCCCAGAAGAGGATGATCTCATCTCATCCTTTAATTACATCGACATTGACCCTTTTCCCCAATAAGGTCACATTACAAGTTCTCAGGGTTAGGGCATGGACATATCTTTTGGGGAAAGCCACCATTCAAACCGCTCCACACACTCTAGGAATTACTTTATATATCAAGCCTGCGACCTGATTCGACACTTTTTTTTCTATAACCACCCAGTGAATCCATCATCAGTTTATTAATAAATCAGGATATGTCAGGGAGGAGAAGAAAGAACAAAAGCTTGTTTTCTGTTTGCTGTGTTTTATATTTACAAATAAGAGAAAAGCCTTCTCTGCTGGGTCCCAGGTTTAGGACTGACGAGTTGCCTGTATTTGCCACTCGTGTGGCCATCCCCGTCTAATGCTCACATCTGGTGATTAGGAAACTGCAGCCCTTCAGTCACAGAACCTTCTGTCCTGACCTTGCTCTAACCATGTCTCCTGCTGGCTCCGCCCACATGACCTCTGACCTCTCACTGCAGCTCTCTGAACATGGTGCCCGTAGACTGGCAGGCTGACATCCAGCTCTGGGCTCGAACCTCTGATTAGATGGTTGTTTGCTGAGCTGCTCAGCCCTCTCACTCATCCTGCCTTCAGGGACCCAGTTTAAACTCTCAAGGTCATCCAGAGACCCCTCTGTGCCCTGGAATGTAGCTGAGTGACAATGACAGCACTCAGCCACTCAGTTGTGTCCGACTCTTTGTGACCCCATGGACTGCAGCCCGCCAGGCTCCTCGGTCCATGGGATTCCCCAGGGATACTGGAGTGAGTTGCTATTTCCTCTTCCAGGGTAGTTTCCCATGGAGGGAAGGTCAAACTCGTGTCTCCCACCCGTTGCGGGTAGATTCCTTACCACCGCACCACCTGGGAAGGCTGTAGTTGAAGGAAGGAGGCCTCAGCTGAACAAGCCCCATGGTTTCAGGGTAACTGAGGGCCAGGACTCTACCCTGGAGCTGAGACCTGGAGGACTTTTAATGACCACAGTGTGCTACAGCAGTGGCTTACACTCACTCCCTGAGCACTCACTCGCCTTAAGCACTTGGGTGGGTTTCCTCAAAGAGTCCTCACACCACCCTCTGAGGTAGTCTTGGCTCCATGTCTCCAGGTGCTGTGAAGGAGTTCAGCCTTACTGGGTTTGTTCCACACAAAGGGGAAGACAGTCCCTGTACCTCTCACCTCTCAGGGGTATCCTGGGGACAGAGGAGTATAAGTGTGAAGGGTCTTTAAACTCTTGGACCTTTGGGTAAACAATGCTACCCAAAACCAATATCTAAAAAAGAGAAGAAAAAAAAAGCTGAGGTAGTCTGGAGGCATTTATGCATGTCACATAGAAGCCTGAGGCTCACTGAAAAACCCTCCTTTTAAGAAAGTCATAGTGTTGCTCATGGCTTCCCCAGTGGCACAGTGGTAAAGAATCTGCCTGCAATGCAGGAGACCCCGGTTCAATTCCTGGGTCGGGAAGATTCACTGGAGAAGGGATAGGCTACCCACTCCAGTATTCTTGGGCTTCCCTGGTGGCTCAGCTGGTAGAGAATCCACCCGCAATGCGGGAGACCTGGGTTCGATCCCTGGGCTGGGAAGATCCCCTAGAGAATGGAACGGCTTCCCATTCCAGTATTCTGGCCTGGAGAATTCCATGGACTGTATAGTCAGACCACAGGGTTGCAGAGTTGGACAGGATGACTGAGTGACTTTCACATAGTGTTGCTCAGGGTCAGGGTAGGAAGGACATTCCAGGGGAATGATTCAGAAGCTCGAGAGCAGTCTGCTGGAGAGAGAGCAGGCAGTGCTGGAACTGCCTATACTGGGGGCTGAGCAGACTCGAGTCCAGCCTCTGCTGCAACCACATGACTGAGGCAGGTCACAGGTCTCTGATCCTTGGGTGGGAAACTTCGTCTCTGAAAGGTGAGAATGTTTGTAACCAGGGATGCCAAGAGGACTGGAAATTACATGTGCTATCTGGCACCAAGTGGATACCAGAATAATTACAGCTATTTTACCGTGATTCCTCCTCTGAGGACTTGTCAACCCATACCCTACCCAGCCAGGCAGCCGGTTCCCCGGGAGACTCCCCTAGTCTTGTCTTAGCTGCATAAAGCTCTTTGCTGCTAGGTCCAGTCCATTTGTGCAACCTGGGGTGCTTCTCTCCTTGTTCTCAGGTCCTAGCTCAACACTGGTATACAGCTGGTACTCAGAGCCTGTCTGCATCATGAAGAAACAGAAGGGTACCCATGCTTAGCACTCTGCTTGGCATGATAGCTCTCTGTGAAAGGGCCAATTAAATGCATGGGAATGTCGAATCACCTTCACTTAAAAATGTCACTTTCTGACATTTTTAATCTCTCCTGATTCACCACAGAAGCAGAAAAGATGAAAAGCAGAAAAGATCATTATGATTTTACCAAGCACGTATTTAGTGCCTGCTCTCTGCTGTGTGTGTAGATATCCTAACTTAAATCTTCTTGGAGCCTGTGAGGTAGGTAGGTAGGTACCATCCCTCTTTAGGACACAGAGAGCTTCAGAAACTTTCTGGTCGTACTGGTAGAAGTGGCAGAGGTGTGATAGGGGCATCTGCTTCTGCAGCAGGGCCTCTAAACCCTGATACTGCGTTGCCTTTACTGCATGGAGACACTGGGCCTTGGCCTCCTCACTGACTTGAGGGAAGCCCTGTCCTTCTAGCCTGGACCCCAAGGACCTGAGGGGTAAGCCTCAGTTAAGACGTGAGAGCAGCCCATCGTGCTGTCCAAGGCCATGGTCCCCAAAGCCAGGGTCACATAGGTGAGCCCTATGTACTTGTGCTTTTATGTGTCCCTTCCTTTATTTAAAAAAAAAAAAAAATATATATATATATAATATATATAAATAATTATATAAATATAAAAAATATGAAATATGTATATGTATACATATATAGTTATGTCTTTGTATGTCTTCCTTTATATATATATGTATGTATGAATGTGTGTGTGTGTGTGTGTGTGTGTGTGTGTGTGTGTGTGTGTGTAGATATATGTTCATTCTATTTTACTACTTCGTCTGTATGAGGATGAGTATAACCCAAGCTGGATTCTATTTTGTTTTCAGATTTTAACACAGGCCCTGTGCCAGCTTGTGCCTAATGGATAAGCCTTTTGGGTTATCCACGGCCTACGCGGGTTAAGCAGGAGCGGGTATTGCGGTCCCCTAACAGGCCTCTGTCTCCACAGGTCCCGCAGCGGATGGCTGTGGCCGAGGGCGCCCCGGAGGACGGCGGTGGCGGCGCCCCGGGCGTGTGGGGCTCCTGGGGCCCCTGGTCCGCCTGCTCGCGCAGCTGCAGCGGCGGCGTGATGGAGCAGACGCGGCCCTGCCTGCCCAGCTCGTACCGCGCACGCGGGGGACCACGGCCTGGAGCCCCCGCGCGCGCCTTCACGGGCCACGTGGTGTCAGCCGTTCGCACATCGGTGCCGCTGCACCGGAGCCGCGAGGAGACACGCGCCCCTGCCGACCTCAACTCTAGTCGCCAGGGCCCGGCGCTGCGAGGCAGCCGACACCCGCAGGCCCGGGGCCGCGAACCCACGGCGGAGAGAAGGTACCTGCCCTCCCGACCCCCGGGCGCCCTCCCGCTATAGTCCCTGTACCTGCTGGCATGTGGCACGCTCGCCATTCTTCATCCTAGGTCTCGCGGTTAAAGCTTGGCTTCTGCCAGGTGGGGAGGAATTCTTGGTTCCACGGATCTCCTTCCATCCTTTGATTTATTTTGCAGCCTTTTACAGCACTGAGGCCACTCCCACCCACTCTGTGATTCTGAATTGTCTTCAAAGTGAAGCTGAGTTTAAGAATGTCCTTAAGCTCAGCTTTATGGAGGCCCTGAGGAGGACTGAAAGAGCTGCCTGGAGCGGGGAAATCTCCTTCCTGGTGCTCCTCTAGCGCTGGGGGAAAGGGAGAATCCTGGCCGCAGGCTGTGTGGGTTTGAGCTAAGAACACAAAACAAGGGGCTTTTTAAAACCAAGAGCTGGCATGAGTTTGGAATCCCTGAACAGGTTGGGTGTCTGGAGTCTAACTTGCTCCCAGCCTATAGATTTCAGGATTCTATGAATTCTTCTAGAAAGTTTCTGCAAAGTATTTTGAGTGAACTCACAACTGTGAGAATATGTCTAATTAATTAGACATATTCTAATTAGATCTAGATATTTTTTAGAGTCAACAAAATCAGAATAGTTGCATAACTCTCCAAAGCCTTAGGTGGCTAGGCTAGCATAAATAAGCCAAAATAGGCAGTGCCCATGGCAAGGCAGGAATACAGATACTGAGAAAAACTTGTTAGTGAATGAATCAACCAACATTCACAGATTGTTCAGTATCCCTACTGCAGCATTTGTTGGGCACCCAAGGTTCATGATAAATTCTGAGAGAATATTCCTATGAAAGCAATTTTTTGTTCAGTTGTATAGTCCTTTCTGACTGTTTACGACCCCATGGACCACAGCACACCAGGCTTCCCTGTCCTTCACTATCTCCTGGAGTTTGCTAAAACTCATGTCCATTGAGTCAGTGATGCCATCCCACCATCTCGTCCTCTGTCAGAGAATGAAAGCAATAAACAACAAACATTTACAGGAAGAATAGCAAGTATAAGGCGTGCTCACTGTGCTTAACAAAAGTGAAAGTCTTTGTCGTTCAGTTGTGTCGGACTCTTTTTGATCCCATGGACTGTATGGGATCCTCTGCCCATGAAATCCTCCAGGCAAGAATGCTGGAGTGGGTAGCATTTCCTTCTCCAGGGTATCTTCCTGACCCAGGGATCGAACCTGGATCTCCTACACTGCAGGCAGATTCTTCACCATCTGAGCCACCTGGGAATCCCTGCTGCGCTTAAGAAATACTCAGTTTAGTCATTAAGCCAAATTAATGCCCAGTTCAGGGAGGGTGCAAGTGTATAAGATGGGCTGCCTGGCCCCTCTTGTCACTTGCAGTTCAGACATTAGCATCGATGGCCACTGTGGTTAACACTGCCTGAGTTCTTTTCAGCTGCCAGCCACCTAGAAATAGAGAGGAGTTACAACCCATCCACCCTTGCCTGCACAGGTCTTTCTTGACCCGGTTGTTAGGATTTTGGAGAGAAAGGGCCATTTCACAGAGTAGATGCTTTGGCCGAATCCTGAATTGATAAACCAAATTTGAGCTGATAGAAGGGAGAGTCTGGAGGCCTGGCTGGCCTGCCAGTGGGAGAGTAAAAGAGAGATCACCTGGGAGAAGGTGCTTCCGTCTTTCTCTGTTCCTGCGTATAGACCCGAGGACCTCCCAGTATCACTCTGGGACTGAGAGGCTGCTGCTGCTAAAGCCAAGGGTTTGGTTTGTGTTATCTCTCTTCATCCTGACCACAACCCCATAATAACATAGCTCTCCAGTCCCTTATCTGAAATGCTTATGGCAGTGGGCATTTTAGAACTCAGAACTGTTCGGAGTTTAGCAAGGTGATTCAGGGCACATTTCACAGGTTAATGGCATTCCTTCCAGGGCCTGGGGCAGCACCCCATCAGCAAACACATTACTACTGCTGCAGTGAAGCCTGCAAATGTTCACATCAGCTGGGAAGGGAAAAAAGACCATAAAAAGCCTTATGTCAGTTAAGGCTTATGTCAGTTGCTGCCCAGAGTTTTGGTACCAAACAGAAAAATGCAAAAAGTAAAGGAAAGACAAAAAGTTGGTTTTCCAAACGCTTGGTTTCAAAATTGCAGATTTATAACAGCTTATGGAATGCCTGTTCTGTACCAGCCACTGTGCTTGTCTCTTTTCACGGACAACCCTATGAGATAGGTATTAATATCATCCTCATTTTAGAGGTGAGGGAACAGAGGCCCAGAGAAGAGGTGTAACCTGCCCAAGGTCACACAGCTAGTCTGTGAAGAGTCAGGATTGGAACTCAGGCAGTTCTGGCTCTAAGGATGTGATGAAGTGTTACACATGAGGATCTAAGGCCCGAAGAGGTTTAAGTGATTGCTCAGATTCCTAGAGCCATGAGAAGCTGAGATTTGAAGGTGCTACTGACTCCAACCTCAGATATGCAGGTGAGCACCCTTATGGCAGGAAGTGAAGAGGAACTAAAAAGCCTCTTGATGAAAGTAAAGAGGAGAGTGAAAAAGTTGGCTTAAAGCTCAACATTCAGAAAACGAAGATCATGGCATCTGGTCCCATCACTTCATGGGAAATAGATGGGGAAACACTGGAAACAGTGTCAGACTTTATTTTGGGGGGGGGCTCCAAAATCACTGCAGATGGTGACTGCAGCCATGAAATTAAAAGACGGTTACTCCTTGGAAGGAAAGTTATGACCAACCTAGATAGCATATTCAAAAGCAGAAACATTACTTTGCCAACAAAGGTCTGTCTAGTCAAGGATATGGTTTTCCCAGTGGTCATGTATGGATGTGAGAGTTGGACTGTGAAGAAAGCTGAGCACCGAAGAACTGATGCTTTTGAACTGTGGTGTTGGAGAAGACTCTTGAGAATCCTTTGGACTGCAAGGAAATCCAACCAGTCCATTCTAAAAGAGACCAGCCCTGGGATTTCTTTGGAAGGAATGATGCTAAAGCTGAAACTGCAATAGTTCGGCCACCTCATGCAAAGAGTTAACTCATTGGAAAAGACTCTGATGCTGGGAGGGATTAGTGGCAGGAGGAGAAGGGGACGACAGAGGATTAGATGGCTGGATGGCATCATTGACTCGATGGACATGAGTTTGAGTGAACTCCGGGAGTTGGTGATGGGCAGGAAGGCCTGGTGTGCTTTGATTCATGGGGTCGCAAAGAGTCGGACACGACTGAGCGACTGAACTGAACTGAACTGACTCCCAGATCCCTGGAGTACTAGGGACTTCTCTTCCAGCCTCTGTGGTTGAGAACCCAGGAGAGCTGCCTGGGGAACAGGCTCCAGTTGGCTGGAGGCCTGGGCTGCAGGCATTCCAGCCCATGCGTTTTGGCAACAGGAATTTTTTTTTCTTCTAACTTATTGACAAGGGGCCAGTTACTGTTTACTATGAAGTTCCTACAAGTTTCCATCATGCTTTTGTAATTTGACGGTTTCAGATGAAACAATCCAAATATTAGCCTGGAAGACCCACACTGCTGACAAATGTGGAGCTCTTCCTAGCTGACGAAAATCACATTTGCTTATATTTATTAGTCATTAGGAACTTGCATAGCATATGTGACCCCAGAAGAGATGTCAGTGTGTTCTCTGGATGGCTGTCTGCCTCACTGTCTGTTTCAGGTTCAAGGTTTGAAGCAAAGGCCATTGGGGGTTTAGATGTTTAAGAAACTGTTAGATTGTTATGCTAGCCAACTGAAAACCTAACTGGAGCCAGATAACAAATAAAACAAAATGATACAACCTTCTAACAAATATTTATTAAGCATCTAATATGTTGTAAGGCCCCAGACAGACACAAAGGTATAAAAACCAGATTAGGGATGCTCCAGGTTCTTACTGACAGTTAGAGCAGTTGTTTGCAAATGTAACTTTTTTTTTTTTGCATTCTTAAAAAAATTTTTTTTAATTGGAGAATAATTTCTTTACAATGTGTTTATTTCTGCTGTATAATAATGTGAGTCAGCTGTAAGTATACATATATTCCCTCCTTGAGCCTCCCCGTGCCATCTCTCCCTGCTAGGTCATCACAGAGCGCTGATCTGAGCTCTCTGTTATACACTTGCTTCCCACTAGCTGTCGGCTTACACATGGTAGAGTGTATATATGTCAGCGCCACTCTCTCAGTTCGTCTCACCTTCTCCTTCCTCCGCTGTGTCCACCAAGTCCATTTTCTACAGCTGCCTCTCCATTCCTACCCTGTGAATAGGTTCATCTGTACCATTTTTCTAGACTCCATATATATGCGTTAATATATGATACTTGTTTTTCTCCCTCTGTATGACAGACTCCAAACTTTTTTAAGTTTATTTTTAATTGGAGGAAAATTGCTTTACAATGTCATGTTGGTTTCTGCCGTACCAAACTTAACTATTTTTTGAAGCGTTAAGAATCCTGTCTGCAAAATCAGTCTTAGGTAGAGGCTCAGTTTGTCACACAGACAAAAGCTGAGCTGCTCTGGTTGAAGCCTCATAGGTCTTGCTGTAGAAATCCAGGGTCTAGATCCAAATGCCGCAATGGTTTTCAACCTCTGTTGACCATAAGAATCCTTTGCCCATCTTTTAGAAGTCTTGACACCCTGGTTACATCCCAGATGAACATCTGGATCTCAGAGGGTTATGCTTGGATGTCTATATAATGTCAGTCCAGCCAAGGCTGGGAACCACTGATCTGGAAGTATCTCTTTGGAACCTCAAGGTTCCGTGGTAAGTCATTTAGGAATCAGTATTGTCCAGCAGAACTTTCCGGGTTTGGTGAGCACCTGGAATCACTTGCAGTGGGGTGGGGAGGTTTGTTAAAAGTGGGGTTGCCCATATGTATAAAATAGGTAATTAATGAGAACCAACTATATAGCCCAGGGAACTGTAATCAGTGCTCTGTGGTGACCTAAACGGGAACGAAAACCAAAAGAGAGGGGCTATATGTATAGCAGATGCACTTTGCCCTAGAAACTAGTGCAACATTGTAAAGCAACTATCAGTTCAGTTCAGTCGCTCAGTCGTGTCTGACTCTTTGCGACCCCATGAATGGCAGCACGCCAGGCCTCCCTGTCCATCACCAGCTCCCGGAGTTCACTCAAACTCACGTCCATCGAGTCAATGATGCCATCCAGCCATCTCATCCTCTGTCGTCCCCTTCTCCTCCAGCCCCCAATCCCTCCCAGCATCAGAGTCTTTTCCAATGAGTCAACTCTTCACATGAGATGGCCAAAGTACTGGAGTTTCAGCTGTAGCATCATTCCTTCCAAAGAACACCCAGGGCTGATCTCCTTTAGAATGGACTGGTTGGATCTCCTTGCAGTCCAAGGGACTCTCAAGAGTCTTCTCCAACACCACAGTTCAAAAGCATCAATTCTTCAACGCTCAGCTTTCTTCACTGTCCAACTCTCACATCCATACATGACCACTGGAAAAACCAGAGCCTTGACTAGATGGACCTTTGTTGGCAAAGTAATGTCTCTGCTTTTGAATATGCTATCTAGGTTGGTCATAACTTTCCTTCCAAGGAGTAAGCGTCTTTTAATATTATGGCATCATAAAAATCACCATCTCCAGTGATTTTGGAGCCCCCCCCCAAAATAAAGTCTGACACTGTTTCCACTGTTTCCCCATCTATTTGCCATGAAGTGATGGGACCAGATGCCATGGTGTTCATTTCTGAATGTTGAGCTTTAAGCCAACTTTTTCACTCTCCTCTTTCACTTTCATCAAGAGGCTTTTTAGTTCCTCTTCACTTTCTGCCATTAAGCAATTATACTCTAACAAAAATTAATGTAAAAAATAATTTAAAAATAGCATAAAGAAGTTCTAAAATAAAGTGGAGTTGCCCAACCCCCACTCTCTCCCTGCTTAATGAGGACTTTATTTTGTAGGTCTGTGCTGTGTCCTGTGTAGCTTTATTTTAAATGATTTTGGTATGCTCCAGAGTTTGAGAACCACTGCTCTAAAAAGTTGGGAAACACGTGAGTGTAAATGCCTTCCGGACAAGGCAGTGTGTTGAAATAGTCATGGTAATGATGATGGCTACCATTTTGGAGCTTTCATATGTACTTATGCTGTGTCGAATGCACTGTAATTCTGGCTTGGCAAAAAGTTTGTTCGGGCTTTTCCATAAGATGGTACAGAAAAGCCCAACTGAACTTTTTGGTCAACCCAGTGTTTACAGCTCACACGGCCCTATGAGGAGGTTGCAAAGACTCACATTTTACAAATGAGAAAACTGAGTCTCTGAGGAATGAAGTGACTCCACCAAGGTCTCCCACTTCAGAAGCAGCGGAACTAGAATTCTCAGTAGGTCTGTCAGAGTCCAACAGTAAAGCTCTTATTGATGAAATGAGTATTTTTCAAATGGGCGTTTTGAAAGTGAGGCTTCTCGTTTCCAGCAGGTGTGGTCCAGAAAAGCTAAGTGGAGGTTAGAGACACGTCTTGAAAAGTGGGTGAGGTTTGGTAGTCGAGATTTAAAAGGACTGCTTCTCTTCCTCGCAGTGTTTAGCTCTCTTACCAGGGAAATCCTTGCATGTAGTCCTGGGCACCAGAGGGGTTCAAAAAAGTTGGAAGCCATGGTCCTTGTCCTTGTGGGCCTGACACTGAGTCTGGGGATGAGGGGCAAACCCACAGAGCCCTGAAAGGGCCAGAAACAGTGAAGATGTGACCAGGGTTCAGGAAGATTGGAAAGTGCTTGTGGGATGGAGCTGTCAGGAAATACTGCACAGAACACATAGAATTTGAACCCAACCTTGGCGAATAAATACAATTTACTTGGCTGGAATTACGTGGAAACTTCTTGAGTCTACCATTTGTTTGCTATATCAGATCTTTGTCTCATTAAAACACACACACTCACACTTTAAAAAACCTTAGAAATCGTGTCATTGCTGATTGGTGCTCTCTCAAGCATCCTAAAGTTACTTAACTCCTCTGAACCTCAGGGGCTTCATCTTTCAAATAAGAGCAGCATATGATAATATCCATGTTCCAATGCTCTTCTCTCAAATCATCCCACCCTTGCCTTCTCCCACAGAGTCTTAAAAGACACATGTACAACACCCATGGCTGATTCATGTCAGTGTATGGCAAAACCACTATAATATTGTAAAGTAATTAACCTCCAATTAAAGTAAATAAATTTAAAAAACAAAACAAAAAACAAATAAGAGCAGCAATAGTAATACCTATCATATGGGATTGTGGAGTCTTAAAATGAAATAATATTTGCATTGCCTGGTCCATAGTAGTTGCTCAGTAAATTGTAGATCTAATTCCCATTATGAATTTAGAGGCTGGGCAGTAGTGTGTTAGATAGTTCCAATTAGAACTGTCATTAAACTCATCTGTACTTAGCATATTCCTCTCAGACTTGCCCTTCTAGAGAGCCTTTTTCAAAGTTAAAGGTAATACTCATGACTTAAACTAAGTTTGGTAAACTAATACTTCTCTGTTTGAGATGAAAAATGAAAATTTTCTCCAATATTTACCCCAAAATTATTAGTAATAACTTACATATATAATGACTGTATATAATGTTACATATTGGTTTGGCCAAAAAAATTCGTTTGGGTTTTCTGTAACGTGGAAAAATCCAAACTTTTTGGCCAACCCAATATCCAGTAACACTGAAACCATCTCTACCGTGAACTCCAAAATCTGTGTGGGATCACAGGGGAAACCAACTAGCCACGGTCAACAGCTGGCCATGCAGAAGTTTTCACATAAACTATTTGCTTTTAAAGGCTTCCTCTGAATTACAGGGCTTAATTCAGCGAGATGACCTGGGCATTACCGTTTTGAGTTTCATTTTCGTTTTAATTCAGTCAACGTTCCTTGTGTATTTGTTACGAACCAGGCCCTGTGCTAAATACAGAGGTAGAGTCAGGGAAAGGAGGTGTGGTTTTCAAGGACCTCCACACCTAATGAGCAAACAGCCCAGGGATAACCACCAGAATGCAGGGTAGTGGGTATCCTGCCCATGGGGTGAGTGAAGGGTTGCAGGAACACAGAGGTGGAGCTCATTCTTGGAGAAGTAAGTTACCTGGTGGTGGAAGTCCTGCCTTGCAGGGTGAGTTTGCATTACTCAGGTGGGAAAGAGCTGGGAAGTACTTGGTAAGGATGGGAGATGGCGGTGGTTTGGTGACGCAAGAGGAACAGAGTCTCCTTGACCTCAAGGAGTGCATGTTGGTGGGTTGGGGGAGGGTGACAAGCAGACATTGGCAAGACCAAGTACTCTCTTAAGAGGGGTACTCAGGGCGTGGGGAAGGAAGAGAGGGGCAGAAGGAGGCCTGGGGAGCCCGAGAAGGCATCACAGAGGCAGTGATGACTGAACTGAATTTTGAAGAAGAAGGATTTTAGCAGAGGTCATTCCCCAAAAAGCAAACTGCAAGGGCATGGTGAGCCTGTCACGTTCTGGAAGTTCTCAGTGGTCTGATGGGGCTGGAGCACAGGCTGTATATGAGGGTGTGTGCAGGCGAGACTGGTTAAGTCCACAGGCTCCTTTCCAAGGAGGGGTTATCAGGCAGTCCTAAGGGGACTGAAATAGAATTTCTTTGAGAGAGGCAGTCCCTGTAAACATGGAAAACTAACTCTTTTCCATCTTAAAGCAAGATGGTGTCTCCATTGTATAGTTGGTTTAAATCTCTTCTTAATGCCCTTGGGATTTTTCAAAATATTTGGCTCTGCCACCCCGTGCCCCATCTCCATAAAGCTTAGGAAGCTAGGGTTTACTGCCCGGGAGCTTGGGCTTGCTCTTCCAGTTTGGCAATAGGTGTTTCAGTCTCCTATTGATGCTGTAACACTGACCACAGATTTGGTGGAGAAAAACAGCACAAATTTTTCTCTTACTGTCTGGAACTCAGAAGTCTAAAATCGAGGTATTGGAAGGGCTCTTTTCCTTCTTGGGGCTTCAGAGGAGGATTTTTTTCCTTCTCTTTTCCAGCTTGTGGAGTCAGCCTGCCTTCCTTGGCCTGAGGACTTTTCCTCCCATCACTCAGCCCTCTTGCCTCTGTCATCTCATCTCCTTCTCTAACTCTTATCCGCTGATCTTCTCCTTTTATAAGGACCTTTGTAATTACATGGCACGCACTCAGATAATCCAGGATAATCTCATTTCAAAATCTTTAGCACACCTGCAAAAATCTCCTTGCCACATAAAGTTACTTTTCACAGGTTCTGGGGATTAAGTATGTGGGCATCTTGGGATGGAGTGGAGTTGGGTGGGGAGCATTAGCCAGCCTACCATAATGTACATGCATTTGGGGGTCTTAAGAATACCCTAGTAACAGGACAGTTTCTGTGCTAGCAGAACCACCAGCCACTTCCGCACATCATGCCTGGTAGCTGTCTATGGGAAATCAGCAGCACAGGTTCTGGCAGAACAAAGAACAGGAAGGATGCATTCCCCATCTAGCCCTCATGTGCTCTTCTTTGGGACAGGCAGTGTTAATCAGGACAGTGATAATGAAGTTAAACATAATAGTTGCCCAGGGCTGCTGGCATAGAATAAAGAAGTCTGTATTCCAGTCCGGAGTCCAGGGTCCAGTCCCCAGCTCTCGCTAACGCTTTGATCTTGGGGAAGTCACCTCATTTCTCCGAGCCTTGGTTTACATGTTTATAAAATAGAGGGATTTTATCCAGTCATTAAGGTCTCTGGCCTGATGTTGATGTGTTGTTGTGGTCCGACTGGATTGCTCTTTTAAATGCTCCCACCGTCCTTCTGCCATCCGGAGTGATGGAGGGATGGTGGCTGGGAGGCACGGCTCTCAGACCTGTTTTCCAACATGTTCAGGAATGCCATGGCTTTCTCTCTCTCTCTGAATCCACAACATAACCCACTGTTCAGACTTCTGCCCCATCACATGAGTTTTTCTTAAAAGTGCTGTCCACACGTCAGAGCCCCTCTTCTTGGTCTCCCCCCAGCCCTTTTCACTGGAGGCATCTGCATGTGTTTCCTCGCCTGGAGAAGCTCCGGGCTGGGAGTCATTACACCCTGCTTCCTGTCTCATGGCCATCATTTGCTAACTGGACGACCTTCAGGAATCACTTCATCTAATCTATAAAATCTGCATAATTATTTGTCTCTGTCTTCCATACAGTCCTGCAGAGAGGGTCAGTTGAGGTAACAACTGTAAAAGTACTTCAGAAATACAAGACACTGTTCAAAACCAACATGGCTTGATAATTTTATTATCACTGACCAGATCACCTTTGGGTTTTTAGAGCCTTGTATCTTCTTCTGTAACATCTTGTCTGTACATACACGTGCGTGTGTGCATGTAGTGTGTATGTGTGTGTGTACACGTGCATGTGCGCATGTAGTATATACGTGTGTGTGTTTGCTTGAAAGGTCTGTGGTTTCGAAACAGGACAGACAGGATCAGCCCTAAATCCTAGGCTGTCCCTCCATTTCCTACCTCTTCGGGGAATTGTCTTTGGCTTATGGGTAAGAATCATTTGTTTCTTTAGCTCCTCCTTTCCTGCTCACTTTCTTGGAGGCCATTTGCATTTCATCATCAATAACTCTGGAGCACTATGTTGTTTCTGTCCCAAGGGCCCCTGGAGCCAAGTGGGCCCCTTCATGATGCTGGATAGGAAATTTTGCTGTTAATTAAACTTCACAAAGCCCACTTGCCATTTTCCTGACCCTCTGTTGAAACTTAGGGAGTCTTGTTACATCCAAGAGGGGCAAAAACCACACAGCAAAACACGGGAAAGCTTTTGGCCTTGTCTGTGTTTCTCCTTGAAAATCTCCCTGATAATCTGGGCAGTTAGCAAAGCAAGCAGGTACATCTGTTTTTAAAATGCAGACTCTACATTTTTGGTGTTTTTTGTTTTCTTCCTGCAAGTAAAGTTTGGTTTCTTTTCCTCCTTTTGAAGCAGGATTTCCACTTAGTCCCTGAATTGTTTGACATGAAGTTACCTGTTGATGCTAACCAGATAGACG
This sequence comes from Capra hircus, assembly GCF_001704415.2. Lineage (NCBI taxonomy): Eukaryota > Metazoa > Chordata > Mammalia > Artiodactyla > Bovidae > Capra > Capra hircus. The sequence continues at coordinate 83,172,505 of NC_030817.1, read as the reverse complement.
GTGTTTTAATATGCTTTGGTTTCTGAATCTGAAACCTTAGCCCCTTTTCGGTGCGAGCGTTTGTAACAGAGCCGGACCCGCTGGTATGTACGCTTCTGCCTGTAGGTTAGGAGAGATTGGAGCCAGATTTTAAGCTTGAGTGACTCTGCTCTCAGACAAGGCTCCAAAGAGCCCTTGTTCCTTTCTCGTGGCATTTCATTAAGTGTCAGAAGTATTTCATTAGTTATCAGAACAAAGATCACATTTGCCATAAGAATGCTGCATTGAATCCCCTCCAAGTCATTCATAACTCAGGGTTCCAGAAGAGAAGGGTGATGGGCTCTGGAAAAAGCCTGACAGCAATATGTGTGTCCCAGAAGGGGATCTCAACCTTGCATCCGGGACCCCTAGGGCTTCTCCTTGGATGCTCGCCTGGTGGCAGTCAGAGATGCCTTTGTGTGAGGATGGTGGAGGGGGGCACATCTTGTACGTGAGGCGTTACTGTCATTTTCTTTAGTCACCCCCTTCCTGCACACATTGCTGATTTAGTTGTAGTAAAGAAAATTGTTTTTGTAGCACCTGCTATGTGCCACAGTAGTCACATGTGTATTTGAACCTTAAGCAGCCCTATTTTACGGTTGAGACCACTGAACTAAGGTTGAAAATCCCCAGCGTCCTGCTCCTTTAAGGGGTGGAGTGGATCAGAGTGCGGGATTGCCTGACCCCAGCCGCTTCACTCTTCCCACTCCAAGCCTGTAATGTGGATGCAGGTAATTTACCTGTGACAGAGTTTGGAATACAGAGGCTATGGCGTCACTGTTGGTTTTCATGGTTAAGTACTAACAGCCCCTCAAGAGCATTTTGAGTCCTTACTTTCTTACCTTAACTATGCGCACTTTCCTGGGCATATAGCTCTTCTGGCTCATCTCTGTTAATTGTAACAAGGCCAGCCACAATGGATGTTTATTGAGGGTTTACTGTGTGTAACAGGCTGAATACAGCTCTCTCCCCTTACCCACCCCAAAGGTATGGAGTCCGAAATGAAAAAGACTTTGCAGATATAATGAAGGATCTTGAGATGGAGAGATTATCCTGGTGGGCCCTGCATGCAACCATGAGTGTCCTTATAAGAGATGGGCAGATGGAAATTTGACACCCAGACACACAGAGGAGAGGTGATACGAAAACTGAATAGAGAGCGATTGGAAGGTGCTGTTCTTGAAGATGGGAGGGATGGGGCCACAAGCCAAGGAAAGCTGGCTGCCACCAGAAGCCAAAAGAGGCCAGGAAAGAGACTCCTCAGAACTTGAGGGAGCACAGCCCTGCCAACCAACAACTCCATTTCGGTCCATTGACCCTAATCTCGAACTTCTGGCCTGCAGAACTGTGAGAGAATCAATTTCTGTGGCTTTTAGCCACCGAGTTTGTGGTAGTTTGTACAGCAGTGACAGGAAGCATACGCAGTATTGAAGGCTCTGAGCTAAACCTCTAGGGACTCTTATGCATAAAGTAATCCATATTATCCTTTTTTTTTAAGTACAAGAACTCTGCACTCAGAGAGATGAAGTAATGAGCCTTGGGGCCCAGAGCTAATAGGTTGGAAAACAGGGCTTTGAAATGGAGTTTGGCTCTAAGCCTCTGCTCTTAACCGCTGTATAGTTCTTTCTTCCTGTCCCCTGACTTATTTCTCGGCCTCATGCCCTCTACATCAGGCCTAGGTCAAGATCAGGCCTTGCCCCAGAGACTTCCTTTCCCTCTTTATGGTTTGACTTCCAGGCATGCATTATTTTCTTTTTCCTATAGAAACACTTAGTCCCTCGTGGGCCTTGTGGATCCAGCAGCAGTTAGCTAAGATTTCCCTTTTCCTCAGTGATGAGAACATGTGGGCTAGTGCTAAAAATGTTTTCTTTCTGGATTTGGAGGGAAGCAATAATTTCCCCCACCCTGTTTTCCAGTAAATTCTCATTCTAAGCAGTCCATCCCTGTAATCCTTGGTGAATGGCATTTGGTATTTATAAGCTGTACTCTGTTGCCACAGTTTAAGCTCCTTAAGAGCTTACCATTCATTCATTCGTTCAGTAACGTTTGTTAATATCACAGTAATATCCATTCATGTAGACTTTCTATCTTGGAAAGTTGTTTAATATCTCTTAGACTCAGTTTCCTTATGTATAATATTGGAGTAATGACCCACTTTACTGTTTGCAGTGAGAGTTAATGGATAACATGTATAAACCATTTGGCAGGTGTTCAGTAGTTGCTGTGATCTGAATACTGAATTTATGTAAGTACATGATGCTATTTGAGGGGATGGAGTAAAGTCTAGGAAAATCTCTTTTTCCTTCAATTAACTCAGGGTAACAGACCTGCATCTAAAAAAGAAAAAAAAAAAAAAAAAAAAAACCACTTCTCTAATGCAAGTAAGAATGTTATGAATTTTTTTCACACATGACTATTATAATAGAAATATTTCATATTTAAAACAAAAAATATACATGGTACATGGGTACACATGAAGTGGTATGTGTAAACGAGGAGACATTCAGAGTATGAGAGAAACACCATTGCTTCCTCCATGGACGATTCACATAAAAAATGTTCAGGAAATGTAAGTTGCATCAACACATTACTGTTCCATTATTAAATTCAGCAGCATGTACAGAAAATAGTGCTTCAGTTTGCTTCAACCTGCTGGGGGTCAGCCTCTGGGGCAGAGAGCACTGTTTGAGAGGCCCCGGGGAGAGGGGTTAGGAGCTCGCATTTGCTCAGCGCCTGCCTGGCCAGGTACTGTGCCCCACAGGTAATCTCATTTGGTTTCCCTTTTAAGCCCCTGAGTCCCGCAGGGCTGCTCAGGTTCAGATCACAACACACACCAGCAACAGGTTTGATTCTCAAGAGGGCTCCTCTCAGTTAAGCTGGAGAAATGAATGCCTCACTGTTCTTTCATGCAAATCCAGGCTGTACCTCCCAGCCCCATTTGGCTGTCTGCCTCAACAGTGACCCTCATGTGTGAAGGTTGCAGGCTCTGTGTCTCTCTTCTTGGGGACAGTTCAGCTCTCATGGTAACCACCACTTACAGAGGGTCCCCAGGGGCTAGGCCCTTTCCCTTCATTATTTTGTTTAACCCTCACGGCAGCCACTGATGAGGTAGGTACCATTATTCCATTTTGCCACTGGAGATAGGAAATGTGGCCTGACTGACCCAGGATCGCAAGGTAATAAGTGGCTGACCTGGATGGTTTGATGGAATACCCAGGACCTCTCTATCTCCCCAGTTACCACCCCTGTCCCAGTTGATCTCTTAGCTTCCTCATCTTCAGGGATGTCCTGCCCAGCGTGAAACAGGGTGGGGCCATCATCTTTCTCTGAGCAATTGAATGTTAACTTAGTCTTGACTGGGATTGTCTCTTTGGTACACCTCCATCAGCTCATCTTTTGCCTTTGTGTGAATCCAAAACAGATGCCTCTTCCTCTGGTTAGGTCCATCCCCTCCCTGGGAAGACACACTGCTTTTCAACACCCAGGTGTCCTGGTGCAGTGAATAACCTGCTCAACTACAAGTGGCAGCCGTGCAGGCAGTGGGTACTATTGCTTTCCATTGGTCTGAAGTTGGTTTCCTTGAAGACTGCCCCCCCCACCCCTGCCATGCCCTTATTCCCCTCCTCGGGGCCCCTACTGCGCAAGCACCTGAGGATCAGTCCTGGAAACCCAGTATCCTGAAGATCAGTCCTGGAAACCCAGTATCCTTCAGATGTGCAGCGGCACCAGGGAGCACTGTGGTGACTTGCCCTTAGGGATGCTTGGCTGGCCTCCAGACACCATCCTTTAGACAAGGAGAAGCAGCCTGATGGCAAGATCTATTAATAAATCAGAGTCCAGGTCTCTCCTGAGATCCTTACCCCCAGAAGGACTGGGTCTGTTCTGAAGGCTGTTTTATATTTGGGGTGTGTGGAGGTGGGGGGACAGTGCTATGGTGCTCACTGTCTGGGCTGCCAGCAGTTGGGTGGGGTCACTGAGAAGAAGGTTTTCTCAGGGCTTGGCTTCCTGGCGCAAAGAAGGCCTTTTAAACTCAGTTGCTCCAAAACCACCATTCTACTTCCTTTGCTAGACTTCTGACATCTTGGTTCCTGCCAGTGCCCCTGAAGCCATTGGTGAAAAGACCTCATTCCTTTTCTCTTATTAAAACAAATTCATCATTTCCTCTCGCTCCCTCTGCCTCCCCAACTCCCCCACATGTAAGCCTTTGAGATCCTTCTTCCCTGCGGGCTCAGAGCAAACCTGTCCACTGATTCTTCCATTGGTCTTTAAATCCAGACCTTAAATACTTTCCAGGGAGCAAGCAGATCTGGTTAAACCGGCTAATGTGTGTGTACCACCCAGTAGACAATCAGGAAAGCTTTTGTTTTCATCATCTTAATTTTTATTTCCCTAAGTGGTCGGAGTTTTGCCTCTTATCTGCTGTAGACAGCAGAGAATTTATTGCCTGGAACAGCTCTGGCAGGACTTTCAGTCTTCTGAACTTCTAAGAAGACATATGCTCTCAACCTAAACCATTTGCTCACAGCCTCTTTGAACTCAGCACATGCTATCCTTTCTCCATTTGGCAGGTGATCACAATGGAACAGGGTGAGTTTTAGGAACACAGGGCTCTCTTTCCAGCTTTAAGCTGCAGGCTCCTTTCCTTCCAGCTTGCCTTGGATCACGCACCCCTTGGTGAACGCATGTCTCTGCTTTTCAGCTGCTGCTCCCTTCCATTCTCCCTCCCCTCGCATTTGAGTGTCAGGGTCTCTCTAGGTGGCCAGTGGCTACTGATGCTTAATTTCACATCAACTCCCTTTGCTTCCCACCCAGAAGTGTGGGGCTGCCTTGACTTCTTGCTTATTGGAACTCAGAGCTTTTATATCTCTGCTAATTGATCCACAGAGGTAACCTTTATTGACCCGTTGGTAAGAAATGGTGAGCAATTAAGCTCTGGTCTCTAACAAGTGTTATTTCAACAAACATTCACAGAGTGCCTCTGGGTCAGACCCGCTGCTAATCTCAGGGATTACACACACAGGAATAAGAAACTGACAAGCCTTGCCCTCAAAGACTGGAAGACTTGGGGGGAAGCCAGGCCTTTTACTCAACAACATTACCAAGATGCAGTGTTAATGCCGAGGCAGAGGGGCGCGCAGACGACAGAAAGCGCTTACTGTGTGGGGGCCGCCTAAGGGAAGCATGCGGGTGCTGATGTTTATTTTGGGCTAGAAGGCTGCTCCAGTTCAGAAGTTTGTAGGTAGGGTAGAATTCCAGGCAGGCTCTTGGAGGCACAAGAGCTCAGTGTGTTTGGAAAATGATGAGTGATTTTTTGTGCCTGGAAAGTGTAGGGTTGGTGGCAGGAGACAGGGGGAGAGGATAAAGACTGGAATTGAATCTGAGACGAGAGACTGAAACCAGTTGATGAAGGTCTTAATGCGGCATCAAAATGAATGGGCCTTAAAACCATCTATGTTTGAACATTATTTTCTAGGCCGAATGAAGTCATGAACATTTTTTTCTTTTTAATAGAGGGTAATGATCAAGGGGCGTGTTTATGAAAACGAATCTGGTGGAGAGAGAAGTCAAAAGTACATGAGGGTCCTGAGTTTGACTTGGCTTCCTCATGGACCGGGATGCGTGCACAACCTGGGAATATGCTCTGGGGTGCATTTTGTCATCACTGTAGCTACTGTATTGGATGTGCAGAGTCAGTGCAATTCATTACCTAGGCTCTGTTGCCCAAGTACATCCAGATTCCAAAGAAGCTTGGCACAGGGCTTCCGATGGCCTTTGTTGATCTAAAATCTTCTGGGAGTATGTGACTTTTCAGTTATTGACAGTGACATTTCAGAAGAATATTTTCTCCCCTAACTGTTTATGCTCCTTTTGTCTTTGGGGATTACAATTTATAAATGGGTATTTTGTGTCCAACTGAAATATCTCCATATTCAGGTATTAAGTTTGCTGACTTGTATTCTCTTTGTGATGTTGTGTATACAGCAGACAAAACCTTTAGAGAGAGTTCTGCCTAGGAATTTTGGCATTTGCTTTCTTAGGATCTTCCCCCCATCCATAAAGGTCTACATTTTTAAAAATTCAGTGGAAAACAATTTAGTATTATTCTTTTTGATATCACTTTCCTATATTGAAAACTTGTACAGAAGACAAAAAAAATTTTTTATGATAGTACAAAAGGGTAAGAAGTGATAAATCTGCTTCAACTCCACCCTGAATCTGCTTCTCAGAGGAAATCCTTGCCTAAAATTTCATTTGTATCAGTTCAGAATGTATGCAGCATACATATGATATTTTGTATACATGTTTTCCTCCTTTCTGTGTAAACACAAACAGGGAGCATGAATGTTTCCTGTGTCTGCGTCTTGTCCTTTTTCATTGCAGGGTGCTTTGGGGACCGTTCTGTATCAGTACATACGCATCTGCCTCATTCTTTTAAACAGCTTCATTGAACTCCACCAGCATGTACCCTGACGTTTACCTTCATTTACCTAGCTCATTATTCTCCTCTTTAAAGATGCTTACATTGAGTTTCAAATTTACAATTACAACTCAGAGTTGCAAAATGCAATTTATTTTTCTACAACTAGGTTTGGTTCATGAGTCTTGGTTTCTGCTGCTGCAGGAAAACTGCCAGCTCCAGGAAGCTCAGATGATCAGATGCAGCAAGGCCAAAACACACAAAGCAAAACAAACAAAAAACAAACAAACCAACAGCAACAAACATGACCGATTCTGTGATTTATACTCAGTTCACTCAGGATTTCCCTCTGTCCTCGAGTTGTACCCTTTTCCCTGAGGGAGACCTGGATCTCCAGATGAGCGGCTTCTGTGCAGCTGTGTTCTGTTTTGTGGTTGCTGCTTTACTTCCATGAACTGCCTCCCACCCTTTGCAGTAACTGTCCCTGAGGTCTCCACCTGTACTCTAGTCAGAGGTCACGTGCTCTGTGTTCTTGTTAGAACCACAAAGTCTCCTTAGGGATGACCCGTCAGTGCTCAGGTGGGCCCCTCCATCCCAAGTCCTCCCATGTTCAGGAGCCAAGTTGGACATGGTCTTCCCTACAAAGCTTGCAGGCCCCTTCTATTCTCAGGCTCCTAAACAAATCTGAAAGTGAAAGTGAAGTTGCTCAGTCGTGTCCGACTTTTTGTGACCCCATGGACGGTAGCCTACCAGGCTCCTCCCTCCATGGGATTCTCCAAGCAAGAGTACTGGAGTGGGTTGCAGTTTCCTTTCCAGGGGATCTTCCCAACCCAGGGATCAAACCTGGGTCTCCCGCATTCCAGGCAGACGCTTTAACCTCTGAGCCATCAAATCTGAGGTTTCTATTACTGCTCACCCCAGGCAGAATATTCTACCCTAACCTCTGATTACTGCCTCTCAGTTGCTCCCTCCTGTACCTACTAGCCAAACTCTTAATTCCTATAGGTTTGAGAAGATTATTTCAGTCTTAGCATCTTCTTCACATTCTGGAGTGTACACGATACCTCTGCTCTCTATGCTCCCAGCTTTGGATCTTGCCAGACAAGGCCCAGCATTTCAGATTCTAAAGAAACCTGTTCTGCTGACCTTTAGTTCTTCTCTTTTCTGGTGCTGTAATGATCCAGGTCATTCTAGAGGCACTGCTCAGGGAGAGAAGGGATTGCTGAGAGGGAGAGGTGTACTGGCTAATTCCTTAAAACATTGTCCTATGAGGGTTCTTTCAGGCGTCCTGCCTGTTCAAGAGGCTGCACCGAGGACCCCTGAGCTCAGGTCTCTTCATGCCTCTATGCGTAGGTATATATGTATGCGGCCCAGTATCTTTTAAGATGTCTATTAAAACTTCTTTATAAATGCATTTGGGGATTAATTAGGAGTTTCAGATTAGCAGATACACACTGCTGCTGCTGCTGCTGCTAAGTCGCTTCAGTCGTGCCCGACTCTGTGCGACCCCATAGACGGCAGCCCACCAGGCTCCCCCGTCCCTGGGATTTTCCAGGCAAGAGTCCTGGAGTGGGTTGCCATTGCCTTCTCCAAGATACACACTACTATGTATAAAATAGATAATTAACAAGGACCTACTGTATAGCACAGGGAACTATAGTCAATATCGTATAATAAACCTATAATGGAAAAGAATATCAAAAAGAAAAGAAATACACACACACACACACACACATATGTGTGAGTGTGCTCAGTTGTGTCCCACTCTTTGGAACCCCATGGTCTGTAATCCGCCAGTCTCCTCTGTCCATGGAATTTTCCAGGCAAGAATGCTGGAGTGGGTCGCCATTTCCTTCTCCGAGGGATCTTCCTGACCCAGGGATCGAACCCATGTCTCCTGCATTGGCAGGCAAATTCTTTACCATCTGAGCCACCAGGGAAGGCCAATGTATGTATGTATGAATATATGTCTATTACTTTGCTGTACACCGGAAGCTGACACAACATGGTAAATCAACTATCCTTCAATTAAAAAAAAAAAAATCAAACTGATGGATTTTGGGGAAAGCATTTCACTTGATAATAGTTGTGACTCAAATCTTCCTTCCCTCTCTCCGCGCTTAGCATGCTGAGTGGAAGGAGAATGTGCACAATTTGGAGGCTAGTATAGAGGCAATCCTCAGATGCAGCTTCTCCGCATCGGTAACTAGGAGGCTGATTTTAGCTTCTCATATCCTCAGACCTGTCTTTGGTGCTAAGACTGGCCAGGTAAATTTGCACCCAAACATTAGCTTGGGAAGAGTTTAGTTTTGATATGTAAAACCAGTGCAGCGTGCAAATGTGGCATAATGGATCCCTTTAGATCATATGGAGATTACTCATTAGATACATTAAGATTTAAAAAGATCTTAGATTTTTCTCAATGGCATCTAGCACAGGAACTTCCACCCACCCTTGGTTCTGTGAACATCTCCAGTAATATCCTGTCTCCCAAGCCTCCTTCCCGTCTTTGCTATGGAAGGATTGACTTCTGTTTACCTAACAACTCAGGTAGCTTGCTTCAAGGAATGCGCCTTTTTAAATGCTGTAAAAACTGGAACCTCTGAGCTGAAGGCATATAAGGAGACTTTTCAATTGAGCAGGGACACCAACCTCACTGCCCAGCCCCCGGCTGGCAGACGCAGGCTCCTGGGGACCCCAACAGGCTGGTCCCAAGGGCTGCTGCTCTGTTGGATGCTGGGGCCAATGTGTGGTTCATGTTAGCACAGCTGAGAGAGGCCAGGCCTCTTGCAGAGACCTGACTGAGCCTGAAGCTCAAAGGGAAATAAACATGAAGAGTGTAAGAACTACAAACAGCCTGGCTTCCAGAAGGCAGGGTTCTCTCTCTGCCCATTCTACTCCACACTGGGAACTGAGACAATAGATGGAATGCCATCCTGTATCCGCAAGCAGCTGACAGACAGCCTCTCCTGGGTGGCTCTCAAGCTCTGACAGGCTTGCATGGAGCACCATGACCTCTTAGTTCTTCCCTCCTTTTGAGAATAAAGCTGAGTCCCAGCCTCTGTTGGATCCTCTGTTTCATTCTAAGGACATGTTTCTTCTCCAGGTGTTTGATACCAGGAATGGTCTCACTTAATAGATGAGATTTTATTCCTACACAGAGGGATATTTCATGTACTGGCAATTAAACATGGATAGTAATGGGAAGGTGGGGGCTTCCTTGGTGGCTCAGATGGTAAAGAATCTGCCTGCAATGCAGATTCAATCCCTGGGTTTGAATCCGTGCATTTAATCCCTGGGTCAGGAAGTTCCCCTGGAGGAGGACATGGAAATCCATTCTAGTATTCTTGCCTGGAGAATTCCATTGACAGAGGAGCCTGGCGGGCTACAGTCCATGAGGTTGCAAAGAGTCGGACACAACTGAGCATCTAACATTTTCACGCTTTCTTTCAGTAAGAAGGGTTCTTGCTTTGGCAGGCATGGTTGGAGCCATTCATTCATTTGTTATTTCAGTTTTTCAACAGTTGTTGAATACCTGCTCTATGCCGACCATTGTACTAGAATCTAGAGATATGAGACAAATAAGACATATCCCCTCCTCTGAAGGAGCCTACAGTCTGTTAAACTATGGCAGTCTAAAGTAATTGGTACAATAAAAGGTTATTATGCTGTGACAGTTACATGGGGTCTGATGAAAGGACAGAAGAGATGAACATTGATTCTAGGGAGTGGAGGGGTGGGGTTTGGACCCAGAAGAGCTTCATGGAGGAATTAATGCTCAGCGAAGTCCTGAAGGGTGACTAGCTGGTTGTTGCAGAAAATGGGGGGGAAGGCAGCCTAGAGGAGAAAGCAGCGTAGCCAGAGCATGGAGAAATAAATTGGGTTGTTCTGTTGGGAAACTCCAAGGAGTGTGGTGTGGGAGGTCTCTTTAGTGCCAGGCTGTGACAGATGTGATAGGAGCTTCGCTGTGCAGGCTAGGTGGCTGAGCTGAAGAGTCTGAACTTACAATCACAGGGTTGAGGAGAATAGAAGACCGAGCTGACAGCAGGGCTGTGACAGTTACATGGGGCTCAGTGGAAGGACAAAAGAGAAGGACACGGATTCTATGGAGTGGAGGCTTGGGTCGGGTTTGGACCTGGGGATGGTGCGGTACTTGAGGGTGAAACAGAGCAGTTTGGCCCACAGACCAGCATCAGCATCCCTTGGGGACTTGTAAGAAAGGCAGATTCTCAGACACCACCCAAATCTCCTGAATCATACTCTTTGTAAGCAGGATTCAGTGGTCCGATTAGGTAAGACTTCCAAGTGATTCTGATGCTTGCTCAAGTTGGAAAACTACTGAGAAGAAGGAGAGTATAGGAAGAGCTAGAAAGAGAACACTTTTGTCTTGTGGGGTGAAGATGATGAATTTGGGCTTGAATGTGTGGAGTTTGAGATGTCTGAGGGAATGTCTAGAGCAATTAAAGTATAGTCCAGGGACCCACAGCATCAGTGTCAGCTGGGACGTGGTTACAAGTGCAGAACCAGACCCCCACCGGCTGACCTCCTAAGTCAGAAGCTGTATTTTGACAAGATCCTCAGCTATTTTGCATGTACATCCCAGGTGAGAAGCAGTGCTAGTCCAGAGGTTAGTTAGGTCGATGGAACTGATGCTCAAAAGAGGGGTCTGGGCAGGCAGTAGACATGTGGGTGTTGTCAGTTCAGGTGGTGGTCATAGATGACACACTTCAGGGTTCATGTTGAGCTGGGAAGAGGGAGCTAGATGTGGCGTCTTTGCTTGAATCTTCACACTGACTGGTCAGGATTAACATCACCAAGCTGGACAGCATCACACTTAATGAGCCCCTGGGTGGCAGCCAGCCGGTTGTAGGGAACATGTTTTATGTGTTTGTTACTCTTTCCAAAATGCTGTTTGTAGCCATTTTCTCAAGAAACAACAGTTTCCCTAGACACCCATAGAAGGTCATTGGAAGGACTGAGGCCAGAACCCTTGCTGTCATGTTCTTACCATTGTTGAGGAGGGAGGCTCTGCATTTACTCATGTTGTCAGGCTTGGGAATGTGAACAAGCAGGAAAAAATATCACACATGAAGCTCATAGATCAATACAAGTTTGTAAAGGTTGTTGAAACAAGTGATGGAAAATGAATGATAAAAACTGCTTTCAGATTCAAAACATGCATTCCTATTGATAACCTCAATTTGATCTTTACATCTTCGTAAGTAGATAAGCTGGGAATTATTCATGATCTCATTAAAAAAAATGACAGTTGTATTGAGATAATTAATGTACCATAAAATTCACCATTTACAGTGTATAATTCAGTGATTTTTAGTATATTCACAAGGTTGTGCAATAGTCACCACTCTCTGCTTACAGAACATTTCTATCATCCCCAAAAGAAACCCATACCCTTCAGCAGTTGCTGCCTAGTCTCCCCTAGTAAGCAATAATCTGTTTTCTGTCTGTCTCTATGCATTTGCTTGTTCTGGACATTTCGTGTAAATGGAATCATGCAATATGTAGCCTTTAGTGTCTGGCTTTTTTCACTGAGAATATTGTTGAGGTTCATCAGTGTTGTAGTTTGTATCAGCGCTTCATCTGTTTTATGGCTGAGGAATAATCCAATGTATGGATATACTATGTTTTGTTTATCCATTCATCAGGTGATAGGCATTTGGGTGGTTTCCATGTCTTGGCCATCATGAACAGAGCTGTTATGAACATTCATGTACAAGATTCAGTACAGGTCTTTGCACAGACATACGTCTCCATTTCCCTGGGGTATATACCTAGGAGGATTGGAATTGCTGGGTCACATGGAAATACTCCATGCTACTTTTGAGGAACTTCCAGGTAGTTTTCCAAATGACTGCACCATTTTGCCTTCCCACCAGGAATGTCTGAGGGTTCCAGTTTCTCTGCATCCCCTCCAACACTTGTTATTATTTGTTCCTTTTATTATAACCAGCCTAGTGGCTGTAGCTCTCATTTTCTAGGTAAGAACATAGAGGGTGTGCTTCTTGTCCAAGTTTGGGGAGCTGGTAAATGGCCAAGCTTGAACATTTTTTAAAAAAGCAAATATTTATACGAAACATGCTGTGTGTCAGGCATTGTTTAAATCCTTTGCACTTAAGTTGTTTATGTTTTACGACAACCTGGAAGCAAGGCACTATTGTCATCTTTATTTATTAATGTATGCAGGGCCAGGGCTGGATCTGAGATGCAACATTTAAGGAGACATCACAATGCTGAGAGTGACTATCTCTTTTTTTTATTAATTTGGAGTATTGTGGCTTTATAATGTTCTGTTAGTTTCTGCTGTACAGTGAAGTCAATCAGCTATACATAGAGAAGGCAATGGCACCCCACTCCAGCACTCTTGCCTGGAAAATCCCATGGATGGAGGAGCCTGGTAGGCTGCAGTCCATGGGGTGGCTAAGAGTCAGACACGACTGAGCAACTTCACTTTCACTTTTCATTTTCATGCATTGGAGGAGGAAATGGCAACCCACTCCAGTGTTCTTGCCTGGAGAATCCCAGGGACGGGGGAGCCTGGTGGGCTGCCGTCTATGGGGTTGCACAGAATTGGACACGACTGAAGCGACTTAGCAGCAGCAGCAGCAACATACATATATCCCCTCTCTTTTTGGATTTCTTTCCTGTTTAGGTCACCACAGAGCACTCAGTCGATTTCCCTGTGCTATGCAGTAGATTCTCATTAGTTGTCTATTTTATACATAGTAGTGTATTCATGTCAATCTCAGTCTCCCAATTCTTGCCCCCTTCTTCCCCCTTGGTATCTATCCATTTGTTCTCTATGTCTGTGTCTCTATTTCTACCTTGTAAACAGGTTTATCTGTACCATTTTTCTAGATTCCACATATATGCATTAATAAACAACATTTATTTTTCTCTTTCTAACTTACTTCAGTCTGTATGACATTCTCTAGGTTCATCCGCTTCTCTGCGAATGACCCAGTGAGCATCTCCAAAAGGACTAGTGACCTACCCAAACTGCATAATTAGCAGGTGGCAGAGCTGGGGTTCAAACCCAGGAAACCTGGCTTCAAAGTCCAAGTCTAACCACTCTGCTATACAAACATCAATGTCCTTGACTTTCAAGTCAGGCTTTTTCTGTTACTTTTTCAAGACCTAACTTTCCAAAGTTAGCTAGGACTTTGACAAATGGAAAAAATCCCAGAGCCGGGTGATGGGGAGATTAAGCAAAACTGATCACCGTAACAGCTCCCAGGCACCTACCACATGCACCCCTGGAAGGGTTAACCAGCTACACAGATCCCCTCGGCCACATCTGTGCTTATTATCCCAACTCTGCATAAATCTACCCTTGCAAGTGGCCAGATGGACTCTGTCCTGTGGGGAAGAGGCCATTCTGAACCATCAGGATTATTAGCTCTGACCGGCTGTAAGGAAAACACACATTGTCCTGGCCAAGTGGGGATGAATCTGCTGCTTGTCCAAGTGTTCTGAGTCAAGAATTCAGAAATCATATCTCTCACAAGCACTCTCTAATTGGCTGCTCATCCTCTGTAGTCTGTTTATCAGAGTTAACTGGTCGTTCGTTTCTGAATCATCCTCCTTCCAATGATGTCGCTGTTTGGGTAGGTTTTGAATGGTTCTCGGCAGAGCCTCCCATGAGGCACTGTGAATATAAAAATATACATTTGCACATGTATATGTTACCCCCTCTGGGGTGATGGGCAGCCTTTGAAAAGATGCTTACACAAGTCACTGGCCAACTGTAGGTTCTCCCTCTGCCTCCTAGACTTCCCAAGAGCAAGGTCAAGTCCGTCTGGGTTCAGCACCTCTCACTGATGGAGCTACAGCAGTGCATCCTGGCTCAAACCAGCAGAATTTTTGTCTGTGTCACAGGCTAAGAGGTTTTTGAAACAATTTTATAGCTATCTTTCTCCATTAAACCTGACAAATGTTGTTGAATTCTCACTCTTTTGCTTGGAATTTCAGTTCTATTCTGTGACTTTGTCAAAGTAGTGGGTCTATGGACCCCAGCATCACCATTATCACCTGGGAACTTGTTAGACATTGAAAGGTTGTTGAATCATGCAAAGATGCCAGGATTGTTGGCCCCCAGAGGAGAAGAATTTAAATCCGAGGTCAGAGACGAGGCTTGATCGCTCAGAGCTTTTGTGTAATAAAGTTTTATTAAAGTATAAAGGAGATAGAGAAAGCTTCTGACATAGCCGTCAGAAGGGGGCAGAAAGAGTACTCCCCTGCTAGTCTTCAGCTGGATGTTATATAGTTACTAACAGTTTGTTAATGAAAGAGAAGAATGTCTTAAAACTCAGAATGGCACCAGACCCCTCACCCATAAGATGCATTGTGGGATAATCTTGGCACCAAATGGTTCATCCTGGGCCATAAAATGATTAATTTGAATCTTGAAGAAGGGCAGATCACCATACAAATAGTTTCATTTACATAGATTAGGGGAACAATATCTGAGTATAAAATACTGGTTTGTCAAGTCGGTTCTGAGCCAAGAGGTGGAACCAACTTGAAGACAGAGTTTGGGGTAAATGCATAGTACATTAGCATAGCTTAAGATAAACATTTCCATAAGAAAAAGGCATTGGTTAACTTCAGGTGAAACCAGGTGTCATTATGTCAACACAGTATTTTAAGAGAAACCTCCTTTTAAATTTGTATAGAGAAGGAAAAAATATCCCTAGTTTGTTTCCTCCTGCCGCTTAAGAGAGGTAAAAATGTCTGACACCTGCAGGCTATTTCCTCCGTTGGGAGACCCCTGGCCTTCCTGCCTATTACCCTCTCTACATGAAGAATCCTGCCCCTTCCCCAACCTACTGAGTCAGAATATGCCTCCCAACAAGATTTTTGTGCCCATTCAAATTTGAGAAGCATCACTCCATATATGTTTATTTCTCTATTACCTTCTGTTGGGGTTTCCACCCGTACTTACTTTGAAGCTAGAATTTCTATTAGGCTTTCAGATCTTTAAAAAAAAAAATGACACACACACAGAAAAATTCTTTCCTTCACTTTTGCATGATGTCATTCATTTTACCTGGCCTGCTACAAGAAGAAAAAAGCAAATTACATCCAACATATATATACACACACACATACACACACACACATATGTATATGACTAACTTCTTAATTGCATCTCTTAAAGCAGCATTCTGAAACCCCCATCATTAATAGAGTCCTAAGTGTTGCCAAGATTAATTGAGAAATGCCTAAAGGCAAAATAAACACCAGCACAGTTTAATTCAAAACCATATCAGCTAAGAATGAAGGTGCAATTTGTGATAAAGATGTTAATAATTAGTTGTGGTCTGTTAAATTTTATATTCAGTCGTTCTGTAGAGTGAAGAAAGAATTCTTCAAGAGGGCAGAAATTAATGTTTCACCTTGATTGCTATTTTAATGTGCTTATTTTAACGGGGCCATCCTGTAGGAACCCTTGGGCACATTTCCAGTTTTACATGAATGTAGAATTAATTATTATGGAAGCATATACTTTTAGAGCTGGAACAACCCTCACAGTCATTTAATCCAGTTCAGTCATTTTACAAATAAATAAGAGTTATGTGACTTACTTAAATCCCTCCACAGAGTATTGGAACCTTGCTTCCCAGCTCTCAGATCCGTGGTGATGAAGCCTCCTGAGATCACCCAGATAGAAGTTCTCCCTCTTGCCGCAGATTGCCAGTGCGCTGCTTGCTGTATTGCTTCCAAGGCTGTTTCCCACCTTGTGTTATGTTCTGGTTACTTTCAGTTGTATGGTTGGGGTCTCGGGTACCCCATGGGATTCACTTTTATATTTCTTCCTCATTCCTAGCTCTGTTTTGAAAACAGTGGTTGTGCAATAAATTTGCATGCAGTGGTGTGCGAGAGCTGGTTTTGCCCTCGTTGCGACAGCTGATTGTGTCTTCACATCAGTTGGCCACGGCGGGAGTATTTGCACCATGGAAATGGACAGAAGCTATAAATCAGGGAATTTTTTTCTCCCTGGCGGGGTGGGGGGAACCTCTGTTTACATAATTGTCATAAGATCCCACAGGGCAACTGATCTTGGCAAAACCTAAAGACCCGTATGAATGTGAACATGGCCCTTTACCCATTATTCCTTGTGAATTGACTTAAATGATGGAGTAGCCAGTTGCTCAAACTCCTGAAGTTTCTTCAGGGATTGAGTTCGACCCAGGGAAAGTCAAGACTCAGGACTGCATTAGTCTTTGGTTGCTTAGCCAAGTTCCTCTTTCCTGCAAAATCTATTTGGACATGAATGGTCATGGAAACAGGGTCTGAAATATTAGTAAAGTTGAGTGAGAAAAAAACCCCACTAACTATTATTGGGGGGAAAAAGTGAACAGGATGTTACTATGGCTGCAATGATAATTTTCTCTTTGTTCTTCTCAAATACTATATATAAAATAGATAACCATTAATAATAAGAACCTACTGTATAGCATAGGGAACTCTACTCAGTACTCTGCAATGGCCTATATGGGAAATGAATCTAAAAGAATGGATATATGTATATGTATTGGAGAAGGCGATGGCACCCAACTCCAGTACTCTTGCCTGGAAAATCCCATAGGCAGAGGAGCCTGGTAGGCTGCAGTCCGTGGGGTCGCTAAGAGTCAGACACTACGGAGCGACTTCACTTTCACTTTTCACTTTCATGCATTGGAGAAGGAAATGGCAACCCACTCCAGTGTTCTTGCCTGGAGAATCCCAGGGATGGGGGAGCCTGGTGGGCTGCCGTCTGTGGGGTCATACAGAGTCGGACACGACTGAAGCGACTTAGCAGCAGTAGCATGTATGTGTATAACTGACTCACTTTGCTGTACACCTGAAACTAATACAACATTGTGAATCAGTTGTAGTCCAATAAAAATTTAAAAACCTTTAGTGGCTCCCTACAACCTACAAAACACCCAAACTCCCTGACATAAGTCACATACTACCCACAGCTTACTGTTCTAACCTCATTTTCTACCAGTCACATCACCCACTGTTGATTCTCACTTTCATTCTGCGTTCCAGCCTCTGTAGAGCCTCTGTTTTGGCCTAACCCTTCCCCTGGAAAGCCCTCCTGCTGCCTCTCTGTTCCACCACAGGCTCTCTCTCAGGCTTCTGTTCCTACCCAGTCCCCTCTCCCATGGACCAGAGGTTCTGGGTAACATGAAAATCCTCTCTTGTGTTTCTCTTTAGGAGCAGGACCCGAGGTCCCATCGGCCCTGGCAAGTATGGTTATGGGAAAGCCCCGTACATCTTACCATTGCAGACAGACTCTGCACACCCACCGCAGAGGCTTCGGCGGCAGAGGCCCTCATCCCGGAATTCCAGGTCCCAGGGGGCATCTGGCTCTAGCCATGACTACCACCCTTCAGCTCACCAGCGCCCCCAGCATGGACCTCTGTACCAGAGTGACAGTGGCCCGCGTTCTGGACTGCAAGCCTCAGAGGGCTCTGTCTACCAGCTGCCTTTGACCCATGACCAAGGCTTCCCTGCAGCCTCCAGTCTCTTCCACAGCCCAGAAGCAAGCAGCAGCCCTGGGCTGGGGCCCCCCAGGGCAGCTCAGAGCTTCTCCCAGCCCACCAGATCTACAGCCATCTCCTGCATCGGGGCCTACCGGCAGTACAAGCTGTGCAACACGAACGTGAGTACATACCGCCCGAGACTGGCCCTGGAAACAGCTGCTACTCATCTTTCTGCTGGTCGGCAGTACACATGGCAGAAGACAGCAGGGGCATGGTTTTTTAGACCATGTGAATACTCCCTTCCTCTCATTCCTTTTCATGTGTTCTCCCATATACTTTTCTAAGGTTATTACTTTAGTAACTTATGGATAACTTCTTGAGTCATTTATTGATGATCACTATTGCTGATCAAGCTACTTCCACATTCTCAGTGGCTTTATATCAAAACTATTTCTTCTTTGCTTTTTGGCCTGTGAGTCAGGTGCAGTTTAGCTAATTTAGGGCAACCAATGGTGGTGCCAAAGATGGGGGAGTTTGGGGGGGTTTGACCAGCATGAGTGTCATCCAGTAAGTTTCCTGGCGGCTCCCTGAAAAAGTCTGACAGTGAAAAATTGCTGAAGATTCCATAGCTGATGACTCTACAGCAAAGCAAATTATAAATGGAAGCTACACAAGATGACCAAATATGCTTTAAAAAAAGAAAATCAGTTTGTGTGCTGTGCTCACTCAGTCGTGTCCAACTCTTTCTGCCCCGTGGACTCACCAGGCTCCTCTGTCTATGGAATTTTCCAGGCAAGAACACTACAGTGGGTTGCCATTTTCTCCTCCAGAGGGCCTTCCTGACCCAGGGCTTGAACCTTTGTCCCCTGCATCTTCTGCATTGGCAGGAGGATTTTTTTTTTTTAAACCACTGAGCCACCTGGGAAACCAGTATCAGTTTAAAGACTTTATACTGAGTTGGCCAAAAAGTTCTTTTGGGTCTTACAGAAAAGCCTGAAAGAACTTTTTGGCCAACTCGATATAAAAGAGAAAGAAATAAGAGACTCCTTAAAGGTTAAATTTCCAAGTTGCTATATTTCTCATTAATTATTTAATCTGCCTTAATAGTTTTACTGGGTAACAGGACAGCTGTTATATATTAGCTTCAATTTCCTCATTAAAAATATATTTCCTGCTGCAGAGTCCATAGAAATGACTTAATTTGTGATTTCAATAATTCCTCTGAATGCCTGGATTTCTTTTCAGCATGTTCTTCCACTGACAGACTTCAGGAATTATTTATTTTTTAGAGCAATATTTTTCCTAAAGCCATTACTAATCAGTCAACCAGTAAGTCTTAATTGAGCATCATTGCTTGTCTTGTAATGAAAGAGGCTCCATGGAAGATAGAAGAAAAGTCATAGTATCTACCTCACAGAGTTGTTATGAGGATCAAAAGAGGTGATATTAAGAAAGTGCTTTGTAAACAAAACAAAAAAATACTTGTGCTCATCATAAGACATGGTCCCTGTTCTTGAATATCCATTGCAATTCTTTTAAAAATGAAATGGATTAATTTCTAATGTAGAATACACTCTCCCATTGCCTAGTATGTGTCTTAATTTTGAGGACCAAGTAATCCACAAAGAGAAGGAAAAGAGAGAAGGCATTTAGCATATATCAGCTTCCCAGGTGGTGGTAGTGCTAAAGCAGGAGAAGTGAGAGATGTGGTTCAATCCCTGGGTCGGGAGGATCCCCTGGAGTAGGGCATAGCAACCCACTCCAGTATTCTTGCCTGGAGAATGCCACAAACAGAGAAGCCTGGTGGGCTGCAGTCCATGGGGTCACAAAGAACTGGACGTGACCAAAGCAACTTTGCGCACCCTTCGGACGCTCAAACAGACCTGATATGTACTTAGCATTTCTTTCATTTAACCTCTGTTTTTGAAGCATGCACTTTTTTCCAGGCCTGTGCTGCCAACAGCACTGTGTTTGCCTATGTAGAAGCTGTGGTTTCTTCTGGTGCTGGATAACTCCACTACTGAGGAGACTGAATTGCAAGGAAATTTTTAAAAAAAATTCTTGTGAATTCATGATGTCTGCATCATTTTGCAAATAGGTAAAGCAGTGTCTCACACATCTTCTTAGACAAAGAAGTAAATGTTGACAAAGGATTGACAGGTTTAAATCCCTTCTTTTCACTGTAACGCTTTGCACCCCATCACCCCAAGCCACATCCTGCTGCTGCTGCTGCTAAGTCGCTTCAGTCGTGTCCGACTCTGTGCGACCCCATAGATGGCAGCCCACCAGGCTACCCCGTCCCTGAGATTCTCTAGTCATCCTACTTATGCTTATTGAGAGATTTCTTTCCTTAGAGGTCACAGTAATACACATCTTCTTTTTAAAATATTGGGGTATGGTTGCTTTACAATGTTGTGTTTCTGCTGTACAACGAAGTGCATCAGCTATATGTATATGTATATCCCCTCCTTCCGGGACCTCCCTACCACCCTCCCAACCCACCACAGAGCACCGAGCTGAGCCACCTGTGCTTTATAGCAGCATCGCACCAGCTATGTCTTTTACACATGGTAGTGCATCTGCGTCAGTTCTCATCTCCCCATTCATCCCGCCCGCTTCCCCCTGTGGTGTTCACATGTCCCTCTCGACACCTGCATCTATTCCTGCCTGCAAATAGGTTCATCTGGACATTTTCTGCTGCTGCTACTGCTAAGTCGCTTCAGTCGTGTCCAACTCTTGCGACCCCATAGACGGCAGCCCACCAGGCTCCCCCGTCCCTGGGATTCTCTAGGCAAGAACACTGGAGGGGGTTGCCATTTCCTTCTCCAATGCATGAAAGTGAAAAGTCAAAGTGAAGTCGCTCAGTCGTGTCTGACTCTTCACGCCCCCATGTACTGCAGCCTACCAGGCTCCTCCGTCCATGGGATTTTCCAGGCAAGAGTACTGGAGTGGGGTGCCATTGCCTTCTCCGGTACATTTTCTAGATTCCACATATATGCTTTAATAGACTTTATTTGTTTTTCTCTTTCTGACTTATTTCACTCTGTGTGACAGACTTTAGACCCGTCCATGTCTCTACAAATGACCCAGTTTGGTTCTTTTTTATGGCTGAGTAATATTCCATTGTATATATGCAACACATCTTCTTTATCCATTCCTCTGTCCTAGTGTTCATTGCAGGACTATTTACAGTAGCCAGGATGTTGAGGCAAACTAAATGCATATCTTCTTTTTTTAAGCCCATGGCTTCTTGTGACTTGGGCTATGCCCCATGAACACTTTAAGACTCCCTGTGTTACTGGCTCCTAGAACCACGCCTTGGTCTAATGATTTGTAGGAAGACTCACTGGACTCAGCATACGCTTGAAGGTACAGTTATGATTTATGACAATGAAAGGCTACTGGGAAAGTCAGCAAAAGGCAAAGTGCATGGGGCCAGGTCCAGAGGAAAGCAGGCTCAGTCTTCTAAGAGTCCTGTCCCTGTGGAGTCATACAGGATGTACTTCTTCATTCCCTCAGCAGTGAGTTATTATATGAGTGAAGTATCATCTACCAGGGAAGCTCATTACAGACTCCATGGCCAAAGTTGATACCGGGGACTAGTTCAGAGGCACCCTCTGCTTGCTACTTACTAAAGTGCCAGGCGCCCAGAAGAAAAGCAGGGGCTTAGCATAAAATATATTGTTTGTATAATATAGATGGAGCATAGTGACTCACACTTACCACTTAGGAAGTGGTGGGAACCCTTCTGAAATCCAAGTCCCCAGACATCAGCCGAAGACCGACATTGCAAGCAGGCTTTTCTGAGAGCAGTCTCAGTCCTGCTGTGCTGTCTCATTTGTGCATTTTCCATGTGGACCCATGAATTCCAGCATCTTAGCCTCAATGACCTTATGTAGATGTATTTGTATCCTTCTCAATGTCCCAAAGGGGTGATGGCATGAGTCTCTCAATTATGTAAATCTTCCTACTCAAAAATGAAAGAGGTGAAGGGCAGTGGTATGAATAATTCCCTGTGAACAGGGAGTGCAGGCTTTCACTTATGTCCTTTCAAAGATTAAAAAATAATGCATACATTTAGAGTTCTCTCCCAGATATTATCTGGGAGAAGAAAAAGAAGGGAGAGTAACCCAGAGCTGGTTGGAAATATCCACTGATTTCAGAACTTCATCCCTTTAACTAAGTGCCCAGTATATCCCACCCCAGTTGTTTTATTTATTTTTTAATAAAAAAATGTTTTTGGCTGCACCACAGGGCATGTGGGATCTTTGCTTCCCAACCAGGGATTGAACCAGTGCACCTTGCCATGGAAGCACAGAGTCTTAACCACTGCCTCCCCTCCCCAGGGAAGTCCCTCCCACTCCAGCTCTTGATGGAATGCCCCCTTTCTGAGACTTCCTTCACCGTAAAGGGCTCAGTTCTGAGCTGGGAGGTCATGTGATTGGCAGGTGGTCTGAATTAAGGGAAATGGTTTTGCAGGCGTCCAAATTCCGAAACAGTGTCTCATCACTGGTCATGATGTCTCCTTCAACACAGCAGAGAAGGTGCTGAATGAGCTACTTATAAGTCATTACACTCAGTGCTGGAGCACTTCATGAGGGGAAGAACTCTAGGAGCACAGGGCAGGAGGCCACAGGGCTGGGGAAGGGAACAGTTGAGCTGGGCTTTCAAGGATGGCCAAAACAGGGGAGAGAGCATTTGAGATCAAGGAAACAGCATAGTCATGGACAGGAAGACAGGGCTGGGTCAGGATCTCGGGTGCTGCAGAGCCTGCCAGGTAGTGTGGACTCCCCTTCTTTGACCTCTTGCCTCCTCTTCTGTTGTTATTCAGTGGCTGGGTCGTGTCCCTCTCCTTGAGACCCCATGGACTGCAGCACACCAGGCTTCCCTGTCCTTCACTACCTCCCGGAGTTTGCGCAAACTCATGTTTTTGCCCTCTTGCCTCCTCTTATCCACTATAAATAATCACAGTCTTTCTTGTTTCTTTTTTTCCTTAACTTTCTTTATTTTATTCTTCCTTTCTTCATTTCTTTCTTACTTGCTGTGCTGTGCATGGTATCACCATCTTAGTTCCCCAACTAGGGATGAAACCCGTGCCCCTTGCAGTGGAAGTGTGGCGTCAGCCACTGGACGGTCAGGGAAGTCCCAGATAATCACAGTCTTAATGGGCAATTTATTCTTTAACATCTCAGAATACAGAAGTATCACATGGTCTTGCTGGTCTTTCGTACATGAGATTGACAGGTGAGAAACATTTAAACACAGTAAAAAATCAGAAAGCAATTCTAATCAACTGGCTTAATTGGTTAAGTCTTAAAGGCTTACTGAGCTTGGGAGCAAATCTGAGCTGGATATAAACCCCAGTTCCAATGCTGGGAGTTGAGTTTCCTTGGGCAAGTTACTTAACTCTTTGAGGACCATCTGTAATCTGGGGACAGTAATTGTACCTACTGCACAGAGTTGTGAGGTTCAGATAAGGTCAGATTCAAGCTTGGCATGTGCTGACACACTGTTAGCAGGAAAAAAGACTGGACCTGGATAAGTGAATGTGGCTGAAGATGATGGAGTAAGATGTCTACATATCTGAACAGGTCCCATTTCCTAAGTGCCCAGTCATGGAATTGTGGATGAAATGGTCAGACTTGCTCAGAATCCCTTTTTGTCCTTTGACTTACCTGTGGTTGAGAGTTCTTTCCTTTTGAAAGTGAAAGTGTTAGCCTTTCAGTCATGTGTACCTCTTTGTGACCTCCATGAACTGTAGCCCTCCAGGCTCCTCTGTCCATGGAATTTTCCAGGCAAGAATCCTGGAGTGTGGAGCCATTCCCTTCTCCAGGCTATCTTCCCAACCCAGGAGTGAAACCTGGGTCTCCTGCACTGACCAGCAGATTCTTTACCATCTGAGCCACCAGGGAAGCCTTTTCCTTTGCCCAACCATAAAAGAAGCTGAGAGACCCAGCATTTCAGCTGTGATGTGGTTTTAATCTAATCACCCTTGAGTCATATTTAAAGTGACAGAAGTCAGCCTACAGGTAACTTCATGCCAGTGAAGCCTTTATGCCCTCAGATGGGTATATTTAATGTTAAGCCATACCGTACATGGTAGTGTGTCTTTAGGATTGTTCCGATCATATAAGATGTCCTCGATGAAATAGTACTTCAGTATCAGTAATAAATGCAACATTAATGATCTCTGAAAGTAGACTTTAAAAATAAGGAAGACTTTCTTTATCCTTGCCTACTGTGTATGAGGAAGTAAAGCTGACACACTTCAGTACGAATAAAGAATTTCTGGGGGCTTCCCTGGTGGTCCAGTTGTTAAGACTCCATACTGCCACTGCAGGGAGTGTGAGCTCAATCCCCGGTCAGGGAACTAAGTTCCCATATGCCACATGGTGCAGCCAAATAAAGACATCATCAATAAATAAAGCTAGTCACTTAAGAATAAAATTTACAGCAGGCATCTTCGTAGATGTCTACTAGTATAACACTCCCTACTGTTACACTAGTCACTCCCCACTGTGGATTTTTGCTTAGAGTCCATGAGCACAACCCTGACATTGATTGGGGGTCAGGGACACTGAAATTAGAGGAAGCTCTGACCCTAAGCAAGTCAAAGTTCAGTGGGAGAGGGAGGCTTATAAATATGTAACAAGTACTAACAGAGTTTTGCCAAGAGAATGAACTGGTCTTAGGAAACACCCTCTTCCAACAACACAAGAGATGACTCTACACATGGACATCACCAGATGGTCAATATGGAAATCAGATTGATTATATTCTTTGCAGCTGAAGATGGAAAAGCTCTATACAGTTAACAATAACAAGACTGGGAGCTGACTATGGCTTAGATCATGAACTTCTTATTGCCAAGTTCAGACTTAAATTGAAGAAAGTAGGGAAAACCACTAGACCATTCAGGTATGACCTAAATCAAGTTCCTTACAATTATACAGTGGAAGTGACAAATGGATTCTAGGGATTAGATCTGGTAGACAGTGCCTGAAGAACTGTGGACGGAAGTTTGTAGCCTTGTACCAGAGGTGGTTATCAAAACCATCCCTAAGAAGAAATGCAAAAAGGCAAAGTGGTTGTCTGAGAAGGTCTTACAAATAGCAGAGATAAAAAGAGAAGCGAAAGACAAAGAAGAAAGGAAAGATATATCCATCAGAATGCAGAGTTTCAAAGAATAGCAAGGAGAGATAAGAAAGCCCTTATAGAATGGGAAACAATAGAATGGGAAAGACTAGAGATCTCTTCAAGAAAATTAGAGATACCAAGGGAACATTTCATGCAAAGATGGGCTCAATAAAGGACAGAAACGGTATGGAACTAACAGAAGCAGAATATATTAAGAGAAGGTGGCAAGAATACACAGAAGAGCTATACAAAAAGATCTTCATGACCCAGATAATCACGATGATGTGATCACTCACCTAGAGCCAGACATCCTGGAATGCGAAATCAAGTGGGCCTTAGGAAGCATCACTCCAAACAAAGCTAGTGGAGGTGATGGAATTCCAGTGGAGCTATTTCAAATCCTAAAAGATGATGCTGTGAAAGTGCCGCATTCAATATGCCAGCAAATTTGGAAAACTCAGCAGTGGCCGCAAGACTGGAAAAGGTCAGTTTTCATTCCAATCCCAAAGAAAGGCAATGCCAAAGAATGTTCAAACTACCACACAATTGCACTCATCTCACACACTAGTAAAGCCATGGTTAAAATTCTGAATATATTCAGAATATATTCATGGTTAAAATGTTGAAGTCAAGCTTCAACATTACATGAACCAAGAACTTAGAGATGTTCAAGCTGTATTTAGAAAAGGCAGAGGAACCAGAAATCAAATTGCCAACATCCATTGGATCATAGAAAAAGCAAGAGAATTCCAGAAAAAAACATGTACTTCTGCTTCACTGACTATGCTAAAGACTTTCACTATGTGGATCACAACAAACTGTAGAAAATTCTTAAAGAAATGGGAATTCCAGACCATCTCACCTGCCTCCTGAGAAATCAGTATGCAGGTCAATCAGCAACAGTTAGAACTGAACATGGAACAATGGACTGGTTCCAAATTGGTAAAGGATTACGTCAAGGCTGAATATTGTCACCCAGCTTATTTAACTTGTGTGTAGAGTTCATCATGCAAAATGCTGGGTTGGATGAAGCACAAGCTGGAATCAAGATTGCTGGGAGAACTATCAATAGCCTCAGATATGCTCATGACACCACCCTTATGACAGAAAGGGAAGAGGAACTCAAGAGCCTCTTGATAAATGTGAAGAGGAGAGTGAAAAAGCTGGCTTAAAACTCAACATTCAGAAAACTAAGATCATGGCTTCTGGTCCCATCACTTCATGGCAAATAGATGGGGAAACAATGGAAACAGTGACAGATTTTATTTCCTTGGGCTCCAAAATCACTGCAGATGGTGACTGCAGCCATGAAATTAAAAGATACTTGCTCCTTGGAAGAAAATCTATGACTAACCTAGATAGCATATTAAAAAGCAGAGACATTACTTTGCTGACAAAGGTCTGTCTAGTCAAAGCTATGGTTTTTCCAGTAGTCATGATGGGTATGAGCGTTGTACCATAAAGAAAGCTGAGCACTGAAGAATTGATGCTTTTGAACTGTGGTGCTGAAGAAGACACTCGAAAGTCCCTTGGACTGCAAGGAGATCAAATCAGTCCATCCTAAAGGAAATCAGTCCTGAATATTCATTGGAAAGACTGATGATGAAGCTGAAGTGCCAACACTTTGGCCACCTGGTGCAAAGAGCTGACTCATTAGAAAAAAACCCTGATGCTGGGAAAGATTGAAGGTGGGAGGAAAAGGGGACGACAGAGGATGAGGTGGTTGGATGGCATCACCGACCTGAGGAACATGAGTTTGAGCAAGCTCCAGGAGTTGGTGATGGACAGGGAAGCCTGGTGTGCTGCAGGCCATGGGGTCGCAGAGACACGACTGAGCGACTGAACTGAACTGAAGAACAAGTGCAGTGCTCAGGCACCGCCCTACATGCTGTGTAGGTCCTTTGAAATCTCCAGATAGTGGAAGTGAACCTGGCTTGGGTGAAGGGAAGCGAAGGCCTCCTGAAGCAGTGCAGCTGATTCAGCAGAGAAGAGAGTTTCCTAGAAAGGGGGAGTGACAGAGTTGCGAGAGTCCTTTCAGGCTCCAGTAAGGGCTGAGAAACAAGAAGGGATGTTGGAGGACCTCTCAGTGGAATGAGATGCTTTTGCTTGAGCGGTGACTTCACCTGCAAATATATCTTCAGCAGTGAAGGAGCAACACCAGGAGGTGAACATGGTTTATCCACAGCCCTGGACACGTTCTCAACTGTGGCTAAAAATAATGAGTATTCAAACATCGTGTAAACAGATACATTTCTTTTATTTTTAACTTTTTATTTTGTATTGGAGTATAGCTGATTTGGCACCCCACTCCAGTACTCTTGCCTGGAAAATCCCATGGATGGAGGAGCCTGGTAGGCTGCAGTCCATGGGGTTGCCAAGAGTTGGACATGACTGAGCAACTTCCCTTTCACTTTTCACCTTCATGCATTGGAGAAGGAAATGGCAACCCACTCCAGTGTTCTTGCCTGGAGAATCCCGAGGATGGGGGAGCCTGGTGGGCTGCCATGTATGGGGTCGCACAGAGTCGGACACGACTGAAGCGACTTAGCATAGCTGATTAACAAGCTTGTGATAGTTTTAGGTAAACAGCAAAGGGATTCAGCCACACATATACATGTATCCATTCTTCCCCAAACTCCCCTCCCATCTAGGCTGCCACATAATATTAATGAGAGTTCCCTGTGCTATACAGTAGGTCCTTGTTGGTTTTCCATTTTAAATATATGCTTATTGAAGGTCAAGACTTGGGGACAAAATGACTAGAGTCTTTCTTTATAGGGGTGACACATGGGAAGGAGAAAACCAAAGCACAATCTCTCCTGGTGTCTGTAGAGATGCAGTAAAAATACAGCTCTTGCTGCTAGCTGTTTCTAGGCTTTTGTATTATTATTATTTGCAACGTAATTAACCAATTGAGACATCTTACGCTGTTTGTCCTGGAGCCCTAAATGTCTCTCTCCCTCCTTCTTCTCTTAAGCACTCTGAGTTCAGTACTTCCTCCCCGGAGAGGAAACTGACACACAGGCTCCTTCTGGATCAAGGAGGCTGCAGTGAGTCACCAGGTGCAAGGCGGGGACAAGGTTTTGAGTTTTTAAAGGGCTTTGCTGACAAAGGAGGCATGATCCTGAGTTTAGACAGAGTGCACTTAGCATTTTGAGGGGAAAAACCTCTGGGGCTAACAAGCAGCTTTTAGCAAAAAAAGGCTGTGACGAGTTGTGGTATCTCCAGTGACTCTCCAGTAAATTTCCCTGGGGTGGGACTGACTTCTGACAATGGATTTATCCACATGCAGAGTTGTTTCTGGCTCAAAGTAAGTGAAAATGAAGGGAGGATGTTGGACAAATCTCAAATATAGCTAAGCTCTCTTTAGGCAGATTTTAATTCTATCCCATTGCTACTCTTATATGAAATGAGAGAGGAACTGATAAACAACTTCCTGCATGCAGTTTAAGGAGAAACTTTGCAAATGGGCCACATCAAGAAGTCGGTGCAGTTCTGTGAGGTATGAAATGTACCAGGAACTATGGGGCCAGTTACTGGATACACAAGTTCTCTAACTTCAGGGCTCAACTTAGGCTTCTCCAGTCATGAACTTGGCCCCAGCCGCCTTGTCTGGGAAATAGATGTGAATGTCAGTGGTGTTTGCAGCACTCTGCTTTCATCTTCTCAGGCCACTCGGAATTTTCCATAGAAATACGTGTGTGTGTGTGTGTGTGTGTGTGTGTGTGTGTGTGTGTGTGTGTGAGAAATGGGCTTGCTGGTGGCTCAGATGGTGAAGAATCTGCCTGCAATGTGGGAGACCTGAGTTTGATCCTTGGGTTGGGAAAATCCCCTGGAGAAGAGAATGTCAATCCACTCCAGTATTCTTGCTTGGGATATTCCATGGACAGAGGAACCTGGTGGGTTACAGTCAATGGGGTTGAAAGAGTTGGACACAACTGAGTGACTAACAGATATATATGAAATATGGATATGAATATTTTGTGAACAGTGGCCTTATATATATAGTATATATAAACATGTAAATATTAGATGCATTAAACATAAATATTCAAATAAATTTCATACAGATATATGTGTGAAATATAAATGTATGAATCATACCCATAAATATGTTGTTGTTCAGTTGCTCAGTCTTGTCTGACTCTTTGCAACCCCATGGACTGCAGCACACCAGGCTTCCCTGTCCATCACCATCTCCCAGAGTTCGCTCAAGGTCATGTCCATTGAGTCAGTGATGCTATCTAACCATCTTATCCTCGGATGCGCCCTTCTCTTCTTGTTCTCAATCTTTCCCAGCATCAAGGTCTTTTCCAATGATTCGGTTCTTTGCATCGGGTAGCCAAAGTATTGGAGCTTCAGCATCAGTCCTTCCAATGAATACTCAGGGTTGAATTCCTTTAGGATTGACTGATTTGATCTCCTTGCAGTCCAAGGGACTTTAAAGAGTCTTCTCCAGCACCACAATTCTTCAATGCTCAGCCTTCTTTATTGTCAAGCTCTCACATCCATATATGACCACTGGAAAAACCATAGCTTCGACTGTGCAGACCTTTCTTGGCAAGGTGACATCTCTGACTTTTTAATATGCTGTCTAGTCTTGTCATAGCTTTTCTTCCAAAGAGCAAGCGTCTTTTAATTTCATGGCTGCAGTCACCATCTGCAGTGATTTTGGAGCCCAAGAAAATAAAATCTGTCACTGTTTCCATTGTTTCCCCATCTATTTGCCAGGAAGTGATGGGACTGGATGCCATAATCTTAGTTTTTTTAATAGTGAGTTGTTTATTCACAACTGTCACTTTTCATGATTACAAAAAGAAGTTCAAATAGGATGGAATATCACAGTGGCAGTAAGAGGTATATCCTCGTCCCTCTCTCAAGATGTAATTACAGTCAATCATTTCAAATTTAAATTTCTCCATAACTTGAAATAGTATACCAACACCTCGCTTCTTGATATATCAGCTTCAAATTTTCTCTGTTGACTCCTCACTCTGCAAGATAAAGAAATGACCCCCTTACATCCACTCTGCTATTCTGTTAGCCACATTTTATTTTCAGTTATATTTTTATTATATATAGTATGTTAATAATTTTTGTTTTGTTGATTTGTCAATGTTTTGAAGGATCAAGCAACTCCTTATTTTTCAAGATTAGAAACGTAGTGACTAAGTGGTTCACCAAATTCTTCCCATGGCATTACATGTTTTGGCTTATTTCTTTATTTATTTTACCTTGGCCTATGAAATCCTTGCAGGAGACTATTTTGAGGAATTTTTCTTTGCATCCTCAATAATTGCAATCATAGCAAGGGTACAATGACTGTTTGCCTTTGAAGGAATTTCACGTCTTGCCTCAGCAGATGGCAGAGGGGAGGGAAACCAGGCTTATTAGTAAGATTCTTAAAGTAGCCACTGTAAGATTTGTGCTCCTTGGGGGAGTAAGAGCTTTGAATTTAAAAGTTTACTTTTTCCCACATACTTCCTGGTTAGTTGTATAAAGGATATTCTCTTTTAGAGCTATTCTTCTTACAGATCTCGAGATACATGAATAATCTAAAAAGGGAGAAATAAACAAGCATTCCTGTGATAAACCTAGGTTTGTATAGACATGTGTACAGAGTATTTAAGAAATAGGGTTCTCTTGGGTGAATGGATGGGCTTAGTTACATTAACATCCTTTGGGTCTTTGATGAACTTACTAAGAGGGAAACTCCTTTCTCTAGGAGAACAGTATGAATTTGGATAGGAAACAAAAAGTGTCTGAGAATGGAGAAAACCTCAGTTATTTGTTTTTTAAATCCAAAGCCTTTACCAAGCTCTTTTGGAAAAACCAGTTTGCTGACTGTCTGGAGGACCCTGGAAGTGGTGGGAGGTGGCAGCATTATTGCAAAGTTGAGTTTGTTCCAAGTGACTTGGGAAAACAGTTGTTAAACATATTTGAAAACTGTGCTGGATCGCTTGTAAGAAATTTTGATCCATGGTTGTATGATTCTACAGCTGGGAAACAAAGCCCATCTTCCATCTGTAGAAGAGAACACCCACCTGTCAGGCACTTAGAGCTTCTGGAACTGCTGGGTTCATCTTTGATGTCTTCTTAGATTTCAATTCAGCTAACATGTATTGCATTAGTATGAGATACAAACTTGAATATATTACTAATTTACTCCTCATGGAATTCCAGGGTTGGGGGCAGTAGCATAGGGCTTGGGATTGAAATGCAGCCATTTAGGCTGTTTTAGAGGAGCAGAGTACTTTTCCCAAGGTCACGTAGGCACTTTCTCATGGCAGTGCAAGGACATTTTCTAGAGCTTGTTCTTTAGATTTTTTTCACTGTGGTGATGTTAAATACATCATGTGTTGCTATGGTAGCTGGTCTTTTGATTGAATCCAGAGCAATGCAAAAGCTAAAGAAAAAAAAAAAAAGTGCATATAGGACCCAGGCAGACCCCAAGGTCATGTTCCTTGGTGTTGTCTTCATCAGGGATGATATTCTTCAGTCTCCTGGGGAACTGAAACAATTAATTACTAAAAGGTAATTGTGTGATCACTGACAGGGACCTCTTGAGCAGTGAAGTTATGTATGGGCAGCTGTCATCTCAGATTAACCAGGGTCACTGGAAACATAGCCAGATTTTCCATAATAATTTTTGTGACTCATCGCAACTCTAAGCAATTGTCTAGATGGAACTTTGGATAGGGCCTCAAGTGCTTTATAAGGATTCTGCTCATTATATTAAAGTACATCTTTATTCCACTTCCCATAAGAGACCGGTGGGAATAACCCTCCTTCTCTGGGATGGGAGAGAGTCATTTGAAGGGAGGTTATCTCCCAGGGGCATTCTTTGGCTGTAAAGCTCCAGTCGTAGCTGGCCCCATCCTGAGCGGGCCTGATCTCTATCTCTATGGCTTGTCCCTTGTTTCAGTTTTTTGGCCTGAAGATCATAAGGATCTGTGCCCGTGGAAAGGATCAGCAGGAAATCTGCCCCAGGCCAACTCGCAGTGTAATATAGAAACAATTACTGATAAGGTGAGGGTGACTCAGTCTGTGGCATCAGGAAACAACCCACTTAAAGTGTAACAAATGTAAAATGATCTGTAATCTGGAAGTTTTAACTTCAGAGAGTCTGTTGAAATGAAAGGAGATCATACACTGATAACAGTATGACAAGTACAAACAGATGTAATCTACAGAAGAGACATGAAACAGAAATTCCCCAGCCCTCCTTGGTTTTCATCCTCAATCTTCAGCTCCCTAGTCTTTGTTACTGGGGCTACTCCAGCGGGCCTCAGAGACCGAATCTAAACCTGTTCTCCAGGATGTCTCCTGACAGTAAGCAAGAGGACCTTACAGCTCTCTTGTCTGAGGATCCATTACAATTGAGCTATGCTGTCCACACGATCTCAACGGGCACCTCGGCAGAGTGGTTACTGTCATGAGTTCTAGAGTTAAAACCTGACTTCCCCACATGCCCTGTGACCTTGGGCAGCTGCTTTAACTTTTCTTTGCCTTCTCTTCCTCATCTATAAAATGGACATGGGTGGTTGTGCAGATTAAATGAGTAAATATACATAAATCGTATGGTGGAATAGCTGACTTTTGGTGAGTGTTGATAAAAGTTTGCTATTTCTTTTTGTAATTTTATTCTTTGTTTATTTTTGGCTGTGCTAGGTCTTCGTTGTTGTGTGGGTTTTTCTCTAGTCATGGAGATCTTCCTGGATCAAGAATCAAACCCTTGTCTCCTGTATTGGCAGGCAGATTCTTTACCACTGAGCCACCAGGGAAGCCCCCAGATTTAGCTATTCTTAACACCATCATCATCATTATCACCCCAGACATCTATGTTCCTCTCCTGTACCGTAATTCTGTCTCAATAACCCACTTCCATATCTGGACTCCGTGAGGCTTGCATTTTTCTGACCAGGTCTCTCCCCTCCTCTGGAAGTAGTGTCCTGACTCTCACTGGCAACTCACCTGGCCTCCTGTGGGTCATCTTTCAGGGTACCTTGTTAACCTCCTGCTGCACCTTCCCATGCGAGGTAATCCCTGGGTACCATGGTCAATCTCTGGGCTCATCTGCTTCCTGGTAACCATAGGTGGATTTGCTGTTTTAGCACCTGATCCCTCAGGGGTCAGATGTTCACAAGCACCCTGGCCTCAGGAGGTAACTGGGGCCACACTCAAATGTAAAGAACTTGTTGATCTGAGACAAGATATCCTGAATGACCTATCACAGGTGGCTGGTAGACTTGGCAGATGCATATGGATATAATAAAAGCACCAGGCATTAGCATTAAAAACTCTGCAAAAATGTTAACAGTATTGAGCCGTTCCAGCTTTGCATGGCTATGTGTTTGGAAGAGCTCGATAGTGATACATCTGTATTACATAAATGTTAAATATAGCAGAAAAACTAGATAATACAAATAAACCAAGTTAATTATAAAAAGAAAACATCTATAACCCATCTTCCAGAGATAACCATTCGAATCTCTCTCACTGTCTCCACACACACAGACCCTGCCAACACACACACACATAATCACGTTTTTCAATCAGTAGATTGTGGACTGCTTTCCATGTCGTGAAGTATACATTTAGATTATCAAGCATCAAATGATTCAAAATGATTCTGAAGCTGTGCTGTTTCGTGGTCCAGCTTTTTGGCACTATTTCGCTGCTAAATGATAATGGTGATGGTGATGGTAAGAATAGCTAGACTTCTGGGCTTCCCTGGGAGCTCAGTGGTAAAGAATCTGCCTGCCAGTACAGTAGACAAGGGTTTGATCCCCGATCCAGGAAGATCTCCACAACTAGAGAAAAGCCCACACAGCCACAACGACCTAGCACAGCCAAAAATAAAAAAGAATAAAATTATAAAGAAGTTAAACAGACTGGCTGAGTTTTTATGGTGTGCAGCTTCTGATGCTGGTAACTGCCACCAGGTTAATTAGGGTGGCTCCTGGCTGGAGCCTCCTTCAGAGCAGCTTGGCTCTGTGTAGGAGTGGTTATTTGAGGAACAGGACTTTTGGCCCATGTGTTCTAGTCTCTTTCCATTACGAAAACCTGCCACCCAGCAGTGGATCTCAAGTTTCTAGGGATGGCCAGGGTGGGTGTTTAGCATTCTGGGCTCCGCCTCTATGTCACTGTGCGATGTCTGGCAGGGTAACCCGTCTCTCCATGCCTCTGTGTCCTCCTCTTTAAATTTAAGGAGTTGTACTTGCTTTTCTTCCGCTCTCACACTCGGATTGCATGTTAAATCATTTGGAGTGTGATTGAGGCCTGGGAGTGGCTCTTATTTGTGGCTGCATAATCTGGTGCCAGGCTGGCTGCCCCAGGATCACCAGAGTGGGGGCGCATTCCAAGTGTATATTCCTGGCCCTCTTCCTTATCCTCCACTGGATAAGGAAGCCCAAGAATCTGTATTTTTTAACAATCCCCTTAGCTAGTCTTTCTCATTGAAAGGATGGTGCCTGCTCCTAAGCTGCCCGCCTGATCTCATCCTAGCTGAACTGTCATTCTGGCCAAAGGGTTGTAAAAAGCATCTTAACCCCAAATCCTTCATGGAGGCAGCTGGTTTTGCTGGAAGCCTACATGGTTCCGGCTTTAGGACCGCCAGCAGCTTGGCTTCCATGGCCCCTGGAGACAGCTTTCCCCAGCCTGTTAGCTTCTCACCCATTGTCAGAGCTCAGAGCACGCTGCTCAACCACCTGGCCCCCTTCCCCCGGCCCAGTTTCCATTATGTTCTACTTCACATGGTTTCTTGTTCTATATGGTTTGGCTCAGGCTGCAGTAGGGTTATGACCACCCTGCATGTTTGTCCCAGCAGCTTCCCCCACTGCCCTTCATCAAGCAGGGGATGTTTTCCCTTCCACCTGGTTTTATTCCCCCCCTCTGTTCCCTCATCTTCCAGGAGACCTGATGTTTCTGATACATATAGTAGATTTCCTTCTAATCCTGTAGGACTTGATCTATTGTATTAGCACTTTACTTCAGAGACTTCTGTACAGGGCTTTAAATATTTGAGTGGCCGCATTCCTTTCCTGTCTGATTATTAAAATACAGACACATAGGCACACACCCTTCACCTGAGAGTGCGCTGGATTTAAAAAGCTAGAACCTACCTTATCCACAATTTGAATAGGAGATTCTGATCTTATTTCACATTTATGTCCCATTTTACTCATATTCACCATTTATAAATAAGAAAGAAATAAGCCAGAAGCAGCTGGATATTAAACCTGAGTAGACTAGTATATCAGAATCACCTGGATAAATTAACAAACTACAGATTGTTGGACCTCATGCCAGACTTACTGAATCCTTCAGGGAGGGATCCACAAGTCTGCACTTCCCAGGAGCTCTCTGAATGTCTCTTCTGTAGGCTGAGGGCTTGGATCTCCTGCAGTAGATAGTGAAGAGAATTTAGACAAAATAAGATGCACCATCCTGCATTAGGCAGTAGAGAGAATTTAGGCCAGAATTTAGACTGGCAGGCAGCCTGGTGGGCACTAGACTTCTTGGGGTTCAATTCAGCCTATGCCCTCACTGGCTATGTGACTGCTTCATGCCTCAGTTTGCTCACTAGTAGAAACAAATCTGTAAAAATACTAATAACATTGTCATCATGAGGATTAAATCAGTTAATATGTGCATACATGCTAAGTGGCCCCAGTCTTATCCAACTCTTTGTGACCTCATAGACTTAGCCCACCAGGCTCCTCTGTCTGTGGGATTCTCCAGGCAAGAATACTGAAGTGGATTGCCATGCCCTCTTCCAGGGGATCTTCCCAGCCCAGGGATTGAACCCGTATGTCTTACATCTCCTGCATTGGCAGGCAGGTTCTTTACCACTAGCACCACCTGGGAAGCCCTAGTTGTATGCTTAAAATAGTGCTGCACATTGGTAAGAGCGGTGTCTGTGTCTGCTGTGAATGTTACCCCATGCACAGGAATGGCATGAGCAAAGTCAAACAGATGCAAACGGGTGGCCTCTCTGAGGGAGGCGAGCAGACCTCTTTGTTAAGAGCAGGTTTAGGTCAGTAGTTTTCAAATTATGGTATGCAAAAACTTCACATGGGAAGCATGTTAAAAATGTAGTGTCCTTCCAAAGACTTGATTTAGTAAACTTGGAGTGAAGCATTTAAAATTTTTGATGTAGATGATCAGCACATTTTTAGAAATCCAGGTTTCAGTGGGGAAGTACAGGCATTTAACATTGGTGAGGCCTCATGGGATTTGGCTTGGGCCATGAAAAAATATGGATGCTAATTGCATATTTAATATCTGCTTTATTAGGTGTGTCCAGAAAGCAGTAGAAGTATCTGGGAGGTACAGTGTGCATCCTACAACAACAAGCCGTTCATGGGCCGGTTTTATGAATGGGAACCATTTGCAGAAGGTAAGAGTAGCCCCAGCCCTGTCCACAGGAATCAGTTTTGTCTGTTCTCCAACCCTGTTGCCTTTTTGTTGTTGCTGGAGGAACTGGTGTGATGCTGGCTAGCGTGGCAGTGTGAGGAGGAGCTGGTACGGGTCTTTACTGAAGGTAGTAATAGCTCTCAGGTGACAGCTGGACCATTAGTCAGATGGGAGAGGCTTTGAC
This sequence comes from Capra hircus, assembly GCF_001704415.2. Taxonomy (NCBI): domain Eukaryota; kingdom Metazoa; phylum Chordata; class Mammalia; order Artiodactyla; family Bovidae; genus Capra; species Capra hircus. The sequence continues at coordinate 83,135,835 of NC_030817.1, read as the reverse complement.
TGAAGCAAGCAGCATCGGAGGATGACAGGATGAGTGAGACAGAGCAAGGGTCAAGAAATGAGAAGAAGCAAGAGACTCAAGCTAAACTTGTGAGGAGTGAGCAAGGCTAGAGTTTCCCTTTTCCTAGGTTCCTGCTGCAAGGGCTGGTATAATGGCTTAAGAGAGCCTAGAGGTGTAAGGCTGACAGTTGTTTGGCTTTGGTGCTGGGGGAGCCTCAGATGCAGTTTCCCAAGAGAAAGTGTGGTAGGCAACCACTGCAGAGCTCGTCAGTACCGTTCCAGATCTTGGAGTCACTTTCCTTTGTTGTTTGCTTTGTTTTGATGAGGACCATTTTTAAAGTCTTTGTTGAGTTTTTACCATGTTGCTTCTGTTTTACGTTTTGGTTTTGGGGCCATAGTAAGTTGTGCTGAGTGCATTATAGAATCTGTGTCCGCATGTGAGAAGTCGTGCCTAGGTGTAAGGCCATGGGAAGAGGGAGGTGGGGCGGATGTCTGCTCTGAAATGGGATGCAGAATTATTCTTGTCTGCACGTTTGTCTCAGAGAAGTGTCTGTAGCTTGGGTTGGATTCGTAAAGTGGTCTCATGATCACTGCCCATTAGAATCACTAAGCAGCCTTCTAGAAATACTGAGGCCTGGGTGCCACTCCCAGAGATTGTGATTTAATTGATTTGGGGTGCAGCCTGGGGATGGGGATTTTTTTTTTTTTTTAAGATCACAAGTCATTCTGATGGGCAGCTGGGGTTGAGAAACTCTAATCCAAGATGGAGGCAGGATCTCAGAAGAGGTGGTGACTCTGGCTTAAATTAAGGCACAGAATCGTGAGTGTTTTGTCAACTGTGAAATATATTCTTATGTCAGGGCAACAGTACTTGGCAGTGAGCACTTAGAGAAGTAACCCTTTCTTTTGTCTGAGCTGCACCCTTGCTTTATTGTTGGCTGTGGGTAGTAATAGCTGCTTTACCGTGGTTCACTGGGAGGCAAGGTGAATTCCTCCAGCCATGCGCTGTCTGTCTGCATTGTTTACGCTGAAGCTGGAGCCACATCACCCTCTCTGCTTAGTTCCACGTGGTCCTCTGCCAGCCACCTGATCCTGTCAAGCCTAGTATCAAAAGCTCTTTGCATCCCACAAAGAAAACTCATGCTAATATTTTCACCTATCATCAGTATTGCCTGTGGATGCCAGCTGTTGTCTATCTATGATTCTACTTTTTCTGTTCTTTTGTTTGCCCTGACTCAGACTGGACTTTAATTATGAGTCCTCAGGTAGGAGGAGGAGTAATTAACATCTGATTCAACTTTTTATTTTGGAAAATTTCAAACATATGAAAAGATAGATAGAATGGTATAATCATATGATAATAACCTCCTATATACCCATCACTTAGTTTCAACTCATGGCAAGTCTTTTTCATGGATAGTCCACCTGTTCATCCCCATCCAAATATGGCAAACTACTTGGATTTACATTATATAGCATTATTCACTAGTGCATGTATTAATTAGAACTCTTGGCTGTAAGTGACCAAAACCAAGCCTACCTATATTTAAGCCTACCTATATTTAAGCAAGATACTTTGTTGGTCCTGTTACTGGGAAGTCCAAGAATGGGGCTGGGATTTAGATGTGGCTGCATTCGAGGGATTCAATAACGTTGCTGCTGCTGCTGCTGCTAAGTTGCTTCAGTTGTGTCCGACTCTGTGCGACCCCATAGACAGCAGCCCACCAGGCTCCCCCGTCCCTGGGATTCTTCAGTCAAGAACACTGGAGTGGATTGCCATTTCCTTTTCCAAGGCATGAAAGTGAAAAGTGGAAGTGAAGTTGCTCAGTTGTATCCGAGTCTTCGAGACCCCATGGACTGCAGCCTACCAGGCTCCTCCACCCATGGGATTTTCCAGACAAGAGTACTGGAGTGGGTTGCCATTGCCTTCTCCCCCAATAACGTTAGGAGCCTGCTTTTCTCTCTTTCTCCGTCTCTTGGTCTGTTTACTTACTTCTCAGGTGGATGGACAGGCTTACATGGCTTTGAACTTGCAATCATAGTGAGAAAGACTCTCTCTTATCCAGTGTTATGGGTTGAATTATGTCCCCCGATTTTTCTATCTCTGGTGCCTATGAATTTGCTTATCTGGAAATAAGGTCTTTGCATGTAATTAAGGTTCAGGTTAAGAAGAGGTCATACTGGATGAGGGTGGGCCCTTAATCCAATGCGACTGGTGTCCTTATATAAAGAGAAGAGACACAGAGGCACACATATAGAGGACACGCAGGCACAGAGGAAAGATGGCATGTGACACCACGGCGGAGCTCAGTGACACAGCCACAAGTCAGGGGACACTAAGGGTTTCTGGAAAATGCCAGAAACCAGGAGGCGTAACAGAAAGATTCTTCCCCAGAGATTGCAGAGGGAGCAGGGCCCTGCCAACACCTTGAGTTTGAATTCCCAGCCTCCAGAACTGTCAGAGACTAAATTCTGTTGTTTTAACCCACCCAGTTTGTGGTCATTTTTTATGGCAGCCTAGGAAACTAATATGCCTAATGAGGGCTTCGGTCTCAGAAAAACCACACTGTGATCTTTTTTGGGTCATATTCCCATCCCTGGACATGACATGGCCTAGGTTGGGGGCAGTGGTCCTTGGGTTAACTCAGGTCATGTGACTAGCCCTCTGGTGGGAAACCCACATCCCAGGAAGCGGAGGTGGGAAAGAAGGAATTGGGACAGACAGAAAAACAGAATCTTCTACAGTAATTGTTATCTACTTCTTCACCATAAGCCACTGAAAATTTTGAAGGAGCCAGTGAGAATGCTGTTTTACAAAGCATTTTTACAAATGTTTTACAAAGAAAAGAAAAATGCAGAACAGCAGCAGATTAAATAAATCAACTATCTTCTGCACTGTGTTTGGTACTTTGTCTAGAAAATTCAGCATTCTTTAAAAATATTTACTGACATTAATATGTCTCACATGCCTAGGAGGAGGGGATCCCAGAGTCACTGAAACTGCATTTACTTTGGCTTTCTTTAAACAATTCTTCTTGCTGCTAAGATTGTTTTCTTGATTTTGTCCTCTTTCCTCTTAAATGACTCCCAGGCTGACCAGTGGGAGGAAGACGCTGTTAATGTTTCTGCGGGGTGTTCATATTTTACGGCTGGATTTTGCATTCGGCTCTGGGTTTTGTTTGGATGTCTGTTGCTATTCGCATATGCCTACTTAGGGGAACAGCTGCACTTATTCAGCCCAATGCCACAAAGAATAGTAAAAGCAGAGTGCACTCTCTGATAAACACATTAATTTCACCACATGCTTCTTCTTAGACCCTTAACTGCATTTCCTAAGATAATGCCTCCAGGAATTTTTCTCATAGACGTAATATTGTAAAGACGATGGAAGTAGAATTCCAGGGTCTGCACGCGCCTGTTTACTCAGTATACTCATAGTTCATGTGTCACCCTCGCCCCCTTCACTCCAGGCCACTCTGGACTGTAAATTGCACGGTCAATGTAGCTAGAAGAGGACACTTGAATAGGTAGAGTCTTGTTTGGGTGCATTGGAGAAAATCGTACCTGTTTTCATAACTAGAATCTAGAGTTTTGCCGGGTCACTGTGGGCTCTATAGCAGTGAGTATCAGTCTTAATCCATAAGCCAGGGGACAGCTTTGTATTGGTATTTTAATGCACCATATGTCCCCAAGAGCTGAACTAAACAGAGCACAAATCTAAAAGCCAGAAGTGAGACTGAGTCAGAAACTGGAGGTTGCCAACTTGTCATATGACCAGGGTCAGTGGATCTGTCGGGACTGAGTAGCTTGAGCTGCAGGAACAAAGAACCCCGGAGTCCTTATGACTTAACAGAACAAGTTTGTCTCTTGCTCAGCCCACCTGTGTGATGCAGTATGTATTCTGCTCATTCAGGGGTCCAGGCTGATAGAAGCAGCATCTCAACTTCTGCTTCCACTGAGGCCAGGAAAGGGAACAAATGAATCACCCATGGATCCTTCACACTTCTCCCAGAAGTGATCAGTGTTGTTTCTGCTCACATCTCTTTAGCCGAAGCAAGCAACACATCATGTTTACCTTCAAGGGCAGCAGGGAGGTACCATCCTGCTGTGTGCTCAAAGCAGACGTGGAATATCCACGACCACCCTAATGACTAGTGCAAGCAGGAAGCTTTGAGAGAATTCCGTGAGCTGTGTCTTCCTTCTCTAAGTTCAGGTGACTTTTATTAGGCTGCTTGCAAGAAGAGTAGGGCTCTAGGGAAAGTTATAGGTGACACAGTCTCTAACAGTTACAGGGCCCTAAGCCATTTAGACTATTCCTTCTCCTTGATTAAAGCTCCGAGGGGCAGGGATGGAATGTTGGTGCCAAGGGGTGCTGCTGACTCCCCCGCAAGTCTAGCCCTGGCACAGACCACATTGGTACGGGGGTCAAGGACTGTCATAAACATGGACAGTAATATCAAAACTGTATGATGTGAGGAAGGAAGGCTTAGGGCCAAGTGCTGGTGGACCTGGGGTTAGGATGTTTATATTTTACTGAAGCAACTTTATTCATTCCTGGAATTCTCGCTCCCTCAGCCCACCCCTCCTGCACAGATAGTTCTTAGTCATCATGGACTTTTCAGAGTGGACAGGGAAGGCCTAAGGGAAAGGAGAGGAGTTTTCTAGTTTTCTACCCTCCACAGATCCATTCTGAAGCTCTTTTATCCAGGCCTAGGAATACCTGGCAAGACAAGGTCATGTTTGCTCCGCATTTGAGTGTATCATTGAGGACAAGGGGCTTCCCTTGTAGCCCAGTTGGTAAAGGATCTGCCTGCAGTGCAGGAGACCCAGGCTTGATTCCTGGCTTGGGAAGATCCCCTGGAGAAGGAAATAGCAACCCACTCCAGTATTCTTGTCTGGAGAATCCCATGGACAGAGGAGCATGGAGGGCTACAGTCCATGGGGTCGCAAGAGTTGGACATGACTTAGCAACTAAACCTCCACTGAGGACAAAGCAAAATCCTGAGAGCAACCTCTTTGTGAAACCAAAACAGTGATTTTGGTTTTATACATTAGTTGAGTATGAATGAATGGTAGTGAGCTCCCCAGAAAGAAGTTGGGGGCATTTAAGGGAGATATCTGATGGTTGTAGACGTATATTTGAAGTCATTGTCTTTAGTGTGATAATTAAAGCCACTGTGATGAAGACCTTCAAGAGAGTACAGAATCACGAGGACAAGGGACTCAGGAAGGAGGTTTGACGTATATCCACATTAAAGAAGCAGGGGAAAGAGACCCAACGATGAAAGGAGCCTGAGAAGAGGTGGCACCAAAGTATTACAGTGCCTTCTATCATCTCTAATAGTAATAAAGTCTATTACAGTTTATAAAGTTCTATTACATACACCACAGTGAGGGGCAAATGAGATAAGAGGAATTGCAAGCACTTACTGTGTACCAGGCTAACTCATTTAATCTTTACAACAACCCTGTGAGGTGAGTCCTATTATCAGCCTCACTTTACACAAGAAACAAAGTATATAATTGTTAAATAATTACCCAAGGTCACCCAGATAGTAAGTGATAGAGCCAGGTTCAAACCTCAGAATCTGGCTGCAGAATCTCTACTCTCAATGTATATGGAAGCCAGGAGAAAGATATGTAGACTTGTGAGCATTTTAGACCAGTCTTTCGGTACCTGTTTTCCTTGTAAAAACTATCTGAGTAATTAAAGTTTAACTTTTCTTTAAAAAAAGATAAAAGAAGGAGTGGTGGGGGAGAAGCCATGAACACAGCTTACCATAGCAAGAAGTCAAGGGGAGGATGGGGCCTGAGAAAATGAGACTAGGATAGACTGTCGGGAAAGCGCTGGAGAGAATCTAGCCGGGTGGAATGAGCAGGGAGGGGAGGGATCTTTAAGAGGCAGGGGACACGGGTATGCCTATGGCTGATTCACATTGATGTGTGCTAGAAAGTTTCACAATATTGTAAAGTAATTATCCTCCAGTTAAAAATAAAATAAAAAATTTAAAAAGAGGGTAGCCAGTGAATAGGGCTAGCTCTTCCTTTTAAAAATTGCCACGAAGAAGGCATACTGAGAGTGTTTGCTGGCTTAATTTAAGGCAAAGAGAAAGGTTTATTTAGAATGGTAGCGAAATGAGAATTCTGGGGATTGAGAGTTTGAAACTTAAAAAGGAAGAATAAGGGGTTAATAGAATGGTACCTATAAACCTAGTCTATCCTAGAAAAAAAGGTGGAAAATAGGCACCATTTTCCCTCCAGGAAAAATTATATTATTGTTTCTCTGCATGCTGTTAATACAAAACCTCTTCACCATTAAATGAAAATTCATTTATTCAAGAGCAATGAAAGCAATCATAGTTCCATAAAAAATATTTATTTAAGAATGTTCACAGCAAATTTTTTCATGATAGCTTCAAAGTGGAAACAACCCAACTATTTCATCAACAGGAGACTAAATAAACGCACTGTGATACACTTATACAGTGGAGTATTACTCAGCAATAATAAAGCACACTCTACTGATAACATATAATGATCCAGACGAGTATCAGAAACACTGTGTTGACCAGAGTAAGCCAGATACAAGCCTCTGCACTGCCTGATTCTCTTTGTATTTTGTTCTAGAACAGGGAAGATTGGGCTACACTGATGGAAGTCAGAACAGCATTTGCCTATGGGTGTGGGGAAGGAATAGCTGGAAAGGCCCGCGATAGAGCTTTGTGGAATGATGGTCACGTTCCAGATCACAATTGGCATGGCTGGTTTATGTAGTTGTTGAAACCCATCGACTGTACATTTGTGGTCTATGCATTCTATTGTATATAAACAATACTTTAAAAAGCCATTTGATTCTCTTTCCCATTCTGTCTTCATTCCTAAAAGTAAAATTTAGAGCTAATATAAATTTCACCATTATAGAACTATTCTAAGCAGATCCAACCAGTCCATTCTAAAGGAGATCAGCTCTGGGTGTTCTTTGGAAGGAATGATGCTAAAGCTGAAACTCCAATACTTTGGCCACCTCATGCGAAGAGCTGACTCATTGGAAAAGATGTTGATGCTTGGAGGGATTGGGGGCAGGAGGAGAAGGGGACAACAGAGGATGAGATGGCTGGATGGCATCACTGGCTCGATGGACGCGAGTCTGAGTGAACTCCGGGAGTTGGTGATGGACAGGGAGGCCCGGCGTGCTGAGATTCATGGGGTCGCAAAGACTTGGACACGACTGAGCGACTGAACTGAACTGAACTGAAGCCTTGCTAGTTTGCCTCTCTTTCTCTTACTCTATTTTATTTTAAATACTCTTTATTATTTACCATAGAGGCTCAAGAGGATTTTAGGAAGAATGTACTCATATGCAGGATATCATTTTTGGAATCATTTAGGATCATAGGGCTTAGCTGAGCCTAGAAATCCTCAACTAGGTCCAGAATCTGAAGAAGCAAGCTGCACATCTGTGTAAGTTAGCATTCTTCTTTTTTTCACAAGCCGCAGACACCAATTTTGGCTAGGTCAAACACAAAAGGATTTTGTTGGAAGGATATCCAGTAGCTCTAAGAATCAACAGGAAGTGTGCGGGAGCAGGCTGGGTGAAGGACAGATACAGAGTGGGTGCTGGGGATCCAGGTGGACAGAACTGATGGTCTTCCTTCTGTGCTGCTGGTGTTGCTGCAGTGGGTACATTTGGACAGGCTTCTTCACCCAAGACTCAGAGCCCTGGCAATAGGAGCTCTCTGCTTGGCACAGGCCACATGCCCACTGCTTGGCTGGGGGTAGAAGGGTCGGGGGAGTCCTGATTGACAGTCCCACCAAGACTTTATGCAGAGGAGGAGACTAGATTCCCAGAAAGGAAATCCAGGTGCCGAACCAAAAGAAGCAAGAATGGGTCTGGGATGACCCCAAAACAACCGATATCCATGACGGAAACTCATGACAAGTCAGGATCCCCACCTGGTTTGTCAACTGTATTTCATGAGATTTTCTGACACCTTTGAGGGACTATTGAAATTAGACTATAAAGTGTGATTGTCGCTCTTTCCTTCTCATGTTGACTTTTCTGAAGATTTCTTCAGACAGGCCTCCTTATATAGGTATGGTATGTGGCTGTGTGGGTTCTTTCTGATTCCACACATTGTCAGACATAATTTGGATCGGCCAGTGTGCATTTGCAAAGGGACATGGGAGAGAGGCTGGGGTTCTGTGGTACCTTTATCCTGTGGCTTGCTGTGTTGAGGAGGACCTCAGGAGGAAGTGAAAGGGGCTAGTAATGGTTGTTCTTTTCCTGCTGATTTCCGTAATCCTGGACAGACTCTTTGGTGGGATTATATGTGTAAAGTACATCTAGATCTGTGTACCTTAGGAAGTGGGCCTTAGGAAGCATCACTACGAACAACGCTACTGGAGGTGATAGAATTTCAGTTGAGCTATTTCAAACCTAAAAGATGATTCTGTGAAAGTGCTGCACTCAATATGCTAGAAAATTTGGAAAACTCAGCAGTGGCCCCAGGACCAGAAAAGGTAAGTTTTCATTCTAATCCCAAAGAAAGGCAATGCCAAAGAATGCTCAAACTACTGCATAATCACACTCATCTCACATGCTAGCAAAGGAATGCTCAAAATTCTCCAAAACCAGGCTTCAACGGTACATGAACTGTGAACTTCCAGATGTTCAAGCTGGATTTAGAAAAGGCAGAGGAACCAGAGATCAAATTGCCAACATTCGCTGGATCATTGAAAAAGAAAACATCTACTTCCGCTTTATTGACTATGCCAAAGCCTTTGACTGTGTGGATCACAACAAACTGTGGGAAATTCTTAAAGAGCTGGGAATACCAGACCACTTTACTGCCTCCTGAGAAATTTATATGCAGGTCAAGAAGCAACAGTTAGAACTGATTATGGAACAACAGACTGATTCCAAATCAAGAAAGGAGTATGTCAAAGCTGTATATTGTCACCCTGCTCATTTAACTTATATGAAGAATACATCATGCGGAATGCCTGGCTGGATGAAGCACAAGCTCGAATCAAGATTGCCAGGAGAAATATCAGTAACCTCAGATACTCAGATGACACCACCCTTAGGGCAGAAAGCAAAGAACTAAAGAGCTTCTTGATGAAAGTGAAAGAGGAGAGTGAAAAAGTTGACTTAAATGTAAACATTAAGAAAACAAAGATCATGACATCCAGTCCCATGCTACTTCATGGCAAATAGATGGGGAAATAATGGAAACAGTGACAGACTTTATTTTCTTAGGCTCTAAAATCACTGCAGATGGTGACTGCAGCCATGAAATTAAAAGACGCTTGCTCCTTGGAAGAAAAGCTATGACCAACCTAGACAGTGTATTAAAAAGGCAGAGATATCACCTTGCCAAGAAAGGTCCACATAGTCAAAGCTATGGTTTTTCCAGTGGTCATGTATGGATGTGAGAGTTGGACAATAAAAAAGCTGCTGCTGCTGCTAAGTCGTGTCCAACTCTGTGCAACCCCATAGATGGCAGCCCACCAGGCTCCACCATCCCTGGGATTCTCCAGGCAAGAACACTGGAGTGGGTTGCCATTTTCTTCTCCAATGCATGAAAGTGAAAAGTGAAAGTCAAGTCTCTCAGTCGTGTCCAACACTTCGCGACCGAATGGACTGCAGCCTACCAGGCTCCTCCATCCATGGGATTTTCCAGGCAAGAGTGCTGGAGTGGGTTGCCATTGCCTTCTGCAAAAGAAAGCTGAGCGCAGAAGAATTGATGGTTTTGAACTGTGGTATTGGAGAAGACTCTTGAGAATCTCTTGGACTGCAAGGAGATCCAACCAGTCAATCCTAAAGGAAATCAGTCCTGAATATTCATTGGAAGGACTGATGCTGAAGCTGAAGCTCCAATACTTGGGCCACCTGATGCGAACTGACTCAGTGGAAAAGACCCTGGTGCTAGGAAAGGTTGAAGGCGGGAGGAGAAGGGGATGACAGAGGTTGAGATGGTTGGATGGCATCACTAACTCGATGGACGTGAGTTTGAGTAAGCTCTGGGGGTTGGTAATGGATAGGGAAGCCTGGTGTGCTGCGTCCAGGGGGTCGCAGAGTCAGACGTGACTGAACCGAGTGACTGACACCTAGATCACGTGTTTCTCTCAGTATCTAAAAAGAAAGAAGGATGTAGGGTGGGGCACATGGAATCATGTCTCTGTGAGTGTTTTCCTAGGAAACTGAGGATTTGGAAAAGAAAAGATCATTTGAGGGAGAACATTGCCCCTGCTCTTAAGTATTCTGGAAGGTGTAAAGGATTCATGTAAAAGCAGTTTCTTTCCTGGCACTTACACCAGTGTCATTCTAGGTAATTAGTAAAGAAAAGCCTCAGGGTATATTTCAACATCTAAAAAGTAGATTAGTCTAAATGTAAATAATTTTGAGGATTTAAAGGCAAGGGTAAAGCTTAAACCCATTGCAAAATATTCAATAATGAGACCCAGTCCTGTCATTTCTCTCTCCTGGGAAGCTCAACTGTCTTCAAAGACTGCCTCCATCCTCGTGGTGTGTCTGGTCAGGATGAGCAAGGTCAGATGTCATTATTCTACAGACTCAAGAACTGAGCCTCCAGGTTGGATGATCTGCCCTGGGTCGCAGGATAAAATAGAAGGATCAGATTAAAAGAGATGTTACATAACCACAGCCTGCTGATTTCAGAGCAGCCATTTGCCTCAGGGGCTATGAAAGAATTTTTCCCTTCATGTAACCAAGCCGTGACCGATTTGGTACCTTTAAAAACAAACAAATGTGTTTTTACATCGACTGAGACTTTTCCAGGAAATCCTGGGACTCTGTCTTAATCCTTGTAGCACAGTTATCTCACCCTTTGAGCAGATGCCTCTGATCATAAATTGATAGAGCTGGGTCCCAAAGGAGTGGTCAGGACCTTTGGTTGCACCATGCCCGGATGTTGAGACATTAGTATGGGGCCAACATCAAGAGGTTTTTAGAATTAGAGGCCTTAGAGCTGGAAAACAATCCATGAAAATGCAAATTCTGTTTAAGTTGTAAATCCAGCCCATCCTTTTGCATATTGATGAAAGAAATTCTCCTTCATCTCCTTCATAGTCCCTCCCCTGAAGCTGTTTAACAGCAACCATACCTGTTGGTATTTGTTTTCTTAGAAATTGCAGTAAGAACATTCCATGAGTCAGTGGATCTTGTTAACAAAGGATTAAAGGAAAAATTTGTTGTATATCTGGGGTTGGGTAGGAGGAAGGGAGAGAGCAAGCTCCAGCATTCCTGTGTTTACCCACGCGGTTGGCTTCACCTTCCTCTTCACAATGCCTACACTTTGTAATAAGGCCATTCTTTTAATGCCACTATAATTCATCCCAGGATGATTGTTACCTGGCTACCCTTTGGAACCACATGGAATGAAACCTCCAGGTTCCCTCTTAAGATATTTGAAAGCAGCCATCTTGTCATTCTACGTTTTGTTTCACCGATCTGCTAAATATTTGTTTCCTTCAATTGACTCCATATGTATTGGAGCACGCCACTTGTTTACCATCCTGTCTACTCCCTTTAGAATCAATATATGAGTCATAACAAGCAGCTCTGGTTGAGTGTGCGTCTGGTGTGCAAGGCTCAGGAGCACGAGTGTCACTGGCATGGATTAGTGATGTCCTGCATAACTACGGGAAGGGACATGGTAGCCTGTATCCTCCTCCTTTTCTTATAGTTGATTTACTGTATTGTGTTAGTTTCCCGTGCTGCTGCTGCTGCTAAGTCACGTCAGTCGTGTCCGACTCTGTGCGACCCCATAGACGGCAGCCCACCAGGCTCCCCTGTCCCTGGGATTCTCCAGGCAAGAACACTGGAGTGGGTTGCCATTTTCTTCAGTGCATGAAAGTGAAAAGTGAAAGTGAAGTCGTGTCCGACTCTTGGCGACCCCATGGACTGTAGCCTCCCAGGCTCCTGCGTCCATGGGATTTCCCAGGCAAGAGTACTGGAGTGGGGTGCCATTGCCTTCTCCAGTTTCCTGTGTACAGCAGAGTGATTCAGTTATGCATACATCTATTCATTCACTCTTTTTTAGATTCTTTTCTCTCATAGGTTCTCACAGAATATTGAGTAGAGTTCCTTGTGCTATACAGTAGGTTCTTTTGGTTATCTGTCTGATATATAGCAGTGTGAAGGCAATGGCACCCCACTCCAGTACTCTTGCCTGAAAAATCCCATGAATGGAGGAGCCTGGTGGGCTGCAGTGCATGGGGTCACTAAGAGTCGGACACGACTGAGCAAATTCACTTTCACGCATCGGAGAAGGAAATGGCAACCCACTCCAGGGTTGTTGCCTGGAGAATCCCAGGGATGGCGGAGCCTGGTGGGCTGCCGTCTACGGGGTCGCACAGAGTCAGACACGAGTGAAGCGACTTAGCAGCAGCATGTATGTATGTAAGCTCCTGATTTATCCCTCCCACGTTTCTCATTTGGTAACCTTAAGTTTGTTAACCTCAACATCTGTGAGTTTGTTTCTATCTTTCACACTGTGATGACATACGTGCCAATTAACCCAGTAGTGAAGGAAATGATGCAAATAAATATAATGAATGCATCATTGTACTAGTTTTGTCTAAAATGTGTTCACGTTTAAAATGTAAGTAAAATACCAAATAATGTGTAACTGATTGTAATTTTCCAGAAGAAGACATTTAGGATGGCTGAAATAGTCAGGGACAGGCCTGGATTTCCCAGAGTAATCCTTCAACTTGAGGCTTCTTTCAGGGGCCCAGTGTATCTAGAGGTAGAGAAACTAAATCAAGGGTAGTTTCTAAAAACCGGATTGTCTGCTATCGCTGTATTAAATAGGTTTCTTTCTGCATTTGAAGTTGTGTTTCCTGTCTGCATCTGAGGCTGGGTTGACTAAAGCAAAATAAAATGAAGTAGTGGCAGTGATGTATATCTGAATTATCCTGGTTCCAACCCCAGCTGTTTTCAGCCTGAACTATGCAGATAACTTGTCATCGTGTCTTGAGGACACACGTGTCATTTTCACACCTCTTTCCTGAAACACCTAGGAGACACGAACAGCTATTTGAGGTCCTTTGAACCCAAATACTTAGGAACCTAGTATTTATTGGGATATATATTTTTTTCCTTAAGGTTACTAATTGTGATATACAGCCTGAAACAGAAGGCTCTGGTTCACAACCATTTCTGTTCAAATGGGAGAAATTTTTGGATTGCTGCTTTTCTCATCTCTTTCCTGTTCTGCAGTTGTCACTGCTCCGCTCCCACCCTGGATGGAGACCGGTGATCGCTGAATGGCCCACTGATGGAGCCACGCCTTTAATGCTCTTTCTGTGCTGGGGCTAACATGGTACCGCCCTAGCTCCGCCTGGGGCAAGGCAGAAGCACTAGCACTCCTCATACAAGTCTTTCTGTTCCGCTCACCCTCTCGTGGTGAGTGCTTGGTTTTTTATCTGGATTTTTTTATTCTTTTTGGGTTGCAAGATACACACATACACACACCACCACCACCACCCCACCTCCGGGAGGAAACCACTGTTTAATTTGTTGACAAACATGTGTGGATATGTTTAAATACTGTAGAAGTAAAACAAGGAAAGTTCAAGTTCAGTTCAGTCTCTCAGTTGTGTCCAACTCCCTGCAACCCCATGGACTGCAGCACACCAGGCTTCCCTGTCCATCACAAACTCCCAGAGCTTACTCATACTCATGTCCATTGAGTTGGTGATGTCATCCAACCATCTCATCCTCTGTCATCTCCTTCTCCTCCTGCCCTCTTTCCCACCTTCAGGGTCTTTTCTAATGAGTCAGCTCTTTGCATCAGGTGGCCAAAGTATTGGAGCTCCAGCTTCATCATCAGTCCTTCCAATGAATATTCAGGACTGATTTCCCTTAGGATTGCCTGGTTGGATCTCCTTGCAGTCCAAGGGACTCTCAAGAATCTTCTCCAATACCACAGTTCAAAAGCAGCAATTCTTCGGCACTCAGCTTTCTTCACAGTCCAACTCTCACATCGATACATGGCTACTGGAAAAACCATAGCCTTGAGTAGATGGACCTCTGTTGGCAAAGTAATATCTCTGCTTTTGAATATGCTATCTAGGTTGGTCATAACTTTCCTTCCAAGGAGTAAGCGTCTTTTAATTTCATGGCTGCAATCACCATCTACAGTGATTTTGGAGCCCAAGAAAACAAAGTCTGACACTGTTTCCACTGTTTCCCCATCTATTTCCCATGGAGTGATGGGACCAGATGCCATGATCTTCGTTTTCTGAATGTTGAGCTTTAAGCCAACTTTTTCACTCTCCTCTTTCACTTTCATCAAGAGGCTTTTTAGTTCCTCTTCATTTTCTGCCATAAGGGTGATGTCATCTGCATATCTGAGGTTATTGATATTTCTCCTGGCGATCTTGATTCCAGCTTGTGTTTCTTCCAATCCAGCGTTTCTCATGATGTACTCTGCATATAGGTTAAATAAGCAGGGCGACAATATACAGCCTTGACGTACTCCTTTTCCTATTTGGAACCAGTCTGTTGTTCCATGTCCACTTCTAATTGTTGCTTCCTGACCTGCCTATAGATTTGTCAAGAGGCAGGTCAGGTGGTCTGGTATTCCCATCTCTTTCAGAATTTTCCATAGTTTATTGTGATCCACACAGTCAAAGGCTTTGGCATAGTCAATAAAGCAGAAATAGATGTTTTTCTGGAACTCTCTTGCTTTTCCAGCGGATGTTGGCAATTTGATCTCTGGTTCCTCTGCCTTTTCTAAATCCAGCTTGAACATCAGGAAGTTCATGGTTCACGTATTGCTGGAGCCTGGCTTGGAGAATTTTGAGCATTATTTTACTAGAGTCTGAATTGAGTGCAATTGTGAGGTAGTTTGAGCATTTTTTGGCATTGCCTTTCTTTGGAATTGGAATGAAAACTGGCCTTTTCCAGTCCTGTGGCCGCTGCTGAGTTTTCCAAATTTGCTGGCATCTTGAGTGCAGCACTTTCACAGCATCATCTTTCAGGATTTGAAACAGCTCACCTGGAATTCCATCAGCTCCACTAGCTTTGTTCGTAGTGATGATTCCTAAGGCCCACTTAACTTCACATTCCAGAATGTCTGGCTCTAGGTGAGTAATCACACTATCGTGATTATCCGGGTCATGAAGACCTTTTTTGTACAGTTCTGTGTATTCTTGCCACCTCGTCTTAATATCTTCTGCTTCTGTTAGGTCCATACCATTTCTGTCCTTTATCGAGCCCATCTTTGCATGAAATGTTCCCTTGGTATCTCTAATTTTCTTGAAGAGATCTCTAGTCTTTCCCATTCTGTTGTTTTCCTCTATTTCTTTGCATTGATCGCTGAAGAAGGCTTTCTTATGTCTCCTTGCTATTCTTTGGAATTCTGCATTCAGATGCTTATATCTTTCATTTTCTCCTTTGCTTTCACTTCTCTCCTTTTCACAGCTCTTTGTAAGGCCTCCCCAGACAGCCATTTTGCTTTTTTGCATTTCTTTTCCATGGGGATGGTCTTGATCCCTGTCTCCTGTACAATGTCACAAACCTCATTCCATAGTTCATCAGGCACTCTATCTATCAGATCTAGTCTCTTAAATCTATTTCTCACTTCCACTGTATAATCACAAGGGATTTGATTTAGGTCATACCTGAATGGTTAGGAGGACAAAACTCTACATTGTACTCAGTGAATGGTGTCCTTCTAAACTATGTTGCAAATGCTTTTCATCATGGAGGCATGGAGGAGAATGGTGAGTAGATACTAATGGGGAAGGTTTGCAGTTGGGAAAATCTTAATGGAGTAGGTTATGGGTGAAGAGAGCCAGATATTTCAGGGGTTAGAACCTCTAGATAGACAAGCCTCGTCATGAGTTTATTGAGCCAAGAGTTACCAGCAGAATAGGGCAAGAGATTGGCAAGACAAGCATAGATTTCACATTTACCAAATTAATTTTTACTTTTAGATTTTATCAAATTAGCCATAATTTATTGGGCTGAGTCAAGTTTTGGTCAGGGGAGTGATTTGAAGTTTGGGTTAATATCTGGAAGCATCTTTCATCTATAGTCATGTTCCAACAAATGATTTTTTTTTTTTTTTTAATTGAGCAGCACATTCAAATTAGGTCAAATTTAAACAGGACAGTGGAGCTTTTGGTTTTGGGGAAAATTTGCAGTTGCTGTTAAGAGATGTATCTGTTATTATCATTTAGGCCTTGCCTGTCTTTAGGAAAGAAAGTAGAGGAGTGGGCTCTGACCTTCCAGTCAATTCATGTAACTTCTTGATGCCAAAAATTAGAAAGGAGAAGCATATCAGATTCATAAGCATATCAGCCCAAATTCCATTTGCTCTTAAGGTTACGTAACTGCTCATCATGTAATACCTTGGGCCCTTGTCCAGGGAGCATGTAGATATTGGCAGCTTTGCATGCTTTAATAGACCCCCATCAATCAGTCACGATGGCTTGTCCCACACCCAGTTGCCTTGTTTGTTTAAGCCCGCTTTGGAGGTTGTATAAATAGCTTTAACAACCTACTCTCCCACCCCTGGTGATAAATGGCACCTTCAAAAAATCCCTTGGCATGTTCTTTGGCTTCAGAGGAGTAGAATTTTATCCACTCATGCTTATGATGATTATCAGTCTTATTCCCTGTATGTTCTCATGCGTTCCAGGCAGGGAGCATGGAGGGGCCCCTGGGTTAACTGCTCCCACCCTGCTCCCTGGACCTCCCAGGCGTCTACTCTTTAGAATCAGCAAGTGTATAGTCCTGCTTATGGAGCCTGCCAAGAGGCTGCCAAATGAAACTGTGCCACAGGACTGGACAGGTGAATTCAAGTTCATACAGAATGGAAAGGTACACTTTTCCTCTTAAAAAGCACAAATTTTAAAAAGGTTACTACAACACATCAGCATTGATTCAGGCAGCCACCTTTTGTTCTGTGTGAGAGATAGCCTTGGGCTAGCAAGAGGGACAGTGAACAGAGGACACAACCCCAGGGGCACCAACCCCAGCCTCCTTGGACCACAGTAAGAAATGACCTCCTCCCACTCTGAGGATCCAGTGAGATGATGTGTATAAAGCATGTGTATAAAGGTTGTAAGTTCCACTATTGATGACCAGATGCCTGCACCTTCCAGGTGAATTTCAGAAAGGTAAATGGTATGGGACAGGTCTTCCCTGGTGATCCAGTGATTAAGAATCTACCTGCAGGAGATATGGGTTTGATCCCTGGTCTGGGAAGATTCCACATGCCGAGGGGCAACCAAACCCATGCACCACAGCTACTGAAGCCCATGCGTCTAGAGCCCATGCTTCAAAACAAAAGAAGCCACTGCAATGAGAAGCCCATGCACCACAACTAGAGAGTGATCCACACTCGCCGCAACTAGAGAAAGCCCGTGCACAGCAACAAAGACCCAGTGCAGCCAAAAACTGAAGACAGTTTAAAACAATAGTATGTATGAGGCACACGCTGATGTTGGGAAAGGCATTCCCGGCAGAGGGAACAGCACAAGCTCCCTCTGACAGTGCAAAGGAGGGAAATACAGGATGTATTACAGGAACATCAGGGAGCGTCCTGTGGCTGGAACAAAGAGTGTACAAAGGGCTGGAAGTCTAGGGCCAGATTACAAAGGGCCTCAAATAGGAGGCTGAGGAAACTGGACTTCGTTTTATAGGCAGTGAGGAGCTATTGGGGTTTCTTAAGCTGGGGAGTAACATGATCATAGCTGAGCTTCAGGAAAATTAATCTGGCAGCAAAGTGCTGCAAAACCTCTTTGGAACAAGAAGGGGTATAAATAAGTAATTCAAAAATTTGGCAGAAGTGTTTTCAAATACGTTCTGAAATGTATATGCTATATATTTTGAAATGATAATGTCTTTCTTGTTCTTTATTTTCCCCTCACAGCAGCCAATTCCTTTTTTGTTCCCTCTTTTCTTTCTTTTCTGCATTCCCTCCCTCCCTGTCCCTCTTTCTCCGACTCTTTCCCTGGCTTGCTCATGCTCATTCACTCTGCTGCTCCTTCTCTGTCTGCCTCTCACGGTGAGTGTCCTTTGGGGCGGTGGTGGGGGGAGTGCGACTCAGCCAGAGGTTGAGGGTTCCAGCACAGTGCTTCCCAAAGGTCTAACTGTGGGGACTCTGTGTCCACTGTAACGGAGCTCCACTACGGAAGGCAGGGCAGTCATCCAACTTTGATTGTCACCAATTCCGACCATACAGAATATAAGCATTTTGAATGAATAGGCAAATTCCTGTAATTCAGTGTCCCCAGCCCCCAGATTCTAATGCCTGATGATCTGAGGTGGAACTGATCCAATAACAGAAAGAAATTGCACAATCAATGTAATGCACTTGAATCATCCTGAAAACCACCCCTCCTCCCCTCGGTCCATGGAAAAATCATCTTCCACGAGAAAGATTGAGAACTGCTGCTATAATTCATGCGGACAGTGTTTCTATAATCCAATTTTCTGGACTCATCACTAAAAGAGTCAGTCAAAGTCTGCAACTCTTGGGTTAGCAAGAATAATAGCATTTCTATGGATTTAATTGATACAGCCTGTGTCCCATGCTCAAGCAAACCTAAATCAATGTGTTTAAACCCTAGGTGTTCATGGATTTCACTTGCAGGTTTGTGACCCTGTGTGACCTCCCCTGACTAAGATATGAATCTGAGAATTCTACTTTGTAAGATATCTGTACAGAAAACGGTCATTTAGCTTTATCTTCCTTCATTGATTTGTGCATTTGCAAAAATGTTCATAGATGAATTAGAAAAAGTTTGTTTGTTTCTGTGAGAAATGGCAATCAAGTGAGAGATAAACCTATTATGAGATGTGGAAGTATGGTTAGCTCGTAGTATGTAGCATAAGGCTATGAACAGAAACTCTCCATGGAAATGTGATTCCCGAAGAAGCTGGGAGCCTCTATAAACATTTTTGTATTTGTGAATCTGGGAATTCAAGAAGGTTCCAGATGTATGCCTCAGGAATGTCAAGAGTCTGCTGTAAATCTAAATTCACAAAACAGATAAATTATTGGATGACTATTCAGATTGCAAAACAATTTTTCATTTTATTAAATATTTACTGTGTGTTTACCCTAAAGAAGTCCTTTAAGTAAATATAGTTAGCATTTGATTTACAGACATTCAATGTATACAACTGTTTCTGAATACACATACTATGTTAAGTAGAATGTCTTTTTCATGGCACTAGGAAATTTTAAGATCATCATTTTTCCACTTGAAAAATTAATTTGCTCATTCAATAATTATCAGTTTGGGTTTTTTTTTAATACCAAAGAATTTTGCCTTATAGATTATAACAACTGTTTAAAATATTTATTCATTTTTTAATAAATAATAAATTATTTATTTTTAAATTATGGCTGCACTGGGTCTTGATTGCTGCAAGCAGGCTTTTCCTAATTCCAGAAGCAGTGATAGATTTTATTTTCTTGCGCTCCAAAATCACTGTGGACTGTGACTGTAGCCATGAAATTAAAAGATGCTTGCTCCTTGGAAGAACTTCTCTAGTAGCTCAAATGGTGAAGAATCTGCCTGCAGTGCAGGAGACTTGGGTTTGATCCCTGGGTTGGGAAGATCCCTGGAGAAAGAAATGACAAACCAGTCCAGTATTTTTGCCTGGAAAATTCTATGGACAGAGGAGCCTGGTGGGCTACAGTTCATGGGGTCACAGAGAGTTGGATATGACTGAGCAACTAACACTTTCACTTTCACTTCCTTGGAAGGAAAGCTATGACAAACCTAGACATCATATTAGAAAACAGATATCACTTTGCTTACAAAGCTTACATAATCAAAGCTATGGTTTTTCCAGTAGTCATGTGCGATGTGAGAGTTGGAACATAATGAAGGCTGAGTGCCAAAGAATTAATGCCTTCATATTGTGGTGCTGGAGAAGACTCTTGAAAGTCCCTTGGACTGCAAGGAGATCAAACCAGTCAGTCCTAAAGGAAATCAAACCTGAATATTCATTGGAAGGATGAAACCAGTTAGTCCTAAAGGAAATCAAACCTGAATATTCATCGGAAGGATGGATGCTGAAGCTGAAGCTCCGGTGCCTTGGCTACCTGATGCAAAGAGCTGACTTATTGGAAAAGACCCTGATGCTGGGAAAGAGTGAAGGCAAAAGGAGGAGAAGGCAGCAGAGGATGAAATGGTTAGATAGCATTGCCAGCTCAAAGGACATGGATGTGAGCAAACTCCGGGAGACAGCGAAGAACGGGGAAGCCTGACATGCTGTAGTCCATGGAGTCACAAAGTGTCAGATATGACTTAGTGACTGAACCACAGCAAGTCAAAATTTTCTATCCCCAGAACTTTTTCACTTTATTATTTCTTTAACTTTCCTAACAACTCTATGAGGCGGGTAGGTGGGATATTTTTAACCTTTACTGTCCATGGTTACTTGGTCAAGCTCATATAGCCCGTGAGACAAGAACTTGAACTCAACTCACCAAGTCTACCAGCCCTAGAGCCCTATTTCCCAAGTACAGTTTCATGCCACTTGCTTCTTGTATGTTAATGTCGTCTCTTTAACTAGTCTGTAAAGACTTGATGCCAGCGGTAAATATCTTTTGTTCCTGAACCTTTCAATAGCACTTGGCACTGTATCCAGCACTTGCTGAAGACTTCTTGCCTAATAACAGTAATATTTAGACACTGCAGGCATTATGTGAGCTTCTTTATGAGAAGTGTCTCGTTTAATCCTCAGAATACCTCTGTCACGCGAGTGTGCGTTCCTCGGTTCTTTGTCTCGTCACAACAAAGGTTTGGAGCGACGGACATTAAAGCCCTCGGCGCGTCACAGCTCTCGGGTCTTGGACAAACCGTGTTATAGCTCTTGGGCAAATCAGTGTTACAGCTCTATTTTATTTAGGAGATAGCAGGAGAATCCATCCTCGAAGCGTGAGGGCATGCCAACCCAAAGACTTGAAGGGAAGAGAGTGGAGGAGCGTGTGGGGGAGGGAGAGAGGGAGAGAGAGCGCACACAGGTGGGAGAGAAAGAGAAAGAGAAAGCGCTTTGGCTCCTCCTTTTATATGTTTTTGCCTCCCCCGGGCCTGCCCTGTGCAAATTGGGCTTAGCCAGGACTGCTGTTCGTTCCACCTGAAGTCTTCACTCTGGTCCTTGGACCTTCCTTTGACCTTCCTTGTCTTTTAGCCACCACCCTTTTGGACTCCGTTTCCCTATTCTACCTACCTAACACCTCTATAAGTGCCATTATTACATTTAGTTTCAATCTAGGTTCAGAGAGGTTTAGCAACTTGCTGAGAGCGGATAGATCAAAAAGCTAGTAAATAGCTTGAATTCATGGCAAAGATAGCTATTACCATGGGAGATTATTTGCGTTGTTTCTATTTAAACTGAGACATCTATACAGCTTACAGTTCAAAGGCAGAATTCACAATGGGCGAAACTGCTGTGTTGTGGGGTCTGGAATTTCTCTGTTGAAAGTGCCCAGGAATGGTAAACGGAGAATCTAGGAGAAACAGATTTTCCTTCCTGTCCTGTTTGGAGCTTTTATCTTAGCAAAGAGCAGCTCATTGGTCTCTTACCAGAATCCCACATTTTTCTTGGATTGAATTATGTCATACCATAATATTCTACTTAAATAAGAGGTCCACTGCTTCAGATGCTTTTTTCTCTCAAGTATGTTTTATCCCAGAGCAGATAAGTGAGAACCCTGGGTATGTGGCCCCAAGAAACACAAAGAAAGGCTAGGAATGTCTGTGAAAAGAAGTGAAAATGAAAGTGTTAGTTGCTCACTCATGTCAAACTCTTTGTGACCCCATGGACTGTAGCCTACCAGGCTCCTCTGTCCATGGGATTCTGGAATTCATGGAATACTGGAGTGGCCCACCCAAGGATCAAACCTGGGTCTTTCACATTGCAGGCAGATTCATTACCATCTGAAGCAGCAGAGAAGCCCCAAGAATACTGAAGTGGGTAGCCATTCCCTTCTCCAGGGGATCTTCCCAACCCAGGGGTAGAATCCGGATCTCAGGAATGTCTCTACATTCTTACAAACTCATGAGTGCTTTTCACTGAACACAATAGCATATTTGTCTTGGTAGAAAAATACATTTATATCATTTACCACTGAGGGAAAATGTGAGACACTATTATTTGGTTATTTTAAAAATTGTGTTGGTTGAAGAGTACTAATGCTGCATATTAATAGGTTCAAGGTCCAGACAGCTTCTCCCTCTTTCTTGATGTTATAATATTTTGAAAACGTGAAAGTGAAGTCACTCAGTCGTGTCCGACTCTTTGTGACCCTGTGGACTGTAGCCCACCAGGCTCCTCCATCCATGGGATTCTCCAGGCAAGAGTACTGGAGTGGGTTGCCATTTCCTCCTCCAGGGAATCCTCCCAAACCAGGGATCGAACCCAGGTCTCCCACATTGCAGGCAGATGCTTTAACCTCTGAGCCACCTAAACTCATACAAATAAGTACTGTATGTGGGAAGATGCCCAGAATATTGCCAAAGAAGTGATTGCATGCTGTATTTTCAGCCTCCTGAAAATTTCTTTCTCTGAGAAACCAAGTCACTTCTATAATGTGATGGACTCCAGTTGTTTCTGATTTCAGTAAGGAAAAAAACTGGTGTTTTTTGTTTTGGCCATTCAGGTAAATAAACTGTCTCAAAGACATATAGTTCCTGGGATCTCTACTATTCATACAACTCAAACTTTTTTATTGCTGCAGTCAGCTCTGCCTTGCAGTGGTGAGTTGAGAGATTTCAACCATCAAAAAAAATTTTCTTAAAGAAGTCAACTTGTGAATATCAAGATAATTCCATGTCTCCAGGTTTTTACCCTTTATTTTCAGAACAGTTATTCCTCCATTAAGAAAAACAACAATTCAGTAGTAAGTTTAAGAATATTAGCAGTGATCTATTCTTTCCTCCACCAACAGCCAATATTCACCTAGATAACAGAGCCAAGCTTTTGGGCACTTTTTATTACCCTGTGTCTAAAAAGTCTAGCTGTTGGCCAGTGTCTACGTGTCCTTCTTTCAAGTTCTGTTCTCTGTTGAAGCTACAGCAGCTTCAGGTGTACTCACCAGCCTACATTCAGACTGCCATTCTCAATTTTAGCCTTGTCTCTACATTTTCAGTGGAGAAGGCAGTGGCATCCCACTCCACTACTCTTGCCTGGCAAATCCCATGGACGGAGGAGCCTGGTGGGCTGCCGTCTATGGGGTCACACAGAGTTGGACACAACTGAAGCGACTTAGCTACAGCAGCAGCAGCAGCTACATTTTCAGAGATGTGAGCACCATTATTATTATGAGTGGAATGGAATGGAATAGTTAAACCTTTTTAAAATGATTTCATCATTTTACAGCTAAGCAGTTTGTACATTAATAAGCCTTCACAACAATATTAAAAACATAAGAAGTAAAGACCATAAATGGACTAATCGTTCATACCAGACTTGTTAACTGCCCGGAAAGTCCCTTAGATGCTCCTTCACCTCTATCTGTTGAATAGTTTAAAATGAGTTATTTGGTAGTATTATTGATTTTTAAAATTAATTTTTTATGAGAGTATAATTGCTTTACAATGTTGTGTTAGTTTCTACTGTACAGCAAAATGAATTTAGCTTTCTCTTTTGATCCAAGCCAGAAAAATTAATGTATAGATATCAGGGCTTCACCAGATTTTTTTTTTTTTTTGATGTAGATCAGTTTTAAAGTCTTTACTGAATTTGTTACAGTATTGTTTCTGTTTTATGTCTTGGTTTTTTGGCCAAGAGTCATGTGGAATCTCAGTTCCCCACCAGGGATTGAACCACCCTCCCTGCCCCCCTCCGTCCACCTATGCAAGCTCCCCCTCCATGGGAAGGCAAAGTCTTAACCACTGGACCACCAGGGAAGTCCCTACCAGGTGTTCTAACTGAACTTCATCTCCTAAGGTGTTTCTGAAACTAACGCTGAACAAAGATACAAGCAACTTAGTTCAGTTCAGTTCAGTTCAGTCACTCAGTCATGTCCGACTCTTTGTGACCCCATGAATCGCAGCACGCCAGGCCTCCCTGTCCATCACCATCTCCCAGAGTTCACTCAAACTCATGTCCATCGAGTCCGTGATGCCGTCCAGCCATCTCATCCTCGGTTGTCCCCTTCTCCTCCTGCCCCCAATCCCTCCCAGCATCAGAGTCTTTTCCAATGAGTCAACTCTTCACATGAGGTGGCCAAAGTACTGGAGTTCCAGCTTTAGCATTATTCCTTCCAAAGAAATCCCAGGGTTGATCTCCTTCAGAATGGATTGGTTGGATCTCCTTGCAGTCCAAGGGACTCTCAAGAGTCTTCTCCAACACCACAGTTCAAACGCATCAATTCTTCAGCGCTCAGCCTTCTTCACAGTCCAACTCACATCCATACATGACCACAGGAAAAACCATAGCCTTGACTAGACAGACCTTAGTTGGCAAAGTAATGTCTTTGCTTTTGAATATACTATCTAGGTTGGTCATAACTTTTCTTCCAAGGAGTAAGTGTCTTTTAATTTCATGGCTGCAGTCACCATCTGCAGTGATTTTGGAGCCCAGAAAAATAAAGTCTGACACTTTCCACTGTTTCCCCATCTATTTCCCATGAAGTGATGGGACCGGATGCCATGATCTTCATTTTCTGAATGTTGAGCTTTAAGCCAACTTTTTCACTCTCTCTTTCACTTTCATCAAGAGGCTTTTTAGCTCCTCTTCACTTTCTGCCATAAGGGTGGTGTCATCTGCATATCTGAGGTTATTGATATTTCTCCCGGCAATCTTGATTCCAGCTTGTGTTTCTTCCAGTCCAGCGTTTCTCATGATGTACTCTGCGTATAAGTTAAATAAGCAGGGTGACAATATACAGCCTTGACGTACTCCTTTTCCTATTTGGAACCAGTCTGTTGTTCCATGTCCAGTTCTAACTGTTGCTTCCTGACCTGCATACAGATTTCTCAAGAGGCAGGTCAGGTGGTCTGGTATTCCCATCTCTTTCAGAATTTTCCACAGTTTATTGTGATCCACATTCTTGCCTTGAGAACCTCGTGAACAGTATGAAAAAGGCAAGCAACTTAAGGCTTCACTAATTAGGATTCCCTGGTGGCTAAGACGGTACAGCCTTTACCTGCAATGAGGGAGACCTGGGTTGGATCCCTGTGTCAGGAAGATCCCCTGGAGAAGGAAATGGCAACCCACTCCAGTACTCTTGCCTATAAAATTCCATGGATGGAGGTGTCTGGTGGGCTGGGGGTTGCAAAGAGTCGGACATGACTGAGCTAGTTCATTTTCTTTCACTTTCAATTGTTTTCCAATGAAAGTGAAAGTGAAAATGAAATTGCTCTGTGGTATCTGACTCTTTGGGACCCCAGAGATGGCAGCCTGCCAGGCTTCTCTGTCCATGGGATTTTCCAGGTAAGAATACTGGAGTGGGTTACCATTTCCTTCTCCAGGCAATCTTCCCAACCCAGGGATAGAACCTGGGTCTCTCTCATTCCCAACTTTTCTCTTAAACTGAAAAAAATGTAAACACGTAAACGTGAAGTCTCTCAGTCCTGTCTCTTCATGACCCCATGGACTGTAGCCCACAAGCTCCTCTATCCATGGGGATCCTCCAGGCAAGAGTTCTGGAGTGGGTTGCCATTTTCCTTCTCCAAAAAAAGGAGAAAAAGGTCCTAGTGTTTTCCCTTAAAAAATTTGCATAATTTTAAAATAAGTATCATTGCCGGAAACTTTTTTTCATGCAGCTAATCCTCAGATTTTTTCCCCCAGCAAAATGAAAAAAAAAAGTCAGGTTTAGGCTCATTTGTATCTCTATAGTGGTAAACTCTCTATTTGACATATACATAAAATGCATATTTTAAAGTTCTGGTATGCATTTAATGTATCCTATGCATTTTAAATAGATTGTGACTAGTTTGTTTTAAGTTGTGTTTGGGGTTATCCTATTATTATTGTTGTTTTGCTATTGTTATCATTATTTGTTGTCAGTTTTATATTGAAGAAATTTCAAAACTTGGACTAATTTCAAATTATTTTGAGTTTTACCTATTATTATCTACATTTTTGATGTTTATAAAGTTTATACTTCAAATTTCCAGTTTTTAACAAATGATTACTATTCCTAGCAGAATGCAACTCCCATTTGGGAAGTATGACATTTTAGTTAAACTCATAGTCACAAATAAACTAACACTAAAAATTATGACTGCCTGGAAAATACACTAGAGAAAAATGAAATATTGAGGAAGTGAAAGAAAAGTGCAAGAATAGTTTAGGGTGGAATACAGCAGTGTCAGATGCTTGTATTTACAGAAGGAAATGGAAGAAAGTTCATCATCTTACAGAATACTGTGTTAATATTTAATATTTAGAAAATCATAAGAGCATCCAAGAAAAACTGAAAATAATATGCTTATTATCCCATAGTGTTTTTATAAAAGCCTACAGATCTAGATTTTTACCCGTTGCTCTATCTGTAATAAGCATTATGGGATAATATTAATGTCCTTACATTCTTCTTTGATATGCATGGGGATATTTTTAAATTTAGATATTTTATATCTAGAGCAGTTCCAGACACTACCCAAAAAACAATCAAACTTCACGTGGTGAAGAGAAATAGGACTTTGTTCCTAGGAAACAGATAGATGTAGACTTTAAAAACAGCTTTGAGTGAGGCAAACATAACTTGTGGAAAATAATCTGGCACGATTTTGAAACTAGGGCAAGCCTCCTGCCACACAAGAGTCAAGGACCACTATGGGGTCAAATGCCAAGAGGATGAACTTGCATATTTCGGATGCTTCATATTTTGCTTTTGATATTCTGAGCCGCTGGAGTCGGGTGCAATTCTTCTTGGGTTGATAAACTGTTAGGAGACATCGGGTTCAAGATGGAATTTTTAACCCTTCCACATTTTAAAAATGAATGTGGGGAGGGAGGTGGGAGGGGGGTTCATGTTTGGGAACGCATGTAAGAATTAAAGATTTTAAAATTTAAAAGATAAAAAAAATTTAAAAAAAAAAATGAATGAGTCCTATGGCCATGGGCTAATGCAGTTCCCATGACTGGGAAAAAGTTTGAGGAAGAAAGCAACTCCTTTTCACATTTGAGCAATTTTATACAATGTGTGCAGCCATGCACTGTTTGTACGGAGAGGCCACCTACAAAGTGTGCTGGGTGATACTTCCTGAGGCAAATACCCTAGTTTATGCCCAATGAGACATAAACAACGTTCAGAAGAAAATGAATCTTATAGTCCCACGTAACTATTTGCTTGGTATTTACTGAGTGCAAGCCTGCATTTAGATGGTAAAAAGGAATCAGTCCACAGTAAACATGTAATGGGAAAAGAGATAAAGATAAATGGAAAACTTCCTTATCCTGTTGTTTTGATCTCTTTTTGAAAGAAAACATCCTGACCACAGCAAGGAAATATCAGCTTGGAATGAAGATGTATTTGATTTGGCCAAGGTGAATAGCTATTCTTTCTGAATCTCCAAGAAGTAAAACTATGGAACAGCCCCTGAAAACCACCTCAGAGTTATCCCCTGTTTGTACAGATGGGGGAACTAAGGTCTAAGGAGGTGTCTAATGACCTACTAGGGCCAATGGGCAGGTGAGGATTGGAATGGAGGGTCAAAGCAAATACCCAGCTCCTCGCCCCATCCCATCTCACCAAGTCCACCTGGAAGTCCAAGGGCAAGGGCTCCTTCCTGAGATGCAGAGCAGAGCAAGGAAGGGCAGGGAAGGCAGACAGAGAATGGCCAGCACATCGATCATATCCATAAGGAAGACAGTCCTTACGAATGGCGATTTGGCTCACTCAGTAAATCACTGTATCTTACTCATCACAACAGCATCTGCACACATTTGAAATGGCGCCTATGCACATGTGTGAGACATTATTTACACAATCTGCTGACAATACTTGGTGCAGTTTCTGTCCTCAGGCTCCCCTCACAGTTACACCAGGGCCTTCCAGGGACTGTGGTCTTCTGCATGAGGGATTGCTTCATAAAGAAACAAAACACTTCTGGTGGGCAAATCCCCTACTGGCGAAGGTTTCTGTTCACTACTGCTTTTTGAAAATGGGAGATGAGTCCTTCCCTGCCTCATACCCCATACCCTCCCTCCCGAATAGAATAATAGCTCTGTCTCACGGAACCCAGACTAAGATAGATACCAAAGCCAGGCCTTTGCAGGGTCCCTCTTGAGGTGCAATTTTCAAAAGAACTAATTAGGCAACTATTCAGTGGGTATGGAGGACATTAAGTGGACCAGTCAGTAATCTAATTATTATGGATTACTGGATACCTATTTGACTCAGAAAACAAATATGTAAACAATTCTCCTTTTCAAGAACAGGGAATATAGAGTTCCACACTGCCTGATGTTGCCTTAGCCTGACGCCTTCTCAGATCTTATTTGGGGGTCATCCTTTATCACAGAACATGGCTCTGGCTTCCTTTTGACAAAAGAGAAATGACTGGGATTCACTTTCCCAGTTTTGTAGCTGGATGATACCTCCCTGCCAAATAATCCAAAATGAAGTGATAGTGCCAGAGCATTGGGAGAGCACCCACATATGCTAAACACCTCCTCACCCACCTTTCCCCAAATCAGATATGCATCAGATCCTAAAGAATTTATAGCAGTTCTTTCTTTCCCACAGTAGATGGAATTGGGAGAAGGGTGATGGAAGTTTTGCTCTGGATCAAGCTACCTTGGTCCCTGTACCACATCCTCTTGGTAATATTGATGGCACAACCTGTGGGTGACCAAGACCCTGTGGTCTGTAGCCTTAGGGTTTCCCAGGGACAGCTGCTATTCCTGACTGGGTAGCTTCTAGGCTGGCTCTCCTGCAGACTGTGAGCTACCCAAAAGAAAGTAAAGTTTAGTCGCTCAGTCATGTCTGACTGTTTGCCACCCTATGAACTGTAGCTCACCAGGCTCCTCTGTCCATGGACTTCTCCAAGCAAGGATACTGGAGTGGGGAGCCATTCCCTTCTCCAGGGGATCTTCCTGACCCAGGGACAGAACCTGGGTCTCCTTCATTGCAGGCAGATTCTTTACTGTCTGAGCCACCAGGGAATTCCATGAAATGCCTAATGCTCTTTAAATATGCTTTCTGCTTAAACCAGCTAGAGTGGGTTCTGTGTTTGCAATAATAGCACAGTAGAGCAGGGGTCTTCTACCTCTGGGATCTAATGTGTGATGATCTGAGAGGAGGCTGATGTAATAATAATAAAGTACACAATAAATGTTATGGGCATGAAACCAAAACCACCCCCCAACCCTTGGTCTGTGGACAGATTGTCTTCCACGAAACTGGTCTCTGGTGCCACAAAGGTTGGGGGCCGCTGCAACAGAACACTTTTAGAATCCATGAATGATGCTGTATGAGTTATTTTATTCTCAATCCCGAGCTTTCATTTGTGTGACATTTTTATTTTCTTCCCTTTTGTCCTATTCGTGTCTCTTTGGGATCTCCATGACTATCCACTGACTGGTTTGCTCTTAAAAATGATTCTGTTTACAATAACATCCAACATTTGGAAAAGTTCTTTGCTCCCAAGGACTAAATTTCAAGGAAGCTGAATGCATGGTGGTTAGATTTATTTCAGGCTTTGATTACTGAGAAGAACAGAGATGCATCATTCACTAATGCTTAATTTAAAAAACATTTAGATTATATAGATATCTAATTTGGTCATAATGTATACATTAGTTACCTTTGAATTTTGTTTATGGTTCATGAAACACTTAACTGCGTAGAAAGCTGTTGATTACAAATAAGTAACCTTGTCATCACATGTTAGAGGTGGCAGGAAGGTTTGGTCTCCACTGCCAATTCCAATTAAGTTATTTTTAACATGTATAGTCACACCCTAATTGATCTATCTTGAAAATCTGGTTCCCTTTCTTACATTAACTTTTATTTATGAACATATGCATATAATTTAAAAATCAAATAGTCCTAAAAAGCTTATAATGAGAAACAGTACTCACCCCAAATCCTATCCATTCCCCAGAGGCAACTATCTTCAACTTCTTGAGCTATTTCTTTTGGCATTTACTTCCATATTTCTAGACAGTGTGAGTTATCCACTTTGGGTATTCCTTCTTGATTTCTTATAAGGTAATTGGATTCACCATTCTTACACCAACCACTCTCAGCCTTACTACCCGCCGCCCCCCACCCCCGCCCCCACCAACCTTCCCATGTAGTTATAACTGAACTTTTAAATGGTCACTGTTTATGTAATTACAACCATGAAAATACTATTCATTACTGTTCTTTCATATGTTACCATATTTCCTTATAATTTAATACATCTGTGTTAGAATTCTCCAGAGAGAAACAGAACCAACCAATAGGATGTATATATTTGTACACATGTATGTATGTGTGTGTCTATATGTATCTGTTTACTTATTTCTTTGTTGTAAGGAGTTGGCCTGTGATTTTGGAGGCTGGCAAGTCCTAAGGTTAGTAGTTGGCAAGCTGGAGACTCAGGAGAGCTGTTGGTGTAGTTCTAGTCTGAAAGGCAATAGCCTTGAGACCCAAGAAAAGCTGTTATTTCTGTTTGTCTCCAAACGCAGGGAAAGCCTGATATCCCAGCTCCAGGCAGTCAAACAGGAGGACTTCCTTCTTACCACAGAAAGGTCATCCTTTTTGCTCTATTCAGGCCTTCAACTGATTGGGTGTGACCCACCCGCATTAGGGCAGGCAATCTGCTTTACTCAGTTTATTGATTCAAATGTTAGTCTTATCCAGAAACACCTTTACAGATACACCCAGAATAATGTTTGGCCAAATGTTTGGGCACCCCGTGGCCCATCGAGTTGATGCATAAAACTAACTATAATAGCATCTTTCTGACATCTGTCAATTTCCCAAGTGCTCAAATACATAAAATAACCTGCTGTTTATATTTTGCTTTCTCTTGGAGATCTTCCCTCCTGCTCTGTCCAGTCTGGATTGGTTGGCTGTGTTCTAGGGTGAGGGCAAAGTTAGCATCCTCTCTTGCGATGCTACCATGTTCCCTATCTTCTGCTTTCTTGATTTATTCTTTTGTTTGGTGGAAGCACAGCCCCTCACAGCTTCCTAAGGAAATGTACAAGGGACATATTTATTTTTTGTTTTTTTGCATATGTAAAAAATGTGTTTATTCTACCCCATGCTTGATGTGTAATTAAACTAGGCTTAGAAATCAATGTTTTAAATCATCTGTCTCTGAGAATTCTGATGGTTTTTTACCATTGTATTCCAGCATTCTGCTTGACAGAAGACTTTGATGGCAGTCTGTTGCTCCTTGCTTTCTGCGGGATGTGAATTTTGCCTCTGGAAGCTTTTAGGGTCTTCTCTTAATCTTCTCTTAATCTCCATGCCTCACAATGAGATGCCTTGGGGAGGACCTTTATGTGTGTGTCCATTGCATAGTATGCAAACCTTATGATGGCCTTTTCAAGATAGAATTGCATTCCTGAGTAGTTTCTTTAATATTTCTTTGATAAGTTTCTTTGTGTTTTCTCTGTTCTTAGTTTCTGCCTCAAATCTTCCTATCTTTCATCTCCAATTTTCCATGGTTTTGCTTCTTGGTTCTGTTTTGGAGGCAGTTTTCTTGAATAGCTTCTAGATTTCTCTGTTGAACTTAATTTTTATGACCATGTAATTTCTAAGAGCTCTTTCTTGTTTTCTGATTACTTCTTTAACTTAGGATCCTCTTCTTGTTTTGTAGATGTGATGCCTTAATGCATTCACTTTCTAAGAACATAATTTTTCAAGGTTCTTTTATTTTCTCTGCATCTCCCCTCACTTCCAAGTAATTTTACTGTTTGTTTTGGCTCTGCCTTTCCTGTCAGGTCTGCTGACCTTTAATGAGTATTTATATTTGAGAGTAAGGCAATAAAACTGAGATTAAAAGTTTAAAAACCAGATATAAAGTTCTACATGCAGGAGTGGAGTAGTTGGTTGATCAACTTTCTTTGGGGAGAACAGACTTTTGAGCTGGCTCTTTTCTTGGAACCTCACACACACACATCAGTATATGGATGTCTTTCCTCTGAGTTGATTTATTTTCTCCAGAGATGAATTCTTTAATCCCCTGCCCGGGGAGATAAACGTGTGCTGGTGCTCTGGGAGCCCCTCATCCTTCACTTCTGTTCTCCACCAGGTCTGCTTCCTGAGTCTGCAGCCCCTTCTCTGATTCTCTCTGGCATAAACCTGCCTGCTTGGAGCAGGAGGTGAGGAATACAAAGTGATCTGGCCTCATAAAGTCACAAGAATGCTGTTTTCTTCATTTGCCTGATGCCCATCTTTCGTGGACCTTCTGCCTCCAAGGGCTGAGCTGCTGGAGTTGTCAGGCTGGGTGGCTTTGATCTCAGCAGACCCTTCACATTTTCTTCTGAGCGTGCATCCTATGCTCTGTTACTGACTTTGCTGACACCTTTGATTTGCTGATGTCTCCTTTCTGTTGCCTTTATCCTTGTGGGCTACAGTTTTCTTGATTGCTTTACTGACACTTTAGTAGGGTTTGGGGAGGGAGAGAAGGTTGAGAAAGGCTCAGAGTCACTCCTCAATGTTTAACTAGATGTGAAAATCTTGGCTTTCCCCTGAGTCCTGAGAAGTGCTCATGGAACCCAGTCCCCCAAATGCCCCCTCTTCCACCTCCCCCAACCCCTACCCCACCTCTCCATCCTCACCCCCCCCACTGCCAGTGGCTGCTGGGGGATGCAAAGGGGATTTTGGAGTCACTGTGCATTCCAAGCAGGGGCACTTGCAGCTCCTCCGCAAAGTATTTGCCTGTCCCAGTTTAGATGCTCGTCCTGGGCTTCCCTCGTGGCTCAGTGGTAATGAATCTGCCTGCCAATGCAGGAGACATGGGTTTGAGCCCTGATCTGGGAAGATCCCACATACTGTGGAACAGTTAAGCCCATGCGCCACAACTACTGAGCCCGTGCTTTAGAGCCCGGGAACCTTAACTACCGAAGCCCAAGTGCCCTAAAGCTTGTGCATCAAGGGCTGCTACTGCTAAGACGCTTCAGTCTTATCCGACTCTGCGCGACCCCGTAGATGGCAGCCCACCAGGCTCCCCCATCCGTGGGATTCTCCAGGCAAGAACACTGGAGTGGGTTGCCATTTCCTTCTCTAATGCAGAAAAGTGAAAGTGAAGTCCCTGAGTAGTGTCCAACTCTCAGTGACCCCATGGACTGCAGCCTACCAGGCTCCTCCGTCCATGGAATTTTCCAGGCAAGAGTACTGGAGCGGGATGCCATGAAGCCATCACAATGAGAAGTCCACACAATGCAGCTAGAGAGTAGCGCCCCCGCTCCTCGTCACAACTAGAGAGAGCCCGCATGCAGCAACGAAGACCCAGCAGGGCCAAAAACAAACAAACAAATGAATAGATGCTTGTCCTCCTACCCTCTGCTTTCCTCCCCATTTTTTCTGCCTTGGTCCTCGCCCTCTTCTCGTCCATTTTGTGCCCGCTTATGTTCCGTTGCTGTTACTGCTCACAGTTACCTTTTCAATAGGTCTTTCCCGCCTCTCTGAACTAGATGTTCTCAGGTTAAGCTTTCTTCCTCCTGACCTTGAGCCTGCTTTGCTGTCCTGAATGGGGAGCTGCCATTTCCTTTGCCTTCTTGTCTGTCCTTAGTGACCTTTTACAGAGAATGCCCGTTAATCTCTGTCTAGTCCAGTTACCAGGACCCGACTGTTCAGTGACATAAACAGTTGCCTCCAGCAAATCAGGTTTCTCTCGGATCTAATGAAGCTGAGAAAACATGGCCTGAGCAAGCCGAGTGGAAGGGTCTCTGCCATGCCACTGTTCTGTCTGACTGTCTGATCTCATGGGCCGAGAGCTCAGGAGGTACCAGTATTTACATTTTTTTGTTTCTCAGCAAGCATCTTGGCCTAAATGTTCCCCCATCCTGACACAGGCTACACGTCTCTCCCTAAGTGTTGAAACTGCCAGGACCATCTCGGTCCCTTACTATTCTTGGTCTATGATGTCTATATTCACATCGGGGCTCTATGATTATCCATAATGTAAACGACTGGCCCCAAAACGTATGGCCTGAGTTTATCCAAGGCCCAAACAATTACCAAACATTCCTTTTAGATAGAAGACAGATTTCTTTCCCTTGGCAAAGATTTTCTACTGAGATATATTACAGGATGTTTTACATTCTCTTGGTCTTGTAATAACACCACGCCCAATCCAGTATTGATGCATCAGTGGCCACTCGGAAGGTTGTTATTTTTTAAATATACATTGTTCTCAGTTGGGGCTGTCATATCTGTAAAGAAATACAATCCTGTTTCCCCATTTCCAGAGTTTTATGACACCTGGGAGCTTATAAGTCAGGATAAGACCAAGATCGGGTGGATTTGTGGTGCCTGCATCAGAGAACCTTGAAAGGGCCTGTGAGTGCCCTACAGGCTGGAAGGGATGCTCGAGTTGTGGCGTTTAGATAAGCAGATTGGGCTGGACATCTGTGGTTTCAGCTCGGCAGGAAAGGAAACCAACCAGAGTCATCTCTTGCCTGGATTCCTCAATGTCTTCCCTACTGGGGTCACAGTGATCCTGGGAGCGTGATGTTATCAACTCTCCTTTACAGATGGGTGAACGTGATGAGACTCAGAGAGGTGCGATGACCTGGGTCATCCTTTAACTGTCAGGGCCAAAATTTGAACTCAGGCCTCCTGACTTCAAGTCTGTGGCCCATCCACTGCCCTCCAGCTGCTTCCTGAGCCCCTTTCCTGGGTCATTCAGGCAAAACAAGCCAGCTTCCTGCTATTTGAGGGGGGAAAGTGTTTAGTGGGAACAGACTGACTCACTGAGGTTGACTGTTCTCTTTGGTTCATCTCACCAGGTCATCCCCCCAATCTCTGTTTCCTTTTGTGTCGTCACAGATCAGAGGCATTCTGGCCCTATATAAATTCACTTTGTGACCCTGGGTGAATCATTTTCCTCTCTGGGCTTTAGTTTCCATTGTAAGATAAGTATATTGGAATTCAGTGGTACTCAAATATGCTGGTGTTTCAGTCACCCAGAGAGCATTTTAAAAGGAAACAATCCTATTAAGGCATATTTCACATTTCATAAAATTTACCCATTTCAAGTATACAATTCAATGATTTTTAGTAAATTTACCCACTTGTGCAACGATCACCATAAATCAGTCTTAGAACATTTTTACCACTCCAATAAAATCCTTTGTGTGTGTGCGTGCTCAGTGGTATCCGACTCTCTGTGACCTACCAGGCTTCTCTGTCCATGGAATTTTCCAGGCAAGAATACTGGAGTGAGTTGCCATTTCCTCGTCCAGGGGATCTTCCCAGCCCAGGGATCGAGTCCAGTCTCCTGCAGCTCCTGCATTGGTAGGCGGGTTCTTGACCACTGTGCTACCTGCCCAAGTTAATCCCCATTCTCACCCTCTGCCTCAGGCAACCAGTAATACATGTACTTTCTATCTCTGTAGATTTATCTTTCGTGAACATTCCATATAAATAGAAATATGCAATAGGTGGTCTCTTGCACTTGACTTCTTTCACCTAACACAGCGTCTTTGCAGTTCATTAATACTGTATTGTGCATCAGCAGTTGGTTCCTTTTAGTTGTTCCATAGTGTTCCATTGCCCAGATATGCCACATTTAGTCTGTTAGTTTACAGGCATTTGGTCCAGGTGGTGGACTTAGCAGACAGTTAGTAATGCTGCTAAGAACATTCATGGACAAATTTTTGTGGTAATGTGTGTTTTCACTTTTCTTGGGTACACAACTAGAAGTGGAATGGCTGAGTCATATGGTAATTCTGTGTTTAACTTTTTAGAAGACTGCTGAATTGTTTTCTAAAGTGACTGTTCCATTTTACATTTCCATCAACAATGTATAAGCCTGCCCCTGAGGAGCTTTTTAAAAATTCTCATTTCTGGGCCTTACTCCCTGGGGATCTGGAGTGGGGCCCAGGAATTTGCATGTAACAAGCCTTCCAGGTGATTCAGATACATGTGGTTGGTGGATGTGTGTATGGACCCACTAAGACCAGGTGACCTTCAAAGCCTCCCTGAGGCCAGTTGTTTCATTTGTGCCTCTAGGGCAAGATGCATATTCCTGCCAACTCTTTCTTGGTGTTTGCCTTTGGATCAGAGGAGTTGTTATGCAGGGTGGGGCTGAGGGAGTTGGCCAAGTAGCATTCATAAATCTGTGCAGCACCTGTCCTGCATTAGCCTTGACACAGGCCAAGACTCTGTCCCTGGCTTCATAGACATCACGTTTTATCACAGCTTTTTGTGTGTTATCACACTGTAAAAGTGCCATAAAATCAAGTGTCCAGTTTTCAGTGCCTCTTCCTTTAAGTTATAATCTTGGTGGCTGCCATTTTGGTACCTTATTGAGAAGCTTCATCCTAGCCTTGCCACTTAGCTGTGACTAGTTTCTTAGTGGTTCTGCGCCTCTGTTTCCTTGCCTGTGAAATGGGATTAGAATGATAGGGTAGACCAAAAAGTCTGTTTGGGTTTTTCCATAAGATATTACAGAAATACCCAAATGAACTTTTTGGCCAATCCAATATTAATATCATGGAGTTTCTTGTGAGGATTAAATGAGATAATATGAACTATAACTAGCATGGGCGTTAGTCCTCTTTTCTTACTTTTTCCCCCATGCCCTATTTCATTATTATATGTATTTTCATGTGCTTGTTAGACACTTGTATATCTTCTACTATTTCTTTAAATTTTTATTTTATTGTAGTAAACACACAAGATGAGATCTACCCTCTTAACAAAATTTTAAGTATATAGTTTAGTATTGTCATTTATAGAGACTATGTTGTATAGCAGGTCTCTAGAACTTATCCATCTTGCATAACTGAGGCTTTATGCCCATTGATTAGCAACTCCCTATTTCCCACTTCTCTGAACCCCTGGAAACCACCATTCTACTCTCCGATTCAATTGGTTTGATTTGTTTAGATACTTCATATATGCACAAACATGCAGTATTTATCCTTTTGTGACTGGCTTATTTCAATTAATGTAATGTCCTCAAAAGTTCATCAGTTACTGCATATTGCAGTATTTCATTCTTTTTTTTTTAAGACTGAGTATTAGTCTATGATTAACCACAGTTTCTTTATCCATGCATCCATCAATGGACACTTATATTATTTCTCATTTTGGCCATTGCAAACGGTGCTGCAAGAACATGGGATTGCTAATAGCTCTTCAAGATCTTGATTTCAGTTCTTTTGGATACGTACCTAGACGCAGGATTGCTGGATCTCATGGTGGTTCTATTTTAATTTTTGTGAAATTGCCATACTTTTTTTCATAACAGCCACCGTATTTTGCATTCACACCAAAAGTGTGCAAGAGTTCCTGTTTGTCCACATTTTTGCCAACAGTATTGTCTTAAAAAAAAAAAATAGCTATTCTAATTTTGTAATAACCTTTAAGGGAAAAGAATCTGAAAAAAATACATATGTATGTATGTCTAACTGAATCACTTTGCTGTATACCTGAAATTAACACTTCCCTGGTGGCTCAGAGGTTAAAGCGTCTGCCTCCAGTGCGGGAAACCCAGGTTCGATCCCTGGGTCGGGAAGATCCCCTGGAGAAGGAAATGACAACCCACTCCAGTATTCTTGCCTGGAGAATCCCATGGACAGAGGAACTTGGTAGGCTACAGTCCACGGGGTCACAAAGAGTCGGACACTTCTGAGTGACTTCACTTTCGCTTTCAGCTATACCTCAGTAAAAGCTTTTTAAAAAAGAAGATAGCTGTTCTAGCAGGTATGAAGTGATGTCTCATTGTGGTTTTGATTGCATTTCCCTAATGATTAGTGGTGTTGAGCCTTTTTTCATGTACCTGTTGGCTGTCTGCATTGTCTTCCTTGTAGAAGTGTTGATTCATATCTTCAGCTCACTTTAAAATTGAGTTATTAGGTTTGTTTCTGTTGAGGTGTAAGAGTTTCTTATATGTTTTGGAAAGCAGTCCCTTATGTGATATAAGTGAGCTTGCTCAGTCGTGTCCTTCTCTTTGCGACCCCATGGACTGTAGCCCACCAGGCTCCTCCCTCCATGGGATTCTCCAGGCAAGAATAGTGGAGTGGATTGCCATTTCCTTCTCCAGGGGAACTTCCCGACCCAGGGATCGAACCTGGGTCCCCACATTTCAGGCTGGCGCTTTACCCTCTGAGCCACCAGGGAAGCCCTATGTGATATATGATTTGTGCATATTTTCCTCCCATTCCATAGGTTTCCTTTTCACTCCGTTGTTTCCGTTGCTGTAGAGAAGCTTCTTCATTTGATGTAGTTTCACTGTCTGTTTTTACTTTCATTGCCTGTGCTTTTGATATCATATCCATGAAATCATTGCCAAGACCAATGTCATGAAGCTTTCCCCCTGTTTACTTCTAGGAGCTTTATAATTTCAGTTCTTCCACTTAACTCTTTAGCTCATTTTGAGTTGTTTTTGTATGTGGTATAAGATAAGGGTTCAATTTTACTTTTTTAAACATGAATATTCAGTTTTCCCAAGACTGTTGAAGAGACTTTTCCTTTCCCTATTATGTATTCTTGGCAGCCTTGTTGAAGATCAGATGACTATATATGTGTGGTTTGATTTCTGCACTATCTTGTTCCTTTAGGCCAGTGCCCTACTATT
Source organism: Capra hircus (assembly GCF_001704415.2). Classification (NCBI taxonomy): domain Eukaryota; kingdom Metazoa; phylum Chordata; class Mammalia; order Artiodactyla; family Bovidae; genus Capra; species Capra hircus. The sequence goes on along the minus strand of NC_030817.1, from coordinate 83,097,133 downwards.
TTAATTACAGTAGCTTTGTAATATATTTTGAAATCAGGAGTGTGATACCTCCAGCTTGTTCTTTATCAGAATCATTTGGCTATTGGAGTGTTTTGTGGTTCCATATGAATTTTAGAACTTAAAAAAATTTTTTTTATTAATGCCATTGGGATTTTTTATGGGGATTACATTGAAGCTGTAGATTTCTTAGAATAGTTTGGACATTTTAAGAATATTAAGTACTGTAACTCATAAAAATATAATTTCTCTCCATTTGTTTTAAAAAAAATTTTTTTCATGAATATTTTTGTATTTTTTGGTGTACAAATCTTTCACCTCCTTAGTTAAATTTATTCCTAAATATTTTATTTATTGTGTGCTTATTAATGAAATTGTTTTCCAATTTCCTTTTCAGATACTTCATTGTTAGTGTATGGAAATACAACTGATATTTGTATATCAATTTTGTATCCTGAAATTTTATAAAATTTATTTATTAGTTCTAGCAGTATTTTGTGGAGTATTTAGGGTTTTCTATGTATAAGATCATGTCATTTGCAAACAGACATTTTTACTTCTTCTTTTCCAATTAAAATGCTTTTTATTTCTTTTTCCTTGACTGATTACTGTGGCTAGGACTTCTAGCATTATGTTGAATACAGTGGTGAGAGCGAGCACCCTTACATTGTTCCTGATCTTAGAGGAAAAGCTTTCAGTTTTTTTACCGTTTAGTTGTGATATTAGCCTTGGACTTTTCAAATATGACCTTTATTATGTTGTGGTAAGTCCCTTCTATTCCTAGTTTGTTAAGAGTTTTTACCATGAAAGGATGTTGCATTTTTTTCAAATACTTTTACCGCATCAATTGAGATGATCGTGTGATTTTTATCCTTTGTTCTGTCAATGTGATATATCACATTATTTGGTTTTCATATGCAACCATCCTTGCATCTCAAGGATAAATCTCATGTCATCATGGTGTATAATCCTTTTAATATTGCTTCTATTTGGTGAGGATTTTTGCATCTATAATCATTAGAGTTATTGGCCTGTAATTTTTAATTCTTGTAGTATCTTCTGTATCTCAGGTAATGTTGGCCTCATAAAATGTTTGGACATGTTCTTTTCTCTTCAGTGTGTTGGAAGAGTTTGAGAAGGATCGGTGTTAATTCTTCCTTAAATGTTTGGTAGAATTCACCAGTGAAGCCATCTGTTCCTGGCTTTCTTTACTGGGAGGTTTTTGATTCCATTTCAGTCTCCTTACTAGTTTTAGGTCTCTTCAGACTTTGTGTCCTCATTATTCAGTCTTGATTTATGATTCTGGTGTCATATCTAGGGATCCATTGCCAAATCCAAGGACATAATGATTTACCCCTATGTTTTCATTTAAGATTTTTATAGTTTTGCTTTTAAACTTAGGTCTTTGATCCCATTTTGAATTAATTTTTGTATATGATATGAGCTAGAGGTCCAACTTCATTCTCTTGCATATTGATGTTCAGTCGTCCAAGCATCTATTTGTTCAGTCTTTTCTTTCCTCTTTGGATAATCTTTGTACTTTTGTCCAAGAATCAATTAACAGGCCCTGGCTATAACAATACAACCTTGGGCACATTTCTTAAACCATGTGAGCCTCAGATTATTCATCTGTGAAGTGAGGATAGCCATTCTGACTTAACAGGATTAATACTCAGATCAAATGAAATAAGGAATGAAAATTACCTAGCACCAGCCTGGGTACACTCAGATCCTGCCTTGGCTTTTTTGACTGTCTGATCAGAGTTGCATTTCATCCTACTGAGCTGGGCAATGCAAATGAGAAACACAGGGCAGAATGATAATTAAAAAGAGGTGACTGTCATGGAACTATTTGAAATGTTTTACCATATTTCGAGGTTTTTAAAAGTTAGGTCATCTTGTAGTTTTTGTTTTCAAATGCTTGGCTTCTTGATAAGAGCTAAGCATTGTGAATGCTCTGATATTCTTCAGATATTTGTTCCACACTATTTAGAGGAGCCATGCAGGGTGATGGGGAGAAGGAGGACCACTGGGGCAGCAACTCTTTGTTGTTCTGGGCATTTCACCTCTAGTCCCAAACTTGAATGTGTCATTGAGCAAAATAAAAACAGTGTGCTTATTAACAGGAACCATCTACCCGAGAAAGCATTTTGGTGACCAGCTCCTGTCACTCAAGCATACCCCTTACAGTTGTCATGACTACCACAGGCCCCCTCATCACAGGCCTTCAACCATTTACAGAGCCTTCTTTGAAAGGAGTTCTGGCAAATTCTATTTCCTCTTTCTAGTAAGGTTTTCCTTGTATTTTGGCATTGCTTAGAAATCAAGTTGTGAAAAACACCATGGCTGAGGGCTCTGGGTGGGGGTGAGAGATTCTATAGTAAGAGCTAATCATTGAGTATACTTTCTCTCTAGATCCAGAAAGCCCTAACGTAAGGGTTAGACACTACTAGGGATAAGGGATGAAATTTTCATAACTGTGCTTTTCGAGGCTTATTAAGAAATCCATGTGCAATATATTTTTACATCATATCAGCCTGGAACATCCTGATAAGTTAGCATCCCTGTTATAAAATGAGGCCCACGCTTTCATATAAAGTACAGTTTTCTATCTATAGATGTGTTCCCTCTAAGTACTTAGCAAAACTTAGCTTTTGCTCAAATATTATTTTTATTTATGCTGTCCTCAGGGATACACCACTGCTGTATGTTTTTTTCTTTTCTTTTTTTAAAAAAAAAAAAAAAAAACCTGAGTTAACAGAAGAACATAAACAGCACCTTTAATCAGGAATCAGAGAAATATCACTCCATGATATGGACCTTTGTCTGAAAGAGGCTTTCAGAGCTGCACAGAGATGCCTGGGAACTTGGGATGGTTTGGTTAATGGTGATTTTAGGGATTGTGCATGTGTGCCTGTGAGCTCAGTAGCTCAGTAGTGTCTGACTCTTTGCAACTCTATGGATTGTAGCCTGCCAGTCTACTCTGTCCATGGGATTTCCTGGGCTACAATACTGGAGTGGGTTGCCATTTCCTCCTCCAGGAGGTCTTTCCAACCCAGGGATCGAACCTGTAGCTTTTGCATTGGCAGGCTGATTCTTTACCATTGAATTGTTATTTCTGGACCAGGTGCTGTACTCATAGAAGCTTCTCATCGCTTTTCCCACTAAATCTTTCAGTCTTATCCTAGGCAGAGTTTGACTTTTTAAAGCCCTAACACTTAGCAGTTTTCCAAAATTATCCAGGAAGATACTAGCCCAGGAGTTTAAAAGTACCAGTAAAAATCTAGAGAGTATAATGTGTTCTTTTTGATGGCTTTGTCTGCTTTAAACTCTTCATGTATTGTCTGGCAGTGAGACAGTATATGAGAACTCAATTAAGTTCCAGATTAAAAAATTATAGGCCACATAATAAAATAAACAGATTGTGTTGGCAAGTTCTAAGGGAGCATCAAAGTGCCTCGATAAACATCTTCTTCCCAAAGAACCAACTCCCAGCTTCTGAAACCACACCTAGGGGAGCTCTTTTGCTCTAAGATTTTACCATTGTCCAAAACAATATCTGCTTAATTGGGTAAATCCCTTTTAGGAATTAAGAATTTGCTAAAGGAGAAGGTAAAATCGGGACAGTGTTTGTTTTATTTAAAATAATCTGTGTCTTTCCTGCGAGAAAAGGGAAACTTCTCTACCCAAAAGGTAATTACCCTTATTAGATAATTATCTAATTACCTAAAACTTTCTTCATTAATGGTTGAGAGTTTGTGGTTTTTGTTGTATGTTTTTAAACAGAAATAGTAACTGACGGCAAAAAAGAAAAAAAAAGTCTGCTCTGATTCCATCACTCAAAAATAAATGCTATTAATTTGTTCTACATGTTATTTAACTTTTTAACAAAAACTGAGACCATACCAGACATAATATTGCCTCACCTGTCTTTCTGCACTTAAAAATATATGGTAAGCAGCTTTTTATGCCAGCAAAGAGAGTTTTAGATCACAATTTTTAGTGGCTTCAAGTATCCCATGTGATAGATGGATCATAATATATCTTATTCACCACCTGTTGATTGCCGTCTAGGTTGTTTGTAGGATATTGCTATTTAAAACAATGCTTTACTAAACATCTTTGAACACACACCTCTGTGTATTGCGGATAATCATTCCTTTCCATCTTTGTTGTTCAAAAAATGGTATCTCCTTGTTGTGGGGAGGGAGGTGGGAGGGGGGTTCATGTTTGGGAACGCATGTAAGAATTAATGATTTTAAAATTTAAAAAAAAGAAAAAAAATGGTATCTCTTGAGTTCTTTTTGAGTACTTTTCCAGGTCTTCTGACCATTTATATTCCTACTTTTATAAACTGTTTGTTGATGTTTTTTGCTAATGATAACTTCTCTTCAGATTTCTAGTAAACTTTTATGTACCCTCTTTTATGGGGGATAAAAGAGAAGCCTGGTTTTCTTTGGACTCTTTTACTTGGCTTTGAACTCTAGACCTGAGGTTCGTAAACATGACGAAACACTGAAATCAGTTTCCTGGGGACTTTTAAAAACTTCTGTAGCCTGGTTCCCAATCCCTGACGTCAATTTTGTTGGGGTGGGACCACTTCTCTAACTTAGATCACTCATCAAGCTTGCTTCTGTAGATATATATTTCCTTCCAGTTTGTCCCATTTATTTGGTTTTTTTAAAAATTTCACTCAGAGTGTGCATCTTTTATTCTGCATTTTTAGGAATTCCATATTACATCATAAGCAGTTTTCCAGACTCCTTCTTTATTTAATCATTTAACCATTTTTAGGTCCACACCATACCATTTTGAATTTATCAACAATAACCTATTTTAAATGTATCCTACAATGAACATTTCAGTTGATTTTGCTAGGGAAGCAGCTGAATATAACGGATGCAAACACTGACTCTGGTTTTAGACTGTCTGGACTTAACTTATTAACTCTATGACTGTGTGACCTTGAGCAAGTTGTTTAACTTTTCTTGACCTCAGTTTCCTCATCTGTAAATAGGGATGATAAAATAGTACCTACTTAAATATGATTGTTGTGATGTTTAAATGAGTTAATGTATATAAATCATTTAGACAATATTTGTCTGTTAGTAAGCAATCAAACAGAGAAGGCAATGGCACCCCACTCCAGTACTCTTGCCTGGAAAGTCCCGTGGATGGAGGAGCCTGGTAGGCTGTAGTCCATGGGGTTGCTACGAGTCGGGCACGGCTGAGCGACTTCACTTTCACTTTTCCCTTTCATGCATTGGAGAAGGAAATGGCAACCCACTCCAGTGTTCTTGCCTGGAGAATCCCAGGGACGGGGGAGCCTGGTGGGCTGCTGTCTATGGGGTCACACAGAATCGGACACGACTGAAGTGACTTAGTAGCAGCAGCAGCAGCATCCTACTAATATGATTCCATTATAACTCGTTTGTAATATTTGTTAACATCTGAAAGGCCTGGCTCACCTTTATTTACTCTGCTTGTTTTCCAAGGTTCTCTTTGCTATCTGGAGATCTCCAGTAATTTGAGTTTCAAGTTACAAGTTTCTAATGTGAGTGTGTGCATCAAAGTAGTTGAATTTGTATTCTGCTTGGATACTTACAAGGTAACTATCCTCTCTTCTAGTCAGTGGAGGGAAGGAAGGAAATATCACCCAGTCTTTTCAATACATGACAACCTGTTAGAACAACAGGTTGCCTTTGATTCCTCCTGCAGGGGATCTTGCTGGCAGTCTGACTTTGGCTGCCTGATGCCCACCCTGGTGCTACAGCAATTCCAGGACTTTCTGATTTTATGGTCAGACAAGAACTTGGGGGGTCTTTTTGTGAGAGCAAGGTTGCATGCATGTGTGTGCTCTGTCGTGCCCAACTCTGAGACCCCATGGACTGTAGCCCACCAGGCTCCTCCACGAGGAGGAGCCTGGAATTCTTGCTTATTCCAGGCAAGAATGCTGAGTAGGTTGCCATTTCCTCCTCTAGCGGATCTTCCCAACCCAGGGATCAAACCCACATCTCCTGTATCTCTTGCCTTGGCAGGTGAATTCTTTACCACTGAGCCACCTGGGAAGCCAAGAAGCAAGGTTAGAATTGGTTTATTTGGGGGCATATTTCTGAAGACTGAGGTTTAAAGTAGTAGTTGGAAGTCTTTCTGCATGTGAGAGGTGAGCTACCAGGTGTCACTGTCAGCCTCTGTTCCCTGACAGAGGGTTCTGTCCTTGCTCGTTGGGATTCCATGGGCCTGTGGCTCCACAGAAATTCTCTACCCCAGATTGGAGAGAACACCAAAAGTGGCAGAGGGTAGGGGGTTGACAGAGGAGAGCTGAGACCCAAATAGAGAAGCCAAACCCTGATCATCCCAGGAGGGAAAGCCAGTGGGTCACCAGAGCCACAGGGACCAGAAACAGAATCTGCTGCTGGAACTTGCAGCTGGGAAGGCCATCATCAGAGAGATGAGAAGAATGAGGCCAGCAGGTCCACAGAGAGGCTGTGGGTTGCTGCTGGGAGTGGTCCCATCTCTGGCATGGTGCGCACCATCTGCACAAGGGCCATGCTTGCATCCAGGATCCAAGTGGGATGGTTTGGGGGTGTCCTTGAGGAGCGAGCTAAAACAGCAAGTAATGAAGATTTGGGGATCTTGTCTCCAAACACACCCCTCCACACACTTAGCCTGGTGAATGCATCCTTTCTTTGGACCAGTAGGAAGTCTGCTTGCTGGTTCAGGGGTAGGTGGGGTAGGGCATGTAATGATGTCAGCCACTTCCCCTCATCTGGGGAGATAGTACTCATTTTCCCCTCTTTCCAACACCATGGCCTCGCAGGCTCTATGCCTTCTGACTTCTCATCCTACCCTCTTCCTGCTACCACTCTGCAGGGTACAGGGTCTCTGGGCCACCTTTCCCTGTGAGACCTTGCTTTGGCACCTAGAAATGACAGCCTGCATTCAGAGAACAGTTCTAGGTCTCCTGACTTTGGATATTGTGCCTCTCACAACTCTTCACATCTCTCATTCCAAAGCTCTTTTGCCCAGGAAGATACTTCGATCTGCCATGTCTAGGAGAAACCCTGAAATCTGGGTTGATAAAAGCTCCCCAGGTGGTTCTGGCCATCAGCACAGCTAGCCCCGGGTACCTGTACACCCCCTGGGATGGTGGCTGAACCCCCAGGCAAGGCCCACATAGACTCTGGTTAGGGAACTGTAGGCAAGAAGTGGGCAGTCAGCGTGAGCTAAGTTTTTACAGATCCCTGGCAGATGCTGATGTCTGCTCTGGCTAACAAAGCGATGGGGAGAAGAACGATAAATGGGCTCCAAAGTTGTAAAGAATAATGTGATATGTGTGTACTTACAAATGTGGACCTCACACAAGCCGGTTCAGTGGGTAAAGCAGTACATTTGAGATGAGGTTTCTGCTTACTTGTTTTTGGTTTTATAAGAAGAAGCATGATGGAGGGCCTGGTAGAAACTGATATTGAGTCTTGAATGTGTAGCCTCTTCCAGAATTTTCCCTTTAAGGTTTTCTCACATTACTACTTTTATGTATCTATTTGGCTGCATCAGGTCTTAGCTGAGGCATGTGGAATCGTCCTCGCTGCCTGTGGGATCTTTAGTCATGGTGTGTAGGATCTTTTTTAGTTGTGGCATACAAACTCTTACTTCCAGCATGTGGGATCTAGTTCCCTGACCACAGATGGGAGCTTGCATTGGGAGTTTGGAGTCTTAGCCACTGGACCACCAGGGAAGTCCCCCCATATTACTACTGACACCCTTTCCATGAAGTCTTACATTTAGTGCTGTTCATCTGGATGACACTTCCTCATAACTGGGTGTTGTGCTGGCCTTTGGGGTCCTCAAGGAGGATGTTTTACTGGTGTTCTAGGTTAGTCCTAGCCTGACACTGGGCCTGGTGTAGTTACTCCAGGAAATGTTTACCTAGAGAATACCACCAGGCATACGGAGGTCCTTCAACACTCACTGGGTGTTATACCTCCAGACCTCTCTGAGCTGCTTCTCATGCCAAAAATCCTGGGCTGCTCCACTTTGGTTCACAGGGGCCCCTTTGCCTGGACCCAGAATAGCCCTTTTGGTTCTCTTTCCCTGGCTGGCCCCAGTTGTGACCTTCAGGGTCAGATGGCAAAAGTAGAGAGAGGTCATGTCCCCAAGGAAGGGTACTGGGGGCTGAAGAGCAGAGTGGGCTCAAGCTGCTTGTTCCATTTATTCCAGCTGTGGAGAGGAGGCCTCCTAAGGTGGCAGCTCATCCCAGAAACCACCAGGATGTTGTGCTTGCCCTGGGAGGAAAACCAAAAGAAATGAATCATGCAAAGCTGAGACCTCTCACTCTGTGAAATGTGAAAAAGCGTGTCCCATCTAGCTGTGACCAGTGGGGCTTTTGGTGGGGGCTGTCTGTGCCACCCCTCATGAAGGGGAAGGGGGGAGCCTTGTGTTCCCTTCAGAGGTTACATGGTGCTTTGACAGTTCTTACTTTAGACCCTAGATCCTCTGGATGGAGTTCAAGGGAGACATAATTTATTCTGATGTTTGCCACATAGAGAATAGCTTTTCTATACCAGTATATTCCAATTAATGCTATTTCCAATATAGTTCTAACGTATGGTATTATCCTACATAAATTAAAATAAGTTTAGCAGTCAGATTTTCAGTCTTATCACTAAAATTTTGGTCCCAGTTCTCTTTCTTCCTTTCTGTTTCTCACCCAATTTGAGGATTCTATCAGTGTTTCCCTTCGGGAAGACATAAGAGCAATACCTAAGAACCTTGAAACTATTTTCCGAGAACTCAGGTGTGCCTGATTTGGGAGATGCCTAGAGGGCTTTTCAATGTTCTCCAACCTTGTCCATGGTTCAAAGGTATTCCATGTAATAGATTCCTGCTTAAAAGAAGTAACCAAAATGCATACTTACCCTGTATCAGATAATTAATCTCCCCAACAGACTTGTCGATTTATGCAAAAAGAGTGGTAGAATATAAAAGATCATTAATCATCCTGGCACCATGATCTCATGTTGTTATGAAATAAATATGCTTACTAAATGGATCCAGATGCTCTCAAGTCCATGTGTCCAGTAAAGGCTATTTTCTCTCCTTGGTCTGGGCAATAAACTCAGGAGGCTTGTCTGAAACACTTCTCTTCCGTCAATCGCCAGTGGTCCTACACATTCTTTTAGCCTCTTTCCCCATCCACTCTGCTGCTGGTGAAAAGTGAGCAAGTGTTTTCTGATAAGGATTCTGGGGAAAACCCTAAGGAGCTAGGAAACTTTTTGCCTTGACCCAGAGCTGATGGATGATAAGGAAATCAAAATCATATAGCCAATCATCTACCAACCCAAGACAAAACATTTTCTCTATTCATCTTCGGACCCAATACATCAAAGCACAAATTCCAGCTCAAGACATTACCAATCCGCAGAGGACAGACTCGAGTCTCAGAGTATCCCCTACAATCTGCCGTGTAAGGATGGAATGATAGATGGAAACGAATTCAGTTACCATTAAACATCAGATTCTTGACATGGTAATGATCTTCCCAAGACTACCCCCAGAAGTGGCTGCAGGGCTGGAAAGCAGAAAGGGGGCCATTGTGAGGGAAGATGGAACTCATAGTGAGCCGAGGAGAGTGGGTTATGGCTTTGGGACTTCCTTGGTGGTCCCGTGGCTAAGAATCTGCTTGCCAGTGCAGGGGACATGGGTTCGATCCCTGTTCTGGGAAGATTCTACATGCCGCAGGGCAACTAAGCCCACGCACCTCAACTGCTGAGCCCTAGAGCCTGGCAGGGGTGGGGGTGGGGGCATAACGAACAAGCCCACGTGCTGCAACTGCTGATCCCATGCATCCTAGGGCCCGGTACTCCCCAACAAGAGAAGCCACCACGAGCAGAAGACTGCTCATTGCAGCCTGAGAGTAGCCCCCACCCCCTGCAACTAGAGGAAGTCCGAGCACAACACCAAAGCCCCAGAGCAGCCAAAAATAATAATAATAATAATAAAAACACAGCTTTGGAGCCAGATATATGTTCCAAATTTGTGACCTTCAAAGGAAATCTACTTCTCTGAGTTCATTTTCTTTGTTAACTCTGAGGTGCTGGGGGGATTAATGAGGTTATTATCATAAATTGCCCAGTACCTAGGATGTGCCCAAGATGTAATAGTTATCACTACCTTTATAGCAAGATTACCACAGATGGTCATCCAGGAGAAGGAGTTGAGTATCGAGAAAGCAGTTCACCTTAATAGAGTGATGGTTACATGTGCTACTAACCACAGGGCCTTTCTTGCTGGGAAAGGCCTCTCCTCCCGGTTTGGGAGCTCTATGAGAGCAGTGATAACAAGACAGTGATTCCTCTGTCTTGTTCGCTGCTGTATTTTCACTTGGCTAGAATTGTACCTGGTGCACAGTGGGGTTCTGTTCACATTCATTGGAATGGATGAGTAGATATAAGATAAAATTAGTTTTAATATACGGATAATTTCAAATTTTAAAAGAATACTGCTTTAACTGGAGCCAATTATACAGAGTGAAGTAAGCCAGAAAGAAAAACACCAATACAGTATACTAATACATATATATGGAATTTAGAAAGATGGTAATGATGACCCTGTATGCGAGACAGCAAGAGACACAGATGTATAGCACAGACTTTTGGACTCTGTGGGAGAGAGAGAGGGTGGGATGATTTGGGAGAATGGCACTGAAACATGTATACTATCATGTAAGAAACGAATCGCCAGTCTAGGTTCCATACAGGATACAGGATGCTTGGGGCTGGTGCACTGGGATGACCCAAAGAGATGATATGGGGAGGGAGGTGGGAGAGGGGTTCAGGATTGGGAACTCATGTACACCTGTGGCGGATTCATGTCAATATATGGCAAAACGAAAACAGTATTGTAAAGTAAAAATAAATAAATAAAAGGAAAGAAAAAGAATACTGCTTTAAGAGGAAGAGAGTGTTCACCTTTTGGAGAATAGTTTCTTAGGAGAATCATGTTGTTTTCGATTTTTGATTTATCATAGTTACCCCCGTCCTCCTGTAGCTGAGGTCTTGGCTGTCATCTAGCTATACAGACTCCGTCCATCTCAGTAGATTGGTACTGACACCAGCTTGCTGTGGCTTTCATGCTGTTATTAGTATCATCTTTCTACATGATCATCTCTTTTGCTGAATTTACTCTATTTGAACAAGGACTCAGGTCATCAGGAAAAAAACACAGTCCAGGCTTCTAACAAAAGCAAATGAAAGCTGTCCTTTAAATAAGTTTTAATGTCCTAATACAGATCAGTAGGTATGTGGAGGGTTTTCCTGGTGGATTTTTCTGTCTGGAAGGGCTTTGAATACACGCTGAAAGTCCTACAGCTTTTCCCAATCTTTAAAGAGCACTGACCTTAAGAAAGTTTCTGGGTAAGTTAGGATCATTTTAGTCATATGATCATAGCCGTTTTGAAAGGTTTGGTAACAGTTTATCAAGAAAGAGCTTGAATGTCTGCCTTTGGGTAGGGAGAAAGGATGATTCATTTGCGCATTTGTTTCCAAAAGGTGGATTTAATTCTGCTGCTGCTGCTGCTAAGTCACTTCAGTCGTGTCCGACTCTGTGCAACCCCATAGACTGCAGCCCACTAGGCACCCCCGTCCCTGGGATTCTCCAGGCAAGAACACTGGAGTGGGTTGCCATTTCCTTCCCCAATGCATGAAAAGGAAAAGTGAAAGTGAAGTCGCTCAGTCGTGTCCGACCCTCAGTGACCCCATGAACTGCAGCCTTCCAGGCTCCTCCGTCCATGGGATTTTCTAGGCAAGAGTACTGGAGCGGGGTGCCATTGCCTTCTCCGGGATTTAGTTCTAGATGTACTTAATCGGAAGTCAAGTTGGGATATTAAGCGAGAGCCATTCAGAAGTTGGAGAAGTGAGAATGAAGAGCAAAATCGAGGCCAGGAATGCAACTGAGATACATCTGCTATAGTAGAATCTGGTGTGTGACTTCAGTCATGGCCAAGTTCCTACCTTCGGAGCCGATCCCCATACAGGCTGAATTTTAGACCTGGTAATTTAACAATGTACTGGTAAGGTTTACCAATGAGTAATTAAGGTTGCTATTTTTTGTTCAGTACCACCAAGGATGATTTCTGCCTGGTATGGAAAACTGCTGGTTGTCCTCAGGGAGTTTTATCCCCATTTTCAGACTAGTCCCTGCTCAAAAAGGACCCGTGAGGCTGCAGAAAGACACATGAAATTGACACAAAAGTTACATTTTCTCTGTTCTAATTCCATTAACACTGCTTTAATCATGAGGTCTTGGAAAAATTCTTCAGTTTTTAAAAATATTTTGCAACACTTATGAACATGGCTTTAGTTAAAGGAATCTAGCCTTCATCTAGTACTGAAACGCTGTGGGCTGTGTGCAAAACAGTTTTCGTTTTGATATTTCACTTTTTCATTTCTAGGTTGGATATCTGTATATTTTCCCAGCACCACATTTCCTTTCTATGGGGGAAGTGAGACTACTTCATCCTTATGAAAAATGTTTAGAGCAGGAATCATATGATACTCACACATTACCTTGCACAATTTCAACATGGCGCCCTATTTTTGGTGATTATATCATAACTGTTGCTATCTCTGAATGAGTTTTCAAGAAAGGATTTTATTGAAATACCTGTTAAATATTTACATGAATGGCCCTGATTGATTGGACTGATATGTATATACTTCAAAGCTTACAGAGCACATATTTACTTTGTTTTTAGGTCTTTCCTGGTGGCTCTGATGGTAAGAAATCTGCCTGCAAGCAATGGCACCCCACTCCAGTTCTCTTGCCTTTAAAATCCCGTGGACGGAGGAGCCTGGTAGGCTGAAGTCCATGGGGTCGCTAAGAGTCGGACACGACTGAGCGACTTCACTTTTACTTTTCCCTTTCATGCATTGGAGAAGGAAATGGCAACCCACTCCAGTGTTCTTGCCTGGAGAATCCCAGGAACAGCAGAGCCTGATGGGCTGCCATCTATGGGGTTGCACAGAGTCGAACACAACTGAAGCAACTTAGCAGCAGCAGCAGCAGGGTGACTAACACACTGTTTAAAGAGTCTATTTTTTGTCGAGTTTGTATTATAGCTTTAAGGACCATAAGAAGAGGAGAGATTTTTAGAGCTTGCTGAAAATTTCTGGGCTTACTTATCTTTTTCTTATAGTATCAGGGTAAAGAATAAAGGAAGCGAGTTCATGAAAAAGCCTTTGTTTCCACCGTGGCTGGTAGAAATTGCCTGTGTCAGGACTGGACCTTTCTACTTTTACTCTATCAGTAGTGATCCTGTGAAGTTGTTGAAGGAGAAATAAGAGGTGCCTCTTAATACTTGTGCCAGCATCTCTTTGGTTTGCTTAATCAGGCTTCTGCCAGGTTTGCAAGTATAATGTAGAAGTGTCTAAGGGAGTATCACATGCTTTACTGAACTAAATAATGGTATCGTATGATACTCATTCTCCCTTCAGAGACCAACTTATTCTGCATAGATCGTGTTCTTTCTCCAGTTGCCTTAATTTTGTAAGTATGCTGAAATTGAACAGAGAAAAAAATAGCAGTGTCAAAATAGGAGAGGAGATGTGTAGCCACTCTGTCAGCACCCTTAAAAGGGGGATGCTTGTCTGCATTCAACATTGCAGTCTGAATCTCCCCTGCAGAATCAGATATTAAATGTTAGTGACTTGAATTACATGAGCCCCATATTATTAAGAGTAATAAATGCAGGGATTTCCCTGGTGGTCCAGTGGCTAAGACTCCATGCTCCCAATGCAGGGGCCCATCCGTGGTCAGGGAACTAGATACCACATGCTTCAACTAAGAGTTCACATGCTGCAACTAAAAATCCTGTGTGTTGCAACTAAGGCCCAATGCAACTAAATAAACAAATGTTTTTAAAAAGAGTAACACATGCAACTCCCTGGTGACATAGAGACATGTTAGCTCGTCCCCACATTCTTCTCCCTAAAGGAATACAAATAGGGGAAGCCAGTTATTATTCCAAACGAAGAGCAGTTGTCATGATGTGATGTAACTAGTACACATGAGCTGTTTGGCTGGAAAATGCTGACGTCACCATAGGTTGCTAGCCCAACCCTCCCACTTACAGTGTGCGACTTTATGTAATCTTACCAAGGTCACAGAACCTTAGTTTTCTTATTTGTAAAATAAGATAGTACATTTATTTTACTGACTTGTGAGGATAGCATGATGTAATGTGTAAGTTCCAAGCACTGTGGTAGTTATTGATAGTACAGTATTTTTATTAGAAGATCACTTGGCTAGTGAATTGAGAAGAGGAAGTGTAAGAGGGCTTAAAGTTTGGGAGCCTAATGCTTTCTTTTTCATTATCAGAAAGTATGTGTCTGAAAAATAGACACTAATCCAACTTGTCAAAGCCAAACTCTCCCTAAAGTATAGCTGGAGATAATTCATACTCCAAAGACTTACCCTCTTGAGAACCCATGCAGACGACTCCCTTCTAATAAGAGGTCCTTCTTCACTTTATAAATTGCTTTTCATGGACTACCTTTAAAAATAAAGCTAGCCAAGTCTTCCCTATTTTGACAAACTTTCTGCCTTTTAAGGTGGCTAATGATTAATGTGGATCTTACTTTTTGTTTCGTTCTACCGATTTATGTTCATAAATTTACAGATAATAATAAAAATAGTAATTATAATATCTACCATTTATTGAACAATGTGTTTGCATTGTGAAAAATGCTTTCCCTGGAATATCTCATTTGATTCTTACAAACAAACCTATGAGGTAGATAAAATCTTTATTCTCAGAATGAGGGAAAAGAGACTTAGAGAGCTGCAATGATATTATTGTTATTTCAATCAGAAGATTTCAAATGTGGAGAAGGATATAGAAAGTAATAAAACATGGTGTACTCACTATTAATATTTAATGTGTGTTAGCATTTTAAAGGTATAGAAATAACTAAAATCCATATCATCTCTTCTTGTTCCTTAATCTCCTTAGCAGAAGCTAATAAATATCTTGAAGGCAATGAATATACTTCTTTGGATGTTTTTATGACGTGTGACTTATGTACAAACCTAAATAAAATATGTAATATTCCTTCAGTGTGTTTTTAAAATGGTACCATATTGTATCTTACTTCTTGCAACTGTCAGTTGAAATTTATCTTTGTTGATACATGCAAATGTAATTCACTCCTACTGTATAATATTCTGGTGTATAGGCACTTCACAACTGTGTTTATCTATTCTCACATTGATGGACGTTTAGCCCCTGCAGACATTGTCTCCTTATACACATGAGTGAGATGAACATGCGCTAATCTTCTGTCAGTTATGTGTATTGCAAATACTTTCTTCTAAACCAGGTATCAGTAAACCCTTTCTACACAGGGCCAGTTAGTGAATGCTTCAAGCATTGTGGCCCATAGAGACTCAATGGCAACTACTCAGCTCTGTCAATCCAGACTGAAAGCAGCTGTAGACATAAACAAATGATCATGGCTGTATTCCAATACAACTTTATTCACAAAAAAACAGGCAGAGAGTCAGATTATGACCTGAGGGTCATGGTTTGCTGACCCCTGTTCTAGATTATTGCAGCATTATGAAAGCTTTTTTAATACTGATTTTTTATTTGAATACAATTGGTTTTTCCCAATCTTTTCCTATCTGTTCTTGCTTTGGAGTCCTTTTCCAGATCCTCTTCCCTCCTCTTTGTATTAAATACTGTGTCTTATTTGTACCTCTGAAAGTTTTCAAGTTTTGAATATTATGTTTAAGTTTTCAGTTGACCTGGAATTTATTTTTCTGTGATATGAGCTATGAATCTAATCTTAATTGTCATTTTATGACAGAGTTGTCCTAGCTATTTATTGAATAGTTCATCTTTCTTCCACTGATTTGTCAAAATTCTCCTGTCATATACAAATTTGTTTAAAAATAACTCTTTAAATTCTGCAGAAAGAACACTAAGCTGTTATGTATTGGTTGCTATCCATGTGAAGAATTAAGCTAAATTTGAGACCTTCTGGTTGGGCAAAATTTAAATATTCCTGAGAGAAACAGCTTATTAGGGTTCTTGCCAGAGAAACATGATGTAATTAGTCAATCTCATGACTGAGTATTGGTTAGAGTGGGCTCACTGATATAGCAAGCAACCCCCAAAGCTCAGTGACTTAACATAATTGGGTTGTATTTCTCACTTAATGTCACACACCAGCGTGAGTGAATGGTAGGTATAGGGGAATGCTTGGTTCCACAGAGTCATCAGGGACTTTAGCTCCTTCTGCTTTATGGGTCAGTATTACTTGGGGCCTTGGGGACCTCCAGTGGATCGTCTGCTATAGGACTGTGTATGATGGAAGAGAGAAAGCATATGAAATTTTTATGGGAGGTAGTGTAGGTGCCTTCTACCCAGATTTAGGTTGACTAGAACGCAGTCAAGTCACATGGCTGCACCTGGCTACAAGAGGTCCTGGAAAATGCTGACTATCTGTGAGTTCAGGAAAAAGAAGAAATGGATTAGGTGAAAATGGATAAATATAGGAGCCCCCCTTCTTTCAGATCCAGAAATGATTCATCATGAGAGCAGCAGTATGTTTACTGCACTCCCCCTATCTCCCCAGCATGTAGCATGATACCTGGCTTATGGTAAGGGTTCAATGAAAATTATAAAGAAAGGGGACTGAAAGAAGGAGGAGGAAGGGGAGGGAAGGAAGGAAGGGGGAATGGAAGGAGAGAGGTTGGATTGACAAGAGTGTGAATGAATGGGGAAGCCCAAGGCATTGCTGAGGTGATTGCCCCAGGCTTTTGTGGAATCTATAGGTCAAACACAGCTCTACCTTTATTGAGGGTGAGTGACATAAAGCTATGACTTTGCAGGGGCTTGGATGTCATTTGACTCTTTAAACGCAGTAGACTCCAATCCAAGCTTATTGCTAGTAGAGATGGAGACCCAACATGCTTCTAAGCTTGGCTCCTAGTGGCTGAAGGACTGAATAGAACCCATCCTGCAGGTGAATTTCTTCAGTTCTATCTGCTGAGCAGAGCAGAGCTCCCTGGGCCTAGGACATGCAGAGCCCCAATGGGCAGCAGAAGCTAGCTATAAGGCTGATGTTCCCAGCATCTTAGTGAAGTTCTCGGAAGACAGCGTAATGAGTGTCAGGGCAAAAGTCTGGGGATTCTCATATGAATTTTTTCCTGCATGTTTTGGGAGAGCCCATGTCAGAAAAATAACCAAAGTATTGTACTTGGTAGTTATCTGTGGGACCTAATAAACCATTGCCAATCCTGACAGATTTTCACACAACACACAATGAGCCGTGGGAACTGCCATTCAAGGTCCCTCAGAAAGTGTTGGCAGAACCCAGAGTTTTAAAAAGATTGAGTGGGATGTAAATATTTAGACAGATTAGATTTCTTAAGTGTTTGCTTTGTATAAGAATAGTCTGAATAAACTGCCGAGGGATAATTCTCAGAGTTAGATATTGGTGTCAAAAATAGTCGATATGATAGTGACTGACACTCTCTTCCCTTTACCTCTGGAACGGATTTGTTCTTGAGAGAATTAGAAGTCAGGGGTAGCCACAAAAGGAAGAAGGGTGTTTGCCTCCTGTGAACCCCTCTCTATGAGGGTAAGGTAGAGTTCTTTGAAAGCTGGTAAAATATGCCCTCTGGGAAATTTGTTTTTCCTTAAGGTTCCAAGGGTGGCCTAGAGCATAGAGTTAACATGTCCCTAAGGTTGCCTATGAAGGAGGGAAGCAGAATAGTTGAAGATTGGGGGAGGGCCTCGTTTCGAATCCTGGATCCACTACTTACAATTGATACCTGACAAATTACTTAACGCCTTCAAGCTTTATTTTTCTCATTTTCCTTTATTTTCCTCATAAGCCTGGGGAAAACCACAGTACCTATCTTCATCAGGTTCTTATGGTGTGAGATGAGATAAGCCACTAAAGTGCTCAATTAGCAAAATGCCTGGCATTTGGTCCGTGCTCAGTAAATACTGGGGCTTCCCTGGTGGCACAGTGGTAAAAGAATCTACCTGCCAATGCAGGAGACGTAGCTTTGATCCCTGGATCTGCAATATTCCTTGGAGGAGAAAATAGTAACTTGCTCCAGTATTCTTGCCTGGGAAGTCTCATGGACAGATGAGCCTGGTGGGCTACAGTCCATGGGGTCGCAAAGAGTTGGACACGACTTAGTGACTGAGTACAGCACACATAGGGGATAATAGTGACTCTAATGATCCTCACTGCTGCTATTACTTAGAGAGGAGACAGTGGAACTTAGAATATATATACCCAGGAGTAGGGCACTTCTTGCCCTAAAACCCACTTGCCAGTGGCTTTTAGGAGTATGTAGAGGGAAGAAAGATTCAGGGAGCATAGAGTTAACATGTTCCTAAACTACTTGGGCCTACTATGGGGGAAGTTGGTGGAGAAAAGATTCCAGGCCCTTCAGAGGAGGCAAGCCATGAGCCAGAGGCAAGGCAGTGAATTTGGGAAGGGAAGGACTCAAAGCAGTGAAGCCTCATGGTCAACATAGATTGGGATAGAGTCACCATGGGTGGCCGCCAGCATGAAGGCTGAGGAGGTCAGGTATGGAAACCAATGGGGAGTCAGTCGAGGAGTGGCCAGAGGGATAGGCACAGGGTTTAAACCAGGGCTGGTTCAGTGTCCTCTCCACCTGGGCCTTTTGTTCCTGAGCCGCAGTGAGAAATGGAATCTTAATTAAGAGCTAGAATCCTAGTCCAAGGTGAAGGCTCCTGAAATAAGCATCCTGATGGGCAAGGCCTAAGCTCTTGGGAGGAACTCAGAGTTTGGCCACGGAGTAACTGATGGGGCCAGAGTCAGTACAGCCATCTGGACCAACACAACAGAGCCAAAGGTCTGAGGCCAAGGCTGAGACTTAGCCCATTATCATCAGAAGGATCCCAGAGAGGGTAGAACGACAGAGGATCATTTCCTGCTGGAGTGGAAGCCACCAAGGTCAAGATCCTAGGGGCAGTGAATCGAAGACTTAGGGCAGAAGAAAGAGGGACATCCAGGTTAACTGGAAAAAGGTCAGATGATGTCAGCTGTGAAACTGAGAAGCAGAGGACAGAGGGGCCCAAGTGCAGCCCGTGAAGGGAGTGCTGCACTGGGAGCCGGGCCGTCTGTTCCAGCTTGATGGGTAGCTTTGGACATGTGGCTTTGGATCCTCTCCTGAGTGATTACATTTGTTGATATTTGGTCCAGATCTATTCTCAGCACCAGGGAAGCCCATTTTCAGTACACCATAGTCCTAACTGGTCGCTTTAGTACACTTGTTATATCTGGTCCAGGAAACAAGGAATACTAAAATACTGACATGAAACAAGAATTCCAAGATTCTAAAATGTCCCAAAGTCCTTCAAATTTCTGGGAAATACTCACTTACATTAGTTCCAAAGTGAAAACACTCTTCCATAAAGTATTCAAGAAAACAGAATACTGTTTCCTCCTCAATATTTTCCTTTGTCCTGGTCCCAGAGTGCCCTGACAATGATGCTGCCATTAGAAATCAGTTAGGATTGAAAATGGCAGCCCCACTCCTGTACTCTTGCCTGGAAAATTCCATGGACGGAGAGGCCTGGTAGGCTACCGTCCATGGGGTCGCAGAGAGTCGGACACGACTGAGCCAATTCACTTTCGCTTTCTCTATGCTCTGCCATGTGTAAAATAGATAGCTAGCGAGAACATGCTGTATAGTCCAGGGAACTCAGTTCGATGCTCTGTGATGACCTAGAGGGGTGGGCTGGGGGTGGGGGTAGAAGAGGGGCTCAAAAGGGAGGGGATATATGTGTACATATAGCTGATTCACTTTGTTGGACAGCAGAAACTAACACAGCACTGTAAAGCAATTATACTCCAATAAAAAAAAAGAGAGAGATCAGTTAGGGTGGCCCTGAATATGAGTTTTGCTAGGCTTATTTGGCCAACAAGTTTTATACAAACATGTGCTTAAACAAAGGTAAGCAAATTATTACAGGACTTCTCAGAGCTTTTACTCTACTAATGGCAATTTTAAATTTCCAAAAGGAAGTTACAGTAGCCAGACTTTACCAAAGGGTAAAGGGCCACAGGAGCTTTCTTAAATTTTGGGCTTTCTTTTTTAAACAGAAATCTCTCCACACTAACATTTTTAAGAAAGTGCTTTGGGAACTGCTAACTCAGGGATTCATGTTTGTGGAGCTCAGAGCTTGTTGAATTGCCCCTAGTGAAGCCCAGTTCCCCCAAGTTGGCCTTCGAATGAGTTTTGATCCCAAATCAGGGTATATTGTGTGAGGTCTTTCTGTTGTCACCCATAATAACCACATCACAGTCTAATAGGGTCATTCTATAATGCCTGACATTTGGTATAAGACTGGAGTTCATAAAACACTTTTGTGTATTTGGAACTTACTAAAGATGATCAGCTAACCTAGACTGAAACAACCTCAAAATTATTTGCTGACCTCAAAATTATTGTCTCTGGATTACAGCAACTCCCCTTCTCTCAAGCTCTTTGCTTTTATTTCTTTTCATGGGGATACCACCTTCCAGAAAAAGGGACTCTCCTTTATTACAAATTATTCCCCCTTTTTAAAGGTCCCTGGTATTATTAAGATTTGAAATAGGTCAGCTCACATTTGTGGCTCATAATACGTTGCAATCCATCTTATATTGGTAAAGAAACAGATAACATGTATAAGAGACGATCTGAATAGGCATGGAAACCTGTTCCTGAATTATTAGTGAATGTTTTGCTTCACTACATACTTTTCATCAGCTTTTCAGAAAGTATGAGATTCACTTCTGGTGGTAGCTCATCCCTTGACTTTGGGTGGATAGTTTGTTGCTGTCAGTTGCTTAATCGTGTCCAACTCTTTGCAACCCCATGGACTGTAGCCTGCCAGGCTCCTCTGTCCATGGAATTTTCCAGGCAAAAATATTGGAGTGAGTTGCCAGTATCACTGCAGATGGTGACTGCAGCCATGAAATTAAAAGACTCTTATTCCTTGGAAGGAAAGTTATGCCCAACCTAGATAGCATATTCAAAAGCAGAGACATTACGTTGCCAACAAAGGTCTGTCTAGTCAAGGCTATGGTTTTTCCAGTGGTCATGTATGGATGTGAGAGTTGGACTGTGAAGAAAGCTGAGTGCCGAAGAATTGATGCTTTTGAATTGTGGTATTGGAGAAGACTCTTGAGAGTCCCTTGGACTGCAAGGAGATCCAACCAGTCCATTCTAAAGGAGATCAGCCCTGGGTGTTCTTTGGAAGGAATGATGCTACAGCTGAAACTCCAGTACTTTGGCCACCTCATGTGAAGAGTTGACTCATTGGAAAAGACTCTGATGCTGGGAGGGATTGGGAGCAGGAGGAGAAGGAGCTGACAGAGGATGAGATGGCTGGATGGCATCAGTGACTCGATGGATGTGAGTTGGAGTGAACTCCTGGAGTTGGTGATGAACAGGGAGGCCTGGCGTGCTGCGATTCATGGGGTCTCAAACAGTCGGACACGACTGAGCGACTGAACTGAACTGAACGGAGTTGCCACTTCCTTCTCCCCGGGGGATCTTCCCGACCTAATGATCACACCCAGAACCTGCATCTTCTGCATTGGCAGGCAGGTTCTTTATTGCTGGGGCACCAGGGAAGCCCTAGAAATCCGGTTATTTAACACTGAATCATACAAGGAGAAAGTCGTCCTTTTCTAGTTCTTTTTCAACCCCATGCTACATCTTTTTTTTTTTTTTTCTTTCCTTTAACATCAAGAAAAATGTTTCAGTTGGGTACTATTTATCTCCAACAATTCTCAGCCTGAACTAGCCTTCAACAGTTTTCACCCCAAATTTAATAACATCATTTGGTTTTCTCTTGTGTTTATTTTCCCTTGACCTTTCATGGATGGAAATTGATGTGGGTTTTCCACTTACCAGGGTAAGATGAAATTTCTTTTGAAAATAAAGTTTTAAAAATTTGAACATTTAAGTCCGTGTGATGGCAAAAGTTATGAAGGTCAAGACTGCTGTCATAGCAGTTGGTGGGCCACCTTCCAGAGCTGACCCATGAGTGGACCCCCATCATTTTACAGATGAGTAAACAGACTCAGAGAGGTGAGATGACTTTAACTCAGTTATTTGACTGGACAGCCAAGCCAGGGCTGGTACTAAGATCTCTATCTTCATGACTCTCTCCTCATCAAAACTTTGCATCAACTCTTTGTATTAGAACATAAGGTTAAAATAGTTTCTAAAAATAATTTTTTCCTCTCCCCACAATATTTGAAATCATGTTCCAAGAATAGATTAGGACTAAATAAGGTCTTAAAATATTAAAAGCTGTTACGAATGTAAAAGCCCTGAAATAAATGTAATTACATTCTTAAAACGCTATAACATCAGATGATAATTTTAAGTTAAAATGTTTAACCGAAAAACAGCTGAAACAACTTAAGACCTGTTAAAACAACAAATGGGCTAATGTGAGCAAAGCTGAAAAGAATCTTAAAACATTATAGTCAATTTCATAGGGGCCAAAAAAATTTCTTTCTCAAAACCCCGAAAAGCAGCTAAAACAAATAAAAGCCAGAGTCAACAATTGCAAATGTTACAACAGTCAAAATCCAGGAGAACTTTAGGGCAAATTTAGGAGTGAGTTAAATGATAACATAGATTTCTTTTGGGAGTTTTAATACGGGTCAAATTAAGTCGAAATCAAGCCCAAAGTATATTAAAAGACACCTGAAAAGTGAAAGTGTTAGTTGCTCAGTCGTGTCTGACTCTTTGTGACCGCACGGACTATAGCCCACCTGGTTCCTCTATCCATGGAATTCTCCAGGCAAGAATTCTGGGGTGTGTAGCCATTCCCTTATCCAGGGGATCGTCTCGACCCAGGGATCCTGCCTGGGTCTCCTGAATTGCAGGCAGATTCTTTACCATTTAAGCCACCAGGGAAGCTCTAAAATACACCTACTCATGGTTTTAAAAAATCCATTGCAGGTGGAATTCTGCCTGGAAGGAATAGGTGACTTTTGGGGAACTTTGAAGAAATGTTCCCTTCGTCTGCCTGATTTATAGGACTTCCCTGGTGGCTCAGACAGTTAAGCGTCTGTCTACAATGCGGGAGACCCGGGTTCTATCCCTGGTTTGGGAAGATCCCTGGGGAAAGAAATGGCAATCCACTCTAGTACTATAGCCTGGAAAATCCCATAGACAGAGGAGCCTGGTAGGCTAAAGTCCATGGGGTCACAGAGAGTCGGACACGACTGAGCAACTTCACTTCACACCTGATTTATACCTACTGACTTACCTGCTGGAAAAGAGGGTCTCCATGGGATTAAAGAGAGTGGGAGGCTGAGATTGTAGGTAGGCTGACTGGACAAAGTAAACCCTTGCTGAAGGATATTTAGTTATCGGAACTCTCCAGAAAACAGGGCCCCAAAAAGTGAGGAAATGTAGTTCAGGAAGCAGACTGGAATAACTTAATAAGCTCGTTGAACGTTGTGATTTTCTCCTATTTTAAAGTGAGAATTTTACCTTTAAATACAAAAGATGAAGCAGCAAAAATCAAGGCGTGCCTGTATGGCTTTGCTGTTCCCTTTGATTTAGCACAAGATTAACCCAAGAATCTTACTCTTGGGAACACACACACAGAGCTCTTTTTCTCGTAAGGAATATATTCATAGACACTTTAGAAAGTGCAGATAAGCAAGAGGATGAAAATAATCTGTAACCCCGCTACTCTAAGAATACTACTGAAAATTATGACTCCTGTTTTTTCCAGTGATCATGAATTTCTCACTCTCTGTATCAGTGTGTGTTTTAACAAAGCAGCATGGCAGCATTATTAGCTGCTTTTCTCATGTAGCATCTTTTAATAGTGACCCCTATTGTGAATGATTCTACTGCAGCAGTGTTTCTTGGCCTTCTTTTCATTATGGCTCCACTAAAAAGCCCTTTTAATACTACCATGAAATTTTAATACCACAGATATACTGTATATCTGATTATATACTGTGGTTCTTGGGAGGGCTGCAAATAATTATAATATCTAAGATTTTTTACCTCCCAAGAACAAATATTTGCCCTCTGTTACACTGCATGTAGTATAGCAATATTTTTATAGCTTTACGGCATTTCATTATATGAGTGTACAATAATTTATATACCTATCTGCCATTGCTGAAAATGTGGCTTATATTCAGGTTTTACTCAATGTTATACTCAATGTTGTTGCAAACTCCTCATACATGCCCAGGAATTGTTCCTCTCATCCCTAGATGTCAGACTCATCTGTAACACCCAGTATGATTACGTCTTTTCCCTTTGATTCCATGACCATGAGTTTTCTCTCCGTTTCTTAGTGCAGTAGTCCCTGAGTACCTAGCTGATGCCAGCCCATCCTGACTCTAGCGAGAGATAGAGAGATAACTGAGAACCTATTGTTATCTGTGCGGAGATCGTACGCAGTGGACGGAAGGAGACAGGGAACTTGGATGCCAAGAGAGGTCCCCAGTATGGTCTAAGGGGGTTCAAATGTAGGAGATGCCACAGCCCCCATCTTTCCTGAAACTCAAGTCAGAGCACAAGATCATATGATTCGTGGTTGTTGCAAACCTTGTCCACATCTGTACAATGTGGAGGAAGACCGACTGGAGAGGGATTTATTTTTTAAACCACTGCATTTAGGGCTCAGTTTCTGAAATGCTAAGCCCAGATCGGAGTCTAAGGAAATGCTAAATTAGAGCCCATTTGACTTCTGACTCTGACATTAATTAAACAAAAGAATAGTTTTGTGTGTTAATTTGTCCAGGGGAACACTGTGGGTTTATGATGATGTCTAAGTCAGAAAGAAAGAAACATTTTTACTGGGAACTTTTTTCCCTCTCACCCCTGAGTACTTCTAATGATATGCATGAAAAATACATTATGGCAAATCCTCTAACAGTTTCCGCCTCAGCAATAAATGTTGCATTCTAGTAGAGCGAGAACATCTGCTTAATAATTTCATGGAACTGCTCTGCAAAGCTGCCAGGGGTGGAATTTAGTCAGTTGGGTGTAGCATGAATCAGATGGCGTGGGAGAAGGAAAGATGCATTTTGAACTCAGGTTCGGCCACTGCTGTGACCTGGGGCAAGTGCTTAACTTCTTCAAGCTTCAGTTTCCTCATCCACAAAGTGGACATACTAAATGATATACACCATGCAGCATTGTTTTGTGGATTCAGTGAGTGAATGTGTGTCAAGGGCTTATTAGTACCCAGTCCTAGGTCAACATCTGATCCACAGTAAGTGGATCAGGGTGCTCACTCAATAAATGGCAGGTGACGATACTGATTGTGATGAGAATAGTGATGGTGATCATGATGATGTTGGTGGTGGTGGTGGTGACGATGTTGATGGTAATGGTGGGACTTCTGCTGATGGTGATAATGACGGTGGTGGTGACGATGTTGATGGTGGTGGTGGGACTTCTGCTGATGGTGATAATGACGGTGGTGGTGACGATGGTGATGGTGATGGTGATGGTGGGACTTCTGCTGATGGTGATAATGACGGTGGTGGTGACGATGGTGATGGTGATGGTGGGACTTCTGCTGATGGTGATAATGACGGTGGTGGTGACGATGTTGATGGTGGTGGTGGGACTTCTGCTGATGGTGATAATGACGGTGGTGACGATGTTGATGGTGATGGTGGGACTTCTGCTGATGGTGATAATGATGGTGGTGGTGATGATGTTGATGGTGATGGTAGGACTTCTGCTGATAGTGATAATGATGATGGAGAGTGAAAAAATATATTGCTAATATGAATCAGGAGTGATTTTTCTGGTTGTATTAAAGCTAGCTGTAGCTGAGAGGCAATGGCAGGGAAAGAGAATAGTAGTTTGGAGGAGAGCTGGGGTAGACAGCACGGAACTTTGTCAGAAAGAGTAGAAAGAGCAGAGGCGTGGGAGGCCAACAGACCAAGCAGCGTTTTGCCTCTAATCCTCACGGACTCTGTGATGTTTGGTCTCAGTGACCCTCCATTGTTCACCTGTGAAATGGGAACAGGACCTTCACCTCACATTGCAGTGTGACCAAAGCAGACAGCATGTGTGAGAGCAGCTGGTGGCGGGCAGGCCCAGGAAAGGTCAGTTCTGTCCATGAAAAGAATTTTCAGTTAACAACTCAAGCACTCAAGTGGACCGTTTACTTTATGCCATTTGCTCTTTGTAATTGTTGTGTGGTTACCTTTTCTCCTCCTGTGAAATGCATACAGGTCCCTGTTTGTGAAGGGGCTTACACAGCCCTGCCACCCACCTTTGTTTCAAACAGCTCCTGTCAGTCTAAATCTTAGCGTCCATTCACCACGTTGTGGTCACCTCCCTCAGGAAGCACTCCCTGACTGCCCTGACCCACCTAGAGCTTTCTTTCTTGGGACTTTGGAGTCATGGCAATTCATAAAGCCGTTCACTAAGGCTTTACTATGCTAAACACATACATTTATTTTATATATGGATGTTTGTATTTGTTTCATCTAACAAACGAAAGCTCTTTGAAGTCAAGAACTCTTGTTATATTTATTTTTTTGAATCTCCTCTGCTTTCTTTTATCCAGATTTCCTCCTCCTGAAAATTCTTAATGATAGAGTGCTGAGCATATAATGGGCATTTAATAAATAAAGAGTATTTGGATTTCTTTCTGTAAATCCTGCTTTTACTCTTGCCCTTTTTTCTTCATCTCGCTCCCCGTATTGTGTGCCTTCAAATGTACACAAATGCATCCTTTTATGTTTATATATTTAGCGACTCACTTGTGAAAATAAATATGTTACCATGTGGGGCCTGGGCCACCTGATACTATGGGAGCCTCAGAATATATTAATTAATTCACTTGTGTCGGTGAGAGAATGGTAACTTCTCAGTTTAAATAAACGTACTGTAGCAAAGGCCTGTGTCTTTGCTCACAAGGTTACTGAAGTTAGGAATGGAGCAGAAAAGAAAGGCACTCTTTTCACTGCCTTGCTGATTGGGCTGTGTGTCCTCCGTTCCCAAACCCCGAGGTGATCTTAACTCTAAAGTTATTAAAAATCCTGGCCCAGAGGAGAGGGCTCTGGACGAGTATTGTGTCCTGCTGTGGGATCCACTGCGACCCCTCTTAATCGCAGTCTATGTCACTGTACTTTTGTGCCCTTGTTGCGTTTAGTTCTCTTCTTTCTATTTCTTTCTCTTCTTTTTAAAATTGATGTGTAGATAATTTTCGAAATTGTGTTAGTTCTAGGCGTACAGCAGAGTGATTCAGTTATATTCATATTTTTTTCATATTCTTTTCCATGATAAGTTATTATAAGATATTAATGTAGTTCCCTGTGCTGCACATTAAATCTTTCTTGCTTGTCTATTTTATATATAGTAGTGTGTACCTATTGGGCTTCCCAGGTGATACAGCAAAAAGGAATCTACCTACCCATGCAGGAGACGCGAGAGACGTGGATTCCATCTTTGGGTTGGGAAAATCCCCTGGAGTAGAAAATGGCAACCCCCCTTGCCTGGAAAATTCCATGGACAAAGGAGCCTGGCATGCTAGCATCCATGGGGTCACAAAGAGTTGCACGCGACTAAGCACATAAGCCCAGCAATCTGCTAATCCCATGCTTCTAATTTATCCTTCCCCCCTCCTTTCTCCTTTGATAACTGTAAGTTTGTTTTCTGGGTCTGTAAGCCTGTTTTATAAATTAATTTCTTTAGATGCTACATATAAGTGATATCATATGATATTTGTCTGTCTATCTGACTTCACTCAGTTTGATCATCTCTAGGTCTGTCCATGTGTTGCTGATGGCAGTGTCTCATTCTTTTTTATGGCCAAGTAATAGTCAATTGCATATATATCTATACAGCACCTCTTCTTTATCCATTCATCTGTTGATGGACATTTAGGTTGTTTCCATGTCTTGGCTCTATAAATAGCACTTCTGTGAACACTGGGGTGTGTGTATCTTTTTGAAGTAAGATTTTCATCTCTTCTGGATATATGCCCAGGAGTGGGATTACTGGGTCATATGGTGCGTGCATGCTAAGTCACTTCAGTTGTGTCCAACTCTTTGAGACGCTGTGGACTGTAGCCCACCAGGCTCTTCTGTCCAAGGGGTTCTCCAGGCAAGAATACTGGAGTGGGATGCCATGCTCTCCTCCAGGGGATCTTCCCGACCCAGGGATCAAACCCACATCTCTTTCTGCCGTCTGCATTAGCAGATGGGTTCTTTACTACTAGCACCACCTGGGAAGCCTGGGTCATTTGGGAGCTCTATTTTTAGGTCTTCTTTGTAAAAGAACCTCCATACTGTTTATCTCTTTTTCTTCTTCTTTCGAAATTCAGTCATATAATATTCTAGCCAGCCGTGTGAACGATGGTGGCCATTTGGGTGTTTCAGTCTGCCATTTATTGAAAGACGATTCAAGAATCTTTCATCCAATCCTCCTAAAAGTTCTGAGTGCCTGCATACCTTGGTGGGCAGGAAGGAAAAAGGGGGATTTCATAGTATTTCACTTGTGTGGTTTTGTTCTCTCCTTCCTACCAAGAGTCAGTTTGGCCTGATGATTCTCCCCCTGATATTTTCTCATTTGTTCATTCATTCAACCACTCTACCATTTAATAAATATTTAT
This sequence comes from Capra hircus, assembly GCF_001704415.2. Lineage (NCBI taxonomy): Eukaryota > Metazoa > Chordata > Mammalia > Artiodactyla > Bovidae > Capra > Capra hircus. The sequence goes on along the minus strand of NC_030817.1, from coordinate 83,068,470 downwards.
CCTTTGTCCACCAAGTGCCAGGTGCTATTCTGGGCTTTGGAGATAAAACAGTGAATTAGACTGAAAATGCTCTGCTCTCCAGGGGCCAGCATTTAAGCAGGAGAGAGAGAAGAACATACCACATGGATATTTTTGATTGGAACTCAAAAAAAAAAAAAAAACTGAACCTTGGAAGAAATCCACTTTCCATGGGCTTGTTAACTATGCTGAACCAGACTGTTAGTGCTGCTGACTGAAGATCAGGGTTCAACAAACTTTAGCTCCATGACACAGAGCATTTGATTTTATGATTTATAAAATAAAAATAGTATAGCTCTCTGCAGATGTCACATCTGGTTTGTTCACTATGTTCCCCAGAGGCAACGTGATGTCATGGAAAAAAAGCAAGACCAAGCTTCCAAGCTTTTTCTAGTCACTAGGCTTGCTAGGTCTCAGTTTCCCCACCTGTAAAATGGGGGGTGGATTTGGATAGTATCTACGCTTCCCTCCAGCTCTGCAGTCAGATGACTCTCGTCTTCCAGGATCGAGATCTTTTTCCTGAAGAGCCGTCTGCCACCTCTAAGCTTCAGGCCCAGCCAGGGCATCTGAGAAACACCGAGCCTTCGTTATGATGTGTCGCCATGAAAACGCTGGCTGCCCTTTGCACGGAACTTTGCTGATGCTGTGGCGCAAAGTTAAATTTAGATAAAAATCAGCTCGTAGCTAAAAATATTCCCAGCTTCCCTGACAGGTTGTATCCATCATCATGGGAGGAAAAACAAGGAGCTGGCTGCCTGGTGACAGGGAGGGGCTGGGCTGAGCATGAGCTCAGGCCTCCGCTGGAATCTTGCTGATTTGAAAGGCCGAAGCCATGTCCTAGGAAGTCGGAGGCAGATCGTGGAGGCTCAGGCCCAGGGAAAGTTCAGTGGGAGAGCAGGGTGGCCAGTTGACCGGGTGACCCACACTGCCTGTAACTTCTAGAGGTCCTTTTGGGAAATCCTGTTCAGGGTAAGACCTGAAACTTCTTTTGCTGATTCCTTAACAACTTGCTTTAAAGGGGACTCTTCAGCCAAAAAGTATATTTTGTTTGAGTGGAAAGGTGACAGTCGAGTTGAACCTGTCTCCTGTGAGACACTAGGCTGGCAGGCAGTATGGTGAGTCTGAGTTAGGACTCTAGGTCTGCTTCCAGTACTTGTGCCTGTCTGAGCCTCAGATTGTGAAATCGAGGTCATGCCACTTACCTGGCAGAGCTGCGGTTCTGATCACATGAGGTTATTAATATGTGCAAAGTTCTTGGTTTGGTACTGAAACCATTGGTAATGTTTGATCAGTATTCAGGATCATTGCTAGCATAAAAATGCCCTCCTGGGCAAAAAAAAAAAAAGTGGCTGTGGCTACCCGTGGGTGCACCTGTGAGAAGGACTTTGGGTGTGTGGGGCCTTTGCCTCAGTCCCAGCCTGTGCCCCCACTCCCGACCCCACCCCACCTACTAGCAATGTGACGTTTACTCAATTCATCCTTCTGAGTTTTGTTCTCACTTCTTAGAAATGGGTATGACACAGACTTTGTCGGGTTTTTGTAAGGATTACATGAGGTCAGGTAGTTAAAACACCAGGCACACAGTAGGTATTCAGAAAACACAGGGAATCATGTATTGCCATAGTGGATAAAGTAAGCTTCAAGGGTGGACCAACTGGTTAAAAAATTCAGGCTTGACAATTATTAATTGGAAAGCTTCGGGACCATTCTGAACTTTAGTGTCTTCTTCTGTGTGCTGGAAATCATAACAGTACCGACTGTCTTGAGTGTGAGGATTAGATGACATAATGGACATAAGTCAATTAGCACAGTACCTGGCAATCAGCAGATCTCTCAATAACCATTTGCCCTTTCCTTCCTGCCTTCTGTTCTCCGGGGACCCAGCTGAATGCAGTGCTCAGGCCCTGTGTTCCTTCCCACCTAAAATAATGTTCTTTAAACCCACTCACCTTTTCTCACTTTCTCTCTCTGTCTCTGCTGCGGCTGAGCCTGGTCCACTGCTCGATTGGCTGCCAAGAGTAAGAGAGAGGCTAGTTCTGTGAGTAACTTATAAAACAGACATCAGTTGACACACTGGAGGTTTGAATGGCTTGGACACTGATCAGCCTGTTTACTGGCTGTCCCTGAAAGCTGGCCTTGGCAGGAGAGCAAGGGCGGCTGTGCACCTTTGCTCTCCCACCTGTGCATCTCCTAGGATGTAGACAGAGAACTGAGCTCCTTTCCCCTGGACTCCCCTCAGTCGCCTTTGGCTGGCAAGGCTGTTTGTCTCCCCTTGCAGTCTTCTGCTACAGTCATCTAGACAGCACTGATTGGTTTTCCTGTGGTGGTATTTGGGCGTCTCCACCAGCCACCTAGGTGTTCGACCTGCAAGTGGTGACGGAGGCATGACTATCCTTCCTCAGGCTCCTCCTGACACTGGGGAAGGAGCTTTGAAATCTCCAACTGGGGCAGGCCGAGGATACATGGATATGGACACATCCATGTTTCATCTGAAGGCGGTCAGGCCTCAGGTGGCCAGGATCACTGGGAAGAAATGTGGCTTTGCATCTGAACTCCACATTTGGGGAGACTTGGCGTTATCAGTCTCAGCTGGCTCTGATTCAGAGCGGATTAACTTTTATGAAATGATTGTCTCCAAACACTTACTAAATGCAAAAACCTGCTGTGGCTCCATGGGGCGGGGTGAACCGCAGAGGCACGCTCTCACCGGGAAGGCTCTGATGCTGGAGCTCACCAGCTGGGAGGAGGAATCCCAGGTTCAGATGCTTAAAACCTGGACTTTGGTCTTGGCCTGCCACTCATCAGCTGTGGGACCCTGGGAAAGGCGTCCAGCTTCACAGAATACACTGCAGGGCCTTTGCAGGGCTCTGGGGCTCTTTGTGGAAGGGTGGGTGGTGTCTGTGTCATTTGGATTCCCAAAGAGCTGATACCATGGCAGCTCTTTGCAAACCCTTTTGTGACTCTGGGCAGGTTACTTGTGTTTTGAACTTCAGCCTCCACATCTGTAGTACAAAGATAATGAGATTCTGTTTGTCAGGGTCTGGCAAGAAGCAGACACCGAGACAGGATTCAGTAGGCAAAGATATTAGTAGGGGCAATGTTTGGGCTAGGAAAATGGTCAGACAGCAGTGCAGGTCTGCCCTTGAGAGAAGGAGAGAGGGAGGGAAGATCCTAGATTTCCAAGAAAGATAATATCAGGGAGCCCTGGAGTCAAAGTTGGCTATTGATGGACCTAGAGATTGTCATAGAAAGTGAAGCACGTCAGAAAGAGGAAAACAAATACTGTATATTAATGCATATGTGTGCATGCATAATCGCTCAGTCATATCCGACTGTTTGTGACCCTTTGGACTGCAGCCCACCAGGCTTCTCTGTCCATGGGATTTCTCAGGCAAGAATACTGGAGTGGGTTACCGCGCCCTCCTCTAGGGGATCTTCCTGACCCAGGGTTCGAACCCACGTCTCCTGTGTCTTCTGCACTGCAGGCAGATTCTTCACCCACTGAGTCATTGGAGAAGCCCCCGTTAATTATGCATTAATATATGCATTAATTAATGCATATATGTGGAATCTAAAAAAATAGTATAGACTATTTGCAAAGCAGAAACAGAGACACAGATGTAGAGAACAAACGTATGGATAATAAGGGGGAAAGGGGGGCGAGAAGAATCGAGATTGGTATTGACACATATATGCTATTGATGCCATATATAAAATCGATAACTAATGAGGACCTACTGTGTAGCACAGGGAACTCTACTCAGTGATCCGTGTGACCTAAATGGGAAGGAAATCCAAAAAAGAAGGGATCTATGTATGCATATAACTGATTCACTTTTCTGTACAGTAGAAACTAACACAGAGCAACTATACTCCAATAAAAATTTTAAAACGGCAACAAAGCAAAGTTAGTTATCAGAGTATCCGTGTCTCTCAGGAGCAGACTTGCCTCTGTAGCCCTGCTGGGTCCAGCCATTGCCTCTGGGAAGCTCAGCTCAGAGCTCCTGCTGATGCAATGATGAATTTCAGAGCCCAGCACCTGGGACCCTTAGTCGGTTATACTCCTTGTAGTTAGAGGTCTGCAGAGGATGTTTATTCTTAGATTCATTCTTAGATATACCTACCCTGCAGGTGGCTGTGAGGATAAGAGATCAAAGAGAACAGGGCATCTTATTTTAAGGATGACGTATCTGTGTGCATGGGTCCATGTGTGTATGGCAATTCTTGGCTATAGAATATGGAAGGAAGAACACCTGGCTTGGAATCCGGAGACCTGGGGGGAGGCATGGACCCTATTTAGGGTCTTTCAGATTCCTCCTTTAATTTAATCCTCCCCCCAAACCTGGAGAAACTGGGCACCTGAGGTTGCACAATTAAAACACAGCATGCCTCAGATTTTAACCCCAGTTCAAGCTTTGTGAGCTTAACATCTTATGCCCCATGGCTTTCACAAGGTTAAGGTAGGGTTCATTCATTATCCTTGAAGGCAGCTGGAGCTGTCTGTTTTGTCTGTGGTGTGTAATCAATACCTAGAATTGTGCTTGGTACACAGAAGGCTCTGAAGTAAATATGATGAATCCATTGATCGCAGACTGTTAGTTTGGTGTCCAGTCTAGCTCACCCAGATTCCATTTGGGCATCCTCTTCCCCATCAGGCTCGCCTAACTATGGTGCTCCTATGGGGAAACTGGGATGCTGGGGGGAAACTGGGATGCTGGGCTGGGAAGACATTGTCCCTCTTTGCTGGATGCAGAGTTATAGTGGAGAGAGCTCTGTGCTTTCTGCTTGAAGAAGAGGGGTGCAGTGCAAGTTTTAACAGCTCAACCCCAGAGAGTGGGCTTCCTTCCTTTGGAGTTTCCGGACTGAAATTGCATCAGGAGGAGTTTACTGGTTCAGCTTTCAGATCAGGCCTGCATTCTGTGCAGTAGGGTCCAATCCATCTAAAGCACGATCCCCACCCCCACCTCGGCCCTATTGCTGCCCCTGTGACTGTTAGTGTGTCCTGGAAGAGGAAGATTGCTCATCTGGACCTCAAACAGCTGCCTCTTTTATTTCCCATTTCTGATGTGAGGGCCTCTCAGATTTGAGCTTTCTCACCCTCAGCATGCTCTCATTAGGCTGAGCCTTTCTTTTTTCTTGGCCAGGAGCCTTGTTGTTCTGGCATCTACCATTTTGGACAGGAAAAGTGTAGATTTGAGAGGCTGGCAACTGGTCCACTGCAGAAGGACAGTGATATGAGAGGATCGTCCCAGGCCATCAGTGTGGACCTTTTAATTCTCCTGAGAATCCACCAGACCAGGATACTAGGGGCTGTGGCTGTCATTAGAGACATATATTAAGTCTTTCCTTAATACCTGACTTAATACTCAAAGCTATTTCCCTCTCATTAGAGGTGACACTTGTGTCAGACATCCGATCTTTAAGGCAGTATCAAGCAGGAACAAGCCTTCCTGTCTTGCAGGGCTTGGTAGATGCTTGTTGACAAAGTGTGGACTTTAGTTGACAAGATAATGCTACAGAAAGTTGTGGCTTCCTTCCCTCGCCCACTCTCTGGTCCCTTATCCTCAACTCACATTTCTAGCCTGGCTCTTTTATGCCAGATATGTGGAACTCTCAGATGAGTAAGAGATAACAACCTCTGCCCTTGAGAAACTTGCAACCCCCGAGCCAGCCATTTTGGGTGCTGGTTCGATTGATAAAATTTGTAAAGAAAGACCATTTTTAAGATTTAGAAGTCACATGGAGGATAGTGTGATAAGATACATCCAGCGAACAGGGAGCCAGAACAGTATATCAGCAAGCAGAAACATCATAGACAGCTTGTCTCTTTTCCACAAAATCATCCAAAGCATGTTCACATGGATCGTTTTTCTCCAGGTTATATGTGCTGAAGAAAACCAAGGAGAATTCTCTCCTTCTTGCACATGGGCAGGCAGAATTAAAAGCCCTCTTCAAAATCTTAGCTTTGAAATCAAGCCATGATTTTGCTAGAGCCTTTTCCCCAAGAGATAAACATAAGCGGCATTTCTATGTGAATAGGTCATAGGAGAGTTGGGGCATTAGCCATGAGAGTCTATGTGAAGCATTTGGTATATTTCAAGGGTGCTTATCAAACATCCAGTAAATCGGTAGCTCTCCTTTTAATTATTATTTTCGTCATCATTTTGATTTTCTCACTCCCCAGATCTGGGAGCAGCTGGTACAAGGCTGTCACCCAGGATGCACGGAGCATTCCTGTGGGCCAAGTAACACTGGAATTTGTCCCAGTCTGTGGCCAAATGCCATCCCACAAGGGCAGATGACTCGGCAGGTCAGAATCTGACTCAGGCCCGGGAGAGGAAGCCCCATAGCTTTCCTGTCTCTTGTGCTTTGCAATGAAGCCTTTGGCATCGTCCAATTGGTGGATAGATTGTCGCCCTCCTAGCTCTCAGAAATGTCGTCAGATGTGGCAGGTGGGGGCTTCCACCAGTGGCTCAGCAGTAAGTCCGTCGGCAATGCAGGAGACGTGAGTTCAGTCCCTGGGTCGGGAAGATCCCCTGGAGGAGTACATGGCAGCCCACTCCAGTATTCTTGTCTGAAGAATCCCATGAACAGAGGAGCCTGGCGGGCTATAGTCCGTGGAGTTGCAAAGAGTCAGACCTGACTGAAGCTACTTAGCATGCACAGTGCCTTTTAGGACTTATTCTGGGTTGGTAGATGGAGGAAGGGGAATGTATGTTTTCCATGGAAGCTGTGCTGCCCATCTGGGGCAAGGGTGGCCTGTGTTACAAAGTGTGCTGCGTTTTTGAAGCTGCGTGTTCAGAAATAGAATGTGGCTGAGTGACAGACTGAAGCAGATGGGCCAGGGCTGCGCTGGCTTTGAGAAGGGCCCTCCTTCTTGAGCAGAATTAATGGAGCTCAGGTCCTGGGAGGCTGAGAGTGCTCTTGGCATACAGCTGTCCTGCACAACTTGGGCTATGCTCATCTGTGAAACATGCTGGATCTGAGAGATGAATCTTGGATCCTGGGTAGTGTTCGTGTCAGAGTCATCTTTTATTAATTAAATGAGACAGTACATGTGAGGTGCTCAGAGCGGCTGACACACACTTCACGTTCAGTAAATGCAAACACATCAGCACCAGCATCTTCTGGCTGAAGGCTTTTTGCTTAAACCAGTGTTACTGGTGTCAGAGATGGTATTCCAATGCAACAGAACTTCCTACGCTGCTGAGGACTTGAACAAAGTGCCCCTTTCCCCATGAGGATTTTTGTATAATCCTCTCTCTTAGAACCTGGACTCCCAGGATGGCAAATGGATTTAATCTGATACCATGGAGTCTGGCTAGACTTCTTTTCGAGAAGAGTTCTGAGGCTGATTTCAGGTTCAGAGGAAAAGGATATAGTGATTGATTAGTGATGTCTGTCATGAATATGGGATAGGGGTGGGAGGACATATGTGCCATGCATTTACCATCTCTAATTAAACAAAGGAGACTCAAGGCCTGACCGCCTCCATCAGGATGAGGGTGAGGCCCATTTCTGAAGATGTTGCCATTCTGGCCAGCAGCTGAGACCTGAACAGCTGTTTATCTTTCCGGTCATGTTTCTGGTTTCTGGCTGTTTGTCTTTTAACAAGAGGTCAGTGATCGAGGGCTCCTCCACATCTGCAGGGAGTTTCCTGCAGAATTAGGATGTGTAAAATAAACCTACAAAATCAAAGACCCAAGCCGATGCTGGAGATTGTTTCCCCCTTGAGGTCATCCTTCTTCTACAAGGGCATGGGGGTGGGTTGGAAAGGAATGATGTGAAAGGCCAGTCTTGAGGAGCTGGACCACAACAAAGCACAATCAGTTTTTAAAAATTCTCAAATTGGGGAGTAGTCACCTCAGTGGATGGCCTTTCAACTTTAATTCATCAGGGAGGGGCAGTATAGTGACTGCTACCCTACCCCCATGTGTGGGACACTCTCTCTCTCCCACAAATGCTTACTCTTCTAGAGTCTATTTAAACAATTAAGTGATTTAGGGCAATATTTTTTCAACTTTTAATATGAAAATAAATCTACAGCCTTGGTCTGAGTTGTAACGCATGGAAAGAAGGGGCATCTAATAAATAGATGAATACCTTTTATTACAAGTTTGTAATATTTCATTGAATCTGAAATTCATTGAAATGTAAAATAAATTCAAATTCAAGTTACTGAAAAGTTAAAATTTCTATTAGCAATATTTAAAGCAAGAAATTCTAGATTTTGTCATTTTAACATTTAAGGGAAAAAGCAAGGCAGTCACTTGGGTGTAGTTGCTTTTCTTAAAGGTAAAGATGAATATGTGGAGCAGTTGGTGTCACCACTGGCCATTCATTCAATTCCACATTGAACCATGTCTCCATTTGTTTTAAAGTACCCTGTGTGCAAGGAAGCAGTAGATCTCACAGAATCAGACTTTTTAAAAAGGCGTAGAAATATTAAATTTCTATAAGACATGCTTTTAAAGCTCTAATCTAGCAACTCATTTCTTTTCCTCAAAAGATTTTTTTTTTTTTAATTCATAACTTGTTTTCTCATATTTGGTCGGTCATTCATATTTGGTACAATTTCTGAAGCAAAAAAACCTGATTTAACCGCAATCTAATATTTATTTGTCTAATATTTATGTAGAAGTAGGCAAAATTCTAACAATGATGCACAAACCTTTCAAAATGAGTGAGGCTTTCATATCTTCATCAGGGAAAAATGCTATTTATTAAGATCACCTGGAGTGACTTTGGTCACATTTAAACATACACCTTAGGAAAACAAAGGGCGTTATTTGCTTGAGTGCCAAATCAGTGGACATGAATTTGAGCAATCTCTGGGAGATAATGGGGAACAGAGGAGCCTGGCATGCTTCAGTCCATGGGGTCACAAAGAGTCAGACACAACTTAGTCATTGAACGACAGTTGCTTGAGGGCTTTTTGTTATCTGCCCAGCCCTTCCAGATCTTAGGACAAACCAGAGTGTGTGCACACGTGTCTGTCCAGTAGGGGAGGGGGAAGAGTGCAGGAAGAAGAAGGGCTGGAATGACCCCCCTGGTCCTGGGCTAGGCTGAGGACATCCATGGATATGGATGTGGCTGGACTGGATGCAGCGCTGAGTTGCTCCCTAGTTCCCCCCGTAAAGGTGGAAGCCAAGCTGAGTGGCTATTTCCCAACCCAAGAGAGAACGTAGTAGGAAGGTAGTAGTCCTTGTAGCTGCCAGGCCAGATGTAGAATGGATGGTGGACCCAGCCTGGAAGTTCAGAGAACCCAGCAGCTATGGTTAGGGTCCAGGTAGATGAGTAAGCTAGACCCCATGGCCGCTGGTGGCGCTAGGAGTGAGGAGCAGACTGAAACCGAGTTACCTGGGGGAAACCCGGCCCCAGAGGGCCTGGCCCTGCTTATTCAGTGTCTGTCGCCCCAGGAGAAAAACCACAAATACTTGCCCTGTGAGCTAAATCCTGCAAGAATCAACTAGTTAACTTGTGAAAAATCGGAACTGGATAAACTGGTCTAGACTGATAAATAGTAAAAGGATTTTCCAGCCAGGAATGGGGTGAGAGAGCCCTCAAACGCTCTGTCCTGGCAGGCCATCCATGCAGCAAATCTTTATTCAGCCCTGGGGGGGCGGGGTCTCAAAAAGCTGGGCCCCAGGCTACAAAAGCCTCTGCCGCGCAAGAATGTAAGCCTCTGCATGTTGGGTGCCCCTCATGGGCCTGATAGAAGGCTAGGATGCCTGGAGACAGGCCCCAAAGGCTGGAGGGGTTAGTAAACTGACTTCTGGATGCTGTGTGATATAGGCAGAATGCTCATTTGAAGGTCAGACTGAGTTCTAATCCAAACTCTCATTCACTAACTGACTGTGGTCCAGTTTCTGAGCCTTTCTTACCGTCAGCTCCCTCCCTATATAAATAAATCAGGGTACTGATGACCTCCATGAAGGACTGTGAGGGCTAACAGAACTGTGTTAAACAGTTTATCACCCAGCGGTACCTAGCAGAGGCTGGTGTCCTCATTCATCTCCCCTTCCTGTGCTGATGGTAAATCCGTCCCTCTTCTCCTCCCCAAAGGCCATCAGCTTATTTCCCCAAGAACTGGTTCACGGGGGAAGGAGAGGGAGGGGCAAATGGGAAGAGTAATGTTGAAACATACGTATCACCGTATGTAAAATAGGCAGCCAGTGGGAATTTGCTGTATGACACGGGGACTTCCCAGGTGGCACCGTTGGTAGAGAATCTGCCTGCCAAGTGGGAGATGCAAGAGACATGTGTTTAGTCCCTGGGTCGAGAAGATCCTCTGGAGTAGGAAATGGCAGCCCACTCCAGTATTTGTGCCTGGAAAATTCCATGCACAGAGGAGCCTGGTGGGCTGCAGTCCATGGGGTCACAAAGAGTTGGATATGCTTGAGCACTCATGGCGTGGCAGGGAGCTCAAAGCCGAAGCTCTGTGACAAGAGGGGTGGGGCGGACGGGAGGTGGGAGGGAGGTTCAAGAGGAAGGGGATGGATGGATCCCTATGGCTGATTCCTATTGATGTACGGCAGAAACTAACACAGTATTGTATAGCAATTATCATCCAATTAAAAATAAATTAAATTTTTAAAAAAGAACTGAGTTCAGAGTATGGTTTTTAACATTGAAGAATCTGAAGTTTGAGCTTTAAATGCTAGCTTCCTTCCTTAGCTAAGCGACCTTGAGCCAGTCCTGCAATCTTGGCATGCTTTGAAATGTCAGGATTCCTTGGTGGTGGCTCAGGTCCCCCTGCCCTGACCTCTCCGGGCTCCCCTCCGTAGCACAGAGACTCCAGAAGCAGAGTCTGCTGCCGCATTGCATGATCAGTGTCTAAGCCAGCCTCACGCATCAGGGAGCGTCACTCACTCAGTCCCTACTCACACGTGGAACCTAGAATCAGGCTGTGAGGTAATGCCGAGAGTATGCGGACTGTATAAATTAATATGCTGATCTGCTCCACAGTGAGGTTCTTTCAGCTCTGATTTCTCCTTTTATGGCGTCTTTAGAGAAAGGAAGGGAGATTAGGAGGCACGTGCCTTCGGCTCGAAAGAGCTGGAGTTCAGCTTTTTGTTTTTGAGCAAGTTCTGTTGTTTGGGTTTGCTGAATCAGTGACGGAAAACTGAGATTATTAGAAGGAAAAGGCTCTCATAAACCTCATAACCAGCCTCTTGCAGGAACAGACTCTTAGTGGGAGGTAAGAGAAGAGGGAATTAAGACCAAATAGAAAAGTCCCTCTAACTTGAACCACCAGAGTAGACCTAGCGAAGATGACAAAGCTCCAATTTGGGGTGACCAGAGCTGAGATCAAGGTCCGCGTTCTGGAGCTACCTGTCTACCCTAGGGGTCACCTTTGTTCCTACAGGAAGGGAGCTACAGGCGCGCCTGTGTGGCTGTCGTTTATAGGATAAGCTCCTTGCAAGGCAGTCACTGTGTCGCTGCAGCAGCTGGCCTGCTCTGGGCCTTGCTTTCTCCCGGGCCATCTTGTCCTGACCTCATCCCAGATCTCTTTTGTCAGCCTTGTCTTCAGCGCTTGGGATATCACTGCCTCTGTGCATCGTGCTCTGCTCTTCATAGCATTTTTGCTTTCCTGGTATGTTTTGTCTCCTTAAACTTTTTCAGTGTTCTATGCAGTTTCTGGCTTTTTTCTTTTCTTCTTCCTTTTTTCTCTTTGAGGGGGAGGTGGTCTCTGCTGCCTACCCAAACCCTCCCTTCTGCCTGGGCCTCCTTTAGATTTCTTTATTTTTTAACCCGGAAAAACTTCCATTCATCCTTCAAAACCCAGATTGAGTTTCATCACTCTTAGGAAATCTTCCTTGGCCTTCTCAGCTATTTTATTATTTCACCCCTGGGTTACATCTGTGCTTAGCACACATGTCCTGTTAAACTGATCACAGTACATTATTATATATTTAAGTGCCTTGTTCCTACCTAAAAATGTAACCTCATCGAAAACAAGTGCACTGTGCTAAGTCACTTCAGTCGTGTCCAACTCTTTGCGACCCCCTGGTCTGTGGCCTCTGTCCATGGGATTATCCAGGCAAGAATACTGGAGTGGGTTGCCATTTCATCTTCCAGGGGATCGTCCTGATCCAGGGATTCAACCCACATCTCTTTACATCTACTGCGTTGGCTGGAGGGTTCGTTACCACTAGTGCCACGAAAATAAGAGCCATATATTAGTTATCATCATGTAGGCATAAGGTACTCTTGCCTGGAAAATCCCATGGACGGAGGAGCCTGGTAGGCTGCAGTCCATCGGGTCGCAAAGAGTCGGACACGACTGAGAGACTTGACTTTCATTTTCACTTTCATGCATTGGAGAAGGAAATGGCAACCCACTCCAGTGTTCTTGCCTGGAGAATCCCAGGGTCGGGGGAGCCTGGTGGGCTGCCGTCTATGGGGTCGTACAGAGTCAGACACGACTGAAGCGACTTAGCAGCAGCAGCAGCAGGCATAAGGTTCAGTGTTTAAGAGATGGATTGCTTAGATGAAAACCCCAGCACTAGCATTTGCAAGCTTGTAACTTGAGGCAAGTTCTTCTCTGTGCCTCAACTTCCTAATTTATATAATGTGAATAATTAAAGAGCCCACCTCCTAGGATGCTGTTAAATGGCAAAGATATATAAAGCCACGTACTCAGTAGTTGCGCGCTGATCTGCTCTGTACTGTGAATCTTGACCAGGCTGTATTTGCAGAGGAAGGGCACCGTGACCTGCCTGCTAAGATTCATGGTAGGTTTGGCCCTTGCTTGTATCCCCATTTCATAGATGAGGAACCTAATGCTCCTAGAGGTCGAGGGACATCTGGAAGGTCACTCTGAAGTTCCAGATATAGCAGAAGTCCTGAAACTCTGAGGACCAGAGTCTAAAATGTCACCACCCTGAAGGTGAAAGGTTCTGGCCTCCCAAAACAGATCCTCAAGGGAGTGAGTGAGTGAGAGGAACCAGGACGTGTGGCCCTTTCCATGCAGCACCGGAAGCTTGCTGTGCCAGCTGCCCTCTGGAAGCCCTTGGCTGTGGCACCCACCCACCATCCCACCATGCAGGCTTTCCTTTGTAGGAGAGGCAGCTGGTGTTTGGGCCTGAATGCACCTCCAGAGACTCTTCCATAAGCTGTCCAAGGAGATTCACTCATGGAAATGGGACAGGAGGGCCTGTCCCGGGCCTGAGGTTTCTAAGGTGGGTGTCCCGATCAAGGCCTCACCATTTCTTTTGAGTGGGCCTCATTCTCTCCTGTTTCTTTTCTTTCCTCTTCTCTTTCCTTTCTTTCTCTTCTTTTATTCTATTCTCTCTTCTTTTCCCTCCTCTTCCCTCCTTTCTTTCTATTTACTTCAACTTATGGGAATTTTATTCTACTTCTTTTAAAACAATGACCTAGTACCTTAATTTTTTCTAAAATTAGCACGTGTCCAATGTGAAGAAATCAAACAATCCAGATGAAAGCTAGAAAGAAAGTTTTAAAAAAAATCACTCCAGATTCCACCACTGAGAATTAATTTGTGTTAACAGTAGGTGAACATTTTTCCAGGCGTCTCTAATGCATCTCTCTCTCTCTCAGTCACACACACACACACACACATACACAGAAAGATGGATGAATGGGTTGGTTGATGGATGTCCTGATAGAGAAACCAATAGATCAATTGACTGAAATGCTTTTTATAAAAACGGAGCAATAGATGTTATAGCAACATATAGTAAATTCCATTTTCTTCCTGGAGTTTAAAAATAACACAGCTGATGAGGTTTTACAGCATGGGGAGTTTAAACGGAGAGGGCATTTGTGTTAGAGACTGTTGTAGAAGTGTGAACTATCCGCAGTGTAAATGGTCAATCTAGTAAAGAAGTAGGGGTGTACTTGCTCTCAGGTTTGTGGTCCTTTCCTTGCAGGCACTCTGTCAACCCCTGGAAACAAAAGAGGTGTAGTCTCGGCATCTGTATCTCTCCCTTCTCAGACCTCCCATTGAATTGCCCTCCATACAATGAAACATATTCCAGTTTCCAGATTCCCTCACCTGGCTCCCTGTGTCCCCTTCTGCCCCTGCCCTGAGGTGCTGGCAGGGACAGACCCTGAAGGGCTGCAGAGCCGCCCCTGGGTGCCCTGTGGTGGTAGCCTTTTTGGCTGACTCCAGCATACCCATCCCTACTTTCAGGATAGAAGTGCTGTGCCAGGCACCTATGTTGGAGGGAGCCCAGCCTCAGTTGTAAGCCACGCTGAAGAGGCCTTCCCCACCCCACATCACAGATAGGGGCCCAGGACACCAGCTAGATGCCCCTTTGCTCATGGTGAATTCAGCTCCTGGGATCTTTGATGTCAGACCCACCTAGACCCTCAGAGAAAGTCAAGTGCTGAGTCTCAGAAGGTGTTTGCCATCCCCATTTGTTTGAGGCTCTCTGCTATCTTCCTTTCTCTGCCCAGTTCTGCCCACAAAAGGGTCTTCGGAGAAACAGCCTTTGCCACACCCGCCAAAAGTTCCATTTCATCCATGCGCCAGAGCCTTTGTGATTCTGGTTTTCTGTCATCGGAATTGGGAGGGAAGATGGTTTCTTTTCTTGACAGAGCCTACCCTTCAATGACCTGCCTTGCCCACTCTACAAGTTTCCTAGGGGTACTATAACAAAGGATCACAGACTTGATAGCTTGAAACAAAAGGAATTTATTCTCTTGGGAATTCAGAGGGCAGAGTCTGAAACCAACGTGTGGCTAGAGGTGACTCCTTCCGGGGGCCCCATGCCTCTCTCCTGACTCCTGGTGACTGCTGAAAATCCGCGGCTCTCCTGCCCTGCATCCCTCCACCTCTGCCTCTTCAAGTGGTGCCTTTCTGGGTGTGTCTGTGACCGTGATCCACCTCCACCTCTCTCATAGGAACACCTGCCTTTGGATTCGTTGTTGTTGTTGTTTAATTGCTAAGTTGTATCCGACTCTTCTGTGACCTCGTGGACTGTAGCCCTCCAGGCTCCTCTGTCCATGGGATTTCCCAGGCAAGAATACTGGAATGGGGTGCCATTTCCTTCTCCAGATTTAGGGTTACCCTAAATCCAAGATGGTCTCATTTCAGGATCCTTCATCTGCAGTGACCCTTTTTACAAATAAAATCACATTCAAAGTTCCAGGGTTCAGGTTTGGATCTGTTTGGGAGGGGGTCACTTTCTACTACTGAACCCTCTACTCCCTCCTGATTATCAAGAAGCATTGACTGGGACTTCCCTGGTGGTCCAGAGGTTAAGAAACCGCCTGCTAATGCAGCAGACACATGTTTGATCCCTGGTCTGAGAGGATTCCACATGCCGCAGGGCAGCTAAGCCCAAGCGCCACTACTGAGCCCGAGCTCCACAAGAGAAGCCACCGCGATGAGAAGCCTGCACGCCACAAGAGTAGCCCATCCCCCTCCCAAACAGAAAATCTTTTTTCTCGCTGCAGCTAGAGAAAGCCGAGGTATAGCAACAAAGACCCAGTGCAGCCATAAACAGATACATAGATTAAAACGTAAAAAAAAGAGAAAAGTGTTGATTGCTTCTCCAAACATATATGAGCTGCCTCTCCAGACACTAGCTTGGTGTCTGCTCAAAAAAACCTCACATCCTTTATCTTTCGTGCCCTCCTTGACACCTAGCACTGTGCTATAGGCTTATCTTTAGTTTCTTGCTGGACGTGTTAATTTAGGGAAAATAGTAAATGGTGCAAAAGTTTCTCTGGGCTTAGGGTAGGGGCATTATTTTCACACTCAAGGGGGGGGGAAAAAAAGGCATGGAAATACTGAGTTTTACTGCAAGCATTCAAGACGATTTCTCATGCTTGCCTCTGTGGATTCTGTGTTCATATGTACAAGATCAGCCAAACAAATTGACCTCACTCACCAGAATCTTCAGGGCCATGGGAAGGATTTGAAAACAGTGTAGTATCGACGTCTGTTTCTCAGGTCTAACCAGTGAGAACTGCCCAGGTGGGAGATGCCCTTTAGGTGTGATGGCAAGAAAGTGAGCCAAGAATTCTGAGTATGTACGTAGTCCTGAGGGAAAAGTGTGGAAAGAGGGGTGCAGACTTCACGAGGTAAAATATTCTAGGGGGAGAGCATGAGGCTTAAAATCCAAAGGAAAACTGCTGCCAAGTTTCTTCATCTTTATCCTTGACCTTCCTTAGTCTAGACGGGGTCTGTGACATTGTCTCTAAATATAGATGTGATTTCTCATTTCTGTAAGGTACATTTTTGTTCTGTTTCACTGCGCGCTGTGTGTGTGTGTGTGTGTGTGTGTGTGTGTGTGTGTGTGTGTGTGTGTGTAGGTAGGGTGAACGAAGGACTGACTGAGTAGGGAGAAGTTGTGCCCTAGTAGTCTGTCAATAAGAAGGGTATTTTACATGTCAGCACCTTCAGGAGGTGGAGGATGGGAAGCTAAAATACAGAAGGCAACACAGGGCCAAAGGTAACCGAGTAGCCTGTAGTGGGAGGGAGCTGAATTCTTTGATGGACCCCTTTCTTCAAACAGGAGAGCTAGTGCTGCCTAATGGCAGATTTTTTTTTTTTTTCCTCTTAATCTGGATTTGGTGATACATCACACATAAGAAAGCTGGAAGGAGGCAGATTGCAGGCTTGCTAATTTAGAAACTCCGCAGCATCAGTCCCTGGGATGGTTTCTCTGAGTTTCTAGTGATTTTTCCTTATTCACAGGATGATTGCCACAGCTCCCAGCATCAGCTTCAACACATAGATGTCTGGGTCACATGGAAGGGAAGAGGTTTCCTGCACACTGTTCTCTCTTTTTTGCTAGAGAAGAGCATCTTTCTGAGATGTCTCCAAAGTGAAAGTGAAAGTTGCTCAGCCATGTCTGACTCTTTGTGACCCCATGGACTGTACAGTCCATGGAATTCTCCAGGCCAGAATACTGGAGTGGGTAGCGTTTCCCTTCTCCAGAGGATCTTCCCAACCCAGGGATCGAACCCAGGTCTGCCGCATTGCATTGGGGTTCTTTACCAGCTGAGCCACAAGGGAAGCCTGAGATATCTTTAAGGAATTTCCATTACAGTTCTTTGACCCTGATGACTCAACAGGTAAAAAATCTGCCTGTAATGCAGGAAACAAAGGCAATGCGGGTTAGATCTCTGAATTAGGAAGATCCCCTGGAAGAGGAAATGGCAACCCACTCCAGTATTCTTGCCTGGAAAATCCCATGGACAGAGGAGCCTGGCGGGCTATAGTCCATGGGGTTGCAAAGAGTTAGACGTGACCGAGCATGAGCATGACTGTGTTCTCTCTTTTTGCTAAAGAAGAACATCTTTCTGAGATGTCTCCAAGGAGTTTCCATTACAGTCCATTGGCCCAAAATAGATAAACATGGTTTATTTTTATTTTTGACATCTAAATAGTCTCAAACTTACAGAAAAGTTGCAAGTCCTGTACTCAGAATTTTTTTTTCCCTGAACTATTTGAGTACATTGCCAATGGGGTGCACCATCACCCCTGCATGCTGTATTGCCTATAAACAGAGACATTCTCATACATAATCACAAGTCTATCAAAATCAGCAAATTAATATTGGTATGTTACTACTGTCCAGCATCGTTCACATTTCATCAATTGTCCCAAGAATGTTCTCACAGGGAAAGAATCTAAGTTCAGAATCATATGTTATATTTAGTTGTTGTATCTCTTTGGTCTCCTTCAATCTGGAGAAATTTCTCAGTCTTCCCTGGACTTTTATGACCTTGACAAATTTGAAGAGTGCAGGCCATTTATTATGTAGGATGGCCCTCAGTTTGGGTTTGTCTGGAGTTTCCTCAAGACTAGATTCAGGCTGTTTGTTTCCAGCAGGAAAATCACAGAAGAGGTGGTCTGTTCTTATTGTATCCTAGCAGATGGAACATCGTGTTTATTGATTCCTTTATTTGATCGTTTATTTACGTCAGCAATGGGTTATGATTTGCTACAGTCATCCCTTATTTTGAAGCTCATATTGTCCTAATTTGCCCATGGGGGCCCTGTCTGTCTGTATCTTTTTTGACATGCCCTCATTATTCATATCATTAAAGCTATGGTTTTTCCAGTTGTCATGTATGGATGTGAGTGTTGGACCATAAAGAAGGCTGAGTGCCAACATTATTCATGCCCTAAGCCCTATCTCTGGAGAAGGAAATGGCACCCCACTCCAGTACTCTTGCCTGGAAAGTCCCATGGACGGAGGAGCCTGGTAGGCTGCAGTCCGTGGGGTCGCGAAGAGTCAGACATGACTGAGCGACTTCACTTTGACTTTTCACTTTGATGCATTGGAGGAGGAAATGGCAACCCACTCCAGTGTTCTTGCCTAGAGAATCCCAGGGATGGGGGAGCCTGGTGGGCTGCCATTTGTGGGGTCGCATGAGTCGGAC
Source organism: Capra hircus (assembly GCF_001704415.2). NCBI lineage: Eukaryota > Metazoa > Chordata > Mammalia > Artiodactyla > Bovidae > Capra > Capra hircus. The sequence goes on along the minus strand of NC_030817.1, from coordinate 83,050,086 downwards.
ACGACTGAAGCGACTTAGCAGCAGCAAGCCCTATCTCACTTTCTGGCATAATAGGATGCTCCAAGCTTATATTGTATTTTTCCAATCCAAGCCCTGGAATTAGCCATTTTCCCAAGGGAACCTGGTTGACTTAAGTGGGAAATGAAATTTAGAAGCAAAAATCTGGAAAATGAGTGTGCCTATTGCTACAAGGGCATTGCTGTTCCCAGGCCCTCAAAGGTGGACAAAGCTAGGCAATATGTATGTATGTGTGTATATACATGTATATATATGTATATATAACACATATATATACATGTGTTTTTTATATATATGTGTGTATATATACATATATATATTCGTATATACACATATACATACATATTTAAATCCACATTAATTTCTGTATCCATCTATATATACATTGAATATTGTGAGTTCACATTCATCTCTTAAGTTTCAGTTTAACCTTATAAGGTTCATCTTAATTTTCTCTCTTTCCATGTTTGTAACTGTCTTCTCTGATGAGAAATCCAGCTCCCATTGCTCTTTATTTTTTGGCCGCTCTGGGTCTTCACTGTGGCTCGCAGGTTCTTCGTTGCATGTGCGGGCTTTTCTAGTTGCGGAGCTGTCTTAGTTGCCACACAGCGTGTGCAATGTTAGTTCCCCAGTCAGGAATCAAACCCCCATTCCCTGCATCAGAAGGAGGATTCTTAACCGTTGGACCACTAGGGAAGTCCCCCATTATCCTTAACATATTTATTTGCTCAGACACCTTGCATGTAATTAATTTTCCATTGCCATCATTACCCCTGCCCAAAGTAGATGTCCACTCAGTGCAGGATCACCCTTGCACATGAACACCATCTCTCTTCCACTCGAACTCTGGCACCTTGCTCCTGTCCACCACCAGATGAGCATCTTCCCTTGCTCATCCCCTACCACACCTTTTTTTAAGGCAAAGATTGACTTTATCAGGATCTCTATTTTCTCTATGTCTAAATCTACTCAGTCAAACCTTTAATTTCTTTGACTGGTACCTTTAGTGCCTCTTCAATGCCCCTTCCCTAAATGGGGATCCTGCTGATCCTCCTTATGCCCGAAGCAGGCACAGGGGGTGGTTTCCTATCCATGGTGTTTATATATAACTGTGCTTCCAGCATGGTGGCCAACAGTCACCTGTAGCTTTTAAGTTTAAAGTAATTAAAATTAGATAAGATGTGAAATTTATTTTTTTTTAGTTTTGCTAGCTATTTTTAAAGTACTCAATAGTCATATGTGGCTAGTATTACCATATTGGACAGTGTGGATACAGAACATTCCCATTGTCACAGAAAGTTCTATTGGACAATTCTGTTATATACTGCATAAACACACTCTCTTTTCCTCCTAATTTGACACTGATCCTTCCCTGACTGCTTTTCCTCCTGACGCTAGTTTAATTTTTCATTTTAATTTAATTAAAATTTTAATTAAAAATTTTTCATTTTTCATTTGGGATGGCTCAAATGATTAACTGGGCCATCCACACACTTGGCAGTCCTTCACACTAACTAGCTTATCTCCGTACCCACAACGACTCTACTCATCTTACCCCTGAGTACTCATTCACAGTACCCAACAGCCCATCCCCGTTGCCCTAGACTGTCCATAATATGCAGTCTGCAAATGGAACAGAGTATTTGAAACTGAGACTGTCTTGGAAACTCTTGGGCTTATGGTTATAGTAGTTATAAAGTGAGTAGAATCAAACTCCTGCTTGTTTGAGCTTTTGAAAAGCTTTCTTTTTAGGTGATTCCTGGGACCCTTGACTCCAGGTTGTCCCTTCAGTTTCCCAGGATCCCACCCTTGGCACAGGGCCTCCTCCAGGTCAGTGCTCCTCAAACTTTAATATGCAACACAACCACATGGAAATGTTATAAAAATGCAGACGCTTTGATTTAGGAGGTCTGGAACCCACCCAAGAGTCTGCCTTTTAATGAGCCCCAGTGGGTGCTGATGTTACTGGTCTGAGGACCACATCAGCAGGTCCTGGGTGTCCGAGATGCTGCACCCCAGAAGTGTTAATTCTATCCTCTATTTTTAATTTGTCTTCTCTCGGAACACCTGCTCATCAGCTTGCTATCTAGGTGAATGTTGTCTTTCAACAGCGATACCTCTAGAGTCTATACTCTGATGATCCCCCCATTCCAGAGGACAGCTCAGAGCTTTGCTTGTATTCAGAGTCAAGCAGAGCTAGAGAAGATGTAGTATCTCTGTCTTACAGTCACACCAATTTATGATGGCTGTTTTAGCCTTTAATTAAAGTTTACACTTTCCCATTCAACCTTTTGCTTCAGATTTGGTTCCAAATGATGAACATCTATTTCCATTAACCTGTTCAAAGGAATGTGCCGCGTGTTCCATAACTCCATGTAAATAAGGAGTCATATAAACATTTTGAGTGACAGTATCATCTTTCGAATACATGCCAAATCTCCAGGGTGAGCCCCTTGAAAGGTGGGGGCAGTGCTCCTATTTGGGTAGGCGGGGTTTCACCTTTTTGTTATGAAATTTGCTTTCCTTTATCGAGCACAGCTTGTATTGCAGCCTCTGTAGCTCTCTACTTTGGATTTCAGACACACATTTACTTTTTTGGATGGTCCTCCCTCCCTGTGTGCTCAGGTCTATCCCACCCTCCAGGAGCGTGCAGTGGGGAAACTGGGATAGAAAAAGTCAAGCTAATCTGGATTCAAATCCCATGTCAGTTCTTCTTAGCAGTGAGATTACAGACAAATTATTTAACTTCTCTGAATTTCAGTGTTTTGATTTAAAATGAGGCTTCTCTGACATGTGGGGGTAGAATTAAATGCAGTATATACAGAGGATACAATGGATACAGAAGTGCCCAGCCCAGAGAAACACCGAAAAATGTTTCCCTTTCTTAGTTGTTTCTCTCGTGTTTTTTTTTGTTTTGTTTTGTTTTGTTTTTTAATTGCAGTATAGTTGATTTTTTGAGGGCTTCCCAGGTGGTGCTAGTGGTAAAGAACCTGCCTGCCAATGCAGGAGATATAAGAGACACAGGTTCAATTTCTGGATCGGGAAGATCCCCTGCAGGAGAGCAAGGCTAACCCACTGCAGTCTTCTTGCCTGGAGAACTCCATGGACAGAAGAGCCTGGTGAGCTACACACCATGGATCGCAAAGAGTCAGACGCGACTCAAGCAACTTCGCATGCACACACATATTTGATTTACAGTGTTGTGCCATTTCTCTTTAGTTTTGACCCCTTTGATGCTCAGGTCTTTGCTTCTTCATCCAATCATGCAGGCCTCTGCTATCAGGAAAGCAGTGACATGGACGTGCTCCTTTCTCGAAATGCTATTCCATCTCCCTGCCTCCCTCCACTAACTGGCTTATTGAAGACATGCCTTTAACTACTCTCATCACTTCCCTGTCCGCCTGGCCCTTGTCAGTAACCCCAACCCCAGAGCGCATGCCCTCAGCCTGGAAATTCTGTATATTCTCTGACCTGCTCACCTCTTGAGAGGCAGCATCTCCATCTTTTCTTCAGTTGATGGTACTTTCACAGGTAAAAGTGGGCCACACCTAGCATTGGTCAAAGATCACCGTGGAGGACCTCCCTGGTGTTCCAGTGACTAAGACCCCACACTCCCAAGGCAGGGGGCCAGGGTTTGATCACTGGTCAGGGAACTGGATCCCACATGCCACAAATCAAGAGTTCATGTCACATCAAAGATCCTGCACGCCGCAACTTAGACCCAGTGCAGTCAAATAAATATTTTTAAAAGTATATGTAATATGTGTATTAAAAAATAAAATAAAAGCACTTTAAAAAATCACACTGGCAAGAATAAGTGTGGCTGAGAGATTAATCAAAGGGTCAGTTTTTTTGTTTTGTTTTGCTTTCCCATGTTTTGGAGAAATGGGATGAGGCTGTATGTGTGTACGTCTGTCTTCGAAATAGGATGGGATCCTTACTCTTGGAGGTTTTAGGGGCTTTGTAATTGAGGGGCAGATGGAATGTGGGCCCAACCAGGGTAGCCGATAAGCGGCTGGTCTCAGGAGGGAGGTTAGAGCAGGAGGGAGAGACACGATATGTTTCTGCAGGAGCAGAGGTTTACAGCCCATTAATTTTAACATAATGCAAATCGGTTTATGGAAGTGCTGACATACTGTTATTCAAAAAGCATGAGCAGCATGATAATTAAATCTCCATCTATATTTTATTCTAGCACATTTATAGTATATCCCTGCCCAGCTGGTGTGATAGATTTCCAGTCTTATAATTGTATAAACTGCAAAATACCATAAAGAGAAGAAGAAAAGTGAATTTGATACCAAAGCCAAGGTGGGCTGTATTAGCTTGAGTTTCATTATTTTAAGCCAAATTTTGTTTTGTCCCTGAGTTTGATATTCACTCACTAAAAATATCCCAAAGTTATGATTCCCAGTATCTAACACAAGGGGATATTGGAGTCTGTTTAGTGTTTCTTTTTGGCACCTTCGCTTTGAAGCATGTGTTCTTGGTGGGGAGCTGAGCACCCTAGAATTCACAGTCATTCCCCGCTGAGCAGAGGAGTGGAACAGGAGTGAGTTCTCTGCTGGGAATCTGCTTTGGCGCTGCCACTAACTGGTGAAGTGACCGCCCCTCTGGGAACCAAGATGCTCTAACTTCCAGAGTAAACATTTTGTTACTCAATTTTTTTTTCTTTTTCTTTCTTCTCTTAAAATAAAAATCTCCCAACATTGCTGTTAACACAACTCTAAAGTTGAATTTCTTCAGTCCCAAAACATTCAACTGGAAAGAACGGCCAACAAACTTGAGATGTCTTGGACAGTTAGGAAGAAGGCAGGTGGGAGAGCTGGGGAGACAAGCTGAGACCTTGAGGGGAAGGATATATGGGAAAAAGGATAGTCGGTGATGACAGTGTGCCATCCCCAGGTTTGCAGAGTCTCCTCTTTATAAGTTGCAGGGCAAGCATGTGGACACGCCTCTCACATCTTCACTGCATGAAGCCTGTTGGTAATTCTTCTAAGAAACACCCCCGGGAGGATGGGTGGTTTTGTTACCTTTAAACTGAGCTGATACGGGAGGCCGCTTGGGTCCCTGTGTATAAGGAACATAATCAGACAGGTCTGTCAACAAGCGGCGGTTAGAACAGCTTTGCTTGAGCGCCAGCTGGGGTACCAATTACCTCTGTTTGGGGAGTGGTTTCCAAGGCCAGCTGTGGTCCTGGGGGATCAGGTGAGTGGCTGGGGCACCACTGGGGAGTAGTAGAAGTCCATGTATACTCTGTAGGAAGGCAGCCCTGCATCGCAATGAAATGTTGCGTGGTAAATCAATCACGGGACATGAGCACTGTGAGAGGCGTTAGACAGCAACTGGCCCAAGCCTAGAGGCCCAGACTCAGCTAGTGAGGGGCAGGGCCCATGGGGCTACCTGGTGCTGAGCAGAGCTTTTTGTGTTTCCCACTGTAACTATATATATACATGTATATGTATATATATATATATATGTCATTATTGCAAAAAATATACATTCCTTTCTTTAGGAAAGGTATACATAAGTAGTACAGACACAATAGGTCTTTAAACTACATTGCTTCTGTTGATTGATTTTACTGTCTTTTTACTGGTTTTTTTTCTCTCTCAACTTGTGGATTTCATGAGACTTCTAACCTTGTTCCTCCTCCCAGCTGTCTGCTCTTAAATTCCTCCTTGTACAAAAACTAAATAACCCTTTTATAACTTCAGAATAATATCTAAATGCTTCTCACATGTGCTCTAGCTTTCCTTATCTGGGTTGAGACGGCAAACTCTCTGCCACAGCTGTTTCCAGATTCTCACCAAAGTGGAGATGGCATTTGCCTCGTCCTCCTCCTGGGCTGGCGATGGTTTTCCCTGCAGCCAGGTTTGCCTGCAAATACCAGAGAAACCAGTTTCCTTTCTGCACCATGTCTCCCAACTCGGTCCCTGCCTTTGCTTCTATCTCCTTACTCCCTTCCAGGGGCCATATTGATTCAGAAGTCAGTTACCAAATCATGGTAACTTGCCTACGCTGATCTGCATTTAGGAAACCCACTGCTTCCTGCCAGTTAGGGTTCCCACCCAGTGTGCCAGCCTTGGTTCTTTTTGAAGCTTCTCAGTTCATGCGTGCAGCTACCCAATAAAAACACACTTTGAAGAATCATGATAGCCCTGTACCTCTCACATCTTCCCTCTTTGATGTCCAAAGTGTCCAAAGAAAAGAGTATAATGTTCCTTTATTTTTGGCTGGTTGGTGATTTGAATTAGTTGATACCTTTTGTCCCTTCCCTGCACCCCCCACCCTCTGCCTTTTTTTTTTTTTTTCCTTAAGCATTCTTTTCCTACCAGGAACATGTTGAATGTTCATTTGGAAAAACAGAAACTTCCAAGACTGTCACTCCTAGTGTTACCATTTCCATTACATTCAGCCCTCAGCCAGGTTAAGGTCTGATGATTGGTCCACAAGGTAAACTTCTTCTGACTGAAGACACATGACCTGAGTTTATCCAAAGCCCCGATGGTTGCCAGCCATTCTTTCGGAGAAGCAGACATGTTTCTTTCCCTTGGTGATGGCTTCATATGGAGATAAATTACAGGATGTTTCACATAGTCATGGCCACATAACAGAGTAACAGACATTACTGTGTCTGCTGGGTCTGTTATGAACGGGGTTGAAAGGCACGGGTCTTTAAAAACCAGGTAAATTGGAACATACTTGAACTTTACTAAAGCTTCTAGACACCCTGGGACTTAAAAGAATTTGAGAGGATTTGCTAGTGTAGTTGTGCTCATTCCAAAGAATACTGAGAACTCTGATGCTGGGAAAGATTGAAGGTAGGAGGAGAAGGGGACAGCAGAGGATGAGATGGTTGGATGGCATCACCAACTTGATGGATATGAGTTTGAGTGAGCTCCAGGAGTTGGTGATGGACAGGGAAGCCTGGCATGCTGCAGTCCATGGGGTTGCAAAGAGCTGGACACAACTGAGTAACTGAACTGAACTGAATTGAACTGAGGGATACAAATGTTGGAGACATGGGTCCTGTCCTCAGGAGTTATAAGAGTTCCTAGATACCAGGAGGAAGAAATGAACACGGTATATGTTCTGTGATAGAAGTTTTGTTGTCATGGTTGTTTAATTACTAAGTTATGTCTGACTCTTTTGTGACCCCATGAACTGTAGCCTGCCAGGCTCTTCTGTCCATGAGATTTCCCAGGCAAGACTACTGGAGTGGAATACCATTTCCGTCTCCAGAGAAATCTTTCCAGCCCAGGGATTGAACCTACATCTCCTGTATTACAGGTGGATTCTTCACTACCGAGCCAATGTGGAAGCCCATAATAGAAGTTTAGCAACTATTATAGCACTTTATGGAGCTTCCCTGGTGGCTCAGATGTGAAGGAGTCTGCCTGAAATGCAGAAGACCCAGGTTCCATCCCTGGATCAGGAAGATCCTCTGGAGAAGGGAATGGCTACTTATTCCAATACTCTTGCCTAGAGAATTCCATGGACAGAGGAGCCTGGTGGGCTACCGTCCATGTGGTCACAAAGACTCAGACATGACTGAGCGACTAACACACACCTATAGCACTTTGTGAGCCTCAACCCGAAAGGAAAAAGAATTCCAACCAGAGTTTGGGTGGGGGAAGGGTAATGGAAAGCTTAACTTTTAAGTTGGATCTTTTTAAAAAATTAAGGTATAATTGACATCTATCTTTATATTAGTTTCAGGCGTACAGCATAATGATCTGATGTTCGTATATACTGCGAAATGATCACCACAGTGAGTCTAGTTAACACCTGTCATCGAATATAGTTCTACATTTTTTTCCCTTGTGATGAGAACTTTTAAGTTAAATCTTGATGAAATTTTTCACATGGACACATTAGTGGAAAGGCTGTCTAAGAGGAGGGAGCGGCATGACGGAAGGTCCAGAAGCTTGAAAACTCTGGGAAATACTGTCTAGTCCTACAGGTTGAGTCAGTAGGAGATCAGGAGATGAGGCTGTAAAGGCAGCTGTGGCCAGCTTTCTAAGGACCTTGCAGAATAGCTCCCATTCATCCAACACCACCTCATGTACCAGACGTTTTGCTGAATACTCTCTATTTGGTGCTTCTTTGTTATCATAGCATCTCCATCAGATCCTCCTTACGTCAACAGACACATGCCACATGAAAAGAAGCAAGGTTTCTCTATTTCCATCAGAGGACGTCACACCTAGAAGAGCGGTGAGGGGTGAGGAAAATAAAATCTTCATGGGACACAACACTTTTAGCTGGTTTGGGCCTAGTGCAATTTTTAATAATAAGTAACCCAATTTAATAAAGTCTCCCGTTATTCTTTAGAAAGTACTTAATCTGCTTTCAAAACAGTCCGTGATATGACCCAGTTGTCAGTTTGCTTTTGAGAGGCAATTCAGAGCAGAGGAGAAAGAGCACCTAGATTGTGGTTTTATTTAAAATACTTCAAAGATGTTGTCAGTGTCTTTACAGGATAGGTTCTTAAATTTGAGGTTTCTGACCCAGATGGAGTTATCGTTAAGCGTCAAGGGGATCCAGGACACCCTTCAAATCACATACAAACATTTTCTCTACCAACACATACCTGTGTCATTTTCTACAGAGAAAGGTCCTGCTTTTAGACAATTCTGAAGAGGGTCCGATAGGAGCCACTAACGTATACATTATGTACAGAATGTAATGTCCCTGCTCTGCTCTGTGCCTGCTCAGTGTGGCCAGCTCTTTATGACCACATGGACTGTAGCCTGTCAGGCTCCTCTGTCCATGGGATCTCCCAGGCAAGAATGCTGGAATGGGTTGCCATTTCCTTCCCAACCCAGGGATCCAACCTGCGTCTTTTGGGTTTCCTGCATTGGCAGGCAGGTTCTTTACCATTAGGGCCACCTGGGAAGCCCACTATTTCTTCAAAGCCTGGATGATAAAATATTGGCTTCTTTGCATTAAAGGAATGGATTTTAGACTCAGACAGACCTGAATTCAAATCCTGCCCTGACCCTCTGCTACTAGTATGACCTCAGCTTTCTTTTCCTCCCTTTTGAATATGGAAAGTTAATATGGGAGCAGATAATGAGATTCACACATGTGTAATAAAGAAAGCAGATGAGATTGCCAGGTGATTGAGGGGGAAAGGGGCTGAGGATGAAACTCTGGGGAGCATCAGAATTCAAGGGGCTCTTGAGAAAAGGGGGCCGATGAAGGAGACCAAGGAGAGGCCAGGGAGCCAGGACAGAAGTCAAAAAGGACAAGTCAGGATTTGGCAGGGAGGCCTCACAGTGGCCTTAGACTGATCCATGTAGGTAAGGGCTCACAAGATACTTCTCAAAAGAGTAGCGGGCTCAGGAAGGTTTTGATGAACTCGTTAAAGACTCCTCTTTTATTAACGTAACATCAATTTACTGAATGCCTATTGTGTGCTAGTCAAAGCCAGTGATGCCATGGAACTTGGTTCATGCGGTCTCACTGAGACAGGCTGGGACCTAGGACTCTGCTGCAGGGCTGCACCTGGGCACACCTCTCTTCCAGCCACAAAATATACAAAGAAACTATTGTTGAGCAGTCGCTAAGTCGTGGTCAACTCTTGGCAGCCTCACGGACTGCAGCATTCCAGGCCTCCCTGTCCTTCATCATCTCCCGGAGTTTGCTCAAATTCATGTCCATTGAGTCAAAGAAACTATATGGGGCTAAAAATAACTGTGTATGTGCACAATTGGGGCAAATTCTGGACAAAAGATGAAAAAATGACCAAAAAAGCCCAACTGCCACCTTTGAAGAAAGAGCCAGGAGCAAAAGCAGGGTACTGAGCATGCCCCCTGCACAATACCCCCAAAGTGTGGGCATACCCCCTAAGCTGACCTCTGCCCTGACCCCTAGACACTACCCCTCACCCCACATAAGGAACAAGGTCACTTCTGCCTCAGCCAGCGGGCAAGGGAATCCGTTATTTGTTCTCACGCCCCACTGCTGCAGCAGGGGCCCCAGGAATGCCTTGCCTGAATTTCTTGTCTGCCCTCTGATCAGTTTCTGTTGATTGGGGAAGGCTAGAACCTGATTGGTATCATCACCCTTAGAAATTTAAGGTTCTAACATGTCCCTGCAGTTGCTAACAAGTATTGGAAGAGATAACCAGACCACATATTGGTCTATTGTGTGGCTTTGGGGCCATCCCTGGTGGCTCAGTTGGTAAAGAATCCACTCCTGGTTTGATCCCTGGGTCAGGAAGATCCCCTGGAGAAGGGATAGGCTACCTCTCCAGTATTCTTGGGCTTTCTTGGTGGCTCAGCTGGTAAAGAATCTGCCTGCAATGCAAGAGGCCTGGGTCCGATCCCTGGGTTGGAAAGAGCCCCTGGAGAAGGGAAAGCCTACCCACTTCAGTATTCTGGCCTGGAGAATTCCATGGACTGTATAGAGAATTCCATGGACTGTACAGAATTCTGCGGACTATACCAACAAAGTCCATATAGTCAAAGCTATGGTTTTTCCAGTAGTCATGTATGGATGTGAGAGTTGGACCATAAAGAAAGCTGAGCACCTAAGAATTGATGCTTTTGAACTGTGGTGTTGGAAAAGACTCTTGAGAGTCCCTTGAACTGCAGGGCGATTAAACTAGTCAATCCTAAAGGAAATCAATCCTGAATATTCATTGTAGGGACTGATGCTGAGGCTAAAGCTCCAATACTTTGGTCACCTGATGTGAAGAGCCGACTCATTAGAAAAGACCCTGATGCTGGGAAAGATTGAAGGCAGGAGGAGAAGGGGACAACAGGGGATGAGATGGTTGGATGCATCCCCGACTCAATGGACATGAGTTTGAGCAAGCTCCAGGAGTTGGCTCAGCTGGTAAAGAATTCACCTGCAATGTGGGAGACCTGGGTTCGATCCCTGAGTTGGGAAGATCCCCTGGAGAAGGGAAGGGCTACCCACTCCAGTATTCTGGTCTGGAGAATTTCATGGACTGCATAGTCCCTGGAGTCACAGAGTCAGACATGACTGAGTGACTGAACTGAACTGATGAACTGCGTGGCCTTGGGCTGGCCACATGATCTCTCCAGGCCTAAGGGATGGAGACTAGATTATCTCTCAAGTTCCCCCAGTCTATGGTGAATCCTGCATCCCCAGTGTATGGTGAATCCTGCATCCCTAGTCTATGGTGAATGCCCCCATCTTGATGGGGCAAGAGCTAGAGATAAGTGAATGCCTTCCCCATACAGAACTCTGGATACACCCAGAGCACTTCATCGTGTAGGGTGTCCCTCTATCCTTGTGTCAGCTTCGTGGCTCTCTTGCTCTTCCTTGCATCTCCTGTGCCTGCATGGTGCCTCTGCCCATGTTTGGCGGATGGATAAATCTTTTGCAGGTGAGGAGCTTTTCCTACCAGGGAATCATGTTGTCTTAACACAAAACCTGTACAGATGTTTATAAAATAAAAATAACATCTCTGAACACCAACTGTGAGATAGAGTTTGTGCATGACCTTGTTTGGGGTGAGAGTCTTCTTTATGAAGATTTCAGTGCACTGTGGATCAAATGGTGTTTCAAATGAAGGTCTTCCTGGAGCAAAACTGCAAGCACTAAGTGACAGAAACTGCCAACTGCATAAGGTGAGGGGTAATCCTGGCTGCCTTGCACCCAACTCACCAAGGAGCTCTTCTTTGTTTGAAATTGCCTTCCAAACCTGACGACTTTCTGAGCAAGACATTCTTCTCTCCAACTGGTTTGAAATTTTCCTGTTTTGTATGTGTGTGTGTACACGTGCACACATAGGCTTATGTGCACACTCAAAATACAAGCTCTAAATAAATGTCTCTACCTTCCCAGAGGTTTACTTCTTGGTTTTGTGACAAGCGTGGACAGGTAGCTCAAGCATTACTAGATTGCATTGTTCACTGGTGTCCTGAGAGGAGAGGAGGGATCATCAGATGAAGGGGACTGTCCTGCCTGGTGGGCAGCTGGGGGTGGGAAGGAAGGTGCTGGTTGAGCTGGGAACATGCTCTTGGGCAGCCAGGCCTGGGCCTCGGGGAGCTGAGTTAGTGGACGGTAGGGCTCAGGGAGGGTGCTGGTGCACAACTGGTTTTCCATCAGCAGGACCCAGTGGCAAGTAGTAAGGAGTGACATTGTGTTGTCATCGTGTGTCAAAAATGGAGTCTTAGCCTTTCCCAAGTTGTCTAAGTTAGATTCTTCCCCTTAGTTACAATTAATTTCTTTTAAAAAAATTTTTAATTTGAATATAATTGCTTTACAACATTGTGTCCGTTTCCGCTGTACAACGTCATAAATCAGTTATGCGTGCTGCCTGCTAAGCCATTTCAGTCGTGTCCGATTCTTTTCGACCCCATGGACTGTTGCCTGCTAGGCGCCTCTGTCCATGGGATTCTCCAGGCAAAGATATTGGAGTGGGTTGCCATTTCCTCCTCTAGGGGATTTTTCTGACCCAGGGATTGAACCCACGTCTCTTATGTCTCCTGCATTGGTAGGCAGGTTCTTTACCACTAGCACCACCTGGGACTCAGCTTATATGTATACATATAACCCTTTCCTCTTGCGTTTCCTTCCCAAACCCTCCCATCCCACTCCTCTAGGTCATCACATAAGCACTGAGCTGAGGTCCCTGTACTACACTAATTAGTTCCTTCTCTGCTGCTGCTGCTGCTGCTAAGTTGCTTCAGTCGTGTCCGACTCTGTGCGACCCCGTAGATGGCAGCCCACCAGGCTCCCCAGTCCCTGGGATTCTCCAGGCAAGAACACTGGAGTGGGTTGCCATTTCCTTCTCTAATGCATGAAAGTGAAAAGTGGAAGCGAAGTCGCTCAGTTGTGTCTGACTCTTCGCGACCCCATGGACTGTAGCCTGCCAGGTTCCTCCGTCCATGGGATTTTCCAGGCGAGAGTACTGGAATGGGGTGCCATTGCCTTCTCCCAGTTCCCTCTATAGAGTATTCTATTTAGATTCTTCCAATGAGGTTGATGACTGCTCTCTGAAGATGGGTGCTTCTGGGGCTCAAAGACCTCCCACAAGCACTCAGACCAAAGCGACCCTGCAGTCACACTGTGCCTGGTCCTGGTACTGCTTCTCTCCATCACACTTAACAATCCTAAAAGGAGTTGGGGAAATGGTTTGCTTATTAAATAGTGTCTGTCACCCCAGCCTCCCACGATAGAATGTAACTTGGTGAGAGTGGAGACCTAGCAGTCTTAATTCCTGCCATGTCTCCAGGGCCTAGAAAAAGGACTTGGTGCATAGTAGGTGTTTAATGAAAATGTGATGAATAAATGAACAGAAAGCAAGGGAAAGGAAAAAAAGGGAGGGAGGAAAGTGAGAGAGGAATGGAAGGGGGTAAAGGATGGAGGGGTATAAAGGCAGGAAATGTCAGCAGGGATATGAGCTCTTCTTGTATATTTTTATTAATTTTATTGGAATATTGCTGCTTTACAATGTTGTGTTAGTTTCTACTGTTAGCAAAGTGAATCAGCTGTACATGTACCTATATCCCCTCTGTTTTGGATTTCTTTCCCATTGAGGCCACCATAGATAACTCTTCTTGTATCAAGCAAGCTCTGGTGGAGGGGGCTCAAGAAGGGTCCCTTGCTCCCTGAGTGCAGCTCCCCTCCCCTCTTGGAGCTCACAGAACTGTCTTAAGTCAGATAGGAGACTGCCATGGCTACTTCAGCACTGAGGGGGCTGGAATGCCTCACAGGTCCTGCTTTAAGGGGAGTTTTGTTCCGAGGACATTAGCAGCTCCATGCACCCAAAGATAACAAGTGACAGGGCCTAGGGAGGCAGTCAGGTCTAGCCTGGGGAAGAGTAGAAGGGGACAGGGGCTGCCCACCTCAGCCTCTGCTTCTCCCCACCTCGCAAGTATAGAAAGAGATTTTCCTTGTACAGTTGGGATAAGGGGGGAACATCCATGTCTGTGCTCCCAGCTCCCAGGTCCCCAGGACTAGAACTGCCCCAGTTGTGTTCTGCAGCATCTGGGCCAAGGACCACTCCTTCCCAAAGGCTCCTGTGCGTTACTGTGGAGCGGGTGGAGAGAAAGCAAAGGCATGTGCCCTCCTCTTGCCTTCCCGCCTCCCACCTGAGCTGCTCACGGGGACAGACAGTGTGGCGCATCTCTGCTGCGGCAGGGACCCTGTTGCCGTCCCTGAGATGGCTCGGCTAGGAGGCATACGTTGCCTTGGCTACCGCTCCTGGCCCCAGTGGGAGCTGACACCCTCTCTCATGTGAATTTCAGCAGGTCCACTTGGTGGGACTCCGTGTGGGCTGGCTTCTCCCAGAGGGCGTGGGCCGTACTGCCAAGAGCGGCGAGGGCCGCTGCCAGGCTTTGAGAAAGTATTTGAGGCATGGAGGCCGCGCAGGGCCCCACGCCCTTGCTCCCTCTCCCCTCCTGGCTCTCCGACCTGCAGTTTTAATATGGGCGGGGGCTGGATTAAGTGTCTTGGCAGAACCCAGCAACCCGAGTCCTTTCTGGCGGAGGATGGGGAGTGCGCCTTGGGCTCACATTCCAGATGCAAGGACAGAGATTTGGGAAGGATAAAGGAAAGAGAGTGAGAAAATTAAATGTGGCGAGAAATGAATTTTCCCTTTCTGCCGTCTGAAAATAATTGAGTTATGTTAGTTTGTAAAATAATCTGTTTTGAGGTTTTTCCTGGTCCCCATCATACTACCAGTTGCCGTACTGAAGAGGGAGGGAAAAAAGCATTCACTTTGGCTCTGTGCTGCGATTTCTACCAAATACCTCAAACTTGGGCTATATTCTAAGAGAGGGTTTCGTTGTCTGCGAACACCATGAAAATGAGAACCTGGACTTTTAGGGGAGAGGTGGCTGAATCCCCCTTGTCAGGTCCCAGCTGGCTCCTCCCACTCATCCAGACAAGCGCCCACAGCACTGCCTTCCCCCTGGCCTTTCCCTTCTCTGGGCTTTGAAGGGCGTAGTCACATGTGGCTGGAGATCCTCACAGATGTCTGTCTCACCTTGGGATGTCCTGATGGAGGACCCCTCCCTTCCTTCCCTGTTGTTCCTGGAATTCTGCTCCCTGTGTCTCTTGGTGGTGGCTTAGTGGTGCGTTCTCACATCAGGGTTCCCCTGACAGTAAAAGTGCGTTATTATCAGTCCAGGGAATATTCAGGAACTGTGAGTTACGTACTTTCATCATGGAGGATAATCAGGTGGGACCTCAGGCATATGTCCCGCCAAAATCCGGCCGGATAGTTATCCATCTATTAACAGAAACAGCCTGACCGGGTAACAGACAGGAATAGGCAGGGCTTTCAGGAGCTTCAACTCTGGAGCCAGACTTCATAGATTCATATCCTGCTTTAGCCACTTACCAGTGAGATGGGTTTGGGCAAAGACATAACTTCACTGTGCCTCAGTTTCTTAGCTGGGCAGCGTTGCGTGCTCAGTCGCATCCAACTCTGTGATCCCATGGACTGTAGCCCTCTAGGCTCCTCGGTCCATGGGATTTTCCAGGCAAGAATACTGGAGCGGGTTGCCCTTTCCTATGCCAGGGGATCTTCCCAACTCAAGGATCGAACCCACGTCTCCTGTGTCTCCTGCCTCTGCAGCTGGATTCTTTACCACTGTCCCACCTCTCCAGCTATGAAATGGATGCAAAAATAGTATTTACTTCAGGTCGCTGTGAGGATTCAATGAAATAATGAGCATAAAGTACTGAGAACAGTGCCTGCTACTGCTCAAGTAATATTACTTAGCATCAATGCTGTGGTCATCATCGTCTTTACATACTATCTAGTGGCCTTTTGTTAAGTCACTTGGATTCTCTGAACCTTGGCTTCCTTATGTGTAAAATGGCTATCACACTAATAGGACTGTCAAGAAGAATAAGAGAGAATGTATGTGAAGACATTAGCCCAGGGCTTGACATCTACTGGGAGCTTGGCAAAAAAGAGTTTCCTTGTCCCTCTCCTATGCAGTCTGCCACTGTGTAGCCTGTCAGCTACTTGGACGGAAGGATCCATTTTATTATAGCGGGGTTGGCTGTATGGCAAGTGTAGTCCTTGTCAGTTGTTTTATTATGGTACAAATTAACATTATCTTCAGTCTAAAAGCTCCTTTTCTCATCCTCCAGTTCTCTCCTTTGCCTTTTCTCTTCTGCTGTGTATCAATCAGGCAATGAGTCTTGAGGGCCTTTCCATGGCCAGGACAGTGGACAGAGACCCAAAGCTCACTGAAGATGTGGAAGAACCTTCTCCTTGAATATCGGACTCAACATGCCTAATACTCTTTCCTGACCCCATTGCATCATTCGTATCGCAATTCTCCCACTCATTTTGAGTTACCTTTGATTCTTCCTCTGTGGTCACAGTACCTTCCATTCAGTAAAGGCCTATCTTATAATCACCATACTAGGTGCCTTTATTTTGTCATCTCATCGATTTTCACATTAACCTTGGGAGGAAAGAATATAATCATCCCATTTTACAGATGAACCAACAGATGTTTAGGGAGCTTAAGAATCTTGCTAAAGGCTGCTGCTGCTGCTGCTGCTGCTGCTGCTGCTGCTGCTAAGTCGCATCAGTCGTGTCCGACTCTGTGTGACCCCGTAGATGGCAACCCACCGGCTTCCGCCGTCCCTGGGATTTTCCGGACAAGAGTACTGGAGTGGGTTGCCATTGCCTTCTCTGTGCTAAAGGCTACTCAGTAGTAACTTAAACTGGGATTGGAACCCAGGTATGTGAGAATTCATCTTCTGCACTTGCCACTCTGTGATTCTGTGTCTGCTTGCTCTATGTCTTGGCTATCTATTTCTATGTAACAAACCACCCAAAACTGAGTAGTTCAAAGCAACAGCTTATTGTTTCTTATTATTATCTCTGATTATTCCGACTGTGCTCAGCTGGGTGATTCTTGCTTCTTCTCTCCTGAACTTGCACTCAGATGGTGACCAAGACTGGAGATATCTCTCTGTCACTCATGTATTTGACACTTGGGCTGAGAAGATCGAGGGGCTGATCAGGCCTCTCTCTCTCCCTGTGTGACCCCTCCTTATGGCTAGCTTGTGCTTTCTCACAGCATAGTGGTCTCAGAGTAGTCACGTTTCCTGCATGGCAGCTGACTTTCCCCAGAACAAGCATTCTAAAAATTTGACTGGAAGCTGCAAGAGTTCTTATAACTTAGCTTTAGAAGTCCCAGACCTTCACTGCCACCACATTTTACTGGTCAAGCAAGTTCTAAGGCCAGTCCAGATTTAATGGAATGAGTTATTAGGCTTGATCTTTTGACATGAGAAGAGACATGTGTGTATGCAGAGTACATCATGAGAAATGCTGGGCTGGATGAATCACAGGTAGAATCAAGATTGCCGGGAGAAATATCAATAACCTGAGATATGCAGATGAAACCATTTTAACGGCAGAAAGTGAAGAGGAACTCAAGAGCCTCTTGATGCAGGGGAAAGAGGAGAGTAAAAATGCTGGCTTAAAACTCAACGTTGAAAAAACTAAGATCATGGCATCCAGTCCTATCACTTCTTGGCAAATAGATTGAGGAAAAGTGGAAACGGTGGCAGATTTAATTTTCTTGGGCTCCAAAATCACTGCAGATTAAATTAAAAAATGCTTGCTCCTTGGAAGAAAAGCTATGACAAACCTAGGCAATGTATTAAAAAACAGAGATATCACTTTGTTGGCAAAGATCCGTATAGTCAAAGCCATGTTTTTTTCCAGTAGTCATGTACAGATGTGAGAGTTGGACCCTAAAGAAGGCTGAGCGCCTAAGAAATGATGCTTTTGAACAGTGCTGGAGAAGACTTTTGAGAATCCCTCTGACAGGAAGGAGATCAAGCTAGTCAGTCCTAAAGAAAATCAATCCTGAATAGTCATTGGAAGGACCAATGCTAAAGCGGAAGTTCCAGTACTTTGGCTGCCTGATGTGAAGAACCAACTCATTGGAAAAAACCCTGATGCTGAGAAAGATTGAAGGTGGGAGGAGAAGGGGACAACGGAGGATGAGATGGTTCGATGGCATTACTGACTCAATGGACATGAATTTGTGCAAACTCCAGGAGATAGTGAAGAACAGGGAAGCCTGGCGTGCTACAGTTCATGGGGTCTCAAGGAATTGGATATGACAGTGGATGAACAACAACACGTGTGCATAGTGAAGGAAGAAATTGATAGTTGCCATCTCTATTTGATCAGCCACCAAGACCCAGCGTTTTTCCATTTTAAAAGTCCCTCTTATCTATCCTTTTCTACTTCTACTCCTTTGTAGGGTTCTGTTTCGTTGCGCTTTGTTTTTGGTTCATTACAACCATCTCCTAGTTTGGTTCTGACACTCCCCAGCTCCTAATCCATTATGTCCTTTGCTAGCATACAAATCCTCATCAGATGCCTCTTTCAACCATCAGTTCATGTACTCATGGATCTAATAAAGTCTTTTTATTAATCTAGTGGTGGTGGTGGTGGTGGTGGTTTAGTCACTCAGTCATGTCTGACTCTTACGACCCCATGGACTGTAGCCTACCAGGCTCCTCTGTCCATGGGCTTCTCCAGGCAAGAATACTGGAGTGGGTTGCCATTTCCTTCTCCAGGGGATCTTCCTGACCCAGGGATAGAACCCGGGTCTCCTGCATTGCAGGCAGACTCTTTACTGACTGAACCTCAAGGGAAGTCCCCTTTATTAATCTAGTAAGGACCTTCATTGCCAACAAAAGTCCATATAGTCAAAGCTATGGTTTTCTAGTAGTCATATAGGGATGAGAATTGGACCATAAAGAAGTCTGAGCACAGAATTGATGCTTTCAAAGCGTGGTCCTGGAGAAAATTATTGAGAGTCCCTTGGACTGTGAAGAGATCAAATCAGTCAATCCTAAAGGAAATCAAAACTGAATATTCATTCAAAAGACTGAGACTGAAGCTGCAGCTCCAATACTTTGGCCATCCTGATGCGAAGAGCCGACTCGTTGGAAAAGACCCTGATGCTAGGAATGATCGAAGGCAGGAGGAGAAGGAGACAACAGAGGACAAGATGGTTAATAGCATCACTGACTCAACAGACATGAGTCTAAGCAAACTCTGGGAGATAGTGAAGGACAGGTGAACCTGGCGCATTGCAGTCTATGGGGTCACAAAGAGTCAGACACAACTTAGCACTGGATGACGATGATGACAATGTGAAAAAAATGCTCAACTTCATGCATAATAAAGGAAGTGCAATTTTAAGCTACACAGATACCATTTGTCACTTGTTAGAATAGCAAAGAGTCTAATAGCCCCTGACTTGGTGAGGGTATGGGATTCATCATACTTTGCTGGTAAAAGTATAATTTTGGTGCCTTCTCCATGGAAAACAACTTGGTGACATCTATCAAAATTATGAATGCATTTATTATTTGCCCTAAAAATTCTGCTCCTCAGTGTACAGCTATTCATATATTGAGAGGAAGCACATGATTATTTATTGTAGCACTGTTTGTAATTGCCAAGGATTCGAAACACCATAACTGTCATGGAAAGAAAAGTAGTCAAATTATAATTCATCCATACGAAGGAATGCTATGAAACCTTGAAAAAAGAGAATGAGATTTTCTGTGTGTGCTGATCTGGATGGCTTGCCAAAACAAAGTATTGAATAAAGAGAAAAAAAACTGTAAAAAGAGAGTGGAAAGTAAATATACATACATATTTGTTCAAGTATACATAAAATATCTCTGGAAGGAAATATAAGAAACTTAAGTGGGACGAAAACATTTCATTTGTTTATTTTGTTGTACCTTTTGAATTTTGAACCATAGGAATCTTACTTTTTTTAAATGGAAGGGAGACAAAACAAAAGCAAAAATTCAAACAAGTAAACCATTAATTCTGGGGCCTTCTTCAGACCTGGAGTAGAATAAATACTCCATGAATTTCCTTCACTGTGCAGTCAGTTAATGAGAGAGGAAACTTGGCCTAATCTTCTCAAATTAAAGACTATGAAAATAAAACTTAAAGCTAAGCAAATGTGACAAAATAGTAAAGTGAGTTGAGCACAGAAGTATTTCATACTGCCTTTCTGTATACTTGGGACTATTTTGCAATAACAAAGATAAATTGTGGCAAGTAAATAAGCAAACAAATTAATAATTTGCATGGCATGGCTTTGGGATTATTGAAGCTACTTATTTCCATTTTCAACCATACTCAGTTCCCATCTAAGTTTCATTTTTCTCCTAGCCACTCCTATCCAGGGAGACTCACTTTATTTCTATTGTCATTTTTTGTATTTTCATTCCCTTCATGAGCTTATGAACTCTGTAGAGAGTAAAGATTGTGTCTAATTGAGAAGCTGGCAAACGTCTTCTGTAAAAGGTCACACATTAATATTTCAGACTTTGCAGGTCAGGTAGTCTCTGTTGTTAACTATTCAACTGCTGTTAGTTGTATCACAAAAGCAGCCATAGTTAACACACAAATGAATGCCTGTGACTGTGTTCCAATAAAACTTTATTTACAAAAGCAGATGGTAAATCATATTTGGCCCAAGGGCTATAGTTTGCTATCACCTAACTCCTAGTTTACTGTAATCAGATTTCACTCTCTCCCTTTCCCTGTGTCTTCCTGGGCAAGGGCTGAAGTTCCTGATCCATGTGCATGTGTGTGTTTGTGTATTGTATGTGTACTTGTGGTTCCAGGAAAGGGATGGACTGAGAAAGAAAGGAAACAGATTGTAATTCTAGATTAGGGAGGAATTCAGGCTGAGAATCTCAGGGAGCAGTGGAACATGTTAAAGAGCAATTTTTAGGAAAAGGTACAATCATGATGCTCTTTCTTTTTTTTTTTTTTAAACTGCCAAAATGGTCTGCATCTTGACCTTGGCTTTAATGAGGTTTACAATCTGTAGGGTTTTACAGTTTTTTTTTAATATAAATTTATTTATTTTAATTGGAGGCTAATTACTTTAAAATACTATATTGGTTTTGCCATACATCAACATGAATCTGCCACGGATGTACATGGGTTCCCCATCCTGAACCCCCCTCCCTCCTCCCTCCCTGTACCATCCCTCTGGGTCATCCCAGTGCACCAGCCCCAAGCATCCTGTAACCTGCATCAACCTAGACTGACGATACATTTCTTATATGATATTATACATGTTTCAATGCCATTCTCCCAAATCATCCCACCCTCTCCCTCTCCCACAGAGTCCAAAAGACTGTTCTATACTTTTGCTGTCTTGCATGCAGGGTTATCATTACCATCTTTCTAATGATGCTCTTTCAAATAGAAAATGAACATGTTGAAGATTTTATTTAACTCATGAACTAATGAGGGAAGGAGTAAGATGTTACAACTAGTTCACAGGAGAGAGTAAGCGTACATGAAGATAATCGGGCATGCTGAAAGGAATTGACTGTAGATGAAAAACTAGCCTCTGGGAAGCAACGGGGCTTATAATTTGCATCTCCACAAATCAAATAATTCATTTGCATCATTATCTGTTTTCTATGGTTTATAGGGTTGTAAAAGAGCTCAGCTAAAGACTATGAAAGGCATAGGCCTATAAAATTAGGCCATCTAAAAAATGTTATTAACAGTGCTTAATTTTACGGTAGGTGTTGCAAGAGGGCATCAGAGGGCAGACACTGAAACCATACTCACAGAAAACTAGTCAATCTAATCACACTAGGACTACAGCCTTGTCTAACTCAATGAAACTAAACCATGCCCGCTGGGCAACCCAAGACAGGCGGGTCATGGTGGAGAGGTCTGACAGAATGTGGTCCACTGGAGAAGGGAATGGCAAACCACTTCAGTATTCTTGCCTTGAGAATCCCATGAACAGTATGAAAAGGCAAAATGATAGGATACTGAATGAGGAACTCCCCAGGTCAGTAGGTGCCCAACATGCTACTGGAAATGAGTGGAGAAATAACTCCAGAAAGAATGAAGGGATGGAGCCAAAGCAAAAACAATACCCAGCTGTGGATGTGACTGGTGATAGAAGCAAGGTCTGATGCTGTAAAGAGCAATATTGCATAGGAACCTAGAATGTCAGGTCCATGAATCAAGGCAAATTGGAAGTGGTCAAACGAGATGGCAAGAGTGAACATCAACATTCTAGGAATCAGCGAACTAAAATGGACTGGAATGGGTGAATTTAACTCAGATGACCATTATGTCTACTACTGCAGGCAGGAATCCCTCAGAAGAAATGGAGTAGCCATCATGGTCAACAAAAGAGTCTGAAATGCAGTACTTGGATGCAATCTCAAAAACGACAGAATGATCTCTGTTCGTTTCCAAGGCAAACCATTCAATATCACGGTAATCCAAGTCTATGCCCCAACCAGTAACCCTGAAGAAGGTGAAGTTGAACGGTTCTATGAAGACCTACAAGACCTTTTAGAACTAACACCCAAAAAAGATGTCTTTTTCGTTATAGGGGACTGGAATGCAAAAGTAGGAAGTCAAGAAACACCTATAGTAACAGGCAAATTTGGCCTTGGAATGCGGAATGAAGCAGGGCAAAGGCTAATAGAGTTTTGCCAAGACAATGCACTGGTCATAGCAAACACCCTCTTCCAACAACACAAGAGGAGACTCTACACATGGACATCACCAGATGGTCAACACTGAAATCAGACTGATTGTATTCTTTGCAGCCAAAGATGGAGAAGCTCTATACAGTCAACAAAAACAGGACCAGGAGCTGACTGTGGCTCAGATCATGAACTCCTTATTGCCAAATTCAGACTGAAATTGAAGAAAGCAGGGAAAACTGCTAGACCATTCAGGTATGACCTAAATCAAATCCCTTATGATTATACAGCGGAAGTGAGAAACAGATATAAGGGCCTAGATCTGATAGATAGAGTGTCTGATGAACTATGGAATGAGGTTTGTGACATTGTACAGGAGACGGACCAAGACCATCCCCATGGAAAAGAAATGCAAAAAAGCAAAATGGCTGTCTGAGGAGGCCTTACAAATAGCTGTGAAAAGAAGAGAGACGAAAAAGAAAGGAGAGAAGGAAAGATATAAGCATCTGAATGCAGAGTTCCAAAGAATAGCAAGAAGAGATAAGAAAGCCTTCTTCAGTGATCAATGCAGAGAAATAGAGGAAAAGAACAGAATGGGAAAGACTAGAGATCTCTTCAAGAAAATTAGAGATACCAAGGGAACATTTCATGCAAAGATGGGCTCGATAAAGGACAGAAACGGTATGGACCTAACAGAAGCAGAAGATGTTAAGAAGAGGTGGCAAGAATACACAGAAGAACTGTACAAAAAAGATCTTCACGACCAAGATAATCATGATGGTGTGATCTCTCATCTAGAGCCAGACATCCTGGAATGTGAAGTCAAGTGGGCCTTAGAAAGCATCACTATGAACAAAGCTAGTGAAGCTGATGGAATTCCAGTTGAGCTGTTTCAAATCCTGAAAGATGATGCTGTGATAGCACTGCACTCAATATGCCAGCAAATTTGGAAAACTCAGCAGTGGCCACAGGACTGGAAAAGGTCAGTTTTCATTCCAGTCCCAAAGAAAGGCAATGCCAAAGAATGCTCAAACTACCACACAATTGCACTCATCTCACATGCTAGTAAAGTAATGCTCAAAATTCTCCAAGCTAGGCTTCAGCAATACATGAACCGTGAACTTCCTGATGTTCAAGCTGGTTTTAGAAAAGGCAGAGGAACCAGAGATCAAATTGCCAACATCCACTGGATCATGGAAAAAGCAAGAGAGTTCCAGAAAAACATCTATTTCTGCTTTATTGACTACGCCAAAGCCTTTGACTATGTGGATCACAATAAACTGTGGAAAATTCTGAAAGAGATGGGAGTACCAGACCACCTGACCTGCCTCTTGAGAAATCTGTATGCAGGTCAGGAAGCAACAGTTAGAACTGGACATGGAACAACAGACTGGTTCCAAATAGGAAAAGGAGTATGTCAAGGCTGTATATTGTCACCCTGCTTATTTAACTTCTATGCAGAGTACATCATGAGAAACGCTGGACTGGAAGAAACACAAGCTGGAATCAAGATTGCCAGGGGAAATATCAATCACCTCAGATATGCAGATGACATCACCCTTATGGCAGAAAATGAGGAGGAACTAAAAAGCTTCTTGATGAAAGTGAAAGAGGAGAGTGAAAAAGATGGCTTAAAGCTCAACATTCAGAAAACGAAGATCATGGCATCTGGTCCCATCACTTCATGGCAAATAGATAGGAAAACAGTGGAAACAGTGTCAGACTTTATTTTGGGGGGCTCCAAAATCACTGCAGATGGTGAGTGCAACCCTGAAATTAAAAGACCCTTACTCCTTAGAAGGAAATTTATGACCAACCTAGATAGCATATTCAAAAGAAGAGACATTACTTTGCCAACTAAGGTCCATCTAGTCAAGGCTATGGTTTTTCCAGTGGTCATGTATGGATGTGAGAGTTGGACTGTGAAGAAGGCTGAGTGCCAAAGAATTGATGCTTTTGAACTGTGGTGTTGGAGAAGACTCTTGAGAGTCCCTTGGACTGCAAGGAGATCCAACCAGTCCATTCTGAAGGAGATCAGCCCTGAGATTTCTTTAGAAGGAATGATGCTAAAGCTGAAACTCCAGTACTTTGGCCACCTCATGCGAGGAGTCGACTCATTGGAAAAGACTCTGATGCTGGGAGGGATTGGGTGTAGGAGAAGGGGACGACAGAGGATGAGATGGCTGGATGGCATCACTGACCTGATGGACGTGAGTCTGAGTGAACTCCGGGAGTTGGTGATGGACTGGCGTGTTGTGATTCATGGGGTCACAGAGTCAAACACAACTGAGCAGCTGAAGTGAACTGAACTGAATTTTACCCTTCCCTCATGGCTCAGACGGTAGGGAATCTGCCTGCAATGCAGGAGACCCAGGTTCAATCCCTGGGTTGGGAAGGATCCCTTAGAGAAGAGGTTGGCAACCCACTCCAGTATTCTTGCCTGGAGAATCCCATGGACAGAGGAGCTTGGCGGCCTATGGTCCATGGGGTTGTAAAGTGTTGGACATGGCTAAGCAACTAATACATAATTATACTCTGGAAAACATACTCAGAAATCTTTTTTTGTTCTTTCAAAATTTTCCCCAATTTTGTGTGGTAGAAATAACATTTAGTAAGGTCACTGTACTCTAGATTATAGAATAGCAGTCCCGAACCCTTTGGGCACCAGGAACTGGTTTCACAGAAGACAATTTTTCCATGAGCTGGGCTGGGTCAGGGGGATGGTTTGGGGATGATTCAAGTGCATTGCATTTATTTTGCACTTGATTTCTATTATTATTACATTTTGATTTGGTGGTGGTTTAGTTATTAAGTCGTGTCCGACTCTTGTGACTCCAGGGACTATAGTCTGCCAGGCTCCTCTGTCCATGGATACTGGAGCAAGAGTGCTGGAGTGGATTGCCATTTCCTTCTCCAGGGGATCTTCCTGACCCAGGAATTGAACCCGGGTCTCCTGCATTGCAGGAGCTATGAGGGAAGCCCATTTTGATATACAATGAAATAATTGCACAACTCATCACAAAGCAGAATCAGATCATCAGGCATTAGATTCTCATAAAGAGCATGCAGAGCTTCCCAGGTGCTCTCGTGGTAAAGAACCCACCTGCCAGTACAGGAGACAATGAGACATGGGATCAAGGCCTGGGTCAAGAAGATCCCCTGGAGAAGGGCATGGCAACCTACTCCAATATTCTTGACTGGAGAATTCCATGGACAGTGGAGCCTGACAGGCTACAGTCCGTGGGGTCTCAGAGTCAGAGATGACTGAAGCGACTTAGTACACACGCACACAAGGATACCCTCCTGTGAGAATCTAATGCTGCTGCTGATCTGATAGGAGGTGGAGCTTAGGCCATAATATGAGTGATGGGGAGTGGTTGTGAATTCAGATGAAGCTTTGCTTGCTCACTTGCTCCTCTCCTCCTGCTGTGCAGCCTGGTTCCTAAGGGGCTAGTACTAGTCTGTGACCCAGAGGTTGGGAACTCCTGATATAGAAAACCTTGAAATCTTGGCAGGCATTTCTCAAACTCAGTGATTGGCAGCTGTAGCCCATGCTTGAGCCCCTGGTCCAGATATAAGAGGAGACAGATTTACCTGCAGTCCTCTAGGTGAAGGCTTACCAGTGAAAGTGGGTGAAGGGGACAGTTCCAGGGACCATTTCAGAAGCAGCAGCATGGTGACTTGGAGTACACAGTTCTGGAGTAAAAAGCCACATTTGAGTCTGAAACTGCTACCGACCACTCCTGTGACATCAGGCAAGACCAATTTGCTCATAGCTGGTAATAATAATATATATTATTAGGAGTAATAATAACTTCCTCACAAACCATTGTATTAAATGAGAAAGCACTTACTTTAATACTTACCACTTTGCCCGGCCCAAGCAGTTTGTAACAATGTCAGTTTCCCATCTTCCATCTGGGGTGCTCGCTAGAGACAAACTCTTTGCCCATGGGCAAGTAACTTCAGCAACCTGAACTTTGATTTCTTTACTTGTTCAAATGCAGAAAATGATACCCACCTTGTAGATTTTCTAAAAGAACTGGCAAGAAGCAATTCCAGAAAATAATACTTTACCTTCTGGGGTTTGGGAAGGCCTCACAGAGGAGATGACCACTCAGTCAAGTCTCGAGGCATGAGTCAATGTTTTGTATATTAACATTTCTGGATTTCATAAGGTTTCCCAGTATGATAATTAGCGCTTATGTAGTTCAGTTTTATTTATTTTCATCACATCATTTCGGACCATTTGTGTTCTCTTTTTGGCCACCGCATGGCACTGCATTTTAAAGCATGTCCTGGTAAGGCACATGTGTTGTGATCATAGCAAGCACACAAGAGTATGAAATTGCTCGAAGTTTATCTGGGAATGGATTGTAAATGGAACGTATATTGTGTGTGTGAATTAATGGTTATTTAAAGCCCTATTAAATTGCATTTGGGGGGAAGAGCACTAATCACAAATATTTTCACCCATGGCTTCCACCTAAACAATAAAATATCTTAGGAATTCTATTATTTTGGCACCTAAACCGCATTTCCTAGGATACAAAAAAAAAAAAAAAAGAAAATCGGATCCTTGGAAATGATGCTCATTTTAACTTTATAGTTCATAAAATTGTATTTGTTTCTCTCCCTACCCCTGCGAGTGTGTGCATGTGTGTGTGTAGAGAGAGAGAAAGTAAGCCCACCAGCCACGGCCCACTTGACTGGGTGTGTGCTGCCTGAGAAATGTACATGAGGAGTTTCAGGGAAAGCAGAGAACACACTAGCTCTGACTTTCCCAGCTTGCCTTCTGGTCGTCAGTCTTCTGTGCCTCCTGTCGCTGTTGCTGATGCAAGAGTAATAAGGCCGCCAAAGTGGTGGTTCAGGCAGGACTCCAAAGGAGGAGCCTTAACTCCGAGAGCGCGGTCTCCACTCCATCAAGCTCTCTTTCTGCCCAGCAGGATTCCTACCTGATCTTCCTTTAGCTGTGGTTGCCCTAACTCCTCACTTCTAGT
Source organism: Capra hircus (assembly GCF_001704415.2). Taxonomy (NCBI): domain Eukaryota; kingdom Metazoa; phylum Chordata; class Mammalia; order Artiodactyla; family Bovidae; genus Capra; species Capra hircus. The sequence continues at coordinate 83,022,583 of NC_030817.1, read as the reverse complement.
AAAAAGCCTCTTTCCGTCTTTTCCCTGTCTTCCAGAATCCCTCTACCATGTATTTCATAGGTATCAACAGCAGAATCTGCTGATACTTTATAGAAATAAGGAGAAGTGGGGAGGGGGATAAAGAAGAGATTCTATAAGCTGAAAGAAGGTTTGGGGCTGCCTTTGGAGTCCGTGGTATGCCAGCATCCTGAAGTGGGTTCTGGTTGGAATGGAGCTATAACTTGTAAGTGAAGTGAACAAGAAATTCATGGGGTGTAATTACAAGCAACCATTTTGGTTGCCCCCCCAACCCCACTGTCCTTTTAAAGGTATTTCAGTAAAAGTTCTTCCACTGCCGTTGGTGAAAGCTCAGGTAGTCCCATATTTTTCTGCTCACTCTCAAGTAATATTAATATAGATTCCTTGAACCACTGGAAGTTGACAACACAGTCTCAGTTTACTTGTTATGTGTTCGGTCTATGTAATAAATTCCAACTTGTTTAAAAATTAGAACTGAGACTTCCCTGGTGGTTCAGTGGTTAAGAATCCGCCTGCCAATGCAGGGGGCACGGGTTCGATCCCTGGTCCAGGAAGATCCCACATGCCGAGGAGCAACTAAGCCCTCGTGCCGTAACTACTGAGCCCGTGCTCTCAAGCCCCATGCTCTGCAACAAGGGAAGCCACCACAGTGAGAAGCCCATGCCCCACAACTAGAGAGTAGCCCCTGCTTACTGCAGTTAGAGAAAACCCGTGCACAGCAACGATGAGCCAGCACAGCCAAAAATAAAAAGTGAGATCTGCTCCCTCTCTTTATTAGAGTCTGATGCAGGTGGGAAGAGGATGAGTTTCCTTTTCACTCTGCTTTCACACATCCTCACCCATATCCGTGACCAGGACTGCTGCCTCTGCTGGGTACATGGACAGGGGCGAGGAAAGGGCAGGAAAGCTCTTACTGGATGAGTCCTGTTGTAAGGTGCCCTCACTTCGTGGGCTTGGGAGGGTCAGAGAGCTGACTCCTTCCCTTGTGGATTTTTCTGTGGGCTCTTCTGAGATGCTTACAGGAACACTGACCTGCATCTTTCCTGACACATACGTTGCATTTTCCTCCAGCTGGCCACTCTTTCCTCAGCTCTCCACACAGGCCCATTTTGATTGGGCTCCTGTCACCTCATCAAGGAATCCTCTTGGTGGGACTGAAATAGATCGAGGCTCACTTTCTCCCCAATACACCTTCTGGTAACTCGGGTGTGTTACAGGTGTGTGAGTACTGTCCTGACAGTCTCTAGGGGAGCAGTGTCCAGTAGATACCTCTCCTTTGCTAGCACCAATAGGGCATCTAATCTTTTCGATTTTCCATGGCACGGTGGTAAAGAATCTGCCGGCCAGTGCAGGAGACAGAATAGACGAGGGCTTGATCCCTGGGTCAGAAAGATCCCCTGGAGAAAGAATGGCAACCCACCTCAGCATTCTTGCCTGAAGAATCCCATGGACAAAGGAGCCTGGTGGGCTATAGTCTGTGGGTTCACAAACAGTTGAACATGACTGATCACAGCACAGAGGCAGGAATTAGACCAACCACTCTGTGTCTCAGTAATTATAAGGAGACCAAATCAAGCCCTCCAGTGGTCTCACTGAAGCTTCTTTCTCTTTATTTTTTTTTTTTCATATTAAATGAGTGTTTTTATTTCTCTTATAATTTAAAAAACGTGAACATTCTGTAATTTAGCTGTAGCTATTACTTCCAGGTGACTTCTTCATTAGGTTTCAATTCCCTTTTATATAACAGACTCTTGTTCCAGAAGGCAGTTAGTTTTTCATCATTCTTCCTGTCTAGATAATATCCAAAGACAAATCCCACAGGGACAAGTACATGTATCCAGTGGTCACACACAACCTGAAGTAAGTTCATCATGAATGCTGCGGCCTCTGAGCCAACAACGACCCCATGACCAAGGACAGCGGCGAGCGCAGCCACTCGCGCCGGCCACTTCTTTCTCTTTAAAGAGGAGCCCTACTCTTTCCCCTGGGGAGGGGGAAATACCAGCCAGACTCTCTCCAAAAACATTTTCTCAAAATTATTCTATCTTCACTGTGAGTAAGGGATTCAAGAGTTATGTAATGCGTATTTGCTCTCCAACTTTGAAATTTTGTGTTATGTTCCCTTCAAAACGTAGCATCCCCTATCTTCCTATTTTTGCTGAAGAGGAGACTGAACAGCCCCATTTTAAAATCAGTTACACAAGCTTGGCCTTAGAACTGGCATCACATTTACTGTCTATTCTAGACCCCTTTTCATGTTATCTCTTTTAATCCTCATAACAGCCTCCTTCTTGAGAGAATGAAATTAAGTGATTATAGAATTTGTCCAAGAGTATTCAGATAGTGTTAGGGCTAGGGTTGGAAACAATTCTTCTAAATAATTTATAATTTCAGTTTTGATCACCTCTTTAATCAGTTATTTCAAAGAATGTCTGTAACTTGCAAGTGGATAGATTAAACATCATTCTTCTAGAATCGGGCACCCTGGTGGCTCAGAGGTTAAAGCGTCTGCCTCCAATGTGGGAGACCTGGGTTCGATCCCTGGGCCAGGAAGATCCCCTGGAGAAGGAAATGGCAATCCGCTCCAGTATTCTTGCCTGGAGAATCCCATGGACAGAGAAGCCTGGTAGGTTACAGTCCACGAGGTCACAAAGAGTCAGACACGACTGAGCGACTTCACCTCACCTCACCTCTTCTAGAATCGTTTCTAGTTTGTTTCCTTTGGGAACAGAAATATAGCCCTATATGAGTTCTAACTTTTAGATTGTAGTGAGGTTGATATGGTGGACTAATATATGGACAGTTTTAGTAGCTATTTTCATGGATATTGAAGACTGTTCCCTGGATATTTGCTTTTTGGTTGTTGGGTAGACCTGGGTTTGATCCCTGGGTTGTGAAAGATCCCCTGGAAAAGGAAAAGACTACCCACGCCAGTATTCTGGCCTGGAGAATTCCATGGTCTGTGTAGTCCATGGGGACACAAAGAGTTGGACATGACTGAGTGACTTTCACTTTCACGTTCACTTGTTGGGTAGAGAGTTCTGTGGGTTTCTCTTAACTCAGACTTTCATTGTTCCTAGTTCAAGGTCTTACACACAGGAGATGCCAGAGACTAAAATAAAAGCATTTTAGAACTGCTTGTGACCAAAATGGGCTTCCCTGGTGGTTCTGTGGTAAAGAATGTGCCTGAAATGCAGGAGACCTGGGTTCAATCCCTGGGTTGGGAAGATCCCCTGGGGAAGGAAATGGCAACCCATTCTAGTATTCTTGCCTGGGAATCCCATGGACAGTGGAGCCTCCCACAAGAGTCAAATGCGACTTAGTGACTAAACAACAGCAATGTGACCAAAGAGCAAATTTTAAGAACGTTAGCATACGGGAGGCTCAACTACATTTTTATTGTTTCATTCCCAAGCAGTCAGGAAGTCTCTTCTAGATCCATACGCTCTGATTGGGGAGTGTTCCTCTACTCCTAAATCAATTTTGGATGGTGAAGCAGTGAGTTCTTGACCCAACTCTGCCACTGACTTGCCCCTAGGCGAGTCACCGCCCCATGAAATATGGGGGTTGGGTCAGATGTTCTCATGGTCAATTCTGTTTCTCAAAGTCTAAGACTGCACAGTGGGCCTCGGGCTTTCCATTCTGAAGGTCACAGTCAGTTCACGAAGCAGGGTGTTCCCATTGCAAATGAGTGTTTCTTGGAGAAAGCATTTTGCTCAGGGAAGTGCTACATATTGGTCCCTGGGAATTACAAAATCATTATTTAAAAAGTGCTGGAACTGTTGGTCTGCAGTCAGTTTTAAAATCACTGGGGTAACCCTTTCCTCAGTTTGTTATATGAGCTCTGGACCAAGTTCAATGACAAACTAGGTCAGAGGGCAGACCTGCAATGATATGCACAATGCTGTGTGTTTTTTTTTTTGTCTAGAACAGCTGCACATGGGCTGGGTGGTGTGTGGACTCCCTGAAGGGGATGCAAGCACATGTTTCCAGTGCTCACTGCTGTACTGTTCCTTCCTGGATGCCCTTGGCTGTAGGGTAGCTGAAGCTGTCTGATGGGGGACGTGGAGGGTGTGTAACTGTCTGTGCAAAACACGTGGGTCATTTTCTTCATTTCAAAAGTCCCCTTGAACATGTATCTTAATAATTTCCTTCATTTTCCATCTGTTGAGCATTTAACACGTCATGTTGTGCTGTCTTCTGCAGAGACAAAGATGGAGAAGAAGCCAGAAGAGCTTAGTAGATGCCTGTCACTTATTCTACCTAAAGGGAGGCATGAGCTAACCACACTCTAAATACGAATTAATGCGTGTGGTCAGATAGGGGATGTGATAATAAATATCCATCTAAGTTTCCAAATCAAAAAGGGGCAGTCTTGGGGGGAAGGTTGTGGTGTTGACCCATTCGGTGGTCAGAAAAGGCTGTCTTGACCTCACCAAAGTGCTTTCCTCCAGCTGGGGCTTTCCTCCAGCTCCCTCGAAGGCTGCTTTGGGGAATGAAGCTTGAGGATGAGCGATGGCACTGACCCTTCCACTTTGAATTCTAGGCATGAAGTTGTTTGCAGGAATGAGCTCAGCCTAACCACTTGAAATTAAGGCAGCAGAGGAAAACGGCCCATCTCTGTTTATAAATGTGCAAAACAATTTGCGAGACACAGCTATTACTCAAGCAAGAGACTGTTCACAGATGGTGGCTTGGGCTGGGAATGGATGCAAAGGCTAGGACGTTGGGCCATTAATCACCGTCAGCAAATAAGCTGCTGGGTATAAGCGGCATACTGGGCTGAGACAGGGCTTAGTAGGGCTTGGTGTCTGTAGATTGCCCTGTCCTACAGGTAATTAGAGAAATCCTCACAGCCACAGAAAGCACCAAATCGCAGTGGGGAGAGGGGTTTCAGCCAAACCTGCATGCCCTTCTTTTACTTGCTGCTCTTCCCCTATGCTTTCCTAAATACAGAACAACTTCAGTCTGTTGCAAATGTTGCAAATGAATAGAAATATCTACCTCTGCCAGAGTCCAGCACCCTAAGGAATGCCTCGGTAGATTAAAGACTACCACTTCGTCCAGGTTGGTTACTGTCTAGATGTGGAGATAAGGCAGAGAGTGTGTGTGTGTGTGTGTGTGTGTGTGTGTGTGTGTGCGTGCATGCGCACTCATGTACATAGGTGTGTGTGCAAAAGGTAAGCAACCCTAGGCAATACGTAAGTTTCTTCCCCCACTTCCAGGCTCCCTTCTCCTCATCCTTTAGGTCCCAGCTCAGCTCCGCTATCTCCTGAGCAGCCTTCTCTGACCTTCTAAGACTGGGTGAGCTGCTCCGTGTTTCCACCAGTACATGTACTTCCCCCATCACAGGGCTTCTCACACTGAATTGTGACTGACTATTAAATTGTCTGTTACTTGTGGGAACAGGGACTTTGCCTCTCTCTGTCATTTCCAACATAATTCCTGTTTGTTGATTAATCATATTAACAATGTCAATAATCTTCTCTAAAAGTGGAGATGGACGAGGTAATTTGAAGTCGAGGAGAGAGGACTCTATCTGGCCCGAGAGATATGAACAAAATGAGAGAAAGGGATGTGGTTTTACCTTGTTCGCTGGTTCTCAAATTGTGGTCCCTGGATCAGTAGCATCAGCATCATCCAGGGATTTGTTAGAATTGCAGGTTTCTGACCTCACTCCACACCTACAAAATTAGAAACCCTGAAGGGGGAACTGACAATCTGGATCTTAACAAACCCTCCACGTCAAAGTAAGGGAGCTGCTGACCTAGAGCCCTGCAGCCCTGTCTCCGTGCTATTCACAACTAAGCCAGTGAACTTCACATTCAGACTTGTCCCTACCTATGACTTTGGGACCAGGCACAACAAATAGAGGGCTTCCCTAATAGCTCACTTGGTAAAGAATCTGCTTGCAATGCAGGAGACCCCGGTTTGATTCCATCCGCTCGAGAAGGGAGAGGCTACCAGCTGAAATATTCTTGGGCTTCCCTTGTGGCTCAGCTGGTAAAGAATTCATCTGCAATGCAGGAGACCTGGTTTTGATTCCTGGGTTGGGAAGATCCCCTGGAGAAGGGAAGGCTACCCACTCCAGTATTCTGACCTGGAGAATCCCATGGACTGTATAGTCCATGGGATCTCAAAGAGTCGGATGTGACTGAGCGACTTTCACATCTACATCTACATGACAAATAGAATTTATCTCATGTGCTTTCAATTAATTGACAGTGGCTGTTTGGAGATCTTGTATGAGGGATTTTGACGTTATTGCCTGGGCCCGGAGTGAAAAAGTGCCACAACTGATCATTGATGTCTGCCATGTGTGTATGAGTAAGGAATACTCACCTCCCTTATGTCTGCAATGGTTCATCTGGAGACAGTCCTGAATTTACGCAGGACAAGATGAAGGCCATGCTTAGGGCTGACAGTCTGGGCTATGGGTTCTGTTCTGAGCTTCATGCTATACTTTTCTAGAACCCACCCTCCTTTCTTGTGGCCCAGTTTGGGTGGCCTGCCCTTTTGCATTAGTCTTGATGTAACTGGGCATTTAGTACAGGCCGCTGGACCTTCCCCATAGTGATCACCACCCCTTGGGTCTTTCTTTTTTAAATATTTATATATATATTTGGCTGCTCCAGGTCTTAGTTGTGGCGCTTGGGATCTCCAGTCTTTGTTGCAGCATGTGGGATCTTTAGTTGTGGCATCTAGGATCTAGTTCCTTGACTAGGGATTGAACCTGGTTCCCCTGCATTGGGAGTGCAGAGTCTTAGCTACTGGACTGCCAAGGAAAATATTTTGAAAAAGAATCAAAATGTATGTATGTATACACCTAAAACTAACATAACACTGTAAATCAACTACAGTCCAATATACTATATATATATTTATATAATATATAATATATATTTTATATTATATTATTAATATACTATTAATATTATTATATTATATTATTAATATATACATTTAATAATATATTATTAAAATAATATATTATTATATATATATTTAAGGAAACCATGTCAAGGCACATTGTACTGAAACACTGACAAACAATTGGTAAAATTATGGAAGGTTTTAATCCCCCAGCTCTGGAGTTTGGGTTTTGTGCTTTAGGAGGGAGCTGCCAGAGCTCTGAGCTGGGAAAGGTGGTGACGCTTGAAAGAGGTTCTGTAGGGGTGGTGACCTAGCAAGTATGAGCAGGGTAATCAGCAGACTCCAAGAGGAGTCTGCCACAGTTATCCAGGCTGGATGTGGCGCTAGGTACGGGGGTGGAAAGAAACTGACCTATGAAGGAAACACTCGAAACATTCCCCAGGGGAGAATCAATTGGACTGGATGGCTGAGCTAAGGGCCAGAGAAAAATCAAAGATGACATCATTCTGAAGCTCTGTGACTAGAATAATGACATGAAACAGAAAGTCCAGTGGGGAAGAGCAGAGGTAGGAGGAAGTTGAGGGCTTGAATTTAGCAGTAAAGTGAGTTTGAAGTCAAAATGTCCCTGTAGAAATGATGAGCAGGGACACGGAGAGCCAGGACCACAGGTTGTGTGCAGACTGAGATGAACAGGAATGCTGGGGACTCCGCATCCCGAGAGACAGCTGGAAAGGGGAGAGTGGAGGATGAGCTTCAGATCTGAGACATGACCTCTAGAGAATGCCTACCTCAGGGTGGAGGAAGAAGAACGTGGGGAGAAATAGCCCAGGAGGAGGGCAACCTGGAGATGCCCAAGGGACAGGAGGGTACCAGGAAGGGGTGGTGGCTGCTGCTACTGCTGCTGTTAAGTCGCTTCAGTCATGTCTGACTCTGTGCGACTCCCTAGATGGCAGCCCACCAGGCTCCGCCGTCCCTGGGATTCTCCAGGCAAGAACACTGGAGTGGGTTTGCCATTTCCTTCTCCAATGCATGAAAGTGAAAAGTGAAAGTGAAGTCGCTCAGTCGTGCCTGACTCTTCGCGACCCCGTGGACTGCAGCCTACCAGGCTCCTCTATCCATGGGATTTTCCAGGCAAGAGTGCTGGAGTGGGGTGCCATCACCCTCTCCAAAGGGGTGGTGGTCTACAGTACAAATCTGCGAGAGGACAAGGAAAGGGAACAGACCTGATGCGCATGCCTGTCGGTCTGTGGACAACACCCAGAGTGCTGTGCACCTTTCTGTGTCAGGACAGCTGTTTGGTACCTGAGCTCACAGTGTATCGACAGGGAAATCCTTTTGCAGACAACCTTCCAGATAAAACTTGCTGGGCCTGAGAACTTATAATGGTAAGAAGTCATTCATTAGAATCCTTGTGATCTAACTTGTGATCACTGCTTGCCCCCTTCCCAACTCCCTAAGTGATAGTCACTCAGTCGTGTCTGGCTCTTCCAAATCCCATGGTTTGGAGCCATGTTACATGCTACAGTCTAACAGACTGTAGCCTGTTAGACTCCTCTGTCCATGGAATTTTCCAGGCAAGAATACTAGAGTGGGTAGCCATTCCTTTCTCCAGGGGATCTTCCTGACGCAGGGATCAAAGTTGGGTCTCTTGCACTGCAGGCAGATTCTTTGCCACCTGAGCCACCAGGGAAGTCCCTAACGCATACACAAGCATGCACATTCCCAGCCTCTTTCTGTCAGTGAATCTTCTGAAGCCATCACGAAAGTAACAGAATATAAATAGTTCTACCATTTACCACCAACTCATAGATTCAGTTTTTCAAGATTAGCCACCTGTGTGTCTGAAAGAAAGCAGCTGGCCTGCACAGTTGTTCAGCTGCATGGGTTACTGCATCTCCAGAGGCAGTATTTATTGGTTTGATTTTCTTCGTGTTTTTAAAAAATATCTATTTATGTGGCTGTGATGGGTCTTAGTTGCCACACACAGGAACTTTGTTCTCTCATGTGGCGTGTTCATTGTGGCCCATGGGCTCTCCAATTGTAGTGGGCTGGGCAGTAGTTATGGCACGTGGGCTTAGTTGTTCCACAGCATGTGGGATCTGAGTTCATGATGGCCCAGAGATCGAACCAATGTTTTCTGCATTGCAGAGCAGGTTTTTAATCACCAGTCCACCCTGATTTTCTCCATATTTTTATTATGATTTTGTTGACTCAAGAGTTGAGTGACTTGGATATTTACTTTAACAACTTTCCAGCAGATGACAAAAGTGGCTGATTCTATCAGTATCAGCACATTGTGATAATTTTCTATCGGGAGGAAACAAGGTGTGTTGAGGAAGTCTTCACAAAGGAGACCTGGACAGCTCCCATCAGATGAATGAGGGACCAGCACTTGACAGACAGTTCATCAGCCATCTGTTCTCCGTATGTGGATGGACCATTAGAAGGGGCTTTGAAATGAGTCCGTTTCCATTTGACAAGCGTTTATTGAACACCTACTGAGGACCGCTATATCAGCTTCTAGGATGAGAAGACATCATCACCAAGGGACACTGAGTCTAAGTAAGGGCATGAGTAGGAAAATGCCATCACGCAGTAACCGTATGTCTAAAGTGCTGGGCACCCAAATTCAGTCCTGCCACATCCACTGCTCCAGTCCATTGTGCTCTTGCTTTTAATGGAATAAGCTTACGTACTGGCTATAATTAAAGCATCTTTTTTAATGGATCTTTTATTGTTCTGTCACTGCTTAATAAACCTGATTCTTTCTTCCAGGCAAAAGAAGATAACATGTTCTAAACCAGTTGCTGAGATCAAAATTTTTTAGGGCATCTACCCACTGGATTAAGCAGCTGTGGAGTGAGAGAGAGAGAGAAAGAGAGAAAGAGATGGTGTTTTTCTTTAGCTTATCTCCTTTTCTCCTTCTCTGGTAGCGGATGGTCTTGAAAGACAGGGGAAAGTTTGCATTGCAGTTCAGCTCAACAGTTCTAGGTTCTCTTAGGAAGAGGGGGGAATGTTGAGTCCTCTTGGGCATATCCTGTTTTCTTGTAGTCAGGTGTTCTCATAGCTAACTTGTCCTTCACCAGCTCTCTGTTCCTAAGTGAAGGACAAGGTTAACCTAGCTTTTCTTTGCTTGCCAACGTCTGACTCTCAGGACTGTCGTCTTTGTGAGGCTATTGAAGTAGATGGCTTCATTCCTTGTCTGGGTCTCTTTTTCCTCTGACCATCATAAATAGCATGGACTTAAGGGATCAGTCCCATTTCCTTACTGTACAAACAAAGAGATGGAAGCCCAGAAAGCTGCTCAGGTTCAGGCTAGGAGTTTAACACCAGGAAGCAATAGTTTATAAAGAGAATTGCACGTCGGTTTACTTTAAAGAAAGGAATGGCAGAATGAAGACTAAAGGAAGAGGAGGAAATCAATTCTGAAGGGGAAAGTGATGCTAATGAAGAAACAGAAAGGGCAGAAAAGCAGTGATGTACACATGCAAATACGCTAGCCACTGGGCGGGTGCATGGCCAAGATGGAATCAACATGAGCGCACAGAAAAGCAAGAGCTTTAGAGACACCAGAAACAAGAGTATGGCAACCACAGCCTTGCCCTCACTGCCCGTGTTTGTGGGTTTATTTACTTTTAAAATAAAAGACAAAACAGGTGGTTATTGAACAGTTTACCCAGCCAGATAAAGGAGCTTGTGCTGTGAACAGCAAAGATCATAGTTCAAAGCAATGCCAGCCTGGGGGGAGGGGGTGGACAGGAACCCCTGACCTCCAGGTAAACAATATCCAGCTTTAGAGCAGGGTTCCTGGATTAACTTAAGGATGTACAGTTCTAAAGGAAGTCTGATGGAGACTTGCACAAACCGTGGGGAGGAGGGTGAGCCAGGGTTAGGAGAGGTTCCGCAAATGTCAGAGGGATGAAGGCCACTGAGGACCTCAGAAATAAGGAAAGAAGCCAGATGTTTTAAATAAAATGGCAGTGCTTCTGAATGAGAAAGTGTGAATGTAAGTGTGACCTAGAGTTATAGGAATATAAAACTAACATTATCTGCCTTTAATGCAGACATCTAAATTTCCAGCAGATGGAGATGTTACCACGTGAAAGAGAAGTTCGACAGGTGGGCACTGTCCCAGACTTCCTCCTTTCCAAAACAGGAGGGCTTCTTTCTTAGGAGAGAGACACAGAAAGGACCCCTGAAATATGTAGACTCCCATCTCTAAGTACATAACACATCTTAAGAGAAAATATGGACATTACCTAGGTTCCAAATTCAGTGGATAAGCTTTTAAAACAACGAAAGCCTTTCTTAGTTATTTCCTTCTCGATTTGGAAGAACTTGGCAAAAATCCTTTGATTTCTAAGCTTTGTGTTTGGAAACCAGAGGCAGAAAATGGTTCTCTTTGCCTTCTAATCAACAGGCGTTTGTATTATAGTACTTGCTACTTTAGGAGTCGAGGGTTCAGGGTTTTCTGTTGTGTGTTTGATTTTTTTCCTGGGCCCTAGAAATTGCCTTGCAGCCCTGGGCCTGGGGGGTCAAGTTGTTTTCACAGCTTGCTTGCATTTTGCTTCTGAGGACTTGGGCAGGATGCTTTTATCACCCTTTTGAAAAGTTGAATAGCTGTGCCCCCCGCAAGCTAGCTGCTAGGCATAACTCATTAACATTTTAAAAAAGAAAAACAACCTGTCTGGGTGCCTATCGAATGGAATCTTTTTGATGGACTGTGTTGTCTGGGTGATCTCAGGTATCAGGGAAGCATTTTCGGATCTGCTTAGGATGCTGTGGTTGGTGACTGTCTCCAAACCAAGGAAGTGGTGCCCATGAATTGGGGCTTATAAGGGGGGTTAGTATGGCCTTAGGTGTAATGGGGATAATGTTTTATCTCTGCCAGTCTTTTTTCCTAATGAGGTGTTTTTTTTTTTTAAGAACTAAAAATTCATTCAAATAAATTTTCAGGAAAATTGTAGTATGTTCTCTTCTTTTAGATTTTAGTCTTAGAATAAATTCTAGGAGGGGGATGAATAGGTCTGTCCATATGAATAATATGTCACTGGATATCTTCCTTATTGTCCCCAAAGTATTGGACCAATTACACGAAGATACCACTTTCACCCCGAACTTATTTTACGTGCCATCATTTTTTTTTTTTTTTTAAGAAAATAAGACCTCTTTTTTGTTAATTGTAAGTATTCATAGCAAAGGCTTAGAAGTAAATGTTATGGTCAGGTCAGGGAATTTCTGGTATGCAGCTCAGAATCCTGCTCTGCACAGCTTAGGAGAAGCATCATACAGATCTTCTCAGCCCAGAACCCCTTTTCCACATTCCTCTAAGTTCAAGCAAAGGTTACCTTCCCTTGGCCAGAGGACCTCTTGCTGCCTGCCAGCCGGGGATGTCTGGTTCTTCTTTTGATCTCCTTTTTTTTTCCTCAACCCAGAGATATCTTATCTCTCCAGGGAGAGGCAGAGACATTTGTTATTTGGCCATCAACAGTTAACTGCTTATGTGGCTTACACACATACACCGAAGGCAAATCAAAACTGCATTTAGGATATCACATATTCTCAGTAAAACCTGAGACTTTAACAAGAACATCCTTACCTTAAATCATCCCATAAATCATCCCTCGGATATGTCCAGAAAGAGGCAATCAGTTTGTGTCTTTAGCACTCTTGAGGGGTTCTTACACTTCTATCAAATCGTGCTTGGTTCATTCCCTCTTAGCCTTTGAGTGGTTCATTCATTTGCTCAGCAAACCCCTATGGAGTGCCCACTCTGTGCCAGGCTCTTGCTGCTGCTAAGTCACTTCAGTTGTGTCCGACTCTGTGCGACCCCATAGACGGCAGACCACCAGGCTCCCCAGTCCCTGGGATTCTCCAGGCAAGAACGCTGGAGTGGGTTGCCATTTCCTTCTCCAATGCATGAAAGGGAAAAGTGAAAGTGAAGCCGCTCAGTCGTGTCTGACTCTTAGCGACCCCGTGGACTTAAGAGCAGGCAAATGCAGGTGAAGCGATGGAAATGTGTCTCTAGTAATGGTGAGCACAGCATCCTCGCATGCTTTGTTGCTTTGGGGTCAGTTATGTCATCTTTGCTTGCAAAGGATGGCTGATTTTTCCATCTCCCAGGATATATTCTCTTCCAAGAGGTTGTCTGTGTTGGACTCTTCTTTCACGCCCACCTCACTTGACGAGGGGAAGACAGAGACTAGAAGGCAAATCTCTGTGGGCAGAGTAGTCTGGTGGATCATCCCAGCTATTGGAATTTGACCACCAATTTTAGATTAGTTTCATACCAGAGTGTTGATTTGATCTTTGGAATATAATAAGGGAAAGGATAGGCTTCTGAATGTAAAGACTCTAGTTCCATTTTTTCAAATTTGTAGCAAAATACACATAATAGGACACCCCCTATGGCACGGAGGGTAAAGAATCCACCTGCAGTGCAGGAGAAACAGGATTGATCCCTGGGTCAGGAGGATCCCCCTCGGAGGAGGAAATGGCAACCCACTCCAGTATTCTTGCCTGGAAAACCCCATGGACAGAGGAGCCTGGCAAGCTACAGTCCAAAGGGTCGTAAAGAGTCACACACGACTGAGCATGAGCACAAATGGACACATAACATAAAATTTGCCATCTAAGCTGCTTTTAAGTGTACGATGAAGTAGCATTAAGTAATTGACATTGCTGCGTAACCAGTCTCCAGAACTCTTTTATTCTCACAGATCTAAAACCCTGTTCCCGTTAAATAATAGCTCCTCATTTCCCCTCCCCCAACCCTTGCACGCACCATTCTGCTGTCTGTCTCTAAGATTTAATTTTTCCAGGTACCTCATATAAGCGGAATCATACAATATCTTCTTATAACTGGCTTTTTCATGCAGCATAGTGCCGGCAGGTTTATTTGTGTTGCAGCATGTGTCAGAATTTTCTTCCTTTTTCGTGCTGAATAAATACTATATCAGAAGTGTAGGCCATGTTTTGTTTGTTCATTCGTCTGTCGATGGATACTTGGGTTGCTTCCACCTTTTTGGCTCTCGTGAACAGTGCTGCTGCTATTGTTGTAGGAAAAGATGGGGTATAAGAGGATGGGCATGTCCCAGGTCTCCGGCGAGTCTCTCGGACGGGCCACCAAGTGGCGATCCTTGACTTCACGCAGGAAGGAATTCAAGAGCAAGCCACAGTAAAGTGAAGCAGGTTTATTTAGAGAGGGTCACACTCCACAGGCAGAGTGTGGGCCATCTCTGAAGGCAAGAACCTTGGGCTGGGGTCCTCTGTTTGGAAAGTGAGGGTGGCGCTGTGGGGGATACACATTCCATAGGTCATGCCGTCAGATCCCAAAGGTGAGATGCTGGTGAGGGGGTGGTTCGTGTCTGTGGACTGGATAGTTTCATAGGCTAATGAGTGGAAGGAATATTCTATCTCGGAGAAGAGGGGAGTTTCCAAGAGTTGGGGCACCTCCCACTTTTTGACCTTTTAGGATGAGACCTGGAACTGTCATGGTGCCTGTGAGTGTGTCTGTTAGCATATGCTAATGTATTACAATGAGTGTATAATGAGGCTCAAGGGCTCCTGGAAGTCTAATCTTCCCCTATCTTGGGCCTAGTAGGTTCTAAGCAGTTTTGTGGCCTCCTGTTGTTCCTGATTGTTGCGTCATTCTTGTAATGGTTGTACCCTGCCTCCCTCCTTCCTGTCTCACTGTGAACATGGGCATGTAATACTTTTCAAGACCTTTGCTTTCCCTTCTTTTGGATGTACAGTTGACCTTTGAACAACAGGAGTTTGAACCATGGAGGTCCACAAATTTAGATTTTTTTCAGTATAGTCCCTGAATTTTCATTTTACATTAATTAAGTGTGGGGGAAAGTTCGTGTTTGATTAGAGATCAGAATGTGTGCAATCAAAAGAACTGAGGTTTGAATACTGATTCTATCCAAGCTGTCCTGTCCTTGGGTGTCAGTTACCAGTGTTTTTGTTTTTGAGGTGTAGATTTCTGGGCTGTGGGGGTGGGGGCAGTGGTGTCAGCACCCTAACTGCCACATTGCTCAGGGATCAGCTGCATATACTCAGAGCAGAATTGTCAGACCGTAATGCGATTCTACGTGCGCTTTTTGGAGGAACGTCCATACAGTTTTCCGCTGTAACTGTGCCGTTTTACATTCCCAGCAGCAGGGCACAAAGGTTCCAGTTTCTTCGATCTTAATTAGCACTTCTTTTGTTTTTTGTTTTTGTTTTTTTTTGATAATAGCCATTCTAGTGGGTGTGAGATGTTGGTTCTATTTCTAAGGATGAAATAATAATTTATTATTATTATCAGGATATGTTCAACAACATATCCTGAACAATCCCTGCATTTTCAGATGAAAGGATACAAATCAAAAAGTGCTAATAACATTTGTCACTATATTATTCAGCTCTTCTTGGTTTATTTTTGGTGGCTCTTAATATACCTTTTGGGCTTCCCCAGTGGCTCAGCAGTAAAGAATCCACCTGCAATGCAGGAGCTGCAGGAGACGCAGGGTTGATCCCTGGGTCAGGAAGATCCCCTGGAGAAGGAGATGGCCACCCACTCCAGTCTTCTTGTCTGGAGAATCCATGGACAGAGGAGCCTGGCGGGCTATAGCCAAAAGGGGTCACAAAGAGTTAGACAGAAGCAACTAAGCATGAGCACAATACACCTAGTATCAAAAACCAACAGGAACCTAGACCAAAGGTTTAAAAGAGCTTATACTGCATCTCCTCTTTCTGTTTGTTATCTAATTTGATTTTCATGAAATCTCTGTATGGCTCTTTAGCTAGGCAAAGAAAGGAGGGGGAAAGATTAGAGAGGACTTGGAAATATGGTTACAATGTTGGAAGATGTCTGGATTGCATAGACATCTATAGAAAGTTTGACTTTCATGGGTCTTCAGGATTGAATCCAACTTTGCCTCTTACATCTTCCTATGTGTGCTCTGTCGTATGACCTTCCTCTGACCTCCAGCACGCTGAACCAAGAGAAAGACCTTGAATGTCCTTGGTCTAAACGCATGCCTGCCCATTTGTCACAGTGCCCTGAGGAGCAGTTTACTATGTTGGATGATCCAGAAACTTTTCTTGGAGACTGATCTGCATAGCACACTCAGGAGGAGTGTAGGTAATAAACTGGATTGTTGTGTGGGCTGTGCTTAGTCACTCAGTCATGTCCAGCTCTTTGCAACCCCATGGACTGTAGCCCACCAGGCTCCTCTGACCATGGGATTTTCCAGGCAAGCATACTGGAGTGGGCTGCCATCTCCTCCTCCAGGAATCTTCCTGACCCAAGGATTGACCCCGAGTCTTCTGCACCTCCTTCACTGCAGGTGGATTTTTTACCGCTGAGCCACCAGAGAAGTCCCTGGATTACTCAGTCAAAAAGGTTACATCCTTTTATCTCAAACCTATTGGGCATTTAAAGAGAATTCTCTTTTTCCCTGGCTTCCCCTGCACCTTGCCCAATTTTTAAGGTAATTGTGGCTGGCTAAATCTATCCAAAGGGGGACTTCCTTGGCAGTCCAGTGGCTAAGACTTTGTTTTCCAGTGTCAGGGTGTGTGTTCAGTCCCTGGTCAAGGAACTAAGATCCCGCACGCCTCACAGGCAAAAATCCAAAGCATAAAACAGAAGTAATATTGTAAAAAATTAAATAAAGACTTAAAAATAAAATAGAAATAAATCTATTCAGAGGAACTCAGAACATCAGGCTACAGCTACGTAGTTGAAGTGAAGTAGGGAACTGAATCTAGGAAGAGCCAGTATCCTCACAAAGGTGTACTGATTGTGACTATGTACTGTTGGGAGTCTGGGGAGAGGTACCTTCTTTCCAGGCATCCCTTTCTGTCGCCCACACACACACAGAGTACACTTGTCAATGGAAACTTCTACTGAAGGAAGAAAATAACAAGTTCCTCACTAAGACCTGTGTTTGTCAGTAGCTGGGGGTTGAACTGCAACTGATGGCCTTTCAGAACCCAGGAGACTCTCAGAAAAACGAGGATGAAAACGATCTTTCTATACAGACCTAATAACAAAATGAAACTTGCAGGTGGCTATTTGCAAGAACCATAAAAGAGAAAGAAAATAGAATAATGAGATCTTAAACAGCGTTCCCAAGGTTTGGCTACTGAGCAGCTGGAGTCCTGAAGTGCAGCCAAAACACCATGGAACCATTCTTCCTACTCCTCTTCCAGGACATATTTTAACTTGACCTCACTGCTTCGGCAATTATCAAAGAAAATTAAAAGAACAGACAGCTCTGCAGAGCTTTGGGGACAGACTAACATCAATTACCTACCTACCGGCAAGGGAATACTTTTAATAAAGCCTTGAAACTAGCAGGGACTACCTCCTAGTCCATCTTTTTACCGCCAAGGGTTGCCACATTTCTATCAAGTCAAATATTTCCATGTCTGCAGTTCTTAATAAAGCTTCCAGAAACAGACTTCATCACTTCCTTGGGCATCTAGTTTCAGGGGAGAAGAAAGGAAGTGATCATATATTTGCACCTGTGCTTTTACAAGCATTCTTTTACTTAATTCTCAGCCAAGACTGTGAGATAAGCATTAACATACCCATTTTAACAAATGAGGAAAACAAGGTTCATAGACATAATTATTCCAATGACACAAGCTTGGTAAGTGGCAGAACTCCGATGCAAACCTAGATAAGGACGTACAGAAACCCCTTCCCTTTTCCCTTTGTGCCTTTCAGTGGATTCACGAGTGCTAGGTGCTTTGTCTAAAGGTCTAGCCAGCATCTTTTCTGCAGTGTTTCTTTAAATGCAATTGCATTTTGAAGGTCCTAATGGGCCCTGAAGGCCTTGGCTAGGGAGCCATAATGCTGGCAGCAGCTAGTTCTGCAAAAGGGCTTTAGGTCTGAGATTGAAAGGCAGGCTGTACCTCATTTAACTCAATGGCCACCATCCAAATCGTCCCAACAGTCAAGAAGTGGGCTGCTTTTCATGCCTCTTCTGTACACATCCTTTGTTTTTCTTTTTTGTCTTTGCCCATCCTTTCCCCAAATATCACAAAACACTGTTTCAGCCTGAAGTTTCAATTAGGTTCTGGCGTGATGAGCTCATGCCACGCTTTGTGTGGCCGCAGCCAGAACATCCTTCCCGGTGCTTTCTTTGAGAGGGAGTCGGGGCTGCTGAATTCCCTTTTCATGCCTCCACAAGGGAGCCTCCGTTTCTCATTTGTCCAAATCCTTGTTTGTCTTCGGGCAAGTGAAATGCTTGCATTTGATTGTGATGGGAATGGATTGACGTCTTTTCAAGTCCCGTGGAGGAATGAAAGCCAAGCTTACTCAGAGGGATAATCCCCCTGCATTCAGTCAACTTGAATGTGGAGGGCTGCATTCGTTTGGTAAATAGTGGCAGAGGGTCCCACCCCTGCCTTTTTCTCTGCGTGGTTGTGCGTATTTGGATGCAACGTGTTCTGCCTGCAGAGAGGGCCTGAAAAAAGTCTCTTAGCAAATAACCGGACCTGAAAGGGACAAACGTAGCTGGCTGGTGTGTCCCTTCAGTGTCACAGTTCCTGTCTTAAGGAGAAAAGGATCCTTTTCTACACTTGCCATGTCAGTTCCATGGGCTACCATGCAAGAGTAAATTTACCAAGCCAGCAAGGAGAGCCGTCTGGGTTCCTGGCTCTGGTAGAGTCTCCGGGAAAAGGCAGGAGTCTAGCTGTTCAAAGCAGCCACTGGCTGGGGTCCTTTGTGTCTCTCCCGGTGTTTGTGTGTGTGCAAGTGGCCTCTGCTCTGTCTGGCTGGCTGTTTATTTTGTTTGGAAAGCTCCTGGCTGTCTGGGATTATATCTATTCATCCCCTCTCTGTCCAGAGGCATGTAAATGAGCTTGTTAATTCAATGGACCAATTGATTAGGCTCTTTTTTAATGTGCTCAGCACTGTCCTAGGCACAGCAGGAGGGCATGAAAGAAGCCTCAGTGGGGTCTTTATCTGCGACCTTGAGCAGCCCTGGAGCCTTTCTAAGCCTCCTGTTCTTGTCTGTGAAGCTAGAAGGTCAGACCAGCTGATTTCTAGGACTCTTCTTGCTCTGAGTTTCTCTGACTGGGGTCATGAGAGCTGGAAAGACATGAAGCCAGCTTAAAAAAAAAAAGACCTGTTGTGGTGAAGAATACAAATGAGTTATGTAGAAAACTATGTCCTTTGGTTGTACAATTCAGAGTAACATGCGTTCTCAGTTGCTTCAGTTTTGTCAACTCTTTCCAACCCC
Organism: Capra hircus; assembly: GCF_001704415.2. Taxonomy (NCBI): domain Eukaryota; kingdom Metazoa; phylum Chordata; class Mammalia; order Artiodactyla; family Bovidae; genus Capra; species Capra hircus. The sequence continues at coordinate 83,003,453 of NC_030817.1, read as the reverse complement.
ATGGACTGCAGCCCACCAGGCTCCTCTGTCCATGGGATTCTTCAGGCAAGAGCACTGGAGTGGGTTGCCGTGCCCTCATCCAGGGGATCTTCCCGACCCTGGGATCGAACCCATGTGTTCTGGGTCTCCTGCATTACAGGCAGATTCTTTACCACTAAGTCACCAGAAAAGCCCCATTCAGAGTAGGATTGCTAGCGAATAAAAATAAGGATTGTCAGTTAAATTTGCGTTTCAAATAAGCAAATAACTTTTTAATATAAGTATTATCATGATATGTAATGTCATGATATGTAATGACATGTAATGTCTGCATGCTAAGTTGCTTCAATAGTGTCCAACTCTTTAAGTCCCTATGAACTGTTGCCTGCCATGCTCCTCTGTCCATGGGTTTCTCCAGGCAAGAATTCTACAGTGGGTGGCCACGCCCTCCTCCAGGGTCTCTTCCCAACCCAGGGATTGAACCCGTGTCTCTTATGTCTCCTGCACTGGCACAAAATACACACGCATAAATAAGTACAAAATTATTGTTATTAAACAACAACATGACTAAGTCACAACAACATGACTAAGTCACGTCTGACTCTGTGACTCCATGGGCTACAGCATGCCAAGCTTCTCTGTCCTTGACTATCTCCTGGAGTTTGCTTAAACTCATCTCCACTGAGTTGGTAGTGCCATCCAAACATCCCATCCTCTGTTGCCCTCTTCTCCTCCTGCCCTCAATCTTTCCCAGCATCAGGGTATTTTCCAGTGAGTCAGCTATATGTGTGTAATGAATACACATATACACATGAATATACGTGAGTGTGTGTGTGTGTGTTCAGTTGCTGAGTCATCTCCGACTCTTTGTGAGTCCATGGACTATAGCACACCAGACTTCTCTGTTGGGATTTCCCAGGCAAGTGTACTGGTGTGGGGTGCCATTTCCTCCTCCAGGGGATCTTCCTGACCCTGGGATTGAACCCGCATCTCCTGCATTGGCAGGCGGATTCTTTACCACAGAGCCGCCCGGGGACTCTGGATATATGCATACATGCATTCATACACTCAGACGCATGCAACATATGCACATGCTGCTGCTGCTGCTGCTGCTAAGTCGCCGCAAACACACCCATACACACACACATATATGTACATGCATCTAATTTTTACTATGATAATGGCAGGTGGTAGGAGGTCAAGCTGCCCTCCTCTGGGCGAGGCCTGCAAAGGTGGTGCCATTTCCTCTCTAAGTTTCTCGAGCCTCTGAGGCTTTTATATACATGACAGTTTGTACTGGAGTTCCCTCCTCCAGCTTCTTTTTCAGAGCTCTTGACAGCCTCAGTCCTTAACAAGAGCTCTAGCCACATCGTTTTTCTGGAGGATATGAATATATACTGTATCTTAGTAATAATATCCACATCCATCAGATTAGATCTGTATTTTCCCCTAAGGAACTGGTTATGACCTCCCACTTCTACTGACGCTGTCAAGCTGCTTTCCTGACAGTTGGCCAAACTGGCTTTCTATGGACAGAGCCCCTTTCACACTTTTTTTTTCTTTTTATTAAATGTAGCATTCTAAGATGTAACACTACATGCCACACTGCTTGAAGAGTTTTGAGCAGTATGGTGTTTTTTCCGTCACAGTATTTGTTTTCAGTCACTTTTTCTGGCTTTGGATCTACATGAGACTGAAAAAGAACACATTTCAGAAAAAGGTTGGGTAACTTGGACAAAGTTGGCTTAACCAATTCCCGTGAGATGATGTGTCTAGGAACTTTCTCCAAATGGGAAGCTTCTGCTGTGCCATGTTCTGCTATCCAGTAAAGTACAAGGAGTGCTAGCCGTGCTGCTTCGTGGAACTCGAGACAAGTGTGTTCATTGTTTCTACAGGAATGATGGTCTTGTACACCGTGGGCTGCCAGCCAGCCTCTGCAGCCTCCTCTCAGCTCATCCCCCTTCGTTCTCTACCTCCACCATGGAGGATGCCTCTTCACCCTTTGAATGGGCCCTGTGTGGTTCAAGTGCAAGTCACTCAGCCTGCCTGAGCCTCAGTGTCCTCATCCTTCAGAGGTGAGGATTAGCCGAGTTGATGTATATGACGGGTCTGGCTCATGGTAGGTACTCAGTAAACAGTAGACACTGTGGTGTTGGAGAAGACTCTAGAGAGTCCCTTGGACAGCAAGGAGATCAAATCAGTCCATCCTAGAGGAAATCAACTCTGAATATTCATTGGAAGAACTGAGACTGAAGCTGAAGCTTCAATCCTTTGGCCCCCTGATGAGAAGAGCCAACTCATTGGAAAAGACCCTGATGCTGGGAAAGATTGAGGGCAAGAGGAGAAGGGGATGACAAAGGATGAGATGGTTGGATGGCATCACTGACTCAGTGGACATGATTTTGAGCAAACTCAGGGAGATAGTGAAGGACAGGAAAGCCTGGCCTGCTGCAGTCCATGGGGTCACAAACAGACAGACACGACTTAGTGACTTAAAAACAACAAAAAATGTAGACATAAAAAATTGTGAAAGGCAGGAAGAGGTTAGGCAGCCAGACGGAAATGCAGGTGCTAAAAAAGAGAAGTCCCTTTTCCCTCTTCGTTTCCTACACAGTGTGGACTGTACCTGCCAGCTCAGAAGGGAACTTCATCCTTGCATGACCTCTTAATTGCAGTCTCGACTGGCTGGCTTGCATATATAAAACCTTTGATTTTGAACATCATTTTATGTGTCCGCTTTGGCAGTGCATTCCCAGGGTGACAACTAGTGGTCTGGTTGCTGGGTGGGTCTCCTTTCCCTCTCTGGGTTCAATAGCACCAGTTAGAACAGTGATTCTCAAAGTGTGGTTCCTAGACTAGCAGCATTGGCATCCCCTGGGAGCCTCTTAGGAAGGCAGACTCTCAGACTTCCCTGGTGGTCCAGGGGTTAAGAATGCACCCACCAATGCAGGGGACACAGGTTCGATTCCTAGTGTGGGCAGATTCCACATGCCGTGGGGCAACAGCTGGTGTACCACAACTACTGAGCCCGCGGTCTGGAGCGCGCGAGCCTCAACTACTGAAGCCACTCGATGCCGCTATTAAAACCTGGGAGCTCTAGAGCCCACGCTCTGCAATAAGAGAAGCCACGACAATAGGAAACCCACACATCACAACTACAGAGTAGCCCCCCCATTGCTACATCTAGAGAAAGCCTGCGTGCAGCAACAGAAACCCAGCAGAGCCAAAAGTCAATTACTTAATTTTTAAAAAAGAAAGACAGACAGACAGATTCTGGGGCTCCACTTCAGACCCAATGAATCAGAAACTCTAGGGGTGGTGTCCACTAATCTGTGTTTTAATGTGACTTCAAGGTGATTCTGAATACAGTTCAGTTTGAGAACCACCTCATTAAAGTGTTACCTACTAGAAATACATGTAGGTCTGAGCAGTGCTAAGAGGAATTTAACATCTCTGGAACATCGAGCCAATGAATTTTCAGGACTTAAGAAACACGTTTTGTGTGCCTTTTCTAATCCAGATCTCCAAGCCTATAGAGACTAACAATTGAATAAGATGCACTAGGGTACCGCTGGTGAATTTCTAAGTTTTAGTTACATAGTCACAGTGTGGGATAGAAGGTTAGGGATATCACATAATTGATGAGCCATATGCTTTCCCATTTAAGTTTTTATACTGGAATGCACCCGAAACAATTTCCTTTTCAGAAGAGGAAAAAGCTAAGAATTCAACAGTCTCGCCCCTCTGCTCTTCTTTTTCAGAACAGTTTTCTAATTCCAGAGAAGAGTCTGGGCTCTTAGAAGCTTTCTCCTCATCTTATTTTCCATAACTTTGTCCTGGAAAATATAGTCTGGGGGAAAGCAGTTTAAATAGTAATCATCTGTGTCTAGTGCAGAATTCGAAGATCCAGTGTCATAAACAGGGGGAATAGCACATAGATAATGTAGTCGACAGAGGTCAAACCCGGCGTGTCTGTCCCTGGATTATTCCACCCCAACCAAATGCTACAAACTCCGTGCCCACTGCTAGGGCTTTGGGCAAACCCCTTTTTATTTTATTTAAACCTCACATACACAGTTAAGACATTGCATCCACATGTTTCTAATTCATTTACACTTCACTCATCAGCATGTGTTGGGTAAGCACCCTGCCACGTCTGAGTTTTATGAGCTGTGTTTACGAGGCTGCTTTTCTTGAACAGGGATATCGTATATTCTACCCCAAAAAAAGGGAACTAGAGCCTGGGAAATGAGGGCTTCGGTGTTAAACTTGGAGTGAACTGGTGAAGTTTGAATGGATCCAAAACTAAGCACAGATGTTATCCATTCTCCAGGAATAGCCTCATGTATTTATTCACAGAATATCTCTCCTCTTCTTACCTGAAATTTTCTCTCTACTCTAAGGGATGGCCAGGGAATGTGCATTTGTCTGCAAAGTTTGAATCTCATTTCCTGCCACTTGGAGGAGTCTCCCTCTTACTTACTCCCTCCAAGCTAAGGCAAACCTTGGTAGTAGCAAATCTGGATGAAATCTAGAACCTTCCACAGCATGTTGCTTTCTTAGAAAGCAACATTTTGCTCTCCCTCTTATGCTGAGTTCCTGAAAAGACAGCAAGGAGTTTTAGTTTTGTGCTAATTTTGAATAGAGATGGAAGAGACTTACCACTGATAAAACTGCACAGAGTTCCGTTTCTCAGAACCCAAATTGTTGGAATTTGTTTTCACATTCTTTATAAAATTAATTTTATTATTTAATCTGAGTTAATCTGCATGCATGTATCTTAGCAAGTCAAATAATTCTACAAACTTTGCCCATCCCCTACTATTCTTTCCTCCTCAACAATTTTAATTGTTCTTTTGATATTTACTTTCTTATCTCTGAATAATGTTTATACTGTTACTTCTGGATTTTTCAGTTTCAGGATTTTCTGTAAGGTGAGGATTGTAGCCCTCTTTCATGGTCCTTACCCTCCACCTCACCGCGTATGCACACGTCCATCCCACATACTCTTGATGGAATTATGTGGTGATTCTGTTAAACTAATAGCCAGTGCTTCCAGTATAACTGTGTGCATGCGCTTCACAGCTGAGCCACATAGCGTAACAGGTCAGAGCTCCAGGGTGTCGATCCCCAGGTAGAGATTTGTGCCCAGTGATTTTTAGGGAATGCTTCAGGAACAACTCCTGTGAAGGGTACAAGATGCAGAATTGAACAACTCTGAGCTGGGTTAGCCCTGCAGAGTTACCCCACATTGAGACAGAATGGGCCGTTGTACAACCACACAGATCGATCACTGGACAGGGGCTATCCCAGGGAAGGAGGTTGGTGAGGCGGCTTCCTTAGGCTGGGGGTGAGTTCCAGAAAAACACAGCTGTGAGCTACCAGCTGGCAGCGCTCCCATCTGCTGGGGGAATCCTGACTTGGATTGGGATGATAGCAGTAGATAATCTGAGCACCGCTTGCACCCTTGTCCGGGCACTTGGTGGACTCCTTCAATCAAGAAATTTTTGGGACATTTATTTGATGATTTCTTGGGGAGTTGGTAAAGAATCTGTCTGCAATGTGGGAGACCTGGGTTCAATCCCTGGGTTGGGAAGAGCCCCTGGAGAAAGGAAAGGCTACCCACTCCAATATTCTGGCCTGGAGAATTCCATGGACTGTATAGACCATGAGGTCACAAAGAGTTGGACACAACTGAGTGACTTTCACTTGGGGATCTAGGAAACTGCTGCCACTTCTCTTAGAAAAAAAAAAAAAAAAACAACTCTGTTGAGATAAAACTCACATACCTTAAAAGTCACCAGTTTAAATATACAAGATACTGGTGTTTATTATGTTTGGCGTCATGCTGTCATCACCTCAATATAATTTCAGGACATTTTCATTGCCCAAGAAGAAAGTTCATATCCATTAACAGTTGCTCCACATTCTGTCCTCCCTCCAGTCCCTGGAAACCACTAATCTACTTTCTGTTTTTTGCTATTGCTAAGTCACTTCAGTCGTGTCTGACTCTGTGTAACCCCATAGACGGGAGCCCACCAGGCTCCCCCATCCCTGGGATTCTCCAGGCAAGAACACTGGAGTGGGTTGCCATTTCCTTCTCCAATGCATGAAAGCGAAAGGTGAAAGTGAAGTCGCTCGGTCGTGTCCTACTTAGCGACCCCTTGGACTGCAGCCTACCAGGCTCCTCCATCCATGGGATTTTCCAGGCAAGAGTACTGGAGTGGGGTGCCATTGCCTTCTCTACCTCTGTACATTTGCCTATTCTGAATATTAGATATAAATGTAATTATACAGTATATGCTTTTTGTGATGGACTTTTTTCAATGAGTGTAATGATTTCATTGTTTACATGTTGTTGCATGTACCAGTGTGTGCTACTTCATTCCCATCTATTGTCAAATATTTTCTGTATGGACATACCACATTTTCTTTATCCATTTATCGCTGGAAGGACATTTGGATTGTTTCCACCTTTTAGCTATTATGAATAATACTTCTGTGAATTTTCATGTACAAGTTTTCGTGAAGATGTGTGTTTTCATTTCTCATTGTTACACACTTAGAAGTGAAATTGCTGGGTCATACAGTAAATCAACATTCTGATGATCTGCCAAAGGTATTCCAAGAAAACTGTTCCATTTTATAGTCCTGTCAGCATTGTAAGAAGGTTCTGATTTCTCTACATCCTTGCCAGTGTTTCTTATCGTCTTTTTCTTTTTTCAGCCATCCTCCTATGTGTGAAGTGGTATCTCATTGTGGTTTCACTTTGTATTTCCCTAGTGGCTAATGATATTGAACATCTTTTCGTGTGCTTAGATTTGTAATAAGCGGAAGATCTTCATAATCCAAGATCATGAAGATTTATGCTTATGTTTCCTTCTAAGATTTTTTTTAATAGTCTTAGCTTCTACATTAAAGTTGATGATCCATTTTGAGTTAATTTTTATATATGGTGTATGATAGGCGGTCCAGCTTCATTTTTTTTGCACATATATATGCAAACTGAAGCCCTGCAAATGTATTTTTATGTGGCATTTTAAAGTGGTTGGGGAGTATGGGCAGGGTCTGGAGAAGTCAGTGGTTATGTAATTTTAAAAATATTTATTTATTTTTGGCTGTGCTGGGTCTTCACTGCTGTGTGTGGGCTTTCTCTAGTTGCAGTGAGTGGGGGCTCCTTTCTAGCTGTGGTGTTCAGGCTTCTCATTGTGGTGGCCTCTCTTATTGTGGAACACAGGCTCTGGGACACGTGGGCTTCAGTAGCTGTGGCCTGTGGGCCCCAGAGCGAGGGCTCAGGAGTTGTGGTACAAGAGCTAAGTTGCCCCGTGACGTGTAAGATCTTTCTGGACCAGGGACTGAACCCATGTCCCCTGCATTGACAGGTGGATTTTTAACCACTGGACACCAGGGAAGTCCAGGGCTTATGTAATTTTATGAGAAGCTCTACATGGAGTATTGCTAAGGCAGCAGGATTCTGGGCAGTTTTATTAAGTAGTCACTTGTCTCCGGGTTTCAATTGTCTCCTAGGATCGCCTTTTTCCTTGTTGCAAGTCTGAGAGGCAGGGACATTGCCTCTGCCACATAGGTGGAGGGGTAGGCCTAGCTGGTTTGGGCCACAGCTAGAAGAAACCCAGACTCAAGTTCATTTCTCTGGGTTATTTCCATGTAGCCCATTTGCTGTCATTGTCTCCTGATTAACCATTATGTTGTTGTTGTTGTTCTCAGAAAGTTCTTCTGTAGTATGATTGCAATATTGAGGAATAAACTTGCGGCTGCCGATGATACTATTCCTAAGGATAGAAGCAATTGGGAGGAAGCCCAGAGAAATCAGAACTCAAAACCCTTGCCCTCTGTAGGCTGCTTTATCAACACTTTTATTACATCAAAATGCAATGCACTTGAATAGTTTCTGCTATAGCTTCAGTAAGTATGGAGCTGGGAGAGAGGAAATGGGGTTTGGATACATAGATGACACAAAAATGCACGTTGTAGGAGACTGGTTTTCCCTCCAACTTGTCACTTCCTTTTTGGGCTTGTGTGTGTGTGTATGTGTGTGTGTGTGTGTGTGTTTCATCTATCAAATGACAGTTTGGTTTCAGATAATTCCCATAGTGCTTCCGTCTTTGGTAATCACTGACTTTTCCAAGATCACTTCATATCTTTCGGGCAGCTAGGGTAGGAAATCAAGTCTCTTGACTTCTTCGATAGAGCTCAGAGCGCACAGAAGATTCAGTCTTCCCTAATCCACGTGGTCCCACAGGTTGCCTGCGATTTCCTGTTAGCGGTTTTCAATAGCTTTGGAGTAGAAGGAAGTTCATTGCTATGACAGTCAGGCAGCCACACTCGGGAAAATATGATGTATTGTGTTATGTAGGAAAAAGTCAGAATTATCCAGTGCAGTAATCAGATTTTCAGACAAAGGCATGACCCTGGAACATGCTGTCTATGGCTGAGCATAGCATTAGTCTCGTCTCCAAAAACAGTTAAACAAAATCAGTATGTACTTGGCATGTCTTTCTCCCTTGGATATGGAAATATATCTCGCCTGAACATTTTTCTCATTCTTATTTTGGAGGCAACTAGATTGCTCTGAAAATATTAGTCATAGCAGTAATTGATTTAGTATTTATTGAGCAGCAGGCTCTGTGTGAGGTAACAGAAATATAAAGAAAGACTCTGAGGTAGGGGAATCTATCTAGTGGGGAGAGAGGAGAGAAAAACAAAAATTAAAACACCTCCAAAGGCCAATATTTATTTTCTCTGCCCCTCCCTTTGGGGCTTTCCTGGTGACTCAGTCAGTAAAGAATCCACCTACAAGGCAGGAGACCGCCTGCAATTCAGGAAACCCAGGTTCGATCCCTCATCTGGGAAGATCCCCTGGAGAAGGAAATGGCAACCTGCTCCAGTATTCTTTCCTGGAAAATCCCATGTACAGAGGAGTCTGGTGAGCTACAGTCCATGAGGTCAAAAGAGTTGGGCTCTACTGAACAACTGGGCACACATCCTTCCCTTTATTCTTCAGGTATTTGTTGAGCATTTGTCCTATGCCCAAGCTCTCTACTGAGTGCTGGAGATACAAAAGTGAGTAAGACAGACACATCTCAGACCTCCCTGGTGGCCCAATGGTTAAGAATTCAATTCACCTGCCAGTACAGAGGACATGGGTTCGATCCCTGCTCTGGGAAGACCCCACATGCAGCAGCTAAGCCCACGCACCGCAAGTACTGGGTCTGCCCTCCAGAGCCTGAGAACCGCAACTACCGAGCCCACGTGCTGTAACTACTGAAGCCTGCACGCCCTCCAGCCCATGCTTTGCAACAAGAGAAGCCGCCACAATGAGAAGCCCATGCTCCATAAGGAAGAGTAACCCCTGCTTGCTGCAGCTAGAGAAAGCCCGCACACAGCAACAAAGACACTGCAGCCAGCAGTAAATTAGCTAAAAAAGACAGACACTTCTCTGCGGTCCCTCAAAGCCATGCCTCAAATGATGTTTGTTGAACCGTATAGTAGAGGAGACCGGATCAGCCTGTGATAGATGAACTTAGAGGGCAGATCAGGATCCATGGAGGGCTTCCCGGAGAGGGTGACCTGGGATCTAAAGCAAAGTAGAAGCAGGTGCTAGTCAAATAGGCAAAGCCAGAAGAGCAGTGATCAACGGCTGCACAGAGGAAGTGCTTCGTTGGGAATAGAACAGTAGGAAATGAGACTATAAAGGCAGGTGAGGTTCAGCTCTTGAAAGGACTTTAGACTTCAGTCTAAGGCGATAGGCAAACCACTTAAATGTCTCATAATGGAGGAATTATTACAGGAAACTTGGGCCATTTAAAAGAACATAAAATGGTATAACTGCATAGATTTTAAGTAATAAAAAGCAGAACGCAAACATTGTGTGCTCACTGTGATTACTGATTTATACAATATAATTGAGACTGTTAAAGATGGGAGGATGCCTAAAAGTGAAGTCCTATTTGTACTGTGAGATTCTATAAGAATTCCTTTATGATATTCACTCAGCTTCAGATCTCTACTATGTGTACAGATCCAGATGCAACCTCTTCTCTCTACCATCAAATACAGAGAGATCTAATAGCTTTAGCGCATTTTAAATGTGTGTGACTGTGAGATACCGAGAATAGGCACATCCATAGAGACAGAACATAGATTTGGTGGCTGCCAAGGTCTTGAGACATTACTTTGCCAACAAAGGTCCGTCTAGTCAAGGCTATGGTTTTTCCAGTAGTCATGTATGGATGTGAGAGTTGGACTGTGAAGAAAGCTGAACGCTGAAGAATTGATGCTTTTGAACTGTGGTGTTGGAGAAGACTCTTGAGAGTCCCTTGGACTGCAAGGAGATCCAGCCAGTCCATTCTAGAGGAGATCAGCCCTGGGTGTTCTTTGGAAGGAATGATGCTACAGCTGAAACTCCAGTACTTTGGCCACCTCATGCGAGGAGTTGACTCATTGGAAAAGACTCTGATGCTGGGAGGGATTAGGGGCAGGAGGAGAAGGGGACGACAGAGGATGAGATGGCTGGATGGCATCACCGACTCGATGGACGTGAGTTTGAGTGAACTCCGGGAGTTGGTGGTAGACAGGGAGGCCAGGCGTGCTGCGATTCATGGGGTCTCAAAGAGTCGGACACAACTGAGCGACTGAACTGAACTGAACTGAAGGTCTTGGGAGGAGGAGAGAGGTCGGGGTGACAGCTAATAGGTCCAGCGTTCCTTTCTGGGGTGATGGAAATGTTCTGAGGTTAGTTTGTGGAAATGGTTGTAAACATTGTGAGTATACTAAAAGCCATTGAGATACATGCTTTGGTTAAAACAGTTAATTTTATGTGATGTGAATTTTATCCTAATAAAAAAATACAGAAAGATAAAAGATGCTGATTGGTTTTGTTGTTGTTTTTGTAGTCAAGGGCAATCGGAAGTGTGAGCTGAACTGCCAGGCAATGGGCTACCGCTTCTATGTTCGGCAAGCTGAGAAGGTCATTGATGGTACCCCCTGTGACCAGAACGGGACGGCCATCTGCGTGTCTGGGCAGTGCAAGGTAAGTGCCCCAGACTGGGGTGTCTGGAGTGGGTCTCGGGGTGTTTGATCTGTGCCTGCAGACTGCACTGTTTGCCAGGCTGTGGCATGCTTCCTCCCTATCACCTATGGTCAACCCCACCCCCCAACTCTGAACCATGAGCTCTGGGAGAAGTGGATTAAACAGGGCGGTCTGTTCTGCTCTGAGTTTTCGATCTTTGGGAGTTGCCAGATCTCACTCTGGCATTTCGGTCATTAAGTGATTTACGTTTTCATCATGTGCGTCCTAAGAAACTCAGGGATCTTTCCTTGTTGGATCTGGAGCTTCTTCCTTACCTCTGAAGAGGAGGTTATGAAAAGGGCACTGCTGGATCAGTCAAGAGGTGGTTGGCGTCGTCAGGGTGGCATTTTAAGGGCATGGCATATTTTATCTTGCCTCCCACCAGCTGGGGCAGGCTTCCAAATGAAAGCCGTCTAGTGCCTTTATAGCCAAAGCTGTACTTTCAACAGGAAGTTTTCAGCCTCCCTGGACTTCTGAAGTCTGTTCCAAGAACTCCCCACCCTGCATTCTGCAAACATTCTGGGCTGGAGAGAATCCTTGTGGGATGCTACCCTTTCACAGAAAAGCACCATTTGCTTAAAACAGGCGCACCAGAGAGATGGCACCAGTTCCACAGTATATTCACTGGGGCCTGGACGCCCACCCTCCTTTCATCTATAAATGTAAGCGTGGAGGTCTGACTCTTGCAGGTAAATGACTTTTTGGAGCCCAGGCTAAGACTCTATCTTAATTAGCACTCAATGGCAGGCAGGACTGAGTTTCATCAAAGGAAGGGCTCTTTGGCTGTCACATCTGAACGTTTCAATGTAAATTGTTGCACTGTTTAGTATTAGAGCTACTCAAGTATGATTTATAAGCACCTCATTCCCCCTCCCGCCTTTTTCTTCATGAGGTTTTAAATAGAATACAAACTAATTTATCAAAGCAGTATGAATATTCTGGGGCTTCTCAGGTGGCTCAGTGGTGAAGAATTCACCTGCAGCGCAGGAGATGCGGGTTCAATACCTAGGTTGGGAAAATCCCTGGGAGATGGAAGTGGCAAGCTACTGCAGTATTCTTGCCTGGGAAATCCCATGGACAGAGGAGCCTGGTGGGTTACAGTCCATGGGGTCACAAAGAGTCGGAAAGGACTCAGCAACTAAACAGCAACAACATGGATAGTCTGAGACTGTGAATAAAGAAAGGAAAAAGCTGTCATTTGATATTTGATGCATGTGACGTTGCCTTTGGACAGACAAGAAACCCACAAAGTTTCGAGATGGAGTTCAAAAGAGTCAAGGAATATGGTGGGGAGCACACTGGAGGCTGAGACCTATCTGGCCCCAGTTTCGACTCCTTTGGGAAAAACCACTGGGTTTCATGCGTCCCCTCTATCGTTACTGTCTTCAGATAATACTGAAGGAAGTCCCATTAGAGCTCGTAATTTCTGACTCAACTAGTCCCTTCTTCTACATGTTAACTGAGCCTGAAAAGCACTTTATAGCGACCTAGCTTTTCTTTCGGATCCTGAATCAACAGTTAATTTCCTGAATACAAGTGCACACTGCTGAGAGATGTGATAGTGCAGTGGTTAAAAACATGCCTCTGAAGTCAGACCGCTTGGATTCAGTCCTGCTTTGGTCATTGACTGTGTAACCTTGCACAAGTCCCATGAGCTCTCGGTGCCCCTACATCACCTACAGCACGAGGAGGATGGTACCGACCTCCTGCTTTGTAGTGAAGAGTCATGAGCCAAACACGTATGGTCCTCATATCAGGTCTGGCACTTAGTAAAGCAGGCTGGCTTTTCCTGGTATTATGTTCACTTATGCCCACATATGACCTGTTGTATTTGAATTTTTTATGCAGAAGTATTTGAATTTTTTAGCAGATTATAGATTTGTGAGATTCACATTATCCTATTTTGCAGAAAAATGGAAATACTTTAATTGACAGATACATCTTTATAATAATTTTTCCTTATATATTTTGGCTGCGATTTTAAATTTTTTTCTATTTTTTAAATTTATTGTTTTAAATTGGAGGATGATTGCTTTAAAGTGTTGTGTTAGCACAACAACGTGGCTCAGCCATCTGTATACATGATCCCCTCCCTGTTGAGCCTCTCGCACCCCACCTCCCGTCCCACTCCTCTAGGTCACCACACAGCACCAGGCTGGATGCCCTGCGTTACAGAGCAGTATCCCACCGGCTATCTGTTTCACACATGGCAGCGTACGTGTCAGGGCTGCTTTCCCAGTTCGTTCCACCTTCTCCTCCAGTTGTGTGCACAAGTCCATTCTCCACGTCTGTGGCTCTATTCCCGCCCTGCAAATAGGTTAATTGGTACCATTTTTCTAAATTCCATGCATATATATGCATTAATATATGATATTTGTTTTTCTCTTGCTGATTTATTTCACTCTGTATAACAGGCTCTAGGTTCAGCCACTTCAGTTCAACTGATTCACATTTGTTCCTTTTTATGACTGAGTAATATTCCATTGTATACATGTGCCCCAACTTATCTGTTCATCTGTTGATAGACATCTAGGTTACCTTCATGTTCTGGCTCTTGTAAGTGGTGCTGCAGTGAACACTGGGGTACATGTGTTCACATTACCCTTTGAGGCAGTGTCCCTGTGCTGCAGACTCTCCAGGGGATGTTAGATTTGATGTTGGTAGGTCTGGGGAAAGTCCTGAATAGTCTATTTTTATAACAAGTTCCCATGTGGTGCTGATGCTGCTGGTCCATGGGTCATATTTTGAGTAGCAAAGTTTTAAAGGACCCTTTGATTAAAGCACAGTTCACAAAGAGCCAGACATGTAAATATAGAATGGCAAGATGAGTTGGAAGGAAGGGGAAATGTGGTCTGTTTCCACTGGGGGAGCTTGTTTTCTTAGTATTGCCTTGAGTACCTCTAAGCTGATGATACGAAAGAAAAACAAATACTAATAAGGACATAAGGGTATGAATTCTTACTAACTGATGAAAACTAATGGTGTCAGACAACACAGTTTGAAGATGATAATTGCAAGAAGACTGAGACAGATATTGCCCAGGATGTGAGTAGATGAATAGGAATTTGATGTTATAAGGACAACTTTGATATTACTTCGTATTTGTTCTCTGTGTATTTACCCAAAATTTGCTCATAGACATTGTTGGAACAACTGACTGTAGTGTCCTCACCAGAACTTCAGTTTAAATAATCAGAAGTACATTTGCTTCCCAGGCTAAGTTCTGTTTACTCTGTAACTTTCAAAGGGTAGAGTGCCCTTTTTGAATATCTGATTGGAAGCCCAGAATTCAAATTGCTGTCTCTGCCTCTCTGACCTGTGGCTGGGAGGGCTATCACTCTCCAACAGGAGTCTCTACATCTGAAATAGCTCCACAGAGCCTCTGCCAGCCACAGAGAGGGGAAAGCAAACCCAGGCCTGCAACGAAAGTTAATGAAAAGTGACAAGCACTAAATAAGAATATGAGCTATGAGCTAAACCCATGCAAGAGTAGCTGGAGGAGAAGGGCGTGCTCCCAACACGAGGCCACAGAAAGGCCCCAGGCCCACCCAGAGCAAGCTGGAATGCTCTTCCAGTGCCCACGGAGCGCTCGCTGGCCAGCCTGTGTTTACCCTGTTGCTGGAGCTCCATTGATGTTTCTGATCCAAGAGTTGCAAGAGAAGCCAGGCTTGTAAGAATGCAGAAGTCGTTGGGCTCAGGGTTGGAGAACATGGGGATTCCTCTCCAGTCTCTCAGAGGTGTGTGACACTTCCTTTCTTGACAGGGAGTGAAGGATCCCAAATCTTAGCTTCAGGCTAAGGACTGCACTTTGATAGCTAGGCTTTGAAGGGAGAGCTCTAGCCCTGACTTTTCCTAAAGCAAGAAAGTGTATCTGAAACCCACAGAGATTTCTTCTTCATCTTAACCTCATCCCTCTAGACATCAGACTAGACTGGCTAGAACCTCTGGCCAGTCTTCAGAGAGGTCTCTGCCCCACCCACTCATGATTGGCATTGATGGGAATGGGACAGCATATATGTCTAATCAATAGAGAACAGCTCAGTAATCCTTTCTACCGTTAAGCATCACATTAACTTGCTATGATTTTTTTTTTTTACTTGATCTCAGTTTCAAACTCTGTCTAAAAAATTCTACATTGTCATGGTTTGATCATGTGCATGCTATTTTTGCTGACAACTTAATAAAATAGATGAAACTTTGCTTACAAAAGTATGGCAGGCATTTGAAAGAACAGGGTCCCTTGGATAAAAACTAAAAAGAAACCCCCCCCCCCCCCCACACACACACACAAAACCCTTAGCTCCCTGGAGACCAGCCTTTCAGAAACCTCAGGCTTTCACATTTAAATGTTCCTGGAAGAATCAGAATCACCCCCAAGACCTACCCTCCTTCCCCCCAGAAAACAATCCCTGGTGGTAAAGAAACAGTCCTTGAGAAGGTGCCTTGAAATAATAGGCTGATGCCAAAAAATAAAATAAAACAATAGGCTGATGCAAAACCTTCATGCAGGAATGTGTTGGAGCTGATGCAGACAGCAAGGAGCCCCTCTGAGAACTTGCCTTGTGCCAGACACTGCGCTGTGTGCCGTTCATACAGAAGGATTTCCTTAAGCCATGTGTCTTCACAATAACTCAGTCAATAGGAATTATTAGTCCCCATTTTACAGAGGACTGTTATGAAGATGAAGTGAGTTGGACACTGTCAGTGCTACATGGAGAGTTGGCTATTGGCTTTTTCAGTGAATTGTTAATCAGAACATAATCAGAAAGTAATTTAAATGTGATAGGATGAAACTCATGTGCTTCCACTGTCTCCCCTCTTCAGAGTTTATTGTCCTCACCCCCTCTTTCCAAAGCAAACTGTCTTTCTAAAAGACACATTAGAATATGCCTCTCTCTTGCTTAAATTCCATCTGTGACTCCCCATTTCCAGGGAATAAAGTCCAGGGCCAAGATGCTGGCCAAGCTGGGACTTGCCGCCCCCTGACCCAGCCGGCGTTCAGGTTGTGCCTTCACCAGCATGAACACACTGTCAGCCTGGAGAGCCATTCCTTGTCCACTGTTGGACCACCCAGTGGACTCTGCTCAAAAGCCACTGGCTGACCCCCTTGAACACTGTTTCTGTTCTTCTGTTCCCACTTCTTGTACTCATTTGTTCCCATGTCCCCAGCCTACCACCCATCCAGGCCGGGAGCAATTCCAGGCACTTTGCTTTTCAATAGGTGCTTAAAATAAATGTGTAAATGAATTGAGGTACTTGGTGACTCAGTCTCTGGGGTTTTAGCAAATGAAACTCGTCTTAAATCCAGCACAGAGCTTTTCCTTTTGGCTTGATGGGCAGTGGAAGGCTGCTCGCACAAGGACGCGGAGCCCCCTTGGCCAGATCCCCAGAACCCAAGGCTTTGAATGTCAGGCAGAATTCTTGGCACCTCCCCAGGCTCCTGTCTCCCTCATCTTGTTTTTAATTTTGCTCACACTGAATTTCTTGAGTCCAGACAGAGCTAATGACAGGAAGAAGCTAAGCAAGTGTGAGAGTGCAGTCTCCCACGGTGCTTTCTGCTGTGGGGGGAAGACCCCTGTCTGCCCCTCCCCATAGCCTGGTCAGCCTTTGCCTGCACCATCTACCCATCCTCAGGGGCCAGGGCGGGGGAGCCTTCACACCTCCTCTCCCAGCTGGGGCACTGCTCAGCTTCCAATGGCTCCAGCAGGACGCATCAGTGGACAGTTTCATATTTATTCAATAAATTACAGCAAGGTAACTCTTTCCACATGTTCAGAGATAAGCTCTGGACCAGAGTGTTGCCGTGACCGAAAAGGATGACATGATGGGCGTATGCATCTATGCACGCCCCTGTATTCGGGCGCCAGGTTTCTTCCACCCTCTGCTATAAACTCCCGTGGCACTCTCCTGAACCAAACAGTCCTGCTCCTTTCTCTGCCTGTTTGCCCCAAGTTGCTTAGTGGCTGGATTCCGTGGGCTTTGCTCAGAGTTCTCTTGTTGTCTGAACGAAACTAAGAGAGTCAGTTGCGTGGAGTAAAGTGTTCTGGCCCATGCCAGACATGTGCGTGAATCGAGCCTTGAAAGAGGGTGGAGGGCTTTTACTTTGCTTAAATTCTGAGCTTATGTGACTTGGTGGATTCCCTATTGTATTTCCACCCCAAGCAAACTGTGTTCTAAGAGTACTTTCTGCTTGTGAGTATTAAAATGCTTATCATATTATGTTACGCTTATTTTGACATGTGTCTGAACTCCTAAAGCTGAGGGAGTATTATGCATATTTGTATCCTCAGTGCTTTTGTTGCAGGAGGGGGGAATCCCCTCCACGGCCAAGAGTGGGCTCTTATCTAACACTCGGAAATGAATTGTCCGAGGAGACACACGTGCTGACAAAGCAAGAGACCTTTTTGGGAAGGGGCGCCCAGGCAGAGAGCAGCGGGGTAAAGGAACCCAGGAGGACTGCTCTGCTATGTGGCTCGCAGTTTGGGGTTTTACGGTGATGAGAGTAGTTTCTGGGTTGCCTCTGGCCAGGCATTCTGACTCAGGGCCCTTCCCAGTGATGCTTGCATCCCTCAGCAAGATGGATTCCAGCAAGAAGGGTTCTGGGATGTTGGTGGGACATATGGACTGGCATCTCCTGTCTTACTCTGACCTTTCCCAAATTTTTCCGGTTGGTGGTGGCTTGTTAGTTCTGAGTTCCTTACCAGGACTTCCTAGTCTAAGTTAACTCATACAAGTAGCTACTATCTGCCCTGGCCAGGGCAGGCGGTTTTAGTCAGTATTTCCCTTGACACTTAAGGTATTAAGATTTTTTAATAAATTGAGTAAGTTTTAAAAGTATGTCAATGAATGAACCAAAGAGCAAGTTAGAAAATGACTTTCCAAACCTCTTTTCCTAAGAATGATCAAGAACAGGATTAACGAAGCATTAATCAACAACCCAAGCAACACACATGATTAATTCATCTTTTTTTTCATTGGAGTATAATTGTTTTACAATGTTGTGTTCTGCTGTACAGCAAATTGAAGCAGCTATATGTATACATATATCCCCTCCTCTTTGAGCTTTCAACAAACAGTCTTATATTTTTGTATAGCCTGCTCCCAGCCATACACTGGGCTAGGCACTGGAGATAAGAAAAAAAATGGGAAAGATGAAAATAGTTCCTCCCTACACTGAGCTTAAAATTTAATAGAGAAAGCGATAAACAGTCAGTGAACAAACAAAAATCTTCCCTGGTGGCTCAGACTGTTAAAAATCTGCCTGCAATGCAGGAGACCTGGGTTTGATCCTTGGGTCAGAAAGATCCTCTGGAGAAAGGAATGGTTACCCACTCCGGCATTCTGGCCTGGAGAATTCCACGGACAGAGGAGCCTGACAGGCTACAGTCCATGGGGTCGCAAAGAGTTGGACACGACTGAGTGACTTTCACTAACAAACAAAAGAATGACAAATTTTGATAAGCGCTTTGAAGTTGATAGGGAAACTGAAATAGTGAACCGTGGTGAGAGGCATACATTAGTCGGATGTCAGGGGAAGGTCTCCAAGGCAAGCAGGGTTCTGTATTACAAGTGCAGGCAGTACTCCCAGCCATACACGTCCAGGGGTTGGAGAAAATGTGTGTCAGGCCTCCAGCCAGGCCCCAGGACACTCACGGCGCTCAGGAACTCATAGATACGAGGTGGTTATTTTGCATTTTCTTCTGCTCCCTGCCCTTGGGTGAATCTGGTCCCCCGCTGATGGTGCTATCCTTCCTTCCTCCAAAGTATTCGCGTTTTCCTGGGTAAATGCTGGCTTTAGCAAGAGCAAGTCCTCCACTGAGTCATCGTCTAGGCCCAAAAAGATTGCCCTAGAAAATAGGTGGTATTATGGGTCGAAAACAGGTTTGGGGGTCAGCCAGGGTCTCTAGTATTAAAACAGACGAGAGAAGGTTTTCTCAGGTGGAATTGGGGTAGGGTGCACAAGGCCTCCAACCTGCCCTTCCTGATGGTCCGTCCTATACCAGAGTGTCAGAAGAGAGAGGATTTTCGAGTCCCTTTGCCCTGTTCTTCTGAAGGAAGGGACCACTTTACCCCAAAGGGAACTTAAGGAATATTCTTAACCAAATTGGCAAGGATGCTGAATGGTACACGTAACTGATAAAATGAAACTTCAGCAAAGTCCCCTGGGCCAGACAGTCCACCCTTGCCCCAATCCATCCCTATTCCTGCCCTGAACCAAATACAGGTTAGAAGCACTGCTGAGTAGGATACGGAGGCTGCAGAGTTACGCAACACTCACTGTATATGACGACGTCAGGGGGATTTCCCTGTGGTCCAATAGCGAAGTCTCAAGTTCCCAAGGCAGAGGGCCTGAGATAGATCCCTGGTCGGGGTGTGGTAGAAATCGAGAAACCACGCACCACACTTGGAGAGTTGGAGAACTCCGGTTTATTACACGAGCGGGCCCAGAGGAGTTAACACTCCATGCTCTGAGCCGTAAGCAGAGGGGTTACAGAGTTTTTATATACGGACAGGCATGATTAAGCAGGTTTGCGGGTCTGCAGGGACTGAGCGATTGCAAAGAGCAGGACAAGGGTGAATGAGATAAGCTCCAGTTCCCAGTATTGTGAGTCCCCACTTTCTGAGACCTACGTGATCCAGACTTTGCAAGGAGCAAGCTGAGTTACAGAGGCAGAAGGAGCAGGAGGTTATGTAAAATTTTAACTTTTCCTTTTCAAGGGAACTGGATCCCACAGAGTTTGCAGCCACGATGAAGATCAGCGATCTCACCTGCCACAACTATGACGCAATGCAGCCGAATAAATAAGTATCTTTAAGATATTTAGGGATGCAGAAAACTGTATTGCATATGGAAGCCACAAGGCAGTGTCTATTCGGACTAACAAGCCAAAGTCCCCTCTTTCCCCTTGGCTCCTGTGCCCTTTCTTGCTGAGTCAGCTTATGTTCTTAATCGATAATATTGACATAGGATTAGACTTAAAAAGTAGACTGCTTAGCCTGATAGTGATTCAGTAGAGCCTGAAAGCCTATTACCCTGACTCCGAGTTTGGGCATCTTGTTTACATTTCTGCCAAAAGTCAGGTCACACCAAGTAGTGAACAGCTCTGCTAGGGTGAGAGACAAGCTTCAGAAAAATATCCTGAGGTGTCATGCATCTCGGTAGAAATGGATATGAGAGAACAGCAGTGCCAGAGGAAAACACATTTTTATTTCCTATTTTTAATAGATAATATATTTACTCGACTCCAATATAAAAAAAAAGTGATCCTCTGTCTCCATCCACCCAGCTTCCCATTCCCCAACAGGAATAACCCCTCTCTGATAGTTCCCTTTTTTAAGGCAGATTTTTTTTTTTTAATATAGTTAGAGTATAGTTGATTTACAGTGTTGTGCCAATCTCTGCTGTACAGCAAAGTGATTCAGTTACGCATATGTGCATTCTATTTTCATATTCTTTTCCATTATGGTTCATCACAAGATATTGGCTATGTTAGTAGTTCCCAGGGCTATGCAGTAGGACCTTGCTGTTTATCCATCCCATATGTAATAGTTTGCACCCACCAACCCCAAACTCCCAGTCCATCCCTCCCCCATCCCCTCCCCCTTGGCTACCACCTGGACCTTGCTTTTCTTAATATATCTTGGGGAACTTTCCATTTCAGTATCTAAAGCACATACCCCTTCATTTGACAGTGGCATGGTACTGCACTGTATAAACTAACCATAGCTTATTTAACCTTGATGCATGTTTAGGTCACATCCGATCTTTTACCATTACCAGCAGTGAACTCTACAATAAATACTCCTGTGTGTAAGTCCATTTTATGTTTGTCTGTGTCTCTAGGATGAAGTCTTAGACGTGAGTCAAGAGTACATATGGATTTGTGATTTTAATGCCCAGTGGGTGGCAAATTGCTCTCCAGAGGGGTTGAAACAACTAACCCTTAGACCAGCAACATCTGAGGGTGGTGTGTTGTCCAGCATTTGGATTTTTGCCAATCTGATAAGTGAAAAATGGTATCTTGGGTAGTTTTCATTTGTGTTTATTTTGAGTGAGGTTGTGATTCTTTTCCTGTGTGTAGGATGATCCATTCAGCTTGGAGGGGGATGAGTGAGGTGCCTCGGATGCAGAATTTATGGCGGCACTGAATAAAATGAAATTCTCAGGGTCTCCTTAAATGTTGTGCCTTAAGTACCTCACCTGCCTCATTCCAGCCCCTGCCCTGCAGTGTACGCACCTTGATCTCCTGCCCTGGGGGACCATTTATATTCCTCCCCTGTGATCTGTCTTTCCATGGGGTTGTTGATCATTTCTCTTAATTTGTAGAAGCTTTCCATACATGAAAGAATTTTTTAATATATAAATTTCAAGGCTTTTTTTTCAAGTAGCCTTTGACCTATATCTTTGCTCATGTAGTTTTATTTATTTGCTAAGCAGAGGTTGTACATTTTTTAAATGGTGAATTTAGTAATTTTCTCTTATCTGATTCTAGATTTTGTGTCATGGAAAGACTGCACTTTGAAGTTAAAAATTTTCTTCTGTGTCTTTCAGTAATTTATAACTATGCTTTTACATTTTTGTACTTCATATTAATCCATTTGGAATTTATTCCGGTGTATCATGTGCGGTATGGATTCAATTTTACTTTGTTTCAGATGGCTACCCTGTTATGCCTTTACTATAATTGAATAAATCTTTCCCCCACTATTTTGGGGTTCCCTCTTTATTACCATATGTATGAATGTATGTGTGTATATATGTAACTATGTATTTTGGGCTTTCTAGTATATTCCATTTGTCTGTATGTCTATTCATAAATGAATTCCAGAACATATATTTTGAAAGAGAAATAAAATAGATGGCATTTAAACTTACGAAAGGTAAGTTTGCTTGGAGCTACTGTACTCATGGCCTTCGTTGTTTATCACTTGGAAAAGCCATCTACATTTAGGGGCTTTAGCAAGACTTTGTATTTACAATACATTTTCATTTGATTGGAAAATGTATGCTTCGTGACTTTTAGGACTAGAATAACAGAAGTTACAATCACGAAAGGTACTCCAGATGGCAAAACCGTGGCAAAAAAAAAAAAGGAATTATAAGATTTCTTAAGGTTTATTGAAAAGCACAGAATAAAAGCTCCAGCAGCTCTTTGCTTTTAGAATAAACCAGATTTGATAGGGGAAAAAATGCAGTTCAGAGCAAATCGGTTCTTGGAGTCCCATTTTCTGTCATTCAATAAACAGAAATATCTTCTAGAAATTTTATATAGTATGTATATGGATCCTATTGATTTCTTTAAAGCTTATCAATATCTCCTGATGGTTAGAAATTTACTGTTTTCCTGCTTATTTTTACTATGTTTTCCTGTGTTTTATTTTAGCATAATGCTAGTAGTTATAGCAATACCTGATGTCCTAATGAAACCTTGAGAGAGTGCCAGGAGAAAAGATCTTTTTTGTCCAATCTCCAAACTCATGCAAATGAACCAAGGAAGGAAGTTTAGTAGTGGCCCATGATTGTCAAGGAACTGAATATAATCATGTGAGTTAAAAGAGCTGCTTTCAGTTTTTGGTTTCCAGATACCAGGCTTGTTTTCTCAAAACTGTACTTGACAAAACCTTAAAGTGTGCTATTTCCCTTATGAAAGCTATGATGAGCTTGTCCTGAGTGAAAGGTCTTTGTATTCTTTGGGTTTCAAATCAGTTTCTAAAAGACCAGTCTAAAGACCTTATATATCCAATAGGAGGTTTCAAATATATGACAATGCCTGCTATTCCAACGGCGCATGATGCATTCTTGCTGCTATCTCTCACTTGGGGAAAAACAGGGCTTTAAAAAAAAATTTTTTTTGAGCCCCTGAAAGTGAGGCTAGAAAACATACAGTATTATTTAATGGAATCCTATGTCTTATTGCTGTTCCAGTTTTTATAGATTAAGTAGCACAATATCACATAAATGTGACTTTAATCTGGGTGATGACTTTTACCTTATAGAAGGGTGGTTGCGTAGAACTGGTTAACAGTGACATCTAGAGTTCAATGTTGAAATTACATGTCTTTTGGAAGCGCGGAATTTGTAGCAACGTGGATGGATTTAAGAGATGATCATGCTAAGTGAGGTAAGTCAGAAAGAGAAAGACAAATACCATATGATATCACTTATATGTGGAACGTAAAACATGATGCAAAGAGAACCTATCTGTGAAACATAAGCAGGCTCATAGACATAGAGCGGAAAAAGAGGGATTGGGGGCTTGAAGTTAACAGGTGCAAACTGTTATGTATGGAACGGATGGGCAATAAGGCCCTACTGTATAGCACTGAGAACTATACTTAATGTCCTATGATGAACCATAATGGAAAAGAATTTTAAAAAGAATGTGTATATATATATATATATCTGAATCACTTTGCTGGGCAGCAGAAACTAACACAAATTGTTTTACAACTATGCTTCAGTTAAAAATATATATATATATATATTAGTGGAATTGATGAATAGGAGAGAGAGAGGAGAAAGGGGAGCAGAGGGAAAATACAAGTATGGTAAACTGGCCACTGAATCTAAGAGAAGGATGCATGGATGTTAATGGAACTGCTCTTGCAAGTTTTTCTTTAGGTTTGTAATCCTTCCAAATACAAATTGGAGGGAGGAGGGAATGAAAGATTTGCTTTGTTTTTGTTTTTAAAGCATTTCTTTTATGGGAGATTGGACCCATCTGCTGTGTCTTCCCTCCTTCCTCACGTGGCCTCCCTGGGCTGCTCTGGCTGCTTGTAAATACTATCTGTGTCCATAAGACAAAACTGTTCTCTCCCCACAAGTCTCTTGACATGGCTTGGCTCTCAGCTGGGCTTCACTTGTAATGAAGAGAAAAACGTATTCCTCTCCTTCCAGGTGTGAACACAATATTGCTGGGAAGCCACATGTATTTTGGAATTTGGGATTAGGAGCGATAACGTTAAATTTTGCAACAAGAGAGCATTGAGAAACCCCCTTAAAAGTGCTTATACATTTCAGAAGCAAGAAACAAAAAATTTTAAGGGGCCACTTACATTGCCCTGCTCTCCCTGCTGGGCATTTGCAGAACTGCAACATCCCAGATCCATCGTTAAAAAAAAATTCCTGGTGCTGATGTGCTTTTGAAAAGCCTGAAAGGTGCCATGTTCAAAGCTATAATCCATTCCATTCTGCAGCAAGCATCGCTCAAACCATTAAGCTATGTACTGAATTAAGGCACAGTGGGCAAATGTCATTTCAAAACAAAAGCCGCATAGCAAACGCTCTTCAAATACTTCTATTTTATTTTTTTAGAAGAAAGGACCTGAGGCAAATCCTAGACTTGAAGACTGTCACACATCCCTTCTGTTACATAGATTGCTTGAAGATCAGAGGCTTTCTCTCAGTTGAAAAATCTGCCTCTCCTAAGGCTGAGGGTACTTTCTGAGATAACAGGCCTTTTGTCAACATTTTTTAAAAGTTCCTAAGATTAAAAGAAATGTCCCTAAGAAACAGAAATTTCCAACAATGGAATGGCCCTTTTCATGTGGTACTGCCCTCCATTTCAAAAACGGTGTGAATGCCTGTTAAACGTGGAGTGAACGGGGCCAGGGGCGGGGGCCGGGGGCAGGCAGGCGTACAGAGGTGCACAGGTAACGTGTGGACAAGCTGAGAAACTGGTGCTGGGGGAGGGCTGTCCAGGTTGAGTGCAGGTCAGATCGCCTGTGGGTCTGTTTCCATCTAAAATATTCAAAGTCCGAGTGCAGAAGCACTGAGCCAGTCTGAAGTGTCTTAGGCTGGTACCACCTCTTCGGTGAGCACACGTGACATTCCTAACTTGTCTAGTCATTTATCGATTTAATTGTCGGTCAGAAGACACAGAAATTTACCAAGAGAATCAACGCGTCCTCTGCAGTCAGGTCTCTCTGGAGCTGCTGGCGGATGCTGATTCATTGCTGTGCATTTCCGCCTGGAGATGTTTGACGGGATCGCAGCTGAACTCATGTTTCTCTCCCACCTTGTTCATCCTCATGTTTCTGATTTTGGCAAGCGGCACCTTTATTCTTCTGGTTTCCCAAGCCCGACCAACTGGATGCCTTCCGTTTTCCAGCCTCTCCACATCCTTGGTGGCCAAGTTCTGTCCATTCTGCATTCTTACAGTCTTCTGTGTCTGCTCCTTTCTTGTCTTCTTAAAGCCATTGCTTCATTTCCGGTCTTCAGCTCTTTGGAACATTGCAGGGTTCTCCTAACTGATCTTCCTGACTCTTGTTTTCTTTCATGAAAGTTGAGCTATCCTTTTGCTGTTCAGGAGATTTTAAAATATAAATCGGAGTAAATTTACTCTCCTCCTGTGCCCTCCATCCCCATCTTCACTGTCCACAGAGTCCAGACTCCACAGTGTAGCATCAGTGTGTGCTATGATGTAGCCAGTGCCTACCTCTCTACTCCTGAAGCAGTTAGTCCAGCCACAGCAAACCAAGTACAGCTCTCTGAACAGACCATGCCTCTGTTTATGCCTTTAGACTTTGCCCCACCTTCTTCTGCCTAGAACGTCTCTTCTTCCCTGTACAAATGGCAAATAGCCACTCACCAGACAAGATAAGACTCAGTTCAGGCATCATTTCTTCTGTAACACTATTTCCTCTTGGTCCCAGGAGAAGATGGAGGCTTTTCTTGTGCCTTACGACACCTGTAATTCTCTGTCGTCTTTTTGATTTACACGTCTGCCTCTCCATGGATGCCCAGAAATACCTTGAACCATGACCAACCTTGTCTTACTCATCTTTGACCCTCCACTGACCAGCACAGTGAGTCAGTGCGTAGTACTTGCTTCAAGTGAATGAGTCAACCTATTGTTTAGCTGGCCATGAGATTGTTCACATACCTGTGTGCTCAATCACTTCAGTCGTGTCCAGGTCTTTGCAGCCCTATGGGCTGTAGCCCACCAAGCTCCTCTGTCCCTGGGATTGTCCAGGCAAGAATACTGGAGTGGGTTGCCATGCCCTCCTCCTGAGATTGTTCAGCACTGTTCATCTCGAGCTACTGGATTGTACAATCTATTCATTCTTCACCAGTTTTCACCTGGGTATCCCCTGACCTTACAACCACATTTACAACAGGAACCCCAGACCTGTGTTCTAATCTCCTTATACTTGATCAACCGGAGTTTCTTCCTTTTCTCAGATGATCCTGCCAATCATTTCCAATGGTGAGATCAAGTAGGCAGCTGTATATCCAAGCCTGAAGTTCAAGGGCTGGTCAGGATCATTGGTTGGGCTGCCTGGGGAAGAAGCTGATGGTTTAGTTTTATGGCTAAAAGCCTCAGAAAGTTCTTTTCCAGGTGGAAGGCTTCAGATGTTACCTATGTAAATACACAGGGCCTTTATGATATTGTTCTTTCTTTGTACATCAAAACAGGAAGCATGGGGGAGATTTGGCTGAGTTCAGTCGTGGAGACCAGCTCATACTTTACCCCCTTAGCAACTACATGCAAGATGGCTCCACCTAGATGCCCGACAAGGACCTCAAATGTCAGGATAATTAAAATGGAATTTTTCTTATCTTTCCCCCAACTTCCCCCAAAGGAAATAATCTCACTCTCATAGGATCTTCCTTCTGTATCTCCATGAGCAACACCCAGCTGGTCATCCAGGCCAGAAATATGAGTGTCACTCCACTCCTCTTTCCTCCCCCCACCACATCCAGTGGCGACTGGGGTCCCCAAGCTGCCTCAGTGGGTTTCTGTGGTTTGCTCTTCTTTCTATCACTCGCTTTCTTCAAGTCTTCATCACTGCTGGTGTAGGTCAGTAAATCAACCGCTGCCATGGGCTTCCCGTTTCTTCCCAGTGGCACATGCTGAAAACTCTCAGTAGGTCTCCCTGGGTCTTTAGGTCTCTGCTTAATGGTGTGGCATCATTTCATCAAGCTGGGCTTCCCAGGCGGTGCAGTGGTAAAGAGCCTGCCCCTCCATTCAGGAGACACAAGAGACGTGGGTTTGATCCCCGGGTCAGGAAGATCCCCTGGAGGAGGAAATGGCAACCCACTCCAGGGAAATTCCATGGACAGGGGAGCCTGGCGGGCTATAGTCCATAGGGTCACAAAGGGTAGGACGCAACTGAGCACGCACATGCATTCCATCAAGCCACTCTGTCACCTTTGATGTGGGTCTTCAATACCTCTAGGTCTTAAAACAGGTCATCTCTTGTATCTCTTGTTTCTGTAACATATGCTGCTACTTCTCTCCAGAATGCCTTCATAGCAGGATATTTTTGGCTGCAAGTAACAGAAAATCCAATCCAAAAGACAAACACTAAGAGGATTTATTACCTTACATAACATAGGCCTGGGCACCTGGTGGGTCTAGGTTTGATTAAGATGGCAAGTAAATTATGCCACTGAGATGCCGTCTTTCCACTCTGCCAAGCTCAGTGTGGTCTGCTCTGGCTCACTTCCCTTGTTTTCAGGATATCTGCCGTGGGTGTAAGCATTGTGGGCAGATATGAGGACCGGTAGAAGAAAGGAGAGCCCATTCCTTCTTCTTTGTCTTCTTTTTAAGAGTGAATAAAGCTTTTCTAGACACCATCGCAGCAGAATTTGCCTCCTGCCTCATTAGAACCGAGTCTCAGGCAAGAAATCACTGGCAAAAGGATTTGACAAAGTCATGAAAGGGAGAGGGAGGGAGAGAGGAGCACTGGAATGGAAACCAAGGCATTGTCAGCACAGAGGAAGGGAAAACGCCCATTGGGTTGGGTCTACTGTAGCCTTCTTTGCCCTTTGTGTGTGTGTGTGTGTGTGTGTGTGTGTGTTCATTCGCTAGTCATGTCTGAGTCTTTGTGATCCCGTGGACTGTGCCCACCAGGCTCCCCTGTCCATGGAATTTTCCAGGCAAGAATGCTGGAGTGGGTTGTCATTTCCTTCTTCAGGGGATCACCCTGACCCGGGGATCAAACCCTTGTCTCTTGTGTCTCCTGCATTAGCAGGCAGATTCTTTACCACTGAGCCACCTGGGAAGCCCCCTTCTTAAGGGGGTTCATTTTACCAGGCTAATTCTTGAATACCCAACTGAGTCACCTGTGGGGGAGTCAGGGTGGGGAGTGAGAGACTTTTCTGACCACTTCCCTTCCTTCCAGGCCTTCTGATGAGTGACACTGCCACAGAGCCTATCTTACCAGACCCCAAGCGCCCCCTGGTTGTTAGTATCAGACTGGTGCATGGTTACAAGGATGTACTCTAATATTTGTTGAGTAAGAAAATGAATGGCAAAACTTGAGTGGCCATGTCAGTTGGGGATGAATTTCTGCTTATAAATCCAACAACAGTGATAAAACCAAATAAAGGTGTGTGTTTTTCCGGAATAACAACTCCAGAGGAAGAGGCCCTAGGCCTGTGAAGATGCTCTTGTCAAGGACCAAGACGCTTTCTGGTACCTTAGCGTGTGACCACATGTCCTCATGAGCACCAGGTGACCAGTCTGCCCCACTGAGTCCACATTCCAGGCAAGAAGAATAGCTGAGGATGCTTGTCAGCTAAGTCTGTGTCTTTTCCTCAAACAATAGCTTTCTCAACAGAAACACCAAGTTGACTTCTGGTTACATCCCATTAGCCAGACCTAGGTCTGGTCTAGGAAAGTTGCCAACACAAATATTCGGGTTCTGTTAGTTAGAGAAAGGAGAGGCAGGAGAATGTGCAATGGGCTGAGGTACTGCCTGCCTCGGTCACCTCCAAAGGGTCTCAAGATAATTTATTCTTTACTTATTGTCCCACCTGCCAGCTTGAAACAAAATAGTAGCTGTTCAAAGCTGTCACATAGAAGTGTTCCATCCTAGAATTGAGCCTTGTAAGAATGGGTTACACCACACTATCCAACGTCCTCATTGAGAATATTGAGGAGACAATGTGGAAAGAATGGAGATGTCGTTTGCCCAAGTTCGATCAGAAATTTGGTGGTAAAGATTGTTTGGGGAATAACCTATCCTTATCTCCCTTAACATTCTGAGCATTCAGTGATTTCAGTGTATATGATCCTGGGGTCATCCGTCCATCTGTGCTCCAGGTCGTTGTGTCCGACTCTGCAATCCCATGGACTGTAGCCCACCAGGCTCCTCTCTCCATTAGAACGGGTAGCCATTTTCTCCTCCAGGGGATCCTCCCGATCCAGAGATCTACCCCACATTTCCCCGTGTCTCCTGCATTGCAGGCAGATTCTTTACCCGCCGAGCCATCCGGGAATGGAAATTAAATTTATTAACTTCTTTTTTCCAGTCTTGCAGAAACTGCATCTGTATGGTTTTCTAGGTATTGCGTCAAATGTAGCAAAGATCTTAACGTAGTCCTTCCTTCTTGCTCTCTCTGCAAAGATCTTAGAGGAATGATTGTGGCCTGCAGTTACCTCCGTTCACCCCTAGGTGGCACTCATACATCAATCGGGAAACGATAGACTGGTAATATTAACCGCCTGGTAGAAACTGACAAATTTTTGAATCAAGGTGGTGAAAAGTTAAATGTAGGTGGCTTTCAGGCGTGTCTGGGTGAATGGATTGGTAAAAGGAAAGGTGGTGAAAACTGGGGTCTGGCTGTAAACACATTTGATGATTACATAGAAATCTCCTTGCCTTCTGTTCATTTTCCGTCAAATCCCAGGTCCCTGCTGGGCCAGCCAAAGCAGGCAAACCCAGAAACTGACTGGCTGGTCTTACCTGGGTGTGCCTGCCTGACCAGGGACCGCCTCAGCAGTGCCCCAGAGGACTCAGGGGAGCCTCGTCATGTCCGTCAGTCATACACTAGGATGGTCATCACAGGGGAGACAAGGTCACCAGGCCCTGTCTTCACTACTGAGATGGAGAGGGGTTAATATGTCGGCCTGAGTTAGTAACTAGGTGATTGACTCTTAAATTACTTTCATGGACATACGCATATATATCATTATTCAATTCCACTACTACTTTTATAGTCAGTTGTATCTGACTCTTTATGACACCAGGGACCATAACCTGCCAGGCTCTTCTGCCCATGGAATTCTCCAGGCAAGAATACTGGAGTGGGTTGCCATTCCCTTCTCCAGGGAATCTTCCTGATCCAGTGATCAACCCCATATCTCCTGCACTGTAGGCAGATTCTCTACCATCTGAGCCACCCCTTGTGCTACTTGACTGACCAGATTATCTGGACCTCTATTGGACATTGTCTCTATGTGGCAGCATAGGAGAGTGGTAAAGAACATGGGCTTTGGCGTTGGAAGGACCTGGGTATTCATGTGGTTTCTATCACCCATTACTCTGTGGCCTTGGGTAAATTAATTAGGCCCTCTGTGCCTCAGAGAAATGGAGGTCATACTAGAAGCTCCTTCCCAGAGTCATTGTGAGGATTGAATAAGATAATTCTATGGAAACCGCCTAGCACAGTACCTACTAGACTATAAGTCTGCAAAACAATTACGAATTATTGTCTGTTATTGTTGCCTGTAATCCAAATTCATGAAAGTCAGAAAGGACAGTGCTGTCTATCAGTTGTCCCCACTGTTTAGGTATTTCATAGTCAGTTGAGTTGTAAAAGAGCACTGAGAGCAAAATCAATTATATTTTGACAGTAAAGTCTATTACTGGGTTCAAGCTAAAATAGTGTCTTAGAAATAAATAGATTAAATTAGGGGAAATTGATTTGCAACGAAAATTCAGACCCCAAACTGCTAGAAAACCAAAAACAGATTTAAACTACTTTTGACCAGTTTGACCCCAGTTTGTGTCTGTAAGATTTGCTGGCCAAAGTGCCTAGTTCTCTGGCATGTTTAAAAACCCTACTAGGCATTTTCATCACAGATGCATAGTAGGGTTACTAGACACTTAGGGGAAAACATATTGGTTTTAAAAGTGGGACTAGAGTCTAATCTCTGTAGTAAAGCAACATGACAAAGCAAAGAGGTGGGCCAGGATTCTGATACAGAATAACTATCCACAGAGGATGCAGATAGTGCTAAAGGAGTCGTGAGATGCAAATATTGACAAGAATCAAAAGAAGTGAAGCTGAATCTGGCCTCTGTACCCTGACACTGAATTAAATCTTGGAGCAGAGTTTTGGGTGAAGTAAAAAAGGGTAGCTTTTATTACTCTGCCCGACTTTCCTGGTGACGTGGGCTTCCCTGATGGCTCAGACAGTGAAGAATCTGCCTGCAATGCAGGAGACTCAGGTTTGATCCCTGGTCAGGAAGATCCCCTGGAGAGGGGAATGGAAACCCACTCCAGTATTCTTGCCTGGAGAATTCCATGGACAGAGGAGCCTGGTGGGCTAAGGTCCATGGGGTCACAAAGAGATGGACACAGCTGAGCAACTGACACTATTATTTTGGCAGGAAGAGGGGGCCACCCTGGGCTAATGACCTGAAAATCATGTGTTGCAACCTGGAGGGGGAGTTGTTAGGTGTTTTATAGCAATGGTTCAAAAAAGGCCATGATCGTTTCACGGACAGCCTTTCAATTGATGGTGGTGCAGTAAGTGGGAGTGAGCATCATCAACCTTCTGATTCCAACCTGTCTGGGTTGTCTGTGCTTGTGGGCAGCACCCCATTAACTTCTCCCCCCTGGTGGGGGCTTCAGTGTCTGCGCAACAGCTCAGAGATATTGTGTGGATCCCTTGAGGGGGAACCAGGACCCTGCCCCAAGCTGCACTGTGGTTTCTTGGCTGTTCCTCCCTTGTCTCTGCAGTTCCTCCCTCCTCTGATTTAGCAACTGTTTGAACCTACTCTTTCTCAGGAAAGGTCATGGAGGCTGAATAAAGCCTATTTCCTGTAATCAAAAAATGGGGGACGCAGGGCTTTTTGTGCCTAGGAGCCCTACAGTGTCCTGCTTGGTATCAGCAGGGACAGAGGGAGGAAGGTTTTGGTGTTGGACAGATATTTAGTCTAGCTGCACGTATTTGAATGTTGGAGGGGCTGGCAAACCTGTCTCTAAACCAGGTCAGTTTGGCTCATTGTCGGGTAGTTACCTGTCCTTCTGGCCTTTTATGTCCTACTAGCTGGTTGGTTTTGCTGTCTGGAGGAGATGTGGGCTTCAGAGAAAAGTGTCAACTCACCCCATTGGTGCCCTGTGACTGTGGGCCAGGGTGAAAGTAATGCTGGCAGCTGAGGACCACTTGTCTTGCCTTCTTTTCACCTGGGAGAGCTGAGCTGCCCAGAGAGGGTTAGGGGAGAGGCGAACAGGAAACAAACCCAAAACACATTGAAACTGGGCTCAGAAGACTCAAGTTCACACCCTACTTCCCACTCTTACAAGCTGTGTGCCCACCCACAGGTTGCTTCCACCTTCTGAGCTGCTGTTTTCTCATCTTCAAAAGGAAAATAGCAAAACAGCATCCAAAATAATGAGACAGGTACAAAATCAACAGCCACAAAGGGGAGTTTGTGGACATGTGACTGTGTCCATGAGTGAGTTCTACTTGTTCGCAAGACCCAGTTTTTACTTTGTAGACAAAGGTTCTGAGGGCTGGGGAGGGGCTGATTTTTAATCTTGTAGTTTCAAGTTAGTCATTTCTGGTTTCGCAGTCTCTTCTAGACTAAGTCGCTTTGGGAAAAATCCTCTATCTTTCAGAATGCCTCCCTCTTTCCCAAGAGTCCCTTCTCTGCCCTGTTCTCCTGGGGAGAGTCGAGGTGGAAGAGGACATGAAGCCTTGAGCTGCTGGGGGCCAAAGGCCTGGCTGACTGGGTTCCCTATCTCCTGGCCTTTGGGGTCCCCTCCAGCCTCACTGCATCTACCCCTACGGCCATGGATGAAACTCTCAGGCTGGTTTTGCAGCACAGTTGAGGGCTGATGGAGTCCAATCCTCCCTCAAGCCCATTTTGGCCACTGATGCTCCCCGGCCCCCTGCGTGCCCCCGAGTCTCCCAGTCCTTCCACGTCCACCTCTTGCCTCGACTCCTCATGCAGCCACATTCTGGTCTTGGGGCCGCTGTCTCAGCTCCTCTCTCTGCCTGGTCTCACCACGCCTCTGCTTCTTCTCTCCTGAAGCTTTCCCGTGTTGCTGGGGACACAAGGAGGCGGTCTCCCAGCTCCCACTTTCCCAAGGGAAGTGCAAAGCATGTCCCCTCAGCTTTGGGTTCCCAACTCTTTCTGGAAGTTTCTCCTCCCACCTCCAGTGTTTCTCCCCTGGGCTAGATGGAAGAGGGGTGTGGGGAAGGGCTGCATGTGGTGAAGAAACAGGTCCCACACTTGAAACTTCAACCTTCCCATACTGCCCTTTGGGTTCAATCCCTGGGTCGGGAAGATCCCCTGGAGGAGGAAATGGCAGCCCACTCCAGTACTCTTGCCTGGGAAATCCCATGGACAGAGGGCCTGATGGGCTGCAGTCCATGGGGTCGCAAAGAGTCAGACATGACAGCGACTGAATCACCACCTCCTACCGTCCTTCTCCGAGCTTTTGAGGGCATCTAAGCCCATTACAGATTGAGTTTTTGCCCCGTTTCCCCAAAATAGATATGGTGAAGCCCTAACCCTAACGTGATGGTATTTGGAGGTGGATCCTTTGGCAGGAAATTAAGTTTAGATGAGGTCACAAGGGTGGGGCCTAGTGCCCTTATGAGAAGAGAACCAGAGAGCCTTCTCCACCCCACCCCCTTCCTCTCTCTTCATGCACTTTATGCAAACACATGAAAAAAAAAAAAGGCCACGTGAGACCATAGCACCAAGTTGGCATCTACAAGCCAGGAAGAGAGTCCTCACTGGAAACTGACTTTGTGGGACCTTGATCTGGGATTTCTACCATCTAGAACTGTGAAAAAATACACGTCTGTGGTTTCAGCCACCCCATCTGTGGTGTTCTGCTGCGGAAGCCGGAGCTGAGACAGCCCCTGCCCCCTTGCAGCACGCCAGCTTGCCCTGTCACCTCCAGACAGCCTGCGCTTAGACCCAGCTTGGGGTGATCTTGTGGGCCAAGCCCTTTCAGAATTCGAAACTAAACTCTTCCACACTGAAGCACCTAGTTCTTACAAGTCGAAAGCCTTCTGTCGGAGACGGGCTTCGGGAACTGACCTGTGGCCTCCACTGTGCTTCAGTGGACAGAAGGCCATGGAGCATGGAGCAGTTTAGTGTTACCGACCACGAGTGAACAATCCATTGAATGATGACACCATACCATTACTATGCCTGGTAGACAGTGGGTGCCCAGTGAGTGTTTTCTGAATTTTGATCTTGAGTAATAGCTGTGAACTTGAGTATCCTAAAAAGTAAAACTGAACTACATTCAAATGACATTTGTCTGCTTGTTAGCTGCTTTGTCTCCTGGAGGCATGAGACTCAGACCTGGAGGGCTGTGGCTGTGGGCAGCTGTGAAGTCTCTCTGATGGGCATCTAATGGACAGCACCTCAGAAAATCCAGAGTGGGTTTCATTGCCTTCCTTGCGTCATGACCATCATGGTTACTTACTGGCAACCCCCAGAGGTGAACTCCAGGCCTGGGAGCATGGTTTATTTGTTGCAAATGAACCTTGGTGCCCATTTGTGGGTGAATACTCTTTAAAATGAAAGAACCCACATGGAAAATGACTCCGAAGAAATGTACATTTAAAACTTCTCTTCCCTCTCTTGCTCTTCTAAGAAAGAAATGGGTTGGGGGTGGAATAAAACTTCATGTTTAACTCAAACAAGGCTGTTTCTGTACATTGATGTAACTGGATAGCTTTGAAAAGGAGGGCGGGCTCATCCCTGGCCTGGGTCTTGGAGCCTGGCTGCCAAAGAAAGAGGCGGCCTGGCCCCTCTCCCAGCTGTGGGGCTCCGGGGCTGAGGAGCCGGAGGCCCCGCATGTGACACCTCGTTCTTAGATACTCTAATTTATAGTTAACGCCTTTTAAGCAAACAAGAGGGAGAAAAAAATCTGGTTCATATTATGGCAACTTGCAATGAAGGGAAGTCTAGGAGTTCAAAGAAAAATATCCCAGGAAAAGCAGAGCCCGTTAAAATTCATTCTAAGTGGTTGGGAAGATAATTGGAAAGCAGGCTTTCTCAGGGCGAGGCTGGAAGCCGGGTTCCGTTCACTCCAGTTGTCTCTCCCCGACATGAGGGTCATTCCAAAGAGGAGCCAAATTCACAAGGACTGGTTACTAAGACAGGCTAAATTGACTGAAGAAA
This sequence comes from Capra hircus, assembly GCF_001704415.2. NCBI lineage: Eukaryota > Metazoa > Chordata > Mammalia > Artiodactyla > Bovidae > Capra > Capra hircus. The sequence continues at coordinate 82,968,275 of NC_030817.1, read as the reverse complement.
TAAAAACTTCAGCGCTCAGTTGAAGGGATCAAGACAGAGGTAATGAGTACATTCTCTTCCCAAAGCCAGACTCCTGTTCGGTTTGATGTGAGGGGCACAGAAGCTTTCTTTCCCTTCCCACACTCACCCTTGCCATCACCTCCGCAAAAAAAAAGTTGCCCCTCATGTGCTGATGGTCTTTGGGGGCTTGATTTTCTACCGTCAGTAAGTTCCTCACTGGGTTCTCTGGGCCAAGGCACCTTTGGTGGCTCTGTGTGCTTGTTGGAGGTCTGCAGGGCAAGAGGGATGACAGCCAGCAAAGAGCAGAACTTGGCTTCCCCACTCCCCACCCTCTCCCCGCAGCTCCCCACCTCTACCCTGCATGGAAGCCTTGGAAGGCCTCCAGGCTGGAGGTCTTCCTATTTGATGCAGTAGCACCACAATGACTAAATCATAAGAGCCTGGGGTGTCCAAATGGTTGGAAGGTGGTTTTATGGGGCCTGTCTTACAGCTGTGCTTACTGAGGAGCCTATGGTTTGGGCTCACACTGCTGTATTGGTGGTTTGGTGGGTGTGTGGTCAGGATTAGAAGGAGAGCCTGGTGGAGGTTACACCCTTGATCCCTCCTGACTCTCCCATCCCTGCTCTGAGACTTCATGGAAGCAGAAGGCCAACCTCTTAATAAACAGCTCTTACTCAACCCTCCAGGTCCCTACCAATGAGTCCATATGCCATCAGCCTCAAGCCCAGAATTGAATATTCATTCCTTTGACCTAAGGAAATGGCCTGTAATCAGATGCCCTTGTCCCTCAGAGGCCTGACACCCTGGCCTAGAGTGAAAGTGAATTGATGGACGTAATCTGTTCCAGATGAACTCCAATTTGGTTGAGAGGTAGGGGTAAGAATTAGGAGCATGGAGGAAGGGGGCAGAAATTTGACACAGTTGATGCTGAAAGGGAGGTGGGAAGTGTCAGACAGAATTGCCCTCTTCACCTTGGGGTGGCCCTGGATTGCAGCGAGAATCTTTGTGCTTCCCCTGCCAACAATTCTCATGGGTCCTACTGTTTCTCTTAAGCAGCTGAGGCCGCTGATGTCTGCCCCTTTCATCCAGGTCAGTTTTTCCTCTCTTTCTGAGCCTGCCAGAGAGTCAAGGGTCAAGCTCATCCCAGTTTGACCCGCTGACTTTTTAGACTGAGCCCCTTTTGTAGACAATGACAGGCTTTTGCTCCCTTAATTAGAATTCCCTGGTATGAATGGCAGTGTTATTTGGTGGTGTTTGGTTTGGGTATGACGAAAGAACATTTCTCTTCCTTTCTTTTCCTCTTGTGGTTTGCTTTTGGATTACTTAAATAAATAGGGGCAAATGTCCCCAGTTCAGCATCCAAGGAGTGCCAAGGCAGCACGCCATGTTTACTCATATATTTTCCACCCTGTGTATTCCTCTGCACCTCGGATTCTAAGGCAATCTTATGCATCTTTTTTCCTGCATAATTTCTTCCATTTCCAAAGAGCATTTTTGCCAGTGGCAAAAAATGAGTTGCCTTTAAGTATCAGTGAGATAGTGGAAATGCTGAAATGCTTGTCTTGCTGGAATAAGAAGAGTGGGTGGGCAGGGTTAGAAGGAGAGCCTAGTGGAGATTACATCCTTGATCCCTGTCAGCTCTCCCATCCTCGCCCTGAGACTTCATGGATGGGGAAAGCTGATCTGTTAATAAGCAGCCCTCCCCGGGCAGCCTGTCCCTTTCAGTGGGTCCATATGCGGTCAGTCTCATTGGGTATTCAGTCCTTTGACCTACAGGAATTGGCCTGTAATCCCCTTGTTTCCTGCGTCATGGAGATGAGTGAAGCTCTCTGCTAAGCACATTACCTGGCCATCTCAACTGGCCCCCAAGCAATGTTACTGAGTAGGTTTTATCGCGAACCTCAGTTTACCCATGGCAGACCTGATGCACACAGCAGAGCGACCAAGATCTTATACCCAGTTTGTGGCTGAGTCAGGAGTCACACCTCATCTGAGGGCCTTCTGAAGCCAAGAGTCCTATCTGGGGACTTTCCTGAGTTGTCCAGAGGTTAAGAATCCTCATGCCAACGCAGGGGACACAGGTTTGATCCCTGGTCTGGAAAGATTCCACGTGCACGGGGGCAAGGAAGCCCATGCACCACAGCTGCCGAGCCCGCGCTCTAGAGCCCACGTGCTGCAACTACTGAAGCCTGGGAGGCCTAGAACCCGTGCTCCGCAACAGGAGAAGGCACCGCGATAAGGCTGTGCACGGCAACCAGAGAGCAGCCCCGTCTAGCAACTAGAGAAAGCCCGCAAGTGGCAATGAAGATCCGGTACAGTCAAAAATAAATAAACCCATAATTTTAAAAAGAGCCCCATCTGGGGACTGCACTGATTCCCAGTGTTTGCTTCCTTCTCAACAAGCCCTTATTAGGATTTGAAACAGAGTTGGGCAGAATGGGGAGGTGACACGGTAGTAGATGAGGAGAGCGCCTCCATGAGTGCCCTTTAGACAAGGATGAAGGCCCCCTGGATATAGAACCCCACCCCAGACTGAAGGAGCTGACCGCAGAATGACGGTGGTGCTGGTGTTTCCAGCCTATACATTCAGCCTGAGGGTGAGAAGCAGAGATTCATCACCTGGAGTAAAAGCCACTCTCCTTCCTGTGGACTACAGGTTCTGAATACTCTGGCCCCTTCCTACCACCGTGTTCACTCAGCATCTGCCACCTCTCTTTCTTGTTCTTGGCTGTGGCCAAGCTCTGCCCATCTCAGGCTTGGCACTTGCTGTGACCCTGGCCTGGAGCCCTCAATGCTGGGATCTTTTCAGGGCTCACTCCTTTGCTTCTTTCATTCTCCTCTGGAAGGCTCCTCCTGAAACCAGCCTAGCTCCACCCCGCCTCCACCGCCATACACTCTCCTCCCTTGTAGCACCTTACTTTCCCCATAGCACGGCTGCCTGAGATGACAGTATTCATTTAGTTATAGGTTCACAGCCTGCCTTCCCCATCAGAAGGTGAGCCCCAGGAATGCAGTCACCTTGCTCACTACTGGATTCCCTGTGCCATGACAGTGCCTGGCACATATGTGTTGGATGAACAAATGAATTCAGGAAGTCTGTGGTGCCTGCAATGATCAGAATCCTCTACCAGACCATTTCTGGGTTTTTCCAGTTCTGGGATAAATTATTAAAAATGACACAATTCTATGAAAATGTAATCTTGTTATAATAAATATCTTTTACATATGTATTAGTTTAGTTCTTTAATGGCCATGAGTAAATTGTTCTAATTTTTATCAATATTTCTCTTTCTTGGATGGTAAAACTGAAGCTTGGAGAAATGCACTGACTTTCCAAAAGCCATGTAAGCTTTGAACAAGAATTTTATGAATTTTGTGTGGAAATTGGATGTGTGTGTCTATTGTTACAGAGTGGGAAGAGCCTGGGATTTGGAGTCAAAAGGTTTGTATTTTGTATTTTGTCTTAGTTTGCATTTTAGCACGTTTATCACAATATTATCACAGACAACAGGAACGTCCTTGGTGGTCCCATGGCTGGGGCTCAGGACTCCTGAGGCAGGGGGGCTCAGATTCGATTCCTAGTCAGGGAACTGGATCCCAGGTGCCACAACTGAGGGTTTGCTTGCCACAACTAAAGATCCTGCATGTCACACTGAATATCAAAGACTCCATATGCCACAGCTAAGACCCAGCACAGCCGAATGAACTAAATGAGCAATTTAAAAAATGTTATTACAGACAAGACTTCCCTTTCTAAGCATCAGTGTTCTTATTGTAAAGGAGGAAAATAAATTTTAAAAAGTAGAACTTCATTCACAGCACTCCCTGTGATAATATATTTAGCATTTAGTAGAGTCCAGCATACCTGTTAGGCACACAATAAATATGGGTTGACTTACACACACCTATTTCCTCATGCGTAAAGTACTGTGCCCACCTTTTGGGTTGTTATTAAGCTCAAATCAAGTAAGGTGTCAAAGGTACTTCATGAACTATAAAAAAGCATAATGTGGTGCCAACTGATTATATTACTGTCCTGTTTCAAAACACTGGACATCCTGGAACTTTCTAAAAGAGAAATAATTGTGATGAAAATATTCTTTTTATCCTTAGACATTGTTGGAAAAATAATAACGTAAATTCAAGGCATTGATGTTACTGAGAATCCTTCTTATTCTGTGAGGTTTCCACAACTTTATGGTTTACTCTTCTGCACAGAATTTTTAAAAGAGGCTTCAAAAAACTCTACTCTGTTACTCCTTTACGATTGTACTAAGTGGACACAGTGTGTTCGCAAGCTCTGTGACTTGCATGGATGGACACTTCTCTGCTTGGATCCTTGACTACACTGCCACTAATGTTTCATATTTTGTTTGAAAAGAGTTGGAAGTCATCTTTGAGGGACCTGAAAAGGGCTCTTAAGATAACTTTCTCATGAATCCCTAAGTGTAACTTTGTTGATTCTCCGTGAGTCCTCAGTGCTAGGCACCCTTTTCATTTCTTCTTGCTTTCTGTCTGGTTAATGCTTCTTGGGGCTTGCCTGGCCGTCCTGTGTTAAGCGTTCATCTACCAATGCTGGGGATGTGGGTTCCATCCCTGGTTGGGGAGCTAAGATCCCACATGCCTCATGGTGAGAAAAAAACAAAACATAAACAGCAGAAACAATATTGTCACAAATTCAATGAAGACTTTAAAATGGTCCACATAAAAAATCTTTATTAAAAGAAAAAAATGCTTCTGAGCTGCTCAGCAAAGCACACCAGTACTGTCATAGTTGGGGGTTTTAGTCTGCTCACCCTTCTTGGTTCAAGGTAGATGAAAGCATTTTTTTCTGCAAGTTTTCTTCAAAAAGTTGTATCTCTAACCATAAAATAGGATATATGAAGCAAGAGTTATTTAGATTCCTTTTTAATTTGAAAAGTTCAAAAAGATACATATATACCTTCAAAGTAAAAATCACACATAATCCAGCAAAATATAAGTAAGATAAAAGGTGACTACACAGGGACTTCCCTGGTGGTCCAGGGGCTATGACTGCTGGCTCTCAGTGCAGAGGGGCCCATGTTTATCCCTGCTCAGGGAACTAGATCCCACACACTAGGACTAAGACCCTGTGAAGTCAAATAAAAATCATAAGTAAATACTTTTTTTAAGTGACTACATATAAACTAAGGAGTTATATCTTAACTGTTATTTCAGAATAACATTTCAGTTTTGTGAAGGATTAGCCTATTGTGAGTAACTCTGAACTAGAGACCGGCAAGTGAATTGATAAATCCTAGGGTGGGCTGATGAAAGTGAAAGAGGAGGGTGAAAAAGTTGGCTTAAAGCTCAACATTCAGAAAACTGAGATCGTGCCATCTGGTGCCATCACTTCATGGGAAGTAGATGGGGAAACAGTGGAAACAGTGTCAGACTTTATTTTGGGGGGCTCCAAAATCACTGCAGATGGTGACTGCAGCCATGAAATTAAAAGACGCTTGCTCCTTGGAAGGAAAGTTATGACCAACCTAGATAGCATATTCAAAAGCAGAGACATTACTTTGCCAACAAAGGTCCATCTAGTCAAGGCTATGGTTTTTCCAGTGGTCATGTATGGATGTGAAAGTTGGACTGTGAAGAAAGCTGAGTGCTGAAGAATTGATGCTTTTGAACTGTGGTGTTAGAGAAGACTCTTAAGAGTCCCTTGGACTACAAGGAGATCCAGCCAGTCCATTCTAAAGGAGATCAGTTCCGGGTGTTCATTGGAAGGACTGATGCTGAAGCTGAAACTCCAATACTTTGGCCACCTCATGCGAGGAGTTGACCCATTGGAAAAGACTCCGATGCTGGGAGGGATTGAGGGCAGGAGGAGAAGGGGACGACAGAGGATGAGATGACTGGATGGCATCACTGACTCGACAGACATGAGTTTGGGTGAACTCCTGGAGTTGGTGATGGACAGGGAGTCCTGGTGTGCTGTGATTCATGGGGTCTCAAAGAGTCAAACATGACTGAGCGACTGAACTGAACTGAACTGAACTGAACTGAGGGTGGGCTGCTGTCCATGGGGTCGCAAAGAGTCAGACACGACTGAAGCGACTTAGCATGCATGCATGCATTGGAGAAGGAAATGACAACCCATTCCAGTGTTCTTGCCTAGTGAATCCCAGCGACGGAGGAGCCTGGTTGGCTGCTGTCTATGGGGTCGCACAGAGTCAGGCACGACTGAAGCGACTTAGCAGCAGTAGCAGCACCAGCAAGCTTTTCCATGGGTTTCCCTGTTGGTTCAGACAGTAAAGAATCTGTCCGCAATGCGGGAGACCTGGGTTCGATCCCTGGGTTGGGAAGATCCCCTGAAGATCTTCACTCCTGGAGAATCTCAATGGACAGAGGAGCCTGGCGGGCTACAGTCCATGGGGTCGAAAAGAGTCAGACACGACTGAGCGACTAAGCACAGCTTTACCCGCCCCCCCTTTTTTTTTTTCCAACATTTGGCTGCATCGAGTCTTGGTTGCAGCACTCGGGATTTTCATTGTGTTATGCAGAATCTTTCACTGTGGTACCTAATTCTCTAGTTGTGGCGCATGGGTTTAGTTGCTTAATGGCATATGGGATCTTAGTTCTCTGACTAGGGATCAAACCCATGTCTCCTGTATTGCAAGGCAGATTCTTAACCACTGGACCACCAGGGAAGTCCCAGCTTTACACCTCTTTTTCTCAGAATAATATATGTATTTTTATTAATACTTAACACATTAGGATACTTTTAATACTGGCAAGTCAAAGTTTTAATTTTATTTTAAAATGATTCATCAACATGAGGGCAGTTGTTACTTTAAAGTTTTAAGAGGCGTGTTAGCTAGTGAGGTGATCCTTGACTCACCCCCTTCCACTTGTTGATCAGTGAACTTTGTAGGAAGAGGAGCTTGGAAAGCAATGGACATACTTGGGTCACTGGTTGAGACCATGAGACATCTCTGTTTGGTGATTGAACATTTGCTGAGCACAGAATTACCTGATATTGACTGGCAGTGTCGTAGGAGCATCAGAGGAGAACATTTTGATCACATGTATTCAGCAGCAGATTTCATAATTAATTTAGAAGTAATAGTGAATATAAATGATATTTTGAGACGTTGGTAACCACTGTAATGTGATCCAGCTTTACACTTTTTCTTTTTCTGGATTGTATTCCCTCTTACAGGCTTGATAATGAGTCTCCCACAGCCTGGATCTACATCGTGTCTCCTGCCACACTCAGCCACACCTTTTGTGGCCCTGGAGTGACCACCACTCGCTGCCTCTGGGCCTGTCTCCAGGTTTCTGCCTCTGGCCACACTGATGTCTGTCCGATAAGAAGTGCCGTGGCTTCTTTTTCTCGTTTCTCTGGAGCTCTCCCCTCTCTCCTCCTTGATTCAGTGCTGATGGTAATTTAGTTTCTCAAGCACATTCCCTAAGGATTCCCTGAGGGAATGGCTAAGAGGTTGAAACCTAGGCCAGTTATTCTGAGCTGACACATGCTAATAGAAGAAATAAATCACCTACTAGCGTTCAAAAATATATAGGTAGATAAGCAAGGAGGAGAAGAAATACAAGCCACCTTTTTTTCTTTTTAAAACATACCTTTTGTCCCAGATAACTCCAGGAGTAGATTAAATGGTATATTAAAAGGCAGTTAAATATCATGCCTGCTCTCACAGAATTAATGTTGCAGAGTGCATTCCACACTGAATTTATTATGCCTGCCTGCAGGGCTGGAGGGCATGTGGGCATAGTTGCATGCTGTGGAAACAGTAGCTTGGTTTATGATACCTCAAGTCCTGAGCGCACATTAGAATCTGACAGTAAGGCCCATGACTCTATGGGAGCTGATTTATCCTGAACCATTTAAAGTCAGCAGATCCTTTTTACTATCTAAGTTCTGCCCTTTCTCTCCCTGGCTGGTGGCTGTCTCTTTAATAAAAATAGAAAAGGGCTACCTTGTGACAGTGATGAATGTTCCCTTTTGAACACAGTTCAGCCACCTTTAGAGTTTAAGGTCAAGGTCATTTTATATCTTGCTGATGTCTAGTCGTTGCCACCCAGCTAGATGGGACTGGAAGTTACCAGAGCACCGTTTCCTTAACTAATCGTTCATTGCCCGGGATAGTCTGTCCAGGAAAGACCAAACAAAATGTGTTTCTTCTATATGGCTTTCTAAGTCCTCATCTTATACATATTGGCCCCCTTTGTGAGGTCCCTACTACTCAAGCACTATAAAGAAAAGTTGAGTTTTACTAATTGTAACTCCATATTAACTCTCCTGTGTTAGTTATTTCTTGCTGTGTAACAAATTACTCCGAAACACAATGACCTGACAATAATAATCAGCATTTATTTTCCCACAATGGCTCAGCAGGTAAAGAGTCTGCCTGCAATGCAGGAGACACAGGAGATGCAGGTTCAGTCCCTGGGCCAGGAAGATCCCCTGGAGAAAGAAATGGCAACCCACTCCAGTATTCTTGCCTGGGAAATCCCATGGACAGAGGAGCCTGGTGGGCTACAGTCCAAAAGGTTGCAAAGAGTTGGACATGGCTAAGCAACTAAGCACGCACGCATTTTCCCAGTTTTTTTGTGGGTCAGGAATTGACGAGCAGCATAATTGGGTGGTTCTGACTCAGGGGCTCTTGTGAGGTGGCAGTCAAGATGTGAGCTGAGGGACTTTCCTGGTGACCCAGTAGCTAAGACTCCATGCTATTAATGCGAAGGACCTGGGTTCGATCTCTGGCCAGGGAACTAGATCCACACGCTGCTACCAAGAGTTCACATGCCACAGGTGAAGAGCCTGCATGCTGCAACTAAGACCCGGCATATCCAAATAGACAAAATAATTAAAACAAAAAGATGTTATTTGAGTCGTCCTGCTACCGTGTAAAGGCTTGACTTGGGCTAGAAGATCTTTCAAGATGGCTTACACACGTGCCTACTAAGTCGGTGCTGGCTGTTGGTAGGAGGCCTCAGTTCCTCCTGGATGAGCGTCTATAGGCCTGCTTGAGTGTCTTTACAGTATGGCAGCTGGCTTTCCCAGATGGTCCAAGAGAGCACACAGTGAAAGCCCCAGTGCAAATGCCCAGCCTCAGAAGTCACACTTCATCATTTCTGTAATATCTCATTGGTTACGCAGATTAGTCTCATTCAGTGCAGTGGTGAAGAATTTGCCTGCCGATGAAGGAGACGCAGGAGGTTTGGGTTCAATCCCTGGGTCAGGAAGATCCCCTGGAGGAGGAAATGGCAATCCACTCCAGTATTCTTGCCTGGAAAACTCCATGGACAGAGGAGCCTGTGGGCTGTAGTCTGTGGGGTCACAAAGAGTTGGACACGATTGAGTGACTGAGCACACTCACTCTGTGCAAGGGAACTACAGAAAGGCATGAATACCAGTTGGCCAGGATTACTGGAGGCAATCTTTAGAAGTGTTATTTCAAATAAAGAACCAAAGGTGCTATTGAAATCTTTAGGTTCCACTGGTGTTATATTATACGTAGACCAATAAGGAAGACCCAGTATTATATGTAGCACTGTTAAAAGAAGGATTCATTTCCAAACATCTGATTTGATGTTTGTTATGAAACAAAACGGTCCAGAAAATTCAAGGTTAGAGTCCACTTTTGATCACGCTTTCCAAACAGGATTTTCCTCTGCCATAATGAAGCCATATGGGCACTGTCAATTTTCTTTTCTTCCCCAGTGTTTGCATTGGGGAAAGTTAAACAAACAAATCAAAACTGAACCTCCTTTCACAAAGTTACCATTTCATGGATTGCCATCCTGGAGTGCAGGCAAGTTTCTTTTGTCAGCTGCTGCTTTGTAAGCCAAAGCCAAGATTGCCTGGCACGAAGCTTTGCGTGTTGGCAAGCCAGCCCCAATGAATTGGAAGTGCGTTCAAGGCTAAAAGAATAAGACTAGAAGTGTTGTAGATATCTTTTATAGCCTCATGGTTGGAGGGAATTTGCGAGGCTCTCCAGGCTTAACTTCCATTGTATGCAGGTATAGGTTCTGAAATTCTAAAGATACGTAGATGATCACCCTGCCTTTGTTTTAATATCAAGTGAGAAAAAGCTTACTACCACTCCCTTTGATTGTCAAAGGTTTCCCATTTGCTGCTTAAGCCACATTTTATCTCTGTGTATCTTCTGACCATGGACCTTCCCTTTCCACCCCCCAGAGAAAAACCAAATGTGAAATTTCATCAGATATTTGAAAATCCACTCTCATGTGAGTCTTCTTAGTCTTTTCCAGGTTAAATAATCCATGTTTTGGGTTTTTTTTGCCTCCAAATCCCTTGCCATCTTAGTTTCAAAGTCCATCTGAAAATGTGGTGTCCATTCATTTGCAGCAAAGTATTTGTTGAATGCTGTCTGTGGGCAAGGCACTGTGCCAGTCCAGATGTCTGAAAAGGGCAGAGTCAAGCGGGCTGTTTCTTCCCATTAATTTAGATGTTATGTTTCTGTTGATGTCACCAAAGATTACATTAGCTTTTCTTGTAGCCATGTCAAACTATTGGATTATTTTGGGCTGTGATCAACTAAAACGATCAGTTTTTGTCAAAGGGAACTCTTCTCAGTTCTCGTCCTCCCAAGCCTGTACTCATGTAATCAAGGTTTTGAATCTAAATGAAAGACTTGACATTTATCTCTATCCAGTTATATCTCATTGGTCCAGCTCATCGTTCCGGTCCACTGAAGGCGTTCTGATATTTGCTGACTCTTAGATCTTGATTTCACTGTTTTAGCATTTCTCGCAGCTTTGCGTTTTCATCAACGTTTCTTCTCTCTTTGTAGCCAAGTCACTCCTAGTGATGCGAGGAGAACAGGGCCAGTGACAGTCATTTGGCAGGTCACTAGACCCCTCCCTGCCCCCTTCCATCAGCTCTATGAGAACAGATTTTCAGCCAACTATGAGTTGCCCAAATTATACTGTCATCTGGTCTGCATTTCTTCATCTTGTCCACAAGAATTTCCTGAGAGACTTTGCCAAATGCCTCGATTAATCAATACATGCTGAGTCTCTGACATTCACAGTTGTTGGTCGTAGTGACCTGCTTCTTTCTCCAGAGGAAGAAAGGGAATGGGGCAAGCTGAGAACTGTTCTGTCCTCTGCTTGAGCTCCCTAACCACCAGACTCCTGGGTCAAGCTAGGGAATCGCCAAGTTCATGAAGATGTATCTGTTGACTGACCCCTTGACCTTATCCTTTAGGACCAAAGCATACCTTGTCACTTTAAAGTATTATAACTTTGATTAGAACCCATATCTCATCTTTTCGGATCAGTTGTTCTTTCTAGCTATCTTGGGCTCACTTCACTCTCCCCCTTCCCAGGTGGCATTAGTGATAAAGACCCCATCTGCCAATGCAGGAGATGTATGAGACTTGGGTTCAATCCCTGGGTCAGGAAGATCCTCTAGAGGAGGGCATGGCAACCCATGCCAGTATTCTTGCCTGGAGAATCCCCCTGGACAGAGGAGCTTGGAGGGCTACAGTCCATAGGGTCGCACAGAATTGGACACGACTGAAGTCACTTAGCATGCACACACCTTATTTTGATCCTCAGGTTCATAGGTTTTTATAGTTCAAATCACCAAATATTTGGTGATTTTCAAATCACTAAATATTTAGAGTATCTGATATAAGTTCCTGTACAAGTTATGTCCATGCCATGTCAATACTTTTTAATGTACCATGCGCAACTACCCAAACCATAGTCCACAACAAGCCTCCCTGGTCAGCTCTGCTCCACCTCAAGAAGTCCTGCAGACTCACACCTATCTCCACCATCCAAGGTATCCAGCCTTACATGTTAGGATCTATGATTTCTCCATTCTTTTCAGCCTCATGTTCTGACAAGCACGTTCTCTCTGGGTCTTAGATTTGGTAACTAGGTTTAGACAGTCTACTCTGATTCAGAACTTTTTCCCCACCAAGATATGACTTCCACTGGATCAAGCACTGTGGGCTTCCCTTGTGGCTCAGCTGGTAAGGCATCCACCCTCAGTGCAGGAGACCTGGGTTCGATCGCTGGGTTGGGAAGATCCCCTGGAGAAGGGAAAGGCTATCCACTCAAGTATTTGGCCTGGAGAATTCCGTGGACTGCAGTCTGTGGTTGCAAAGAGTTGGACCTGACTGAGCGACTTTCACTACACTTCACTTCAAGCACTGTAGTTAGGATGCATATCACCCTGCCTCCACCCTGGAACCTCCATCACAGAACCTTCCCTTCACCTGTCAGAAGGATTAGAAAGGCAGTGGGTGGAAAAATAGATGAAAGGACTGGGTCCCAGTTCCCAGTCCAGTGCAAGTAATCCAGTACAGTTCATTACCTGGTAATTTTAGATAAAGCATACTTTGGCAGGGAGGAGGGTGCTGATTTGTAGTAATGAGTCCCAACCATCGTTCTTGGTGATATTAATGAAAAGGCACACACCATCAAGGGCTTTCCTGGTGGCTCAGCTGGTAAAGAACCTGCTTTCCAATTTAGGAGATGCAAGACGCTGTGAGTTTGATTTCTGCGTCAAGAAGATCCCCTAGAGAGGGAAATGGCAACCTGCTCCAGTATTCTCGCCTAGAAAATTCCATGGATAGAGGAGCCTAGCAGGCTACAGTCCATGAAATCCCAAAGACTTGGACAAGACTGACCACACACCATCAAGATTCACAATTCAAAGTAACTGTGTTACTCAGAGCCTGTCTCTTGGTTTGCAGGACCTTTACATTGTGAGCAACATACTCAAAAATCTTGCCCTAATTTTCTCATGGAAAATATAGAGCTTTGGTGTTTTTTCTGGGACACACTCATTGTCTTAGAGTTATAGTCTCATCTGGACATTTTCCCTTCTAAAGCTTAAGCTCATAACTGTCTAGGTGAGAAATTCCTAACCCATATTTTCTCCAGCTTGGGGAGATGTACATTGTTTCTTTTTATTTCTTTATATTAGAGTTTTTGTTTTTCTTAGTTTTATTGAGATATAATCGATATGTATATATAGCAGAAAGTGAGGAGGAACTAAAGAGCCTCTTGATGAAGGTGAAAGAAGAGAGTGAAAAAGCTGGCTTAAAACTCATCGTTGAAAACACTAATATCATGGCATCTGGTCCCATCAGTTCATGACAAATAGATGGGGAAACAGTGGAAACTATGGCAGATTTTATTTTCTTTGGCTCCAAAATCACTGTGGATGGTGACTACAGCCATGAAATTAAAAGATGCTTGCTCCTTGGAAGAAAAGCTATGGCCAACCTAGACAGCATATTAGAAAACAGAGACATTACTTTGTCAGCAAAGGTCCATATAGTCAAAGCTATGGTTTTCCCAGTAGTCATGTAAGAAGGCTGAGCACTGAAGAATTGATGCTTTTGAACTGTGGTGTTGGAGAAGACTCTTGAGAGTAACTTGGGTTGCAAGGAGATCAAACCAGTCAATCCTAAAGAAATCAGTCCTGAATATTCTTTGGAAGGACTGATGCTGAAGCTGAAGCTGAAGCTCCAGTAATACTCGCCACCTGATGCGAAGAACTGACTCATTGGAAAAGATCCTGATGCTGGGAAAGATTGAAGGCAGGAGAAGGGGACAACAGATGATGAGATATTGGATGACATCATTGACTCAATGGACATGAGTTTGAGCAAACTTCAGGAGATAGTGAAGGACAGGGAAGCCTGGCGTTCTGCAGTCCATGGGGTCACAAAGAGTCAGACACCACTGAGCAACTGAACAACAACTGAAAGATAACATTTTATTTTTAATGTGCCCAGTGTAATGCTTTGTTATATGTATGTATTGTAAAATGATCACAATAAGTTAACATCCATCACCTACTTAAAATTTTTTCCTTGTGATGATAACTTTCAAGATATACTCTTAGAAACTTTCAAATATAAAATATAATATTATTAATTATATTCATTGTGCTGTACATTACATCCCTAGAACTTGTAACTTGGGGATAACTTATAATCTTATAACTGGAAGTCTGTACTTTTTAACCATTTTCACAAGTTTCCCCCACCCCCATCCCCTCCTCTGACAATCACCAATCTACTCTCTGTTTCGATGAGTTCAGTGCTTTTTAGATCCCACATATAAGAGAGCTAATATAGTATTTGTCTGTCTTTATCTGATTTATTTCATTTATCATAAAGCCCTCAAGGGCCATCCCTGTTATCTCAAATGGCACAATTTTCTTCTTTTTATGGCTGAACAGTATTCCCCTTTATACATATACCACATTTTCTTTGTCAGTTCATTCATCAATAGATACTTAGATTGTTCCCATGTTTTGACGATTGTAAATAGTGCTGCCTTGAATAGGGGGGGTACAGATACCTCTTCAAGATAGTGGCTTCATTTCCTTTGGAGTTATTCCCAGGAGTAGAATTGCTGGATCATATGGTACTTCTGGTTTTAATTTTTCGAAAAACCGCTATTACTGTTTTCCTTAGTTGCTGTACTAACCTACATTCCCAGCAACAGTCCATAAGAGTTCTCTCTCCATCACATCTTGACCAACACTTGTTATCTCCTGTCTTTTGGATGATACTCATTCTAACAAGTCTGAGGCTAGAATGTGGATTTGATTTGCATTCTCCTGGTGACCAGTGATATTGACCATATTTTAATGTATTAAAACCTATTGGCCACTGGTATGTCTTCTTTGGAAAAATGTCTTTTCAGTTCCCTTGCCCACTTTTAAATTGGGGTGTTTGGGGTTTTTTGCTGTTGAGTTACATGAGTTCTTTATATATTTTGGATATTAACTTTGCAAATATCTTCTCCCATTCCATAGATTCTCTTTTCATTTTGTTGTTGGTTTTCTCTGCTATGCAGAAGCTTTTTAGTTAGGTATAGGCCCAATAGTTTATTTTTGCTTTTGTGGTCTTTACTTTTGGTGTCAAATCTAAAAAATCATCACCAATGTTGATATTAAGGAGTTTCCTCCTTATTTATTTATTTTTTAGGAGTGAGATATACACTATTTCTGCCTAAGAAGTCATAGAATCCCTATTTGTAAACGCTGCCTAAGTAGCCAGCTACTGATTTCCCATATTCCACGATCTTCCAAAATCTATGACTTTCAGTTGGAGTAAGAGATGATAACATTACCTCTTTACTTAAAATTTTAATTCCCTACTTAGAAAGTGAATATGTGCATTTTAAACATCAATTTCTATTCCCTAAATGGTAAGTGGAAATGACCGTTTAAAACTCTCCAGTTTAAGTACCATTTGTACTTGTGTGTGGCCCTTACCTGGGTTATTTTTTTTCCTGGTGGGTGAGTGACTCACAATAGAACTCAAGTTCCTGGCTCTCTCCCTAAATGCTAGGAAACTGGAGCTTTCAGCCACTGAAATTCTTTACTAAATGAGCCTGTTTCTACTCATTTTCAAATGTGTTAATCTCCTCTAACATTTCACTGTGAAGAAAACAAGGTTTTTATTAATTGAAGCGGGATCTCCCACAGGATGTCCGGTGTGATTGGCTGCATCATTACATAATAGTAATAAACAAATGAGCCCCCTTTGAACTCAGCAGTTCAGGCTCCTCCAGCATCTTGGCTGTGGTTCCATGGTTTGACACTTGTGCCGCAGTTAATTAGGGTGACTGTGAAAGGTAGACAGGGGCAGAGAAAAGGCAGGATTTAAAAGCTGTTCCTGCTACCTTTTGGGGAGTTTCAAGTCCTTTCTACATTATAAAGCTAAATGATAGATTTATGCTTTATTTTCTCCCTGGCCTCCCTCCTTGGCTTCAGATTTAATGAGCCCAAAGGAAAGGGGGATCATTATTTAAAATCTGGGTGACGTGCATTTAAATTTAAGATTTGTATTTGCCCAGACTTTTTATTCCTGCAACCCAAGATACCTATGTATAAATCAAACTTCATCAGTTACACTGTCGCCATTCATCTCTCCTATTGGGAAAAGCTTAGTTTAATAGGTTATTTCCCAAAACTTGCTTTGTTGCTTTCTTATTTGGGATGTATATAGAATCAGCTGGAGAAGGGAGGAGACTGGAAAAATGCTTTGGTCACTTTACATGAGTTTTAAAATAGCGGCAAATAAGAGAATGTCTATTCACAGTGTTTATTGGCAGTCCCATGGTGGGTAGGTGCTGAAGGTTCCTGTGACAACAGAGAAGTCCAGAAAGCAGGGCCCGGGATGAAACTGATGCAGGGAAGGGGGTCTGACTTCCCTTCCTGGAGAATTCTGAAGGGTATTTCTTCCTTCTCCTCCAGCTTTTCTGCCCCTCTCCTACTTAAACCCTGGGAACAGAGGCCTGATGGGGAGAAGCTGGACCAGGGAAACAGGGTCAGACCAGATATGCTGGAGACACTCGCTACTCCCCAAGCCCCCTAGTACGAGGTCTTATTATGCTTTTTTTTTTTTCTTCAATATTTATTGTATTTATTTATTTGGCTGTGCCAGGTCTTGGTTGCACAATTTGGGATCCCCATTCTTTGCTGGAGCATGTGGGACCTTTAGTCACAGCATGGGAACTCTTAGTTGCGGTCTGTGGGATCTAGTTTCCTGACCAGGGATCGAACTCCGGCCTTCTGCATTGGGAGCATGGAGTCTTAGCCACTGGACCACCAGGGAGGTCTCATCACGCTTTAAAAGGTTGTGTCCTTTATCTGTCAGACCTCCCTTCTCTGGTCCCACGGGGGTAGAAGCTCCAAATTCATCCTTCATCCCTCAAATGTTTGTTCCACTTTCTGGATCTCTCTCAAATGCTCTTCTCTTTCCTTCCCCTGGAAGCAGCTGTTCTTACCTCCTGCCCCGATGGCTGCAATGGCTTGGAAATGGGCTCCCCCCCACCACCCCATTGCTTCCTATTGGCTTGCCCTGACCCACCTTCTGTGCTGCAGCCAGAGCTGTCTTTCAAGAAGTCAGTCAAGGAGTCAGTCTCAGGCTCCTCTGGTTAAACCTGGAGGGAATTCATTTTCGTCGCCTTTAGGATGACATCTCCACCCCCTAAGAAGTCTTTGAGGCAGCTTGCCACCTGGCCTGTTCCTCTCCTGTTCTCCCCTTGCCCTGCCCAGCTTTACTCCAGCTACACTGGACTGGACATGCACTCTTGTGCCTCTAAGCCTGATGTCTCAAGTTCCTCTAATCTCAGTCGAGACAGCCTTCCTTCACCCACGCCCTTAATCAGGTGTTCCCTCTGAGATATTGTTTCACACTTAAGGTTCCCCTCCAAGAAAACGTATTAAATTCTTGGAAAGGCCTAGAAGCGCCAAAACGTTTCCTGTGACTTCCAGAGACTTCCAGGGCTTACTTTTTCATGCTTCTCTCTGCCGCTTCACTTCTGCATCCTCGTGCGCTGCCTTGGTTTCTGTCTTCATTATGAAGCTCCCAAGTCCATTTTCCACAGCAGTCCACATGCTATGAGCTTACTTTCATGAATTGAGTACCTTTACTGAAGATTGGGATGATTATGAGAGGTAACTTTAACAAGTGATTGGTCCTAAGTCCTTTCACTG
Organism: Capra hircus; assembly: GCF_001704415.2. NCBI lineage: Eukaryota > Metazoa > Chordata > Mammalia > Artiodactyla > Bovidae > Capra > Capra hircus. Next base: position 82,950,784 of record NC_030817.1, on the reverse strand, counting down.
GCTCAACCCTCTTTTCACTCCCTTTTTCTTGTTCCCCATTACACAAAGTTCAACTCTAAGAGAAATAATAAGAATGGCAGTGATCTAAAAGAAACTATTTCTGTCTCACATTGAAGAAGTTGGAGTGTGGCAGGCAGTTTTATTGTCCTCAGTATGAGTCTTTCTTTCATTTTATTTCTTCACCATCCAAAATGATTGCTGCAAGCCCATTGCTTGTGCATTCCAACCATCAAGAAGGTCATGAAAAAAAAAAAAAAAAGTCATGCATTCTCCCTTCAGACTATTTCCCAGAAGTTGCACAGACCACTTCTGCCTCTACTCTACTGGCCAGAACTTAGTCATATGGCCACACCTTGTTACAAAGTAGGTTGGGAAATGTAGTCTTTCTCTGGGAATACATGTGCCCAGTTAAAACCTAGTGGTTCTATTACTACGGAAGAAAAGGAAAATAAATATTGAGGGACATCCTGAAGACTCTGTTAAACCTATAACAGTAAATACCTGTCCCCTGTTCGTGACTTGCCTAGTTTGACATGTGATCAGGTTTCCTCCGAGCCTCACATCTGACCCATGAACTTGTTTGGATCTATTTCCCGAACACCTACAGCTCTGCTTCCAAAGAGGGCACTGCACCTTTTTTCTACATCTCATAAACCAGGGGTCACCATCCTCTGGGATCTAATTCCTGATGATCTGAAGTGGAGCTGATGTAATAATAATAATAAAGTGCACAATAAATGTAATCCACTTGAATCATCCTGAAACCATCCCCCTTCCCAATCCTGGTCCATGGAAAAATTGTCTTCCACAAAACTAGTCCCTGGTTCCAAAAAGGTTGGGGACTGCTGTTATAAACCGTGTAACTTCTCTGTGGCCTGCCTTGCTCAGACCCCCTGTGGTTGTTGAGTGTCTGTATCAGTGGGGTTCCCTTGGGTTGCACACATAGGCATGGTCAGCACACATACTTAACAGTTGTGGTCGACTCAGGTAGCGATTTTGGATTTATCAGGTGTCAGAATGCAACAGCAGATTCACCAGTCAACAGCCATGGTGAACAGTAAAAGAACAGTCAGGAGTGTTCTTGGTATGGCTCCCTCATAGCTGCAGGTCTATGGACGCACATGCATGCCTGGTTTCAAGGCTGAGAAGCTACCCACCAACTCCTTCTGATAGCTCCCTTCTGGTGAAGCAAGGCACAGGTGATATTATCTACTAAACAGCACTCATATGAATACATTTAGCTGGATATGTATTCAACTTATGCTGAACACATCTGCATCCAATGTATCTTTGGGAGACTGCCCTTTTAGGGGAGGAAAGCAGGAAATTCAAAATCTGGTTATGTCCCTCCCCGTGTTCTCCACTACACTGGTCTTGATCACTCTTGTATCCTTCCTCCGTGTTTCACCTGGAGCCTAAAATAGGTTTTCAATAAATATTTGTTTAATGAACAGATGAAAGAACACCATATGCTAAATGATGAGATGCAAAGATAATTGAAACATGGTCTTTATCCTCAGAGTTCAAAATCTAGTGGGGGAAGCCAAACATAAGCAATCATATGCTAAAAAAAATATGCAACATAAATACGTTGAAGTAGCCCAGAGGAGATGCCTGAGCTGGATTTTGTCATATGAATAGGAGTTTGCTAGGCCTGTGGAGGTAGCGATGGAGGACTTGCAAGTAAAGAAACCAACCTGCACAAGGGTATAAAGGCCTAGAACAGCCTTTCCGTGCTTAGGCAATAAGTGTAAGAGGTCCTCTGACTTAAAGACCTTATAGTTTTAAAGTGTTTTTTTTTTTTCATTAAACTTCCTTTTTATTTCCTAGAAGTGGTTTGTAAGTACTATTGACTTATCAAAAATCAGAGCTTTGATTTAGAATGATGATTTGCATCCAAACATTATGGAACAGGATGTCATAATTTGTTAGAGTTCTATCCACTCCCCACCTGGGGGCACCAGTAAAATGGAAAATCTTGCTGTCTTTCTACATGTGGAGTATTTGCAGCCCTGTGAATGCTGTATTTCAATAATCTCAATATAAATGTCTTTAAAAACCCCATTGATAACCACAGTTAGAAAATAGCAACAGTTGCTGATATTTATATGGTAAAGTGCCAGGTGCTATTCTAAGCATTTTAATAGTATTAACTCTATTAATTTTCATAATAACCTTCTAAGGTAGGTGCTAGTATTAATATCATCCCTATTTCATAGATGAGGAAACCGAATCACTGAGATTTAGTGACTGGCTCAACGTCACTCAAGTGACTGAGTTAGAATTTTTAAACTCTTACACAGTTCAAAAGTTTTACAGTGTGTTTAGAGTCATCTGGCTGTTTCTTTTGCTATTTCACTTTTTGAGTTTTCCTGCCAGGCAAAGAAGTTTTTATGAAGAAAATCAGAAAGAACTTGCTGGGTTTTGGATAACCCCTTGGGCCCTGACATCTTGGGAGCATTCTCTGGCCTCTCTCCAGCATAGCTTCCGTCTCTGGCCTCTCCCTCTGTGGTTGATCCCTGCCTCTTCTGTGCCCGCCCCAATGCCAGCTGCCATGAACATGAAACATGAATACTGTAGCCCTCTGCATGGGAAAGTTCAGAACTAATCACTAGAGCAAGCATGCGGAGGTATCAAAAAATCAGATCCATGGAACAGTTTCTAGAATGTTCTTACAGGAGTTCCTGCCTCCCTCTGAGACTGTGAATGTGTTTGATCCCCTCTGTTGCATCCCTTGAAAGTAGACTATACCACTCTCACCTCTTTAATGGCCTTTCTTGCTCACCCAAATGGCTCTGAGGTGGAAAACTGGGTCTGCAATGTGCCATTCTGAGGCCATCTAGCTCACTGCTCTTCATTCCTCCCTTTGACCTGGCCCTTGTCCCTTTGTATTACCTCAGCCAGGTAATTGTTTTATTTAAAATTTTGTATTTAGTTATTTATCTGTGCCAGGTCTTAGTTGTGGCACACGGGATTTTTTATTTGTAGCTTGCAAATTCTTAGTTGTGGCATGAGGGATCTAGTTCTCTAATTGAACCCAGGCCCCCTGCATTGAAAGCGGAAGTCTTGGCCACTGGACCACCAGGGGAGTCCCAGATGTTGCCTTTTGCAACATAGTCTATATTCTAAGGCTAGGAGCAAGGATGCTCTGCCCAGACATGCCCACGTCCAAACCCTGGCTCAGACATACTAAGTATGTCACCTTAGGCAAGTGCCCCAGACTTTATTCCTCAATTTCCTAATGTTTGAAATGGGGGTGATAAAACCTACCTGGCAGTGTTGTCATGAGGATCCAAGTAAGATGGTCCCTGTTGTCCATTGTTTATGTCCAACTCTTTGCAACCCCTTGTACTGCAGCACGCCAGGCTTCCCTGTCCTTCACTATCTCTGGGAGTTTGCTCAAACTCTTGTCTAACGAGTCAGCAATGCCATTCAACCATCTCTAAAGTTGGTCCCTTGTACTAACAGCAGCTGTCAGAGGCTGTCCATCAGTGTCAGAGTCCAGACTTGAGGGTCCCACAGTGGGTGGGAATCCCAACTTGCCTACTGACTGACCAGTGGCCAGTGACTTTGTGACTTCTCCTCTGAAACACGGCCGTAATAGTAGTATCCACCTTATCGGAGGGTTGTGAAGATTTCATGCTGTAACACGGTAAAGTACATGGTAGGCTCCAGGGGATCTTCCCGACCCAGGAATCGAACCCGGGTCTCCCCCATTGCAGGCAGACGCTTTACCGTCTGAGCCACCAGGGAAGCCCCACTGGGTGTTCAATAAATACTAACTAATCTTGTCTGTCATTCATTATCATCATTGCCACCAGCTAGAGTTAACCCCTTCTGGATGAATTATCTGCAGTATCTGTGAAAGCCTTATCTGAGTAGAGACCCTTCCCAGCACAGTTCAGACCATATCTGTGTCTTTCTCCTGCTCTCCCTCAAACTTCCCAATTAGAAGCTCCCAGCTGAAGGTTTCTTTGCCCTTTTTTTTTTTTTTTTTTTTTTAGTATACAGAAGCTTGGCTACCCTAAGCAGACAAACTAGGGTTTTTCTGCCCCAAGGAGTTTTCCTTCATTTCAAGATGAATGTTCCAGAATATTCATCTCTTTCTCTCTCAGTGCATCTTTGGAAATCCCACTCGCTGACCTGCTTGGGACTGGAATCTTGATGTTAAAGGTTGATTTTGCAGGAGGTTGGCTGTGTGTTATTCTCATAAAGCACATATCATCTTAATTGAAACTGTGTGAGTGGTAAACTTTGCATTCTAAATTTAGAAAAACAGCTTTGAGAGGAAATGTAACCTTTGAAACTGTGGAGGAGGCAGTGTGAGTTGTTTTATATAACTCTGGTGGGAAGAATACCTGGGTTGTGTAGAATGACTGCTGTTACTGGGGAGGTCTTTTTGAATAGTACATTTTTTGGCTTTGTTTTGGTTTATTTTTATTTTACTTTTGGTTTTTCTGATATTACCTGATCTTTTTGCCATTTTTTATTGACCATATGCAGCTTTGTGAATCTTAACCTCTTTCACCTCTTTCAGTATTATCATTATTAGCTCTAGTAATAGAAATAGCCTCAGCACTAATGCCTGACAGGCTCATGTCATTGTAACTAGGTGATCTCACCCTGTGCCCCAAGCCCTGCACACGGAAGACAGACATGGAGCATTCCCTTCCCATTGCCACTGCTCCTGGAGGGCAGGGGAGTGGTGTCAGGGACTCCACCCCCTCTTTCGGTAGGTTGTTGGAAGTGAGGGACTTTCGGCCTTGAGTAGGCTACATGGGGCCAGCAAAATCCCCATGCACATGCATGGCTGCAGGCAAACAGATGGGGAAACAATGGAAACAGTGACATATCTTATTTTCCTGGGCTCCAAAATCACTGCAGATGGTGACTACAGCCATGAAATTAAAAGAAGCTTCTCCTTGGAAGAAAAGCTATGCCCAACCTAGACAGCGTATTAAAAAGCAGAGGCATTACTTTGCCAACAAAGGTCCATCTAGTCAAAGCTATGGTTTTTCCAGTAGTCATGTATGGATATGAGAGTTGGACTATAAAGAAAGATGAACACTTAAGAATTGATGCTTTTGAACTGTGGTATTGAAGATTTGAGAGTCTCTTGGACTGCAAGGAGATCAAACTAGTCATTCCTAAAGGAAATCAATCCTGAATATTCATTGGAAGGACTGATGCTGAAACTGAAGCTCCAATATTTTGGCCACCTGGTATGAAGAACTGACTCATTGGAAAAGACCCTGATGCTGGGAAAGATTGAAGGCAGGAGGAGAAGGCGACAACAGAGAATGAGCTGGTTGGATGGCATCACTGACTCAACTGACATGAGCTTGAGCAGGCTCTAGGAGTTTGTGATGGACAGGGAAGCCTGGAGTGCTGCAGTCCATGGAATCGCAAAGAGTCGGACATGACTGAGCGACTGAACTGACTGACAGATAATTCATCCAGAATAGGTTAGCTTCAGCTGGTGGTGATGATGAACAACTGAACAACAAGAAGACGGACGCACAGAGATGTGCAGGTTGCCATCAGTGGAGGGCACTCAACAGAAAGCAATGAGCCCAGTGCAGCCTCACTGGGACATTCTTCCTTATCAGCCCGGGTCATCCCAGAGGAGTTCTGTTGGAGCTTCTAGGGCTGGGGTCTTTGTGCTAGTTTTCAAAGATTCCCAGGTGGCTCAGATGTGCATCCAGGCTGAGACACCCCAGCGAGGGCCCTGTGGTGATGGACCTTGCTGGGCAGTCTCTTAATGCTGAGTTTTCCTTCCCATGTGGTTCGATGGTCAGACTCACCCGCTGACCCCTCTGACCTCCTCCATGGTCAGGCTTTGCTCACTCCTGGAATCCCAGTGCCCCAGAGGCAGGGATGATCATGGTTCATAGACTCTTGTGCCCTTAACGAGATGTTCCACTCTATTGGTACACCAAGGACAGCATCACAGTGCATGTTGGCAGCTTTATTCTTCTTGTTCGTGCCTGAAGAGTTCTCCATGGCTTCATGCAGCCAGTCTGCTCCTGTGATACTTTCCTCTTGCTCCCCTTCAGTGGCCCTCTTCATCCTGCTGTCTGCCTGCCGGGGCTCCTGGTTGGATTGTGTCCTCCTGGTTTCCCGTTGGGTTCACCCAGGGGAAAGCTCAACGCGAGAGAGGAAGGAGGGAGGAGAGTGAGCCTGGGGAATTCATCCCCTGGCCTCCTCTTACTTTTTAGGCGCTTTTCCCACATGACCATTTCCTTTCAGGTTTCTGCAGCCTCTCCCTTCCCTTGTCCCCCTGCCCCCCTTCTTCACTCTTACTTACTCGTCCTAAATTACCACACTATGCAAGTGATTTTCAAAGTGTCATTGCTGGACCAACACAATCAGCATCACCTGGAAACTTAGAATTGTGGACTCCCAGGCCAGCCCCATACCTAGTAATTCAGACCCTCCGGGGATGGGGTCCAGCAGTGTGTGTTTTAACAAATCCTCCGGGTGATTTTGGTACACACTAAAGTTTGAGGACTAAAGTTTGCACTAAACCTTCTTCTTTTGCCTGACCCACACTTTGCTGATAATCTCTTTATTAAACCCTGCTCAGACTGTCATAGTCTGAACCTGCCATCTGTTTCCTCTAGGAACCCTGCCTCTTGTACCTGTTGACACAGATTTAAGACGTTTGCTGTTCTACACAGTTGTGATCTTTGTGTATAGATCTCTGCACATGTATATGAGCTTATAAGGAGAGTAAATTTCTTGAATAGCATTCTCCTTTAAAGGGAAAGTGTATTTTAAATTTTGATAGATAGTGACAAATTTTGTTCTCCAAAAAGATTGTCCCAATTTTATATGTTCTAGACTGGGCTTCCCTGGTGGCTCGGCCTGCAGTGCAGGAGACCCGAGTTCAGTCCCTGGGTTGGAAAGATCCCTTGAGAAGGAAATGGCAACCCATTCTAGTATTTTTGCTTGGGAAATTCCATGAACAGAGGAGCCTGGCAGGCTACAGTTCCTGGGGTCACAAAGAGTTGGACATGATTGAGCAACTAACACAAACTAGTCTCTAGTTATTCCACATTGTGATACCTCTTCCAGTGAGTATTAATTGACCAGATAGTAACAATGTGTCAGGGATATACTTCTCAGACTTGGGCACACACAGATCACCAGGGATCTTGTTAAATGAAGATTTTAATTTGGGAGGTCTTTGGTGGAACCTGAGAGTCTGCATTTTTAACAAGTTCCCAGGCAATACTGATCTGTGCTGGCCCTGAATAATGAGAAGTTAGAGAGTACGCATAAAGAAATGGCTAAGAAATGGGCTTTGGGTTCAGATCTCTATTCAACTACTCACTCTGACTTTTGCCAAGTTTTTTAATCTCCTTGAGCCTCAGTTTGTTATCAATAAAATAGGAATTAGATCATAGGTTTTATGATGATCAAATAAGGTAACACGTGTATACGAAGTATTTAGCAAAGGCTGACACATCACTGACATTCCACCAATGGAAGCTCAGATTCTCCTTTGCCCCCCCATTCCTGATAGTTATTTGCCCCATTCTCTGTCTGTTGCTGATACTCAGCTGCCCTTGGCTCCCTTCAGACAGCTTCCAGTGTCCCAAACTGGCAGCTTCTCCAGAAAGTCCTGCTTGTTTTCAAGATCCCTGGGTCCAAAAGAATAGCTGGGACCCAGAAGTACTATTGTGCATCTTTCGAGGGGAGCTTGTAGCAGAGTTGCCAAACCCTCTGCTGACCAGTTGTTTCAACAGTTTAAGAATCACTGGAGACATTCACTTTTAGAAAAGTGAGCCTTAGGAAACACCAGCTGCCCTAGCAGTCCCCCAGGCAGACATCTAATTCATCTTTTCCTTCAGAATGGTCTAAATCCCAATGAAAACGTTTTCGCCTTTAGGAAAGTCTCTAATCCTTCTTTTCTTTAGGATGAACCTGAGAGAACCTTCAGTGGCATCCTCCTATTTGGAGCAACAGATAGACTTTCTCCCAGAGGTATCTAAACTCATTTCTAGGGAACTTGGCCATGCCCAAACTTGCCTGCAGAAATCACTTATAGCGCATGAAAATATAGCTGCAAATTGGTCCCTAAAATAGCACAGTTCACCAAGGTAAACATGCAAATCATTTGTCATACAGATCCTGGTTTGAAAACATTTCTAGAACCTCAACGTGAGCTCACAGCATCAGGGGGCCCACCGGAGCCAGCTGCCCAACTGGCTTGCCTCATTCTTCTGTGGAATATGGAGTGGAGCAAGAGGGTGAACAGACAGCCAGGAGAGCTGTGAGCATGTATGGAAAGAGCATTTGAAGTTGCCAGAGGAGTCCAGAGGTGGAGGAAGTGGATGTGCCACACCGCAAGCCCCGGGTCTTGAATTCATTTCCCCCACCCTGCCCGCAGCTTTTGCGCTGGGAGGATGAAAAGGCAAGTGGATGGGAAGAGACACTTGAAAGTTCCAGGAGTAAAATTAGGAGTATGGAGGCCACATTGGGAGCCTCACGCGGCATATTACAGAAGTGGAAATAAAAACTGCCGCTTCCTTTACTTCTTGAGCAACTCTCTTATCTGTGGGTCCTCAGCACCTTCAGTTTCTGCCCCCTTAGCTGGGTCGGCTCTTCTCTACCTGTCTCATCTTCCACTGTTGCTTTCCAGTCTTCATCACTCACCCACATCTCCCTCCCAATCTGCTGCCTTCATCAAGAGCTGAATGTCCCTCCAGAAGTCCGCCGTTAGCATCTCTAAAACGGCTCTCATCATCTGCGGCACCAAACCTGCTCTGCTTTCTATGTTTCCCACTCCCGAGGAAGGCATCATTTGAAGACAGTGTTGTATAGCTTTAAACAATGATTACAAACAGTCCTTCTGCTTGCCTCCAAATCTGTCCCTGGATCAGGTGCCGGGCAGTAGAGCTGTGTGTCCAGATCAAATTGTTCTGGTCCTGGAGAAGGAAGGCTTACACTCCCAGCCTGCTTTGAGGGCTGTTGTAAGAAACAGCCCTGTGAAACTGTTAGCTGGCTTTGTGCAGCAAAGATATTCATTACATTCCACAGCAGCCCCCTAATGTGGACCCAAGGGAGAGGTTTCCCTCAGGTTTAGCTGAATAGAATAGCCATCTTTGTACTGAGCAATCAACCTACTCTTATCCCATGAATCCTGTGTCATATTACTGCTCCCAGCAGACAGTTCAGAGCTAACCTCTAGCAGGGACAGGAGAAGGCACAATATGTATTGTGTACTAACTCCACTCCTGGCTTTGTTATGTCATCTACTTATTTTAATTTATATGATCTTATATTATAACATGTATTTATTTAAGCCCCCTTTGAGATTCGATATGAAATGGGAAAGATACCCTCCTTGGTGGCTCAGATGGTAAAGAATCTGCCTGCAGTGCAGGTGACCTGGGTTTGATCCCTAGGTCAGGAAGATCCTCTGGAGAAGGGAATGGCTACCTACTCCAGTATTCTAGCCTGGAGAATTACATGGATAGAGGATCCTGGTGCGCTACAGCCCATGGGGTTACAAAGAGTCGGACACTGCTGAGTGACTAACGATTTCCTCCTATTTTTATAAATGAATGTGTATATACAGTGTCTTTAGAGAGATATTTATCAAGTAGAAAGATGTGGCAGATGGAGATGCAGTGGAGGACATAATTTTTCGGTTTCTACTCAAACAGTATGCTGCCGCTGCTGCTAAGTCGCTTCAGTCGTGTCCGACTCTGTGCGACCCCAGAGACGGCAGCCCATTAGACTCCCCCGTCTCTGGGATTCTCCAGGCAAGAACACTGGAGTGGATTGCCATTTCCTTCTCCAACGCATGAAAGTGAAAAGTGAAAGGGAAGTCGCTCAATCATGTCCGGCTCCTAGCGACCCCATGGACTGCAGCCCACCAGGCTCCTCCGTCCATGGGATTTTCCAGGCAAGAGTACTGGAGTGGGGTGCCATTGCCTTCTCCACAAACAATATACTAAGTAGTAACAAAATCAAAATAGCAGCACTCTTGGTAACCTGTTATAAAATAGTGCAGCATTATGAGGAGAGATGTAAATCTTGAACTTCAGCTAGAAGGCATGTCAGTTACAGGTAGCAACTAAAATTCAGATCCCTTTTATGTGGCTTACAGCACACATGCTCACTCTAATTGTGTAACATGTAACAGAAATATTGGGGACCGTTTTCTGATAATGGGAGGTCCCTGGCAACCAAATGAGTGATCACAAGGGACGTGAACCATATGGACTTTCTTCCAGACACTGGGCAGTGTGGCAAAGTGCTCTGAGACCTGTCTTCCTCCAGCTTCTCTAATGGGCCATTAGAGAAGGGGACTGTTTGCTGGTTAACAGAGATGAAAGTTTCTGTCATTTTTCTGCAGGCGAACAGGTCTTTACTATTTCCTGCAACCTCGGGTCTGTTTCGTGTCTTGTAACTGAAACAACTATAGGCTTTAACACCAGGGAGCAGCAGGCCCCAATAGTACAGTGGCAGTCAAGGGAGCAGAAACACCTGCAGGAAAATTAGGGCATTTTTTTGCAAGGCATGTCTGGGATCTGTAAATGCTAGCTGACCACTGGCAGATTTTTTTTTTTTTTTTTTTGGTCAGATGTTTTCAATGACTCCCCTGTACCTGAGTGAGGTATTCGGTGGACATATTTCACACAAATTCCCAGGAGACGTAAATAGCATTCTCTGCATCCATTTGTCAGCGTTGTTTATCGTGGTCACAGCTTCTGTTTCTGATGCCAAATCTTAGTCCTCTTAATTGGGTAAGCTTTCTCTTTCCTTGATACTAATGAACTTATTTTTATTAGAGTCTGCACTTTCCCAATCATTGCTCTGGATTTGGGGCTTTATGGGCAGATCAAGTACAAATCATCGAGTTAAAGGTGGGAGAGAAGATTAACCTTACCTTTGGGAAACTGTATAAAGACTAAGTCACAGATATTCTGCTCAGAATCATAATCAAAGGCTTTTCATCAGCTGAGTTAGGAGATGGACAAATCTGAGAAACAACAGTCTGGGCTGTTTTTGGTAGTTCCATGGAATTTGGTGTAAATTCTGAAGCACATTTCAATCTTTAGTTGCCTGATTTTTAAAAAACATAGCTCTAAGTCTTTAGGAATAAAGGGAAAATGTTTATATTCTTACCACTCAGAGAGAAACACTGATAACATTTGGTATATTTCTTTTCAGGTTCTTTCCTGTACTTTTCTGTATATGTAAACACATACATGTATATAGATTTTATATAAGAAAGGATTCATGCTATACATAAAATGTTTATAATTTGCTTTATTCTTAACATGTTTTAGATGCTTTCCATGTCGGTATGTACATAGGTCACTATCATTGATAATAATGACTGTTGGAACTTCCCCAGTGGTCCAGTTAGTTGAGACTGTGCTTCTCCTGCAGGGGGCACAGGTTCAATGCCTGGTCAGGAATCTAAGATCCCGCATGCTGTGCAGTGTAGCCAAAATAATAAGAATAACTGTTGAATACCCCACTATATATATCACAATTTATTAAAATCTTTATTTTTTGACATGTGTATCAGTCACCTATGGTCATAATAATGCTGTGTAACAAACAACCACAAAATCCTAGTGCCCTGAAGAAATTAAGCATTACTACTTGCTCTTGAGTTTGCAGACTGGCTGGGGGGGCACTGGTACATGATGGGCTGGATGCAGAGGCTCTGATCCGTGAGCTTGCCATCCATCTCCTGGGATCTTCTCATGCTAATGTCGGCCAGTGCATGTTTTTATTGTAGTGACAATAAATGTGCAAGGGTGCAAGTCCAATTGCACAAATGCTTATCAAGCCTTGGGTTGCACACTGATCATGAATATTTCATTGCGCAAAGAAAATCACTGGCTCAGCCTTTATTCATGGAGCAGGAAGTACACTGGGTCCACAGAGAGGGACATAGGAAGAGTAGGTATTCCCACATGTGAATGTAATCAAGCACAGTGTCTTCATTTTTCATTATTGGAAGCATTATTGTGAGCATTCCTATGCTTCTAGTTTGTACACACAATTGATTTTTTTTTTTTAGGATACAGTCATAGAAGTGAAAACTGGTCAGGTGTCCAAATGTATATAAAGTTTTGACTTTATGTGTGCAACCAGACTGCCTTCGTTTGACTTGTTTAAAAACAAAACCATTGTCCAGGAATGATTATTTTTTACCCATGTTTGTGAGATTTTTGGGGGCAGAGGAGAGGAGATAGGAGGATATTCACTAACCCAAAAAGCAACAGCAAAATACCTGCACTTGATTGAGAGGAACAAAAAGGTCCAGTACTGATGGATTTTGGCTTTGAATATGACCTTTAGACAACGTGAAATAAGAAGCCCCAGTTAGACCCAAGATATCTGATAATTTTGAAATACCGTATTATTAAACGTGTATGGAAAGTACTGAAAGATATCTTTAATTTCTAAGTATATTTATCAAATTTGAGTCATTCTATCATGTGTATGTGTGTGTGTGTGTGTGTATATATATATATATATATATATATATATATATATATATATAAGCTTGAGAATGCATTGGAAAATGAAACTTTTAAAAATAGACATTCTTGGTATTTCCAGCCATTCCTTGAAAATGCATCCTTTTAGCTTTTTGCACCAGAAAAGTGGCCCAGAACCATGGGTGCCCTTCCTAAAGTCCAGCATCAACATAGAGTAAAAAATAATGATTCCTGCTCCTTCTGGCCATACTCTGATCACTAAAGGTAGCAGCCATATCATTTATTAATGTGTTTGACTTTAAGTAATGGTAACCAACTTAGAGTAGCATAAACCAAGAGGGATTTGTTTTCCTCTCATAACAAAAAGTCTAGAGGTAGGCAATAACCAAAACTGTTATTTAGTACTTTAACAATCATATCATCTCTACTGATTCCTTTGGCCTTTCTCTCATGGTCATGGGATGGCCAACCATCAAACCTGAGTTCAAAGCCGAAAAAAAGATGGAAAAGACAGTCCTGTACCTTTTAACAGGAAAGGAAAACTTTCCCATTACTGTTACCTCCAATCAAGCTCAACTTATATGTCATTGGCCAGAACTGTTGGCATGCCCATCCCTAGCTAGGAGGGAGTTTGGGAAAGTGAATATTTCTGATGAAGACATAAAAGAAGAAAGGGGGTTGAGAATGGGTATTGGATTGCTAATAAAAAGTGTCTTATACCACAAGGAATACAAAATATTAAAGAACTGTAAAAACGCCATCCAGGGATAGAAAGAGAGCCAAGGGAGGAGGTGTGTAAGCCAAGCTGTGCTGACTGCAGTGCTGAGTCCTTCAGCCTGTTCCAAAGTATCTTGAATACCTTCATTAACTCCCCCCAAACTTCGTATGTTTGAATATATGTAAATACATATGTCTATAGTGTGTTAGTCGCTCAGTCATGTCTGACTCTTTGCGACCCACCAGGCTCCTTTATCCTTGGAATTCTCCAGGCAATAGTGGCATAGGTTGCCATTCCCTTCTCTGGGGGATCTTCCTGACCCAGAGATCAAACCCAGGTCTCCTGCACTGCAGGCAGATTCTTTACCAACTGAGCCACCAGTAAATGCATGGTTTATATCTTATGTGATATACTGGTATCATAATGGATAAAACATTAATTATCAATTACTGATATTTAGCTTTTTAAAAAGAATTTTCTCTTGTTGTTTTCAAGACTTTCTGTACTTTAATTTTAGTAGTTTAGCTTTATTTTTTTGGCCATGCCACATGGCATGTGGGATCTTAGTTCCCAAACCAGCGATTGAACTCATGCCCCTTGCATTGGTAGCACAGAGTCTTAACCGCTGGGCCACCAGGGAGGTCCTTGATATGTGACCTTTGACTGGACATTTTATGTAAGTGAGAGTCATGTTCTTAAACTTGGTAAAGTGGAGTGAGAGGCTGTGCCTGTGTCATGAGAAGAACATTCAACTGGTTGATAATTTGCTTAGGAAAGTAACTTGAATGTGAACTTTCATAGCCTCAGTTTCTTCTTCTGGGCAGTGGAGGCTGCAGCCACTGCCCGCCTCATAGAGTTGTAAGCAAAACTGGACAAATGAGAAAGCTCACTGTAAACAATGACAGGTCCTTCCGTTATGTGTTAGTGTCTCTTTCACTGGGCCCATCAAACAGCTTTTCTCTGAACCTGGACTTTCTCATGATTTGAAACTGTGATGGAGACAAGACTATTCCCCAAAGGGAACTTTTGAAATATTTTCCTACAAAATTCCTAAAGCTCTGACCACCCTGGTTATTCTGCTGATCTCACTGGTTCCACTCACACGGTTGAATGATAAAGAGCAGCCACAGGTGAACGATCTGCTTTTCTAAACCAGCTCTCAGAAAGGCCCACATGCTACTGTTTCCATCAGTTCAGTTCAGTTCAGTCGCTCAGTCATGTCTGACTCTTTGCGACCCCATGAATTGCAGCACGCCAGGCCTCCCTGTCCATCACCAACTCCCAGAGTTCACTCAAACTCATGTCCATCGAGTCGGTGATGCCATCCAGCCATCTCATCCTCTGTCTTCCCCTTCTCCTCCTGCCCCCAATCCCTCCCAGCATCAGAGTCTTTTCCAATGAGTCAATTCTTCGCATGAGGTGGCCAAAGTACTGGAGTTTCAGCTTTAGCATCAGTCCTTCCAATGAATACCCAGGGCTGATCTCCTTCAGAATGGACTGGTTGAATCTCCTTGCAGTCCAAGGGACTCTCAAGAGTCTTCTCCAACACCACAGTTCAAAAGCATCAATTCTTTGGTGCTCAGCTTTCTTCACAGTCCAACTCTCACATCCATACATGACCATTGGAAAAACTGTAGCCTTGACTAGACGGACCTTTGTTGGCAAAGTAATGTCTCTGCTTTTGAATATGCTATCTAGGTTGGTCATAACTTTCCTTCCAAGGAGTAAACGTCTTTTAATTTCATGGTTGCAGTCACCATCTGCAGTGATTTTGGAGCCCAAAAAAATTATAGCAAAAGAATAAGCTGGCTGTGAGTCTCTTCCTAAAATGTTTTTCTGATGAAATGGATACTGTTATTATTCCACATTTGAATTTGAAGAAACCAAGGCTCAGAAATATGAAGAGTTTTGCCCAAGATCTGACTTTTGAATCACATTTGCCTTATCCAAAGGCAGAGCTCTTCACCTCCACTCCTACGGTAGCATCATCATCAAAGGTAGCATCATCATGAAAATTCTCACCTTGCTCTTCCTTCTCCTGCTCATCCTTTAAGCACACCTTTCATCTTATGTAACATCCTCTTCTCAACTCTGAAGTTGGTTGAACTGTGTCTATTAGCTCCAGCTTACAGATGAGGAAACTGAGGGGTCGAGATGTGAAGTGACCTATGATGCTACAAGAGATTCGTGATTGCCCTTGTGATGGAGTAGGATCTGGAGTCAGGATTATCCTTCTCATACAGTTGGAGGCATTCTGATTTAAAAGAAGTCATGGTATAGAGAACAGACTGATGGTTGCCAAGGGGGACGGGTTCAGGGGAGGGATGGAGTGGCAGGTTGGGGTTAGAAGATATAAGCTATATAGAATGGATTGTTTATCCAATATGTCTAGGAGATATGTAAATCCAATATATCTAGACTACATCCATTATATATACAGTATTTATCCGCTATATATAGAATGGATAAACAAAGTCCTACTGTATAGCACAGAGAACTGTACTCAGTATTCTGTGATGGTCTTCCCTGGGGGTCCAGTGGTTAAGAATCCACCTGCCAACGCAAGAGACACCAGTTCAATCCCTGGTCGGGGAAGATCCCACATGCCACGGAGAAACTAAGCCCGTGCGTCAGAACTACCAAGCCCACATGCTACAGCTACTGAAGCCTGCGTGCCTAGAGCCCGTGCTCCACAAGAGAAGCCTCTGTAATGAGAAGGCCACGTACCACAACTAGAGAACCGCCCCTGCTCTTCACAACTCAAGAAAGCCCGTGCACAGCAACAAAGACCCAGCACAGCCAGAAAATAAAAATGAATCAGTCTGTAAAAAATATATCCTATGGTAATAATGGAAAAGAAAAATTTTAACAGAATATATATATATATACTTATATATGTGTGTGTGTAACTGAATCACTGTATTATACAGCAGAAATTAACACAAAATAGTAAATCAGCTATACTTCAACTTTTGAAATATTGAAAAAAAATAAAAGAAGTCATGGGTTTCTGACCGAAGGTTTGGTCCTAGTGGATAAAATGTGCATCTGGTTGAATTCACTTAAGGTTTCCCATCTTCTCAGAAACAGAAGGCTGGCCAGCGTGCTCTGCGTTCCTTCTGGCTCTTGCTGTCCTGCTTGGTGACGGCCAACAGATGTTTGAATCAGCTGTGCCTTTGTGGATGCCATTCCTCCCCTGCTTTCCACAGCACCACTAGGAGCTAGTGTTTCCAGACTTGGGAGAACAAGGGCACGGCTAGGGAAGGGTGTTTAATGAGTAAGCACCCCTGCCCCTCCTGCCATCCTCATTATTGTTAATGGCTTTTTCTAAGCCTCATTGGCTCAACGTATATAAATATATATATATATATATATATTTTTTTTTTTTCCTGCCATTATTCAGCTGACCTGATTCTCATCATCACAGTTTGGAGCCCTAGAAGAGGAACTGGAAGACACAGGTTCTAGGCCAAGGTCTGCCATCTCACTCTCCTTCTCTGGACCTCAGATCCTTAGCCCTCAGCTGACAAGGTTGAACTGGAAACCCTCTAAGGAGTTTTTCTCTGTGATTCATTTTCCTCCCTGGGCAGAGTTACAGTTCACCATCATTGACTATTTTTGGCTCAAAATGATTGTGGTCAATGGTAGGAGAGGAACTTACTGCAAATTCATCTTTAAAATGTTTTGAGGTCATTAACAGAAAATTGAGCTCACCATTGACTCTGGAGCATTTGATGGTACTAAACTTGCCAGGCAGAGGAGTCCTGAATAAAGTGGGATTTGGATTCAAAATTGCCTGGAGATCCCAGATTCCTCCTCCCACCTTCTGTGAAGGGACAACCACAGCCCAGGCCCAAGGTCACCCCACTTTTAAGAACAAAATGGAGCATAAAACTATGTTTTCTACACTGTTTTATGATTCCTTTCATAGAATGGCAGATCTTTATTACTGTACATTTTAGTGTCATTCCTATAAAATTAGTGATCATGTGTATCAGCAATGTATATTATTGTCTTTGTGGTTGAGTTCAGTTACACTACATTTCAGTGACAAGTTCTTTTTTCATCCTGTGGAAATAATTACATCGTCAAATACCACTTCATGATTAAAAACTTTTCAAACCAAGAATAGCTTCCCTTTCACAGTAATTGCTTGTGGCAAATATCCTTTTTTTAGAAAATAAACGCTGAGCAAATTGAAGTCAGATCATTTTTTCCTCTCCTGCTAAAATAATTGCATGAGTAAGAGGTGATTCCAATTTGGGGGATGTTAATAGTCTTATATATGGCATGGTATTTAGTCAACAACACCCTTCCCGCCTGCCTCTCCATCTCAAAATATTTCTCTTTCTTAGCATCAAAGCTGAAGTGGATACATCTTCCTTTTATATCAGCTCTCTTTAATTCTCCCTTCCTGGGTGATATTAAGCCCTCAATTTTACACATATTTCTTTAGCAGCTGTAGTCTCTCCCTCTTCACTATTTTGGAGTCCCAAATCCAGTGCCAGTTATGTGACCTTGGGAAAGTTAAACTCTCAGGCTCAGTTTTTAAAAATGGGAATAAATATGTAATAAAAATTTTACTCCACAGGGTTGTTCCAGGAATTATATAAGAAATTTACATCTTAGGAGAGTGGTGGCTGGTACATAACTAGCTCAGTCAGTATTCATTCTCCCACTTACTGTTTTGGTTTATGGCATTTTATTTTTTTATTTTTATTTATTTATTTATTTTTTTTGGTTTATGGCATTTTAGATGTAGCTCACATCTTACCGTAAGCATTGGAACCAGTTGCCTACCTCCCTGATGCAAAGCTTCCTTTCTCTAGTTTTTATTTTTTCCTATTCTTTCCTTCATTTTTATAAACATTTTAGAAAGGGTTTTTAAAAGCCTCTTTCAAATTGACCTTTTATCTGTTATTCCTGGGTGTGAATTCTCTTGTTTATTTTGAGTGCTGATGCTGGCTCATGGTTGGGCCAAAACCAAAGCATGGTTTCTCCCATGCTTTGTAATTTTGGACTGTGAGCTAGTTCAGCAGGAATACTTCTCCTTGAACAACTCATTTGCTCTGGGTTCAAGAGGAGTACCTATGAGAAGATTCTGAATTGACCTTTTAGGGTGCTATAGATTTCTCCATGGGCCATGTTTTATGTTAATTTCTGTTCAAGACAGCACCAGTTGAGTAGTTCACCACCAGTTCATAAAACTTACAGTTTTATGCTGAGAAAACCCCTCAGGTTCAGCTTCTTTTCCACCTAGGAAGGGGTTGTCTGTAGTCTCAATTGTGGACCGTTTTAAAATTGTATCCATATCTCACCCCTGCAGGGTTTTATCGGGGTTTGTACCACTGCAAGACTTTCAGATTTATGCCAGCATAGTATCTGGACTTTGTGTTTCCTTTTCATTTCTGATTCCTCAAGATTTCCCTTTCTTATTCTAAATGTGGCTGTGCGGATTTTGTGTATACATGTGTTTTATCCAATTCAACTACGTGAGCAGGAAGGTCAGCTTTTTGTACCAGTTTGTTGCTGTTCAGTTGCTCAGCTGTGTCAGACTCTTCGCGACCCCATGGACTGCAGCCCGCCAGGCTTCCCTGTCTTCACCATCTCCCAGAGCTTGCTCAAACTCGTGTCCGTTGAGTCAGTATCATTGTATCAGTTAAGCTCCCTGTAATCAGTGTTAAGTTCTGTGCCTGTCTTTTGGCACTGAAGTGAGTGACTTTGGGTAACATTTACTGACTGGTTTTCAGAATCACTGGAAACTGCTTTTTTTAAATTGGAGGATAATTGCTTTACAATGTTATATTAGTTTCTGCTGTACGACAGTGTGAATTAACTGTAAGTATACACACGACCCCTCCCTCTCAAGCCTCCCTTCCACCCTGCCACCCAACCCCTCTGGGTGATCACAGAGCACCAAGCTGAGCTGCTTGTGCTATACAGCGTTTCCCCACTAGCTGTCAGTTTTACACACGGCAGTGTGCACACATCAACCCCAGTCTCCCAGTTCGTCCCACCCTCCCTTACCCCCACTATGTCCACAAGTCCATTCAGAAACTGCTTTCTTGAAGATCAGAAATAACCTCTTCAACTGCTAAATCCAGTTGTCTTTTCTGAGTCTCAATATACATCAGCTTTTTGAGTATTTTTGCTATAAGTAACTATTTATAATTATTGCAAGAAATTGTCAACCAGAATATGAGGTCACAAGTAATATGGTGAAGAACAATTCTTGTTTCATTTATGTTTGCAAAGCCAAGCACAGAATCTTGTACATAGATATTTGTCTAGTTCCAAGGGGGTAAAATCATTGATAATTATATTAAGATCATGTTAAATGTACACAATCCAAGAACACAGCATGACTTTATATTTGTTCAAGTGTTCTTTTGGAGACTTCAGAAATATTTAAAATATTTTTATGAGTAACTTTTATACTTCTTAATTTATGTGTATTTTATCTTTTATTACTTTTGTAGATGGGAGCTTTTCTTCCATTATATCTTCAACCTAGTTATTACTTATAAAAGTGAAAGTTATTGCATTCTGTATAATTTTTCTAATTATATTATTGTCTTCCTAATTTTTAATTATTTCAGTATTTTCATTGTTTTTTCTTTGAGTGTTCAAAGTATGTAATCATGTCACCTGCAAGTAGTGATAATTTTGCCTCCTCCTCAGTATCATGAGAAATGCTGGGCTGGAGGAAGCACAAGCTTGAATCAAGATTGATGGGAGAAATATCAATAACCTCAGATATGCAGGTGACACCACCATTATGGCAGAAAGTGAAGAGGAGCTAAAGAGCCTCTTGATGAAAGTGCAAGAGGAGAGTGAAAAAGTTGGCTTAAAACTCAACATTCAGAAAATGAAGATCATGGCATCCGGTGCCATCACTTCATGGCAAATAGATGGGGAAACAGTGGAAACAGTGGCTGACTTTATTTTTTTGGGCTCCAAAATCACTGCGGATGGTGATTGCAGCCATGAAATTAAAAGACGCTTACTCCTTGGAAGGAAAGTTATGACCAACCTAGACAGCATATTAAAAAGCAGAGACATTACTTTGCCAACAAATGTCCATCTAGTCAAGGCTATGGTTTTTCCAGTGGTCATGTATGGATGTGCGAGTTGGACTATAAGGAAAGCTGAGTGCCAAAGAATTGATACTTTCGAACTGTGTTGGGGAAGACTCTTGAGAGTCCTTTGGACTGCAAGGAGATCCAACCAGTCTATCCTAAAGGAGATGGGTCCTGGGCGTTCATTGGAAGGACTGATGTTGAAGCTAAAACTCCAATAATTTGACCACCTGATGCGAAGAGCTGACTCATTTGAAAAGCCTTTGATGCTGGGAAAGATTAAGGGGAGGAGAAGGGGCGACAGAGGATGAGATGATTGGATGGCATCACCGACTCGATGGACATGGGTTTGGACTGGAGAGTTAGTGATGGACAGGGAGGCCTGGTGTGCTACGGTTCATGGTGTCGCAAAGAGTTGGACACGACTGAGCGACTGACCTGGACTGAACTGAATCAGTTTTTTAGCCCTAATATTTTTTTGTGGTTTAATTATATAGGCTACTACTTCTGGTACAAAGTTAAGTAAGAGTCAAATCCTTGTATCTTTGTCTTGTTTTTGACTTTGCTGAAGACACTTCTTATATTTCTCTCTTTAGCAAGACGCAGGCTCTTGGGGCAGGGATAGATTTATTGTTATCAGGTTAAAGGAACATTCTTATATCACTGAATATTTTAATCAAGAATAGATGTTGAATTGTGCTTTTCTTCTTAAACTTATTAATATGATGAATTATATCAACATGTCTCCTAATATTAAAGTCTCTGTTCCTGGCATAAACTCAAGCTGATTAGGATGCATTGTTCTTTTAATGTCCTGGATTCTATTTGTGTTACGACTTTTAAAATTTAAGTGGAGCATAGATTGCTGGGTGGTTAGCACCATTCAACAACAGACCACAAGAGATACTGAAATAAAGTTAATTTCTCATAGTTCCTGGAGGAAAAACATAGCACACCTTGAGAGAGGCCACATGGGATTGTCAATGCAGAGTGCAGATGGTGAGACAGGACCTGGGACACATGCCTTTGTTAGGGTCTGTGGGCAGAGTGCTTTGGGGTTCCCAAGTTAGAACCTGATTGGTTGATTCAAACCAGAGGATTTTGGTAAACCCCACAAGGGTCTGCATACAAGTCCTGGGAGATTGTTGATCAGAAGGACTGTTGGGAAAGTCATATCAGGAACTCACATTTGTGTGTGACAGAAGCTGCTGTCTAGGGTATGTGCTTATATGAGGGGGCTAGTGTCAGTTGAAGGTCCATGAAAGCTTCTTGGCAGAACAAAATAGATGCTGAAGCAGTAATACCACAGAGTACCTTAGCTAACCTCTCAATAATTTGTTAACATTTTGTTTAGGATTTTTGCATCAGTATTCATACGTTATCTGCGGCTTTATCTTTGAAATCTTTGTTGCATTTTATTGCTCATGGCAAAAAAAATTTAGAAGTTTTCATTCTATTTCTGTGTTCTAGAATAGTTTAGATTACATTGGGACTTTCTGTTCTTTAAAATTTGACGGTGGAAATCCTATATGAAACCAGCTGGATCTGCTTCTTTTTAGATGAGGCTCTTTGTCAACTTTCCCCATTTTTTCCCCCATGGAAACTGGGTCTGTTTAGATTCTCTCTTTTTCTGGAGTCAGCCTAGCTAAATTATATCTTCTTCAAAAATTGTTCATTTGTCTAAGTTTTCAAAAGTATTTATTTTTGAGTTTAGCAAAGTAGTCTTTTATGGTTCTTTTCATTTGCTTAGATTTTGAAGTCATTTCCTTACAAGATTTCTTGCTTATGTATTTACTATTTTTCTCCTGTTTCCTGATTAGCTCGCAGATTAACTGTCTTTCTCCCAAAAAAGCTTTTAGTTCTATTTATTCTACTACTATTTTCTGACTTACTAATATCTGCTTTTATTTTTATTGATCTCTTTTTTCTGCTTCTCTTCAGTTTATCTTCCCTTTTCTAACTTATAATACCCAAAGTTGTTGTGGTCTTAGAGACACAGTTAAGTGTATCCAGAGATCCCCCCGTCCTTCTGCCATCGTTTCCGCAGTCATTTTTTGGTTGGCTGTATTTCATCTAGAAATTTTCACAGAAGACTCACGGAATCATTGTTCACTGAGTTCTTGCATATTAAAAATTATTGTCCTGTGAAGAGGTGATCAAGGACTTTGCAGTCAAAAAACATAGTGAAAGAAGATATTTATGGAAGGGGAATTATAGAAGAGAGATATTATAGAGGTGGGTCAAACAGATTGTTGAAGTTAGTTTTTGTTTGGTTGGGTTTTTTTGGCTGTGCTGGGCCTTTGTTGCTGCACACAAGTTCTCTCTAGTTGTAGCAAGCGGGGGCTACTCTTTGTCGTGGTGTGCGGGTTTCTCTTTCCTGTGGCTTCTCTCGTTGCCGAGCACAGGCTCTAGGTACGTGGGTGGAATCCTCCCCTACCAGGGATTGAATCCGTGTCTTCTGTGTTAGCAGGCGGATTCTTAATCACTGGACCGTTAGGGAAGTCCTTGCAGTTAGTTTTTAAAAGTATATATATTTTTCTGTTGGTTTCTGCTGTACATTACCATGCAATTATCCTTCAGTTAAAAAAATAAACACTTTAAAATATTTTTCAAAGTATATCATTTTTCTGGATCTTGGTGATGTGTGTAGAATTTATCAGCTTAAAAGTTTGCATTAATTACTTGCATTTAGAATGAACAGGAAACCCTTTCTCTGTTCATTCTAAATAAATACGTTTGTGCCTCATTTTGTATTTTAGATGTATTGTGTATCTTTAAAAGGGGCCCTCAAATTGTATAAGCTTCAAGCCTACAGCACTAAATCTACTTCTGACTGCAGCCCACCTCACCTATCTGGGAACCCTCTTGCAGATGATGGCTCTGTCTTAATCCCTGGGGTATGTCCATCACCTTCTAGAAGTACATTATTTTTAGAGCTCAGTGGGTGTTACTGCCCCATATACTCTCCCTCCTCCTCTTCTTTACACTTCCTCCTCTGGAGCTCCAGAGAAAATTTGTTTGCCTTTTGTATCCCTTTGCAACCTTGATGTATGTTTCTTGGTTTTGCCAGAAATGGAAGATGGTATGTTTTTTCCTTTTATCCTGATTGTTGGAACATTTCCACAAGCAGGAGGGGGAGAATGCTGACTTAGGCAACTATATTCACACTAGAAGTCCATTTCTGTCATTTTAAACATTTCTTTCTGTTTTTAAAATACATATACATTATAGAAAATTCAGATCCTGAGAAATATAAAAAAGAAAATTAAAACCACCATCACTGGTAAAATCCTTGTGTGTTTCTTTCTAATCCTTTTCCCATGCTTACATATTCTCTTTCCCTTAAAAAGCTGGAATCACTGTAAGCCTGAAGTGTTGTATCTTGATTTTTTTTTTCACATAAGCATTTTCTCAAAACACTGAAAGAAAAAAAAAGAACTGTAAAAGCTACATAAAATAAATTATATTATCGTTTCCACATTGTAAGCGTTAGATGATTCCATATTTTTTATCACTAATAAATTTTACTGTACAAGTTGGAAAACTATGTTTTATGGGCCAAATCTAGCCTGTGCAACCTGTTTTTATAAATAAAGTTTTACTGGAACATAGCCACGCCCATTCTACTATGTATTGTCTATGACTGGCTCACTACAGAGATAGCGTTGAGTAGCCACAGAGACTGATTGCCCTCTGAAGCCTAAAACATATGCTATCTGACCCTTTGGAGAAAGTTTCCAATCCTGTTGTACTGCAGTGAACATGTTTCTATGTTCATTTTTCACATATACGTCCATGTATACACATGGGGCTTCCCAGGTACACCAGTGATAAAGAACCTGCCTGCCAATGCAGGAGACGCAAGAGACGCAGATTGGATCCCTGGGTCGGGAAGTCCCCTGGAGGAGGAAATGGCAACCCACTCCAGTATTCTCTCCTGGAGAATCCCATGGACAGAAGAGCCTGGTGTTCTATAGTCCATCGGGTAGCAAAGAGTTGGACATGACTGAAGCGACGAAGCACACACATCATGTATATACATGTTTATTTTATCAGCATGAATTCCTAGCAAAGGAGCTATTTTGATCAAAGCTTATGAACATTTTTATGACATCTGACAAATTGTCCACCAGAAAAGTTACACTTTTCTGGAAGATCCATGCTTACATTACTAGAAGATGAAAGTTTGCCCATATCCCCGCACCCTTGACAACATCAGGTGTAATCATATTTTGTAACAGATTCTGTAAATTGATGAAAGGTGTCTTATTTTTGTTTGCCTGCCTTTGGTTGCTAGTGAGGTGGAACATTTCTTCGTAACTGTCATTACCATTTCATTTCTGAACTGCTTGTTTATCCCCTCTGCAGTCTTCCTGTTGGAGTATTTGTTTTCACTTCATGATCTGTTAGACATGTTTAAAAGTTACCACTATTATACACTTGATGCTTTGAATGTTGGCAGCTTTGCTTTTTCTCAAAATAATGTGCTGTCAGCATCCATAGCAAGAATGGATGGTATACCATGAGTCTGAAGTCATATGGCAATTCTTTCCATCTTAGGTTTTGTTTTGAAGGGAAGTATATGTGTGTGGGAAAGCTAAAGACAGCTTCTTCTCCCTCAGCCTAAGAGAAAGAAAGCTTCCACAAAAGAAACCTAGCAATTTAGGAAAACCTAAACCCTCTTTTCCTTTCTTTTTTCAAATCTGGAATTAACCCAGGGTCTTCAAAGCAGAAAAGCCCCCCTTCCGTTGTTTCTGTATGAACCCCTAAATCAATTCCATACTCGTGGAAGCTGGTAGCAGGAATGCACGTGTGTGTGGCAGGCATTATTGCTGAAGCATGCCCCATTTAAGCCCTTTGCCCTCCATGAAATATCTTTTTTTAATGTTTTTCAGAAATCATGTAATGAACTGTTGAAAAAGGGTTAATCGCTATAATGCAGAAAGTAGCCCCTTGAAAAGTCACACCAGCCATCATACTTTGCAAATAAAATTGTGTGAATTCAGGTGGGTGTCTTGGCTGGGAGAAGGGAGCAAGAAGATATTTCTGAACCATATGGTTGTCCCTAATGCCTTAAAATAAACAAACCCGCTTGGGTTACTCAGTGTAGAATGGTTTGGGAAGACATTCTTAAGTTGGCGTAATAGCATGCATGCGAGGCCAGCTTGCCCTGTCTGTGCTCCGGAGTAATGAGGTGATAGCCAGTTTTTTGAGATAGCTGGTGAGTCTCACATTTAACTGTGACTGCCTGTGGCCTTTTCTGCCATTTGGCTGACAAATCAGCACTCCATCCCTGTACCTCTTGCTCTTATATTTCTTTGAATTTTTGAAAACAATATTTTGTAATTTCCTCTGAGTTAGGACAGAAGCCATCTCAAACTTACTTATCACCTACACTTGTATAGCACCCCACAGGTTCAAAACGCTTCCTTCCTGTGATCTTTATCACCTGTGAGGAAAATGTAGCTGACTGTTCTCCCCATTTTATATGGAGGAAACTAAGGTTCCAAAAAGGCTTAATGGGTTCTGGTGTCTGAGTCCTCCAGCTAGTGTGCGTCAGCATTCCAGTGTATGAACCTGGACTTTATTTCTAGTCCAAGAATTCCATACACTTCAGCACGGACAGAAAGCACAATTGGATTGCCCTGAAAGTGCCCACATGAACTTTCTTTGTCCTGAGGTTAACAGCTTCTTTCATTCAGAGGGGAAATACTTATCCCACTCACGATATCCTGTGTAGTGTCCTTTCTGCTAGGTGTTTCACAGACAATATGTTCAATCAGTCATGGCTGCCTTGTGAAGGAAGGGCTCTTGCATGGGGAGAGGGAGGCTCAGAGTGGTTAGTGGTTACCTCGTCCAAGAGCCCCTCAGAGGTCGCACTGGATGTAAATCAGCCCTTCATGGCCCCGGTGCTTGGAGCTGTGCTGGCCTGCGTAAGGCTCAGGTCGAGTGTGCTGGCAAGGGCGCGATTCATACCTAGCAGCCCTGACCCAGCCCTTCTTAGTTCACAGCATTGCTCTCAGGTAGCGTCTCTAACGGAACACCCAGATATAATCCAACTTTAATTTTACTTAGGACTGTGAAGGTCAGTTTTTGAAGGAAATTATACATTCCCGGCGACTCCCAGAGGGCGTTTGCCCTGGCCCTCAGCTGACACATTGACCAACATCCCGTGCCCAGGGAAAGTTTGCACACTCAACAGGGACCAGCAGTGGGACAACCAGGGTACCGGGTGTGTCATCCGGCTATGTGGAGTGGCGGGAGGGCATGTGTCTGTTAGTCAGGGCCTGACAAAATGTGGTCCACTGGAGCAGGGAATGGCAAACCACTTCAGTATTCTTGCCTAGAACTCCATGAACAGGGTGAAAAGGCAAGAAGATATGACACTTGAAGAGGAGGCCCCCTTGGTCAGTCGGTACCAATGCGGGAAGGCTTTAAAAATTACCCATGAACCTTTGTAAATGAAAAAGTTCAGAGAAAAATATTTTTCACTTTACACCTACTATTTATATCTGTAAAATGAATGAACAGTAACATAAAAAGGAAAAAATTGGGTTTATATCTGTTCCCATCTTTTCTGCTCTAACTCCATCTTCCAAGCTGGGAACTTGTGCCTAAACAACTCAGAAGACCTGACTCATGGTCACCCCCAGAGCTGTGACAATTCCAAAGGCTGGCACAAAACACAGGCAGCTTCCAGATCCAACAAGACACTGATTTTTAATTAAATATTTTCAAAAACTTTCAAGCAGCCCAAGTATGTATGATACAAAGTTTCCTCTTTACTCTTCCATATTCTGACCCCCTTCCCCCATCACACCACATCATGGATCCCCAAAGAAATACTGTCTGGATCCTTGCCCATTAGAGAATTCAATATTTTTCTTTCAAGTTCTGCTTCAGTTCAGGAAGAAGAGTGGCTTTATAAACCATTACCAAATCAAAGCCCCATCAGAGGAGGACAGAAGCCCCCATACATTGGGGTGAATTATTTTCGGTTCTTGATTTTATGCCAGAGCTAGTGAAATTTCACAGCTGGTTATTAAAAAATCCTGGGGTCGGGGTTATGTGCTATTTATGTCACAAGAAGCAGGAGAAATAAAATACCCTAAAGATACAAAAATATTTTGTAAATCGACATATTTGGGGCATATGTTTCTCTTTCGGGGCCTAGGAAGCGATTTATGTGCTCTGATGAAGTGCTGGTAGAAAGACCTCTACTGAATTCCCCACTTAATGGTCCACGCACCTTCCAAACTATTGATACAGCTGACCTGGCTAAGGCCCGTGGCGGGTGAAAGGAGGGAGCCTGAGGAAATGGGGACAATTTATTACCTTTCAGAAAGAAATGGTGCGAGTGACCTAAGTCACAGTTTCCTCGAAAGGTAGAAACTGCTAACAATTCAAGTTGACAACTGCCAATGGCAAGCCAACTTCACTTTTCTCACTATAAATCTGAATTTTTGGGTTACTGGGGAGAATGCTAACATGGAGTATCCCCCCCACATCCTGCTTGGAGCAGTTCAAGCCCTACCTCAGAAGCAAAGATCCAGGCACCTAAGTCCCTCTTCTAAACATGGAGATGGCCCACGAACCAGCCCCTCCAGGAACATATGTCTGCTCCTATAGAGAAATGAATTTCAAATGTCTTACTGATTAGTGAATGGTTCCCAATATCCAGTCCCCTGAGAATAACACTCTAAAATACTCAAAGTCTAGTTTCTCTTTGTTTGTTAGAAATATGATATAGGAGGAACAGATATTTTTTTTTCTTTGCTCAGAGAATCTGATACCCAACAAATCAAAGTGGACATGCCCAAGCTGTTGGGTCAAGATGACTGCAGAGTATAGAGGTTGAGAAGGATTAAAATGAGGCTCAATGTTGTAGAAAAGGATGTGGGTTTAGAAGCCTCCCATGTGGGCTGTAGAAGAGGAAGTCTAAAGCTATATTTCATAGACGCAACTCACTGGCCCCAGGGACTCCCCCAGGTGCCCAGTCCATCTTATTTCATCAGGAAAAGAGCATGCATCTTGTTTAAGTCTATGGTAGGGACCCTAGAGGGCCTAATGACAGCTTCAGGCTTTGGAAGTATTCAGGACAGGGCCTCCTCTGTTTGTCTCAGGACAGTCAGCTGATGCTCAAACTCATCTCTTCTCTACGCAGTATAGCACCAGCTCAGGGTCTGGCCTACCTTGAAGAAGAGGCTTCTTTCTTGGAAATGATGTGCCGCTAAATCCTGTCAGTTGTGTCCGACTCTTTGTGACCTCTTGGACTGTGTAGCCTATCAGGCTCTTCTGTCCATGGGATTCTGCAAGCAAGAATACTGGAGTGGTTGCCATTTCCTCCTTCATAGAATCTTCCTGACCTAGGGATTGAACTCACATCTCTTAGGTCTCCTGCACTGGCAGACAGGTTCTTTACCACTTGTGCCACCTGGGAAGCCCAGCTAAATACCATCCTTTGGTTTCTGAAGATACAGATCGGTTTGGAATCTCACTTGTCCTGCGCGAATCTGAGATGTTCCTTGATTCAGTTGAACTGAGATAATTTAATGATGCGTAGTGATAGACTGTCTATAGCTTAATTGGACTTTAGCTTTTTCATCCCAGTATTACCTCATGGTATAAAAGACATGAGTTTTTGATATTCAAATTGACTTAGGATATAATAGAAAGCTGTTGGTCCAACACATTACATTAAGATTAGAATCTCTTGTACAAACAGAAGACTCAAAATAACCATGGTAGGGTCCCAAACGTGGTTTTTTCTCTTTCGCTTGAAAGAACTCTGCATGCAGCAGTGAGGACCCTCAATTCCGCTGCATTTTTGTTCTGTCTCCTCAACTCGCAGCTCTCATCCAGGTTGCCTCAGGGTCCCAGGGGTTGCAGTAGCTCCTGTCAACAGAAATGCATTCCAGGCAACAAGGTGAAAGGTGGAAAGACAAAAAGTATAGTACTGCTTGCTTCTCTCTCAGGGAACTTTTCCAGAAACTCACCCTACACCTTCCACTGACATCTCCTTGGACACCCTGTCAACAAGAGAGGGTAGAAGCTGTCATCATGTCATTGGGCACTCTGATGCATGAGCTAAAAGCAGTGTCTGTCCTAAGGGAAATTGAGAGAGTGAGTAAGTGACTCAGAATCTCCACCAGAAGCAATGCTAGAGCCAGGAAAAGACAGCCCCGCCCCCTTTCCACTTGGGGTGGCAGCAGGTGAAAATGAGAGAAACCACTCTGGGAGCATTCGCTGGAAGCTTGGTGCCCTGAGCAAGGTGATGAATTAGTTACCAAGAGAGAAGGAAATACATGAAGGCTGGGCATATTCGGGACTTTTCCATCTGAGAAATAAGAACACCAGCATTGCCATTCCTCTTTAGCCCCTGAAGAGTATTTTGCAAAAGGAAGGATATTTTACAGATTCTGAAATTGTTGCACTTGAAAGGAGATCTTTCTGCAGTAAGAATGCAATTATACAGATTTTTGAATATCTCTCCAAATGCTGTGAATAAGTCCATCTATACCATTTTTCTACATTCCACACCTATGCGTTAATAAATGGTATTTGTTTTTCCCTTTCTAACTTCACTCTGTGTCATGGTCTCTAGTTCCATCCACATCTCTGCAAATGGCACAATTTTGTTCCTTTTTTAATTCTTTCTGGCTTACTTCACTCTGTGTGATGGTCTCTAGTTCCATCCATGTCTCTGCAAATGGCACAGTTTTGTTTCTTTACATGGCTGAGTAATAAAGCAGAAGTAGACACACAGACATAGAGAACAAATGTATGTACACCAAGCAGGGAAATGGAAATGGGATGGGCTGGGAGATTGGAATTGACATATATGTACTACTATGTAGAAAAACAGATAACTAATGAGAACAGACTGTATAGGTCAGGGAACTCTTCTCAATGCTGTGTGGTGACCTAAATGGGAAAGAAATCCAAGGAAGAGGTGATATGTGTATACGTATACCTGGCTCACTTTGTTGCACTGCACATGCTAACATAACATTGTAAAACAGCTATGCTCCAAGAAAAAAAAAATGCTCTGTTAATAAGGAGAAGAGAAAAGGACTATGGCCATGTGTATGAAGGTATCAGTTAGTACAGTACCTCAGTTGTGTCTGACTCCTTATGACCCCATGAACCGCAACATGCCAGGCCTTCCTATCCATCACCAACTCCCAGAATTCACCCAAACTCATGTCCATTGAAACAGTGATGCCATCCAACCATCTCATCCTCTGTTGTCCCCTTCTCCTCCTGCCCTCAATCTTTCCCAGCATCAGGGTCTTTTCAAATGAGTCAGCTCTTTGCATCAGGTGGCCAAATTATTGGAGTTTCAGCATCAACATCAGTCCTTCCAATGAACGCCCAAGACCCATCTCCTTTTGGATGGACTGGTTGGATCTCCTTGCAGTCCAAGGGACTCTCAAGAGTCTTCTCCAACACCACAGTTCAAAGCATCAGTTCTTCAGCACTCAGCTTTCTTCACAGTCCAACTCTCACATCCATACATGACGACTGGAAAAACCATAGCCTTGACTAGACGGACCTTTGTTGGCAAAGTAATATCTTTGCTTTTCAATATACTATCCAGGTTGGTCGTAACTTTTCTTCCAAGGAGTAAGTGTCTTTTAATTTCATGGTTGCAATCACCATCTTCAGTGATTCTGGACCCCAAAAAAATAGTCTGACACTGTTTCCACTGTTTTCCCATCTATTTCCCATGAAGTGATGGGACCAGATGCCATAATCTTCATTTTCTGAATGTTGAGCTTTAAGCCAACTTTTTCACTCTCCTCTTTCACTTTCATCAAGAGGCTCTTTAGCTCCTCTTCACTTTCTGCCATAAGGGTGGTGTCATCTGCATATCTGAGGTTATTGAAATTTCTCCCGGCAATCTTGATTGCAGCTTGTGCTTCCTCCAGCCCAGCGTTTCTCATGATGTACTCTGCATATAAGTTAAATAAGCAGGGTGACAATATACAGCCTTGACGTACTCCTTTTCCTATTTGAAACCAGTCTGTTGTTCCATGTCCAGTTCTAACTGTTGCTTCCTGACCTGCATACAGTTTTCTCAAGAGGCAGGTCAGGTGGCCTGGTATTCCCATCTCTTTCAGAATTTTCCACAGGTTGTTGTGATCCACACAGTCAAAGGATTTGGCATAGTCAATAAAGCAGGAAGAGATGTTTTTCTGGAACTCTTGCTTTTTCCATGATCCAGCGGATGTTGACAATTTGATCTCTGGTTCCTCTGCCTTTTCTAAAACCAGCTTGAATATCTGGAAGTTCATGGTCCATGTACTGCTGAAGCCTGGTTTGGAGAATTTTGAGCATTACATTACTAGCATGTGAGATGAGTGCAATTGTGCGGTAGTTTGAGCATTCTTTTGCATTGCCTTTCTTTGGGATTGGAATGAAAACTGACCTTTTCCAGTCCTGTGGCCACTGCTGAGTTTTCCAAATTTGCTGGCATATTGAGTGCAGCACTTTCGCAGCATCATCTTTCAGGATTTGAAATAGCTCAACTGGAATTCCATCATCTCCACTAGCTTTGTTCATAGTGATGCTTTCTAAGGCCCACGTGGCTTCATATCCCAGGATGTCTGGCTCTAGATGAGCGATCGCACCATCGTGATTATCTTGGTCGTGAAGCTCTTTTTTGTACAGTTCTTCTATGTATTCTTGCCACCTGTTCTTAATATCTTCTACTTAGGTTCACACCATTTCTGTCCTTAATACAGCCCATCTTTGCATGAAATGTTCCCTTGGTATCTCTAATTTTCTTGAAGAGATTAGTCTTTCCCGTTCTGTTGTTTTCCTCTATTTCTTTACACTGATCTCTGAAGAAGGCTTTCTTATCTCTCCTTGCTATTCTTTGGAACTCTGCATTCAGATGCTTATATCTTTCCTTTTCTCCTTTGCTTTTCGCTTCTCTTCGTTTTACAGCTATTTGTAAGGCCTCCCCAGACAGCCATTTTTTGCTTTTTTGCATTTCTTTCCCATGGGGATGGTCTTGATCCCTGTCTCCTGTACAATGTTATGAACCTCCATCCATAGTTCATCAGGCACTGTCTGTCATATCTAGTCCCTTAAATCTGTTTCTCACTTCCACTTATAATCATAAGGGATTTGATTTCGGTCATACCTGAATGGTCTAGTGGTTTTCCCTACTTTCTTCAATTTAAGTCTGAATTTGGCAATAAGGAGTTCATGATCTGAGCCACAGTCAGCTCCCGGTCTTGTTTTTGCTGACTGAATAGAGCTTCTCCATCTTTGGCTGCAAATGATATAATCAATCTGATTTCGGTGTTGACCATCTGGTGATGTCCATGTGTAGAGTCTTCTCTTGTGTTGTTGGAAGAGAGTGTTTGTTATGACCAGTGCGTTCTCTTGGCAAAACTCTATTAGTCTTTGCCCTGCCTCATTCCATACTCCAAGGCCAAATTTGCCTGTTACTCCAGGTGTTTCTTGACTTCCTACTTTTGCATTCCAGTCCCCTATAATGAAAAGGATATCTTTCTTGGGTGTTAGTTCTAAAAAGTCTTGTAGGTCTTCTTAGAACCATCCAACTTCAGCTTCTTCAGTGTTACTGGATGGGGCATAGACTTGGATTACCGTGATATTGAATGGTTTGCCTTGGAAATGACCAGAGATCATTCAGTCGTTTTTGAGATTGCATCCAAGTACTGCATTTCAGACTCTTGTTGACCATGATGGCTACTCCATTTGTTCTAAGGGATTCCTGCCCGCAGTAGTAGATATAATGGTCATCTGAGTTAAATTCACCCATTCCAGTCCATTTTAGTTTGCTGATTCCTATAATGTCGACGTTCACTCTTGCCATCTCCTGTTTGACCACTTCCAATCTGCCTTGATTCATGGACCTGACATTCCAGGTTCCTGTGCAATATTGCTCTTTATAGCATCGGACCTTGCTTCTATCACCAGTCACATCTACAAGTGGGTATTGTTTTTGCTTTGACTCCATCCTTTCATTTTTTCTGGAGTTATTTCTCCACTGATCTCAAGTAGCATATTGGGCACCTACCGACCCGAGGAGTTCCCCTTTCAGTATCCTATCGTTTTGCCTTTTCATACTGTTCATGGGGTTCTCAAGGCAAGAATACTGAAGTAAGCATCTTTTAATTTCATGGCTACAATCACCATGTGCAGTGATTTGGGAGCCCAGAAAAATAAAGTCAGCCACTGTTTCCACTGTTTCCCCATCTATTTGCTGTGAAGTGATGGGACTGGATGCCATGATCTTTGTTTTCTGAATGTCAAGCTTTAAGCCAACTTTTTCACTCTCCTCTTTCACTTTCATCAAGAGGCTCTTTAATTCTTCTTCACTTTCTGCCATAAGGGTGGTGTCATCTGCATATCTGAGGTTATTGATATAACCACACTCACAGACAACTAGCCAATCTGATCACACGGACCACAGCCTTGTCTAACTCAATGAAACTAACCCATGCCATGTGGGGCCACCCAAGATGGTCGGGTCATGATGGAGAGGTCTGACAGAATGTGGTCCACTGGAGAAGGGAATGGCAAACCACTTCAGTATTCCTGCCTTGAGAACACCATAAACAGTATGACAAGGCACAAAGATAGGACACTGAAAGATGAATTCCCCAGGTCGGTACGTGCCCAATATGCTACTGGAGATCAGTGGAGAAATAACTCCAGAAAGAATGAAGGGATGGAGCTAAAGCAAAAACAACACCCAGTTGTCAATGTGACTGGTGATAGAAGTAAGGTCCGATGCTGTAAAGAGCAATATTGCATAGGAACCTGCAGTGTTAGGTCCATGAATCAAGGCAAATTGGAAGTGGTCAAACAGGAGATGGCAAGAGTGAAAGTTGACATTATAGGAATCAGCAAACTAAAATGGACTGGAATGGGTGAATTTAACTCAGATGACTATTATATCTACTACTGTGGGCAGGAATCCCTTAGAAGAAGTGGAGTAGCCATCATAGTCAACAAAAGAGTCCAAAATGCAGTACTTGGATGCAATCTCAAAAACAACAGAATGATCTCTGTTCGTTTCCAAGGCAAACCATTCAATATCTCAGTAATCCAAGCCTATGCCCCGACCAGTAATGCTGAAGAAACTGAAGTTGAACCATTCTATGAAGACCTACAAGACGTTTTAGAACTAACAATCAGAAAAGATGTATGAAGATATATATGTGCATAAAATAATATATGAATATAAGAAATAGATTTAAAAACTACATTTGATTAAATTCATCTTAGAATGCTTACTACATTGCTTCCTTGTTCAAGAGGTCTTGTTTACAGAGATAAAGTTTAATCTCTTAAGGCTGAAATTTTCTGGGGAAAAACATAACTTACCAAGCAGTCCTAACTGGGTTAGAAGGTCCTCAGCCTACTGCAATTTATTGCAATTGTTTTCTTTCTGTTCATCAACAGAGAGTGTTAGTCTTTGAATATAATCAGGGACAGTAAAGATTTCTCATTCATTGAGTAGATACAATGGATTTTTAATGCTGTGGTCTAACAAAATAAATGCTTTTTTTTTAATCAATGCCCTAAAAAGTAGAATATTGCTTCAAGATCATCAACTCATTGTACTTCGTGAATAAACTGTATGTACATGCCAATGGAATTTTCAGATGGAGGAATTAAACATGTTTGGGTTAAAATTATATTTAAAGGAAACAATTCTTTTCAAGGGAAGAGTCGGGTATAGGTTGATTCTTCTAATGATTTAAGTGCTTGTCCTAACTGGGGGTGGCGTGAAGCCAGCATAAGCTGGTGATAGAAATCTAGCACTTGAATTTAATGATTGAGTAATTTTTAACTAATAGAAACCCTGCTGTTGGATTATATTACTCAAAACAATATTAAGTTTTGTAACACTGTCTAATCAGAAAGAATCTGTGGAAATAATCCATATAATAATCGTCATTTATCATGCTTTATGAGGGAAACTACTCATTCTTCTTGAGAAAGCTGATTATTTCTCATCTAATTAAAACACTAACATTTTGGGACCCTTTGAAGGTTGAGACCCACAAAACCTTCCTGCTGTGTGCAAGAACCTTAAACGTATTCTAGAATATTTAACATTTTTTCCCTCTAGTTGTGCTTATTATATCTTACTGATACATAGGATTGGAGAACAGTATTTTATTGTTTCTTGGTCTCTCTCTCTTTTTTTTTGAATCCTGTGGCTGCCTCTCCTAACAACCCTCATCCTTAGGGTCTCTCTAGAATCATTGCTTCCTCAGACTGCCATGACCACCTCCGCCATCCAGGCTTCACTGCTGGTTTCCTAGACATTGATGTAGTTGGCGTGACTGCTCCTTCTGCCTCTGTCTCTACCTTTTCCATTGATCCTGTGCAGTACCCAGGTTTATCTTCTGAATGACATACCTTATGTCACCTAATTAGCAAACTCAAGCACATCCACTCGCGTTTTGATGTTAAAGAAAGCATATAGCTTGATAGTGATCAAGAAGTTCTGCCTGTCCTACCATGTCTCTCTTTATTTTCAGACACAAACCCTTCACCTTGGTCTCAGCAGTCCCACTGCTGGTGCTCAGAGTTGCTAGCCGCTCTTTGCAGTTTTTCCACATACCATCCTTTCTACCAAGGACATGTCTCTTTACTGAGTCTGATCCTTTCTTCAAGGCCCAGGGGGATGCCCATCCTTCGTTCTAACTACTCATGGAGCAGTGGTCTCTCCAATACTGAGTTTTTAAAGCACCTATTGTCTCTGACGCTTTTTGATATCTGACATAAGATGCCATGTACTGCATCTTCCTACATTTATCATCTAAGCAACTGAAGGCCAGGCTAATATGCCTTCGGTGCTCAGCACAGTTCTTTATGTATACTAAAAAGAATGTTGTTGATGATGAAAGGGTATGAAAAAATCACCAAAGCTAGGGATTCTTTCTTTTTTTTGGAGGCAGGAAGAATGTGTCTTAGTACAAACTTATGAGGTAAATGTTGGTTTCTTTATTTTGCAAAGAAAGAAACAGATTCACATTTAATAACTTCAGTTATTAAAGTCCATGGCAGAGTCTGGGTTTGCCCAGAGTCCTCAATCTCTTCTTTTCCTCTTTTCTCCACTTCTCTCTTCTCGTCATCTCTCTTCCTCTCCATACTAGTATTTTCTAACTTTGCCAATATGAGCTATCGACTGCCTTCATTCCAGGACTAGGTAATGCTGAGGTCATTATTAGCATCCTTTGACAAATATATTTCAATAAGGCAAGGAAATTTCATGCCTGAATTGATGAACTAATCCATTGTGCTCTGGATTAATTCTTTAACCTTGTGAGTCTCTTTTGAAAGCTAACACTGACAGGCAAATACGAATTTAAAGACGCAATTTTTTCCATTCTGGCACTCTTGTGAAACTGCAGGACTATTTTTGTTTCGTTGTCACTGAGTTATCTTTGTGGCCTCCCTTTCCCATCTCTGCCTCCTCCACTTAGTATGTGTTACATAATTTCTGTCACCAAAGAGAGAACAAATCACAAAGTTAAATAGCAGTGAACACACCTATTTAACTTTGTTTAAGATCTGCCCAGGAATGTGGAACATGTTTAAATATAAAACTGAGAATGAGGTCTTTGACATTGATTGATTTTAGAAATTAAGTAGGACTAATCCACAATACTGATCTCATAGAGAACTATTTTCACAAAATTCCAGAACATTTGTGGGAACTGGACCTTAATTAGAGCCCCATTGTATGGGGATAAATAGCATGATTCTTAGAGTTGATATTGCTGCTAAATGGAATGGCACATAATCAGGGGAAATTGGTGCATTTAGGTATTGTAGATGTTTAGAACTGCTTATATATAATATAGAGTCAGTCCAGAAAGCATTTAAAAATACTCCTCAACACTTTTTGTAGGATGTTGAAATTATCTCAGAGTACAGAAGTTCATCATCATTAGGGTGGGGAAATGAATGAAAATAATGGGATATGCTTCTTTGTGAAGTTCTGTAGCAAACAATTTAGAGGTTACCATGGGCCACAGATGAACAAGAACACAATATCTTATCCAAAAGCAAGCACAAAGGATGTTTGAACAATTATAATATCTGTTAGTGATCTCTGTTCGCTTCCAAGGCAACCCATTCAATATCACCGTAATCCAAGCCTATGCCCCATCCAGTAACACTGAAGAAGCTGAAGTTGAGCAGTTCTATGAAGACCTACAAGACCTTTTAGAACTAACACCCAAGAAAGATATCCTTTTCATTATAGGGGACTAGAATGCAAAAGTAGGAAGTCAAGAAACACTTGGAGTAACAGGCAAATTTGGCCTTGGAGTACTGAATGAAGCAGGGCAAAGGCTAATAGAGTTTTGCCAAGAGAACACACTGGTCATAACAAACACTCTCTTCCAACAACACAAGAGAAGACTCTACACATGGACATCACCAGATGGTCAACACTGAAATCAGATTGATTATATCATTTGCAGCCAAAGATGGAGAAGCTCTATTCAGTCAGCAAAAACAAGACCGGGAGCTGACTGTGGCTCAGATCATGAACTCCTTATTGCCAAATTCAGACTTAAATTGAAGAAAGTGGGGAAAACCTCTAGACCATTCAGGTATGACCGAAATCAAATCCCTTATGATTATGAGTGAAAGTGAGAAATAGATTTAAGGGACTAGATCTGATAGACAGTGCCTGATGAAATATGGACAGAGGTTCGTGACATTGTACAGGAGACAGGGATCAAGACCATCCCCAGGGAAAGAAATGCAAAAAAGCAAAATGGCTGTCTGGGGAGGCCTTACAAATAGCTGTGAAAGAAGAGAAGTGAAAAGCAAAGGAGAAAAGGAAAGATATAAGCATCTGAATGCAGAGTTCCAAAGAATAGCAAGAAGAGATAAGAAAGCCTTCCTCAGCAATCAATGCAAAGAAATAGAGGAAAGCAACAGAATGGGAAAGACTAGAGATCTCTTCAAGAAAATTAGACATACCAAAGAAACATTTATTGAGCCCTGCAAAGATGGGCTCGATAAAGGACAGAAATGGTATGGACCTAACATAAGCAGAAGATATTAAGAAGAGGTGGTAAGAATACATAGAAGAACTGTACAAAAAAGAGCTTCATGACCAAGATAATCACGATGGTGGGATCACTCACCTAGAGCCAGATATCCTGGGATATGAAGTCAAGTCAGCCTTAGAAAGCATCACTATGAACAAAGTTAGTGGAGGTGATGGAATTCCAGTTGAGCTATTTCAAATCCTGAAAGATGATGCTGTGAAAATGCTGCACTCAATATGCCAGCAAATTTGGAAAACTCAGCAGTGGCCACAGGACTGGAAAAGGTCAGTTTTCATTCCAATCCCAAAGAAAGGCAATGCAAAAGAATGCTCAAACTACCGCACAACTGCACTCATCTCACATGCTAGTAATGTAATGCTCAAAATTCTCCAAGCCAGGCTTCAGCAGTACATGAACCGTGAACTTCCAGATGTTCAAGCTGGTTTTAGAAAAGGCAGAGGAACCAGAGATCAAATTGTCAACATCCACTGAATCATGGAAAAAGAAGAGAGTTGCAGAAAAACATCTATTTCTGCTTTATTGACTATGCCAAGCCTTTGACTGGGTGGATCACAATAAACTGTGGAAAATTCTGAAAGAGATGGGAATACCAGGCCACCTGACCTGCCTCTTGAGAAAACTGTATGCAGGTTAGGAAGCAACAGTTAGAACTGGACATGGAACCACAGACTGGTTCCAAATAGAAAAAGGAGTACGTCAAGGCTGTATATTGTCACCCTGCTTATTTAACTTATATGCAGAGTACATCATGAGAAACACTGGGCTGGAAGAAACACAAGCTGGAATCAAGATTGCCAGGAGAAATATCAATAACCTCAGATATGCAGATGACACTACCCTTATGGCAGAAAGTGAAGAGGAACTAAAAATAAAAAGCCTCTTGATGAAAGTGAAAGAGGAGAGTGAAAAAGTTGGCTTAAAGCTCAACATTCAGAAAATGAAGATCATGGCATCTGGTCCCATCACTTCATGGCAAATAGATAGGAAAACAGTGGAAACAGTGTCAGACTTTATTTTGGGGGGCTCCAAAATCACTGCAGATGATGATTGCAGCCATGAAATTAAAAGACACTTACTCTTTGGAAGGAAATTTATGACCAACCTAGACAGCATATTCAAAAGCAGAGACATTACTTTGCCAACAAAGGTCCATCTAGTCAAGGCTATGGTTTTTCCAGTGGTCGTGTATGACTGTGAGAGTTGGACTGTGAAGAAAATGCCGAAGAATTGATGCTCTTTTTTTTTAAGCTCATTTGACTCATTGGAAAAGAATCTGATGCTGGGAGGGATTGAGGGCAGGAGGAGAAGGGGACGACAGAGGATGAGATGGCTGGATGGCATCACTGACTCAATGGATGTGAGTCTGAGTGTACTCTGGGAGTTGGTGATGGACAGGGAAGCCTGGCATGCTGCGATTCTTGGGGTTGCAAAGAGTCGGACACGACTGAGTGACTGAACTGAACTGAATTTTTTTTTTTTTTTTTACATTACAATATTGTATTGGCTTTGCCACACATCAACATGAATCCGCCATGGGTGTACATGTCTTCCCAATCTCGAACCCCCCTCCCATGCTCACCCCCCACATCATCCCGAATTGATGCTTTTGAACTGTGGTGTTGGAGAAGACTCTGGAGAGTCCCTTGGACTACAAGGAGATCCAACCAGTCCATCCTAAAGGAGATCAGTCCTGCGTGTTCATTGGAAGGACTGATGTTGAAGGTGAAACTCTGATTTTTTTCGCCACCTCATGCAAAGAGTTAACTCATTGGAAAAGACTCTGATGCTGGGAGGGATTGGGGGCAGGAGGAGAAGGGAACGACAGAGGATGAGATGGCTGGTTGGCATCACCGACTCGATGTACATGAGTTTGAGTGAACTCCGGGAGTTAGTGATGGACAGGGAGGCCTGGCGTTCTGCAATTCATGGGGTCGCAAAGAGTCGGACATGACTGAGCGACTGAACTGAACTGAAATGAACTGAACTGAATATCTATTAAAAATCTTCCAACTTGACATTAACTGTGTATAGTAATAATGTATCAAGTTTTGTGTTTCACAAGTTAGAGAAGTGAAGAAACTCAAAGGAGCTCAAATATGATTACAGCACTGGAAAGTAGAATGTAAGAAGTGTTCAAACATTCGACTTGAAAAATAACAGATTGGATCATCATATGGTATATACTGGTTTGGCCAAAAGATCATTCAGGTATTCCCATAGCATCTTACAGAAAAATCCTGATGAACTTTTGGCCAGCCCAATATTATATATTATACATTATATATCATATTATATATTATGGAAGAGTTTCTACAGAAGATAGTTTCAGGCTCCTGTCTGTCTTCAGACAGAAAAAGGGTAGAAAACGTTGTGAGAGCTGGAGAGAGAAAACAAGCCATTTGAATGAGGTCTTTCTGTTGTTCAGTCACTAAGTCATGTCTGACTCTTTGTGACCCCATGGACTGCAGCACACCAGGCTTCCCTGTCCTTCACTATCTCCCAGAGTTTGTTCAGACTCATGTCCATTGAGTTGGCGATGTTATCCAACCATCTCACCTCTGTCACCCCCTTCTCCTCTTGCCCTCAATCTTTCCTAGCATAGGGCCTTTTCCAATAAGTTGGCTTTTCGCATCAGATCGCCAAAGTATTGGAGTTTCAGCTTCACCATCTGTCTTTCCATTGAATATTCAGGATTGATTTCCTTTAGGATTGACTGGTTTGATCTCCCTGCAGTCCAAGGGATTCTCAAGAGTCTTCTCTGGCACCACAGCTTGAAAGCATCAGTTCTTTGGTGCTCAGCCTTCCTTATGGTCCAATGCTCACAACTGTACATGACTACTGGAAAAATCATAGCTTTTACAATATGGACCTTTGTTGGCAAAGTTATGTCTAGATCTGCCATAGCTTTTCTTCCAAGGAGCAAGTGTCTTTTAATTTCATGGCTGCATGTCCATATGGATAGGGATATATAGTATACACGATATATATACTATATACATGTACTAACATGTATAGTATGTATAAGTGAATTGATACTGTGTAAGAAGAGCACAGGGTGATACATACTATAGGAGATGTGAACAAATCCCCATCCAGCCTGCTAGGGGACAGTCTTCCAATAAAGGTGCTTTTCTTTTTTTTCAATTTTTATTGGAGTATCAGTTCAGTTCAGTTCAGTTTCTCAGTCGTGTCTGACTCTTTGCGACCCCATGAATTGCAGCACGCCAGGCCTCCCTGTCCACCAACTCCTGGAGTTCACTCAGACTCACGTCCATCGAGTCTGTGATGCCATCCAGCCATCTCATCCTCGGTTGTCCCCTTCTCCTCCTGCCCCCAATCCCTCCCAGCATCAGAGTCTTTTCCAATGAGTCAACTCTTCGCATGAGGTGGCCAAAGTACTGGAGTTTCAGCTTTAGCATCATTCCTTCCAAAGAAATCCCAGGGCTGATCTCCTTCAGAATGGACTGGTTGGATCTCCTTGCAGTCCAAGGGACTCTCAAGAGTCTTCTCCAACACTACAGTTCAAAAGCATCGATTCTTTGGCGCTCAGCCTTCTATAGTTGATTTACAATGTCATGTTAGTTCCTGCTGTACATCAAAGTGAATCACTTGTACACATACATATATCCACTCTTTTTAAAAAGATTTTTTCCCCATATAGGTCATTACAGAGTATTCAGTGAAGTTCCCTGTGCTCTACAGTAGGTCCTTATTAGTTTTCTATTTTACATATATTAGTGTGTCTGTCAATCCCAATCTCCCAGTTTATCCATCCCCGACTCCTTTCCCCCTGGTAACTGTAAGTTTGTTTTCTACATCTATAACTCTATTTCTGTTTTGGAAATAAGGTCATTTGTGCCATTTTTTAAGATTCCACACATAAATGATATCATATGATATTTGTCTTTCTTTTCAAGTGTTACTAAAAATCAAGCAAAACCAAACAAAGCCCAGAACCAGTGGATCTTTTGTAGGATCCACTGTTACAGAATTCACATGAGCACACTGGGTTTATGGAGCTCTTGGCTTCTCTTTTCACATGAAAACTTTTCCTTGAACCTGGCCTTTCCATGGAGCCCTTCTGCTTTGGGATTCTGAGCCCATCTGTTAGGACCTTGTCTGGTCCATAAGTGAAAACAAAACAAGGCAACCTCTAGCTTGGCAGGGACCCCTAGGAACTGCTACAGCCAAGGGGCAGCAAGTCTGGGCAATACTTCTCTGCTGCAGTCGAGGGGGTCTGGACAAACCTAGGAGCTGACCTCCTGACTCCTCTCCCCCAGAGAGCATCACCCTCCAGGGTCATGGCCTAATTTATTTGCTTTCAAGCCCTGAATTGAAAGTTTTGAAGGTCAGCACAATAAAGCCAAAAGAAGCACCAATTTCGCTCCTGGAGCCAGCCCTCCCCTTTTTCAATAGATGAAAATCATGCACAAAACAGGAAAATGGAACCTTTGTCTGGGCTGTAATTTTCTAACTCAAATGACCATGAAGGCCCAGTTCATACTGGCACTTATTATGCAGACAACCTTTGGAACCCAGTTACTCAGTAAATTATGATTGTAGAGGATATATATCATGGTCTTATCCTAGAAGGGGAGGGAAGAGGCGAAAAAGAATGGTAAAGAATGAGGTGGAAAATTAAGGCTTTTCAAAAAGCAGGGCAGATCATACCTTTCAGATTCAACAAGGCTCAGGGGACATGCCCTTGTTCAATGATGAGCAAGTCATGAAGAATTTCACCTTTCTTTATCTTGATGACTTGAGGGCTGCAACTCTAAGTCACCAATGGTAGCTCAGAGCCTGGCTTATTACAGGACCTTCAATTTATGTGTGTTGAATGAATGCACAAGGGAATGAATGAACATATGCATGCAGTTTTGGAAGCTAAAAAAATTAAAGGTGAGGATGGTCACCACTGTTAATTTATGCAGAAGAATTGATGAAAGATTAAAGGACTTCTTAATTAAGTCAGGTGACCTCAGAAGAAACAATTCCAGAAGCATAAAAACTAAAGCCATATACTCCTCTCACAGTTCAGTTCAGTTCAGTCGCTCAGTCCTGTCTGACTCTTTGCAACCCCATGAACCTCAGCACATCAGGCCTCCGTCCATCACCAACTCTCCGAGTTTACTCAAACTCATCTCCATTGAGTCGGTGATGCCATCCAACCATCTCATCTTCTGTCATCCCCTTCTCTTCCTGTCCTCAATCTTTCCCAGCATCAGCATCTTTTCCAATGAGTCAGCTATTTGAATCAGGCGGAGTTTCAGCCTCAGCATCAGTCCTTCCAATGAACACCCAGGACTGATCTCCTTTAGGATGGACTGGTTGGATCTCCTTGCAGTCCAAGAGACTCTCAAGAGTCTTCTCCAACACCACAGTTCAAAAGCATCAATTCTTCAGTGCTCAGCTTTCTTTAGAGTCCAGCTCTCACATTCATACATTACTACTAGAAAAACCATAGCCTTGATTAGACGGACCTATGTTGGCTAAGTAATGTCTCTGCTTTTAAATATGCTATCTAGCTTGGTCCTAACTTTCCTTCCAAGGAGTAAGCGTCTTTTAATTTCATGGCTGCAGTTACCATCTGCAGTGATTTTGTAGCCCAGAAAAATAAAGTCAGCCACTGTTTTCACTGTTTCCCCATCTATTTGCCATGAAGTGACAGGACCCAATGCCATGATCTTCATTTTCTGAATGTTGAGTTTTAAGCCAACTTTTTCACTCTCCTCTTGCACTTTCATCAAGAAGCTCTTTAGTTCTTCTTCACTTTCTGCCATAATGGTGGTGTCATCTGCATATCTGAGGTTATTGATATTTCTCCCGGCAATCTTGATTCCAGCTTGTGCTGCTTCCAGCCCAGCGTTTCTCATGATGTACTCTGCATAGAAGTTAAATAAGCAGGGTGACAATATACAGCCTTGACGTACTCCTTTTCCTATTTGGAACCAGTCTGTTGTTCCATGTCCAGTAGTAACTGTTGCTTCCTGACCTGGATATAGGTTTCTCAAGAGGCAAGTCAAGTGGTCTGGTATTCCCATCTCTCTCAGAATTTTCCACAGTTTATTGTGATCCACACAGTCAAAGGCTTTGGCTTAGTCAATAAAGCAAAGTATGCAAATGGTTATAGAAAGTAGAGAAAAGAAAAGATACAAAATGGAACCAGTGGCTAAAAGACCTAAGTACAAGGAACTTGAAAGTAACATATTATTTGGATTATTTTAATAACATTTTTATTTTGG
The DNA here is from genome assembly GCF_001704415.2 of Capra hircus. Taxonomy (NCBI): domain Eukaryota; kingdom Metazoa; phylum Chordata; class Mammalia; order Artiodactyla; family Bovidae; genus Capra; species Capra hircus. The sequence continues at coordinate 82,906,183 of NC_030817.1, read as the reverse complement.
AGTGATTTTAGATTTACAAAAAATTAGCAAAGATAGTGTGGAGAAGTCCTATACATTACTTTAGCCAGTTTCATTTTTGCCTAATGTTAACAGGATACATTACCAAGGTACATTAGTCAAAACTAAGAAGCCAACACTGGGAGTTCCCTGTGGTCCAGTGGCTAAGAATCTACCTTCCAATGCAGGGAACGTGGGTTTGATCCCCAGTCAGGGAACCAAGATCCCACATGCCACAGGGCAGTTAAGCCTGCGCACCACAACTAGAGAAGCCCACGTGTCACAGTAAAAGATTCTGTGCACCGCAGCTAAGACCCGATGCAGTCAAATAAATAATTAAAAAGAAAAGGCCAACACTGGGACATCACTATTAACTAAACTCTGGTGATTCAGATGGTAAAGAATCTGCCTGCAGTGCAGGAGATCCAGGTTCCATCTCTGGGTCGGGAAGATCCCCTGGAGAAAGGAATGGCTACCCACTCCAGTCTTCTTGCTTGGAGAATCCTATGGACAGAGGAGCCTGGCAAGCTGCTGTCCGTGGGTTCGCAAAGAGTCATACACAGCTGAGCGACTAAAGCTTTCACACAGACTTCATTCAGGTCGCCAGTCTTTCCATTACCATTTCAGGGTCCAAGCCAGGATCCCAGGTCACATTAGGTCTTCAGGTCTCCTTAGTCTCCTCTAGTCCGTGACAGTCTCACACTCTTTTCTGATTTTCATGCCCTTGACCTTTTTTTGACAATTTTTAGGTGTGTGGTCAGGGATGTTGTAGAACATCCCTCAAAAATGGGTTTATCTGAGGTTTTCTCATGGTTAGACTGGAGTTATGGGTTTGGGGGAAGATTACCACAAAGGTGAAGTGCCCTTCTTGTCGCGTGGTATTGGGGAGGGTGCACATGATATCCATACAACATGACAAAGGATAGTCCTATGCTATGGCCAGTCTCCCATCCTTCCAGGCACACATGAAGCAGCATAGAGTCTCCTTCCAGACATCCTCAGAACCTTGTTCCTTTGTACCTTAACTGAAACCCTGTTACCACGTTTATGCTCTTTTGCTTTAGCACCAAGTCTTTCCTTTTACAGAGGTTTGTTGAGTGTCTGTTTAAACATCATCAAAGAGAATGAATGAAACAGACATGCACTTTAAAAAAAGACATTCTTAAGGCTTGAGGAAGGAGACAGAGAGCCCTGAAATGCAAAATGAGATATAAACAGAGAACAAGATGGGGGGAAAATGGCAGCCAAAAGGAGACAGCCAAACCAAACAGGGGCAAAATTTGTGATGAAAATAGCAAGTGAAAAATGGAATAGCGGTCAAAAGCGAAAGTTAAAAAAAATCTAAAGTTCCCAATTTTAAAATTTTGCAAAAGTAGAGGAAATTTAAGTGGTTCAAGTTTGTACAGGAACACAACATAAATGGAAAAATATGTTTCAAATAGGTAAGGCAGATTTTAATGAGAAGCCAAATACTACAGTTATCTGATCTTACAAAAGGAAAGTACTGCAATTTGGAAAACCCAGGAACCTTCTGGCAACCTTCTGATTAATAGCTATCAGCTTGAGCTTAACAAAGGGTCTGAGGAGGACTGTCCTGAAGGCTTGTATTGGAGCCTGTTGTTTTCTTTGTATAAACAGTCACTTTGTTTTGAGAAGTAAACAGCAAAAGAATGTGAAATCCTTTTTAAACAATTTAGGTTGGTAAATGGTTTTTGTTTATTTTTTGAGGAAAAAAGTGCATGATCATGTCTTCTAAATGGGGCTCCTGCCCACGATGTCATATTAAATATTTTCTTTCACTCAAGAATTTATTGTGCGTAGTCTTTCTTCAGGCACAGTGTCAAGAGTTGGTCCCTGCCCACAGAGACTCGTGGTCTAGTTAGTATATACCCTTTTTATTCTTTACCTCTCATTTACATTTTTACTGGTTTTGATATTGGGAGTCAAATCTCTTTTGCAAGCAAGAGTTTGGTTTTTGCTTTTTCCTTCTGTGGCCCAGGCTATGCACCATGTCATCTAGCAAAGTGCATTAGCTATCAGGATGCGTGACCTGTTTCAGCACCTTTCCCCTGTGGGGTTGTTGATTCTGTCACTCTTACTTCCCCTTGTGCTTGCAAGAGAAGCAACCTGTGAACATGACAGAGGCCGTAAATCTGTCTCCATAGGTTGGCTCTACTTTGTAACTCTCTTGCCAACCAAGCCCAGGTTATTTGCAAGTAGCCTGCCTTGTGCAGCCTTTCATTCTATCCAGCACGAGTGCCAACACTGGGCATTCCATCCCAGATAAGAATGTCAACACAAGGTTATCAGAACTCATGTAATCCATACAAAACTATGTAACACATTAAACCTTCAAGTTTCATATAGGAAAAAAAGATCCTACTATATCCCACAATCCCCATTATTTTTTTAGTTTTTTCAGTGCCACCACTTATGATTACTTAAAGAGTAGGGTATCTTTCTCAGCTGGAACTGGCTCAAGGTCTGTGATGACTGGACCTCTCTGCCACTTTCTAGGGTTTGTGTTCTAGGCTCTTCTTTCCGGTGCTATTCTGTTCTAACTTGTGTTCTTGCGACATTGCTTAGGTCACACAGGCCCGGTAAAAGGAGGAATGATATCAATATACCATGGAAGCTAAGTTGATTCATCTGTGGTTTTTCTAAGGAAGAAAGAGATTGAATATCACTCATTACTAGAGAAATGCAAATCAAAACTACAGTGGGGTGTAACCTCCAACCAGCCAGAATGGCCTATCATTTAGAAAATGTACAAAGAGTAAATGCTGGAGAGGATGTAGAGAGAAGGGAATCTGCCTGCACTATTGATGGGAATGTAAATTGATACAGCCACTATAGAGAACAATATAGAGATTCTTTAAGAAACTAGGAATAAAGCTACAATATGACCCAGCAATCCCACTTCTAGGCATATACCCTGAGAAAACCATAATTCGAAAAGACACATAGGAGATTGGTTCAAGATGGCAGAGTAGAAGGACATGCGTTCATCTCCTCCCGTGAGGACACCGAAATCACAACTAGCTGTTGAATAACCGTCGACAGGAGGATATTGGAACCCACAATAAAAGATACCCCACAACCAGAGACAGAGGAGAAGCCACAATAAGATGGTAGGAGGGGTGCAATCATGATAAAATCAAATTCCCATACCTGCTGTGTGGGCAACTCACAAACTGGAGAACAATAATAGTAAAGAAGTTCTCCCACTGTTGTGAAGGTTCTGAGCCCCACGTCAGTCTTCCCAGGCTGGGGATCCAACAAAGGGACTGGGAATCCCCAGGGAATCCGACATTGAAGGCCAGTGGGATTTGATTACAGGACTTCCACAGGACTGGGGGAAAACAGAGACTCCACTCTTAGAGGGCACAAACAAAACCTTGTATGCACCAGGACCTAGGGGAAGGAGTGGTGACCCCCGCAGGAGACTAAACCAGACCTACCTGCTAGTGTCGGAGTGTCTCCTGTAGAGGCATGGGTCAGCTCACTGTGGAGACGAGGGCACTGGCAGCAGCAATCCTGGGAGGTGCCCTTCGGCATGAACTCTCTTAAAGGTTATGGTTAGCCCCACCATAGAGTCTGTAGGCTCCACAACTGGGTAGCCTCAGGCCAAGCAACTGAGAGGGAGCATAGCCCCATCTATCAGCAAACAATTGGATTAAAGTTGGTGATCTGTGATGACCTGGAAGAGTGGAAGGGGGAGGTGGGTTGGGGAGAGACACAAGAGGTAGGGAATATATGTATATGTATATGTATATTTGTAGTTGTTTGTTCAGTCACTGACTTGTGTCTCTTTGTGACCCCATGGACTGTATATGTATACACATATAGCTGATTCACGTTATTGTACAGCAGCAACTAATACAACATTGCAAAGCAATTATTCACCAATTAAAACTATAAAAAACTTTAAAAAAGGAAGTAGAATTACAAACTTCAGCAGCCTCAACAGGACAACAAAGCAAAGCAAAACAAAGCCTTAGTAGGGTTTTGCATAGGCTGGAGGCTTTACAGATCTATTTTTTGTTGTTGTTCAGTTGCTAAGTTGTCTGACTCTTTGCTACCCCATGGACTGCAGCACACCAGGCTTCCCTGTCCTTCACTATCTCCTGGAGTTTGCTCAAACTCTTGTCCTTTGAGTGGGTGATGCAATCCAGCCATCTCATCCTCTGTCACCTCCCTCTCCCCCTGCCCTCAATCTTTCCCAGCACCAGGGTCTTTTCTAATTAGTTGGCTTTTCACATCACATGGCCAAAATATTGGAGCTTCAGCTTCAGCATCCATCTTTCCAAAGAATATTTAGGGTTGATTTCCTTTAGGATGGACTGGTTGGATCTCCTTACTGTCCAAGGGACTCTCAGGAGTCTTCTCCAGCACAATTCGAAAGCATCAATTCTTTGGCGCTCATCCTTCTTTATGGTCCCATTCTCACATCGGCACATGGCTACTGGAAAACCATAGCTTTGGCAAATTAAAAATGAGTGCATGTGGAGGGTCCCAGCCTCCAGAAGCGCGCTTCCTGCCTGATGGTGCTCTAGGACTGCAGTTAGTTGTGCTTTTTCTGGGCCTTTAATGGCTGTGGCTCAAGCCTCTGCTTCATCATCTTGCCTCAGCACCTGCAAGCCAGTGCTGCCGCTCTTTTGCCTTTGTACATTTTAAATATCCCCAAGATCGACTCCAGAACTCTAAGCTTCCTGTATGGGGTGTTAAATTATATCCCGGGAACCAATGATTGTTTTTGCCTGCCTTCTGGTTATAAGGTTGCACAGGTTTTAAGTGGTTGGCTCTTAAACTTTTCCCAAAAATCCTACTATTCTTGGGGCACTATTTTGCATAACACAAGATTTTCGAGGGGTCCATATTGAAAGGCCTAGACTCATCTGTGTTTTCCTTTCAACCATACTTAGATCTCTTCTCTCTGATATGTTCTTAGCTGGGGACATTGCTCCTTCCATTCTCAAAGTTTGAAAGGTAGCAAATGAGGAGAAGAGGGGTGGAGTCACCTAGTTCCTAACAGTTACCTCAATGTACTGTCACTGCAAACTCTATCTCCTTTTAGACTCCAAACTCCTTGAAGACAAAGATCAACTCTTTGGTGTCAACCTCTCACGGTTGCAGAAAATCCTAGACGCAAAGTTGGAATGTTAGCTCAATCATCTGTAACAGTTGTCAGAAAGCCAGATGCCTTCCTTGGATACGCTCCTCATGGAAGCTGGCCCAGAATCGTACTGTACAATTTTTAGGGATAAACCCTATGACACTCGAAGGGCCCCACTCTGATTCAACCAAGCAAACTGATCAATACCCCAATTAGGTCTTCTAATAACTTGTCTTGAGCTCTTCTCCTGAAGCAGGGAGGAGCAAAGTCATTGCTACTAAAAAGTAAAATAGAAAGTACAGTGGTGTAATCATGTCTTTTGAAAGTAATAGTGGGTAAAGAAGAGAGAAATAAGTGTGTGGCTGAGAAAGATGTGTTACATGAGTTGTGAACATAGTTAAGCGAGTGGGAGGGCAACTTAATTATCCAGTGAAATAGGAACTGTCTAGACAAGTAACTCAGATAGCTCAGACTGAAGCCAACCCTTCAGGAGTTTGTGCCAGAGCCCAACCTCAGTCCTGCCTACTGGAGTCCCAGGGTTTTGTTTTGCCCTGGGTTAAGCCTCATCCCAGTTGGCTGCCAACTATTAACATTGAGTGGCTTACCATAAGAAGCTCACAGCTAAGGGAATTCTTTTCCCTCCTGTCCACTGTAGTAAGGGGCAGATGAACTTGAGTCCAGCTTCCAGCAGTTATTCAAAATGAAAAGAACAGCTTCCCTCCAAGTCCAGAGGGTCATGGTTACCTTGGTCTGACCCTCCATACCCCACCTTGCCCTGCTACCCCTTGCAGATCCCTAGAGAAGAAGGCATAAAACACAGCACTGGAAAACAGAGGGCTTGCATTCCAGCTCTCCAGAGGACCTGCTGGGGATCTGGGGGAGGTCATTTAACCTGTCTGCTTCTGAGTTCCTCATCTGTGAAGTGAAGGGGCTGACCGAGAACATGGCATTTTTTTCTGAAAAGTGATAAAGCACATTTTCATTGTAGAAATTGTATAGCATGGAAAAATGTCATGTGTATATAAAGTATACCTAAAATATCTGAATATCTAATAGATATTATAAATACAATTTGGGAGCCTACTTCTCTTCCTAACATTACATGAAGCACTTCTCCATTCATTAAAATGATTCTGCATCAAACCCAACCATTGGGTTTCCAAACTTTCTTCCAGCTCAGACATTTTAGGGTTCTTTGGGTGATGATACAAAATAAGATTGAAACTTGGCATGAAAGGATACCTTTCTAAGAGAAATGATAGCATCTTTGACTACCATGTTGGAGGCACTGTGGGTAATCTAATCATGGGTCTCTTGTGTTCTCACTTGCCTTCCTGAGTATGCCAAGAATATGAAGCCATGATTGCTTTTTACCTGAGCCGCTCTTCAGCATTGTGTTTTCGGCAAGCATCCCTGAAAAATGAGATAAGATCTACCTACAGAATGACGAGCAGCCTTGCTTACTGCTAGCTCTAAGAGAAGGACATCCCTCAGGCTCTTCAGCTGCAGTGCAAACCCACCACATGTACAGCATCTATCTGGATCCCTCTGCATTGGCCCCAAGGACTTGGGGGACAAGAGTAACTGGTGTAAATACTGATGTCCATGCCGCTTGCTGTGATGTAAAGTAATGAAATCTTCAGTCTCTGACCCAGGGGTCTCGTATCTTCTGCCAGCAATAGATTAACCCATTATCTTGTAAGTGGGATCAAATCAGCTCTCGGAGAAAACAATCATTACACGTTAGCTAAACAATGACAGCTGTGCAGCAAGGACATTTAGACTTCAAGAATGAAGGCATCTCACTTCACTTTACACGGCTGATGAGTGGCAGAGCTGGGAATCAAACCGGGGTTTGCTGGATTCCAAACTCCACATATTTTATTGGCTGCTTTCACCATATCAGACACCATAGTGAATCCTCTACCCAGTAGAAACCATTTCATATGAAATTAACTGAGAACTTCAAATGGATTCCTCATTCAGAAAAATAGTTGATCCTAATTAGATGTTAAGTCTGAAGCTACTTTCCCTGGAAAATTTTACCATCTGTTACCTATTTGTAGGATTCATCTACGAAGCTACACCTCTGGTTCATTTAGATCAAATGAAAGCATTTAAATCTGGTTGTTGTGGTGGTTTATTTGCTTTAAAAAGAATTTTTTCTCTAGGAGGCTCTAGTTCATAAATATTATGGATATTCTTTAAAGTGACATAAACGCAATAGGAATCATTCTAATATCCATGATCATAGATGATATAAGCTTTCCGTATTGGAGTGAAAAAAAGGTGAATGAATAACCCTAGGGACATGTGTCACCGCTATCCTAGGGCAAGAGGCTTCTTTTTTTTTTTGAAGACTAATTTTTTTTAAAGCAGATGTAGGCTCCTAGAAACACTGCAAGTACAGAGACTCTTCATATCCCCCTGAGCCCACACATGCATGGCCTTCCCCATTAACAACATCTCCTACCAAAGTAGTACATTTCTCACAACTGATGAACCTACAGAGACACATCATTATCACCCCAAATCCAGAGCTTACATTAGAGTCTGCTGCAAGAGGCTTTCTATTGATTAAAAACAGAATATGACCCAATGACAGAAAATCCTTGTTGCTAGAACATACACTGAACTTGCTGAAAGGACTCCCTGCAGTGTCTGGTATCTTGGAAGCACTCAGTAATTGGTAGGTGTTGTGATTAGATGCTTGGAAGTACCTTCTTGGGCTTCCCTGGTAGCTCAGATGGTAAAGAATCCACCTGCAATGTGGGAGACCTGGGTTCGATCCCTGATTTGGGAAGATCCCCTAGAGTATTCGTGCCTGGAGAATTCCATGAACAGAGGAGCCTGGCAGGCTACAGTCTACGTGGTTGCAAAGAGTCAGACACTAGTGAGCGACTAAGCACAACACAGCAAGTACCTTCTCAGTGAATGAGTTATTTGAGCATGCATTCAGGTGTTCCATAAGTGTACTAGGCATACAGCAGTGAACAAGACAGACGTCCCTGCCCTCATGGAGCTTATGTTCTAGAGGGGAGAGCAGCAGTGAACAGATACACCAATACAGAAATCAGTGATGAGAATTGCTCTGAAAAACATCAGATGGGAAGAAAAGGCTGGAGAGAGATGCTGTGGGTGCCACTCTTTTAGATTATGTAATCAGAGGTCTTTGCACTGAGATGATATTGGAGTAGAACCTGAATAAGATATGGGAACAACAGCGGGAACATGTGGGTAGTAATACTACCTGGATTAAGAATAGACGTGAGAGGGAAGACTTCCCTGGTAGTCCAGTGGTTAAGAATCCACCTTGCAGTGCAGAGGACATGGATTCAATCTTTGGTCAGGGAACTAAGATCCCACATGCTGCGAAGCAACCAAGCCCTGAATGCCGCAACTAGAGCGTCTGTGTGCTGCAATGAAAGACCCTGAGTGATGCAACTGAGACTCTATGCAGCCGAACAAATAATTAAAACAACAGAAAAAGAGTAGACATGAGAGTCACATAAAAAGGTTTCTTTGCAGTCCAGCCTCATTTCCTGTTTTGGATTGTGACCTCTCTGTGGAACTCAACTCACTGAGAGCATTTGCACAGAGAAGGCAAGCAGAGCCTTTTGCATTGTGAATGGATGGTCAGAGTGCTCATCATTTACCATGGGTGGCTGTTCTAGGAGGAGACATTTTTATTTAAACTGAACAAACACTGGTGTTTCCCACAGGCCAGGCTCTGATCCCAGAGTCTGAGTGTGACTGTGCTTGGTGGTGTGACTGAGCTGTTTTATCATCAGGAGCGTGGAGAACCGTGTGAGTGAAGATAAGGAGAAATAAAAACATGGCTTCTGTTTTCCGTGGGGCCAAATCATGGGAAGCTGGGAAACGAGGAAAAAAGGAAAAGAGAGTTGTTCTGGTTGTGGGCTGTTTATGGAACTGGTAGTCAGTTTGGTTTCCAGGGGCATTTTCATGGACATTTGGTCTTGGTCCAAGGCAGAGGTTGGCGACACCAGCCTCTTTCTCTGCTTTTGGCTTAAAAGGACTGAAGAAAGAAGAATAGATTCTCTTCCCTTCTTAGCTAAAGGCGGGAAGATGAGATTTTTTTGGAGACCTGGGTCTTCTCACTGAGTCAAATAATGTAAATTTTATTGTCATTTTTCCTTCCTCCCCAGAAAAAGAAAAAAGATTTACTTTCATTGCAAATATTTAAGTGTTTATTGGGTTCATTTTCACAACAGAGTTAAAATGTTAAAATGTGGGAAAACCAAATATCCCCCCACCCACTGATTTCATTTTGGCTTTTGTTTAATTTTGTAACATTAATTCTTTGATCCTTCCAACCATAAATCATTTAAGTGACTTTGATTAAATAGCTGCTTAACTTCCAAAATTCTTTGTATAATGATTGTGTTTCTTGTCATATTCCGTACAATTATAATGAGGTTTTCCAAAGCAGTTTCCGATGCCAGTGCACCTGGACTCCTCCTGGTGTGCCATGATTTAAGGCAAGTTATTTCACTTCTCACAGCTTAGTGGGAGTATTGATAAGAAAACCTTGGTATTTAATATATATCCCTCATGGAGATGGTGGCGGGAATTTTATTCAGTTAGTGTTTATAAAGGATGTCTATTGGAGACCCCAAGGAGGGCAATGCTTTAATATGCAATAGGAAATCTGTTCTTTGGACCATCTAACCAATGTTATATAATGACTTGGTTTTTGGCTCCACATACTCTACTGAGACTTTCTTCTGGATTCTCTGGAGACCGAATTTTGCTGTTTTCCCAGTGTCTTAGAACTCAGAGGTGTGGCTGCAAGCTGAACACGCTGCAGCTTCTACATCCAGCATGGTCCTCCTTTGGTGTGGATACTCCCATTATGTCAACTGCCAATGTCTCTAGTGTTTGGGTATGAGCAGATCTCTGAAATGCAAGGCCCTTAGTTCAACTAACAAGGTTTAATCCAAAATTCTAGCAAATTACCATTAATTGTGTTGACCCTATGACTTTATTTTGCTCATGAGTTTGAGCAAACTCCGGGAGATGGTGAAGGACAGGGAAGCCCGGCGTGCTACAGTCCATGGGGTTGCAAAGAGTCGGACATGACTTAGCAACTGAACAACAACAGCAACAATGGCTTTATTAGCAATACCCGTTGACTGCCACTAACTTTTATGGGTTTATGTGTTACAAAGGTCAAGCCACTTCAGTCTGGCGATGTTTTCTTGTGACCCGTATGTTTACTGTAACTATTAAGCCGACCATAAAATGTACAGAATGGACATGGTTCAGATATTTCCCACTGCTTCTGAAATGATTATTTCTCTACAAGAACAGGAGACTCGTGAAATGTGGGCTTAAGGAGAGGCAGCAACAAAAACCATGGGTGTTCAAGTTTAAGCTAATATTTAAGGTGGGATAAAGACTTACTGGTAAATATTGATTTATCTTCCCACCTATTCCCCTAGGGGCTTAATCTCATAGCACAGAACATTAAACAGTTGTTTATTATTCCAGCAGTATTATAAAAACAATACTGAAATTCTTTTCCTTCTTTCTTTCATTTTTTTTTTTTCTTTAAGAAATAAAAAGCATCTAATATCCCCACAGGGCAGAACAACTGTGTCTGAGACAGCGACACACCCGCATAGAAATAGGCCTTGCTGGGCTCCATCCTTCACAGGACTCTGCTTTTCTTCCTGGCCTGGGGTCTTACTTGCAACAAAACTTGAAAGCCTTCTTTTAACTCTAGGCTTTAAAACGAGCTAAAAGGATTGGTGATAAATGATTGACCCCCTCAGGAGTCAGGTGAACCGTCCAGAGCAACGCTGCTAGGAACGCTCTGAGATGATGGAAATGTTCTGTATCTGTTGTTGCTGGGTGGTCACCGTGAACCATGTGTGGCTCTTGAGCACTTGAAATGGGGCTGGTACAACCAAGGGACTGAATTTTCCATTTTATGTCATTTTTAATAATTTAAATTTAAACAGCCACCTGGGCTAGTATGATTACCATATTGCATAGCACAGATTTATAGTTTCTCAAGAGTTAGCCAAATAACACATATACTCACACACACATGTACAGTAAAAAGTAGAACTGAAATGCAGGAGTGGTTCAGATGTTGCCTTGAACCCTGACTACCCAGGGGAATGGCCCGTCCTGGGACAGTCTGGCCCTCCCTTTATGGTTGACCTTTGTCCCTGCCTCTCTTCTGTATTTCACCTTGCCTGCCTTCTCTACGAAACCAGAGGTGATCGTACTCAACCATTTCATGCCCGACTAGATGTCAGATATATTTATACTTTTTCTGGGTCAGATTCCTGGGCCGGTCTCCTCCCCCTCAAAACAGTCTCTGTAGGAACTTCCCTAGTGGTCCACTGGTTAAGAATCTACATGCCAACGCAGGGGACATGGGTTCGATCCCTGGTCCAGGAACTAAGATTCCACATGCCCTGGGGTAGCTAAGCCTGTGTGTCGTAACTACCGAAACACAAGTGCCCTAGAGCCTGTGCCCTGCAATAAGAGATGCCACCACAGTGAGATGCCCGCACACTGCAATTAGACAGTAGCTCCCGCTCACCTCAACTAGAAAAGGCCCGCTTGCAGCAGTGAAGACCTAGCGCAGCCAAAAATAAATAAGTTGAATAATTAACTAAAACAGTCTCTGTAAGTAAAAGTGGTTTGAAGGAAAACTAGAGGAATACTTTCAAAATTTCCTATTACAAAAGAATTTCCCCAATAGTCCTTTCTCAAACAGGCATGAAATACTCTTAAGAGCAACCTTCAAATCATCACGGTTTAAATGATGCAGATTAAGGATCAAGATGCTGACGCAGAATGAAAATGGAAAAACAAGGGTCCAGGTGTAGACAGCCCAGACAGGCAGGGTGAGCGGTCTGCCTGCGGGAGACGCACTACCCTCTGCTGCCGCCTGTTCAGGGCGTCTAGCATCCATTTCTTTACCAAACATTGAGTGCTCCATGTGCCAGGCACAGCTCTCAGAATGAAGCAGTGAGCAAAATGGGCCTGGTGTTTATTTTCACGAGGTCAGGCCAATATTAGTCGAACAGGCAAACCCACCAGGAAGGCCCAGGGCAGGGAGCTCTGATTGAAACTATCTACGCTTGCTTGTTCAGTCTCTTTCCACATTCTCAGATAGCACCTCAGTGGGGGTTTCACCATCCCAGCATGACTCACCTAGGTGTCTTTTCTCTCTTTTTTTTATTCTTGAATAGGCTTTATTTCTTTCCTTTCATTTTCTCTCTCTCTTTTCAAAGCATTCTTTTTAGTTCATGTAATTTCTAGAACTGAGTCTTTTTAGCATATTGGGAGGTTAAGAGTTTGAAGAAATACATTACTGTTGATACCGTTCCCTGTATTTCTGTCATATTTCTACTTATTCTTTAATGCATTGCTTGCGTACTACCTTTTCGGTAAAATATCACCATCGCTGTCAGTCCTGACGGCCTCCAGGAGTAAGTATTCCTGAACTTCTGTAGCACCTTGTACCTGCATTATAATGCTTGCTGTGTTATGGCAGTTCTTTACCTGTTAGCTTCCCTCCCCAGTCAGTGAACATCTCAGAGTAAGGTTTGTGTCTGAGTTTTGTTATATTTTCAGCTCCAAGCACAGCAACTCACATCTAACTGTTGACCTATCAATGCTGAATAATGAATGAAGGAATGAACAAGAGTCAAAAAATCACGTGAATCCAGATTTTTCAGTCTAGCAAGGAATACTTTGTCTTTGAAATAGCAATGAATTGTCAATTTTTGTGATCCTGGCTTATTATTTTCTATTGACTTCTTAATTTAATAGGGAAAAGTATAAATACATTTTCTATTGGAAAATTTATTTTTAAAACAACAAAAACTAGATAGGGAAAGACGACAAGCAGTCAGTTGTTGCAGACCTTCAGTGCTGAAGCTAATACTACTCTTTTATTCCGGGAAACAGAATCCAGCTCTTACATACAGAGCGCCCTGGCAATATTATTTCTCAGCTAAAGAATGAAGAACCAAGTCTAGCAGACCGTGGACAAGCCCAGATATGCAGGGGATAAAGTAGGCTGGACCTGGGACAGAACCAAAGGCCTGAAGCCACATAAACAACCAACAGTACAAGCACCTTTTGACCCTTGGAATAAAAACAAGACCACAAGTTAGAGCCAAGAGGGCAGGCAGGAAGCTGGGCAAAGGACAGGATTGAGGATAAGCAACAAATCGCACCGGAAAATAAAAACATCAATCTTAGTTGCAGGCAGCCCCAAACCTAGTATTTCAGGAAAAAGGAAAGCAGTTAGAGATCAGAGCAAATAAACTGATCCAAAACCTGAGCAGAGTCTAGGGAAACATCATCATGACACAAGCTGATGGGGTGAGGAAAGACAGAATCAAGAGGATCAGGGGGTCAAGTAGAGTCAGGTCCACATCCCTTCAGCACTGACAGAGGCCTCCCGAAGGGGTGAGGCAGAGCTGAGAGCCTCTCTGTACATGAGGATGTATCATCCTTGCAATGCTTGTAGCACCAGTTACCCTGATCCTCACTAACAAGAGAATTGTGATTTCCATTAAGAAAAAGTGAAAGTCACTCGGTTGTGTCCGACTCTTTGGGACCCCATGGACTATACAGTCCATGGAATTCTCCAGGCCAGAATACTGAAGTGGGTAGCCATTACCTTCTCCAGGGAACCTTTCCAACCCAGGGATTGAACCCAGGTCTCCTGCATTGCAGGTGGATTTTCTACCAGCTGAGTCACCATGGAAGCCCAAGAGTACTGAACTGGGTAGCCTATCCCTTCTCCAGTGGATCTTCCCGACCCAGGAATTGAACCAGGGTCTCCTGCATTGCAGGCAGATTCTTTACCAGCCATGCTGAAAGGCTATCCTTAATTATAGCCTGTTACAGTATTGTCTAATTTGCTCTTTAGCTTGAATGTCTAAGGTAGGTAGGAACTTTTAAAACCATTTTACATGACAGTGGACTTGTATCCAGAATACATAAAGAACTCATAATCTTGGGACTTCCCTGGCAGTCCAGTGGCTTAGACTTCACACAGTCCCAATGTAGGGGGCCCAGGTTCTATTCCTGGTCAGGAAACTAGATTCTGCATGCCGCAACTAAGACCCGATGCCACCAAATAAATAAATATTAAAAGAAAGAATTCATAATCTAAAAAGACTGACAACCTGTTAAAAGAAAATGCTCAACGTCATTAGTTATCAGGAACTTGCGAGTTAACTCTTCCAAGCACACCACGAATAGCACTTCACTGGCAGTGCCTGGTATTGGTGAGGATGAGAGACTGGAATCTTCATCTCTTGCAGATGGGCTTGTAAAATGGCACAACCACTTTAAAGAACTGATCCAGCAATTTCATGAAATCAACATGCCTGGACACACACACACACGTATGCACACCTGCACACACACACACATACACGTACAGAACTCGAATAGAAGTGTTAATAGCACCTCTATTTATAACAGCCCCAAACTGGAAACAACCCAAACTTCCATCAGTAAGTGAATGGATAAACAAATTGAGATATTCTTACAATGGATATATTCAACAACAAAAAGGAACAAACTGTTCAATGCTAATGCTCACAACATCACAAGATCATGGATGTATTTCAGAAACGTTGTTTTGATCAGAAGAAACCAGACGATCTGCAGGATTCCATTCTATGTGGTTTTAGAATAGGGGGGGACTCCACTGTGGTCATGGAAATCGGAAAGTAGATGCTTTGGTTTATATATGGGCCAGGAAGGAACTTTCAGGGGTAATGAAAATGTTCTATATTTTGGTTAAGGTGGTGGATACATGTGTAAATATCTGTAATATTTGTAAATGATTGTCCAAACTCAGTGAACTGTACATCTAAGAGATGTGCATTTTGTAATGTGTAAATTGTACCTTTACAAAAGAAGAAAGTCAGGTTCAGAGAAGTGAAGATACCTGCCTCAGTTCAGTTCAGTTCAGTTGCTCAGTCGTGTCCGACTCTTTGTGATTCCATGGACTGCAGCACTCCAGGCTTCCCTGTCCATCACCAGCTCTGGGAGCTTGCTCAAACTCATCTCCACTGAGTCAGTGATGCCATCCAACCATCTCATCCTCTGTCGTACCATTCTCCTTCTGCCTTCAATCTTTCCCAGCATCAGTATTTTCCAATGAGTCAGTTCTTCACATCAGGAAGATGTGGAGAAGTATTGGAGTTTCAGCTTCAGCATCAGTCCCTCCAATGAGTATTCAGGACTGATTTCCTTTAGGATTGACTGATTTGATCTCCTTGCTGTCCACAGGACTCTCAAGAGTCTTCTCCAACACCACAGTTCAAAACCATCAATTCTTCGGCACTCAGCTTTCTTTACAGTCCAACTCCATACATGACTACTGAGAAAACCATAGGTTTTATTAACAGACCTTTGTTGGCAAAGTAATGTCTCTGCTTTTTAATATGCTGTCTAGGTTGGTCATAGCTTTTCTTCCAAGGAGCAAGGGTCTTTTAATTTCATGGCTGTAGTCACCATCTGCAGTGATCTTGGAGCCCAAGAAAGTAAAGTCTGTCACTGTTTCCATTGTTTCCCCATGTATTTGCCATGAAGTGATGGGACCACATGCCATGATCTTAGTTTTTTGAATGTTGAGTTTTAAACCAGTGTTTTCACTCTCTTTTACCTTCATCAAGAGACTCTTTAGTTCCTCTCTACTTTCTGCCATAAGCATGCTATCATTTGCATATCTGAGGTTATTGATATTTCTCCTGGCAATCTTGATTCCAGCTTGTGCTTCATCCAGCCCAGCATTTCACATGATGTACTCTGCATATGAGTTAAATAAAGTGGGGCACCAAATAAATGGCAGAGTCAAGAGCTTCCCTGATGGCTCAGCAGGTAAAGAATCTGCCTGCAGTGCAGGAGATGTAGGAGATGTGGGTTTCATCCCTGGGCTGAGAGACACCTGGAGGAGGGCATGGCAACCTACTCCAGTATTCTTGCCTGGAAAATCCCATGGACAGAGGAGCCTGGGTGACTGTGGTCTATAGGGTCACAGCGTTGGGCGTGACTGAAGCAACTTAGCACACATGCTCAATACTTGAACTTGGGCTAACTGAGATCAAAGCCAGGATCCCTTTGGCTGCATCATTCTCTCAGCCTAGAGAAAGGTAAGGAAGAACACGAGGGAGGCTCCCTTTACCAGAAGAAGGAAGGGCAGTCATCACAGAGGTCACATTTCTGTCTTGGACATAAGATGTGTAATGGTGCCTGTAATGGAAAGAGCCAATTCCTTCTGGCCACCTGCGAAAGTAATTAGGAGGACTTGAAAGACATTGGCACAGAGATAAGCATCACCATTTGATTCATGGAATCTGCCAGTAGAGAAGGTATTAAGGTTATTCTTTTGCTGATCTCCACCTTGAGTAGTAAATAATTAATGTGTTTCATTTTTAAGACTTTTCAAAAACACTTTATGAATTAACCACTACATTTCCATTGCAAAAAATAGAAAATAACAAACAAAAGAAGAAAAAATTAAAACTTCCTGGGACTTATTGTCCAGTGATGATCTCACACATCTTTATTTGCTAATAAGTAAAAAGATTTCAGCTTAGCAAAAACAGAATCATACTAAATGTGCTGTTTTTTTTATTTTTATTTTTATTTTTTTTAAATGTGCTGTTTTATAATGTGCTTTTTAAGCAACATTTCGTGAACACTTCTCTCTGTTGGAGAGTATAAATAGATAGCCTTTCTATTAACTACATAACATTTCACAAATAGTCATATCCAAATTTTTTCAACTAAGCCTTGCTATTATATATTCAAGTTGTTTCTAATTTTTTCTACTACCTACTAACCTCCTC
The DNA here is from genome assembly GCF_001704415.2 of Capra hircus. Lineage (NCBI taxonomy): Eukaryota > Metazoa > Chordata > Mammalia > Artiodactyla > Bovidae > Capra > Capra hircus. The sequence continues at coordinate 82,889,206 of NC_030817.1, read as the reverse complement.
CAAAGAGAACATCTTATAAATGATGTTCTTAGTTATAGAACTTCCAAGTGTTCTATAGAAGTGAAAATTTTGGGTCAAAGTTGAGGTTTGGACCTCTTTAAAACACATAATTCATGGTGTCATTTTTTCCTTTGGTGAATAAATGGCAACCCACTCCGGTACTCTTGCCTGGAGAATCCCACGGACGAAGGAGCCTGGTAGGCTACAGTCCATGGGGTCGCAAAGAGTCGGACACGACTGAGTGACTTCACTTTTCACTTTCACCAATTAACATTCACCAGAAATGAATGAATGAGTTATCCTGTGTCTCCCTAATGCCTAGACTGTGACTTTGGTCCCCACGTTAGGTATCATCTCTTCATGGAAACACAATCAGGGTTAGAAACTAACTTTTAATGTTGTCTAGCTCCATCTTTCAAGCCATGCCTGAATCCTCTTTTGGAGTCTACTAGGTTGAGATGAAAAATATTTCTTTTAAGATGTGAATTTGAGAACATGTTTGGTGTTTAAATGTAGTAGAAAAATTGGGGGAGTTAGAAAGAGAAATGATCCTGAGGTTCAGATACTATGGTTTCAGGGCGGGCTGTATCATCATGCATTGCTGTGTGTTACATCTGGCAATTTTACTTGCTTACTCTGCCTGGGCCTCAGTGGCCCCATCTCTAAGATGAGGAGTTGAGGAGGACCCCATCTTTACTTGGTCTTCCATTATGACATTCTATAAATCTTGGCTATTTGAAACATTCCTTTCTGAGGCTGGGCTTGTAAATTGAGAGTTGTCAGGCCTTTAAAATGTAGCTAGTGTGGGAAAGGAAAAAAACCCAGCAGCTAGTTTGCTGCTGGATCAGAATTCTCTGTTCTTTGTGAAGTAATAAATTGTATCTTGGCTCCCGGATTATTCCAGGTTGCCTCGGGTTTTGCGGAAGTGGCTTTTTCAGGAATTGTTCCCATTGCCGGAAAGTGGGTGTTAATTTGTGCCTTGGCTGTTTTTCAGGGCACATGCTGGCAGAATCCTAACAGCTTTTTCAGAGACTCAGCAGATGTCATGACTGGGTTGTGGCTATCCTCGCAGGATGACACACACCCTGCATGAATAACCCAAAACATATCCATATTAGAGACCTAACCTTTATCATGGACCACTTAACCTTGGCCTCTGAAGTGTTTTCTTGACCAAGTAGAAGCACTCTGATCAACATACCACAGGAACCAGGATAGCCACAAGCATTGAAATTGGTTAATATTCCTTAATAAAATATCTGTGATCCACTCAAATGGGGTGCAGATGGTGTCTTGGGAGAGGAGATGAAGCCAAGCAAAGAAGGAATAACACTGAGTAACATTTGTATTTAGTTCTTGACAATTTACAGCCTATGCTGACCACCTTATTTATTCCAACAGTATCTCTAAGATCTCTTCATCACCATTTCGTCCTGATTCACCCAGCAAGCAAATGCAAAAGCTGCTGTCATGACTGTGAATGGCCCAATAGCTTCTACAGCAAGCATGGAGCTTGGCTTGAATTCCCCTAAGTCTCTGCTTTCTTGGCAGACTTTGCAGTCTCACACCTCCTTCCTCTTCTATCTTTCTCTTCTATGTCAACAGCTGAAAAGCAACTCTACTTTCTTGCACTGTGAGTAGAAGGTGGCAAATTGAAGTCAATTTCCCATCTTTGGGGCTTCCCAGGTGGCACAAGTGGTAAAGAATCTGCCTGCCAATTCAGGAGACACAAGAGACGTGGGTTCAATCCTTGGGTTGGGAAGATTCTTCGGAGAAGGAAATGGCAACCCACTCCAGTATTTCTTGCCTAGAAAATACTTTAGTAAGATGTGCTTAGAAGACACTGTCTAGTTGACACTGTACGTTCTGGACTTTATAGTTATTTAGCCTTCACGATTTATGCCATGTTCATACACCACATGTGCTATTACTTGCTTAATATTTGTCTTCAAATAAATGCACTCTTTCGTTTATTATTCTAAACAATATATACAGTATCTGTGAAATCATGAGTTAGACATAATGCTTATAGTTTTCTATAATTAGAAATAGTTATAGAAATAATTGAAATAATTACATAGCTATTAAATATTTTAAATGTTCATTGATACTGTGTAATATATTTCACTTTTATTCTCTTTGTTATGCACACCATATTCTGAGAAATGCATTAAAATTAAATGAAATGTAAAATTCAGTTGAATTCAACTGGCCACATTTTCCATGCACAGTAGCCACTGTGGTTAGTGACTACCATGTTGAACAAGGCAGAAAGCAGCTCTGTCACCCCAGAATGTTGTGCTGGAAAGCTCTGCCCAAAGTTTCCCCAGAGCATGTTGACTGCTTTCATGGACTAAAGCTACACTTACATAAGGTAAGATCACCAAAAGAATTGAGCACTGTGAATAATGATGAATTTAGAAAATGCTAGCAAAAATGTCCATCTCTCTACCTTCCATATGTGTCTAAGTGTGTCCTCTGCTTTCCTGCTTCTCTTCTTCTTGCCCCACCTCTGTGTATCCTGGTTCACTTTTTTAACCTGGTGTGTAATCTATAATGTGTTAGTTTCATGTGTACAGCAAAGTGGCTCAGTTATACACAAATATGTATCTTCTGTTTCAGGTTTCTCCATGATGGGCATTGAGTACAGTTCCCTGTGCTACACAGTAAGACCTTGTTGCTCATCTGTTTCACATGTAGGAGTGTATCCCATGGACCGAAGAGCCTGGTGGGCTGCAGTCCGTGGGGTCACTACGAGTCGGACACGACTGAGCGACTTCACTTTCACTTTTCACTTTCACGCATTGGAGAAGGAAATGGCAACCCACTCCAGTGTTCTTGCCTGGAGAATCCCAGAGACGGGGGAGCCTGATGGGCTGCCGTCTATGGGGTCGCACAGAGTCAGACATGACTAAAGCGACTTAGCAGCAGCAGCAGCAGTGTCAGTTCAGTTCAGTCACTCAGTCATGTCTAACTCTTCACGACCTCATGGACTTCAGCATGCCAGGCCTCCCTGTCCATCACCAACTCCCCAAGTTTACTCAAACTCATCTCCATTGAGTTAGTAATGCCATCCAACCATCTCATCCTCTGTCATCCCCTTCTCCTCCTGCCTTCAATCTTTCCCAGCATTAGAGTCTTTTCCAATGAGTCAGCTCTTCTCATCAGGTGGCCAAAGTATTGGAGTTTCAGCTTCAGCATCAGTCCTTCCAATGAATATTCAGGACTGATCTCCTTTAGAATGGACTGGCTGGATCTCCTTTCAGTCCAAGGGACTCTCAAGAATCTTCTCCAACACCACAGCTCAAAAGCATCAATTCTTTGGTGCTCAGCTTTCCTTATAGTCCAACTCTCACATCCATACATGCTACTGAAAAAACCATAGCCTTGACGAGACGGACCTTTGTTGGCAAAGTAATGTCTCTGCTTTTTAATATGCTGTCTAGGTTGGTCATAACTTTCCTCTCAAGGAGTAAGTGTCTTTTAGTTTCATGGCTGGTATACATTAATACCAAACTCCGAATATTATCTCTCCCCTGCCACTCCCCATTATCCTTTTTGGTAATCCTAAGTTTGTTTTCTATGTCTGTGAATCTATTTCAATTTCATAAATAAGTTTATTTGTATCATGTTTTAGCTTCCACGTTTAAGTGTATCATAGGATATTTGTCTGCCTTACTTTGCTTAATATGATAATCTCTAGGTCCATCCATGTTGCTGCAAATGGCATTATTTCATTCTTTTTTTATGGCTGAGTAATATTCCATTGTATATATGTACATCTTCTTTATCCTTTCATCTGTGGATGGACATGTAGGTTGCTTCCATGTCTTGGCTGTTGTAAATACTGCTGCTATTTCATTCCTCATTCACTCTCATTCTTGCCCTTAGTCCTTTCTCTGCTTTTCTACCTATGTTCTTCTTATCTTCCCACCCCAGAATCTCCCTTAATTCAATTTGGATTTCGCTTTGTAAATTAGCCCTTAGCTGCAGCAGTAACTTCAGGTCAGAGGACATTCTCAGTTGTAACTTGCACAAGGAATCCCTTCCAGTGGAATTCCTTAGGGATGTGGTCAGTGGCACACTGGACATCTCTACTTGGACGTCCCCCTGGAATCTGAAGTTCAGCATGCCTGAGATTGAGCCGTTTCCCACTCAAACCGCTGGCTGCCCTTCACTGATGTAACCATAGCAAACTACTTGCTTTACCTACTCCCCATCCAAAGCCACCTTTAGAAGAATAAGAGAATTTTTAATTATGCTTTTTTTAGGCCCATGAAGGAAGGGCCTAAAACTCCCTGTATGGCACTAGTTTATTGAGCAGGCTACAAAACACAAATTGCCTAGAAGGCTTGACGTAACTTCTTTTGAAATACAAAATGACCCTGCTAGCACTTGGAAAGCTTCTGGAGGATCCCCAGAGGAGGAAAGTGCTATATAGACATATGTATGCTTTGTCTGTTGGCCATGAATGTTGAGGAATAGAATATACCAGCCCCCTTTCTCCTTATTTTAATTATCCAGAGACCCCCAGCAGGAAAGTAAAAGAGAAGTTGGATCCAAGAGCTCTCAGAAGAGCAGGAGGCTCTAGGGAACATGTATGCATTGTTTGTATGAAATAGACCCTTCCTTAGCAGGACAGAGTTTAAAATTTCCCTTATTCTTCTCAAGAAAATGTGTTCTCCTTTTTTTTTCATTCTAAATGCACTCAATTAGGTTATGGAAAATTTAGTTCCTCTTGCTAATTTATACAAGGAGTTATGATACCTTGAGATCATCATCTGTCAGCTTTAAAACCCTAAATATGGCATTGATTATTCTCAGGAAGGTGATGTGATGATCTGCTCTCTTTCTCAGACAAAGGGAGGCAGTTGTCCAAAGTGGGAAGTCCCTATCTGGGTGGGAATGATAGAAACATCCTTCTGGCTAGATTCTGTTTCTGCTCCGCTCTGAAGAAGAGAAACAGATCCAAGTTTAACTAGCCTTAATCTTACTAAAGGTTAGGGTCTGTGTTGTCCTCTGGATAATAATAACTATAACAACTATTTGTTGAATGGTTGAATTTTTCCCAGCAGTGTGTTAGATGCTATAGATGAAATCTCATTAATAGTCCTTACAGCTGTGATGGTAGGGAACCATTCCCCGCCCCCATATTTTACTTTGAGGAATTTGAGTTTGGGAGAGGTAAATAATTTGTTAAAGATCACACAACCCATACATGGCAGAGCTCAAATGCAAACCTCGGTCTGTCCAATGCCACAGCTCGATGTCTTTAGACCTTGTAGTTTTGTTTGTTTGTTTGTTTTTATTGATGGTTACTATGGGCCAGGCATTATTCTAAGCTCAGCGAGATCCCTAATCTTATGGAGTTTATATCCTGGAGAGGAAAGATAGGAAAAGAATAAGTTAAAAAAAAAAATCCAGATCATTTCAGATGTTGGCAATGCCATTGATCAATAGAGGAAGTAAAGTGATAGTGAGCATGGGGCTACTTATATTGAGAGCTCTTTGAAGGATTTTCTGATATGACCTTTGATCTCAGACCTAGATGATATGAAGGATCCAGAATGTGTGTATTGAGGGCCATGGAAACAGCAAGTGCAGAGGTCCTGGGGTGAGAGTGAGTGCCATGTGTTTCAGGAGCTGCAAAAAAAAGCCAGTTTTTCTATTTGGCCATAGATATGAGTGATATAATAGCAGACATGTAGGCAAGCTTTGGATCTTGTTCCGAATATAACAGGGCATCAGATAAGGGTTCTAAGCAAAAGAGGCATATAATCTGAATTAAATTGGTAAAAGATCTCTCTGGTTTCTGTGTGGAGAATAGCAGATACAGGAGCAAGACAGGGAGTAGGGGAAATCGTTAGAAGAACATGAACTTCAAGGGGACTGAAAGTTTTTGGAGAAGATGCAGCCTTGGCTTTGGAAATAGCAAAGGGTCTTGTGGCAAAAGAGTATTTACCTTTATCTAGGCCCTAAGATATTCAAGATGTGAGGAGGGTGCCTCAGAGGCTAGTCAGGTCTAGTTCATGGGCAAAAGGGAAGGGGGCATTCACAAAAGAAGATGAAAGGACTTCCCTGGTGGTTAGGACTTCACGCTTACACTGCTGGGGGCCCAGGTTCGATCCCTGGTCGGGGAACTAAGATGCTGTATGGTGCAGCCAAAAAATAAATAAATAAAAAGCTTTTAAAGAAAAAGAAAATAAGGTGAAGCTATGGGGAGTCTGCTTCAGTGTCAGTGCTGGCAAATCATAGTAATAAGAGCTAGTTTTATTGAGTGTATACCATGTGTCTAGTGGTATTCTGAATGCTTTTCTCAGGATAACTTCTTTAGTCCTCTCAGTAATCCTAAATCCCAGATGCTATTAGGGCTTCCTAGGTGGCGCTCATGGTAAAGAACCCACCTGCCAATGCAGGAGACGTAAGAGATACAGGTTCCATCCCTGGAGTAGGAAATGGCAACCTACTGCAGTATTCTTGCCTGGGGAATTCCATGGACAGAGGAGCCTGGTGGGTTACAGTCCATGGGGTCGCAGAGTCTGACATGACTGAGTGCACAAGCATGGTCGTGGTTTAGATACTATTATTAGCCCCATTTTACACAGGAAACAGAGACACAGAAGAGTTACGGCACTTGCAGCTACTGCTAAGTGGGATGAAAGATTCTTCATTTCAGAAGTCAGAGCCGTAAGGGTTGAGGCTGTCGGGGAGAGTGGAAGAGTGATGTCAAGAAGGGAGGGGCCAACTGGTCTGAAGATGAGACCCAGGTGACCAAGGGGACCTGGGAGGGAGTGATGAGGGAAACCAGTTTGTCCCATGATGCCCCACATCCTGAATGACTCTAAAAGAAGGCTCCTGATCAGGGCAAACTAGGAGCTTTCCTGCAGCTTCCGGTGGGTGGAGTGAGCCTTGGCCCCCTCCATGGGACTGCTTTCTTAAGCAGCTTGTGGGAGAAGAGCAGTTTCATCTAACAAGACAGTGTCTTAGCCTCTTTTATCCCACTGCTCTTGGGTAGGTGGGGAGAATGCTCAGATCCACACATTTCTGAGATGTGTTTCACTGACTCACATTTGGAGATAATAATCACTTACTATGATTAATTAGATTGCGTATCTGTGGACCCCACATTAGTCTAGCAGAGCAGGAGTTCTGCACATTAGAAATGGAATGGGATCAGCCTAACATTGGGGTTGGTTTACTTTTGCCTTTTTTTTTTTTCTGAAGGGGGATGGCACTTCTGTGTTTCAAATTTTATGCTGAGAACCTGACATATGTTATTCCTTCATTAAACATGACAGTCTTATGATACAGCTACTAGTCTTATTGCCCATTTTCTGACGGACCAACTGAACTCTGGATATAACTTGCCCAAAATTGTAGCGAGTGGTGGACCTGAGAGGGCTTCCTACGAGGCACAGTGATAAAGAATCCACCTGCCAATGCAGGAGACATGAGACGCGGGTTCGATCCCTGGATCAGGAAGATCCTCTGGAGTAGGAAATGGCAGCCTACTCTAGTATTCTTGCCTGGAGAATTCCATGGACGGAGGAGCCTAGTGGGCTACAGTCCATGGGGTATCAAAGAGTCAGACACAGCTGAGCACACACACACACAATGGACCTGAGATTTAAACCCTGACGATCTGATACCAGAAGTTAATCCTTAATCATGCTGCTACAAGTGAGGAACATAGCTATGCTGGGTCGAGTGCTTCCCAAGAAGTCTTTGTAAACCCAAAAGAATGAGTGAATGTAACAACACAAAGTTGGAAAAGAGATCTTAGGGATGAACAGTGAAGGCATTTCTTGACTACACTGATTTTGAAATGTTAGTAGACCAACTGTCAGGATCAGGAAGCAACCTGAAGGTAGTAGGCTTGAGTGAAACGTGGGTTGGAAGGGGAAAATTGATATGAATAGAGAGAAAAAAAAAATACTGCTTTACTTCCTTGTCTTCTCCTCAGTCAGTTCAGTTGCTCAGTTGTATCCAACTTTTTGCAACCCCATGAACTGCAGCAAGCCAGCTTTTCATCCATCACCAACTCCCAGAGCTTGCTCAAACTCATGTCCATTGAGTCGGTGATGCCACGCAACCATCTCATCATCTGTGGTACCCTTTTCCTCCTGCCTTCAATCTTTCCCAGCATCAGGGTCTTTTCCAGTGAGTCAGTTCTTCACATTAGGTGGCCAAAGCATTGGAGTTTCAGCTTCAGCATCAGTCCTTCTAATGAATATTCAGGACTGATTTCCTTAAGGATGGACTGGTTTGATCTCCTTTCATTGTCTTCTCCTACTAACTCTAAAAGTGCCACTGCTCAAATGACACTGCTCAAATTTTTACCCTTCTAATTCCACTTAATGAACACAAAAAAAGCTATCTGCTTCTCTACTCTCCCCACAAAACAGGAAAAGTGGTAGGATTATGAATAATTTTTGGTAAGGTATTTTCATTTTCCATGATTTTTTAAAGAAAACAAATATGCAGGAGGGAATCATTTAAGGCGAAACCATTTAAATAAATGAAATAAGATTCCTTAAGCATCATATTTAATTGATTCCATTTCATCATTTAAAAAATATATTTTCTTTGACGTTCATCTGTTCCTATCCAAAAACATGGGTGGATAATCTGATCTCAGTTTTCTTAGGCTCTGTGATCTTGGCAAAGTCATTTTTTAATCATATGCCTGGCTTTCTCTAACTTGAAAATATCTAGACTCCCAGGACAACTGAACTTCTGTGGAAGGGCCATGAACTTCTTTGCCACATGGCCATGAGTAATGAGATCACCTCTTAGAGGTAGCGCTCAGTTCTTCATTTGGATTCTAAAAGAGTTTATTAACCTGTAAACCAATTTTCTTTTTAGTCACCTGGTGGATTAGCAAACCCAGAATCTGTATTTACTTTATGTGTGCCTCTTGGAATATATAACTTAACACTTCTGTATCTCTAAGTGGAATCAAAAGATTTGAGTGCCAGAGTTTGTGAATGTAGGTGTCAGTCAGTCATGTCCAACTCTTTGCAATCCCATGGACCGTAGCCTGCCAGGCTTCTCTGTCCATGGAATTCTCCAGGCAAGAATACTGGAGTGGGTAGCCATTCTCTTCTCCAGAGAATCTTCCCGACCCAAGGATTGAACCCAGGTCTCCAGAACTGAAGGCAGATTCTTTACCATCTGAGCCATCAGGGAAGCCCAAAAGTGAAAATGCTAGCCGCTCAGTCATGTTCAACTCTCTGATCAGGGTAGATCATAGAGCACCTACCATTTCTCCAATTCCTTTAGCTTAAAATATGCCAAGGTGCTATGTTTTGGGGGAGCATAACCTTAACTCCATTATCCACAGTCATAAGTTGTGGGGATTAGGACATGGACTTATCTTTTGGGGGAAACACAATTCAACCCATTACCCTGACTTTGATGTATTGTTGTTCGTTGTTCAGTTGCTAAGCCATGTCTGACTTTTTGTGACCCCCTGTAGCATGCCAGGCTCCTTTGTCCTCCATCTCCTGGAGTTTGCCCAAATTCATCTCCATTGAGTTGGTGATGCTATCGAACCATCTCATCCTCTGCCACCCTCTTCTCCTTTTTCCTTCACTCCTTTCCAGCATCAAGGTCTTTTGTCTTAATGAGTTGGCTCTTTGCATCAGGTGGCCAAAGTATTGGAGCTTCAGCTTCAACATCAGTCCTTCCAGTGAATATGCAGAGCTGATTTCCTTTAGATTGACAGATTTGATCTCTGTGCAGTCCAAGTGACTCTCAAGAGTCTTCTCCAGCACCAATTTGAAAGCATCAATTCTTCAGCACTCAGCCTTCTTTAGATTAGCTACAGTGGCTCAGCTGGTTAAGAATTTTCCTGCAATGCAGGAGACCTGGGTTCAATCCCTGGGTTGGGAAGGTCTCCTGGAGAAGGGAATGGCAACCCACTTTCAGTATTATTGCCTGGAGAGGAGCCCAGTGGGCTACAATCCATGGGGTCGCAGAGTCAGATATGACTGAGCCACTAACACTTATAGCCTTCTTTATGATCCAGCTCTCACACCCATGCATGACTACTGGAAAAACCATAGCTTTGACTGTATGGACCTTTGTTGACAAAGTGATGTCTCTGTTTTTTAATATGCTGTCTAGGTTTATCATAACTTTCCTTCCAAGGAGAAAGTGTCTGGTAACTTCATGGCTGCAGTCACCATCCACAGTGACTTTTGAGCCCAAAAATGTAAAATCTGTAACTACGTCTACTTTGTCCCCTTCTGTTTGCCATGAAGTGATGGGACCATATGCCATGATGTCAGTTTGATGTCTTAGGAAGATAATTTGACAAGGGGAGTCAAGGTCCTGCTCTAGCCTTAGTCCAGGACCGAAGAAATGAGGAACTGGATTGGTGGCAGCAGGGTTCATGAGGGTGGAGCATGGGAATAAAGAAGAGGAGTTGGAATTAGGAGACATGTGAAAGAATTTGCCAGGACTTATTTACTGCATGTGCGGTAAATAAGAGAAAAAGTTTCAGTGCACCACTGACATATGTTTCCCCAAAACACGTGTTGTAAAATACTGGAAATTGTTCTACAGACAGACGCACTTGGGAAACCCTGGATCGAACAAGACTGAACAGGCTTCTCTGCAGTGCTTCTTTGAGCTTTTGGCATGCTCATATACACTGTGGCTTCCTAAAGGGGACTTCTGGGGGACAGCCTTTCCCAAACGTACAGATACTGACAGCAATTGGCAGAAGCCGCTCCTGTCTTTAGCACTCCCTGCCCCATGTAGAAAAGAATGGCTGATACCAGTGACAAAATTATGGACATCAATTTTGCAATGAATAGTTAAAAAAAAAAAAGCAACTGTTTACTGAGCTGCTAGTATGAATCAGACACCACATTAAGTGTTTCACACACAATATCTCATTTAATTCTCATGACAGCTGTTCAGGGATAGGTACCATCAATCATCAGATCTTATAAATGGGACCCAGAGGCACATAGAGATAAAGTTACTTACCCAAGGATGCATAGCTGGGGCCTGGTGCAACCAGAATTTGACTCCAAGCAGTCTAATGTTATAACTGACATTCATAACTACCAGATTATGAATCTAATTGTAGATGTTTTGGATTTCAAATGTTGATAAGGCTTGCAGATGGAAATATGCAGAAGACAGTGGAGGATACAGAATCAGACAAGGTCAGATCTGGGCTCAGAGCCATTAGGGGGCAGACAGGGGTTGAAAATTGCCCTTGGATACATTTATTCAAACTATGAGGTCTCGAGTTGGTCATAAGATTTACAACGCAGAAAGGACTCCATGCAAAGATTTTATGTATTAGTGGGATGTTTTCCCAAGCAATGAGTTAGAAATAACTGGCTACCGTTATCACAGTCGGTGTACAGAATGTTCCAACTGTGATGAAACAGGACCCAGACACAGAAGTCTACGTCCTAAATCATGCTGAAAAGTCAGAATCAGTTGGGATTTTTGAGAAGCAGAGAAATCTCACTGGTCCCACAAGTGCAGTAGAAAACCTCAGCGAGAGCCAGTGAGTAGCTCTAAGAGACCACGGCTCTGCCTTGACATCTCACCGCAGACGCAGGGCCTTCTCTCTGTTCCCTGGAGCCCCTGGAGCACAGAAGTGTATCTCATTCATCTAGAAGCTTCTAACACCCACACAATGCAGACACCCAGGAAATAGTCACTGAGCCAAGGAAATGAGAACCAACCCTGTTCAGCTTCCTTCTGCTCCTGGATACATTATCAAGTTTTAAAGTGTTTTCACTGACCCATCCCTATGCCATTACCTGTCTGAATTTTCTTGCATATACTGGGGACAAAGCCATGATAAATTGCTACCTACTTGCACTGAGTTTCATTTTGTTCTGATTCATTGCCTACTTCAGAGACCTTCTAAAATCACAGTTTATGGACTCTACATCCTGGTGGTTCCCAGAGAGAAATAAACCTAGATTCCAGGGAATGCAGATGTCTTCAAACTTGCAGCCAGCTTCCAGGCTCCCTGCAAAGGTCTCTTAAGCCCCAAAGTATTTCCTCTCTTAAATCACACATCACTGGCACAGGCAGAGTATTTGTTAGGAGACAGTTGCTTAAAGGTCTACCAAGTAGACAGAAATGGTGTCGTTCTTGGCAATTTTATTGCGCTGTTCTTGGGCTTAGTGTAGCGATTCTTTTTTTAATATTGCGTTGGCTTTTTTGTTCCTGAAAGAAACTATTTCTTTAGTGCTGTACTTGAAACATGATGTTGAATCTCTCTTGGCATGTTTATGGGCCGGGTGAAGGACTGTATATGTGAAAGGGAGCTTAATATTTCACTTGCACAAATGTTGTGACTTTTATTCGACACATTTCTAATTAGGTGACGTGAATCCCTGCAGCCACCAGTATGGGTTATTGTGTCGTTGTGGCACGTGGGTGTTCTGCCAAATTTTGATCTGGATAGAATGGATTTATTTTTGCTTCATCCTAGAACAGATTCTCTTACAGTGTCTGTCAGATGGTGTGCTGAACTGAACAGGTTATGCGACGTGGCACAGAATGAGGCAGAGTTTTCTGTGTTGCATCAAACTCACACCTACGGAAAATGGTCATTTATTGCAATATGAAAATGCTTCTTGTGAATATAAAAAAGCATGTGGTCAGGGCAGCAAGCAATTTTTCCTGAATGCAGGGCAACAAAAATCAATAAAGTGACAACTGTGGAAAGTTTTTTGAACTTCCTGAAGTTTTTTTTTTTTTTCATTACTAATGTTCACCTTTGAAGTCCTTCAAGTGTACAGAGTCAGACTTGAGTATCTGAAATAGTGCTGAAGACACACACAGAAAGTTTTCAGACCATTGCTCCATTACCAGTGGCATCAGTACACACACACACATATACACTTCAGTTCACATTTACTATTCTTATGTTGAATTTTCTTCATGGACATTATTCAAATACTGTTGATCTCCATCCATTTTTCTGTTTACACTATAATATATTGTCTGAGATAGCCTAGGTCCAAGCCTAGGAAGATTGCCTTAAGTAAGAATGAAGAATACTTTGAAATCTCTTGCTCTCAGATACATACTCAACTTTCTAAAGTGATTATTACTGGAAACCACAAAAGTGGAAAATGGAGAACAACTAACTGGGAAAATCCCCTCATCCCTCCACCTTTACCATTGTCAGGGTCAGTGATCAGGATTCGAGGCAGGTGCTCTCACCCATGTGTTGTGGGTAGTGGTGTGGTAGAGAGGGCTCCTCGACTCTGAGAGTCACGGCCCTTGTCAGGAACCTCCCCTTCCTGCAGTGTCACCCAAGAATGCTTGGCTTCACAGGAAACGGTGATACAGTAGAAAGTATTTCGACGTAGGCAACACCCAAGTAGAGGTCCACTTCTTCCCACTGCCGCAAACTTGGCAGAGCTGTCTACTTCTGTGAGCCTTAGCTTTCTCACCTGGTGAATGGAAATAAAACTCCTTTCTCAAGACAAATACCATATTTTACCACTTACACTGGGATCTAAAAAATAAAACAAACAAATAGAACAGGACAGAAACAGACTCACAGAGAACGAGCTCGTGGTTAATAGTAGGGGCGTAGTAGGGGAGAGAAGAAGAGAGAGGCAAGATAGGGGCAGGGGATGAAGAGGTGCAAACCACAAACTACATGGATATATTGTATAGCACAGGGAATATAGTCAATACTTTATAATGACTTTAAATGGAGTATAATCTATAAAAATATTGACTTCCCATGTTGTACACTTGAAACTAATAGAATACTACAGATCAACTGTACTTCAATAAAAAAGTCTTCTCCACAAAGTAAAAAGTAAAAAGCTTTAGCCATATGAGTGGGTAACCATAGCTTGTTCTATCTGCCAGAGAAGCAGTTTGGATTCAACAGTCATTCATAAACTAGTGAGTTGTATATTTGTTGTACCTGATTCCTGGTTAAGGTTTTGGAACAAAAACTATAGGGTGGCTGTGTCTGTCTCTATGTTTATACATGTCCATGGATATGTTATATATATATGATGTTATTCTAGTTCCACAGGGTATTACAAATATTAATATGTAAAAGAGCTCTAAAGTGACTTGAAAAAAAAAGCTTTCATATCAATGGTATATTTATATAAAACTCAAACAATTTTCTTTCATCTGTTAAAATAAGAACGTGTTCTTGGACTATTGGTCTTTCCTTCATGAGACTGTGCAAAGTTTTTCTTTACCTTCTAAGTAATCAGCCAAGAAAGATTCTGGGTTTTTATCAAAATGGTTTCCAGTGCTTTGTGTCTTCTTCACTGATCTTTGATTATTTAAGAAAACTGTGTCTTCTCTATTAAAAGAGCTAAGTTTTTTACAAGTAGTAGTAGTGTGTGTGTGCTCAGTCCTGTCCAACTCTGCGACCCCATAGATTACAGCCTGCCAGGCTCCTCTGTCCATGGAGATTTTCAGGCAGAAACACTGGAGTGGGTTGCCATTTCTTACTCCAGGGATCTTCTCGACCCAGGGATTGAACCCGAGCCTCTTTTATCTCCTGCATTGGCAGATGGATTCTTTACCACTGTGCCAGCTGGAAGCCCTGCAACTAAGTAATTTTCAAAACATTCCTTCCTTATTAAAATTAAATAACATCATGTCTGTCTAGTGGCAGCATACAGTAGGCACTTGATTTTCATTTCCTTACCTCTCTGCACCCCATAGAATAAGCAGTAACTCCCTCACTGAAGCTGAAGTTCTGTTTCTGAAACTGAAGAATCTGAGCATCAAATGATGGGATGATGAGACATGCCTCTTCAGTGAATTCATTATGTTTCTCGGCTGGACTGAAATGAAGCAAAGGCAGGAGAAAATCTGGATACAAAACAGACATTTAAGCCTCATACATAGCATGGCATAAACCTGAGCTATTCAAGCTCACCTTACTACAAATATACATCACGCTCTTGTATAATGCAGGTAAAAACGATGAACCCTCCACCAGCCCTGTGATTCTTTTTCTTGAGCTGACAGATCAGTCATAGTTACTAGCCTTCTTGCAGTTTGATGTGTCTAGTGGAAGGTGGACCAGTCCTAACGATCCTTCGCTTTCTCCCCTCCTCATCTGCCAGGTGGATGTCCGTGTCTGGGGTGATCCTGGTTACCATGTGCTGAGGCCTGGATGTCTTAAGTGGCCATGTAGAGCAGAGTACTGCTTGCCCTAACATCTGGAATTTAGCCAAATGAGAAATAAACTCTTGATTAAGCCATTAAAACCTTAAGGTTTATCTGTTATAGCAGCTGCCACCACCCTAAGTAATGAACTTGATGATACAAGAGGTGAATTTTGAAAACTTTCTCCTTGCACTGGCACTTGACACTTTTCTGAATATGACAGCACCATTTTTATATTTCGTTTCTGTGGGAAAACAAATTTCATAGTTGCCTAAAGACTAACTATGCGGTCTATCTATTCAGAAATATACTGTATATATTGATCATAAGAACTGTGAAACAAGGTTCTTTATCAGCAAGAAGTCTATTTGATTTTTTGCCTAACAATTTCAGCTGAAAGCCAGGGTTAGTGATTAACTACATTTATTGTGTTTTAAATTAGATTAAACACTTCTGATGCCAGGTGCTGGGCTGCAAAGGGAAAGCTCAGTTAAACAGGAGAAATGGAGGTAATTCTTTTTCCTAAATTATTAGAAATTCAGGAGTTAGAAACCTAAAAACATTTCTAAAGTATTCTATATACTTTTATGTTTTCTTAAACCATATGGAAAGTAATTTTACTTTTCCCAGTGATACTTAATTCATAGGATTTGAGGATTAAATGGGGATCATGTCTGCTGCTGCTGCTGCTGCTAAGTCTCTTCAGTCATGTCCGACTCTGTGCAACCCCATAGATGGCAGCCCACCAGGCTCCTCTGCCCATGGGATTTTCTAGGCAAGAGTACTGGAGTGGGGTGCCATTGCCTTCTCCGGGGGATCATGTCTACCTCCCACCTAATGCCTGGCACAATAAATATTAAATAACAATCACAATAACTATTGAAACCTTGACCTCTTTCTTAATGATTTGTTCTATTGGATTTTACTTTGGAATTATTCTTAAGAACTTGAATTATCACCCTCAGAGGCTTGTAAAGTAGCTGCATACCCCACATCAGTTGGTACTAAGCTGCTTTTAATTATGGTATCTACTTTTACAGTTTATCCTGGCTTCTTCTTGCTACTTTTTACTGGTAGCTACAGCCATCATGTTATCTTCTTCAAGTCCTTTATATGGGGAGAAAAAAATAAAAGACCCAGAAATTATTACTAAAAAATGAAAAAGTTCTACATTCAAGCTGGGGGAAATACCCCAGCAGAGCCAATTACCAGCCTTCAGAGGGCTGTTTCAACAGCTTGGGGGCTCGTTATATTCAATGCCAAGATTGTTGCTGGTTCCAGCAAGTTGAGGTTAACATAAGTCAGAACTCCTTTTCTAGGTATGGCCTTGATACACTTTCCGCCAGCTTAGCTTTTATGCTGAGAGGAGGGAGAGAAAGAGAGGTGAAAAAGAAAGAGAGATAAAGTAGGATTGGGAATTGAAGGGGGAAAGCTAGTTGAGGGTAAGAAGTAACTGGTTGCCCTTCTGTGTACACATTAAAAGTTTGAGAAGACCAACTCTTAAAGCACCTCTTCAGATTTACGTTCTCACTAGCCTTATGTCAGACTACCCATTTTTCTGAACTCTTGCCCATAGTGGGTATAGTGTTAGTTGCTCAGTCATGTCCAACTCTATACGACCCCATGGACTGTAGCCCTCCAGGCGCCGCTGTCCATGGAATTCTCCAGGCAAGAATACTGGAGTGGGTTTCCATTCCCTTCTCCAGGGGATCTTCCCGACCCAGGGATCAAACCTAGATCTCCTGCATTGCCGGCAGACTCTTTACCATCTGAGTCACCAGGGAAGCCTGTAGTGAGTATTGCCATTCACAGAAACTGTTATCAGGTGAACATGGTATGATGTTATTTGGTTTTGCAATTCTTTGGCCATCAATAATGGTAACTTGCTTTTCATCTTCCATTTTCGTATTGCATTTGTATATCTCCATTTGTGAATTGACTATTTCATAATCTTTCCCATTTTTATTGTTATAGTCCCCATTTTTTCCAAATGAAGATAATTTTGTTTTTCCTACTACATTTATTCTTCTGCTGCCCACTGTAGAAAAATAACTAAAATTTTAAAAACAGGAATGTGATGGAACTTCCCTAGTGGTCCGGTGGTTAACACTCCTTGCTTTCACTGCACAGGGCACAGATTCAATCCCCGGTCAGGGAATTAAGATCCCGCCTGCCACCCAGTGCAGCCAAAAAAAAATCATCCTTTATGTTTACCCAGAACAGAATTAAGAATACCATATTATGGTGTACTTAAAAATTTTTTTTTCTTAAAAATACTGCATATATACTATTCACACATTTAAAGTATAAGCACCATAGTTTAGCATAGTTGTACAACAGTCACCACAATCTAATTTTTAGAAATTTTCATCACCCCAAGAAGAAATACTGCCCATTTCTTCTCACACTCCTCAGGACTAAGAAACTACCAATATACTTTCTGTTTCTGTAAATTTACCTATCCTGAATATTTTGTATAAATAGAATCAGTTAATAAAGGGGCTTTGTGACTAGCTTCTTTTTCTTAACATAATATTATTAAAAGGCGTGATATTGTAGTCTGTATTAGCACTTCATTTTTCTTTATTGCAAAATACTGTTCCATTGTTTGGGTATTTTTATTCATTCATCAGGTGACAAACATTTGAGTTGTTTCCACATTTTGGCTGTTGTGAATAATGCTGCTAGGAGTATCCATGTACAAATTTTTGTGTGGACATATATTTTCATTTCTCTTAGGGGTATAACTAGGATTGGAGTTGCTGGGTCATACGGTAATTCTCTGTTTCTCTTTATAGGGCAGCTGCCTGATTGTTTTGCAAAGCAGCTGAACCATTTTATATTTTACCACCAGGAGTGTGTGAGTGTCTTGATTTCTCCACATTCTCACCCACATTTGCTATTACCTGTATTTCTGTATGGCTTCCCTGGTGGCTCAGACTGTAAAGCGTCTGCCAGCAATGCAGGAGACCCGGGTTCGATTCCTGGGTCGGGAAGATCCCCTGGAGAAGGAAACGGCAACCCACTCCAGCACTCTTGCCTGGAAAATCCCATGGACGGAGAAGCCTGATAGGCTACAGTATGATGTGATACCATATTGTGGTTTTGATTTGCATTTCCCTGAAGAATAATGACGGTGAGCCTCTTTTCATGTGCTTATTGGCCATTTGTATATTTTGGAGGAGAAATATCTATTCAAGTCCTTTGACTTTTTATATTGGATTGTCTTTTTATTATCAAGTTTAGGATTTTTTCTATATTCTGAATGTATCCCATCAGACATCAGTTCAGTTCAGTTCAGTCACTCAGTCGCTTTGCGACCCCATTAATCGCAGCATGCCAGCCCTCCCTGTCATCACCAACTCCCAGAGTTCACCCAAACTCATGTGCATCGAGTCAGTGATACCATCCAGCCATCTCATCTTCTGTCGTCCCCTTCTCTTCCTGCCCCCAATCCCTCCCAGCATCAGGGTCTTTTCCAATGAGTCAACTCTTCCCATGAGGTGGCCAAAGTACTGGAGTTTCAGCCTCAGCATCAGTCCCTCCAATGAACACCCAGGACTGATCTCCTTTAGGATGAACGGGTTGGATCTCCTTGCAGTCCAAGGGACTCTCAAAAGTCTTCTCCAACACCACAGTTCAAAAGCATCAATTCTTCGGTGCTCAGCTTTCTTCGTAGTCCAACTTTCATACCATACATGACCACTGGAAAAACCATAGCCTTGACTAGACGGACCTTTGTTGGCAAAGTAATGTCTCTGCTTTTGAATATGCTATCTTGAAAAGTTGGTCATAACTTTCCTCCCAAGGAGTAAGTGTCTTAATTTCATGGCTGCAGTCACCATCTGCAGTGATTTTGGAGCCCAGAAAAATAAAGTCTGACACTGTTTCCACTGTTTCCCCATCTATTTCCCATGAAGTGATGGGACCGGATGCCATGATCTTCGTTTTCTGAATGTTGAGCTTTAAGCCAACTTTTTCACTCTCCTCTTTCACTTTCATCAAGAAGCTTTTTAGTTCCTCTTCACTTTCTGCCGTAAGGGTGGTGTCACCTGCATGTCTGAGGTTATTGATATTTCTCTCAGCAATCTTGATTCCAGCTTGTGCTTCCTCCAGCCCAGCATTTCTCATGATGTACTCTGCATATAAGTTAAATAAGCAGGGTGATGATATACAGCCTTGACATACTCCTTTTCCTATTTGGAACCAGTCTGTTGTTCCATGTCCAGTTCTAACTGCTGCTTCCTGACCTGCATACAGATTTCTCAAGAGGCAGGTCAGGTGGTCTGGTATTCCCACCTCTTGAAGAATTTTCCACAGTCCACACAGTCAAAGGCTTTGGCATAGTCAATAAGCAGAAATAAATGTTTTTCTGGAACTCTCTTGCTTTTTCATTCATCCAGCGAATGTTGACAATTTGATCTCTGGTTCCTCTGCCTTTCCTAAAACCAGCTTAAACATCTGGAAGTTCACGGTTCACGTATTACTGGAGCCTGGCTTGGAGAATTTTGAGCATTACTTTATTAGCATGTGAGATTGTGGGTAGTGCAATTGTGCGGTAGTTTGAGCATTCTTTTGCATTGCCTTTCTTTGGGATTGGAATGAAAACTGGCCTTTTCCAGTCCTGTGGCCACTGCTGAGTTTTCCACATTTGATGGCATATTGAGTGCAGCACTTCCACAGCATCATCTTTCAGGATTTGAAATAGCTCAACTGGAATTCCATCACCTCCACTAGCTTTGTTTGTAGTGATGCTTTCTAAGGCCCACTTGCTTGCGCTTCACATCCTAGGATGTCTGGCTCTAGGTGAGTGATCACACCATCATGATTATCTTGGTCGTGAAGATCTTTTTTGTACAGTTCTTCTGTCTATTCTTGCCACCACTTCTTAATATCTTCCGCTTCCATTAGGTCCATACATTTCTGTCCTTTATCGAGCCCATCTTTGCATGAAATGTTCCCTTGGTATCTCTAATTTTCTTGAAAAGATCTCTAGTCTTTCCCATTCCGTTGTTTTCCTCTATTTCTTTGCATTGATCGCTAAGGAAGGCTTTCTTATCTCTCCTTGCTATTCTTTGGAACTCTGCATTCAAATGGGAATATCTTTCCTTTTCTCCTTTGCTTTTCGCTTCTCTTCTTTTCACAGCTATTTGTAAGGCCTCCTCAGACAGCCATTTTGCTTTTTTGCATTTATTTTCCACGGGGATGGTCTTATCAGACAAATGTTACTATTTTCACCCAGTCTGTGGTTTGTGTTTTTACTTTCTATCATTAGTAGCACAAAAGTCTTTCATTTTGATGCAGTCTCATTTATTTCTTCCTTTGTCACTTGTGCTTTTGGTTTCTTATCTAAGACACAGTCCGCTAACACAAGGTCATGAAGTTACTTCTTTGTTTCTTTCTAAGAGTTCTAAGGTTTTAGCTCTTCCATTCAGGTCTATATATGGCTGTCTTATGGCTGCTGCAAACTAACACAAACAGTGGCTTGGAGTAACACAAATTCATGTTTATACAGTTCTGGAGGTTAGAAGTCTGAAGTGGGTCTCACTAGTCTAAAATCATGGTGTCACAGGCTGCATTCCACATGGAGGCTCTAGAGATTCCTATTTGGTTCCTTTTCTGGAGACTATCCACATTCATGGGCTCATGGCTCTTTTATCAAAGCCAACAATGATGTGTTCAATTCTTCTCACATCAAATTATAGTCAGCCTCCAATATCCACTGGTTCTGCATCCATGAGTTCAATAAACTGAAGATAGAAAATATTTAGAAAAAAACATTTCCAAAAAGTTCTAAAAAAGCAAAACTTGAATTTGCCACATTATAGCAATCATTTACATAGCATTTATATTGTATTAGGTGTTATTGTTGTAGCCACACGATCTGGGAAACAAACTCACTCAGAAGGACAATGCAAACAGTGGGGTGCAGCTTATGACACCGGCGGGCCCAAGGCAGAGTCTCCTCTTAACCAAGGACCCTGACCAGTGTTTCTGAAAACCTTATATACCCTAAGTGTACGTGCCCAACACACCTCCCCAAATTCCCTGAAACTAGTCTGAACAAAGGAAAAGAAAGATACAATCAAAGATAACCCATGATTCATTTGCCTTAAGCCTAGGTAGTTAACAGTGGACAATTATCAATGGGCCTGTGGTCATACCCCAATAAGCATAATAGAATCTATGATTCTATTTGGTTACACAGATAATCAGGGCATTCTTTTAGGTGATGGAGAGTCTAGGTATGAGCCCTGGGGCTCTTCCATCCAGGGGGCCTGGTTTTCCTGTTGGTATGTCGTTTCCATAGATACCGGGCATATAGCTCAAAGTCCACAGTCCAGCCCAAGATGGAGTCCTGCTTTCAATGGAGCCTGTTCTGTCTGTTTCCTCCTTCATTCCCCCCTCTTGATGCTCTTATCTCATAGTATGAGCATCATTCATAGGGATATATGGCACCCTGACTCTCCAACCTCCAATTTGGGAGAACGACATCAACCTTTGGGTTACGAAGTTCATAATACATTGTAAAATAAAGGGTCCACAAAGCAGAACTATCAAGGCAACTATAACAATGGTAAACATAGTTTTCCACCAATCACCCTTCACCCAAGTTAGGACCAAAGTCCAAAAAGGAAGATTATCATCAGACATAACTTTTACCTGACCTTTCATGTCATCTAGGGTGATTGATATATAGCCAGATAAATCAGGAATATATACACAACATTCAACTTTAATTATAGCACAGGTCCCTCTTTGTACTGAAACTACGGTCAGTCTCAAGATGATACCAGCAAGTCCTTGTAGCAGCAGTTGATTGTAGAGCTTCCTCTCTGTTTCTTCTTTAAGATGATCTTGGCTTCATGGGGATCAGTGGGGTCCTGTTGTATAGTCCGCTCGGCGTCCTCCGGGTCTGTGTGGTATGCCCTCTTCACCCTCACGTGGTGGATCCAGGGAGTAACACCTCAACTTTGACTGCAGAAGGGCTGGTTAGAACAACAGTATATGGACCCTTCCCATGTGGGGCCAAGGAGTCGTGTTTCCAGTCCTTGACCACACCTGATCCCCGGGCACAAATTCTTGAGTCTGTCCCCCAATGGGGAATGGCACCCTTTCTTGTACAACCTTAGTTACCTGATTTATTACCTTCCCCAGTTGTTCCATCTGCTGTGAAATCTCATCTCCCCTTACCTGAGGCAAATTTGTTGACACCTATTTTATTATGGGAGGGGGCCTCCCATACACAGTTTTGTACGGAGAGGAGCCATGGGACTATGGGGTCATCCTGAGTCTGAGCAGAGCTGTCGGAAGCAAGTCCACCCAGGAACAGCCAGTCTCTATGATCCACTTGGAGAGTCTCTTTAAGTGTCCGGTTAGTTCATTTCACCATCTCAGAACTCTGGACATATATGCACTGTGCAGTTTCCATTTGATGTTTAAAGTGTTGTTTACTTGTTGTACTAAATCAGCAATGAGAGCCGGGCCATTGTCTGATCCAATGCTAGTAGGAAATCCAAATCTGGGAACTATCTCCCTAAGCAGGCACTGAACTACTTCTGATGTTCTTTCAGTCCAGGTAGGAAAAGCTTGTACCCATTTCGAGAACAACAGTATATGGACCCAAGAGTATTTGGACCTTATGTACATACCATGACCAGCAGGTAACGGTAGTGTCGGTGAGGTTTCATTTCAGTGAAGTCCATTCCCTGGTGTTCAAAGGGCAGCATGCCTTTCAGCTGAATACCCGGAGGTTTTTGTCTGTGCCGATAGGCAGCATTAACCTGTGAGCAGGCAGCATGGCCTAGGTGGTCACTTGGTGTGTTTGGCTTACCAGAGTGTGTGCCAGCTCCTCCAGTACCAATAATTTGCCACTGGGCAATTCCCACCATCCCTTTTTAGTCTTGATGGCCCCTTCCACTTTGGCTAACCTGACAGCTGTTGTCCTTGTTTTATCAGGCTGGTGCCATCAGTATATAGGACCCAACTAGGGTCTGGAACCCTGTGTCCTTCTTTAAAACAAACCCCAGATACCTTACCCTCTCCTTGCAGATCTGTGCCTTCTTTGACACTCGGTAACCTGCTTCCATCAGCAGCTCGAGCAGTGCTTTTGTCCCTTCCCAGCATTTTCCCTTGGTCTCGGCAGCCAGCAGCAGGTCATCCACATATTGCAGGAACCAACATCCATACTCTTTCGGATGGAATGAGTCGGTCAGAAGCCACGGCTTCCCCAAAGATGGCTGGGGAGTTCTTAAACCCTTGTGGGGGAGTCCAGGTGAGCTGTTGCTTGGTGCCCCCGACTGGAAAAAGGCAAAGATGGGCTGTGACGCTGGGGCGAGGCGTATGCAGAAGGCATCCTTGAGATCTAGGTGAGTATAAACTTTGGTCCTCAGTGGGAGGAGGCTAAGGTATAGGGGTTTGGAACAGTGGGGTGTAAAGTCACAGTAGCCTGGTTGACTAGCCTGAGATCTTGTACAGGCCTAGAGTCCTGTCCTTCCTTTTTGTCTGGCAGGATCGGCATATTCCAAGCTGACTGGCACTCTACTAGAATGCCCGCTTGTTTTAATCTATTGATGTGGGGCAGTATGCCGGCCCAAGCCTTTATCTGTAGTGGGTACTGGTGCTTTCTAACTGGGATGGTGCCTGGTTTGAGTTCTATTATCACTGAGGGTTGATGTTTAGCCAGCCTGGGGGAAGGGGGGGTTGTCTTCTGCCCAAACCTCAGGGAATAATTGAGTTAGCTCTCCATCATGCTCTGCTGGCCCACCCGGTTCTTCTTTTGGAGGCTCATGGAACCTCCAC
Organism: Capra hircus; assembly: GCF_001704415.2. Lineage (NCBI taxonomy): Eukaryota > Metazoa > Chordata > Mammalia > Artiodactyla > Bovidae > Capra > Capra hircus. The sequence goes on along the minus strand of NC_030817.1, from coordinate 82,865,257 downwards.
TCATCTTGAGGATGTCTTGAGAGAGAGAGCAAATAAGTCATAGTGCCCATCCGGAAGGTGGGCCTCTCCTCAGGGGATAAAGTCACTTGTGCTCCTAGTTTGGAGAGCAAGTCTCTTCCCAACAGGGTCCTGGGCACTCAGGAATGTAGAGGAATTCAGGAATCACTTGGTGCCCCCCCATCTGACATTTTCTGGCCTGGCAAAACGATTTGATCATGTCTTCTCCCGATACCCCAGTTACAGCTGTAGTCTTTTTGGACAGTAGTGCCACAGGCTTTGCTACAGTTCTGCTACAGTTTTTGACAGTTCTGCTCCTGTATCCACCATGAAGTCAATGTTTTGGTCCCCCAATGTTAAGGTTACCATGGGCTCTCAGGGACCTGATATCTCTGAGCCCCGGCAGCCCTATTTAATTTCCAAGCCAGCAAGCCCCACAACTGCGGGAGCTTCCTCTTCCTTCCTTGCCTTAGGGTATTTATTTAAGCTTGGCACCCGGCACACTGGTTTGGCTGTAATGGGGCCTGGGGCCTCTGTTGGGACCGGTTGAAGGACTGTCCTGTCCCTGGGGCAGAGGAGGTTTTCTGGAGGGCCCGAGATAGACTTTCCCAGAGCAGCAGCTAGCATTGCAAATCTCTTGTGTGTTCTCTTTCCTTCCCTTCGGCTCTCTGGCAGAGCTCAATCTCTGCTTAATTCCAACGTCTCCCTCCCCTTCCTGTCAGTACTCACTGGGAGAGGCAGGTATAGCTTGGGCGGTTGGGCAGGAGCTGGATCCTGGAAGTGTTGGCCAGAGGCTTCTGTCACCAGGATCGGAGCCCCCCGAGGTGGCGGCTCTACGACCTCCAGGAGAGCTGGCGGAGGAGGAGCAGCGGCTGCTGCAGGAACTTCACCTGGCCCTGGATCGGGCATTAAGGTGGCCTCCAGTCCTGGTGGAGCACTGGGCCGATGGGCGCATCATCATCTAGTATGGGGGAGGGGCAGGTCATCCTTGTCCAATCCTGCCAGATCCCAGAGGGAGAAAAGGGATCAGCGTGTCTTCACCTGCCGGTCAGCACAGCCAAACCAGAACACGATGTGATCCAAGACTGTTTCTCCCTTAAAGTCCGTTCTGCCTTGGTGGGCTTGATCAGGTGCGGATGAAAACACAGATGGGTTAAATATCCCATGTCATCTCCAGAAAAGCCAATTCATTCTCACTTATGTATCCCCCTCCTTCTAGCCTGACAATTCCGACGGGGTCAAGAATGTCACAGCAGATGGGACACCTCCTGGGGAAGGGCAGAATATGAGCATACAAGGACCAGTTTCCTATCCTAAAAATCCCCTGGTGATCGCTGGTAATAATTTTCCCTGAGAAGGCGTAGGCACACCTCCTAAATGACCTTGGCAAATTCCCTTCCTAAGCCCTAGCACGCTCTACCAAGTTGACCTGTGTACCAAGCAATCACCACCTGCCTATTCTAGGCTCCCGTGGGTCTATGCTCCTTCTAGTCCCTCCCAGGGGGTTGATCAGGCCCCCTCTTCCACCCTGCCAGGTGGATTCCTCCTCACCTGAGTGCTCAGTTCCCCTGCTGCCATCCACTACCTGCTAACATGAAAGGTCTGGGCATTGAGAAGCAGAATCCTTCCAGAAGGGCGAGGCGTCTTTCCCCTCTAGAAGGTTCAAGCTGCAAAGCCTGAGTAGTCCCAAGTGGGACTTGTCTCCTCAAAGTGAGGACTTTCCCAGCCAGTGCACCAAATGTTGTAGCCACGCGTTCTGGGAAACAAACTCACTCAGAAGGACGACGCAGACAGTGGAGTGTGGTTTATTACACCGGCGGGCCCAAGGCAGAGTCTCCTCTTAGCCAAGGACCTCAACAAGTTTTTCTGAAAACTTTATATACCCTAAGTGTATGCACCCAAACCCACCTCCCCAAATTCCCTGAAACTAGTCTGAACAAAGGAAAAGAAAGATACAATCAAAGATAACCCATGATTCATAAGCCTTAAGCCTAGGTAGTTAACAGTGGACAATTATCAATAGGCCTGTGGTCATACCCCAATAAGCATAATAGAATTTATGATTCTATTTGGTTACACAGATAATTGCTAAGTCACTTCAGTCGTGTCTGACTCTGTGTGACCCCATAGACGGCAGCCCACCAGGCTCCCCCGTCCCTGGGATCCTCCAGGCAAGAACACTGGAGTGGGTTGCCATTTCCTTCTCCAATGCATGAAAGCGAAGTGAAAGTGAAGTCACTCAGTTGTGTCCAACTTAGCGACCCCATGGACTGCAGCCTACCAGGCTTTTCCGTCCATGGGATTTTCCAGGCAAGAGTTCTGGAGTGGGTTGCCATTGCCTTCTCCGACACAGATAATTAGGGTATTCTTTTAGGCAACAGAGAGTCTAGGTACGAGCCCTGGGGCTCTTCCATCCAGGGGGCCTGGTTTTCCTGTTGGTATGTCGTTATAGATACTGGGCATATAGCTCAAAGTCCACGGTCCCGCCCAAGATGGAGTCCTGCTTTCAAGATGGAGCCTGTTTTGTCTATTTCTTCCTTCACTTCCAGTTAAGTGGCCTACTCTTATCTTAAAGCAGTATAATATCAAAATGTACCCATATCAGTAAGTATATCTCATAGTCACTTTAAATGATTGGAAAGGATTTTACTTTTGAGATATACCATACTTCATTTAGCAGCTCTGCTACTGAACATTGCTTCCAGCCTTTCCCTATTAAAATTTTTATTTTCTGATTTGTGCGTTTTTAAAAATCTATTATGGACACAAACTCTTTTCCCTTATAGATGATGTAAATTACCTTTGAAATGAGTCTCTTCTTTTCACCATCCTGGTTTAAGCTCTTACCCCTTGTCAGCTGGACTCCAGCCATAATCTTCTCACTGACCTCCCAGCCTGCACTCTGGCCTCTCCCCTCTCTTCAGCCCTTTCTCTATAGACAGAGTGGCAAAGTGCAATTCTCGCCGTGTAACTGCTTACTCCGTTTTCAAAACAGGTTCTCATTAGGAAAAGGATGCAACTCTTTGTCAGGCTCCCTCCCTTTGTCTGCAGCCTAGTCTGATGCCGTGCTTCCACTCACCCACTCTCTCTGCACCCACACCTGCTTCCTCTCGGGTCCTTGTGAAAGCCATTGTTGCTCCTGTCACAAGCCAGTCTCCATAATGAGGACAGGCCTTATATCACCACGTATCTTTTCTTTGCAGCTCTTTTCACATTCAATTTTTAATTTACTTATTGGGTTTCATTAATGTTGGCCTCCTGCACCAGGCAGCAAGCTCCATAAAGATAGAAATTGAGGCTGCTTTTGCTGATCACAGTATCTCCAAGTCTGTGCACATGATAAGTATTGATATCTTAAGTAAATAAACAAGCAAAGTACATTTTCTACTATGTATTTGACTTTAAATTGTGTTAATGGTATGTAAATTTTTGATATACCGAATCTTAAAAATGCATGCAAATCTTTTCTTCTATGATTTCTGCCTTTTTAAGAGCTATGCTTAAAAGTCCCCCCATTCCAACAATATAGAAATATTGACCTATTTCTTCTTTACTGCTTTCATACTTCTGTTGTTCACATTAAAATCTTAAATCTACCTGCAGTTTATTTTTATTAACAGCATATGGTATTATTTAGGAAAATAACTAAATAGCCATTCTCCTAACCCTTTTCCATCCTTTCCTTCCAGATCTGTAGTGATTCATTGTTTGCACATTAAATCCTTTTGCATGTTTAGTTATGTAAATAATGTCTATCCCTACACCTGTTTTATTTGCCACTGTTTTCATTATTACAGCTTTATGCTATGTTTTAGTATCAGAAAGTCATGTTTTCTAAGAAAATGTTTTTAATAAACAGTATATTTTTACTTAACTGGTTTTAATGTTTTAAATAAAATGTTTTAATTAATAATACATAAAATATAATGTAATACCCCTTTCAAGTTATACAGTTTGAATTCAGGTTACTATACAGAGAACTGTTACGTAGAGCAACACAAATCCATTAGCCCTGCACCCTGAGTTTCTGAGTCAGTAGATCTGGGGTGGGGCCCACGTATTTGCATCTCTAGCAAGCTTCCTGATGGTGCTGCGGCTGCTGGTCTGGGGACCAGTTTGAGAACCTCTGCCTTAGGGAGATGATTGAAATAAAGAATATGGTCAACATGAGTGGTCCCAATGTCTGCATTCACTCCCCATGTCCTCTCAGACTTGGGATGAGCCTGCCCCCTGCGCTGTGTATGAGCATCTCCCTACAGCATCTCTGGCCCTGCTCCTGTCTCGAATTCAAAGCCGAGCCAGGAAGCATTGCCCTCGTTTCAGTGACCCCAAAGGTGCTCAGCCTAACAGCACAGCTGCCCTCCAGGTTGTGGGAGTCAGCTTTGGTCTGTTATAATCAGGAACTGGAGAAAGGGAAGGACCCCTGCCTTCCTTTGCTGTAGCTTCTCATGGTTTTCCATATGTTTGAGGGGAATGGAGCAGAGAACTCCCCCTTGGCTTTCCTCATTCCCACTTCCTTGGCTACTTAATGACTCAGTGGTCCACACAAAAGGAGAGTTAATTACTAACACCTGCTCCCAGACCAATCGCCACCTTCTTGACAGAGATTTTGTTTCTACCCATTCCATCCAGGGTGAGCATATTTAAGGAAATAAAGATAGTCTGACTCGTGTAACTATACATATACTGTATCTCTGTGGAGAAAACGGCCTCACTTCTTCCTTCATAAGGGGATGGACATTCTTTGCGGGAAATAGAATAGCCTTAGAGGTGCTATTTGCTATGGGCTTGTTCTTCTTTGTTATTCAGACAGTAGTATATGATTATATTTTACATGAGATGTGTGACTTTAGGAAAACATTTGTTTTCCCTGTTTTTGGCTACTCATATTCCCCACACTTTCTTGTATGTTCTATATCAAGGTCACACAAGAGTTAGGTTAACAGTTGTCTGCATTTCTGAGAGGGATATACTTTCTGGAAAATTCTGCTTTTCATTTTCCCCTTTGTGGTGTCTAAAATGTGCCATTCGAAGACCTCTTCTGTCACAGAGAAGATGAGAGTTTCCTATAGGACCCTTTCCGGCATTCATTCCCTAATTCAGTGCACACTGAACAAGCCTATGTGTGGGGCCATGGGGACACAAAAGACACATCTCCTATCATCAAGGCCTCAGTCTTTTCTGATGAAGGCAGAGACGTTAGTAAACAGTTACAATAAATATTGCGCTGGAGCAAATCAGAGAATGCCTAGGGATGAAGGCCAGGGCCGTGTCCTCAGTGGGGTGGAGAGCCTGTCAAGGCACAACTCCCAGAAGACATCACCTTTAAATGAATCATTGGTGGAGGGAGATTTATCTATGGGTACTTATTTATTTATATTATTAACTGTTATTATTACCATTGCTTCATTTTTATTTACTTTTGGAATAGCAGTGCATTCACATTTCTGACAATTCCCTAACAGGGATATAGACATGCTGTCCAACAGAAATATGTAATTAAAAGTTTTCTAGTATTCTCATTTTTTTAAAGTAAAACAAGGCAAGCTGTATAATACCAGCAAATATAAAATTATCATTCCAACATCTAATCAACAAAAAACATATTAATAAGATTTTTCACATTCTTTTTCCATACCAAGTCCTCACATTGATGCAAAGTATATTTATGTATAACAGATCACAGGTTGGAAAAGCCACATCACAAGTGCTCGGTAACCACATGTGACTAAGTGCCGACACAGGCATAAGTCTTGACCCCATTTCTGCCCTGAAGCTACTGAGTTCCTCTCCCTAGAAGCAGATATTGTGGGTAGCCTCAGCTGTGTTCTTCCATAGATAGCTGATACATATACAAGCAGTTATAAACACATATGCACAAAGAATTGGATAGTAATCACACTGTAGTGTATCCCACTTTTTCCACTGAATACATCTTGGAGATGTTTCATATCATTATATAGGAAGTAAGCTCAGTCTTTATCTTAACTGCTGCAGAGTATCCTATTTTATGGATGTCACAAATTATTCATTTGGTTCTTATCAGTGGGCATGTAGGTGGTTTCTGGTATTTGGTGCTTATTTGAGCTGAGTTTTCAAAGAGGCAGAGTGCAACAAGAGCCAACCCACTGAGGCTGGGGGAATGCTAGTCTAGAGAAAGGGACCAACATGGAGCACAAGGACACATGGTATTTAGAGATAATTTCTTGTGGTTCAAGATGCCTGGACAGTGGAGTGGGTGAACAGAAAAAGAGGAGGAAGAGGAGGCTGCAAGGGCAGGAAGAGATCAGATTGTAAACAGCCTTGCAAGTGTCATGTTAAGGAGTTTGGACTTCACCCATAATGGAAAGTAATCAAAAGGTTTTAAGAAACAGAGAAGAATTAATAGATGACTGAATTAATAAATGGGGGCGGGAGGGACAAATCTTCCATATGAATGAATTCTGATTAATAGATGTAGATGGGTAACAGAAAATAGACATTTAGAGAACTACATTAATAATTGCTGCAGGCGAGATCTACCAATGAATATTCAAATTAGTGGATAAAACTTTTCGAAACAAAATATTTGTATAGCCTCAAAGTATCTCCCCCCAAATATGTATTAATTATTGTGATGGATATCTGAATATTCTTTGACACTCCCTCTTCAGGAAGTGGAGCTTAAGTCCACCGGACTTGCTCACTCATTTCTAATGAATAGGATATGGAAAAAGAAAACTATCAGTAGTAATTTTACAGTGGACAAACCTGGCAGACATCGCCTCAACCAAGTGATCAAGGTCAGCATCACCAGTAATGTTGGTATAGGGTGCCCCTGAAAAATGAGATGAGAATGACACTTCACCTCTGTGGCGTCCCTCCCCAAAAGCCATAACCAGAGGCTAATTATGAGAAAACATCAGATAAACTCAAACTGAGAGGCATTCTATAAAATCTTTAATCAGTACTCTTCATAAGGGTCAAGGTCATTAAAAAACAAAGACTGAGAAACTGTCATACACGGGAAAAGACTAGAGATGTGTTGGCTAAATGTAATGTGGGACCCTGGAACAGTAGAAGGACATTTGGGCGGAAACTGGAGAAATAGAAAGTCTTTATTTTAGTTACTATCATTACATCAGTGTTACTGTCTTACTTTTCATAAAGGCACCATAGCTATTTTTAAGATGTTAATATTAGAAGGAACTGGGGGAAGATAAACCATGATACTCTGTATTATCTTTGCAAATGTTCTGTAAATGTAAAATTATTTCAAAATAAGTTTTAAAAAAGAATCAGGGAGTGTCGTGATTAGATTCACATTTTAGGAGCATCTCAGTGGTTGCAGTGAGGAATAAGGTTGGAAAGGGAAAGACCAGAGTAGGGAAGTTACAAGGTCTTGCTACAAAAAGTCAGGAAGGGATAGTAGAGGCCCACCCAGATAGGGGCAGAGGCAGCAGGAATCGGGGGCCATGGGCAGACTGGAGATAGCTCTAGAAGGTAACTGTATCACACCTGGTGAGGGTTTGGTAAGGAAATAAGACAACTCAAGATGACACCTACCTCTCCAGCTCTAGGAGTTAGATAGACAGTATCATTCACTGTGGTGGAGAAAACAGGAAGACCAGTTTTCAGGGAAACTTTAGTTCAATTTTAGACCTGTTGAGTTTGAAGTACATTTGACAGGTCCACGTGTCCATCAACAGATGAATGGATAAACAACATGTGGTATGTCTCCACAATGGGATATTATGCAACCTCAAAAAGGCATGACATTCTGACTCATGCTGCAACAACCTTGAAAATATTATGCTAAGTGAAATAAGCCAGATACAAAAGAACAAATATTATATGATTCCACTTAGTTGAGGAACATCAAGCAGGCCAGTTCCTAAAGACAGAAAACTGAATCAAGGTTTTCAGAGGTTAAAAGGAAGGAGAACTGAGGAGTTATTATTTAATGAATACAGAGTTTCTGGATGATGAAAAAGTGCTGGATGGTGGTGATGGTGTTACAACATTGTGACCATACAAAAATGTCTCTGAATTATACACTTAAAAATTATTAAAGTGGTAAAAGTTTATGCTATATATTTTTCCCATAATATTAAAAAAATAGAAGGCCATCATTAATGCTGCAAAGAAGTCAAAGTGAGATAAGTTCTGAAAAATTATCCTTTATATTATTCTGTGACTCAGAGGCCATTGGTGACATCTCCAGAGCCCCTGTGGCAGAGAAGAAGTGTTTAAAACCAGATTCCAGTGGGTTGAAGGGTGATTGAGAAGTGTGTGGACAAATATGGCCAAATCTGCCTTGCTACCTATTTCCATAAACAAAGCTTTATTGCAACACAGCTCTGTTCACCTCTTCATGTATGTATTGCCTTTGGTTGTTTTTGTACTACCCCAGCTAGGTTGAGTGAGCTGCCCAGGTGGCTCAGTGGTGAAGAATATGCCTGCCAATGCAGGAGACTTGGGTTCGATCCCCGGATCAGGAAGATCCACTGGAGAAGGAAATAGCAACCCACTTAGTATTCTTGCCTGGAAAATCCTGTGGACAGAGGAGCCTGGTGAGGCTTCAAGTCCACAGGGTTACAAAAGAATCAGACACAACTTTCTGACTAAACAACAACAAGCAAAGTAGCTGTCGCAGAAACCATATGGCCTGCAAAGTCAAAAGTATTTACTGTCTGGACCTTTACAGAAAGTTTCCCGACCCTTGGACTAGACAAAACCCCAGTCTTTCAAGTAGTTTGGTTTTCTTAGACGATTCCTGCCTTTGCAGTGAGGTTATTGGGTAGACAGCAGTGCCCTTTCAGTTACCTAAGAGAACAGACCAAATGTTGAACAATAATAACGAATAAGAAGGAGAAAGAAGAGGAAGCATGGGGAAGAGAAGAAATTCATTCTTTCCTTTCTCTTCACTATTACCTTCTGTCTCTTACAACCCTGGAAAAAAGGACTGAAAGTCCCTCCACCCAACCCCCCAAAAATACTCCCCACTAGTAAATTCTCACAATGACTGGTGATAATAAATGTTCTGAAATGGCCACAAACTGCAGTCTGGTTTAAAGTTTCCTCATTAACACAGGAAAATGCCCACAACCTGAGGCTTTTCAAGTGTTTATTAATTTACTTTCTGGGACTGAGTACCGATATTTATCAGATCAAAGAGAGAGCCTCTGTCTTTAGCATTTACTGAGTATCAGGAATGATGCCAAGTTTTGAACCTAGATGACCTCATTGATAATCATCAGAACCAGCATATGGCCTTTCCCCATTTGACCAGTGGAGCAGCTGGGGCTCACTGGGGTTCCATACTCAGCCACAGACTCACAGCAAATTAGTAGCAGAATGAGGGTTTGACTTGACTTCCCCCTGATTCCAGGGACCCAGGTTGTTTCCACTGCACCATGCAGTCATCCTGTCCTCCACTTCATGATGGTTTAGGGGCCTCTTGTGCCCATTCTGAGCAGAATCTAATATTTGGTGGGTTCTCGACCTATTTTAAGTCACGAGTCTGCCTTTTCACGCTGAGCTGGCTTATGATGTCTCAAGTGGACTGTAGGCTTTAGCATGACCTACTTCCCAACCTGTTCCCGTGCTCCTTCTTCCCAGAAGCCCCACTTTGATGGCCAACGTGATTCTGCCCAGAGGTATTTCTCTAAAACCATCTTGCTTTCGTGCACTGCGCCAGTGTCATATAATACCTGGGCTTCACTTGTTCCCGCCTTACCGTTTATTTTTACATTGCCTGCAGTAATTCTTCAAGCTCGTGGTTAGGGACAGAGACCCAGTAAGGCAGCAAGAGGGTATTATAGTGACTTCCTCGGTTCCCATCTGTTCACATCCACATGTTAAGCATGTAAACACATAGCACTGTGTGACTTCTTTCCTCTTTAAGGTTGTCCTTGATAGCACAACCTTTGACTGCCTAGATTTCTGCAGCCGTCAAATCAGAACCAAAAGGGAATCAAGAGGTCAGCCAACCCTTGACTGTACCACTGAGACCACCAACCGAGGACCAGAGAGGGTTGGCAACTTATCCAGGCACACACAGCTTATCAGCAGCAGGACTGGGAAGGCCTCTGGTCTGCCAGCTTCCAGCCTAGAGCTTATCCTGCTGCTGATCGCTACCTCCTGCCTGCCTCAGTTGATGAAGCAGGGGCCCATCCCCCTGCCTGTGGATTGCTTACCTTGGAGCCCTTTTCATGAATGAGACCAGATGCAGAACTCCACATTGATCATTTCTGTCCCTCCCCTTTCTGCCTTCTGTTAAAGGCAGCCCCCCAGCTCCCAGCTGGCTCCTGTCCCCTCCCCCAGCCGGGAGAAGTTATTACATGAAGAGATCAGCTTACCAGTTTTCTTCAGAGCAGAGGCTGAGCTGGGAGCTCCGGGCAGTACATGAGGGAGAGCGGAGGGAACCAGTGCGGTGCCTAGCGGAACTCCAGGGCTGGAATCCCGAGACACAAGTGCATCTGCTAGCTGTTAGCACTTGGCAGAAGGAGTTCTCCTCTAGGGTAGTTCTAACTTTGGGTAATAATGTTTGTCAGCTACCTGATATTAACATTGCTCCACGTTCAAACAGCAGTGTTAGCAAGACCTGGGGGAGAGGTAAGCCAAATAAAATATCTTGTCAGAAGTTGTATTTTTGTCAGCATTATATTTCCTCTTCTATCTACCAAGAGGGATTAGGGAAGGGGTTTTTATGGTGTGCAAAGAGTAATGCTTTATTTTGCTGTTTTAGGCTTGCCTTGCCTTTTCTTATAGAAAGATTTCTTTGCGCTTAAAAAATCTTGTAATTTCTGAAACCTTTTTCTGGTACAGTGGCCACACCAGGGGATTGGCATGGCCTTGGTGACAGATACCTGGAGCATGTACACTTCTAATTCTGCTGTTGCTGGGAAAAAAAAAAAATGTACTTGTCAGATTCCAGTAGGGACTGTTACCTGTTGAGAATATTTCTCCAGTATTGCTTATGCATGTTAGAGGAATTGCTTTTCTTTGCTGCTTTGCATTACGTTTTCATCCTTTTTAGCTTTGATGTGCTTGGGGGCGGGGGTTGGGGGGGGGAGTCTGTGCTTAACTTAGTGTCATAGGTTTGAAGAAGGATAGTGGTGTATAACAGGTCTTGGAGCATCCCAGATCTACCATAGACAGGAGGCATGTTTAAGACCCATGAGGATGATTTATTCTTATTGACTTAGCTCATGTTTGCTGGATACATTTCTGAGCATCATAGGTGCCTGTAGGAGCCAGTTTTTGACACAGGCAGAGATTGGAAAGGATGATCATATGGGCTGGAGAGGGAAGCTCTTGGGTGTAGCCACCCTCACCTGCAAAGAAGCCTGCAACAAATTTACCTCATTCACTCCTTTTACTTCTTGTTCTGATGAAAAGTCTTGGAGACTGAGGGCTGAGTTATGAAAAGACAACCTTTTTCCTGAATCCGTCTTCCCTTTGAAAAGCCAAGTGCAAACTGTATCTCCTAGAAATGCCACGGGGCCACTGCACAGCTCTGCCTTTTGTTAGCACTGTGGGGACAGAGAGAGCTCTGAAAGCCTCGCGTAATGACTTTCCCTTTTCTAAGAGGAGTGGAAGGGAGCTGCTCCCAAGTACAGGCTGCAGGGCAAGCTGTGGTTGCAGCAGGCTCGTTACTCCGTTCAAAGCAGACATGTGGGGCAGAGGCGTGTGGCCACGGGTCATTTGTCCTAGGCTTTTAGCCTATTAGTTACCCGTGTCCTCTGCAGATATTTTCTGGGCCTGTTGGGTGGGGGCTGTGGGTAGGAGGTAGGGGTCTTGAATGGGAGCTGGAGGAACTGAATTGGGTTAGTGATGCTGGAGGCTGAACACAGACAGACCATTGCCCTCTAGTTGCAGTTGAAGTTCGCAACTTCCCTGTTGATTTTTCAGTGTGGAGAGTAAATGACAAATGGGCTGGCCTGACTCAGCCTGGAGCACTTAAGCATGTGAGGGGAGAGCTCATATGGAAAATATTTCTATCACCGCTGCATGCGCATATGGTCTGGGGAGACCCCCGTACGGAGCAAATCACAGCGCTCCAGCAGCCCCTCAGTGGCGTGCCAATTACTCTTATTAACAGCGAGGCGGACTGCAGGCTCCAGTTACCTGCACACAGCTGGCTCCCGGGGACTCTGCAACGCGTGTGCTTCGAGCCTTGTGTCACATTCGGAGAGGGCAGTGGCTCTGTTTCACTTTGCAATGAGCACAGCAGATGAAAAATGAAAGGGGATTACACGAGCTCATCCAAATCTTGACTCTGTTCAGACGGTGCTCAGCGTGCGGGAGAGGAAGGCAGGAGTTCTGTCTTTTGAGTTAAAGTGTGTGTGCTTAATAGTCAGAAAAACCAATCAGAGGTGACGAATGCCTGCTGTCTGCTCCTTTGTTCTAGCCTGCTATGCTAAATAAAGACCCTCCATGCCTTTTCCTCTTTTCATTCTAGTTTTCCTTTCTTCCTTCCTTCCTTCCTTGTGTGCTGCTGCAAAATCTTTGCTCCAAAACTACTGTGCTCCTAGAAAACTGTACAGTTAGGATTCCTTTCCCCTTGTTGGAAATGAAACGATAAGAAAGGAACAGAAGTATGAAATGCCCCTCCCCTCCTTAAACAGAATGTCATTTATACAGAGCTTTGGAGAATGTGACATTTCTTTATTAAGAGCCGCTTGTTTTATGGCCATGTTCTTACAAAAGGCACCTGTAAACATGTGGCCCCATCCCTGTGTCACCCAGGTTTTCATTTTCTCGGCCAGCCAGTTTTCTTGCAGGTTTTGATTATCTTTCCTTTGGATGTTCATAAAAACACATGAGGAAAAGGAAGGAAGGGGAAGACAGTGTTACACGCCTCGCGGTACTTGGCTGGCTGTGTTATCAGTACGGATGGGCACGAACTCTGGGCAGCAGCTCAGACTGTTTCCTAGGGAGTGAGGTCCTGCCAGATCACCAGGGGCTGGCAGGTGGTGGGAGGAGATGGTGTGGTTCAAAGCAAACCTTATTCAGTGTCCTGTTGCTGGCACTGTTGGCACTGGTATGAGGTCACTACATGTTTGGAGAACAAACACGAGAAACACTGTTCCTCCTTTAATTTTCTGGTTGCAGGAGTGTTAAACTAAGAAGGCTGAGGTCCCGGGAACGCCTTTGCCCTTGTCACGACAGGGCAGCATTGGTGCACAGCTTGTACAGACTGTGTGCATCTCCTGAAAGAGTGTAAAGGACTGTGAGTCACGCTGGACTCTAGCTGCATTTGTCAGTGTGGGAAACATGCTAGGACCCCAGTTTCTTTGCAGCATGCCACAGAATGGTGAGTGGGGACATGCCCGTGCATTCCCTGAACTTGGACTTACCTTCTCATAGAAGGCCAATGTTGCTCAGTCGCTCAGTCGTGTCCAGCTCTTTGTAACCCTATGGACTGCAGCATGCCAGGCTTCCCTATCCTTCAGGGAATGAAGACCAATGAGATACTGTTATATGTGGGGAGCGATGAGGAAGGAGCTAGAAACCTATATAGTTCTGTACACTGTGGTGAGACAAATTCTTAGAAGTGAGTCAAAAATATATTTATTTTCATTTTGATGAAGCAATTTGGCAAAACCTATCAAAATTAAAAATAAATATCTCAGGGTACTTCCCGGCAGGCCAGTGGTTAAGACTTCACCTTCCAATGCAGGGGGCGTGGGTTCGAACCCCGGTCAGGGAGCTAAGATCTCATATGGCCCATGACCGAAACACCAAAACATAAAACAGAAGCAATTTTGTAACAAATTCAAAAAAGACTTTAAAGATGGTTCACATAAAAAAAAAAAATCTTTTAAAAATAAATAAATACCTCAGCTGCTAACAGTTATGGGTCGTGCCTTTTAAAAGAACAGATTTTATGGTATGTGAATACTATCTCAATTTTTAAAATTAAAAATAAATAATAAATATCTCTTCGATTCAGCTTTCCCATTTCTAATACTTTATCATATAGATTTACTCTGAATTTGCCCTCTAAGCCCCCTTCCATCATGTGGCTGTTACAACAGCCTAAATGCCCCTCAGTAGGGAACTAATGAGCCTGAAGTCCAGCATGACTCACAGTCCTTTACATTCTCAGGGGATGCACACAGCCCATACAAGCGGACACCAATGCTGTTCTATTGTGAAAGGACAAAGGCATTCTAGGGACCTCAGTGTTCTTAGTTTGATGCTCCTGCAACCAGAAAAGGAAAGACAGAACAGTCTTTCTCTGTGTTTGTTCTCCAACCCATGCACGGACCCCAGGCTGGGTTGTTCTGTCCTTAGCTAACAGCCACCAAGATGTTCAGAAAGAATGGGGTACCTCTTACAGGCACTGATAGGAAATGACTCCCAGGATATGCAAGAAAAGAATGACGTATAAAATGCTACCCTGTGTTTAACATGTGTTAATATCTTTGTCCTTCCTCTCTCTGGGAGGATATATGAGAAAATGCGGGAGAATATAGCATGGCTGGGGAAGGAGAGCTGGTGAAACTTACAATTTATTATACACTTTTAGTTCCTTTTGAATTGTGTGTAGTAAGCATGTCTTATCTAGTTAAAGAATAATATTAAAATATATGATGTAATAATAAATCACTTGGTAATAAATAAAGCATGTGATATAACAGATAACATCCTCAGCAATTGTTCATAGCCCATGCTAAGGTGAAGTGTACATGAGCTAATAGGCGTAACACTGAAGTCCGTTTAGCTAAATGATTCCTTTAGGGCTAAAAGGATGCTTTAGCTGGTTAGTTCATTCATTTAACACCTACTTATAACCTTCCGTTTTCTCATTCTTTAAATTCTTTTGAATTGGATAATAATTGCTTTACAATGTTGTGTTAGTTTCTGCTGTACAACTACATGAATCAGCTACAAGTATACCTATATCCCCTCCCTCTTGATTCTCCCTCCCAACCCCTCTCCACCCCACTAGGTTGTCGCAGAGCCCCGAGTTGAGCTCCCTGTGTTATCCAACAGCTTCCCACTGGCCATCTGTTTTACATATGGTAATACATAGAGTGCAGTGCAATTCTCTCAGTTCATCCCACACTCTCCTTCTCTGGCTCTCTCTCTATACCTGCATCTCTATTCCTGCCCTGCAGGGCGGTTCATCAGTACCGCTTTCCTAGATTCCATATATATACTTTAATACACACAATATTTGTTTTTCTCTTTCTGACTTATTTCATTCCTTGTAACAGGCTCATGGTTCATCCACCTCAGTTCAACTGACTCAAATTTGTTCCTTTTTATGGCTGAGTAATATTCCATTGTATACTTGTATCTTAACTTCTTTATCCATTCATCTCTTGATGCACATCTAGGTTGCTTCCATGTGCTAGCTACTGTAAATAGTGTTGCAGTGAACATTGGGGAATGTGTATTTTTCTCAGTCATGGTTTTCTCAGGGTATTTGCCCAGTAGTGGTATTGCTGAGTCATATGGTAGTTTTATTCCTAGTTTCCTGAGGACTCTCCATAGTGTTCTCCATAGTGGCTGTATCAATTTGCATTCCCATCAACAGTGCAAAAGGATTCTCTTTCCTCCACATCCTCTCCAGCATTTATTATTTGCAGATTTTTTTTTAAGTTTTCCTTTTATTTTTGGCTGCACGGGGTCTTCATTTCTTTGTGTGGGCTTTCTCTAGTTGCAGAGAGCAGGGGCTACTCTCTAGTTTTATTGCATGGGCTTCTCATTGTGGTGGCTTCTCTTGTTGCAGAGTGTGGGCTGTAGGCACGTGGGCTCAATAGTTGCAGCTCACAGGCTCTAGAGCCCAGTTGTTTTGGCACATGGGCTTAGTTACTCTACAGCATGTGGGATCTTCCTGCACAAGGGGTTGAACTGGTGTCCCCTGCATTGCAAGACAGATCTTAACCACTGGACGACTAGGGAAGCCCTGTTTGTAGATTTTTTTGATGTTGGTTCCATTCTGACCTGCGTGAGGTGATATCTCATTGTAGTTTTGATTTGCATTCCTCTAATAATGAGTGATGACACATTAGCTATGTTAAGGGGTAATTGAAAGGATTACCACCCACCAGCAGACTCACAGATATGGAGGACAAACTAGTGGTTACAAGTGGTTACTAGTGGCAAGATAGCAATTTTAGGATTAAGCGGTACAAACTACTATATGAAAAATAAATAAGCTCTATGGGTATATAGGAATAGCACAAGGAATATAGGCAATAACTATAAATGGAGTGTAACCTTTAAAAATCATAAATCTCTGTGTTTACACCTGAAATTTATATAATATATAAATATAACATTTATGTAATATTGTAAATCAACTGTTTCATTTTTTTAAAGATTTTAAAAATGTGATAGTATGTGCAGAGCTCGCAGCTTGATATGCCAGGCACAGAGTGAGCAGCACTTACTGGCTATCACTACAATTTCTATTGCAAATGCTACCAGGGTATGCCACCTCAGTGCCGGAAAAAGGAAGACAAAAACATAAGGTCTTTGTCTTGATGAGCTTATACTTTAAAAGGGGGACAGGGTGTAAACAGTTAATGATTATACAATAAGAAACTCTTTAATTTGCAAGTGCAAAGGCAAAGAAGCAATGAAATCTGCCTAAGAAAGTGAAGAAAGACTCCAGAAACAATGTCAGTTTGAAAAACTCAAAGGGTTGTGCATTGAGGGTCTTCAGGACAACCCCCCAGTTCACCGATTCACAGTGATTCTTTAACTCAGTGTATAGTTGCATATACGGCTATGAGTTATCACAGTGCCAGGACACAGAGCAAAGTCAACAAAGGAAAAGGTACATGGGGTGAAGCTGGGGAGAAAGCAGATGAAAGCTTCCAAGGATCTTCTCCCAGTGGAGTCACACAGGCCCCACTTCATCCCCCCAGGAATGTGTTGTGACAACACTTGTGAAGTTGCAAACCAAGGAAGTTTGCAGAGACTCAGCACCTCGGGTTTTTGTTGGGGGCTGGCCACACAGGCACTCTCTGCCTGCCATGTACCAACATTACACACTCCCACAGGGAAACCTCTCTTCAGCATAAACCATCTTGTTCACCTAGTATATGCAAGTGAGCCATTCCTCCCAGTTCTGGGAATGGTGAGCTCTGTTCCAAAATCTAAGTTCCCGGATGCTAGCCAGTGGCCAACCTCATAAGCAGATGTTTCTAAAGAACAGTCAGGTCTGCTATGTTAACTCCTCTGCATGGATAGGTAGGCATCTTAAGGGGAAAAACAGGGAAGGAGGATGTTCTTGGCAGAGGGAAAACATCTGTAGAGTCACAGAAATATGAATTTAGCATATTCTGGAAACAGTTCAGATTACAGAATGTGAGGAATGTGTCAGGAGATTTGTCAGTCACCTGGATTCCAAGGGTTGGAGTTTTCTGTGCCTTTGGAAGTTCCAGAAATTCTGTAAAAAAAGAACTGGAATATAATTGCTTATAATATGTATGTGTTAGTTTCCACTATGCATTGAAGTGAATCAGTTACATGTATGCATACATTCCCTCTCTCTTGGACATCTGTCCCTACAGTCTTAAGATTATATTTTCATGACACATCATCTTGGTTACCATTGTATAACATTGTCTTGGTCATAGGTTATCGAAATTATTTCCCAAGGATTAAAATAAATGACAGTGAAGATAGCAGGGACTGCCTTTCTGAAAAGGTCACCATCATTATTAATACCTGAAGTATTATCTGTGGCAAATAGGAATGAAGGATCAATGTAATACCCTGAGTGACTGATTCTTTGTGCATCATTCTCAGTGGCTCCACCTTTTTCTCTTTCTTATGAAAAAAATAAAAAATGAACTATGTGGAACTGATTTGATAGTGCAAGACCTGAGTTTGAGCCTTAGGTCTACCATGTCTAGCCATATGACTTTGGGCAGGTTTTTTTAATGGGAGGGTAATTGCTCTATAATGTTGTGTTGGTTTCTGCCAAACAACAATATGCATCAGCCAAAAGCATATATATGTATATATACATATATATCCCCTCCTTCTTAAGCCTCCCACTCTAGGTCATCGCAGAGCACCAGGCTGAGCTCCTTTGTTACACAGCCACTTCCCGCCTAGTGATCTATTTCACACATGGTGATATATATATATATTTCAACGCTACTCTCTGAATTCGTCCCACCCACTGCTTCCTCTGCTGTATCCACAGTCCGTTCTCTATGTCTGCATCTCTGTTCCTGCCCTGCAAATAGGTTCATCAGTACCATTTTTCTAGATTCCAGATATATATTTTTTGCTTTCATTATGAAAATTTATTGTTGTAAAAACAAATTCAAGCAATAAAGAAATGCAAAGAATGAAAAGTTAAAGGTTCCTCTTTACTTTCACTCACTTCCCAATTTCTCTTCCCTCCCCTAATGAAACCATCAATAACAATTTGGCATCTGTCCTTCAAGAACCATTCCTACACATTTAGAAGCATAAGAATGTGTACATATGCCTAAGACGTGCAAATAATGACTTTTGCTTCTTTTCTGAGACATGGTGCCTCTTGTTTCTGCCTTTTGTCTAATGCAATTGCTAGAATTCCCAGTATAAGTGTCGAATTAGCACAATGAAAATGAACATTCTTGTCCTCTTCTGGACTTAAATGGGAAAGCTTGTAATATTTCATCACTAAGTGTGATGCCTGCCAGATATTTTAAGTAGATAAATTTTATCTAGTTTTAATTTCCCTTCTATGTTTTTATAGAAAATGGCTGTTGAATTTTATCTAACTCTGTTTACCTTCATAAAATGATATGATAAAATCTTTTCATCTACTTAGGGAATTATGTTAATAGATTTCTTAATGTTGGATTCTCTTTGCATTCTTAGAACTTAACTTTCTTAATCATAGTGATTTATTCATTGTTTGCTAATGGATTTTATTTGTGAATATTTTTATTTTGAAATTTGTGTTTTTTTAAAAAATGAGTACTAATGGTTCATGGGTCTCTTTTATTGGGCTAGACTGGGTTTTACTAGTTTTGTAAAGTACATTCAAAAGTTTCTTATAATTTAGGGTGCTTTGAAATATTTTAAATAACAGAGGAGTTAGCCTTTTCTTAAAGCTCTGTTGAACTCAGTCATATTCAGTTCAGTTCAGTTCAGTCACTCAGTCATGTCCGACTCTTTGTGACCCCATGAATCACAGCATGACAAGCCTCCCTGTCCATCACCAACTCCTGGAGTTCACTCAGACTCACATCCATTGAGTTGGTGATGCCATCCAGCCATCTCATGCTCTTTCGTCCCCTTCTCCTCCTGCCCCCAATCCCTCCCAGCATCAGAGTCTTTTCCAATGAGTCAACTGTTCGCATGAGGTGGCCAAAGTACTGGAGTTTCAGCTTTAGCATCATTCCTTCCAAAGAACACCCTGAACCCATCTCCTTGCAGTCCAAGGGACTCTCAAAAGTCTTCTCCAACACCACTGTTCAAAAGCATCAATTCTTTGGTGCTCAGCTTTCTTCGTAGTCCAACTCTCACATCCATACATGACCACTGGAAAAACCATAGCCTTGACTACACGGACCTTTGTTTTCAAAGTAATGTCTCTGCTTTTGAATATGCTATCTTGAAAAGTTGGTCATAACTTTTCTTCCAAGGAGTAAGCGTCTTTTAATTTCATGGCTGCAATCACCATCTGCAGTGATTTTGGAGCCCAAAAAATAAAGTCTGACACTGTTTCCACTGTTTCCCCATCTATTTACCATGGAGTGGTGAGACTGGATGCCATGATCTTCGTTTTCTGAATGTTGAGCTTTAAGCCAACTTTTTCACTCTCCTCTTTCACTTTAATAAAGAGGCTTTTTAGTTCCTCTTCACTTTCTGCCATAAGGACTAGATCTGATAGAGTGCCTGATGAACTATGGACTGAGGTTCATGACATTGTACAGGAGACAGGGTCAAGACCATCCCCATGGAAAAGAAATGCAAAAAAGCAAAATGGCTGTCTGAGGAGGCCTTACAAATAGCTGTGAAAAGAAGAGAAGCAAAAAGCAAAGGAGAAAAGGAAAGATATAAGCATGTGAATGCAGAGTTCCAAAGAATAGCAAGAAGAGATAAGAAAGCCTTCCTTAGCAATCAATGCAAAGAAATAGAGGAAAACAACAGAATGGGAAAGACTAGAGATCACTTCAAGAAAATTAGAGATACCAAGGGAACATTTCATGCAAAGATGCGCTCGATAAAGGACAGAAATGGTATAGACCTAACAGAAGTGGAAGATATTAAGAAGAGGTGGCAAGAATACACAGAAGAACTATACAAAAAAGATCTTCACGACCAAGATAATCATGATGGTGTGATCACTCACCTAGAGCCAGACATCCTGGAAAGTGAAGTCAAGTGGGCCTTAGAAAGCATCCCTACGAACAAAGCTAGTGGAGGTGATGGAATTCCAGTTGAGCTATTTCAAATCCTGAAAGATGATGCTGTGAAAGTGCTGCACTCAATATGTCAGCAAATTTGGAAAACTCAGCAGTGGCCACAGGACTGGAAAAGGTCAGTTTTCATTCCAATCCCAAAGAAAGGCAATGCCAAAGAATGCTCAAACTACCGCACAATTGCACTCATCTCACACACTAGTAAGGTAATGCTCAAAATTCTCCAAGCTAGGCTTCAGCAATACGTGAACCGTGAACTTCCAGATGTTCAAGCTGGTTTTAGGAAAGGCAGAGGAACCAGAGATCAAATTGCCAACATCCACTGGATCATCGAAAAAGCAAGAGAGTTCCAGGAAAACATCATTTCTGCTTTATCGACTATGCCAAAGCCTTTGACTGTGTGGATCACAATAAACTGTGGAAAATTCTGAGAGAGATGGGAATACCAGACCACCTGACCTGCCTCTTGAGAAACCTATATGCAGGTCAGGAAACAACAGTTAGAACTGGACATGGAACAACAGCCTGGTTCCAAATAGGAGAAGGAGTACATCAAGGCTGTATATTGTCACCCTGCTTATTTAACTTGTGTGCAGAGTACATCATGAGAAATGCTGGGCTGGAGGCAGCACAAGTTGGAATCAAGATTGCGGGGAGAAGTATCAATAACCTCAGATGTACAGATGACACTCAGTCATATAACCAGCTCTTTTATGGAGTGGTAGCCTTTGATTACCTTTTTTCCTTCTGTTTTGCTTCTAAAGTATGCATAATATTTAGTATATTACAATATATATTATAATGTATAAGCAAGTCATAAAGCAAAATAATAAAACAAAATCTAAGACCCCACCACCCAATTAAAGAAATAAAACATTTTCAACACTCTATGTTGCTCCCAGGTACAGCCTCCTCACTTCTCTCCCTCAGAGAGAAACATCATTCTGAATTTTATGATTGTAATTTCTCTGCTTTTTTAGAAATAATACATACATATGTATGTATCTCTAATGAATATATTGTTTGATTTTGTTTGATTTTGAGTTACAAAGACACACTATCTTGATTTTTTTTTTTTTAGTTCAAATTGATTTTTTGTCAACAGGAGCGTGTATATATCTGTGGTTCATTCATTTTCACTGCTACATAGTATCCTTCTATGTGAATATACCATATTTTTTCCTGTTGATAGATCTAGAGTATGAACATTTTGGAACATATCTTCACATATATGTGCAAGGGTTCCTTTTGGGTGTATACCTAGGAGTTGAGTTCCTGGGTCTTAGAATATGTGTTTCTTTAACTCTACAATATGATGTCAAATTGATTTCTTTTTAAACTCTTATTTATCTTATTTTTGGCCGTGCCGGGTCTTTATTGCTACACAGGCTCGTCACTAGTTGCTGTGAGCTGGGGCTATTCTCTAGTTCTCATTGCAGTGGCTCCTCTTGTTGCAGAGCATGGCTCTGGGGTGCCAGGACTTCTGTAGCTGCAGCTCCCAGGCTCCAGAGCCAGGCTCAATAGCTGTGGCGCACGGGCTTAGCTGCTCCATGGCATGTGGGGTCTTGCTGGTTCAGGGATCGAACCCTTGTCTCCTGCATTGGCAGGCAGACTCTTTACCACTGAGCCACCGGGGAAGCCCTGACAAATTGATTCCTAAAAGGTTGTATCACTTTTCACTTCCACTAGCAGTGTTTAAGAGTTCTCAATTATCTATCTCCTTCTCAATGTTTGGCATTATCAGACAGGCTAATTCTTGCTGATACAGTAGGTATAAAATGTTATTCAGTTCAGTCGCTCAGTCGTGTCCGACTCTTGGCGACCCCATGAATCGCAGCACGCCAGGCCTCCCTGTCTGTCACCAACTCCCGGAGTTCACTCAAACTCACGTCCGTCGAGCTGGTGATGCCATCCAGCCATCTCGTCCTCTGTCGTCCCCTTCTCCTCCTGCCCCCAATCCCTCCCAGCATCAGAGTCTTTTCCAATGAGTCAACTCTTTGCATGAGGTGTCCAAAGTACGTTAACTGACACTTCTTTGATCACTAACTCTTGCAATATAGAATAATTTTTACATGTATTCCAGTTATTCATGTTTTCTCTTCCATGAACCGCCTGTTCATGACTATTTTCTGAAATTAAATTTGGTTTCTTTTTTTCATCACTGATTTAAGTGTTCTTTATGTATTTTCAGTATGAATCCTTTGCTTGTTATTCCAGAAACTGTTTTCTCCAGTTTGTGCCTTGCATTTAAATGTTTATAGTCTTTTGATAAACAGAAGTCTTCAGTTTTAGTGTATTTGAATTTATCAGTTTTATTTTGTTGCGTTACATCTTTGTCATGTTTAAGAAATTATTAATCCCTAGTTTATGGAGATATCTTCCTAAATTCTCTTCTTAAATTATTGAAGTTTTGCATTTCACATTTATGTCTTTAATACTTGCAATTGATTCATCTGCTTAATGTGAATAAGGGATCTAATTTCATTTTTTCCCATACTGGTAATAAATTGTTGCAAGACTATTGAAGTCTCTCTTATTCTTACTTTGTAGTGTGTCTTAGCTATTCTTAGATATTCTTTATGAAATTTGAAGATAAATCTTCAATTTTCCTTGAAAAATCCTTTAGAAAATTTTAGCAGAACAGTTTTGAATCTGTGGTTCAATATAAGAGCACTAACATCATCCCAATATTGAGTCCTTATATCCATGAGCATACTCTAAGCCTTACATTTACTTAGGTCTTCTTTAAATTTTTTCAATAAGGTGTTATAACTTTACATAAATGTCTTGCACACTTTTAATTTTAGATTTATTCCTAGCTACCTTATTATAGTTTTGTTATTGCAAATTATTTATTTTTAAATTATTTTTTATTTTTGCTAATGCCTAGAAATGCAAATGATCTTATACCAAAGCAACTCGCTAAACTCTCTTATTAATTTAAATCAATTACCTGTAAGAACATCTATGATTTCTAAGTACATAATCATGTCATCTGTGAATGACTTTGAATAAGGATCACTTGTTTTTTTTTTTTTCCTTTTTCAATTCTTTTACATTTTATTTCTATTCATTTTTATTGCACTTACTAGAACCTCCAATATTATGTTGAATAGAGCTCATGTTATTTTGTTCCTTAGTTAATGGGAATGCTTCTAACATTTTGCAATTTAAAATGAAGTTTGTTGAAAGTGTTTGGTTGTATCAGGTTGATAAATTCTCTTCTATTTGTTAAGGGATTCTTACTTTGATCATGAATAGGTATTGAATTTTACCTGAGACATTGCCTCTGTCTCTTGAAATGATCATGTGGTTTTCCTTCTTTAATCTGTCTATTGCAGAAATAGACATTATAATGTTAAGCCATCCTTGCATTCCAGGAATAAATCCTACTTAGTTATGATATATTTTGATTTGTATTAAATTAATTCTACATGTGACTGTTTTGTCCAGAGGGTTTTTAAGAATCTGTATTCATGAGTGAACTAGTAACTCTTCTTTCTTTCTGGTTTGTTTTAAGGCTATACTAGCCTCATAAATTCACTTCAGAAGTATTTCCTTTTTCCTGGAAATGTTTTAATAAAATTATTATAATCTATTTATAGGAAGTCACATGAAAAAATGGGCTTGGCTTGGTGTGGTGTTCTTTTGTTTTTTCCTGAGGGGAAATTGTAAACCACTGATTCAATGTGTTGAAAGGTTATAGGAAAATTAAAGCTTCCTGTTTCTTCTTGGATAATGTTTGAAAGTTATGTATGTCTAGGCATTTGTCCATTTCATTTATCTTTTCTACCTTTTTAACATAAATATGTTCATTATATCCTCTAATTATCTTCTCAGATGTTGCAAATGTCCTTAGTTTTTCCTCGCATTGTTCCTTTACGACTTCTATTTTATTGACCATTCTCAGGAGAAGTCTGTCAAATTTATCAATCTTTATGAAAAATCAACTTTTGGCTTTGTTGAGTCTCGGTACTTGAGCTTTGTTTTCTATTTGATTAATTCTGCTCTTCTTTTTACTTTTGCCTTCTTTGAATTTATTCATTTGATTTTTTTCCTTTAAATAATTTCTTTAACTCCTTAAATTTATGGTTAGCTCATTAATTTTCAGCCTTTAATCTGTTCTAATATAAGCATTAAAGATGGTTTTTTTCCTTGAAATATCACTTTTGTTTCATCCTTAACTTTTGATATATAGTATTTTTATTATTTATTTAAAGTGATTTTTAAAACTGTCATTATGATATTTTTTGACCCATACATTATATCATATTTTCAAAAGTATTGGGCTTCCCTGGTGGCTCAGATGGTAAAAAATCTGTCTTCAGTGTAGGAGACCTGGGTTCAATCCCTAGGTCGGGAAGATCCGCTGGAGAAGGGAATGACTACTCACTCCAGTATTTGTCTGGAGAATTTCATGGACAGAGGAGCCTGTCAGGCTACAGTCCATGGGGTTGCAAAGAGTCGGACACAACAGAACCCACTTTTCAAAAGTGTGGCCCAAGTTCATTTCTAACTTGATTACCTTATGGTCAGACACAACCGAGCAACTGAACTGAACTAAACTGATGGTCAGAGAATGCGGTATCAGCTTTTTCTTTTAAATTAGCTGAAACTTCCTTTATGGCCTTGTATATGGACAGACTTTGTCAACATTTTGAGTGTGCTTGAGAAGAATGTTCATTCTTGATATTAATAACTGGGTATGGGACTTTTTATGTAGGTATTCAATCAAGATTGTAGACAGAATTTTTCAAGTCTGTGTCTTTGCTAATGTTTGTCTGTTTTGTCTATCAGTGTTTGAGAGGGACATGTTGAAATCTCCCACCAGCTGCTCTGCTGGCCGATGGAGGAGATGAGGCATGACTGATCTCGCTGTTTTTCGAGCAGTTCTGTCCTTGATATTAATGACCGCTCTTGCTAAATAGCCTCTCCTGTTCATTGTACCTGTGGTTTCTGTGTTTAGAATTTTTTCCATCCCTGTAGTAGTCTGTTTTAGTAGTTTTTTCTGCTGTGATTTTTTTTGCCAACATAAACTTTTTAATATTCAGAAATTCCTCAAAAATGTTTTATCTGTTGATTGTATCCTTCTTTTATAGTTGTTTTTACAACATATATATTTTTTCTGCTATATGAATGATATTTCTGGAAGAAAAGAGAAAAACAAATAATTTTGCTCAGTCTACCATCTTGACCTTTGTCAGATACATTTTTATCCTTTCTTCTTTCCTTCCTTTTCCTTTTTCTCCAAGCATGTGTTTATAGGACAAAGACTTTTTCTAGACCTCTGTTTCCTCATCTGCAAAATGGGGATAATAGTAGTATTCATCTCAAGGCCATATAAGGAACATTAATAAGATAATGGCAATGTAAGTGCTTTGCAAACTGTAAAGATCTATACAAATAGGAATATGATCCTTAGCACCTTTCTTTAACTTTCCTTTTGTATAGCTAATGTAAAGCAGCTCAGCTACTTTAGAGAAAAGTGATTAATCATGGTTGACATATCGGGAAACACAAACAAAATTTTAGTAGCCAATTTTTGAGAAAATTACTTGCTGAGAAATGTTGGGTACCTTAATAGGAAGTCACACATTTTATAAATGGAAATATTTATTTAGTCTAAACGCTAATGCCATGGTGGTGTCTCATTCCCCTATTTTTTTGTACTGTATTGTTGGCATGCATACTCAAATTAGTTATTTCTCCTTTAAAAAATAATTTTTAACTTATTTGCTGATTCAGCATATTACATAAATTTATTTACTTTAGCTTAGAGAATTAATTTGAACTGACAGAAAGAATGCTAAATTTTCAACCCAGGCATATTTAAAAGACAGAATGAGTAATTGATGTAAAAGGCCAAGTGATTTGTATTAGAACATACTGAAATCTGCCTATCTACACTTTTTTTCACATTCCTACATTGCACCAATGCAAAAATTAGCAATTCTCAATTAAATCCCACAGTTCTGTATTGCGTGCTAGTTTGTGTATGAGGTTTGTGCTAAGTGTTCTGGGATTCCTTAGGAGATAAGAACCACCACCCCCCACCCCCATCCACTGTCCTCTAAAGGTGAGCAAGTGGGTTAGTTAAAGGGAACATTAAAGTACTCTAATAAACATATGACACCCTATGGTGAGGATCAGGGACAGTCTTATGGAAAAAATAGTATTTGAGATGTGATTGAAGAATGCTTAGGCCATTCCAAGCCTCAGGAACAGTATGAATAAAGAAAGGTATTAAATTGAAAACTATAAAGGCATATTTAGACAATGGCAAATAATTTTTTTTTTCCTTGACCAGAACATTAAGTGCATGCATGGAGTGGGAGATAATGCATGCAAGACAGCTTGGGGACATATTATACACAAAACAACTCCAACCTTAGAGAAAGGATTGAAGCTTTGTTTGTGGTCAAATATTCCAATTTTTGTAAATGTTCCATGGAAGCTTGTAAAGATAGACTTTACATTTCTGTTAAAAATATAAATGTAAATGTGTGCGTTCTTCCATGCAATAATTATATCATTCCTTTCCTCTGTGTGGCTATGTTCTTTTATTTCTTAAGTTCTACTAGAAATAACTGAAACTAAGTAATTTATTAAATATGTTCCAACTTTTAAATTCTCTGAATCTAGAGGTGACCAATAAACTGCAAATGCACATTGGGAAGCCCTGAATAGTGTTCCTGTCTTTAGTAAAATGAGGAAGACCCATGGGCTTTGAGGCACACGAGCCTGAGCTTGAATCTCCAGTCCTGCACGTCCTTAATTAGGCAAGGTCGGTGACTTCCCTAAGCATCATTGTTCTCATCTTTAAAATGGGGAAGGACTTACCTGGTAGTCTTGTGGTTAAAAATTGACCTGCCAGTACAGGGCACCCAGGTTTGATCCCTGGTCTAGGAAGATTCCACATGCTGCAGGGCAGCTAAGCCCACATGCCACAACTACTGAGCTCGCACACCTACTGCCTATGCTACGCAACAAGAGAAGCCACTGTAATGAGAATCCTGCACACCGCAGCTAGAGAGTAGCCCCAGCTAGCTCCAAGTAAAGAAAGCCTGGGCACAGCAGTGAAGACCCAGTGTAGCCAAAAATAAATTAATAAATATTAAAAAAGAAAGTAAAAAAATAAAATGTAACATTTCAAAAAAATAAAATGGGGAGGGTCATGTCAACATTATAGAGTTTTAGTAAAGATTTTTAAATGTTAGTTGCAGCACGCAGGATCTTTGTTGCGTCCGGCAGGATCTTTCATTGTGTTGCATCGATTCTCTAGTTGTGCCATGCGATCTCGGTAGTTGCGGTGCACAGGCCTAGTTGCTCCATGGTGTGTGGGATCTTTATTCGCCAGGGACTGAACCCTCGTCTCCTACTTCGAGAGGCAGATTATTAACGACTGGTCCACAAGGGAAGTCCCTAGTGAAGATTAAGGAGGCAATTTCCATGAAGTATTTGGTACCCAGTAGAGGCATGATGGATGACAGCTATCCTGGTTATAGAGTCTAATGGAAAAAGATTCTTCGGTAAAGCTTCAAGGAGATGTTTATCAAATTAAAGCAGAATATAAAGTGAGAGAAACCTGTACGTTATTATATGGCGGGAAGCATCTAAGGGAACAAAAAAGAGAAGATCCTAGAGAGGGGAAGTTTATGGTCAAGACACCACAATGTGGCTCCAAGTTTCTCAACCAGATGTAACGGAGGCAAAGGCTCTGACTGGGAGAGAAAGGAGAAGAAAACATCCAGGATACTTTAAAATGGGAGGGTCAGAATGGCCCACTACAAGAGGAGAAAGAGCAAAACGAGGATTCTTAAAGCTAGAACAAGTCAACCACACCTTCCTCGTGGGCGAAGAAAGGGACTAGGAGGTCACTGTGGTTTTTCTGGCAAAAGGGTGGATAACAAACACTCTGTCTTCTCTAGAGCCAAAAAGTAGTGTTAAACACCAAATTCCAATCTCTTGAATCATTATTTGAGAAGGAACCTTAAGATAATCTAAGTCTAACCCATTAATTTTGAAAAGGAGGAAAGTGAATCTTTTAAGAGGTTATGTGGCTTGCCCAAGACCACACAGTTGCTCAACCCAGAGCTGGAGGGCGAGTGGTCTAGAAGCAACAAAATCACCATGGGCCTAGTTGTAGCATTTGAAACCTTTGGGTGAGTAAAAGCTTAGGGGTAACTTCAAAGAAAGTGGTTGTGGCTTTAAATCTTTTTGGCAACAGCAGTTAAACCAGATGCATTAAATGTGTTCAGTGCTATTTGTAAGAGACCTCAGCTGTATACAGTTTGTTCTCCAAGTATGCTGACCCATAGAACGGTTAGTTTTGTGCATCAGCCTTCTGAGTCTGTGGGAAGGTGGCCAGGAGGGAGGGGGAAAGGTGGAACCTAGGCTTCCACTGCACTCAACAACACATTCTTTTTTTTTTCCCCCTTTGATACATTTTTAATTTATTTATTTTTAATTGGAGGATAATTGCTTTACAGTATTATATTGGTTTCTGCCATACAGCAACATGAATCAGACATACATATTCATATGTCCCCTCCCTCTTGAACCTCCCTCCTACCTCCCACCTCATCCCAAACCTCTAGATTGTCACAGAATACTGGGTTGAGCTCCCTGTGTCATACAGTGAATGTCCACTGGCTATTTTACATATAATAACATACAGGTTTCCATGCTCCTCTCTTAATTCATCCAACCTTCTCCTCCCACTGCATCCACAAGTCTGGTCTGTATGTCTGTATCTCCATTGCTGCCCTGCAAGTAGGGTCATCAGTACCATCTTTCTAGTTTCCATGTGTATGCATTAATAGATGAAATTTGTTTTTCCTTTTTCTGACTTACTCATATAATAGGATCTAAGTTCATCCACCTCTTAGAGCTGACTTAAATGCATTTCTTTTTATGGCTGAGTAATATTCCATTGTATACATGTACCACAGCGTCTTTATCCATTCATCTGTCAATGGGCATCTAGAGCCACACATTCTCTTTGGAAGGCCTGCTATGTGCCAGGCACTGTTCTAAGTGGTTGGCGTACATCCGTGAGTCAACCAGATAAAGGTGCTGACCTCACAGTCTAGTTTTCCTGCTCTGAAAAGCAGAGCCTGAATGTGGTACAGTGTCTGTTTCATTACACCTTCCCCTTCCTGCCCATCCCCGGTTTCACCACTTCAGTGACACCCTAGCACACCATCTCTGGCCTAGAGTGCCCTCTGCTTTGGCGCATAACATAACATCAAGCCTTGGATCTGGTTTGATTTCTGTTGCTCTCTTACTAGTGTCCCCTGTGAACATCTGATCTCGGGGTGAACCTGTAAGCACTGGAGACTGGGAAACCATCTCTACATCCTGTATCATCCTGCAGTATACAGCGCCGGATCTCAGTTGCATGCAGGTGGCATACATGGATAGAGCCTTCATGCAAGACAGACTGAAGCAGAGTAGCTGTGTCACAACCCTTTGGAGATAAAAGGTCAGGAGAGTCTGGCTGGAGGACCCACTTGCAATACTACTCCAGGAATCTTCCCTATGAGCCTCAGGTGGTGAAGACCCACTTAGTGCACTAGAGGCAGTTCCTTTGGAACCATATCCTCTAAATGCTCTGGAAAACCCATTCAAAGGGAATTGAAATTCCAAATACCACTGAAAACATCTTAGAAGTATGAGTAAGCACTACGGGATTGTCGGATGAAGGGGGCCCTCTAATCATGAAGCAGTTTAAGATTAACAGAATTCTGAGTCAAGACTTGAAGTCAGATATACACCATAATGGTTAAGCCAAATAACACTTAATCATTTTGGCTCTTATTCCTGAGAAACAAAGCACACTGAAATAGAAAGACAATAAAAAGTTTTTATAAAGGGCCACTTATTTTTATTGGGTTCAAATAACCTAAGTACTTACATGGCCTCTGATTTCCATGTTTCATAGCATGTCTGTCAGTAACCTCAGTAGAGATGGCTTTGTCTGGCCTCAAAGAAGGTTGTTATCCAACCAGGGCTCCCTTCTTCCCAGCCGCTGTTTCCATCTCTCATAAATGTATCCAACTGATGAGTAAAGACTTAAGCCCATGTGGCAATGTGTATCGAGGTCCCGGCCATGCACGAGCCCCCAGGGCTGTAGTTTCACTTGCAAATCTAAGGCAGCCCTGACTTGTTAATGAGGGGATGTGTTGGAAGTGATGGGAGAGATCTTATCACTCTAGTTTCTGCTCCAGGGACTCTCTTGCAAATTTAATTGCAAACAAACATTGAATTTGAAGAGGGAACAGCAGGCAGATGTTCCTGGGATGTGAATGAGCCTCTGAGACCACAGGATATAAATTACAGGGCTACAGTAACAAGAGGAAAAATATCATCCTGGAATTTCTTGACAAGGGAAGAAAAGCAAAGGCGTCATCAAGGTTTAGATGTTCTAAGCCAGCTTCCGAGGTGCTCGGGACACAAGTGTGACAATGGCAGGTGGAAGTCACTCTTTCTGGCCACATAAAGGACTCCGTCCTCTGCTTTCCCGAGGGCACTAGAATGGAAGCAAAGCAAAGACCCAAAAAGGCTCCTCAAGCACATTTGGCCCAGTGCCCCTTGATTTTTAGTTATGGGAAATCTGAGGTCCAGGAAGAGGAATAAGTTTGTAAGGTCACAGTTAGTACTTAAAGAAAAATAACGAGTAAGCCATTTCATTTGGTTTTGCTTTAGAAAAAAATTTTTTTTGCTGAAATTTAATAGTGGATTCAAGTACCCTTCAGGCATGGTTATTCTGTAACAGTGCACAGTTTGAATATTGTGTGTGTTTTCTCTATATAAGAATTTAATCAAATAAAAATGCATACTAGTTTTGATGTAGCCATGGGTGAAAATACCCACTTTCTGGGTAAATATACCCACTTTCTGAGTGTTGAGAAGTTCATGGTCAAATGTGTCCATGCATTTCTTTAACTCAGGGTCAGCCAATAGATCACAACACCAGTGTTGTGGGAGCATCTATTTGTGCTCAGGTGCTCAGACCAGCATAAAGGGATTATTGACCCATTTTTAGATGAGGGGAGATACTGACTATAACTTGTTAAAGGCTGTAGTATTCGTCTCACTTCCTTAGCCACACTGGGCGATACCATCACTCCCTGAGTTTCTCTAGTATAGACCCTCATCTCTCAGACCCTTTTGCTACATAATCCCCCATCCCTTCCTACACTGTAACCAGATTTTGTGGGTTATAACTGACTCACTGTGCCCATAGAGAGCCCCGTCATTTCTTCTCTTGTCCATGATCTGTCCTCTTAGCTCTTAGGAGCTTCCCTGGTGGCTCAGATGGTAAAGAATCTGACTGCAATGCAGGAGAACCAGGTTCGATCCCCCAGTCAGGAAGATGCCCTGGAGAAGGGAATGGCGACCCACTCCAGTATACTTGCCTGGAGAGTCCCATGGACAGAGGAACCTGGTGGGCTACAGTCCATGGGGTCGCAAAGAGCTGGACGCGACTGAGAGATTAACACTTTTACTTTCTTTTTTTCTTAGCTCTCGGGCCTCCCTCCCCGCTCCCCATGACATTCCCACTTCTTCGGTTATCACGTGGTCAGACAGGATGCAGACCCTGGCTCTTCTCTCTTCAGGGCCACCCTCCTATCTTCTGACCCCACAGCCTTTTACAGAACAGACTAGGATGGTCTGAATAACAGTTCAGCCGAGAGCACTGTGATTTTTCTTTCTCCCTAAAAAGTGAAACTCATGGAGGTATGGAATATTTTATGTCAAGGAACCTTAGAACCAGAGGGGACCAATAGATCAGCTTCCCAGGTGGCTCAGTGGTAAAGAATCCACCCGCAATGCAGGAGACGCAGATTCGATGCCTGGGTCGGGTAGATGCCCTGGAAAAAGAAATGGTTACCCACTCCAGTATCCTTGCCTGGAGAATTCCATAAGGAGAAGAGCCTAGTGGGCCACAGTCCATGGGGTGGCAAAGAGTTGGACTTAGTGGCTAAACAACAACATACCTCTTGTTAGAGATTAGCATCTGCAGGCCAGGTAAAGTAACAGCTTCACTGCACTTCACTTCACACAGCAATGCCAAATGTTAGTTCTATCAAGGCGACCCTTCACCCAGAGCAGTGAGCAGGTTGCCATGGCAGAGACTGTGTGAAACTGCCCTTGGCTGTGCTGGACGTCCTTCTGAGAGGCAACATGTGATAATCATCATTGTGTTTAGTGCATTTCCCCAGATCTCAGAACATCAAGGTCTTGGTTTGGGTTCGCCCAGACACAGACGCTGAGCCAAAGATCCCAGTGTACGTGGTTCATTTTACAGGTGGTCACAGGATACCCCAGTAGGGAGAGGGGAAGGATGGTGTGGAGGAAAGCACTCACTACATGTGTGTTGTCGAATTGGTGATCATATGAGCTCCTGGGGCTCCATCTGGATGGGGATCTCTGAAAGTCAGTGTAGCACATACCTCAGAATTATTCAGCAGAGGAGCAAGGAAGCTGGTGTATCTGCCCACCAACTCACAAGAGGAAGCTGTATCAGCTATCAGAAGGAGGAATGTCAGCACACCTGATCTGTGTGTATGTTTGACTTACAAACACTGATTTTGAGGACGCATCATCCTTGCATCTCAGTCTTGGCAATTTGGAAGCTCAGAACCAATTTATAGCCCACCCAGGATCAGGGGCCTTCTCGTGAGACTTTCCAGTGCTCCAGTGGTTAAGAATCCACACTTGCACTACAGAGGGTACAGTTCAATCCATGATCAGGGAACTGAGCTCCTATATACTGCCATATGGTGATGCAGGCAAAAGAGCCAAAAAAAAAAAAAAAAAAAGAAAGGACCCTTTTCTTAACATGGAAAATAGACATATAAATGAAAGTTAAGTACTAGCAGAAGCGCCCTCCAGACTTTAATAGCTGTGATCTTACCTCTTTTTTTTTAGTCTAATATTTAAAACATTTCCTCCCATGCATGACTTTTTGCTGAATATTTTTTCTACTTGTTTGCATGATATACAGCAATTTTCCTCTAATAAGTATGTGTTACTCCTAAATGGAGAGAAAATGGAAAGATATTTCCCCTCATAAGAATGTTTTTAACCATGATATCCCCTTAAATATCTTGGTTTTCTAAAAATACATGTTTTGCTAAAAGCATCCAAGGCAAAATGTGGCCTGCTGGTCAGATATCCAAGGTTTGGGTTGTTTTCCTTGCTGGTCAGAAGCCCTGAAGAAATGAAGATTCTGCTTTCTGATATTCATGGATGTGAGTCACAGGCCCATGCTAATCTTTCTTTGACATTTGGTTTCATGTTTCAAGGAAAATATTAAGCCAGGCTTCACAGCTAAGAGAGATGGAGGGGAAGGAAGGAAGGAGAAGAGGGAGAGTGGGGACAGAGGAAGGAGGGTTACAAATCTTGACACCACTCTTGTTTCTTTCTTTTGTTCAAGAGTCAAGAATGTGTATTGAGCATTTCTCAAGTTATTTACTTATAACTCTTTTTCTCCTAAAAAGTGTTGAAAACAACCATGAAAATTTTAGTGAACATAACATACAAGATAACAAGGAAGGAAGGAAAATGAAGCAAAGGGAAAACCTAGGATAGGGAAAATAAGACAGGGAAAAGACTAGCGTCTAAAATCCCTGCCATTAGGTTCTGCTGAGTATGGGCCAGCTTTACTCTGAGCTTCCTAACAGCCAAATCGAAATAGGAAACAATCCAATATGTGACTCATAGGTCAGTGGGTGGAGGGGTGGAAGAGACTAATTCGTTTATTAATAGGATGGGATACTGAGCTAAGTATTTTGGAGAACATATTAAAGGAGATAAAGAGACATTAGCCTTTGGATTCAAAGAGTCGTTGCCACTGCTTATGAAGACAAGTGATAACACTAGCTCCCATCAGCTGAGCACTTTTTGTTTCGGCGGCACTGAGCCTTCACTGCTGTGCACAGGCTTTCTCTGCTTTCAGGACAAGGGGGCTACTCTCCAGCTGCAGTGCCCAGGCTTCCCATCGTGGTGGCGTCTCTTGCTGCCAAGCACAGGCTCTATGGCGCACCGGCTTCAGTAGTTGTGATGCACGGGCTTAGTTGCCCCACAGCCTGGGAAATCTTCCCGGAGCGGGGATCGAACCTGTGTCCCTTGCACTGGCAGGCAGATTCTTATCCACTGAGTCACCAGAAAAGTCCTGAGCACGTCTTATATGCCAAGCACAGTCTCAGCCAATGTATTTGTGGCACAAGAATACCTTGCATCAGGTACAGCTACTTATATTTGTAAAAGTAGAGTTAATGGTTTACAAAAGGCTTTCCCATTTGTATTTACTCAGTTACTCAAAACAGCCCTGTGAGATATTAGCCAGGAAGACATTGTTTTTCCATGAGGAAGGCAGGACTGTACAGCTAATAGTTGGCGGACCTAGAATACAGATCCAGATTTCTCTGACAGACAGTTTCCACTACCTTGTGGTCTAAGAGGGCAGAACTCTGATGATGGAAATAGGATATTTGGCTCCAGGATCTTAAGTAGAGTTGGTGCAAAGTGTCTCCTCCCAGGGCCTCCATGAAAGGATTGCTGGGTATTGGGAAAGTCCCTTTTCTTCTGGGAGTTGCAGTGACTTCAACTGGAAAATTAGAAGGTTGACAACCATCTTGGCAGATTCATTCCAGCTGCAACAGCCTATGGCTCCGGGCGGTTTCCCAGACTACACTCCGGGGTGTTTCTAGTCGTTTTCGCGTTAGCTGTTGCTCTGCGGTATAGCTTGGCTGCACCTCTCTGAGCCATTTAACCTTCGCCATTGTCCCAGCCTGCAAAGGGGCCGGGCTGGGCTTACAGGCTGCATGTTAAAGGCTGAGAGAAGCCAGAACTCCCTTTAAGCCTGAGGTGTCCTACGGGGTGTTTCCATAGCATCATCAAGACAGGCTTTGTTGTTGCTGACTGATGATTCATCTTCCATGCATCTTCTGGGAAGATCTAAGGTGGAAAGTGCCTGAAGTTGAAACCCAGACCTGGTGAAGAACTCACTTTTTCCCCCCTTTCATTTTTAAGCCTCTTCTGAGCCCAAAGATCCCATGTACATGTCTTTGATTCTTACAAGTTAGCTATGTCTCCATGGAGGGCCTCCCTGGGAGAGTAGGATGTTGTGTGTTAGTTTCCTGCGCCCACAGAAATAAACCCTGTCCTAAGCTGTAGGCTCCAGGTTTGTTCCTGGCATCCCTTTGCCTCAGAGTCTCTGTATTGAATAAAACAGAAATGTTTAGCAAATCCCAAGAAATTCCTTGTTTAATGGAAAAAAGAGATCCCTGAGTTTATATTTCAAAATGTGATTTCCATGTTCCCACTGCATTAAGGCAAGTTCCCCTTACCAAATCCCCAGATGTCTGGTATGCTTTTCTAATAATGCCTGTATTTAGCATCTAGAATTCATTTTGGGCACCTGTTGTAGATGGGGTTCTCCTCTGAGCCCTGTAGAAGATAAGTCCCCAAGGGTGACTCAAACCCCATCCTATAATTTAGTTATAGAGGTTATGTTAGAATCCATAGGACATGTCAGCTCTAGCCTGCAGGCCTACTTTCTCCTCTACATGTTGATCTTTTTGAAAAAAAATTTTTTTTAATTAATTAATTTATTTGTTTTGGGCCATTCTGAGCGTTTGTTGTTGTGCCTGGGCTTTCTCTGGCTGCAGCGGGTAGGGGTTCCTCTCTAGTTGCAATGCACGGGCGTCTCATTGTGGTGGCTTCTCTTGTTGCGGAGCACAGGCTCCAGAGCATGAGGACTCAGTAGCTGCAGCTCGCAGGCTCCATGGTGCAGCCTGAGTAGTTGTGGCATGGGCTTAGTTGTTCTGCAGCACATGGGATCTTCCTGGACCAGATATGGAACCCGTGTCTCCTGCAGTTGGCAGGCAGATTCTTGACCACTGCTCCACCAAGGAAGTCCTACATGTTGCTCTCTTATACTGTGCAATATACAGCATCTTGGTGTGGCCGTCTCTCTTCCTTCCAGACGATGAGAGGGTCAGCTCTGGAGTTGGCCACAGACAGCTCCTCTCACTTGCTGACCTGCCATCTAGCAACTGCCTTGGAAATGTCTCTATACGTTGTATTTTCTTCTTCCAGCCTCTTTGAAGAGCGGGTTTTTTTTTTTTTTTTTTTTTTCATTTGCTTCTTGTTTCTGCCAAACCTGAACTGCCCCCTTCCTAAAATGCTTGCCCCTTTTCCTAAAAGTAATTTGTATATATTGTTGAAAGAGAAAGAAAGAGACAGTGTGCAGAGAGAAATTTAGAAAAACATAGTAAAGAAATAAAATCCCACCACAGCAAATTTACTGCTGTTAATATTTTGGACTTACGAAAATATGTTTGCCTGTGGTTATTTATCCTCAACCCTTGCCAAATTATGTGACTTTCTAGTTGGAGGATAAAAATGCAAAAAGACAAAACACCAAAAAATGAGGGTAATAACTACATTATATAGTGAGCAGTTTTTGTCTGTCATTAAATCATCTTCAAAACCTTGTTTGTTAATAGCTGTACAACATTCAGTTGTATGGATGAAGCTGCCATTTTAACCATTTCCTTTGTGCTGGGCTTGCAGGTGGTTTCCACTCTTTTATTTCCAACCCACCTTGAAGGTGGTAGTTGTAGCTTGGTAGCCACTTCCAGAGCCTATAGCTCTTGTCTGACCCTGGGCTAGGTCTGGAGATAAAGTAGGAAAACCACCGGCTTGCCCCCAGGGAAAGGGGTAGTGAGCTCTGTTGCTGGGCTATGTATGTGATACACATGCTGTGTATCATGTCTACTACTGTGAAATCTCATATTAGGAGCCCTCCTCTTGCAGTGCAGCAGAGTCTGAAGGGGCTTACTGAGTCATCTAATGCAACAGTGTTCACTATAATCTTAGAGTTTTATATATATATACATAAACACATAGTTCATTCTTTTCTAAGTCTGAAAAGTGGTTTTAGGGGTGGGGATGGGGAGAAAGCTCCCCAAGAGAAGCTGAGTCTGAGCTACTTCTGGAAGGACAAAGTGACGAAGAGGAAGCAGGGAAGATTGGCAGTGGGGGGAGGGAGAGGTCATTCCAGGAAAAGCAAAAAATGCCCAGAAAGGGAGCTGGCAGGGTTGGGTATGTGCCAGGACTTTGTTCCAACGTGAGTTTAGGATGCCTGTGTGAGCATGACAGGGGCTGCCCCTGGAGAGTCTGCAGGGGACGTGTGCTGAGATGTCTCTAATGCCTCACCAGGGGGACATTTCAGCCAAAATCTTGGTGAACCACTAAGGGTTACAGATAGAGTTCTGAGCTCAGCAGACATGCAGGATGTCTGGGAAAGTCACCACAGCATCTGTATGGGGGACAGGAGATGTGGGGGTTTCTGGGGAGGGGCAGTGAGTGAGGACCCTGAACCTCTGGGGCACAGGAATTGTGATTTTCTTTACCACTACCTGGCGCATGATAAGTGCTCCGTATTTGTTACATCTGAAAGAACTTGTTACAAGATTCCAGGAGGAATGCTGAGGGTGGTGGCCACTGGGAAGACATTTAGAAAGGAGCATGGGTGAGATTTACTGACTTTGAAGCCAAGGACCCCCGAAAGACCTTATTTTTCATTCCTGAACAAAAACTAGAATGTGGCTTTTGAAAAGGTATTTGACTTCAGGAACCCATAGGCCAATGGAATGTTTCTAGAGCTTTTGAAACCCCAATCTCTGCTTTGTGAATTACATAGTTTGGTTCTATTCAATGGGTCCCTTTTTCTCCCGAAACACCACCTGTGAAATAAGTTCAACGCCATACTGTCTTAATGTAAAAATATTTCCTCAAAGCCACTGTATAAATTAATTACTCTTCAGGGAATAGGATAATCGAATTTCCCTTATACAATGTATTCCATTCACAGGTTCTACCTTGCTGTTGGGGTCGGTTATGAATCAACCGTTTCTGAAGGATTATGAGCTATAATAAATGTCAATATGGGCTCTGATTGATTTCCTGCAGCCTCACTAGCTGTGATTTCATTTGGTAATTTAATACTAATTGTGTCGCTTTGATTATCTTTGATTTTCATCATATTTCCAGCACCTTACTAGAGTACCTGGAACAAGCAAGGTGCCCAGTAAATGCCTTTTGAATGAAGGTGGACTTTGAATCCTCTAAAAATTTTAGAGAAGTTAGAGAGGACTCCTGCAGTTCAGGTGGGCATTCACTTAAGAAGTAAAACCAGAATTTGGTTCTTGCAGCCGTGACATAGACTTGATCCCAGCACTTTGTTGGAGACATTCAGTGAATCTTAGCTCCCTGATCAACCCTGTCTGAAACGATGTCTGGTGCTGACCCACAGCCCTCAGTTCAAGACTGTGCCTTAAGCAATAATGCAAACTTTTCTGTGTGCATTCAGCTTTTACTGAGCACCTACTGTGTGTCAACACAACAGCAGACATTTATGACATGCCTTGAATTCCAAAGAGCTTTCTTATTTTGAACCTTTTGACCACCTTTGTGGATATTTTCATCCCGTTTTGAAGATGAGCAAAATGAGGTTTGGAAACACTTACATTTCTCATCCAAAGCGGTGTAATCAGAGGGAAGACTGGCTGTCTCAGCTGCATCTTCGTGGTACCAGAAACTGGTTTCTGGATCTCCCTTTATAAACCAGCTGTGTAAGCAGTGGGGACTCTGAAGTAGGGGATCAGGATGTCAGAGGGTTTGGGTCCCCGACTCCTTGCCTTTCTGCTTTGTGACCCTGAGCAGCTCCCTCTTCTCTCTGGCCCTCAGTTTGTAGTGCCCAGGTGAGAGCTGATGAACCGAGGGGCACCAGAACAGATGGAGAGGAGCAGCTGGACACAAGAATGTTAAGGAGAAAATCACCTGGACATGATGATTGATACCCAGTAAGGCAGGAAAGAGTGGCTTAACATAACAGCCATTTATTATTGTTCCTGAGTCTGCAAGTCAGCTGGGGTGGGTCTGCCAATCTGGGCCAAGCATGGCTGACCTTGGCTGGGCTGCATCTGTGGTCAGCCAGAAGCTGGCTAACCTGAGAGAGCCGCACACACACGTCTGGCAGTTGCCTGGCTATCCACCAGGGTGACAGGGTGAATGGAGCACACGTCTCTCATGCTCTTCCAGGCTAGCCCAGGCTTGTTCATGTGTCAGTGCTGGAATTCCATGACCACGAGCAGAAACATGCAAGAGCTCCAAGGGGTAAAGAAATAGACTCCATCTCTTCATGGGGAGAAGCTTACAGTCACTTTGTCAGGGGCTTGGATACAGAGACATGAACAAGTGCAGCCATAGTGATCGCCTGAAGCTGATATAATCAATCTGTTTCCCTAGAGACCCTAGAATAGCTTCAGACTAAGCCAGAAGCTGCAGAGCTGAACCATAGCATGATAGCCCCCAGCAGAATTGCCTGTACAAATGGGGCTTTAGTGATGTATCAGCCTGTACGCAAGGAAAGTTACAGGAAACGAGACTATTCAGTTTGTTGTTGAAGACTTCCTGCCATTCAGTACATGATAGGGAGATTTCTGTCTTGTCTCCATAGTAGACACACCTGGGCTTCTCTAGAGCTGGTCATAATCTTAGAAATTTGTGACTCATGAAGTGAGTGCATTTCTCTCTCCAGTCATCTACCAGAAAGCTTGGAGCTGAATAGTAACCCAATACTAACAAAGAGTCAGACACAACTTTGCGACTGAACAACAATAGCTAACAAACACAGAGATCTTGTGACATACATTTTGGTGCTGATTTCACTTTCAGCTCCATTATATTGTTCCTTTTAACAGGTTTCCTCCCTACTCACTTTAATTCTTGTTTTGTTTGATTGCATTGTATGTTTTTGTAAGTGGTAAGTTTTAAATCAAGTAGATGAAAAATAAAAAGACTGAATGAATAAGCAAGCAGAATGCCTTCATATACCCAAAAATGTGTTGAAAATCAGGGAGTTTTTTATTATTGTTCGTTTATTTTTTTAATATTTTTGGCTGCATTGGGTCTTCATCGCTGTACTCGAGCTTTCTCTAGTTGGCAGTAAGTGGGGAGCTGCTCTTTGTCGTGGTGAGGAAGCTCCTCTTTGCAGTGGCTTCTCTTGTGGAGCATTCCTGGGCTTCAGTAGGTGCAACTCTCAGGCTCGAGTGCAGGCTCAGTAGTTTTGACTTTCAGGATCTAGAGCACGCAGGCTTCCGTAGTTCTGGCCCACAGGCTTAGTTGCCCTGAGGCGTGTGGAATTTTCCTGGACTAGGGATCAATCAAGCCCATGTCCCCTGCATCGGCAGATGAGTTCTTAACCACTGGACCACCATGAAAGTCCTTTTTGTTTACTTTTTAATCAGTTTTTTTTTTTTTTTTAAGGCCTACTTTAGGGACTGGAAATTCATACCTGAAAACTACAGCTTCTAGCAAGATTTAATTCTGGAAAGGCTGCAGTTACCCTTCTCACCACTAGGTGACACTCGGTCATTATCCTCTCTAAGGTGAATCTAGCTGTATAGACTCTGCTGTAAGGACTGTGGTATATTTGTGAATGGCCCCTCTAACGCATAAAACCTATGTTTTATATAGGGTTGGGTGTATAAATATTTGGCAATGGAATGGAAACGGTTGAGGGCATGGTATCTTGTATGTGGGTTAGCCCCTGCCTGCAAGAAGCTTACAATCTAGGCCAGAGGTTTTCCTAACCCCTTAAATGTAGTCTTCAGTGGCCCTGAGCAAAATGTGAATGAAAACTATGGTAGAGAAACTTGCTGCTGCTGCTGCTAAGTCGCTTCAGTCGTGTCCGACTCTGTGCGACCCCATAGACGGCAGCCCACCAGGCTCCCCCATCCCTGGGATTCTCCAGGCAAGAACACTGGAGTGGGTTGACATTTCCTTCTCCAATGCATGAAAGTGAAAAGTCAAAGTGAAGTCGCCCAGTCGTGTCCGACTCTTTGCGACCCCATGGACTGCAGCCTTCCAGGCTCCTCCGTCCATGGGATTTTCCAGGCACGAGTACTGGAGTAGGGCGCCATAAAAGTGCTCTTTTTCTCTGAGATTATGTTTTTCTACTTTTTTGGTGTTAAAATTTCTTTTATGAGATGATTTTAGTAGTATGAATAAGATGGTAGACACTTTTTATTTTTTTGGTAAAAAAAAATGTTTCTGCTTGACAATGAAAAGTGAACAAATCCATAAAGCCTTCAAAGCTCTTTTGGGGAATTTAAAATTTTTGGACCTACAAAATCCAAAATTCTGAAAAATCTACAATTGTGTAAGAGGAAACCAATGTAGTAATATTTAGTGTAATCCTTCCCAATATTTGCATATATCAGCCCCTTCACAGAAAATATAATCTCATATTGCATTACAGTCCAGCTCCTATTATAAACCATGCTTTTTTAAAAGTGTAATATTTAGGAAAGTAATGATTATTCTCCTTCCTCCCCTCTCGTTGGGAATTCTGAATCTACTCTTTGAGCACATTAGACTACTTAGACCTCAACAATTACTAGCCATTGCCATGTTCTTAGCTTTTATAGAGACTAAAAGATGGTCTATTTTCTGCCTTTGTTTTTATTTTAAAGCTGTTATTAAAGACATCTGTTATATTACACAGTAGACCTTAAAGTTCCCTGTGAGGAAGTTTTAGGAACCTTTCTAATGTCCTGTGGATCTATCTTATCTTCTCCTTTCAGGGAATAAGACAGCATGTTATCTTTTTGCCTTCACTGAGCGTAGCCTCTTTTCATATTTTATACTCAACCAAAACAACTTTAACCTTAACATTTCCTATTTCCTGGATTTTTTCTATTTTTATCAACTTTTAATGTCTTTATTATAAGCTCTCCAAAGCGTATGTTGGAGTGATGTACAAATACTTCCAAAATAGAAATAGATTTCTTTATATAATAAATGGTATGTTTTGGAAAGCACTGAATTATTCAATATGAATTACAAATGCCTCCAGAGTATGTTCCAGGACTGTCCTAACAAGAAAAGCTTTAGTATTCTCTTATTTGAAACCATTTCACATATTTAAACCTTCTTGCCTGGACTAGTAATCCCTGTTGTGGGAAGAAACTTTGTTTTGAATCCCCTCATAGTTTCTAGAACAACGCCAGGACCTGAGGAATGCTCAGCGAATACTTACTGAAATCCACTGATCTGTGTGTTCTGGGAGAATTAGAAAAACGTTCCTCTCTGGAGTGCAAGGAAGTGGACAGAAGGCCTAACACTCACTTCCCTAATCCTTGGCTTCTCCAATGTTAAACGTGATGGCTAAGGTGTCTTAACATTCTGGGACTTCGCAGTTGTTAAGCAGAAGGGCAGGAGACTATGGAAGGTGATGAGTGAACGTTTTCAGATTCATGGAGGCAGAAATAAATGTGGTATTGTGGAGAAGCTTGCAGGATGGAGAAATGGTTTTTAAACTGTTAAGTGTGGTGAAATGATGCCTCTTCAGTTTACAACCATTTGGCTTTACTACTGCTTTAATGCTATGCCCTTGCTTTAGCTCTAAGGGGACTGGGCTGGTAGTCATGAAAACTGGTTTGGCCTGGTGCTCCTCCTGAGCATCAGGGCGGCCTCCAAGTGGTCATCTGGGCAGTGGTGCAGGTCACACCAACATCTGGCTGGGCATGTTCCTTTCCGATGACTCATGGTTTGCTGGTTGTAGCAGGGATGCTGTCTTGTTATGATGGTGACTTGTTAGAGGAGTGTGGTGGTGTCTGCACTGTGTTCATCGATTCTTTTTGACTTTATTATTTTTTTAAACTAAAGGTTGCGTTATTTAAACTTTCAGTATCATACACATGTGTTGTTTTTTTTTTAGTATAAAGTATATGGGGGTGTCATAGCCTAAGGAGAACAGGAAAACAGCTATTAGGTAGACTAAATAGTAAAGAGAAAGCATTTGGCTGGTTCATATCCCCATATTCATGTTAGCTAGTAAAGTAGCTGCATGATATTTGGTGGCGTCTTTATGTACATTGATTAAATTGGGGGCTCTGGATTGCGCTGACTTTTTTCTTGTGAAATTGGTGGTACTTGTGCTGTCAGTTTAAGATAATTTGCCTTCATGAATGAGGATAAACTGAATTTTGGT
Source organism: Capra hircus (assembly GCF_001704415.2). Lineage (NCBI taxonomy): Eukaryota > Metazoa > Chordata > Mammalia > Artiodactyla > Bovidae > Capra > Capra hircus. The sequence goes on along the minus strand of NC_030817.1, from coordinate 82,821,808 downwards.
AAGGAGGTACTACGTTGCATTCACCTTTAGATCTCGTTCTTTCTATCCAATGCCTGTTATTGTTAAGTTGCCAGAGGCTGGCTGATTTCAGAGAGTATTACCTAGGGCTGGTATGTCCTTCTGGAGAGGGACCCATGCCTGTTCTCATGTTGATCTGCCTATTGCAAATCTGTGGAGCTTCTGATGAGGAAAGGAATTAGAAATACCTCTGGGTAAACAAGTCTTAGCAAGAAGGAAAGCACACATGTGAAAAGTAATAATAATTCAATAATAATTCAACTATCAGACTTGACATGGCTCAGAAGGTTTGCTATTTTATCAAGGTTATTTCACTTAGAGAAAGATTGCTGCTATGCTCTTGAAGGATGATTCCAATCTATTCTGTAGTAACTGGTTGATACCTCTCAAATTAGTTCCTTTATCTCTCCCTGCCCTCAACCTTGGTTTTTATTATCCTTCCATAGCATTTAAAGGGTCTGCTGCTACTGCTAAGTCACTTCAGTTGTGTCCTACTCTGTGCAACCCCATAGACGGCAGCCCACCAGGCTCCCCTGTCCCTGGGATTCTCCAGGCAAGAACACTGGACTGGGCTGCCATTTCCTTCTCCAATGCATGAAAGTGAAAAGTGAAAGTGAAGTTGCTCAGTCGTGTCTGACCCTCAGCAACCCATGGACTGCAGCCTTCCAGGCTCCTCCGTCCATGGGATTTTCCAGGCAAGAGTACTGGAGTGGGGTGCCATCGCCTTCTCCGTTAAAGGGTCTGAGCCACCATGATTTGGAAGGTAAAACAGTAGCAACAAGAGACACCAATTTTATGCACAGAGAAATGGAAAACCTAGCTATTAGTAATAACTAAACCTTCCCAGTTTCACGTGTAATTAGTTTTCTATTGCTTTGTAACAAAATACCACAAACTTCGGTGGCTTAAAACAACACAGTTGTCTTAGTTCATAGTTTCTATGTTATGTAAATTAATACATACATATATTATGTATTATATCATCGTTTCTGTAGGTCGGAAATCTGGGCACAGCGTGGCTAGATTTTCTGCTTATGGTCTCACTGGGCTGAGATCAAGGTGACCCCATGGCTGCCGTGCTCACCCGGATGGAGCCTTCCGAGCTCCCTGCTTATAGACAGTTCATTTCTGAGGTCCCTCTTTCCTTGTTTGTTGTCAGCTCCAGGTGGCTGCCCATTATTCCTTGCCACATAAACTCTATCTTTGAGCCAGAAAAAAGATGACAAATTCTTGTGTTTCAAATCCATAACCAACCAGAGAAGACTTTGCAAGTTTAAAAAGCTCCTGTGATTAAGTCAGGCCACCCAGATAACCTCCCTGTCTTAAGGTCAGTTATGCCATTTAACATAACCTGATCATGGGCACAAAGCCCATCCCGTGGGCGGTCTTGGAGAGGAGCCAGGGCATGAAGCTCATGTTAGAATTCTGCTCGCCCTTGATGGAAGCTGCTTATCAGGACCAGCAGGCATCATGCCTGCCACGGAAGATATGAAATGCATGTAAGGCCTTCTCTGTCTCTTCACAGTTTGCAAAACGCTTCCACAGATGTGATCTTATTGCCTCTTAAAAAAAAAAAGAAAAGAAAAAACTCGACCAAGTTTTCATTTTATATGCGAGGAAATTGGAGCCCAAGGAGGTTATTAACCCAAAGGTAACAAACCCAGCAATTTGGAGCTGGGACTTTTGACTCACGGATGAGATACTCTGCTCCAAGACAGCATATTTCTGCCCTCAAGAACCTTGTCATTTGGAAGACAATGGGAGACACAGAAAGCAGTTGCAGATTAAAGAATAAATATATCCTAGTGGTATTTTTAAGTGCAGCTTAAGCTCAAGGGCAGGGTGAGGCTGGAATACCTTTGGATACTTGATGGGGAAGTGGGGCTCCCTGGGTGGCGCTAGTGGTAAAGGGCCCACTTGCCAGTGCAGGAGATGTAAGAGACAAGGGTTCGGTCCCTGGGTCGTGAAGACCCTCTGGAGGAGGAATGGCAACCCACTCCTGTATTCTTGTCTGGAGAATCCTGGCAGGCTATGGTCCATGGGGTCGCAAACAGTCGGAAACAACTGAGGTGACAACACACACATGCAGAGGGCAAGCAGGGGGCAAGCAGGGGCACTGTCTCTGCAAAGGCAGGAATGAGCAACGTGTGTTTGGGGGAAGGCGAGAAACCTGTCAAAGGGTTAATGACCTGTCAGAGACCCAGGGATAGGTCGTCAGACATTAAGGAATTGTTATGTTTGTTTAGCTGGAGAATGATTTAAAAGAGCCGTGTTTTAATGGGGAGTTAAAGGTTCATGTAGCCTTCCATCCATTCAGCAATTCCACACCTACCCTAGGCCCATACATGGACCATGAAATCGATTTGGGGGGCTTTGAACAGCATTTAAAATATAGAATAGGATAGAATGGAATATATTAAAGAACAGAGGATGCAATAAGGGTAATAAGTATGGTTTCTTGAGGCAGTTCCACCTTGTGGGTGTATACAGACATATTTTGTGTTTTGTATAGTATTCAGTGATATAAAATATATTTTCACTGTGAGTTGCAGTCAAAAAATTTCAAAAACGACTGGCCAGAAAAACCCTGGCAACTGTGTACTCTTGTAGATGTGTCTATAAGTACAGTAATGTTGGTAGCAGCACTGTCCATAATCATCAGTTATTGAAAACTGCCTTAATATCCATCCTCAGGAGAAGAGAAATGAGTTGCTGGTTATGCATGTAGTGAAGTACAGAGTGACACTTAAAAAACTAGAGACTCGTGTATCATCCTAGATGAAAAACCTCAAAAATGAAAGATGAAACATGGTCTCTGAATTATAAAGGTATTATATCATCATATAAAACTTTAACATACCAAATGATGAAATACTTTATTTATGGGTCCTGGAATGTGAAGTCAAGTGGGCCTTAGAAAGCATCACTACAAACAAAGCTAGTGGAGCTGATGGAATTCCAATTGAGCTATTTCAAATCCTGAAAGATGATGCTGTGAAAGTGCTGCACTCAATATGCCAGCAGATCTGGAAAACTCAGCAGTGGCCACAGGACTGGAAAAGGTCCGTTTTCATTCCAATCCCAAAGAAAGGCAATGCTGAAGAATGCTCAAACTACCACACAACTGCACTCATTCCACACGCTAGTAAGGTAATGCTCAAAATTCTCCAAGCTAGGCTTTAGCAATACGTGAACCGTGAACTTCCAGATGTTCAAGGAAAGGCAGAGGAACCAGAGATCAAATTGCCAACATCGCTGGATTATCGAAAAAGCAAGAGAGTTGCAGAAAAACATCTATTTCTGCTTTATTGACTATGCCAAAGCCTTTGACTGTGTGGATCACAATAAACTGTGGAAAATTCTGAAAGAGATGGGAGTACCAGACCACCTGAACAGCTAGAACTGGACATGGAACAACAGACTGGTTCCAAATAGGAAAAGGAGTACATCAAGGCTGTATATTGTCACCCTGCTTATTTAACTTATATGCAGAATACATCATGAGAAACGCTGGGCTGGAAGAAGCACAAGCCGGAATCAAGATTGCTGGGAGAAATGCCAATAACCTCAGATATGCAGATGACACCACCTTTATGACAGAAAGTGAAGAGGAGCTAAAGAGCCTCTTGATGAAAGTGAAAGAGAAGAGTGAAAAAGTTGGCTTAAAGCTCAACAGTCACAAAACGAAGATCATGGCATCTGGTCCCATCACCTCCTGGGAAATAGATGGGGAAACAGTGGCAGACTTTATTTTTTGAGGGCTCCAAAATCACTGCAGATGGTGACTGCAGCCATGAAATTAAAAGACGCTTACTCCTTGGAAGAAAATTTATGAACAACCTAGATAGCATATTCAAAAGCAGAGACATTACTTTGCCAACAAAGGTCCATCTAGTCAAGGCTATGGTTTTTCCAGGGGTCATGTATGGATGTGAGAGGTGGACTGTGAAGAAAGCTGATTGCCTAAGAATTGATGCTTTTGAACTGTGATGTTGGAGAAGACTCTTGAGAGTCCCTTGGACTGCAAGGAGATCCAACCAGTCCATTCTAAAGGTGATCAGTCCTGGGTATTCTTTGGAAGGAATGATGCTAAAGCTGAAACTCCAGTATTTTGGCCACCTCGTGCAAAGAGTTGACTCATTGGAAAAGACTCTGATGCTGGGAGGGATTGGGGGCAGGGACAACCGAGGATGAGCTGGCTGGATGGCATCACTGACTTGATGGACATGAGTCTGAGTGAACTCCAGGAGTTGGTGATGGACAGGGAGACCTGGCGTGCTGTGATTCATGGGGTCACAGAGTCGCACAGGACTGAGCGACTGGAATGTTAGTAGGAGTATAAACATGCAGGAGGATGATAACAGCAGTTGAGGACAGTGGTTATGGCTGATGAAGGAGAGAGGGCAGTGGCATCAGGGAGAGGGACATTCCCTCTCATCTGCTGTGTTAAATTGGGGGATGCACTAACACAACATAGTCATCAACTATACTCCAATAAAAATTTGTTAAAAATTGAGTGATGGGGACCCAAATGTTTGAGATATCATTCCCTGTATTTGCTCAAATATAGGGCTCAAAATATTCTATAGTATGTTTGCTTAGAGCAGAAGAGAAGTAGGAGGGGAGAGTGTCAGTAAAAGTGTTAATTGTTCAGTCATGTCCAACTCTTTGTGACACCATGGACTGTGGCCCACCAAGGCTCCTCTGTCCATGGAATTCTCCAGAGAAAAATACTGGAGTGGGTAGCCATTCCCCTTTCCAGGGGATCTTCCCAACCCAGACATCAAACCTCGGTCTCCAGCATTGCAGGCAGCTTCTGTACCGTCTGAGCCGCGAGGAAAGCCCGCTTAGAGCAGAACTATAGGATAGTTCACAAGTCCGCACTGGAAAGAGACTGATTCGGAGATTTGCAACAGTGTAGCCTTGAGGCAATGAACTTGGACTAGGGTGATGACAAGAATAGGCCATTCTCATAAAGCAGTATGTGTGATAGCAAGTGGTAATAATAGCCTGTATTTTAGATGGGCTTTTCAAAAGAGCAAAACACTTTTATAGACATCTTCTTAGGTTATGGTAACCAGATAGAGCAGTTGTTTATTGTGACCAACCTCAGAAATTTGAAACTAAGGACTCTGAATGACTTGGCTGAGACGAGATAGTAAGGTATAGGGAAGTGGGGCATTGAATCTGGTCTGCTCATGTTTTTTCCATCTTTCAAGACTGGCATGTGGGGCCCAGCTTTGACCAAAGTCCAAGTGCTGCTCTTTAAATCTCTGGTTTTCATTTCTGTGTGTCACAAACATATGGGCATGTGATATGAAGACTGTGATTATGGAGACGTCTTCAGCTCTCAAGAAGCGAGCACACTGCTGTAACTCAGTCCCATCTTCAAGGTGCTGGAGCAGGTCCTCACCTGCGCTTCCCCTGTTGGTCATGGGTCATGTTCCAAGTGTCAAATGACAATGAAAGGGAGACTTCAAGGGCGAACACCTGGTAGATTCCTGCTGGCTGAGCTTCAGGGGAGGTCAGAGGGCAACTGGAGAGGGAATGAGGCCCGGTGCAACCTTCTGTAGGAATGTTTACAGCCAGCCTATGTGCGGCTAGAGATGCTTAGACTGGAGCCAGATGTTCTCCTTAGCAAAAAAAAAAAAAAAAAAAGGCAACAAACCCAGACATCTTCCACAGACTGGGAACTAACAAACAAAACCATGGGTGTGTAACAAGTAACTGAATGCTGTTGTTCAGAAGTGGTTTCAGTCTATAAACAACAGAAGAAAAGACAAAAGGAAACATTTTCGGATCTACAATGTGATAGGCTCTGTGTTAGTTATTTTTGTTTGTTTGTTTTGCTTACTTTTATAATGGGAGTATAATTGCTTTACAATGATGTGGTAGTTTCTGCTGTACCAGGTGAATCAGCTCTGTGTACACGTGGATCCCCTCCGTGTTGAGCCTCCCTCCCAACACCTCCCGTCCACCCCTCTGTGTGATCACAGAGCGCTGAGCTGACCTCCCTGTGCTTTAGAGCAGCTTCCAAATAGCCATCTAGTTTACACATGGTAGTGTATATATGTCACTGCTACTCTCTCTATTCGTCCCACCCTCCTTCCCCTGCTGTGTCAGGTTTTGGTGACTGTTATCTCATGTAATTTTCCTAACAACCCTCTGAGGCAGATGTTGCTATTGTTCAATCATGTCTGACTCTTTGTGACCCCCATGGACTGCAGCATGCCAGGCTTTCCTGTCCTTCACCATCTCCCAGAGCTTGCTCAAACTCATGTCCATAGAGTCAGTGATGCCATCCAACCAGCTCATTCTCTGTCATCCCCTTCTCCTCCTGCCTTCAATCTTTCCCAGCATCAGGGTCTTTTCTAGTGAGTCAGCTCTTTGTATCAGGTGGCCAAAGTATTGGAGCTTCAGCTTCAGCATCAGGCCTTCCAATGAATATTCAGGACTGATTTCCTTTAGGATTGACTGGGTGGATCTCCTTGCAGTCCAAGGGACTCTCAAGAGTCTTCTCCAACAATACAGTTCAAAAGCATCAATTCTTCGGTGCTCAGCCTTCTTCACAGTCCAACTCTCACATCCATACATGACCACAGGAAAAACCATAGCCTTGACTAGTCGGACCTTTAGACAATGCAACAATAAAGCTGAGAGAGAAAGAACACTTGTGTATAAGACATCATGTGGTGACCATGGAAAGAAGTAAGTCTGGAGGGGCCTGGAATACTGGAAGGGGAAATATGGGACTTTGGGCTGGGAAACCATTCTGGTTTCTTGAGCAGACCATAGTCTAGGTGAATGCTGTGTTCTGGCATGTTCCACCAGGCAGTGAAGTGCTCGATGAGCCCGGGTAGAGGCAGCAGGGACAGAGAAAGGAGATGGGGGGGAGCTTCGGGCAGCTCCCCAGTTCCCCACCCCCACCGCCAGCCCTACATAACAGTCACAGGGCCCCAGCTACCCCAGGAGCTGAGCAGACGCCTCCCTCTAGAAGTGCAACGAGAAGCTGTGCATCTGGCCTCACAAGTCAGAATGCAGAACACAGTTTGCCGCAGAAACCATGTCCTTCTTGGTGTTGGATTTTGGCCCGCAGAACCTGCAGAGCTGTGGACTAGATGGGCTTTTTACGGGTAGGTCTGGAAGCCAGTGCGTACTTAGTCGCTCAGTCGTGTCCGACTCTTGAGACCCCATGGACTGTAGCCCTCCAGGCTCCTCTGTCCATGGGACTTCCCAGGCAAGAACACTGGAGTGGGTTGCCATTTCCTTTTCCAGGGGATCTTCCCAACCCAGAGATTGAACACACGTCTCCCACGTCTCCTGCATTGGCAGGTGGGTTCTTTACCACTAGCAGCACCTGGGAAGCCCCTGGGAGCCCAATCACCATGAATAACAGAGTGGGCTGGCCAAGAAGTTCATCCTGGCTTTTCTGCAACATCGTATGGAAAAACCCAAACGAACTTTTTGGCCGACTCAATACATTCTTTGGGGAGATGTGTTTATAGTTCAGCTTTCAATAGGTTTTTGGGATCTAGTCTGCCTTAAGCCAAGGACAGCCTACCTTGGAGGAATGCTGAGATGTGAGGTGTTAAGCATCTGGGTTACAGTACTGGTTGAGGGAGGGGACGGGTTGTGACATTCACTGAGCAGGTACCTGGGACTGTGCTGGGCTCTCTGTGTGCCCTCCCATCTAGTTCCAATTCTAGTTCTGGGGGGTCGGTAGGGGCATTTTTGTGCAGAGGATTGGACTCTGACAGAGGTTAATTAGCTTTTCCAAGGGTAGACAGCTAGGGAGAATTGAGGTCTGTAGTTCAAGTTCTTTCCAGAGAGAGATCAAATCTTTTGACTGGAGGTTCTCTTCCTGGCCCACCCTTGACCTTTACCATCACTGTGATAAAAATAACCCATAAGAAAGCCTCATGGGGGCACCTTTTGAAAACATAACCAGTCGCCCGAGGCTGTGTGACAGTGGTGGGGTGGTAACACCCCTCGTAGCCTCTCCTGCCCTTTCCCCACACTAAGACGGTAGGTACTGTTATACCCATTGCTTCTCTGTGTCTGGCTGAAAACTCTTACTGTCAAATCAGTGACTGTTTATGGTCATTAATAAAAGGGCCAGTGAGGAAGGAGGAGAAAGGGGAGGCACCCAAGGATGGGAGGGACCCAGGGAGGTGGGAGGTGGCAAGAGGCAGATGGATGTGAGCTCCCTGGGGGGCAAAGCACATACTATGTGCTTGCCTTTTCCTGCTGAGAGCCTCGTCCACACCTTTGGCCCCACAGCCCAAGGACCCACTGGACTGCAGTCACCGTTTGGTCTTGTCCATTCCCAAACCTGCATGGGTCTCTTTCTAGCCGAGATTTCTGCTTCTCTGTGAGCCAGCCTCTGCCCTGGCCCAGGAGGATCCAACCTGACCCCAGTGTGTCCAGGTGATTCAGACTTGCCATATCAAAAATTTCCCCACCCTGCCTTCAGGGAAGACCTGGGGCCGCCTTCTTGGCACTGACAGCAGATGTGAGGAGGCGATGTTCCAGGTCACTTATACTCCGGCTTCTATTTACACAGCAAGCATTAACCCATTGCCCACAGTGTGTCAGTCTGCATGATACACTGGAGCGTAAGCTACAGTCTTGGTCTGGAGTCATTAACAGTGGAGAGAGAGAGGGGAAGAGAGAGAGAGAGCAAGAAAGAGATGTTCTACCAAAGTATATTTTATGCCTGAAGAAGGCCCAAAAACCTTGGGAGCAGAGATAAGTGAGTATCTGAGTGTTGTTGGGATCAGGGAACTGGGGACACCTTCTCTGAGGTGGTGACCTCTGAGCTGGGCATGGAAGATGGAGGAAGCATTTACCAGGTATGTAGGGGATTGGGCAGTCCAAGTGATGGGAACTCAGTGGGCAGGAGTGGGAGCAAGAGAATTTTGGTTGGCCAGAGCATGTGGACCAGCTGAGTTTGGAAAATCAGGTGATGTTGTTACTAAACTAAATGTATTGGGCTCTTCACTGTTCAGTCAGACAGGGATTGGCAACTGCATGGGAGGACTTTTGTGTAGATACTGGGTGATGCTGGAAAGCCACCAGGGGTAGAAGGCCTTGGAAGTCAGACACTGTGAGTTCTAAAACTTATTTTAATAAGCAATTTAGTTAGAGCTTGGGAAATTCAAAGGAATTCAAATTGCATTGTATGTACACGCCAGTCCAAAGAAAGCAGACCTCATCCTCTACCAGTTATTGTATTTCCAGAGCCCTGTTCATAATTAATTAAAGAACTTTCTCCCCTGAATTATTAGAGCAGAAGAATCCCACCATCCCAATATCTGCTAGTTCAATCAGTTCAGTTCAGTTCAGTTACTCAGTCGTATCCGACTCTTTGCGACCCCATGAATCGCAGCACACCAGGCCTCCCTGACCATCACCAACTCCCGGAGTTCACCCAGACTCACATCCATCGAGTCAATGATGCCATCCAGCCATCTCATCCTCTGTCATCCCTTCTCCTCCTGCCCCCAATCCCTCCCAGCATCAGGGTCTTTTCCAATGAGTCAACTCTTCGCATGAGGTGGCCAAAGTATTGGAGTTTCAGCTTTAGTATCAGTCCTTCCAATGAACACCCAGGACTGATCTCCTTTAGGATGGACTGGTTGGATCTCCTTGCAGTCCAAGGGACTCTCAAGAGTCTTCTCCAACACCACAATTCAAAAGCATCAATTCTTCAATACTATCTGTTTAAAGATGGTAGGTACTCTTATACCCATTTCTTAGATGAGGAAACCAGAACCCAAAGAAGCTAAGGTCAGTATAAGTGGCTGAGAAGGATTTCTGTCTGTGTTTCCATAATTACACATATTGGTTTCACTGAGATGGTCCAGCTTATCTCCAAACCCTTAATACTGGGACATGAGCCCTTCTATCCAACCTCATCATTACTTTTCTTTCCCAGCAAAGGTTCTGTTTTGGGTGGTTTTTTTTTTAGCTGTTGTTTTTTAAATCACAACCAGAATGTCCTTGAGGTATTTCTTGTTTGTGTTTTTTGCTTTTTATGAGTATTCATTCCATCTTTTATTAAAAACATGTCTTTAGAGAAATCAGTGCATGGTGAGTGAAAGGCGACTTTCTGTTTTGCCAGCTGGTTTGAGGGGAGAGTGGCCTTCCACAAATGACACGGTACATGCCACCCTCTGTGGGTAGAGACGTAGTCACAATCATGACATCACTGTGGCTCTCTCTTTCTCTCTTTTTTCCAAGTACAAACACGAGATAATTATCCTGAAGTAGCCATCTGTTTCTCTAGCCCAATAAAGGCAGCGAGTGTCCACCTCCCAAGAGGTGCTGTGAAAGCTTGTTGCTGAGAGTTCTTTGTTTTATAAGCAGTGAGTTACTGTACAGATTAACCTTAGCAACCCAAGACTAGATCCATGAGAACAAACTGAGGTATTTTAGTTTTATCTAGTTATTCCAGATGAAGACACTTGTTGGGGCTCTTTAAATATATATATATTTATTTATTTATATATGTATGTATCTGCTCTGGGTCTTAGCTGTGACAAGTGGAGTCTTTAGTTGTGGCATATGGAATCTAATTTCCTGGCCAGGAATTGAACCCAGGGAGCCTGTATGGGGAGCTCAGAGTCTTAGCCACCAGACCACCAGAGAAGTCCCATGCTGGGGCTCTTTGAATTCTAAAGTTTCCTGGTGTTGAAGAGACCCAGGATGATATTAGCACAGACAGTGTTCTTCAGACTCAGTTTGGCCGACCCATTAACAGGGGACCATTGCTTCCTATTGTGCACGGTGGGGTGAGAACCCCGTACTCTTCCTAGCTGGGGAAAGATGCCCAGTCTGGGGGGCGCAGAAGCAGAGGGAGGTGGAAGGGTGCTGGTGGGCTTGCTGGGCCCTGGGGTGACCTTGGCCCTCTTGGCTTGGAATGCCATTGTTTAAAGAGTTGCAGCCAGAGATAGGGGTGGGGATGAAGGAAAGCAGCCAAGAGACATTGAAGTCGCAAGCTGTAGGGAACGAAGCTGGGTGAGGCAGAGAGGAACTATTGCTACACCAAAATATTTGACTAGATTTCACTTTTTTCCTTCAGTTCAAATTCTTGAAAGTTTAGCTTTGAAGTTGTTTCTTTTCTTCTTTTCTTATTGTTCCAACAATATTGTTCTTTTAATCTTGTTTTTTTGGGGGGAACGTAGACTATTTAGATTATTTCTAAATCATAGCATCAAATTTCTCAAATTCCTGGGGATGCTTTCAGTCGTAGGCCTTCTTTGGTGCAACCCAGACTCTTCTGTCCCAAACAGGCAAGAATGTGTAACAGCAGCCTGGCTAAAAATGACAGTGGGTCTGTAGTGTCTGAGTGCTGCCTCACTCAGTCGTGTCCGACTCTTTGCAACCTCATGGACTGTAGCCCGCCAGGCTCCTCTGTTCATGGGATTCTCCAGGCAAGAAGACTGGAGTGGGTCGCCGTTTCCTTCTCCGGGGGATCTTCCCCACCCAGGGATCAAACCCGCATCTCTTAAGTCTCCGGCACTGGTGATAGGCAGGTTCTTTAACACTAGTGTCACCAGAGTGCACATTTTCAGAGTTGTTAAATTGATTCTATGTACTTATAATTGATGCAGTGCTTTCTATGTCTTCATATAGAATACGTATGGTAATTCTTCGTATAGACAACACTATAAAGAGCATAGTAACAGCTGTCATTAGAAGGATAATAAGATTGTAGAGACAAAGTTTTCTGCCAAATATCATGTTTACAAGAGAACACAACAGGGACTTCCCTGGCAGTCCAGTGGTTAAGACTCTGAATTTCCAGTGCGGGGGGCACAGCTTCAGTCCCTGGTGAGGGACCTAAGGTCCGGCCACATGGCACAGCAAAAAAAAGAAAAAAAAAGAGAGAGAGAATACAACCTTTTTATTTCACTTGGAAAAACAAGATGAGATGCTCCCTAGTCAAATCACTGAGCTTCAGTAGATTCGTTTCTCTTGTATACTCCCTTCCTCCTTCCAGGTCACTGGGGGTTTTAACAAGCTCAACACTCCAGATGAGAAAAACCTCTTCCATCAGTGGCCTCCTGAGTTGAGGGGGAGAAGCAGATTCCACCACCCAACCCCGAAGCACAACTTCTGAGCCCCAGGGGTAGTGCAGTACATCTCATCAGGGTAATGCCTGTGTCAGCCACAAAGGAAGTGAGTTCAAGCACCCTCCTGAATAGCTTTTCATTTCTCCTTCATACATTTAGCAAGTGCCCGATGCAAGCCAGATCCTGTGCTGAGCCCCAGGATTGCCAGATGAATAAGCCATGATTCAAGGTGCTCCCAGGGGAGAGAGACATGCTCATCGGTACAGACTAAGTTTAAGGAGGATGGCCACACAGAGACCTAGGAAGGGTTGTATCAGAGGATAGAGTCACCAGGGTTAGCCATTGTTCTCAGAGCCACTCACTTTCAGCTTAGACCTTGGAGGACTGGTAAGCACTGATCTCCCTTCAGCCAGGGCAGCAAGAACAAAAATCAAGGGCAGAGGGACTTCCCAGGATGTCCAGTGGTTAAGAATCCAAGCTTCCACTGCAGGGGACATGGGTTCCATCCCTGGTTGGGGAACTAAGATCCTGAGTGACATGTGGTGCAGCCAAAAAAAAAAAATATATATATATATATATATATATGTATATATATTTTTAAAAATTAAGAGCCGAAAGTATTCAACTCATGATATGTTTGGAAAATGCCAGTTTGGCTGGCATGGCTACATCAGGAGGCTGGAGAGGTTAGCCAGGTTGTATTCCAAAGCCAAGAGTTTGATCTGAAGGCACTAATGGGAACTGAGAAGAGACGGGCCCCAGGATATATACATGATATCAAGTATAAACATGCCAGAGGATTCCTTAGGAAGACCAGGATCTGACTGACGTTTGGGGAGAAGGATCACTGCCTTGTTGAATCCATTTCCTTTGGCATTATAGCTCTCCTCCACCTCTCCCCCAGGCTTTGTGCTGGAGTCTTCCATGCACAGCCCAGGGCTCAGGGCTATGAACAGTAACTAAGAGAAATTTTTGAGGCAGAAGCCAGCAGACCTCACAGGTTTGCATCTGAGTGAACCCCACTGTGTGCTCAGAGGAGCTTTGCCACCAAGCCTTCTCTGTAATCTGTGTCATTGCTAAATGAGTTGCTGGTATTCTTCAAGATGGCAGATGCCCCCAGGCTAATGCCAGTAACAGTATTTCCATAATTAAGCTCACAGGTGGGAGAACAAATCTCCTACATAAATTCTTAATTAAGTACCACTGCACAATAAATTAGTTCTATTGAATGCAGCTTTTCACTCTCAATCCCTCCCAGCCACAGAATATATGCAGAATCCAGAGAAACCATAGTTTTCTGAATATGCTTCTGAAAGAACCATTTATTTTTCTAACATCCAGAATGAGAATAGGGCTTAGGCAACTTCCACAGTGTGTGTGTAGCTATGTGAGGTTCAGGAACAGCCCTGGGTTCAATTCCACCACATCTCTGACAAACCAGATAACCTCAAGACAATTGTCTCACAAGACTGCTTAGTACTTAAAGAGATGTAATAAATAACATTCTTTCAAATAAATGGACACCAAGGAGGGAAAAGGGGGAGAGTTGAATTGGAAGATTGAGACTGACACATATAAACTACTATGTATTAATATAAAATAGATAACTAAAGGGATTGGGGGCAGGAGGAGAAGGGGACGACAGAGGATGAGATGGCTGGATGGCATCACCGACTCGATGGACGTGAGTCTGAGTGAACTCCAGGAGTTGGTGATGGACAGGGAGGCCTGACGCGCTGCAATTCATGGGGTCGCAAAGAGTTGGACACGACTGAGGAACTGAACTGAACTGAACTGAACTGAATGGGAACCTGAGAACTTTTCATTGGAAAAGACCCTGATGCTGGAAATGATTGAGGGCAGAAGGAGAAGGAGGCTACAGAGGATGAGATAGTTGGAAGGCATCACTGACTCAATGGACATGAACTTAAGTGAACTCCTAGAGATGGTGGAGGACAGGGAAGCCTGGCATGCTATAGTCCACGGAGTTGCAATGAGTCAGACATGACTTAGCAACTGAATAGCAACCGAGAACCTATGTTTTAGCACAGGCAGCTCTACTCAATGCTCTGTAGTGACCTAAACAGGCAGAAAAATCCAAAAAAGAGGGGATATATGTGTCCTTATAGCTGATTCACTTTGCTGTACAGCAGGAACTAACGCAACCCATTGTAAAACAACTATACTTCCAATAAAAATTAATTTTTTAAAAAAAGAACACTCCTTCAGTTTCTCTGAAGTTTTTTTTTTTTTTTTTAAAGATTGATGAAGGTGTGTGTCACCAATATTAGGAGCAACCCAGGAAAAGTTTCACCCTCTTCATGACTCCCTTTCTAACTACTCATACTTGCTCTGACTTGTTTATTTTCCTTGAATCCCACTTGCACTCACAGTCAATATTTACAGTTGGGACCACTTGAAAAGCCTTAGTAAAACCCTCAGTGATGTTGGGTACAAGTGTTTATTTCATGTGGTTTAGTTTTGTCTCCTAAACTAAATGGTAGACCTTTGAGATCAGGGGCCATGTGTTATATTTCTTTGAATCCAGCCCTCTGACTCTAGCATGGTGCAATGCTGGTTACATGGTATGTACAAGTTAAATAGTTGATTGATGGATTTGCTGTGGTTTTTCCTATCCAAGTGGAAATATGGATGTTTGTCCCCTGAGGAGGATCCAAGTCCTCTGAGCTGATGTCATACACGGAGTTCACTTTCCATCGGCCTATTTCTTCACGTGGTCACATCCTCCCTGGACACAGACTGAGCCCCTGATATGTCAGACCCTTTCCATGCACTAGAATATCTTCTCTTAGGCACCAAACTCTGAGGCTCAGACTTGTGCGAGCTTTTCACTGTTCTGACCAGACCTTGGTTACCTGGAGGCCATGGAAACACTGTGGAGTATCTCCAGGGTGGAAAGGACCTAAAAGCAGGAAACCTGCCCAGTGGTAATGCAGGGTAATTAGACTCCATCCATCCAGTGGTATGCACTGCCCCCCACCCATCCCACAAGGTCCCGCTTCATTTGTTTTGTAAAATCTGATGAAGAGCTTTTTTTTTTTTTTTTTTTTTTAAAGTAAGACCTCTTCCATTCTGTACTCAGCCGCCAAGGGGGGTGCTGGCTGCTGGCCCTGAGGAATGTGTGTGCACTCAAGGGCAAATGTCATCTCCCTGCATTGTGTGCAGAGCTTGCTTTGTGCCTGAAGACAGGGAGCTGCATAAAGCCCCAATGTCTTCCCCACAATGCACCCCAGTCTATGGAGTGCCTTTTCGGTGGCTCTGCTGAGATGCACTTTGACTCTCTGTCTTCCTGTAAGCTCTCACATCTCGAATTCTGAGACATGCATGCTAGGTTAGAGTCATCTTTCTGTTCTGACTCCATCTGGTGAAAGCCTATTTAATTTTCCTTCCAATGTGACTGATATGAGCAGCAAAAATTTTTTTTTCTTTAAAGACTGAAATAGCGATTAAGATTTAATAGCAGTGTGACCTTGGGAACATACCACTAATTAGCTACAGTCAATACTGTGGATTCAAGAGTATTCTGTGCAAGACTGCCACTCGCACAGAAGATTCTGTCTAGATTTCCAAGCTTTGCCCTTTTCCTGGTATGCCTGCCTCCCAGGCTTCCAATGGTCAAGTCACTTCATCCCTGCCCTAGCTCAGATATCACCTCCTCCAGGAAGCCTTCTCTGGTTTTACTCTTCTTCTGAATTCCCACAAGGCTTTGTTTCCTCTTGAAACGCTTTTCATTTTTTTTCTTTCTCTTGTCTTGATAAGTGCCTATGTTACTTGTATTCTTCTGTAAGAACCTCGAGGAAAGAATCTGTGTTTTCTTAATCATTATCCTTTCCATAATATCTAATATAGTGCCTTACACATACGTGCCACTTTCTAAATATTTGGTATATGGGCATAAAAAAGGAGTTATTGGGAATTATTTCAATGAGTTATACTCAAATATTTTTTTGTTTTGCAGGATTTTTTTTACGGTTTTACTGAGATGTAATTGACATATAATATTGTATTAGTTGAACTGTATAGAGCATAAAGATTTGATGTATGTGTGTATTGCAAAATTGTTACCACAGTAAGTTTAGTTAACATCCATCACCTCACATAGCAAATTCTGAGTATACAGTGCAGTATTGTTAACTACATGACATCCCTAGGACTTATTTGTCTTATAAGTTGAAATTTGTACCCATACTCAACTACTTTTAATGACCTCTACAATCAGTTCCTAAATACCTTCTCTGATGATGATGATAATAATAACTAAAATAGTAAGAATGACCATCATTCATCGAACAGTTGCTACTTTCTACAAAGTAGCAGCGCTTTATGTTACCCTCCTCAGTAATGAGAAAGTGTGGTTTTAGAGAGAGTGAATAACTTGCCCAACAACCACAATGAATAAATGATAGAGGTGAGATTTGAGCTCAGCTCCATCTGACAACAGAATGAGAGCCATGAACGGTTGTATTATCCTAAAAATTATCATTAAAGAGTGATTTCTGCTGTATGCAAGAGCAGTCTCTTTCCCTTTAAAATTCACGTGTTTGTGAAATCAGCCTAGAATGAAAGCCTTTCACAGCTAGAAAGAGCATTATAGGTCATCTACACTTACCCCAGCTCCAGCGACTGCCCCCCTGGTCTCCATGGTGCTTCTAAAACAAGGGAATGGAAACCTGGGTGAGCATTCCCAGGCGGCCAGACTTTGGGAGGCATTGTCACGGGCCTGCCAAACCTCCTTTCATGTTGGCTACTTTGTAAATGGCTATAATTGCACCAGGCTTTGGTGGAAGACTTTGAGCCTAATAAAAATGTCAAACTCATTAAGGAGGTTTCCAAGACTAAATAAACTCTGAAGAGGCTGTAATCTCTGATGGCTCTAAATTTGCAAATCGCAGGAATGTGGAAAAATATACCTGCCATGTACAGAGCTACTGAAATGTCACTATTTATTGCTTCAACGTCATCTTGTAATGGAGGTTCGGTGGCAAGATCAGAAATCTCTCCTGAAAACATTGTAACACTCTTTCTTTACTGTAACAAAGCAGCTGTGTGTATGAGCCGGCCTGTATGTGTCACCAAGCAAACTCTAGAATAAACACAAATTTGATTAGCCTGGAGTCAGAGCCAAAATATCAGTATATTGGAAATGTTGAAAGTCAGGGCGAATGGCATTTTTTCTGTCTTCTGGGTGGCTTAGGAAAACCGTAAGAAAAACAGAAGTTACACTGGAGAGAGTTTCACATGTAGGAGGTAGAATTTCAGCTGAATCTTAAAAGTTGGTTTTGGAGAAGCAGTGTTCTGGGAGACAGAAAGAGCTGAGGGACAAAAGCAGAGAGTATAATGCGGGGATGTTGATAAAAGATGATGGGGTGCCTGGAGCTAAAGGTTTTATACTCGGGGATCTGAAGCACTTAGTGATTTATTAACATCCTCTTAGATGCTGAGCGAGAGGCTTAGCAAAAATTGCCTCTATCCTCACGTTAGTCCTATAAGGCCAGTGTTATATTCAGCTTGCACTCAGTCGCTTTCTCATGTCAATTCTTTGCAGCCCCACAGACTGTAGCCTGTCAGGCTCCTCTGTCCAAGGGATTTTCCAGGCAAGAATACTGAAGAGGGTAACCCTTCCTACTCCAGGGAATCTTCCCACCCCAGGGACTGAACCAGTGTCTCTTACATCTCCTGCATTGGCAGGTGGATTTATTTTTACCACTGAGCCACCTGGGAAGCCCTGTATTCCGTTTGCTGCTGCTGCTGCTGCTGCTAAGTCACTTCAGTTGTGTCCGACTCTGCGATGCCATAGATGGCCTCCTACCAGGCTCCTCTGTCCCTGGGATTCTCCAGAGAGTTAATTAAAACTGAGATTCATGCAAATCCGTAGAGGACAGAAAGAAGATTGGTGGTTGCCAGGGGCTGAGAGAGGGAAAAATAGAAAGTGATTGCTAATGGGTATGGGGTTGTTTTGGGGGGAGATGCGAGTCCTAGAACTGGATCAATGTAATGTTTATACAACTTTGTGAATATACTACTGAATTATATACTTTAAAATGGTGAAATATATGGCATGTGAATTATATCTCAAGAAACAATAATGATGAGGGGAAAATAAACAGAGGAGCAAATGACTTTCCCAGGGTCACAAAGCCTGTGGTCATTTGAAAAACTGGGATTTCAACTCAACACTTCCCAGTGCTGAAGCTTGTGATCTTCCCCTTAGACTATGCTGTCTTTTGTCCTTTCAGGATCTGTGAAGGCTTAGCCATGAGGTTGATTACAGATTTTTTAAAATTTTTTTAAAAAATTTGTCTACACCAGGTCTTCGTTGCAGCACATGGGATCTTCCTTACAGCACATAGTCTCATAGTGGCAGCAGGCAGAATCTAGTTCCCTAAGCAGGGCTCAAACCCAGGCCCCCTGCATTGGGAGCATGGAGTCTTAACCACTGGACCTCCAGGGAAGTCCCTGGTCTCAGACATTTGGTCAATGAGTAAAACGTATTTTTACAAATGTCATGATGCTGACAGATACAATGTAGAACCTCATGGGTCCTGAGACACATAGTAAGGTTTCTAGCAGGAAGTAACACACAAGCTATTACCTTTGAGGAGCAAAAGCAGTTCTGGACCCCACCTGAGGTCAGGAAATGCTGTGGTGCTGGTCCCAGTGCTCACTGACCAACTGCGCCTCGTGACGGAATATTTTTGGTACACGCAGTTGGTGGGCTATGACAGGTAGAGTCTGCAAGAGGGGATCATATTATGAAAGACTTGAAAAGCCCTCCCCTCTGGTGGGGAAAGTTTAATTCGGGATAGTGGACAGTGGTACATTAGGGACATTATTGTTGTTGGAAGGTTCTTCTGGCAGTGTGCAAAGGGTGGGTTAGTGTGAAGATGGAGTGAGCCAGGGAGGCCAGCTATAATCATCCAGGCATGAGTTGAGGAGAGTTTCGTTCAAGGTTTTTGTAGGAGAAACAGAGAGGAGGAATGAATTAGGGTGAGATTTAGAAAAAATAAATAATAGCCTCAGCCACAGATGGAGAGGAAACAGACACAGTTATAGGACTAGCCTATGTTTCTCTCTTTTTAACTCTAGGTTTTACAGCCTGGAAGACTAACAGCTTGGAGGTGCTAGGGATAGGCATGAAATAGAAAGGAGGCTTAGTCTGGGGAGAACATAATGGAGCAAGTTTACAGCCTAGGGAGTCTGAAGTAATGATACTGGAACGCTGGCACAAGAGTTGTGCTAGTTCCTTGCCCAGGCTCTCATCCTAGACAGATGCAGCATTTTCATTCTTTGTGTGTGTGTGTATGGCTACGTTGGGTTTTAGGTGCACCAGGTGGACTTCTTCTAGTTTTGGTACTTGGCTCAGTAGTACTCGGGTACGCAGGCTTAGTTGCTCTGCAGAATGTGGGATCTTGGTTCCCTGACCAGAGGTCTAACTCAAGTCACCTACATTAGAAGGCATACTGTTGACCACCAGGGAAGTCCCCTGCAACCTTTTTATTCTTTGAACTTCAGGAAAGTGTGGTCTGATTGATATGCCAGTGAGAAATATGAATGAGTAATAACACCTGGCAATCCAGTGCGTTTTTGTAACACTTTGTAATTTACAGATTATTTTGGCCTCTTTTTCTCTACTTATTATGACACAGTTTTATTATAATACTTCCACAATGGTGAATTTGTGTGCATAAAACTATACTTGAATTTAGTGTGGCATTCCATTCAGTGCTTTGAGTGACATAGGGAGTTCAAGAGGAAAGAATCAGAAAGACCCTGAATATTTGAATGGAAGACAAGACACTACCATCAGTGCCTGGCAAAATGTGTGTTATCTACATCAAATGAACAAATTAGGGGGGCTCCAGAAAAGTTTGGACTGTAAAGAAGGCTGAGCACCGAAGAACTGATGCTTTCAAACTGTGATGCTAGAGAAGACTCTTGAGAGTCTCTTGGACTGCAAGATCCAACCAGTCAATCCTAAAGGAAATCAGTCCTGAATATTCATTGGAATGACTGAAGCGGAAGCTGAAGCTCCAGTACTTCAGTCACCTGATTTGAAGAGCCAACATTGGAAAAGACCTTGATGCTGGGAAAGATTGAAGGCAAAAGGAGAAAGGGGCAGCAGAGGATGAGATGATTAGATAGCATCACTGACTCAATGGACATGAATTTGAGCAAACTCCAGGAGATGGTGAAGGACAAGGGAGCCCAGCATGCTGCAGTCCATGAAGTCGCAAAGACTTGGACATGACTTAGCAACTGAACAACAACAATTAGAAAAGTTATGCAAGCAAGTGCTGGGAAAATATCTGCATATTAACCAGTGTCAGTTACTTACTGTTTTAGGGTATATAAAATGTCCACTGTAATAGAAGAGAGTGGAATGGTGTCTTTAGGTGTTGAAAAAAAAAAAATCTGTCAGCCTAGGATTCTACATTTAGTGACAATATTCTTTAGAAATGATGGCAGAAGAAATGCTACGGAAAAAAAAGAAAGCAAGAAATGTCAGTAGGAAATAAAGGGATGGGAGTCTCTGTTTTAAGTAAAATGATCAAGGAGGACCTTTCTGGGAAGGTGACAGTTGTTCAGAGATCAGAAAGTGGGGAGGTGAGCCATGTGAACAAATGGGAGAAGAGGTTTTAACAAGCCAAAGGGCCCTGAGAAGGGTACATGCTTAAGAAACAGCATGAAGACCAGTGTGGCTGGAACAGAGGGATTAAGGAAGAGAAAAGGTGGTGACGCCATACAGTTGCCAGGGCAGCAGACTGTGTAGAGGATTATGGGAAAATAAATATATATCTTGTAGGCCTGGAACAATTCAAATATAAACTTGTTGTTCTCAAATTAGTTATTTTTAAAATGTCCTGATTTGGATGAGAAACATTATAGTAACCCTAAGTATGTGTCTCAGATGGTAAAGAATCTTCCTGCAATGCGGGAGACCTGAGTTCGATCCCTGGGTTGGGAAGATCCCTTGGAGGAGGACATGGCAACCCACTCCAGTATTCTTGCCTGGAGGATCCCCTGGACAGAGGAACCTGGCGGGCTACAGTCCATGGGTCACAAAGAGTCGGACACAACTGAGCGACTAAGCACACACACAACCCTAAGTATAGATCATTTAAAGATTTGGGTCTTTGTGCATATTGGAGTGTCATACTGAATGAAGCAAGTCAGACAGACAGGGAGAAATATATAACACCCCTTATATGTGGAATCTAAAAAGAAATTATACAAATGAACTTACTTACAAAACAGAAACTGACTCATAGACTTCAAGAACATTATGGTTGCCGGAGGGAAGGATGGGGGTAAGGAGCAACTAGGTTGGGGATGGGCATGTACACAGTCCTATATTTAAAATGGATAACCAACAAGGACCTACTGTATAGCACATGGAACTGTGCTCAGTGTTACATGGCAGCCTGGATGGGAGGAGAGTTTGGGGAAGAATGGATACATGTGTATGTATGGCTGAGACCCCTCGCTGTTCACCTGAAGCTATCACAACATTGTTTGTTAATTGGCTTATTGTTGTTGTTTAGTCACTAAGTCATGCCTGACTGTTTGCAACCGTGGGGACTGTAGCCCACCAGGCTCCTCTGTCCATGGGATTCTCTAGGTAAGAATACTGGAGTGGGTTGCCATTTCCCACCCCAATACAAAATTAAAAGTTTTTTAAGAATAAGGATTTGGGCCTTTATATGTACTGAAATAAATACATATAAACTTAGAACTCTGGAGGTTTAGACTAGTGATCTGGCTCTAGCATGAGTGTTGGACGATCATGTGGAGTGGATGCTAAGTGGAGAGAAGATGCTAAGTGGGCAAAAAAAAAAAAAAAAAAAAAAAAGAGGATGCCAATTCATTAACTATTGAACCAACCCAGGTGAGAGGTGAGGATGTCTTGGGTCACAGGGCAGGGGAGGTGTTAAGGTGTCTGGATCCTGGAAGTATTTTGAGGGGAAGTGGCATATTGGGTGCAGGATGTGAGAGGAAATGGTGCGTAGAGGGTGACATCAAAGATTCTGGTCTATACCGTGGGAAGGATAGAGTAGCCCACAGCTGAGATGGGGAACAGATTTAGGAGAGAAGATCAGGAACAAGAGTTTGGATTGTGAAGTTTGTGGTGCCTTTTGGACAGTTAGGTGGAGATGTTCAAGGCACGAGTATGAAAGTCAGAGGTTTGGGGAGAGCTTCAGAATGGAATGTAAATGTGGCATTTAATGCCAAGAGACTACATGGGCTTGGCAAGTATAGAAGAGAGAAGATGGTCAAAGAACTGAGCCCTGGGATGCTATGATGTTTAAAGCCTGTGAAATGAGGAGGACAGCAAATAAGATGGAAAAGTAACAACCAGGGAAATTCAGAATAAAATTAGGAGAAAGTGCATTGCCAGAAGCCAACTGAGGACAGTATTCCAAGGAGGAAGAAGTAGTCATCTGGGTCAGATGTTCCTGGTAGGTCCAGTAAGATGAGGACTCAGAATGAATCATTGGATTTAGCATCCAGACTGTCAGTGACCACCGTCACAATGGAAATGTCAGAACCTAGTGAGGGCAGAAGCCTGACTGAAGCAAGTTCAAGAGAAAATACTGTCTCTATTTTTGTGGGGTTTTTTGGTTTCATTTTTTGTTTTTGTCTTCTCCCCACTTTCAAACACTCTACTTGGTTAGCCCTTGTGAAAAGCGAAAGATAAAGGACATTTCTCCAGGAAATGTCTCTTTTATTGTACTTTGCGCAGTAGGCTAGGCAGAGAAACCACAGAAGCTGTATGGTTTTATGTTTCCTTCATCTGGCTCCTTTTGAGGATGGGGGCATTTGGCAGGAGCACGATAACTTATGTTATATTCCTTGTCACTTAAGCTCCTGTGGCAAAGTGAATGCAATTTGGGGGCAGCAAACTCCAGCAAGGAGACAGAGTCAACAGCTCAAAGGAACAAGACCTCCCAGAAATAACATATTTCTCAGAGCAGTTGTAATATGATTGTCCTTAAAATTAGGAGATGAAATCTGAAAACCTTTCAGAGGGAAAAGAAGGCAGGACTGGATGACAGCTTAGCTTTGGGGAATGAATTAGGGGAAAAGAAAGAATTCCTCAAAGCTTTGGGGCAAGCCAAAAACTTAGCAGTACTCAGCAGAAATGCATGGGTAGGAAAAGAGGGGCCAGCTAGGGGCAATGTGGTAACTTCAGTTTGAGACCTTTGCAGGAGATACAAATGGAGATGGTCTATCACTGGCTAGAAACCAACACCAGTAAGTTAGTGTGGCTAAATGTGGCTCTGGGGGATCCCTGAATGGGAAGTGGCAGAGGAAGTCCTGTTTCATAGAATACATGGGATTTAGGAGCCATTCCAAAAGTTGGAGAAAGGCAGCTTGACCCATCTTGGGAAGAAGTGGTGATTAGGAAGGTCACATGCAGATGGTCCAGCTCGCAAGACAGCTTAAAGGTGAGAAAGGATGGCATCTCCACATTTGTAAACGAGAAGGACCTTGAGAGGTGACTGCTGTGAGTTAAGGTGTTAGAATCAGTCTCTCACTAGGTTGAGAAACCTAGACAGTGTATTAAACCTATGCAGTGTTTAACCTATAAACAGCAGAGACATCACTTTGCCTACAAAGGTCCATATAGTCAAAGCTATGGTTCTTCCAGTAGTCATGTATGGATATGAGATTTGGACCATAAAGAAGCCTGAGCACCAAAGAATTAATCCTTTTGAGCTGTGGTGCTTGAGAAGACTCTTGAGAATTCCTTGGACAGCAAGGAGATCAAATCAGTCAACCTAAAGGAAATCAACCTTGAATATTCATTGGAAGAACTGAAACTGAAGCTCCAGTTCTTTATCCACTTGATGGAAGTGGTTTTAGCCAACTCGTTGGAAGAGACCCTGATTCTGGGAAAGACTGAAGGCAGGAGGAGAAGGGTACGACAGAGGATGAGAAGGTTGGATGGCATCACCAACTCAACATGAGTTGACATGAGTTTGAGCAAGCTCTGGGAGCTGGTGAAGGACAGGGAAGCCTGATGTGCTACAGTCCATGGGGTCGCAAAGAGTCAGACACGACGTAATGACTGAACAATGAATAGCTTCTGTACTCACTGACTCACTGCTAAGACTCAGACATCATGCCCAACACTGAAAATTCAGAGGTGATCAAGGTAAGGTGACTGCATTTGCTGTAGTGGCCCTCCCTGTTGTGGTGAAACGTACCCAACACTGCGTGCTCAACACAGCACAAAGTGTGAGTTGTACTTGAGGAATAAGGAGGTAGAACCTTACCCGCCCTGAGTCTCAGGGCAGGTGTCCAGATAGAGTCATACTGAATCCAGCCCTAGCTAGGTCCAGGGAGGAGGGATCTGTAGCTTTTTCCAATGCAGACAAACACTAGGGCTTCTGGAAGAGAATGAGAGGTCTTGGAAGGTACAGGGAGTTCAGAAGTAGGAAGGGTCTGGAGTCCAGAGCAGAGCAGGGAATGAGGAAGGAAATGGGCGAGGTCTGATCAGTAGCTGCTTAGGAAGCACGCTGAGGGCAGGTTAAGTGGGGAGGAATGGGACTCACATCATATGGCAGGCCCTTTGTCGTTGTTTTTTAAGATATTTTATTTATGCATTTGTTTGTTTTTGGCTGCTGTCAGGTCTTAGCTGCAGTACTCGGGATCTTCCTTGAAGTGCACCGGCTTCTGTCTACTTGAGGTGCGTAGCCTCAGGAGTTGCAACGGGCGGGCTCAGTTGCTCCATGGCAGTTGGGATCTTAGTTCCCCAGCCAGGGATCCATCTGGCATCCCCTACATTGGTAGGCAGATTCTTAACCACTGGACCACCAATGAAGTCCTGCAGACTCTTTATTAAGGCTTTCATATTTTTCAGTTTAGCTGTGATCTTTCAGTGTTTAAAATATGTATATGCTGTTTGTAAAAAAAAAAAAATTATAGAACACAGAAAGAAAGAAGACCATAACCTTCCATTGTTAGCATCCTGATGTACTTCTTCCTGGTATTATACGGTGTCTCTTCCATCCTTTTATCACTTAGCATTTTGAAGGGGATCTCCCACATTATTAAAAATTCTTTATAAACATCGTCCTAAGCAGTATCTAATATTCCATCCTGTGAATGCACAATGATTTATCGAATCATTATCCTAGTACTGTGCATTTGGGTTGTTTCCAGTTTTTTAAAATTATTTATTCATCTGTTTTTTACTGCACTGGGTCTTCACTGTGCTTCATTGCTGCAGAAAGCTTGAGCTTTCTCTAGTTGCGGCGAACAGGACTACTGTCTAGTTGCATCGAGTGGGCTCTAAAGCGTGGGCCTCAGTAGTTGTGGCACATGGACTTTGTAACCCTGAAGCATGTGGAATCTTCCTGGACCAGGGATTGAACCCATGCACCCTGCATGGGCAGTTGGATTCTTAATCACTGGACCACCAAAGAAGTCCTTGTTTCCAGTTTGCATAAAATATAAATAAAGCTGCGATCAGCATCCTTGTATGTCCATCTTTGACCTTGTTTTCAATTATACCTTCAGGATTAATTCCTATAAACTGGAATGACTGGGTCAAAGGGCGTGAGCATTTTCAGCCTCCTGATCCCTATTGCCAAATGGTTTTCCAAAAACTCTTTCCAATCTGTGTTTAAACTGGCAGCATTTCGCTGCAAACTCTCCAAAAGTGAATGTTGTAATTTAAAATTTGATATCACTTAATCCTGATGGTATTCTCATGAAATGAGTATTATCCCCAATTTACAGATAAGGAACTGAGGTCAACAGGTTATTTCACTAGCTCCGAGTCACACAGCTTGGAAGGCACAGGGTCAGACCCAAAGCGGGTTTGGCTCAGAATTCAAGAGCTGCATTGCTCTCTCCCTGGGCAAGTAAGGGACCCCACTGGAGGGTTTTAAATCCAGAGGGTGACACAAAATACACGGTACTCATGGTTTGCTCTTCTTAGCCCTGGCTTGTAGGTTGGTGATGAGCCTAAAGAAGATTAGCTACCAACTGACATGACAGAACCCTTTCATAATACCTTTTCTTGTTCTTTGGGGCATTTATGAGCTGATGAGTGACTGTGCAGAGGAGGGAGAAAAAAAAAACAGAAAATGTAATGTAGGTTATTAGTGTTAATAGGTAACATGTATATGAGTTCATACAAATTAGTTAACAAATGTGATCCACCACAGCAATTTCTGAAGAGTGTTATATAGTTAATCATTGTGGAAGGGGTCATTTCACAAGGAATTAAGCTGAGCTGTTCTCAGCTCAGCCATGTTTCTGAAACCTCCCACATCTCTTAGCTTTTTAGACCTGAAGGTCCAAGGTAAGGACATGCATGTCCAGAGTCATCTCAGAGTTTAACTCAGGCTTTGGCCAAATAAGCCACATGGGTTTAATTTGCTCTTGAGAAGGACCCAAGTTGGCCAATAATCTCTTCTTGGCCATACATGGGGAGCATAAGAAAAATAATAATCAGAACTACCACTTATTGAGTGCTTACTATATGCCAGACACATCGAGAAAATGAACTCCCTTGGGCACATTTGGGACCAAATAAGCAAATCAAATTAAAGACAGGTTCCCTGGCATCGATTCCAACACTGTCATCGATTCCAACACTGTCATCAGCAATAAAGAGGTGAAAACTGTTTGCAAAAAGGATTTAGATAATCTGTTTTAGACCACATTGTGTCATGTATATTCCTTCCCTGACTTAAAGAAGAATATGCTGATATTGAATAGGAGAAAGCATCAGATCGACAAGCAATTGATGGTGACAGCCACTCACATGTCACAGAAGAACCGTATGCTGCAGAGAGGAAGGAATCATGTGGCACTTTGCCCAGTGGGATGCGTCCCCAACCCCCCACTTCAGGCCCCTCCGTCCACCTTCTGCCTTGTCCTCTCTTCCTCTTGGTTTTCTGTTTATTGCTTCTGTCAGTGAGAGAAGCACCACTTTTCATAAGCACGTGTGAACTGAGAGGTCCATCATTATCCAGAGAATGGCATCTTTAGGAAGGCTCTGGGGTGTACTCCAGGCAGTGCTAATTTTTTCACAACAGAAATCCTGTGAGGGGACTGCCCTGGCTGTCCAGTGGTTAAGACTTTGCCTTCCAATGCAGGGGGCACAGGTTCGAGCCCTGGTCAAGGAGCTAAGATCCCACACACCTCTTGGCCGTAAAACTAAAACATTAAACAGAAACTGCGAATAGTGACTGCAGCCATGAAGACACTTGCTCCTTGAAAGAAAAGCTGTGATGAACCTAAACAGCATATTAAAAAGCAGAGACATCACTTTGCCAACAAAAGCCTGTATAATCAAAGCTATGGTTTTTCCAGTAGTCATATACAGATGTGAAATTTGGACCCTAAAGAAGGCTGAGCACCAAAGAATTGATGCATTCAAATTGTGTTGCTGGAGAAGACTCCAGAGTCTATTGGACTGCAAGGAGATCAAACCACGCAACCTAAAGGAAATCAACCCTGAATATTCATTGGAAGGACTGATGCTGAAGCTGAAGCTCCAATACTTTGGCCACCTGATGCAAAGAGCCAACTCATTGGAAAAGACCCTGATGATGGGAGAGATTGAAGGCGGGAGAAGAAGGGGACGACAGAGGATGAGAAGATTGGATGGCATCACCAACTTAATGAACATGAGTTTGAGCAAGCTCCAGGAGATGGTGAAGGACAGGGAGGCCTGACCTGCTGCAGTCCATGCGGTCGCAAAGAGTCAGACATGACTCAGTGATTGAACAACAACTATACTGTAACAAATTCAATAAAGACTTTTTAAATGATCCACAGCAAAAAAAAATCTTTAAAAAAACAAAAACTCCATTGCAAACAGGTTCAAATCAGCAAGGACTACCCTTGGAGAAACAGCCTGTCTTACCACTGGAGGGGGATCATGAAGGGGGCGGGGTTCCGCTTAGCAGGGACGGATGTTGGGGGCACTCCTGGTTCCAGTAATTTACTCTCTGTACTCGAGTGTAAACTCAGGCTATTTATATACGTTCATTTACATATTTACTGGAATATACTTGTACATTAACAGACTCTTTCTCCAGATTGTATAAAATGCCTGTCTTCATACCTGTTTGCTCATGTAAAAGAAGATAACACTCTGACAGATATTCCTCAAATACAATTTGGAGGCAAATAGCACAGAGCGGACAGAGCAGTTATATGATGTGAGTGGGGGATGAGAAAGATGCCCCTTAGTGAGCTGGCATGTATGTAAATATGTATGCATTCATGTATATCATTACTCCACGTGTGCGTGTGTGTATGTGGAGAAGGAGAAAGACAGGCTAGGGTATGGAAAGGATTACATGAATAAATACCATGCTCACCTCTCTTCTTGGTGTACAACTATTTTCAGAGGCCTTGGCAATTTTTAATGTGTCTTTAGATGCCTTAATGGAAAAAGCACTGTGCTTGTTGCTGCTTGGGCCCAAACCTCAGTTATGCTATCTGGTAAGTTGTGCAATCAGTAAATATGAGAAGTACCAGCGGTAGCTAGTTCCAGTCAGTAGATTTCATGTTCCTTCTATATCCCTGATCCTTTCAGTGTTCTAATAATGCTGTACTGATCTCCTGTTTCCTGTATCTGGCTTTGAATGGCACCCCACTCCAGTACTCTTGCCTGGAGACTCCCATGGACGGAGGAGCCTGGTAGGCTGCAGTCCATGGGGTCGCTGAGGGTCGGGCACGACTGAGAGACTTCACTTTCACTTTTCACTTTCATGCATTGGAGAAGGAAATGGCAACCCACTCCAGTATTCTTGCCTGGAGAATACCGGGGACAGAGGAGCCTGGTAGGCTGCCGTCTATGGAATCGCAGAGTTGGACACGACTGAAGCGACTCAGCAGCAGCAGCAGCATGGTTTTCCTTGGAAATGAAAGTATTGCCATTTCCTCTTGGAGACAGGTTAAGTGTGGTCCCAGGCTAGCAACCAATGAGGTGGTGCCTACCTCCCACTGCCAACATCTCTTGTGGAAGCTTCATCCCCTCAGAAGCCCTGTGCCCATCTGCAACACAAGCTTGGTACGCCCCCTTTTTCCTCAGTGAGCACCCTGAGAACACCTGCTCTGTGCTGGGGACCCTCAGGAGCTCACAGTCTAGACAGAAGAGACGATTGATAACAATTAACCATTGTATAATGTGACAGGTGAGCGATTCATGTTGTATGTGGAGGAGAGAGAGGGATTAACCTTCCTAGGGAGGTCAGAGAAAGCTTCAGAGGAAATGACATTTCAGTTGACTTAAGGGAGGATTTTTGTTTGGCAGACCAAGGAGGACAATTAAGGCAGAGCCTACATTGTGATAGGATCAAGGGACAGGATATGGAATGCCTGGATCTCTAGGAGGATGGAGGGAGGAAGGGGAGGGTGCTGGTTGAGCATGTAAGTTGTGGAATGGGAAATGGCTCTAGTTAAGACTGGAAAATTGGCCAGGGTCAGGGCTTGCAGACTTTGATTTGAGCAGAAGTTGAGTGAGTGCTCTTTGCTGAGAATGGTGGGTTTATAGAGGCATGTAGGGCTTCCCCCCCACTTCAGTACTCTTGCCTGGAAAATCCCATGGATGGAGGAGCCTGGTAGGCTGTGTTCCATGGGGTCACTAAGAGTCGGACACAACTGAAGTGACTTAGCAGCAGCTGCAGGGCTTCCCAGCTGGTTCCGTCAGTAAAGAATCTACCTGCAATGCAGCAGACCTGAGTTTAATCTCTGGGTGGGGAAGATTCCCTGGAAGAGGGAATGGCGACCCACTCCAGTATTCTTGTCTGGGAAATCCTATGGACCGAGGAGCCTGGCAGGCTACAGTCCATGGGATTGCAAAGAGTCAGACACGACTTAGCCCCTTAGCAACAACAACAGAGGCATTTAAGTCAGTGAGTTTACCATTCATTGCTAAGGCATTTGGGGCCCCAGAAGTACTGCTGGGTCATTTGAAAGACATTCCCCTTTAGCCACTTCTGTGGAAATGGACAACTCTTAAAGACTTGGGAAACGCTAGCTGTGTGGTCAGGGAGGAGCCAGAAGGCCTGGGAGACCTTTGGAAAAGGGTCGTGAATGACCAATATCTTTGTGCTTTTGTCGGTGTAATCGCTAAAGGGGAATTAAAGCCTTTTGTAAAAGAGGTAATGAGGCTTACTAAGGTTGGATGAGCTCACAGCTTCAACTAATCACCCCCCAGTGGGGTCGATGCCAGACTTCTTCTGCAAATGTCTTTGTACGATGGCGCCTTGAATTAAAGGATTTCTGAAGACAGATAATTCATAGAGGAAATGGTTGCACAGAGATAGAGGATCTGGAATTCAAAGGGCAGGCTGCAGGAAGCCAGAATGGTATCCCAGGCTTGGATTGTTAGTGTGTGAATCTGTACAAGGTTGTCCAGCGCTGTTTTCACCCCTGAAAAGGGGTGGGTTCCATGGCTGCAGCTGTTGACAGAAAAGAGGGATCTGCAGCTGCTTAAACTTTTGACACATTGCTATGGGACCAGAATGGGAGGCCATTCAACTTCCTCTCAACGTCTGCCCTGCCTTCTGAATTCTGAAGTTGAAAGGGTCACGCTCAGACAGAGACCCCAGCTGTGAAATTATTTCCCAATAGAGTCACTGCATTGATACATTTCAAAGACCCAATCCAGGGTGCTCCAGTGAGCTTGGAGCAAGGTGGTTGATTGTTGGAAGAATTTCTGGAAGTTTCTCATTGTTGCTAAATGTGGCTTAAATCAGAATGCTATTGCCATCAGTAGGAAGGAGTTAGCAAATCCACAGATTGTGCTTTTGAGAATAATCCTGTCTTGAAGGGTATTGTTTATTTAAGAAAAGCCGTTGTCACTTAGTCACAGGAATAACCAAAGTAAAGTATTTGAGTCTGCTTCCTTAATGAAAAAGCTTTTTTAACTTTTTTTTTAATTTATTTTTGTTTTTGGCTGTACTGGGTCTACGTCAATGAGCACAGGTCCTCTCTAGTTGCAGCAAGTGGAGGCTACTCTGCTCTGTACCAGCTTCTCATTGAAGTGGCTTGTTTTGTTGTGGAGATGAAAAAGCATTTTGAAATTCACCTTGACTTATGAAAAAGCAAATGCGTTTTTATTTGTTAATAGCCAGTCACAGGCATAGTGTTTGCATAAACAGAGCTGGTGAAGAGCAACCTTTCCCAAAGTGTGTTCCAGTACCTTTAGTCCTGTGAGAGTCCTGCACAAAAAAGGTTTTATACGAGAATAAGCCCAAGAAATGCTGTGTTATATGCTCCTCTTGGAGATTCACAGGGCCCACTGGCACAGTAAAGACACTAAGGAAACCTGCTTGACTTTGTATAATTTAGCATTTCCAAAACTTGTTTCCCATGGAGCCGTTATTTTGGATTTTGTTTTTTATTTTCAATTTTTAACATCTTTTAAAATCCTGCATATTCAGAACAACTTTAGGAAGTATTGGTTTGGAGAACTAAGACATAAGTAGGATTAGCATTTATTGTCTTCAACTGTCTTTGCTCACTTTTGACCATGTTGAGCCCATTAATCATTAGCCTGGAGATATTTATGGAGCCACATATATAAAATGAGACAATCTTTCTCTTCAAACCTCTCTTCCTCATCTAGACCTTCTCATCTTCATAACTCCCCGCATCCATCTAAGTAAAACAGGCCTGACCATGTCAATTTTTTGTCTACACACTGTTTATTAACATATATTCATACCAACTGTTGTGCTCAGTAGGGCTCTTCTGTCCACCCATGGGATCATATCGCATGTAAGCAGTAAATCCAGGCAGAACCTATATACTGCAATAAACCAGTACTGATTAGGTGGAATGTAGTGCAACATTTGGGCCAAATTCCCAGCCGACCAATATGCCTCCTTTTATGTGGGGAGTAAGTATACTTCATCTGGGCTTTGAGTCTGTGAAACTGATACCCACCCATGACCTGAATGGGGATTTGCTGCATGTTGACCAGACCATAAACTCACTGAATAAATAGACCCTTTTCCCTGTCCTCCCCTTACTACAGGGAATATTTATTCATTCAAATTTTATCCGCAGAAGCCAGCTGCAGGCATGGAGGCTCTACAGTTCAAGCTAGGTCATCAGAATGGTAGACTAGAAATGCTTTCTCCCTAAAGTATCCCATCTTCTTTTTCTCCAGGACTCAGTGGCTCTGTTTTGGCTAAATATTTCTCTCTCTGCCCCAAAGAAAGATTTGCAAAATTGTTTGGGAGAACTCTACCCACTTCTTGCAAATCCTTGCTGCCATTTGCTCTCTTTTGTTACCCATCCCAGTCTGGATTCAGCCACCTTTACTCTTGAGGATACTGGCAACTTCCTATTTATTATATTCAATTGCCATCATCATAGTTTTATTTTTTCCACCTCCTCAAAGTCTTCTTGAGAATCTATCCTTCTGACTTATAGGATGCTGAATTTTCCTTGTTCTCACATGCCCTTGAAGTCAGCCCTTCCAATCTTCATCTTCTACATGGAATTCTTACACCCATTTATCTTGTGCCACCAACCACTGCCCCATCTCCAATTCTTTTGGAATGCTTCAGGGAATAAACAAGTAAACTGAACCTATTGCTTCCTCCAAATATTTGTATTTCTCTGCATGAAATAATAAATCTCCCAGGTCAACTGAACTTAAAACATCAGTGTCATCTTTGACTTCCCTGTGTCCCTGACCTCCTGTGACATCTGTGACTGTGTCATAAATTAAGAAGCACAAGGGCAGGTCTGTAAAAGAAATTTATTTTTTCTGTGTCCTGTTCAAATAAATAGAATTCATTTAACCCATTTTATTTTATGCTGAGAAGTCATCCTACTCACTAATATCCCCATACATTATTTCAAAATGCTTCCTGGCTTTGTTAATGTGGATGTTCTTGTCATTTAAAAGCTGTATGTGTTTCATCGGAGCCCTCTATTTATAATTCTGGTGACTGCTTTCTGGTGAACGGTCATGTCTGTTAATGATTTTATAAGCCTAGATCAGAGATTTTGCTTACTGCCTGGCTCAACCCTGTATGGGACCTTTGGAAAGGAGGGAAAGAGTTAAATTTTAGTTCCAACTTTATAAAGCATCATCTCAGTGGAAAGGAAAGTATAAATCTGAAAGGCTTAAATAACAGTTTCTGAAAATATTTAATTAAATCCCGAAATATTCAGTTGGAAGATATACTTCAAGCATAGGAAGAGAGAGAGAGGTTAGTGTTGGTAAGAGTAACTGTGGAATGTTCCAAAAGGAGGTAAGATTTTGAGTGGAGATGAAGAATATGGAATATTTGAAGAGAGCAGTAACCGGAGACCAGGAACTCAGACACTATTTCTTCTTCCCTTCAAAATGGAGAGAGGTAATGAGCTCAACCTGGCAGGGGAAAAGCATGACCTCATGAGCGTAGGTGAACTCCCCACCCCACCCCCCACCCCCGCAACACACACATAGAAGTTCACATTTACTGACTCTGGACTGAGTGCTGTGCTGGATGCTTTCACAAACAGCAGATGAGGCCTGTGTGTGAGGAGTCCCGCCAGCTTGGGATGGAAGATGCCTTCCTCTCTACCAAACCACTGCCCTCCATTCAAAACCAGGACCTGGGAAAAGACTGGACTTTAGAGTAGTTCTTAGATTACACTCCCTTCAATGTAAATCAACTTGTACAGATTTGGTTTTGCAAATGAAAACAAATCTCCAGTGTTTCATAGCTCTCCACTTCTGCCCACAGGCTTGTTCACTTTTCCCCTTTAAATATAAATGGAAAAATGGAAATGAGGTTTCCATGATGCACGAAATCTCTATTTTCAAAAAAGATAAACAGGGTCCTCTGGTCAGAGACTCTAAAGAGAAATGTGGCTTTCAAGGGGTGGAAGACTAAAAATAAAGATGCTGGTAGATACGTAAGTGAATTAATAAAATGAGGCAACCAAACAAAATCCCTGAACTCATTCCCTTCACCGTTGAAAGAAACACCATGCAAAGAAAATGAGAACCAGGGGATGGAGGGAAACTTCCAAAGAAACCCGGGCAGCTGTCCCCGGGGATCCTATAAGCTAGGACTTCCCAAACATTGGTCATGTGGGCAGAAGGGAAGCAGGCACCTTGATGAGCTCACCCAGCAGTGAAACGCAGGGAAACGGGGTTAGGAAGGCCAAGGCTGGATTCAACCAGGACTCTTGAAAAAGGGGCTTCTAGACCATTTGGATTTCTTGTTGGCCTGTAAGTCAGCAAGGCATCAGAAAAAGTGGTCAGGGTGATATGTGGATTTCAGGTATGGGAATCCTGGATTTGGATCCTGGTGAGTGGCCTTATTTCCACATGTGTCTGGTCAATAGTCAACCTCTGAGCTACTAATGGGTACATTTCCTAATAATGTGACAAGAAACTGAGCCTATCTTTCCAGCCATAAATGAGAATAAAATACCTCATCAGATTGCTATGAGGATTACAAGGGATTGGAGGAGTAAAATATGAGATATATACATATACTTTATACAGAGTGAATATTAAAAAAAAAAAAAAAAAAAGGAAGCTGCTCCTTCTCTGGGTCATCCTAATCACCGTTTTAGAGCAAGTAAGAACAGAGTGCAGGGCCAGACCTACTCCTTGCTGCTGCTGCTGCTGCTGCTAAGTCGCTTCAGTCGTGTCCGACTCTGCGACCCCATAGACGGCAGCCCACCAGGCTCCCCCGTCCCTGGGATTCTCCAGGCAAGAACACTGGAGTGGGCTGCCATTTCCTTCTCCAATGCATGAATGTGAAAAGAGGCAGGCCAGGTAGTCTGATATTCCCATCTCTCTCAGAATTTTCCAGAGTTTGTTGTGATCCACACAGTCAAAGGCTTTGGAGTAGTCAAAAAAGCAGAACCGGAACTCTGGAACTCTTGCTTTTTCAATGATCCAACAGATGTTACGAAATAGCAAAGAGAAGCAAGGGCTGCTCCTATGTGGCTTCTGTGTTTTCCTGGATAAACAGTGCTCTTCCATGAGAAAATAGAAACAACAGGCAAAGAGGCGCCTGCAGCCCAGAGTAAGTGTTGAGTGCCTGGGATGAATTCAAGCTTCTTGCTAATACTAATCGTGTGTAGACTGACCCTGCAACTCCAGCGAGAGATGCTCCTTCAGTGTGGATGCATGTGTGTTCCTGCGGCAGCTTGCTCCTGAGCTGTTGTAACCTTCTCATCACGCACGTGACTCTGCCCATTGGAAAGAGCCTCTGCTCGGGCAAAGACTGTGTCTCATTCAGTGCCCATCCCCAGCTGCCAGCTCAGCATCTGGCCCAGAAGAGACACACAATACAAATGAGCCATTTAACTGTGAGGAGACAAGAAATAGACACATGTCTACATTTTCAACATGAAGAAGGATGAAATTTGGGAACTACAAATATCTGAGCTTGATGGTGGCTCCAAAAACATAAAAAGAAAAAGATCTGGAACAAACTTACACAGCTCATTTCAGAGAGCTTACATAACTCTCTGCAGTTCATCTAGAAATGATCAAGAAATTTGAGCTGACTTTCATTAAAAACCACTAATGCAGGACTTTCCTGGGCAATCCAATGGTTTAGACTCCATGCTTACACTGTAAGGGGCTCCGGTTCAGTCCCTGGTCAAGGCACTAAGATCCTTCATGGCACACATTGCAGCCAACTCCCCCCAACAAAAAAATAAATAAATAACTTTAAAAAATAAACAGCAGCAACAGCAAAAATCACATCAACAAAGACCTAGCACAGCCAAAACTTAATTGATTTTTTAAAAGGACCACAAGTGCAATGAAAAGATATTAAAAGGGAATCTAACTAGATTACTAGTTTCTGCATTACTGGAAATAAAGGGCCCTGAGAAATGAGTCCTCTTGTGTTTTGCAGATCGGATCACATTATGTTCTGTTCTGAGCAGCTCATTTTCAGGACTCTGATAATCTAGAACACACCCAAGGGATGGTACCCAGGACCAGTCATTAGGGTTTCTATAAAATGAGTCCATGGGATTTCCCAGGCAAGAATACTGGAGCAGGTTGCCATTCCCTTCTCCAGGGGATCTTCCTGACCTAGGGATCCAACCCGGATCTCCTGCACTGCAGACAGAGTCGTTACTACCTGAGGCACCAGGAAAGCCCTGTGAAATGTGTACAGTTGAGAGAGCTAGCATGGTTTAACCTGGAGAATACTGGAGGCGATAGGCAGGAAGAAGGGCTTCCCTGGTAGCTTAGATGGTAAAGAATCTACTTGCAATCCAGGAGACTCGAATTCAATTCCTGGGTCAGGAAGATCCCCTGGAGAAACAGTGTTCTTGCCTGGAGAATCCCAAGGACAGAGGAGCCCAGCAGGCTATAGTTCATGGGGTCGCAAAGAGTCAGACACAGCTGAGCAGCTAATAGGCAGGAAGAGGCAGCAATATCATCGTCAAAGCTCTGGAAAATGTGTAAAGATCTCTTTTGTTCTACTCACAAAGGCAGAACCAGGACCAATGGGTAGAAGTAATCAGGGATCTGAATTTAATCAACCATAAAGAAAATTTTCCTAGAAAATAGAATTGTGGGGCCGCCAGATGCACAGAGCAAATGTTCCACAGAAGTACCTGGATAACCTATTCAGGGAAGGTGTACCTGAGATCCCTGAAGTGGGCAAGAAGTTTGAACTGGGTGATCTTCACCATCAGGAATCCATAATGAAAATGCCTCTCTTCAAGGAGCCTTTCCAGATGAAGGTCCCTGTGCAGCCAAGCCCCTTGGAGGCTACGTTCACATTATTTTCCAGGTGAACTACTCATAGTAATCCATATCTGTCACAGAGATTCAGAAGAGTTTAACCAGTAGTTTAGAGCAACTTCCTACCTATCACCAGGGAGTAGCCAATCTATAATTGTTATTTAGTCGCTAAGTAGTGCCCGACTCTTTCGCAACCCCATGGACTGTAGCCTGTCAGGCTCCTTCTTCTGCCCATGGTATTTCCCAGGCAAGAATACTGGAGTGGGTTGCCATTTTCTTTGCTGAGGGATCCATAATTGCTTATAGTTATTAGAAGATAATTTGCAAGTTAGAGAATTGATTCAATTACATCATGTGGTCTCATGAAACAAATGTCAGCAGAAGTTTCTAGTGATAAATCAACTAATGTGAACTCTAACCTGAGAACTCTTGATTCCTCAAATTCCCTATCTCAAATTCCTCTCCTCCAGTTGTTTTTACAACACTTAGCAGCAATCTTCTACTTTTAAATTAAAATCAGATACAAGCCAAAAACAAACTAAGGAAGTACGTGAAATGAGACTATAATCATTTTTTGTAAATTATTTTCACTTAAATTTTTCCCACCACCATTTAGATTTCACCTCTGTTTTTATTAGTAATTTCTTACTGTCTGCTCCTTTTCTTCTTCTTCCTGCCTGCCTTTTATTTCCTTTCATCTTCTTCTCCTCTAAGAATTTATATTTTTTAAAACTTTCCCAGGACTCAATTAACATCACTTAAAAATTTTTTGTGGGACCAGTGAAGTCTTGAAGTTGCTGCATTTAATACTCAGCTGAACCCTGGAAATCCAATCTGTAGCCAAACATTTGGCTTTGGTTTAGAGGCAGAAGTCGAAAAAGGGAATTGATATGCAGGTGTGGTGCAAAGCTGGTCTTAAAAATACAGATGTTATTACCTCTGGGCCCTAGGGACCTGGAACAAAATGCAGCGAGCCACCCCCAGAGGTGAAACAATGGTCATAAAATGGTTTCTAGATTCCTGAGTTTTGCTGAGCTGTCTCTTTGCAACATTTAGTGACTATTTAATAACGCTAACAGCTCTTTGAGCTAAATTGCTAACATTTGGGGAGCAAGGTTATGTAAAACAAAATTGAATTATGAAAACAATTTTCCAGTTAGCGCTGGCATTTCTTTATTTCTGTTTATCTTTTTCCTCAAAGGAGCCATTTACCAGTTCCTACTCAGCTGGCATAAGCTGACGTTCATAGACCCCAAACAATCAGCGCACACCTCTGAACAACAAGGGTTCTTATTTTCCATCTCTTGTCCTAGCCCAAAGCTTGGAAGCACATTTAGTCATGGAAAGATATAAAACCAAAGAAGTACTCAAAGTGGTCTTTTGAAAAAATTATGATGCTCATTGAACCCCACTTAGATTTTCATATAATTTCTCTCTTAGCCTAGTGCGTTGGAGGTAGTTTTATTTAGAGGTATAAATGGTGTGTGTATTGATATGTGAAACTTAAAAACAGAGGCACTTTCTAGTAAAACTGAAAGTGTGTACACCATAAAAGCAAGCAATTCCACTTTTAGGTATATACTTCAGGGCAAGACTCTCACATGTCGCCTCCTAACACCAGTTAAAATGAATAAACTAGATGCACGTGTGTCCACCTGGAGAGCTCGCAAGAACGCAGAGTGTAGAAAATTGGTACTAAAGATACATGACTTTTATGCGAATATCTAAATAAAAGTGCAAAACAAACAATATAGGGGCATGGATGCACCCCAGCTTCAGAGACTGCCTCTGAGGAGAGGAAGGGAGGAGGAAGGGATACCAAAGGCTCCTTCACATTATCAACAATGTTGTGTTTCCCTAAGAAAGAAAATATCTAAAGCACATTTAACCAAAAGTTAATTTATTGAATACTTGGTATTATTCGCTATACTTTTCTGCAACTTTACACATTTTTAATTCTTTTTAATTGAATGAACAATCCTTTACATTTTATAGTGCTTTACAATTTTCAAAGGTTTCATACATGTATCTTTATACATTTTACAAAATAAAAATAAAACCCAGGGATTTCCCTGGTGGTCAAGTGGCTAAGGCTTTGAGCTCCCAATGCCAGGGCCCCTAGTCAGGGAGCTAGATCCCATGCGCCACAGCTAAGAGTTCACATGTAGCAACTAAAGATCCTGCATGCTGCAACTTAGACCCAATGCATCAAAAAAAAAAAAAGCATTCACAAAATAAACATGCTTTCTAAAAATAAAGAATAATAATAATAAAACCCAAACCAGAATTTACTTCATCTTTACATATTTTACAAATTAAACCTAAAGCCCCAGTCAGGATTTGAACAAAAAAGGTAGACACACTGTCTAGCACCCAGGAGGGTTTTCTCCAAACCCAGTAAGCAAGGGTGTTTGGCATCTAGTTAAACAAGCCAAGGCCCCAGTCTTCAAGAAGACAGAAGTACCGGTCAGTTGTGTTCAATTCATTCTTTCTCTTGCCTGCTTTTAAGACTCCGTAAAAGCTCGTTGTTTAATGACTAAACTTCCCGGTCACATTCTTCTTGCCTGGCACAAATTTTTAATCCCACTTAGTGATACCATCAGTTGAAATTTCCATGGCTGCTATTCATTCTGTTCCTTTGTGGCACCGCTTTCCACTTCTCTCCGTTCATTATATTCAAATGCATACACCCAAACAGGGTCTGTATGTGATGGCACAGCCTGCTCTCTATTTTACATAGAATTTTACTTAACAAATGAAAACTAATACCTACACATGGAGGGAGGTCTGCTTGACAGTAACAGCTCATTTTTCCAACTAACTCAGTTAACACCTGATTAGAAATACTGATCAAGTTTTGAAGTTCTTTCAATCTTGTTTAATATCACTTCTGTTCAGTTGGGGCTTCCCTGATGGCTCAGATGGTAAAGAACCCACCTGCAACGCAGGAGACCTGGGTTCGATCGTTGGGTTGGGAAGATCCCCTGGAGAAGAGACCCACTTCAGTATTCGGACTTGGAGAATTCCGCGGACTATACAGTCACAAAGAGCTGGACACAACCGAGCAACTTTCACTTTCGCACTTTCTGTTCTGCCAGTATCTATTTAACATCCTTTTTGTCAAGAGTGACCAACATAAGAATAGAATTATGTACAGCCCTTTAGAAATTCCTGTGCAGTCCCAGAAGGTAGTTTGAAGAAAAACATACAATGCACTGCCCGTGGCAGTGATGCTACGATTAAAGGCCTTTGAGAGTCCAGAGAAGGACGCCTCAAGGGACCATCGCAGTATTTGCAATCAGACAAGTGGGCTCTGAGTGGCTGCTCTGCCACCATACCATACCAGCTGTGAGGCCTCGGGAAAGTTACTTAACATCTCTGATCTTTTACTTTGTCTCCAAAACACAAGGTTAGTAATAGCTTCTTGGATGGTTAAGAACTGAGTGAGTTAAGCAATGTACCATGCTTCATACAATGCCTGACATATATTATCGATATCTGAAAGCATAGTTGCATTAATAGTTCCCTCTTCCTCGTTCCTGACATGAATCACAGGGAGACATGTAAATGCTGCATGTTATCTATGAAGATATGATTTGCATGGAATGTATCAACATGGAAAAATTATTGGTCCTGCTTTTTGGTCAGATTAGCATGGCATGGTTTTGCCTGGGAGAATGTAACCGTCCATATGCCCTTTACCAAATTGAGGTCATCTCCTTGCATGAGTATTTGTTTTCAAGAGGACATCAACTCATTGTGAAGCAATCCTACTGATAACTGTGGTATCAAATAACACAGTTAGATCTATGAATTCTATGTGTAACCTTGCATAGGCTTGAGAAGTAGAGCCTCAGGTAGATAAAGGAGACTGTTGCACAAACTGTGTTTATGATGCTTTTTTGTAGTGCTTTAGGAAACATTACACATTCTCAGAAGCTCTCGATGTCACTCTAATTAGGAGGGGAAATGCTGTTAATGAGAATAGTCGTAAATTTTTAGCATGTAATCACAAGAAAAGCCTGTGGATATGACCACATAAATCACTTTATGGTGATTTGTGCCATTGAATTTTCTTTTTTTTTAATGTTTATAATTACATTTTTCTTAAAAAATTAAATAAGGCTCCCATGTCATCCCTCCAGCCTGGACTCGCCACCCTGGTGACTGCTGTTACTGGAGTGAGGGTTAAAAAGGGTAACAGCCAATGGGACAGCTTCAGACTGGGAGTCCAACCTGTTTTCCATTCTCCCCATGAGCTACCCCCTGTTGTGTCATCTTGAGCAAATAACTTCCTGGCTCTGATTCTCTTGGTCTTTAAAAATGGGGATGGAAGATGTGAGACAAGATGATTTCTGGAGTCCTTTGCTTCAGTATCCTGCATGTGCATGATTTCTTGTTCTTTGCATGTATGATTGCACACTAAAATGACCATGTGTTTTCAATTGTAAAATGCACATTTTTTCACAGTTTAAAATTCAGGAAGTTACAACTGATGGTAATTTAGATTGCTGTGAAATACAGTGTTAAATACCGGAGAAGTACTGAATAATAAGTACTGTTTTGTCAAGAGTTTCTACAGAAAAAATGGAA
This sequence comes from Capra hircus, assembly GCF_001704415.2. Classification (NCBI taxonomy): domain Eukaryota; kingdom Metazoa; phylum Chordata; class Mammalia; order Artiodactyla; family Bovidae; genus Capra; species Capra hircus. The sequence goes on along the minus strand of NC_030817.1, from coordinate 82,780,393 downwards.
AATTACTGACAAATGGTGATTGAAAATAAGAGTGTACAATTCTTGTAACTTAACAGAGATTGTGTGTGTTAAGTTGCTTCAGTCGTGTCTGACTCTTTGCAACCCTATGGACTGTAGCCCTCCAGGCTCCTCTGTCCATAGGATTCTCCCAGGCAAGAATACTCAAGTAAGTCGCCCTGCCCTTTTCCAGGGGATCTTCCCGACCTAGGGATTGAACCCGTGTCTCTTACATCTCCTGTAGTGGCAGGTGTGTTCTTTACCACTGGCACCACTTTAACATGGAAAACAACCCAGGAGTTGTGAGGACAATAATCCCAGAGGATGGGTTGGTTTGGATGTCCCTGAAGGTCCCTTTCAGCTCAGAGATGCTCTGACATGCCCAACTTTATTTCGGTTATTTGGTTATTTTGTGCACTCATCAAGTATAGAGCATTTTGTAAAAAATGGAAGATAGTGTATGGCAATGACATAGTAATATTGTGCCTATTAAATAATTGCATGGTAATTTCCATTGAAGTGTTAAATCACTGATACTGATTAGTTGAGTGTTCCTATAGCTGTCACACATTGATTATTTACAAATAAATATGTTTGGACACTAAAACTATAGTGAAAATAATTTCATATTTGTCAGTGGCTTCAAAGGTCCTTTAGATTCTTCCCAAAACTCCGGAGTTAACTGCTATGAACATTGTGCCATATGGGCCTCCCTGATGGCTCAGACGGTAAAGAATCCGCCTGCAGTGTGGGAGACCTGAGTTTGATCCCTGGGTCAGGAAGATCCCCTGGAGGAGGGCATGGCATCCCACTCCAGTATTCCTGCCTGGAGAATCCCATGGACAGAGGAGCCTGGCAGCCTACAGTCCATTGTGTCACAAAGAATCGGACGTGACCGAGAGACCAAGCACATAGTTCCATATAACAAAAAATGTATTTGTGCTCCAGATAAATGGAACGTCCATGTTAATTCTTACCCTAGTGATAGAGAAACTATTACTTTACTGTAACTGCTAGTGATTTTTGATTGCTATTGAGTTTATATGTATAAAAAGAAGCCATTAGTTATTTATGGATGATTTGTTTCTTGATTTATCAAACCTTCATAATAATTACAATGCATGCTTAATTGAAATGGTTTTGAACCTGACTTTCCCAGGAGTAAAGTCCAGAGGTGTGGTGCAGTTGATCTTGGAGTTGCTGCTTAAAAAGTGGTTCCCAATGCCAAAATCTGGGATTAGTTATCCAAAGAGCCATATCTGAGGGCTGGGTTTGATTTCTGGGTTTCCCTAATTGACAGTAGAAATCTCAATTTATCACATGTGCCATGAATTTGTTAGTCTGAAGGAATTAATCAAAATCCTGTTTCTATAAACATTTTTATTGATTCATCATTTCTGAAATCATGCAGTTTATGAGTTGGTCCTATTTTGGGTAATAGCAATTACTTATGAAAGCTGTTAGATAGTTTCTGTCAAGCTTAATTAAACCTTTTCTGCTGGGAGACTTTTTAAAGAGTTTGTGAACTGTCAACTTTTGATACCATGTCCCAAATATTACTCATAAAATGGAATCTCTACCAGTAAAAATAACTCAGAGGCATCAAACCTCCAAATCTGGAAGCCAGTTGACTCCTTTTAGACAAATTCCATATGTCTCATTACCTCATCGCAGCTTAGCATTTGGTCTTTGTGTATTAGTTATGGGTGGGAGTCATATTTTTTCTTGAGATGTCCACTCTACTTTTTACTACCATCCTTTTGTAAATGTTAATGATGTGAAAAGTGCCTAAGGACCAATGGAGATGCTCAGAATAGCAGCCTTTGTAGGCTGTCCTGATGGGGAGCTTATTAAGGGAGATTTTTTGACTCATGTATGAAATTGAAGGAAAATGTAGTAGGAGTGCCTTTGACTATATGGTGTTAGGAACATGGGAGAATGTTAGGGTAAGTGAAGTCTCAGGAAAGGGGTAGCTATGGACTTAGATAGGGAGGAAGTTTAAGATTTATGGGGTTTATCATTACCATCTTTCTAAATTCCATATATATGCGTTAGTATACTGTATTGGTGTTTTTCTTTCTGGCTTACTTCACTCTGTATAATCAGCTCCAGTTTCATCCACCTCATTAGAACTGATTCAAATGTATTCTTTTTAATGGCTGAGGAATACTCCATTGTGTATATGTACCACAGCTTTCTTATCCATTCATCCGCTGATGGACATCTAGGTTGCTTCCATGTCCTGGCTATTATAAACAGTGCTGCGATGAACACTGGGGTACATGTGTCTCTTTCAATTCTGGTTTCCTCGGTGTGTATGCCCAGCAGTGGGAGAGGGAGAGGGTGGGATGATTTGGGAGAATGGCATTGAAACATGTAAAATATCATATATGAAACAAATCACCAGTCCAGGTTCAATGCATGATACTGGATGCTTGGGGCTGGTGCACTGAGACAACCCAGAGGGATGGTATGGGGAGGGAGGAGGGAGGGGGGTTCAGGACGGGGAACACGTGTATACTTGTGGCGGATTCATGTTGATGTATGGCAAAACCAATACAGTAATGTAAAGTAAGTAACCTCCAATTAAAATAAATTTATATTAAAAAAAGATTTATGGGGTTTAATTTGAGATTAATAGGATTCACTTTGATCTGGGCAGGGTTTGGATTGATAAAAAAAATAAGGGAGAGTAATTCAGACTGAGCAATGGTTCAAAGGTAATGAAGAAGAGTTTTCTCCATTGGAATAAACATTAGCACCAATTTATGAAGGCCGTGGTAGAACTGAAGGCCTGTAGAACTTTGAGTGGAGAAGTGATACAACAAAAGCAATGTTTAAAGAAAGTAATTCAGTAGCATTGGATAGAATTGGAGGGAAGGCATAATATCAAGGAAAACTTAAGAGACAGGAAAACCAGTTTCTTTTTAATTAATATATTTATTTTAATTGGAGGCTAATTACTTTACAATATTGTGGTGTTTTTGCCATACATCGACATGAATTAGCCACAGGCGTACATGTGTCCCCCATCCTGAACCCCCTCCCACCTCCCTCCCCATCCTGAACCCCCTCCCACCTCCCTCCCCATCCCATCCCTCTGGGTTGTTCCAGTGCACCCGCTTTGAGTGCCCTGCTTCATGCATCAAACTTGAACTGGTCATCTATTTCACATATGGAAATACACATTTCAGTGCTATTCTCTCAAGTCATCCCACCCTCGCCTTCCCCCACAGAGTCCAAAAGTCTGTTCTTTACATCTGTGTCTCTTGCTGTCTTGCATATAGGGTTGTTGTTACGATCTTTCTAAATTCCATATATATGCATTAATGTATTGGTGTTTTTCTTTTTGACTTACTTCAGTCTGTATAATAGGCTTCAGTTTCATCCACCTCATTAGAACTGACTCAAATGCGTTCTTTTTTATAGCTGAGTAATATTCCTTTGTGCATGTGTACCACAGCTTTCTTATCCATTCATCTGCTGGTGGACATCTAGGTTGCTTCCATGTCCTGGCTATTGTTAACAGTGCTGCGATGAACATTGGGGTACATATGTCTCTTTCAATTCTGGTTTCCTCAGTGTGTATGCCCAGCAGTGGGATTGCTGGGTTGTATGACAGTTCTATTTCCAATTTTTTAAGGAATCACCTCACTTTTCTCCATAGTGGCTGTACTAGTTTGCATTCCCACCAACAGTGTAGGAGAGTTCCCTTTTCGCCACACCCTCTCCAGCATTTATTGTTTGTAGACTTTTTGATAGCAGCCATTCCGACCAGCGTGAGATGGTACCTCATTGTGGTTTTGATTTGCATTTCTCTGATAATGAGTGATGTTGAGCATCTGTTCATGTGTTTGTTAGCCATCTGTATGTGGAAGGCCACTTTCTATTATAACATTCAGGGAGTAAGGTGATGATTAAGGTAATAATAACTAGATAGTAATACGTTCACCAGAGTGGTGCCAGTGTTATGCCCTTCATAGCAACAACAAAGCTACCATTAATTGGCCGCTTATTATGTGCCAGGTATAATGCTTAAGTGCTTTACACAGATATACCATTTCATCGTCATCACAATGATCTTATAAGTACTATTATTAATGCCATTTTCAGATGAAGAAACTGAAGCTTAGAAAGGGTAAATGATTTCCTCCAACTGATGGAGTGAAGATCTCAACCTAAGTCATCTGAAACCTGAACCCATACTATAAAAGAGGACCTTTAGGAGTATTTGAAAGGTAGAAATGAGAAAGAGCCAATATGTATTTTGCTTAGCACTGTACTTGATATTATAGCATCTTAAAGTAGTAAGGTGGCTCAGTGGTAAAGAATCCACCTACCAAGCGGGAGACATGGGTTTGATCCCTGGGTTGGGAAGATCCGCTGGAGAAGGAAATGGCAACCCACTCCAGTATTCTTGCCTGGGAAATCTCATGGAGAGAGGAGCCTGGCAGGCTACAGTCCATGGGGTTGCCAGGAGTCAGACATGACTACTAAATAGCAGCAAAGTAGTTAAGACCAAGTATGTTATCATAAGAGTTTAAAATCTAATCAGAGAATCAAGTTGTAACATGAATCAGAAAGATGTCATACACTGGGCTCCCCAGAATATAGGCTTTGAGATTTGTGTGCAGGAGGTTTATTGGGGAGAGTGCTCTGTAACAATATCCATGAGAAATAAAGGATGCAGGAATGGACAGATGCCACAGAGACCTCCCTGATCTTAAAGGGAGTTCTAGAGCTAGAATCACCCTTCAGAGTTGTCCCAGTAAAGGCAAGGAGCCCAGGTCTTTATATTTGTCCATTAAGCAGTCAGTGGATGCTGCTGCCCCCAGGAGGGGAGGGTAATCTTTGAACAAAGCAACTTCCTTCTGCTGACAGGTCCTGGGAAGGGACTCCACTGTGTCCTCAGTCTTGAAGGGAATCTGGACAACATACCACAGTGTCCACTACACCAAAATATAAGAACATAACTATATTTTTAAAGTTACCTACTCTTTAATATGTAAAAACCTTAAGTCACATTTTGGGGGAATACTTTCCTTTTAAAGTACTATTTTGGTGGGGAGGAGACACCCAATAAATCTGTCTGTGCATTTTTCTGCTGTAGAGTGGTAGCCTTAGTTCTTGATGAAAATAATCAATATGGAAGGCATTTGGTGTGTGGCTTAATTGAAACACTGTGTTTTGAACCCATTTGGTGTTAATGTGTAAATCCAATACTGTTTTCACACCTGCCCTCTTTTTATGAAGCTTTTTTTTTTTTTAATGGAACTCTAGTATTGATTTCTTGCTTCAGACTAAAGAAAGGGCATGAACTGTCATCACTGGCCAAGAATCCAACTCACATGGTATCATGACATCATCCTTCATGTCCATCAATAAGACCTTGCCAGGTTTGCCTTCAGAGAGGAGCTGTGTGAATAATGTCTTGGGCCAAAATCACCCAGGGAGCACTCCATTATACCTCAGCTGATCTTGACAAATATTAGGCAAAGACACACAAAATATACGCATACCTGGACTTCATTTCCCAGAGAATCCGCTTCCTGGTGCCTGGAGTAGGATCGAAGAATACTTACTCTGTAACAGCCTATCTGATTCATCAGAGTTTAAGAATCCATTTCCAGTGGGCCAGTTCAGTTCAGTTCAGTCGCTCAGTCATGTCTGACTCTTCACGACACCATGAACCACAGCACACCAGGCCTCCTTGTCCATCACCAACTCCCCGAGTCCTCCCAAACCCATGTCCGTTGAGTCAGTGATGCCATCCAACCATCTCATTCTCTGTTGTCCCCTTCTCCTCCTGCCCTCAATCTTTCCCAGCATCAGGGTCTTTTCAAATGAGTCAGCTCTTCACATCAGGTGGCCAAAGTATTGGAGTTTCATCTTCAACATCAGTCCTTCCAGTGAACACCCAGGACTGATCTCCTTTAGGATGGACTGGTTGGATCTCCTTGCAGTCCAAGGGAAATGCAAGAGTCTTCTCCAACACCACAGTTCAAAAGCATCAATTCTTTGGCACTCAGCTTTCTTTATAGTCCAACTCTCACATCCATATGACCACTGGAAAAACCATAGCCTTGACTAGATGGACCTTTGTGGACGAAGTAATGTCTCTGCTTTTGAATATGCTATCTAGGTTGGTCATAACTTTCCTTCCAAGGAGTAAGCTTCTTTTAATTTCATAGCTGCAATCACCATCCACAGTGATTTTGGAGCCCAGAAAAATAAAGTCAGCCACTGTTTCCACTGTTTCCCCATCTATTTCCCATGAAGTGATGGGACCAGATGCCATGATCTTCGTTTTCTGAATGTTGAGCTTTAAGCTAACCTTTTCACTCTCCTCTTTCACTTTCATCAAGAGGCCTTTTAGTTCCTCTTCACTTCCTGCCATAAGGGTGGTGTCATCTGCATATCTGAGGTTATTGATATTTCTCCCGCAATCTTGATTCCAGCTTGTGCTTCTTCCAGCCCAGCATTTCTCATGATGTACTCTGCATATAAGTTAAATAAGCAGGGTGACAATATACAGCCTAGATGTACTCCTTTTCCTATTTGGAACCAGTCTGTTGTTCCATGTCCAGTTCTAACTGTTGCTTCCTGACTTGCATACAGGTTTCTCAAGAAGCAGGTCAGGTGGTCTGGTATTCCCATCTCTTTCAGAATTTTCCACAGTTTATTGTGATGCACACAGTCAAAGGCTTTGGCATAGTCAATAAAGCAGAAATAGATGTTTTTCTGGAACTGTCTTGCTTTTTCGATGATCCAGCGGATGTTGGCAATTTGATCCCTGGTTCCCCTGCCTTTTCTAAAACCAGCTTGAACATCTGGAATTTAACAGTTCACATATGGAGACCTATAATAAATGGTTCTGTTCTATGAGAGTCTTAAGGGGTGAGATCACCAATTGGGTGTTTTGGGGATCTCCAAAACAGTGAATCTTAGAAAGAAAGATCTTCTTAAGGGAATTAGGGAGTACCATCTAGAAGAAAGAAAGAAGGTGAAGGAAAGTTTCACTTTTGTTTTTCTAGATTCCACATGTATGCATTAATATACAGTATTTGTTTTTCTTTTTTCTTTCTGCCAGTCTGTATGACATTCTCTAGGTCCATCCAGGTCTCTACAAATGACCCAATTTCATCCCTTTTAATGGCTGAGTAATATTCCATTGTTGTGATCCACACAGTCAAAGGCTTTGGCATAGTCAATAAAGCAGAAATAAATGTTTTTCTGGAACTCTCTTCCTTTTCCCATGATGCAGCAGATGTTGGCAGTTTGATCTCTGGTTACTCTACCTTTTCTAAAACCAGCTTGAACATCTGGAAGTTCACGGTTCACGTATTGCTGAAGCCTGGCTTGGAGAATTTTGAGCATTACTTTACTAGCGTGTGAGATGAATGCAATTGTGTGGTAGTTTGAGCATTCTTTGGCATTGCCTTTCTTTGGAATTGGAATGAAAACTGACCTTTTCCAGTCCTGTGGCCACTGCTGAGTTTTCTAAATTTGCTGGCATATTGAGTGCAGCACTTTCACAGCACCACTTGAGAAACCTATATGAGGCTCAGGAAGCAATAGTTAGAACTGGACATGGAACAACAGACTGGTTCCAAATAGGAAAAGGAGTACATCTAGGCTGTATATTGTCACCCTGCTTATTTAACTTATATGCAGAGTACATCATGAGAAATGCTGAGCTGGAAGAAGCACAAGCTGGAATCAAGATTGCGGGAGAAATATCAATAACCTCAGATATGCAGATGACACCACCCTTATGGCAGAAAGTGAAGAGGAACTAAAAGGCCTCTTGATGAAAGTGAAAGAGGAGAGTGAAAAAGTTAGCTTAAAGCTCAACATTCAGAAAACGAAGATCATGGCATCTGGTCCCATCACTTCATGGGAAATAGATGGGGAAACAGTGGAAACAGTGGCTGACTTTATTTTTGGGGGCTCCAAAATCACTGCAGGTGGTGACCACAGGCATGAAATTAAAAGGAGCTTATGCCTTGGAAAAAAAGTTATGACCAACCTAGATAGCATATTGAAAAGCAGAGACATTACTTTGACAAAAAAGGTCCATCTAGTCAAGGCTATGGTTTTTCCAGTGGTCATGTATGGGTGTGAGAGTTGGACTATAAAGAAAGTTGAGTGCCGAAGAATTGATGCTTTTAAACTGTGGTGTTGGAGAAGACTCTTGCATTTCCCTTGGACTGCAAGGAGATCCAACCAGTCCATCCTAAAGGAGATCAGTCCTGGGTGTTCTTTGGAAGGAATGATGCTAAAGCTAAAACTCCAGTACTTTGGCCACCTCATGCGAAGAGTTGACTCATTGGAAAAGACTCTGATGCTGGGAGGGATTGGGGGCAGGAGGAGAAGGGGAAGACCGAGGATGAGATGGCTGGATGGCATCACACACTCGATGGACATGAGTCTGAGTGAACTCCTGGAGTTGGTGATGTACAGGGAGGCCTGGCATGCTGGGATTCATGGGGTCGCAAAGAGTCGGACACGACTGAGCGACTGAACTGAACTGAGCTGAATATTCCATCATACATCGGTACCACATCTTCTTTCTCCGTTTCTCTGTTGATGGACATTTAGGTCTAATGACGATCATTGTGTTTATCCTGCATGTGTGCATGGTTAATCACTCAGTCCTGTCTGAGACCCCATGGACTGTAATCCACCAGACTTCTCAGTCCATGGGAGTCTCCAGGCAAGAATACTCGAGTGGATTGCCAAGCCCTCCTCCAGGGGATCTTCCCAACCCTGGGACTGAACCCACGTCTCCTGCTTCTCCTGCACTGGCAGACAGATTCTCTACTGAGCCACCTGGGAAGCCCTTGCGTTTATCTTGATGGATAGCAAATAATTGGGAGCATATAAGCAGGGATCTGTCTTTTATTCGTTCACACAATAAGTCTTAGTTGAGCAGTGACTATATTGCAAGCACTGTGCAGTTGTCCGTAGTGTGAAGATAGGGAAATTCGGTTTCTGTCTTTAGGAGATCACAGTCTGAGGGAGGGAGTAGACACTGATGGATGATGGAGCACAAACACAGAGTGGCACAGGCGCCGGGGGCGCAGAAAGGTGGTCCCTAGGCCCTCCCCTGAGGGTCAGGGAAGGCTCCCTGGAAAAGCTCCAGAGGACTCTGCAAGACCGGAAATGCTTCGTCAGTTGTGCCTTTTCCATCCGTAATTGTGCCACAGCATTCCACTTACTTAGACCTTTTTTATCTTTTAAGAGGATTTTTATACGTTTTCCATAAAAATCTTTTACAATGTTTTGAACTTAATTCCTAAATAATTTACCATCTTTGATGCTCTTGTGGAGAGTATTATTTTGTATTCTCTTTGGTTGTTTCTCAATGGCTATAGAGAAGTACGATTGAGCTTGATAGAATATCTTGCAACTTGCAACCTCACAATACTCTATGACTACTTCTAAGAGTATTTGGATTTTCTTGGGTTTTCTGTGTAGATAAACATACCATCTGGAAACAGTGGCAGTCTTGTCTCATCTTTTCCGGTCCTTATATTTCTTATTTCCTTTCTGTGTGTTACTGTACAGGACATCCATATGTAAAGAGCAGCAGTGACTGTAGGCATCTTTTTGTCTTCTCCCAGACCCTAAATGAAGTATGTCTCACTTTTCTCCTTTGAGAGTGATGCTTCCCATGTGCAGGTCTTGGTAGATTACTATTTTCTTATTTAGGAGGCAACCTTCTATTTCTAAGTTTTTCTGGGAATGCTTCATCTTAAATATGAATTGGACTTTAACAAACGCTTTAATTAAATAGCATTTTTTGAGATGCCCATATGGTCTTTCTTTATATGGGCTTGAAGTACCAAAGATGGAATGAATTACACGGATAGATTTATCAGATTGTATCATCTTTACGTTTGAGTAAAGTCACTTGATTATAATTATTACCATTTTAATACACCATTAGATTGCATTAGCTAATATTTTATTCAAGATTGTGGTATATTAAAGTAGGGAGCATTGACTTATTGTTTTCTTTTCTTTCACTGATCTTATCCAGCTTTGGAATCAAGGCTATTTTAATGTCATTAAATGAAATGGACAGCTTTCCTTCTTTTTCTGTACTCAGGAACAGTTTGTAGAATGGGGATGATCTGTTCAATGAACCTTTGATGGAATGTACAAAATCAACTAGACCTAATGCTTTGGGGGAGGAAGATGGGACGTAAGAAGATTCCCTATTACTATATCAATTTAGTTAGTGGTCATTGGTCTATATAGGCATACTTGGAGACATAGTGGTCTTGGTTCATGACCAAGCAATAATGCAAATATCATCATAAAGTGAGTCACACTAATTTTTTGGTTTCCCAGTGCATATAAAAGTTACATTTACCCTATACTGTAGTCTATTAAGTGTGCCATAGCATTATGTTTTTTATTTTTATTTTTTAAATTTTTTTAGCATTATGTTTTTTAAAAACCAGTGTACTTACCTTAAAAAAATATGTTATTACTAAAAAAAAAAATGCTAATTATTATCTGACATTGCAGGGTTGCCACAATCTTTCTTTCATTTTAAAAAATGCAATCTCTGCAAAGCACAATAAAGTGCAATAAAACAAGGTCTGCCTGTATTGAGAATGTAGACTATCCTCATAAAGTTGCTCAGGAGTCTTTGGTGATGAAGGAACTTAAGAAAAAGAAGGAGATGGCCCCTGGCGTCCATGCTCGTTTGGGACGTTTCTACTTTGACTCACAACCACTGAAGCATCAGACAGGCTTCTCTGGGAAATAAGAGTGGGGCTGGCAGTGAGGGAAACAGGGCTAGTCATCTGGTCATTCAACTAATATTTATGGAGTGCCCACAGAGACCTGGAGACTATTCTAGGCACTTGAGATGCAAAGATAAACAAGCCTCTTTTATAATCCAGTGAAGTGAGCCTAAACCAAAACAGTTATCACGGGGTCTGGTTATGTGTCTAGCTTACAGTTTTCCTGGCCTGGTCCCTTGAAATACCCTGACTTTTCTCACTCTGTCAGCCTCTATGTCCAATCTGTCACCAGGTTGGCTCAATATGAATAAACAGTGTCGTGCAACTGCCAAGAAACCAATGGAGGCTCCATGTGCATGAATAGAGGTGTCCTGAACCAGCTCTCCCTGCCTGGTCAGCCTGCAGCTGGGTGGCTGGTTTCAGATCTCTGGGCCCTGTCTCAGTGGGAACCGTGACAGACGGGGCCTCGTCCAGGGAGCGTGCCAGACAGGGGAGGGGACCTGAGCATGTCGTATCCAGCGCTGTGAAACAAGCTGGGAGTTTTATAGGTCCTGCTTCAAGTCAGAGGGAGCAAGGGACCTGAGAGCCTTCCCCGGATGTCCCTCTGCCTTCGTGCTCCATCATTGTCCTCAAAGGATGATGCCTCTTGTTCAGGCCACAGGTTGTTGTTGCCCTCTCTGATCCAAGCAAAAGAATTGTCCCCCGTCACACGTCTCCAGCGCTCCCTGTCACACATCCGTGTTTGCACTTCCTAACTCTCATCACCTCTCTGGCTGTACTGTCATTTCTTGTGTGTGAGGATAGTCTGAGAAGGTCGGCTCTATCTAGGAAATATTAAGCGTAAGAAGATGCTCAAGGCTTCCCAGTTACTGCTCTGTGACATTCATAGCCTTGCCTTTTCCTCGTCTGGTCCCCATCCTACCCCACGCCCCACACCTGGGCTGCTGTGGTAGCCTCCCTGGAAGCTTCTCTTTGTTTATCTGTGTGCACTGTCCCCACCCCCAATAAACCCATCCTATACCCAGCTGATTGAACAGCTGTTTCTGTGCATGTTTCCCATTCACAAGAGGTACATTGATTGCAACCTCAGCCCACAGGAACTTGGTTCCTCTGGTTACCGGGAGAGCCACCCTCTGTCACTGGTGATGAGTTGGTTCTGGGACCTGGGGTGGCTCCTCTTCACCACGAGCCTCCCTGGTCATGCCCACTGTGTGCTCAGAGAGGGGCCCCCATCCCTCTTGGTCAGCTTCCCTCCTTCTGCCTCAAGTTGAAATCTCTCAAGAAAAATGGAAACAGTTTCCAAGCATCAAACTTAGGTCCTTGCAAGCTGGCTCTGGAGCCCTTTCTTTTCTTAAAAGTTGTTGCTATCTAACCGCATTCTAAAATACCCCCAATAAAAAAGGAAAAGGGACCCAAAAAAAGCCCTTCTTTAATCAATGCTTCCTTAACTGGTGCTTCAGACAAGCGCTTCTTAGGCAAATGGATGACCACATGGATTTTCCAGAGAGGGGTGGGGGGATGTGAAATTGGCACAGAGTTCTGCTCTGTCTCCTTTGATGTTTAATTCGAGCCATTCTAGACAGGGCTCAGTACACTCTGAAAACACACTTTGTGATTAAAAAATGTGCGATACATCAGCCAAAACATTTGTTTATATTTTACCCTCAATTTCAGGGTTCTTGTTTCTTGTCATGCTTTCCTTGAGAACTTTCTTTGTATAATTAAAGAGGTGTGAGTGTTCCGAGCCTGACTGTGAATAGGATACAAAGCACAATTTCCCTCCCCAGGAGACAGAGAAGGGTTTCTCCCCACCTTCTCAGGCGCAACATCCATAGGATACGGCAAAAACGAGCTTCTCTGTACCATTTCCAGAACAGTAATAAAAGGCGGGCTGTCCAGGAAAGAAGGAGCCTGACTAAGACCAAGGCCTTCCAAATAGGGCCTCTCCCACTCCCGGGAGCCTCTCATAGGCGCAAAGGTGTTTGAATGTGCTTGTCTCCGGTTCGGTTCAAGCAGGGTTTCTCAACAGTGGCACTATTCACATTCTAGACCAATAATTACGGCTGTGGGGCTGTCCAGGGCATTGTAGGATGCCTAGCAGCATCCCTGGCCTCTGCCCAGCAGGTAGCAGTGGCACGTCCCCTCTGCCTCCGCCAACTGCACAATCAAAAATATCTCCAGTTCCCCGAGAAAAGCAAAACACTCCCCTCGCCCCCAGTTGAGAACGGCTGCACTGAATGAACTGGAAAAGGGATTCTTCTAAGAGGCAGCGTCTGTAGGACCCAGAGTAGCGAGCATCCAGTAGGGCTGCCTAAGACGATGCCATTCGACACCGGCAGTGACCAAACCCCCCCCAGACGAGGTCAGAGCCCAGGTCAGGCCCAGGCATCGTCGGCCTTTGAAAGGCCCCCAAGTGGCTCGAGTATACACTCAGGGTTGAGAAAGAGAGAACTTTGCAAGGAAGGACTGTTTCCTGACCTCCATCAAAGGATTAAGAGAAGAACACGGGCCTTAGAACATTTCATTTTGTTAACAGTGGACGTCAGAAAGGAAAGGCCAAGGAGGACAAATGGCTAACTGCAGCTCCTATGCTTACTCTCTCTTCTTCCTTGGCAGGTGAGCTCAGTTGCTTCAGTCATGTCCGACTGTTCTCGACCCTGTGAGCTGTAGCCCACCAGGCTCCTTTATCCATGGGATTCTCCGGGCAAGAATACTGGAGTTGTTGCCATGCCCTCCTCCAGGGGATCTTCCCAACTCCCAGGGATTGAGCCTGTGTCCCTTGCGGCTCCTGCATCGCGGGCAGGTTCTTTACCGCTGAGCCACCAGGGAAGTCCCCTTAATGGTTCAAAAAGCCTTTAAATGAAGAAGCCCTATGCTGGGAAGGGTCAGGGAGACCTAGTAATACCTCATAGCCAGGCTGTGAGAGAAGAGGAATCCTCCAGAGGTACCATGTGTCTTGGAGATACTAAAAAGAAAAGTCCACTGAGCCTGTGAGGCCTCAGGGAAGAGGGAAAGAGGGAGAAACAGGCCAGGAGGGGAAGCAGCCCTGAGGCTGAGAAGTCAGTCCTTCCTGGCCAGTTAGTTCCAATTAACCGAGGGTCAGAAAATGGCTTCAGTAGTGTTGGCTTGGGGGTCGTGTGATGTTCCTCCCTTTTCCTCTGTGGCAACAGAAGTCCTATACAAAAGGGGAAAGAAAAACCAAGGGATGCTTTAGTGTCAGACTTCTGGGTTTCAGTTCTGGATGCTACCAACACATATTCTAAGCCAGAAAGCCTCCTGTCATTTTGCAGCCTGATTTCTACTAGGCAGGGAAATAAAGAATGTGGGCTTTGGAGTCCCTAAAAGTGTGCCCATTTCTTGGTCAGTGTCTTACTAGTGGAGAGATCTTAGAGAAGTAGGCTGCCTGACCTCCCTGGACCTCAGTCTTCTCATCTGTAAAATGGGATAATCCTCATGCCTATCTCATAAGGCTGGTAGAACTGAACGAGATTGTCCATGAAAAGCAGTAAGTACAGTGCTCACTAAATATTAGCTACTAACATTATTTATTCTCTGGCCACAACATCCAGTGGGTCGAGAAGTTCTGTTACCTGTCCCAAGGAAATGTTTTGAGAATTTGGCCCCCAGCTTCCCATCTCTGTTGGTTCTATCTGAGTTCTATGTCACCGGTTACACACTTCTCCACCTACCGCCCACCTTGCTGTGTAGGCCCACCTTGCTCTGTCACGCAGCTGACCTTTATCCAGGTGTTGCTAGGGTCATGTGACTCCTGATTAAAATTTTCAGAGGGTCTTTGCAACCAACATGGTGAAGTCCAGAAGCCATACAGCCAGAATCTACTTCTTTGGCCTCCCTGTGGTCTCATACTGTCTCAGAATTGTTAGTTTTGTTTCCCATCACCAGAGATCCTGGACCAGCTTCCCTTGCTTGGGTTTTAATGTCCATATGTTTTCAAGTCAACTAAGTGTTGGTCGAATGAACTCTCCTGTCCACAGTTTATATGTCTTGGACTGAAGCATTGCACATTTTTTTCCTGTTATGCATTAAATATAAAGTTTTGTTTTCCCAGCAGATGCTGTCAGTGATTTGGAAACATTGCCTGGTCCTGATTAATTTCTTTTCTGCATCTCATGTAAGGTCTTGTTTATTTACATTAATAAAAAAAAACTACACAAACATCTTACATGTGAAATTTTCTCCTGGCCGATGATAGAGGTTAATTCATGAGTGAGGGGAAATTGAAATCTAGGTCCTTTCAGCTTTTGTCTGACCTACTGCTGCAACCAATCTCTTAATTACTATGACAGACCTTGTCTAAGGCAGTTATTTTATTACTGGTCTCCCCAGCTGTACTGCTTACCTAACAGACAGCCCTTTTTTGAGGGGATCAAGAAGAGCAGGAAAGAAAGGAGTTCATAAAGGAAGAAGGAAAATAAAAGGCAAGTTACCTCAAAGTCAGACTCTTTGGAATTCCTGGGCATTGGTTGACTCTCAAAGGAAAAATTGTTCCCAGGAATATTTTGTTGCGTTGCCACCAAATTTGGACTCTTCAGATTTTTGTTCTAAGTCAGTCCGCATCTATCGCGTGTACAATTAAGCAGCCCCCCTCATGAGAATGATTCCACTGAGGATGAAGACGGGACAGCTGGGGCAAGATAGCGACTTGAAATCAAGAGCAGGATTTTGCTTAAAGGGGTAAATTTTGACTCCTCGAACTTGCAGTATTGGATATCACCTAGGTCGAGATTATTAATATGCCCTCCTATTAGTGCTCTTCCCGGCAGGGTTATAATTGCTAATGATTGTGAACTTCTTTGTCTATTTCCCTCCACTAGGCTGGGAGGCAAGTGACCAGAAATGAAAGACAGCATAGCATAATGGATATGGGCATGGGATTTGACAACAGAAGACCTGATTCCAGTCCTAATTCTGCTGCTTACTGGCTCCTTAGCTGGGGGAAAGTTGTCTGATTGCCCTTCCATTCAAACTTCAGTTTTGTCATCTATCAAATGGAAGAATAATAGTAGCCACTTCTCTGGGTTGTTCTGAGGAATAATGGGGTCATGCAAGTTGAGTACCTGGCAGTTCTTGGGATCGCCAGCCCAGGTCAGTTGCTGTAGTGACAAGAGGAGAGTTTTTATAAGTTCCTTGAGAACACAGATTCCTCTGTGTGCATTACCAGCTTCTGAATCTGTAACTGGAAATGAAAGTGTCTCAAATGAATGAATCAATGTCATGCTCACAAGTTCAAGCCTCTGATCTCTTCAGTATAAGTATTTAGGTAAATGTGAGTGTGTATACAACCCAACGACATGCCAGGGACTTGGGCCACAGCTGGATGAGTGACATTTTTAAATCCCTATGTGATTTGGGAGAAGGAACCTTCCCCCTGGGAATCAGACACATGGCAGATGTGAACAGAGAAGAAAAATTGTAGCTTGGGGAGTGACTCACTGAATGGATGGAGGAACAGTTGAAGAAAGGTTGATCAGAAATGAGAAGAAAAAACTGGCCTCAGAGGTGAAGGAAGTTTCTCAAAGGTGATGATGCTCCTCTATGCCCAGAGTGGCAGCAAGATCAAAGGGAAGCCCAGTCCAGTGTAAACCCTGCAAACACTTATGTGGGGGCCATTCATTTGAGCACCCAGTTTTATTACAGTTGCATCACCCCAGTCTCATTGTCCTCTGTTCTGATTAGTGACTAAGAGCCTTTCCGAATGGCCACAAATGGAAACTCTATTCTAATGGCTCTCAGCTGGGCTGTGGTTTGCTCACCATTGTTTGCACACAAAAGCCTGATCCCATTAAGATGGTCAGATATTTCCTGCCATCCCATGGCCTCCTGTTCACAAACATTTGATGCTATTTAAAGCCTCTGCTCTGCAAATATGCTTCGGTCACGTTTGTATAGTGCCCATTAATTAAGGCCAGATTTGAAGCTCTCACAGCTGTCACTTCTATTAACTGACTTCAGGGAATGGAGGACTTTATTTTTCCAGCAGATAATTTGGACATCAGAGAAAAGCCAAGAGATCCTCCAATCCGTGTGGCACTTACCTTGACTTCCAGGCATCTAATGAAAAAGCTTCTTAGACAAAAAGGGACACAAAGACTCTTTCATAGAAACCATCAACACTCTGCCAAGTGGGAGATTTATTGGGTGGGAGCACACACACACACTCACATATACACACGCAGGCTTTATTTGAGGCACCCTGGAAAATGAAAAGCTATCTGGGAAAAGTAATCATGTGAGAAGATAGTCTTGAAGATAGCAGCTGGGTTTTCTGTGAAAGGAGAAATGGACCAGTTGACAACTGTGACTCTGGGCTAAAAGACTTGTCTATTTTTTTCCCTATATCAATTTTTCTCAAAAGGAAACAACCGCAGATTGGTTGAAACACATGATCTTCTGGTTACCGAATGCTTTAATTAATGGGGAGTCAAAAACATACAAAGACTGCCAGTTATCCAAGAAAGGAAATACTGTTCTTTCCCAGCAGCATGATTTGGAGTGGAGACATGGCGGCAGAGGTGATACTGAAAAAAAAATGGCAATAATGGAGTTTAATGTTTATGAGGTCCTTACTCTGTAGGACTTTAAATGTATGCATTTCCTGGCTTATCTCATTTGACTCTTGAAAATCTATGAAGTAGGCACTGTGATATGTCCATTTTATAGATGAGGAAATTGCAATTTCTAAGCTTAAGAAATTTACCAAGGTCTTCGGGACGGAACTCAGATGTTGGTGAGGCCTGTCTTGCCTGGCCTAAACCTCTTGCTCACCCCCTTCTGTTATCCTGGTGCAATGGAAAGCACGTGGGCTTTGGAGACAGAGCAGAGTTTTGTCCGGGTCTGTCCTGTGACAAACAGATAAACGGTTCTGAAACTGTCCTTAAACTCAGATAAAATGGGAAAAACTATGGCTGCTTCATGGTTAGTCTAAAAGCTAAATGAAATAAGGATAAATGAAATCCAGAGATAGTCAATAAATGTCAGTGCCTCCTCCTCCATTTCATTTCATTCTAATCATTTCTTTTTTCCATTCCTGGACTGCAGCTCCCACCGTCTTGTGTGATATTATCCCTGAATTCTTGGCTTCTTGGCTTTCTGTCATGGGTGGGGACCAGCACAAAGAAATCTTTCTTTGCTTAGCTCTTCCTGGCCATCCTGCAGCTGTACCTTCAATGCCCCTGACTCCCACTGGTTCCCCAGGAATGATGGGCCCGCACGTGTCTCCTCAACTCCTATGACATCACTGAGCCACAGGAGGACCTGTGAGATGAGAAACCTGAAGGTTTGATTATTAGGCATTCTCTTCTTTTGAGCAATGTCTCATGTTTAAGTGGGTTCATTAGGAAAGAGCTTTGGACAACAGCTATTTTCACTCTCAAAGTTGCTTTCTAGATTCAGATTTTATTTCTTCAAGAAACATGGGTGTTTTTGCCTTAGTATCTCTGAGTTTCTTGGAGGATGAGTAAAAAAAAAATGAAAAGACAATAATTAGCAGAATGCTTTTCAGTAATCATGGTCTTTAGCTGGAAAACACAGACAGCTAAAGGACTCCTTAAGATAGAGGTCTTTGTATGAGGAATTTAAGTGAGAACAGGTAGATGAATTTACTGATGACAACAGAATAAATAGAAAACTCTGAGAGTGAACTGTGATCGTGAAAGACCATCACTGTTAGGAGGTAGTAAGGAGTAGGTGATCAGTGCTACTTGCAAATCTGATTAACTCATTTTAACCATTGTTTACAGATCTGTAACTTCTCTGTTACTTTCAAAACACCTGTATTTGAAGTTTGAGATGAAAACAAAAGTTCATTTACTAACAGATTTTTTAAAAGATTGTACATCCTGGGAAGTATAACCTGAGAAAGTACAATCCAGAACTGAGCCTTTGTGCCCACACCCTGCCACTCTATGTTAAATTTACAAACAGAAATCTAAAGAGTTCTGATAAAGAATCAAATTGAGTTTTTAGAAGCCCACAGTTAGGAACAAAGGAAGGAAGGAGAACCAATCCACCACCTTGGGGGGCCCAGGTGGTGCCAAGACAGAGAATGATTCAAGAGGTGAGGCGTGAGCAGTGCTCTCAAGAATGAATGAGAACTGGAGAGATCCCATTTGATATAGGGCAAAATGAAGTCATTAACATGTTCAAGGGAGAAACTTTCAGTAATCTAGTGGAGGGGGTTGGGGGCAGTGATCTGTGGCTAAAGGTTAAGAGACATGATTGCATGAAAGTTGGTGCTTGTTGGAGATGTTGCTATTTTCTATACAATAAAGAAAAAAGTCTTTTTAGGTAATTCCATTACTCGATTTGAAACTTTGTTATTCTTGTGGTCGCAGTGCTTTTCTCTTAATTTACAATATATCAATTATATGCTCTTAATTAGGCACTAGGAAAAAAATGTCAGAACATAGTTTGACTGTACCAGATGAGGATAATAGCCCACAGTGGAGACAGCATCATACTTGGAGAAGCAATGAAGTTCGGGATTATCAGTGATCCCATGTGTAATTTCTTGAGCTGAGAGTATACAATGGAGCAAATGAATGCAGGATTCTCCAGGTTGTATTTTCAGAAGCCTGGAGACCATTTGAATACTTGTGTATCTCTGTTTTACTCTGGCTTTGTGTAATACATAGAAATTGTGATGAAATGTTTTATAGATGCCTTAAAGGGCCCTTCAGGGAGCTTTCCAAACTACAGCTCATGACCCAGAAGCACCAAGTTCCAGTCTGAAACCTAGGAGCCTAAATTTACACACGAAAATCATGAATTGCATGTGGAATTGCCAAGTAGCATTCTATATCTATTAACTATACAGAACTATTCTGTATCTATTAACTATTGCCTTTTGTATACAATAAAGAAAAAATCTTTTTAAGCAATTCCACTACTCGATTTCAAACTATATTGTTCTTGTGGACCCAGTGCTTTTCTCTTAATTTACGATATATCAATGCAATAGTATGCTCTTAATTGAGCACTAGAAAAAAAAAAAGATGTCAGAACATAGTTTGACTACACCAGATATTAGAAATTAGTATAGTAGTGTATCTATATCAATCCTAACCTGCTGTAAAGCACAGGAAGCTCAGCTTGGTGCTCTGTGATAATGAGGTGGGTGGGATGAGGGGGTAGGAGAGAGGTCCAAGAGAGAAAGCATAGAAGTATACATATGGCTGAATCACCTCATTGTACAGCAGAAACTGACACAGCATTGTAAAGCGATTATACTCCAGTAAAAAATAAATAAATAAAAGCAAATAAATAAAAGACCTTTCTTAAAAACGAAAAAGAAGTTCGTACTATCTACTTACTGTTTATCACCTGGCATGAAATTCTATATAATTTTTGGCTGTAAGTTTAAGAATTTAACCAGAAGTTCTATCAGGAAGAATAGTCTATGTTACGCTTGAGTGACAAATAATGACAACATGCAGTGGCTTAAAACAAAGATTTCTTTTTCATTTTAGTCCTTCTAGGACTGGCAGGAGCTCTATTTATTAGAATTCCTCAGGGTCCCAAGTTGATGGAGGCTCTACTATTTTAAGCAACTGCTGTCTCACCCAAAGTCTGTGTGATTTGCTCTGGCAAAGAAAGAGAAGGTTGGAGAGTTGAGCACCAACAGCTAAATGTTTCAGCCTGGGGGTGATACATGTCACTCCCACATGCATCCCCTTGGCCAGAGCTAGTCACATGGCCACACCCAACTTCAGAGGGGCGGGAAGTTGTCATACTCCATGTACCTGTAAATAGAACCACATACTGAGAAACATCCGTAATTTGAACAGTTCAGCCTACCATTCCTTTTGCCTAAGAAGAAAAGATGAGTACTTTCATCAATGTTATAAACTGTAATTTTGAAGTAAATCCTGGTGACCTGCATAGGGGATGGGACAGAGTTCCAGTAAGCCAGATATAATTCAGGAGTGTCATCCACTTGAGCTTAGAGACTATCTCTTTGACATAAACACCTCTTTTGCAATACAGAACCAAAAAGCACTGAACGAAAAACTTATACTCCATGCAGATCTAGACTGTGCTTTCTTCATTGTCCAAATGAGACATTCTGTAAACTGAATAGGAAGCCCAGCTGTGGCCATAAAATTGTACTTATTTCAAGAATTATTATCACTTAATACGTGCGTGTTCAAAACCAGAGACACTTTGCCAACAAAGATCCATCTAGTCAAGGCTATGGTTTTTCCAGTAGCCATGTATGGATGTGAGAATTGGACTGTGAAGAAAGCTGACCGCCGAAGAATTGATGCTTTTGAACTGTGGTGCTGGAGAAGACTCTTGAGAGTCCCTTGGACTGCAAGGAGATCCAGCCAGTCCCTCCTAAAGGAGATCAGTCCTAGGTGTTCTTTGGAAGGAATGATGCTAAAGCTGAAACTCCAATACTTTGGCCACCTCATGCGAAGAGTTGGCTCATTGGAAAAGACTCTGATGCTGGGAGGGACTGGTGGCAGGAGGAGAAGGGGATGACAGAGGATGAGATGGCTGGATGGCATTGCTGACTTGATGGACGTGAGTTTGAGTGATGGACAGGGAGGCTTGGTGTGCTGCAATTCATGGAGTTGCAAAGAGTCAGACACCACTGAGCGACTCAACTGAAATGAACTGAATATGTGCTAGTTCTGAAAGGCATGCAGAGTTAAATTTTGTATGTTCTCTGCTCAAGACACTTAACTGTAAATTTAACACAAGCTTGGTGATAATGATGGGATTTAAATTTTCAAAGATTTGCTATTAAGTTAAAACGTTAATGAAGAATTGTGATCTTTATCGTGTGGCTTTGTGTAATCCTGACCTACCGCCAATGCATCCCTGAGGATTCTCATCTGCTAATTTTAGTAGGATGATCTAGGTCAATTACAAGTAACCCACTTAGCAAAAAGAGAAAAATATAAAATATATTCAGGGATATTTCTTATTCAAAATAAAGCTTAGTGCAGCATTCCACAACCTTTTTGGCGCCAGGCACTAGTTTCACAGAAGACAGTTTTTCCACAGACTGAGGAGGAATGGTTTCAGGCTGATCCAAGCACATTACATTTATTGTGCACTTTATTTCTGTTATTAGTATATTGGGATATATAATGAAATAATTATACAACTCACCAAGTGGCACAGTGGTTAAGAATCCTGCTAATGCAGGAGATGCAGTTTTGACCCCTGGGTGGGGAAGATCCCCTGGAGAAGGGAATGGCAACCCACTCCAGTATTCTTGCCTGGAAAATCCAATGGACAGAGAAGCCTGATAGGCTATACAGTCCATGGGGTCGCAAAGAGTCTGACACAACTGAGCAAATAAGCAGACACATACTATAATGCAGAATCAGTGGGAGCCCTGAACTGGTTTTTCTGCAGCTACACAGTCCCATCTGGATGATTGGAGACAGTGACACCTGGAGTGTTTTGTGGATGTCCAGTCTGCTTGATAATCTTGTTTTGGTTGCTCTCACTGCAGAAGACCCTGCCTCTTGAAGATAAGGATGTTGGAAATGGAAGTAAGCTTTTCAGTGCTTTTGCGGCAGTCTCAGGATATTCAGTCTTGACTTTGACCCAGAATGTATGGACATTTGAAATTGTTTCAAACATACTTTTAAGGCCACTGTCATTTTCAAGTTCAAGTGGTAATGTGAACCATGGGGAGCGACTATAAATACAGATGAAGTTTCACTCACTCGCTTGCCCAACACTATGAAGCCCAGTTCCTAACAAACCATGGACCGGTACCAGGGGTTGGGCAGTCCTGCTTTAGTATCATGAAGAATAATACCTCTCACAATGTATATTACTGACTTTTTTCAATAGAGACAGGTCAAGAAAAAAATGGTGCTGTTCTTTAGCCACCAAAATAGTAATATTGAGGGAAGATTTGAAAAGCAGTAGCAAAGGCAACCTTCTAATGTAGTGTAGTGAAGTTAGACAGCAGACAATAACAAAGCCTGGTGGAGGGTTTATGGCAAGAGGGCCAGAGTTTGCCCAAGACTGGTCTTGAATTTTCCGTTGTCAGGCTGATTTTCCTGGTACAAGTTGAGATCACTGAAATAGGTGACTCCTTCAGAGCCAAGAGCAAGAGGACACCATGCCACTGATAAAGACTCAAGTTGTGCTGACTACTATATGGACATCCCAGGCTTCCCTAAACTGCAGTTGATCTCTGGTCTATTTTGCCCGTAGATACCATCTCCCCGGTGAGACACTAAGACTATTGAGAGCAGAGTCATGACATACCCCAGTTTTGAGTTCTCTAAAGGATTATGTCAGTGCTAAGCATGTGGTTGCTGCTACTGCTGCTAAGTTGCTTCAGTTGTGTCTGACTCTGTGCAACCCCATAGACGGCAGCCCACCAGGCTTCCCCGTCCCTGGGATTCTCCAGGAAAGAACACTGGAGTGGGTTGCCATTTCCTTCTCCAATGCATGAGAGTGAAAAGTGAAGTCGCTCAGTCGTGTCCGACTCTTAGTGACCCCATGGACTGCAGTCCACCAGGCTCCTCCATCCATGGGATTTTCAAGGCAAGAGTACTGGAGTGGGGTGCCATTGCCTTCTGGAGTGGAGTGCCATTGCCTTCTCCAAACATGTGGTAGATATTTAATTAATTCTTTGTTAATATAATAAGTCATCTGATTATTTAAACTGTTCTTTCCAGACCCTCCCATCCTCAATCAAGTCTGACTATATTGATACTGAGCAAAGCTAAGATTTATTGAGTGCCTACTATGTTCCAGGCTCAGTGCTAAGTTCTTTACACAGATTGTGGCAGTCAGTTCTCACAACAGTCTTATGAGGCAGACATTCACTGAGACTCCATTTCAGGATCAGTAATGTGATAAGTGTTTCTGTACAATCCCCCTGTTAGTCCCAGTCTAGTCTCTTGGGGCCACAAAGAGGACATCTTTCTTCCATGTGACAAAGCCTCCAATATTTAGAGCATATCTGTCTTCTTTTCTTCCTATTAAACACTCCAGATCTTTATTCTGTGATTGTTAACAATAATCACAAACTCTTATTCCAAGTACTGTGATAAATGCTTTCCTTTTGTGGCTTAAATTACTGTAATTTTCTTATTTAAGCACCTTGTTTAACGTCATCCTGGCCAACAGGATTACAGTCCCAGGAAAGCATGATTCCAAAGACAGAGTTTCCAGTTATTATTCAGTGTCATTGCTACTTAATGGTAATTTTATCTTTTTTCAGTGTATTAAATTTCTTATGTCATCTTTTTAATAGAAGAGTGAAAAGAGCAAGTACTTTGTCATATAAAGAAGATTTCTGAAACAGGTATTTTTAAGCCCCTGTTTTCCTAGGAAAGCCAAATACTAGGGAGAGATAGTATACTGAAAATATATTCTTGATACTGTAAAACAGTAAAGCTATTCCAGATAATTTATCTTTGGAGCTGGAAACCTAGGGCTTTACTTAAACCAGAGTGTCATCCCATAGTCCTGACAAAGAAGGGATAATGTTGAGGAAAAAGACTGTTTTAGGCAAAAATGTCCAACCAAATGGAAAATATCAGAAAGGAAGTGGCACAGACCAGTGTCCAGAGGTCTCCAGAGATCAGAGTGTGGCGCACTGATGGTCAGTACACAGAGAGTGGTTTCCAAAGGGAGGGTTTGTTCCAAGTCAGAGTCTTTCAGGGATGAATGGCTCCCTGAGGTGGGCAGCTCCATAACAGTGGGAGAAGGTCCAACAAACCCAGAGAGACAGGGCTATCCGAGAAATGTCTTACAAAGTTAGGGTCACCAGGCACTGGGAGTCAATGGGAGATATAGTAAGAGATGAAGTTAACAGTCCATGTTCGAGAACCAGACCACCAGGTTACATTCTAGCTCAATAGCTTGCTAATCTGGGACAGCTTTCTCAAGCTCCCTGTCATTCAGTTTTCTCATCTCTAAAATGGAAATAATATCATCTAGCCCTTGGGATGTTGGGAAGATTCAGTGAGTTAATTTATGTAAGGCATTTTATAAAATAAGTTCTATGCATGTGCTATATCATCTAATCTTATGTTGTTGTTGTGTTAAGTGGCTTCAGTCGTGTCCAAGTCTTTGTGCCTTCATGGACTGTAGCCCACCAGGCTCCTCTGTCCATGGGATTCTCCATGCAAGAATACTGGAGTGGATTTCCATGCCCTCCTCCAGGGGATCTTCCCAACCCAGAGAGCAAACCCACAACTTTATGTCTCCTGCATTGGCAAGTAGGTTCTTTACCGCTACCGCCACCTGGGAAGCCCTTCTAATCTTATCAGTTCAGTTCAGTCTCGCAGTCGTGTCCAACTCTTTGCGACCCCATGAATCACAGCACACCAGGCCTCTCTGTTCATCACCATCTCCCGGACTTCACTCAGACTCATGTCCATCGAGTCAGTGATGCCATCCAGCCATCTCATCCTCTGTCGTCCCCTTCTCCTCCTGCCCCCAATCCCTCCCAGCATCAGAGTCTTTTCCAATGAGTCAACTCTTCGCATGAGGTGGCCAAAGTACTGGAGTTTCAGCTTTAGCATCATTCCTTCCAAAGAACACCCAGGACTGATCCCCTTTAGGATGGACTGGTTGGATCTCCTTGCAGTCCAAGGGACTCTCAAGAGTCTTCTCCAACACCACAGTTCAAAAGCATCAATTCTTCGGCGGTCAGCTTTCTTCACAGTCCAACTCTCACATCCATACATGACCACAGGAAAAACCATAGCCTTGACTAGACGGACCTGAGTCAGCAAAGTAATGTCTCTGCTTTTGAATATACTATCTAGGTTGGTCATAACTTTCCTTCCAAGGAGTAAGCGTCTTTTAATTTCATGGCTGCAGTCACCATCTGCAGTGATTTTGGAGCCCAAGAAAATAAAGTCTGACACTGTTTCCACTGTTTCCCCATCTATTTCCCATGGAGTGATGGGACCAGATGCCATGATCTTCATTTTCTGAATGTTGAGCTTTAAGCCAACTTTTTCACTCTCACTTTCACTTTCATCAAGAGGCTTTTTAGTTCCTCTTCACTTTCTGCCATAAGGGTGGTGTCATCTGCATATTTGAGGTTATTGATATTTCTCCCGGCAATCTTGATTCCAGCTTCTGTTTCTTCCAGTCCAGCGTTTCTCATGATGTACTCTGCATAGAAGTTAAATAAGCAGGGTGACAATATACAGCCTTGACGTACTCCTTTTCCTATTTGGAACCAGTCTGTTGTTCCATGTCCAGTTCTAACTGTTGCTTCCTGACCTGCATACAAATTTCTCAAGAGGGAGGTCAGGTGGTCTGGTATTCCCATCTCTCTCAGAATTTTCCATAGTTTATTGTGATTCACACAGTCAAAGGCTTTGGCATAGTCAATAAAGCAGAAATAGATGTTTTTCTGGAACTCTCTTGCTTTTTCCATGATCCAACAGATGTTGGCAATTTGATCTCTGGTTCCTCTGCCTTTTCTAAATCCAGCTTGAACATCAGGAAGTTCATGGTTCACGTATTGCTGAAGCCTGGCTTGGAGAATTTTGAGCATCACTTTACTAGCATGTGAGATGAGTGCAATTGTGCGGTAGTTTGAGCATTTCTTGGCATTGCTTTTCTTTGGGATTGGAATGAAAACTGACCTTTTCCAGTCCTGTGGCCACTGCTGAGTTTTCCAAATTTGCTGACATATTGAGTGCAGCACTTTCACAGCATCATCTTTCAGGATTTGAAACAGCTCAACTGGAATTCCATCACCTCCACTAGCTTTGTTCGTAGTGATGCTTTCTAAGGCCCACTTGACTTCACATTCCAAGATGTCTGGCTCTAGATTAGTGATCACACCATCATGATTATCTAGGTTGTGAAGATCTTTTTTGTACAGTTCTTCTGTGTATTCTTGCCATCTCTTCTTAATATCTTCTGCTTCTGTTAGGTCCAGACCATTTCTGTCCTTTATCGAGCCCATCTTTGCATGAAATGTTCCCTTGGTATCTCTAATTTTCTTGAAGAGATCTCTAGTCTTTCCCATTCTGTTCTTTTCCTCTATGTCTTTGCATTGATCGCTGAAGAAGGCTTTCTTATCTCTTCTGGCTATTCTTTGGAACTCTGCATTCAGATGCTTATATCTTTCCTTTTCTCCTTTGCTTTTCACCTCTCTTCTTTTTATAGCTATTTGTAAGGCCTTCCCAGACAGCCATTTTGCTTTTCTGCATTTCTTTTCCATGGGATGGTCTTGATCCCTGTTTCCTGTACAATGTCATGAACCTCATTCCATAGTTCATCAGGCACTCTATCTATTAGATCTAGGCCCTTAAATCTATTTTTCACTTCCACTGTATAATCATAAGGGGTTTGATTTAGGTCATACTTGAATGGTCTAGTGGTTTTCCCTACTTTCTTCAATTTGAGTCTGAATTTGGTAATAAGGAGTTCATGATCTGAGCCACAGTCAGCTCCTGGTCTTGTTTTTGTTGACTGTATAGAGCTTCTCCATCTTTGGCTGCAAAGAATATAATCAGTCTGATTTTGGTGTTGACCATCCGGTGATGTCCATGTGTAGAGTCTTCTCTTGCAGCGTTCACTTTTTAGCAAAAGTGCTCTTTTTCCCAAAGAGCATGACATGAAGTGGTATGACAGATCCTAATCATAAAATAAATTCTTAAAAATGTGATGTGTTTTGTTAATATTAAGTTAAAACATTAAGACATAACTGCTATAATGGTAATTACTGAGCATGTGGCTATTTTGTTGAATAGTGCATGGATTATAGAAAATTATTCAGATGCCTCAGCATCCAATTTATTTCTGAATTTTATTTTGGCCTACGATTCTTGAATTCTTAATCAAGGCATGCAACAAATTGCAAATTGTAGACAGAGAATCTCTTAAAAATGGGAGCAGTTCATTCTGAAGGCTGCATAAAAATGACTTAATATAGCAGTGCCCAGTGTGTTATAATCAGGCATATATGATGATTTAAAAGCATGTTTATCAAGTTCTTCATATTTAAAAAAAATGTTTTAAAGATTGTGAAAACGTTAAAGTAGAACCTTAGAATAACTTAAAAGCCATTAACCTATGTGGTCTAGCAGTCACGTTTTATTAGTTAACTTAACTCCAGTGATCTATCCAGGGTCTCAACAGGGAATAGTAGTTCCTAGGTTGACATCAATATTTAACTTGGCCACTTACAGTACTGCCTCTGACCTTGGTTAAATAGGTGACTTTTATGGTTTTTTCTGCTCTTCTGCTGCTGCTGCTAAGTCGCTTCTGTCATGTCCGACTCTGTGCGACCCCAAAGATGGCAGCCCACCAGGCTCCCCCGTCCCTGGGATTCCCCAGGCAAGAACACTGGAGTGGGTTGCCATTTCCTTCTCCAATGCATGAAAGTGAAAAGTGAAAGTAAAGTTGCTCAGTCGTGTCCAACTCTTAGCAACCCCATGGACTGCAGCCCACCAGGCTCCTCTGTCCATGGGATTTTCCAGGCAAGAGTACTAGAGTGGGGTGCCATTGCCTTCTCCTGCTCTAGGAATCTGTGATTCCAACATTCTATATTTAGTGGAAATTCTTGGTATTTCCCAAAGCCTGATTTTACTATAATAAGCCTCCTTCTCTTCCTATTGGTTGGACCATTTTGTTCTTTATATTACAGCAACCTATTAGGAAAAAAATATTTTCTTAAAGTTATATTTTTTGAAAAGGGCATTCTTTGCTGCAAATCCATTTTATTATTGTTCCTATCTATTTTAGAAATGTTAGTATAAAATAAAAAACTGATTTTTACAGCAAGCAGAGATAGTTGTGTTTTTGCTAACACTAATTGGCAATGACAAGGTCCAAATTTACAAAGAAACTCCTATTTTATTTTCAAAGCCAGCTAGGTCAATGCCCTGTGCTATCCATGTTGTGTTCTCTTCCCTGACATTTTAGTTCTGAGTTTAAAAAAAAAAAAAAAAAAAGGTTCAATTTGTCAATGACTTTGAACTACAACAGAAAGGAAAACAGACAAATGTCCTTATATGTGCTGGTGACATGGTCTTCCAGCTATCCTAAGAAGCAGATAAATCATTTTGCTTTTTATCATCTGAATGGCTTTGTGTCAACCATTGTGTCAAACTGAATTATTTGAGGTAAAGATCTTTCCAATGTTCAAGTAGACACTTCCAATAACTTTCTCTAGCACTCCAGTTCACTCCTCATCTTGGTTAACAACTCAAAAGCAATGTTCTACTGAAGCACCTATTAAGTTATAGGTTTATAGCCCTCCTTGGCTCAGTATCTCTAGAAGTTCCTTTATCTTAAAAACGAAAAAAAAGCAGGCTGTTTCCTAACATTATTTAAAAACACAAGTTGAATAAATTGAAACTATACAGTGATTTCTTCACAGCCCTCAAACATATATAGTAGAATACAGCCTCAACAAAGCTAACCTTAGGTTTCAAAAAAGAAGTCCCAGGATTGCTCATTTCAGTTCAGTCGCTCAGTCGTGTCCAACTCTTTGTGACCCCATGAATCGCAGGATTGCTCGGAGGGCTCAAATACAGTGAGAAAAAAAAGGTGGTCTTGGGGAAATCCAGGTCTATAAGCTCATGATGCCATGATTTTAGGATCCCTTTCTACTGGTCAAAGGAGAACATTCTGGAGGCTTGAGGCAGAGTGAGCCTAATAAGAAACAGAGGCTGTCCAGAAGACGTAAAGACCCTGGGGTCTGCATTGGATCGTTTTATTACAACAGGAAAAAGTGGTTGGGAAAGCTTTTCATGCCAGGGCTTTCAGCGGTACATGGAAACATTGGATTAGGGAGAACCCAAAGGGTGAGAAATTAGAGCTTTTTCGTGAGAATAAAAAGGAAGTCCAGCATGATATTAAGAGACTCCTTTCTATGAGCTCTCAGGGAAGAGCAGGCAGTCAGGAGCCATCTTTCCCTGTCAACCCAAGGCTGCGTGTCCTCTTCCCGAGGACGCTTGCCTCCGAGGGCACTGTGTCCACCCACCTCCAGAGCTATTCTCACTCCCTCTCTTGTAGCTTCTGTCCTTCACCTTAGAGCATGCTGTTCACCACCACATTCACCGTCTCTGTCACTGACCCCCCTCTATCACTGTACTTCTAAGTGTTTGAGCTAGGTAGTTGTGGGTTCATAGTTTGCTGTTATTTAGTCACTAAGTCAAGTCCAAGTCTTTTACAACCCCATGAACTGTAGCCCGCTAGGCTCCTCTGTCCATGGGATTCTCCAGGCAGGAATACTAGGTGGGTTGCCACTTCCTTCTCCAGGGGCTCTTCCCCACCCGGAGATCAAACCTGTGTCTCCTGCATTGCAGGCCGATTCTTTACCACTGAGCCACGTTGAAGTTCAGGTGCTCTTAACTGTATGACCTCTTTCCTCCTCTATTAAAATGGTAGTAAATATTGTCACCTTAGTAGATTCTCAACAAATGCCTGTTTCTTTTCTTTCTATTGCTTTTCTTGGTATCCATTAGCACCTCTGTAGACTTCTTTGAATAATGCGAACATGCCTTTCTTTTAGAGTCCAGAGAGAGAGTCTATCAAATTGTCAAAATTGAATTTTTGACTTTTTTTTTTAACGTTGACTCTGACTCTCTTTTAACTAGGTTTCTTTTACTCTGCCAGAGAAATGCTTTTCTTTTTACTTCTATATTTGCTGCCATTCCACATTCCTTAGAGTGTACACAATCCGGCTGTTCTTTTAGCTAAATAACATTCCAAGGCAGCTATTGTTTAAGCGAGGAGTGAATATCATTTGTTTGCATTTCTTTGAATTTGCCCTCTCAGTTATCTTCAACTTGACTTTAAATAAAACATATGTATTGAGTTCCTCCCCAGTGTCAGATGCTTTTTATAGACTTTGTCTCCCTTTTATCATCATGAAACCAACCCAACAAATTAGAATAGAATTAATGATTAGCATTGCTAATTAATATGTGGGCTTTCCTAGTGACTCAGTGATAAAGAATCAAAGAATCCGCCTGCCAATGCAGGAGAAGGGGTGTGGTGGAGGGTGTTTGTCCATCCCTGAGGAAGATTCCCTGGAGAAGGAAATGGCAACCCCATTATTCTTGCTTGGAAAACCCCGTGGACGGAGGAGCCTAGTCTGCTACAGTCCATGGGTTCACAAAAGGTCAGACGCGACTTAGCGACTGAACGATGACAACGGCAAAAATTAATATGTACTGTCACTTTAACAAGGTATTTTTGCTTTCAAAGTGTAAGGATGCTGGATCATTTTCAAAATTTCTACTCTAAAACTTATTCTTGAACTGCTGTAGCCCCAGGCCTTCCTTTCCGCCTGGAATCAGGAACTCAAATACAGGCTTAATGCCTAGGAGGAAATAATCAGCTTGTTAAGTGACAGCTGACATCAGGAAGCCTTCTGAGCCAGAGGACTGACATGATGACAGCAGTATTTTGGGGAAGATAAATTTCACAGCCACATGCAAGATAGATTACCTGAAACCACATTAACCTTTCTCATAGTTATCCATCTGGGGGGTATGATTTAAAAGCTCATAAATACAATCAGTTTAAAGAAGGGACTGGTGAAAATTAAGAATTTCAAGCTTCCACCAAAGAAGATGAATCAGTGTTTATCCAGCTGGTTTGCATGTCCTAAATATTTATGTACACAACTGCATATTCTTAGTATAGTCACTTGGAAGCCGTGTGGAGGGATCCTGTCTCCCATGGCCCTACCTTTTGGTTTCAAGTTGCAGAAGAAGAGACATTCTCTGCAAGCATGAGGATTATTCATCTGGCTGCCACCTGAATTACTGTTATGGAACACATTGAGTTTGACAGATAACCCTGTTCTTAGCTGTCCTTCAGAAGAAGCGTGAAGGACCCTTCGTGTTTAAGTATTTCAGCCAGATTTCTTCCTTCTGAGCATGCACGGAACACAATGTCTTTATTTCTTAATGAAATAGTCACACTGGATGCATCTATGGTTAGAAGAAGGAATTATCTGATTGGATATCTTGCCCTAAAGAGCATTCTCTTGGATCGGGTAATGATCTCCCCCATGGAATGATGTTTTTCCTTGAGTCATAAATATTTCCTAGCTTGGTGAATCAACAGTTTCCTTTCCCAGCAGGACAACTGAGAAAATTAGAGACTATTTCAGTGAATAAGCTTGGACTTTAGGAATTTATTATGGGAGGAAGTGTAGTGGTAGAGATGTTCCTTCCCTTAGGTGAATGAGTGCTGTGTGAGGGGAGAGAGACATCAGGGGACTTTGTGGGGAACAAGAGAACAAAGAGAAGCTATAGGAGGTGCTGAAACTATTCAGTCAGCTCTTGGGGAAGGGGAGGCCTCAGACTGCACAGAGCACCCCTGTGGAAGCACCTTAGGAAAAGCCGGAGAGCAGTCTTAGCCATAGAAGGAATGTGCTGTGCTTAGTCGCTCAGTTATTAAAACATTAACCTTATTTGATTTCTTGGATAGTCTAGCCCTCGATACGTGTAACCCTTGGTCGGCCATCCACCAGGCTCTGTTTTTCTTATTTTTAAATATTTATTTAGGGTCTTAGTTGTAGCACCTGGGAACTTCATTGCATCATGGGGACTCTTTCGATGTGGTGCACGGACTCTCTGGCTGCGGAGCATGGGCTTAGTAGTTGCTCTGGGGCATGTGGGATTTTAGTTCCCTGATGAGGGATGGAACCTGTGTCCCCTGCATTGCAAGGTGGATTCTTAACCACTGAACCGCCAGGAAAGTCCCAGGTTCCGCTGGGCTAAGGGACTATGCAGGTAAAAAAAGAGAAAGAGCCAGAAGTCCGTTCATTCAAACCCACCCTCACCACCTCTATATTACACATTACTTACTTTCTGTGAACTTTGATAAAGTAGGGACAGTTAAGAAAATTAAACAGGATAACATGTTAAGTGCCTAGCACACGGCCACTTCTCTACCCGTGACAGCTGTCAGGCAGATATGTGGGGCTTCCTACTGCCTGAATCCCTGGGAGTTGCTTGAATCCCTATCTAAGACGGTGCCTATAATACCTAGGAAAGAAGTTCCTTGCACTCAGAATTTCACTGAGCACCAACATGCCCGTGCTATGAGCTCCATCCACAGCCTCCCTTGCTCTTTTCCTAAAATGAACATGTGTGCATGCGTGCTCAGTCGCTCAGTTGTGTCCAACTTTTTGCGACCCCATGGACTGCAGCCTCCCAGGCTCCTCTGTCCGTGGGATTCTCCAGGCAAGAATACTGGAGTGGGTTGCCATGCCCTCCTCCAGGGGATCTTCCTGACCCAGGGATCAAACCCGAATCTCTTATGTTTCCTGCATTGGCAGGCACGTTCTTTACCACTAGGGCCACCTGGGAAGTCCAAAATGATCCCTTTACAACTTTTGAAGGTTTCTATTACTGGTCTCTTGGAGAAGGCAATGGCACCCCACTCCAGTACTCTTGCCTGGAAAATCCCATGGGCAGAGGAGCCTGGTAGGCTGGCAGTCCATGGGGTCACTAAGAGTCGGACATGACTGAGCGACTTCACTTTCACTTTTCACTTTCACTTTTCACTTTCATGCATTGGAGAAGGAAATGGCAACCCACTCCAGTGTTCTTTCCTGGAGAATCCCAGGGACAGGGGAGCCTGGTGGGCTGCCGCCTATGGAGTCATACAGAGTTGGACATGACTGAAGTGACTTAGCAGCAGCAGCAGCATTACTGGTCTCTAAGACAAACCAGGAAACACAAAACAAATGAACCCATACTTTTTTTTTTTTTTTTTTCAAAAATAGAAAGGTAACAAAATTGTAAGAAAAAAAATCTCTGGAATTCTTGATACCACTGTCCCAGAATGTGATTGAAATGCAAATAGATCACAGGAGTTTTCCTGTCACAACCTGGCTTGGAGCACCACTTGAGAATCATGTGTAAATAGAAGTGAGCTTTCTGTGGACAGTGCAAACAGACCAACCTCCTCTCTTCGAGTAGAATGTGTGTGCCTGGTGTGAGAAGATGAATTCCCTTGGCCACGCCCAGGAACAGGTCACTGAAGGGAGGCAGGTGCAGCCTCAAGAAGGGAGGTAACAACATTCTTCTAGCCCTAAGTCCAAACCAGTTCTGAACTGGATGCCTCCATCTGCATGTTCTCATTTAAACTTCACAGCAGACTTGAGAAACTCTATTTTAATGCCACTGTTTTAGAAGAAGGAAACTAAGGCTCAGAAAAATGAAATCACCTACAGGGGTAGCATGCATTACTACTACTACTACTACTAAGTCGCTTCAGTCATGTCCAACTCTGTGCGACCCCATAGACGGCAGCCCACCAGGCCCCCCAGTCCCTGGGATTCTCCAGGCAAGAACACTGGAGTGGGTTGCCATTTCCTTCTCCAGGGGTGCTCTTTGGTGGGCATCCATGTGTCTAGAAGAAAAGATGTTTGAAGATGAGGAAATATAGAAGAGAATTTTTTTACTTCAGATTATGAAACT
The DNA here is from genome assembly GCF_001704415.2 of Capra hircus. Lineage (NCBI taxonomy): Eukaryota > Metazoa > Chordata > Mammalia > Artiodactyla > Bovidae > Capra > Capra hircus. Next base: position 82,746,210 of record NC_030817.1, on the reverse strand, counting down.
GAAAAGGGGTTAAAGGAACCTAAACCAGGAGTATTAAAAGCAGGAGAATAGGCATAATGTAAATGCAGAGTTTCAGTGAAGACTTGGGAAGTCTGGGGACAGAGAGAGTTTAAATCACAAGTCAACTTCAAATTCAAAGTCAGTATTAACAGTCCTCCCAACCACTCAGGGCTTCTCATCGACCTTCTGCAATCTCCTAGCTTTTCTCCTCCTCATCTTTCTGTCTCTCTTCTATCTCCAGCTCTGGAAGCAAAGCCAGACTCTTCTACTGTTTAGCCCTATCTTAGTTTCACCATTCTCTCTTGTAACTTTGGTTCCTGTTGACCCCCAGGCCTCAAGATCCCACCTCCCAGCCTGCGCAGTTTATCCAAATATTTTCACAGAGACAGTTTGCTTTCCAAAAGGAGTTGCTCTTCTGGCTAGTAGATAAAAATCTTTTTCATGTGATTATGGGGACATAAGGAGAAAGAAAAGAGCATAGACCATTTGAGTGAGGAAATAGTAAACCCCGGCCTTGGAAAGAGGAGGGGGACATCAGAGTATAAAAAGGAGACGCTGGCAAGGAGGTCCTCTCTCTGTCACCCTGGAGAAATCACTTCCCTCCCCAAACTTGGTTCTTCATCCATGAAGCAAGGGACTGGGGCTCCCGGAGACGTCCTTACTGTCCAGCACTGGGCTTCTCAAGATAGTGTGTTTATGGATGTGATGTCTCTCCTCTGTCTTTGTCCCTGTTAAAAATATCACAGAGAAAAAACTTTCCAAAGGCATTATTTCTTTTTTTTATTTTTAACCAAGAAGGTGATAAGGTTGTGTTGTCATTATTTTGACTGGATGGGAGAGTTTGTTGTGCAACTGGAGAAAAGTGTAAAGGACTTGGAGTAAACAAAAAGTGACCTGGAAATGATCTCAGATGGCACAGAACTCACCCAAGGATGCTACTCAAATCTAGACCCTAATTCACTAAGCCCGTGATGGGGCCCGAGGTTTCTAAGGAGCTCTCAGATGATGCCTATGATGCTAGTTCATGGACCACACTTTCTGAAGCAGTAGGGTAGCGAAGATCCAATGGTGCTTATTATTCTTTATTTTTAAAAAGAAAATCAAAACAGAGGAGTGATAAGTAAGATTTGAAAGGATTTCCATCCAAAAAGCTGAAATAAGAATGCTTAGTGTCCTAGAGGAAAGTTCCAGTGAAAGAGAGAAAGAGAATTTGTGTGGCTAAATTTAATGAATGAATTAATGGTGATCAAGATGTACACTCAGACCCTTGCTCTAAGATGACTCCATCACAGACCTGATTTTCTAGGAAAACTTCTGTAGTATTCTTCCAGGTTCCAAAGCCACGGACTTGCCCAGTCTTCCTTACTTTACCTTCCACAGACCATCCTTCTTCAATCCATTAGTTGCTCCTTCAGCCTTACATCATTGTGCCCTTGCCCTCCATTCTAATGCCATCTCTCTGGTCCAGGCCTCCTTCCCTCTGCGTCCATCCCAATGTGTTGTCTCTGTGCTTCTCAACCTCTAGTCTCTCCCATCTGTAATCCGCCATCTGTGTGTGCCAAGCATCTTCTGAAAACAGCATTAGTGTGCCCTTCTCCCAGTCTAGAGTCTCAGGACTGAGCCCTCATGCTTTGGCAGCCAGTCTTGCCTTCTCATCTCCTCCCACCCCACCAGTCCTCCCAGCCATCCCCCAGTGACAGCAAAAAAGCCCATTAACCCCCAAAGTTTAACTCACATAGATTTTTAAGCATTTTCTCGAACATTCTGGAAATAGAAGGCCTGAATATTCCACCATTTTTAAATGCTCCACAAAGACATTTTGAGACGTGAACATCACATCTTAACAACAGGGCAGAAACTTGCGCATAAGGGCACAATAAATATGCAGTCACCCTGAATTTCCGAATCTAGACGATCACTCCTTTCAATGCTTAGCCGTTGCTTCTTGTCCGTAAACGACTGCTCACATGAGCACCCTTTTAGCAAGGCTTATAGGTGCCATCTTGTGGAGAGAGCTGCAAACAGACAGGTCTAGAGGTAGGCTGTGAATTATGGGGATGACAAGGGCAAGCATGAGCCTCCCTCGTTGCCTTCTGGTCCCTGGAAGGGACCACGGTCCTCCCAGGCCCTTCTGGTTGGACCTGCACCTGTGGATGTGGGCTGTCTGCACCCAGGAGGCCATGTAAACTGGGCCAGTGTGCGAGCAGCCTCTATCCTGGAGCACAGTTCATCTGCCCAACTCACTATTGACTTTGCTGGTGATCTGGCCTCCAGAACATCACCCTTTAAAGTGTAGACAGCGTCTCTCTGCTCCCTTCTGCAAGAAACTTCCAGGTCCTGACCCCTTGGCAGCCCTATAGAGTTAAGATACAATCTGACCAGATATTTTAAACAGAATTCTTTTTTTAAGTGCACAGTGGAGTGACTCCCTCCCATCCAGGCTGCCACATAACATTGAGCAGAGTTCCCTATTAAACAGAATTCTCTTTAAACAGAGAAGTTACCAGTCAGTCTTACGTTTTAAAAGTAAAGTTCAGAGGTTTCTCCTATTCTGTTAAAAAAAAATACGGGCACCTTTTGTTAATATAATAGAGAAATTGTCATTGTCATAATGCATTCATGCCCCCTCATTTCAGTCCATTAGGGAGGAAGATCGTGAAAGTGAAGCAATGAAATTTAAAGTTTGAAATACCCCCCAAGCTCCAGGGAAAGATGACCCTAGGAGGAGAAGGGTTGGTGATTTTTTTCACTGCATATCAAATGTTCCCTCTCAGGATCCCATCTCTCAGATTTATAAACATTGGTGTAGTTGATTCTCACCCAATTTTATCCTAGGAGGGTGCCAACATTTTCTTCCCGTTGAGTCACTTGGTAAGGTGCTATTCTCTAATGAAATGAGATGAAGTACTGAAGAGGGACAGCCAAAAACTTGATTAAAGCCAGATTGCCAGTTTCACAATTGCCTTCATTAAGGAAGCCAGAATACCTTTTATCCCATGCACCATTCCTTCCCTTCCAATGAATGACATTACTGGTTTGGTTCCCATTGATTCTTGTTTCCAATTTAATTTTGTCTACATGAAGTGAATTTCTCCTTTAGACATGGCAGGATTTTTTCACATCAGGACTGTACCCCATTTTTCCCCAGAAACAGTTTAGCACCAGAAGAGACTTCAAGATGATTCAGTTGAAGAAGCAGGTTGGTTCCTATAACTTTATTCTCTTGGTTCCTCAACCAAACTGCTCCCTCATTCAACAGATACTTACTATGTACCTCCTGGATGCCAGGCACTGTGCTCTTCCCAGTACCTATGTGCTCATATTGAAGTTACGCCAAAGGCAACCTTCAAGGGCTCTAGAAGGCAGCTTGATGGCAATGGGAAGTGTTTTTTAAGACTGGATAATTACGTATTCTTTGCTCATTAGCTTCTGACATTTACAGATAACTGTTTTGCACTTCTATGAAATTGCCGCTGTTTTAAAGCTTTTTTCTGGGGTATCTGTGCTTTTAGGTCTCCCATGAACTGTGGAATAAACTAGAGCAGTGCTTCTCAACCGGGAGTGGTTTTGTTCCCAAGCGGACATTTGGCAATGCCTACTCCAGTAGCTCAGGTGGTAAAGAACCCACCTGCCAATGCAAGAGACACAGGTTCAATCCCTGGGTTGGGAAGATCCCCTGGACAAGGAAGGAGTATTCTTGCTTAGAAAATTCCATGGACTTAGGAGCGTGGCAGGCTACTGTCTATGGGGCTGTAAAGAGTTGGACACAGCTGAGCGCCCATGTTCGCAAGCCTATACAGATATTTTTGTTTGTCATACTGAGGCAGAGGGTGGCTGCTGGCATCCAGTAGATAGAAACCAGGGCCGCTGCTAACCATCCCACAGCGCAGAAGACAGTTCCCACAACCAAGAACTATTCGGGCCAAAATGGCACTAGGGCTGCAGTTGAGAAAGCCTGGCCATGGGGAAGAAGGGCCGACAGGATGACAAGACGTCTATGGGGCTTCCAAACCCTTCCAGCCCCTCTTCACCAGAACAGTTCTGCTTTTCTCAATTTACGGACTGAAAGTCTATTTCTGCACGGGATTTTGTTTGAAAAGTATGCGTTTTCTGCTTAAGGGGGAGAAAGAAAATGACTGAGGTGGAAGGTAACTCTTGACCTTGCATCTTACAGTTGAGACACATTGAGACAAATCAAGTGAGCAGTGTGTGATACAGGATGAGGGCCGTCAGGGGCAGACTGGAGCCATCAAGTTCAGCTTCTGTCTCATCTGTGCAGGGCTCTGCATCCTTCCCTCTGAACATTTACACACCATATTAAAAGATGGCATCGTGTCTGCCTTTTGATTTAGACCAGGGGTTGGCTTCTTTTTAGTATATAAATCACTAAAACAAATATTTTAGGCTTTGTGGGCCATACTATTGTATCTAAAAGTAGGGTCTGGCTACTCGCTGCTCAAAAGCTATTAAAGAGGCCAGGTTGGTGGAAAGGAAAGTTTGCTTTGTTTTGGATGCCGGCAGCCAGGGGTGGGAGGGCAGATGCCTGTCCAGAGGTTGTTTGCCCCACTGACCGTCAGTGGGCAAGAGCTTTTATAGGTTGAGGGAGGGGGCTACATGCAGAAATAGCACTGTCAGTTCTGACAGGCATCTTGAAATCGGTCATCGGTGGTCTGACCAGGATCATCTAGATTAAGCATAGCTAATCTTCAGTTCCAGGGTTGGTTTGTTTCCATTTCTTGAGGCCAGCTCTTGGAACTGTGGCAGCTTATTTCACAGCTACAGTCTGCTCATCATGTAGTTACCTTCTTTCACCTGGGGAGGGTTTTAGTATCTATAAGACAGCTCACAGGATATGGCTCAGAATATCACCTGTCACCCTTGAGAAGGAACTGGAAGTCCTTGACTATGCTAAATGACTAGGAAGTTATTATTTCCCATTGACTGTTTCCCTTTGTTTCCACATTTTCTCACTTCTCTGATTAAACTTGGCCTTTGGCTTAAGTTTTCCACAGACAAAAGTTAAGCTGAGGACATGAGGACAAGGACCATAGGGTCTTGCTCCACTTCACTATCTCTGTCTCAACGACTCAACCCTGCTGTTGTAACACAAAAGCAGTCCCCACAATAAGTAATGGACATGTTTGTGTTCCAATAAATCTTTATTTGTAAAAACAGGTGGTGGCCAGATTTGGCCAGTGGGCAATAGTTTGCAGACCCCTGATTTGGACTATAAGTTTTCAGTAGGAACCAGGTTGGTTTTACCTTCCTGTCTCTCCTGCCTAGCCCTGTATTGGCACATAGTATGGGTTCCCAGGAAACATTTACTGAACTGTATTGAGAGTCCATCATGTAGGCACAAGCACTGAAAGATTTTCATGAGAAAACAACTGGGAAAAGATCCATCCAGTATTTCTCAGAGGATTTTTGTTTATGGTATAGCTATTTCCCTATGTTGGACATTTAAGATGTTTCCATTTTTTTATTAATAATAATATGGTAATGAGATCCTTCACACAGAAATTGTTGGCCTCTTATAATTTCCTTAGTGTAAATTCCCAGAAGAAGAATTCCTGGAGTCTTCCCCAGTGGCTCAGTGGTAAAGAATTCACCTGCCAATGCAGGAGACATGAATTTGATCCCTAATCCAGGAAGATCCCACAGGGCGAGGAGCAGCTAAGCCTGTGCACCACAACTATCGAGCCTGTGCTCTGGAGCCCAGGAGTCGCAACTACTGGAGCCTGCAGCGCCCCAGAGCCCGTGCTCCACGAAAAGAAAAGCCCCTGCAATGAGAAGCCCACACACCCCAACTAGAAAAGGTCTGCTCAGCAACAAAGAACCAGCACAGCCAAAATAAATAAATAAATAAATAAAATTTTAAAGCAAAACAAAAGAAGAAGAATTCCTGGGTCAAACAGTCTTTTTTGCTAAATAGCTTTCCAAGAAGGTGGTATTGATCTACATTCCTGACTGTAAAAAGAAGGAGATATTTATCATAAGCCCAAGAATTTCTTTCAACAGGGTGTTGTGAATAGAAGTTCAGCATAAATATAAGTACATTGGTGTTAACGACTAATCATTTTAATAATACTGCTCTCCCCACACTGTTGTGACAGCGTGGTTATTAAGGCACTTTGTTTTACCTGTTGGTGTCATCTGGCCAACTGGTGGCGATTACCCTATCTGGTGTGTTTACTGAGCACACATAGAAACATCTGCTTCCCATTAGGGAGTCCGAAGCTCCAGTATCTGCATGCCTGGCACCAGCCTACCCTGCCATGATGTACAGAGGCCTCCTCCCTGTGAAATTCACCACCAAACATGTCATCCAGATTGCTCATTTCCCATAGGAAATTTCATTTAGGTTAATTTTGGCACACAATTGGGGGCAATTCTTGAGCAATTTCTCCTGTGATGGCTTGCAGCATGTAAAATTTTCCTACAACATGTTGCAAAAATCACTGGAAGAGTAAAAGGATATCTGATGGTTGTCCAATCACCTTTGTAACAACAAAAAATATCTCTTTTGAGTGACAGTACATGATCAGCAGAAAAAAAGAGATGAAATATAGACCAAGGACCAGATGCTTGTTCTGTCCATTTTCAGTTGGTACTATTGGAGCAGTAAGGATGCAAAGGAACCACATAAGGTGCCTTACATTTTTGGTGAACTTGGCCTTTTCTTAGCTCTTCAGACTGCTCTGAATTTCTCCGAATGAAGAAGAGAATATCTACATCTGAGAAGTAATAGAAAGTGCTATAGAACTAGGAGTGAGTCTGGGCACTTAACATGTGATGGGATTCACTTTAAAATGGATGGATTCCAGATGAAACCAAGTCTGTAGAGACAATGATAAACCCAGTGTTTTCTGAGAAGCCAGCCTATCACAGCATCCTGCTAAATGCCTTCTGTGTTTACTTCGTCCAGTCTTTGCAACTGTGCCAGGAGGTGCCACCCCAGTCGCAGATAAACTGAGGCTCAGAATGGCTAGTTGATGCGTCAACTAATGCCGCACTCCTAAGTGGAGGCACATCTCAAGGCCTAGCTCAGGCAGATCCAGGGTCACCTTCTGAGCCCACTGCTAGCACGTGGGTGGTGCCTCTGAAGAGTTTAGAGACATGTGGTTGTTGTGTTTGGCCGTTCAGTTGCTCCTTTGTGATCCCCATGCACTATAGCTGCCAGGCTTCTCTGTCTATGGGATTTCCCAGGCATGAATACTACAGTGGGTTGCCATTTCCTTCCCCAGGGGATCTTCCCAACCCAGGGATCAAACCATCATCTCCTGCATTGGCAGGCAGATTATCTCTGAGTCACTAGGAAAGCCCATTAGAGGCATAGACCAGTGCTATTAAGTCACGCCCATCAGCGACCAATTGACCAGACTTCTGATATGCAAAACCAGAATTCACTTCAGATTCATTTTTGAGCACTGTCCCGTGTAGGTCTGGATGATGGTAGAAATGTTTTCAGTGCCAAGCCCAGAGAGAAGCAACCCATCTAGCATCACATGTAAGTCAGGGACTAAGCCAGGACTGTGCTTCAGGTTGCCTGATTCCCAGTACAACATTCTTTCCATCACACCGAAGTGCCTGGTAAATGACGTCAGCTCCCCTTATCAATTTACCTGGCCATGTTTTGGAGGAGAATACTAGCTGCTTTAAAGAAAGTAACACAGCACACAAGTCCAGACATGTGATAAAATTTTGTAGACATATACACCAAAAGAAAAAGTGCAGGTTAAAAAATGCCAAAATCCAAATGAAGTTTATTCTTGAGTTAATATACTGATATGCATGATATACATGGTTTTGACAATGTGAGATACTGTTCTCAAGGGAGGCTGGGTGATGGGGTCACTGAAATGCTCTGTACTATTTCTATAGCTTTTTTTGAGTCTTAAGAACTATTTCAAAATGAAAAGTTATAACAATAAGAAGGTAATGTGATAGGAAGATGAGCCAAGATATTTATTCACTTACTGTGTGTATAGTGTTAAAATAGTCGGTGCATGAGAGATACATGACGCGTTTGATACTCCATAACGTTGAAAGAGGAGAATGCCAGTCACTCCTGGACCAAGCTCTCACTGTCGCTGTGGTAACAGTGCCTTGAACTTCCTCGTCTACACCTAGGTCACTGCCACCATCCACTCCTTCAATAATGCTCGAACCCTCAGTGTGACCTCTGATCCTTTGGAGGGGGACAGTTTTTGCATAATAGTTATAAGCATGGGCTCTGGCTTCAGATCCAGCCCCACCGCTTATTAACAGAATGGCTTTGGGCCAGTAACCTAATCTGTCCCTTAAGTCCTATTTTCCTAGTTTTTCAGCAATAGTATCGATTGCTTTTAAGAGTAAATGAGAAAACTGTATATTCAGAGGACCTGGAAAATGACAAAGACTGTAAATGTTAGGTATGACAGATTGAGGAGGGGGAAGAAGAAGAAGAGGACGACAAATGGAGCTCCCTTCCTCCTCACAGAGACCTGTCCAGTTTGCTTCCCTAAGCATCTCTGAAATACTCTTCCTGCCATCACTATTCCCCTAGTTCAGACTGGGATATTGCCACGTTCTCCAGACTTATCTGCCCCATTGGTAATGATCAGCTTTCTACAAGAGAGTTGATCTGACTCAGCATGACACAGAGGATGCAGGGACTCCTCATCGCCTAGTAGCATGTCATTTTCTGCCTGTATGTCTTATCCCTCTGGTTAGAATTAAATTCCCATAGGCAGGACCTGCGTCAGATTCAGCCTGGCATTTCCCAGATGGCCCGCCTGGTGCAGTCACTCAACAACATCAGTGATAAAATGAGTGTTTACATCTTTTGATCTTGCCATAAATGATCCTTCTTGCTTTTCAGATTCTAGCCCAAAGTCACTTCCTTAGCCATGCCCTGCCTGGACTCCAAGTTCAAATCTTCTTTCTTTATATCATCAGATAGTCATCATAGCCCTATGCAGGAGAAGGGACAATTATCAGATAGGTAATTTGCTGGTGGTCACAGTGTTAAAAATAAAAATCTTAAAAGTATGTCCTCCGCCCGGTTCATGTTATGGGATTGTCCTTCCTGCTTTGTGACCTGCATGTAAGACATTTAACACCTCCGTGGCAATCCAGTCTTTCAGAGGCCCTGAGTGGCCTCTAGAACCCTAGAAGTGTGCTCTGTTAGCCCCTTGACACTCCTCAAAGAAGGTTCACACACACACACACACACACACACACACACACACACACGCCCCTTCTTCTGACTTCTCTTTTAAGGAGTGAACCCTGAGGGCTCAGAGTCCAGAGATGGGTTCTGGGAAGGCAAGATGTTATCTTCAGTTTTGCCATCACTTGTGCCACCACGTGCTTCTCTGAAGGCAACCCCCAGACCAGGAAAACCTGCTGTAGCCCTCCCTCTCCACATCTAGATGTATCAGGAGTGTCTGTGCTGTATGGGAAATCCGGTGGGGGATCCATTGCACTGTGGAGAACATTTTAATGTAGTGTCTGATTTACAAGATAGAATGCTTTTCTGTCTGGGTCTGGGTTGTCTGAAGCAATCTATGGCTGTATAATTTCTTTGTGATTGTCCCACTCTAACTGGGCTGGGAGCTGAGGATTCATGCAATGTCAGCCCCCATCTTCGAAAGCTCTCGTTCTTTCCTGAAATAGCCCATACACCCCACTGACAAGAGAAGAACTCACTAAACTGCCTCTTCTCCCCACTCTAAGACCCACTCCTCGCTACAGCCAAGGTTATTGTCTGAACAAAATCTGAGGGTGGCCCTCACCTTCTTCAGACACCCAGTGGTTGTTGATACAATAGAATAAAATTCCGATTCTTCACCCTGGCAAACAAGATCCTTAAGAAACTCAGCTGAATTCTCCAGCGTCCTTTGATCCCTCCTAGCAAACCTACACTTCCGCCATGTGTGTCTATGAGCATGTTTCCTGATTCCTCAGTGTTTTTTCCTATTTCTGTGTCTCGGTACCCATTCTTTAATTTACCTGGGGTACCCCAAGAGAATGAGCTCCATCTGGGAGAAGTTGAGTCCAGGGGTAGCAAGAATGGATCATGGTTGGGGGAAGGGAGGAAAGTTAGATATTGCTAGGGCAGGGAGTGAGTGCTGCCAGCTTCTCTTTGATCTCCCCATCAGTGACCATCAGAGGCAGCTCCTTAATTCAGTTAGCGTCTTTCTTTGGCAAAGTGGGATCTACTTTCCCGAAGTTTTCCTGACGGTGGGTTTTTGTTTGTTTGCTTATTTGAAAGCAAAGGAGAACCCAGAGCAGGGGTGCAGGGTAGAAACCACGCACGGAAAGCATTTTCCTTATTTTTCTGCTACAATGTGCACGGGCTGAGGGCAAGAATGTTTGAGGGAGGAGAAATACATAGGAAACATGGCATTTTGAAAGGTTAATGGGATGTGTAGGAACATACTGAGATGATGTTCTGCTATTGTCAGAAATAATGTGTTACAGAGAAGCTATTTGTGAAGAAAGACCAGTTATCGTTGATGGACTAACGTGCACGCAGGAATATGGAAGTAATAATGCCGATGTAGAGTGCCTGCAGAGAGATGTCAGTCAAAACACGAAGTAGGCGTTGGGCTGGGGGAGAATGAACGCCTTTTGATTTGACTCTGTCTATAAGATTGGACCCGTAGGACCCACATGAACAGACCCAGGATTGTTTAACAAAATCCAAGGTGGACTTTGAATGGTTTGCTGACCACTTTGCCCCTGCGGTGGGGTTTGATGACTGCTCTTAGAATTCCAGAACCATCACAACCCTGTGATTCAGCAAATGTCTCTCAAGTTGTAGAGTACCATTCTAATTTCAAGTATCACTTCCTATCCCCTTAACCCAGTGAAATAAATACTGTCATCCCAATACTTCATTGTCCAAACTGCAATCAGCTCACTTCTGTCTGCCTGCAGAACTGTGACAGAAACGTCTCTGTGCAGACCACACACCCTAACTTTAAATTCAGGATACATGAATGTGAGTCCTCTGGAATCAGCGGTGGAAAAGGATTCTGTGAAAATCATTCCATTCTGTCCTAAGGTTTAATAGCCCTAAGAGATACAGGAATAGGGAGGGGAAAGATAAAGCAAAAAGATCTTGGGATGAATAATGGGAAGACTCTTCAGGGGAGGAAATACAAGAAGGTCAGATTTCCTTTAAACCCTGATGGGAGACTGCCTCTACAGACAGTATCCTGTTATTTAGATGCATAGAGACCAGTGGGGATCCAGATCTTAACCAATTTGATTTAATTTCCTAAGAAACAGGGCCTGAGAACACTACTTTTGGGGGGTTCTTGGCTAAGTGTTTGTACTGTCTGTCATTTAGAACCGAGGATGTGGGGACAGACCCCAGTTTTAGGTGCAGTGCTTATCATGGTCCCAAAATCTTCCAATGTGGGATGGGTTTCCTGGACAACTTCAGTGTCTAACCTGTGTAAATAAATGTCCAACCCCCACACCCTCCTTATTCATTTTCCCTGCGTTACATTTCTCTTGATCATTTACTACCACCCAATGTGCTTGTTTTACTTACTTGTTCACTCCAGTGGCTCAGACGGTAAAGAATTTGCCTGCAATGCAGGAGACCTGAGTTTGATCCCTGAGTTGGGAAGCTCCCCTAGAGAAGGAAATGGCAACCCACTCCAGTATTCTTGCCTGGAGAGTCCCATGGACAGAGGAGCCTGGTGGGATATAGTCCATGGGGTTGCAAAGAGTTGGACTGACTGAGGACTAACATTTTCACTTTACTACCTGTGACCCCCACCTCGCCGCTACAACGTACATTTCACACATACCTAGAAAAGAAGTCCTTTGCCCAGAGTAGGTGCTCAGTAAAATTCTGTTGAGTGAAAGGCAGGAGGAACTTGCTCATCTACAGGAGCTGGATGGGGGCAGGAACACAGTCAGTTCAAGACCCACAGTAGAGCCTCAGTGGTCCCCTGTCCCCTTCATCCCTGGGGCTCTCCTGACATATGCTACAAGAGTCTCTTGTTTTCCACCTCTTTGCAGAGCATTGGCTGTGATGACTACCTAGGCTCCGACAAAGTTGTGGACAAATGCGGGGTGTGCGGAGGCGATAACACAGGCTGCCAGGTTGTGTCGGGTGTGTTTAAGCATGCCCTCACCAGCCTGGGCTACCACCGAGTTGTGGAGATTCCCCAAGGAGCCACAAAAATCAACATCACCGAGATGTACAAGAGCAACAACTATTTGGGTAAGCTCGGCTTTTTTCCAGAGGAAACCATCTGTTGTTCTCAGGTGCTTCATTCCATCCAGGATGGTGACACAGCAGTGTCCGGAGGTCCGTGGACACTTAGAAGGTGTCACTGGAGAATGCCAAAGCACCACCTTGTGTCCCCTTGAAATAAGATGGAGAAAGTAAGAAGGTCTTTCTTGGAAGGAAATGTTTAAACCAGCCTTTGTTCCTTCCAAGAGAAATAATGTTGTGAAACTGAGAACACTCTACTTTGTTTCTCTGAAATGAGGGAAGATCTTTGGAAAGCCCAGAGATCTGCCAGTCTTTTTCTGTTGGAATTTCAGGGGGACGGGGCAGTCGATCATCCTGTCCAGACTCTCACTCTGCAGGGATCTAAGGCAAAGGCCATTTTCCTCTTCTTTCTGCTTCATCAGCCTGGGGCAACAGTATGTGTGCGTCTTCATGACAGCTGCAGGACCTCTCAGTGATCATTTGGGGCAATATCATCAATACTGGGAGACCATTTTCAACCCATCTTCCCACAAATGGAGATGTTTGTTGAGTCTTCCTTCTGGGTTTCTGGCTGATTTTATGCTAAGCAAATCAGGTCCTGCAAGTTAATTTTTAGCAATTCTAATTCATGTAAACATGGACTAATCAGTTAACAAAATAGTATAAGGAAAGCAATTTTGCAATATACATTTATATTCTTTAATTAATTATGTAACAGGAATTTAAATAGCACAGACTATGTGCCAGACATTATTCTTGGTGCTTTACAGGTATTAATTCATTGAACCCTCTCAAAGCCCCAGGGGATAGGAGCTATTTATTCCCCTCCTCATTTCATACACAAGAGGACAGGCACAGGACATTAGTGTAATTTGACAAAGTCACAGCAAGGAAGAGGTGTAGTTGGTATTCGAATCCAGGCAGTCTGTCTCCAAGCATCTACCAAGTAATAATACCTATGAGCAATTTTGGTCCACCAGGCAGTATTCAATGGCCGCAACAACTGAGAGAGCATGAATTTTACAAATTTCAAATACCACGATCACCCCAGAAGATAACTCCAAACCAGAGACCTCCAGATACTGCAGCTTGTCCTTCTCCACCACGGCAAATGCATCTAAAATTAGCTTCCTTTGGTTTTATTGGTGGGAGGAGGGAGGGATGGCAAAGGGGACTCGGAAATAAATCCAACTAAAGTGGGAAAACTGTTACATTTGCTCTGGCAAACCCAGAACCCCCAAAGTAGCAATAAGCCTAGGTTCCCCGTGAGCGGTTTGTTGCATTATTTTTCTTTGTAAAAAAAATAGTCTTTTTGTCTCCTTTCTTTCATACTATTAAAAGAACAAATCTTCATAAATATTCTGTTCCTAGAATGGAAAACGTTCTTCAAGGGGTTATTTTAAGTGTGATTGTGTTCAAATGTACCAACAAACAATGCCACTTTTTGTGAGCTTTGTGTAGTTTTTAGTACTTTCCCTGAATCAAATTAGTTCTAACCAGTAAGTGATTTTTAAGCTGTGCCTTCTGAAGTTAAAATAGATAACCTGGGAGAATATCCGCCAGCTGTCTGAATGGAAGCTACTCTCAGAGTCCCAGTGTTTTCATCTAGAATCTTGCTTTTATAAGTATTCATGAGAAGCCATAGGATAACAAATATTCAGGACCCCACAGAGCCCCTGGGACTTGTTAGCAGTTGACAAATGTTCAGTCTATTTCTTTTGTCTCAGAGAGCTTGTCAGTATGTCCAAGCTTCATGGAAACAAATTCCGTGAAAGTGAAAGCCGCTCAGTCATCTCCGACTCTCTGCAACCCCGTGGACCTTACAGTCCATGGAATTCTCCAGGCCAGAATCCTGGAGTGGGTAGCCTTTCCCTTTCTTCACCAGCTGAGCCACAAGAGAAGCCCAAGAATACTGGAGTGGGTAGCCTATCCCTTCTCCAGGAGATCTTCCTGACCGAGGAATCGAACCTGGGTCTCCTGCATTGCAGGTGGATTCTTTGCCAACTGAGCCACAGTAATTCCCTAAAAAAGATGAAGAGGAGGCAGAGGAGGATGTGGGTACCCAGAATCAGTGGAAGGGTGGTTCAGAAAATCAAGTACCACTTCCTACAGCCAGTGACCAGTGGGGTGTGTGAGAAATCCAGCCCATGGCAGGGTTGCATGATGCCACATGGGCAGAGTGGGAGAGCAGAGAGAGAGAAAAGCAGATGGGAGTGAAAGAAGTTTCCAGAGGTGGTGAACAGGGGGCTGTGTTTACGGTACTTAAGCATCACTTAGGACACAGCTGCATCACTCAAGAGGCTCTTTCACTTTCTTCTTTCCTTTTTATTGAGATTTAATTTGCCTTCCGTAAAATTAATTCTTTTAAAGTGCACAATGGATGGGATGGTCTTTTTCTCATCACAGGTGTTCTCTTAATCTATTCCACTTATTCTACTAAATTTCCTGTTCTGTGAAGTCTGTATATTTTAAAAGTTAAATTGTATCCAATTGTTTGAGATTATGTGTAAGCTATTAGAGCACAGGTCTGTCTAGCTATTTTTGAATTTTTCAAAGATTATAGTTCACAATTCACATTTTCAAACATTGAAACATCTTTCAAAGAGTTATATGGTAAGGTTCTCCACAATTTTCCGAGTAATGATGTTTTGTTTTGTTTTGTTTTGTTGTTTTGTTTTGTGACTTCTACCTGTGTAAACTGTGTTTTGTACAAAAATTTGACTTGATGCACAAAATTGAGTAGGCTGTCTGCATACATTTGTTCTGCAGAGGAGGCAACTTAGAGGAAAGGAATAGACCAGATGCTTTGAAAAATTGCACAACTTTAACAAGCTTTTTTTAGTTGCCCTATTGTTTTTCTGAATAGCCTGTAGTTATTTGTAATAAAAATCAGACATGCCTTGTGAAATACTTGGAATTTTTTAAATGACTAACTCTCCCAACTTGATAGAGATAGAAACTAGACTTCCATGAAAACAGAAGGACCTGCATTATTCGTGCTGAAGAAGATGGTTTAATCACCTCGTTTTTAAAGGGTTTTTGAAAATCCACAATATTTAAATGACTTACTCTAAGCTGTTTGCTTAGTTAATAGTAGTAATTGTACTGTATGTATAGTACTTTAGTCATCAAGTGTTTTTCCATGTATGGTCTTCTGACTTTTAAAACTGGACATTCTTTACTTTGCTTGCTTCACAAAAGATGAAGGTATAGTTATTGAATTATTATTGAATTGCAATGTGAAAGGTGAAATTTAAAACTCAAAAACTTTGGAGAAATGTCTATTCAAGTCTTCTGCCTATTTTTCAATCAGGTCTTTTGGTTATATTGAGTTGTATGAGCTAGTAATATACTTTGGATATTAATCCCATATTGATCATATCATTTGCAAATATTTTTATTCGGTTGTCTTTTTGTTTCCTTGATGGTTTTCTTTGCTGTGCAAAAGCTTTTATGTTTAATTAGGTCCCATTTGTTTATTATCGTGTTTGTTTCTTTTGCCTTAGGAGACAGATTCAAAAAATATTACTAGCATTTGTGTCAGAGTGTTCTGCCTATGTTTTCTTTTAGGAGTTTTATGGTTCCCGGTCTTAAAGGTCTTTAATCCATTTTGAGTTTACTTTTGCATATGGTGTGAGAAAATATTCTAGTTTCATTCTTTTACATAGTTGTCTTTTTGAAGAGACTGTCTTTTCCACCATTGTATATTCTTGTCTCCTTTGCCATGGACTTTGTTGTTGCTGTTCAGCCGCTAAGTAGAGTCCGACTCTTTGTGACCCTGTGGACTGCGGCAAGCCAGGCTTCCCTGTCCTTCTATATCTCCTAGAGTTTGTTCAGACTTATGTCCGTTGAATCAGTGATGCCATCCAACCATCTCATCCTTTGTCGTGCCCTTCTCTTCCTGTTTTCAATTTTTCCCAGCATCAGAGTCTTTTCCAATGAGTCAGCTCTTCGCATCAGCTGGCCAAAGAATTAGAGCTTCAGCTTCAGCATCAGTCCTTCCAGTGATTATTGAGGGTTGGTTGCCGTTAGGATTGACTGGTTTGATCTGATTGCTGCCCAAGGGACTGTCAACATCTTCTCCAGCCCCACAATTTGAAAGCATCAATTCTTCGGTCCTCAGCCTTCTTTATGGTCCAATTCACATCTGTACATGACTACTGGAAAAACCATAGCTTTGACTAGACAGACCTTTGTTGACAAAGTGATGTCTCTGCTTTTTAATACACTGTCGAGGTTTGTCATAGCTTTTCTTCCAAGGACAAGCATCTTTTAACTTCACAGCTGCAGTCACCATCCGCAGTGATTTTGGATCCCAAGAAAACAAAGTCTGTCACTCTTTCCCATATTTTCCCCCATGTATTTGCCATGAAGTGATGGGACTGGATCTCATGATCTTTGTATTTTAAATGTCGAGTTTTAAGCCAGCATTTTCACTCTCCTCTTTCACTTTCATCAAGAGATGGCCTCTTTAGTTCCTCTTCACTTTCTGCCGTTAGTGTGGTGTCATCTTCATATCTGAGCTTATTGATATTTCTCCTGGCAGTCTTGATTCCAGTTTGAGCTTCATCCAGCTTGGCATTTCACATGATGTACTCTGCATATAAGTTAAATAAGCAGGGTGACAATATACAGCCTTGACATACTCCATTCCCAATTTTTGAACCAGTCCATTGTTCCATATCCAGTTCTAACTGTTGCTTCTTGGCCTGCATACAGGTTTCTCAGGACGCAAGTAAGGTGATCTGGTATTCCCATCTCTTTAAGAATTTTCCACAGCTTGTTTGATCCACACAGTCAAAGGCTTTAGTAGTCAGTGAAGTAGATGTTTTTCTGGAATTCCCTTGCTTTTTCTATGATCCAATGATGCTGGCACTTTGATCTGTGGTTCCTGTATTTAGAAAAATACAGCTTGTGCATCTGGAATTTCTTGGCTCATGTACTGTTGAAGCCTAGCTTGAAGGATTCTGAACATTACCTTGCTAGCTTGTGAAATGAGTGCAATTGTGCAGTCATTTGAACATTCCTTGGCATTGCCTTTCTTTGGGATTGCAATGAAATTGACATTTTCCAGTCCAGTGGCCACTGCTGAGTTTTCCAAATTTGCTGGCATATTGAGTGCAGCACTTTCAAAAGCACCATCTTTTAGGATCTGAAATAGCTCAACTGGAATTCCATCACCTCCACAACCTTGTTTGGAGTGATGCTTTCTAAGGCCCACCTGACTTTGCATTCCAGGATGTCTGGCTCTAGGTGAGTGATCACACCATCATGTTTATCTGGGTCATGAAGATCTTTCATGTATAGTTCTTCTGTGTATTCTTGCCACCTCTTTTTAATATCTTCTGCTTCTGTTAGGTCTAAACCGTTTCTGTCCTTTATTGTGCCCATCTTTGCTTGAAATGTTCCCTTGGTATCTTGAGGAGATCTCTAGTCTTTCCCATTCTTTTGTTTTTGTCGATTTCTTTGCGTTGTTCACTTAAGAAGGCTTTCTTATCTCTCCTTGCTGTTTTTTGGAACTCTGCATTCAGATGGATATATCTTTCCTTTTCTCCTTTGTCTTTTGCTTCTTTTCTTTTCTCAGCTAATTGTAAGTCCTTCTCAGACAACCATTTTGCCTTTTTGCATTTCTTTTTCTTGGGGATGGTTTTGATCACCACCTCCTATATAATGTTACGAACCTCTGTCCATAGTTCTTTAGGCACTCTATCAGATAATCCCTTGAATCTATTTGTCACTTCCACTGTATAATTATAAGGGATTTGATTTAGGTCATAACTGAGTGGCCTAGTGGTTTTCCCTACTTTCCTCAGTTATAGAGAAAAAACAAGTGGTTGCCAGTGGCGAGAAGGAAGGGGAAGGGCCAAGATAGGGGTATGGGATCAAGAGATACAAACTACTATGTATAAAATAAGTAAGAAACAAGGATGTATTATACAGCACAGGGAATATAGCCAGTATTTTATGGTAATTTTATATGGAGTATAGTCATAAAAATATTAAATCACTATTGAACATTTAGAACTTATGTAATGTTGTAAATCAACTATATTTCAATTTTAAAAAATTGAAAATATCACAAAAGGGATTTCCCTGGCAGTCCAGTGATTAAGATATCGTGCTCCTATTGCAGGGGATATGGGTTTGATCCCTGATCAGAGAATTAAGCTTCTGTATGCTTCATGGTATAGCCAAAAAACTTCACAGAAGAAAGAGTCTTATATATCAAAAACTTTGGTTAATATGTAAATAGTAATGGTACATTCAACCTGACTGAGTTTATGGCTAATGTTGGTTTGATCATCAAGAACTGGACCTGTTAGACTCAGATTCTGAAAGCCTGCATTCTGGCCCTGTTCGTGCCATAACTTGCAAGGGGTATAGACCCATGTGCAGCTGGGAGTACAGGCCAGCTCAGCATCTCAAGATGCTTACTATTTCTCTGAACAAAGCTGGAGGAATCATAACCTTTGATGACACACAGGAGATAGGATGTTTATCTGTCTTATTTTAGGTTGGAAACCAATGAAGTTCTACAGAATTGAGCTCCACTTTGCAGTGTTTATTTGAATTTTTCATATGCTCCAAAATATAAACTAGCTGGTGGATTACAGATTCCTAGATCTTGGGTTTTTTTTACATGAAAACTACTTTAGAACCAATGTATCTTGTAAGCTATGTAGTCTCCTTTTCCACTTGAGTTATTCTGAACCCTGCTCTTTGGAAATAAAAACTTAAATATAATTTTATTAAAATGATTGACATTTTATATTACTTGCCTCTTCCTTAATAAGATGTTGTGAAATTATTTTAGCTGAAATATCAAAGTTTGGCATAGTTCAGCCAGCTCAGTTTACTAATGTCATTATGTAACAGTTAAGAAATCAGACATAAAAGCATACCAAGCAAAAATTGATTCTACAGGACATGTTCTATCTGCCAACATCTTACATTGTCTTAGAGTCTTAGAAGGGATTTTTTGAAGATTTATAAGCTTTTAAAAATAAACTGCCAGTATCTTTACTTTTAAGCATGTTTTCTTTAAAGTTTTAAAACAGTGAAAGTAGGGGTCAGCAAAAAAACGTCAAGCATCATGGATCATCTGTAACTTGCACACCTTTATTTAATTTATTAGTTAAGCAGCTTTCAACGTGGGAAAGACTAGAGTATGTAAATAATGTGATACATCGTCTTTGTATGACACCTATGTCAGCTTTATATGACAGTTAACCTCAAAGATTTACTCATATACATACATTGTAAAAGTTTTGAATAATAAACATAGTATAGGGCAAAAAGATGAAATTCCTTCTCCATGCCAATCTCACACTTGATCCACTGGTTTCAAGTGTAAAGACGGAGATGAAGGACCACTCTTAACAGCTCAGTATATACCCTCCAGTCCTCTGTGGAAGTGCAAATAAATATGTATTTTCTAAAATTGATATTATATATGCTTTCTTCAATTTGCTTCTTTATTTTAATGTTATATCATGATATCTTTTCTTATGAATACATATAAAGCTAATTCATTATATTTTTAATGAAGAGCATCCCATACAATAGGTGCAACTTAATTTATTTCAGAATTTTCCTACTGAGGGATGTTTAGACTATCTCCAGCTCTAATATTGCAAATCATGCTTTCGATTTGTGGTTCAAGATGACAGACTGAGTGCATGAGTTTTTTTCCCCTCCTCCCAAGATTTTTCAAAATGACAGTAAAGGAATAAGAGAGGGTGTAACCTATAACCACCAAAAAAGTGGGTGGCGGGAGGGCCTCTATTACATGATTTTAACAAATTTCTGGAACAGAGTCTTAAAAGTAAGCGGAAGGGAGTTCACTAACAGAGCAGAGGAGGTCACAGCCTAGGGAACAGAGGGAACTGTGATGGGGGGCAGGGTGCTGACCTGCATGCAGAGCCCCATGAGCCTGTGAATCTGGGAGACAGCAAGTAAAATGAAGGGTGGGAGGGGAGAATAGGGTGGCAAAACAAGCAAATAGTGAAAAACCCTGATATGTGAACAGGCATGCCAGCACACACACATCCAAAAGGGTATGGGCAGGAAACTTGGTGCCCCAAGACCTCAGTATTCATTCTGGAATGAGAAGAGGGGCTGCTTAGGGACTGGTGGCCCATCTCCTAGAACGTGGCCTATTAACAAGCTTGGCCAATGTGTACAGAGTTCTCAGGCAGCCTTCCCACTGCTTTTGTCTTTAATATCAATGGATAATTGAAAATAACATAAATGGACACTTTTTTAAACCCCATAGCATGAAAATCTAAGATAAATATCTGAAAAAGATGTTTTAGAAGAAAACAGCAAATTTTTGGAGAAGAAAATTGAAGAAAGCTTCTCTAACATGTAATGCTTTCATGGATATCCTAATATATGTATCATTTCATATTATATAAATATTTCTGTAGAATAGACCCCTACTACTGCTAAGTCACTTCAGTCATGTCCGACTCTGTGCGACCCCAGAGATGACAGCCCACCAGGCTTCCCCGTCCCTGGGATTCTCCAGGCAAGAACACTGGAGTGGTTTGCCATTTCCTTCTCCAATGCATGAAAGTGAAAAGTGAAAGTGAAGTCGCTCAGTTGTGTCCAACCCTCAGCGACCCCATGGACTGCAGCCTTCCAGGCTCCTCCGTCCATGGGATTTTCCAGGCAAGAGTACTGGAGTGGGGTGCCATCGCCTTCTCCAAGAATAGACCCCTAGAAATAGAATATATAGATCAAATGGAATGAACACTTAAAACTGTGAATGAGAAAGCAATATTCCTCTCCAGATTTACTTGTATTAAGTTGTACCCCCACCGAAAGTTCATGAAAGAACCCTTTCTCTACATCTTTACCAACACTGAATATTGTGAACGTACTTAATTTTTAGGGTTTCCCTGATGACTCAGTGGTAAAGAATCCACCTGCAATGCAGGAGACATGGATTCGATCCCTGGGTCAAGAAGATCCCCTGGAGAAGGCAGTGGCAACCCACTGCAGTATTCTTGCTTGGGAAATCTCATGAATGGAAGAGCATGGGTGGGCTACAGTCCATGGAGTTGCAAAGAGTCGGACACAACTTAGTGACTAAACAACACTCGACTTTTAGTATATATTTTTAATTTCCTTTCCCTGACCACTCATTTTTGATATTTGTACTCTGATGGATTTGCTATGAATTGTGTTTGTGGTTTTCTTGCTGATTTTAAGAATTCATGTATGTTATGAGTAATAACCATTCTCTTCATGTATGTTTATTAGTCTTTATCTTGTGTTTCAACTCTGTGTGTGGTATCAGTTGTTGTTGTTGTTCGGTCACTAAGTCCTGTCCAACTATTTGCAGCCCCAGGACTGCAGCATGCCAGGCTTCCCTGTCCTTCACCATCTTCCGGAGCTTGCTCAAACTCATGTCCATTGAGTCGGTGATGCCATCCAACCATCTCATCCTCTGTCATCCCCTTCTCCTCCTGTCTCCAATCTCTCCCAGCATCAGGGTCTTTTCTAATGAGTCAGCTCTTCGAATCAGGTGGCCAAAGTATTGGAGCTTCAACTTTAGCATCAGTCCTTCCAATAAATATTCAGGATTGATTTCCTTTAGGGTTGACTGGTTTGATCTCCTTGCTATCCAAGGGACTCTCAAGAGTCTTCTCCAACACCACAGTTCAAAAGCATCAGTTCTTCAGCGCTCAGCCTTCTTTATGGTCCAACTCTCACATCCATACATGACCACTGGAAAAAACCATACCTTTGACTAGACAGGCCTTTGTTAGCAAAGTAATGTCTCTGCTTTTGAATATGCTTTCTAGGTTGGTCGTAACTTTCCTTCCAAGGAGTAAGCGTCTTTTAATTTCATGGCTGCAATCACCATCTGCAGTGATTTTGGAGCCCCCAAAAATAAAGTCTGACCCTGTTTCCACTGTTTCCCCATCTATTTGCCATGAAGTGATGGGATCAGATGCCATGATCTTCATTTTCTGAATGTTGAGCTTTAAGCCAACTTTTTCACTCTCCTCTTTCACTTTCATCAAGAGGCTTTTTAGTTCCTCTTCACTTTCTGCCATAAGGGTGGTGTCATCTGCGTATCTGAGGTTATTGAAATTTCTCCCGGCAATCTTGATTCCAGCTTGTGCTTCTTCCAGTCCAGCGTTTCTCATGATGTACTCTGCATAGAAGTTAAATAAGCAGGGTGACAATATACAGCCTTGACACACTCCTTTTCCTATTTGGAAACAGTCTGTTGTTCCATGTCCAGTCCTAACTGTTGCTTCCTGATCTGCATATAGGTTTCTCAAGAGGCAGGTCAGGTGGTCTGGTATTCCCATCTCTTGAAGAATTTTCCAGAGTTTATTGTGATCCACACAGCCAAAGGCTTTGGTGTAGTCAATAAAGCAGAAATTGATGTTTTTCTGGAACTCTTCTTTTTTCGATGATCAAGCAGATGTTGGCAATTTGATCTCTGGTTCCTCTGCCTTTTCTAAAACCAGCTTGAACATCTGGAATTTCACGGTTCATGTATTGGTGAAGCCTGGCTTGGAGAATTTTGAGCATTGCTTTACCAGCATGTGAGATGAGTGCAACTGTGCAGTAGTTTGAGCATTCTTTGGCATTGCCTTTCTTTGGGACTGGAATGAAAACTGACCTTTTCCAGTCCTGTGGCCACTACTGAGTTTTCCAAATTTGCTGGCATATTGAGTGCAGCACTTTCACAGCATCATCTTCCAGGATTTGAAATAGCTCAACTGGAATTCCATCACCTCCACTGGCTTTGTTCGTAGTGATGCTTTCTAAGGCCCACTTGACTTCACATTCCAGGATGTCTGGCTCTAGGTGAGTGACCACACCATCATGATTATCTTGGTCATGAAGATCTTTTTTGCACAGTTCTTCTGTGTATTCTTGCCATCTCTTCTTAATATCTTCTGCTTTATGGAGGACTTCTTTATCATGTTTTGACAATAAGAATGTGTCTAACAGATGTTTGCTAAAGATTCTGATGGTTACCTCTTATCACAGTAAGAATTTTCTTTAAATAACTAACTTTTAAGGACTTACATTGTAACTTGCCCTGTTTTGTGTGTGTGTGTGTGTGTGTGTTTTTCTACAGTGTCTGTAGACACTGTACAGGATCTCTTTGCAACCCCATGGACTGTAGCACACCAGGCTCCTCTCTCCATGGAATTCTCTAGGCAAGAACATTAGGAGAGCCATGCCCTCCTCCAAAGGATCTTCCTGAACCAGGGATCAAACTTGGGTCTCCTGCATTGCAGGCAGATTCTTTACTGTCTATGCCACAAGGGATATCTTGTCAATTTATATTTATAAGTTAATGAATATTTGCTTATTATAGATACATTGTGAGTCCTTGGTGGCTCAGATGGTAAAGAATCTGGCTGCAGTGCCTGGGACCCAGGTTTGATCCCTGCGTTGGGAAGATCCCCTGGAGGAAGGCATGGCAACCCACTCCAATATTCTTGCCTGGAGAATTCTGTGGACAGAAGAGCCTGGTAGGCTACAGTCCATAGGATTGCAAAGAACATGACTGAAGCAACTTTGCTCATGGACAAGCGGTGACAGAGAGTAGATACAAAACCACTATCTCTTTGTTGTTGTTGTTCAGTTGCTAAGTTGTGTCCAACTCTTTGCAACCCCATAAACTGTAGCATGCCCAGCTTCCCTGTCCTTCACTATCTCCTCGGGTTTGCCCAAACTCACGTTCACTGAGTTGATAATGCCATCCAGCTATCTCATCCTCTCTTGTCTGCTTCTCCTCCTCTCCTACCCTCAGTTTTTCCCAGCATCAGGGTCTTTTCCACTGAGTCCATTCTTTGTATCAGGTGGCAAAAATATTGGAGCTTCAGCTTCAGCAGCAGTCCTTCCAGTGAACATTCAGAGTTGAGTTTCCTTCGGATTGGCTGACTTGATCTCCTTGCTGTCCAAGCGACCCTCAAGGTTCTTCTCCAGCACCACAGTTCGAAAGCATCAACTTTTCAGTGCTCAGCCTTCTTTATGGTCCTATTCTCACATCCATACATGACTACTGGAAAAACCATAGCTTTGACTATATGGACTTTTGTCCCCAAAGTGATGTCTCTGCTTTTTAATATGCTGGCTAGGTTTGACATAGCTTTTCTTCCAAGGAGCAAGTGGCTTTCAATTTCATGGCTGCATTTACCATCTGCATGATTTTGGAGCCCAAGAAAATAAAATGCCACTATTTCCACTTTTCCCTTATCTGTCTCTTAGAGTTATGTAAGGATTCAATAGGATAGTAAACATAAAACATCCGGCATGGCAAGAGCTTAATTCATGTTTTCCCCTAATTCATATTTTCCCTTCCTTATCCCAAGGTTCTAGTATTTATCAATGACTGCTTAATAAAACTCTTCTTTTTCTTGTAACAGCTAAATAGAAAACAGTCTTCTCTTTCACCCACTGCCTGAAGCCTCTAGGATTATGTTGACTCAAGTGCAAAAATTTGTACCTTTCTTCTTAGACGTCAAAAGCCTACCTGATTTAACTTAATCGCTCCAGTTGAGTGTCCTTCTGCCCTCCCCATCAGCTGTCTCTCTAGGAGTAATTCCTTCTTCCCAACAGAACGAAAACAGGAACACCAGTGAACATGTGTGTTCAGCATCTCCCCTGTGATTATCTCATTCTAATCAGAAAATGATTTCTGTTAAGCCCACAGACAATAGAAAGCAAACATGGTTACCAAGGGGAGAACGGGAAGGGATAAGCGTATACTCACTGCTGTATATGAAATAAACAATAGGGACTTACTGTATAGCACAGGGAACTATAGTCAGTATTTTGTAGCAACCTATAAGGGAAAAGGGCTTCCCCAGTGGCTCAGATGCTAAAGAATCTGCCTGCAATGTGGGAGACCTGGGTTCAATCCCTGGATGATGAAAATCCCCTGGAGAAGGAAATGGCAACCCCCTCTAGTATTCTTGCCTGGAGAATTCCATGGATGGAGGAGCCTGGTGGGCTACATGGGGTTGCAAAGAGCTGGACATGACTGAGCAACTTTCACTTTCACTATAAGGGAAAAGGCTCTGGAAAAGAATATATATATATATATATATGTATATATATGTGTGTGTGTGTATATATAACTGAATCACTTTGCTATATACCTGAAACTAACACAACCTTGTAAATCAACTATACTCCAATCAAAGGAAGAGAAAATGGTTTCTTTGCTGGATAAACTTAGAATCACGCATTTACTCCTTGAACCTCCACCTTAGACTGCATCCAGTGCTTCGAGTGACGTTTCTCTGCTCTTGTTCTGTGTCACCCTTTTTTTCTTTTTTTTTTGGCCACACCTCATGGTATGTGATAACCTAGCTCCCCACCAGGGATCAAGCCCACAGCCCCTGCATTGGAAGCACAGAGTCTTAACCACTGGGCCACCAGGGAAGTCCCTGTCATCTCCAGTTCTTGACTTTGTCTTCCATTCAGTTCAGCCTTGGACTGGAATTGCCCTTTGCAGAGCTACCATTTCTGACTGGGCTGCTTTTGGACAAGTTTGTTAATGTTTCTGATATTCCATTTCCTCACAAGTAAAATAAAGAAACAGGTCCAAATGGGATGTATGTAAAATACCCAGCATCTTAGAGGCAC
The DNA here is from genome assembly GCF_001704415.2 of Capra hircus. NCBI lineage: Eukaryota > Metazoa > Chordata > Mammalia > Artiodactyla > Bovidae > Capra > Capra hircus. The sequence continues at coordinate 82,720,358 of NC_030817.1, read as the reverse complement.
TTGGTAACTGTTAGTTTTTTCATCTCCCTAAGTTAGTGGTTCTCACTCTGGCTGCACACTGGAGTCACAGGAGGTATAGATTTGAGGTCTGTTTGAAATATGTCAGTGCCTTGTTCTCACCTGCATATCTAGTAGATCTGGGGCACAACGTGGGTATTAGGATTTTTAAGCTCCTACATGATTCCAGTGTCCTTTCAGGGTAAAGGACATGTCCCCATCCAGTGGGTCTCAACTGGGGGACTAGGTTGCTCCCACCCCCATCCAGTGGGTCTCAACTGGGGGACCAGGTTGCTCCCACCCCCATCCCCATACATGTGGTAATATCTGGAGACATATTTTTTTGGCTGTGCTGGGTCTTTGTTGTTGCATGTGGGTTTCTTTAGTTGCAGAGAGCTGGGGCTACCCTCTGACTGCAGTGCGTGGCTTCTCATTGTGGTGGCTTCTCTTGTTGCGGAGCACAGGCTCTAAGGCGTGCAGGCTTCCGTAGCTGCTGCAGCACCTGGGCTCAGTAGTTGCGGCTCACAGGCTCTAGAGCATGGGCTCAGTAACTGTGGTGCATGGGCTTGGTTGCTTCACAGCATATGGGATCTTCCCAGACCCGGGATCGAACCCATGTCCCCTGCATTGCAAGGTGGATTCCTAACCACTGGACCGCCAGGGAAACCCTGGAGACGTCTTTGACTGTTACAACTTGAGTAAAGTTGGAGGTTGCTACTGACATCTGGTGAAGAGAGGCCAGGGATGCTGCCAAGCATCCCACAGTGCAAGGAGAGCCCCACAGCAAAGAATTATCCAGCCCCAAATGTCAATAGTGCTGGGATGAGAAACCCTGACCAATGTGATCCCCAAGATCCCTTTCGATCCTGAAGTTTCATGAGTCCTTTCTTACAGAATGTTGTCTTAATAGTAATAAATGTCTAAGGTGCTGTTGGAAAGACTTTCTGTCTACCATTATGTTTGCATCTGTCAGTTCACTCTGAATTCTTTGTTCCCAGCCCAAGCCCCCTCCTTCAGTTTACCTTCAATCTTTCACTCCGTCAGTTGGCTGCAGGCCCCTGGGTGACATCCCCAGCAGCAGAAATTCCAGCTTAGTGCACCTTCCTACAGTCTGCCTTTCTGGCATTTTCAGTCCTTGCTTACTTTCTTAATACACGGCAGAAGAATAAAAGGCAGATAGGTAAAAAGAAAAGCAAAGAGAGATTTTTCCTTTGGATTCTCATAGGACTTTGATCATATCTCCAGTTTGGCACTCACCGTATTATTTTATTTTAATTTATCTGTTTATATGTCTGTGTTCTCCCTGTATACTCCTTGAAGACAGACAGTCCAGACTCAGACATTCCTTCCCTGGAGTACCCTCCTGGTGCCAGCAGCTGGGACAAATCTCTTATGCTGTGCAGCCCATTTTGGGGGTCTATGCTCAGGCACCCTTAACCCACCTTAATCACGCTTATGATCACCATTATGGTGATCACACCTTACACCACCTTCATGATCTCACATATGGCAGGGGTCCCCAACCTCTGGGATCTGTTGCCTAAGAAGCTGAAGTGGAGCTGATGTGATAATAATAGAAGTAAAGTCCCCAATAAATGTAATGTGTTGGAATTATCCTAAAACAATCCCCCCGACTTTGACACCAAAGTCTTTGACTGTGTGGATTGCAACAAACTATGGAAAATTCTTAAAGAGATGGGAATACCAGACCACCTGACCTGCCTCCTGGGAAATCTGTATGCAGGTCAAGAAGCAAAAGTTAGAACCAGACATGGAACAACAGACTGGTTCCACATCGGGAAAGGAGTACATCAAGGCTGTATATTATCACCCTGCTTATTTAACTTATATGCAGAGTACATCATGCAAAATGCCAGGCTAGATGAAGCACAAGCTGGAATCAAGATTGCCGGGAGAAATATCAATAACCTCAGATATGCAGATGACACCACCCTTATGGCAGAAAGCGAAGAAGAACTAAAAAACCTCTTGATTAAAGTGAAAGAGGAGAGTGAAAAAGTTGGTTTAAAAATCAACATTCAGAAAATGAAGATCAAGGTATCTGATCCCATCACTTCAGGCAAATAGATGGGGAAACAATAGAAACAGTGAGAGACTTTATTTCTTAGGGCTCCAAAATCACTGCAGATGGTGACTGCAGCCATGAAATTAAAAGTCGCTTCCTCCTTGGAAGAAAAATTATGACCAACCTGGACAGCATATTAAAAAGCAGAGACATTACTTTGCCCACAAAGGTCTGTCTAGTCAAAGCTATGGTTTTTCCAGTAGTCATGTGTGGATGTGAGAGTTGGACTATAAAGAAAACTGAGCACTGAAGAACTGATGCTTTTGAACTGTGTTGTTGGAGAAGACTCTTCAGAGTCCCTTGGACTGCAAGGAGATCCAACCAGTCCATCCTAAAGGAGATCAGTCCTGAGTGTTCATTGGAAGGACCGATGCTGAAGCTGAAACTCCAATACTTTGGCCACCTGATGCAAAGAACTGACTCATTGGAAAAGATACTGACGCTGGGAAAGATTGAAGGCAGGAGGAGAAGGGGATGACAGAGAATGAGATGGGTGGATGGCATCACCAACTCTATGTACATAAGTTTGAGTAAGCTCTGGGAGATGATGAAGGACAGGGAAGCCTGGCGTGCTGCAGTCCATGGGGTCGCAAAGAGTCAGACACGATGAAACCAGTTCTTGGTGCCAAAAAGGTTGGAGACAGCTGGAATGGTACTGGAGTCCTATGTTACTTGTTGACTATAAGAATCCTGGGTCTGCCTCCTGCGTGTAATTCAGCACTTACAGGGGTGGTTGGCTGGGGACGGGTCCTACTAGCATCTGCATTTAGCGCCCAGGACACTGAGCTCAGCCTGGTGGAGGGACCTGCCGAGGGAAACAGTTTGTGAGTGGTGGAGTCAGGTCTCAAGTCCAGGCTCAGTCTGTTCATGACCCACATTCTGTGTATATGCCCATGGCCACTGGCAAGAAAATTGTGACTGGGGAGTGGGAAGGACCTGTGCCCTTCTCCCTCCCCCAACCCATAAGAAAAAAGATATATTCTAATCCCTCACAGCCTTTTGTCCCCTCCACACTGTTCTATCCCTACCCCACTATTACCTCAAACCTCAAACCTTACTGACATCATCTGGCCTACCTTCATGTTGGAAATTCTTAGGCTAGCTTGCCAGAGTTCTATCTTAGTCACTAGACTTTCACCATCCGCCTCAACAGAGATCTTCTGAAACTAGCACCTAAAAGAACGTCCAGCTCTTAAGCAGTGTTGAACATTTTGGAGAAATAAAGCATTGTGCAGCTTTTTTCCCTTTTAAAAAAAAATGTGGTAAAATATATATAAACATAAAATTTATCGTTTCAACAATTTTAATACTTCAGGGGTATTAAGTACATTCATGATATTGTACGACTATCACCACTATCAGAACTTTTTCATCATCCGCAAAACTATACCTAATAAATAATAATTCCCCATTTGCCCCTATTTCAAGCCCCTGGTAACCTCTACTTTCTGTCTCATGAATCTTAGAAATTCTACTTTCTGTCTCATAAATTTTCCTATTCTAGGTACCTCATCCAAGTGGAGCCACAGACTGTCTGTCCTTTTGTGTCTGGATTATTTCACTTAGCATAATGCTGTCAAGGTTCATCCACGTTGCAGCATGTGTCAGAAATTTTTTCCTTTTTATGTAGCTACCACACTTTTTCATCCACCCATCTGCTGATGAACAGTTGGGTCCTTTCCACCTTTTGGCTATTGTGAATGATGCTATTGTGTTTAGTCCCTACTTTCATTTCTTTTGGGTATATACTTGGGAATGGCACTGCAGCATCATATGGTAATTCTGTGTTTAACTTTTTAAGGAGCTGCACAATTGTTTGCCACAGTGGCTGCACCCTTTTCTATTCTCACCAGCAACACACGGGAGTCTCAGTTTCTCCACATCCTCACCAACATTTCAAGCATATTTTTTTTTTCAAGTGTGTTTTTGAAAGAGTATTTAAGCAGGGAGAAACATGGACTACTCTCAAGCATCAGGAAAGGATGCTGAGATGGGCTTTAGGACCTCTTTCGGTTACCTGTGATAAGTAGTGGCAGCCCCAGGTAACGTCTGAATGATGCCCTGGCCCATGGCTCATGGTTCCTCATCTATACCGGCACAAGAGAAGGTGGTCCTCGAACATTTGGATTTATATTTGGACTCAGTTCTTGCCTTCTCTTTAGCAGCAGGCTTTTATGATTCCTGTCCAAAACCAAACCCTTACCAAAGATCCCATGCCAGAGAGACTGTGGAAAGATGCTGTTATTTGTTTGAGCACTCCTGGACTTAATTTTGCATTACGTACTTTCCACCTGGTGTCTGACAGCATGCTTCCTTTTGATTTAGGAAAGCTCTGATGTCCTTGCACCAGTTTACATGAGCTTTCTTATAACTTTTATAGTCTCTCTGCCTTGAAAAGCTTTCAGAGACACTGGAACCAAGTGAAATCCATTCTGCTCCACCTCCTTATGCTCCTTGCATTTTCACATTATCTGCTTTTACTGTCTGGAAATGTAAGACTAAATTTCCCTGTTTGTACTTGGATTTGCCTGTTGTTTTGTGGGGAAGAGTTAAGCTGTGATTTGTTTTTGCTTTTAATTGTATCATCTGTCTCAGACATATGCAAAGCACCCACACCTGCTCTTTTGCACCTAATGGGATCTTTCCTGAAATGCAGAGAACAGCTGTTGAGGGGCTGGCTCTTAGATTTTTATGAAAGTGGTTTGACAGCCCAGTCTCTGCTGGGAGAATGACATTCTCTCCCAGCAGCACCTCCAGACAGCATCTTCAGCAGGGCTGCTAATCACTTCCAGGTCTTATACCTGGATTAGGGTAATGACTCAGAACCCATTATCTGTGCGTCCAGCATGGACAGAGCTGTCCTCAGTCTATCCACTCTAACCCGCTTGGAAGTGCCTCTGAGCTTTCCCTCTTTGAACAAAGTCTGGCTTTTGAGGGTGTGTTAGATCACTGATCTTCCACATTAGAGAATTAATATGAGTTAAGCCTCAAGAAGAGATTTCTAAAGCTTAAACTACATTTGACAAATATAGTTGACTTCAGGAAAGAGAAGTGACAGCCAAAACAAAGAGTAACTTCCAGAATTTCTTAACCAGCAGCTGGGGCTGCCCACACTTTGCTGCTCTGTGGTCAATGCTCTTTTCTGGAGGTCCTCTGCTTTCTCTCAAGAGCTAAAGCTTGAGAAATGGGAAATCTGCCTTCTAGGACAGGCCCCCTCTTCCCTCCAGGAGAAACTGAGCACGCTTCTCTCATTAAGCAGAACTGCAGTCCGATTCTGCTCTTCCTTTGCACATTTCATTCTTGCTAATAAACCCCTGAGGGTTGAGCTTTGAAGACCCGCTGCTTTTCTCCTGCTAGGGGTGGGCTGCTTTGCTAGCTATCATCCAGCTATTTTAGCCAAGCTTCAACAGCTCTTAGAACTTTCTGCATCTCCTGATTCTACTGGATCCTTTTCCTAAGCCAGACGTTATTCCTTGAATTATAATCATACAGATATCAGAGTTGGAGAAGTACACAGCTTCGGTCTGAATTAAGTTGATATTCATGTTCCTAAGAAAGTATACATAGCCCCTACTCCTCCAGCTTCTTTGTCACCCTGATATTTATTTTGCTTTGGGGGCAAAATTTGTCTCCTTGTCTCCTCAGTATTTATTCGTCTCTTAATCTAGTAATTCTTTAATCTGATTAAGTAAAACATTGCTCTTCTTGTGACTTGATATTCATTGCAGCTGCCCTGTGCAATGCCTTGCAGAGATATGAACTTGTGATCCCTGCCCCCAGAATGTGTACGCATGTTAAGTCCCTTCAGTCATGTCCAACTCTTTGTAATATGATGGACTGTAGCCCACCAGGCTCTTCTGTCCACAGCATTTTCCAGACAAGAATACTGGAGTGGGTTGCCATGCCCTTCTCCAGAGGATCTTCCCGACCCAGGCGCTGAATCCTCGTCTCTTATGTCTGCTGAATTGGCTTGGGCAGACAGGTTCTTTACTGCTAGTGCCGCCTGGGAAGCCCCATTTACAGTCTGTTTGAGACTTCTTTGAAGATTTTTGAGACTCAGCACTATAGGAGTGCAAAGGATGGAGAAATTTTTTCTAACAGGATAAACTGAGGAGGAACATGGGGAGATGGCATTTAAACTGGGTTTTTAGGGCAGGGGTCAGCAACCTTTGGGGCTGAAAGTGTCATTTAGTGAGTATTTTAGGCTCTGCAAGACTTTTGGTCTCAGCTAGAACTACTTTGCCATCATAGAGAGAAAGCAGCCACAGACAGTATGTAAATGAGCGGCTGTGGCTATGTTCCAAGAAAACTTGATTTACAAAAGAGACGGTAACCAAATTTGGTCTCCTTGCTCTAGTTTGCCAACCCCTGTGTTATAGGATAGATAGGGCTTTATCACGGGCTTCCCTGGTGGCTCAGACAGTAAAGAATCTGCCTGCAATGAGGGAGACCTGGGTTCAATCCCTGGGTTGGGAAGATCCCCTGGAGGAAGGCATGGCACCTCACTCTAGTATTCCTGCCTGGAGAATTCCCATGGACAGAGGAGCCTGGTGGAGTTGCAAAGAACTAAGCACAGCACAGGGTTTTATCAAAAGAAATAGGGGAAAGAACATTTCAGGCCGAAGCATGAGCTAAGGTTCAGAGAAGAAGGTAATATGACACGTGTCTGGACATAGTATAAGTAAGTAAGGATGGCCTTGAATTTGAGGCTGTAATTGTAGGATAAGGCCAGACCATGGAAGCCCTTTCATCCCAGACTCCATCCGTTGGATGAATCTTTGGGCAGATCTCAGCCACTGAAGATGTAGGGCTGGAAGAGGGTTGTGACAGAATCATGCCTCACTTTAAAGGCATTTTTTGGCAGTAGTAGGGAAGGAGGAGAACAGAAAGCAAGCATTTCAGAAAGGCCAAGTCTATACCAAGAGTCTGAGGACAGGATATGACTAGTAAACAAAGTATTGGTGTGTATCAGTGGGCTCCATGACTCCAAACAATAAACTGAACCGTAAGAAACCAGTTTGTGTATGTGTGTCTTTAATCAGTGACTATAAGTGTCTCATTATACAAAAACATAATTTCCACCAAACCATTGCTAGATCCTGGAATGGTAAAGTGCATTTGGCATTTGGAATGATCTGGAACAAATGAGAGTAGAAGGAGCAGATGAGTAATTTCAGGATGGGGAACACCTGTATACCTGTGGCGGATTCATGTTGATGTATGGCAAAACCAATACAATATTGTAAAGTAATTAACCTCCAATTAAAGTAAATAAATTTATATAAAAAAAGAATACCCAAGTAAAAAATATTAAAGCAGAGATTTGAACACAGGCAAAAAAAAAAAAAAAGGAGTGAAAAATTAGGAGATCGTTCCTACTTATAAAAGAGAAGTTGGGGACAATATACTAAGGAGAAATCTAAGTTGCATTGAAGAAACTTTTCTTGTCTCTAAAACAACACTCTTCAAACCCAGCCCAGTCTTTCCTTCCTTGGTGGTGAGCTCTAGGAATGCCAAAGCCTAATGTTTACCTAGTACTTTATCTGTGCCAATCACCTAATCCTCACAGCAGCTTCTCATCAGGCAGCAAAGATCCTGTCCCCATTCTTCATTAATGCTTTCCTTAAATGGAATTCCTCTATTTTCAATTACCCTTCACAAATCATATATCCAATGCCTGCCTGCATGCTAAGCCACTTCAATCACGTCTGACTCTTTGCTATTCTTTGGACTGTAGCCCTCCAGGCTCCTCTGTCCATGGAATTCTCCAGGCAAGAATACTGGAGTGAGTTGCCATGCCTTCCTCTAGGAGATCTTCCCAACCCAGGGGTCCAACCTGCAACTCTTACGTCTCCTGCATTGGCAGGTGGGTCCTTTACCACTCAGCACCACTTAGGAAGCCCCATATAGCCCATAAATTGCCAAAATTGCTGCAAGAAGACCAATATTAACCCTAAAGATAGATTGTTATCAGTTCAGTGGAAAGTTGTTCATCAAAAAAACTAACAAGATTTTTTCTAAATGAATGCTCCACATTGTGGTTCAGTTCAGTTCAGTTCAGTTGCTCAGTTGTGTCCGACTCCTTGAATCAACCCCATGAATCGCAGCACACCAGGCCTCCCTGTCCATCACCAACTCCAGGAGTTCACTCAGAGTCGCGTCCATCGAGTCAGTGATGTCATCCAGCCATCTCATCCTCAGTCGTCCCCTTCTCCTCCTGCCCCCAATCCCTCCCAGCATCAAAGGCTTTTCCAATGAGTCAACTCTTCGCATGAGGTGGCCAAAGTATTGGAGTTTCAGCTTTAGCATCATTCCTTCCAAAGAAATCCCAGGGTTGATCTCCTTCAGAATGGACTGCTTGGATCTCCTTGCAGTCCAAGGGACTCTCAAGAGTCTTCTCCAATATCACAGTTCAAAAGCATCAATTCTTCGGTGCTCAGCTTTCTTCATAGTCCAACTCTCGCATCCATACATGACTACTGGAAAAACCATAGCCTTAACTAGACGGATCTTAGTCGGCAAAGTAATGTCTCTGCTTTTGAATATGCTTTCTAGGTTGTTCGTAACTTTTCTTCCAAGGAGTAAGCATCTTTTAATTTCATGGCTGCAATCACCATCTGCAGTGATTTTGGAGCCCCAAAAAATAAAGTCTGACACTGTTTCCACTGTTTCCTCATCTATTTCCCATGGAGTGATGGGACCAGATGCCATGATCTTTGTTTTCTGAATGTTGAGCTTTAAGCCAACTTTTTCACTCTCCTCTTTCACTTTCATCAAGAGGCTTTTTAGTTCTTCTTCACTTTCTGCCATAAGGGTGGTGTCATCTGCATATCTGAGGTTATTGATATTTCTCCTGGCAATCTTGATTCCAGCTTGTGTTTCTTCCAGTCCAGCGTTTCTCATGATGTATTCTGCATATAAGTTAAAAAAGCAGGGTGACAATATACAGCCTTGACATACTCCTTTTCCTATTTGGAAACAGTCTGTTGTTCCATGTCCAGTTCTAACTGTTGCTTCCTGGCCTGCATACAGATTTCTCAAGAGGCAGGTTAGGTGGTCTAGTATTCCCATCTCTTTCAGAATTTTCCACAGTTTGTTGTGATCCACACAGTCAAAGGCTTTGGCATAGTCAATAAAGCAGAAATAGATGCTTTTCTGGAACTCTCTTGCTTTTTCCATGATCCAGCAGATGTTGGCAATTTGATCTATGGTTCCTCTGCCTTTTCTAAAACCAGCTTGAACATCAGGGAGTTCTTGGTTCACGTAGTGCTGAAGGCTGGCTTGGAGAATTTTGAGCATTACTTTACTAGCGTGTGAGATGAGTGCAATTGTGTGGTAGTTTGAGCATTCTTTGGCATTGCCTTTCTTTGGGATTGGAATGAACACTGACCTTTTCCAGTCCTGTGGCCACTACTGAGTTTTCCAAATTTGCTGGCATATTGAGTGTAGCACTTTCATAGCATCATCTTTCAGGATTTGAAATAGCTCAACTGGAATTCCATCACCTCCACTAGCTTTGTTTGTAGTGATGCTTTCTAAGGCCCACTTGACTTCACATTCCAGGATGTCTGGCTCTAGATGAGTGATCACACCATCATGATTATCCGGGTCGTGAAGATCCTTTTTGTACAGTTCTTCTGTGTATTCTTGCCACCTCTTCTTAATATCTTCTGCTTCTGTTAGGTCCAGACCATTTCTGTCCTTTATAGAGCCCATCTTTGCATGAAATGTTCCCTTGGTATCTCTAATTTTCTTGAAGAGATCTCTAGTCGTTCCCATTCTGTTCTTTTCCTCTATTTCTTTGCATTGATTGCTGAAGAAGGCTTTCTTATCTCTTCTTGCTATTCTTTGGAACTCTGCATTCAGATGCTTATATCTTTCCTTTTCTCCTTTGCTTTTCGCTTTTCTTCTTTTCACAGCTATTTGTAAGCCTTCCCCAGACAGCCATTTTGCTTTTTTGCATTTCTTTTCCTTGGGGATGGTCTTGATCCCTGTCTCCTATATAATGTCACGACCCTCATTCCATAGTTCATCAGGCACTCTATCTATCAGATCTAGGCCCTTAAATCTATCCTTTCCTTTACTTACAAACATGTGAATGGCTTAGACTAACTTGGAATTTTCAGAAACATTCAGTTACCTGTTCTACTGGCATAAGTACACAGGATACAAAGTCTCAAACATTTCAATATGAACAGAATTGTACTGGTTGTACAAGGCAAATTGCTGGCTCTATAGCCTTCAGTCAGTTGCTTGATCTCCCCATTGTATCATTTTCTTTATCTGTAAAATGAGTGGACAATAATGCTTATTTTATAAGGTCTTGTGGAAGATTAAGTAAGGTACTACCAATAAAGCATTCATCACAGTGGCTGACACAACATATGTATTCAACAAGTATCAGATGTTGTTATTACTATTTTTATTGTTACTATTATACAAACTAGTCCAGAATTACATGGCTATAGGTCCACATCCTTGTGCTTTGAAAGGATGTGCTTTGTCTGGATAATAAATAACCCTTCCACAAGCAAAGACTTTTTCTAACCATACCAAGCCCATAGTGAAATCAAAGTTTTCAGCACATGCTTTTATAACTGACAATAAATTAGATCGTAAGGGCTGTTTGGATTGTATCCAGGCCATGTGATGTCTCCTCTTAGAGCTCATTGACTTGAGACGTTACCACGATGTTCACAGATGCAGTCAGAAGTTGATCAACACTTACATTTAAGGTTTGAGCAGGGATCAGGGATTGGGCCTTTAGATGTTCTGCTTTTAATATGAATACTGACTTTCTATTTTGTGATGTTTTTAAAATGTTCAACCATGTCACAGAGACCCGTGGAAGTTTCTGCTGTGAGCAATACATCTCTCATAGAAACATAAACCTCAGTGCTGGTCAGTGTGGGGACTATCGGAGTCTTTACGACACAGACCCCTCCTGGAAGGGTGAAAAATGAAGGTTAAAGTCGCTCAGTTGTGTCCAACTCTTTGCAACCCCATGGATTATATAGTCCATGGAGTTCTCCAGGCCAGAATACTGGAGTGGGTAGCCTTTCCCATCTCCAGGGGATCTTCCCAATCCAGGGATCTAACCCAGGTCTCCCACATTGCAAGCGGATTCTTTACCAACTGAGCTATCAGGGAATCCCAACAGACTTGTTTCATCCCAAGACTTCATGGACCTGCTTAATTGACTGAAGTGTGGCTCAACGGTAAAATGTCTGCCTGCCAACACAGGAGACACAGGAGCCATGGGTTGAGTCCCTGGATCAGGAAGATCCTCTTGAGAAGGAAATGGCAACCCGCTCCAGTATTCTTGCCTGGAAAATCCCACACACAGAGGAGCCTGGAGGGCTACAATCCATGGGGTCACAAAAGAATCAGACACGACCGAGCAACTGAGGACACAGATAAGTTTAACTTGTCAACATAGACTTTTATTCCCTCTTCCCAAAACAAAAATGGAAAAGAAAAACATGTTTAAGGACAGAAAGCCTGACTTCTGGCCAGAGCCACCAGCTGGCCTAGCACTTATTTATTTGTTAAATAAGCATTTTATTGAAGTACTAAGTATAAATATATAGGAAAAGCCCTCAGTTCAAATTTGTACAGCTTTGATGAATTTTCATAATGTGAACCCACTCATGTAACTAGTACCCAGATCAGGAATTAGGACTTTATTGGCATTCCAGGAGCCCCTTCTGGCCCCACACTCCCTCAGTCACTAATCCCCCGACTCTGAAAGAAACTGCTACTTTTACTATTAACACTCTAAATTAGTTTTGTCTGTTTTTTTAAAAGCCTTATACATTGATAAATATGGAAAATACAGCATATACTCTTTTATATATGGCCTGGGGGCAGAGGGGTCTAAACATTGTTACAGCTTAACTTGGAGAATAGTATAAAATGAGATTACAGGTTTTTTCCTCATGTTTAGCCAATTTTCCAACCCAACATTTTGGATAATTTATTTATTTAACATTGGAATGCTTAGAATGTGCTACATCCTCATATTTACCCTAGGTCTATTTCATGAGTGCTTGTTCTGTTCCATTTATCTGTCAAATAAATTCTGTACCACATTTTGACTATTGCAGCTTTAAAATGTGATTTAACATTTGGCACGGCAAGGCTCTCTTCTTTTGCTTCTTTTTAACAATATTTAAGATATCTGGGTGAACTTCCCTGGCAGTACAGTGGTTAAGACATCACCTTCCAATTCAGGGGGTGCAAGTTTCATCTCTGGTCAAGGAGCTAAAATCCCACATGCTTTGCAGCCAAAAAACCAAAACAGAGTGGAAGCAACATTGTAACAAATTTAATAAAGACTTTTAAAACGATCCACATCAAAACAAAAAATACTTTTTAAAAAAAAGGTAATCTAGGATGTTTGTATCCCAGGTGAGTTTTGGAATCCTTTTATCACATTCAAAAAATGCTATTGATATTTTCTTGGGACTGTGTTAAACCCACTCAGTCAACATGTATTGGGCACTTGCTATGTGCCAGGCTCTGTTCTAGGCACAGGGAATACAGCAGAGAAGGACACACCACCGCCCTTATGCTACTTACTTTCTAGGGAAGGAGCTTGGAAACAAAAGAGCAGAAATATCCTTTCAGATGGAAATATGTGCTATAAAAAAAAAACAGGGAAAGTAGAGACGGAGTGGCTGGCTGGAGGAGCAAGGTGCTACTTGAGTTCAGTGGTCAGAAAAGCTCTCGAAGGAGGTGATACTTGGATTGGAAACTGCATTCTGCTTAGAGTGTACCAGATGTATATTTCACTGTGGGAGTAACAGACATAATTAATGCATCCAGCCTCAGAATGTAGCATTTATTTCCATTTATTCAAATAGTTTATATCTGCCAGTAAAATTTTAATATTTCCCATATAGATTTCTGCATTTCTTGTGAAGACTGGTCTTAGTATTTAAGTGCATTTTGCGGCAGGATGATGATGATGGAGAATGAAATCTATTCCTATTTTATCTTCAAATTATTATTATTAGCATATAGAAAAGTTATGAATATCTTACATTTACTACTGTCTGACCACGTTATGAAGGTGAAAGTTGCTCAGTTGTGTCTGACTCTTTGTGTCCCCATGGACTGGAGCCTGCCAGGCTCCCCTGTCCATGAAATTCTCCAGGAAAGAATACTGGAGTGGATAGCCATTGTCTTCTCCAGGGGATCTTCCCGACCCAGGGATGGAACCCGGGTCTGCAGCATTGCAGGCAAATTCTTCACCGTCTGAGCCACCAGGGAAGCCCCACCACGGTGTGAACTTTTATTAATTTTGAGTGTTTTGAGTTGATGATTTTCTAATGATATATCAGATAGAAATAATTACAATGTTGCCTTCTTCTTTTCAATTCTTTCTCATGAACTATTCAGTATTACCACAACTTTGCCAAAATTTCTAAAACCACTGTTCATGAGTGACAGCAGACGTCTTTCACCTATCTCTTTCATGTGAATAACCTCTAATTTTCACTATCATGAAAGATAAATGTATGCTCAGTACATATTTTAAATTCATGTATGATTACATGCCTATTATCAGATTGAGAAAGTCTGTTTCTAATTTTGTAAATGTTTTTACCAGGATGAGTTTTAAATGTCATTTTTGGCAGCTATTTAAATTATTTTTTCCTAAAAATTTCCTATATTAAATCATTCTTGCATTCCTGGCATACAACCGTCTTCATCTTGCTCAGGGATCCTTTTTTCCTTCTGTTGAATTCAGTTTGCTGGTACCTTACTTAGGACTTTTAAAATCTATAAGTCATCAGCAAGACTGGCCTATTGCTTTCATTTTGTGTTACTTCTCTGAAGCTTCGGTTAGGTTAGCTTTCCAATTTTTATAAGCTCTGGAAAGGTTTATATCATTACCTAGTCCTTTAGATTTTGATGGAAACACACCAATAAAAAACATTTGGCTCTGGAATCTTTAAAAGAAATTATTTTGGGTAACTCTTAAAATTCTTTTATGGTTACTAGTCTATCGTGATTTTTTTTGTTCATCTTAAGTTGATTTGGTAATTTTTAAATGTAGCTTTTTCATGGAGAGCTTCAAATATGATAGTATAGAATTATATATAGAAATCACTGATTATTTAAATGTCCTCTGATACATTGGGGCTTTCCTGGTGGCTCAGACGATAAAGAATTTGCCTGCAATGTAGGAGACCCAAGTTCAGTCCCTGGGTTGGGAAGATCCCCTGGAGGAGAAAATGGCAACCCACTTCAGTATTCTTGCCTGGAGGATTTCAAAGGACAGAGGAGCCTGGCAGGCTACAGTCCACGGGGTCACAAAGAGTTGGACATGACTGAGCAACTAACACTTTCACTTTCACACTTTTCTGACGTATTATCTGTTTTTAGTTGTAATATTGCTTGAGAGGCTTTTGGCTTTTTTCTTTATCAAAGTTGCTTATTAAAAATGTACAAACTTCCAGTTACAAAATAAATCATGGAGACGTGATGTACACCATGGTGACTGTCGTGCCTGGTACATCTGAAAAGTGGCTTTCCTATGTTTCGTGAGTTCCTCACCCTTCGCCTGTTGAACATATTGAAGGAAAACTCTATCAGCACACAGATGAATAGTAACCAGGACGATAGTCACCTACCCTGTCCATTGTGTGTTCAGGCACTCAGTCGTGTCCTACTCTTTGCCACCTATGGACTGTAGCTGCCAGGCTCCTCTGTCCATGGGATTCTCCAGGCAAGAATACCAGAGTAAGTGCCATCTCCTCCTCCGGGGGATCTTCCCGACCCAGGGATGCCCCCATCTCTTACATTTCCTGCACTGGCGATGGATTTACCACTGGCACCACCTGGGAAGCCCCCAACCTGCCTATTAACAGGCACCGAAGCTGGACTCATTCCTCATTCCAACATTTAGTTGAGAAAAGTTACATAGTCAATTCTGAGCATAGTGCTAGATGGTGACCAGCAAGCCCTAGGGAATAAAATTTACACTACCAACTCCTTATTTCTAGGCGTTCATTTTTTGTAACTGCTTGTTCTTTAGGACTCTAGTCTACCTCTGAATGTTGTTATGGTCTTCTGTTTCAAATAGGAATTTTATTTTCTATGAAAAATTATGCTGATCTGCTTTAATTTTTCAAAGTAGTGGGGTCTTGGCTGTTTGGGCCAGGAAACCATAAGCAAGGTATCATTGCTTCTGTCTGACAGCACTTTCTATTTTTAGGAAAAGCCCATCAGAGGAAAATGAGCTCATAAACTAACCTTAAAAACTAACATCTCAGAAACTGATCTGTGTCAAGGATCCATTAGTCAAAAATCTTGGAATGTTTTCTATGCAAGTTGTACTTATTCGTTTCACTCATTTAATTACTTATTTCCTTCATTGATTCACTCATTCAACAGACGTTTATTGAGAGTCTAAGCCAAGTCTGTTTTAGGCTACAGTTATGACTTCAATTCTAGCTTCTTGTAAATGTTTGTTTTGTTCACATGTGCTTGTATGTATTCTATATGATAATTTCTTCTACGTTTCCTTTTAATAATAAAAGCTCCTTGAGTGAAAATCTGGATTTTCCCTTTTCTTCATAATGCTCCCCAGTTCCCAATTGGATACTCCACATGGAATAAAGTGCTTAGCACATGACTTTGATTTACTGACTGGTGGAAAGCCTTTATAATCCAGTCTTCTGTCTTAAGCTCTATCCAGAGTTCCTCCCTTAACTTTCCTATCATTCCCAAAGGTTGCAAAGAACATTTTCCTTTCTGCCTTTAAGGGTTTGTGTAGAATTACCAGGACCCAGACTTCACCCTAAAGATGAGTGTATTTACATACTCAAATGAAGTGATCCTGAGGTAATATTCTGAATTGTGTCCTAACTTTTAAAGAGGCTCCATATTGCATTTGACTCATAAAACTGAAAAGTAAAATGTTAATGTGTAAAAGTGTTATTCCAGATAATAAAACCTGTTCCCAGCCTTTCGTAATCACTTCCAGCCCAGTCGACAAGCTTATTAGCAGAAATAATGGAGAGGAAAGGGAAATTAAAATTTTATAATTAAAAAGAGTAAGGCTCTTCTATTAAATTACCTGTTTAATGTCCATTGTTGTTGGGATTTTTCTTTCCTTTTTCATGAGCTGCCTATAATTTTTAAAAACCTACTTTTGAGGGCAAAATGTTAACATCTTGGAATAATCACTCCCTGTCCAGTTTCTATTTATTTATTTATTTTTAGTCATTCACTTTGACATTTCCATTCCCAGTTGTGACGTTCCAGAACCCCACGCATCTGGCTCTTCTCAGGAGCAAGACCATTTAGCTGGCTCCCATCCATCTCTGCCCATGAGATAATGCACACGAAAGTTTTTTGTCCACCATTGGGTGCCAGGCAAGTGCCAAGGGTCCTCTGCTCTGAAGCTTTCCCCATTAGGAGCTGCAGAGATCTTCGGTTTACTTCTTCCTCAGTGAGATTCTGATAGATAGACAGTAGGTCTAAAATGTGACCCCAAATAGCCAGTCTTCCTGCTGGAAATTTCTACAAAGTGTCTTTAACTCTCAAAACATGTTTTAGCTTCTTGGTATCCTCATGTGGGGGCTTCCCTGGTGGCTCAGATGGTAAAGAATCTGCCTGCAATGTGGGAGACCTGAGTTGGATCCCTGGGTTGGGAAGATCCTCTGGAGGCAGGCATGGCAACCCACTCCAGCGTTCTTGCCTGGAGAATCCCATGGATAGAGGAGCCTGGTGGGCTCCAGTCCATGGGGACGCCAAGAGTCAGACACGACTGAGCAACTAAGCACACAGCACGCCCTCATGTGGCTATGTATAGTCAGTCCGAGGATGGATCTCAGGGCCTATGTGTTCTTCCCTCTCTGGAAGCCGCCACCTGGTTCCTCAAGAGGCCTGGGACCTCTGGGCTTCTGGAAGCAGCATCAAGGAAGGGGCAATGGAGAAGCTCAGTGAGTCTTTGAATTCTGTGTCCACCACTGGGCAGCTCTGTGATCTTGGGCATGTACTTTGAATTCTGTGAATCTCCTTCTCCTGACATACAATGTAGGGATAACAGAAATGAAATCATGCTATGTGAAGCTGCCTCCAGATACAAAGTAAGCTTCATTTTCTTGTCTCTGCTCTCAGAATTATCAGAAAGTAGTGAGGTAGGAAGGCGAGCCAAGAGCATCCAGGCTTCCCAATGAGACAGGAAAGTGCCCTGAGTGCCAGGAGCCTGGGCCATCCTCCAAGCCCTGCTTTGGACAAGCTCTGTAACCTGGGGTGAGTCTCTGGAACTCACCTGTTTTCTGACCCATAAAGCGGAGCTAATATTGTCACCTTCGTTGAGGTCATTAGTGTCTGCAAAAGACTAGCACCTCATCTGCAACAGGGAATGGATTTTTTCAGGTGTTATTTCCCCCCAGGTTGGACTCAGAGTCCAAGATCCCATCTGGATCCTTCTATTTGGACCATGCTCCCCCACTTTCCTTAACACTGTTAGAGGCCCGGAGTGACTTCCTCATGAGGCAGTCTCTTACCCTGAACAGCTCTGATTGCTCAAAAGTCCTTTCTGTTTAACCCAAATCTGCTTCTTCAAACTTCCTACCCATAATCCATAAAATGGAATAAATGCCCCAAGCCATTCTCCAACTAAGGTGTTTTTTTCTTTTTAATCCCAATGGAATCAGGTTCAATTAAACACTGAGGTCAATCTTAAAAGGAAAAAATAAGAAGTCAGCCAGAGGGCTTCGCAACAGGACCATCCTTGCCCTTCGTCTTGGCCTTGTTGGTGTGTATGTTTTTGTGATGGATGGGCAGTTACTTCTGGGCGTTCTCTGAGTCTCCCATTTTTAAGACTGCCGGGTGGAACTGTCCTCTTCGGCATTGCTGGCTCTCTTTCTGGTATCACTAGGCATCAGATCAGAATCCTCACAGAGAAGCTGGGGTCCCAGAGGAGCTGCAGCTCTCCCTCCAGACTTCACCCTAAAGATGAGTGTATTTACGTACTCGTGTATGGTGCTGGAGTGTATTTCTAGATTTTCACAAAGTTGCTTAGCAGGATGGGTGAGATGGTGCTAGAGCCTATATTTCTAGATTTACACACAGTTGCTTAGCAGGGTGGCTGGAAGCCAAGGGCTAGCACACATGTCCGAGGGGCACATGGGGACTTGACTGCCACCACCATCCAGCTTCAGGTAAAATTGTGAGGACATTGTGAGGACACGGAGTCTTGTTGATACTCTCTGTGGAAGGAGAATAATTCCCCCTCCAAGAAAGTTCACACCCAATTTCCTGGAACCTGTAAACGTGTTAAGTTACAAGGCAAAGGGAATTATGGTTGCAGATGGAATTTAAGTTTCTAGTCAAGACCTTGTGATGGGGAGATTATCCAGGTGGGTCTGATGTAATCACAAGTGTTCTTAAGTGGAAGGGGAAGGTAGAAAAGTTGGAGTCAGAGAGAGATTTGAAGATGCTTCACTGCTGGTTTTGATGAGGAGATAGGGCCACGAGCCAAGAGGAACAAGGAATATGGCTCTAGGAAGTAGGAAAGGAAAATGTACCCTCCTTGAATTTCTTTAAAGGAACATCTGCTGGAACTTTGATTTGTTTCAGTGAAACGCATTTCAGACTTCTGACCTCCAGAACTGCAAGAGAATAAGTGTGTGATGTGTTAAGCCACTAAGCTTAAAGTAATTTGTTACAGCAGCAGTGGGGAACTAATACACCCTCCTTTCATTATCCTGCTCCCGCTGTGGGTGTCTCATTCTTTACTGTCACCTGCCTGGAGACCGTAACTGCTAAGGTATTCATTCATCATTAAGAGGCAGCTTGCTTGGAAAGGAAACAGCAGAGACTTTAGATCCAGGCAGGGCTACATTGAGTTCCAGGGCCATCACTTCCTGTCTCCACAGTCATACTCAAATTGCTTCATACCTTTTTATTAGCCTCATCTAGGAAATGGGTATCACAAAAGGATTAAACTGCAGAAAGTTCTCCTCGTGGAATACCTGGCATATAGCCTCAGCATATAGCCTCTTTTACTGATGACTAGGGGGAGTATTTCTCTTTATTTAGAGTGTAGGAACTCTTGTTCTCTGCCCTGCCCAGCACCAGGGAGCCTGGCTCCAGGGATTCCTAGTGACAGCATCACAGGTAGTTGGACTTTGGAGAGCTGGACACTCTCTTCTCCAGGGTCAGTTAATACGTGAAGACTTGGCAAAGCATGTCTAAAGGGAGCTCAAAATTACCCAACCAGCAGGATTCCCAAAGATCACACCAGCCAGGTGAAAGCTTCAAGTAACCAAAAACGGCAGAGTGATTAGGCTTTAATGTTTAACCTCTGCACCAGTGGCAGCCAAATTCCATCTGGGATGTTCACCAATATTAACAAATAATTACACAGGCGTGTTCTCTATCTGAATGACCAGAGCCTCCGCAGGGTCAGTTTCTCATGTAATTAATTTATGAGAAAAAAAAAAAATACCAGGACATGGATACATACAAACAATTGTTCCAGAATATCCAGGCACAAACATAAAAGTCACATGGGGGTAGATGCACATGGAAGAGGACATTTGAGTCTAATTTTGATTTTTCCATTATTCTAAACTGAATCCCTGTTATGAGTTTCGAGAATTAAAGAGATTATGAGGTCATCGTACTGGAATTTTGCTCCCAGGCCATCCCTCAGAACAGTTCAGGACGTTTTTCCCTTCTTTTCACTTTGCTGAGTGCCAAGGGGATTTCGCTAGACACGAGCTGTACTTCACGGCAGGACGCATATTCTCCCACCGGAGATTTTGTTGCTGCTCTTGCTCACTGGGTTGTAAGATTTAGCTCTGCAGCAGGCAGGGAACTATCAACGAGCTGGAGGTCAGGAGCCAGCCATGGTGAACTCGGCTCGGCTACCAGAGCCAGTTTCCCCAGCTCAGTCTCCTGGTTTCCTGGCCTCCTCTTTTGTGCGCAAGGGATTGGCCGGGAACATCCCTGAGTTTCTGTGTAGCTCTGATGCCTGAGGGTGTCTTAAAGAAGCAGCAGGAGAAAGTGGGGAGGGGAGGAGTGACACTGGTCTATTCCTGGAAGTAAGAAATCCTGCTCCACACCCTGGTATCTGGTGGGATTCATGCTGCAGTGAAGGCAATTTGGGAAATGCTGACCTGGGTGATAGTTTATATTTGATATTTAAAACTATCTTTGTGACCAGTGCAAGTTCGATGCATCCAAAGCTGGTGCTCTGGGACAGCCCAGAGGGATAGGGTGGGGAGAGAGGTGGAAGGGGGCTTCAGGATGGGGGGACACATGTATACCTGTGGCCAATTCGTGTTGATATATGGCAAAAAAAATCACAATATTGTAAAGTGATTATCCTCCAATAAAATAAGTTAATTTTTAAATTAACATAACTATAAAAAATAAAACTATCTTTGGAAATTTTGTAGCTGATATGACAATCTAAATTAATATAGAAATCAATATACAGAATCAAATATTGTTGTTTAGTTGTTAAGTCATGTCCGGCTCTTTTGTGACCCCATGGACTGTAGCCTGCCAGGCTCCTCTGTCCATGGGATTTCCCAGGCAAGAATACTGGAGTGGGTTGCCATTTCCTTCTCCAGGGGATCTTCCTGACCCAGGGATTGAACCTAGGTCCCCTGCATTGGCAGGCTTATTCTATACCACTGTGCCACCAGGGAAGCCGCAGATTCAAATATTGAAGACATATTCCACTTTAGTCCTCTAAATAAACTGTACTATACAATTTTTTTAAAAAAAGAAAAGACTATCATTGGAGTCATTGAATCAACTTCATTCTTAAGTCCCTATCCTGGAATTACAATTCCTTAAAACTTCCAACTGGGCGAAGAATAAACACATCAGGAAGAGAGCAGTGTCCTAAACCTGTAAGGGAGTGAATTCAAAATTGCCTTTGAAGAGACACAAAAATATCTCTTGTTGCAGTTCTATACGTTTAGGTTTGCTTGAAGACTGAATCAACCCTGATGTTAACTCACTATTAATTTCAGGATGTGGGAATGGTGGGGAGAAGTTCAGCCTATGGAAGAGGAAAATCAGGAAAACCCATAGTGGACAGATATTTCTCACTGCTACTAATATATGTGGAAAGCGAGAAATATCTCTAGCAGGAAGTATTTGTGGGGTGGTCCAGGTGTGCTCGTTGGTAGGGCAACAGGGCAAGGAAATCCAGTCCTCATTATCTGCCCCCTTGTGTCCACTGGCAACAAAAACTCCTAGATTGGAAGGGGAGGTGAAGGAGCAAAGCTGGGGTTGATGGGAGGGCTCTGAGGAGAGGAGAATCGGAATAGCCTTCAGATGAAGCCTGACCCTTGGTGAAGAGTCTGAGAAAGACTCTTGAAAAGCCATCAGCCAGTGAATGAATTTTCATTTATGTTCAAGTGACTTTATCCTCCTTGAACTGTCACAAGCAATTCATCTCTGAATGTTTAGATTTCTCCTCTTCCATTTTTTTCTATATATTTTCTTTTTTCCCTACAATACAGATCTCCATCTGGTTAGTTTTTCATCAGTTGCCTCCAGATCACTGTTTCTGATGACTTTTTTTTAAAGTCTGACATCCTTTAAGCATGACTTCAAGTCATCAGATTTTCTTTGAATGTGGTTAAACTTTTCAGTAACTATGCATTTTTCTTTAATTTGTTCAGCAACTTTCCTAGCAGCTTATTTTTCCCTTCCTCTCTAGGGTCTAATCAAAAATTTTATTAAAATAATTGTGGATTCTCATGCAGTTGTAAGAAATAATACAAGTATTCTTTCAGTTTTTAACGAAGTGAAAACTTCTGCTGCTAAACAAAGGAGCCGCTAAAAACCTTTTTGAAAGTCTAAAGATTGCTGCTCATATTGTCATGTCCCAAGGAAAAGTGCAGACATCCTGAACGTAGGATTTTCCGGATGTGCTGCTGTAACGATGTCTGACTTCATCAGGAGAAGCCTGAAGCACAAGTCTGAGGACATCCATAGCCCAGTCCTTGTGCCAGGGACCCCCCCAGTAGACCCCGCAGGATCACACCAAACCACACAGCACACCCACGGCATCCACATGGCACTCGGGTGCACCTGGTTGCTGTGAAGGCCCAGAAGTAGAGCCAGTCAAGGGAGGCAGAGACAATAAAGAGCCAGCATGTACATGGGCGTGCCCAGGTTTGCTTGTTTCCTTTAAGTTTCCCTAAACTTGTCCTTTTGTGCCTCTTAATTTTACATCCCCTTCACTATCCTCATATCTCCCTTCTTCCAGAATCCCACAGAACAAGTGTATATCTTTGTGTTATTACAAAGTAAAGAACTGGAAATCTGCCAGTTGCTGGAAGCCTCTCCACATGCCCGCTACCACATGCCCACTACCTGTCCCAAGCTCTGCTCCCTCCCCACCCCCAACTTGTAGAGGAATAACTTCCTTGCATTTATTGATAATGTTATTGCCCAAGTGGTCATTCTTGGACCTCATGGTTTAGCCTAGCCTAACTGTGAAGAAGGCTGAGCGCCAAAGAATTGATGCTTTTGAACTGTGGTGTTGGAGAAGGCTCTCGAGAGTCCCTTGGACTGCAAGGAGATCCAACCAGTCCATCCTGAAGGAGATCAGCCCTGCAATTTCTTTGGAGGGAATGATGCTAAAGCTGAAGCTCCAGTACTTTGGCCATCTCATGCGAAGAGTTGACTCATTGGAAAAGACTCTGATGCTGGGAGGGATTGGGGGCAGGAGGAGAAGGGGTCGACAGAGGATGAGATGGTTAGATGGCATCACTGACTCGATGGACGTGAGTCTGAGTGAACTCCGGGAGTTGGTTATGGACAGGGAGGCCTAGCGTGCTGCGATTCATGGGGTCGCAAAGAGTCAGACACGACTGAGCAACTGAACTGAACTAACTAAGCTTTCAGTTAGGTTCTTTAAGCCTCTCTTTGTCTACAGATTCTCTCTTCTGTTGTTTGAATTAATTGATTTATTTATTTGGCTGCACCAAGTGTTCGTTGCAGCATGTGGAATCTAGTGCCCTGACCAAGGATTGAACCCATGCCCCTTGCCCTGGAAGTGCAGTCTTAGCCACTAGACCACCAGAGAAGTCCCTATTCTTTTCTGTATGAGTTGCCTAATAAGGACCCGGGGTCACTGATTGTCATGGATCCCACGGTAGTGCCTTTTGCTGATTGCAGTCATAATACGGTTTAGTGTATTCCTCTGTCCTCTGTTTTCTGAGTTGAAGGTTAGATCAGAGTCAGATACAGTTGCCCGAGTGAGACATCAGTCTGTATGTTGACATCTCTGTGGTTGATCAGTCAGTAAAGAGGTTAGAAGACTGCAGCTTCTCCCTTCAGAGACCCCCTCCAACCCCTACTCCTGTGTCTGCTGCCCACCTTTGTCATTCCAGGAGAGGGGCCGCCTAGACATGGGATAGAAGGCAGACCCACAGCTCTGTGAAGGCAGGGGACAGTCTCACAAAAGGAAGATCGGGCCTCTCCTCTCCATCCTGCCATCCTGCAGCCTCCTCATGAAAGGGGAGATGGTGGGAAGGTGGCCTGACTCCACCCTGCCCTAGGGGCACACCTCCTGTGTCTGGGAACAGTTTCCATGCCTCACACTGAGGAGCCAGTACACAGGCCACTTTCTTCTTCCTTTACAAGGGAGAATGGCTTTAGAGGGAGAAGGCAATGGCACCCCACTCCAGTACTCTTACCTGGAAAATCCCATGGACGGAGGAGCCTGGTAGGTTCCAGTCCATGGGGTCGCTAAGAGTTGGGCACCACTGAGCAACTTCACTTTCACTTTTCACTTTCATGCATTGGAGAAGGAAATGGCAACCCACTCCAGTGTTCTTGCCTGGAGAATCCCAGGGACAGAGGAGCCTGGCAGGCTGCCATCTATGGGGTCGCACAGAGTCAGACACGACTGAAGCAACTTAGCAGCAGCAGCAGCAGCAGCATGGCTTAGAACCAAGTTCAAATCCCTGCTTTGCCTTCTGGTGACCTTGGGCAAATTACTTGGCCTGTCCGAGCCTCTGCTTCCCCATCTATACAGTGCAGCTAATAATGCCTAGCTAGAAACTTTATTAAGAGTATATCTGACAATATGTGCACGTTGTATGAGTTAACTTCTGTATAAAATCTGACCAATAGAGATACCTACCTGATAAGGTGGTTGTGATCATTAATGAGGTAAAGCATTTACCAACTATGCACATAGTAAGTCTTCAATAAATTTAGGTAGTTTTACGTTACTATATAAGGTATATGGCCTATTGAAAAGTTCCATTTTCCAGATAGTTGAAAATAATGGCAGCAGCTAGGTGCCCAACTCCAAATATTTCTTTCACAGTCTAGAACAGGGGCCCCTAGCCTCCAGGATCTCATGTCTGATGATCTAAGGTGAAGCCGATGTAATAATAATAGAAATAAAATGCACAATAAATGTAATGCACTTGAGTCATCCCAAAACCATCACCCAACCCAATCCGTGGTAAATTGTCTTCTACAAAACTGGTCCCTGGTGCCAAAAAGGTTGGAGGCCGCTGATTAAGAAAGGTGAAAAGAAAATGCACAAAAACCACACTGTTGGCATAACTTGAAGACAGAGAATGCCCAAAGGGTAAAGTGAATGTAGTCATTATAAAAGGAGAAAGAACACCACAGCAGAGCCCACGAAGGTGCCCACTTCCTCCCACCCAATTCCACCCTCACTGCATGACCGACGGGAAGCAGGGACAAGCAGAGAATCTGCAGGGAAGGAAGAAGAGGGCTTCAGGTTGATCTGAAATAGCTCCTGGCAGAAATAAGACTGCTCTAAGCCTGAAAATACTACACACAGCTTCTAGGGGAGGCAAACAGGTGAGGAGGGGAGAAGTGCCCTCTGGTGATGGGTGGTAAAGAGGGAGAGAAGTAGTAGGGGGAAATAGGGTGGCCACTGCTAAGGGCACACAGATCCCAATTATTATGTGAAAAGGGGAGGCATGAGGAGAGAATTCCAGAAGGAGTCTTAAGTTGGGAAAACAGGGTAAGTGGGAAAATTATGTGGGGGAGCTGTCCCAAAAGGTGGGATGGTGGAGCAGACGGTGAGGGTGGAGGACAGTGGCATGAAGTGAAGATCTGTGAGAGGCACACGACATTAGGGACCCAGGAGCAAGCCAGGGGGAGGCAGAGCATGCTGAAACACCAGCTTCACTGAGCAAACGTGGAATTCGTTTCGGGAAAGCAAGGGGAAACGCCTGCTCAAGGGAAGTGAGCACAGAGACACATAGACATAAACACACCTGTTCTGCAAGCTGTCTAGGCCCCCTGAGGGCCCCAGAAACAGGGATAGTGGTAGGGGGGACACCCAAGGATACTGCCGTAAAGAAAGGACCCAGGTGAGAGGAGAGAGGGGGAAAGGTGATGATTCTGACACCATAGAATGGGCATGCTGTAGAACTCAGGTCATCGAGTCTAAACTACACTGTATAAGATGAAAGAAGGAAGATAGGCCCACCGTGCTGACAACACCTGGGGTGATTAACACCTGGGGTTGTGCAAATTACAGTGTTTGCAATTTCTGCCTCTGTGTTGTGTTGGGGCTAGGGGGACTGTTATGGGATATTTGTGAAATGTCACATCTTTCCAGTTACAAAATGTAAATTCATGGTCTCCTCTTTGAAGGTTTAGAAAAGCTCGATAGCTGGTATTTTCTCTGAAATATGTACAGAACAGGGCCATGGGTAGAAATGTTAGTTTTTATTGTTTTCATGCCAGTGGAACTTTTCTAGAAGAAACAATTCATCTATAATTCTGTGGTTTTGCACGGAACCACCCCAGGTGAAACTAGTGGTAAAGAACCCACCTGCCAGTGCAGGAGATACCGAGACATGGGTTCGATTCCTGGGTCAGCAAGATCCCCTGGAAGAGGGCACAGCAACCCACTCCAGTATTCTTGCCTGGAAAATCCCGTGGACAGAGGAGCCTGGTGAGCTATAGTCCACAGAGTCACAAAGTCAGACACAACTGAAGCAACTTGGCACACACACACACACCCCAATTCAGTATATAAAAAAAATATGAGGCACTTCTCTCACAGACTAGGGGATCGAGGTCTGCAGTCCCCTCCCACACTCTGTAGAATCCTGGAAGGCTCTCCCTCAGGACCTTGGGCTCTGTGACACACACTTTGAAAAGCACCAGATGCAGCCACTTCCTACCCACACTTTACGTGGGAGACATGAAGATAAATGAACAGCATACGCTGCCTTTTGGAGAATTCAGAGTCTAGAGGGGAGACCAAAATTAAACAGCCCCCTGGAACATAATGCTGAGGTAGAATTAAAGGGAGAACAATAAACTCTGTTCCCGAGGGTGTGCAGAGGAGGGAAGGAAGGGCTACAGAAGGCCTGCAGAGGAGCTGCCTCTGAGCTGGAGCCATGAAGAATAAGTCAAGTTCTCCAGGTGAGAATGGAGAAAGAGCTTTGAAGGTGAAGAAAACAAACTGTAAATCCACTAAAGTATAAATATGCCTAGACTGGAAATGTTACATGTCTGGAACTGCTAGAACTTAGGATGATTGTAAAGGGTAATGGGAAGTGAGACTGGGAGGGCTGGGTGAAGTGAATTAGGAAGCCCAGGAACAAAAAGGGAGGAAGGGAACCTTGCCAATGAGATCTGCCAAACTGACCTGGATGATCCATGGTGGCAGGGTTACAGCCTGGTCACCCTCAGAGGGTTCAAGATGACATTTGGAATTATGGTCTCTTGTAAGACCTTCCCTAAACTCCAGGGTTATGCAATGTTTCCTTTGGGAATAGCAAGGCTAGATACTTAACGTCTTTTTCATGGCCAAGAATGTCTTTATCCTGTATCTTGTATGTCTTCTGGTTTGTTATTTTTCTCCAGCTTTCAAAGCAAGGTTTCTGCCAATATTTCATTCCAGTATTTAGTAATATTAGCTGTTAGTGTCTATTATCTTCTCTTTTCTTAAAAATAACATTGTCATTCCCTTTGTTTCTCCAATTTGGAGATTTCACGTTCCACTTGAAAAGTTCAGCCTAGGGTGTGCCAAAGTCGCCTTCAAACTGGGTCTATGCCCAGGCCTTACAGCTAGACATACTGCACCTTCCTCGGGGCCTTCCAGGCCTGAAAGCATCAAACAGCAGGAAGTGGTTAAGAGGTGGCAGGTCCAGCATTCTGGGTAGTTTCTGTGTTAACATGACAATTTTTGTGTTTGTAATGGACAATCCCATTAGAAAGGCATGGTGGGGAGGGAAGTACAGTTTAATTTTAAAATATAAATAATTCTGGAAATAAAGACTGTTAATATTAGAATAGTTATTACTACACTAATATACGAAAGGAAAAATGTATCTTAATAGATTCTGAAAAGTCACTTGACAACATTTGCCACCCAAATTGTATTAAAACTCTTTTAAGCTATGAATCCCTTAATTTGGTAAAGAATGTCTGTTGGAATACAATAGTATTCATCATGCTTAACGGTGAAACATGAAAAGCTTCCCTGGTGGCTCAGACGATAAAGTGTCTGCCCACAGTGCAGGAGACCCGGGTTCAATCCCTGGGTCAGGAAGATCCCCTGGAAAAGGAAATGGCAACCCACCCCATGGGTTGTAGCCTACTATGCTCCTCTATCCATGGGATTTTCCAGGCAAGAGTACTGGAGTGGGTTGTCATTTCCTTCTCCAGAGGATCTTCCTGACCCAGGGATCGAACCCAGGTCTCCTGCATTGTAGGCAGACGCTTTACCATCTGAGCCACCAGGGAAATCCTGAAACATGAAAAAGCAATCGTATTTCAGGGAAATAGCAGTGTCACTGTGAAGACTCTAACCAATGAATTGAGATGAAAAAATAAACAAGATATACATATTGGGGGCAAAGAGATAAAACTCTCCTGCTGCTGCTGCTGCTGCTGCTAAGTCGCTTCAGTCGTGTCTGACTCTGTGTGACCCCATAGACGGCAGCCCACCAGGCTCCCCAGTCCCTGGGATTCTCCAGGCAAGAACACTGGAGTGGGTTGCCATTTCCTTCTCCAATGCATGAAAGTAAGTGAAAGTGAAGTCGCCCAGTCATGTCCGACTCTTTGCGACCCCATGGACTGCAGCCTACCGGGTTCCTCCATCCATGGGATTTTCCAGGCAAGAGTACTGGAGTGGGTTGCCATTGCCTTCTCCAAAACTCTCCTAACTTGCATATTACATGACTTTTACCAATAAAATTATTGTTAATCCTTATAAAGTTATTAGATCTAGTCATTGGATCTATTAATAATCATATGTTTATTACAGGTAAATTCAAAAACCACTAGTTTTCTGACATGTAAGCCAAATCATACAGAACATGTAATTTTTAAAAGATGCCATTCAACATTTGAGTCAGTTCTAATGAGGTGGATTAAACTGGAGCCTATTATACAGAGTGAAGTAAGCCAGAAAGTAAAACACCAATACAGTATACTAATGCATATATATGGAATTTAGAAAGATGGTAACGATAACCATGTATGCGAGACAGCAAAAGAGACACAGATGTATAGAACAGTCTTTTGGACTCTGTGGGAGAGGTCGAGGGTGGGATGATTTGGGAGAAGGGCACTGAAACATATATAATATCATATGTGTAATGAATCGCCAGTCCAGGTTTGATGCATGATACAGGATGCTCGGGGCTAGTGCCCTGGGATGACCCAGGGGGATGGTATGGGAAAGGAGTTGGGAGGGGGGTTCAGGATGGGGAACACGTGTACACCCATGGTGGATTCATGTTGATGTATGGCAAAACCAATACAATATTGTAAAGTAATTAGCCTCCAATTAAAATAAATAAATTTATATATTTTTAAAATGCCATTCAATAAAGCAACAAAAATTTAAAATATTTAGGAATAAATAAAGCAATAAATGTGTAAGAACCATACAAAGAAAACTGAAACTTTACTAAAGGATAAATAAGGAAACTTATACAGATTTTAAAATATACCATGTCTATGTCTAAGATAACTCTATATTAAAGAGCTATCAATTTCCCCAAAATTAATACACAAATTCATTTTTTAAAAAACCTCAGTATCCCAGTAGAATTTTAATGACAATCACCTAATTCAAGAGTTCATCTGGAAAAACAAACGTGTAAGAATAACCAAAATTTTTGAATGAAGATGAAGCATGTCCTACCATATACCAAAATACTATAAGCCTATAGCACTTAAAACAGGATGGGGCAGACACAGGAATACCAACAAGATTGCAGTGAAATGAAATAATCTAGAAATAGACTGATAGTATACAAAAAAGGATGCATTTTAAATAATTGAAGAAAGCTTGGACACTTCAATAATCAACATTGGGATAGTCATCATGTTGGGGGAAAAAAATAAAATTAGATTTCTGTGTTCTATACCAATATAAAAACCATAAGAAAAGAAGAAAATACAGGAAAATAAAATCAATAAAATCCCTGGGAAAATATCTGTAAAGCATATTGTGAAGAGCAACTTTCTAATGAGACTCTAAACCCTTTTGGCCTCTGTAAACATTAATAAGATTTACAAATTTGTATCTAAAGATCCAATTAAAGACAAATGATAGCCCGAAAGATAATATTTTTGAATATATAACAAAGGGCTAGTGACTCATATTCGAAAAAAACTACAATTCACTAAGAAATGATAGAACAACCCAAGGTAAAACAGGCAAATAATATAAGCAAGTAATTCCCAGGAGGGAAAATACTATTGATCTAAAAATACATGAAAAAAAAATCTCATCAGTAATCAGCAAAGTACAAACAGTGTAAATTTTGCCTGGTAGATTGCAGAAATAAATGTTGATAACAATATGGTATGGGAGGAAAAGCAAAAACAGCTGGCAGATGGTGTAAATGTATAATATACCATAATAGTGTACAATTCCACTCCTGACTGTTTATCGTACCAAAATGCTCCTTTAAGAGCACAAAGACCTTGCACAAAGGTTTATTACAACCCGTTTTACAATCTGAAAAATATGAAATGCTATCTAATTGCCCAACAATAAGAAAATGAGTCAATGTTATTATGATTTTTCCATCCTATGAAACACTCTTCAGTCATTAAAAATAATGAAGTCACTCCATACTTCCTGACTTGAAATGAAGATCCTTGAAGGGATGCTAGGCTAAAAAAAGAAAAAAAAAGTTTATAATAGGGTTCCACTTTGTATTTTAAAATGCCCCAAAGGAAATTATATATATAATTTTATATATGTCTGTCTCTGCAGATGCACAGAAAGGTCTGGAAGGATATACACCAAATTGTTAAAAATGGTTATCCTTGTGGAGTGAAGTGAAACTGGGGCTAAGTGGGGGGAAAAGTGAGAGCTTCCACTTCTTACTTTTAGGACTTTTAATTTTTTAATGATCGTGAATAACTTCTGTGATACTCAAATAAAGTTCAAATTGTTCTGATGTAAAACATATGGAAAATTGAAACTGTCAGAGGAAACACTACTGTACAGTCAACTCTGAAAAGCACCTTCAGACCAGATGCACACTGCCAGGCCTCCTCTCTGTCAGTCAGAGTTGTTCTGAACCCACCACTCACGTGTGCATCCATGCTCAGTCATGTCCGACTCTTTGCAACCCCCTGACTGTAGCCCACCAGGCTCCTCTGTCTGTGGGATTTCCCAAGCAAGGATACTGGAGTTGGCTGCCATTTCCACCTCCAGGGGATCTTCCCAACCCGGGGATCGAACCCACGACTCCTGCATTGCCTGCAAGGCCAGCGGGTTCTTTACCCACCAGGGAAGCCCTGAACCGACCAATCAACAGTCTTCAAAAACTCAACTGTCTACAAATCACTCCATGACTTGCCCCCAGGGCCAAACTTTCCCATCTGCTCCACCTGCTGCTTCACTGAGGGCGTTGCCTCCCAACACCACCATAACTGCAGCCTAGGGTGTTGTAACAGGACCCAGGAGAGGCCACCACCAAGTCTCTGGAGCTGGCCATCATATTTAAACTCTTATTGATTCATTTCACCATTTCAAATTCATTATTCTAATTAATCTTTTAAGAGAATTGTTCACATAAAGGGACCTTGGAGATCTTTTTGTTCAATCCTAACATTTTAGGCGGGGAAGGCAATGGCACCCCACTCCAGTACTCATGCCTGGAAAATCCCATGGGCGGAGGAGCCTGGTAGGCTTGCTGCAGTCCATGGGGTCGCTAAGAGTCAGACATGACTGAGCGACTTCACTTTCTCTTTTCACTTTCATGCATTGGAGAAGGAAATGGCAACCCACTCCAGTGTTCTTGCCTGGAGAATCCCAGGGATGGGGGAGCCTGGTGGGCTGCTGTCTATGGGGTCGCACAGAGTCGGACACAACTGACGCGACTTAGCAGCAGCAGCAGCAACATTTTAGGGACAAGGAATCAATCCAGGAAAATAGCATTCACAAACTGTTTTAGATTTAAGACCCTGCATTTAGAGGCTCATTTAATTTTGTGTAAGAAAAAAATATATACAGCTTTCTTATTTAAATTTGTGTAGATTATAAAGGAGATTGAATGTATTTCCATTCAGTTCAGTTCAGTCACTCAGTCATGTCTGACTCTTTGCGAGCCCATGGACTGCAGCATGCCAGGCTTCCCTGTCACCCACCAACTCCCAGAGTTTACTCAAACTCATGTCCATAGAGCCAGTGATGCCACCCAACCATCTCATTTTCTGTCGTCCCCTTCTCCTCCTGCCTTCAGTCTTTCCCAGCATCAGGATCTTTTCTAATGAGTCAGTTCTTCACATCAGGTGGCCAAAGTATTGGCTTCAGCGTCAGCATCTGTCCTTCCAGTGAATATTCAGGACTGATTTCTTTTAGGATTGACTGGTTTGATCTCCTTCCAGTCCAAGGGACTCTCAAGAATCTTCTCCAACACCACAGTTCAAAAGCATCAATTCTTTGGCACTCAGCTTTCTTTCTGGTCCAACTCTCACATCCATACATGACTACTGGAAAAACCAGAGCTTTGACTAGACGGACCTTTGTCAGCTGCTATTTAATATGCTGTCTAGGTTGGTCATAGTTTTCCTTCCAAGGAGCAAGTGTCTTTTAATTTCATGGCTGCAGTCACCATCTGCTGTGATTTTGGAGCCCAAGAAAATAAAGTCTGTCACTGTTTCCATTGTTTCCCCATCTATTTGCCATGAAGTGCTAGGACCAGGTGCCATGATCTTAGTTTTTTAAATGTTGAGTTTTAAGCCAGCGCTTTCACTCTCCTCTTTCACTTTCATCAAGAAGCTCTTTAGTTCTTCGCTTTCTGCCATAAGGATAGTGTCATCTGCATATCTGAGGTTATTAATATTTCTCCTGGCAGTCTTGATTCCAGCCCGTGCTTTATCCAGTCCAGCATTTCACTGATGTACTCTGAATATTAGTTGAATAAGTAGGGAAACAATGTACAGCCTTGATGTACTCCTTTCCCAATTTGCACGTAGTTCGTTGTTCCATGTCCGGTTCTAACTGTTGCTTCTTGACCTCCACACAGATTTCTCAGGAGACAGGTCAGGTGGTCTGGTATTCCCATCTCTTTAAGAATTTTCCAGTTTGTTGTGATTCACACAGTTAAAGGCTTTTAGCATAGCCCATGAAACAGAAGTAGATGTTTTTCTGGAATTCTCTTGCTTTTTCTATGATCCAGTGAATGTTGGCAATTTGATCTCTGGTTTCTCTGCCTTTTCTAAATACAGCTTGTACATCTGGAATTTCTTGGTTCACATATTGTTGAAGCCTAGCTCGAGGGATTTTGAGCATTAGCTTGCTAGCTTGTGAAATGAGTGAAATTGTGTGGTCATTTGAACATTCTTTGGCATTGCCTTTCTTTGGAGTTGGAATGAAAATTGGCCTTTTCCAGTCCTAGGTCCACTGCTGAATTTTCCAAATTTGCTGGCATATTGAGTGCAGCACTTTCACAGCATCATCTTTTAGGATTTGAAATAGCTCAGCTGGAATTCCAACACTTCCACTATCTTTGTTCATAGTGATGCTTCCTAAGGCACGTTTGACATCACATTCCAGGGTGTCTGGCTCTAGGTGAGTTACCTAGGTCATGAAGATCTTTTTTGTATAATTCTTCTGTCTATTCTTGCCACCTCTTGTTAGTATCCTCTGCTTCTGTTACGTCCATACCATTTCTGTCCTTTATTGTACCCATCTTTGCACGAAATGTTCCCTTGGTATCTCTAATTTTCTTGAAGAGCTCTCTAGTCTTTCCCATTCTATTTTCCTCTATTTCTTTGCATTGATCATTGAGGAAGGCTGTCTTATCTCTCCTTGCTATTCTTTGGAACTCTGCACTCAGACGGATATATCTTACATTTTCTCCTTTACCTTTAGCTTCTCCTCTTTTCTCAGCTATTTGTAAGGCCTCCTCAGACGGCCAATTTGTTTTTTGTGTTTCTTAGCTTCTGTCATTTACTCAGCTGTCCATTGGCCTCTGACAGTTCACTCAGTCATTCCTGGGTAGTGGTCTGATTCAACAAGGGGAGAGAACCTGTAAGTGGTTGTAACCTGAAGCATGTGGCAAAGAAAGGGGACAGATTTCATCTAGGTATTAAGTAGCACCACGCATAGGGCCTCAGGGGTGCTATGCTCTCTCTGAAGTGAGTGCTAAGTCACTTCAGTCATGGCTGACTCTTTGAGACTCTATGGACCGCATCCTGCCAGCCTCTTCTGTCTGTGGGATCCTCCAGGCAAGAATACTGGAGTGGGTTGCCATGCCCTCCTCCAGAGGATTTTCCCAACCCAGGGACTGAACCTGTGTCTCCTGTATCTCCTGCATCAGCAGGTGGATTCTTTTACCACTTGCCACCTTGGAAACCCTATTTCACGATTGCCCGCTATACACAGGAGAGTGTAAAGAAGAAAAAGAACCAGACATGGGCTTTTCCCTCTAAGAGTGTGTGGCCACTTAATCTAATGGGGAAGATAAGAAGTGGTCAGTGATAAATCTCTGAAAGAAATACATAGAGTGATACTGGAATCTAGAGGAGGAGGCTTTACTTCTAGTTTGGGTACAGCAGGGGAGGGAGTCAGGGGAAAATCTAGTCAGCAACTCCCATGACTCTTGAAGGATAAGCAGGCTGTGGACATGCAGACATGGTGAGGAACTGCCTCTAGGGAATCAAGAACTTTAGAGACTGCCTGTCTAAGCCCTTTTTGTGTGTATGAGGAAACAGACCCAGACTGGGTGAGGAGCAGCTGACGAACTGTTGGCTCAATGCAGTGCCTGTCTGCACAGAGCCCTCCTCACAAGGCAGGCCCTCTGGACCCAGCACACAGGGCCAGGTGGAAGCTCTGACCGAATATGGTGAAATGGGGATGACAGTTTGCTTGGAAAATAGGATTTTGTAACTGATTATACACCAGGAGTAAAGAAAGAGCTGGGAAAAAGGGGAGGTTTCCAGCCCAGTGAACGACGGGACACCTGGGCCAGCAAACAGGCGAAGCAGGACTGGGAGTGATCACGCAGTGTTTGCTTTGGGACGTGTTGGACTTGATGGGGGAGCCATTTTTGAAAGGTATAGAGTAAAGTTCAGGGAGGCCTTGGAAACGTGGTGATGGAGTTCAAGATATAAATTGCGAGTTGTGTCTTCAAAATGGAGGACTGGATTTGGAGAGGTCGGGGGGAAGGAGGCAATAGAATGGAAGAGAAATAAAAGACAACCAAAGACTGCAGCCTCAGATCACTTTGGAGAGGAGGAGGCGGCAGAAGAGGACCAGACATGCGGTCAGAGATAGGCCAGAGTCAGGGGATGCGGTACAGAGGAGGTGAGGGATGAAGGAGATCACTAGGAGAGGTCTACATCCCAGCAGAAAGAGCTAACATGCCATAGACATGAGGCCTGGGCAGAGAGGCAGCTGGATCCAGCAACTAGAATGTTGCTCCTGACCTTTGCAGGTGCAGGGCAGCCAGAGTAAGTGTGGTTTAGGAAGTTTGACAGTGAAGAGGAGGAGGGAGAGTAAGGGGTGCCAGGGCCGATGCAAGATGCGGTATTTCTTTTCTTCTTGAAGGCTAGGGTAGCCTTAAACATATTTCTTGGAAGATGGGGAGGAGCTGGCAGAGAGTGAGGGAGATAAGAGTAGGCAGGGAGAAGGAATGCTTGCTGGAGGGTGATCTTCAAGGAGGCAGGAAGGATTAGGTCAAAGACATAGCCTGTTAACAGCTGGAATGGAAATCTTTGAGCTGAGGTGGGAGTGAGCCAGCCTGGGGTGAGCACTGAAGCCCTACGGTTGGAGACAAGTCATGCAGGAAGAAGAAAACCAAAGGGCTGAGGCTCAAACCTTGGAAGAAAATCAAAGGTCAAAGTCAAATAAGCACCAAGAAGAGGACAGCTGGAAAACACAGTCACGATGTCCAGAGGCCCAAACAAGTCAGCTGGTGGTACCCAGCCCCAAAGATGGGGCTAAAGGAAGTGGACCAACAAGGATAATGTTTGCTTTGGAGACAGGCTAGAAAGATAAAGCTCAAGTCCATTAAGCCGCATATCAAATGCATGATTTCTCTGCTTGCGCTGAGAAAATATTTTAATTAAACCAACATGTGAGTATGGAAGATATCAAAGGAACAAGCACATTATTAATTTGAAAATCAAAGCAACTAACCACTTGATCCTTTTAAGTCATTTCCTCATTTAGCTCTAATCTGAGTAACAAACATTCCTGCACCTCCACGATAATGTTCCTGGATTTAAAACCTCAGTTTGGTTTTTTGCCCCCTTGGGGACTTATTTCTTATCTCATGGGTCCTTTTGAAATAGGCAATTATCAGATCAACCTTTAGCTCACTGGCCTTGGGTTAAATAGGTAATTTTTCCCCGGAATCACAGGCTTGTAAGAATTCAAGCCAAAATTCCAGGCTAGCTTTAAGCAATAAATACTGTAATTAACTTCTAACCAGGCAAGCTAACATTTTGCTTGGAGAAAGCATCATTTTCTCAAACAAATGCCTTTCAAATAAAAACAATTTCATGTCCTCTTTTTCCAGCGTGATACTCTTCAGTGCTTGGGAATAACCACGGCATCGTGTGAGGGCATGGTCTTAGAGATTTTTTAAACCCAGTTTTCTCTGGTTTTCTGGCCAGCCATAGAAGCTGCACTACCTTCTAGCGGTCTGTCGTTCTAACAGAGTTCTGTCTAAGCTGTTCGGCAAGTTCTTTGGAAGCCCTACCAAGCCTGGTGAACGTGACTTCCATTCTGTCTGACAGGGTAGAAATGGAGCCCAGGGCTATAGAGTTTGGGATGGACCTTTGTGACTGAATGTTACCAAGGCTGGGGAGGAGAGAAAGGGGAGGAGTATTTCTCATGGTGATAATAAAAAACATCCACTACTAGACACTTTTATTACCGTTTTTAAATCCTCTACAATGTACCTCCTTATTCCCTGCACCCAGGACAGACCTAGTCCACGGCCCAGACAATGGATGTCACACCGCCTTTAGTTCAGTCAGTGCAATAGGGGGAATGAAGACCCATAGTAAGGTCAGCCATGGGAGTTTGAAATCAGGAAGTCCCAAGAATATTCCAAATGCGCAACCAGAAAACTAAAGCCCTGGATCAGAGCTGAGTTGGAAACTGAAAGGATCTATAATTAATGCGTCAGTTGTTAGAAGAGAATATTTGAGTCCTAGAGCAAACACAGGGCTTCCCAGGTAGCTCAGTGGGTAAAGAATCTGCCTGCAGTGCAGGAGACGCAGGTTCAGTCTCTCGGTTGGAAAGATCCCCTGGAGGAGGGCGTGGCTACCCACTCCAGTATTCTTGCTTGGAGAACCCCAGAATGAACAGAGGAGCCTGGCGGGCTATAGTCCCTGGGGTTGCAAATGAGTCAGACACAACTGAGCATACACAAGGCAGGAACCAAAGGAGAATAAAGCATCCCGTGTGTATGCAGGAAGGGCTCCATCATGAAATGGATTATGAATTTTTTCCGAATGAGCTGCTACTCTCTGACCCTTGTTTTGTGTTTTGGTTCAGCTGTGCACATGGCGGGTTTTCTCCAAGGAGGTTTTAAAGTAACCACATGCTTTCTGTCAGCATTCAGAGGGAAGGGCATGTACCGTGGCCCGAAACCTGGCCTTATTTTCTCAACACTGCTGCAGAGCCCCCCGTCCTGTGGTTACAGTGTTGCACACACACGGTGCAGAGAGCTTGGGTGGCCCTGGAACATGACCGCAGGGAGCAGCGGCAATAACCAGAGGTCTGTATTCCGTGAGGTCCTGTCCCCAGCCTGCCGTGGACATGCAGTGACGTGGGAGGTAGTGTGACACTGTAGGAATCTAAAGAGCGAAACAGGGGCCTTACATTACTCACCCAGTTCTGCTGCTTACTAACCTCGTGGTTTGGGGCACAACTCTCCTTTGTTTTAAAACCAGCTTCCCCACCTGAATAGTGGAATTGGAATCAGAACAGCTGAGGGGAAGGAGTAATTGAAATAAGGTGTGTGAATTTACTTTGCAAACTGTAAAAGACTACAGGGATGGAAGAATGAACTGTCTCCAGGCTGTGCTGATTTGGTCTTCTGGTTGTCATTAGGCCTTAGCCAGTAATTCATAATTGGTATCCAAACACAAGGTGGGGGAAAGGAGTTAAGCAGCAGCACCTGTTTGAAAAAAGCTCCTCGTGAAATCAACCGTGTGCTTCGTAGAAACTGCAGGAATCAGAGTCGAGTGTGGAGAAGCAGAGATGTCCTCTTTCTGCTCTCCTGTGCAATCATTACATCCATTCTAGTACGATGCACTCTGGGAAGACACCTCCCTTTGAGAGAAATACAGATTAGGGCTTCCCTGGTGGCTCCATGGCAAAGAATTCACCTGCCCATGCAGAAGACATGAGTTCGACCCCTGGTCCAGGAAGATCCCACATGCCGCAGAGCAACTAAGTCTGTGTACCACAACTGTTGAGCCTGTGCTCTAGAGCCTGACAGCCACAACAACTGAGCCCATGAGTCACAATTACTGAAGCCCAAGTGGCCTAAAGCCCGTGCTCCACAGCGAGAAGCCACCGTAATGAGGAGCCCCACTCGCCATGGCTAGAGAAAAGCCGGAGCAGCAACAAAGACCCAGCACAGCCAAAAATAAACAAATGAAATTGAAAAAAAAAGAAATACAGACCAGCCAGATAACATGTTGCAGGAGGAGACATCCAGGAAGCCTGGGATTTTAATTGGCATGGGAAAACTCTGGGAGGAAAGTGAAAGCTCTCTTTGGATTTTATATAGGTTCTTATGTGGAAGACAGGTTCAAATTGTTACACGTGTCTTCCACAGGACGAGTAAGAGTACCACATGACACTTCTAAGGTGCAGATTTCAGCTCATCTAAGGCTATAAGGTCTCCAAACTTGGCTACAAATTAGAATCACCTAGGAAGCTTTGAAGGAGAAGGCAATGGCACCCCACTCCAGTACTCTTGCCTGGAAAATCCCATGGATAGAGGAGCCTGGTAGGCTGCAATCCATGGGGTCGCTAAGAGTCGGACACGACTGAGTGACTTCACTTTCACTTTTCACTTTCATGCATTGGAGAAGGAAATGGCAACCCACTCCAGTATTCTTGCCTGGAGAGTCCCAGGGATGGGGGAGCCTGGTGGGCTGCCGTCTATGGGGTCGCACAGAGTTGGACATGACTGAAGCAACTTAGCAGCAGCAACAGCAGGAAGCTTTGAAATCGCCCATGACCCAGGCTACACCCCCAAACCCATTAAATCAGAATCTTTAGGGGTGGGGCCCAGGCATCAGTATTTTTTAAACCTTTACACAGTGGCTCAGTGGTAAATCATCTGCCTGCAATGCAGGAGATGCAGATTCGATCTAGGGTGTCAGGAAGATCCCCTGGAGGAGGAAATGGCAACCCACTCCAGTCTTCTTGCCATGGAGAATCCCATGGACAGAGGAGCCTGGTGGGCTACAGTCCATGGGGTCACAAAGAGTCCACCATGACAGAGCATGTACAGATGCATGCATACCAGAGACACAGGGGATTTTAATGGGCAGTCACGTTTGAGAAGCACTGACCTGCAACTGTTGGCATCAGAACTAAGCCAAGAAGTGAACTGCTAGAGACGTGGACGTTCCCTGCCACTGAGGCTGCCCAGGCAGATGTCACGTAGTGGTAATGAACTCAAGTCTTCCATGGATGATTAGACTGAAGTCCACAAACCTCAAGTTCCCACCCACCCTGAGAGGCTGAGTCAATGCTCTGAGGTGGAGGTTTTCAAATTTCTTTAATGGTGCCATGGAACTATTTGTTCAAATAAAATATTTGAAATAAACAAAAGAAGAAAGAGGTGGCTTCCTTCCCCCAGTACATATGCCAGGACCATTCTACTGTTTTCTCTGTGATGACCCCTTGAGGACACTGTGGAGATCTGGAAACTATATGAAAATCTCTAGGACTTCAGGGAACACAGTTTTTAAAGCCACTAATTTAAGGAAAGGGAAATAGGATTTCCACAGAAATGAATTTTGTATTCAACCATCTGTAGTTGGAATCCTGATTATTTCTGATGAATAGAAGTAGCAAAAATTCCAAATGGAGAAGAGCCAACATAAATGACCGTGGACGGAAACTTATTTGTTAGTTGGAAATGTGAAAACATCAGCCAGTCTGTAGCTGATCAAGGGCCTAAAGAATTAGATCCAGGCCTATTTCCACTCATTATCTTGGTGCCACACAAAGGATGTAAAAGCCACCTCTGCCAGCTCACCATAGTGCTTCCAATGGGAAGAATGCTTAAATACTGCTGCTGTTGTTCAATCATTAAATCATGTCCAACTCTTTGTGACCCCATGGACTTCCCCATCCTTCACTATCTCCTGGAGTTTGCTCAAACTCATGTTCATTGAGTCGATGATGCCATCCAATTATCTCATCATCGTGACCCCCTTCTCCTCCTGCCTTCAGTCTTCCCCAGCATCAGAGTCTTTTCCAATGAATTGGCTCTTCGATCTGGTGGCCAAAGTATTGGAGCTTCAACTTCAGCATCAATCTTTCCAATGAATATTCAGGGTTGATTTCCTTTAGGATTGGCTGGTTGGATCTCTTTGCTGTCCTAGGGATTTTCAAGAGTCTTCTCCAACACCACAGTCCAGTTCTTTGGTGCTCAGTCCAACTCTCACATCCATGCATGACTCCTGGAAAAACCATAGCTTTGACTATACAGACCTTTGTCAGCAAAATGAGGTCTCTGCTTTTTAATATGCTGACTAGGTCTGTCTTAGATTTCTTCCAAGGAGCAGCATCTTTAGATTTCATGGCTGCAGTCACCATCTGCAGTGATGTGTTATTTACAGATGGTTCCCAGGCTTTGCAGTCACATATTGAGTGCTCTACCCTCATGTCCTGCAATGTGTGGAGCATATTTGAACCCAGATGTTCTCATTTCCAGTATCTTTTTAAAATTTGATGACACCTCCTGTGCCGCAGATTCTAGTTTTCGGTACTAAAGCTGTGACTTACACAAATGGCAACCTAGTAGCAGAGAAAGGAAGTGAGAACAAATAAGCTGACTCCTGGTTCTGCTATTAGCCAGCTATGTGAATGCAGACAAGTCACCAAACTTACCAGTTTTCTCTCCTCTAAAATGGAATTCATAATACCTACTACGTACCTCATGGGATTATCATGAGGTTATAAAAAAGCCAAGGTCATATCCTCTTAAGTTATACGAACTATGTGTGATTATTGACAACAAAAGTAACTTTGGGAGGATCTCACTGTATGTAGATGTAATACATATGACAAATATAATATAAATAGGGGAGGGTAAAAGACCTCTATGTTTTTAAGACTTTACATTTTATTTGAAGCGGTAAATATTAACTTCAATTAAACTGTGACAAATGAGGTTTGTATATTATAATCCTCTTGTAACACCTAAAAAATAGTACCAGAGCTATGAACAAAAAGCCAGTTGATAAAGTATATGGGGTACTCGATGGACATGAGTTTGGGTGAACTCCAGGAGTTGGTGATGGACAGGGAGGCCTGGCATGCTGCAATTCATGGGGTTGCAAAGAGACGGACATGACTGAGCAACTGAACTGAACTGAACTGACGGGGTACTAAAAAGTATCCAAATCCTAAAGAAAGAAAAGGGAGAACAGAGGAGCAAAAAACAGAGGAGGCAAATAGAATACTAAGAAAATGGTAGCGCTAAATCTAATCAATAATTATATGATAAATATAGATGGTCTAAAATACCAAATAAAGATAGATGTTGTCTGGTTGGGTTTTTTTTTTAAGACCTAATAATATGCTATCTGTAAGAAACCTACTCTAAATTTAGTGAAAAAAATAGATTAAAATTAAATGGATAAAACAAAAAAGATATGCCATGGAAAGACTAAACGTAAGACAGCAGGAGTGACTATGTTATTACACAAAGTAGACTTTGGAACAAGAAAAAATTACCAGAGGGAAAGAGGGAACTTGCATAATAATGAAGAAGAAATTAACCAAGAAAACATAGTAGTCTTAAATGTGTAAGACGAATACACCTAAACAGCAAAGTCACAAATACATAAAGTTAAAACTGATAGCAATGAAAAGAGAGATAGAAAAATCCACAATTATACTTGGAGACTGTCATGTTCCTTTCAAGATAATTAACAGAACAAGATAATTAATAGGACAAGTAGACTCTTGATCTAATTGACATTTCCACAAAACTCCATCCAGCAGCAGCAGAAAGACATATTCTTTGCAAGTGTACATGGAACAGGCACCAAGATAAACCATATTCTGAACCATAAGACAAACCATAACAAATTTAATATAATCACATAAAATAGCTTTTCTTGACCATGATGGGTATTTAACTAGAAATCAGTAGTCAAAAGAAATCCAGAAATTTCCCAAATATTTGAAGTTTAAAAATACATGGAAATGAACTGACAAAAATCTTACAGGAACTTAGTATTTTGAGCTGAATGAAAGTGAAAATACAACACGTTGAAACTTGTGGGATATAGCTAAAGCAGTGCTAAGAGGAAATGTATAGCATTAAATGCTTATATTGGAAAAGAAGAAAGATTCTAAATCAAAAATTTAATCTCGAACCTTGAGAATATAGGAAAAGAAGAGGAAATGAAACCCAAAGCAAGCAAAAGGGAGACATAATCAAGAGAAGAGCAGAAATCAGTGGAATTGAAAATAGACAAACAATTAAGGAAATCAGTGTGCTTGTATACAGCCTGTATATTTCTTTGGTAAAGTTCAAATCCTTCCCCCAATTTCTGTGGATTTTTGTTGAATTTCAATAGTGCTTTATATATTCTAGATATAGAATAATACAGTCTTTCATTGAGCAGGTGTTTAATTTTGATGAAGTCCACTTTATCAATGTTTTCTTTTATGGATCTGGTTTAGGGTATAATATCTAAGAACATTTCACTTAACCCAAGGGCACAGAAGTTTTATCCTAGGTTTCTTCTAAAAGTTGTCCCAGGCGGTGCTAGTGGTAAAGAACCTGCCTGCAAATACAGGAGGCTTAAGAGACAAGGGTTCAATCTCTGGGTCGGAAAGATCTCCTGGAGAAGGGCATGGCAACCCACTCCAGTAGTATTCTTGCCTGGAGAACGCCATGGACAGAGGAGCCTGGCGGGCCACAGACCAAAGGGTCACAAAGAGCGGGACATGACTGAAATGACCTGGCACACATGCGCGCACATTTCACATGGAATTCAATGATCCATTTTGATTCAATTTTTGTATAAAGTGGGAAGTATAGGTTGAAGTTCATTTTTTTCCCAATGTAGATAGATATGCAATTTGTTTGAAAGACTACCTTTTCTCCATTGAATTCCTTTGCAACTTGGTCGAAAATTGGCCATAGTTATGCGGGTCTGTTTTGAGACTGTTCTGTTCATTGGACCTACGCGTTTATTCTTTTTCCTACACCACTCTGTCTTCATTACTGCAGGAGGCATGGAGGGAGTTTCATGGATGGGTTAATACCTAAAATAGGTAAGCTTCGGTGATGTCCACTGACTATGACTTATAGATGAAATATTGCAACAAGGAAGCTTAAGTTTTACCCAGAAATTTTTGTTTGTTAATATCTTCCTCAAGCTTGTATTCATTTTTCAGGTAGAAATGTTTTGAAAGTGATAGTCCCTCAGTCATGTCTAACTCTTTGTGACCCCATGGACTGTAGCCCTCCAGGTTTCTCTGTCCATGGGATTCTCCAGGCAAGAATGTTAAAGTAGGTGGCCATTCCCTTCTCCAGCGGATCTTCCAGAGCTAGGGATCAAACCTGGGTCTCTTACACTGCAGGCAGATTCCTTACCATCTGAGCCACCAAGGAAGCCCAGAAATAGGTTTTAGGCTATTTTTAAAAAGAATATGCGTATATACAAGTGTCTTTGTGTGGGGTGGGGGGATGTACACGTGCACTCACACACAAGCATTCAGAGAACACAGGCTAGGTATCACATTCCTGATTCTTGCAGCTGTCCATGTTTCAAGTTGCCTTAACCTTTAGAGTGAAGTGAGTGAAGTTGCTTAGTCGTGTCCGACTCTTTGCGACCCCATGGACTGTAG
Source organism: Capra hircus (assembly GCF_001704415.2). NCBI lineage: Eukaryota > Metazoa > Chordata > Mammalia > Artiodactyla > Bovidae > Capra > Capra hircus. Next base: position 82,676,721 of record NC_030817.1, on the reverse strand, counting down.
CCTACCAGGCTCCTCCCTCCATGGGATTCTTCAGGCAAGAGTACTGGAGTGGGTTGCCATTTTCCTTCTCCAGGCGATCTTCCCAACCCAGGGATCGAACATGGGTCTCCTGCATTCGAGGCAGATGCTTTAACCTCTGAGCCACCAGGGACTCCAACCTTTAGAGTGGTGGTTATCAAAGTTGAATGTGCAATAGAAACACCGGGAGGGCTTGTTAACACTCCCATTTCTGGGTTCCGCTTCCAGGGATTCAAGTTCAGGAGGTCTGGGATGGGATGAGAGTTTTCATTTCTGACCAGTTCTCAAGTGCGGCTACAGCTGGCTCAGGGCTCACACTTTGAGAACCGTGGCTCTAGCTCTGTGCTGCCCTAACTGGGCCCTATTATTACTTGGTGCTCAATACCCCAAGTGCAGGAACAGTGCTCACATGGGGTTAACTCCATTCTGAGCACCACCTTACATTCCTTAACCCAAGTTGGAGAGGGAATTAAATCAGAGAAGTAAAAAAACCAGATAAATCTGCTATATTCTTAAAATCTGACATGAGTGAATATTTCCAAGGAAAAGAACAAGCTTATCTCCCCTGAGAGAAGTGTTGAAAGGCAAGAAAGACAAGGAAGCAGTCAGAAAGTTGTAATGAAGAATGGCCAAATGTTGATAATTCCTAAAGTTCTATTTAGGAATTCCTAAAGTACCTATTCGGTGATAGGTACGAGACTTTATTACACTGCTTCGTTTACTGTTAATGTTAGATGTTTGACATTTTCCATTTTGTAAAAAGTTCTTTTTAAGTAAACTGAGATTATAAAGTAGAGGAGCCTAGCAGAAGATCAGTGTGTTAGCGAAAATTTAAATGCTATTCTCAAATTCTCAAGATGATTTAGAGATAAATCCACTTCACCAGTGTTTCTTAGACTTTCCTTTAAGCCTCCAGTACCAAGAAAAGTTCTGGTACTGGAGTGGTTTCTATCAGGAAAAATCCTTCCTGACACTGAGAAGGTAGCCCAAAGTTGTTCTACTGCAAGCCCGAATTTCTTTGAAATTTTGTGGTTTATTTTCCAAATGTGATTTTGCTCCCTAGTTAATATCTATTTGATTTCATCTAAAAATCTTTTAAATTATCATCACAGGAAAATGTTTCCTAGCTATTCACCTAGTAGATGGACAAGCTGTCATCAGTAGCACTTGTAACTCCAAAGACGTAAATGGTTCAGTCTCAGAGAAGTATCACACGCAAGAATCATAGCTCAACAGTCGAAGTCATTAAACAGAAATTTCTTCCCTTGTGTTTGCTCTCAGAGGACCTTGAAATTGATGTGTATTTATTGCTCAGTGTTCTCATACTCAGAAAACAAAAGGTTTGGGGTTCATTTGTGTCTCTGCAATAAAACTTTTCTGTTACATTAGCATCTTAGTACATCCTATGTTTCTTAGATTAACTTCTGCCATTATCAATTCACTGGTAAGGATTGAATTAGTACCATCATCTTGGAACCCGCAGCAAAAACATAGTGTGTATGGGTTAATCAAAAACTCCTAATTTATCTCTCCCCCAATGAAGAATCTGAAAAGAATGTGTCTATATGGATATATAATACATATATATACATATATATATGAAACTGAATCATTTTGCTGTACACTTGAAACCAACACAGCATAGTTTTTTGTTTTTTGAGTTCTTTTTTTTTTTTGGTCTGTACCACGTGCCATGATGAACTTCCCCAATCAGGAATTAAACCCATGCCCCCCTATAGTGGAAGCACAGAGTCGTAACCACTGGACCACCATGGAAATCCAACAGCATTGTAAATTAACTATACATCAACACATGTGTCTGAAAAAAGGAAAAAAAAGTGGTGAAAATGATATTAGATTGGTTGTTTGGAATTTCCCACAAGACCTTGCATCTTTTCACTGGACTCAAGCTTAAAAACAAGGTTGTTTTTAATCTTAAAAACAAGGTTGTTGAAAAAATAGTAACATCTACATGAATTATACACACACACATGTATCACATTAGTGTAGATCCTCGTTAGGACAGGCAAGGAATAATGTCAGAGAGAATCCTGTGGGAAAAGGAATATAAAATAAGAGAAGTGGGCTTTGTACATACAGCAGAAGTGCCCTGAGCTGAGGAGTCTGATTCAACTTTCTGCTCTTGAGGTTAAAAAAAATCTTGGGAGCTTAGACATAGCATTTAAAACAATGAAGACAGTCGTTGATTGAGCCTCAAAGAACAGGGTATGTGCTAAGTCACTTGTCTGACCCTTTGTGACCCTATGGATTGTAGCCCACCAGGCTCTTCAGTCCATGGGATCCTCCAGGCAAGAATACTGAAGTGGGTTGCCAGGCCCTTCTCCAGGTGATCTTCCCGACCCAGGGATTGAACCCAAGTCTCATTATGTCTCCTGCACTGCAGGTAGGTTCATAAATACTAGCGCCACTAGGGTTAAGAGGTTAGAAGCAGGAGGTAACAGCTCCTGAATAGGACCCTCAAGATGAGAGGGGGACACTGGCTTTATTCAACAATATCTACTGAGCGTTCTTTTGGCATATACAGAATGACAGAGCTCGTCTCCTAAGAAAAAAATCACAGAAATTTTTTAAATCACAGATACAAATTACAGACATTTTCCATACTTGACTGAAGACGAGGGGGCTGTGTGAGATGGTTGAAGGCAGAGTCAAATCACACAAGACATTGATTGTCAATCAGGGCTTTATTCTTCAGGTGTGGAAATTCAGAGGCAGGGAAGGGACAGCAGGATGCGGGTATTTTAGGAAGATTAACTTAGGGTAACTTGCCAGGAGATCCATGTGCAGACCTCTGTCATGGTCCAAAGGTGAGACAAAGAGAACTTGAATGCCTAAGGGAGTAGGCAGGAAGGGAAAGCGAGAGAGAAGAGTAGGGAAAAACCAAAGGTGATTGCCAAAACTTGAATCTGAGTAATGGGAGAATAGTTCTTTTTTAAAAGGAGGGGGGGTTAGGAAAGCAAGCTCATTCAGAGTGAGAAAGACACCAAGTGTATCTCTAAATGAACTGAGCTATAATGAGACTCATTAGCGTAAACTGGACTACTGGAATGCCTTCTAAGGCAGCAGTCCCCAACCTTTACGGCACCAGGGAATGGTTTCATAGAAGACAGTATTTCCATCGACAAGGGTGGGGGCAGGTGGTCTGGGGATGATTCAGGCACATTTACTGTGCACTTTGTTTCTATTATTGTTATAGCAGCTCCACCTCAGTTCATCAAGCATTTGATCCTGGAGGTTGGGGATCCCTGTTTTAAAGGGCAAACAGGTCCCCCCTGCTCGTGGGAAGTAGATAGTTCAGTCTAGACGGGAGAGGTGGCCCCAGGTGGCTGTAGTGGCAGAGCTGAGGGCTGCCCATGAGGCATGGTGGGCACTCCAGGAACTGCGGTGCTCATGAACTTGGGGCTTTCCTATTCAGCAGCCCCTTCCCACCTCATCCCCAGGGCCTCTCACTCTGCAGACATTCCCCCTCTCCTCCAGCCCCCAGGACCCCATGACACCTCTAAGGGCACCAGACTGCCCCCCACCCCTCCATGCTCAGGCCTTTTCGGGCTTCTGCCTTTGTCCAAGTCCTCTGTCCCCCAGTGAATCCTGCCCCCATCCTCTGCTTATTGAACTGCTTCTCATCTCGCAAGTTCCTACTCAGACTCTAAGCCTCCATGTTCCTCGGCACCCCATGGAAATTTTACTAGCCTCTCTACACACATCATATTAGCGGGTGTCCAAGCTCCGAAGGTTGTGGGCTGTGTCTTACCTTTAGAGCCCCTCAATACTTCTTTGCTCAGTTTATCATCTCAGTTATGCCATGCTTGCATGCTAAGTCCTTCAGACATGTCCAGCTCTTTGTGACCCCTTGGACTCTAGCCCACTAAGCTCCTCTGTCTGTAGGATTCTCCAGGCAAGAATACTGGAGTGGGTTGCCATGCCCTCCTCCAGGGGATCTTCCCACCCCAGGAATCAAACCTGCATCTCTTATGTCTCCTGCATTGGCAGGTGGGTTCCTTACTACTAGCGCCACTTGGGAAGCCCCACTTAAACCATAGATGAGATCTATTTCATACAACATTATTTGGGGCTTAAAAACACACAGACTTTCTTTATAGTTAGTAAGCATTCACAGGAAATTTGGAGTCAAAATACATCAAATGTTAATATTATAAAGAATGAGATTTAGGCATACTTAGCCATAATTTATCCATTAAAATAAGAGCAGACTTGGCAGTTCCCTTTATTCAAACCCCTCACAACCTGTAATTGTACAGTGCCAAAGAAAGCCAGCCTTCTTTCTCTGATACTCCGATTTTCAGTCCAAATTGTTACATCATGTTGTAGAAAATCACACAGGTTCAATTCTTTGCAGCTCAAAGTTCAATTCTTTTCAAGGCAAATCTGAGCTAAAAGAAATCACTGTGTGATATGTGTGTGTGTTTGTTTAACAGAAACCATAATCTGGACATTTTATCAGGTTGGACCTGGATCTACCCAAAGAGACATGTTGCTTTATTGTTTGTTTAAAAAAACAAACAAACCACAGAATTTTTAGGCATCATTGCATGTGTTTACCATTTTGACCAGAAGAAATGGAGTTTTTGAGATTGGTTGGAATTCTTCGACAGGAACATCGAGATTAAAGCAGGATTTATGGAGTTTCCAAGTTTCTTATCTGAACTCCAAGTTTAAAATGAGATAGATCAGAACAATACAGCTCATAATTTACTTCTATTCAATAAGCATTTATTGAGTGCCAAGCAAGAGCTAAGCAGTGGAGCCAACAAGTATATGTCACAGTATCTGCCCTGAAAGTACTCACCTTCTAGCAAGGAAGGCAGGTTTATATACCTATAGATCAGGGAAATAAACTTAATAATAGAAACCAGCCAAGACATATTTATGCATAGGTGTTACTTCTTTCAAAGTTGCATCAGAGTTGTACTTTGAACCTTCTCCATGCTGTGATCCTAAAACTTCTTTTGCACCACTTTTGGTCTTTGGCAGTTCTGCAGGAGCATCACAGTGACAGAATATTTTCGGTGGGGCAGAAGGAATGTTGGCTCATAATCAATGGAAATTTACTTCTCACAGTTCTGGAGGCTGAAAGTCCAAGATCAAGGAGTCCGCATGGTCATGCTCTGGGGAAGGATCTCTTCCAGGAGGAAGATTTCTCACTGTGTCCTCACATTGCAGAAGGACAAGAAGCCAATCTCTGGAGCCTCTTTTATAAGGGTACACACACACTTTTATGAGGACTCTGTCCTCACGACCCAGTCTCCTCTCAGATTCCCCGCCTTCTCATACATCACCCCTGTGTGCTCAGTCGCTAAGTCATGTCCAACTCTGTGCAATCCCTGGACTGTAGCCCATCAGGCTCCTCTGTCCTTGGGATTCTCCAGGCAAGAATATTGGAGTGGGTTGCCATTTCCTTCTCCAGGGGATCTTCCCAACCCAAGAATCAAGCTCGCGTCTCCTTTATTGCCAGGCAGATTCTTTGCTACTGAGCCACCAATATATCACCTTGTTGTTCAGTCACTCATTCATGTCCAACTCTTTGCAACCCCATGGACTGCAGCATGCCAGGCTTCCCTGTCCTTCACCATCTCCCAGAGCTTGATCAAACTCATGTCCATCAGGTTGGTGATACCATCCAACTATCTCATTCTCTGTCATCCCCTTCTCCTCCTGCCTTCGGTCTTTCCCAGCATCAAGGTCTTTTCTAATGAGTCAGCTCTTCACATCAGGTGGCCAAAGTATTGGAGCTTTAGCTTCAGCATCAGGCCTTCTGATGCATATTCAGGATTGATTTCCTTTAGAATTGACTGGTTTGATCTCCTTGCAGTCCAAGGGACTCTCAAGAGTCCTCTCCAATACCACAGTTCAGAAGAATCAGTCCATTGGTGCTCAGCCTTCTTTATGGTCCAACTCTCACATCCATACATGACTACTGGAAAAACCATAGCTTTGACTAGACAGACCTTTGTGGGCAAAGTAATGTCTCTGCTTTTTAATATACTGACTAGGTTTGTTATAGCTTTTCTTCCAAGAAGCAAGTGTCTTTTAATTTCATGGCTGCAGTCACCATCTGCAGTGATTTTGGAGCCCAGGAAAATAAAGTCTGTCACTGTTTCCATTGTTTTCCCATCTATTTGCCATGAAATGATGGGACTGGATGCCGTGATCTTTGTTTTTTCAATGTGTATCACCTTAGCGGTAAGGATTTGAATATATGAATTTGATGGGGGAGGACACAAATATTCAAACCATAACAGTGATTAATCTATCAAAATATGTATAAGATCTATTGATATATGAGGAAAATTACAAAACTCTGGTGAACAAAATCAAAAAAGAACTAAAACTGAGGAAATGTTCCATGTTCATGAATATTAGAACTCAATATTGTCAAGTAATGTTTTATGAGATCCATGCACGTGGTTTCCCTGCAGCATGTTTATACCTATCAGAAGAAGTTCAAAACCCATTAGAGAATACTGGGGCTTCGTCTGAACTTCTTGTTTGATTATACATGCTGTCTCTCCTACATCACATTATGTATTTGTATACATTATCTCCTAAAATTAATTCAAAGTTTTACAAGAGCAATTGGGGAGCAACACACTTGTGGTTCAGGATGCAGAAAGACAGTGGCACCTACTTCTGCCTTGGAAATTCCATTATCTATTTCAGTCCTGGCTGTACATTAGCATCAACTGGGAGCTTGTAGATCTCTCCCTGCCCAGGCTATATCCCAACAAATTAAATCCAAATCACTGGGGAGATGTAACCCAGCATGAGTATGTGGGAGAGAAGTCAGCTTGTAGGTTTTTTCAAGTTTTTATGTTAGAAATAATTTGAATTCATAAAATATTGCAGAAGTTGCTCAGTGATATATGGCAGCTTGGATAGCAGGGGGGATAATGGATATGTGTATGTGAGGTGGAGTCTCTTTGCTGTTTACCTGAAACTATCACAACATTGTTAATTGGCTACATGCCAATACAAAATAAAAAGTTTAATTTTAAAAGATGTTGCAGAAGTTAAAATACTACAAAGAACTCTTGCATTTTCTTATTCAGAATCAGTTCTATTTTTTTCCTCTGGACCATTTGAGGGTAGGTTAAGTGCATCATGGCCTTTTACCCAAAAGCATCCCACTTTCAATGAGTATTTATTGTGCGTTCCTGCTAAGTCTCTTCAGTCGTGTCCGACTCTTTGCGACCCTATGGGTCGTAGCCCAGCAGGTTCCTCTATCCATGGGATTCTCCAGGCAAGAATACTGGAGTAGGTGGCTGTGTCCTCCTCCAGAGGATCTTCCCCACCCAGGTATTGAACCCGTGTCTCTCACATCTACCTGCGTTGGCAGGCGGGTTCTTTACCACTAGCACCACATGGGAAGCCTGAGTATTTACTAAGAATGGGTAAATATTTAGCACACACTCACTCTCATATGTAAGCACTGGACAGCCAGCAGCTTCACACATTTACACTGTCGCTAAGCTTACAAGTTTTTAATTAAACGTCCTACTCCAGCTTTGTCAGCTGGCCTCATAAGGCCGTTACAGCACTTTTCCCCCTCTGGTTCAGGAGCCAGTCTAAGTCAGGTAATACAATTCATTGACATTTCTCTCTCTCCTCAATTAACCTGTAATGATTCCACAGGCTTTGTCTTTTGTCATATTGACATTTTAAAAAATACAGTTGTTGTTATTCAGTCACTCAGTCCAGTCCGATTCTTTGTGACCCAGTGAACTGCAGCACACCAGGCTTCCCTGTCCTTCACTTCCCTGTCTTGGAATTTGCTCAAACTCATGTTCATTGAGTCATGATGGTGATGCCATCCAACCATCTCATCCTCTGTCATCCCCTTCTCCTCCCGCCTTCAGTCTTTCCCAGCATCAGGGTCTTTTCCAGTGAGTCAGTTCTTCGCATCAAGTGGCCAAAGTATTGGAGCTTCAGCTTGAGCATCAGTCCTCCACTTTAAAAAAATAAAAGATTCCTTGCTGTCTGCTGTTGCCCACTCAGCTGAGCACTGGGTTGGGCACGGTGTTTCCTCTGCAGGTCCGCATCAGGAGGCCCATGCAGTGTCCACCTTTTCTCACTGGTCCTGCTCATTTTGATCACCTAGTAGAGTGCTGCCCACTTTCTTCACTGGATAATTATCTTTCTCTTTCTCCTTTGCAACTAACAAGCAGTCTGAGGGGCTGACAAGACCACTGGAATACATGGCTCCAAATCAGAATTTCCCCCCATGGTTCAGTGTGGATTGATGATTTTTGGCTGATACAATATTTACTTTGATGAACAAACTGCAAATGATTTTCCAACTCCATCACTCTCTCCGTATTTACCAGTCAGCCCTTGAAATCCTCCCTTCTCCTCTGCGTATTTATTTATCTATATATTATTGGTATGAACTCATGAATTTCCTTTTTTTCAATAATTTATTTATGAATTACCATATTTATTTGGGTGCTCAAACAGTCTCAGGTGTCACTAGTGGGAGGCCCTTCAAGTTGACTCCTGTATCCTTGTGACAGGTCCCCAGTTTTGTGAACACTTCCTTACTTCCAGGCTTATCTTGTACCTCCCATGCCCTATCCCTGGTACTAGTGATTTCTCCAAAAAAAGACACCTTTTCATGGAGAGTGGTATAAGAGAACAAGATTAAGTTTGCAAGGTATGCTTATTGCTGCTGGGTTGTCTCCGCTTCTTAGCCCTCTTAGCAGAGAGAGCTAGGAAATATACTCATGTGTGTATATACATGCAGGCTTCCCTGGAGGCTCAGTGGTAAGTAATCCACCTGTCAAGGCAGGAGACACAGGTTCAAATCCCTGGGTCAGAAAGATCCCCTGGAGAAGGAAATGGCAACCCACTGCAGTATTCTTGCCTGGGAAATCCCATGGACAGAGGAGCCTGGTGGACTACAGTCCATGGGGTCGCAAAGAGTCAGCCACAACTTAGCAACTAAAAACAACAACAACAATATATATTCATACATGTAATGAAAATACACATGCATGCATATATATTTTTGTGTATATGCACATACACCTATATATACATGATCTCAAAATCATTAATTCATGCTTTTATCTCAAATTAAATTTTAATTAATTTTTATTGGAGTATAGTTGCCTTACAATACTGTGTTAGCTTCTGCTGTACAGCAAAGTGAATCCGCCACACCTACACAAATAACCCCTTTTTCACACTTTTATCTCAAATTTAAATGCATCCCCACAAGGTTCTATGCTGCCTTCCCCCATTCCATATTTATATGTCTCCTTTCCACAGTGAGATCCCTGGCTCCCGACAACACTTAGTCCAGCCATCTTGGGAAAATGTTTGATAGCGCCTATTGCAACTAAACATGCATATACCTATAATCCAGCAATTCTACTACTGGGTATATTCCCAATAGAGATAAGGACGTATGTCCACCAAAAGCATAATGTTTGCAGCAGCTTTACGCATAGGAGCCAAAAACTGGAAATACACCAAAAGTTAATCAATAATAGAAAAACACATTGCGGCATATTTATACAATAATAAATTGCTGTGAAAAAGAATGAAACTCCTGATAAACACAATAAAGTGGATGACTCTCATAGACATCAAGTTAAGTAAAAGATGTTCAGTGTGAAAGAGGATGTATGATATTATTCCATTTATGTGAAATTCAAAACCGGGGAAAATATGACTCTAGAAAGCAGAGTAGTGGCAACCGCTAAGATTTGTGAGCATGGGATAATGATTCTGAGAGGGCAGGAAGGAGCCTTCTGCAGGAGCTGGGATGTTCTGCATCTTTATCCAGGTAGCAGTAACACAGGCGCAATACAAATACAAAAAAGTCATCAAGCTATAATTTAAGTATTTTACTATATGCAAGTTACACCCTATCTTTTTAATTTAATACAGCTATAAATTGAGTTGCCAATGCAATTAACGCAACTGAGATGATTTAATCAGACCAATTCCACATGTGTTCAGGAAACGACAACTGCATCAGAACTTAATCATCTACCTGGCAACTACTGCTTTTCTGTTGGAATACACATCCCGTGTCAGTAATGGGAAAAATTGTACATGCAAGGATCTAACAGTACAGTTCATGGGTTTTCTCAGTGTCTTGATTTAATTTTTTGTTGAGTAGAATTGGACTGTGTTATACACACCCCAAGGGTTAGTCACAATCCAAACCTTTAATGGTTTACTCTTTGCGTGTAAAGTCACTTGATGATAGGCGTCCTCTAGGGTTGATTACTGGTAACTTGAAATTCATGGAAAAAGTCAGCTCCTAGAATCCTAAATGCTCAAAGGAGGGCATTGTGACAAGAGCTTCAACAGTAGGATGGAATGAACATAGGTTTCAACTCCCAGACGGCCCTTTTGCTGCCCTTCTCTCAGCGTCAGCCCTGTTGCCCAGGCAAACCCGGTGTATAAGGCATGAAACCATTCCTCCTTTGATGAAGACATCTTCTCTTTTGATCAGTTCTGAAAAATAAGAGATGAGGGTGGGAAGGTCTACTGCAGTGCTCACCAACTTCAAGTGAGCTGCAGCCACCTGGACAGCTTGCTAAACCTGAGTTTGGCGTGAGACCCCACCCAAGTTTCTGATTCAGCCACCCTGAGCCAACACATCTACCAGCTTCCAGGGGATGCTAATGCTGCTGGCCCAAGGACCATACTGCCATCATTGCAATGAATGTGGAATTAGAGCATCAACGTTCAGATCCTGAACTTAACCTAATAGTCTGCGACCGTGAGCAAGCAACTTAATCTCTCTGAACCTATTTTCTCATTTGTATGATAAAGACAGTATGTGTCCTGCTTGCCCTATAGGATTGGCATTCATATTTTGTGAGTTCATTTGTGTTTTGAAAACCATAAATCATCAGACCAAAATGTTCTTCACTTTTTTGTGCTTTGGACTCCTTGGCAGTCTATGGATACCACCTCAGAATACTGTTTTTAAATCTATAAAATAAGATACGGGGGAAAAAAAGGAAACCAATTATACTTAATTAAAATTATAAAAATATTTTAGAAAAATAATTTTTAATATACATAGTGATGTGCTTCTTTGACATCAAAATAGGTAATGTCGTGGAGGGTTTTCCAATAATTACTATAATTCCAGAATAGTGATGAGTTTTTAAACAATATTTCCAAATTTTGAAATCTATAATAACATCTATAATGTCATATGAATACATGAGTGACTTCTATCAGTGATGAAGTCACAGTATTGCTAATGCTATTATGGTCTGTTGCCTATATTTATAATAGAAGGAATGCTAAGTTTCAGTTGGGGGTTAGTGAAAATGAAGATGCGATTAACAGACCCCTCCAAGCTGGTCCTTGTGAGTGAGTAATTGTGTTCCATTTTCAGGGTATCTAGCTTGGGTAACATATTCTGAGACTCACTGGGGATGGTGCCCATATGTGGGCTTCTATGGAAGCTCCTAGACCAGAAATGGCAGGACCACAGGCCTCCAGCTCTATCAGAGCAGCAGTACCGGTGATGTCCAATCTCTTTACCCTTGAGTTTGCTGTGCTGCCCCCATAATAGCTTCTAAGAATTACGGAGATACTAAGAAGCTCCGAGGAACTTGTTAGTAGGAGGATCACAGTGATCTGTTGCTATAATTGATCGTGGAGCCAGTGTTTGGGTCATCAACAGTGGGCATTAAGATGGTGGGATGAGGTGTGTGAGAAGCAGGGCATGGATATATTAACAATTTGTACATGAAACTTGGAGAAGGGCATTGTTGATACAGAGAGTTTAGGCCAAAAATATATGCCCAGCATTGACCATGTAAACTGGAATAAAACCCAAATGTCCAACAAGTGGAGATTTCCTCCTATTGACATAGTTGTGAGGTTGCCTTTCAAACAGACTTTGCCAAATCTTGACCTCAGTGAACACACGCGCTAGCAAGAGCCATGAGTCACCTGCACTTTTTTGTGAGTTAGTTCTGGACACCGTTAAGAGCCCTGGAGCTGCTTACAAGTACAGATATTGTATACGCAGCTGTTTCCAAAATGTAAGGCCAGATGGGGGGCTAGTTTTGGACCTGTCTCAGAAGCTAACCTCTGGGCATATCGTATTAGGACTATGTTTGCAAAAAATCTGATGTTGCTTTTTTTTTTTTTTAAGTGTTTTGCTAGTCTATGGTTAAAAATTCATCTAAACCCTTAGTGAGAATCCACAGATAACAGTTATTTAGTCGTTAAGTTGTGTCTGACTCTTTTGTGACCCAAGGACTATAGCCCACCAGTCTCTTCTATCCATGGGATTTTCCAGGCAAGAATACTGGAATGGGTTGCCATTTCCTTCTCCAGGGGATCTTACCTACTCAAGGATCAAACCCAAGTCTCCTGAATTGGCAAGCAGATTCTTTACTGCTGAGTCACCAGGGAAGGCCCCATGGATAACAGTTCAGTTCAGTTCAGTTGCTCAGTCGTATCCAACTCTTTGTAACCCCGTGAACTGCAGCACGCCAGGCCTCCTTGTCCATCACCAACTCCCGGAGTTCACTCAAACTTACGTCCATCAAGTCGGTGATGCCTTCCAGCCATCTCATCCTTGGTTGATCTCTTCTCCTCCTGCCCCCAATCTCTCCCAGCATCAGAGTCTTTTCCAATGAGTCAACTCTTCGCATGAGGTGGCCAAAGTATTGGAGTTTAAGCTTTAGCATCATTCCTTCCAAAGAACACCCAGGGCTGATCTCCTTTAGAATGGACTGGTTGGATCTCCTTGCAGTCTGAGGGACTCTCAAGAGTCTTCTCCAACACCACAGTTCAAAAGCATCAGTTCTTCGGCACTCAGCTTTCGTCACAGTCCAACTCTCACATCCATACATGACCACTGGAAAAACCATAGCCTTGACTAGATGGACCTTTGTTGGCAAAGTAATGTCTCTGCTTTTCAATGTGCTATCTAAGTTGGTCATAGCTTTTCTTCCAAGGAGTAAGTGTCTTTTAATTTCATGGCTGCAGTCACCATCTGCAGTGATTTTAGAGCCCCCAGAAACAAAGTCTGACACTGTTTCCACTGTTTCCCCATCTATTTCCCATGAAGTGATGGGACCAGATGCCATGATCTTTGTTTTCTGAATGTTGAGCTTTAAGCCAACTTTTTCACCCTCCTCTTTCACTTTCATCAAGAGGCTTTTTAGTTCCTCTTCACTTTCTGCCATAAGGGTGGTGTCATCTGCATATCTGAGGTTATTGATATTTCTCCTGGCAATCTTGATTCCAGCTTGTGCTTCTTCCAGTCCAGCGTTTCTCATGATGTACTCTGCATAGAAGTTAAATAAGCAGAGTGACAATATACAGCCTTGATGTACTCCTTTTCCTATCTGGAACCAGTCTGTTGTTCCATGTCCAGTTCTAACTGTTGCTTCCTAACCTGCATATAGGTTTCTCAAGAGGCAGGTCAGGTGGTCTGGTATTCCCATCTCTTTCAGAATTTTCCACAGTTTGTTGTGATCCACACAGTCAAAGGCTTTGGCATAGTCAATAAAGCAGAAATAGATGTTTTTCTGGAACTGTCTTGCTTTTTCCATGATAATAGTAGTAGATGGTAAAAAAGATTCAGGGTCCCAGTGTTTAATTTCCTAGGGGGCTCTTTGCCATACTTCAAATGGTTCTTTAATGGACTTTTTGGTTTCCAGATAATAACTTCTTCTATAATACTGCCATTAAAAGCAATAAAATCTTAGCCAGAACCTACCTCAATTCTGAGCTTTTGATGCCCCAAATTGGATTTTAAGGAGAAGGTGTGAAAGGGGAAAATATTTCATTTCTGCTTATACCATGTCCTTTATATTATTTAAAAATTTTTAAGCTTTAAAGAAAATAATACATGCATGTGGTAAAACAAATTTTAAATGGTAGTAAAAGGATATAAAGTGGGAAATAAATGTCTCCCTTCTTATCTCCCATGCCAACCTAAACCCCCATTCCTTTCCCCAAATGTTAATTGTTTTAGGACTGTCTTGCCCTAAAATGTTTATGTGTGTGCCTACATGATTTTTAATGTGTATATTTTTATTTTAAAGTGTATAACAAATGAGACCATAGCAAATGGACTGTTTTGTATTTTTGTTTCATTTTAAAATGTATCACAGAGTTCATTTCACACCCACAGACCTGCCTCATTGTTTTTAGGACCATGTGATATTCCATTGCATGGTTACCCAAGATGACAATTTACTTAAGTAATCCTCTATTAATGCATATTTAGGTTGGTTTTAGTTTTTCTCAGTTTAAAACAAATCTGCAGAGAATATCCTTATTTAAAAAACACTTTTGTATACTTACAGAAGGATATCCATCAAGTAGTTTCCTAGAAGAATAATTCTCAGGTCAAGAGTATGGGCATTTAAACCCATTGTGGGGAGGGAGGGGGGAGAAAGGGGAGGAGGGGCATTTAACCCCATGTCCTTGACCTGAGAATAGTTAGTAAACAAACTGCCTTCCAAGGTTGAATCAGCTTACACTCCCACCAACAGTGTGGGATGCATGGATAACAGTTGTTGTTGTTTACTTGCTAAGTTGTATTCGACCCTTTTGTGACCCCATGGACTGTAGCCTGCCAGGCTCCTCTGTCCACAGGATTTTCCAGGCAAGAATACTGGAGTGGGTTGCCATTTCCTTCTCCGGGGGATCTTCCTGACCCAGGGATCAAACCTGCCTCTCTTGCATTGGCTGGTGGATTCTTCACCACTGAGTCACCAAGGAAGGTTACTTGGCCATAAAAAGAACGAAATTCTTCCATCTGCAGCAACATGAATGGACCTAGAGAATATTACGCTTAGTGAAATAAGTCAGAGAAAACCACTATATGATATCACTTATATGTGGAGTCTAACAAATAATATAAATGAAAGAGAAAGAAAGTGACGTCGCTCAGTCGTGTCCGACTCTTTGCGACCCCATGGACTGTAGCCTACCAGGCTCCTCCGTCCATGGGATTCTCCAGGCAAGGGTACTGGAGTGGGCTGCCATTTCCTTCTCCAGGGGATCTTCCCAACCCAGGGATCGAGCCTGGGTCTCCTGCATTGCAGACAGACGCTTTACCCTCTGAGCCACCAGGGAACCCCTAATATAAATGAATGTCTATGCAAAACAAAAACGGACTCACAGATATAGAAAGCAAACTAGTGGTTACCAAGGGGAAGTGGAAAGGGAGTATATTCTGTAAAAATACTGAGTCATTATGCAGTGAAACCTGAGATTAACCTAATAATGTAAATCAACTCTACTTCAGTTAAAAAAGAAATACTGGAAGAGGTCGAGAACAAGCTCAGACCTACACATCTGAGGGATGTTGTCAAATAGGTAATTAGATATACAGGTTTGAGGCCCAGTGGTTAGGACTCCATACTCTCACTGCTGAGGGCCTAGGTTTGATCCCTGGTCAGGGAACTAAAATCCCACAAGCTTAGGACCAGAGGAAAATACTGAATTGGAGACATAAATATCAAAGTCACTGGACTATAGTAATTGAATCCATGGGCATAGATGCAATTGCCCATGAAAGGAGTACAACACCCAAATCAGGCCAACTCTGAAGCCTTAAGGAACACTAACATTCAATGGCCAAGTAGACAAGGATGAGAAAAAAGAAAGAACAGATGCACAGCCCAAGAGCAGGAGGAGAGCCAGTTGAGTGAGATGTCCCAGAAACCAGAGAAAGAAGACCTCAAATAGGATGGAGCAGCCAGTAGTGCCAGATGCTGCCAAGACGTCCAATAAGAAGAAGGCTGAAAATGCCCACTGGATTTGATAACATGGAGGTCCTGGCGACATTCATTTGGATTGTTTCAGTGAAATAATGGGAACAAGAGCCAGACTGGAGATGACTGAGAAGTGAATGGGAAATGAGAACACAGAGACCCTATATGGGCCACTCTCAAGAACTATGGTTTTGAGAGAAAACAGCCGAAACCTATTCATCCTCAGTCTCAACTCTTGACTCTTCCTTGCCAATCAGTAAGCTGAAGTGATTTTCTAACTTGGTATTCGATGTTCCACAGCTGTGGTCTCCCAGGAGCCATGGCAATGAGCCAGCCAGGGATAGCATCTTTGGGGGGTGGGGGGCACGGGTCACCTCAGCCTTGGGGGTTCTTCCACTCCTGCAAGCAGCTTCTGACTCTGCAGGCCTGGGAAGGCCCATTGTAGAAAACACTGCTACAACTGGCTTTAAGAAACAAAGAGTCTTTATACTTCAGTGAGATCTACTAAAAAATGTCTCTGGAGAAGGAAATGACAAGCCCTTTCCAGTATTCTTGCCTGGAGAATCCCATGGACAGAAGAGCCTGGCAGGCTACAATCCATGGGGTCACAAGAGTTGGACACAACCACCACCACCACTGAAAAATGATAATGTCTGGAACTGGCAAAGCAAAACAAGCTAAGGCAGGAGTTGATCACTATTGAAGCTGGGTGATGGGATGGGTACATGGAGGCTTCTGATACCTTTCTCACTCTTTTTGTTCATGTGTAAATTTTTTCATAATACATTGTAAAAAAATATTAAGTTTAGTAACTGTAAATTGGAAATACACAGAACCAGTGCCACCACAGGCCTACTGTTGACCATGTCGCTTAGAGCAAGAGCTCCTTTGGGGCTTCCCTTGTGTTTCAGTGTCTAAGAATCTGCCTTGCAATGCAGGGGACGTGGGTTTGATCCCTGGGCAGGGAACTAAAGATCCCACATTTCATGGGTCAGCCTGAGCCACGTGCCACAACAGAAGATCTTGTGTGCCACAGCTAAGACCCAACACAGTCAAAAAAGAAAATAAATATTTTTTTAAAAAGAAGAATAGTATCTCCTTTAAATCCAATTTTCTTTTGGCCTGGGGGAGAGGGGTGGTGTCCAGGTACCAAATGTGTGAGGGAGGAAAATGTGTCCTTTCTTCTCTCAGTAACTATAGGATCTTGCTCCTTGCCCCTCTTCTCCATTCTTACCTCCCTCCTGAGCGTGCACTCCAAGTCATAGTTCTGCCACCCATCTCTGAACTTGAACAAGTTCCCTCTCAGACGTGCTCTGGAAAATGAAGCTGCACATCTGCTTAGCGTTGTGAGGATCCATTCTGACGGTGCGTGTGGGAGTGGCTCCCAGCGCCCACCCTTAGAAGGCTGCAGAAGTCAGGGAATATACATGAATGAAGGTGACCAGGTAGGAGAAAGTCATATGACCCTCCTAGCCCATCTTTGGTTTTGCCGCTTTTAGTAGACATACAGGTAGGAAGAACTGTAAGAAAAATTCTATTCAGTAAGAAAAAATAATTCAAGCATGACACATAATCTATATTCATGAGTCAGTGGGTAAGAAACTGAGACTTCGCTTCGGTGTCGGGGAGTATTAGGAGCAGTGGGGAGTCGGGCCGTCAGAGCAAGCAGGCCCTGTCTAACAGAGGTGGTCCTCCCAGCTCCGTGATTGCTGCCGTGACAGAACGTGGAGCCAAGGGTTAGCATGTCTTCTTGTTTTACTCTAAACCTTTTATGGGAAATCTCCCAATTCTTAAATTTGGGTTCAACTTTTTAAAAATAAAAACACTACAATGGCCAAATTAAGCTCATTTGTGAGCCAAAATCAGCTCATGAGCTGCCCATGTGCAACCTCTCACCTTCAGATGATGGGATTAGAATACAGTTTCTGTTGCCCCTTCCTTTTGTCTTCCACCTCTAAGTTTCTCCTTTCTCGCATTTTCCACGTCCTTCTCTCCTAACCTCTCCCACCCTTCCTTTCCAGACTAAGTCCAAGAGGTAGAAGGGGTTGAAGTCAGTTGAAGGAGTGATGAGGCCCAAAGTGTGATCTAGATGCCTCATCCTGCAAGGCCTAGGCCAGGGCCCCGCACATAGTGGTTGAAGCAACAAGCTGGATGAATGAATAAGCCAGCAACCAGGGGTCAGTCAGTTTCTCGCGCACACCTGAGCTCACCTGAGGACTGTCTCATTTTTCTCAACAGCCTTGCGAAGTCGTTCTGGCCGCTCCATCATCAATGGGAACTGGGCAATTGACCGGCCTGGAAAATACGAGGGCGGAGGGACCATGTTCACATACAAGCGTCCAAATGAGATTTCGAGCACTGCTGGAGAGTCCTTTTTGGCCGAAGGTCCCACTAATGAGATCTTGGATGTCTATGTGAGTTTGAACTACTGCCTTTGTATCTTCTTGCTTCTCAGGACCACACTTAGAAAAATTAAACAAACGTTGCCCTGGCTCAATAAGATCATTTGAGTGGCGCCTTCTGGGGTGCCCTTACATGCTTGGCGCGCATCTTTGCCACTCACCTCCAAATGTACCTAGCTCATAGAAACCATAAACTCTCCCAGATGCCTCAGCATTTACTGACCCAGTAAAACCAATTTTACTTGTTGAATCAAATCAGAGGCAAAACATATCCTTTATTTCATGAGCACTGGATCTCCTCCAGGCACTTTCCTCCTATGCTAATTTGGTGTGTTTTCTTTTTATGGCAAAAGAAAGCAAATGCCTAAAGCAAGACAAGACCACTCACAGTTCCCAGCCCTCTTCAAATTCGATTAAAGCAAGTGAAGAAACAAGAACTCCAGAGTCCTCCGCATGACACAGTAAAGCTTGGAGTAACAATATAGAGATTTACTAGAAGTTCCCTGCTTCCCAGAAGACAGCACTTTGATTTCTTTTACAAGAAACTAAAAGTATTAAGTTGCCCCAGAGTTAAAAAATGGTCTTTATTTTTATAAGAAACCACTAGAATCCAAGCTTCTTAAAAAAGATGTGGAAATAAAGGGGGACCGGAAATAAAAGCTCAAAATCGAAGTTTTGATTAAAAGGAATGAGCTCACCCATCGATATATATTCTCTCACCATCTCCAGGGTCACACTGGTGCACCTGATAATTGCTGAGTTTGAGTTTTATAAATATTACTTGTCCAACTATACAGTTACATGTTCATTCCCTTTGGGCCTAGTGGCTCATGGACTAGAAACAACAAAGGAAGCATTGTTATAACTCATCCTGAATATTTTTTAATAGACTGTCCAGTGGTTGTTGGACTCTGGGTAAGTTTCAAATGGCATCAGGGGTAAAAACTCAGGTTGTTAAAGGCCGACTGTGGGTGGTCTGGGATGTGGTGGCCAATAATAATTTCTTAAATGGGACAAGGCTTGCACTGGAGAACATTCACATAGAAGCACAGAAGAGTGGGGAAGGATTTCCAGGCCCAGAATGAGTGTCAGATTGGGTGAAAAGAGAAGTGAGGGAATTAGGAATGGATCGCGGGGACCTGTGGTCACGCCACCGTGTCCCTCAGGGGCTCTCTGCTCCCCACGTGGTTCCTAGATCTGAGGGGCCCCAGGGCCCTTATGTCTGCCTTCCCCTGGGTGATTTATAGACAGGAAGCCCCGTTTCACACGTAGGGAAGGGTAAGGGCTGATGGCGTAAATGGACGGAGCAGATACCCTCATGGACCAAACAGGGCCCGCCCTTGCAGGACTGACTAAGAGAACGCCTAGCTAGCAGGACCTCAGAGATCAGCTGTGATTCCAACCTTCAGAGAATGCCTAGCTAGCAGGACCTCAGAGATCAGCTGTGATTCCAACCTTCAGAGAACGCCTAGCTAGCAGGATCTCAGAGATCAGCTGTGATTCCAACCTTCAGAGAACGCCTAGCTAGCAGGACCTCAGAGATCAGCTGTGATTCCAACCTTCAGAGAACGCCTAGCTAGCAGGACCTCAGAGATCAGCTGTGATTCCAACCTTCAGAGAACGCCTAGCTAGCAGGACCTCAGAGATCAGCTGTGATTCCAACCTCCTGCCTCTCCAGATGAAGATATCGGAGGCTATGAGATTGAGGGACTTGCTCCAGGTGACACGGCTGGTCAACAGGAGAACCCCTTCATAAAGCAGTAGAGATGGAAGCATCAAAACACGACCCTGTCTCCTTGCCTGGCTCATGTTTTCACTTCAGATTCCTGTTCAACTGCTTTATTTAGCCCACCACCCTGCTTCCCACCAGGAAAGCCATGGGTACAAAGGATTTTGTGCTCCAAAGCCAATAGGGAGGGAATTAGCCTGCCACTGCGTACTGGCTTGTTTTGTATTCTTGTCCCAGACAGTGCCGTGGCTGACTTCCACGGCCCTATGCAGCTTTTATCATGGGTTTCTTGAGAGAACAGGACCCAGGAGACACTTTCCTTATTCCGTACCTGTATTTCTCACCCCATCTCTCTGTGACTCTGGAGCTTTCCATGGGTGAGAGGGGATGGGACCCAGAGAGTCAATAAGGGAGAGGGTTGGGGCAGACCTCCCTGAGCCAGGCTCACAGGCCAGGCGGAGGACTTCAGAGGCGCCTAGAAGAGCTGCTGGCACCGCTGAAGTCTGGCCCTTCCTTCACGACTCTGTCTCGCCACCTAGTGTTCAAACGGTGTCTCTGCGGTGTAAACCTAAGTGTCTCTTGGACATTTGGAGGTCTGTGCCCAAAATCTAAGTCGTGGAGAAGACGGTGGGGAGCCAACAGAAAGGTTCGCTACCCTTGCTCCCGTCTTTCCATTTGGAACTTATAAAATCTTGACTTTCAGCCTAGTTTTCTTCCGAATCTCTCAAAGACTGTGTTCCTCATTCTTCAAAAGCAAATAGCAAAAAGCCATCTGAAAATAGCTTTCATTTAGTCTGTCACTGGCCCACTGTTATTATTAGATGTAAATCAATCCACTTATGTATAGCTAATGCCACTTACCCCACTGAGCCCAGAGTCAGCCGGAAAGGGATGTGCTTGTGTACCAGTGCGGTGACATTGACCTCTGTGTTGTCAGATGATACACCAGCAGCCTAACCCAGGAGTCCACTACGAGTACGTTATCATGGGGAACAACGCCATCAGCCCACAGGTGCCACCTCACAGGAGGCCAGGTAAGACTTCTTGTTTTGCTGCCAATCATTCCAGATCATTTCCTTTTAAAGCCCTTTCTCTCTTCTTCTTGTATATCTGCCCTCTGTCTCTTAGTTAACACAGCGAAAATTCATGGACACATACTTCAGAGTCAGTGGGCCCTGGTATCAGAGGATGCTTCAGCATTCGCCTGAACTTTCTCTGAGAGTGTTTCATTCACTTGATTTAAACGTGAAGTGAACAGAACTTCCCCGGTGGTAGGTAGCTAAGAATCCACCTGCCACTGCAGTTTGATCCCTGATCCAGGAAGATCCCACGTGTCACGGAGCAATGGAACCCATGCACCACAACTGCTGAGCCTGTGCTGTGACGCCCAGGAACCGCAACAAGAGAAGCTATCGCGTTGAGAAGCCTGCACACTGCAGCTGGAGAGGAGCCCGCACAGCGACAGAGACCTAGTGCAGCCAAAAATAAAATCAATCACATTTTTTTAAACTGAAAAGAAAAACCAAAGTGAACATTCTCAGCCTGCCTTTCAGTTCAACATCTTGAATTGTCTTATCTATTAGATTCCTGTTGCTGCTGCAACAAGTGACCTCAAACTGAGGAGCATAAAACAATAACAAATTTACCATCCTATAGTTCTGGAGGTCAAAATTCCAAAATGGGTTTTGCTGGGCAGAAATCCAGGTGTTGGTGAGCTATGCATCCTCTGCAAGCTCTGAGAAAGAACTGATTTCCTTGCCTTTTTCAAATTCAAGAGGCCACTTTAGTTCCTTGGATCGTGGCCCCTTCTTCCATCTTCAGAGCCAGCCAAGCAACACCTTTAGATCTCTCTCTGCCTCTGACTGTCTTCTGCCGTCACATCTTCTCTGACGCTCACCCTCCTCCCTCTTTCTTATAAGGACCCTTCTGGTTACATTGAGCTCAGCCAGATAAATCTCTCCACCTCAAAACCCAGGATAGATTAATTATATCTGCAAAGTCCCTTTTGCCACATTAAACAAACACATCCCAGTTCCAGGGATTAGGACCCAGACACCTTCAGTGGGCCATTGTTCTCTTTACCACATGCCTTTTCTCTTGGTCGCCTTCGGCTTCCACTGACACAGCTTTGACCTATAAGAAAAGCATCATGGGTCCGCATCTAACAACTGACCTCTTCCCAGTGGACTCTGCTGAAAGACAGAGCTGGCAGCTCTGCTTGGCTGTTGCTGAACATGTCACAGCTCCTGGCTGATACTTCTTCACCAAATGGTGATGGAGCCTGCCACCCAAATGGAGACTGTCTTTTCTGTCTTTCAAACAGAAAGGTCTGCAGAAATATTCATAATAATTGCTCACACAGACTGAGTCCTCACTATGTGCCAGACACTGCTGAGCCCTTCATATAGACTAACTCATCAATTCTCACAAGTATACTCAGAGGAAGGAACTATTATTAGCCCCATTTTAAGAGTAAGGAAATAGAAGCTTAGAGAGACTGAGTTACATCCTGGACCTCAGGCCAGCCTGGGTCACTAGCCCCTGTGCTTGTTATACTGTCTAGAGGTGACTTGGTCCAACATCTGTCCTAGGAAGTGAGGGGACAGACATGAGACCCCATCCATCCATCCTTCCCTTGGCTGTTGATTGGATAACCAGGTCATCTGTCCCAGATGGAGGAGGAGTCACCTGGGCTTCCTGGGGACAACAGCCTGGTGTTTGCCTGGCATGGGGGGTACATGTGTTGTCCAAACTCCAAGTCAGCACACTCAGCCTGAAAGAATTTTTAAGCCATTTCCAGGAGCAATATACAGCCTGAGAAACCAAGTTCAGTGGCAAAATATTGAGATTACTGATACTGACTTATAGGGGCAACTGGATAGACTGTTTGAAATCATATAGGATGATGGTGATTGATAGCAAGCCTAATGGGTCTCAGTTTATGGGTAGCATGTGGTCCTGGGATCAGCTGCCTGGGACAGAGCAGGCTAGAAGGGCTCAGCCATAAAACACTGATGAGGAGAGGCAAGCTGGAGCAGGCTTCATCCTCCATATCAACAGGGACAGGAGGCCAGAGCTTGAATTCAACTCTACCTCTTTTTTGCTGTGCATCTTCATGCAAGAGAGCAACTTCTCTGAGCACATTCACAATCCACAGAATAGAAAGGAGGAAAATGTGCATTCAAAGGCTTTATTTAGGAGGGGAAAGGTAGTGAAAGAATTAGGTGTCCATCCTAGCACAGTGCCCAGGGCATATAAGACACATAAACGATCTTAAAAGGTTTTATCTGATAACGTTTGCACAGTCTTATTTATACCAATTTACTGGTCTTGATTCTATTAGTTTAATTTGCATATAGTATTTCAAACCATGAAGTATTCTAAGTAACCAACTAAATAAGAAAGTGCTGATGAAAGAGGAGAGAAAGCTCTAAGTTTTAACTGCATTTTATAGTAACCCTAGAATTTGCCTCCTTATTTGGTATTAAACTAATGAATGCTTGAACACTATTCAATCAAAATAGAAATATGTAAAGTAAAATGCAACTGCTCCACAATTGCCAAGACCTGAAGGCAACCAAGATGTCTTTCAGTAAGTGAATTTGGATAAAAGGACTGTGACACATCCAGACGACGGAATAGTATCCAGTGCTAAAAAGAAATGAGCTATCAAGCCAGGAAAAGACATGCATGAACCTTAGCTGCACGTTACCAAGTGAAGGAAGCCAGTCTGAAGAGTCTGCATACTGTGTGGTTCCAAGCACGTATGGATGACTGTCTGCAAAAGCTGTAACTGTAAACAGTAAACAGATCAGTGGTTTCCAGGGGTTACAAGGGAGGGAGGGATGAATAGGCAGAGGAGTTTAGGGCAGCAAAACTATTCTGTGTGATACTGCAGAGGCTGACAGATGTCGCACATTTGTCAAAACCCACAAAATGTAGAACACCAAGAGTGAACCCCAATGTATCCCGTGGACTTTGGATATGTCGAGTGCAGTTTCATCAGTTTTAAAAAGTGTACCACTCTGATGTGGGATGTTGACGGGCGAGGCTGGGGGGTGGGCAGGAGAAAGAAGGGAACTCTCTGCACTTCCTACTCAGTTTTGCTGTAAACCTGAAACTGCTTGCCATGCTGTGCCTAGTCACCGTGTCCAACTCTTTGCAACGCTATGGACTGCAGCCTGCCAGGCTCCTCTGTCCATGGGATTCTCCAGGCAAGAATGGTGGAGTGAGTTGCCATGCCCTGCTCCAGGGATCTTCCCGACCCAGGGACTGAATTCGTGTCTCCTCCGTCTCCTGCATTGGCAGGCAGGTTCTATATGTGTACAATACGTGTGTGCTCAGTCATGTCCAACTCTTTGCAACCCTATGGACTGTAGCCTGCCAGGCTGCTCTGTCCATGGGGATTCTTCCCAACCCAGGGATTGAACCCGTGTCTTCCTAGGTTGGGAAGATCCCCTGGAGGAGGGCATGGCAACTATAGGTATATAGTTGGGCATATATACCTATATGTGTGTATACACACACACACACACATATATATATTGTCTATTTATTAAAAAACAAAAACAAAAACGTAGTATTCCCAGTCTCATACCTTGCCCAGCTTCCCAGACGCAATCTCTCTTAACAATTTGGAGGGACTCTGTCCAGCCCTCTTTGTGCATGTCCAAACATGTTCAAGCCGATGTGAATTTTTGTCTACCATCTAAGTATACCAGGGACATCACATGCCAGTCTTTTCTTTAAGTCAACATAAAACTAACCTGAATTTGAAACTTCCTTGAAACTGGTAGAAAATTTCGTCCTAATCAATCTAGAGGCTCCCCCACACGCCGTAGATATGAGGAAAGTTTCCTGCCTGGCAGGTCTGTGGTGCTCAGGAAATGCAAGGCCTCAGACGCCTGCTTCTCCATCTCTCTCTGACTCTCTCTCTCTCTCTTAGAAAGTGCTCTCCACTTTTTTCTCCTCCTTCCCCTGGGCCAGCTCTTCTGGAACCTGCTATCCTTACTGGAAGCTCAGGTTTTTGCTATGGGAAAGAAGAGCTGTTGACTTCTAGTAGCTTTTGCCTTCTCTCCTGCAAAAATCTCAGGCAAGAAAATCTAAGAATTTAGCCACTTGGACTGGGAGAGGAGGAGGAGAAACAGAGATAAAGAACAAAACACAAATTAATCTCTCAAAAAGTGTCCTGCCACATCTGCGTATGTGTATACAAACTGAATTCTGTCATGCTTTATTCTTTCACCAAACAACCTGTCAGTCATGACGTGTATTTGCTTCATTCTTTTCTTAAAAATTACATAGGATTTCATTCATGGCTGTAGTATAATTTCTTTTAACTAGTACCACTGGGTCAGGAAGATCCCCTGGAGGATGGCCTGGCAACTCACTCCAGATTCTCGCCTGGAGAATCCCAAGGACAGAGGCGCCTGGTGGGCTACAATAGGATCGCAAACAGTTGGACACAACTGAAGCAACTTAGCACATGTGCACGCACTGGTGGACATTTAAATTCATTCTACTGGTTTGGTGTTTCAAATTAGTAACCATACTTGTACATGCAGCTCTATGTAAAAGAATGGGAATATTTGCATGACAATTGTCCTAGAAATTGAACGGCTAGGTCAAGAGATATCTTGCCAAGTTGCTCTCCAAAGCTTTGCATCTATTTGCAGGCTCACCGAGTGTGAGAAAGTGCATTTTACAGCACCTGCAATGAGGGGTTTAGGGATTTAAAGGTTTCCAGAGTTTCTCATCTTTATTGTTAGATAAATAGAATTGCTGTTGTTGCTTTCTCGTGTAGTTCTTTAATTAGAAATGAAGCTGAGCACTGTTGTATGGCTTTTGGTTGTGTGTAGTTCACTCCAGTACTCTTGCCTGGAAAATCCCATAGACAGAGGAGCCTGATGGGCTGCAGTTCATGGGGTCGCTAAGAGTCAGACACGACTGAGCGACTTCACTTTCACTTTTCACTTTTATGCTTTGGAGGAGGAAATGGCAATCCACTCCAGTGTTCTTGCCTGGAGAATCCCAGGGATGGGGGAGCCTGGTGGGCTGCCATCTATGGGGTCGCACAGAGTTGGACATGACTGAAGCGACCAGCAGTTCTTTTTGCATGAAAAGAAAAGAAATTGCCTCTCCTGGGTCCTTGCTCACTTTCCCTTCTGTGATGTTCATCTTTTCCTCATTCATTTTTAATAATATTTTAATATTAGGGAAATTAACGTCTACTTATTTTAGACACATGTGCTTTGAGTTAGAAATGATCTCACGCTACCTGATTTCTAATGCTGGATCATTTCCTCTTGACAACTCACCATACACACCATCTTCTGTGGTGTGTGCACTCGCCTCTCCTAGGGGAGCCCGTCAATGGCCAGCTGGTACCAGAAGGGAGGAGCCAGCAGGAGGGAAAAGAGAAAGAGGGGGACCAGGAGAAGGCAGACGCGCGCAGCGGGACACCTGAAATGTTCACGTTGGAATCAGCACAGACCTTCCCGGTCAGGCAGCCAGACAGATTCTCTCTCCACCGGCCAGACAGTGTGGTGCCACCAGCTCCGCAGCCCCCTCGGCAGAGCCGGGATCACAACTGGAAGCAGCTGGGGACCACAGAGTGCTCGACAACCTGCGGGAAAGGTAAGCGCATGTGAGGGCTAGGAAGGCCTCTGCAGACCCCCAGGCGGGAGTGGGGAACATACAGGTGGGCCCCAGGCATGCAGCAAGCCCTTCTCTCCTTGAGCCTGATTGCAGGATGGCTCGCTGTGGATTCTGTGTTAGGGGGTCCCCAAGACCTGATGATCCACTGGAAGGACCTGGAAAACTCAGAAAAGCTGCTGTGCTCATGGTTATGATTTATTACAGTGAAAAGCTACAAATTAGCATCAGCAAAGGGAAAAGCACATGTGACAAAGTCCAGGAGACACCAAGCCAAGTGCCAGCCTCCAGGTGTCCCCTAGGGCCCAATAGAGTGACACAGGGCTACATTTGATTAAGCCAGCAATGTTATAGATAAGCCTAGTATTGCCAACCAGAGAAGCTCACTCCAGCTTTGATTTCCAAGGGGTTTATTGGGGTTCAATCATGCAGACATGCATCTCCCACATTAGCTATTCAGCCTCTAGCACTCCAGAGGTCAAACTATGACTTAAGGCATGCAAAAACAGGCATTCATATAAATCACATTGTTGCCATAGACCAGATTGCCAAAAGGATACAGAGCAACCCAAGATGTCCAGCATAGAATAACTCTCATCAGCAGAGTATTCCAGGGGCTCTGAGGTTAATTATCTCCAGCCTCAGTCAAGGGCCAGTCCCGGACACAGGTCTTTCCTTGGAATGTGCAGGGTCTGAGCAACCCAAGCCTGCTGAGTTAACCCTTTCCTGCACAGGACATTCATTAATAATCAGAGAATACACTCACCTAGTTCAGGATTTACAAGTTGACGCACAAGGCAAGGTCGTCATGGAACACTTATACAAATGTCATTGGAAAGTCATTCTCAGATCTAAGGATTTCAGAAGAAAAAAGTGCTTTTGGAGCTTGCAAGCTTAGTTAGCTAGCTTTTATACTCACCAACATTCACAGCTCCCTTCCTCCTCTGCAGTAATTTCTTGATCTTGTATTTATCCCATTATCTTAATCCCCATCAACTAAGACCACCAGGAACAAGACTGCAGCCCAGCAAAGTCAGTTTATGCAGCGAGGGGGACTACACACCAGAGGGAGTTTACAGCATTTCTCCAATGGAAAGAAAAGATCCAGTAATAGGATTTGGGGTGAAGGGTGGAGTTTTGGTGAAATTTAAATTGGGTGTGAGGTGATAGCTCGCTGTAGCTTTGACTTGCATTTCTCTAATAATTAGGGATGTATGAGCATGTTTTCATTGGTTGGCCATCTCTATGTCTTCTTTGGAGAAATGCCTATTTAGGGCTTCCACCCGTTTTTTGGTCAGGTTGTTTGTTTTTTGATAGTGAGCCACATGAACCATTTGTATATTTTGGAGATTAATCCTTTGTCAGTTGCTTTGTTTGCAAATATTTTCTCCCACTTTTAGGGCTGTCTTTTCTTTTTGTTTATGGCTTCTTTTACTGTGCAAAATCTTTTCAGTTTAGTTAGATCCCATTTGCTAATTTTTGTTTTTATTTTCATTACTCTAGGAGGTGGGTCAAAAAAGATCCTGCTGCGACTTATGTCGAAGAGTGTTCTGCCTGTGTTTTCCTCTAAGAGTTTTATAGTGTCTGGCCTTATTTAGGCCTTTAATCCATTTTGAGTTTATTTTTGCATATGGTGTTGGAGAATGTTCTAATTTCATTCTTTTACACATAGCTGTCCAGTTTTCCCAGCACCTCTTCTTGAAGAGGCTGTCTTTTCCACTGCATAGTCTCACCTCCTTTATCATAGATTAGATGACCGTACGTGTATGGGTTTTTCTCTGGGCTTTCTATCCTGTCCCATTGGTCTATATTTCTGTTTTTGTGCCATGAGTGGACCTAGAAACTGTTGTACAAAGTGAAGTAAGTCAGAAAGAAAAAGACAAATGTATATTAACACATATCTGCAGAATCTAGAAAGATGGTGTAGATGATCTTATTTGCAAAGCAGAAATAGAGGCACAGACACAAGAGAACAGATGTATGGGCACCAGAGGGGAAGAAGGGGAAGAACTGGGAGACTGAGACTGACACATTTGCCCTGCCAAGTATGAAATAGATAGCTAATGGGAACCTACTCTATAGCACAGAGAATTCTACTCAGTGCCCTGTGGTGACCTAAATGTCCACCTCAGTGGGAAAGAAATCCAAAAAAGAGGGGATATGTGTATACATAGAGCTGATTCATTTTGCTGCGGAGTAGAAACTAACACGGCATTTAAAGCAACTATTTGTTGTTCGGTCACTCAGTCATATCCAACTCTTTGAGACCCCATGAACCGCAGCATGCCAGGCTTCCTTGTCCTTCACCATCTCCCAGGGTTTGCTGAAACTCATGTCCATTGAGTCCGTGATGCCATCCAACCATCTCATTCTCTGTTGTCGCCTTCTCCTCCTGCCCTCAATCTTTCCCAGCATCAGGGTCTTTTCCAATGAGTCAGTTTTTTGCATCAGGTGACCAAAGTATTGGAGTTTCAGCATCAGTCCTTCCAATGAATATTCAAGACTGATTTCCTTTAGGATTTACTGGTTTCATCTCCTTGCAGTCCAAGGGACTCTTAACGCTCCAATACAAATTAGTTAGTTAGTTCAGTCTCTCAGTCGTGTCCGACTCTTTGCGACCCCATGAATTGCAGCACGCCAGGCCTCCCTGTCCATCACCAACTCCCGGAGTTCACTCAGACTCACGTCCATCGAGTCAGTGATGCCATCCAGCCATCTCATCCTCTGTCGTCCCCTTCTCCTCCTGCCCCCAATCCCTCCCAGCATCAGAGTCTTTTCCAATACAAATTAATGTAAATAAATAAAACAAGGCTGTGATAGGCTTGAAGCCAAGCCTGTCTGTGTGTAAAAGAGTCAAGATCATTATCAGTCTGGACTGTGACATGGGCTCACAGCCCTGAGTCCTTGAACACTCCAAAGTTAAAACAGATGTAGGGTACGATGTCCAGAAACCCCTGATCTAATGTTCTGCACCTGGGTTGGAAATTGATGCTGCTTCTCTGTTCCAGGTGCCTTAGATCTTCATTTTAAGAGCATGTATAATCTTTAGTCATGATTTCCTTTGTATATATGGTGAGAGCTTCCTGCTTGTAGTGAAGTGCTATTTGTGATCCCAAAACAGCTGTTCTTTGAGGGGAGGTTATCATAGAAACAAAGGCTGTATCTCAGAAAGTTTCTGCAACTAGGAAACTGTGAAGCTCCCAGCGTATTGGTTTGGGGATTTTCTTTTTCCTTTTCTTAAAGAGACTTGTATCTGAGAGCACAAAATTTGGGAACCTTGGCATGATCAACACGTGGAAAAATCTTTCACAACCACCTCTAAAGCTTTTACCTTTTTCATAGGAGCACTGACTTAGTGGCTTTGGAGAATCGAATCTCAGTTTTTGGTTCCTCTTGGGGTCTGGAGCCCTTTCTGTCTGGAACCTTTGCTAGTTCCATGATGCTTTCAGAACTGGAGTACTCATTTATGTAGGCTTTATTGTGCTTATACTTAATACCTGCACAGAGAGCATAAACTGGAGAGTCATTGTACCAACTTCTCTTATAAGCCTTATGAGGGAGAGTAAATGCCTGTTAAATGTGTCTTGACAGAGGCAGAAAGCAAGAGATAATTATACATTAAGGCCAAAAAGAGTTTAGTGAGGATTTGCCACAGCATCAGTTTGGTGCAGTGAGCAGCGCGAAATGTACTTGACACAGAAACTCAACATCGGCATGTATTAGTCCCTAGGTATTCTACCATTTAGGTAGTGGCATGATGCCCGTTGGCCTTCCCTGGTAGCTCAGCTGGTAAAGAATCTGCACGAGACCCTGGTTCGATTCCTGGGTCAAGAAGATCCCCTGGAGGAGGGATAGGCTACCCACTCCAGTATTCATGGGCTTCCCTGGTGGCTCAGATGGTAAAGAATCTGCCTGCAATGCAGGAGACAGGGGTTCAATCCCTTGGTCAGGAAGATCCTTCCCTGGGTTGGGAAGGTCTCCTGGAGGAGGACATGGCAAGCCACTCCAGTATTCTTCCCTGGAGAATCCGCATGGACAGAGGAGTCTAACAGGCTATAGTACATGGGGTTGCAAAGAGTCGGACACGACTGAGTGACTAAGCACACGATGCCCGTTAAGGGGCTTCCCTGGTAGCTCAGACAGTAAAGAATCCACCTGAAATGTAGAAGATGGGGGTTCAGTCCCTGGAGAAGGGACTGGCAACACACTGCAGTATTGTTGCCTGGAGAATTCCATGGACAGAGGAGCCTAGCTGGCTACAGTCCATGGGGTTGCAAAGTCACACACAACTGAACAACTAACATACGTACATGATGCCAGTTAAAGGAACCAAATATACTCGGAACTAGACGAAATCAAGGCAGTTATAAACAGGATAAAAATTGCTGTTGTGTGATTTGATGTCGAGGGTGGCAGGCGTAGAAGAGTCTCTTCCATCTCAGCCTTTAAATGTAGCCTGGCCCAGCCTTTCCAGTAAGGTGAGATGTAGGCCTGCTGGAGACCATAAGGCATTGTCTTGTGGGACGAGGACAGAGCCTGTGCCCTTTGCCACCCTGCATGCTGCTCACCAGCCTTGCGTTCACTGGACGGATTCTACTCACTCGTCCAGGTGGTCATCCAGTGGTGCCTGCCTATTCTGTCCCAGGCACGATGGAGGGACCCCTTTGCTCCCTCTAAGATTTGCTCCCAGCCAGCGATGGTCTCAGACGTGCAGCGCAGGAAGGCAGGGCAGATATACAAAAATTTAGCTCATCTCATGGTCCTCAGTGTCGTGATAAGTATGCCGTAACCCAGAAATTCTGAGCCTGCCAGGGCTGTCCATCTCTTTTCTGCAAAAACCCAAGTTCACTTGCTTTGTAATCTCATTGTGTCCCCACAAAAACCCTCTCTAAAACTCTTCTCCAGTCCTTCCTGGCAACGCTCACCAGACTACACGTGCCTCTCAGGTTAAAATTTCAGCCCCATGATAGCATCGTCACAGGAAAGAACTCTGTCACCAGTGGACAAGAGTGACCCATACTCTGCTCAGTCATTGCCCAGACCCCTGTCTATCTGGTCAAATTCTTGGCTTGGCTCAGCTGATCCCTGAGTGTAAAGACTAGAGTTGTTTACTGTTTTCTTTCTCCTTATTTTGTCTCTCTCTTCACAATGCCTCGCTGACCTCTGCACTGGCCCTTGCCTTCACTGACTTGCCTCATTTTACCTGTGGTATGCTCCCCGCTCCAATGGAGTGTACTTCCATTTTGATTAACACGCTCAACGTCCAGCCCAACCAACTGATGCCAGATATTTCCTGCTGCCTGAAGTCCAGCCAGCACCTGACCTCCCCACCCCATTCTTGCTGGCTAGCACTTAGAGGGCTAATTATGTGGCGTTCTTGGACAATGAAGAGGTGCCATTTTGCAGAAATATAAACTGACCTAAAGAAATCATTTTGGTCATTGGGTCAAGAATTATAGAGCTAGTGTTTTCTCACCATCGGAGAAAGTGTGCCTCTGAATTTATTTCCTTGGCTAAACTCTGAAACTTGACAATGAACAAATATACTGTATAGGCAGTAAGAAGGTGGAAGGAGGCAGGCAGTGGCCATGTGCACACAGCCCCAAGCAGGATCCATATTTCCAAGTCACAGAGTATTCCTAGGGTAACCTGTATCCTTTTAGCTAGGGACATTCAATTCTCCCCTCATTAATGCCAAGCAGTTGGGGTACTTACTTTTCCTTTCCAGTCCACAAACTTCTAAGTAGAAAAGTTTAACCCACATGGTCTGGAGGGAAAGGGATGGACTAAATAATAAGATTTTTACTTAATTGCTTAATGGCTGAGTCCCAGTGGGTATCCTGCAAGCTGTGAACTGAATCTTATTCATCTTTATAACTCAGCACAGTGTGCTTAATGTTTGTTGAATTTCATTAAAAAATCTCTTAATGGAAGCAGATTTGTCACTGGACAAAATTTAATTCCACAAAAGCTTTTGCTTCCTATTAATTTTATAGCCAGCACTGCTTTTTACTTAGCTAATAACGATACTTAATTGGAAGATTATTTTAAAATAATGGTGTCAAGTTGTAGCTGCATTGTAAATTTTTACAGCAAGAGTAGTTTAAACAAATGATTGTTCTGATTCAAAACTGTCCTACAAACTGTCAGATTTCTTACAAGAACTAGCTTCTGGCTCAGTGTGTCACCCAAGACCAGCCTAAAGGAGCTTTGAAACTCTTTGTGGCTGATGAAGTATTTAGAGACACTTACATTCAAAATTATCCCTCTAGTTACAATTAAAATTATAGCAAGTTGAAATTCAGAAACTCTAAATGCCTGGCCAATTAGCAACAGAACTGAGACAAAGCTGTAGGATAAATGATAGTGTTCTGCCTAGCAGGATTCAGGTACTGGCCTAGACTGGGACTTGGGAGGGTGGGGTGGGAAGACAATTATTTATTAAAAACAAAAAAAAGCATCTTATTCCTCAGACACTGAAGTTGCACATTCAGTCAGTTTTAAACACTCATTAGTAATACTTCAGTGGTGCCACCAGGGGGTAGCAGAGAGAGGTAGGCAGAAGTGAATCCACGTTTTTTTTTTTCCCCAGTTGAGAGCTAGAAAGTTCACTGAACAAATTCTGACTTTTTCTCCAAAATAGATTATGCTTTGTGAAGTACGAAATACTCAGCTGTGCATTTAAAGCAACCTGAGGCCATTAGTAGTTTTTTAGGAAAGAAATAAAAACAAATTTTAGACCTCTGAAAAATACTCGCTCAACGAACTTTTATGAGCACTTACAAACTTGGGCTTCCCTTGTGGCTCAGCTGGTAAACAATGCACCTGCAGTGCAGGAGATCTGAGTTTGATCCCTGGGTTGGGAAGATCCCCTGGAGAAGAGAACAGCTACTCACTCCAGTATTCTGGCCTAGAGAATTCCATGGACTGTATAGTCCATGGGGTCGAAAAGAGTCGGACACGACAGAGCTACTTTCACTTCACTTCACTTCACTACCCTGCTGTACTGGGGTTACAGGATTGAGCAAGAACTAGTCCTGTCCCCAAGAAGCTCACCGTCTCATAAGAGGCAGACATATACTCAAATAACTAAAATACCATCAGATCAGTACTTTACTAGGGGAATGTGTAAAAATGATTGCAAAGCCAAAGCCAGCTGCTTATCTAGCCTCTCTCGAATCTTATTTCTCTGCCCCAGCCTGACTGTCTCTTCAACATACTTGACACTCACAGGCCAGTTTGCCATGCACTTTTGTTCTAGGTCAACAACCTGAACAGCCTCCTCCCTCCAAGATACACGTGTGCACAGCTACGCAAAATCAACCCTCTCTCTACGATGCCGCTAGATTCCTCGAGGCCTGTTCTCTTTCATGTCTCCAGAAAACCTTCAAGACGTTATTATTTGTGTTCATTTTATAATCACTCCCCTACCTAGCAATCTCTCTTGTTGTCTTGAACTCTTAGGAAACGTGTTTTTATCTGCCATTGAACATGTTCAAACCATGTCCCCAAATAGGTCATAAGACCTTTGACGACAGGAACTATTCCTACTGCTCTTTGTTGCCCCCTACAGTGCCTGGGAAAGCCCTTGTGCAGGAAGTGTTGACAGCTCAGGGTGGAGGAGTGTGTGTGTGCGAACAGTTCTGTTTCTGAGGCTTCTCTTCATCAGCACCAGGATCTCTGCGTGTCTGCATCCAAAGCCCAGTGTTCAAACACTCCTTCTTGTCCTTGCAGGATCACAGTACCCTATTTTTCGCTGTGTGCACAGAAACACTCATGAAGAGGTTCCTGAGAGCTACTGTGACTTGGCCATGAAGCCGACCCCTGAGGAGGAGCCCTGCAACATCTTCCCTTGCCCAGCCTTGTAAGAGGACCTCTCTGTTTCGGTCGTGTGTTTCTGGCTCAGGTTGCATTTGCATAGGACCCTAGTAGTAAATATAATCTGATTTTTAAATCAGCCTTGATCTGTGCATAAAATGCAATCTGTTTAGCAAGCATGCCTGTCTTTCAGGACTAACACAGGAGCTCGGGTTGGAATGTGCTTCCACAGGAGCACACTCCCAGGAAGCCTTTGGTGAATTGGAGCAACTAGGTTTTAGCTGGTAAGGGAAACAAAGAGGAAAGCAAAGAGTTACAATGCAATGTGGTCAGTGCTCAGGTGAGCTGTGTACAGAGACACAGTTATCAAACTCACAAATATATCTGCCTGGGGAGCATCTCAGGAGAGGTGCTGGGTTGGTTATTGACTAATAAATGGGACACATTTAGAAGAATGAGGCAGGGGACTTCCCTGGCAGTGCAGCAGTTTAGATTTCACCTTCCATTGCAGAAGGTGTGAGTTCAGTCCTGGATGGGCAGCTAAGATCCCACATGCCTCGTGGCCAGAAACCCAAAACATAAACTGGAGGCAATATTGTAATAAATTTGGGGCTTCCCTGTTTGTCCAGTGGTTGAGAGTCTGACTTACAATACAGGGGACACAGCTTCGACCCCTGGTCTGGGAAGATCCCACATGCCACAAGGAAGCTAAGCCCATGTACCACAACTGCTAAGCCTGAGCCCTAGAGCCCAGGAATCACACCAAGAGAAGCCACCGCAATGAGAAGGCTGTGCGCTGTGACTAGAAAGTAACCCCCTGCTCTCAGCTACTAGAGAAAGTCAGTGCGCAGCAACAAAGAACCAGTACAGCCAAAAATAAAAGAGATAAATATTTCTTAAAATAAATATTTCAAAAATTTCTTATTGTAATACTTTCAATAAAGACTTTAAAAATGGTCCGCATCCAAAAAACAAACAAACAATTTAGAAGAACAAGGGGGAAAAGCCCTGAAACGGGGCTAAAACATAATTCTCAAACTAATAAGAACATAGTTCTTACCCAAAGACACAGTGGGCATGTGCTAATGTCTTATTTAAGAAAGTGACAAGACAGGATGACAGAGGAGAATATGTGACGCTGATGTGCAAATAGTTAATGAAGAATAACGAAGGTTGGAATAAGATTTCTAAGTTAGTCTCAAAGTGGGTTAATGTACTACAGCATGGTAAAACTCACCTTTGGAGTTATTTTGGTGACTAGATTTAAAAAAAAAAAAATCACTTGTCCCTTCTCGGTTTTCTGTAATTTTACAGAACATGGGTCCTAATCACTGATGACTAGGGAATGGAACAGAGCCCCATCCTTTACGGAGGCCTGTGGGTGGAGGCAGGCTGCCAGGCGCTGCTTTAGGCTGGGGGTCACCCATAACCAGCGATTCTGATGCTTCTGGTCCGTTGGCTCGGCCAGCTTCCTGTGAGGTGCTCTCTTCCTGGTGACGGAAGTGATGGTCCTTCTCGCTCTCTCCTTCCTGCACCAGCTGGGACATCGGGGAGTGGTCCGAGTGCAGCAAGACCTGCGGCCTGGGCATGCAGCACCGCCAGGTCCTGTGTCGCCAGGTGTACGCCAACCGCAGCCTGACGGTGCAGCCCTACCGCTGCCAGCACCTGGAGAAGCCCGAGACCACCAGCACCTGCCAGCTCAAGATCTGCAGCGAGTGGCAGATCCGGACCGACTGGACCTCGGTACGCGGTGGGGCTGCCTGCTCTGGGGCGCCCCCTGCAAGGCCTGCGGCTGCCCTCCCACCTGCCCCCTCCCAGACCTGATGTACGCTCTCCAGGAGGACTCTTCCTGCAGTTTTCTGGAAAGACTTTTCTGCAGAGCGTAGGAAGTGCTGGTTGCCAGATAGACTTAAGGGCCGACTTTCCATCAGGGTGACCCATGGGAGCCGTGTGCACACAGGTTTCCTCTCCCCTGTGTCATGGTGGAGTGAAGACCAGTGACTACTAGAGTCAACTCCTCCTTGCCGTCCTGCTCTCCCATTTCACAGATGACAGAACTGAGGCCCAAAAGATCAAAGGAAGCCGGGGATCCTCCCCAGGCAGCATCGCATGGCTGGGTGCACAGCAACCCAGGAGTCACACCTTACCCTGCCCTCTGCTCAGGTGGTGGGTTCGGAGGACGAGGGTCCCCTGACGGGAGGGGGCCCTCGGATACAGCACTGCCCACCGCGCTGACGTGCACTTGCTGTGTTTTAGTGTTCGGTGCCTTGTGGAGTGGGACAGAGGACCCGGGACGTGAAGTGTGTGAGCAACATCGGGGACGTGGTCGACGACGAGGAATGCAACATGAAGCTCCGGCCCAATGACATTGAGAACTGCGACATGGGGCCCTGCGCCAAAAGCTGGTTCCTGACCGAGTGGAGCGAGCGGGTGAGCGAGAGGATGGCGGGCAGACGGGGCTGATGGGCAGCAGTGTGCACCAGGAGGTGCCCCAAGCTGCCCAGACATGGATCTCTAGTTCAAAATCCCAAGGGTGATTTCTGACTTTTGGGGAGAGGCCTAGAGATGAACTATCATAGGCTTCCTATGCTCCTATGAAGACTAAGGGCCTCGGAGATCAAGACATGGGTGTGAAAGAACTCATTTAATTCTCCTTAGCACATCATATGAATATTAAATAATGGAGTTCTAAATAAAGTGCATAAATGCATCGTACCTTTCCTACATCTTGGGAATGTCTGGCATAGAACAGGCACTCAGCAAATGACAAGCCCCTTCCCTGCTTCTTACAAACTCAGAATCGTCCCCAACATTCCTCTTCCCGGTAGCCAGGCCACCTTGGGGGTCCCTGGTGTCAGGTGTCAAGGATGAGCTAAAAGGTGTATATAGTTCATCATTATCCCACCAGTTACCTGTGTACAAGGGAAAACATTATGAGTTCATCTGTGAAAGACAAAAATAAGATTTATGTTAGAAGAGAGAAAGTGAAATAAAAGTCATTCAGTCATGTCCGACTCTTTGTGACCCCATGGACTATACAGTCCTTGGAACTCTCCAGGCCAGAATACTGGAGTGGGTAGCCATTCCCTTCTCCAGGGGATCTTCCCAGCCCAGGGATTGAACCCAGGTCTCCCGCATTGCAGGCAGATTCTTTGCCAGCTGAGCCACAGGGAAGCCCTAGAAGAGAGAGGGGTGGCAGCAATGGTTGTGAATATACTTAATGCCTCTGACTTGTACTCTTAAAAATTATTGAAATGGTAAAGTTTATGTTATGTGTATTTTACCACAATAAAAAAAAAGTTTAGGAAAAAATGCTAAGTGCAATTAAAAGATATGCCTAAGGGTAGGAGAGGGAGGGGGAGGAGATGATGGTTTTACCTGCCTACTCTTCTGGAAGCTGTTGATTGACGGGCAATAGGAGTATTCTGACCAAGGCAGCCGAACTGCTCATCAGATGAGCGGTGTCTGGGTTTCTGAATTCTTCAGAAGACTGTGGAAGTTTAACCAGGATGGAGGTATGAGTGGCTGCCTCTTAGTTCCTCCCTATCAATTAGGCAAGTCTGCACCATTTCCCTTAGAAGAATCCCTCAGGGTGCTTCCACCCTGTAATGTGCCTACAAACCCCTGGAAACCCGGTTACAGTGCAGAATCAGAGTCCTCCTGCCAGGAGTGTGTCCAGCCATCCAGGTAATGATGGAAAAGATATAAGGGACTGGGTCATGGGCCCCCAGACCCACAGACATGTGTGTGCATGCTTAGTCACTCACTCACGTCCAGCTCTTTGCGACCCCATGGACGCAAAGTAGCCTGCCAGGCTCCTCTGTCCATGGCATTCTCCAGGCAAGTCTACTGGAGTGGGTTGCCATTCCCTTCTCCAGGGGACCTTCCCGACCCAGGGATCAGACCCAGGTCTCCTGCATTGCAGGTGGATTCTGTACCATCTGAGCCACCAGGGAAGCCCCAGCCATGCAGATAATAGGGCTGGGACACACACTGATGTGCCTGGTTCCCCGACCAAGCTCTCGCTTTATTTCGGTCTGCCTCCCAGCTCTCCTCTAGCCTTTGAGGAATGGAGCCACCTGCCTTAGCATCAGGCAGCAGTGTCTTGTGAGAGACTTCAACCCTCCTTTCCCAGGCCAGGCCAGGCTCGGCTACTAGCAGGCAGGCATGTGCCCAAGTCTGCGTGCTCTCCTGCTGCTGCTGACCATACAGTGCGTCCTCTACATAGGAACGTTCAAGTTTCGAACTTTCAAAGACACAAGCGTGCACGCACATGTTCAGCCACTAAGTTAGCTCACGGGTCTGTCACGCGTTGTCATGTGTGTGCACGCTCCACGAGTGGTCCTGCTTTTGTGTCGTTACTGTTCGGTGCTACATGCAGTACAGTATCTCTATTTCAAGCCCAGGATGTCCAGAAGCAAGCATGAAAGCAGCGGCGATGTAGCTGGCACTGTATTGTACTTTTCACGGGCCTGTACTGTGAGATTAAAATATTTTCTTTTGTATGTGTTTGGGTTTTTTTTTTTTTGTATTATTTGTGTGAAAAGTATTATAAACCTATTACAGTACAGTGCTATATAGCTGATTGTGGTAGTTGGGTACCTAGGCTAAGTTTATTGGACTTATGAACAAATTGGGTGACTCAGTGGTAAAAGAATCTGCCTGCAATGAGGGAGACTTGGGAGACACGGGTTCGATCCCTGGGTCAGGAAGATCCCCTGGAGGAGGAAATAGCAACCCACTCCAATATTCTTACCTGGAAAATCCCATGGACAGAGGAGCCTGGCATGCTATAGTCTGTAAGGACACAACTTAGCTGCTAACACATACACTTGGGAAGGAACTCCTTTATATGTAGGGGACTAACTGCATTTTTGAACTTGAAAGCCAAAACAGGTAGAACAGGTAGTCTGACAAGTGTAACTGTATTGGTCACCACCGTGGACAGCATATTTGGAATGAAGACTGTCCCGGGAAGCCTGGACTGGGTGCCATACTGATGTCCCATAATGGAGGAAACTGAATGACAAGGGCCAGTGGTTTCCAAGGGAAAGAGTTGGTAGGGGAGTGGGGGGTTCTGACCTCCTTCACCTCCTCTGAAAGTGACTTCAGAACCTGTGGGGAGGCCTCCTCTCTAACGTGCCCGTCCTGTCTCACAGTGCTCAGCGGAGTGCGGGGCTGGAGTGCGGACGCGCTCGGTGGTGTGCATGACCAACCACGTCAGCAGCCTGCCCCTGGAGGGCTGTGGGAGCAACCGGCCAGCGGAGGCCACCCCGTGTGACAACGGGCCCTGCACGGGCAAGGTGGAGTGGTTTGCAGGGAGCTGGAGTCAGGTGAGTGGCCAGAACCGATGTGTCTCTGTTCCTGGTGAGAAGCAGCATAGCTGAGGGGTCAGGAGACAGGGCTTGGTGTCTCCCAGGGATGCTAAATTTGAATCTCAGCTGTGCTACCCATGACCCTAGAGAGGCTACTTATGCTTTTGGAGCCTCATTCGGTCAACAATGTTTATTGAGCACCTACTATGTGCTCTTCTAAACCCTTGGGCTGTATCATTGAGCAAAACAAATATCCCTGCCCTCAGGAGGCTTATGGTCCAGCAGGGTTTCCTTATCTATACAATGCTGATTGTGCCAGCACCTATGAGGTTATTTTTAGAAGTGAAGTGATGTTTACAAAGTATGTGATGTGGTGCCTGATGTACAATAACACAATAAATTGTAGCTTCTACTGCTCTTAAGTATTGTTGTTGTTAATAAAGTCAGTTTGGGCTGTACTTGAAAGTCAAAAGCAGAAATAGATATGATCCAGCAATCCCACCTCTGGATATATACCCAAAGGAAAGAAAATCATTATCTGGGAGAGATACCTGCATCGCCTACCATGTGGGTAACAGCATTATTCACAGTAACCAAAGCATGGAAATAGCCTAAGTGTCTGTCAACAGATGAATGGGTAAAGAATCTGTGGTATTTGTTTATAATGGAATATTATTCGGCCTTTAAAACAAGAAGGAAATCCTGCAGCTTGCAGCAACATGCATGGGCTTGGAGGGCATTATGCTAATGAAGTAAACCAGACACACCACTGATCCTGCACTGGCGTCACAAGTAGTGGAATCTGAAAAAAAGTTAAATTCGGAGGAAGAGAATAGAGGGATTTCCCTGGTGGTCCAGTGGGTAAGAATCTGCCTTCCAGTGCGAGATATGCAGATTCAGTCCCTGACGAGGAACGAGAACCCACCTGTCATGGAGCAGTTAAGCCCACGTGCCACAACTAGGCAGCCCTTGTGCCACAACAGAGACGCAGCACAGCCAAAAACAGTAAATACAGAATTTTTGAAAAGAGACAAACAGTAGAATGACGGTTGCCGGGGGGTTGGGGGTGAGGGGAATAGGAAGAGATTGGTAAAAGAGTTCAGACTTTCAGTTATAAGACGAACAAGTTCTGGTGGGGGGAGTGGTCTAGTGTGTAACATGCTGTCTATACTGCAGTAGGTAATACTGTGCTGTATAATCGAAATTTACTGAGAGTAGAACTTAATGTTCTCACATATGCATGTAAAAAGGTAAATGTGTGAGGTGATGGATGTGTTAACTTGATTGCAAGGACAGTTTCACAATGTATATGTATACTATATCATCATGAGCATACTTTTAATATATTACAATTTTATTTGTCAATTACGTCTCAGTAAAGCTAGGGGAAAGAAGCAGAAACAGAAGGTTATGTTTGTTCATTATGAAGAGCCAATAACACCGAATACCTCGATAAAGTAACTTAACTGATCAATTAATTTTTCCTTAGAGTTCCAAAGTTGCACATGAGCCCCCTAAAATCATTCCCTCTTTGCCCTGTTATGATGACCATCAGTATTTTGAGTTCTCAGACCATCCAGGATTTGGCTCCCAGGGCTGGCTTGTTCTCCAAAGAATTTTGACTGATGATCATGATTTATACATTCTCTGGACCTCTGGCTCCATATAGAATTTTATTTCTTTTAAGTAGCTTTAAAAACAGACCCTGAAAAAAATGGACTGCCTTGTCCTTGTAAATTGATACAGCCCCTTTGGAAAGCAATTTGGCAATAAAAGTCAAGAACCATAAAAATGTTCATTTGCTTTAACCCAGCCACCCCACTCCTGAGGATTCATTTTAAGGAAATAATTAACAGAAGAAAAAAAGGCTTTTTCAACAGAGATGTTCGTGACAGCAGGGCAATTAGGGATATTATGGCATATCATAACTCATTAAGGTATTATGTAACAACAACAATGATAATTAAAAGATGTGGAAAGCATATATAATGGCAAGTGAAAAACGGACTATGTCAAAGTATGTGAACCCTATCTCAACCGCTTCAAGGTATAGCTTTTTGTATAAACATGAGCAAATGTTTTCTCCTCAAATTTCCTGTAATGTTTTTATAATACAAACTGTAAAATATTAACAAATTCAGAAAAGAAAGAATTCAAGTACTTCCAATGCTACCCAAGTCGGTATCAGAGTTAGGCATACTTGATAACTGATCCCAGCTCTATGTCCCCTTAGTTCTCTGACTTGGGGTGGGTAATTTAACCTTTCTGAGCCTGGTTCCTCATCCAGATAGGAGAATAATAATACCACCTTTTTAGAGTTGCTACTGGGTTTTCATGAGACACTGTATATAAAAGGGTTGTTGCTTGAAACATGGGGAGTACTTAATAAATATTCATTTCCTCTTCTCCATGTCTGCTATTTTTTTCTGCCAATGTTTCTATCTCATTGTCGATAGCAAAATATCTAGAATCTAAACCCCAAAGATAATTCAGACGTGAACGGTGTATGGGACACTAATTACACCAAGTGTCTGTGGAAACTCCAGGAGAATAGCAGAGAACAGGGAAGCTGGGCATGCTGCAGTCCCTGGGGTCACGAAGAGGTGGACATGACTTAGCGACTGAACCACAGCAATCTATGGAAACTGAGACAATGGGGAGAGTCCTCTGTGAAACTGTAGTATCAGACCATAATAGCCTTCACACAGAGCAGATACCCAGTGCAATTCAACTCACGCGTCCACCAGCGTCTGAGGAAGAAGAGAGGGAGCAGGATGCAGCTCTTTTTCATTTGTGGGCCTCCTATTAACTCTAGGCCTACTCAGAGAACAGACTTCCCCAGGGGCCCAGGTGGTAAAGACGCCCTTGCCAATGTAGGAGACGCAAGACGTGCAGGTTAAATCCCCGGGTCAGGAAGATCCTCTGGAGAAGAAAATGGCAACCCGCTCCAGTATTCTTGCCTGGAGAATTCCATGGACAGAGGAGCCTGGTGGGCTACAGTCCAAGAAGTCACAAAAAAGCTGGACGTGGCTGAGTGTGGGAGCAAGCACTCAGAGAAGTGAGAATCACGTGAATCCTGGTGAAGGCAGCGTTTATTTCTGCTAAGATTAGAAACATGGAATGCACCGCCCTGTCATCCAAAGAGTCAGGACCTG
Organism: Capra hircus; assembly: GCF_001704415.2. Taxonomy (NCBI): domain Eukaryota; kingdom Metazoa; phylum Chordata; class Mammalia; order Artiodactyla; family Bovidae; genus Capra; species Capra hircus. Next base: position 82,633,872 of record NC_030817.1, on the reverse strand, counting down.
ATTGATTGTAGACCAGGTTTTGTTTCTGAATTTATAAGACCGTCAGAGCCTGCTGACACCTCCCTGCCCTGGGAATTGGATATTATCCCCAAAGAAAATGAAATAGAGCACACTTAGTTATTGAAAGTAAGTCTTGAACATTAATTGACTTCAAGATATAAAAGGAAATATTCCTTCCAGACCCATGGTTTGAATGAGAGTTGGCCTCAAATGCCCCACTGGCCTGGTCACAGTGATTGGTCCAGATTGGACATGTGACCCAAGCCGAGTCAAACTGAGTCCTTCCCTGGAACTTTTAATGTGGACTTTGGGGAAAAGACTCCCTTGGAAGTTGTGAGCACAGGTGCTAGCAGTGGTCCTACTGAGGCTTGTAGAGGAACTGTCCCAAGAGAATGAGACTTCTCAGGTTTAGGGACCCTTGTTCTACTCTGGAAATGGAGTAGCCCGACTCTTGTTCGTAAGATATTCCACCAAGTCTATTACTCATGCCCAGATGATTTCTTTCTTCCCTGTCAATTCTGGGTTTACTTCATCCTTGTGTGTGCACGCCTGCTCAGATGTGTCCAACTGTTTGCAATCCCAATGGACTGTAGAACGCCAGGCTCCTCTGTCTATGGGATGCTCCAGGCAAGAATACTGGCATGGGTTGCCATTCCCTTCCCTAGGGGATCTTCCTGACCCAGGGATAGCACCTGCATCTCCTGAATTGGCAGGTGGGTTCTTTACCACTGAGCCACCTGGGAAGCCCTGCTTCACACTTAGGTTGTCTTAGTTCTTGGGGGGCGGGAGGGTCTTCCACAGTCTTTAGCCATTAGGAGCAGGCTAAATGGCTGCTAAATGGCAGACAAGCCCCTGCTTGTCTGGGTCACATTTATTCTCTGACATCTGAACAGACAGCTCCAAAACTAAGAAGCCTTGTAGTTTTCTGTGTACCTGTGAAGATGGCAGAGAACACCTCAAAGTGGAAATTGCTGATGGCGATGTTTATCATGGGCTCTGTGACTAATCTGTAGTCTGTTAGCTTGGGTTTGAGGGGTTTTTTGCTGTGTGGTGACATGGGTTCCCCCCCCCACCGTTTTTTTTTTTTATTTCACCACGTGCCTGCATACAGAAGCAAGGCTAATATTAAGAGTTGCAGCTGTAGACATTTTTACAGGCTTTTCATAAAGGCAATAGCTTCTTTAAAGTCTTTAAAAGTATATAGATCACAGCTTATAAAATTTTTTCAATCAAAAGGTAATAAGAGTACACCAAACATGAACAGAAAACATTTTACAAAGTAATAGATACTAACTAGAGTAAGTAATGGGCAGTTACATGCATCATATTTCCATAACCTAATGCAATGAAGCAAGACGTGTGATTATCTGACTGGACTCTTTGCAATCACAACCTCAGTGAGCTTTGGCTCCAAGTAAGGAGCCAGGGAGTTGGAGTCTGTGGGCAAAAGCTTCCTGCTGGCTGCCCTGTTGGGAGGGGAGGGCTGATCATAAGGAACATTGTCCCAAGTCTGTGGTCTTCGTCTGAGTTTTGTGTATCCCAAAGCATTTTAATGTAGCACTTCACCCACATACATGCAGACTCTGGGAAAAGAATTCATTCCCAGCAGCACCCCGCCAAAGGCCAGCAGATAAGCTAAATGTTAGTTTACTATTTTACAGTGAGAGGTGTCACAGCCTACCAGACAAAACCAAATGACTGGATGGCATGCTCTGTGGGATAACCTATGGGAAACCTGATTTCATTCCCATATTACTGAGGGCATCAGGATCTCAGCCACCAGGATCCCCAAGACATGAGAGTTCAGGGGAGGTACTCTCCATGCCAGAAACAGAACTGTCAGGAAAATTGCAATTTTGGGAAAAGAGCAATGGTGGAAAGTTCTGGTAAACGTTCCTCGATGGATGGTATTTCTCATCCCCTTTCTATCATGTGATACCTGTCTTTCTCTGCTGCCTTCTCTAGTGTTCCATCGAGTGTGGGAGTGGGACCCAGCAGAGGGAGGTGATCTGTGTTAGGAAGAACACGGACGCCTTTGAAGTGCTGGACCCCTATGAATGTTCCTTTCTGGAGAAACCCCCCAGCCAGCAACCCTGCCACCTCAAGCCCTGTGGGGCCAAATGGTTTCACACAGAATGGAGCATGGTAAGTCTTGGTGCTCTCATCTGCTTCCCCCTACCCCTCATGGCTGGCCCATCTACTGGGTGCCAAGCACTGGGCTCAGCCCAGATTCCCTGCACAATCTGCTGTCGTTGGTCACAGCCAGAGTGCCCTGAACTCAGCCTGCTTGGCAGGGAGGAGGGAGCCTGAGGCTGGGGTGAGCTTGACTTCCAAACTATGGAGGCCATAAAATGGTGGCTCTCAAATTTTCATGGGCTTAAGTATCAGCTGGGATCTTATTTGCAAAGACTGATTCTGGGTCCAACTTGGCCAATAAATTTGCTGTTTAGGATTAGGTTTGATGTTGGCCATGGTCCTTGAGAAAGCAAGAGCAGACCACTATTTTCTTCTGCCATTTGGTTTGGAGAGTGTAGAAAGGACCAAACTCACCAGGTCATGTCAAAGGCCACGAACTCCTAAGACATCTGCTGGGAATAGCCCTGATGTCCCTTAACAGGTAAATGAATGAACAGACGTTTGTCCAAACAATGGGGTGCCACTCAGCAACAGGAACCAAAGAACTGATACCTCCTATGACATGGAAGAACTTCAGATGCATTTTGCTAAATGGAAGAAAGACTCCCCTCCCCCTACAAAGCTACATAGTGTATAATACTGTCTATATAATATTCTTTAAAAGGAAAAACTATCAGAACAGAGACCAGACCAGTGATTGCCAGAGGATGGGGTGGGACAAAGCTCACTACAAAGGGAAAATACAAAGGAATTTGTTCTGTGTGATGAAAGCTCCGTCTTGTTTGCTGAGGGAGATACACGATTCTCTGAATTTGTCAAAACTCAGAACTGTGCGCTGCAGAAAATGAAAAGTGGGGACTCCCCTGGTGGTCCAATGGCTAAGACTCCACACTCCCAATGTGGGGGGCTTGGGTTCGATTCCTGGTCAGGAAACTAGGATCCCACAACTAAAGATCAGCAACTAGAGATGCCATATTTTACAACTAAAAAAGATCCCAAATTCCACAACAAAAATTACACATGCCTCAACTAAGACCCAGACCATCCAAATAAGTAAATAAATATTTTTTAAATAAATAAGTCAGTTAAAGCAAATATAAAATATATTGTTACTATATGAGAAACATTGGGCTGGAAGAAGCACAAGCTGGAATCAAGATTGCCGGGAGAAATATCAATAACCTCAGATATGCAGATGACACCACCCTTATGGCAGAAAGTGAGGAGGAACTAAAAAGCCTCTTGATGAAAGTGAAAGAGTGAAAAAGTTGGCTTAAAGCTCAACATTCAGAAAACGAAGATCATGGCATCTGGTCCCATCACTTCATGGGAAATAGATGGGGAAACAGTGGAAACAGTGTCAGACTTTATTTTTTTGAGCTCCAAAATCACTGCAGATGGTGACTGCAGCCATGAAATTAAAAGATGCTTACTCCTTAGAAGGAAAGTTATGACCAACCTAGATAGCATATTCAAAAGCAGAGACATTACTTTGCCAACAAAGGTCCGTCTAGTCAAGGCTATGGTTTTTCCTGTGGTCATGTATGGATGTGAAAGTTGGACTGTGAAGAAAGCTGAGTGCCGAAGAATTGATGCTTTTGAGCTGTGGTGTTGGAGAAGACTCTTGAGAGTCCCTTGGACTGCAAGGAGATCCAGCCAGTCCATTCTGAAGGAGATCAGCCCTGGGATTTCTTTGGAAGGAATGATGCTAAAGCTGAAGCTCCAGTACTTCGCCACCTCATGCGAAGAGTTGACTCATTGGAAAAGATTCTGATGCTGGGAGGGATTGAGGGCAGGAGGAGAAGGGGACGACAGAGGATGAGATGGCTGGATGGCATCACGGACTCGATGGACGTGAGTCTGAGTGAACTCTGGGAGATGGTGATGGACAGGGAGGCCTGGGTGCTGCGATTCATGGGGTCACAAAGAGCAGGACACGACTGAGCGGCTGAACTGAACTGATAGTAGCAAAGGCAGTGACAAAAGCCAGACATTTTTCAAATTCACCCTGTTTTATAAATTTGCATTTGGAATAAATATTTTATATAATTATAAAACAAAATTATTCTTTTAAAAAAGAAATCCCTAAAAATGGAAAATGAATGAAACAAATTAGCCTAAGTATGTATGCAGTTAGTGGCATCAGCTCTCTTGCCTGTGGCTCTAAATCACAGTAATCTGACTGTCTATACCTAAGGACAAAAAGAACTGCAGAAAAATGTTTACACTGTTTGCAATAATGACATTTTTAGTGATGGCTGTTGTCCTGTGTTCTGAGATGGTTGGGTGTATAACAGGTGATAAAGTGAATGAATAATCTACTTCCTGATACTCTGATGATATATGTAATAGTAGATATGATGCTATAGCTCTGTTATCCCCAGTTGCCTTAAGAAACAGGATTCTCAGCTCTTAGGAGAAAGAAGATAACAGACAAAATAGAAGAGATTTAAGCGAAAATCCTGTTGTCCTGAATTTGACTTAGAAATACCAGTTTGAACTCACAAATTAATTTATCTTAAAAAATTTTTCTCTGTTTTATCCACTGAAAGATCCTGGAAACAGTGACCAACCCAGTAGCAAAGGCCATGCCTATCAGGCGGAATATGGTTTCAAAATGCCACTCTCTGGGACGTCCCTGGTAGTCCAGTGGTTAAGATACTATGCACTTCCAGTGAAGGAGGCCAGGGTTTGATCCCTGGTCGGGGAACTAAGATCCCACATGCCAAGCAGTGAGACCAATAAATAAATAAATAAAATATCAACAAAATACCATTCTCCACTAAAAGGAGCCAAAGAAAAATGTCTGATTCCAGGTCTGGGAATGTATAGATACAAATTAAATCAGGATGACTTTTTATACCAGGCAGATGAGTTCATGTCTAAAGAGCTCAAGAACCAACTCTGAGCCCTGGATAGCCACTGATGGGGCATCAATGAGCATCAGTAAAAATAATAACTGCCATGCATTGAATGAAACCCATCAATCTATAATCCATCCATCTATAAGTTTAAATCCATTCATCTATAATAAATTTAAATCCATCCATGTGTAATAAGTTTACAATGATTAAAAAACTAATTAGAGGATCCACCATTGTAGGATGTTAGAGGAACCAACTCATTATTCTGAAAACTGATAAATAAAGGAAAATAATCAAACATTTGCCCTGTCTTTCCTAAACAAGCCATGCCACTGGGTAACCAGAGTGAGCATAAGTGAAGAAGGAGTGGGAATGCTTTAGGTTCTCAGCTTGTAAAGAAGAAGTGGTATTAGGATATTATCACCATTTTTCAACCCCAAATGAACTTATGATCTGCTCTTGAGTGAGTGCTGACCTCCTCCAAAGAGAGACAACTAAACACATCCTATGAAGTAGTCTCACCACACACACACACACACACACACACACACACACACGCAAATCAAACCTGCACCTGATAAGGTTGAATAGATCGGATCCAACATCCTATCAGTGGAAAATGTGGAAGACAGAAGAACATGTCAGCCTGTATCATGGGGGATGCACTCAGCAAAATCTTAAACTGTGGGAAAATCTTCAGGACAGGTGATCCCATTCCTCCAACAACTCAAGTACAAGGGGAAAACACGGGGCAGGGAACCCATGGATTAAAAGGCCTGTCAACCAACTGCAATGTACAGACCTTATGTAGACCCTGATCCCCACACCCCCAAAAAAGTCTCTGTTTTAGAAAAGTGCCATGTCAGTAACAGGGTTTGAAAATTGTAGCTGGACTTTTAAACTACAAAATGAAGCAAGAAAACCTAAAATAAAATTGAGATTCACAAGCAAAATGAAATATATGTTTGAAGAGAAGAAACTATTGTCAATATCTAGGTGTGCATGGGGATGACCCAGAGAGATGTTGTGGGGAGGGAGGTGGGAGGGGGGTTCATGTTTGGGAACGCATGTAAGAATTTAAGATTTTAAAATTAAAAAAAAAAAAAAAAAAAAAAAAAAAAAAAAAAAAAAAAAATTAAAAAAAAAAAATAAAATAAAATAAATTTCCTATACTTTTTAATAGGATGAACTATGAGTTTAATATAAATTTATATACATTTAAATATTTATTTTTAAATCCCTGAACACTGTTACATGATTATTGTTTATATTTAAATTCATGAGAATTGTATAGGCATTTTAGAATAACAATGCTTATGTCTTCTGTTTATACTTCTCAGAATCATGATAATTGACCTACTAATAAATAAACAAAATTGCTAAAGCAAAAAAAAAAAAAAAAAAAAAAAAAAAAAAAAAAAATATCTAGGTGTGATAATGATATTTTGGTAATTTTTTTAAGAATCTTGGTTGTTTAGTGCTACAAACTGAAATATTACAGAAGTGATATGATGTCTAGATCTGCTTCAAAGTAATCTGAGACATCATCCTGGAAGGGCACAGATGGGACATGGCTAGCCATGAGTAGATGTACATTGAGGCTGATTAGTAGGTGCAGGGGAGTTTGTTTCAATATTGTCTCCTTTGATAGATGTCAGAATTTTCCAAAATCTGCCTTCTTCAGCGTGCTGAGCGAATGGGCTGCCAAAAAGTCTAACTTTCTTCCCTTCCCCTCACAGTGTTCCAAGAGCTGTCAGGGCGGCTTCCGCGTCCGAGAAGTGCGTTGTCTGGCAGATGACATGACCCTAAGTAATCTCTGTGACCCTCAGTTGAAACCAGAAGAAAAAGAATCTTGTAACCCTCAGGACTGTGTCCCTGAAGTTGGTAAGTAGGGAATCGTACCTTGCGATAAAAGATTCATCTTTCTTAATCTCCATCAAATTCTCTGGTGTCAAAATGCCAGATTCTTCTAGGTCTCACTGTGACTGTGTGCAAAGTCATGGAGTTCAGAGAGGGTCAGCATCCTTCAGGTATAAATTTCATAATTTAAGGTAGCTGCTGATAGCACAGATGGTGAGCAAAGAGAAACTTAAATGGGAATTGATTAAAATGGCAATGCATTCAGAGATTTGGTTCCAGCATTCTTCAGGTCAGAGTAGACAGATTTCAGCTGCTTGTTTAAAGAAGAAAAATATATATATAAACTTGCTCTCAGACCACACTCACACCTCCCATCGGTAATAAACAGTGGAGCTGGGATGAATAGCCACACCCTCTGCCCTTTCTCATCCCCTAAGTCTACGCTGCTCCTCGTGCTCAAAGTCTTCTCCATTCTCCTCTGCTGCAGATGAAAACTGCAAGGACCGGTACTATAACTGCAACGTGGTGGTCCAGGCCAGGCTGTGCGTCTACAACTACTACAAGACCGCCTGCTGCGCCTCCTGCACGCGCGTGGCCAACAGGCACTCGGGCTTCCCAGGGAGCAGATAACATCCCACTCCACATCTGTGGGCAGGTCAGGGAGTCTGTGAGCAGTGGGACCCGCTGGCTGCTGCCCTGCCGGGGGCTCCCTGGCCTGTGGAGCTGCCAGTCAAGTTAGTCCGCACCCTGCCTTCGTAAAGTGTACACACGGTGCCCAAGAGCAAGGCCACGGTTGTCCTTTGAGCATCACCATGAACAGATGACCCCTCCCCCAGAAGCCTGGCCCCTGCGCTCTCTGCAGACCAAGCGGTGGGGAGTGCCTTCAGCTCTCAGCTGACTCCGTCCTGGCACTTTCTAAGTCAGCAGCCGGGCTCTGTCTGGGCACTGCCTCGTCCCTGGCGCTGCAGGCCTTTCCAGTATCAGCGCCCCAGGAAGAGTCAGAGGAGGCAGCACCCCCACCCCAGGGCCCCCCTAAGGCTTGCCAAGATGCCTGCGTATCTCTGTTACCTCAGCCCGGCTGTGCCTATTTTCATGCTCAAAGACCTTAGGCTGTTTTCCTGCCTTATGACACAAATATCTCTTGCCAATGTAGCGCTTTATTGTTTGGACGGTATAGTCAGAGATGTTAGCTCACTGTGGCTCATGGTGCCCCAGAATGAGAGGCAGGGAATGAATCATGGTCCCTGTTTTACTGACAAGAAAACTGAGACTCAGCGTAGGTAACTGACCTGCCAGGTATGAGGTCACGTGTCCCAACCCCTGTGGTCTGACCACAAAACCCTCACCCTGAGGCCTGGCCGGAAGTCTGAGGTCTGCAAAATGTGGCTTCCTTTCAGACCTAGAGGCTCAGAAGTTTCCCATTCAGCAAACAAAGCCCAGACCTTTGAATTCTCTCCTCTGGCCCTGCACTCACTTGTTTCAGGCATCTGTTTCTTTTTTCCCTTTCCCCACAAAATCACAGGTCCAGGTGACAGGACTCTGCATGGGTTCTTGAACCCCATCCTTAACAGAACTAGCCCATGAGATAAGAAAGCCATGGGGGTAGCAAGGTGATTGTCTTAAATTATTATTCTTCTCCCCACTGGGACACACCCAGAGCAGATTTCCAGAGCACACAGCTCCATAGCCCCCTGGGCTCTTGCCCCTTCCTCAGCCATCTCTCAACCAACCAACCTATCCCAGTAGGAATCCTATGTTTATATTAGAAAGAGTCTCCCTTGGGTCTTTCTGCTTTGATTTGTGGGTTTCTCTTTGCATCCTGCCCACTCCCCCACACACACCTTGCCCCATGACTCACAACCCATATCTCCCCTCCAAGGTATGGGCACTAAGATCTTTAATAATGCAATCAGCCTGGGAAAAGGGGCTGTGAACTCCTCCACAATGGCCACAGCAGAAGGGTCCTTCTTGATTCACTTCACATAACTCTGTAGTTCCCAAGGCCTCAGGCTGGAAAGAGAATGTAGTACATATGGAAGATGAGCCATCTGAAAAAAATCAGTGAAGAAAAAGAAGGGGGGAAATATATATATATATATATATTTGTATATTCTTACACCCACTAAGAAAAAGAATCAGGCTGAACAAATTGGAAGCATGAAGAAAATTTGTCTTATTTAGTGCTATGGTCCTGGCCCTATTTCCTATTCAAAGCAAGAGTTTGCTTTGAGATTTATAGCAACTGAGTTTCTCCCATGAGCCCTTTAACCCAAAAATCTGCTAATTTGATGATGATGTGCTTTTGGAAGCAGTATTACCAGCTCAGTCTGACACACTCCATCACGCTCCCATTACCCTTGGGCTTTCACAAATTCTATTTGGCCTTACTATAAGTGTCTTTCTCTTTCTGGAAAGCCCCAGTCACCATTTTCCAAAAGCACACCCATCTCTCCTGATCCTTATATAACTTGCGCAATAAGCGACAGGGCAGAGGCCCAGATTCCCGTGCCCACCAATCAAAAGCAGACCAGAGAGGCCAAGCATATGGCTGATTCCTAGCCAGCACTCACTCTCTCTGTTTCATCATTTGCCTTTGCTTCTCGTCCCAGGGGAGGGTATCCTTTCTGCAGCTGCGCTCTGATCTTCCTGAACAACCCAGTCCTTTGGAGGATTCCTTGGAGGAGGGTTTCTTTACATGCTGGGGGGCAGAGCAAGATCAATGGGTGGAAGAGCAGAAAGGCTGATTTCAGCTTAAATGAAGGGAAAACCTTCTAGCCATCCAGGCTGCCCAACACAGCAGAGGTATGGCTGCCATATGAGTGAGTTCACCAGCTTAAAAGGGCTTTCTCCAATAAGTGGGAGGTGAGCATCCCAGGTTCTTCCAACTCAGGATTCTCACGACTGGCCTGGGGCTTTGTCTCTTTGACGTCCAACAGTGTCCCCGGACTCCTAAATCTTACCAACAGTGCTTTAAAGCATCAGGGATGCTCCCATGAGAATGGCCATCCTGCCAGGTGTGAAACTGGGTAGGAGCAAATGAATCAACACCAGGTCTTCGGGGAAAGAAGTACTGAAACTAAGCATCTTTTTTTTTCTCTTGCAACAAATAGTTGAGCTAGTCTTAGAATTCATTTGTCTGGAAAGGGCATTTGTTACTAGATTAGGGGGTTTATCAACCTGTTTTAAAAACTCAGTTTTTACTAATTTCCTACTTTCTTATATCAGCATCTAAATGCCTCTGTTTCTAGCACAACACACATGATAATGTCCAGTAACATTTCCAGTGACAGCGCTCCTTGCTCCTTCCAGAGGTGCCTCTTTCCCATTTTCTTGGCCCCCTTGTCTTACCCTCTCCTTCCCACGATCCTCCATCTCCCATCTCCTTCTCAGTCTGTTCCCATAACTGGCCGTGATGCAGAACTGAAATTTACATTTTAATACTCTTTTTTTTTTTCTGCAAACCAAATTGCATCAGTCCCTGCTCTGCATTTTAAAATTAGATGAATTTAAGTTCTGTGCTTTTCTCACCAAAAAAAATCAAGAAAGCTCCAAACGGAAATAGTTTGCTTTTTTTTTTTTTTTTTGTACTATCACTTATTGGAAAAGGAAAGCGTGCCCCTTGCAAAGGGCGAAGGCTATTCAGTGTAGCCCATCCTTCCCATTCTCACGTTTCTCCCCCTAGAAAAGGAGCAATGTAAGAAATATGGCACTGAAACAAAAAAGCTTGCAAACCCAGCTACCAGATAGAGCTGGTTCAGTTCGTGAAGGGCGTGTTCACTGCCTGCTGCTTGCACGCTGGTGGGGAACCCAGGTGAGCACAGCCCGCGTGACGGCAGCGCTCAGAACTGTCCCCGTCTGTCCCTTTGCCTTGCTTCTCTGGCCCACGGCTGTTGGGGTAGTTACCATTTACTCACCCCCAAAGGGTCTAGCTTTCATCATTCCTTCCTTTAAAAAAGAATGGCTTTCCAGAGGGACGAAAATGAGGGGCACCGTCTCCATTTGTTGTCAAGTTGTGTGGCCGAGAGAGAAACCCAGATGTTACTAAGGCCTTGCTAAACCTGTGGCTGTCTTTTTTCTAATTTTAACATCCATTTTCTAATATCAAAGACACACATGTAAGTGGCAGAAAGAAATATGATTTCCCTCAAAACAGATTGACTCATCAAACCAGAGGGAACCTCTGTCCGCCTGGCAGGTGGAGACGAACGCTGCACCCTTGCCGTATGCTACGTTGTTAGTGTGACTTAGATGGGAAATTAGACAACTTCCTAATGAAAGTGGTGGATGCCAAGAAGTTGGAGCGGTAACAGGTAAATGACAAGTTGTAGGGCTAAAAATGTCTGAGAGACTAAAATAAAACCTAGATCTTCAAAATTCACTGGGAAGCAACATAAAGTCCCACCTTTGGATTTCAAAACAAAACAAAACTATAGAAGTACAATGTGGGGAGCAGGTAAGAGTTTCAATTGGCTGAGCTCAATGCAGGTCAAGAAAGTGGGATGAAACTACCGCCCCCCCCAAAAAAATACACAAAAAAAACCCCAAAATAAACAAAAAGCCACAGAGCATTCAGGCACAAGGAGAAAACATTTGGTGAACTCTATTTGTGATTGCCATAAACTTTAAGAAGAATGCTGATAACATATAACATTCAGATGAGCATGGCTGATCCTGTGGCGGGATGCAGACTGTGAGAAGCGGTGCAAGGACTTCATGAGGAGGTTTAGGCTGGAGGAGAGATTTGGGGAGCACCAGGAGAGCCATCCTAGGAGGTGAGCGCTGCAGGGAGGCAGATTTTAGCTCTTGCAAGAGAACCTCCTTTCTGCACATGAGCACCTTCTGAAGGTTGAGGGCACCATGGTAGGTACTGCTGACTGACCCATTCCTGGAGGTCTCAGCAGAGTCTTAATGGCCCTCCGTGATGGAGGCTGAAGGGGGTGGGGGGGATCCAAGCACCTACCTGGGGTAACAGGACTTTTAAGATTCCTTCCAGTCTGGACTTTGGTGACTCTGTAAGTAGAACAGCTTTAAGTGATTCACCTGGTCTGGGATGGCAAGTACACAGCACAGGTACTTCCTGTTGCTATGACTACCATTCTAAACCCAGTGTTGCATTCCTCCCAAGAGCTGAATGTGACCTCAGAGAACCACTAGCCAACTGATCAGAGCTGCCCTATGTGGTCCTGTTTTGAGAATGACTAATCAAACGTCCTGAAGGCTAGTTCCCTGCATAGGGTCACACACCTTGATGGAGGCAGTGCCTCGACTAGACAAGTACCCTCTAAATACCATCTCTGTCTCAACTCACTTTGCTTTCCTGCATCTTTGCTGGAGCTACATCATTCTCCCCACCCTGCACCACACTCCTGGTTCTTTCTCTTCAGTGGCTGACAGTGGGAGACAACCGTCGTGACGAGGAAAAGTGACCCTGTGGGCTGGGACCCTCCAGATGGCTTTCTCAGCGTCTTCTAGACGTTGAACCCTTTGCTTCAGTGAAAGGAAAGCCGTTCTGTTACATAAACTTGATTTCCACCTGCCTTGACCCCCAGACCCCCACCAGTCAGTTTGACGGAAGGATATACTTTGTTATAACTTATTATTTTGTTCTTTGTAAATACAAGATGTTTATAGGAAATGTGTATTCTGAACTCGACCCGCGGAATGAGTCACTACACCAAAATAGTTCTATTATTTAGAATATGTTAATTTTAAAGGGACCTAATAGGTATTTATTTACATATTCAATCCACATTTATGTAAAATTATTTGATCCTACTAACCCAGCTTCCCCAGAAAGTTGCTGCACATGGCATCTTATTCTAAGTCCATGGGTACACTTAAGTATACTGATTAGCCAAGTTCCTTGGGTTTTAAGATCAAATAGAAATTACTCTATTTTTTGACTCATTCAGGGGCTTTTTACCCCTGGGATTGTACCTGAAAACAGGTCTGTCTGGATTGCCACCTTTCCACCTTAAATATCATATTTGCTCATATAATCTGCCCTCTCCTCACCCTCAGATATTTGGAGAAGGAAATACAGGGGTCTTTTTCAACCCTTCTCTTTGTCTTGCCTCATTCACCAGAATCACCAGCAGTAAGTGGCTCAGGGGGCTGACTTGGAGCTGGGAAGGGGGCAGGGTCCCCTGGCAGGGGCAAGGAGGGGTATACAGGAGCTGATGCGCTCACTGCTCTGACCACTCCTCCAGGGTCCCCGCTGGTGACTGCGGAGGGGGGCTCCGGGTGGTCAACTCCGCAGCCAGGAGCATGGAGCCCACAGAATGCTCCATCAACCCCATGTCACCCTTGGGTGTCAATTATTGCTTACAGAGGTGGAGGGTAGAAGGTAAATTATATGAGTAAACAATCTGCTTTCTCTTCAGCAAAAATGACAACTATTTTTGTGTATGACTAATTTATTTTTATTATTGTAAAAATACAATAAACTGGTGTTAAAAATCAGCTTTGTTAACATGTCTGTGCTTTCTCAGGCTTTATTCCATGTCTGCTCACATCGCACTACACAGCCCTCTGAAGAGAGGAGCCGGGCCCTTAGAGGCCAGTTGGTCTGTGGGACTGTGGCTTTGGGGGTAGCTGGACCCCTAAGAGGACAGGAAAGACGGGCCTTCAGCCTGCTGGCCTACGTGAGTCCTCAACCTTGGATGAAGAGCTTAAGATAAAATATCCAGGCATGCGCACTTCTTCAGGATTTCTTTATTTTTTTTTACAGGATTACATTCAAACAGCATCTCTTTAAACCTCTCCCAGGAGGCAGAAAGTGTGGCACCCACCATACTGATTCATACAACTCCATCTCTCAGCTTTTTAAAGTATTTTTTTACTTTGTAATCTTTTTTTAATTGCTAAGCTTTTTATTTTATATTGGAGTATAGCTGATGAACAGTGTTGCGATCGTTTCAGGTGAACAACCTTACATATGCATGTATCCATTCTCCTTCAAACTCCCTTCCCATCCAGGCTGACGCATAACACTAAGCAGAGCTTCCTGTGATGTACAGTAGGTCCTTATTGGTTATCCATTTAAAATACAGCAGTGTGCACATTTCTATCCCAAACTTCCTAACTATAGCTTCCCCTCACTCTCCCCTCCTGGCAACCATAAGTTCGTTCTCCAAGTCTGTGAGTCTGTTTCTATGTTGTAGATAAGTTCATCTGGGATTTCCCTGGTGATCTGGAAGGACCACCAGGGAAGTCCCTCCATCTCTCAACTTGAATAGTTTCTTCCACCTCTCCTTGGGCTGACTCAGCCTTGGGCTTGAGCTTAGCACAGCATTTGAAAAGTCTTTCAGGTTATATTGGTGCATAACAACGTGGAATATGACTTGGGTCATAATGCACATTGGAAGTCATCCTGGACAGAGGAATCCCTAGTGGAGTCCCCGCAGGCTCTTTCCTTGACATTGCCCTGCATCATCATTATCAGCAGCGCTCAGAAACTTACTATTATGCCTCGAATCTGCTCCCCATCCCTCCTACTCACCTTCCCAGCCTGGAAAATCTCAATTTACTCTTTTTTTATTTTGGTAACATTCACTTTACAAAATTCACTATATTAATCATTTTAATGTGTACGATTTAGGGGTATTTCGTACAGAGCTTTGTGTCTCCATTGCTGGAACATTCCTGTTACCCCCAAATTCCATTTATTCTTCAGCTCCCAAATCAGACACCCCCTATACGCCAGAGCCCTGTCACTCATGCTGTCTTGTTACAGCTTCACACAGACCTAGGTGGTCGGAATGTTGTCCACTTCTAGACATGAGAACACTGAGACTCAGAGAGGGTTTTTAATTGATTTTTAAATTGTATTTATTTGTTTATTTTTGGCTGTGCTGGGCCCTCATGGCTGCTTGGGAATTTCTCTAGTTGCAGGAAGCGGGGACTACTCTCTAGTTGCAATGTCTGGGCTTCTCATTGCAGAGGCTTCAGTTGTTCCAGAGTGCAGGCTTTAGGGCCTGCAGGTTTCAGCAGTAGCGGCTCCCAAGCTCTAGTGCACAGGCTCAGCAGTTGTGGTGCACGGGCTTAGTTGCTCAGCAGCATGTGGGATCTTCCTGGGCCAGAGATCGAACCCACGTCTCCTGTATTGGCAGGTGGATTCTTTACCACTGAGCCACCAGGGAAGCCCCTCAGACAGGTTTTATGTCAGGTAACTCTAGGCTGCCCCTGGAGGCCGGCCTGTGTCCCTCCTGTCTTCATCTCCCCAGGGCCTGGCATGTCACACAGTCTCAGCTTATGTTAGTTTCCATCTCTTTCTCCTCATCAATTTCTATCAATGACATCGATTGCCCAAGAGCTAGATGGGGTGCCTGGCTGTTGGTGGGAAATTAAACATTATTTAGTTTACACAAGCTCAGTATGGCAGGATGAGCAGAGGCTGCATTTGAAGATGGACAGCTGCCCCTCAGAGGGAGGTCACAGGCCCCTGTTCAGGGGTCAGACCCCAGCTGGATCCTTCAGCCTCCAGTCCTGGGAACCACATGTCACATTAAATCAATCGGCCACCAGGAAAGAGTCCAGAGGATCAGGATGGTGACCAGGATGCGGGAGGGAGGGTCTGGAGGGAAACTGTCTTCAGCCATCTGCAGACGTCTCTAGGGACAGTCGACCGTCTACCTCTAGCAGATAAAAAAGAGAAGGGACAGAGAGTCACACTTGGTTCAAAATAACACGTTCCTGTAATAGACTCAGTGACAATGACTCTCATAAAAAGAGTGATCAGGACCATTTGAGCAGAGGGAAAATTTGAACATGGCCTGTGCTTAAGATGACACAGCTGAGCCTATGTAAAACTTCTTGGATGTGAAGACAGTGTTTGGTTGGGCAGGATGAATGACGGTCTCAAGGTCTGCAATTTACTTTCACATGGGTCTGTCGGTAAAATGGTGTGTGTGTGCGTGTGTGTGCGCGGAGAGAGGGAGAATACGTGCAAATAAGGTAAAATGCACTTTGGTTAACACTAGTATGTAGTGTTCATTATATTATTCTTGCTGAAGAGGTTTGAAATTGTCCAAAATAAAAAGTTGGGGAGAATAAAGCACAGAGAGGATGGAGGGAGCAGAACTGATGCCGTTGGCAGTGCTTTCAAGCTGCCCAATGATGAGCATCGCCTGGAGTGCTCACTACACACACCTACTCACACACACACACACTCATGCATGCACACACACACATGTGCACCTCCTCAGAGGGCAGCACAGAATCTACATGGCAGCCAGTTCTGGGTGATGCTTTATTATCACCCAGGCTGGGAGCACCTACTAAGTGCCAGGTGTCCTCTACGTCCTTTTGTATTATTTAACCTTCATGACTGTGCTGGAGGAAGCACAAGCTGGAATCAAGATTGCTGGGAGAAATATCAATCACCTCAGATATGCAGATGACACCACCTTTATGGCAGAAAGCAAAGAAGAACCAAAAAGCCTCTTGATGAAAGTGAAAGAGGAGAGTGAAAAAGTTGGCTTAAAACTCAACATGCAGAAAACGAAGATCATGGCATCCAAGTCCCATCACCTCATGGCAAATAGATGGGGAAACAATGGAAGCAGTGACAGACTTTATTTTCTTGGGCTCCAAAATCACTGCAGATGGTGACTGCAGGCATGAAATTAAAAGACGCTTGCTCCTGGGAAGAAAAGCTATGACCAACCTAGACAGCATATTAAAAAGAAGAGACATTACTTTGCCAACAAATGTCTGTCTAGTCAAAGCTATGGTTTTTCCAATAGTCGTGTATGGATGTGAGAGTTGGACTATTAAGAAAGCTGAGCACCAAAGAATTGATGCTTTTGAACTGTGGTGTTGGAGAAAACTCTTGAGAATCTCTTGGACTGCAAGGAGATCCAACCAGTCAATGCTAAAGGAAATCAGTCCTGAATATTCATCGGAAGGACTGATGCTGAAGCTGAAACTCCAATACTTTGGCCACCTGATGCAAAGAATTAACTCATTTGAAAAAAACCCTGATGCTAGGAAAGATTGAAAGTGGAGGAGAAGGGGACGACAGAGGATGAGATGGTTGGATGGCATCACTGACTCGATGGACATGAGTTTGAGTGAACTCCGGGAGTTGATGATGGACAGGGAGGCCTGGCGTGCTGAGGTCCATGGGGTCGCGAAGAGTCAGACACGACTGAGCGACTCAACTGAACTGAAGCTTCATGACAACCCTTTCAAAGCAAGCACATCATTTTGTGGCTAATTTATGGATAAATAAATTGACATGCAAAGAGAACACAGCTGGGAAAACCATGCCTCAGCCAGATGCGGACACTTGTTGTGATCACACAGGTCCTCGCTGGCTGAGGAAGTCGGACCCATGTCTGCCCAGCCTCGATGCCTGTGTTTGCTTCTCTGCGCGGCGCTGCCTCTGCACAAGAGCGCGTAAACCCACGTGCAGGACAAACACTGCCTTGAAAACTGACTGAAGCCAGAACTTCCTCCCTGAGCAGGTGGTGCTCGTTTCAGCAGATGTCGTTGTTGATCACTGTGCCTTCACAAAGATTCCCAGGCTCCAGGTGGAGCGCCCCACCGCCGTGGACAGCACACACATGCAGAGATACGAAGACACACGGACACACACCACTGCCTCCAGGGAGAACGCTTCAAGGAGCCACCTCTACTTCTGCGTTCTGTCTTTATATGGATCCCAAAAGTGTGTTCTTTGAAGCCCACAGTTAACCCTGTTTGGAGGCTGGCCAAGTGGCAGGGGACCAAGGCAGTGGGATGCAAAGGACCAGATGTACTTGAAGTCTCGGCTCCTGGCTCCACCCAAGCCCTCAATGTCTAACTCGGTGCCCCTGGTGTCTAACTGTTCCTCTCATCTGTCCTCTCAGCTCACCGAAGCTCAGAACTGTGCCCCTTCCACCAGCTTACACTCTTGAGAAATGACCCTGCTTCTCTCACCTTTTGCTGTGTGACAAACTTCTCCCTGAAACCTAGTGGTTGAAACAGCAGCCATATTATTTTCTCTCAGATTCTGTGGGTCAGGGACCAGAGCACACGGGGGACAGCTCGTGTCTTCTCCACTGAGGCTGACACGGCTTCTTCACTCACAGGAGATGCTCCAGCGGAGGCAGCTTGGGCGGATGCCTGGGGTCCTGTCTCTGGGGGTCTCTGCCCTCACCGTGGGCTGGAGTCCTTGCTTCCCCTCCATGTGGCCTCAGGGCCTGCCCTCCTCATGCTACCTTCGCACCTGGTCTCTCCTTATAACCGGGCTTCTCAAGCACAGCAAGTGGAGGAGGGAGAACACACAAGAGAAGGAGGCGGAAGCTGCCAGATTTCATAAGGCCTGGGCGTGGAAGTCCAGACATCTCTTCTTCTCCATCGGTCAAAGCCGATGGAAGGCATGCCCAGACTCTAGGGAAGGGAAATAAGCAGAGCCCTTACGTGCTCCTGACCTCTGAGCTCTGTCTCCTCAGATCCCAAGAGCTCTCCCATCTTTGCATCATCAGCCTTTGTGCCTCCCCAGTCACGACAACCATCCACTCGCTCATTCCACTCTGACTGGAGCACCTCCCCTTGTGCCTGATGCCCTGCTCCACACTGGACACGCAGCGGCGCATCGGGTGGAAGAAGACTGTCCTCAGAGCTTGTGTTCTGACCGGGGAGACACAAAATAAAGATGCTGACCAGTCACCGCCTCTGCCCGGCATATCAGGGGTGGTGTGTGTTCGGGAAAACAGCCAAGCTGACGAGGTGGATGGGAGACTTCCCTGGTGGTCCAGTGGTTAAGAACTCGCCTTCCAGTAGAGAGGGTGTGGATTTGATTCCTGGTCATGGAGCTAAGATGCCATATGCCTTGGGGCCAAAAAACAAAATATAAAACAGAAACAATATGGTAAAAATGTCAATAAAAACTTAAAAATGATCTATATCAAAAAATCTTAAAAAAAAAAAAGAAGAAAGTGAGAGGGCAGCAGTGGAGAAGAGGAGGTAGGCAGAGCTTGCAACTTTATTTTTTTTAACTTTATTTCACATTAGGGTATAGCCAATTAACAAATAGTGTTGTGATAGTTTCAGGCGAACAGCAAAGGGACTCAGCCATACATACATATGTATCCATCTTCCCCAAACTCGTCTCCCATCCCGACCACACATAACACCGAGCTATACAGTAGGACCTTGCTGGCTATCCATTTTAAATGTAGCAGCATGCGCATGTCCATCCCAAACTCCCCAAATATCTCTTCCCCTATCCATCCTCCCTGGCAAGCGGTTGCAACTTTAAATAGGATGATTAGGGGTGCAGGAGGAGCCAGCCAAGTGGACAGCTGGGTCAGGGTTCCAGACCAGAGTCGAGTTCCAGGAGCACACGCAGGGTGTTCAGAGACCAGGGGAACCAGGCATCGCAGGAGGAGAGCAAGTCAGATGCCTGGGGTGCCAGGGAAAGATTGTGTTTTCACCATGAGACAGAAGAGAGGCTAGCCGGGACCTGGGCAGAGGAGGGGAGGATTTGAGTAAGGCTGGCAGCCTGAGCCACGATTTCTGCACTCGCATGAGCTGGGCCCCCAAACCCATATTCTCCTGGATTAAACTATAAGCCTGGGAGGCAAGCTGAGAAATATCATTTCAGTGAAAATATTGATTTATGAAAGTCTACTCGGTACAATGTAACAAGAGCCATAAAGCTCTTCAGCTTTCACTTAATAATTCCCTGCCAGGGAATTCATCTTGAGGAGAGAATTTAATAAAGCAGTGTTTTTCCAGAGTGTTTTCAATAATAATTTTTTCATTCTGTGCTTTCATGTTAGTAATCATCTTTTCTAAATTGGCATAAACATGTCATTGTAAGAGCTGTGTGACTATTATGATTGAACATTCACCTATGCTTAGAAATTTTGGTTTATCTTCACCTTTTAAAAATTATAAATAGCATTGCCATTAAAATAACTGTGCATTAAAAAATATATAGGCACGGGACTTCCCTGGTGGTCCAGGGGCTAAGACTCTTGCGCTCCCAATGCAGGGAACAAGCGGGCTTCCCTAGTGGCTCAGTGGTAAAGACTCCTCCTGCAATTCAGGAGATGCAGGAGAGGCGGGTTCCATCCCCAGGTCGGGAAGGTCCCCCAGAGAAGGGAATGGTAACCCACTCTAGTATTCTTGCCTGGAGAATCCCATGGGCAGAGGAGCCTGGAGAGCTACAGTCCGTAGGGTTGCAGAGAGTCAGACACGAAGGAGCAACTGAGCATGCATGCACAGGGAACTAGATTCCCCATGCTGAGCGCCACAGTGAAGATCCGGAGGGCCGAAACTAGGGCCCGGCAGAGCCTGAATAAATAAATAGATAAATAAATTTGGGGGGGGAAATATATAGGCATGAACATATACGCCACATATAGTTTCCCTTACAGCAGCCCAACACCACTTTTGTTTCCAGCCCTGAAACCAAGTAGTACAGTAAGTCCCCCACATACGAATGAGTTCCATTCTGAGAGCATGTTCGAAAGTCCAATTTTTTCGTAAATCCAACAAAGTTAGCCTAGGTACCTAACACACTCGGCTATGTAATACTATACGGTAATAGGTTTATATTTTCACACAAATAATACAGAAAAACAAACACAAAAAAATAAAGAAAATATTTTTAATCTTACAGTACAGCACCTTGAAAAGCACAGTAGTGCAACACAACAGCTGACGTTGAGTGAACAGGCAAGAAGAGTTACTGAGTGGAGGAGGGGGAGGAGGTGGGAGACGGTAGAGCTGAAGGATCGTCAGCAGTAGGAGGTGGAGGGCGAGCTGAAATCTCATTCATGCCTGATATAGATGCAATGCACACCCACATCTTTGAAATTCAAAACTTGAAGATTTGTATCTCGGGGACTTACTGTATTACATTAATTGTCATGGGCTGAGCTAACACAAGAAGAATGGAGTTGAATTTAATAGTAAAAGGTTTATTCCTGCCAAGCAAAGGCCAAATTATGGCACAGATTTGCTGTTTGAATCTGCAGTAGGGTGGATAGACAAGAGTGGTGACTTACTTCTCATTAATGCCAAACCCAAAGGAATTCCCACCATATAATCGATGCCTCTCCGTGGTGTGTTTTCATTTTCAGTCAGTTTTCACTCGAATCTCAAAGAAGGGCAATGCCAAAGAATGTTTAAAGTACTATATAATTAGACGCACTTCACATGCTAGCAAGGTAACGTTCAAAATCCTTCAAGCTAGGCTTCAGCAGTATGTGAACTGAGAACTTCCAAATGTACAAGCTGGGTTTGGAAAAGGCAGAGGAACCAGATATCAAATTGCCAACATTTATTGGATCATAGAGAAAGCAAGGGAATTCCAGAAAAACATTGACTTCTGCTTCATTGACTGTGCTAAAACCTTTGACTGTGTGGATCACAACAAAATGTGGAAAATACTTAAAGAGATGGGACTACCAGACCACCTGACCTGCCTCCTGAGAAACCTGTGTGCAGGTCAAGAAACAACAGTTAGAATCAGGCATGGAACAACAGACTGGTTCAAAATTGGGAAAGGAGTATGACAAGGCTGTATATCATCATAGGGCTTATTTAACTTATATGCAGAGCACATCATGTGAAATGCCAGGCTGGATGAAGCACAAGCGTAATCAAAATTGCTGGGAGAAATAAAAACAACTTCAGATATGCAGATGACACCACGCTAATGGCAGAAAGAGAAACTAAAGAGCCTCTTGATGAGGGTGAAAGAGAAGAGTGAAAAAGCTGGCTTAAAACTCAACATTCAAAAAACTAACATCATGGCATCTGGTCTCATCACTTCATGGTAAATAGAAGGGAAAAGGTGGAAACAGAGACAGACTTTATTTTCTTGGGCTCCAAAATCACTGCAGATGGTGAGCACTGCCATGATATTAAAAGACTCTCGCTCCTTGGAAGGAAAGCTATGACAAACCTAAGTCAGTCGTGTCTGACTCTTTAAGACCCCGTGGACTGTAGCCTCACCAGGCTCTTCTGTCCATGAAATTCTCTGGATAAGAATACTGGAGTGGGTTGCCATTTCCTTCAAACCTAGACAGCATATTTAAAAGCAGGGACATCACTTTGCCAACTTATTTAGTCAAAGCTATGGTTTTTCCAGTAGTCATGTATGGATGTGAGAGTTGGATCATAAAGAAGATTGAGCACCAAAGAATTGATGTTTTCGAATTGTGGTGTTAGAGAAAACTCTTGAGTGTTCCTTGGACTACAAGAAGATCAAAACCAGTCAGTCCTAAAGGAAATCAACCCTGAATATTAATTTGAAGGACTGATGCTGAAGCTCCAATACTTTGGCCACCTGATGCAAAGAGCTGACTCCTTGGAAAAGACCCTGTTGCTGAGAAAGATTGAAGGCAGAAGGAGAAGGGGGTAGCAGAGGATGAGATAGTTGGATAGCATCATTAACTCAATAGACATGAGTTTGAGCAAATTCCAGGAGATAATGGAGGACAGGGGAGCCCAGCGTGCTGCAGACCATGGGTTGCAAAGAATCCAACAACACAACTTAGCAACCGAACAACAGCAATCCAGGTTGTGAGTGGAAACTGAGTTTCAGAAAAGCATTATCTGTCTTATCAATATCATTGCTGTTATGTTTGTTCTGAAATTATTTGGAGAAGGGAATGGCAACCCACTCTGGTATTCTTGCCTGAAGAATTCTATGGACAGACCACGGGGTTGGAAAGAGTCAGACCCGAGTGAGTGACTAACACTTGCAACTTTCACTTTCATTCTGAAATACTTACTGATATCATTTCGATTATATAATTCTGTAAGAGTTACAATCCCTTTATTCAGATTTATTTTTGCAACATTATGTGAAGTGAAGTGAAAGTCATTCAGTTGTGTCTGACTCTTTGTGATCCCATGGACTATACAGTCCATGGAATTCTCCAGGCCAGAATACTGGAGTGGGTAGCCTTTCCCTTCTCCAGGAGATCTTCCCAACCCAGGGGTTGAACCCATGTCTCTGGCATTGCAGATGGATTCTTTTTTTTTTTTTTTTTTTTTGCAGGTGGATTCTTTACCAGCTGAGCCACAAGGGAAGCCCAGCAACATTATGATTAAACATTAAATTATTTAATTCAACATAATGGGTGAATGAACGAATTATTTTCCTTTACCTGTTGCCTGATCATTACTCAAGCATGAGCAACATTGGAATAACCAGTGGCTTGAAACATCAGACACTGGAAAGAGCTGTTCTGATGCTGATTTGCTGATCTCCCACTCTGGAAGGGCTGGCTGCTCCTTGGCTGCAGGAAGTGCCTGGGAGACCAGTCAAGGTAGCGTTACCTGCTCTGGCCTGATCATGAAGGTCCCCAGTTCACCAGGGCTCCTCACTAGGGCCCTGACCAAGTGGTCCAGCATAAATTCAGTTCATTTACCCAGGTGGTGATCATACTCTGGGGGAAACAATAGGCAGGTCTCTGTCCAGAAATTTTTCCATCTCCCAGGCTCAGGGCATCCACCCTTTATCATCTCTGACGATCTCTCTCAGGCGATCTCAGACTTCACGTGGTGACCTTCTCCCAGCACCTTTCGTCTTCCTTGCTTTCATGGCAGCAAGAAATTCCCCAGACCCTTCGGCTCCATCCCACCTCCGTTCTCAACGTCTGCTGAGTGAGACGTCCTCTGGGGCCACATGTTCGCCTAATCCTGTTGCTCTCATACCTTCTTTTCCTACTGGTTAAGTAGACTGTGATAAAGATTCCTAAGTCTTCATTCAGCAAACATCCTGCCAACTCAGGGCTCCCCAATCCCTGGTCATCTGGTCCTTGAGGCAAATGCCTCTAAAATACAGGAAAGCCGAATTCTAGTCAAAAACAACAGACAGCTCTAACCGTTTTAACAAATCACATCCACAGTTCTTATGGGAACAGGAAATTCTCACAGAAGAGCGTATCTTTTAATTCCGAGGTGACTGTCAGTGATGCAGGTCAACAAATTCAACATCCTTTCCATTCAGCATCCCTTTCCTGGATGTTTATGATACATCAGGAGCTCTGACACACAAGAACCAATGCATCGTAACAAAACCTTGCAGAGATTCTTATCAGGGAAGGAAGACGTGGAAAAGACTGTTCTTCCTTGGTGCTTTGGCAGAAAAATAAAGCTATGAATTAAACCCTGGGTGACTTAGCAGCAGCAGCAGCAACTTTGCCAGGATTCATCCCTAAAACCTTTTAAATCTTGTGCCTGAATTTGCAAGTACTAATGAACTTTTTTCCTTTTCTATAATTTTTAAGAAAAAATTTCCAAATCTGTTATAGAACTTGGGGAGTCATACAGTGCAGGAAGACAAAGCTTTTCTCGTGGAGTAACATCTCCATCTTGTGGCCATTTGGACTATTGCATGAAGATCAAGCTCCCTCTAAGTTTGTAACTTGGTCTCAATGGACCTAAGTTTGAGTAAACTGTGGGAGCTGGTGATGGACAGGGAGGCCTGGTGCGCTGAAGTCCATGGGGTCGCAAAGAATTGGACACGACTGAGCGACTGAACTGAACTGAACAGCCACGGATCTTAGATCTGGGAGAGAACTTGAGAGATCATCTAGTTCAGACCCCTGCCTTCATACAGGGGTCATCATTTCTTTACTGTGACAGCCCAGAGAGGTTGTGAGGCTCGTCCAAGGTCACACAGCTATTAAGCATCTTACCTGAAGCGCCTGCAATCCTCTTGTCACTTTTTTGGAAAAGGAAAAATTTCCTTCAAACAAGATCCTACTGATTATAAAACAGACCAACACAAAGGTGTTCTGGCTGAAGCATAGATGGGCTTCCCTTGCCACTCCCCTTCCTCAGCCCACCTTGAAAACCATCATCTTATACCAGGGGCTGCTTCCTGGTACATCTGTGTGGAAACATTACTGTAGAAACCTGGGAAAGAGCTCTAGGAAAATATCTCCATCGTGGGGTAGTTTGTTATTTGAACAGTTCTCTATTCTGGCCTAAGAAAACCCTTTTTATTAAAGCATATTTTCTTTTTATCATGATTATCAACAACTCTTCATTTTTACAGATCTCTTCCCAGAGAATCTCTAAGTTGACTTGTTTTCAGTTGCAAGTCAATGTTTCAAGCTTCCTGTGACAGAATCAGCGGCAAAGCTGGCGGAGGTGCGAGAGCAGCAGGGATGCATGCAGGCTTGCTACCTGTCAGGCCCTGGCCTGGGCTCTGACATGTGAGCAGCACGATCTGAGCAGTGAGATGGTTCTGCTGGAGGCAAGAGCAAGAGGGCAGGGTGCGAGGAAGGAGCAGCAAACTCTGCTAGGAATTAGGGGAAGCTTTCATGCACCTGTTTGGTCCGTCGTTCAGTAAATAATTGTTCGGGACTTCCCTGGAGGTCCAGTTGTTAAGAATCTACCACCCAATGCAGGGGACACAGGTTCTATCCCTGCTCGGGGAACTAAGATTTCACATGCCACACAGCAACTAAGCCCACGCACCACAACTACTGAGCCCGAGTGCCACCACAAAGACCCAGTGCAGCCAAAACAAAGCAAAAAGTTTAAAAAAGAAAACTAAAAATTGCTGACAAGTGAACTGAAGATCACGTAAATAAATGGAGAGGCGAGTTGTGGTCATGGGTTGGAACACTCCACATAGTAAAGACATCAGTTCTCTCCAAATTGATCTATAGATCTAACACAATTCCAGTCAAATATTGCAGCAATAAATAAGTAAATAATTGTCAGACTCCTTCTCTGTGTCAAGCCTTTCAACAAGATAAACACGCTTTCTGATCTCAGAAATCTTCTGGTTCTAGTTGGAGACAGGCAATAACAATGAGACGAAGAGATGGATAAGAGAGTTTCTGATTAAAACTGGGCTGTGGGGAGAAATGATAGAGTCCTGATCTGAGGGGAGACACTGGAGTGCAGTTTTGAACTGTGAGAAAGAGTCAGCCGCAGGAGAAGGGCAAGGGTCCTGAGGCCTGCCAACAGGAGGCATCCCAGCTGAGATAAATCAGAGAAAGAGAAACCCTGCAGAGTAACATACATGGAGGCTTCCCAGGCGGCGCCAGAGGTAAAGAACCCACCTGCCAGTGTTGGAGCCCTGGGTCGGGAGGAGCCCCTGGAGGAGGGCATGCAACCCACCCCCGTATACTTGCCTGGAGAATCCCCATGGACAGAGGAGCCTGGCAGGCTGCAGCCCATGGAGTCACAGAGAGTCGGACAACGACTAAAGCGACTTAGCATAGCACATCCAGGTTCAGTTCGGTTTGTTCGGTTCAGTCACTCTGTTGTGTCCTACTCTTTGCAACCCCATGAATCGCAGCACGCCAGGCCTCCCTGTCCATCACCATCTCCCGGAGTTCACTCAGACTCACATCCATTGAGTCCGTGATGCCATCCAGCCATCTCAGCCTCAGTTGTCCCCTTCTCCTCCTGCCACCAATCCCTCCCAGCATCAGAGTCTTTTCCAATGAGTCAACTCTTTGCGTGAGGTGGCCAAAGTACTGGAGCTTCAGCTTCAGCATCATTCCTTCCAAAGAAATCCCAGGGCTGATCTCCTTTAGAATGGACTGGTTGGATCTCCTTGCAGTCCAAGGGACTCTCAAGAGTCTTCTCCAACACCACAGTTCAAAAGCATCAATTCTTTGGCGCTCAGCCTTCTTCACAGTCCAGCTCTCACATCCATACATGACCACTGGAAAAACCATAGCCTTGACTAGACGGACCTTAGTTGTCAAAGTAATGTCTCTGCTTTTGAATATGCTATCTAGATTGGTCATAACTTTTCTTCCAAGGAGTAAGCGTCTTTTAATGTCATGGCTGCAGTCACCATCTGCAGTGATTTTGGAGCTCAAAAAAATAAAGTCTGATGCTGTTTCCACTGTTTCCCCACCTATTTCCCATGAAGTGATGGGACCAGATGCCATGATCTTCGTTTTCTGAATGTTGAGCTTTAAGCCAACTTTTTCACTCTCCTCTTTCACTTTCATCAAGAGGCCTTTTAGTTCCTCTTCCCTTTCTGCCTTAAGAGTGGTGTCATCTGCATATCTGAGGTGATTGATATTTCTCCCGACAATCTTGATTCCAGCTTGTGTTTCTTCTAGTCCAGTGTTACTCATAATGTACTCTGCATATGAGTTAAATAAGCAGGGTGATAATATACAGCCTTGACATACTCCTTTTCCTATTTGGAACCAGTTTGTTGTTCCATGTCCAGTCCTAACTGCTGCTTCCTGACCTGCATACAGATTTCTCAAGAGGCAGGTCAGGTGGTCTGGTATTCCCATCTCTCTCAGAATTTTCCACAGTTTATTGTGATCCACACAGTCAAAGGCTTTGGCATAGTCAATAAAGCAGAAATAGATGTTTTTCTGCAACTCTCTTGCTTTTTCCATGATCCAACAGATGTTGGCAATTTGATCTCTGGTTCCTCTGCCTTTTCTAAAATCAGCTTGAACATCAGGAAGTTCACGGTTCATGTATTGCTGAAGCCTGGCTTGGAGAATTTTGAGCATCACTTTACTAGCATGTGAGATGAGTGCAATTGTGCAGTAGTTTGAGCATTCTTTGGCATTGCCTTTCTTTGGGATTGGAATGAAAACTGCCCTTTTCCAGTCCTGTGGCCACTGCTGAGTTTTCCAAATTCGCTGACATATTGAGTGCAGCACTTTCACAGCATCATCTTTCAGGATTTAAAATAGCTCAACTGGAATTCCATCACCTCCACTAGCTTTGTTCATAGTGATGCTTTCTAAGGCCCACTTGACTTCACATTCCAGAATGTCTGGCTCTAGGTGAGTGATCACAACATCATGATTATCTGGGTTGTGAAGACCTTTTTTGTATAGTTCTTCTGTGTATTCTTGCCACCTCTTCTTAATATCTTCTGCTTCTGTTAGGTCCAGACCATTTCTGTCCTTTATCGAGCCCATCTTTGCAGGAAATGTTCCCTTGGTATCTCTAATTTTCTTGAAGAGATCTCTAGTCTTTCCCATTCTGTTGTTTTCCTCTATGTCTTTGCATTGATCGCTGAAGAAGGCTTTCTTATCTCTCCTTGCTATTCTTTGGAACTCTGCATTCACATGCTTATATCTTTCCTTTTCTCCTTTGCTTTTCGCTCTTCTTCTTTTCACAGCTATTTGTAAGGCCTCCTCAGACAGCCATTTTGCTTTTTTGCATTTTTTTCCCATGGCGAAAAGAAATAACAAGAAGAGATAAGAAAGCCTTCCTCAGCGATCAATGCAAAGAAAGAGAGGAAAACAACATCACTTCCAAGTGGTATGTAAAAGACCTAAATGTGGAAACAGAATAAAATGCTGGTTTTCAGAGGCTCGGGTGGAGGAAAAGGGAAGATGTTTGTCAAAGGGTACAAACTTCCAGTTATAAAATGAATATGTTCTGGGGATCTAATGCACAGCATGGTGACTATACTTGACAACGCTGGTGGTATATACTTGAAAGTTGCTGAGAGAACAGATCTTTAATCACATTGGAATATATAAGTGCATCAAACCAACATATTGTATGCCTTAAACTTACACAGAGTTATATGTTAGGGGAAGTTTTCATGCACCTGTTTGGTCATAACCATATCTCAATGAAGCTGGAATTTTATTATCAAATAAATAGATAAATAAATCCTTAAAATAACACCATAAAAAAAAGAGATGGGACTTCCCTGGGAGTCCAGTGGTTAAGACTCTGTGCTTCTGCTACAGGAGGCAAATGCTCAATCCCTGTTTGGGAATTAAGATCCTAGTGAGAGAGAGAAAAAAATGCCAGGTGCTCTCATTCAGGGAAAAATGCGGGGGGCGGGGGGTGGGGGGGAGGGAGGGGCGGGGCCGCCACACCAGCTCTCTTCTTCCAGGAGGGGGCGCTGATGCACAAGACAGCAGGCCCTGTCCAAAGCCAGAAGCTGGAATTTTCCTCCGTTGCCTTGCCCCTTTCCGTTTAGCTCCTCAAAAATTACACAGCAAGCTAAAAATGGCCAGTGAAGATAGATTGGAGTGGGCGTGTGAGTGCAAAGAGAAAAACAGAAAAAACTTAGACTTGAGAGTATGTCCAAAATCATCAACAAAAAAATTTCAGTGTCTGCTTATATGAGTATGCTATTTTAATTAATTTTTTATTGAATAAAATTTCAGTCGTAAACAAATTTGTAGAGATAATAGTTCAGTGAAATCCCATGTACCTATCGCCCACAACAGCCACTACCAACCTTAGTTGTTCTCAGTTCATATCCATTCATTCACTTTTTTTCTTCTTTTGCTGGAATCTTTAAAAAGCAAATCCAAGACATTGAATCCCTTCTCTGGCAAATGCCTCAGAACATGCCTCTAACAGTTATAAAATTCTCTTTTATTAGACATAACCATAATACCACTGTCATAACAAACCAAATTAAAAACAATTCCTTAATGTGTTCTGATTGTGTGTACTTGTTTGTAAACATTTTTAATTTTCAAAATAATTTCAGAATTCCAGAAAACTAATTTTAAATTTCACTGTCTTATTCCAGAGTCTTACCCTAAGATTATGTCTGGGAATAAAATAATAGATCAATAAAGTTAAAAGTTACCATTCCATGAGGATTATTAAATAAATAAATAAATGGCCATCCTTTATGCTGAAGAAGCAGCATAACAACATAAAAGGTCAAGAAAATACTATTTTTTTCATTAATGATATTAAATCATTTTTAATAAAAATTTTATAGTTAAATAATTTTTTATTAAATAACATTATTAAATAAAAATAATTTTTATTGAATGCATTAAATTTAATTCAATATCAACCAGAATGCCTCTGACTTAACAGAATTCATTTTGGTTTTGTATACAAATGACGTAGAGTTTGTAGTATTTTGTACCTTGCTATTTCATCGTAACATTTTTCTATATAACCCCCTTTCAGTGGCAGAAAAATAGCCATCTGGGAAATGCACCATAATTTATTAACTGAAAAAAATGTATTTATTTCCAATGCATGGTAACCAAAACAACGTCTTCTAGATCATGGTGTAGTGTTTATGTAAGAAATTCCACTAAAGAGCAGGTCTTCCAGACCCCTTCAATGATACTAGGGGGCAGGAAGAGCATGCGCAGAGCCCGTGTTTTGGGGAGACGTTTGCTCTTTTCAGGGATGCAGGAGACCTTTGTGGCCAGAACCTGGAGCAGAGGCCAGACTGCAGCCCTGCCTAAAAGACAAGCAGCGGCTGGTCCACCCAGGACCCCTCATGTACGTGGACTGCTTTGAGCATAGGCATTTTCTAAAATGCCATCCTGAAAAACATACCTTCCATCACGGTGGAGAGGCACCAGATTTTTGTTCCCTCAATTGACTATATTCACCAAATTAAAAAATGGAACTAATGAGGAATGCCATTAAACACAGCTAGCTTCCATATCATAAGTCAGGAAGGAAGATACGCCAGATGATACACGTGAGCACGGTCATCTAAACAGCTCGATCTGGGCAGTTCCTTTATGCCCATGCAGATGTCAGGAGGTTGTCTGGATGCTCAAGAATAAACTGCAACAGACACAGGCATAGCTGGAGTCTTTGTATCAGCATCTGTTAACCCTCCACGGTCACAGGACAGTCAGATTCTCACCATACACACTCACACCTGCACACTCATGCACAGAAACACACACTCACACCTGCATACACGCACACCTACAGGTAATTCCCAGTCACAGCTGATGCAACCCCAGAGCCCTTCCCTTAAAAGCAAACATAGAAAACAAAGGTTCCAACAGAGTCATCCTATCACTTTTCTCTAGAAGTGTTTTTGTAGGTTGAGTCTAAGAATCTGCATTTCAGACAAGCTGAGAAGAGAAATGCCAGCTCAAAGTCACTTTCCACAGCCTAGAACATCTGCTTTATCCTTTTAACCTACCAGGAGACAGAGCAGGTCGAGAGGAGATTTTCTTTATTAAATATATGAAGATGATATTTTTTAAAATTATATTCCCATTTTCTTCTCCTCCCTACCCTTGGGCAGATACACTTTCCCAAAAAAAACAGCTTATCTGCCTGGGTTTGAATCTCACCTCTGTCACCCTAGCTGTGTGACACTGAAAAATCAAAGAGTCAGTTGCTTAGTCTTGCCCTATTCTTTGTGACCCCATGGACTGTAGCCGTTCAGGCTCCTCTATCCATGGGATTTTCTAGGCAAGAACACGAGTGGTTTGCCATTTCCTTCTCCAGGGGATCTTCCTGACCCAAGGATCGAACCCAGGTCTCTCACATTGCAGGCAGATATTTTACCGTCTGAGCCACCAGGGAAGCCCACCCATGTGATTCTGGGAAGGTCACTAAACCTCTCTGTGAGAGGAAGACAGCAACGCGTCTCTGATAGCGTTGTGAAGATTGAGTTCACACATATAAACACACAGAACTGCGTCTGTCACACAACAGTTTCTTAGGCAAATGTTTCCAATTAGTATCATTTAAGATCGTATTTATTTCAAATTAGCTAACATTTTTTTAAAAAACACAAGCTTTATCTTAATTATAATTATGATACATGTTCATTATTAAATATTCTTACAACACAGAAAAATATAAAGAAAATTAAACAGTAAAATTCTTCTTCCAAGAAACCTGCCGACTGTAAGCATCCTTTTGGACAGTTCCTGACGCAGCAGGACATCACACCGGAGATAAAGTTACATGCCTGGCGGCCCAGGACTCCTCCCGGATCTCTGTCATGGGAAGTGCTTCCTGCATCTGTGATAACAGATTGGTGGTCTGTCTCCAGGAAATAATACCGCTGAGGCCAATGTTTCTGTACTGGGGACAATTCTGCCCCTCATGGGGGACATTCAGCAGTGTCTGGAGACTCTTCGGGTTGTCGCCGTTGGAAAGAAGGGGATGCCACTGGCATCCAGTGGGAGGAGGTCAGGGAAGCTACCAAACTCGTACAATGCACAGAACAGCCCCACGATGAATTATCTGGCTCAAAATAAGGGGGGGAAACCCCGCTTTCAGGTTGTTTCATTTCTAGAAGATAATAAATACTATAACCCGGAGGGTCAGTCACCTAGAAAACAATGGTAGTGTTGCGCTGATTGATGAACTTTTAAATACTCCATACTGGTTTTCAAGGAGACAGATTTTCTTTTTGGGGAGCTCCAAAATCACTGCAGACAGTGACCGAAGCTGAAGCTCCAATTGTTTGGCCACTTGCTGCAAAGAGCCGACTCATTGGAAAAAACCCTGATGCTGGAAAAGATTGAAGGCAGGAAGAGAAGGGGACAACAGAGGATGAGATGGTTGGATGGCACCTTCGGCTGAAGGGACATAAATTTGAGCAAACTCTGGGAGATAGTGAAAGGCAGGGAAGCCTAATGTGCTGCAGTCCATGGGGTCGCAAAGAGTCAGACGTGACTTAACGACGGAATAACAACTCGTTTTCAAAGAGCTCCCAGCCCTCATGCCACACCCCGCTCAACCCCTCTCTGATCACCAGAGGTTCCCAGGGTCCAGCACTAAAGGGAAGACACCAGGCCCAGCAAGAGGAAGGCGCACCTCCAGGACCAGGCCTCCGCCTCTGCAGTACAGCTGTTGTGATTAAGCCCAGGCCCAGCCTGAGCAGCTGCTAGATGTTGGCCTTGCCCTTGGGTAACAGGAGAGAAGAGCCCAGACCGTGAGAAGCTTTGCATTCCACACACAGAAACACTGAACCATTTCTTCACAAATATGTCCTGTGATGAGGAGGAGGATTGGTTATGTTGATTTCAGATTAGCTCTTTTTGAAAAAAAAAAAAAAAACTTGAACTCTGTTTTATCCTGATCATCTGGTAACACACGTTTACTAATAAACATTCAAAGGAAACAAGATTTTCTGATTGTAGTGAGGATCTCTGCTGATCATAGCTCTGCTGGAGGATGGAGAAGCCCACTTCTCTCAGCACCAGGAAAAAAAGAGAGTTTAAGGGACTTCCCTGGCAGTCCAGTGGTTAGCACTCCACGCTTCCACTGCAGGGGGCACGAGTTCGATCCCTGGTCGGGGAACCAAGATCCCACATGCTCTGCCGGGTGGCAAAAACATTTTTACAAAGTTTTTTTTTTTTTAAAGAGGTCAAAACAGATGTCGTTCACATCAGACACCACTAGATAAGTGGTGTCTCCCCACTTTATTCCCCACTTTCCCAACCCCCTCCATGTGCAGCAGCAGATCAGATGTGTCCTGCATAGCCTGTCTTTCATCTGCTCGTCCTTGGATGGGGCCAGGAGCCTCTTATGTTCTGCTCGGACCTTTGAAACAATTCTAGAAGAGAGACTTCAGCAGCCAAAAGCTGGGAAACTGTGCAAGGAATATGTGATTATTTCTAAATGTTATCTCGAAAAGGAAATAAAGAGGCTTTGTTGAGAAACTTTCCTGCTGGTGTTGGCCCCTCAGAGTCCTGACCCTTCCACTCACTGCTCTAGAAAAAGAAACCATTAATTAACTCAGGCCCTGCAGAGAAGAAAAAGAATCCCATGATCTTTGGCCAGACACTCCTCCGAGACACAGGAAATCAAACTGTGCGTGCTGTTGTGCAGCTGGATTGAGGTTGGAACCGTGTGGGCATATTTCCCTGGAAATGCGCTTGGGACGAATGGCTGCCCAGCGTTCCACCACAAGGACAGCGCATACTTGATCTAGCCAGTTGTCTACAGCTGGGTGTTTTACTAAAATCGCTGCAGAGAACAGCCATATAATTCAATCTTTGTGACTTTTCCAAAAGGGTGGTTTCCTAGAAGTGGAATTGCTGGGTCCTGGGCTCCGGAGCCCATGCACTCATCACCAGCTATCCTTTTTCTGAGATAGTGAAAACTCTTGGATGAGCAAACAAAGAGAGAATTTTAAAGAAACCCCTGAAGACATGTTCCAAATGCTGTGAACGAGGTTTGCAGCAAATGAGAAGCCTGTGGCAGCCACGGGCTGAATAGCAGCCAAGCCATCCAGCCCAGGCAGCCTGATCAGCAGCTGATTCATCCCAGGGACCACTGCTTCCTCCCAACGGCAGAGCCCAGGTCATTTCTCAGGCCTGGGACCTGGTCGCACCAGCTAGGAGGACCCTAGACAGGCTGGGGCAGGGGCTTTACCTGCTAGGGTCTTCACCATCCAGAGGGAAGTCACTTTTGCAGCCTTCACCATGTACCCGTCTCCCTGCCAACCCTGGCCCCCAGCCCCCACTGCCACCCTGTCCCAGACTCTTCCAGGGAGTCAGAAGGAAGTTGCTGACCTGTCCCCTGGGGGAATAATTGTATTAGTGATAAGGTGGCCCCTGGCAGCTTCGTCAGCAGATTCAAGGCTTTGGGCTGAGTAATCCTTTGGTGTCTGCCCCAGCAGCTGGTGGTCACAGATCGGGGAGGAACCTCCCTCTCCCCTAGCCCTGCTGGACTGTCATCTTTCTCCCCCAGCACAGTCACACTCCTGGCTGGGCCTGAGGGCCAGGGTGAAACAAGAGCTCGGCTGGGATCAAAATGACACGAAGAGCCGATATAATAGAATCAAAACGAACTGTAGGAACAAGCAGGTCAAACACTGCCAGTATTGCCGGTGTCTTCTATTCATTTATTTTTTATTCTATACCCACCCTAGAATACCAAGAAAAGAAGGACAAGCTAAAAATAAGCTTCTGTCTATTAAGCACCTTGTGATTCACATACCCAGCTGACCTGATGCTCTGAACCTGCCCCCTGGAGTCTCCCATTGACTGAGGAGAAAAAGTGGACCTGGCATGAGGTCCAATATTAAGGACAATATCTGGCCCTGGAGGTGCCTTTAGAAAGAGAGGAGTCAGGGCAGACTGCCTGGAGGAGGTGAGCCCTGAGCAGGCCTTGAAAGATGGGAGTGATTGGATAGATAGAGCAGGGGGGCAGGACAGCTCAGATGGAGAAGAGCAGAGAAGACTCGCCGGGGGAAAGAAGTCCTCTCCTTCTCTGCTTCCCCACTCAGCTCTCCCCTTGACAGCCCCTCCCCAAGGCCTTCAACTCCTTCCTTGAGGTCCTTCCCACACACTTGCTGGGAGGAAGCTGAGGAACCCAGCCACGGAGCAGTCCTGGTGTCCACCTCCTCCCAGCATCTGCCTCCCTGCTGGGGGCTTCAAGAAAAACCCTGTACCTGCCCAGACTGTCACCGCCTTCACTCTCGGCTGGGCCTCAGAGTCCCTGGCTGAGTCCCTTTCCTAAGCCAGGGGCTTCAGACCTCCTGTCTCCAAGGCATCCCCTTAAGCTCTGCTCTCGCCCCAGCTCCCTTCCGCCTGCCTCCTCCCTCTCACTCTGGGCTGTGCTGACCCTGCCATGCCCCCTCCTCTAATGCCGCCACACCCCCCTGGCTCTAGTCTACCCAGTGCAGAGATGATGAGCCTGAGACCAAGAGGCAGGATCCCTTGCCAAACTCACACAGCCAGGAAGATGTAAAACCAGCGTCTGAAAGGAGATAATGCTGACTAGGAGACTTCCTGAAGCCCTGGGTTCTCTGATTCCTTCCAGGCGACCTCTCTCCAGGTCAAAGCCATCCCTCTACGTATGCCCTGCACCCCCAGGCTTGCTCAGGGATTGAATATTTGA
This sequence comes from Capra hircus, assembly GCF_001704415.2. NCBI lineage: Eukaryota > Metazoa > Chordata > Mammalia > Artiodactyla > Bovidae > Capra > Capra hircus. Next base: position 82,598,497 of record NC_030817.1, on the reverse strand, counting down.
TTTATATCCCATCTTCAGCTTCACCCTCTCCCCCTGCCTCTTTCTCCTCTGTATCTCTTATTATAAAAAAAAATACTCCTGGATTTGAAGATGGAGGAAGGACCATGAGCCAAGGAACACTGGTGGCCACGGTAAATAAAATAGGAATGCATTCTCTTCCGGGGCATCCAGGAGCATCAAAGCCCTGCCAACATCTTCGTGTCTGACTCGTTGCGACCCCATGGACTGTACGGGCAGTGGAATCCTCCAGGCCAGAATACTGGAGCGGGTAGCCTTTCCCTTCCCCAGTGGATCTTCCCGACCCAGCAATCGAACCGGGATCTCCTGCACTGCAGGCGGATTCTTTACCAGCTGAGCTCTTAGGGAAGACCTTCATTTTAGCCCAAGGAGACCCATTTCAGGCTTCTGACCTTCTAAAACTTACAGATATTTATCCTAAGCTCCTAGTGTGGTCATTTGTTACAGGAACAATACGAATCTAATAGAGATTTATGTTCCACCAGATATCATCCCTCTGAGCTGAATTAAAGCCTTTCAATACAATCAGTGAGCAGTGAAGGTATTTTGTGTTGAACTCTTACCTTAAATAGAAGAAAATTAGAGTCAGTTTGAATAAATTGTGCCCCATTAGCTGGTACAGGGAGTTTCACATTGCCTAAATGTAAATATTGTTTTCACTTTGAGGCCTTGGAGGATTTAAGATAGGGAAAGTAAATCATTATAAAAATTAAGATCACACATTACAAAAGAAAAAAAAGGAACTCCTGTTCTCAAATATTTATCTTTTGATATCTCCCTAGACAAGGGAAAAACCCTTTCCTCAACGCGGCCCCTCCTACAAACCCCTCGGCCCTGTCTCCTTCTCCTCTCGGCCCTTTGTTTCCAGTCCTCCCCAGCACTACCAACCCTTCCCAGGGCCAGCTGTCCCCTCCCTCAGAGCAACTCTCGCCATGGTGCCAGCTGGCCCTGCTGCTAAAGCCCGGCAGAGTGACTGCTCAGGGTCTTCTTGGAGAGTACTGTGGTGGAAAGTGGGAGTTTGGGGGTAAGACACAAGTCTGAAACCCCTGTCTTCATCCACAGTCTGCTCCATCTCTCTGTAGCTGTGTGGCCCAAAGGGAATTGCTTAACCTCTCTGAGCCTCAGTTTCCTGATCTGTGAGTTGAGAACAATGATGATAACTCCTTAATAGGGAAGCTGTGAGGCTTGACAGCATTTGTGTAAGCACTCTTCTTAATGACGTCTTCTCCCTTATTGCTGACGATACAAACGACCTCCTAAGACACATGACCTGGTAGACACCCCCATCCTTGAATCCTCCCCTGCCCTTGTTCCCACAACCCGCGCTGTCCCGATTTCCCCTCTTAGCTCCTTTGCCCGCAGATCCTCCTTGGCCCAGACTTCCAGGATTAGAGGCCCTCAGTTCAACCTCAGGCACTTTCCTCCAGCACGGGATGCTCCAGGTGGTCCCTTGATCCTAAGGTTTCAGGGACCATATCTGTACAGACAAGCCGGGAATGGGTTGGTTGTGGTGTGTGGAGTTGGTCTCCATACCAGAACTCTGGGGGAATCCATGGGTGAAAGTCCGGGGCAGAGACCCAGGCAGGAGTCTGGTGTGAAGTGGCTGTGGAAGCCGTGACTGTGTGTGAGGTCACCCGAGGGGAGAGTGGGAAAGTCTGCTGGGGTACAGGAGATGCAGACGAGTTCAAGGGGACAGAAGATGGTAAAGCCGTGTTCCAGAAGAAGTGGAAGAGAGAGGAGCTTTGGGAAGATGGGATTGACCAGTCAGGCTCAAGGAGATGCCCTTGGCTTTGGGGGTTCGGTGAAGCAGGAGGCCTTGCGGAGGAGGGTCCTGAGGGACTGCCTGTCGGGGAGGGGTGGAGACGAAGGCAGAGGCAGAGGAGCCCAGGTCAGGGGCCGCAGCCCAGTGGCCTCGATCTTCTGAGGCCCCAGAAAGCGGATTACCCTGCAAAGCCCCTCGAGCTGACTTTCCAAATCCCCAATAGTGCTTCCCTGTCACAGGGAGGGTTAACCCCACTTACATAAGGGCCCTGCACCACCCGCTCTGTCCCCATAACTCCGTGATCCTCCCAGAAGCCTCGCACTGTCCCCCTCCCCCTCAGGCTCTAAGGCTAGGCCAACCCCTGCCCCAGATGCACCCAGAGGTGAGCTCAGCTCTGCTGAGGATGCATGTCATACCCAGACCAACAGGGGGCTTTCTGCTCTAGCCTGGGCATGGGGATGGGGTGGGGGCAGAGGAGCAGGAGAGGAAAGGCTATTTGCTAAGGACTGCTCTAGGATCTCAACAACCCTGAGATGCAATAATAATAATAATAACAGCCCCATCGTTTATTGCTGTTCTTGTTTAGTCTTTAAGTCGTGTGCGACTCTTTGAGACTGCAAGGACTACAGATCATTAGACTCCTCTGTCCATGGGATTTCCCAGGCAAGAATACTGGAGTGGGTAGCCATTTCTTTCTCCAAGGAGGATGTCAGGGATTGCACCCGCATCTCCTGCATTGGCAGGATTCTTTACCGCTAGGCCACCATGGAAGCCCCCCATCATTTATTATGTTCCTACTAAGAACCAGGCCCCAGAACACTTGGAGAATCATCTTAATTAGCTTCCCCAGCTGCTCTACGAGGCAGGTACTCTTGTCATTCCTTTTTCCAGGAGACTGAAGCTCAGACAGGTTAAATCATTACTCAGAGAGGCGTGGCTGGCTGTGAGAGAGCAGGGATTTGAACTTGGATCTGTCTTGGCTGTCTCCACCCTCGCTCCAGGGCCCATCCCCCACCTCAGAACCACCCCCGGGCTTGAGCTGGGAAGACTGAGTCTGGGGAAGCCGAGGGACCAGCCTGCCTGGGACTGTGAAGGCAAGTCAGGGTAGGCAGGTGCAGGGGCTGTGTCCTCCTCCAGTCTTGCAGGAGACCCTCCACATTGGGCCTAGCGTCCATTGCCTGCAGGCCGGCCTCAGACCCTACATCTAACCCATTTCCACCTGTGATGGGAGTTGCCTCTGTAGGGGCATCCGGGGGCTGCTAGCCCTCCAGGGGTGCCCAGACCCTCAAATCCTGGGCCCTAAGCAGTCTCTTATCAAGGGATTAAGTGAGAAGCACTGGGGCAGAAAGCTGGACTTACCCAGGACCAGCAGTGAGCACCCGTGTGTGGAGCCACACACCCCTGTCCCCAGACCCACTTGTCCTGGGGTAGGTGGAGTCCACACCTCCCTTTACAATTCGAACAGCTCGGAAGCACAGAGCACGAGGAACTGGGCAGCCCAGGAGCTAGTATGGGGGCGGCAGGACTGACCGGCTCCCAGGGGCACCTTGGTAATGCTGCAGGTGTGGCCGGTTGATCCCCTGTGGAGACAGTAAAGATTAAGAGGATCATAAGCTGCGTCCAGCACTGCCCTGGGAGAAATCTCCCCGAGCCAGAGCTGCTGCTGTGAGGGCAAGTTTGGGCAGCTCCTGAGTTTAGACAGACGGGGCAGGAGGCAGGAGCACAGAGAGGAGAGGCAAGAGGGAGAGAAAGAGACAGAGGGAGAAGGAGAGATAGAAGAGAGACAGAGTTTCAGAGAGGGAGGCAGGGGCTGGGTCCAGCTCAGAAATCCTGAGGCTTCCCTTAGGCAGGCGGAGGCTGCCCTGGGACCTGCCAGGACAGGCCAACAGCGCCCATGAGCTCCAACATGGCTGCAGCGGTGCCGGCGGCCGTGTCCGCCTCCAGGAAGGAGTCTCCAGGCAGGTGGGGCCTGGGGGAGGAGCCGACAGGTATGGTTTTCCTTGAGGCAGATGTAGACCCTTGGGGAGAGGAGTGTGGGTCACATGTCAGGCCAAGCCCCCAGGGCTATAGGCAAGTTTAAGGAAACCTGCCAGGAAACCCAGAATCCTAGAAACATAGCTGATCAGATGGGAGAAGAAAGGAGAGAAGAGGGCCCTCAGAGGTCGGGAGCAGAGATCCCTAGTGGCAGTGTCCAGAAGGCTCTTGTGCAGGATGGAGCCTGAGCCCACCTGCAGAGAGGGACCGGGAAGTGGAACAGAGAGGGTCATTTGTTGAGAACTGGCCGTTGGAGAAGCAGGGAGGGGGTGTGACAAGGGACACGTTTTCCAGCTGGGAGAGACACGGGTGTGTCTGCATGTGGGTGGGCAGGAGCGTGAGGGCGGTGAGGGAAGGAGGGTGGAGGGGTCCCTCAGGAGGTGGGGATGGCGTGTGACTGGCCCAGCGCAGCCCCCACCCAGCCCGGGCTGCCCTTAGGCGTGGGCCCCTCGCTCCAGTGCCGCGTGTGCGGGGACAGCAGCAGCGGGAAGCACTACGGCATCTACGCCTGCAACGGCTGCAGCGGCTTCTTCAAGAGGAGCGTGAGGCGAAGGCTGATCTACAGGTGAGAGAGGGGCGCCCGTCCCAGAGGAGTCCCGCCGGCCACTGAGCGTTCCTGGGAGGGAGGGAGTGGAGGATGCTCAGGGGAGAAGGGGCTGCAGCCACAGTGTCTGAAACCCATGGCCCAGGGCCCGGGCAGGACCCTGACTCCCTGGGGCTCCCCTCCACCCGCAGGTGCCAGGTGGGGGCAGGGATGTGCCCGGTGGATAAGGCCCACCGCAACCAGTGCCAGGCCTGCCGGCTGAAGAAGTGCTTGCAGGCGGGCATGAACCAGGACGGTGAGTCAAGAACCCCATCCCGGAGAGGCGTGGTAGAAGAGACAGGGGTGCATGATCCGTGGGGTGTCCTGACCCTTCCCACCTCCCCAGCCGTGCAGAATGAGCGCCAGCCGCGGAGCACCGCCCAGGTCCGAATGGACAGCGTGGAGTCAGAAACGGAGCCCCGGCTGGAGCCCCTGGCAACACCCCCTGCCCTCGCAGGGCCCAGCTCTCGGGGGCCCACACCCGTGTCTGCAGCCAGAACCCTGGGACCCCGGGCCCTCACGCCTCCGGGGCACCACCACTTCATGGCCAGCCTGATAACAGCCGAAACCTGCACTAAGCTGGAGCCTGAGGATGGTAAGTGGGCTAACGGCTGAGCTCCAGGTCCCACACCTAGGTCCCTGAAAAGCCACTTCTGCCTGCCTCGGAACAGGGGCTGAGGCGCAACCTCTCTTCCGACAGCCGATGAGAATATCGATGTCACTGGCAATGATCCCGAGTTCCCCTCGTCCCCATACTCCTCCTCCTCCCCCTGTGCTCTGGACAGCATCCACGAGACATCGGCTCGCCTGCTCTTCATGGCCGTCAAGTGGGCCAAGAACCTGCCGGTGTTCTCCAACCTGCCCTTCCGGGATCAGGTATACTCGTCAGTGCGGCTCGCAAGTCAGCCGGGCTGGGGGCGCACACCTCCTTGTGCAGGTGATGACTGGAGGGGCACGCAGCTTGCGGATGGTGAAGCCTGGAGACACCTGTGCCTCAGGGTCAGCGATGGTCATGGGCACGTATCTCTGGGATGCGGCAGTTGGGGTCATCACCTAGGGGACACCGATGGCCAGGGACGCACAGGGACCAGACATTAGAAGGCAGTGTCTATGCTCCTCTGGGTCTTCTTTCCTCCTAGACAAACCCTCTGGCCTTAGAGATGCTCTGTCTCTGCGTCACAGGGTGGTCTGCACACTGTGAATAGCATCAGTGGGCAAATCTGGGCTCCCTTGGAACACAAATGCCCCTGACTTCTGGGTTTGAGTTTCAGCCCAGCCTCTTCACTTGTCTGGGCTTCTCATGAGCAAGGCAACCTGTCAGGACATCCAGGAGGAGAGGCCCACTGGGCGCGGCAGTCCTTAGCCGGTGGTTTGGATGAAGCAGCTCAGAAGCGACGGAGTCTGCTGAGTATGGCCAACCTGGGATGCTGGTGGGGAGTGTCCCTGAGCTGCCCAGCTTCTCACGGCTCCAGGATTTGTCTGTGCTCCACCTTTACCTTTCGATGGAGCCCAGAGAGTGTCTTAGAGCTGAGGTATCTGGGCTGGATGGTGCCAAGTCCCAGAGCTCCGAGCCCCTGGCTGATGTGAAGCAGAGGTCAGAATGTTCTGGGTACCTGGGACCAGCCTGTCCTGTCCTAAGACAGCTGAGAACTTGGCAGAGGTTCCAGGCTGAGCCAGAGAAGCTGTGCATCAGCCATCACACTTGCCCTCACCCCCCTCTCTGGGCACAGGTGATCCTGCTGGAAGAGGCATGGAGTGAACTCTTTCTCCTTGGAGCCATCCAGTGGTCTCTGCCTCTGGACAATTGCCCACTGCTGGCCTTGCCCGAGGCCTCTGCTGGCGGCAGCTCTCAGGGCCGGCTAGTGCTGGCCAGTGCGGAGACTCGAATACTGCAGGAAACCATCTCACGGTTCCGGGCACTGGCGGTGGACCCCACGGAGTTCGCCTGCATGAAGGCCCTGGTCCTCTTCAAACCAGGTCTTTGTCCGAGGATTAGAAAAGAGTGGGTGGGGATGAAGGCAGGGAATTTTGGTGACTTCCTTCTGCCTCTCACTTTCCCTCCATCACCCCTCATAGACCTGAATGTGTGTAGATTTCCCTGCGAGCAGGAGGGGAGGGCTGCATGGCTCCTGGGCTGCTGGGCTCCCCACTCCTGAGGCCCCGGCTGATGGTGAGGCGGGTGGGGGGCCTGGGAAGGAAGCTCACAGCTGCTGCTTCTCTCCAGAAACACGTGGCCTGAAGGATCCTGAGCACGTGGAGGCCTTGCAGGACCAGTCTCAGGTGATGCTCAGCCAGCACAGCAAGGCCCATCACCCCAGCCAGCCTGTGAGGTGACCTGAGCACCTGCCTACCTGCCCATCTGTCCCTTCAGCTCTCTACCACCCTGCCCACCTTTTTGACACTGTCTTAGGGCTGCACTCATTAGATGGGACAGGGATCTCAGTGCAGCCAGCACATGGCTGACACCTACTGTGTGCCAGGCAGAGCACCAGGCCCAGGAATAGGGACCAAAAAGCATAAAGCAAGCTCGCTGCTTCTAGGGGATGCCCAGCGCAGTGGCCACGCTGAAGTTGAGGACCAGCCTAGCTGGTACTGAGGGCCGTATGCATATGAAGGAGACAGAGACTCACTGGGAGGCAGGGCGCAAAGCACTGCTGAGAGGGATTTGTGGAGGCAGGGCTGGTGTTGAGGAAGGAGAGGGTGTACAAGGAGAGAAATTATCATTTACGAAGGGAGAGTATTAAGTGTTAGTCACTCAGTCATGTTCAACTCTTTCTGACCCCATGCACTGTAGCCCACCAGGCTTCTCTGTCCATGACTTAAGTGGGTACCTAAGCACCCCACTCCAGTACTCTTGCCTGGAAAATCCCATGGATGGAGGAGTCTGGAAGGCTGCAGTCCATGGGGTCGCTGAGGGTCGGACACAACTGAGCGACTTCACTTTCACTTTTCACTTTGATGCACTGGAGAAGGAAATGGTACCCACTCCAGTGTTCTTGCAAGGAGAATCCCAGGGACGGGGTAGCCTAGTGGGCTGCCGTCTATGGGGTGGCACAGAGTCGGACACGACTGAAGTGACTTAGCAGCAGCAGCAATCCCTTCTCCAGGGGATCTTCTCAACCCAGGGATCAAACCTTGGCCTCCTGCATTGCAGACAGACTCTTTACCGTCTAAGCCACCAGGGAAGCCCGCAAAGTGAGAGAGAGAGAGCAAATATACATATGTTCTTAGGTCGAGACCAACGTGGCTTGTGGGGATCTTAGTTTCCCAACCATGGATCAAACCCAGGCCCCATGAGTGAAAGCACTGAGTCCTAGTCACTGGACCATCAGGGAATTCCCAGGAATTTATTTTCTTATTCAAATATATGTGGTATTAATGATCATGTAATTATAATAATTATATGATCATTAATAATATAGTCACATACTATTAATGTAAGTAACTTCTTACTTTATAACCTTTACACTATTAAACAATATTTATTCACTATTTTCATCACACTCCTTAACTGAACACTGGAGGAAGGCCACAGTGGGTCCGGGGTAGGTGAATGGGGCCTTTCCTTGAAATTCCTCCTTACTTGCCGTGGCACCTCTCGTCTCTCCTCTCCATCCCCTCTGCCTCTCCTGGAATGGCGCTGTGCCCAAGACTCAGGCTCTGAAGCTGATAATCACACTGTTGGTGTCCTCTCTCCTGTCCAGGTTTGGGAAATTGCTCCTGCTCCTTCCGTCTTTGAGATTTATCACTTCTGAACGTGTTGAGCTCCTCTTTTTCCGCAAGACCATAGGGAATACTCCAATGGAGAAGCTCCTTTGTGACATGTTCAAAAACTAGTGGAAGTAGAAATAAAATGAGTGCAACCACTTTGTGAAACAATCTACTGAAGCTGAAAATCTGGGCTACCCTTTGATTCGGCAATTGCACTCATGGATATGTGTACCTGTCAGAAATGTCCACCAAAAGATTGTTTGAAGCAGCTTTTTTCATAGTAGCCCCAAACTGTACAGTGACAGTGGGATGGACTATAAATTGTGGTAAATACATATTCAGTCGTGTCTGTTTGCAACCTCATGAGCTGTAGCCCACCAGGCTCATCTGTCCATGGAATTCTCCAGGCAAGAATACTGGAGTGGGTAGCCATCCCCTTCTCCAGGGGATCTTCCCAACCCAGGGATTAATCCTGCATCTCCTGCACTGCAGGCAAATCCTTTACCATCTGTGCCACCAGGGAAACCTTATAAAACAGCAATAAAAAGGAATGAATCATCAATATTGTATGACACTATGGATCTATTTCAGACACAAACAAAACCATCCAGGCACCAGTTCTGATTATATAAAGTTTAAGAACAGGCAAGACTAAGCAATGGTTGTAGACGTTAGAATAGAGGTTACCTTTGGGTAGGGGGTGGGGTTGACTGGGAAGGGGTCCAAGGTATGCTAAAAATGTTCTTCATTTTGATCAAGGTGGCGGTTTTGCACTTATTCACTCATTAAAAATTAATTGCACCATGCACTTAAGATTTGTGCACTTTATTGTTAGACCTAAAAAAAAAAAAAGTGAAAAAACAAAACCAGGAAAATAAATGTGGCCAAGGTTCTCCCTTTGAGGACACTGATGGTGTGAGCACAGGGTTGAGTTCCATCTGGTTGCCACTCCAAGTCAGCGTCCAGGTGCCACGAATTCAAACACAGTGAAAAGTCTCCCGGAGGATTCAACAACCCAGCTTCTCTCCAGATGGCATCCCAGCACCCCACAGCTTCTCCCCATCTTTCTTCCCCATCCTTCATCACCTCCCTGAAAATAAAGGTGAGCACCATGCAGCTCAACATAGCAGTCACAGGCACTCTTTGTGGAGGGGAATCTCCATCACTTATTTCCTTATGGAAAGATGAAGTTCAGACAAACCTCTTCCTTTTCAAAGGCAGATCCAGGAGACCTACGAAAAAGTACTTTTAAAAATGTTAATACGTATGAGGCACTAGATACACCAAGACAGTGAAGTGAGCACTGAATGTGTATTGTTATTTAACTCTCAGATTTACCTGGCAGAGGGATCAGCTATCCCCACTTATAAGCGAAAATTAAGAGAGGACTGAAAACTTGGTGTGACTCTACTTAACTCTGGCACTGCCTTCTCCCCATGCCCCTAGACCCATGGAATCAGCTGAACAATTCTGTTCATTTTCTATCTCCAAAGAAGACATGTTTAAAGCCCAGAAGAAAAAAAAGGCCTTGTGAGAAATCCTGGTGTTTCCCTGCCCTTTGGCCTGTGTATGCATTCTCCTCGTTTTTCAGAGATCGGCTGTCTTGATGCAGGAAGGATGGTTCAGAACACTCTGCTCTGGGAATGATGGCTAGACTGATGCCCAGAGAGGACAGAGTAGGGCAAATACTGCCCAGCTTAATCTCTTCCCACTTACGCACTCAAACTACTTGAGACTCTTGAACTTCTAGAAGCATCTGACTTGCCTCAGTTATTTGGGTCATTTAATGTCAATCATGCCATGATACTAGCTAATTCCCTATCCAAAGTTTTATCCATAAGGTTTAAAGGCCACACCTATAGAAAGTTTGAGTAAAGCCATATTAGCAAGAAGCATGGTTGAAGTATGACCAAACAGGCCCTGAACATTATTCTGCAGTCTTGCTTTTGGGAACACAAAGCTGCAAAGGCAGCCAGCTAAAGTTCACATGCTAGTATCTGGGATGTGTGAGCACACAAATTCTACACTGGGAGAGAGACTGGGAACTCCAGGAAGAAGTCTTGGAGACTTAGAGGAGGTCAGTTGAGTTCAGTTCACTCACTCCGTCGTGTCCGACTCTTTGCAACCCCGTGAACTGCAGCACGCCAGGCTTCCCTGTCCATCACCAACTCCCGGAACTTAATCAGACTCACATCCATCAAGTCGCTGATGCCACCCAACCATCTCATCCTCTGTCATCTCCTTCTCCTCCCGCCTTCAATCTTTCCCCACATCAGGGTCTTTTCTAATGAGTCAGTTCTTCACATCAGGTGACCAAAGTATTAGAGTTTCAGCTTCAGCATCAGCCCTGCCGATGAATATTCAGGACTGATTTCCTTTAGGATGGACTGGTTGGATCTCCTTGAAGACTCTCAAGAGTCTTCCCCAATATCACAGCTCAAAAGCATCAATTCTTTGGTGCTCAGCTTTCTTTATAGTCCAACTCTCACATCCATACATGACTACTGGAAAAACCATGGCTTTGACTAGATGGACGTTTGTTGGCAAAGTAATGTCTCTGCTTTTTAATATGCTATCTAGGTTGGTCATAACTTTTCTTTCAAGGAGCAAGTGGATTTTAATTTCATGGCTGCAGTCGCCATCTGCAGTGATTTTGGAGCCCAAAAGAATAAAGTCCGTCACTGTTTCCATTGTTACCCAATCTATTTGCCATAAAGTGGTGGCATCAGATGCCAAGATCTTAGTTTTCATTTTTTTTCAGATGTGTATGTTTTATTATATTTTCAGATTTACCAATTCATATACATTTTTTGGTGGTTTTTGCCATACATTCACATGAATCAGCCATGGGTGTACATATGTTCCCCATCCTGACCCTCCCTACCACCTCCCTACCCATCCCATCCCTCAGGGTCATCCCAGTGCACCAGCCCTGAGCACCCTGCTTCATGCATTGAACCTGGACTGGTGATCTATTTCATATATGGTAATATACACGTTTCAATGCTACTCTCTCAAATCATCCCACCCTCGCCTCTGCCAGAGTCCAACAGTCTGTTCTTTACATCCATGTCTCTTTTGCTGTCTCGCATATAGGGTAATCGTTACTATCTTTCTAAATTCCATATGTATGCATTTATACACTGTATTGGTGTTTTTCTTTCTGATTTACTTCACTCTGTATAATAAGCTCCAGTTTCATCCACCTCATTAGACCGGATTCAAATGCAATCTTTTTAATAGCTGAGTAATATTCCATTGTGTATATGTACCACAGCTTTCTTATCCATTCGCCTGCCGATGGACATCTAGGTTGCTTCCATGTCCTGGCTATTCTAAACAGGGTTGCAATGAACATTGGGGTACATGTATCTCTTTCAGTTCTGGTTTCCTTGGTGTGTATGCCCAGCAGTGGGATTGCTGGGTCGTATGGTAGTTCTATTTCCAGTTTTTTAAGGAATCTCCACACTTTTCTCCATAGTGTCTACATTAGTTTGCATTCCCACCAACAGTGTAAGAGGGTTCCCTTTTTTCCCCACCCTCTCCAGCATTTATTCTTTGTAGACTTTTAGATAGCAGCCATTCTGACTGGCATGACATGGTACTTCATTGTGGTTTTGATTTGCATTTCTTTGATAATGAGTGATGTTGAGCATCCTTTCATGTGTTTGTTAGCCATCTATATGTCTTCTTTGGAGAAATGTCTATTTAGTTCTTTGGCCCATTTTTTTTTGATAGGGTCACTTATTTTTCTGGAATTGAGCTGCAGGAGTTGCTTGTATATTTTTGAGATTAATTCTTTGTTAGTTGCTTCATTTGCTATTATTTTCTCCCATTCTGAAGGGTGTCTTTTCACCTTGCTTATAGTTTCCTTCATTGTGCAAAAGCTTTTAAGTTTATAGGTCCCATTTTTTTATTTTTGCTTTTATTTCCATTACTCCGGGAGGTGGTCATAGAGGATCCTGCTATGATTTACATCAGAGAGTGTTTTGCCTATGTTTTCCTCTAGGAGTTTTATAGTTTCTGGTCTTACATTTAGATCTTTAATCCATTTTGAGTGTATTTTTGTGTATGGTGTTAGAAAGTGTTCTAGTTTCATTCTTTTACAAGTGGTTGACCATTTTTCGCAGCACCACTTGTTAAAGAGATTGTCTTTTCTCCATTGTATATTCTTGCCTCCTTTGTCAAAGATAAGGTGTCCATAGGTATGTGGATTTATCTCTGGGCTTTCTATTTTGTTCCATTGATCTATGTTTCTGTTTTTGTGCCAGTACCAAACTGTCTTGATGACTGTTGCTTTGTAGTATAGCCTGAAGTCAGGCAGCTTGATTCCTTCAGTTCCATTCTTCTTTCTCAAGATTGCTTTGGCTATTTGAGTGTTTTTGTAATTCCATACAAATTGTGAAATTCTGTGTTCTAATTCTCTGAAAAATACCATTGGTAGCTTGACAGAGATTGCATTGAATCTATAGATTGCTTTGGTTAGTATACTCGTTTTCACTATATTGATTCTTCTGATCCATGAACATGGTATATTTCTGCATCTATTTGTGTCATCTTTGATTTCTTTCATCAGTGTTTTATAGTTTTATATATATAGATCTTTGTTTCTTTAGGTAGATTTATTCCTAAGTATTTTGTTCTCTTCATTGCAATGGTGAACGGAATTGTTTCCTTAATTTCTCTGTTTTCTCATTGTTAGTGTATAGGAATGCAAGGGATTTCTCTGTGTTTATTTTATATCCTGCAACTTTACTGTATTCATTGATTAGCTCTAGCAATTTCCTGGTGGAGTCTTTAGGGTTTTCTATGTAGAGGATCATGTCATCTGCAAACAGTGAGAGTTTTACTTCTTCTTTTCCAATCTGGATTCCTTTTATTTCTTTTTCTGCTGATTGCTGTGGCCAAAACTTCTAAAACTACATTGAACAGTAGTGGTAAGAGTGGGCATCCTTGTCTTGTTCCCAACTTTAGGGGAAATACTTTCAATTTTTCACCATTGAGGATAATGTTTGCTGTGGGTTTACGATATATGGCTTTTATTATGTTGAGGTATGATGTTCCTTCTATGCCTGCTTTCTGGAGGGTTTTTATCATAAATGGATATTGAATTTTGTCAAAGGCATTCTCTGCATCTATTGAGATAATCATATGGTTTTTATCTTTCAACTTGTTAATGAGGTGTATCACATTGATTGACTTGCAAATATTGAAGAACCCTTGCATCTCTGGGGGTAAAGCCCATTTGGTCTTTTTACTATGTTGTTAGATTCTGTTTGCTAGAATTTTGTTAAGGATTTTTGCATCTATGTTCATCAGTGGTATTGGCCTGTAATATCTTTTTTTGGTGGCATCTTTGTCTGGTTTTGGTATTAGGGTGATGGTGGCCTCATAGAATGAGTTTGGAAGTTTACCTTCCTCTGCAATCTTCCGGAAGAGTTTGAGTAGGATAGGTGTTAGCTCTTCTCTAAATTTTTGATAGAATTCAACTGTGAAGTCGTCTAGTCCTGGGCTTTTGTTTGCTGGAAGATTTCTGATTACAGTTTCGATTTCTGTGCTTGTGACGGGTCTGTTAAGATTTTCTATTTCTTCCTGGTTCAGTTTTGAAAAGTTATACTTTTCTAAGAATTTGTCCATTTCTTCCAAGTTGTCCATTTTATTGGCATATAGTTGCTGATAGTAGTCTCTTATGATCCTTTGTATTTCTGTGTTTTCTGTTGTGATTTCTCCATTTTCATTTCTAATTTTGTTGATTTGATTCTTCTCCCTTTGTTTCTTGATGATTCTGGCTAATGGTTTGTCTATTTTATTTATCTTCTTGAAGAACCAGCTTTTAGCTTTGTTGATTTTTGCTATGGTCTCTTTTGTTTCTTTTGCATTTATTTCTGCTCTAATTTTTGTGATTTCTCTCTATTAACCCTGGAGTTCTTAATTTCTTCCTTTTCTAGTTGCTTTAGGTGTAGAGTCAGGTTATTTATTTGATTCCTCTCCTGTTTCTTGAGGTAGGCTTGTATTGCTATGAACCTTCCCCTTAGCACTGCTTTTACTGAATACCATAGGTTTTGGGTTGTTGTGTTTTTATTTTCATTCGTTTCTATGCATATTTTGATTTTTTTCATTTCTTCTGTGATTTGTTGGTTATTCAGAAGTGTGTTGCTTAACCTCCATATGTTTGTATTTTTAATAGTTTTTTTTTCCTGTAGTCAACATCTAATCTTACTGCACTGTGATTAGAAAAGATGCTTGAGATGATTTCAATTTTTTTTTAATTTACCAAGGCTAGATTTATGGCCCAGGATGTATCTATCCTGGAGAAGGTTCCGTGTGCACTTGAGAAAAAGGTGAAATTCATTGTTTTAGGGTGAAATGTCCTATAGATATTAATTGTCTAATTGGTCCATTGTATCATTTAAAGTTTGTTTTTCCTTGCTAATTTTCTGTTTAGTTGATCTATTCATAGGTGTGAGTGGGGTATTAAAGTCTCCCACTATTATTGTGTTACTGTTAATTTCCCCTTTCATATTTGTTAGCATTTGCCTTATATGTTACAGTGCTATGTTGGCTGCATATATATTTCTAATTGTTATATCTTTTTCTTGGATTGATCCTTTGATCATTATGTAGTGTCCTTCTTTGTCTCTTTGCACAGTCTTTATTCAAAGTCTATTTTATCTGATATGATTATTGCCATTCATGCTTTCTTTTGGTCTCCATTTGCATGAAATATCTTTTTCCAGCCCTTCACTTTCAGTCTGTATGTATCCCTAGGTTTGAGGTGGGTCTCTTGTAGACAGCATATATAGGGGTCTTTTTTTTTTTTTTTTTTAATCCATTCAGCCTTTGTCTTTTGGTTGGAGCATTCAACCCATTTACATTTAAGGTAATTATTGGTAAGTATGATCCCATTGCCATTTACTTTGTTGTTTGTGGTTCGAGTTTATAAACCTTTTCTGTGTTTCCTGTCTAGAGAAGATCCTTTAGCATTTGCTGACGAGCTGGTTTGGTGGTGCTGAATTCTCTGAGCTTTTGCTTGTTTGTAAAGCTTTTGATTTTTCCTTCATATTTGAATGAGATCCTTGCTGGGTACAGTAATCTGGCCTGTAGGTTTTTCTCTTTCATCACTTTAAGTATGTCCTGCCATTCCCTTCTGGCCTGAAGAGTTTCTATTGAAAGATCAGCTGTTATCCTTATGGGAATCACCCTTGTGAATTATTTGTTGTTTTTCCCTTGCTGCTTTTAATATTTGTTGTGTTTGATCTTCATTAATTTGATTAAAATGTGTTTTGGTGTGTTTCACCTTGGGTTTATCCTGTTTGTGACTCTCTGGGTTTCTTGGACTTGGGTGGCTATTTCTTTCCCCATTTTAGGGAAGTTTTCAACTATTATCTTCTCAAGTATTTTCTCATGGTCTTTTTGTATTATTCTTCTGGGACTCCTATGATTCAAATGTTGGGGTGTTTAACATTGTCCCAGAAGTCTCTGAGGTTGTCCTCATTTCTCTTAATTCTTTTTTCCTCTGTGCTTCATTTATTTCCACCATTCTATCTTCCACCTTATCTTCTGCCTCAGTTATTCTACTGTTGGTTCCCTCCAGGGTGCTTTTGATCTCAGTTATTGCATTATTCATTATTGACTCTTTTTTTATTTCTTCTAGATCCTTGTTAAACTTTTCTTGCATCTTCTCAACCCTTGTCTCCAGACTATTCATCTGTAACTCCATTTTGTTTTCAAGATTTTGGATTATTTTTAGTATCATT
The DNA here is from genome assembly GCF_001704415.2 of Capra hircus. Classification (NCBI taxonomy): domain Eukaryota; kingdom Metazoa; phylum Chordata; class Mammalia; order Artiodactyla; family Bovidae; genus Capra; species Capra hircus. The sequence continues at coordinate 82,582,632 of NC_030817.1, read as the reverse complement.
CTGAATTCTTTTTCAGGTAGACTCCCTATCTCCTCCTCTTTTGTTTGGTTTGGTGGCCTTTTATCATGTTCCCTTACCTGCTGAATATTTCTCTGCCTTTTCATCTTGTTTAGGTTGCTGTGTTTGGGGTGGCCTTTCTGTATGCTGGAAGTTTGCGGTTCCTCTTTATTGTGGAGGTTCCTCCCTGTGGGTGGTGTTGGATGAGTAGCTTGTCAAGGTTTCCTGGTTAGGGAAGCTTGCATTGGTGTTCTGGTGAGCGGAGCTGGATCTCCTCTCTGGAGTGCAATGATGTGTCCAGCAGTGAATTTTGAGGGGGTCTATGGGTTTGGTGTGACTTTTGTTCACCGGTATTTTTATGCTCAGGGTTATGTTCCTGCATTGTTGGAGAATTATCTTGGTATGTCTTGCTCTGAAACTTGTTGGCTCTTGGGTGGAGCTTGGTTTCAGTGTAGGTATGGAGGCTTTTGGATGAGCTCTTGTCGATTAATGATCCCTGGAGTCAGGAGTTTTCTGGTGTTCTCAAGTTTTGGATTTAAGCCTCCTGCCTCTGGCTTCCAGTCTTATTCTTACAGTAGCCTCAAGACTTCTCCATCCATACAGCACCAATGATAAAACATCTGTTAATGGTGAAAAGATTCTCCACAGTGGGGGACACCCAGAGAGGTTCACAGAGTTACATGGAGAAGAGAAGAGGGAGGAGGAAGATAGAGGTGACCAGGAGAAGAGGGGGGATCAAAAGGGGAGAGTAATCTAGCCAGTAATCAATTCCCTATTTGATCTCCACAGTCTAGAACACTCAGAGAGGTTCACGGAGTTCCATAGAGAAGAGAAGAGGGAGGAAGGAGACAGAGGTGACCAGGAGAACAGGAGGAGGAGTCAAAAGGAAAGAGACCAATCTAGCTTGTGATCAGTTCCCTAAGTGTTCTCCACAGCCCAGAATACACAAAGAGATTCACAGAGTTAAGCAGAGAAGAGAAGGGGGAGGGAGGAGATAGAGGTGACCTGGGGGAGAAAAAGGAGAGTCAAAACGGGAGAGAGCAATCAAGCCAGTAATCACACTCCTAAGTAAAAATGGATACTGAAGATTGGATTCTTAAAGGTACATAATTGATAACAAATACCAAAAAGCAAAGATTGAACATCTAGAGTAGAGGTTGCTGCTGCTGCTAAGTTGCTTCCCTTGTGTCCGACTCTGTGCGACCCCATAGATGGCAGCCCACCAGGCTCCCCCATCCCTGGGATTCTCCAGGTAAGAATACTGGAGTGGGTTGCCATAGACTCTCAAAAATACAATATTAAAAAAATTGCAAAAGTTATTTAAAAAAATATGAAGTTTGCTTTAAAAACAGGGTCTTTTTTTTGCAAGGTAATAGTAGATTTTAAAAATGAAAATTAAAGGAGTAATAAAGAACTTAAAATTTTTTTAATTAAAAAAATTAAAAAATGATAATAGTAAAATATATCTAGTAATTTCTCTGGAGCTATTGAGGGCAGTGTGGAGTCAGCTCAGTTTCAGATAGTCCCTTGATCCAGCTTATACTTTTCAAGGTCTATAGGTCTATATACTATAGGTCCCTTCCAATGTAGCCATTGCTATCTACAAGGTTTTAATCTGTTGCACCTGTCCCTCCCAAAGCGGTTCCCTCTTGTTTATTTTGGCTTCCTCTGTTTGCAAGTCTCTTTAGTATCTAACTTCCACCCTGACACAAGGGGGCGAAGGTGGTCATTTATTTAGGCTCACTTGTTCAATTGTGCTGGAGGGAGGAACATTGCCAACAAATATCACTGGCGTGTGTGGTGTGTACTCACAGTGTCTGGGCCACACTGGGTTTGCCCCCACTCATGACGTGTGTGCTTTCCCGGTCTACACTGCTCAGGCTCCAGGTTGCTCTGCAGGGGAACTGTCTAAGGTGGGGCCTGGGTTGCGTGCACTTCCCAGGTCTAAGCTGCTCAGGCTCAGGTTCTTGGGTACTCCACAAAGGCACAGACTAGGTTGGGCCTACGTTTTGTGCCCTTCCTGAGCTTCCGAGCAGCTCAGGCGACCAAGTGCTTGGCGAGTGCACACTCCCCTTGTGGCCGGTGCGTCTTATCATCTCCCCTGTCCCAGCCACTCGGTTTCCTGGGTGCGCAGCAGAAGTGTCGTCTCAGGTGTGCTGTGTCTCCTCTGGGGAGCTGATCTCTGGTTGCAACCCCCCTGGTGGATGTCAACCGTCCAGGATCCCAGGAAGACTTGGTTAGCAGCTGGGAGCCTGCTCGCAGTTTGGTAAAGGATGCCGTCTCTGGGGCCGACTTTGCCCCTTGCCTTTGGCTCTGGCTGTCACCCGCCTGCCTCCCTGCCTCTAGCGAGGAATGGGCCAGTCCGCTGTCAGCTAGCTCTCCTCTGGTATTCGCTCAGTCCTTTGTTCTGTGAGTGGCCAGGCAGTGGCTTAGGTTAGAGATTTTTACAGGAAAGTTCTTTTTCTCTCTGGCTATCCCATGGTTTGGGTTGCTATCTCGTTAGCTCCCTCAGATTGCCCTCAGGGCAACTGCTTACCCTAAGCAATGCAGCCCACGCTTCCCTGTTCAGCCCTGGCTTGCTGGTGGTGGACACGAGCATTTGGGCTACTTCTCCACTGGGAGTTGCAGTCAGGCGTGTAATCTGTGGGTTTTGTTTTTTTCCCCTCCTGGTTATGTTGCCCTCTGAGATTCCAAAACTCCCCACAGACCCCCCTGGTGAGAGGATTTCCTGGTGTTTGGAAACTTCTCTTTTATGACTCCCTCCCTGGGATGGGTCTCCATTTCTAACTCTTGTCTCTTTTTATCTTTTATCTTTTGTCCTACCTCCTTTCTAAGACAATGGGCTGCCTTTCTGGGTGCCTGGTGTCCTCTGCCAGGGTTCAGAAGTTGTTTTGTGGTATTTGCCCAGAGTTCAAATGATCTTTCGATGAATTTGTAGGGGAGAAAGTGGTCTCCCTGTCCTATTCCTCCGCCGTCTTAGGACTGCCCCCAATATTGGTTTTCTGAATGTTGACTTTTAAGCCAACTTTTTCACTCTTATCTTTCACTTTCATCAAGAGGCTCGTTAGTTCTTCTTTGCTTTCTGCCATAAGAGTGGTGATGTACATAAACTTAATTATCTGCAGCCAACCCAGCATCCACCCCCTCATCCCACCCCGTGGCCCTTCCTAATGTCTTGTCTTCGTTGCAGAGATGCCAGTAAGTACGTTTTTCAGGATCCCCTTCCCCTATGGTTTGCTAGTAGAAGACAGGCACTTACGTGAGATTTGTAAATGAGAAGCCATTCATCTCTGGACACAGTCACAGCCAAATGTGTGGGAAGACAATTTCATAGCAACCTTCTTTAGAGTTGCAGGAGCTTCTAGGCAAACCCTTGAGAACTTCGGGTTCAGATCTGCTGGCTTTCTTGACTTTCAGTGGGGGCTTTCTCTGACCTGCTTCCCCACTTCTTCCAATGTGTACATTAAGCCCCTAGTTCCTCTATCAAGTCCTTCCCATCTGAAATACACTGAGTGGCTTCTGTAATCCTAATACAATACAGTTCCCAGTTGATCCTAGGATTTACTCAACCTTTTGCTGTAAATTGGCCCTACTGAAACTCAGATGGGTAACAGCTCTACCCTAATGGATTTAGGGCCAGTGCTAGGGGAGGGAATACTATGAAAACTCTTTTCTGCCCTCAGTGCCAGAAACATCTTTGATTATGAAGCACACAGAGGTAGACTCTGTGGGCCTATCTGGGCCTTTCTTCTCAACTGCAGTCTTCAGATTTATGAGACACTCTGCTGCTGCTGCTGCATCGCTTCAGTCGTGTCCAACTCTGTGCGACCCCATAGACGGCAGCCCACCAGGCTCCCCCATCCCTGGGATTCTTCAGGCAAGAATACTGGAGTGGGTTGCCATTTCCTTCTCCAATGCATGACAGTGAATAGGAAAAGTGAAGTCGCTCAGTCGTGTCCGACTCTTAGTGACCCCATGGACTGCAGCCAACCAGGCTCCTCCATCCATGGGATTTTCCAGGCAAGAGTATTGGAGTGGGTTGCCATTGCCTTCTCCAGTAAGACACTCTATCCCTACCCTTAAGGGAGTATTTAGATGTAGGAACGGCAGAGAAAGACTCACAAGTTGCCAAGAAGCAACCATTCAGATTAATAAAACCTGAAGTGGGACCCAGATATTGTGGATGACTAGTCTCCATCTGGTGGACACCACTGGTTTTCCTCACTAGGATGCAAGCTCCATAGGGTGCAAGGGCTTTGGTCACCAGCGTACCCCAACCAACTAGAGTGCTCAGTCAACACTTGTCAAATGAGGGATAAATGGCCCCACAGAACTGGGAAGTGACATGCTTGTTAGAGTCTGAGATGTCTCACAAGACCCAACAGATGTTACAGGTGTCTCATCAATGTTCATGGTTATGTCCCTGGCTCTAAAGACACTGTACTGTTATCCAATTTAGGAGAAAGAACAATTTTTTTAACAAGCGAAAGCTCTGATCTGTGTCTCCTTACAACTTTCTGCTCTTTCTTCATCATCAGAAAGGTTTGTTGTAGGTTTAGTTATCACATGGGGAACTTTCAAAAATGGCACTACTAGGTTTTATTTAGCCAACTGCTGCCACTGCTGCTGTCACTTCAGTTGTGTCTGACTCTTCGCGACCCCATGGACTGCAGCCTACCAGGCTCCTCCGTCCATGGGATTTTCCAGGCCAGAGTACTGGAGTGGGGTGCCATTGCCTTCTCCAATTTAGCCAATTGAGGAAACCTTAGACAATCCACTATTCTTATTGTGCTGTCGTGTAGACAATGCAAACTGTAGATGTAAAACAATGTAAAAAATGGAAAGGATGATCTCAGAATTTTTAAATGGAGTAAATTTGACATTAGGGAAAAACTGACCACAATTTTTTTTTTTCAATTCCACTTTGGATTTGGTTTGGTATTTGAGAACCCCGATCACATTCAACTCTCTCATCCAAAATGTAAGTGTGGGCACCTTTTGTCAGGTGCTGAGGATCTAAGTCAGGAAGACAGGTTCCTTTCTTGCCTTGGGAGGCTAATGTCAGCTTTTTGATGTCACAAACACTGGGAGCTGTTGAGAACACAAGACATCTAAGCCAGTTCAACGGGGAAGAGGGAATTTCCAAGTAGAAATGCCTTTTACACTATGACCTCAGAGTCAGTAGGAGTTACCCAGAGAAAACCTGGGGGAGGGACACACGTTCCAGACTGAAGGCAGATGACCTTGCCAAAGTCATGCAAGTGCAGGGGCAGAACAAAAAAGGACACACCAGGGCCCTCTACTAGCAGCTATGCCTTTTTGGTGAGGATCCTCAAGGTAGATTTATTTTCTTCCCAGCTAGGCGTCCCTTATGGAAAACTCACAACTTGAAATCTCACCTTCACTTGAGCTATATTAGGTTCCCAATAATTACCATCTCTGTACTGTATCAATTTGGGGCTCAGCCCTTTGCATTAAAAAAAATGAGCACTTTATCAAAAATCATAGCTGTTCCTTGGGTTCAGGCTGGACTGAGTTGGGGTGGGAGCCAAGATGGTCAGAAAACAAACCACACATATTGCTGCTTCTGGAAGCTTTGTTCTTTAATGAGCCATGGAGTGACCTGTCCATCAAACTGCTCTTGTGTAGCCATACAGTGCATATTTTGAGTGGCACAAACTGCACTTTATACAATTGATGGCCCCAGCCCCACCCCCTGCCAAAAAAAAAGGAAATCACAAAGTGCCTGTTGATTGCATCAGGAATGTAATCAGTTCTGTGGGTGAGACAAATCATTCTTTGTATAGAATTATTCTGTTAAACAGTAAAATGATACTATATTTCACAGGCTATGTCCTTTTACAATAGATAGTCTTTTATAAATTTACACTCAGTGTATTTATATAAATTACTTTAAATCCATTAATATAATACTTATCTGTAGTCTACACCTTTCCCTTAGTAAATACAATTACTTAGTTCCAAAGGTGCAACTTTTACATGACCTAAGAGGGATGATAAATAGACATTCAGTATGGCTGGAAAGGTGATGGACCCCTTGGTGGGGCTTTTTTGACAACAGTTTCAACCAAGAGACCAACAAGACCTAATAGATCCACCTCCATCGTCACTATTTTGCCCTTTACCACCAGATAAGATGTGGGAGCAGTTCCAGAGAAAAGTGGGTAACAGTATTTTAAGGGCATAGAAAGAAAAGTGAAAGTGTTAGTCACTCAGTCTTGTCTGACTCTTTGAGACCTCATGGACTGTAGCCTCTGTCCGTAGAATTATCCAGGCAAGAATACTGGGGTGAGTTGCCATTCCCTTCTCCAGGGCATCTTCCCAACCCAGGGATCGAACCCAGGGTTCCCACATTGCAGGCAGATTCTTTACCATGTGATCCATCAGGGAAGCCCCAAGAAAGACTCCCACAAACACCAAGGAACCTACCAAGGGTAGCATGGTAGTGGGGGACAGTGCCAACTGTCACAGAATTATGGGGAGCTGTCCCACAATTATGGGTAGACAAACATACCTGTCAGCACAGAATGATGCTGTGTGGGTCAACACAGAATGACCAAGAGGGGGAAAAATGAGAGAGGAGAATGAGGAAAGCCAGTGGAGTGTTTCTTTCTAAAATTAAAACTCTCTGAGCTTTGAACACATCCTGAGAATATTTTCTCTCTTGTTCACCAAAGTGCTTGTGAAAGGTACACATTCCTTAGTTACAGTTTAAAAAAGAAAAATGTGGCCCACAGGCACTGAAGTGGGCCTGCAGAACCTTGCTGGAGTCCTGTTTTCTGCGTGCTTCTGGGACCCTCCATCTTCGACAGTGAAAACAACCCTACTGTGATGGAAGACAGAAGTCTCCACTAACTCCCATGAGGAGGGAGGGCTCTTATATCCCACCCCTTGAATTCAGGTCCCTCTGCCTCCACAAGGCTCATATTGGGCTGTTACCTCCTCTGTGTTCACAGAAACCCAGAGTGGCAAAGTAATTAAAACGGCAGGAAGTACACAGTGCATTACAAAGGAAGCAAGTCACCTTCCTGGATCCTTTCTCTATTTACTTCATTTTGTGTATACACACTTTGACCCTACAATTAAACTTCTCTGCTTCCATTACATTTTCCATGATAAGGGATACGTTGGCTTTAATGGGGAGAATTAAAACTCTAGGCTGTATCTGGGGCTGGGAATGTGTGATAAGAAGAGAATGCTCTGCATTTTAGAGTATGGGCTCCAAATGAGGGGCTGCCTCTATGCTGCCACATATGGGTTTCTTTTGAGGCATTTGAGATCAAAGAAAATGAGCAAAGGAGAAGCAAATAGAAAACACACATTTGACACATACAGATATTAAATATCTTAATTATAACTGATTGTAATGCAGCATCAGCTGTGGTAACATAACATGAACCACAGAGATGACCAGTTAAGATCAGAGGAGAGGAGAGACAGCACTTGGTTCTGACAGTTGTTAAGTGTTATGGCTTCATCTTTTTCAGGCCAACAATGCCCATTATTCTAGAGAACAGCAGCATGCTTTCCTTCAAAGGGAGGGTCCCGCCTTTGCTCTCCATTCTTAGCATTCCACGCAGCTCCCTTTCCCCACCCCTCCATTCTGACAGCTTGTTAAAAGACTAGAAATCCACAAATCTAGCAACTGAAAAACAAATATTTATTTAATGTTATCCAAATTCAGGTTTTAGGTCCCTGAGAAAAAATTATAAAGTCTCTTAACATCCATCACCTGGTTCCTATAAAGTGACCTATATGAGTAGTTTATTTTTTTTTAACTGCCAAAAACTTATTTTGCAAAACAGCAACAAAACAAAAACTCCACAAAGATTTAGAAGGGAGACCATATGCCAAGATGTGTTTCCCAGGCCATTCCTCTAGGCCAAAGAAAACTACTCAACAGGGGTACTCGCTTTTTTTTGTATGGTATTTAACCAATGTCCCGGAACAAGTGGAAAGGAGTACTCAACATCGGCTGAAAACCACCTTCCCAAGAATAATGGGAGAGACTGCGCCTGGCACAGGGACTGGGGCACCCATGCAGACACAGCCATGATGAGGGGCTGGGTTCTGCTCTGGGAGATTATCTGAAATTCAGATTTTTTAAGACCTTATTTACCTTTATTACTCCTCAAGGCAGCATGAACAAGGTGACAGATGTTTGCAGGTTATAAAATTGAACATGTTTAGTTACTAACCATCATCATTCTGGAAATTGACAAAGACTCCTTTTCCCGAGGTCATTTCTGAACCCCACCAAGGAGAGGAAAGCCGCCTGCTACCTGGAGCTGCCACTTGGGATGATACCTGTGTCTGGCCTCTGGGGCTCGACAGCAGCCACAGAGGCAGTGGCATGAGGTTCACTGTTGTGTAACAGGAGAGACTCTGCCTTATTAATGAAAGTCCTCAGGTTTCTATAACTTCATCTCAAAGAAGTATGAAAAGGAAGAATAACCAAAATTCAGGTTACAGATGGTAAAGGCTCTTTTTTAGAACAGTGCATGTGGTAGTTAGACAAGATGCATTTAGTAACTTTAAAAAAGAAACATTTTCACATACTTATCTCAAGAAAGGGTATCATGTTTCATTTCCCATATATTATAAATAGCAAAAACAGACTTCTAATCCCACAGACACTAAGAAGCTTAAAATGCTTTTATAACTCAGGTCCATGGAGACACCCAGTGGTGAGAAAAATGGTTTGACTTTTCCCTCAACCCAGGGATGTCTGGCTCTCACCACCGCATCCAGTGGCCCTTAATCTGTGGGAAGAAACTCTATGGGGAGGAAGGAAGCATAAAGTTAAAAAGAAATATGCACACTATACATATATATATTTACAGTAAACTTCAGTAACCAGAATATTAACAAAAATAGCTTCAAGTAGTCCTTGATTTTTTTTTAAATCTATTTAATACTGATGGTCTGAGGAAAAAGAGATAAAAGCTAGATGGGTCATATTAAAAACTTATCTTTTTTTCTTTTTTGGCAGCTTCCTGTAATGTTTATTCATGCAGTGCCGTGTGAATGCTTGGGGAGAAGTGATTAAGTGGTCACATCATTTGTGTGAGCTCGTGGTGGAAATCCACCAGCAGATGAACAGGTTCATATATGGTCTTCAGTTTAATCTATACAAAGAGAAAGGCCTGGATAAATTAGAATGAAACCCTCCTGTTTAGGGATCACCATGTCTCTGGGACATTTAAAAAGTATTAGAGCAACCTGATTCTAGGATCAGGGGATATAAGAACAGTATGGCTATTCAAACTTCGGCCCATGCAATACATTTGGCAGGAACTAACCAGGAGTTAAACCAGCATTGATTATTATGACATCAAACATCGTTGAAAAACAAAACAGGTCTTCTCTTCTTCGTTGGATAACCACAGAGGTCTCAAACATGCTCTGATGGCTTGATGGAGACAACTGCTTTTTTTTTTTTTACTTTCCCCAGAATATAACATGGAGTGTTTCTCAAAAATCTTAAAATAGAGGGCTTAGGCTTTTTGCTTACAAATCCTTGGAAGAAAATTATATTCTACACCAGCTCCTAACTATCCCAAAATAAACCCAAAGGATTTTGCTTTCATGGTTAAGAAAGGTTTATATGTTTTCTTCAAATGTTAGAAATCAGTGGGTCCCTCTAGCCCACAATGTCCCCCCAGTTCCACACTCACCTCTGGGAAGGGAAAAAGGGAAGGAGGAGAGGCAACTACAGAGACCTCCACAACTGACCCAAATCCCAAGGCCCTGGGCGCTCTGTTCAGCGAAATCTCTAGCTGGATACAGCAGCCAAGGCACAGCTGGTACCGTCCCTGGCAGGCTTCAAAGAAGACTTTCCACTTTGGCAGGAGGCCCACCCAGGACTCAGCACACAAGGTCTTGGCTGCATGCTCAGGCAAGAGGCAGGACCACAATCAGGATGGATACTGTGGACCAGGTGATGAAGCCCCAAGGTGAGATGTGTTTACCACTCTGTAGCCATAAGGGACACACATCTGCCAGTTCAGACCATAAACTCATTATTCCCAAAGAGAGCTAGCTGTTGGGCCGAGCTGCAGTCTGGGTCCACAGTTTTCCTGCGGCCAGACACAACTATCCCCTCTGGGGTCTCTTTGGTTTTCTGAGGTGAGTTTTTCACATTCTTTAATTTTTGTTTGCCCTTTTCAGGGTTGAAGGTTCCTCTGCTGATGAACTGAGGCTTGTCTCCTAGGGATTTGGTCTGGCCCGATGGCCCTTCCATCCCGAGGGCCTCACCAGCTGAGGAAGCTCGGTAGAAAGGAGATTTGGAATAAATCTGAAATCGTCTTCTGGTCCCATGAGAAGATGCAGTGCCAGATGAACATAAAGAAGAGACGGAAGAGTCCACTGAATCCAGTGAGTCTTGCTGCTTTTTGAGCTGCTTCCGCAACCTGCTTGAAGGTTCAGACTTGCCAGCTGCCTTCGTAGAGATAAGGGCTAAGCTTCTCTCTAATGCAATAAAGAGACCAAAGCTGTAAATGACAGTTCTCTCTGGAGCAAATCATTGTGTGATGAAGAGGTGTCACTGCTCACATGTGAAAGTGGGTGGGCTAAGATCTGGAGGGTCCAGGGTGACCTGCTTTGGGCACAGTCACAACTCAAGAAGACCTAACCACCCATCTCTACACCATCCATATAGTTTCAGAATTAACCCTGAGGAAGCTGGAGTGGGACCATGCCATTAGAAGAGGCCTACAACCATCCCCATCATTTAAAACACTGCCAGAATATGTAGTAAATATCACATCTCATGGAGACATGGCAGGCAGTTAAAGGCTTCCTTGGGTCCAGTCCCATCTCATAGCAGGGCACGGCCTCACTACCTACCCTTAGAAAATGGGTCATGAGTCAGTAAGACAACATGAGCTATGACTGCTGGCTTTCCTCTGTGGTAAATACAAGGAAACATTACATTACAAAAGAACTATGTTACACTGAAGGCTTGGTCTGATGAACAATTTATACAGAAGTTTCAGGAGGACTGGTATATTTCAGCTCCTTAGGACTTTGTCATCTTTTCATGTAAGGTCAAAAGCCTTCTTCAAAGAGACTGTCTTTGCTTGGGAATCCTTATTCCTCCTCTGCAAAACAAATCTGGAGTCTTTGGTCTAACATGTTCATTTACCTGATTTCTCAGAGATGGCACCTTCAGACTCAATATTCAAATTTTCTGAGCTATCAGCAGTCCCTATGGAGGCCTCAGACTCAAGGGTTTCATCATCAGAGGCACGTGGTTCCAGGACAAGCATCTCAAATGTTAGTTCTTCCCTGTAAGACACAATCAAGAAATCATTGAATGTCAGGAATTTAGGTAGCAAAAACAGTCCCATTTCTTACTGTTCCCTTCCAGCGTGGTGATAAGGACCTGTATACCTGATGGGAAGAGCCAACTCACTGGAAAAGACCCTGATGCTGGGAAAGATTGAAGGCAGAAGGAGAAGGGGATGACAGAGAATGGGATGGTTGGATGGCATCACCGACTCAATGGACATATGTTTGAGCAAACTAAGGGAGATAGTGAAGGATAGCGAAGCCTGGCTTGCTGAAGTCCATGGGGTCGCAAAGAGCTGAACATGACTTAGCGACTGAACAACAAGTCACAGTCACAGTGAAGGTTAAAGACAGCAAAGGCTGGGACCTATAATGGGGCTAAGGCTGAGGCAGAGGAAGATGCTAAACCTGTAAGATCCTTTGATAAAATGAACTCTGGGCTGCTAATCAGGAGATTGGGATTCTAAACTCACTCTAAACTCATTCATAATACATCAGGAAAGTACTTTCCTCATTATGGACCTTAACTTTCTTATCCACAAAAACAAAGAGACTAAACTAGATGGTCTCTAGGATTCCTTCCAGCTCTTAAACTATTTTCTACAAAATTTTATTAGCTGCTACACACTATATCCTCTACTTTCTTTGGCCAAGGAGAGACCTCTGGATCTCCTAAATGAAATAAAACAGACTGACCTCTTCTGTCCTTTTAAACCTTTGCCATCTCCACTTAAGACTACTATTCTCTATTCCTTCTTATCAATCACTCACCTCCTCTCAGCCATGCCTCCTCATTCCCTTAAGTCTTTGGTACCTGGCTCCTAATCTTACTTTCGCACTACTGCCTGACACCACTCTGATTCATTTTAATCAATATCTTTGTTAAAAGCCCATGTCAATACCCTAAGACCAAAGTTCCTTTACATCTGCAATTCCTAATAACCTTTCCTCCACTCTATGTAGGCAGTTTTCCCCAGTGGGCAGACCCTGGAGTTTGTTGATCCACTCCTCCACTCTGTCCACTGCCTCCTTACCCTTCCAAGTGTAACTCCATTTTCATCAATTCTCCTTTTCAGAGCCTTCTTAGCTTCTCTTCCACTCTACCCAGCTTTAAACTGTTCATCCTTTAATACCTCCGATACCTGGCTTGAGATTCATGGACAATCTTTGCAAGGACAGTCTCGCCAACAACTCACTGCTGCAATGACAGCTGTCATAAGCAATGCACAGTCACATCTCTGAGACTATATTCATACATTTCCTTTCTCTGGGACTCTCACCTTCCTGGCAAATTCCTATTCATCCTTCAATACTTCCAATGCAATTTTCATCAAACCTGAATTAGCTCCTCTTTTCAGATCATTTTTGTATCAAATAGCTAGCTGCTCATCAAAGTAGACCATTTTTACCTTATCGTGTTCAGCACAGTTGAACCCTAGCTGCTTTTTCAGCTTGTCCAAATTCTAGAAGCAATCCTGACAAGCAATAAGTACTTCAAAAGACTCATAATCTCTCATGAATCAAGCTCTCAGACCTGGGATCCTGGAACTCACAAACAAAAATCCCCTTAAAACTTCAGTCATCACCGACAACCAGTACACAGTACCTTCAGAGAGAACCACAGGATGTTCACATTATACCCAAGAAGTAGTGTTACCATCCTTGCTCCAGGGATGGCAGAGGTTATTTGTCTCTCCCCCAAACTGCAACCAATTTCCCTACCGGTGTCCCAGCAGCACCTCCAAGAGTTGCTGCCTTACCCTGACCATCCAGTTGCTGACCCCAAGGTTATACTGATCTTCAGATAATAATGTTCCTTTATGGAGTTCTGAATCATCTTTGCCTGGGAATCTTTATTCCTCCTTTAAAAGAAAAATTTGTCACCAAGACTGGTGACCAGTTAGGAATCTGGGCTAAGACTGACCCACCCTGTCCAGTCAGCCTTTTGAGAATCTCCACTGTAGCAGCTTCAGATCTCCTAGCTCACGAGCATCCTTCCCTGAGGTGACAACTTTCATACTGCTACCTGAGTACAGACAGCATATCCTTGTCATCTCCACATCCCCTGTACCCTGATGTAGAGTCTGATTCACAATAAGGAAGAATAAACAGAGGACAGGAGGCAGCAAATGGAAATAGATAACGGTTGCTCGCTTTCTTCCGGCGACTCACTTCTCTTTCTGCAGATTCTCAATCTGCTCGGTCAGGACTCTCTCCTCCTGCTGCATAGCTGCCTGCTGCTGCTCTGTGATGTCAGTCTCCAGGGCCGCCTCACTAGTCAAGGTCTCTTCCGTGACATCAGACATGGAAGGCAACCGAACCACAGCTGGAGAGGATGGACATGGATAGTTTCCTCGACGAAGACGCCCCTTGCCCTGCAAAGAAAAATACATGTTAAAGGTAAATGGAGTGACTCCATCAGTTTTACTTGGCCCAGTTAGGATAACAAGTGTAATATTTCCATCACACCTGGTGAATGGTGGGGATAAGTGGAAACATTCTATGAGACCTAAAATATTTAATGAGATACCATATCCATCAAACAGATTTAGGCTAAGTATTTCTTGCCAGAGCACTGAAAAATGGGTATGTAGGTGGGTGGGAGCGTAAGAACACACCGTGTACTGGGATGAGATTCTCTTTTTTGACTAAGGTATAGTTGTTTTACAATGTTGTATTAGTTTTTTCTGCTGTACAATGAAGTGAATCAGCTATATGTATACATATATTCCCCTTCCTCTTGAACCTCCCTCCTTCCTCCACTCTTCTATCCCTCTAAGTTATCACAGAGCTCCAAAGTAAGCTCCTTGTGCTATAAAGCAACTTCCCCACTAGCTATTTTACACATGGTAGTATATATGTATCAATCCTAATCTTTATAATGAGATGAGATTCTTCTATTAATCTAAGCTATCTCCTGCAAAACATCCTGCAAATATCCTGCAAATTAAATATCCACACATGGCTATTTAAATTTTAATTAATTAAAGTTAAATGGGATGTGGGGGAGGGATAAATTGGGAGATTGGAATTGACATATGTGTATATGACATGTGTGCATACTACTATATATAAAACAGATAACTAATAACAACCTACTGTGCAGCACAGAGAACTCTACTCAATACTCTGTGATGGCCTATATGGGGAAAAAAAAATCTTTTTAAAAAGAGTGGATATATGTATAAATGATTCACTTAACTGTACACCTGAAACTAACACAACATTGTAAATCAAGTATACTCCAATAAAACTTTTTTTAATTAAATAGAAGTAAAAATTTAGCTCTGCAATCACCCGAGCCAGATTTCAAAAGTTCAACAGCCACAGGTGGTTAGTGACTAGCACAAGGAAAAGTACAGAAATAGAGCATCTCTATCATCAAACAAAGTTCTGAGGGACAACACTGCTCTATAGGAAGACTATACAAAACAGGTCCTAAAACTCAGTTTTGTTTTGTTTTTTTTTATCATTTATATATTATAGGGTGTTAGTGAGAGATATTCTCTAAGAACAACTCAAGAAACTTCCTTCTTGAGATCAGAGGGGGAATAATCTCATTGTTTTAATTGGTTACTTTGTATGTAACTTTAGCCTCTGATAATGACAATTAAACCTCCTGCTAAGAACAACTGGACCAAACATAAAAACCTAACAGATTCTTGAAGGCACTACAGAGTTAACAAGGCAGACCAAAGAGGGGTTGGCCCAGTATTCAGAGCTACTTTATATTTAAGAAGAAGCAGATGAGAGTCTGAACAGAGCTTCTGACAGACTACAGCAGGAGTCAGCAAAACATGGCCCTTGGGCCAAATGTGTCCTAATGTCAGATTTTGTAAATGAAGCTTTACTGAAATACTTTTCTGCTCATTAATTCATGCATTGTCTATGGCTCTTCTGCAGAATAACGGTAGCACTGATAGTTGCAACAGCTTCCATGTTCCACAAAGCCTCAAGTATTTAGGCTATGGTCCTTTATAAAAAAATTGCCAAGCCCTGGGGTAAGAATAATAGTCCAGACCCAGGCAAGGGTGTGAGCTGTAGTCGGGTGTTGAGTGTGGACTCCATGCCTGCCTGATGCTGGGACCCCTAAGGTTTGTAAATTGAAATTATTATAGTCATTGCAGATACTGCAGGCTAGCTTCAAGTTGTCTGAATGGTTCAAAAAAAACTGTAATCCCTAAAATTGGATTCATGTAATCTCAGACTGCTAGTGTCCTAGAACCTGGCAGAAAACAATGAAAACACTGGAGGAAAGTAATACCATCTTAGGTTTCAAAATATTTCTACAAATAATTTTTAAAAATACTTTGCTCACATACAATAAAAGGTAACTAAGCACAAAAAGAGACAAGACAATGGAAATGGAAACCAGCAAAAACAACAGAAACCCTCAATGACACCAGATATTGTGACTTTCAGAACAGACTTAAAGTAACCACGCTGAAAGACATGGAAAGACATAGTTTAACTAGTGGACTGGAATAGGTCAGAAGAAAATATAAAGAATCAAGCAGAGAAAACAAAACACATTTTTTTCTACAAAAATTCAATAAAGAAGATAAAGAGGACACAATAAAAAGATCTACCATATGCAAAAAGACTACTAGGAGAAAAGAGAGATCCTATAGGAGAAATACCAAAGAAATAATAGCATAACATCTTTGAAAACCAATTAAAGATATCAACCTACTGACTGCAGAAAATCTTCAACCTCTAGGAAAGATAAACACTGGGTTGGCCAAAAAGTTCATTTGGGTCCTTCCATCTGATGTTATAGGAAAAGCCCGAGCGAACTTTTCGGCCAGTCTAATAAAAAGAAGTCCATACCATACCTAGAGACAGCTGCTAAAAATTAAAGGCAAGAGAAAATCTACCAAGAAGTCAGGAAAAAAAAAATGTATCTGCAACAAAGAAGCAACTATTTGATTCAAGGCTTACTTTTCAACAGAAAAAAATGGAAGTCAGAAAGCAACAAATAGTACTTCCAAAGGAGGAAAGGAAAAAGTAACTGCCTGTCTAGACTTCTATACATTGCAAAAGCAGCCTTCAAGAATGGAGTTTAAATAAAGACATTTTCAGACATACTAAGATAGGAAATCTGCCACCAGCAGATCTGCACTAAAGGAAAGGCAGACAGAAAATGACCCAAAAAGAAAAGTCAAGGAGAAAGAAATGAAGAGCAGTGAGAGCAGTAATGATGTAAGTCTAGATGAATTTTCATAAAACGTAAGGATAATGTATTGCATTTAAAATACAGTTAATTTAAAACATCTGCATAACAACAACAGCAATATATCATACAATAGCTAAAGCATATTAAAGACCTTGCCCTATCTAAGAAAAAAATAAAAGCACCAACTGACTTTGATAAATCACAGATGTCTGTTGTAATCTTTAGGTTGAAAACTAAAAGAAGAGTAAAAAAGTATAAAACTTTAAAACTAAGGAAAAAATTGAATACAATATGTAGTCAAAAGAAAAAGGAAAAAAAGAACAAGACAGTCAAGAAAGAAACAAAACATACATCAGGTAGGAAAAATTAAAAGCACAAAATAAAACAGTAGATTTAAATCCAAATATATCAGTGATTACATTAAATTAAGTAGATCAAATGCTTTAGTTAAAACCTGAAGATTATCAGACTGTATTTAAAAAAAAAGAAAATTCAACTATAGTAAGTTTACAAGGCATGGATATAAAATATTCAAAATTCAGGAAGGCTGAAAGCAAAAACGCAGGAGTAAAAGACATACCATGTCAGCACAGAGAAAACAAGTCTATACACACAAATCAGTAAAGTAATAGACCTAAACAACTTAATAAGCACAAGTTATCTAACAGACATATAGAATTCATGACCTAACAACTATATGATATTTTAAAGCACACACAGCAAAGACAATAATAAATTTCCCAGGATTGAAATAGTTTATCTGACCTTTAAAGTAATTTAAAGTAAGTTTTCTGATAGTACAATTACAAAGAGAAAACTAAAAATCCCTATGTATGCAGAATTTAAGAAACAGATATCTATGCATCAAGAAGATGTGATACATATATGAAATAATGGAATTTGCAGCAAGATGGATGGACCTAGAGACTATCATACTAAATGAAATAAGTCAGAAAGAGAAAAACAAATGTCATATGACATCACTTATATGTGGAATCTAAAATATGACACAAATGAACTTATCTATGAAACAGAAACCAGACACATAGCACAGACTTGGGGTTGCCAAGGGGGAGAGTGAGGGAGAGGTGGATTAGGAGTTTGGGGTTAGCAGATATAAACTATTATATATAGAATGGATATATAACAAAGCCCTACTGTACAGCTCAGGGAACTATATTCAGTATTCTGTGATAATACCATCATGGAAAAGACTATGAGAACGATATATGTGTGTAAGTGAGTCATGCTGCTGTATGGCAGAAATTAACACAACACTGTAAATTAACTATACTTGAATAAAATTTTAAAAAAGAAAAAGAGATAGACTTCTAAAATACCCATAGCCAAAAAAGAAATCACAACAAGAATTTAAAAAGTCTTTGAATTAAACAACAATATAAAAATCTGTGGGATACAGTTTAACCCTGTTGATCTTAAAAGTATAAGCTTTTCTATACATTAGAAAAAAAAGGCTAAAAATTAAAAAGGTAACTACTTTAGAAAACTTTAGAAAAAAGGTACCTATTTTTGAAAACTGGGGAAAGAAGAACAAAATAAACCCAAGGAGAAAAAAAGGAAATAAAGAGTAAATAGACACTAGAAAAAAGAGGACCAAAAGCAAACGCAGCTCTTTGAAACAACTAATAAAGAATTTTAAATGCTGGCAAAATTGATAAGAAAGAAATCACAAATAACCAAAAGCAGGAATGAAAAAGGGGGCATTATCCAAATCTAGTAGACATGAAAAAGATAAGAGGCTACTATGAACAACTCTATGTTAATAAATCTGAAATTTTATACAAAGTGGAGAAATTTCTACAAAAGTCCAAATAACTAATACTGTCAAGGAAATAAAAAAGTTTGATTAATTTTATAAACTTAATCTATAAATAAAATCTTTATAGAGAGAAAACTGGAAGCTAGCTTAGATGATTTCACCAGTAAACAAGAAGAAATAAAACACAAATTCTTCCACAGAATTAAAAATAAGGACTACTCTCCTGCTTGCCACAACTAGAGAAAGAAAAGCCACACAGCAATGAAGACCCAGCACATCCATAAATAAACAAAAATTATAAAAAAGGACTACTCTCTCCAACTCATTTTTAGAGGCCAGCATAAACGAGATATTAATACATAGGACATTAAAAGGAAAGTCTATTAAGGGACAATTTTACTCAAACACAGGTGCAAAAATTCTAAACATACTACAAATCAATCTCAATAAAAATCCCACGACAATTTTTGTGAAGTTGATTCTATAATTTATATGGCAATATATACAGAGCCAAGAATAGTCAAAACACTACTGAAGAAGGTAGAGTGACTTGTTCTAGCAGGTATTTTTAGAAAGCTATACTAATTGAAATAGTGGTGTTGATACAAAGATAGTCAAAATAGACTAGAAAGAGATCCATGAATATAAAGACCACTCCCTACATTATATCACAAACAAAAATATTTTCAGGTGGATTATACACTTAAATGTGAAAGGCAAAACAATAAAGCTTGTACATGATAATAATAAAGATTATCTTCATAACTTAAGATTGGGAAAAAAGTTCTTAAACATGACCCTAAAAGTACTAATCTAAAGAAAAAGATTGGTAAGTTAGGCTACATTAAAATTAAGAACATCCTGTTCAATGAAAGACACCTTTAATAGTGGAAGAAGAAATTATGCAACAGAAGTAACCAATAAAGGGCTTATATCCAGAATCCATTAAGAACTCTTTCAAATCAGAAGAAGGCAGACAACCCCATCAGAAAAATGAACAAGAGTTAGGTCCTCCATCAAAGAGGATATCCAAACTGCCAACATACTTATGAAAAAGTGCTTAAGCACATTAGAGCCACAACACAGAAATTTAAAATGAAACCCTAATGATACAAAATCACTGCAGATGGTGATTGCAGCAATGAAATTAAAAGACGCTTATTCCTTGGAAGGAAAGTTATGACCAATCTAAACAGCATATTAAAAAGCAGAGACATTACTTTGCCAACAAAGGTCCGTCTAGTCAAGGCTATGGTTTTTCCAGTGGTCATGTATGGATGTGAGAGTTGGACTATAAAGAAAGCTGAGCCCTGAAGAACTGATGCTTTTGAACTGTGGTGTTGGAGAAGACTCTTGAGAGTCCCTTGGACTGCAAGGAGATCCAACCAGTCAATCCTAAAGATCAGTCCTGGGTGTTCATCGGAAGGACTGATGTTGAAGCTGAAATTCCAATACTTTGGCCACCTGATATGAAGAGCTGACTCATTGGAAAAGACCCTGATGCTGGGAAATATTGAGGGCAGGAGGAAAAGGGGACGACCGAGGATGAGATGGTTGGATGGCATCATCAACTCAATGGACATGGGTTTGGGTGGACTCCGTGAGTTGGTGATGGACAGGGAGGCCTGGTGTGCTGCGGTTCATGGGGTCGCAAAGAGTTGGACACTACTGAGTGACTGAACTGAACTGAACTAATGATACATCCATTAAAATGGCTAAAATTAAAGAATCTGACAATATAAGAGCTGGGAAGGAAGTGAAGCAATTGGGAACTCTCATACATTGCTAGTACAATACAACTATTTTGGAAAAAAGTTTGGCATTATGGACTCAGGATGAAAAAAAAATATATATATATATATATATATCCTGTGACCCAGTAATTGTACTCCTGTATAACCCCCACAAAAATACATCGATGTCACCATCAAAATTATATGTATCAGAATGTTCATAGAAGCATTACTCATAATTCCCCAAAACACAAGCCAAATGTCCATCAACACTAGAATGGATTAACTGGTATATGCATACACTAAAATACTATTACAGTAACAAGTATGTGCTATAATGAAATACAATAATACGGACAAGTCTTACACATATAAGGTTGAGTGAAATAAATCAGATATAAAATACCTATTATATGAGTCCATTTATATAAAGCTCAAAAACAGAACTATAGTGCTCAAGGATACACACTTTAGCGGGAAAACAACAAAGAAACAGAGTAAGTGATTAACATAATAGATTATTGCCTATTTTGGGGGGAGAGAAAGGATTGTGATTGGTAAGAGAAAGAGAAGAGCTTCTGGGGGTTCTGTATCTTGACCTAAGGGTGGTACATGGATGCTCATAATTCATTAAGACATGTATATATATCTCTGTGCTTTTCTATATGTGTCATATTTCTCAATAAAGCCAGTTCCTCTTCAAAGCTAGTTATTTATGCAAAATAGTACTATCTTTTGAGAAGATCTGTCTCAGAAACAGAAACTGCTGAGCTAGCCCAAATGACAAGGTGAAAGTGGAGGGTAGTTCTAAAGACATTCAGGCTCATTCTTCCAAACGTATGCCCGCTAAAACATGCAACAGGATGAAAATCAGGAGGATGACAAGATTGCTATTCCACTTTTAGTTCTGGGATCAAGAAGTGAGGAATATGTTATAAGAGCCCTCAAAACAAAGGATCAAATTTCACCATATGCATGGAAACACAAAAAACCTCGAATAGACAAAGCAATCTTGAAAAAGAAAAATGGAACTGGAGAAATCAACCTTCCTGACTTCAAACTATACTACAAAGCTACAGTCATCAAGACAGTATGGTACTGGCACAAAGACAGAAATATAGATCAACAGAACAAAACAGAAAACCCAGAGATAAATCCACAAACCTATGGACACCTTATCTTTGACAAAGGCGACAAAAATATACAATGGAAAAAAGACATCTCTTTAACAAGTGGTAATAGGAAAACTGGTCAACCACCTGTAAAAGAAAGAACCCAGAATACTGTCTATCACCATACACAAAAATAAACTCCAAATGGATTAAAGATCTAAATGTAAGACCAGAAACTATAAAACTCTTAGAAGAAAACACAGGCAGAACACTCTTTGACATAAATCACAGCAAGATCCTCTATGATCCACCTCCCAGAGTAATGGAAATAAAAACAAAAATAAACAAATGGGACCTAATTAAACTTGAAAGTTTTTGTGCAATGAAGGAAACTATGATCAAGGTAAAAAAAAGGCAGCCTTCAGAATGGGAGAAAATAATAGCAAATGAAACAACTGATAAAGAATTAATCTCCAGAATATACAAGCAGCTCATGCAGATCAATACCAGATAAATGAATGATCCAATCAAAAAGTGGGCCAAAGAACTGAACAGACATTTCTCCAAAGAAGACATATGATGGCTAATGTGCTTTGTTGCTCAGTCGTGTCCGACTCTTTGTAACCCCAAGGACTGTAGTCCACCAGGCTCCTCTGTCCACAGGGTTTGTCCAGGCAAGTATACTAGTGTGGGCTGCCATGGAGTTCACTGGAGATGGCCAAGAAACACATGAAAAGATGCTCAACATCACTCATTAACAGATAAATGCAAATCAAAACCACAGTGAGGTACCAACTCACGCCAGTCAAAATGGCTGTCATCTAAAAGTCTACAAACAATAAAGGCTAGAGAGGGTGTGGAGAAAAGGGAACCCTCTTACACTATTGGTGGGAATGCAAACTAGTATAGCCACTATGGAGAACAGTGTGGTGATTCCCTAAAAAACTGGAAACAGAACTGCCATACGACCCAGCAGTCCCGCTGCTGGGCACACATACCAAGGAAACCAGAACTGAAAGAGGCACATGTATTCAATGTTCACTGCAGTACTGTTTACAATAGCTAGGACGTGGAAGCAACCTAGATGTCCACTGGCGGACAGATGGATAAGGAAGTTGTGGTACATATACAAAATGGAATATTACTTAGCTATAAAAAAGAATACATTTGAGTCAGTTCTAATGAGGTGGATGAAACTGGAGGCTGTTCTATACAGTGAAATATACAGAAGTATACAGAAAGATAACACCAATACAGTACATTAATGCATACATATGGAATTTAGAAAGATGGTAACAACGACCATATATACAAGACAGCAAAAGAGACACAGATGGAAAGAAGAGACTTTAGGCCTCTGTGGGAGAAGGCGAGGGTGGGATGATTTGCGAGAATAGCACTGAAACATGTATATTACCATATGTGAAATAGATGACCAGTGCAAGTTCACTGCAGGAAGCAGGGCACTCAGAGCCAGTACACTGGGACAACCCAGAGGGATAGGGTGGGGAGGGAGGTTGGGGGGGGGTGTGCGCTCAGGATGGGGGGACACACATGCACTTGTGGTGGATTCATGTCTATATATGGCAAAAATCATCACAGTATTGTAAAGTAATCAGCTTCCAATTAAAAAAAAAAAATCAGTCTGCCAATTTAACAGAGGATGACTCCAGATAAGACAGCATTGTGGAATGGAGGCAGAGAATAGGGTTTTGAGTGTTAAAGTCCATTATGACTGGTCAGGATCACATTATAAACTCCAAGACATCTCATTACTTATGATTTTGACTATTTTAATGAAGCCAAATGAACAACTAAAACTTTATGTGATATAAAAGCCTCAGGGAGCCGGAAAAAGTCTGAGCTTATCCCTAGTATTCACTTACCAGTATTCAATAAAACAGCTGCCTGCGTTCTGAGTTCATACCATCACCTGGCCACCTAAGTACCTCACAATGGGTTAGTTAAGAATTACTTAACAGAGATGAAGAAAATCAAATAATCTTTCTAGGTATGATCTCTCTTAAGATAGCATTAAATAAAGATTAATAAAGAACTCCTACAGCCCAGAGTTCTCTTACAAGGTCAGAGAAAGCAAATTTTAAAGATAATTACATAGAGCTTTTAGAAACATGGGAAAATGTTAATACTGTGTTAAGTAAGAACTAGGCCATAAACAAGTATATCACAGGTTCTCTTAAAATCTGCAAATATATCAAGGTATTTCCCAAGTGGAATAATATCCTTTATTCTCCATACTTTTCTGTACCTTCCAATTTTTCCATAATAAGCACAAATCAGTTTTTTAATGAGTTTTTTTTGTAGCAACATTTACTATATATTCTTTTTGAGTGTTTTTTTCTCATAATTGCTCTTTTACACTCAACAGACTGAAAAAGGCAAATATTTACTCTGCACTATGATAAAAACACACATGGACATCACCAGATGGTCAACACTGAAATCAGATTGATTATATTCTTTGCAGCCAAAGATGGAGAAGCTCTATACAGTCAACAAAAACAAGACCAGGAGCTGACTGTGGCTCGGATCATGAACTCCTTATTATCAAATTCAGACTCAAATTGAAGAAAGTAGGGAAAACCGCTAGACCATTCAGGTATGACCTAAATCAAATCCCTTATGATTATACAGTGGAAGTGAAAAATAGATTTAAGGGCCTAGATCTGATAGATAGAGTGCCTGATAAACTATGGAATGAGGTTCGTGACATTGCACAGGAGACAGGGATCAAGACCATCACCATGGAAAAGAAATGCAAAAAAGCAAAATGGCTGTCTGGGGAGGCCTTACAAATAGCTGTGGAAAGAAGAGAGACAAAAAGCAAAGGAGAAAAGGAAAGATATAAGCATGTGAATGCAGAGTTGAAAAGAATAGCAAGAAGAGATAAGAAAGCCTTCTTCAGTGATCAATGCAAAGAAATAGAGGAAAACAACAGAATGGGAAAGACTAGAGATCTCTTCAAGAAAATTAGAGATATCAAGGGAACATTTCCTGCAAAGATGGGCTCGATAAAGGACAGAAATGGTGTGGACCTAACAGAAGCAGAAGATATTAAGAAGAGGTGGCAAGAATACACAGAATAACTGTACAAAAAAGATCTTTATGACCCAGATAATCATGATGGTGTGATCACTAGTCTAGAGCCAGACATCCTGGAATGTGAAGTCAAGTGGGCCTTGGAAAGCATCGTTATGAACAAAGCTAGTGGAGATGATGGAATTCCAGTTGAGCTGTTTCAAATCCTGAAAGACGATGCTGTGAAAGTGCTGCACTCAATATGCCAGCAAATTTGGAAAACTCAGCAGTGGCCACAGGACTGGAAAAGGTCAGTTTTCATTCCAATCCCAAAGAAAGGCAATGCCAAAGAATGCTCAAACTACCACACAATTGCACTCATCTCACATGCTAGTAAAGTAATGCTCAAAATTCTCCAAGCCAGGCTTCACCAATACGTGAACCGCGAACTCCCTGATGTTCAAGCTGGATTTAGAAAAGGCAGAGGAACCAGAGATCAAATTGCCAACATCCACTGGATCATGGAAAAAGCAAGAGAGTTCCAGAAAAACATCTATTTCTGCTTTATTGACTATGCCAAAGCCTTTGACTGTGTGGATCACAATAAACTCTGGAAAATTCTGGAAGAGATGGGAATACCAGACCACCTGACCTGCCTCTTGATAAATCTGTATGCAGGTCAGGAAGCAGCAGTTAGAACTGGATAGGTAACAACAGACTGGTTCCAAATAGGAAAAGGAGTATGTCAAGGCTGTATATTGTCACCCTGCTTATTTAACTTCTATCCAGAGTACATCATGAGAAACGCTGGACTGGAAGAAGCACAAGCTGGAATCAAGATTGCCAGGAGAAATATCAATAACCTCAGATATGCAGATGACACCACCCTTATGGCAGAAAGTGAAGAGGAGCTAAAAAGCCTCTTGATGAAAGTAAAAGAGGAGAGTGAAAAAGTTGGCCTAAAGCTCAACATTCAGAAAATGAAGATCATGGCATCCGGTCCCATCACTTCATGGAAAATAGATGGGGAAACAATGAAAGCATTGTCAGACTTTATTTTTTTGGGCTCCAAAATGACTGCAGATGGTGATTGCAGCCATGAAATTAAAAGACGTTTGCTCCTTGGAAGAAAAGTTATGACCAACCTAGATAGTATATTCAAAAGCAGAGACATTACTTTGCCAACAAAGGTCTGTCTAGTCAAGGCTATGGTTTTCCCTGTGGTCATGTATGGATGTGAGAGTTGGACTGTGAAGAAGGCTGAGCGCCAAAGAATTGATGCTTTTGAACTGTGGTGTTGGAGAAGACTCTTCAGAGTCCCTTGGACTGCAAGGAGATCCAACCAGTCCATTCTGAAGGAGATCAGCCCTGGGATTTCTTTGGAAGGAATGATGCTAAAGCTGAAACTCCAGTACTCTGGCCACCTCATGAGAAGAGTTGACTCATTGGAAAAGACTCTGATGCTGGGAGGGATTGGGGGCAGGAGGAGAAGGGGATCACAGAGGATGAGATGGCTGGATGGCATCACTGACTCGATGGATGTGAGTCTGAGTGAACTCTGGGAGTTGGTGATGGACAGGGAGGCCTGGGTGCTGCGATTCATGGGGTCGCAAAGAGCTGGACACGACTGAGACACTGAACTGAACTGAACTGATGATAAAAACAGATTTGACCTCCTGGACTCCCTGGAAAGAGCAGTTAACACTCCAAGAAGTGGTTTATAGTAACCTTTGTTCATTTTCCACTAGATAGCTGGTCTTTCTCCTATTTATTTATAGTAAATATTTCCTAAGGTATATTATTTCCCTTTTGCTTTGCTATTATCATTTTGTCATGCACAACTTGATAACTATGCCAATGAACCTATCAAGTTTTAATGGTTTTATATAATAGAAAAACCTCCTCTACTCCACGATCAGAGTATATTTTTCTATCATAATAGGGATTTCATTGGTTTTGATTGATCACATAGTTCATTAACAATGTATACTTTACCACACTTACTGAAAGATCTATAAAAACATATTGTAAATCCTTTTCTGAACAGTTATCCCAGTGACTTTTCAGCTTAAACTTTAAAGAAAAACTATTTCTAAAATTAAGATTTTTAACTACAGTTATTTTTAAGTGTTGATGAGTATTAAGTCTAAAGTCTCACTAATCCATGATATAATATCATACACAATATTCAGATTTCCCACCTCTTATCAACAGTTACTAGGAAAAGTAATTATGACAGAAAGCCAAGATCAAGGATCTGGTGTAAGACATTACTATGCTTATGGAGAGTTAACTATTTTCAGTTTGTAAAGAAAAATAAACTAGCACTTGATTTCACCCTTTCAAAATGAGAGGAGGTGGAATTCCCTTCTTCTTAAAAAACATATTTGTAATTGAACTCATGGAAACAGAGTAGATGGGTGGTTTCCAGGGGAAAATGGGTGACAGTGGTCAAAGGGTACAAATTTCCAGTTATAAGATGAATAAGTTCTGGGAATATAACGTACAGCATGCTGACTATAGTTAACAATACTGTACTGCATATTTAAATGCTGCTAACAGAATAAATCTCAAATGTTGTCAACAGCAAAAATAAATAAAAGAAAGAAGCAACTATATGAAGTAATGAATGTTAACTAATCTCATTATGATAATCATTTCATAATATATACATATATCAAATCATCACACTGTACACCTTAAACTTACACAATGTTATATGTCAATTAAATCTCACTATATACACTGGGGGGCTTCCCTGGTGGCTCAGATGGTAAAGAATCCACCTGCAAAGGGGGAGAACCTGGGTTCGATCCCTGGCTTGGGAAGGTCCCCTGGAGGCGGGCATGGCAACACATTCCAGTATCCTTGCCTGAAGAGTCCCAATGGACAGAGGAGCCTGGTGGGCTATAGTCCATGGGGTTGCAAAGAGTTGGACATGATTGAGTAACTAAGCATATAACACACTGGGAGAAGAAAGAAAAAACCAAAACACATGTATTTAGAGCTCTAAAAGAGTGCACTTAAAAAAATGCAACATATATACACTGCTGTATTTTACATGGATAGCCAACACAGTCTTACTGTTATAGCACAGAGAACTCTGCTCAATGTTATGTGGCAGCCTGGATGGGAGGGGACTTTGGGGGAAAACAGATACATGTATATGCATGGCTGAGTCCCTCTGCTGTTCACTTGAAACTATCACAGCATTGTTAATCAGCTATACTCCAATATAAAATGAAAAGTCTAAAAAACTGATTTAAAAATAATTCTAGACTGTACAAGATGTACAATATAGGGCCCACTGACTTGATAAATTATATTAATTTGGTCACATTTGGTTTCAGTTTCTGTGTTACCCTAAGGTGAGTGTTTTTAGTTTCTTGGGTAGCCACGTCAGTCTGTTTTCCTTTTGCTCCCCTTTTTCATTTTGTTCCTTTTTTTTCCCCTTAAGATGTATCCTTTTCCACTTCCCATTATGTATTTGTTTCCATTTTTGTAGAAAAGGTGGAGCTGATAACACTTTTCATCTGAAAGGGCAGTTAAGCTCCATAGTCAGGTAGACCAGTTGAAGTTGACAGTGATCAGACACATTAATTGAGAATAATCAAGTTATACCATGCAGGAGATAGCTGACATACTCAAATATCTAAATCAAACACTGGAAATCATTTGCACCAGCTTGGCAAATCACTTTGATGTTGCATTCCACATAAGCAAAAAAAAAAAAAAATGCTTCTTGACTGTATTTCTGCATGCAATTCTCTCCTGAAACATAAAGAAAATATGCAGTTTTTAAAACAAATTGTGATGGATGTGATGTGATGGATGATGTGTATACTGTACAATAATGTGGGATGGAAGAGTTTGTGGAGCAAGTGAAATGAACCACCACCACCATACCAAATGCTGGTCTTCATCCAAAGAAAGTGATGTAGTGTATATAGTGGGACTGGAAGGGAGTGCTCTGTATTGAACTCCTTCTAGAAAACCATTAATTCCAACAAGTACTGCTCCCAATTAGACCAACTGAAGGAAGCACTTCATGAAAAACATCTGGAATCTTTGCTCAAGAAGATAACAAGTTTTGGCAATATGGAATTATGAAGTTGCCTGTAAAATGGCAGAAAGTAGCGGAACAAAATGGTAAATGTGTTGTTCAATAAAGTTTTTGGTGAAAATTAAAGATGTGTCTTTTATTTTTACTTAAAAAACCAAAGAACTTTTTGGCAAACCAAATACCATGTTCATGGACTGGAAGAATTTATACTGTTAGTATCACCACACTATCCAAGGCAATCTACAGATTCAATATAATCCCCATCAAAAGACCTAAGAAATTTTTCACAGAACTAGAACAAATAAGTCTAAAATCTGTATGAAAACACAGAATATTCCAAAAGCCAAACCAATCTTGAGAAAGAAAAACAAAACTGGAAGTATCACATTCCCTAATTTCAAAATTTACTGCAAAGCTACAATGACCAAAACAGTTTGGTACTGTAAAACACACATATAGATCAATAGAACAGATATAGAGTACCCAGAAATAAACTCATGCTTATAGTTAATTAATCTACAACAAAGAAGGCAAGGATATACAAGAGGAAAAGATAGCTTCTTCAATAAATTGTTGGGACAACTGGACAGCTACATGCAAAAGAATAAAACTTTCTCAAACCATATACAAAAATAAATACAAAATGCATTAAAGCCTTAAAAGTAAGACCTGAAACTCCTAGAAGAAAACATAGGCAGTACACTCTTTGACATTGGTGTTAATATTTTTTTGGATATGTCTCCTTAGGCAAGGGAAACAAAAGCAAAAATAAACAACTGAGACATCAAAATAAAAAGCTTTTGTACAGCAAAGGAAGTTATCAACAAAATTAAAACGTAGCCTAATGAATGTGAGAAGATATTTGCAAATTATATATCTAACAAGGAGTTAATATCCAAAATACTCAAAGAACTCATACAACTCAACTTTAAACAACAAACAACCCAATTAAAAAATGAGCAGAGCGCCCACATAGACGTTTTTTCCAAAGACAAAATATAGATGGCCCAAAGACTCAAGAAAAGATGCAGGACATCACTATCATCAGAGAAATGCAAGACAAAACTACAGTGAGGTATCACCTCACACCTGTCAGAATGGTTATTATCCAAAAGTGAAAGAGGAGAGTGAAAAAGTTGGCTTAAAACTCAACATTCAAAAAACGAAGATCATGGCATCCAGTCCCATCACCTCATGGCAAATAGATGGGTAAACAATGGAAACAGTGAGAGACTTTATTTTCCTGGGCTCCAAAATCACTGCAGATGGTGACTGCAGCCATGAAATTAAAAGGTGCTTTCTCCTCTGGAAGAAAAGCTATGACCAACCTAGACCAGCGTATTAAAAAGCAGAGACATTACTTTGATGACAAAGGTCCATCCTAGTCAAAGCTATGGTTTTTCCAGTAGTCATGTATGTGAGAGTTGGACTATAAAGAAAGCTGAGGGCCAAATAATTGATGCTTTTGAACTGTGGTGTTGGAGAAGACTCTTGAGAGTCCCTTGGACTGCAAGGAAATCAAACCAGTAAATCCTAAAGGAAATCAGTCCTGAATATTCATCAGAAGGACTGATGCTGAAGCTGACTTCAATATTTTGGCCACCTGATGCAAAGAACCGACTCATTGGAAGAGACCCTGATGCTGGGAAAGATTGAAGGCGAGAGGAGAAGGAGACGACAGAGAATGAGATGGTTGGATGGCATCACCAACTCAATGGACATGAGTTTGAGCAAGCTCTGGGAGTTGGTGATGGACAGGGAAGCCTGGCATGCTGCAGTCCATGGGATCGCGAAGAGTTGGACACGACTGAGCAACTAAACTGAATTATACAAAAGAGCTAGTATTAAGCTTTAAATATGAATTTAAAAAAAGGAGATACAAGAATGAAATGAGACTATTTAACAATCAATTTTTAGAATGCAAATGGTAGATCTCACAGCAAAAATTTTAAAAAAAAAGCATAGGGAGCCACCATCATTCATTCTTGTCTAATATTCCTTACTTTCTATTCTCTAAACACTCAACACCCCTGGATCACTCACTCTACTGTTTGTAAATCTTCATCTTCTCTTCTCTCACATATAATCCTACCATGCCAAGATCATACAATTCCTATATTTCCTTACTTCATAACTTCTGCCTTTTATTCCACAAACCTAATTTTCAAGTTTCTTAAAAAGCACCCTTGCCAGATATTACTGTGGTTCTTCCACTCCTATGGAATTCTATCTAAAAGAATTCCCTACATAATCTTTTTTCCTGTTTGTCCACATCTGAGAGAATAACACAATTTCTAGGCTTCAAAAGAGATGCTCCTTTCACAATACACACAGAAAAGCACAAACACTGTTCTCCTCTTGCCTACTTTGCCGAAGAGGTCCTGGGCCAAATTTTCCTCAGGACGGGTGCTACATGCTTCCTGCATGAGGATCTTCAAGTCCTGCCTCTCGCCTATACCATCATGATCTCTGAAAGAGGGTTCTGGAGGAATAGAAAGAGCCAGGGTCTTCTGGTTGTG
Organism: Capra hircus; assembly: GCF_001704415.2. NCBI lineage: Eukaryota > Metazoa > Chordata > Mammalia > Artiodactyla > Bovidae > Capra > Capra hircus. The sequence goes on along the minus strand of NC_030817.1, from coordinate 82,551,900 downwards.
GTGTTATCTAACCATGATACTAAACGTTCTTATCACAAGAAAAAAATTGTTAACTATATGCAGTGACAAAGCTTTGCTAAACTTACTGTGATAATCACTTCACAATATATATTAATACATATATCAAATCATTATGTGCTACATCTAGAACTAATACAATGTTATATAGAAATTATATTAAAAAAAAATTAACACTACAAAAATACCTTCTGGTCAGTACCAGAAACAGTAAGAACAGTTCTATATTCTCAGAAAATCTTCATTCTGTGGATCTAACTCTTATTACGTCAAGTCACCTGAATGTGAAGAGTAGACTCAGACACTGTGCAGTAACATAAGGAAATGATAGGAACACTTGCCAGAGGCAAGTCCACGCCTGAATATCTTTTTCCTTTGGAGCTCTTCAAAGCTGCCACATTTCAATTGATTCTTAACTTTTCAATTATTAACACTTAACTTTTGGAAGGGCATTTCTTGCTTCTCTTGGTGTAGTCAATTGCAAAGTTTATCCCTGTAGATCCACCCTGATATACAGAATTGCAGGTATACCAATTTCTAACAGAGACATGCAGGTAAGTTCTTCAGAAAGCCTAGATGATGCAAAATTCACAAGCACTGCCAACTACTATGAGTGCAGCAAGAAAACCCTGAAGATTTAAGAGCAATTTTAAAATCCCAAAATAAGTACATAAAATAGCAACTGATACTATTTTAAAAAACTAGAATGTCTTTTTTAAAATGCCTTTTTTAGAACTCTTATTAAACTAGACCCATTATGAAGAACGTACTCTACAGTTAAAAGTTTTAGAAGTGATACATATTATATCCCAAACTTTGTTTGGCTGTGAAAACTTCTGTAACATCTTTCAACAGGATAATTTCTGACGTGGTTTGACAGATTAGTAAATGTTATTTCAAATTCTGTTCTTCATATTAGCGTAAATAATATTAAATCAATATTTATGCTTAGAATTATAAATAAGTTACAAAAACACCTAATTTGTTATATAAGACATAACTGGATAGACTGTGAGCACATCATATTCTGAAATCCTAGTATGGGAACAGCCTAGCTTGTATTACACAAATCTAATTACATGGAAAGGACATGGTAGCAGAAAACATTTCAAAATGGAATGATCAGGATTCAATCTATTTTAGTGAAGGCACATATGATTATCTACAAGTCTCCTAACTGATAAAGGCTGCTAGTCTTGCCCATCTCTAATCCTTTCTTCTTTAAAATGCTACAGTTGTTTTTCAAAAAGAATTGATGGTAACGTTCCCCTACTTCAAAAGCTTTCCATAGCTTCCAGGGCTTCAAAATCGGAGAATTCAAAATTTTTAATGCTGCAAATCTGGTTTCAGTCTAACTTTCCAAATTCTTCTGCCACATCCACACAACCTGCCCAGCTCTAGCTATACAAGGTAGTCATTATCTGTTTCGTGCTTCTCTGCCTCTGGAATTGTCATTCCCCTTTCTTCTCTCCAATTGTTAAAATTATTTCTCATTTTTCAACACCCAACCCAAATGACTTTTCACATTAGCAATAACATACAAATTCACTTCATTCCACTTAAGAAAAGTCACTACTGTATTTAATTACAGAATAGCAACTTTTCCACCTATGAAGACATGAATACTACTGACTTTGATTAGTTTATTTATAGTGAATATTCTGGAGAAGGCAATGGCACCCCACTCCAGTACTCTTGCCTGGAAAATCCCATGGATGGAGGAGCCTGGTAGGCTGCAGTCCATGGGATTGCGAAGAGTCAGACAGGACTGAGTGACTTTACTTTCACTTTTTACTTTCACGCACTGGAGAAGGAAATGGCAACCCACTCCAGTGCCTGGAGAAGCCCAAGGACAGCAGAGCCTGGTGGGCTGCCATCTATGGGGTCGCACACAAAGTCGGACACGACTGAAGCGACTTAGCAGCAGCAGCAGCAGTGAATATTCTAAAAATCACTCTCTCTCCTTGATTCAGTTCTCAGATTCAATCCCGCTGTTGCTTAATGAATACCAAATACATACGAGACATAGTCTTGATCTAAGTCTGGGCCCAACACCTGTTCTACAGCTAGATGCATATGCAATAGGATGCATATATGCAAGTGGGAGTTTTCCTCATGTTCCAAAATTGTACCTAAGGTCAAAAGCTGAGGATAATTAAATACCCCTTCTTATAGTTTAAAGGAGCCAACAATAACTGGCACCAGCTTCTCCTCTTAGGGCTTACTGAGAGTTCCATTTTCTTTAAACCAACACTGTCATCAATATTCTAACACCTTTCCTTCCATACGTATCTAAAAAGGCTTTAAAAACAAAAGAGGGGTTATTGGACTTTGAGAGGAACATAATGTTTATGAAAGGAGGATATTCTCTCTCCTCTTATAGCAAAAAAGCAGTGTCATAACTAATTGAAAAGGTAAGAATCCAAGTTTGAAGTCATTGGAAAGAAAGGCAGACTGGTATTTCATTCCCTGTTTGGGGGTCTGTATAGGCAAAAGACTGACTTACAACTCTATAATATGCTTAGGGGAAAAGAGAAGCGGGGAGAGAGTGTGTGGAAAGTGTCACACAGGAACGTAGGCAAGACTATCACCCACCTTAAGTTCTTGGGAACCAAGAGGTATGAAAAATATAACCTTTTCCCCAGTGTGCCTGCAGGCCCTAGAACTGGCCATGAGAGGTAGATCTGACTGGGTAAGGTCTTGAGGCAAAAAAAAAAAAAAAAAAAGACACACATATCAGAGACACATGGTATGAATGCCATCAATCAGAAGATGTAACCCAATCTTGCAAGGGATTGCCAATGCCTATGGAAACAGGACAGACTTCAGCTCACTGTCAGCACAGTCAGCACATCTTCATCTAGCCTGTCTACAATGAACCTGAACAGTAGTACTGAACAACCAAGAAGACTCAATACTTGGCACATCATGTAGAATTCTGCCTCCCCTATCACTCCTCCCAGTTTCAACACCAGAGGGAAAAAAACAGCTCAGGAAAGAGAGAAGGCAGAAGTGTGTGACCTAAAGTTCTCAGACCCAGATTAAGGTCTATTCTATCCTGGGAAAAAGTGATAAGAGTACTGGATCAAGCCTGTGACTGATGCTATAATATGAAGAGAACTTAGTCTTAAATGGGGGGCAACCCACTCCAGTACTCTTGCCTGGAAAATCCCATGGACGGAGGAGCCTGGTAGGCTACAGTCCATGGGGTCGCAAAGAGTCAGACACGACTGAGCGACTTCACTGGTCTTAAATAATAGACTGAGACTAGAACATTTAAAAATTACAGAAAAAGTGACAAGACGTGTTAAGGTACTTGATATATCCAGTAGGAAAGGGGATTTTAATACGGCAGAGTTGCAAGGCAGTTAGTTACTAGATAAAAAGCAAAACTGATTTATATTTATATCCCAGCAAATTGAGATCTTCAACAAACTGGTTACACAAAGATGGACAGTCTCTGAAATTAGTTTCCATATATACTGGTATTCCATCTCTTCATTCTTTTGTTGCATGTGTGAAATTTTGGTATGAGCTCTACTATACTATTACTATTTAAGTCTAGAACCAGTTGATCAACAGGCTCACTACTACTTGCAGCTCTGTCTAAAAAATACTAAGTAGATAAGAAGTCATACTTCTACCTCTAGGAAGACAACAAAGTCACAGATAAGAATGGGTAAATAAGCATTTCTAATGATGGAGGATGATGAAAACAGTAATAGGTTTTCCAAGTAGTAAGGGAGGAGACTGATGAGAACACAGCTTATAGAGCAGAAATTTGACACCTCATTGCTTTCAATGTTCACCTTTCAATAATCACACCAAAGAAGAAATCCACAAAGAGGTTTACCTGACAAAGAGGAAAAACCAGAATATTATAAATGGACATTGTTCAAAAGCATGATACAGAGGAAAGAAAAAAAAGATTCTAGAGAAAGAGAGTAAGAGAAAAGCACGTGAAGGCTGAACAGGAAGTGGGACCTGAATTGGGGCTGCACATGGAGGGTGGACAGGCATGGATGGCAGACAGAGCAGAACAACCGCTGGATGCATGAGAGACAATAATGTAGAGTGGCTGTGACACATTACAATATTAATACATACCGAGACTGAATTGCGGGTAATGCTCATAAATCTAACTGCAATTAGTACAGGTTTCTGGATTAGGAGGGACATGAAAAGGAAAGCAGAAGGTTAGAAGGTACATGTCATCGCTCCGTTAAAGAGGTTTAATCTCTCAATGGAATGAATATATCCGTCTTCTGCAGCATCAGCAAAAAAGCATGGCTTGTCTACCTGCTGTGAAAAGTAGATTTATAGTAAAAAGTCTCTTCCTTTCTTCCCTGGATGGGTACTGCTAACTTGGATCTCTCAGAACTGAGTTCTTAAAATTTCATACTTAATTTCACTTTTAAATGGGGTTTCTGTTTTCATTTGCTGGGGAGAAAATTTAGAATGTGTTTTGTGATGAGCTTTATTGAATACCTTTACTGGCTGGAAAAACTGTGTTTATGTTTGTTTTTAGAGAACACCCTTCACTAACTTAATCAACAGACATTTGTTGGGCACTTGTCCTGTGCCAGGCAGTTTAACAGTAAAGGAAGAAACAGAGTTATTTTAATGCTAATCTAAGGATAAACTATGAAGATAGTGGACGTATTGCTGGGCCCCTGCAAAAGCATGGGCTTGATGATGGGGAAGCTTGCTTCTCTTTAGAGATTTACTGGGGATCTGAATGGGTGTTCACTAATACAGTTTTGTTTTACAAGTCAGGGCAAGGGTAGTAAATGGGCAATAATTAAACTTAAATGCAGCAGTAAGTTTCCAGTTACCTAGACCCTATTGATTGTGGATCAGTGTGAAATAGAGTTATTTACAAATAGGTCACTGGTTACAAAAGAAGATATTAAACAGCAAAGTGGCCAAACGGAAGAAATTAATTATCATTTTTGTATGGCTTTTCTTCAAAATCTAGCAAATCTTTATTTGATAATAGCAGATCCATAATGGAATTCTGTAACGTTATGAACCACATTCTTGTAAGTGATTAAGTTGTCTATGTCCCCAAAGTACTGGCAGGACCACCAAAAGTGACATGGTTAAGGATGGGATCAGATGGTAGAAGGAAGTAGAGCCAAAAGTTAGGGTGGGTCAAGTTTTCATAGAAAGAACAGGAGAAGAAAACAGCGCAACTTATTAAACCACCAACATTTTATCCAAATACTTGATTTATAAAATTCTTCACATTTAATTGAATATATTCTGTATATAAAACCAAAAACAGCTAAAAGATCAAACATGAGGCATAACGTCATACCCTGAGATAAGGTGATTTTTTTTTTTCACTTGCTCCATGTGAAAAAGATTTGGAGATAATCTCTCTCCACACATCATAATGTGCCCTGAAAATCCAAGGAAGTCTCCCACTTTCCCCTGTGATTCTATGTCCTGCATCTTACCATTGATCTACGAATCAGTGATAGCCTGGTTTTTGCTTTATTCTCAGCAAATTCCAGGCTACTAATGTCTTTGAGACGAGCCTTATATTTATTCATTTGTTCCACAACAATCAGCTCCACACAGCTGAAACAAAAGGAAAGAGAGAAAACTGTTAAGAGCTGAAGTAAATCAAATACATTTTATCAGTCAGACTACTTTTCAGCTAAGTGTGGTAGAGAGTTGGAGGATAAGAGAAAAATCAACATCCCTTATTTTATGAGTTCAGAGACAGGGTTTATAATGGTGGTTCACAACTTCAGCCGCACTTTAGTATCCACCTGAGGAACAGTTATAAGTCCTGATGCCTAGGTCATACCCCAGACCAATTAAATCAGACTCTCTGGGAATGGGACACATACACCAGGCCTTTCTGGGGGAAAGCTCCTTTTGCAGGAAAGGTTAAGAATCAGCACTCTAGAGGGAAATCAGAGATCCGTGAAAAAAAGGCCAAGGTGAAATACAGGAATAAGACCAAAGAGATACAAAGCCACAAGACTACAGTTAGACTGGATTATAGGAAAACACAAAGTATATATAATTTGGTAAAATGAGATTTTAAAATACATCTGGAAACTATAAACAAACGTAAAGAAAAGCCAAATTTAAAAAATAAGACCTTTCAAAACAAATGATGCTTGTTACATAGAATCTAAAGGTATTTTTCATATTCAGCATAAAAAAGACCAGTGGTGCCTAGCAATCTTATTAAAAACATATGAACCTAAGAAAACATTCACTAGGGGAACGATTAGGTAGTGGTCCAGTGGTCCAGTAGTTAGGACTCTGCACTTCCACTGCAGTGTGGCCATGTTCAATTCCTGGTCAGGGAACTAAGATTCTTGCAAGTTGAATGGGACAGCCAAAATAAAAAAGGAAAAACCATTCACTCTGGTATCTGGATAGAGTGACTACATTGACTCAGAAGTCCGTGGGGTACTGCAGAGGTGATAGTGACTGGCCTTACGTGGTAGTCTTACTGATGTCCTGCACACTTTGCAGTGGGTCAATGGTATCAGGGCAACGGAGAATGCAGGGTGCAAACACAATGGCCAAAGCATTAGCAGACATTCGATTAGTGTCCTCCTGTAGAGCAATCCTAAGGAACAAAAAACCCAAGTGAAACTGGGATAAAAAAGGAAAACTGCAGGGAGATAGACAGAAGAGACGAGAGAAAGGCAAATGACATCAGCTGCATCGTACTGGAAGGATATTCCTACCAGTTGAGACACTGTAGAATTTCCCCAAAGCGGTTCCCTTGCCTTTGGGAAGCACTCTTTCACTCTGTCCCTTCCCTGAAGCAACTGAGGTCAGCAGATAGCTGATCAAGGGAAATTTGTGACTCACTGTCCCAGGTCACCATTACTAGATGAATATGTCTAAAGAATGCAGAGTAGAGACCTTAAGGCATTTTCAGACAGTGATAAAAGATATTTATCCAAAGAGAAAGATGGCTTTCTTTCCCAACATCAACACTCAGGAGAACACAGACTGCCCCTGAAGTCTCTTTAAGTCAGTCGATTTCTGAGCTCCATATGACCCCACCACCTCCTATGAATTAGGCTATGTCAATAAACACACATCTTCTTTAGTTCAAGAGTTAAGACATATAGCTAGGCTATGCAGTGCCACCATAAGACTGAATGATTACATGGCTCATTAGGGTGGGGAAGCACTTGCCACGCAGTCCAACTCCATGGAGAATTTCTGCTCCAAGGAATCATAACCACCTGTTCAAGGCACTGACTTTAAAAAAATATCAGTTTTCCATATGAAGGAACTCTTCATTTATTTAAAACAATCCAAGAGAAAATGTTAAGCATTCCTTTGTTTCTTGAAGTTACCTGACCAGATGAAAGATGAGGCGTTCCAGTGTATTGAGATGAGTTCGGGAGAGCTGGTCAATGACAGAGTATACACCACGGATTGTCTCTTTCCTCTCCTGAAGGCCTGAAAACAGTAAGAGCAGCAATTAAGACTAAATATCTTCTCTTATACACTACATCTTCCTTCTGGACATTCACTGGGTACAGCTGACTTTTAAGAGTTTTAGCCATACCTGTATAGCAGAAGAAAACTCACTAGTTACCACTAATCTCCCTCTGCTTGAGTTCTATACTCACTAAGCAGTCTCCTGGGTTTTAGTTTAGATCCCAGTAATTCTTGATTAAAGCAAGGGGCAAGAGATAGCCCAGTTTTTCATTTTGTGGCAAACCAATTCCCCATGAAACTTAATCAATTACTATCCAAGTTATCTATTGTTGTCATTTAGTCATTAAATTGTGTCCAACTCTTTGCAATCCCATGGACTGTACCATGCCAGCCTTCCCTGTCATTAACTATCTCCTAAAGTTTAATCAAACTCATGTCCATTGAGTTGGTGATGCTATCCAACCATCCCATCCTCTGCCGCCCCCTTCTCCTTTCAACCTAAGCTATAAATAAGTCTTAAGGGAATTTCAGGAGCCATGGCTTGGGGCCTAAATGAATACTTCTAGATAGACCTTCATCAAAATCCTACATATCTGTAGCACTGAAAAATTAAACTAACATGTTAGGTATGGCACAGAATAGACAGCCAACATTACACTGAGTTCTTGCTTAGATTCACAATTTAATTTGTTTATAATCCTAGTCTTTCAACCTCTTTGTGAGAAGCAACTAAGTGACTTGCTCAGAAAGTTTTTAGGACATTGACATTTTAATGAGTCTCTAAAAAAGGCAACATTTGAATAGGTGAGAATTCAGTGGCAGTTTTATATCGACTGTATTGCTTTTGAATCTATATGAACTTAAGCCAACTGAGAGAATGGCTAAACAATCTAATATGAAGATAGCATTTCTTTCCCAAGTGTAGCCCTTCTCTGAACCCAGGAAACCTGTGCTTACCCATAGCTCGAAGAAATTCCTCATAGAGTTCAAAGGTCATGAGTGGATTGGGTAAATCACGAAGCCATTGTTTGAATACACTCGCAATGACATGTATGTTATAGTCATCGAGGTTTACATTCTCAGCATCTATTCAGAGATAAAGAGTTAGATAAGAAAGGAAAAATATGCAGAGGGTCAAATAATACACTTTAGAAACTACCATGACCAAAAGATGCCTTTATCAATATCTTCTGCAATCCAATTCATGCTTCAGAACAGTGTTCCTCTTGCGGTAAAGGTACAGTTTTTGTCTGTTTTTTGAACTGTGTAAAAAAATGTGTAAAATAAAAGGTCACATGTTTTCATGTCAAAGCACTACTAAACTGCTATCGAAGTTTCTAAATGCTTGCTCTCAATTTCTGTACTTCTCTTGCTGTAGCCTGGCCCGGGAACCACACTTTTAGTAGTGACGCTTTAGACGACCAATAGAAGAAAGGCCTAAGAGACATCTACAAGTCAGACTGATTTTAAGTGATTCTTAGAGATAAAAGGACAGTGATAACTGAGCTCATGAAACGTGAAGAAAATCTTTACTATGCTTCACTTAAAAACCCTCTAGGGTTATACATGAGATGACTGGGGTGACATAGGATGAATGGTGCCTATGGGTAGACTTTTGGTTATACAGAGACAACTGTTGCACCTATATGTGATTCAAAAAGATCTATTCCTGGAAATTCTCTGGCGGTCCAGTGGTTAGGACTGTATGCTTTCTGCCGAGGGCCCAGGTTCAATCCCTGCTCGGGAATTAAGATCCCACAAGCTGTGCAGCGCAGCCAAAAAAAGAAAACTATCCCTTTTCAATAATGGTAAAGAGCAGAAGTTGAACATAAAGCCAAAGTCAAAGCTCTGCGTACATTCCAGAACTGAGGCTACAGCTCTACACAGATACATATTCAAATCACTAATTATCAATTTAAATAACTATGTCATCAATGTAGGAAGGCAAGAATATACACCAGAAAGAACATCATCTGGAGTCAGAGTAAACAGAGACTAAGAGGCAACAGTTTAGATCATGGGTTAAATGCCAGCTTTGTCACTTATTGGTGCTAAGTCATTGGGCAAGATCCTCGATAAGCCTCAGTTTCGTCATCTGTAAACAGGCATAATAACCACTGTCTGTGAACATCAGTACAAAGATTTGTTGTGAAGATTAACAGAAAAACATCAGCACATTGCCCTGCATCTTATCAATAATAGCTCATTATTTAATTTTCCTGAACCTAAGTTTTCTTCTTTGTAAATTAATGATACGATCTTACCAGACTGCTAAAAAGATTAAGCGAGATCTGTCTGAAATATCTAATAATGCCTTGTACAAATGATATTCAATGTATGTTTGCTGAATGGACCATATAAAAGAAAGCTACAAATGATTTTTAAGAAAAAGCACCACAGCAAAGACTGTATTCTTCTGGCTTCAAGCAAAGGATCAACATGTAATAAAAACTAACAGCATAAGATGACCTACTTAAATAAGAGTATTTGGTCTTGATTTAGAGGGCACTCTCTTACCTGTATCTAGACCTTGTCGAAGCTCCTTGATTTTATTAGTTGAACCAGACTTCCGGTAAATACCTTCTGTGTACAGTCCATGCATTTCAATGTAGTTTATGAGCTTTTCCACCACCAGAGGAACAGTTCGGTCTTCACTGGTCAAACGGGACAATTCAACCCCAAACTGTCGAGAGGACAGCTCTGGATCATACTACATGGAAGATAATTTTTGATTCCAAATACATTCAAACACCTTTAAACATATTTATCCAATTCTTTAAAAAGTAACAATTTTTTCTTTTCCTCAAGTTTTAAAAGCACAGTTACGAGAGCTGGGAGGAAAAGGAATTCGAAGAGTTGGGAGGAAAGGGAATTCTTGTTAATGCTGAGAATATAAAGACGTGAGAAGTTCGTTTCAATCCTCTTCCACTTGGAATCTCCCCCCCACCTCACTGCATTCCCCCCTCCCCACCCCCACCCACCAAATAATGGGGAAGAAAGCAGGCAGTGGCTACAGGTTACTGCTTTCCTTTCCTTAAAAAAATCTCTTCATGTAAAGATGGGCTGTGGGCAAAGGAGAAAGGGGAGAGACTTTGCATACTAAACATTTACCATGTACCACTAGAAAATCTATTGATTTGATATGAATTAGAGTTGTCACTAATTTCTGAAGCATAAGGATGCTCTGGTGTTTATGTAAACTTTAGAAGAGTTAAACTGATGTCACAGCTAAAGGCAGAGGCACACAGACTGGCCCAAGATTAGTGACCCCTTTTATTTAATTCAATCGTGTATTCTGATATTGTATTTCACTATTATTTTATGTGATTGGGAAAAAATGGCTTCTCCTTAAGATTATTTGAAGTACTTCAAATAAAAGAAGAATGCCAGCTATTATCTCTGAGACTGAAAACGTTTTATGTAAATTTCCTTTTTGTCCTTTCCTTCTCCCGCCCCATGCTCCTTGCCTAGCCCAACACTGTATACCCCAGTCTCTCCTTCAACCTGCACGCAGTCAGTGCTGAGTTCTTTTAGTCAATCAGTACACTCTTTCTTTTCATACAACTCCAATTTTTCTTTCTTTGACACTGTGAGATTGCAAAATAATATGCTTTTCTGTTAGCTTCTTAGCCTCTTGACCTGTGCAGCTTATGAATTCAGAAAACACCTTAAAGGGAAAACCTCTGGGTTTTAGGCTCACTTCTCTATATGTTTGGATCATGGTCCTTCAAGTCTTGTCAATCCCAAACTCCAACTTTTGTCTCTATAAGATTTCTAAAAGCTTTTCTCACTTTTCTGACTTTTAAGTGTGGCCCTCTGCCCAGAATCTTGACTTTTTGTCCTAAAACAAAAACTGACAAATTCCCACTCAGAGGAAAACATCTCACACATATAGATTCACCAATTTGTAATTCTTTTCTCTGTAGGATCTAGGCCCCTAAATTCCAATTTTCCTGGGCAGACTTTTTTCAGTTGTTCTCAGCACAAGTATTAGTCTACCACAAGCTACTCCATCTTAGCCAGCAGATGTCTTACCTTCATTGTATATTTTAAGCCCTGAGTCAAATTTCTCTTTGTACTTTGCCATGATTTGTCTACTAATTTGGAACAGATGAAAACTATATACATGGGCTGCAAACATGCACACATATTTTATTATAGTTCAGATCTGCATAGTATTGTTAAAATTGTATGTGACAAATAAGCAAATGTGATTACATGTCAATAAAAGCCTGAAATATTTCCAAAATGGTTGCTTTGTTGAAGCATAAAATTATCAGAGTACATGTTCAGTATCGAATCCAAGAAGAAGTTTGTAAACACACCAACTATGCTGATGAATTTTAGTGTGTATGTTAAAATCTTTAACTGTAGCATACCACTTCCAAGAAAATTTATAGGAACACTTATGAGTGTTTACAGTAGAAAACCTTAGAACTTCCCTGGCAGTCCAGTGGTTAAAACTGAACCCTTCCAATGCAGGAGAGTGGGTTCAGTCCCTGGTCAGGGAACTAAGATCCCACATATCGCATAACATGGCCAAAAAATTTTTTTTAAAAAAGAAAAAAAAAAAGGCAGGAAACCTTTAAAAAGAGTGCTTTAATACGTTGCCGGTTGTGAAACCAGGTTAGCAGCTCCCATGTAGTAAAGGTAAATACAGTTCTGGGAAAATCGATTTAGTTATATATACACACATACCTCTATATGTGTAAGCAGGATTATGATATAAAACTTATTTCTTACAGTAATTTGTGGCCAAAAAGTTTGAAAACCACTACTCTATAAGATCATCAAAGAGGCTTTGATTTCTTTCCACAAGGCACAAAAGACCTTTTTTGTCCTTTCCTTCTCCTGCACCATTCTCCAACAGACCTGTTATTTATTACTCACAGGTAATAACTTCTTACCTTTTTAGAACATTTGGCTGTGGTTTTCAGACAGCACTTCTTATGACAAGCATACTTGCACACTGAAAAACAAGTTAAAAATGTAACATTTTCAGAAGTCTATATATTAGTGGCAAAACTTAACAAGTTTACTGGTTTATTTTGAACATACATTTTTTTTCTTTAAATCTGAGACTCATATAGCATCATATACTTTGTATTATAATAGAATAAAAAATGGTCTTAACTCATTCAATTCAGAAAAATGAAGCTGAAAAACATACCTAAAAATCCTAGCCACTGTCTGGGAAAAAGCTTTTTATTCTTTCAAGATTGCTTGCCACCCCTCCTTGTCCCCACCATATCCCAGCAAAAAATTTATCTATCTTCCTGGTTTGATTCACAAACCAATGCTCATGTTCCCCTCTTATACTTGCTCTATGATCTGATAAAATGCAAGAAATACCTATTAAGAATCATTCCAGTGGATAAGGAAAGCATTAATATCAAAGACCTATACTAAAATAAAAACAAATCAGCTAACATATTAGGCTATAAGAAAGGCCTTATTTATTCTCTCAGAAGGTCTAAAACAGAGCTCTGAGGAACCAGAACATAAAGAACATCAGTAGTGGTTGAGAAGATGAGATGAAAGGTTCAGAGCAGAAATCAGTTCTCAGACCAGGAGATAACAGGGTGGCTAGGCAGCAGTAAGGCACACTGAGAAGAGATACTGAGAAGATACTTGGCCTGTGTTATTTTGGTATATCAGCTCTGGCTCTTGCAAATCAACACCTGAATATTCTTCTTGAGCTCCTAAAGCATGGTTTGAGGGATTTTCAAAGCCAAGATCAAGTAGGGGAGGCCATACAACTGTAGTGGTAAAATTACCAGCATAACCACATAAAAAGTTAATTCTATTAAGAAATCAAAGCAAGCCCATCCAAGTCATAAATGAAGAAGCAGATTCTTTCTATTTTCCAGTTTCAGATCACAGAGAAAATTATACGAAACCTACAGGAATCAGGCTAACATTAAACATTCAAGTACATGGCAAACTACACCCTATTTAACTCTCATAGTATTTTTTTAAAAGGAAAATTGTAGCATTGAACAAATGAACATATCTAGCAATATCCAAGTGCTGATTTTGCTATGATGAATATGATTTTCATCCTTACTGTCATCCTGGACCCAGCCCTTTCATTCGATTCTGGCCCACTAGTAAACAAAGCTTCACAGAATTATTGAAAGCACCGAGCAGATGTATATGGAATGACAGGCATGAAAGGTAAAGATTCTCTGTAAGCCAAAACCAAGTGGGCCCTCAAAAAAACCTCCACTCACATTCTAGGATTTAAAGGTTCTGATGAAAGGATTATAGTAAAATAAAGTATCTTTTTAGTTATAATCTAAGAATTTGTTCAATAATTCACCCATCCACCTATATAGGTCCAACTACCCAGTAAATATTTACTAAAACTTATAATGTGCCAAAACTGTTCTAGGCCCTGGAGATACAGGAGAGACTTCTGTATGAGAAAGTTTCTTGATCTTATACAGAACACATTCTAGTGACACAGTGAAACAAGGAAATAAATACTTAGTATCATTTTGGGTGGTGTTAAGTAGGTCTCCTGCATTACAGAGGGATTCTTTACCATCGCAGCCACCAGGGAAGCCCCAAGTATAAAGACTAGAAAAGCTGAGGAGAGGGATGGAGAACTGGTGGACAGAGCAGCATTTTAGACAGGAGAGTGAAGAAAAAGCTCTCTAATATACTAGTGGAAACATGAAATAACTGAAGTAGTAAGTCATACTAACATCTAGGAGAAGAACATTTCAGACAGTGAGCTGCAAATACAGTGACCAAAGAACATCAAAATATCTTATTTGCTACAAAGAGCAGGTAAAAAGGAGTATAATGAGAGATGAGTTTAAAGAATTAGGGAGAATGAATTATTCCTTAATGTTAAGTTCATGGAAAAGGAAATATCAAGTGGTTAAAAACATTCCTCAAAGATCTCTCATACTTACATTTGCAAACAGAGGCTCGATCCATGATCCATATCAAAGAAGAACAGTATTCACAGTAGGTAGGGATGCTATACTGGGTGGCCTTAAAGATGTGACCATTGTGCTCTTCTACCTGAATGAAAAAATACAGCTATTTATGTCAAAGCCAACACAGTAAATGCTGCCCTAACATGTCAGGCAACAGGAAATCCTTCAATTCCTTGTTGTCTTCATTGGGCACTTATTCCAGGAGGAGAATTATGATCTTCTGAGAAATAAAATAAAGGTAAACTATATGACCCCTGCTTTCAAAAAGCTAACAATCTAGTAGAGCAACAAGACCAACTTATACGAAAATCAGAAAACAATGCTATACACATATAAGAGCTGTCTTACACAACTCTGAATCAGCATGTTAAATTAAAAGCAGTGGTTTTTAAAATTTTAACCTCAAGAACCTTTCACACTTTTCTGTTTATTTATCACAAATTCCTCTTCAGGAAAGAGCCAGTACATGCTAGTATGAACAAGTTGATATACCCACTGAATAAATTCCTAGATGCACAACTGCTGGGTCAAAGTTTTTTTGGTTTTGTTTTTAATATTTTTAAGGCTTTTAATATACCATCATTAAAGTACCTTCTCCAAGAAAGTTATGTAAATAAAACCCCCTATTTGCAGTATTGGAAAAATATCTATATATTTATTTATCTTTCCAGGAAACTAATTTATTTTTAGTTTTGCTCATAGATGGACAAAGTAGAAAATCACTGTTGTTTATTTTAATTTGAATGCTCTTAAGTATAAATATTTATTTATATATTTATTAATATTTCCTTCTATTATCTGCACTTATCACAGGCCCTGAAATATAACAGCTGTTGAATTAGTGAATTGTCTTTTTTTAAAAACGTCATACGCTTTTACTCATTTCTATCTTCAGGTATTGTTCTCTCCCATATAGACATGAAAAAGACTACTCTTATAAGGCTTAAAATGCATAAAAGGCCTAAACACTACCTGTTAATAACAGGCACCTTCCTACCATTCCTCCGCCTTGCCTACCCTTTCCTTCATATACAATCTCAAAAATTCTCAGTGGTAGGTGGCATTACTCCTGTCTTATATAATATATACTCCTATTATATACATGAGGACATTGAGTCTCAAAAGGATTAAGTTGTCTAAGGTTTCTCAATTGGAAAACCCTCCATTGGTGAATAAGAATAAGCCAGGCTAAAGGGTTTAGATACCCTACTTTCAGGATTCAGATCTTAAGAAGTAAGATCATGCTAAAAATAGAATCAGATCATGCTTCTAAAACACAAAGTGGAAAAGTGACAAGCAATGATCTAAAGAACCTCAAAATTTGGTTTACAAGTGATACGGAATGATTTATAATCCTGATTTATTAATAAGTTTAAAGTTAACAAAAACTATTCTAGGATTAGAATTGCCACTGGCAGGGGTGAATCCTAAAGCTTAACATTTTCAGGGGAAAGCGAAGAAGATAGGAGGAGGAAGGGAAACCACCAGAGAAGAAGGAAGAGAAGATGGTGGCAGCAAACGCAGCTGAAGCAGAGGGAATGGGGGAGGAGTGGGAGGAAATGAAGCTTAGAGAAGTCACGATCAAGAGGATGTCAAGTCTTACAGACAGTAAGAACTCTGGGTTTTATTCTGAGTAACACTGTAAGTTACTTGTGAGATCTGAGTAGAGGAGGAACGTGATCTGATTTCTGTTTTTAAATGGTCATTATGGCTATTATTTAAAAAACTGTAAGGGGAGAAGAATATAAGAAGGCAGACCAATCAGAACACATCACACAGTGTATTGGACTTCCCTGTCGCTCAGATGGTAAAGAATCTGCCTGCAATGCAGGAGACCTGGGTTCTATCCCCTGGAATGGAAAGATCCCCTGGAGAAGGGAATGACAATCCATTTCAGTATTCTTGCCTGGAGAATTCCATGGACAGAAGAGCCTGGCAGGTTACAGTCCACGGGATTGCAAAGACTTGGACACGACTGAGCAACTAACATTTTCACTTTCACAAAGTGTTATTAGACTATTGTAATAGCAGTAGAGGCAATGTGAAATGGTCAGATATTAGCTATATTCTGAAGGCAGAGTACCTACCAGAGTTCTACCTTCTTTTCTAGCTCCCCTATAAACACGCAATACTCGAACCTGTTAGAGCTACTGGCTCAACATGCCAGGTTTTTCATTCACATGTCTTTGAACATACTCTTTCCCTTTGGCTAGACACGGCCTGTCTAAACTACTACTTGCGTGTTAAGAACCTGCAAAAATATCTTTTCTTCTGTAAAGTATTCCCTCATTCTCTTTGTATTTCAACAGCACTTTGTACTATTTCTATCATAATATTTATCACATCTGAAACTAGTAATTTTTTAAATGCCTGCCTTCACAAGCAGATTCTGCGCTCCTCTGGGGCTTAACACATCCTTCTAATTACAGAGATTATGGTAAAAGTATGTAATAGAGATAATACAAAAGATAAGAACATGAACAATGATAAAATATACTCAAATGCCTTTGGGAATGTCTTTTGAATTAGAAGGACTTATCTTTGTAAAATCCTAAATAGTCCTCATATTCTTTACAACAGAGAGAGAGCTCCTAAAAAAGTGCCTTCCCAGTCCCTACTTCTGCAAAAGGGTCATATTTGTTTGTAACTTTCATGAGTAAACATTTCAGTTTTCTGCCATTTTAGGAAGCCATCATTAATAACAAGCCAAGTCAAGGAATTCAAGACATATTTGTCATTCTAAATTTTTGTAAAGGCATAAACGATTACCCCCTAGACATCTGATAAACTTATTCCTTAAATATACCCAGAGAAATATTGTATGATACACTTCAGACTGCTAGTCTAAAAATTACTTTATAACACAGGGCAAAAAAAGACAGATTACAACTTACTAAATCAGATTCTTTTTTCCTTCTTTTCTTTCTCTCTGTTTTTGGCACCTGGTGGGAAAGAAATACAGACACTGTGATGTAATAAAAACTAATATACTTTCTTACTTCTTTCCTAAAACCTAATTCAAGGAAAAATTTACGGGTCCTTACATGAAAGTCACGAGATGATACAATGAAATGATGAAAACCACTGTTTTCCAAAATGAAATTCATGTACTGACCTCTAGCAAAGCTGAGGGTATAATCTTACAGCAACAGCATTCTTAACAACATTATATTTTAATTCAGTGAAAAATGTATTAATTGAAGAAGGCTTAGATAATACAGTCTGATCAGCTTGTAAGAGAGAATGGAGTTTGCTGGATCTGAAGTAGTGCAAAGCTGACATGTTCACTGCAGTGCTTTTCTCAAATACTAGATGTCTTAGACTCTTTAGAAGAATTCATAATTGAATTCTTTTAGAAATCAAAATATATTTTACCTTTGTGGGTATATATTCCAAAGTCTTGAATTCATTCATATATTCATCTAAAAACACTTTAAAAGTGTTAACCCAAACTCTGACTGGAGACTCACTCCAATCTCGCTGCTCAAGCCTCATGGTCTTTTCCAAAATCTGTTCAAATAGTGCGTAGAGGTCTTTATATCGTATGCTTTTCCCATCATCTACCTATTAAACAATAAGAAAAATAAGGTTTTAAGAAGAAATTCTTTATATAGAGAAGACTGATTAAATTTTCATTGGGTAGTATTTTGAATAAAAATTACGCTTTCTAATGGGCATGCCCATGAGGTCATGTGGTATTTGTAAACTCCCACTCTGCTTTGGAATGTTTGCAGAATAAAACCTGCTACATTTAAAAAAAATACCTAATAGCTTGAACAATGTAATAATTGGAGAAAGTCCTGGGAATTTCTCCCATAAACCTGCCTTTTTAACTGTATTTGCAAGTTTAGTCGCTCAGTTGTGTCTGACTCTTTGTGACCCTATGGACTATAGCCTACCAGGCTTCTCAGTCCACGGGATTTTCCAGGCAAGAGTACCGGAGTGGGTTGCCACTTCCTTTTCCAGAGGATCTTCCTGACCCAGGAACTGAACCCAGGTCTCCCACATTGTAGGCTGACACTTTACCATCTGAGCCACCAGGTATGAAGGTTATTTGCATACCTCTTAATTACCTATCTCTCCAGAAATGAATCTTATTTAGATAATTCTGCCTTAAAAGTGAATACCTGAATTCTTGCCTAGTGAAACATTAAGTAAATTTTACTAACTTTACTTTTTCATTTTTCCAAGGAAGAATGACATGCCTAAAAAAACACTATATTTCTTGCAACGGGATCTACATGGAATTCCTTTTATTTTTTTTTAATTGTTTTTATTTATTTTTTTTATTTTTTTTAAATTTTAAATCTTTAATTCTTACATGCTTTCCCAAACATGAACCCCCCTCCCACCTCCCTCCCCATAACATCTCTCTGGGTCATCCCCATGCACCAGCTCCAAGCATGCTGTATGGAATTCCTTTTAAATTTAAATGAGGTGTAGACTCTCCATGAAAAAGAAAAAATAGCATTTCAGTGACCAAAACATGTTATATATATTTAAAATTTATTTCTCTTTCACTTTCTCAGAATTAGAGGTTGACTCTCTTTGATCCAAGATTATAAAACCACTATCAAGCTCCAGTTTATAATGTTGGTCCTTCCTATGTGATTCAAAGTGCACTGATCCCTAATCTAGAAAATATAGGTGTGAAGCAGGATAAGTAGTTGGCAGGATTGGAAAAATATGGCCAATATTGTCCCTATCCAAACCTAGTCATTTGCCATAGTCTAATTACTACTTTATTATGGTCATGAAATTACTGCTCTCTAAGACTGTCTGGTTTCTATTTGCAAAAGGCCGAAACCCCATATACTGAGTGGAAGATACACAGGAAAGTATTCTCACTTTTCACATAAAATTATAGGTTGAACAAAGAAAAATCAATTAAATACAAATTATTTTTCATAGAATATGACAATTCAAGAAATACTAATATCCTATAGATCAAAAGTATACTTTAGCACCAGGAATAAATTTTCTAAAACATGAACACCATATGAAAGTATAAAAGTGAAAGTGAAGTCGCTCAGTCATGTCTGAGACTCTTTGTGACCCCATGGACTGTAGCCCACCAGGCTCCTCCATCCACGGGACTTTCTAGACAAGAATACTGGAGTGGGTTTGTCATTTCAAGGTAAAGTAAAAGTGAAAAAAACTCACACACAGAGATTATTAAACATAAACGTTCCTAATTCCATGGGATAAAAAAGTATAATAATTCCAACATAAATGAGAATTAGAAGCTGGAGCCAGAGCTAAAAGGATCACAGGAGGTCAAAAATAGAGCGCCACTAAGTGAAAAATAATCATAGCTAGAGTATTTGAATTTAATATCCTGCTGCTGCTGCTAAGTCACTTCAGTCGTGTCCAACTCTGTGCGACCCCACAGACGGCAGCCCACCAGGCTCCCCCGTCCCTGGGATTCTCCAGGCAAGAACACTGGAGTGGGTTGCCATTTCCTTCTCTTCAATATCCTAAGAAGATGAAAATATACCCCTAAGAGGGGGAAAAAGGCTACTCAAGGAAATTAAAGGGTGTTATTAATCAGAGGTCAATCAGTATGCTTTTCCATATCTATCCCTAAAACTAAAGAAGACACTGGAGAAATCTCTAATTGAACATAGCCCTGTATTATTTTTATGGTGTTGTCAAATTTTTCATATGGTGAACTTCTGAATATCTCTTGACACAGTCCAACTTACCGCCAACGCAGACGAATAAAAGCTGAAGATATTCTGCCGAAATTCTTTCAGGGCTTTCTTGAATACAACATCCACTAGTGTGTCTTTCTTGCTGTCTTCATTATCTAGGTCATTCATCTGGGGACCACAGAAAGAGTTTTTGTACACAATCAACTAAATTGAAAAGAAATGAATGCCACACTGGACACATATTGTTTCTTCAACAATGACCATCCTGAAAGGGCAAATTATCATGGGACCCAGATAAAAACATGACTAGACAGCCAAAGTTTTATTACTATGAGATAATTTCCAAGGTCTCTTCTAATACTGTATAATTCAATCATTTTGCTACCAGAAAACAGCTCAGAGAGTATATAATGACAAACCTCACCCTAACATATGGAATGCAATGTGACAGTAACAGTAAAAGTGAAGTCAAAAGGAAAGCCTAAAACCTTAAATTCCATCTACCCAGTCTGACTCATGCGTATTCTATGATTTGCACATTTCTGATAAAGAAACAGACCCTCTAACTTACTGAAGCATATGTACTTTAGGAGGCATATCCTGATATACAAACATTCCACAGTCAAAGCTGCTTAGGGGCCTGAATACCTTTTTCAGAAGAAATTCATCCATGCTTTTTAAATCACTGGCACTTGCTATAATCTGGACAGAGTCATTTTGCCAGTGCATAGACTCCAAAGCCACACTGCTGATCTTCACACTTCGCTTGCGCCTTGCCTTTGGAGAAGGCTCTTTGTTCTCTTTGAATTCCTTTCGACAACTCCCAGGCAATTCTGGACTTAAAGGAGGTGTTGGGTGATTATGAGATAATTCTGTAAACCAAGATAGAGTATCCAAACAAAAATATTTTAGTAAAAATACTGAAACCTCCACACCTTCTTTTCAAGTTCCTTTACTAAGTCACTAAAGGAAATAAGTAAATATCTGAAAAGTAACATTAATGTTTGGGGTCAGAAAGGCAATAAATCCAGATTGTACGTTTGTACTGATATTTATTTAAGAATTATCATTTTCCAATGGGAAATGCTATCAGGTGTCCCAAAGAAATGAGGTCTGACACTGAAAACCTGGATGGAAGTGTTGTATACAACTGAAGCCTGGATTCCAAAGATCTCAGTCCCAAAGAAAAGAAGCATACACAATCACACTAGGATGTTCAATGTTGACTGCTAACCCAGTCAGAGCTTTACTACATCTGTCTGAAAGAACAACCAGCTTATACAAACCCAATAAATCAGTGAAGCTTGATAATTAGTATTATTTCTTTACTAGGGTCTAAAGCCATAAATGTTTCAGTGACAATATCTGGTGTTAGCCTGGCAACCTCTATTTAGGGAGCAAGGTAACCCAATTGGTTCACTTCTGCTTAGGTCTCTTTACTATTTAGGATTTTCTTTCATATGCATACTTCCCTCAAAACTGTATTAATTTCTCAGACTGAACCAGTTTTGTATATAATATTGGAAAACACAACAAAATTTTTCTGCATTGTTTATACCAGAGAAATTTGGTTCCATGTAGTCCACTGGAATCTAGAACTACACTGGATTTGCCAATGCCTACCTGGGGCTTGATGAGAATGTTGGTCCCATTTCACATACCTGTTTTTCTCACACATATTTACCTTATCTTCTGGCCAATGGTATATCCTCATTCCATCTAAAAGCTTAATTCTGATAATAAAGGGAAACAAGTAGCCTTCTATATGCTAAATGCCACAACAGGCAGGAAATGAGACAAACTAAATTTCAGATATGGCACCAGAATAAAAAATATGAAGATATAGAGAGGATACAAGTATATTCAAACTGGTGTCAACTGATATTAATTCCATTATATAAGCTAGATATATAAGTATCTAATTATTTCATTTAAAAAACAATATCTTTCTTTATACTAAAAGAAATAATGGTTACTAAAGAAACTGTCTATAATCCTAGTTCAGCCTTAAAAACAAGGGCTACCTTAATAAATTTTTACTCAAAGATAAATAAAAAGGTACAATTTTAATGTTTATACATGTATCCTTATTAAGCAAACACTCAAAGAATTTCCTATTTCCTTTTTGGAAATAAGCAGTAGAGAATATAACTGTGAAAAATGAAAAATTTAGAATGACTACTATAAAACAGATAAAACGTAAGAAATGGATCCTTGTAGGAAGTCCGAATTTTCCAAACTAAACTTGTAGTATTCACGTGATTTACTACTGGTTTTACCCATATCAGTTTGCAAACTGATAGGAGCAGAGTCACAAGACAGAAAAACAGGATTCTAATTAAATTTCTATCAGTTTTCCCTCTGACACACAGGTGCTTCTGTTCTGGTTGATCCATGCCTCTGTGAAACTTGATCATCTTTCCTCCCTTTGTCTTATCTTATCCTCTGTCCCTTTATTTTTATCTTAGCCTAGATGTGACAAGTTTTGTTTACTTATTTTAACTTGGTCTGTTTCATTTCTACTTAGAGATAATAATTTTCTTCCTAGGGCCTATTTCTATTTTATTCAATACTGACATTTCACCCCCTCATTGGTATTTTACCCACTCATTATCACATAGCCACCTCTGATGTATATCCCCCCATTGAAGATAGCTGGCATCTTTACATAGTAATTAAAAATGCTCATACATACTTGAGCAAAGGGCTAATCTTCAAATGCTGGAATTACTGGAATCCTTGGAGAGTCAGTGATTCTAGCATTTAGAGAAACCATATCAACAGATGAACTAACTGTTGGGTATCTGTTATGTGCTATGATTGATGCCCCAAAATTAAAATAACAGCTACCATTATAAAGTCCTAGCAACTGACATATAGTAGATCTTTTAGCACAACAGTTAGGATCACGGACTCTGGAGCCAGTTCGCCTGAATTCAGATCTCAGCTCTAACAACCGCTATATGTGTATAAGCAAATAACTTCTCTGTGCCTCAGCTTTCTCATTTGTAAAGTGGGAAAAATAATCATACTAACCTCAAAAAATGGCTGTGAGGATCGAGTTAATACATCCAAAATGCTTAGCACAGTGCCTTTTTCATAGTAAACAACCAAATATTAGCTGCTGCTATCTTACTAATTTTTACTAGGAATATATATATGGAAAAGGCAATGGCAAACCACTCCAGTACTCTCATCTGGAAAATCCCGTGGACGGAGGAGCCTGGTAGGTTGCAGTCCATGGGGTCGCTAAGAGTTGGACACGACTGAGCGATTTCACTTTCACTTTTCACTTTCATGCATTGGAGAAGGAAATGGCAACCCACTCCAGTGTTCTTGCTTGGAGAATGCCAGGGATGGGGGAGCCTGATGGGCTGCCGTCTATGGGGTTGCACAGAGTCAGACACAACTGAAGCGACTTAGCAGCAGCAGCAGCAGGAATATATATTTGTTAGGTGAATGAATGGTGGCTAAATTTTTACACTTTAGAAAACTGAGGCTAATCAAAGATTCGCAATTACTCTTGAATTTGTTGTTACTTCATTGTTTTGGTGCCGTATTTCCTTGAAGGAAATACTACTCTTATAGGTAAAATGTAATTCTATAATTATCTTTTAGTTAAGGAAGGATTTAACAATCTTGGTCCTATCTCACTAGAATATCTTGCCAAGAGAATTACTGTTACAAATACTAGAGGGATAGAAAACTTTCAGAATGAGTAAACAAATTATGAAGACAATCTCCACCCTTTGTCCATTTTTACCATCTGGAAACTGCGGAGCTGGAATCATATCTGAGCCAGCAGAGAGTGCTGAAGCCTCTGAGTGGGTGTCAGGTTTCACTCTGGTAGTCTTCTTCTCCCCTTGTTTCCCTTTGGCCCAGAACCTCATCTTAGCTCTCTGAGGTCTGTTAAGTAAAAAAAAAAAAAAAAAGGTAAAAATGGCAATCAGCATGTCCTATTGACATTATCTGTATATGACTTTAAGTTATATAAACAACTTTCATATGAATTAATTCATTTAACCTTCACAATTAAGCTTAAGTCATATTTAATCTTCAATTGTACAGTTAAACTTCATCTGGAAAGTAAATAATAGTCTCCTCATCTTGAAAACAGAAATGAGATCCAGAGATGTTAACTAAAACCACCATTTATATGAGTTACTGTCATATAATCATATTAGTTTGCTATGACCAGTGCATTTTCTTGGCAAAACTCTATTAGTCTTTGCCCTGCTTCATTCCGCATTCCAAGGCCAAATTTGCCTGTTACTCCAGGTGTTTCTTGACTTCCTACTTTTGCATTCCAGTCCCCTATAATGAAAAGGACATCTTTTTTGGGTGTTAGTTCTAAAAGGTCTTGTAGGTCTTCATAAAACAGTTCAACTTCAGCTTCTTCAGCATTACTGGTTGGGGCATAGACTTGGATAACTGTGATATTGAATGGTTTGCCTTGGAGACGAACAGAGATCATTCTGTCATTTTTGAGATTGCATCCAAGTACTGCATTTCGGACTCTTTTGTTGACCATGATGGCTACTCCATTTCTTCTGAGGGATTCCTGCCCGCAGTAGTAGATATAATGGTCATCTGAGTTAAATTCACCCATTCCAGTCCATTTCAGTTCGCTGATTCCTACAATGTCAACGTTCACCCTTGCCATCTCTTGTTTGACCTCTTCCAATCTGCCTTGATTCATGGACCTGACATTCCAGGTTCCTATGCAATATTGCTCTTTATAGCATTGGATCTTGCTTCTATCACCAGTCACATCCACAACTGGGTATTGTTTTTGCTTTGGCTCCATCCCTTTGTTCTTTCTGTAGTTATTTCTCCTCTGATCTCCAGTAGCATACTGGGCACCTAATGACCTGGGGACTTCCTCTTTTGGTACCCTATCATATTGCCTTTTCATACTGTTCATGGGGTCACAGCAAACACCCTCTTCCAACAACACAAGAGAAGACTCTACACATGGACATCACCAGATGGTCAACACTGAAATCAGATTGATTATATTCTATGCAGCCAAAGATGAAGAAGCTCTATACAGTCAACAAAAACAAGACCAGGAGCTGACTGTGGCTCAGATCATGAACTCCTTATTACCAAATTCAGACTCAAATTGAAGAAAGTAGGGAAAACCGCTAGACCATTCAGGTATGACCTAAATCAAATCCCTTATGATTATGCAGTGGAAGTGAGAAATAGATTTAAGGCCCTAGATCTGATAGATAGAGTGCCTGATGAACTATGGAATGAGGTTCGTGACATTGCACAGGAGACAGGGATCAAGACCATCCCCAAGGAAAAGAAATGCAAAAAAGCAAAATGGCTGTCTGGGGAGGCCTTACAAATAGCTGTGAAGAGAAGAGAGGCGAAAAGCAAAGGAGAAAAGGAAAGATATAGGCACATAAATGCAGAGTTGAAAAGAATAGCAAGAAGAGATAAGAAAGCCTTCTTCAGTGATCAATGTAAAGAAATAGAGGAAAACAACAGAATGGGAAAGACTAGAGATCTCTTCAAGAAAATTAGAGATACCAAGGGAACATTTCCTGCAAAGATGGGCTCGATAAAGGACAGAAATGGTGTGGACCTAACAGAAGCAGAAGATATTAAGAAGAGGTAGCAAGAATACACAGAAGAACTATACAAAAAAGAGCTTCACAACCCAGAGTCATGATGATGTGATCTCTAATCTAGAACCAGACATCTTGGAATGTGAAGTCAAGTGGGCCTTAGAAAGCATCACTATGAACAAAGCCAGTGGAGGTGATGGAATTCCAGTTGAGCTCTTTCAAATCCTGAAAGATGATGCTGTCAAAGTGCTGCACTCAATATGCCAGCAAATTTGGAAAACTCAGCAGCGGCCACAGGACTGGAAAAGGGCAGTTTTCATTCCAATTCCAAAGAAAGGCAATGCCAAAGAATGCTCAAACTACCACACAATTGCACTCATCTCACATGCTAGTAAAGTAATGCTCAAAATTCTCCAAGCCAGGCTTCACCAATACGTGAACCGTAAACTCCCTGACATTCAAGCTGGATTTAGAAAAGGCAGAGGAACCAGAGATCAAATTGCCAACATCTGCTGGATCATCAAAAAAGCAAGAGCGTTCCAGAAAAACATCTATTTCTGCTTTATTGACTATGCCAAAGCCTTTGACTGTGTGGATCACAATAAACTGTGGAAAATTCTGAAAGAGATGGGAATACCAGACCACCTGACCCGCCTGTTGAGAAATCTGTATGCAGGTCAGGAAGCAGCAGTTAGGACTGGACATGGAACAACAGACTGGTTTCAAATAGGAAAAGGAGTACATCAAGGCTGTATATTGTCACCCTGCTTATTTAACTTATATGCAGAGTACATCATGAGAAACGCTGGACTAGAAGAAACACAAGCTGGAATCAAGATTGCCAGGAGAAATACCAATCACCTCAGATATGCAGATGACACCACTCTTAAGGCAGAAAGTGAAGAGGAACCAAAAAGTCTCTTGATGAAAGTGAAAGAGGAGAGCAAAAAAGTTGGCTTAAAGCTCAACATTCAGAAAACGAAGATCATGGCATCTGGTCCCATCACTTCATGGGAAATAGATGGGGAAACAGTGGAAACAGTGTCAGACCTTATTTTTTGGGGCTCCAAAATCACTGCGGATGGTGACTGCAGCCATGAAATTAAAAGACGCTTACTCCTTGGAAAGAAAGTTATGACCAACTTAGATAGCATATTCAAAAGCAGAGACATTACTTTGCCAACAAAGGTCCGTCTAGTCAAGGCTATGGTTTTTCCTGTGGTCATGTATGGATGTGAGAGTTGGACTGTGAAGAAGGCTGAGCGCCGAAGAATTGATGCTTTTGAACTGTGGTGTTGGAGAAGACTCTTGAGAGTCCCTTGGACTGCAAGGAGATCCAACCAGTCCATTCTGAAGGAGATCAGCCCTGGGATTTCTTTGGAAGGAATGATGCTAAAGCTGAAACTCCAGTACTTTGGCCACCTCATGCGAAGAGTTGACTCATTGGAAAAGACTCTGATGCTGGGAGGGATTGGGGGCAGGAGGAGAAGCGGACAACCGAGGATGAGATGGCTGGATGGCATCACGGACTCGATGGACGTGAGTCTGAGTGAACTCCGGGAGATGGTGATGGACAGGGAGGCCTGGCATGCTGCGATTCATGGGGTCGCAAAGAGTCGGACACGACTGAGCAACTGAACTGAACTGAACTGAATCATATTAGTTATTATCATATAAGTACTTATGCCTGGAGCATAAATACTTATGAGTATGGAGCATAACTCATAAGTACTTAAGAGTTATGCCCGGAGCATAACTACATAGAGTTACCTTAAATACCTATAACAACAAATTTACGTTCAAACCATAAACAATTTTCAGGTGAAAAACTGGTGGTTTAAGTATTAGGTGACTTTCCCAAGGTTACACAGCCAGTGAGTGACAAAGTGGAGGATCATACCTACTATGCAACATTGCCTCATTCTTAGCACTGACATACTCTCTCCCATCACATACATCAAGGAAACATCCTGAGAGAATAACAGCTTACTGACCCATGTATCCTAACTCTGTACTAGGAGGCTTACTTGTACATTTAGCGTTGGTTCCTTTGTATGTTTGTCTACCAAAAAAGAAACTTTTTTTGAGCATCTACTAGAAGCCAGGCACTGGGCCTGACTTACAATGACTACTTTTCATAACTGCCAAGATAAATGAGTATTTTTATGCTAACTACACATGAACAACCTGAGGCTCAGAGGGCTAATAGAGACAGAAGTTAAAATCAGGTCTATCTTCTTTGGAAGTCAATTTTCTTTTATTCATGGTGCCCTCTTTTTTTTTAATAGCATATTACTAAACTTGTACATCTATATGGTATGAAAAGAAATTGTTCCACAAAGCTTATTACAAATGATAGCTCTTCTCCTGCTATTTTTATCCCTTTTCTGATCCCTAAACAACCCTTTAGAATTAAATGGTTCTTTTAATATTCACCAAACTTATATTGCTATCATACTTGTGACCACAGATAATAAATTAAGCACATTCCAACACTCCAGTTCTATACCCTCCACAAACACAGACATCCCCCCAACAGAATATCACAATTTTAGTTAGGTCAATATAGTTTTTTTTAATTCACCTTTTAGTTTAGTTCTTTAGTGTTCACCTTTTTTACTATGTAAGTAATATTCACAACTGAGGCATATAGAACCCTATATAACTCATATTTTTTAGAGTTAATATTTTATTTTATATTTGCTCATTGGTTCTTCATTCAATTCACCTCCAAGTGTTTCCCCATTTGTGAATATCTCCTCTCAATATGTTGAAATACAGTTAGGTACTCTATCAGTTCCACGTTCTTAAAGAAATCTTTCCCAGAGCCTTCTAACCTGCTCTATTCTAGAATGGTTCCCTCTGTGATTGCTGTACAACCATCATTTGTAAAGCTACTTTTAGGATCATAATGGAGATTTCTTTTGTCTCTCCTATTGTATGATGACATGTCTTTTGGTATGGGTCTATTTTCATTCATTATGTTGAGCCTTGTCAATCTAGAAGCTCAAGTCCTTCAATTCTGTGACATTTACCTGAATTTATTAATGATTTGCTCCTCTCCATTTTCTTTGTCCTATCTTTTCAGAGTTCTTATAAGTGGGTCACTGGATGTCCTAAACTGCTCCTCTAATTTTCTTCTCTTTTCTTGCCTCTTCTCTCCCTTTGTCTTTTTGTTCAAATTTCTGAGAGATATCAGCTTTCTTTCTCATGCTTTGAACTTCTTTATGCTATTGTAGTTTCAATTTTCAAATGCTCTTTTTTATTATTATGGATGTTTCCCTTTCGACTATTTTAATTTAATGAATATAGCTGTATTTCTTTATGCAGAAGATCTATTGATAGTTTTATGTATTTGTCTTAAAGCTTTCTTTCCCCTGGATAGTTTATTTCTTCCAAGTTATATTTTATCCATTAATTTTAGTTTCTTTCATTTAAGATGTTTCCTCAAATGTGTGGTGATCATACTTGGAAACACTTCCCTTGTGGCTCAGCTGGTAAAGAACCTGCCTGCAATGCGGAAGACCTGGGTTCGATCTCTGGGTTGGGAAGGTCCCTGGAGAAGGGAAAGGCTACCCACTCCAGTATTATAGCCTGGAGAATTCCATGGTCTGTAGTCCATGGGGTCTCAAAGAGTTGGACACAACTGAGCGACTTTCACTTTCACATGCCTGGAAGTTCTAGTGTGCATTGGTGGGGCTTCCAAGCTGTGGTTGCCCTTGAAGGGTTATCTGGCTGATACCAATATCTTTAGGTCTTTTCTTGAGGGTTGGACCAAAGTCCCAAAGACTCTTTGAATCATCTGCTTAGAGGGTAGGTGAAACATGGGAGCTGAATACACAATAAAATCTGGGGGATCTTAACATTCAGTATGTAGACATTCATAAAATCCCCCTGGTTCCAAATATGTACCTCAATCCTCAAGTATATCTGGTTACCTCTAAGCGCAGAAATCTTTTGTTTTATCCTTTCCAGAAAATATTTTCTCCTATTTTCTGCTAGGGTTGGGAAGATCAGCCAGTCAGATGCTTCTTTCTCAAGAAAGATTCAGCTTTCTCCTATCTATTAAGACATTTAAAATTTGTCTATTTACCTTTTGGATTCCACATTTTTATTATTTCTGTCTCCTGTTGCTTTGTTGCTGCTGTTGCTTTTGTCATATATAGGCTATTTTAGAAGGATGTGGAAATTAAATTTATATATTTAATCTGCTATCTTCACTTGTATATTTTTCTACTATGTTATATTTTGTTTCTCAAACTTTCATCTCCAGCATAATCTGCTCTAGATTTGGGTTACCTTGGATTATACTCTACAGTCACTGAGAAGGGTTATGAACCAGATAGATAATTCAATGTGATATTCAATATCAGGGAAGACCTGATATCAGTGAGGACCCAATTGTCTTACATAATACAATAAGGGACAAAGACATACTCTTGATAAATAAAAACTTCATATACTTTCCTAAAAAGAACAGTTATTTCCTGAAAGATTTTTCCAGTTATATTTTTACAACACTTAGAGCAGAACTTAAGTCCAAAACCAGAAAATATTTTCACTCTGATCTCATCTAATGTCTTTTCTTTACAACCAAAAATCCTAAGTCATATAATGATGTTAAGACTTTGCCCTGGGGCTTCCCTGGTGGTCTTGTGGTTAAGACTGCATTTCCACTGCATGGGGGTGTAGGTTTGATCTCTGGTCAGAGAACTAAGATTTCACAGGCCAAACTGTGGCCAAAAAAAAAAAGAAAGATTTTGCCCAAATCACAGTGCTAACATATAAAAAGACAAAGTTTACTATATATATCTGAACTGTTTGTTTCTGTCAGAGTAGGTGCTTAGTATTTGCTGAAAAAATGAATTTAAAACTTTCAAAATCAATAGCTGCTTTATGAATTATGCTTTTATAAAGATGCTCGGTATTTAGCAAATAGAATTATTTTACCCCTATTAACTTTCAGTGTATGCTTTATACCTTATATCTGACTCTGAAGCCTTCTGTCTCACTGCCAACTTCGTAATCTCTCCTTGAGACATGGTCTTATGAAGCTTTGCTTCTTCATCAACTGAAGAAAACCGCTGTGATGTCTGTAATAATTACATATGTAAAGACTTTAAAACCAAGTAATTATCATAGCACTGTAATTAAAACTCAGATTATAAATTATTTGAGAATTATACCTATTAAAAACACACAAAAATATTCATATTACTCAGAGATTCATTAAAATAAAAGAACCTACTAAAAATTCCATTACGTTCAAACAGTAATCCAAAGTAAAGGGCACTTGGGTCAATAAAAATGCTAAATGGGAAATACCAGCTCATGTTTTCTGACAATTTAGCAAACAATATCATGTAGGGTGAATGGAAAAAAAGGAATATCAAATGGAAAAGTAAGAAAAAAATCAAAACCATCTAAAGATAGGGACAAAAGATACAGGACCTGATAAATCTAGATATATAGGATAATTAATCAGTGATTATCAACTTAAAGACATAGCCTAAACTTTAAAGAAAAACTTCTCAAGGTCTGCCAAGTAAAAAGATCAAATAACTTATAAGGGCAAGAGATTTAGACTGGCAATAGACTTACCAACAATAACAAACAAAGTAAGACAATAATAAAATAGCACTTTCAAACAACTCAGAAAAAGAAAATATGAATCAAGGACTTTATATGTAGCCAAGATGTCCCTTCAAATATCAAGGCCATAGAAAGATCTCAGGGAATTCCATATTGATGGCCCTTTGAGTAATCTAAGGGAAGAGCTTCGTCCAACCAAGAGACAAACAGGGAAACTTCTGCAAAATATTTGAAGTGATAATTTAATACATTTAATAGTAGATCTAAGACAAAAACAAAGGTGGGGACTATGGTGAAAGAATTGTATACAAAATTACATATTCTGACAAAGTAGGAATAAAAGCTTAAAAAAACTGGAGTAGAAGGGAATAGAGACTAGAATAATTCACCAATAGTTGTGTCACAATAGGTAAGAATAGTACTCATTTAAAAATGACTAATTAGAGTATTATTGATTAAATTTTAAAATATTAAAGGCATTTTTTTAAAGTTACATATAAAAGTAAACAATCAACAGACAAGACCACAATGTTTGCTAAACATCAAAAGAAATTTAAAAAAATAAAAGAGAAAAAAATGAACACAGTAAATTTAACATAACATAATAACAAAATTGCAAGTTGAGAATTAATCTCTCACTTTCATCAATAAACATGAATAGATTTAACTCACCTACTAAGGGAAAGATTTTTTAATTTGGCTCACAAAGCAGGGCCCAACTATACTGTATAAAAAACACACCTCTAAACAAAAGGATCCAGACAGGCTAAAGTTGAAAGGACAAACAACAGTATTCTTGGCAAATGGAAATAAAAAGAAAATGGAGGCTGTGATATTACTAATGTAGAATTCAAGCAAAAAAACATGGAAGCTGACAAAGGACACTTTTTAATACTAAAAGGTACAATTCACAATGAGTAATAGGAATGATATTAACATTCATTTGATATAAGACAGATAAAAAATAATAAGGATATAGAAGACAAATAACATTATCAGTAAGGTAGAGATTATGGATGTATACTGAAATTTTATACTCTGGATAGAGAATACACCTTATCAAACACACAGTCAACAAGTAACAAATGCTGGCAAGGATATGGATAGAAGAGAACCCTCGTTTACTATTAGTGGGAATGTAAATTGTTATGGCTAAATCATTACATAGTATATCTGAAAGTAACATAATATTGCAATCATATATTTCAATTTTAAAAATGCACGTGGAACATTCATAAAAACTGATCATATTCTAAGTAACAAAGAAAATACCAATAAATTTGATCAAACAGAAGCATTATAAATAGTCTTTCACCAGAATACAATAAAACCAGAAACTAACAAAGATTTAAAAACAAAAAGGCTCTTCATCTGAAAACTAAAAAAAATTTTATTAAACAAGTTTCAGGTAAAGAAAGAAATATAAACTAAAATTACAGATTTTCTTAAAAACAATAAATCCTTTACACATTAAAATAAGTGAGATACATCTGAAGTGTGACCAGAGGAGAATTCACAGCCTTAAAAACCTGTATCAGTAAAAATAAATGAATTAAATTATTCACTCAAAAACTAGAAAAGAAAGTAAACCAAAAGAAAATATAATAAATAATAAACATAAGGTAAAAACAGAAATCAGTGGAGAATGAAAAAAGATATATGATAAATAAAACCAGATCCTGTTACTCTGTAAAAAATTAACAAAATAGACAAATAACTAGGTAAAGGAAAAAAAAATCTATGAAATAAGAACTGACAAAAGGGAAATAACCACTGAAACAGAACTTTTTAAAATCATGAGACTACTTTATAGACCCCTATGCAAGTAAATCTGAACAATGAAATGGAAAAAAATAGTTGCCAAAATTGACCTTATTAGACAGAAAGCTTTAAAGGCTAATTCTCCTAGAAGAAATAGAGGAACTTATGCTACAAAACAGTACCAATCCCAGATAGTTTCATAGGAAAATTCTGTCCTCTGACTTCTGGGAGGGAATAAAATACATATGTAAATGCTAAGTGTAAGGAGTTCCCTGGTGGCCTAGTGGTTAGGATCTCACTCCATGGCCAGGGGTTCAAGCTCTGTTCAGGGAACTAAGACCCTATAAGCTGAGAGGTACAGCCAAAGGGGGGTAAAAAAAAATTAATGAAAATCTGAATAACAAAACTGAAAACCAGAGAGCCCTAACAGACTAGAAGAAATTTAACAAAATACAATAGAAAAGAGTATGCTAAAAAATAAGTAAATACTAAAAATAAGTAAAAATAAGTGTATGCAGTAAGCTGCTGTCCTGGGGCTACCAATCTAAACATTTTATGGCATAAACTGTTCAATTCACCAGTTTCCCAACTTGCAACACTCACCTCAAAATCACTAGCCTAGGTCTTAAAATATTATAAATATCCTTTCCTGACTTCCCCTTTCTGAAAAATTACTAAGACCTAGTCCAGGTGACTTTCTGCTTACTGTAAAATAAGCTAACACACTTAGCTGTGCTTGATCAATGGGTTTTTTTCTGGCAGTTTTCTGTGGAGTAAAGAGAAGGAAAATTCAACACAGATAAGGAGTGAAGAGTATCTCAGAGAAATACAAACAAAAATAGGAAGGTGAGAAGTACAGTAATTCTTCTGTACTGAAGACTGAAAATGAAAACTCAGTTTTATGATACAGGAGATAAAGTCAGACCCATGGAGATGACTGTTGAAAGTGTAGGGAATGGTGGAAGAAACTATACAGAGAAAACTCTGTTACCTATATCAATCCTACAAATAAGGGGTAGAAATGATTTTATTAACTCACTATCCACAATCTTCAGAGACTAAATAAAAAGCTATATGAAAGCTATCTTCAAAATGCTGCTTAGCAGAATATGTTGTTGTTCTTGGGTAAAAACCAACATGGTGTGTATAAAAACTACGTGAAAACAGCATACAGAGACTAAACAGTTATTCAAATGGCAGAGTTATAAGTAGGAAAAAAAACCAAGGTCATAAAGATAGAAACTGCTACTCTCACTTCCACTTCTTCATTGCAGGTAACAACTAATTACCGATTTGTCAGCTCCAGAGGTAATGCTTATCAAATTCCCTTGAAGGAATTCATATCTACCTGTTTCTATCTCATTAGGATCAGTTATTTCACAATGGAAAGGTCAGTTGATTCCTTCCTTGAGGAATGACACACTTCTTAGCAAATGTCAGAGTTACTAAGTCACTTTGTCCAGAAAAAAATAAACTAACCAGCTTTTAAAAAAATAATGTGCCCATAAAATCAAGACCATTTACAACCCTGAAGATATTCAGAATTTGATAATTCAGTAGATTCCAGTTAGAAATAATTAGTCTTCATTTTCACAATATCAGATAACATTAGAACACGGTATATTTTCAGATAAACAGAAACATACTTTAAAACTGTCCCTACCCTTCCCACCCCCAACCCCGATAAGTATCTGTCAGCATAGTCTAGAGAAAGCAAAGCTTCTTCATGCAAGTGTCCACCAGAAACAAACACCACAACCTATTCCTAAAATAGCTAGTGATGAAACACAAGGACAGTGAGGAAGCTGGAGAGGTGACTAACACACTGTGCAGGAGGGTGCTCTGCAACTACTGGCATGCAGTGACCGTCAAGCAGGTGAACAGAATCACAGGCAAAGACTGCCAGATAGAACCCTGAGAGGGGCTGAACGCTCCAAGCAGAAAGCCCAGCTTCTTGGTTCATCTCAGTAAGTTCTCAGAAAGAATTCTACCACCAAAAGGACTAAGGTTTGTATCAAAGGAAACTCTCAGGAACAAAATAGCAATTACAAATGCTAAATTCTTCAACTAATAAAAACTGGAGAATAATTTAAGTATGTCCCCTATTTATACTAGAAACATACAGCAGTGTTTTTTCATTCAAATTAGTTTGCTCCATTACATAATTTCATCTTCAACCAAAAAGCATATGATAGAATGCGTTTCAATAATTATAACTCAAAAATAGGGCCATCTCCAAAGTGGAGTTATTTAATCCTACACTGAAGAGAAGTCTTTGGTTCTAACTAGATATATTAATGAACATACAGGCTGAGCAACTTTTACCATTTGGTTCAGGGTAATGATTCATTAGTCTAATTAGATAACTGGCTGTGCATTTTTCTATTTGTTGGTTATTTTATTTTTTCTTCTTTAGAATATCCATATTATCATTTAAAAACTGGGTCTATCTTCCAACAAAAGATAAAGACAATGAGAATATTCTGGAACTTAACTAGGTCTTTGGCACCAACAGCCTGAAAGTTTAAAAAAAAAAGTGAAAGTGCTAGTCTCCCAGTTGTGTCGGACTCTTTGTGACCTCATGAGCCCGCCAGGCTCCTCTGTCCATAGAACTCTCCAGGCAAGAATACTGCAGCGGGTAGACATTCTTTTCTCCAGGAGATCTTCCCGCCCCAGGGAACAAACCTGTGTCTCCCACATTGCAGGCAGATTCTTTACCATCTGAGCCACCAGAGAAGCCCCCGAACAGCTTAAAGCCATTCTTTGAATATTGATAAAATATTTAATGAGTCAAAAGAAGACCATCCTAAAATGTTCCTCCCATAATGAACAGATACTACAGAAGAACATTAGAGACTAAACTTAATTAAGAATATGCATGGAAATAAAATGCATATCACTCTACTTCCTCAGTGATAACATTTAGTACACAGTAGGCATACAGGGTACTCCTATTGTATTTTCCAGGCCAATTCCAAAATCAAACACTTTATATCCATAAATACACTCAAACTTATCAAACTATATGTACCTAATTTGGGCTGAGATATGATAAAAAAGCTATTTTATTTATGCAGCTTTATTTAAACATAATGTTAATGTTATACTTTGTGATTAATACAAATTCACATTATCTACAGCCTTTTTTAGTTGGCTGGGTTGGTCCAGGAAGGTATTTTTGTCATTTCTCATTAAATTTTTAAAAAATTCATGTTTATTTTGTATTACTAAAAAATGCAGAGGGGAAGCAGGTTTAAATGCAAAAAAAAAAAAAAAGAGAGAGAGACAGAAAGAGAGAATACTATTTCAGTTAAAAGCTACTGGATTATTTAACATATACTCTATTCACTAGACCACAGAGAGATCAGGAAACTATGGCTAGCAGGTCAAATAAAGCCCATTGAGTGTTTTTGTAAATAGTTTTATTGGAACACAGCCATGTACCTTTGTTCACTTGCCTACGGCGGTTTCCATTCTACAACAGCAGAGGTAACTAGTTCCGACAGAGACTGTATGACCCATAGAATCTGAAATATTTAATATCTGGCCCTTTACAAAAAAAGTTTGAGGCTCTTGTTCTAGAAACTTTTAAGATACAACACAGAAAGCTTCTACATTAGTGCTAAGTTAAATAATTTTATTATTTTTTGCCTAATTTATGATTTAACTGACATATACTGCTAAAGCGCCCTTAATTCAAGTCCTGTTAAATTAAGCTTTAGCTCTAGTTGCTGTGTTCACTGAGGTTTCCCACGTACAAACCATTATATGGAGAAGAAGCTGTGAAGGTTAGCTTTAGATTAGCAAAGACTATTTCCATCAGATTTGCTTGTTGCCTATTTTTCTTATATTGCTGTAAAATTACCATTTCGGAGTCACTGTGAGAGGCCTGACCCAGGCTGGGTGCAGGCCCTAGCTCAGAGTGAGAAGCTTGGTCAAGGGAGAGAAGGGGCTCAATAATGTCATCGTAATCATCTTCCTCTGTATCCCCCTCCCCATCGGCAAAAGTACCTCTAGTCAAGAAATCGGAGCGCGTCCGCGCCATTCGAGCTTTCTTTTTATGGGCCGGTCTGGCAACCTGCTTGACCAAATGATAAAACAAATAACACAACAATGTTTTGTTTTGGCTTTTTGGGAGATGATGCCAATGAAAGACATCAAAGAGCTCATGAATTTCTTGAAACATCCCCTCCCACCCCATGCCTTTTCCACTAGAAGTGACAGCCATAACCAAAATCAATCCATATTCATTACTCTGGACAAAGAATAAGAATGGAAGCTAAATCCACACTGTTCTTCTCCATAGCCAAGGAAGTCATCTTTCACTGCCATAATAAGTCACCAAAGTCACCTGCATAAATTGCCTTCTTTTCTTTTAGAATTCCTTTTTTGTAAATATAATCTGGATTTGTAGGCATCCTTCCCTGCCTGAAGTATTCCTCTCTGAGTATAACAGACTTAACTCACGGCTTCTTTTTCTATAAACACTTGGGAGTAAATGAGTAGATCAAGTGTTCTAACTACAAGAACAGTAATTTCCAAAACAGTATGCACCTATTTAGCACAGAAGATAAATAAACCAAAATTCAACACTTACCTCTCCTTGGGCCGGCCCAGTTAACTTTACAGGTTTCCAAGTTGGTTCATCTTGTTTCTGGAGTTGAGGATTTCCACTGTTCAAGGCGTCCGTGGTGACACTTCGGATGAAACAACAGGATTACATTTCTATTCCTAGTAGATAACTCATGGCAGCAATCTTAAAAGGATAGCATGAAATATAGTCTAACAAGCCAGGTCAAAGAAATGGATTTGATGATGAGAAAGGGAAAATACTAAGTCCACAAATCTTAAGAATTAGTCTTAGAAGGGGTCTTTACACGCTCATCATTATAAAACACCTGATAAGTAGCTACCGAGTGATGAGGATCTCATTACTTTGCTTTATAGGGAGACGGTTCTATTGACAAACAAGTTTTCTTTCCGAAATCTCTCTGCAACTTTTATCTGTTGGCTTAGTTTTAAAACTTGAGGCTGTACAGAATAAAATCAACACTGACAGAGTAAGAAATTGTTATCTATCAGTAACATATTGTTCATCTCTTCTTAGCAAGACTACAAACTCACTGAAAATCATATTTTACCTTCTAGCATACTTCTGAGTTTAAAGTAGACATTAACTTACAATATCATTTGGCAGACTAATTGCCCTTGCATTCAAAGTCTTCCATGAAGGCCTAGGTTATCTTGTACAATAATCTCTAAACACACCCTTCTTACAACTAAAATCTTCTCAGAGACCTCCCTTTCTGACCACTATAAAATCAAGTCCAGCAATCCTAGGTTGTCCTAAAAGATTCCCTTTTGATTATTCAAATCTCTCCTGCCACAGCTGAGTCATTTATCTTTGATTTGTTCTCCAAAAGAGGGACTATTAACAGGATCTTTGATAGCACCTAGCTACTCTGATTAACTTTTAAACTCACAGCATTTTCTCTTAAGTTTCTCCATGATTTCTTTTTTGTTCTCCCTTACTAACCAGATGAAGACTATGATGCACTTACCACCCTACGGCATAGAAAGAACACTAATCTAATGTTACTTCCTAATCAGGACACCCAATGCTGATTTCTAATCAGGAAACTCAAATTCTGGGCTCAGCTATTTCTAACTATGTGACCTTATCCAGGTCATTTCATGTCCAAGGGCACCAGTGACCTCATCTATAACATGTGGCAACTGAATAGATAACTTAGAAACACTAACATTTACAATTCTATAAAATGCTAATGTTTCTAAA
Source organism: Capra hircus (assembly GCF_001704415.2). Lineage (NCBI taxonomy): Eukaryota > Metazoa > Chordata > Mammalia > Artiodactyla > Bovidae > Capra > Capra hircus. The sequence continues at coordinate 82,513,118 of NC_030817.1, read as the reverse complement.
ATTACTTACAGAATGAGAAGGTGTGAAGTATGGATTTTCCTTAAGCTTTCATGCAAACAATCTAATACATAATCATTTTTAAGATAAACAGTTGTTAATAAGGTAAACTAGGTCAAGTAGCTGTTAAGACTGTATCTTGGCAAAATGATAAAAGGAGTAATTCACAAGTATGATTAATGTTTTTGAAATCTGCCTCTTGAGAAATCTGTATGCAGGTAAGGAAGCAACAGTTAGAACTGGACATGGAACAACAGACTGGTTCCAAACAGGAAAAGGAGTACGTCAAGGCTGTATATTGTCACCCTGCTTATTTAACTTATATGCAGAGTACATCATGAGAAACGATGGGCTGGAGGAAGCACAAGCTGGAATCAAGATTGCCAAGAGAAATATCAATAACCTCAGATATGCAGATGACACCACTCTTATGGCAGAAAGTGAAGAAAACTAAAGAGCCTCTTGATGAAAGTTGAAGAGAGTAAAAAAGTTGGCTTAAAACTCAACATTCAGAAAACTAAGACCGTGGCATCTGGTCCCATCACTTCATGGCAAATAGATGGGGAAATAGTGGAAACAGTGACAGACTGTATTTTTGGGGGCTCCAAAATCACTGCAGATGGTGACTGCAGCCATGAAATTAAAAGACACTTGCTCCTTGGAAGAAAAGTTATGACCACTCTAGACAGCATATTAAAAAGCAGAAACATTACTTTGCCAACAAAGATCCATCTAGTCAGAGTATGGTTTTTCCAGTAGTCATGTATGTATGTGAGAGTTGGACTATAAAGAAAGCTGAGCCCCGAAGAATTGATGCTTTTGACTCTTGAGAGTCCCTTGGACTGCAAGGAGATCCAACCAGTCCATCCTAAAGGAAATCAGTTCTCAATACTCATTGGAAGGACTAATGCTAAAGCTGAAACTCCAATACTCTGGCCACCTGATGCAAAGAACTGACTCATTTGAAAAGACCCTGACGCTGGGAAAGACTGAAGGCAGGAGGAGAAGGGGACGACAGAGAACGAGATGGTTGGATGGCATCACTGACTCAATGGACATGAGTTTGAGTAAACTCCGGAAGTTGGTGATGGACAGGGAGGCCTGGTGTGCTACAGTCGATGGGGTCACAAACAGTCAGACACAACTGAGTGACTGAACTGAAGTCTTCTATAAAACAGATTCATGGATCTAACAACTATATACACACACACACAGACATCCCTCACGTAACTAAATCAGAAAGGCAGAAAACAATATGTTCTTAACATTTTCTGATGGGCTTATATGCTACAGACAATCTACAGGTTAATGGGCAGGACTAGGATCTCAAGCTGTCATGTAGTCCAACTCCATTTTATAATATGATATAAAAATTCTTCGTGGAAAAATAAAGTATCAATGACCTCTTGCCCATTTTCTGTAAAATCTGTATGCAGTTTTTTAAAGACTGAAATATTTTTTAAAAAGCTCAGGATTTGATGAGAAAGTTATTTTCACAGTTAATATGAAATTTAACTTTTTTAGCCCTAAGATATAGCTCTCCTTTCATTTAAATAGTGATATTCTTCCATAAGAACTGAAAGAATCCACTGTGTAACTGGGCTTAATACAAATATTTTAAATTTTATAAAATTTGTTTTATGTACCACTTAAATGCTTTCTCACAGCTACCACTAGTTAAGAAAACTTAGAAGTATAAGGAACTTCCACTTATACAAGGTATCTAAAGTAGTCACAGGGAATTCTCCAGCTATCCAGCGGTCAGGACTCCAAGCTTTCACTACTGCGGGCCTAGGTTCAATCCCTGGTTGCAGCGCAGCCGAAAATAAAACTAAAATAAAGTAGCCATTGTTATAAACAGAAGGTAGAATGGTGGTTGCCAGGGGCTAGGGGTAAAGGGAAAAGAAGAGTTGCTTTCAAAGGTAACTGAATTTGTTTTGCAAGATAAAGTTCTAGATTTGTTGCACAACAATGTGCATATGGGTAACACTACTGAACTGTACACTTTAAAATGGTCAAGATGGTAAATATTATGTGGCTTTTATCCGCCCCCCTCAAAAAAGTACAAAGATATTAATGAAGACCATAAATAGGGCCACAGCTATCACAAATCCCATTAATTTAAAAGCCTGATACAAATAAGCTTGGACTGCTACACCTAATAACTGTGGGGCAACCAGCATTTGCTGAATGTCTACGGCATTTCCAGCCACTCTATGGCTCTCCACAAATGCTTTCTCCCTTAATGGGAGGGAACTAAAAATCCTGCTGCCTGTACTTAGTCAGAGACTCCCAGGGTATAATTATATCCAGTTTTCAGGTGGCTGGTGTAGTCAACAATCAGGAAATTTTTAACACAGAAAATGGCTAATTTGAGTAGCACCCACACAAATAACTGAGGTAGACCAAGGCACCTTAATGAAAATTTCCAAAAAGTTTCTCATTTATACATAGAAATAAACACTTCACTTACATGGAACTACTCATATTTTCCTTTGGCGTGAAAAAAATGGCCTTAGTAGTTCCATCTCTGAAAGGGTCATCAGATTTATGGCTACAAGGCTGAGCCGGCCTAAGGTGTTCTCTCTTTGAGATGCGACTATGAGAGTGTTTACAGGCAACATTCAGTTGGGTGGACATTCTGTCTGCCTTGGATAATTCATTGACAGTATGAGATTGGCCTGGGCCTCCTTTTCTTTCAAAGAACAGAGTGACAGGTCGGTCCTTCAAGGGTAAGTGAGCAGAGGGGCTGTCTTTTGGGGCAAGAACAGAATCTTTTATAGTTACTGACGGAGTCCCAGCCATACTGGGTTCTTCATCCTTATTTGGGGTTTTCAGGATGAATAGAGAGGATGGTCTCTCTATTCTCTGCTTTGACTGATGGAAAGATGGTATCAGAAAACTCTCCCCAGTTCTTGGCTTTTCAATTGTCTTGAAGGCTTTACGCTCCTTTTCTAAAATATCTTTTTGTCGGCGAATCTGTTTCATCATCTCTTTTTCATTCTGCTGCTGCAATTGCTTTTGCCTTTCTTCCTTCTCAGTGTTCAACTTTTCTAACTTCTTAAGAACAGCATTTGAAGAATCTGTATTCAAAGAAGCAACAACCTGATTTTCTCCTGGGAGGTGGTACTTTCCAGCTTCCCTGCTGATATCCAAAGTAAGAGATGGAAGCGTTTCTTCACTTTCCAATAGTTTGCTTCTCTGGACACTTGTGTCTAGTTGGGAGCTCGTTTTCAGTGGGTCTAGATGGGGAATATAAAAAAATGTAGGCAAACTATTTGAAACAAAGGGGTCTCTCAGCTGTGGTTTACAGGTAATAGATTCAGAACTGCAAACCAGTTTTTCCTTCGTAGCCCCATTCTTTAAATGCACTGAGTCAGAGGGTGACCCCCTTTGAGTCAATGTGTGGTTAGTCTCACTTGCGGCACTGAGAGGATAGTCCTGTGGATCAAAATCGGGACTGCGAGATACCTCAGGGGGCACAAACGGCAAGTCTCTTTCATCTAGAATCAAGGGCTCTGGTTTGCTCTTTTGGCTCTCCTCACAGCTCAGAAGTTCCAAGCTTCCTTGTGAGCTTTCACTCTCAGGTGTGCCCTGTAAAGACTGAAGGCCCTCAGGCATCAGTTCCGTAGACCATCTACGCTCTTCTGAAGGAGACACACCACCAAGAGAACGGACTTTTAGCAATTCTAAGCTAAATATAGCTTGCTCTAGTTCTCTCATTCTCCGACTTTCTCTCTTGGCCCGACTCACTTTTTTCTGGTGGAGATCTTCCAAGGACTTGGGTCTTTCTCTTACAATCACATTTTGCTGCAAGTCCACACCACTTTGACTTCTGGCTCTCTCCTGTCGCTTGTTTGGGGACTCATTCAAGCAGTCCATGGAACTTTCATGACTAACTCGATTACTCTCTATCACAGATTTACATTCCTCTACGGCTTTTACTCTGCTGTCAAATGAAGAATCTTCCCATTTTGAAGGGTCTGAACCGTGAATTTCCAGAGTCCCATATGGCTTGATACTTGACAATCCAAGTTCTAGTTTTGCTTCTTTTACTCTTTGTTCTTTCAGAGATTTAAATCTATAACAAAACAGGAAAAAAAAAAAAAAAAAACAACCCCAAATGGTTAAAGATATCTCTTGGTTACAAACGGAGAGAAAAAGTTTATTCAGAATTTTTTAAAAAGTGAAAAAAAGTCTCAAAAAATTTTTTTATAATATTAAGTATTTCTTTAACATGGATGCATATTTCAGAATTCTGTTTCTATGAGTGAGATGATGTTTTATTAAGTATATTATTCCTAACTGGGCACTCTAATCAAAGCATAAGTTAACTCAGAAGCAAAGCTCTCATTTTAATAACATCTTATTTTAAGGTAAACCTTAAAAATGAAATTGAAGTTTCTGAAAGTAAAAACAGTTGGAATGTTGCCAATTTTTAAGGATTCAACCCAGTGTAAAGTTAATTCTTAGCAGTTATAACCATAGACCATGTAGGTTTTCAATCCAATTTAATTCAATATTATAAACCGCACAATGTGGTTTAAAACCGCTGGGGGGATCGAAATTGTACACAACCAGTTTTTGCCTGGAGAATCCCAGGGACGGGGGAGCCTGGTGGGCTGCCGTCTATGGGGTCACACAGAGTCGGACACAACTGAAGTGACTTAGCAGCAGCAGCAGCAGCAGCAGCAGCAGTTCTAATTCAAGTTTAGGCAAATGTTAGAGCAGACATATAAGCAAAGTACTTGAGAAGAGAGGAGTTAATTATTATGGCAATGAAGATTACCTTTGTCTTGCTCTGAATCCTCTACACAGTGACTGCAAAAGGATAATTTTGTTCCTTTGTTCTTGATACCTCTTACACTCCCTGTAGCCTTTCCATCTTGCCTGTATACAGATAGCAGCCAAGTGCCTCCGCCGACAGTGTTCCCTCCATCTCTGCTGGATGACGATGGCGGCAGTCCGCAGCTCCAAATACCGCTGCCTCTGTAAGTGAGCACGCCAGGAAGCTTGCAGAAGAGTGGCTGCACTTGCCATAAGTAAAGCATCTTTCTGCACAGCTGCATCTCTGACTTGCTTCTGATGTACGTAATTCCTCCAGAATTGCTGTGGGGAAGACAAAATAATAAAACTGGTATCATATAACACGTTTTCATAGAAAAAAGAAATCTCTTATGTCGTAACTAGAGATTAAGTAGCTAAACAGCTAAATTGTGGGTGGTTAAAGTAAAAAAATGTTTTCCAGATATGATCAGTGAAAATAACAATTTTAGATAATATAACCTTGATGAAGTTAATTATACAACTTAAAATAATTTAAGTTTTTGATAATTTCATGCCCTACAAATTAATTTTAATAAATTCCATTATATTTTTACCTACAATTTGCCAGTACTAATGGGTCAATGTGTATACATTTCCAAGATTAAGATATTAAAGACTTTCTTGCACAAACAGAAAAGGTTCTATGGAAAACAATTGTCAATGAGGGAGAAAATAAAAAGATAAATGTAAAATATGAATTTGAATAATTATAACAATATATGTACCATTCTCAAATATCACTAAGAAAACTAAAAATAACTGTTAACAGAAATTAAGGCACATAACTCCTTTGTTCCTAATTATACCTCACAAAACATTATAACTATAAATTCAATTTAATTTCAACTGTACATTAATATATGAACTAACAGTAAATTGTATTGCCAGGTAAATCCATTAGTTGCTATGAAAATTAAGAAATGAGTAGGACACATTCGCATCTCTGAAGAAATTTACATTCTTATTTAAATGCTTCACAATAAAACAATTCTAGTTACTAAAACACATGCTAAATAAACTGGCCAATCTCATGTAAAGAATCCTTTACTTCCCACCTGGATGACAATAGATGCCTGTCTCAGATGGAGGAAATGCTGCCTACATAGCAAGACCCTGAACCATCGCTGCAGCAATATGATCCTGCGGAGCACCTCTTGGTGAAGCAGATCCTGTAGGTGTTGTCGTTCCTGCTCCTTTAGGAACACCTACCAGAAGGGAAAAAGATGAAGAATACAGTTCAAGAAGAAATGAGAAATGTATTTAATGCATCATCATTCCTGTGATGATTCCCGTGGTAAGCTTTTTTAGAGAAGAACAGGTACAGCAGCAGACATGTACAAGTAGTCCTGATATTTCTAAGATTTAGTCAAAGCAGTCATTCTCAAATTGGAAAGGATGTATTAGAATATAGAAGGGGAACTGGAAAGGTGAGCAGAAGTACAAAAATCCCAGTGCCAGAGATTGTGATATATTATTCCCTGGGGAAATTCACTGCTGTCAGGAGCCAATGATTATAATAGTGATAAATAACAACCATCTTTTTAAAATCCAGTATGCATCAAAGGCTCCTTTGCTGCCCAAAGATATTCATCAGTTTGTTTATTCACTCTTTCATTCAATTATAAATCTTTAGGAATTTAGGGGTATACAAAGATAAATTAGACACCCCTCTGGAAACAGGATTTACATCTCAACTTTAAGAGCAGATAGATATTAAAAACTGTATATATTTAAGATGTACAATGTGATGTTTTGATGCATGTATAAACACTGTGAAATGATTATCACAATCAAACTAAGAAACATGTTCACCATCTCCCATTTTTGTCAAAAATTTTAAAAAGATTTTTAAAAAGCACAGATAGGTATCAGAAACCCCCTGAGTGAAACAGTAAGCTATCAATGGCAAGAGACAGAAGACCCTACCTGAGCAAAACAAGGAGCTGCAAATAAGAATAAATGTACATACTGGGGACCATGGAACAATTAAAGAGTATGAAGTCACAACATGGAGGTTCTTGAAAAAGAGAAATATGTTTAATCAGGAGGTTATTGAGTGATTATTACTGAGCAGGAAACTGACATAAAGAAAGAAGTGTATGAAGATGATGATTTTGATACTAAGGGCAGAGTGAGTTACATGGAATAACAGACTGATATTGATGATGGATCTGTTTACTATAAGAGAAATGTGTGAGAGCAAGAAACAGAACTAAAATGAAACAGTAGGAATGTAGGGAAAGGCAGAGATGTAAGAATCATTTGTAAGGAAAAACAATGGAAACATTTTTGTAAAAAGGTTAACGTGAAGGGTAAGCCATATATGATTATGGTTTCTAGCCTAGAAACTACAAGAAAGGTAACAGAGAAAAAGAGCAGTTGGTTAAAGACAGTAAGGGAATCTGGCTAACATCACTTTGGGCAAACTGAGTTGAAAATTACAGTAGAATACCTAGAAAGATGCTTTTTAAGCAGTTAAAATTATAGGCAGCACATAAGCACTCTGATTAATACTGACCATCTCATTAACTAAAAATCTTGGTCTAATCAATTTACTTATAATATCCTGTACATTATCTTTCTTATCAACATTCTCCTAGGCAAAGACTGCCATTATTTTTTTTTAAAGAAAGAATATAAAGTATCACTTTAATTTATATTGGATAATCTTTTTTTTCTTTATTTACTTTTAATTGGAGGATAATCGCTTTACAGTATTGCATTGGTTTCAGCCATATATCACCATGAATCAGCCATAGGTACACGTATGTCCCCTCCTTAAACCTCCCTCCCACCTTCCACCCTATCCCACCCCTCTAGGTTATCACAGAGTGCCAGATGTGAGCTCCCTGTGTCATACAGCAAATTTCTATCAGCTATCTAATTTTAGATTAATTGGTCATTTTAATCTATATTAATATTCTCATCTTACATTAATACGATAATGTATGCGTCTCAGTGCTACTCTCTCAGTTGGTCCCACCCTCTCCTTCCCCCACTGTGGCCACAAGCCTGCTCTTCCTGTTTGTGTTGTCTCTACTGCTGCCTACAAAAACATAAAACTCAATTTGGACAAGGGCTGTATATATTATATTTACCATGGATTTTCCAACTTGATAATTATCTGGATTAAGATTTATTTTCCTGAAGAAATCCTGAATGTTAAATTTGGATGGAATAATATTTCGGGGAAGAAGTACATGGAAATGGCTCACAAAATCCTGAAAAACGAAAAGAAAATATTGTAAAATCACAAGAGAATTATATGCAAACAAGATCCCAAACAAGTTAATTGTCCTTTTATTGATTTCTGTCTCATTAAACAGGGTGAAACCAAGAAATCACCTGTTAATTTAAAATATTACAAGAAGTTAATTAATTAGCAAAATGGGGGGTAGAGATTTCTACATATTTTGTTATCAAAGCAGAAGAAAAGAAGGACAGAAACTAATTCTCCCTTTGAAAAAGCTATACTAAAGACCAAAGAAAAAGTTAGTTAATAAGGTTTTGAAATTTTTAGCAGAAAAATAAGGAAAGGTGGCAGCTATTTCAGGTTATAATGGAAAATAAAGCTTTCCCTCAACAGTAAAGATGTGCTCAGCTTCTGAAAAGCTTCAAAATAATTTCTATACCCATATCAGCAGCAGCCCATGAGAACAGCTGAAAGCCTTGTTGGCAGCATACTATGAAAGATAACTCTGCTGAGAAACCTTTAGGGAAAATCAAAAGGGATCATTTCTTTTGAACTAGATTGCTCTGATTATAGTATTTCAGTTACTGGAGTAATCACTGTGAAGAACTGCCATGTTATGAGTAAACTTATAAAAGCAAACATTCAGATCAAATGAGAAGAGCCAAGAAGTGGAATCTATTAGAACACAAGTTTAGTGATATTGCTGTCAGTCAATGGAAACGAGTATTCTCTATCCCTCTTCAATTCTGTATGTGAAAGACAGAATGGGGAGAATTAAGAGAAATAAACAAGTGAGTCAAAAATGAAAAATAAGCAAGACACAGGACTAATTTACTTGATGTACATATATATTTAAATATCACTATAAAAGCATAACCTGGAAAGAATATTTGCAGCTGTATCCTGACTGGCGAATTCGAACTGTCTCCAGCATCCCAGTGTACCGAAGCTGTCTAAGCACCAAGGCATCATTGAACCTTAACGGTAACTAAAACAAAGCAAACAAGAAAAGGGTTAACCCAGAAGAACAGATCTCCAAATTTATGCTTGTTTTCTAAGTATAGTTAAATTCTGAATATCTAGGAACTGACTGGAGGTTGTCTGATTAAGATACAGCAGAGTCAATGAGGCATTCTTACCTCCACAACTGGTAGCTTCAGAAAAGTTCTGACTGCCTGACTAAAGGGAAAAAAAGAGACACCAAGCTTCCAGGCTTCACTACTTGCAGAAGAAAAGTGCCCTCAGAACTCAAAAGGAAATGTTGCTGCCCACAGGCCACAGAGTTTCAGTTCAGTTCAGTTGCTCAGTCGTGTCCGACTCTTTGTGACCCCATGAATCGCAGCACACTAGGCCTCCCTGTCCTTCACCATCTCCCGGAGTTCACTCAGACTCACGTCCATCAAGTCCGTGATGCCATCCAGCCATCTCATCCTCGGTTGTCCCCTTCTCCTCCTGCGCCCAATCCCTCCCAGCATCAGAGTCTTTTCCAATGAGTCAACTCTTCACGTGAGGTGGCCAAAGTACTGGAGCTTCAGCTTTACCATCTTTAGTCACTATAAAATTTGTAACAAGATTAACCTACTTATACATAGTTAAGAGTGTATTTTTGTTAAGATTTTACCCACCATCTCACTCAGAAACCACCCACTCTATAAGCTTCCAGTTGCCTTGAGAGCTGACAGATTGATCTTCTATGACTAGTCCAAGATTAAGAGCAGTTTATCTTCCTAAATAGTTTTTGCTGATGATCCTGTAAGTTCAGTTCAGTTCAGTTGCTCAGTCGTGTCCAACTCTTTGCAACCCCATAAACTGCAGCACACCAGGCCTCCCTGTCCATCACCAACTCCCGGAGTCCACCCAAACCCATGTACATCAAGTCGATGATGCCATCCAACAATTTCATCCTCTTTCGTCCCCTTCTCCTCCTGCCCCCAATCTTCCCCAGCATCAGGGTCTTTTCCAATGAGTCAGCTCTTCGCATCAGGTGGCCAAAATATTGGAGTTTCAGCTTCAACATCAGTCCTTCCAATGAACACCCAGGACTGATCTCCTTTAGATGTATTGGTGGGATCTCCTTGCAGTCCAAGGGACTCTCAAGAGTCTTCTCCAACACCACAGTTCAAAAGCATCAATTCTTCGGCATTCAGTTTTCTTTATAATCCAACTCTCACATCCATACATGACCACAGGAAAAACCATAGCCTTGACTAGATGGACCTTTGTTGGCAAAGTAATGTCTCTGCTTTTTAATATGCTGTCTAGGTTGGTCATAACTTTTCTTCCAAGGAGTAAGTGTCTTTTAATTCCATGGCTGCAATCACCATCTGCAGTGATTTTGGAGCCCCCCAAAATAGTCAGCCACTGTCTCCACTGTTTCCCCATCTATCTGCCATGAAGTGATGGGACCAGATGCCATGATCTTCGTTTTCTGAATGTTGCGCTTTAAGCCAACTTTTCCATTATCCTCTTTCACTTTCATCAAGAGGCTCTGTAGTTCTTCACTTTCTGCCATAAGGGTGGTGTCATCTGCTTATCTGAGGTTATTGATATTTCTCCCGGCAATCTTGATTCCAGCTTGTGCTTCATCCAGCCCATTGCTTCTCATGATGTACTCTGCATAGAAGTTAAATAAGCAGAGTGACAATATACAGCCTTGATGTACTCCTTTTCCTATTTGGAACCAGTCTGTTGCTCCATGTCCAGTTCTAACTGTTGCTTCCTGACCTGCATATAGGTTTCTCAAGAGGCAGGTCAGGTGGTCTGGTATTCCCATCTCTTTCAGAATCCTCTAAGACACCCTGGGAAATAAAAAATCCCTATAGTCCCTCATCACCAGTCACTCCTAGGTATCTCTTAGGTGTGTTTTTAGACATTCAAAAGAAGATATATTTGAAATTTCTGGTATTTCTCCTTATTTTCTAAATACCATTTTCAATTTTCCACTAAGGAAATCCCAAACGTTTTCCTGCAGAAAGATAGGGTATACCAACTATCAAGAGAAAAGTCAAGTGGGCAGCTTATGTTAAATAATAATAGCAGTTAATGTTTACTTAGTACTTATTCTGTGTTCTTAAATACCTTGTTAATTGAACTCTTTGTAGAACAAGGTCTCAATAACAGGGACTCAAATTTCTCTATAGCTATAAATATAACAGTTTCCCTTTTTGTCACCATAAAAGAACCAACCATTACGGAATAGCTAACATTTACTAAGCACTTAGTAGGGGCCAGGAATATTCTAGGTACAACATAGGTTTCTTCTCAGGTACTCATGAAACAGTTATGAATTGTCCTACAATTACAGTATATTCTTATACAGATGAAATTATTTAAGGCACAGAGAAGTCATGCAACTCATTTAAGACCACAAAACTTGTAACTGGCAAAGCTGGAGACTGCTTCTTAAGAATTAAGAAAGCTGAATCTAATTTCCTACTACATTTCAGAAGTTTGGGCTGGAACTATTTTTTCCTATGATGGACATAAATGATTACACTTAATAGATATAGTTTGCAAAGCTCTACTTAGGGGAACTGTCACATAAAACAAGAAGGAAATAAAAAATGTCCACAGTAACCTATTTTAAAAAGATAAGAATCTAAACATGAAAAATGCCAGGCAAGTTCTTTAAGAGTGATTAACACCTTATGTCTGAACAAGAGATTAATTTAGGGTAACAAAAGTTGCAAAAGATTATTTTGTATAACGGAATTTCAAGAGATTTTTGCTTCTACATGTAGCAGATGCTAAATTCTAGAAAATGCTAAATTGAGCTCATATAAATAGTTCATAGGCAGGTAAGTGAGAAAATTCGGAGAAAGTGATGGCAACCCACTCCACTAGTCTTGCCTGGAAAATCCCATGGATGGAGGAGCCTGGTAGGCTGCAGTCCATGGGGTCGCTAGGAGTCGGACATGACTGAGTGACTTCCCTTTTACTTTTCACTTTCATGCATTGGAGAAGGAAATGGCAACCCACTCCGGTATTCTTGCCTGGAGAATCCCAGGGATGGGGGAGCCTGGTGGGCTGCCGTCTATGGGGTCACACAGAGTCGGACATGACTGAAGCAACTTAGCAGCAAGTGAGAAAATTAGAAAGATATCAATAGAATATTCAGAACACTGTTTTCCTTACAAAGATTATAAACAGCTCTTCGCTTCCACATATCCTTCTTAGAACGAATTTACAGTTTGGTTTGAAGTAAGCTGAGCTAGAACCTCTCATTTAAGGGACATTCTTACCTTTTCAGCATTAGAGCGAATGCACTTTACAAAATATGGTTCTGCTTGACCAAGTGTTTCCATCAGTTTGCTTAATGACGCCTGCAATACAAAGCAATATAGTTAGCACTGTCTCTCATTCCAAACTGGAAACAAATGACTTATGATGTTGGTAAAATATGCAAAAACAAGTGATAAACACAGAACCAGGTTTGTTTCTGAAAAGCAAATTGTGTACAATGCCATACTGATTAAACTGAGGCCAGTTAAGGACAAGGATGGCAGTTTAACCTTAAAGCTGAGAGACTGGCAATAATTTTATAGTCGTCTAAATATATAACGGGGGCTTTGCAGATGGCTATATGGTAAAGAGTCCACCTGACAAGCAGGCAACATTTCAATCCCCGGTTTGGGAAGATCCCCTGGAAAAGGAAATGGCAATCTACTCTAGTATTATTGCCTGGGGAATCCTATGGATAGAGGAGCCTCGCAGGTTATAGTCCTTGGGGTCCCAAAGTTGCTAAGTTGTGACTTAGCAACTACACAAGTCTACAATAAATTTTTTACTTTTCTTCAGATTTCATGAAACAATTTTATTCAAATGCATGCAGTACTAGAAAGCAACTTTGGGAAAACCATTCAGTAGGGCAGCAGTCCCCAACCTTTCTGACACAAAGGACCAGGTTCATGGAAGACAGTTTTTTCATGAACTGGAGCCGGGAGGGAGGGGGATAGTTTCAGGATGATTCAAGTGCATTACATTGATTGTGAACTTTATTTCTATTATCATGACATCAGCTCCACCTCAGATTATCAGGCATTAGATCTCAGAGGCTGGGGACTCCTGCAGTAGAATATCCAGGAAGGTAGTAGTCTCCTGTTTCAATTTTAACCTTTAAGTATGTAACGATGTTCCCTCTTCCATTTCTGATGCTGATTATTTGCGCTTTGCCTGTTTTTTCCAGGTTAGTCTAACTGGAGGTTTATAAATTTTCTGATATTTTCAAAGAACCAGCTTTTTAATTTCATTAGGTTTTCTCTTATTATTTTTCTGTTTTTCATTTCATTGATGTTTCTACTTTATAATTTCACTCCTGTTTGCTTTGGGTTTGATGTTTTTCTTTTTCTAGTTTCCTAGGGTAGAAGCTTAGATTACTGACTTGAGGCCTTTTCTTTTCATTTTTTATTTCATTGATTGTTTCTATTTTATCATTTCACTCCTGTTTGCTTTGGGTTTAATGTTCTTGCTTTTCTAGTTTTCTAGGGAAGAACCTTAGATTACTGATGTGAGGCTTTTACTTTTTCTAATAAGAGAATTTATTGTTATAAATTAACCTTGGAATACTACTTTAGCTGCATTGCACAAATTTTGATGCTTTATTCTCATTTATTTTTAAAATACTTTAAAATTTTTTCTTCCCCTTGACTATATAAAGAGTTACAATAGTATAAACTTACATTTAGCCCCTCCCTTCTTTTGTGCTACTTTGTCCATATGTCTTCTTTATACCTTACAAAATACTATTATTTTGTCTTCTACAATCAATTAACTTTTTTTAAAGGTTCAAAGAGAAAAAACTTTTTATAGTTACATTCTGTCCTTCTGGCAATCTTAATGTTTTGTATAGATCCAAATTATGTGGTTTTCTCATCATTTTTATCCCAAATTTAGCATTCTTATATTGTAGATTTCCTGGAAGTGAAATCTCTCAACTTCTGTTTGTCTAAAAAAGTCTCTAACCTTCATTACTCACTTGTACAGAGAATTTTAGAGTGACAATTTTTTTTTTCTTTCAGGCTTTTAAAAATACTACTCTTGAATTCTGGTTTTCATAGTTTATGATGAGAAACATATTGTTATTCTTATTTTCATTTCATAGAACATAAATATCTTTTTTTCTTTGGTTGTATTTAAAATTTTCTTTTTTAACTGGCTTTAGCAATTTGATGTGATGTGTCTTGATATGCTTGGCGGGGGGGGGTGGGGGTGTTTTGCTTGGGACTTGTTGAGTTTCTTTGATATTTGAGCTTATATTATTCATAAAAATCAGAAAATATTTTTGTCATTATTTCTTCAAAATTTTTTCTATATCCCCCTCTTTTGCCTTTCCTTCTTAGATGTCAATTACATCTATGTTCAATGACTTAATATTTTCCCACAAGCCACTAATGCTTTTTTTCATTTTTTTCCCCCATCATTATTTATTACATCTCTCTGCATTTTAAAGTATATGTAAACTCTAATTCACTACTTTGGCACTAATCCCAACTAGTTTATCTCATTTCCAAATATTACAATTTTAATCTCTGAAATGATTAATCATTTGAGTCTTTTTCCTATCTTCTTTTTTTTCTCATTATTATTCACATTTTTCATATATCTCTGGACATATTTATACGGTTTATAAATAGCTATTTGAGATCCTCATCTACTATTTCCATCATCTCTGTTGTTTTTACAATCTGTTTCTAATGATTAATTTTTCTGTCTTGTTATGGGTGGTTCTTTCCCTGATTCTTCACATGCCTAATAATTTCAGATTGGACACTGGAGTGATTTTATATTCTTTGATTTTGCTGTATTTCTTTAAAGAGCAACAGACAGTTGCCCCTGGGGTTGAGTTACACTGGATCGTTTTGACTCTTTCAGGACTTACTTTTATTAAGCTTTGTGAGGGTAGGTTCAGAGCAAAACCTTCTGCATTTGCTTGGGCTCCCTCTTCCTGGGCTACAGCAACTATCTTTGTGCAGTAACCTGGGACTTGCCTCATTTATTTCCCTTTTCTCAGAGATCAGAATCCTGTAATGCTTATTGTCTGATAACTAAAAACACTCTATTTTTACCTTTTGCCTAGTTTTCTAGATGTTCATAATAGAAGGGCAATTCCTATATCAGTTAATCCTTCGTGAGTTCTACAATTTCACTTTAATGAAAATAAACATTCATTCACAAGAAGGGTGTGAAGTCATAGACATCTGGCTGCCATCTATCTCCATCACTTCTAATTTCCTCATCTGTACAATAAGAATGATGGTATTTATTTCACAGAATTGGAGGAAAAACAGATAACGCATATGTATAAATATTTAATAAGGAATATGGAAAATGTGGTACATTCATCATTATGTTTCTGGATGGTAAATGACTTTCATTTGTTTTTGTTCACTGTATTTTCTAAATAATAAAAAGTTTAGAAAAATTAATTCATTACTCTTATAATATTTAACAATGTATTAGAAACATTACAGATGACTCTTTGTAAATGTTAAATACAATACATGAATATAATCTGAAAATATCCATAATTCCTGAATTTGGGGGATTTTAAGGGACATTATAGGACTATAATTAAGCTTTTATTATAGTAGCTATAACGAGTATTCTTCAGATTAAAGACTGAGTTTGATAAAGAGGCACCTGTAAAAGAACTAAGATGATAAAACAAAGGACACAACAGCTTAATGGTTCTAGTCTTCCTAATCATGCAAAGGAGACTAATGCGTCCTTAGATAAATAGGGCCAAGCAACACCTCTCTCTTTTTAAATAATCAAATACCATTAACCCATAGGATTATGATTTAAGAAGGTTTGTGTAAAATTCATGGCAGAGCTTCCAACATATATTCAATTGTCTTTCCTTTAACTTTATTAGGACCTAGTAAGTTATTTGGCTCTTAAATCTTATATATATATATTTTTTTTTGAAGAAAAAACATTTGACTAAGTAGCTTTTATAGAATCAAATTTTTCTCTGGGCCTATGGTGAAAATTGTCTAAAATAAAATGACATTTCTAGCTTATAGGTCGGAGAAGGCAACTGCACCCCACTCCAGTACTCTTGCCTGGAAAATCCCATGGACAGAGGAGCCTGGTGGGCTGCAGTCCATGGGGTCACTAAGAGTCGGACACGACTGAAGCGACATAGCAGCAGCAGCAGCAGCTTATAGGTTGAAGAACTGTGCTTATATAAATCAAACAAGATCATATCCAGTGACATGTTATTAGATAATTTACATTTAGATATCCTGGATTAAAAAGGAACACTGGAAAAGTGCTAAAAAATAGAAATATAGCTGCTGCTAAGCTGCTAAGTCACTTCAGCCGTGTCCGACTCTGTGAGACCCCATAGATGGCAGCCCACCAGGCTCCCCCGTCCCTGGGATTCTCCAGGCAAGAACACTGGAGTGGGTTGCCATTTCCTTCTCCAATGCATGAAAGTGAAAAGTGAAAGTAAAGTCACTCAGTCGTGTCCGACTCTTAGCGACCCCATGGACTGCAGCCCATCAGGCTCCTCTGTCCATGGGATTTTCCAGGCAAGAGTACTGGAGTGGGGTGCCATTGCCTTCTCTAGAAATATAGCTATCAGTAGATATAGAAATTTTTAGTTAACAATGCTTTAGTTAGTACTGCTTCTGTGAGTGATAAAGGACAAGGTAGAATAAAGTTATCTAAAACACCATTACCCTTCAGATTTTCAGCTCATTTTCATAAATATCTAGCAAATGAACAGAATATTAGAGACAATCTGATAAGAACAGGAAAAATGAAGAGTATTTTGAAATTAATTCTGGAGGCGATTTGGTTAATTTATTATGATCGTATTTATTCCTAAATGCACAGTCATAATAAGATGATCTAGATTGCTATATATATAAAACTAAAACAAAAAGTCAAGAAAAATCTTACAATTCCATTTAGTTAAATAATGATGGAAGTAGCATGAGGTTTAAATATACAGAGAAAAAAAACATACATCATTGTATTAACAGTGCCACATCTGGGCAGTCAACTTTCTGGTGCTTTTCTCTTCAAGCTGAATATAACGAATTCCTCTTTGGGATACGTACTACCCAGAGATGAACAAAAGCACCTGATTTTTCTCCCATCTTTGGTACTTCCAACCAAAAGGACCATTCTACATAACTTTTTAGTCACATGAATCTTGCAGATCACTTTGACCTTATGATTTCAATCTGAACAAAACAGATTCCTCTTTGTTAAAAATAAAAGGGAAAAAAAGTAAATAGGAAATAACCTGAAACTGGGCACTGATGCTGGGAGGTTTCTTCTTCTTGTGCAAATGAAGAAGAGACTTGGTAATGCGATCCTGTAGGGTCAATCTTGTCAGATGCTTTAAAGACTTTACTTCTAGCAAATGCTGAAAAACAGAGGGAAGAAATAAAATTCTTCACATAAATTGATCTAAGAATAGGAAAAACAAAGTTGTAAGCCAGTGTTTATTATTCCTATGTATGACTGCGGTGAATATGGGAGATTAATATTCAATATCCACTCTACCCATCTTCTGCTTTCTGGCAGAAGGTGATCAGCTACAAAGAAACTGCATTTCTCAAACTCTTACATCTCAGTTTCTGGATGTGATTTAAGTTCCACAATTCCCACACATTAAACTGGGAAGGTCTAACCAAGGCAGATTCAAGGGATTAGATCTGATAGACAGAGTGCCTGAAGAACTATGGACAGAGGTTCGTGACACTGTACAGGAGGCAGGGATCAATACCATCCCCAAGGAAAAGAAATGCAAAAAGACAAAATGGCTGTCTGAGGAGGCCTTACAAATAGCTGTGAGAAGAAGAGAAGCAAAAGGCAAGGGAGAAAAGGAAAGATACACCCATTTGAATGCAGAGTTCCAAAGGATAGCAAGGAGAGATAAGAAAGCCTTCCGCAGTGATCAATGCAAAGAAATAGAGGAAAACAATAAAACGGGAAAGTCTAGAGATTTCTTTAAGAAAATCAGAGCTACCAGTGGAACATTTCATGCAAAGATGGGCACAATAAAGGACAGAAATGGTATGGACCTAACAGAAGCAGAAGATATTAAGAGGAGGTGGCAAGAATACACGGAAGAACTGTACAAAAATGATCTTCACGACCCAGATAATCATGGTGTGATCACCAACCTAGAGCCAGACATCCTGGAATGCGAAGTCAAGTGGGCCTTAGGAAGCATCACTATGAACAAAGCTAGTGGAGGTGATGGAATTCCAGTTGAGCTATTTCAAATCCTGAAAGATGATGCTGTGAAAGTGATGCACTCAATATGCCAGCAAATTTGGAAAACTCATCAGGGGCCACAGGACTGGAAAAGGTCAGTTTTCATTGCAGTTCCAAAGAAAGGCAATGCCAGAGAATGCTCAAACTACCACATTTTTGAACTCATCTTACATGCTAGTAAAGTAATGCTCAAAATTCTCTAAACCGGGCTTCAACAGGACATGAACTGTGAACTTCCAGATGTTCAAGCTGGTTTTAGAAAAGGTAGAGGAACCAGAGATCAAATTGCCAACATACATTGGAGCATCAAAAAAGCAAGAGAGTTCCAGAAAAACATCTACTTCTGCTTTACTGACTATGCCAAAGCCTTTGACTGTGTGGACCACAACAAACTATGGAAAATTCTTAAAGAGATGGGACTATCAGACCACCTGACCTGCCTCTTAAGAAATCTGTATGCAGGTCAGGAAGCAACAGTTAGACTGGACATGGAACAACTGACTGGTTCCAAATAGGAAAAGGAGTACGTCAAGGCTGTATATTGTCACCCTGCTTATTTAACTTATATGCAGAGTACATCATGAGAAACGTTGGGCTGGATGAAGCACAAGCTGGAATCAAGACGCTGCTGCTGCTGCTAAGTCGCTTCAGTTGTGTCCGACTCTGTGCGACCCCACAGACGGCAGCCCACCAGGCTCCCCCGTCCCTGGGATTCTCCAGGCAAGAACGCTGGAGTGGTTTGCCATTTCCTTCTACAATGCATGAAAGTGAAAAGTGAAAGTGAAGTAGCTCAGTTGTGTCCGACTCTTAGCGACCGCATGGACTGCAGCCTACCAGGCTCCTTCGTCCATGGGATTTTCCAGGCAAGAGGACCGGAGCGGGGTGCCACTGCCTTCTCTCTTTGCTCTATTCATAGACATTCCTGGAAAATTCAGTGTTTGTTAAAATCGTGCCACATCAGAATTGTGTTAATATGTAAAACAGAATGGGTTGGAGATATATCATCGCTAACAACTTTTCACTTACAGGAATCTTGGTGGGACATCAAGATGGCTGGGAGAAATATCAATAACCTCAGATATACAGATGACACAACCTTATGGCAGAAAGTGAAGAAAACTAAAGAGCCTCTTGACGAAAGTGAAAGAGGAGAGTGAAAAAGTTGGCTTAAAACTCAACATTCAGGAAACTAAGACCATGGCATCTGGTCCCATCACTTCATGGCAAATAGATGGGGAAACAGTGGAAATAGTGACAGACTTTATTTTGGGGGGCTCCAAAATCACTGCAGATGGCGACTGCAGCCATGAAATTAAAAGACGCTTACCTCTTAGAAGAAGTTATGACCAACCTGGACAGCATATTAAAAGCAGAGACATTACTTTGCCAACAAACATCCATCTAGTCAGATCTATGGTTTTTCCAGTAGTCATGTATACATGTGAGAGTCGGACTATAAAGAAAGCTAAGCCCCGAAGAATTGATGCTTTTGAACTGTGGTGTTGGAAAAGACTCTTGAGAGTCCCTTGGACTGCAAGGAGATCCAACCAGTCCGTCCTAAAGGAAATCAGTCCTCAATATTCATTGGAAGGACTGATGTTGAAGCTGAAACTCCAATACTTTGGCCACCTGATGCAAAGAACTGACTCACTGGAAAAGACCCTGACACTGGGAAAGATTGAAGGCAGGAGGAGAAGGGGACGACAGAGGATGGGATGGCTGGACAGCATCACCAACTCAATGGACATGAGTTTGAGTAAACTCTGGGAGTTGGTGATGGACAGGGAGGCCTGGGGTGCTGCAGTCCATGGGGTTGCAAAGAGTCAGACACTGCTGAGCTACTGAACTGAACTGATTGAATCAAGGCAGAGGGTTTGGCTACTAGCTTGTTTCTGCCACCAAACGCGTACACAAAAGTACTTCAGCCTTCCGTGGCCCGTGTCCAGCCACTACTTTTGAGAGTGTTGAGAGGCAGCATGCAGGGCATCTGTGTTGTCAGTGCAACTCTAGTAAAAGCACCTTAGTACAGAAGCCAATAATTATAGCAGCTTCTCCATGAGCCTGGAGGCAGGTGCAAAGATCGCAGCTTCCTCATTTGCTAGCTTTTGGAGTATAGCTGAGGTCAGTTCTGCTCTCTAACTTCTGATGATGTCTGTAAGCACCACTTTGAATTAAGACCCTTTATACTTAAAAAGGGGGCTTCCCTGGTGGGTCAGATGGTAAAGAATCTACCCTCAATGCAAAAGATCTGGATTCACTCCCTGGGTCAGGAAGATCCCCTGGAGAAGGGAAGGGCTACCCACTCCAGTATTCTTGCCTAGAGAATTCCATGCACAGAGGAGCCTGGTGGGCTACAATTCATGGGGTTGCAAAGAGCTGGAAACCAAGGAGCAGTATTTTCTTCTTTTACTACTTAAACATATCCACAGTGATTATTAACTTGCAATTGAATCCTGACCTATAGAGACAATAAATTAAATTCAATCCCTAGACTATACAGTAAGTAAGCCAGGAACACATAAACAGGAAAAAAAAATACAGTCCCTTATCAACCTGCATCCTTAAGTCCTAATTACTAATCTTCATAAGATAGGAGTTACACATAAAGCAACTGAAGAATACAAAACAGGGTATTAGCAAAGGATTTTGGAGCTCCTTTTAGCCAATCACTGATCAATTTTGAAAATCCTACTAATTTACGGCAGTGAGTTTGTCAATGGAAAGAACATATCTCTACTGATGCACAACCTTATGTTATTTATAAAGCAGAAAAAGTTTCATTGTATGAGAAGCAGAGATTTGAGTTAAAAGCATGATAAATATAGAAGACTAAACAGTATTAATTTTGACAATATAAACATCAAAAAATAAAAACTTCCAAGTGGTAATATAAGTATAATACACATTTAAATGATTCTACCTAAGGAAAAAGAAATTTCCAACAAACACTTATCATCTATATATAAGAACGGTAAAAAAAAAAAAGCTTAAAAGAACATGTCCCATGATCATAAATGAGCAGAAGACTTCAACAGACAGTTCTCAAAATATACATGACAAGTAACATAATGAAAACCAATCTCGCTTTAATCAAAGAAACACACCTTTTCTTTAAGGAGATTTATTGCACATTCAATTGGCAAACATATAAAGACTGATCAAATTCAGTATACATAAAACAGGCATATTTATGTATTGTTCTTAGGAGTGAAAATCCTTATTAACTTCCTGATATTAAGCAATTTCATGTCTAGGTATTTATCTAAGGAAAGATAGAATATAACTTGTGACAATGTACTTCAAAAATATAGTGAAAAATTCTGACTAGAGATAACGAACTACACGAAACTTTTTTCATGAAGTTCATCCACACAACTGAACACTGTATAGCTCCTAAAAATACTATAAACCTATATTCTGACATTGAAAAATATCTGCAAATACTCTTGACCAAAAAAAGTCACACAAAACAATAATATATTTACATAAATATATAATGGTATGTGTGTGTTAAATTTTCAAAGTTTTTACTTAAGTTGAAATCCTTCCCTTCAGGAATTTAATTGGAAAAGTCAAACAAACAAAAAAACCCAATACAAAAAATCCACATTCATTCTTATCTCCAGATCTTTCCAATTTTTTCATTTGTTTGGAATATTAGACTTTTAAATGGGTTAATTTCTCTTAGTATTCAACTTAGAGCTTAAATACCTAAATTTTTTCATAAAGTTATTACTTGCATACCCCAAAAGCAGCCTACCTGTATGCTAATAATATGTCATTTCATCTTCCTCTTTGCATATAATATCATCTAAATCTTTTACTGTTTTTCTCTTTCTCTGAAAGAATCACTACAAGAGAGCAAGAGTTCTTGGACTAGACTGTCTATCCCTGCACTAACAATGTCTAAAACAGTGTCTGGTTCTGCATGTGCCGTGCTCAGTTGCTCAGTCGTGTCTGACTCTTTGCAACCCCACGGACTGTAGCCCACCAGGCTCTGCTGTCCATAGAGATGCTCCAGGCAAGCATACTGGAGTGGGTTGCCATGCCCTCCTCCAGGGGATCTTCCCAACCCAGGGACTGAACCCAGGGTTGGGTCAATCTCCTGCATTGCAGGCAGATTCTTTACCGTGTGAGCCACCAGGGAAGCCCCTGATTCTGCAAACTAAGTGAATATTAGCTGGGTGAACAAAAGAATGGTTAACAAGTAATGATTTTTCAACAATGTTTCCTCAGACTTATGCCCATGAAACTCATCATGATTAGATCTATCAAGAAATATTCAATGATTACTACAGATCCGGTTCTATTCTAAGTGGTCAGAATACACTGCATTCAAGTACAAGGAAACGGACTATAAGGACATTAAAAAAAAATAAATGATGATCTCAGGGTTATTCCGATTTATGAAGATAAAACAGTGCAAGGAAGAATGGAGATATAAGGCAGAGCAGAACAAGGCAGTGGACAGGAGGCTAAGAATGCAAGAAAGAGATAAAACCAGTTAAGGGACGGCTTCAATAGAACAGCATGATGTGACAAGGACTGAAATGCAGGTCCAAGATCTAGCAGGAAACAGATAACGGATTTAATTCCTTTCTTAGGTCTTCTGTTCATTATCTACTTTATTCCTTTCTTAACTCCATCTTCATTGTTTAGTTTATTCAGATTAGTCAATTCATTCTTTTTTAAACAATTATTTACTGCCTGCTGTGCAAGGTGCTGTAGATACAAAAATTAAGAAGATATTGCTCATGCTGTTAAAGAGAACTAAA
This sequence comes from Capra hircus, assembly GCF_001704415.2. Classification (NCBI taxonomy): domain Eukaryota; kingdom Metazoa; phylum Chordata; class Mammalia; order Artiodactyla; family Bovidae; genus Capra; species Capra hircus. Next base: position 82,490,090 of record NC_030817.1, on the reverse strand, counting down.
ATAGATAATAAACTTATCTTCAAGGTTTGAGCCTGAGTGACTACAAAATTCAGGAGGGGAGGGACACAGCAAAATCTCTTAGGGCATAAGTCTGAGATATGAGCAGGATGTCACAGTAGAGATGTACAACAGTGAAACTGCGGGTAAAAGACTAGAAATTTAAAGGCAGATCAAAATAAAGATATATTTAATAGAAGTGATTGATGGTTTCAAGGTATGAGAGGGAAAGTATTCTCTAGAAGAAAAAAGTACTATCAAGACAGAACTATATTAACAGAGGGCTAAGGGCTGTTGGAGGTTACATGTGTTTAATATTTGCCTGTGTCTATTCAGAATTGTAAAAAAAAAAAAGCATTCTAAATCCTGCCTTTATCGATAAAATGAGATGCTAGAGGTGCCCTTAATATAAGTGACTGAATCTTATTTCCAGTAGCAATAAAAGTTGTAGGAATATGTACATCAATGATTCACACTCAAGGTAAGAAAGCAGTTTCAGATTTCACAAAAGAGCAAAAGGGGAAAAAAGTTTAGGTTATCTGCATTGCTGCTGCTTCCTTCCACACCACATATAAAACTAACTTAATGCAACAGAAAGAACTTGTTCAGAAATGACCATGGTCAATGAGGATCTAGGATCTGCTAATTTAATTTTGTAAATATAAAAATTTATTTTGTCTTGGTTTGAACTAGACTGAAAGAAACAAGCAAAACATTCACTAAGCATAATTAGAAAAAATAAGGTATATTTAAATAAGGGTAGGAAACAAAGATGAAGAGTGAGGTTACTAATCAAACTACACATTATACATATATGTATGTACACATATAAGCCACAAATTCAACTCTAACATTTTGGTAGAAAACATGAAGAAAATAATTGTTTTACTGAATACTAATCGTGCACATGGGCTGCCCTGGTGGCTCAGTGGTGAATACCTGCTGCCCATGCAGGAGGCAGAGGTTTGATCCCTGGGCCAGGAAGATCCTCTGGAGTAGGAAATGGCAACCTACTCCAGGATTCTTTTTTTTTTTTTTCCCACTCCAGGATTCTTGCCTGGGAAATCCCATGGACAGAGGAGCCTGGTACACTCCAGTCCACAGGGTCACAAAAGAGCTGGACATGACTTAGCAACAACAATAATCATGCACATACCAAATATATGTATTTCTTCCTAACGTGTATTATCCCTCACATTACAAATGAAGAGACAGAAGTTAAGACAAGTTAGAGAATTTACTCCAAAGATCAGAGAGCAAGTAACAACAGATCCATCATTTGAATGTAGGTCAGTTTTACTCCAAGGTGTATACTCTCATAGACTATGCTGCCTCTCTAATATTAAATATATGTACTTGAATACACAAAACATGTATACCTGTGGCGGATTCATGTCAATGTGTGTCAAGTAATTAGCCTCCAATTAAAATAAATAAATTTATACTTTAAAAAAAGCATATACAAGACACTAAAATAAACAATAGCTATATTTAATTTTGAAAAATTGAGAAACAGATGGGATTCCTGTGATTGATAACTGAATGGTATTACTGACTTCAGATGTATCTAACATATTCTTGTTGACTATCATATGAAGTTCAAGAAGTTACAAAACAATGTATATATAGATACAAGGAGTCACTCTGGTGTACAGCAGAAATTAATACATTTTAAATCAATAGTTTAATTAAAAAGAAATAAGTTATCCATCTGAAGAGAATGAAAAGAACAGGGCAAACACTAGACCCACAGGTGGCATTCAAAATACTAAAAGGCTCAAGAGACAGTGAAGGAAAAAAAAGACAAATGAACAATGACAAATATTTGACAAAGAACATGGTATGGCCTCCTCTTCTCTCTACATAAAATGTTTCATGATAAGAACATAATCACAAACCACTCAGTAAATTTTCTTTGTGGTTTAAAACACATTTGCCACTACCACAGACCACATCAGCAATGCATTCAATTTTCTTTGGAAATATAAGGCAACTCAAGTAGAAGGAAAAACTACAGATTCATTTTCTTGTTTCTTAAACTAGAGAACTTTGAGAATAAACAGCCCTTTTTCAGTTCTTTTAAAATCTCTGAATTATGTTCATTAACAAAGTTAATGACAGGACTCCTTTGGAAGGGCACAAGAGAAAGAAAAACTCTAAGACTGTTCTTCAGTAAATCTAATAAACATTTTGGCACGCAATAAGAGTAAGCAAATTACAAGTCCTGGGCCAAACTATGCCCATTGTTTTATAAGATTTCTATGGTTGAAAAAACTATGAAATTTAAGTTTCAGTATCCATAAATAAAGCTTTATAGGAATATAGTCACAGTCATTCAGTTACATATTGTCTACAGCTGCATTTGTGCTATGACAGCAGAGCCAAGTAGTTATAACCCAGACCAGATGAGCCTGCCAAGTCTAACTGGACCTTTACAGAAAAACCAGGCTAACTAATGTTAATGATGATGACAGAAATTATTTTTAAATCAGATAAAATTTTTAATTAGATAAAATTCAGAATGTCTCCTTAACCTGATTTAAGGAGAAATGAAAAAATCTATGCAGAGTCAATTACTCAACAAAAATTTACATCTATATTCAGAAGCTTTTCAAACACTAGAAAGTGAGATATATCACAAATATTTACCAGCATTAAGCTTTGCCATTTCATAATAACATCCAGCATTATTTCTAAAATGGTTTTAACTGAACATACACAATCTGTATTTTGGGTACAATAAGATATATCTTGTTTATGATTTCTATAGATTGTCTGCATGAATAATAAAAAAAATCATGAAGTGAGGCACAAAGGAAAAAATATTTTCATAATACTCACCTTTGGAAGCCCAGGTTTGGATTTGAAATTTTTGTTTCTCCTATAGAGACAAATCTTACATTAGAAGAAAAAAAAAAAAAAACATCGAAAAGATGAATTTCAAGTTCTCTACAAAAAGAACATTATATACACACTTCCAAGTTATAGGTCCTTTAAATGAAAACACTGTCTAATTCAACTAAGCAGGCACCTTTGGGAAGGAAGGATAAGCAAAGTAAAGACATGCCTGCTCCATAATACAGGTACAAACAGACTGAGCTTGATGATCAGTAACATAATGTAGATTCAAAGCTCAAGTTTCATTTTCTTTTGGACCCTAAGAGGGCTCTGCATTCTTAACTTACAGAGGCCTTGTTTCTGTCATTTTAAACTTAAAAAGATGCCTAATTTCGTGAATTATTAAAATGTACTTTTCACTAAGACTTATGATCTTCCATTTTCAGAAACTATAAATTCTGCTCTGCTCTTCCTTATTCATAATTGAATATCACACTTCGATCAAACCTTTTTTTTTTTCAATGGCTACAAAAAAGGAATAAAACCCAGTGCTTATGAACATGGGCTGGGGAATCAGGAAGACCTGGGCTTGTTGAATCTGAGCTCTATCACCTACCAAGGTATGATTTTAATCTCTTTAAAACTTGGTTTCATTATGTAACAGTGTAAAATGATATCAACCTCACAGAGTTGCTATGAGGATTAAATGAGTTTATTCACAATTCTAGAATGTAGCATGACATATAAATTGAGCCTATTAACACTGTTAAGAGATGATTTAGGGATTAAGAAATATAATCCAGTCACACTTCTAGCTAATGATCAAAAAATATCCTTTGGAAGTGATTTAAATATATTGAAATGGGTAGGTAAGAACTTTTTACTGGTCTACCATGCATGGTTAATACCTATACCCTGAAACCAGTTCTACATCAGGTAAGGAGAAACAGCAGGTTTGGCAAGTATTATGTATCACCATACAGGTGCCCCTGGAACAACACGAGTTTAGACTGTAAGGGTCCAGTTACACATGGAATTCTTTCAACATGAACTACAACCGTACTACTTGATCTGAGATTGGCTGAATCTGTGGATGTGGAATCACAGATACTGAGGAGCAGTGGATATGGAGGGCTGACTATAAGAAACACACAAATTTTCCATTGTGTAGAAGGCTGGCATCTCTAACCCATGCAGTGCTGAATGGTCAATTGTATGTGGTCCCATTCACCATTTCGTAAGAGATTTACCTGCCCAACTTGTTAAGACTGCCAGAATTAAAGGGCAACTGCAGTTAAAAACTAGGAATCTTAAAAAAAGCTAACAGTATTTGCTCTCTCTGGATGTAGAGTCTATAAAAGAGCAATAAAGAATCATCTCCATAAGTATATTCAGTCATGATCTCCTAGTAAGATGAAAACAAATAAACAAATACCAGCTTTATAATACACGAGACTGTCACAGTTCTAAATTCTGACTACTTTTTAATCTTGTTTCACTTAAAATTCCACTCATGAAAATAATGCTTCACAATTACCTCTCTTCTTTTTTAGCCAGAAAATTTAAATCAGTTATAAAAAAGGCAAGCGATATTGTTGATCAATACTAACGTGAGAATCCCATGGGCTCTCTCCAAGAGTTTGCTGCTAGCTGAATTAGCGAATATCCCATCTTTATCAAGCAAGGAGGTATTACTTGATAGTTTACTCTGGCGAATCCCAGTTCTGCCATTCCAGGCAAAATCAAATGTTTCACTGTAAAAATTAAATATAATACAATTTCCTTAATTGAGACATCCCTAACATTCCAGAAACTTCTTTTAAAAGTTAAACAAAGCTTTAAACACTGAAGTTAAAACTTAACTTTACTTTAAAAACTAAAACAAAGCTTTAAATACTAAAATTAAAATTTAGAAAAAATGCTAAACCAGCAGAAAACGGTTCTATCAAAGAGATTACTGATCAATTTGGGCTAATCTTTTAGTCTCCCAGAACCAAATATTTCTAGGATTCTACCACATTCACATTCAAAAGTACATGATGAGCACACCATATAGCTAAATGCACCATTTAACAATCAGTAAATCATATAATGTATTATAAGATACTGGCATGTCTTTTGTCTTTGTTTCAGGTCCAAAATCCCCATCCTTTAAAAAGTATATATTAGCCCAAGTGTAACCACTTCTTTGAGTTTTACTTCTTTTCTGAGAATATTCAATGTACATAAAATAGAAATAGAAACTGTTTGCTTTTTTCCCTGTTAACTGTCTTTCATTAGTTTAATTTACAGGCCTATAGCCATTGAACCTAAGAAGGCAGAGGACAGTTTCATACCATAAAATTTGATGTATATAACATTATCAAAACAATAAAACTATAGAAATGAAGAACAGGTTAGTGGTTGCTAGAGACAGGAAGGGACATGGAAGAAAAAGAAGAATACAAATAAGCAGTATGAATAAATTCGTTTATGATGATGAAAGAGTTCTGCAGGCTGACTGTGGTGCTGGTTACACAAACCTATGTTGCTGTTGTTTAGTCACTGAGTGGTGTCTGACTCTACTGTGACCCCATGGACTATAGCCCACCAGGCTCCTCTGTCAGGGGATTTGCCAGGCAAGAATACTGGAGTGGGTTGCTGTTTCCTTCTCTAGGGGATCTTCCCGCCCCAGGGATTGAACCCATGTTTTCTGCATTGGCTGGTGGATTCTTTACCACTGAGCCACCAGGGAGATAAAATTGCAAAGAAACTACATATATACAAACACAGATTTATTTTAAATGGTGAAAACTATAGTCTATAGTCTAGTTAATAGTAATGAAACAATGTAATTTTCCTGGTTTTGACAATGTACTACTACTATATAAGATTCTTTTAAGGAAAACTGAATGAAGAGTACATAGGACTCTGTAAACTATATTTCCTTTGTACTCTTTTTGAAACTATTTAAAAATGGAATATAACTTAAAATATTTATTTTCCCATTAGTTCTTTACTTAAATTATACCACTTTTTAGATAGCCAGGACAATATCTTCAAAATCTTTTAATAGCTTTGTTCTATCCTCCTGGTCAAGTTTCTAATGAAGAACGACAGAAAATAATCAAACATAAAAAACTTTACCTATAAAAATTTTCATCAATACCAAAAAATTAGAAACAACCTAAATAGCTAACAATTGGAAATCATGTCCTAACCACACCAATGGGAGTCTATAAGGTCATTAAAAATCATGTCACAGAATAGTTATTTAATGATATAAAAAATTGTCTGCATATATTATCAAATCTAAATAAAGTATTGCTACATGGTATGGTTTTGTTTAAGACAATTATATTTATACATATGGAAAGAAGAATACATACAAGAAAAATTTTATGGGCAAAGTAGACATTTGCTCAAACAAGATATATGAATCATCAAAAAAGATATACAAATCACCAATAAGCACATAAAAAGATGCTGAACATGATTAGGTATCAGGGAAATACAAACCAAAACTACAAGGAGATACTACTTTAATTCCATTAAGACAGGCAATAACAAAACAACAAGGATGTGGAGAAATTGGAACCTTTATCCATTACTAGTGGGAAGGTTTTTTTTGTTTTTTTTTAAGTCTCTCAGTCGTGTCTGACTCTTTGCGACCCCATGGACAGTGGAGCCTACTAGCCACTAGGACAGCTCCACTGTCCATGGGATTTTCTAGGCAAGAATACTGGAGTGGGCTGCCATTTCCTTCTCCAGGGGATCTTCCCAACCCAGGGACTGAACCCGGGTCTCCTGCATTGCAGAGACACTTTAACATCTGAGCCAAAGACTACCTCAATTCTCAGTCCTAGATCACCACCAAATTGGTTGGTCCCCTCTTACATTTATGACTCACTAATTAGGAATATTCCATAGGTAAGATCCAAAACCTCTACTCAGTATATACAAGCTAATAATTTCATGACTCATTTGATTTTCTAAGTATCTATTTTTTTATCTTCTCCATCTTCTCATCAATTTTCTCTAAAATATGTCTAAAATAAACTCAACAATACAACAAATATGAGCTGGAAGGATTTCCTGTTAAGGCTGCTAGCTGGCCTTATCCTGATAACATTACTTCAGTGCCAAATATCTTTCTTTATTGTATGCAAAGGAAAAGAATCAAGCTAGTGTGATCAATTTCTCCATGAAGAAGGGTCTCATAAATGAGCTTATACACACATCTTTATGATATTAGATTGTCTTTCCATGAGTCCCTAAATTCAGTTAGTTGCTTGAACCCAGAATGATTAATCTTAAACCAAAATATCAGACTATTTCAACTAATGTATAAAAACAGAAGCCCATACAGATCACCTCAGACATCCAAAACTGAAAGCAGTACAAAGAAACACAAACTTGGGAATTCCCTGGTGGTCCAGTGGTTAGGATATTGCACTTTCACTGTGGTGGCCCAGGTTCAGTTCCTAGTTGGGGAATTAAGGTCCCACAAGCCACACACAGCAGTCAAAAAAAAAAAAAAAAAAGGAAAGAAAGAAAGTCCACAAATTAGGAATTAGGAAATTTATAACCATTAAATTGCTTTGGGAAATACAACAAGTCACAGTTCCTTTTTTATATGCAAATCAAGAAAATGAGATCCTTAAGTTAGGGATCTCTAATGACCAGGGTAAGAACACTGCCAGTATACTGAAATAAAGCTACACAGGATCACCAGATTTATGATTTCACTTGTTCTTGAGTAAAATCTAACATGCACATATAATGGCGATTTTTGTCAGCAGCCAACTGTCATACATACACTACAAAGATAGAAAGTCATTCAATCATTCAATTTGCTGGCATTAAAGATAAGTAGAGTTGAGGTCAGATACCTGGGCTGTGAAAGTTCTTGTAGGTTAAAACAGTGAACCAAGACTTCTTGTTATAAGTGATAAAGAGTTGTAAAAAAGTTGTGGAGCAGAGAAGCGACAATATACATTAGAAAGACATAGTAAATCAAAATGGAAAACCTGATCAATGAAGTTAAACCATAATTCTAAATACTAAATAGATCATCCTAATTTTAGTGTCTTACCAGGGCACTAAGAAGCTCAATTCTCTTGATGTTCAAAATGTACACAGAAAACTTTAGATACTAAACAATGTTCTTTTGCTCATTTAAAGTATAATCTTTATAAAATAGTATGTGCAAAGGAAACAGTTTTATTTACAAACTCAGAAAATTACTTGTACTTGTTACTTTCAGATTTTACTCAAGAATTCTTCTTGAAAATGGTAAAGGTAAGCTGTGGTTACCACATTCATCAAGAAAAGATACTGGAATATTTAAATGTGGCAAAAGTTTAAAGAAAAGGTTTCAGATGGTTTGATATAAATCAAATTACTCAGTTATTACTTACCAGTAAGATTTCTCCATGGAAAGAAGCAGAAAACCCATTACTTTTGCAAAAGATATGAAATGCCAGAAAAGTCTCAGAAATGAAAACATATGAACTCATTTTTAATCATTCTGGGGAAACTTTTTTTAATTGCACAACCATTTTACCAGAAGCAATCTTAGATAATATACCCTATTGTTAACTCTAACCTTATTACACTTTTTATAAAAGTTTTAAGAAGGTTTTTTAAAAGGTCTGATTTTCTTCATATTTTTAAAGCCCCAAAAGTATTATTACTAAGAACTCGAGCTATTTCTTCTGTACTTCCTTGAAAACGTAAACCAAAAATACTTACTGTTGGTTTTTTTCATTTAGAGTATTCATGCCCTGGAGATCAGAAAGAGGTGTTCTGGGATTTTTCCGAGTTATACCTAGTGCATAGAAAGCAAAAATTTTCAATCAGTGCTATCAGAAACTAAAGACAAAACAGTTTTTCTAAGAGCAAATGAAATTAATATACTTAAATAGCAAATACTGCTAAACATATCAGAAACATCTACACTTGATCTTAGCCAAAAGGCTGAGAAGCGATATCAAAAACATCTAAATAAAAATATGAACCAAGTACCATGACTGTTACTTCTAAATTTTAGTCAACAATGAAACCAATTAGGGAATTTAATAATAAATTCTTTAAATTCTTCTCTCATTTAAATATATTTAGGAAATCCAAGGGTAACTGGGCTAAAGGCCTAGAAGTACACAAGTTCTTTTCTTAATATTAAATATTTAATCATTTCATGTTAAAAAAATTCTTAATTTATTTGCATCACTTTTCAGCAATAGTATATTGATGACATGAATTGTAGATTTTACAAATCGATTAATCTTATAAAGACACTGAGAATCAAAGATGATAAACTGCTTCCTCAGAAATAACAGTATTTTTTAAACAAAAACTCTAATTTAAAAAATAAGCAGAAGATTTGAATAGACATTTTTCCCAAAGAAGATGCACAGATGGCTCACAAGCACATAAAAAGATGCTCGACTTCATTAATCACCAGGGAAATGCAAATCAAAACCAAAATGAGACATCACTTCACACCAGTCAGAAAGGCTATCATTAAAAAACACAAATAATAAGTGCTGGCAAGGATGTGGAGAAAGGAAATGCTCATACACTACTGATGGGGATATAAATTGGTGCAGCCACTGTGAAAACAGTATGGAGGTTTCTCAAAAAATTAAAATGGAACTACTATATGATCCAGCAATTCCACTCCTGGATACACATCTGGAACAAATGAAAATGCTTATTTGAAAAGACACATGCACTCAATGTCCACAGTAGCCCTGTTTATAACAGCTAAGTAATGGAAGCAACCCACGTGCCTATCAGCCAACAACTGGAATAAGAAGATGCGGTGTGTGTGTATGTACACACACACACACACACACACACACAGGCATATTACTCAGATACTAAAAAATATAAAATACTGCCATCTGCAGCAGTGGAGAGACCTAGAAAATATTATGCTTAGTGAAGTAAGTCAGACAGAGAAAGACAAATCCTATATATGACTTATATGTGGAATCTAAAAAAAAAATACCAATGAGTATATATGCAAAACAGCAACAGACTCACAGATACAGAAAACAAACTTGTAGTTACCACACAGGAGAGGGAAGATGGAAGGGACACAATAGGGATATAGGATTAAGAGACAGAGATTACTATATATAAAATAGTAAAAGTATTTCTACTTGAGATAAAAATCTTGTATGTGGAAAATACTAAGAGATTCACAAAACAATATTAGGACTACTATTAAATAAGTTCAGCAAAATTACAAGATATAAGATCACCATTCAAAAATCCACTTTGTTTCTATACAATAGCAACTAACAATTGGAAATGAAATTAAGAAAACAATTCCATTAATTATAGCATTAAAATAATATAAAAGGAATAAGTTGAACAAAAAAAAACAATAATTTTAAAAGGAAACCTAAATAAATGGAAAGCCATCTGTGCTCATGGATTGGAAAACTTAGTACTGTTTTAAGATCGCAATGTTCCTGAATTCATTTACAGATCAATGCAATCTCTATTAAAATTCCAGCTGTTTTTTTTTTTTTTACTAAAATGAATAAGCTGACCCTAAAATTGATATGGAAATGCAAATGGCCCAGAATAGCAAAACTAATGTTGAAAAAAGAGAACATAGTTGGAGGACTCATACTTTCTGAATGCAAAACTTACTATAAACATATAGTAACTGAGACAGTATGGTACCAGTATAAAGATAGGCAGATCAATGGAAAGGAACCGAGAGTACAGAAATAAACCTTTACATTTATGATCAAATGAAATTTGACAAAGGTGCCAAGACAATTCAGTGAGAAAAGAATAATCTTTCAACATAAACTGAGAAAACTAGACAACCACATGGAAAAGAATGAAGTTGGTGATCCAGTGGCTAAGACTTTGCCTTCCAATGCAGAAGGCAGGGGTTTGATCCCTTGTGGGGAAGCTAAGATCCCACATGCCTCATGGCCAAAAATTCAAAACATAAACAACAGAAGCAATACTGTAGCAAAGACTTCTAAAACAGTCCACATCAAAAAAAAAAAAAAAAAACAAGAATGAACTTGGATCAAAGACCAAAATATAAATGGTCAAAGTACAAAACTCTTAAAACGTGGGAGTAAATATTTCTGACTTGGATTAGGCAGTAGTTCTATAGCTATGACATCAAAAGAATAAGCAACCAGAGAGAAAAAACTGATAAACAAGGAGTTATCAAAATCTAAAACTTTGGGGTTTCAAAGGATTCTATATCAAGAAAGTGAAAAGGCAATCCATAGAATGGTAGAAAATGGCAAATCAAATATCTGATGAGAAACTTGAATCTAGAATATTAAAAGAACTTTCACAACTGAATAATATTAAGACAACCCAATTCTTAAAAGAACAAAGGATATGAATAGGCATTTATCCAAAGATGACAAGCAAACAGCTAATAAGTACATAAAAAGATGTTCAGTATGATTAGTCACCAGAGAAATGAAATTAAAACCACGAGACTACTTCACACCCCCTGTGCGTACGGTCTAAGTAAGTTACTGCAGACGTGTCCGACTCTTTGCAACCCCATGGAGCCAACCAGGCTCCTCTATCTGTAGGATTTTCTAAACAAGAGTACTGGAGTGGGTTGCCATCTCCTTCTCGTCACACCCGCTAACATGACTATAACAAAAATGGCAGATGAATGTTGGCAAGGACATGTAAAAGCTGGAACCTTGCATGCACGCCTATGCAAGTGCTGTATGCGCAACCATCTGCCTCTGCGACCCCAGGGACTGAAGCCCACCAGGCTCCTCTGTCCATGGGATTCTCTAGGCAAGAGTACTGGAGTGTGGTGCCGTTTCCTCCTCCAGGGCATCTTCCCCACTCTGGGATCGAACCCACATCTCCTGTGTCTCCTGCACTGCTAGGTGGACTCTACCACTGCACCACCTGGGAAGTCCTTCATGAATACACTGCTGAATGTGAAATGACAGTTAGTTTAGAAAACAGCTAGCAATTCAAGAAAAAATTAAACAAGAGTTACCATTTGACCCAGAAATTCCACTACTAAGTATACATCCAGGAGAACTGAAGAGGTAACATCTATACCCATATAAAAATGTTACTGGAAAACATATGTCTTGGGATCAACAAATTCAGTTAGAACTTTGAACAACTTTATTTTCTTACATATTTGAATGCATTGATTTCATTTCACTTATTCAGTTCCTAAGCTGTAGATACCAATTATCCTTAAGACAAATTATACTTTTCTATTCTCCATGCCCATTCTTTTCTCCTGCATATTGACACATAATTACCTCAGGCCTTTCCTTAATACTACTAACGCAATTTTCAATTATGTGTCCTCTACTTATTGAGATCACATAGTTGTTGATTTATGCCTCTGCTTTTAGCTCAAAACCTGTTTCGATATCATTCTGATTATTTCATAGTCTTAAATTTGTGCTGCTTTACTGGATTCGTGTTCTTAAATTCTTCTTAAACTGTAAACTGCTCATAGGGAATTTTCTTCCCTTTTTTGGAGTATCTTCCTTGTAAACACAATAGGGTGTTTCTTTTGTGCGCATTTCTTTTATGATATCATTTAAACTTTTTGAAAAACCCCTTGTGAGACTCTAAATGGTGATGTAAATCTATTCATACTTTTATTAATTTAAAATCATAGTACTTATTTCTCATATTTTGTTTCACATTTATTTCACTCTTTAAACTCATTTTTTTCCCAATAGATGAAGGTTTCTTGTGCTACTTTAAAAGATAAAGATTCAGGGAAATCCGTGATGGTCCAGTAGTTAGGACTCTGGGTTTTTGCTGTGGAAGGCAAGGATTCAACCCCCAATCAGGGAACTAAGGTTCCATGAACAGTGCAGAGTGTCCCACTCCCCCACAAAAACTCAACTTTTGTTATTACTGTGTTTGTCTGTAAGGCAGACCTTCATGTTTGTTTACCCATATTGATTTCCAAAATTTGATAAATAGCTGTATTTTACCAACTCAATAAAAACAGCTCCCTGACATACCTCCAGGCTTCATCAAAATATATACTAGCATACCTTGTATGTGTTTCTGTCGACCATTTTCAAACAGGAATTCTAATCATATAACATTTTTAGAATATTTTAAATTATGTTAGTGCAAGTCTCTGTATAGGGCAATAGCCAAAGGGCTTTGGCATTCATTATCACATTTGAGTCTCGCACTGCCCCTGTGCAGAGAGACTACCTTTCAGAGAAGGAAACTGAAGCTCTGAGAAACACCTTCCACACACAGTAACACAAGGGCTAAGTGGCAGAGCCAGAATTTGGGCCTAGTCCTGCCTGACTTCAAATGCCAGGCTGCTTCTCATCTCTCTTTGAGAGTAATATGAAGGTCCCTACATCATAAACTATGTGCCCTGCCACAAACCTCAGGTCTTCCAAGATCTGGAGCCTTCCTCAATATTAGGCGAGCAGGCTGCTGGTTCCCACTCTGATCTGGAGGAAGTCCTTATGAATAAGGTGTGGACATTTCCTGGGGTTTCTATATTTTTATTTTTAATATTCTTAATTCCATGAAAAATAGTCTTTTCTACATATCTATAATTTATGTCAGGCTTCATGATAAGCAATTAATCTTTTAAATTGTGGCAAAATTTACACACTGTAAAACATATTCATTGTAAGCATATAGTTGGTCAAGTATAGGGAAAAACTGCAACTGAAGAAGATATACTGAGTGACTAATAAAGCTGGCAGTCTTTAAAGAGCCTAGGGATCATTCATATATCTTCTTTTCTAAGTGTATGCTTAAACCTCTTGACTGTTTTTAATTGAACTGTTTCTCTTATTGCAGTTTTTCCATATTTTATCTTTGAGTCCATTATCAGTTATGTATTATAAATTATTATGAACATTGTTTCTCAGGCTGTGAGATGCTTTTTCTTTTAACAATATCTTGAAAGTTTTCAATTTTGATGAACTTCAATAATTAATATCAGTTTTTTTTCTTTTATACTTCATGCTCTTATGTTCCATCTAATAAATTTTGTCCCAAGACTGCAAAGATCTTCTCTCAGGTTTTCTTCTGTAAATTTAACATTTTATTCTTTGCAAAGAGCTGTATGACCCATTTCAGGTTAATGTTTATGTATAATATAAGGTAAGGATCAAAGTTCTCTTGAACATTCTATCTGCCATGAAGTGATGGGTTTGGATGCCAAGATCTTAGTTTTTTGACTGTTGAATTTTAAGCCAGCTTTTTCACGCTCCTCTTTCACTTTCATTAAGAGGCTCTTTAGTTCTTCTTCATTTTCTGCCATAAGGGTGGTGTCATCTGCATATCTGAGGTTATTGATACTTCTCCCGGCAATCTTGATTTCAGCTTGTGCTTCATCCACCCCAGCTTTTCTTGTAACATTGTCTAATTTTGGTTTTAGAGTAATTATATAGGCCTCAAGATACGATTCGTATAGTATTCCTTGCTCCTTTGTTTTCTGGAATAGCTGAGCAGAACTGGTATTATTCTTTTCTTAAACGTTTTCAAAATAAAACTGGTTATCCAAACTATTTGAGTTTGGACTTTTCTGTTTCCATGTGTGGGAAGATTTTACTCATGAATCCAATCACTGATAGAAGACTAAATAAATTCTCTATTTTTTCTTGGATCAATTTTGATAACTTGTTAACATTCAAGGCATTTATATATTTCATCTAAGCTGCTGAATATTCTTCCATAAATATTCATTATCTCTCCTCAATCTTTTGATGTCTATACCATATGTAAATGTCTCATTCATTTCAAATAACAGTATTTTTGTCTTCTCTCATATTTCTTGATCAGAATGGCTAGAACTACACTGTCCAGGTACAGTAGCCACCAGCAATATGTGGCCATTCAAATTTAAGCTGATTTAATTAAATTTCAGTTTTAAATTAAAAAAAAAAAAACTTCAGGTGTTTAATAACAAAATGTGGCTAATGGTTACAGTTTTGAAGAGCATAGCTGGAGAACATTTTCATCCTCACAGAAAGTTCTACTGATCAGTACTGGAACTCAAGCTTTATTAATTTCAAAAATTGATCTTTTGGTTTCCACTGATTTTCTCTAATGCTGTCGGCTTTCTATTCAGTGGTTTTAGTTCCTTTACTTCCTTCTACTTATTTTGGGTTTAATATGCTCTTCTTTTTGTAGCTTCATAAAGTAAACGCTTAGATCACTGATTTTTAACCTTATTTCTTTTCTTAGATAAGGATTTAAAGCTATCAGTTTTCTTCAAAGCACTCTAGTTGCATTACACAATAAATTATATACATTATAAATTGCTGGTCCCTCATCTTGTTCATGAACACTAGTCTCTTATATCCCAAGAAGGTCAGAAGTATGGGTTTAAATTGAAGTAACATTCTATCACACCCTCCCTCATTCTTTCTTTTCCCAGCATCTTATTTCTTCCCTTTCCAGGGCTCCTGATCTTTGTGGGAGTTACAGCTCATGCTCCTAAGAACCCTAATTTCTTCCCCCTCTTCTAATTTCCTCCCTGCAAATCTCAGAGAGATTTGTAGAGAGAAGGTGGGAGACCAGAAATGAAATGGAGGAGCAAGAGCCACAATAGCTTTCATGTCTAAATCTCAAAGGTTACACACTGTCACTTCTCCCACATTCAATTTGTTAGAAGGAAATCACTAAGTACTACATGTGCCTTTTCAATGGAGGAGCATCAAAAAACCGATGGACATATTTTAAAGCCCCAGAACAATATCATAATTTTTTACCCTAAAAAAATCATATATCTTTTTAAAAGAACTAGATAAGGAAAGAAAATATGTACAGTCATATTTTTATACATATGTATTACTTCCGGTTTCTTTATTCCTTATAACAATTCACAGATCAGTACACTAGAGTACAGATCAAACCCACTGCCTATTTTTGCATGGCCTATAAGCTAAAAGAGATTTTAATTTTTAAATGACTGACGGAAAAAAATCAATGAAACAGTACTTTTGTGACATGTGGAAATTATATGGAATTTAAATAACAGTGTCTATAAGATTTTATTGGAATGTAGCCACACTCATTTATTTATGTATTCTCTATAACGCCTTTCAGAACTGAGTTGTTTCAACACAACATGTGACCCACAAAGCCTAAAATAGTTACCATCTGACTCTTTGTGGAAAACATTTACCAACCTCTACTATACATCCAAGTTACCATCTGATGTCATTTCCTTTTAACCTAAAGAATTTCCATTATTTCTCTTCTTGGAACATATATTATGAAGAAAATTCCCTCAGATTATCAGATTATCTATTTATATGAAAATGTCTTTATTGCAGCTTCTTTTTTAAAGTTTTTTTTTTTATGTTTTTATTTATTTGGCTGCTCCAGGTCTTAGTTGCAGCACGCAGAATCTTTGAACTTCAATCTCCACTGCAGTACATAGGATCTTTCAGTTGTGGCATACAAACTCTTAGTTGTGCCATGTGGGATCGAGTTCCCTGACCAGGGATCAAACCGAGCCCCTTGCATTGGGAGGGCAGACTCTTAGCCACTGGACCACCATCAGGGAAGTCTCTAGTTCAGCTTCATTTTTGAAAGATACTTTTCTTAATTGATGATTGAACATTGTGGATGACGCATTGTAATAACAATGAATTCCCGTTATGTTTTTCTGCAGACTTGATTTTTCTTCTAAAAGACAATTAACTTGTCTGTCCACAAAGTATAAACTATAGCTTTTATAGCTATTTTTGTTTTCTGGGTCTTGTGTTGTTCTACTGGATTTTAAATTTCAGCCTCCATTACTTTCAATGAGCAGACAGGTGTTAATCATATCATTATAAGCAAGTCTCATTTTATTGTACTTCACTTTATCATGCTTTGGAGATACTGCATTTTTTACAAGAAGATTTGTGGCAACCCTGTGTTGAGCATATCTATCAGCACAGTTTTTCCAACAGCATTTGCTCACATAGTGTCTCTGTGTCACGTTTTGATAATGTTTGTAATATTTCAAAGTTTTCCATTATTATAATATTTGTTACAGTGATCTGTGATCAGTGATCTCTGATGTAACTACTAGTCCCTGAAGGCTTGGATTATAGTTCCCATTTTTTTAGCAATAAAGTATTTTTAATTAAGGTATATCATTTTTTCCAACATAAAACTATTGAATAATTGGTAGATTACAGTATAGCATAAATATAACTTTTATGTGTACTGGGAAACCAAAAAATTCATGCGACTCCCTTCACTGTGATATTTGCTTTATTACAGTGATCTAGAATCAGCTCTGAAACTGCTCAGAGGTATGCCTGCATTCTCCTATATTTAATGTAATTTCCTCTGGGCTGCTTTCAAGATTTCCTTTTTATTTCTGGCATTTAGCAATCTGCCTACAATGTGTCTAGTAGCAGTTTTCTTTTGTATTGGTTCTGGGTGGAGGTCACTGATTGCCTTTAAACTCCAAGTTAGTTTTTCTCAAATATGAGTTGTTTTTATCTACCATTTCAGCCACTATAGTTTTTTGCCTCTTTCTGTCTCACCTCTACTTCTGGGATTCTAACTAAAGACAGTACGAATTTAGCTATCCCCTAAGAGGAGCTATGAAGAGATAACAAAAGGACATCAGTTCAAAAAATCAGTAAACTGCACTTGTGTTTTTCAAAAATTATCTCCTATTTGGTTTGCAATTCTATTTACTTATTTATTTTTTATCTTTTTGGCCATATTGTATGGCATGCAGGATCTTAATTCCTGACTAGGGATTGAACCTGTATCCTCTGCACTGAGAGCACAGAGTCTTAACCACTGGGCTGTCAGGGAAGTGGATTATACTGCTCTTCAACAGAGCTCCTACAGTCTCCCCCAAATACTCAGAACAGTCAGCCAGGTATGGATGGCTCTAAGTTTGGGTATTAGCCTTTTGGCAGCTCTCTCCATTCCAGGATTTTCCTCCTAAATGTCAAGCTTCTTTGCCAGTCCTCAACTTAGTCCTCTGACACTTCAAACCAGTATAGTTGTGGTTTTCTGTTTCTCGAGCTATGGGAGTTGGGGAGTACCTTGTGTAAATAGCCACAAATTCCCAATTCTTACCCACTACTTACCCATGGACTTCCCTGGTGGCTCAGACAGTAAAGTGTCTGCTTACAATGCGAGAGACCGGGGTTCAATCCCTGACTCAGGAAGATCTCCTGCAGAAGGAAATGGCAACCCACTCCAGCACTCTTGTTTGGAAAATTGCATTGACGGAGGAGCCTGATAGGCTACAGTTCATGGGGTCACAAAGAGTCGGACATGACTGAGCGGCTTCACTTTCTTTCTTTCTACCCACTACTTTACTTTCTTTAAAGGATAAACTTCCCACTAGTTTCTGCTTTTTTTTGGTCTGTTAGTATTTTTGCTCTTTTCTAGTGTTTTTAATAAACTGTTACCTTAAAATTTTTTTCCAGGTTTTACCATTGCTACCTGTGGCAGGGTTCATTTACCTCACCTATTCACCATTACTATTACATAACACTAGTTAGTCCCCTAATTTTTTTAAAACAATCTCCCAAACTTGAATTTATAATTTTATATATTATAAAATTTTAATTATTGGTAGTACTATAATGGATGGGAATACCAGACCACCTGACCTGCCTCTTGAGAAACCTGTATACAGGTCAGGAAGCAACAGTTAGAACTGGACATGGAACAACAAATTAGTTCCAAATAGGAAAAGGAGTACATCAAGGCTGTATATTGTCACCATGCTTATTTAACTTATATGCAGAGTACATCATGAGAAACCCTGGGCTGGAAGAAGCACAAGCTGGAATCAAGATTGTGGGGAGAAATATCAGTCACCTCAGATATGCAGATGACACCACCCTTATGGCAGAAAGTGAAGAGGAACTAAAAAGCCTCTTGATGAAAGTGAAAGAGAAGAGTGAAAAAGTTGGCTTAAAGCTCAACATTCAGAAAACGAAGATCATGGCATCTGGTCCCATCACTTCATGGCAGATAGATGGGGAAACAGTAGAAACAGTGGCTGACTTTATTTTTCTGGGCTCTGAAATTACTGCAGATGGTGATTGCAGTGATGAAATTAAAAGACGCTTACTCCTTGGAAGGAACATTATGACCAACCTAGATAGTATATTCAAAAGCAGAGATATTACTTTGCCAACAAAGGTCTGTCTAGTCAAGGCTACGGTTTTTCCAGTAGTCATATATGGATGTGAGAGTTGGACTGTAAAGAAAGCTGAGCGCCGAAGAATTGATGCTTTTGAACTGTGGTGTTGGAGAAGACTCTCGAGAGTCCCCTGGACTGCAAGGAGATCCAACCAGTCCATTCTAAAGGAGATCAGTCCTGGGTGTTCTTTGGAAGGAATGATGCTGAAGCTGAAACTCCAATACTTTGGCCACCTCATACGAAGAGTTGACTCATTGGAAAAGACTCTGATGATGGGAGAGATTGGGGGCAGGAGGAGAAGGGGATGACAGAGGATGAGATGGCTGGATGGCATCACCGACTTGATGGACATGAGTCTGAGTAAACTCCAGGAGCTGGTGATGGACAGGGAGCCCTAGTGTGCTGCGATTCATGGGGTCGCAAAGAGTCGGACACGACTGAGCGACTGAACTGAACTGATAATGGAAAATAGCATAAACTACCTAAAGTAATGGAAAAGTCCACTTCCACAAATGCAGAAATAAATTTGCAAGAGTACAATGTATAATATCCTTCTGCAGCTCATGATAAAATTGGTGCCTTCTTATTCTACACCCATACATACCTACCTGGAAACAATCAGGCCTGTGAGTCATGAAAATTGACAAAGCAAATAAACTACTGGAATTATTTAAAAGTTAAAAAGATAAGTGCCCCCTCAAAAGATTTGTAGACTGTTTTCAATAATGTCCCCTGGATTAAAAGATTTAGAAAAGGAAGATGTGTATTTGGAATAAAGCCTTATATACCTTTTAGAAACAAGAGCAATAGTTAAGAGTAACATTTAAGATGCATTTTTTTAAATTAAATACTTACCTTTGCTTTTCTAGAATGAGAAAATATTGTAATAATATTTTTCAAAATGTATTACACATTTTCTTATACCAAAACAGCACAGTAAGAAGAACTGAAGAAAGAATCCACAACATTTGCCTTTAGGAATTCTACTTATATTCTCCTTTTACTGATAATTAAACACTAATATTCCATGGAATTTCAATCACAGAATTGTGAAGTTAGCAAAGTAAATCGGTGATCAGTAAAAAGCTCAAAATACAAGACTGACTAATTCAGGTCTATTATATTACATGCAAACTGTGGAGTTAGCATTCTTAAGTATTCTTGGTATTCTTAAGGATCCCTTCATTCTCAGTACAGCAATAGCAACAGCCAAACAACAGTAATTCCACAACCAAAAGAATCCATTTTCATGCAGAATGAGTAGAACAAATAGAAAAGGAGAAAATGGAGACCAAGGGCATCTTTTCACACCAATTTTATATTAAAAAAAAAAAAAGGACACCCATTATGATTCTATCATTCTTCCTTAAGCCAAAACATTAACTGGTGGTTTTGCTCCAAACCAGACATGGCGAAGTCTGATAGGAGAATTATAGTCAAACTAAGTGGATTTGCCAATGATACATGAAAGCAACACTGCTGATGTTGAAGTTCAAGTATAAATAAGCATAAAAATCAGCAGGAATTCGAAAGAGAGGAAATTATTGGCACTGTTAAATATGTTAATTATCTTGATTGTGATGAGTTCACACATATGTCAAAACTGTATGCTTTGGCCTGCAGTTTATTCTACCTCAACTAGATTTCAATAAAGTTCAGGAAAAAATCAACACTCATTTTTACTCATCACTTGGATACTTTAAAGACAAAAATGGAAATCAATTAAAAGTTTGTAACCAAGTATAAATAACAACTCAAGGATCATAGATAAATAGTCATCCAAATTAGAAGAATATGTATATTATCTTTATACATATATCAATTCTTTCTTTATATCAAGAAAAAGAATGAAAGTCTCAATGGTGGTATCCTGAGACTCTCTGGTCAAAGGATGATAGAGGTCACATTGTCTATTCCATTTAGGTTCCACCCAGGTGTAGAATGCTCCTGGTTTCCATTTCCAAATGGATGTGATAACACAGACTTTATTAATCAGGATTTGCAGCCTTACTGTACTTCTCTTCCTTGCACCTCTGTAGAATCTCTAAGCTCCTCTGGTGGACTGGGTGTTGGAGAAAGCTAATACTATCCATACTTTTCAAAACTGCACATGGCGCTGTATCATCATGTCCTTAGGAAGCAAAAGAAAAACAAAAAAATGGAGAAAAGAAAAAGACATTTTATAAGCCCACACCAACAGAGAACCAAGGACAATGCTGCCAACTATTTTAAGAGTACATAAAATTGTATCAAGTAATTATGGTTAAATGTGAATAATTTTTCCAATTAATTTGAAGAAATTACACAAAAAGAAAAAAATAAAGGTCCTGTTTAGGTATTCAAAGTATTCTTTTTCAGTACTCAACACGTTGTTGCGTTCACACCATACTAAAAATCTCTAATTTAAAATACTAGGGAAATTACAAAAACAATTTGTATGGTGCCATTTTTTTTAATGGACTCATTTTTACCAGGTCGAAATATAATTAGAATATAGTTGGCAACAATGTAAGAAACATTGATGGAATCCCAAAGAGAAACAAACCCAAAACAATTTACCAAAAGTTAAACTTTCACAAATCTTGCAATTAACCACACTTGTAGGAAATCCAAGTGTGTCAATGTTGAAAAAGTAGAAAGAAAAGCACCACAGAACAGGAAAACCCAGCAGCACTTCTGTATTTACAAATCTGAAAACAAAGCTGGAGAATCTGTCAAAATTAACTATTGGGAAGAAAGGGAAGAGAGCACATTCAAGCAAGGACCAAAGCCCCAGATTAGTGTTACTGAAACAGTGGGTTACTCGAGCAGTAAAGAGAGAAGGAAGACTGTACCATAAATATTAGGAATAAATGGATTTAAAGAGAATTCAGGTTTTCCAGGCTTGGAAGGTGCTGAGAATCATTTATACGGAGAACATCTCTAGAGTTAGGACATTAAGTTCAAATGTAAGTAACTTTGCCTTTAAAACACAAAAGTGAATAGTTTAAAAACAGATAGAGGCAAATTAAGCAACACATAATTATGTACTAAAGTTCCACTAGTATGCACATACTGTATAATTAGGAAGAAGATACTATCTATGAATAGTTCTCAAGGAAGAATCATTGTAAAAGTTAAACAGAGGCAGAGTAATTCAAAGAGGTTTGCAAAGCATGGTTTAATCAAACTATATTCCTTAAACTGGATACCAACACCCAGAGAATAGGCATCAACTTTTCGGCTAAGGAGATAGAAACTCATGATGCCATAACAATAGATTACAATAGACAGACATAGGTATATGTATTTGTATATGTGATATAGATATAGTCAGGTTATACATAATATTTTAAGAATTCATACTAGTTAATTTAAAAATAAGCTAATAAAACATTATCTCATTTATATAGTATGGAGAGTCCATAGTTGCAAGTGTTCAATGTTTCAAGAGACAAGTTTTACCAAGTAACCACCATTTCTCAATCAAAAGATACCTCAATAAAAATATTCTATTCTCAATAATCTCCCACCTTGATTGGGTGCTTGGAGAAGGAATGCTTAGGCTCAGAGGAGCCTACATTTGGCTAGTAACATGGTGGGGTAGAGTTGGGAGGCTATCAGTGGAGGAGGACCATTTGAGGAAAAAAACACCTGGTGAGTTCTACTCATGCTCTATCCAAATTTTAATTTTCTAAAGTTATCACCAGACTTTCAGGTCCTTCCATATCTAATGATATACAGCGGTCAGAAATAATTTAAGAAAATTATGGTATGAAAGTATTTTGTATAAAAGCTCAGAATATTAAATATACTGAATTATGATGTAATTTTAAGTTAAAACTCACTCAAAATTGATACAGCCATTGTACTCATATTAGTCTCTCAGTCGTGTCCAACTCTTTGCAAGCCCATGGACTGTAGCCCACCAGGCTCCTCTGCCCGTGGGGATTCTTCAGGCAAGAATACTAGAGTGGGTTGCCATGCCCTCCTCCAGGGGATCTTCCCAACCCAGGGATCAAACCCAGGCCTCTCGTATTGCAGGTGGACTCTTTACCATCTGAGCCACCAAGGAAGCCCTGCTAAGCAGTTTCAACTGGATAATGGGTAATTTTCTATCTGTGATGGTTCTGTCTTACCGGCATACCTGCAATTCAGGTATGAATGAAAATTCTTTCATTTTGCTTTCTATGCCTTCTTTTAACTCTTTACCAATTTTAAAGATTGCTTTACACACTCTAATACTGTTTCTAACCCTTAAAGTGATATTCCTCTCTTTGTTGTGTTCATCAGCTCCCTGTCAAAACAGTTTGGTTTCCTAGGATGGTTTTATAAATACATTTGCAGTGGAGTCTCAGACTCGTAAAAGGTTTATTTAGTGTTTGCTTGTGCTAGTTTCTAGTCTAGTCTGGATAATTTCTCAGTCTAAGATTATGCATCAAACTGCATCAATTCCCACGCATGGTTAACAGCCATAACCCATGCATGGTGAAGATACAGAACACTAATTTTTTTAGGCAAGCTTTGTTTTCAAACGTTATCCAAGGCCTTACACATATTGATAAGATTATTCTTGTTCCTCCTAGGCAGGGCAAATAAACAGAATTTTTCAATTATCTTTTCAGTGACAGAAAAGTTCAAGCTCTCTGAAGCTCCTTATACCACATAACAGGGGCTTAATTCCAGCTTCCTTGTAGCATTCAAATCTGAAACCGTGTCTCTGATCCTGTAACAGTTTCTAAAATGCCGGTTTCCAGGGCTTTTTTAAAGGTATACTTTTAATGGCCATTTTTTAAAGATAAATTTCACATACAGTAAAATTCACTAATCTCAAGTATACAGTTTGGTAAGCTTAAACAGTTATATCATGTAATCCTCAATCAAGATATAGAACATTTTCATCACCTCAACTAGTTCTTGTATTCCCTTCTGGTAAATACCATCCCTATCCCTCCCAGAGTCAACCAAGCAATGATCTATGTATTATTTAACCTGTTCTTAAACTAAGTGAAATCATACAGTACATATTCTTTCATATTCTGGCTTGATAAATATTTTTGTGACTCATTCATCCTATCAGTAGTTTAGTATTTTAATTGCTAAATAATGTAACAAGGTAGGAATATATCACAACTTGGTTATCGTTTCTTTCACTGATGGATATTTGGATGTTTCCATTTGGGGGTTATTATAAATAAAGCCACAATAGACATTCATTCTATGTGCATCTGTATATAAGAGCTTCATAGAAACACAATTCACATAGCACACAATTCACTTATCTAAAGTGTACAAGAGGTGAGGTGAAGTCGCTCAGTCGTGTCCAACTCTTTGCGACCCCGCGGACTGTAACCTACTAGGCTTCTCCGTCCATGGGATTCTCCAGGCAAGAATACTGGAGTGGATTGCCATTTCCTTCTCCAGGGGATCTTCTCGACCCAGGGATCGAACCCGGGTCTCCCGCATTGGAGGCAGACGCTTTAACCTCTGAGCCACCAGGGAAGCCCCAGAGTGTACAATTCAGAGGTTTTTAGTAAAATTCCCAAAGCTGTTTAATTGTCTAATCAATTTTAGAATACCTTCATGATATCAAAGAGAAACCCTATATTTTTAAACTATCACTTTCCTTCTCATTTCCCAGTCTTCCCACTCCAGTCCTAGGCAAACACTAACCTATATTCTATATACAGATTTGCCTATTCTAGAAAACTGATATAAATGGAATCATACAGTATGTGACCTTTTGTGCCTTACTCTTTCACTTAACAAAATGTTTTCAAGCTTCATCCACGTTGTAGCATGTTCTAGTACCTCATTCATTACATGAAAGAATAGTACTCCATTGTATGGATATAGCAGTTTGTTTATCCATTCAATTGCTGATGAATATTTGAGTTGTTTCTATCAATATCTTTCGGCTACTATTAGTACGTTGCTAAGAACATCAGGTACAAGTTTTGTTTGAACACCTGTTTTCAATTCTTTTAGGCATCTACCTAAGAGAGGCATTCATTACTAGATAAAATGTAACTAGCAGGGTGTTTTAGGCAAAGTGGCTACATCGTTTTACATTTTCACTAGCAGCATATGAGGCTTCCAATTTCTCCACATCCTTACCAACATTATTTCCTGTCTACTTTATTACAGCTGTGAAGTGAAGTGGTATTCTCACTGTGGTTTCAATATGCATTTCCCTGATGACATATTATATTGAGCATCTTTTCATGTGTTTTATTAACTATTTGCATATCTTCTTTAGAGAAATGTCTTTTCAGATCCTTTGCCCTTTTTAAAACCAGGTTATTAGTTTTCTACTATTGAACTGTAAGAAATGCTTACGATCTAGATACCAGTTCCTTATCAGATACGTTTTATAAATATTTTCTATCATTCTATGAGTTGTCAGTTCTCAATAGTGTCCTCTGAGGCACAAAAGTTTTCTATTTGGGTAAAGTCTAATTTATTTGGTTGCTTATGTGTTAGATGTCATACCTAAGAAACCACTGCCTAATCCAAACTGAGAAATGTGAATCCTCCAACTTTTGCCCTTCATGCACTTCTAGATTCCTTTACATATCAATTTTGGGATCAGCCTTGTCAATAGCTGGGTTTTGACAGGACTATGCTGAATCTGTAGATCCATTATTGCCAGCTAACTGCATTAACCCTTTCAATGCATGAACGCAGAGTATTTTTCCAATAACTGCAGTATTCCTTAAATTTTTTCAACAATATTTTGCAGTTTTGGTGAACAAGCCTTGCAATTCTTTTGTTAAATTTACTAATAGAATTTTATACTTGTTGGTGCTCTTGTAATTAGAGCACCAACTTAATTTTGTTTTCAGGTTTTTCATTTTTAGTGTATAGAAATACAACTGATTTTGCATATTTATTTGGAGTCTTGCAACTTGATGAGGTCATTTATTATCTCCAGCAGATTTTTTTTGTAGATTCCTTAGGCAATTTTATACACAATAGGCCATCTATAAACAAAATAGTTTCTTCCTTTCCATTTTGGATGTCTTTTCTTTCTTTTCCTTGCCTGTTTACTCTTACCAGTATCTCCAGGGCAATGTTATATAGAAGATGTGAAAGCAGATATCTTGTCTTATTTCTGATCTTAAGGGAAAAGTATTCAGTTATTCACCATCAAATATGGATTTTTCACAGGTCCCCTTATCAGGCTGAGGAAGTCTTCTTTCTATTCCTAATTTGTTCAGCATTTTTATAATGAAAAACATGAAAAGGTATTCACTTCTGTGAGGCCTTTTCTGTGTATGTTGAGGTGATGATGTGATTTTTCTCCTTTATTCTATCAATGTGGTGTATTACTCTGACTTGATTTTTCTAAGCTGAACTAACCTTGCATTTCTGAGTAAATTTCAGTAGATAGTGGTATAAAATATTGTTTACATATTGCTGAACTCAGCTTATAAGTATTCTGTTGACAATTTTTGTTGAGGGATATTGGTTTGTGGTTTTCATTTCTATGATGTCTTATCTGGTATCCTGGTAACACTGTCTTCACCAAAACAGAACAAAAGCATTCCCCTATCTTCTATTTCTTGGGAAGAGTTTATAAAGAATTGGTGCTAATTTTTCATTTCATTAAGTACTGGGTAAAATTTATTAATGAATTCACTGTTCTTGGCTTTGCTCTGTGGGAAGATTTTTTTCATAACTAATCCAATCTCTTTTCCTGTGACAGGCCTATTCAGACTTTCTCTTTTTCTTCTGAAGTCAGTATATAGGCTGTTAGCATTTTTCCATTTCCACTAGATTTTAATTTGTTGCCATACAACTGTTCATAGTATTATAATCCTTTTCATTTCCATCAGTTCAATAGCAACACCCTCCTTTATTTCCCCAATTTGACGCTTACTCCTTGGAAGAAAAGTTATGACCAACCTAGATAGTATATTCAAAAGCAGAGACATTACTGTGCCAACTAAGGTCCGTCTAGCCAAGGCTATGGTTTTTCCTGTAGTCATGTATGGATGTGAGAGTTGGACTGTGAAGAGGGCTGAGCGCTGAAGAATTGATGCTTTTGAACTGTGGTGTTGGAAAAGACTCTTGAGAGTCCCTTGGACTGCAAGGAGATCCAACCAGTCCATTCTGAAGGAGATCAACCCTGGGATTTCTTTGGAAGGAATGATGCTAAAGCTGAAGCTCCAGTACTTTAGCCACTTCATGCGAAGAGCTGATTCATTGGAAAAGACTCTGATGCTGGGAGGGATTGGGGGCAGGAGGAGAAGGGGACAACCAACCAAGGATGAGATGGCTGGATGGCATTACGGACTCGATGGACCTGAGTGAACTCCGGGAGATGGTGATGGACAGGGAGGCCAGGCGTGCTGCGATTCATGGGGTCGCAAAGAGTAGGACATGACTGAGTGACTGAACTGAACTGAACTTTCTTTTTCTTGGTCTACCTCAAGGTTTGTCAATTTTGTTTACCTTTTTAAAGAAGTAGCTTTTGCTTTTGTTTTCTTCTATTTTATTTATTTCAGATCTCCTCTTTATAATGTCCTTCCTATTTCTTCCTTTAGGTTTAGCTTGCCCTTTTTCCCTAGAATCATAAGGTGAGGCATTAGGTTATTGATTTGAGATATTCTTTCTTTTTTAATAGAAGTATTTGAACCTATAAATTTTCTTCCAAACACTGTTTTAGCTGTATCCCATAAGATTCGGGTGTGTATTTTCTTGCATTAATTTCAAACTATTTTCTAATCTCCCTTGTGATTTCCTTTGTCTCACTGGTTATTAAGAACTTTGTTACTTAGTCTCCACATATGTTTAGAGACATATTATCTTTGTTCCTCTATTCTTTCAATACAATCTTCTTTTGTATTAAATACATGTTATCTAGCATACTGTTTAAACATTTTGGCCATTTATATTATTACTATATTATTTTTTAGCTATTTTCTTAACAGGAATTAAAATTAGCATCTTGCCTTATAACAATCTAGCCTGGATTAAAAACTACTTAATTTCAATAGTAGGTAAAAACTTTCCTCCTATATAACTTCATTTCCATCCTCTTCCTTTATGCTGTTATTGTCATGCAAATTACAGCTTTTAAAATGGCCTGCCCTCCGACAGAGATATGTAATTATTGTTTTTTATAGTTGTCTTTTAAATTAGATTGGAGGAAAAAAGGTTACAAAATTATTTTTTTTAAGTTACAAAATGTAAAAGATACATTTATACTATCTTTTACATAGTACAAACTATAACTTTATAGTTGCCTTTAATGGTACTCTTTATTACATCATATGCTTTCAAATTACTGTCTATGTCCTTTCATTTCAGCCAGAACTCCCTTTAACATTTCCTGTGGGACAGCTAGTAGCAGTCATTCAGGATTTGTTGGCCTGGGAATGTCTTAATTTCACCATCATTTTGAAGGATAGTTCTTGTGTCTGTGTATATGTGTGTTTGGGGATTTTTTTCTTTTTTTGGCTACACTAGGTCATCACACCTGCACAGAGGCTTTCTGTGTTGTGGAACACAGGCTCTAGGCATGGGCTCAGCAGTTGTGACACATGGGGGTCAGCTGCTCTGCGGCATATGTGATCTTCCCTGACCAGGTATCAAACCCATGTCCCTTGCGTTGGCAGGCAGATTCTTAACAACAACTGGACCACCAGGGAAGTCCTAAAGGATAGTTTTAGTGAATATAGAATTCTTGATTGACAGACTTTTCTTCCAGACTTTGGATATGTCATGCCATTGTTCTCTAGCCTCAATGGTTTCTAATGATTAATCAACTGTCATTCATACTGAGGATACTTTGTGCATGCGTGCATGCTAAGTTGCTTCAATCATGTCCGATTCTTTGAGACTCTATGGACCACAGTCCACCAGGCTCCTCTGTCCATGGAATTCTCCAGACAAGAATACTGGAGTGGGTGTGGGGACTTTCCTGACCCAGGGATCAATCCCACATTTCATGTTTCCTGCACTGGCATGCCAGCTCTTTACCACCAGCGCCACCTGGAGAGCCCAGATGTGCCGCTTTCAGCAGTCTCTCTTTACCGCTAGATAGTTTAATTATGATGCATCTAAGTTTGAATATCTGAATTCACTCATCTTTTAATCTGTTGAGCTTCTGAGATGTATAGATTAATTTTCTCATCAAACTTGAGGAGACTGGGGCCATTATTTCATGAAATATTCTTTCTGTCCCTTTCCCTCCTTTCCCTCTCAAAAGTTTATATGCCTCATGGTATCCCATAGGTCTAGAAGCTCTACTTATCTTCTTCATTCTTTATTCTTCCTATTCTTCAACTCAACTGATCTGTCTTCATGTTTACCGATTCTGGCTTCTGCTTATTCAAATCTGCTATTGACCCCTTCTGAATTTCTCATTTCAGGTACCGTACACTTTTTCCCCACTTCAAAACTGATTTGTATGTATCTAAAACTTGATATTCTCCATCTGGTTGGACATTGTTCTCATACTCTCCTTTTGTTCTTCAGATATGGTTGCCTTTATGTCTTTAAACATATTTAAAATAGTTTAAAAATTCTGTCTAGCAATATCAATGCCTGGATTTTTTCAGAGATAGGTTTTTACAGATTCCTTCTTTCCCCATGTATGGATCATAGTGTTGTATTTCTTTGCATGTCTCAAAATCTTATATAGAACATCAGACATTTTAAATAATATAACATGGCAACTCTGAAAATCACATTTTTTCTCTCTCCCCAGGATTTACTGTTGCTGCTGATTCTTATAGTTGCTATTTATTTAGGCCATTACTGAACTAATTCTGCAAGTTTGTATTCTCTGTCACAGGTGACCATGGAAACCACTGCTCACTTAGCTTAATAAACAGCTATTGACTGGAGGCATATATCTTTACATACCTGAAACCAGTAATTCTCCCAGTCTTTGTCAAGGGTCATTGAGTGCTTACGTTGAAGCATACATACAACATTTAGCTAGGCAGTTTAGAACTCTGTCTTACCCTGCTCACAGGAAACCTGAATGTTATCCTGAGATAAGAAATCAGGATCTCTTCAGGTCTTTACTGAGCATAGCCCTAGGCACGTACACAATCCTATGCACGTGCTTAGCCACCTAAATTCCCATGAATACACAGATACTTTTCATAGCCATTATGGAAACCTCATTCCTCAGGTGTTCCTTTTAAATGTTTTGACTAGTTTTTGCCCCAACTGTTATCTATTGCATCAGAGAGTTGCAACGTTCAACAACTGTTTCTGACTGTTTTGGATAAAACCCCTAGATCAAAGGTTATTCATACTGGGAAAGCTCTAAGTCAGGTTAAAAGATAGCCTTGTAAGTGGGGTCTTGCATGAAACTACCAAATAGGTTAAATAATGACAATTCTCTGGGAATGGAGCTCTGAAGGAGTACCAGTCCCCTTCTACTCCCTCCAGTGTACTCCCACTTCTGATTTTCATTGCATATCTAGGCTATAGGTTTTCAAGGCCACTGAGGGACGGTGGTGAGTAGTGCAAGCTTAAACACTATAAAATGCACTGACATTAATAACATTCAGTCTTTTTTCTTGTATGTACACTTTCCAAATTACTGCAGGCCTTTGATGAATTTCTTGAGCTCCAACAAAGTTATTCTGACAATTTTTGCAAGTGTTCTTGTTGCTTTTATGGAAGAGATGCATTTTCAGAAATCCTGTCTCCCCTGCTGAACTGACATTCAATCTAAAACCCTTACTCTTAATCACCACACCATAGAGTCTAACACAGAACGAATTTAATAGTAATGGTCAGGGTTTTGTTGTTAAGAAAAATGCATTTAATTGTCTTAAGTACTGGGTAGAATTGCAGATAGACTACTGCATAGAAACCCTAGACCCAGGGCTTACCAGGTGGCACTAGTGGTAAAGAACCCAGCTGCCAATGCAGGAGACATCCTAGATCCTGAGAGTTGTTGTTTAGTTGCCACGTCATGTCCAACCCTATTTAGGTGAAATCTAAATTAGTTTTAGTACCTGGTTATTTCTGGAAAAGGATCGTCACTGGAATCCTTCTCCCACTTGAAAAACAAATGGGAGTACATTAGAGTCATGCAGCCCACTGTTTGGGACGGTGAAGAGGAACAGGTTGTGTGGGAACCATTAACACTCTCTACCTACAGACACTATATGAATGGCTTCAGATTTTCTCCCTGTAGATGAAGACACTGAATGACACTTTAAATTCTCATTCTTGCCTCTTACGCCAATGCCACAGCTGAATTTCCTGTCTCTCCCTAGTCTTTTTAGATGGATTAAAATTCCTCTTTGGCTATATTTTTATGTAACTCCAAAAGAAACAAATAAGCATCACTGCACCCACAGCAACACACTGTATAACTCATGGTCAAGTTATGATCTCCACTGTACTCTCCAGGCTCTGTCTTATTCAGAAGGAGTAAATCAGAGGCAAGATGGATGACACCACTGGAATAGCTGTTCTTCCGTACCTCACTGTTCACCAGAAAAATCATTATCATTTCTAATTTTACCTCCTAGCAGGGCCAACATGGTACCTCATTCAAATTGCCTGTTTACATGACTCTACTAAGAATATTTTATGGTGTCCTAATAAACTGCTATAACTCACAACTATAACAAATCTATTCTTCAAACAATTAATTGAATTAATTTTTTTACTTAAAAGTCTTAAAATGGCATTGTGTTCTCTAATATAGAAATCTATAAAAAAAGAAAAAATAACAGTCAAAAGAAGATTTAAATTTGATATTCTCATTTGTGCTCAGCTGGCTTGATGAAGAAGAATGTTAGAGAATTCCTTAAGAAAATCAAGAATTTTTTTTTTTTTTTTTTGGTTCAGCAACAAGGTATTTCTTGACAATTAGCTAAAAGTCCACTGATATTTATTTCCTTTAAAAGATGTTGTGGGGAGGGAGGTGGGAGGGGGGTTCATGCTTGGGAACACATGTACACCCGTGGTGGATTCATGTCAATGTATGGCAAAACCAATACAGTATTGTAAAGTAAAATAAAGTAAAAAAAAAAAAAAGATACTCTCAAAGGAAGTGAAAATATATTGCACTCTGTATTCTACGTTTACTTTCTTCATTAGAAATAATATTTTTGACATCTTATTCTAATTCACAATCTGAACTTGGTTATCTCCTGCCTTTCACATGTTCTACTTCTGTTTAAATAATCTCCAATTCCTGTTTCACTCTGATACATCTGCATTCTACTTATGGTGATTATAAAAGTTTTGAATCTACTACTTAGTCCATTTTCAGTTATTTTGTTGGTTTCTATTGTGCATTACTACAATGTTCTGACTTTATAATATCCTAAACTCACCAGAAAAGAGCAGGTGGCAAATGGTACAGAGGGAGGAAAAACGCTAAATTTTGGCACTGACACTAATATACAGTAATACAATTATTCTCTGTAACAAACCTGCTCACTCAGTGATTGTCTCAAAATGCAAATGAACTATCTTTTTTTTTTCTAGATAAAAAGGGAAATTTTTAAGTTTATGCAAGGGGGACTTTCTAGCATGTTGGTCATACTCTCTTTCTTAACACAGAAGATAGTTTCACAAGTGTTTTCACTTTGTGATAATTCACTGAACTGTGTTTTTGTTCTATGCACTTTTATGCATACATGTCATATCCCAGTATAAAAGAATTTATTACACGGAAGCTCTATGCTGGCCAGAAAGAGAAATTAGAAAACAAGAATCTAGAAATTATCAAAGCAGAGATAATACAGGCTCAGTTGATTGATCATTAGAAGCATTAGTAACATTGCATGTCTTTGTACTAATACTAATACACACAGAACCAGCTTTCACAAATAATAGTTTAAATGCCAAAAGAACATACAATGTAACTTTTACAGAAAGCAAAGTATTTAATAGTAAATATAAGAAAAGTTTATTGTCTTAGTTAAATCTTAGTAGAATATGTATCAATTTCCAGAATTGACACATTTTTCAATATTGATACATAAATTGATGTCCACCACAATAAATAAGACTACATCTTTAAAAAAAAAGTTTCCTTTTAGTTTTTTGCTGGTAACTGTAGTCAATAATGCAGTATATATTTGAAAGTGGCCAAGAAATTAACTTGTGAAAGTTCTCATCACATACAAAAAATGTTTGTAACTCTGTGATGGTTGGAATAGTGATGGATGGAATCATTTCACAGTATATATAAATACTGAATCATTATGTTATATACCTGAAACTAATATAATGTCATATGTCCATTATACCTCAATTTAAGTTTGTTTCAAGTTTTTTTGCAAAGATAGCCTCTTAGAAATAATTTTGGCAAAGGCAAAGCAGTTTTAAGATTTTCCTTCTATTTTCAAAAAATATATATAGTTCTATTCACAAAGGCCAGTTCGTACACATTATAATCTGAAGTACAGAAATGAAATTCAATTAGTTTGGCCTCTCATTTTAGAAATACAATCTTTCTAATATTTCATTCATTTAAAAAATATAATAGCCAAATTTAAATTTTCACTGCTAATGCACATGCCAAAAAGGCACAGAAGTAAGCCTAGGAGCCCTGAAAGTACAAAGTGTATCCTCCTGCACTTCTGCTGAGGCTTCTTGGCAGAAGAATGTTACTTTAAAGGATTACATATGTATTAGAAAATCCTCACTCTGCAGCAACGGTCTAAGGTTAGAGCTACAGCGGGGGGGCACACAAAAGAGTATCCAGCTTTATCCATTTCTAACTGTTAAAGTAAAATTCAGCTAACTAAAGTAAGCATAAGGAAACAAACATTACACTTCACAACCAGATACTTTACAAGTATTATCTAATTTTACCCTCAATATTGAAGGTACTATTAACACTCCAAGTAAAACAGCTAACAGTCACAAAATCAGTCAAGAGAAGAGAAGACAACTGATTCAACTGATGACAACAGAGATGACAAGTGAAGCTGGGTTATCCACCATACTATACTACCTCCATCCTAATTTTTCTGTCTCCTGATTTATGCTTCCATATTATGTTTCATTTGTAGTAAAAACTATGACATTAGAAGAAAACAGAGAACGGTATCAATATTAAGTTCTATACAATTACATAATAATTTCACTTTTGGCTTAAGAATCTTACCAATGTCAGTATGCCTAAGAAATAACAGGTGCTTTACACTCATTATTCCTATCAGTATTTATTAATAATACACACACACACACACACACACACAAAGTTTATCAGCATTCATTAGATCTGAAACACGATGTTAGGGCATGATTTAAAAAAAAAAAAAAAACAGAAGCATGGCAGAATACTGATGTCTATTGCTTACCAGTTTTTCTCTGAATGTGTCTTTTCCCAGCTTCCCTGAAAGCAACCACGGCTCTAAAAAAAGCTCGGAGAACTGACCATCGGAAAATAGCTACAGGATCAATTCCAATCATCCCAGAGATAAATGCATTCTTGCTACTTCTCAGAAGAGCTACAATGTCAGGACGCATATGATCTGTATTTTTTTCCCGGAAATCCTACATGAAAAAAATACCAGTGTTATTTTTGAAAAAATGTATTAAGCCAAGAAGAAAATGGGTGACATATTTGAACAGTGGCTGAATAAGAGTATAGAAGTGATTTCTGTGTTAGCCAGCTAGATGGACCAGACAGATATCCTCTATAAAGTCCCATCTAAGCCTAAAACTATTTAATTCTATAATTCATTTAAATTAGAATGAACATTCCACCAACTCATTGCAGCTTGTTAAACATTAGTCTGGCAGAGATTCTCTAAGAGACTATCACATAAAACAACAAGAGAGTTGAGTAATAAAAAGAAGCCAGAAATGAGAAGACCAGGAACAACATTTCACTCAAAGGGAACACCTACTACCTTTAGGTGGTGCTAAGTTGCAGGAGTTAGGAGAATGTTAGTAAGACTGAGGTCTAGAGCATTCTCGGCAAGGGTGAGAGAGGTTCAAGAAAAGGGAGATAAATAGGCTATGCAAGCTATGCAAGACTGAGTTAGGAGTCTGGACTTTATTCAAGTGTCAAGGAAAGCCACTGGAAGGATAATGACGTGAACTAACCGATGTTTTAGAAACATCACTGATTGCTACTGAAGGAATTAACTGTACAAAGAATGGAGAAAGGTATTCCAAATAAGAGCTGACAGTGACTTGGACTATAAGGATGGTACTATAGGAAAGGGAAAATGGTTACATATTTGGGACATTTTTTAGAGGTAAGGGCGAAGGACTTGCTGGTGGATTAGAGCATTGTGAGCGAACAAGAGAATTAGGTTAACACCTATATTTTGGGTTTGAGCAATGAGGTAGGTGGAGGTACTATATATACTAATATGGAGAAGACTTGAGAAAAGAGAAGATATGATAGAAATTGATGATCAGGAGATAAGTTTTGTCCAAGTGAAGCTAGAGATGGTGAAAATAATGACGATAACAAGCAACATTTATTGAGAAGTTACTAAGTAAATGGCACACTTCTAAGCATTTTACACATGTTGTCTCATTGAAGTTCATTTCATCACCTTAACAAGTCCTTGAGATAAATACACCTTAACAAGTCCTTGAGATGGATATTATTATTATTATTTTATAGATGAGGAAGTTGAGTCACAGAAAGGTTAACTATCTTGGCCCCTATCACACAGTAATGAGAAGAACAGAGGTTCAAACATAGCCACTCATAACCACTATACTATGTCTGCATACAGACATCAAGTAGGCAGATGGACGTATCTGCCTAGAGTTTAACAGATTTCAGAAAACACATCTGGATATCATCAGCATATACATTTTTAAAGTTGGATAAGATTACCAAAGGAATGTAAATAGCCAGTTAAAACCACTTGCCAATGGAGGTGAGAGATGATAGAACAGAAGAAAATGAGTTTAAATACCTCACAAAAAGATAAGGAGGGCAAGAAACTTACACTCCTGGAAGAAGGTCCCAGACTGATACATGGAGTCTAGGCATTTGACTATAGCCACACCCAGATGGAAGGCTGCTGCTGCTAAGTCGCTTCAGTCGTGTCTGACTTTGTGCGACCCCATAGACGGCATCCCACTAGGCTCCTCTGTCCCTGGGATTCTCCAGGCAAGAATACTGGAGTGGGTTGCCATTTCCTTCTCCAGATGGAAGGACTGGTAAGTAAATCACTTCATGTCAGTGCAGCTTCACAGAATAGCTCTAACTCAGAATTCCTGGAGGGTCATGCCTAGTATAATATCATCAACCCTCATGTCCACAAGGCAGCTTGGACTCATCCTGCTACCTTTGGGACTTTCCTTTCCTAATAATTCTTGGTTCTCCTGAAAACAGGGGGAAAGGGGAAACAAGTCAGAAGTCTTGGTGCTCAGTTTGTCCCTAAATACCTTTTGAGCAAAAGTATATATTATAAAAGTTAGCAAAACTGAGGAAGAATTTTCAAATCAAAATGCCAGCAGCAGCAAATACTGAGGGCAGACAGACAAATGTCAGGCACTAAGTTAAGCACTATACATAACTAATTTAATTCTAACAATTACTCAATAAAGTAGATTCAATTATAAACCAAACTTCACTGCTAAGTAATCACAGAGATAAAGAAGTTCGTCAGAAGTCAAACATAATAAGCATTGCTACAGGAACTAAAACATCAGTCTGCCCTACTCCAAAGATTATTCTGTCCTATTAACAACTACACTGTAAAATCTAAAATTCTATATCTCTTTTCCATGTTGATAGTCATCAACATTTCCCAATGTAATGGTCCTGTCTCTCTGCCTTCATATTCCTACATTCCTAAGTATTAATAAACTAAATCACATCATAATCACATCATCATTGAAACTCTTCTGTTGCTTTCTACAACAACACAGCTTGTGACTTACTACTTGTATCTTGTGCTATCCCTTCTCAGTCCCCACTGTTGGTTCTGTATTGAAAATTCTTAAGAGTTTCATCTTGTGTACCCATAGTTTCTGATCATCCTACATCAGTTTATCTCAACCATAATTGTGGCTTAAACTCTATCTAAATGATGAAACCCAAATCTGTATTTCCAGCTCAGATATTTCTTGTTAAGTCTGAAGATGCATTTATACATTTTAAAGGTATCTCAAACTTGAAAGAAAATGTTTAATACTAGTACTGCTTATATGCTTTAAAGCAGTCACTAGTGAAATCATGTGAACCTAGAATTCCCTTTGTAGAAAATTTTAAATTACTGATTCAAATTACTTAACAAACATAGGATTTTTAAGTTTTCCTATATTTTCTGGTTTCAGTTTTGGTGATATTTTTCATGGAATTTTCAACTTTACACTGTCAAATTTATTGGCAAAACATGTTCATATCTTCTATAGTGTGTAGTTGAATCCCCTTATTTGTTTCTGCTACCAGCAATCTGTGAAGCTTTCTCCTTTCATTAGTTATTCTCTGT
Organism: Capra hircus; assembly: GCF_001704415.2. Lineage (NCBI taxonomy): Eukaryota > Metazoa > Chordata > Mammalia > Artiodactyla > Bovidae > Capra > Capra hircus. The sequence continues at coordinate 82,452,731 of NC_030817.1, read as the reverse complement.
TATCTTTTACTTACACAGTTTTCCCTTGAACAACATGGGGGTTAGGAATGCTGACCAAAACCACAGCTGAAAATCCTCATATAACTTTACAGTCAGATCTTCATAGCATCTACAGTGCTGCATTTGTGGATTCAGTCAATCACGGGTCACACAGTACTGCAGCATCTATTTACTGAAAGATGTCTAGCATAAATTGTTATTCAGTCGTTCAATAGTTTCTGACCCTTTGCATCCCATGGACTGCAGCACGCCAGGCTTCCCTGTCCCTCACTATCTCCTGGAGTTTGCTCAAATTCATGTCCATTGAGTCGATGATGCCATCCAACAATCTCATCCTCTGTCACCCTCTTCTCCCCCTGCCCTCAGTCTTTCCCAGCATCAGGGTCTTTTCCAATGAGTCAGCTCTTTGTGTCAGGTGGTCAAAGTATTGGAGCTTCAATTCAGCATCAGTCCTTGCAATGAACAGTCAGGGTTAATTTCCTTTAGGATTGACTGGTTTGATATCCTTGCTGTCCAAGGGACTCTCAAGAGTACTCTCCAGCACCACAGTTCAAAAGCATGAATTCTTCAGTGCTCAGCCTTCTTTATGGTCCAAATCTCACATCCATACGAGACTACTGGAAAAACCATAGCTTTGATTAGGCGAACCTTTGCTGGCTAAGTGACTGTCTAGGTTTGTCATAGTTTTTGTTCCAAGGAACAAGAGTTTTTTAATGTCATGGCTGCAGTCACCATCTGTGGTGATTTTGGAGTCCAAGGATATAGTCTATCACTGTTTCCATTTTTTCCCCAGGTTATTTGCCATGAAGTGATGGGACCAGAAGCCATGATTGTAGTTTTTTGAATGTTTAGTATTAAGCCAGCTTTTTCACTCTCCTCTTTCACCTTCATCAAGAGGTTCTTAAGTTCCTCTTCACTTCAGGCCATTAGGGGGGTGTCATCTGCATACGTGAAGTTGTTGATATTTCTCCCAACAGTCCTGATTTCAGCTTATGATTCATCCAGCCCAGCATTTCCCATGATGTACACTGCACAGAAGTTAAATAAGCAGGATGACAATATACAGCCTTGATGTACAAATTTTCCAGTTTGTTGTGATCCACATAGTCAAAGGCTTTAGCGTAGTCAATGAAGCAGGTGTTTTCCTGGAATTCTCTTGCTTTTTATATGACCCAACAGATGTTGGCACTTGCTCTCTGGTTCCTCTGCCTTTTTTAAATCCAGCTTGAACACCTGGAAGTTCTCAATTCAAGTACTATTGATTTAAATACTATCTTGATTGAAGTACTAGCTTGAAGGATTTTGAGCATTACCTTGCTAGCATGTGACATGAGTTCAACCATGTGGTAGTTTGAGCATTCCCTGGCATTGCCCTTCTTTGGGACTGGAATGAAAAGTGACCTTTTCCAGTCTTATGGCCACTGCAGAGTATTCCAAATTTGCTGGCATTTTAAGTGCAGCACTTTAACAGCATCATCTTTTAGGATTTGAAATAACTCAGCTGGAATTCCATCACCTCCACTAGCTTTGTTCGTAGTGATGCTTTTTAAGGCCCACTTGACTTCACACCCAAGATGTCTGGCTCTAGGTGACTTACCACACCACTGTAGTTGTACGGGTCATTAAGACCTTTCCTGTACAGTTCTGTGTATTCTTACCACCTCTTCTTAATATCTTCTGCTTCTGGTAGGTTTATATATTTTCTGTCCTTTATTGAGCCCATCTTTGCATGAAATGTTCCCTTGGTATCTCTTATTTTCTTGAAGACATCTCTAGTCTTTCCCATTCTATTGTTTTCCTCTTATTTCTTTGCATTGTGCACTTAAGGCTTTTTTAAATCTCTCCTTCCTATTCTTTGGAACTCTGCATTGAGATGGCTAGATCTTTCCCTTTCTCATTTGCTTTTCGCTTCTCTTCTTTTCTCAGCTATTTGTAAGGCATCCTCAACCATTCTGCCTTTTAGCCCTTTTTTTTTTCTTGGGGATGGTGGTCTTGATCTCAGCCTCTTGTACCATGTCACGAATCTTTGTCCATAGTTCTTCAAGCACTCTATCAGATCTAACCCCTTGAATCTATTTGTCACTTCCACTGTATAACTGTAAGGAATTTGATTTAGGTCATACCTGAATGATTTAGTGGTTTTCCCTACTTTAAAGTCTGAAGTTTGCAATCAGGAGTTCATGATCTGAGCCACAGTCAGCTCCTGGTGTCTTTTTTTTTTTTTGCTGATCGTATGTAGCTTCTCCATCTTTGGCTGCAAAGAAGATAACCAATCTCATTTTCATATTGACCATCTGGTGATGTCCATGTGTAGAGTCGTTTCTTGTGTTGTTGGAAGAAGGTGTTTGCTATGACCAGTACATTCTCTTGGCGAAACTGTTAGCTTTGCCCTGCTTCATTTTGTACTCCAAGGCCAAACTTGCCTGTTACTCCAGATATCTCTTGACTTCCTATTTTTGCATTCCAGTCCCCTATGATGAAAAGAACATCTTTTTTTTTTTTGGTGTTCATTTTATCATGTCTTTTAGGTCTTCATCGAACCATTCAACTTCAACTTTTTTGGCATTAGTGGTTGAGATACAGCCTTGTATTACTGTGATGCTGAATGGTTTGCCTTAGAAATGAACAGAGATCATTCTGTCGTTTTCGAGACTGCATCCAAGTACTGCATTTTGGACTCTTCTGTTGACTATGAGGGCTACTCCATTTCTTGTACGGTTTCTTGCCCATCTGAGTAGATATAATGGTGATCTGAATTAAATTCACCCATTCAAGTCCATTTTAGTTCACTGATTCCTAAAACATGGATGTTCACTCTTGCCATCTCCTGCTTGACCACATCCAATTTACCCTGATTCATGGACCTAACATTCCAGTAATATATGCAGTATTGTTCTTTATAGCATCAGACTTTACTTTCACCACTGGACACACCTCCAACTGTGTACAAGTGGACCCCTGCAACTGAAAACTATGCTGTTCAAGGATCATCTGTATTATTTTCAGTTACTTTTTAAAGGAACTAACCTTTAGCTTTGCTCATTTTTTTTTTACTATATGTCTGCTTTTTATTGCATTGATTTCTAGTCTTTGCTTTATTATTTCCTTCTTCTAGTTTAGTTTGCTGATTTTCTCTACTGTTTTGCCAACCAGTCTTCCTTTCTAACATATACTTTTAAAGTTATAAATCACTGCTTTAAATGCATCTTACAAATTTTGATACATTATATCTTCATTAATGTTCAGTTTAAAATATTATCACTTGTGATTTCTTTTTTAATTCAGGGATTACATAAAAGAAGTTCACTTAATTTATAAACACCAAAGAGTATCTAGTCATCTTTACGATGTGCCAATTAGGTCAGTTATTTAGCAGTGCTGTTCAATTTTTCTGTTTTTATTGATTTCATGTCTGCATATTTTGTTGTTACTGAAAGATATGTATGAAAATCTACAACTTTAAGGATAAACTTGTCTAGCTCCCCTTTTAGCCTGAAGTGAAGTCATCAGGTACATATAACTTCTGATTATGTCTTCATTGAAACAAGCCCCTTTTATTGTTATGAAGTGTGCTTCTTTGTCTCTAAGAATGATTCTTGTCTTAAAGCCTACTTTGTCCAATAATAATGTAATTACAGGAACTTTGTTTTTGTTAGGGTCTGCCTGGTGTGTCTTTTTCCCATCCTTTTACTTTCAACCTATCTGATAATAAGAATGAATGAATCACAGACATAAATGCATATACTGTATGATTCTATTTATCTGAAATTTTATAAGTAAAAAAAAAAAAAAAACAACTAAGGATAGAAAATCACAGTCATGTTTACCTCTGGGTGGGGGAGAATGAGCCTGGAAGGGGCATGAGAGAAATCTGGACACTTGAGATTTCTGCATTTTATGTACCTTGCTATATGATTTTATAGGTCAAGATTTTTTTGTTTTAGACTTTATTTTTATATATTGAGATGTAACTGACACACAACATTAAAGTATATGAAATATTAATACTGATTTGACACATTTGTAAACTGTAATATGATTACCATTTTAAAGTTAACAAACACCTCCATTATGTCATACAATCATCATTTTTTTGTGGTAAGAACATTTAAGATCTGGTCTATCTTAGAAACTTTGAAGACAGTGGTATAATCACAATGCTAACTATAAACACAGTGTTTACTATAATTATAATGCTGTACATCAGAACTCCAGAAATTAACTGCAGGTTTTTATCCTTAGCCAGCCTCTCCTCAACTCCCCCACCCACTAATAACCACCATTCTACTCTGTTATTCTAAACGTGTATCTAAAAATCTGTTCCTTCTTCTCTTTTCCATCTCAGAAAATAGCACCTCAAATTCACCCATCACCTATAGCCAGAAGTCAGTTAACTATAATCTATCAACACGATTTAGTCACTGCTTCTCCAAAAATATCTCATAATCATCTAGATCTCCTCCATCTATACTGCCACCTCAGGGGTCCAGTTTACCTTAATGTTTCATTGATCTCCCAGCTCCCAATCTCTCTCTCTGCTATTCTTTCTCTTCTGAGAAATCAATTTTTAAAAAACACATAACATATCCTCTGCTTAAAATTTTTTCATGGCTCCTCATCAGAATTTCAACAAAAACCAAACTCCTTTAACTTGATCAAGAAGCCCCAAAGAACTAAGTTACTGTCCATTCTCTACACTGATTTCATTCCACTATCTTCCTTGATCACTATAATCTAGTAATGCTGACCTATTTTCAATTATTTTAACATATTAAATTCTGTCCTATCTCATGGCCTATAAGAGTCATCATCCCAACCCCTCACCAAGGTCACATTTACTTCAGATCATCTCTCAAAATTTGAGTTTTGAAGGGGGTGTTCATTACCTACAAATTAAAAATCGACTAATTCACTACTGTCTCTCATAGAAACTATTCATTAATTTATACACCAAGATCATGTCAGCTAATTAATCACTAGATCATTCTAAATACAAATGTCAGACTCCGCTTTGTGTTTAGAATGATCTAGTGATAAATTAGCAGCACAGAGTTTGACATGTGCTTCGTGTTTTAATAAATACTTCTTGAATAAATGAATCAGAGATGAGTGAATGAGTGGTCTTAATTCTGACTCTAACCTCAAGATCCAGAAAAAACATATTGCTCCACAATATTCCCCAGCATCACTACCTCGCCTAGAAATTGCCTTCAATATCAGGCTTACATATCAAATGGCTGAAGGGTAATGGGTTCCTCAATTACAAACAAGGGATGGGCAAAATTATGAAGATTCCTTTCTGCAGGAGTTAAGTCTCAGCATATTCATTAGGAGCTCAGGCTCACAAATATCCAAAGGTACATGAGGACATGAGGCCTCATGGATGTAGAGAAGAGAAAAATTCAATCAACCATACATAGATGAACTAGTGGGTTTCAAACATACCAATGGTATCTATTCTTGCAGATCGAAAAAGGCCATTACACGTCTGTAATAACCTGTATGAGGAAGGAATCTGAGAAAGAATGGATACATGTATACGTATAGCTGAACTGCTTTGTTGTACACCTGCACACCTGCTGTACACCTGAAACTAACACAACATTATAAACTGAACCCCAACATAAAATAAAAGTCAAATTTAAAGAATTAAAAATAAATAAGATAAAAAGGCTATTACATTTAGAACGGATAGACATCAATTTTAGCTGCAGGAAAAAACCAATAAAACCATCAGCTAATGACAGCAGAATACTGCAGAGAACAGTATGAATTTTGGTACCATCCTTATAAAATTTCTCCCACTGCTATTGACCAACTACAAAGAAAATAGTATAACAGGGATGGTGATAACAGTTAAGAACACTCCTCTGTCCTAAAGGCTTATTCAATGAGAAATTTACTGACCTTTACCCCATATTTTACTTTCCCGGCATAATGCTTTATGATGAAAGCAGGCTCCATCACAGCTGGAAATTCAATGTAAGAATTCTCTTCATGTTGGTGCTTAAACTTGTCCAGCAGGGTTTGATTTGTAGCCTGTGGAAAACTAAATTAAAAATAAAAACAAAAACACTAAAGAAAGATGCAGCAGTTAATAAAGTATTTTTTTAATAATTACAATTTCATCTAACAAATTTAGCAAATTACAAAGAGCTTTCACTTAAATAAATTCTCATAACAAGCTGAGAGGAAATGGACATCAAGTCGCCAATATCTGCTGGATCATAGGAAGAGCAAGGGAATTCCAGAAAAATATCAACTTATGCTTCATTGACTACACTAAAGCCTTTGACTGTGTGGATCACAACAAACTGTGGAAAACTCTTTAAGATATGGGAATATAAGACCATCTTACCTGTCTCTTGAGAGAAACAAGAGAGTTTCTTGTTTGTGAGGCAAGAAGCAATACTTAGAACCAGACATGGAACAAAGGACTGGTTCAAAATTGGGAAAGGAGTACAAGAAGGCTGTATATTGTCAGTCTGCTTATTTAACTTCTATGCACGGTACATCATGGGGAATGCCAGGTTAGATGAATCACAAGGTGGAATCAAGACTGCCAGGAAAAACCTCAAATATGCAGATGACACCATCCTACTGGCAGAAAGCGAAGAAGAACTAAAGAGCCTCTTGATGAACGTGAAAGAGGAGAGTGAAAAAGCCCCTCTTGAAACTCAATATTGAAAAAACTATGATCAGGGGATCCAGTCCCATCACTTTATGGCAAATAGAAGGTGAAAAAGCGGAAATAGTGACAGATTTTCTCTTCTTGAGCTCAAAAATCACTGCAGATGGTGACTGTAGCCATGAAATTAGAAGATGCTTGCTTCTTGGAAGAAAAGCTATGACAAGCCTAGACAGTGTATTAAAAAGCAGAGATATTACTTTGCTGACAAAGGTTCATCTAGTCAAAGATATCATTTTTCCAGTAGTATGCATGGATGTGAGAGTTGGACATAAAGGCTGAGCACCGAAGAACTGATGCTTTTGAACTGTGGTGCTGTGTCCTTTGGACAGCAACAAGATCAAACCAATCAGTCCTAAGGAAATCAACCCTGAATATTCATTGGAAGGACTGATGCTGAAGCTGAAGCTCCAAAGCTTTGGCCACCTGATGCGAAGAGCTGACTCACTAGAAAAGACCCTGACACTGGGAAAGACTGAGGGCAGGAGGAGAAGAGGGTGAAGAGGATGAGATGGCTGGATGGCGTCACTGATTCAATGAACATGAACTTGGGCAAACTCCAGGAGATAGTGAGGGACAGGGAGGCCTGGTGTGCTACATTCTATGCGGTTGCAAAGAGTCAGACATGACTTAGTGACTGAACAACAACAAAACAATCTGAAAGATGAGTGAAAAAAGATTTAGTATTCCTATTTTGTATATGAGAGCTCAAAAGTTGTGATCTGCCTAACACATACTATGCAAATATCAGAAGTAAGAAAATTAACTCAGGTTTTTATATGTTTATCTTGGGTCACAGTGTGCTGCACCATAAGACTCAAAGGATAATAAAAACCAAATCACATGTTGCTTGGGTTCAAGAACTTGCAAAAAGGGAACGATCTCTCAGTTTGGACAGGTCCTTTAAATCCAGAGTAATTTTTTTTATTACAAATTAAGTAGTAATTTTCTTACCTACATCAGTTACTGAATGTTTTTATATTATATCTATTATTCTTTCAAATACACATCAGTAGACTTATACTCACTGATGAACATTTCATAACTAGGAATCATTCAAATAATATTTATTATGAAGTAACTACATAATAATAGTAGCTATTTAGTGGATAAGTTGTATCCACTCTTTGCAACCCCCATGGACTAGAGCCCACCAGGTTCCTCTGTCCATAGGATTTCCCAGACAAGAATACTGAAGTGGGTTGCAACTTCCTTCTCCAGAGGATCTTTCCGACCCAGGGATCAAACCAGCGTTCCTGCATTGTCAGGCAGATTCTTTACCACTGTGCCACCAGAGAATACAGTATAATACTAGCAATAATAGTAGTACATACATATAAAACTTTAGAACAGAAAAAAGAAATCACTAGTGGTTGGGAATAATGGAAAGATTCAGAGGATACAAGAGGCAATTACAAGCTATATTTTTAAAGTTTGGTAGGAGTTTCAAACAGAGAAAATAATCACTGACCAAAAAAGAAAAAGAGAGGGCAAGTATATTTCAGAGAATAGTTTCATTTAACAGTACTTGAAATAATGAAAAATAATGTGATGTGAGATATAAAGATATTGAATACAATATCTAATGTATTAAAATGATTCCAAAACTACAAGAAAAATGGTTAATTACATAGTACATATTAGAACCAGGAAGGAGAAAGGTCTTTGATGTCAGATAGTCATTGCCTACATTATGAATTCTGTCTGTGACCTTGGGCAAGCTAGGTACAACCTTCTTTAGGAACTGGCTTGTTAATCCATAAATGAGTGAAATGAATGATAGTGCTAGAAGAATTAACACTAGCAAAAATACCTAACATTAGTTGACATCCTATAGGGATGATATAAATTAATCTACTTTTTCATGTTAGCAACACTGCCATTTTCCTAGTCAACTGAGGCCTGCTTTTGCATCAAACACTATCCCTTCCTCTAGCCTTTTCTCTCCTTCCCAGAACTCTAAAGCCATTCCAGAACAGGTTACAACTCTTGAACAATTTCAGAGAATACAGCAACAGCCTTTATAGTAGCCTTAGTGATTCTAATTTTACCAGGTTTCATGTCACCAAACAGAACTATCAAAATAAATTTTTCTACAATGTGCTTTTAATGGTGTGCCTCCCCTACTTTAGAAAATTGAAATCCAAGCTCCTAAGCCCAGACCAACCCAACTTCGGCAAACACATCTCTCACTACTCCACAGCAGCATGCTTCTTTTCAGGAAGGATGTTCATCTCATTGTTTCTACCTAAAGGTCTATTTGCCTTCTAATCCTTTGAGTCATTAAAAAGCTTGTGATTTGTTTCTTTCTTCTTGGATAAACAATGGAAAAAATTAAATGTTTCCATTTAAACTTCCTTTATTAAAACCAATGCTAATTTTCATGTTTATGGGACATTTATATTGTTTATTTACATCTTTTGCCCATTTTTATTGATACATCATTTTTTTTGATTGGAAGATAATTAACGAGAACAAATATGAGGGCAGTTTCTATTCCAAATAAGGAAAGATGAGAAAAAAAGCTTTCCACCAGTCCTGCAGTCAATAAACAATTGTGGATACATACTACATAATCAAGCAAAAACAGAGGCCAAGTAGACATTATTGTGAATTTCAGAACTCTTCATCTAGTGTTCCCCAAAGACTACCTGCAAGGGTAGCCTTAGATTAGTGTTTCTTTGCACTAATCTAAGGCTACCCTAACTAAGGAGTTTTAAAAAATACCAATGCCTGGACCCCATCTCCTGTAATTCTACTGAATTGATGCTAGGCCAGTGACAAAGTACTATTTATAAGTTCCCCAGGTAATTCTTACAAACAAGCAAGACTGATAAAATGTTGGCCGAAATGAACGCTCTGATTTTAACTTCAGTTTGTTAAATAAAATGCAGAATCTGATTCAAGAAGTCTGGGATGGAAGTGTGAGACTCTGTACTTGTAACAACCTTTAAGACGCTGCCACTGCTGCTGTCAGCAGGCCACGTCGAGTACTATGGAAACGACTAATGACACTCTTAACCCGGCTTACACCATTCCTCCTTTCTAAACTCCACACTGCATCCTTTAGGATCTAATTTATAAAATTTGAACAGCCAGCAGACAACAAAGACAAGATTAAACAAGAATTCTAACTTCCGACATGTGCTCCTAAAGCACTACAAACACGCTGACTGAAGCAGGAATACCAGTAAGAATATATCATGTAATAGATCCTCTACAGAACAAAATATTTTCAGAGGAAAAATACTCAAAGTGATTTCAAAAACAGCTCTCTCCAAATGACACTAATTTACTGTCAAGTCCTCTTTATTGGTACATGAAAAAGGGAAAATATTTCATGTCTTTGCATCTTCTGGGAAGTTAAAAGAGATAGACAAAGCTGGCTAATTTATAAGGAAAATAACAGGATTAACTTAAAGCAAGAGAATTAATACTATGGTTTATTAAAAAATTTTATGGAGTTGATACAGAAGCACAACTGAAGTGGCAATTAAGAGGCTATTCAGTCCAATCTCCTATCTGCAAAAGTACCTTGATAGATGATGCAAAATAATTACTATAATGGAAAATTCTATTCCTTTATGAAGCAGCTGCTAATCAGTTCTAATGACTAAAAAGCTCTTTCTTATATTGAACCAACATCCGTCTTCCTATAATTTCTGGACCCCACAAGCTTCTGGGTAACAGCAAAAAGGTGACATTCTCTTCATTGAGCAATATTTACATTTCTGTGAGGTAGCAACTGACCAGGTAAAGATGGTCTTTGTATAACATAATAAGATGTGCACTCAATGAAACTTTGCTTAAAGAATAACAGACAAGACCCCTTTGCTCTATTCATGTTTTAATTATATATCCACAGTTTATTTCCTGCTCACAACCACTGTAAGATATAGAGTAGACAGCTTTATAATTTAATCATCATTATTTCCTTTTTGCATGCAAGAAAACTGAGGACTAAGGATATTAAGAGATTTGCTGAGGGTAGTTAATAGAGCTGGAATACAACCCTGAACTTCTGACATCACAGTCTAAGCATTATGGTAAAGCAAATAAGGACAATACTTCAAAGCACAAGCTCATTACTCTGTTCTCCATAGCTCATGTTTGTTTTTGTTTGATTTATTCTTGTATTTTTATTTTGCTTGTATACTAGTTTTTTATATACCAGAGAAGATGGGGCAGGGGGAAGGTGAAATCAGTAAAAGGGATCAACTGTATGGTGACAGATAAAAAATAAACTTTTGGTAGTGAGCATATACTGTAGGGTATACAGAAGTAGAAATATAATGTACTTATGAATCTTATATAATGTTATAAACCAATGTTACCACAATAAAAAAGGAAAATGAAAGTTCAAGTAAAAGACAAAAATAAAGCTTCTTATTCTGAAATACCTGGTGGATTTGAATCTCGAGTCCATCATTTACTATACATATGATCTTTTTCTCAAATTGCTTAAATTTTCTTGTTCATAAGACATCTCAAACAAAATAACTTTATCATTTTAATATTTACAATGGTTCTCCATACTAAATATCAAAATCACCTATGACACTTTCTAATATAAAATATATCAGAAGTAAGGCATCCAAGCAGAGTTAAGAATCACTAACTTCAAAATTTTATAAGAGAAAATGTATGTTTGGGGAAATATAGAGCAATACAAGAAACATTTACAACTTTGCACATAAAATTAAACTGCTTTTTGCTGAATTTTAATTCATTTAGATTAATGGAAATAGACTAATGATGGAAGGGCAGATATAATTGTTGGCAATCTCCTTTCCAATATATTTTGCAGCTCTGCCATATTACTTGATAATTCTATGCAGAAATTCTGTGAGTTTATGGTATAGTAATATGGCAATAACAAATAACTTACCATACATATCAGGATATTCTTAGAGTAAAAGTAAGTGCCTTTAATAACTAAAATGAACAATCAGTATAAACTTTAGATTGTCCTACACAAATCTGGTATATAGTCATCCTACCTATGAAAGTTACTACTTAATATTTTATATCTTAGTTTAATGGGTATAGTATTAAATGAGGAATCAAGTGACCTAATTCAATTCCTAAATATTTTACTAAAGAGTCATAGAAAACCAACACACTCTCCACCACTTTGGTTTCTCCAATTCTAGACTTGCCATCTCTTAGAATAATTAAACTATAATAATACTTTCTAGAGCACTGAGAACACAGTAGAGGATGCTCCATGAAGCTTTATTTCTGCCACATATATATTTAAGTTTGGTTGGGCTTCCCTTGCGGCTCAGAGGGTAAAGCATCTGCCTGTGATACAGAACACCCAGGTTCGATCTCTGGATCAGGAAGATTCCCTGGAGAAGGAAATGGCAACCCACTCCAGTATTCTTGCCTAGAGAATCCCATGGACAGAGGAGACTGGTGGGCTACAGTCCATGGGGTCACAAAGAGTCGGACACGACTGAGTGACTACTCTTAGCTTACCTAACTTATACTGAACAGTGTTACCAAGGGATGGCAAATATCTAACATATGCAGTCACTAAAAACTTGCACAGCCACGGCAGATATCACAAATCTATTATTATACTCTTAACCACTAAACAAGAAAACTGCAAACACACCTCATATGTAAAACTTAATTCAATAAGAGAGAAACACAAAACAAAAAAATATATACCAACAATCCAAGTGACTCTGCAGAAGAAATTTGGAAAAAGTCAAGGAAAAAATGAGTTGAGTAGTGAAGTCCATCCAACTTTCTCATAAACACACACAAAAAAAAACGCATACCAGGGAAACTTTCGCTCTTAATAACATTAAGAAGAAAGTTTAGGGCTTAAGAAGACATGAAAAACTCAAATGGGCAATAACAAAACTAAAAAGAATCATACTCACTTGCTTTCTTCATCCAAAAGATGGAGCAGGCCTGTTGGTTTCTTGCTAATAAGATTTATGCAACAGGTATTATCAATATAGTCTATATTGTGCCAGCTGATACCTTCAGTTCTATATTCCTCCTAGGAAATAACAAATTAACAATTTATTCATCTTGCAGAAAATAAAAAGGTATGTGAGAATAAGGACTAAAAATTTTTACCAGGATTAAAAGAATAGACTAAACTTTTAAAAATCATTAATCTACACAATGAAAGAAATGTATATTTTAGTTGCATAAAATCGTGATATAGTATATGTCTATTTTAATAGTACATGCAACCAAATTTTCTGATTAGAATCCTATTTGTGATTCCACTCAGATGGAAAACTAAGTCTGATTTGTTTTAGCTACACTATCTGATGATTACACTAAGGAAAAATATAAAACGAAAAAGACTAATTTCTCCCACACAACTTGAAGCCATCAAAAAGAATTACTGGATAACCAACAGTGAATTTACTGAAACAAAGTCTGAGAAAAGTGGAAAACTATCACCTCCAGTGATCACTGATAAAAATCATATAGAATTCATACGTACTCAACTTTGGCAAAAAAAAAAAGAATAACTTTCAAAAGGCAGGGGCAGAGTAGTTTCCCCAATTCCAAGACTAAATAACTCAAAGCTCACACTCTGAGTAACCTTTGAAACTCTCTTATGAAACCCCTACTGTTCCTTCTTCAACCTCTACATGGGAAATAAATATCCTTTTATTCATCTCTGTGATGCTTTTACTTTTAAACTGTCAGAAAGATGATTCTGAAAATAAAGAAGGTTCTACACTGCAACGATATTTAGGCACCAAACTAATATCCTGTTCATCTGATGGTTTTAGTATTCACTGATTATCTCTCAGCAAATACAGTGGTTTTGTGAAACAGTGATTTTAATAATTTAATCACTTTCTGTATTATTATTATCCTGTAAGGAAAAGTAGACCCTAGTATAAACTAGTTACTCTAATTGCAAAAAGTAAATGCTAACTTAATTTTTCCCCCTCAACAGTTTCACAAGCAAGTAGTGCTATATAAAGGTCACCCCCAAGCAATAGTAAAGTTTTTTCCCTATTCCTTTTCACAGCATGGATAAAAAGCATACTAGATAGTGTAAGCATATGGATTTTTATATTCTTTACTAGTATTTCAAAATCCCTTCTCATTCCAGTTTCCCAATGGTGATTCAGATCCTCCTGCTGCTGCTGCTGCTAAGTCACTTCAGTCGTGTCCAACTCTGTGTGACCCCATAGACGGCAGCCCACCGTCCCTGGGATTCTCCAGGCAAGAACACTGGAGTGGGTTGCCATTTCCGTCTCCAATGCTCCTGCTCAAAGTTAACTATTATCCTAACTTCTAATACCAGTGACAAAACCCACCTCTTTATAAAAATTATATATATAGAACCATGCAATACATATTCTTTTCATCTGGCTTTTCTTCTGTTACTCAACATTATGTTTCAGAGAAACATCTATGTTGTCGATTGCATCTATGCATTTTAAGTGCTGTAAGACAGGGGTTGTGAAGTACTACTTTTACTCATTTATGCATTGTCTAGGCTGCTTTCTCAAAGTAATAGCAGAGCTGAGACCACATGACCTCCAAAACCCAGAAGACTGATTTACTTATGCTTTTTTATAAGTATACTTTTTTATAGAAAAGTCATGCCAAAATCTGCTATGGAGCATTAACTCTCACTTTAATATACAACAGAATCACATGACGAGCTTGTTAAAAAAAAGAAGCCACAAACTCAGAATTTGTGAATAAGAAAGTTTGGGGTAGTGCACTTGGAAGGAGTGCCTAGATGATACTGATTGTACCAGTAGGGATAGGAGAAGAATAACTAACTCCTCAAGAACCAATGATATATATAATACACTCATCTACTGGACTACTGATGGACATTACACTCATTTCCAATTCTGGCTATTAAAAATAATGGCATTATGTACATTTCTGTGCAAAACTTTTTGTAAGCATTTATATAGATTTGGAGAGTGAAACCACCGGCTTATAAACTACAAACATACAAACTCAGAAGATACCGCCAAACAATTTTCTAAAGTGGCTGTACCAATCTATGCACCCACCACCAGTGTATGAGACTTCCCAGTGCACAGTATTTCTCTAATATCTGTATTATCAGTTTTTTTCATTTTAGTCATTCTGGTGAATGCCTAGAAATATTTAAGTATGGGTTTAATTTTATTTTCCCTAAAGACTAATAAATGAAATATCTTTTCCTATGTTTACTTTCCATTTGGATGTCCTCACATGCCTACATTCATAATAAAAATTCTAAGAAAACATCCTTGCCTTGTTCTCAATCTTAGGGGGAAATCATTTAGTCTGTTTCCATTAAGTATGATATTAACTGTTGTTTTTTTGTAAATGGTCTTTATCAGGAAGTTCCCTTCTATACCTCGTTTGCTAAAGGTTTTGTTTTGAACAAGACTGAGTATGTAATTTTATCAAATGCATTTTATATTTTTATTGAGAACACCATGAATTTTTTTCTTCTTCTGTTTTGTTAACGGATGAGTTAAACTAATTGGTGGTCAAATGTAATACACACCAGAAAAAACTCCACTTGGTTCTGATATATTATCCTTTTGTATATCTCGCTGGACTTAGTTTATTAATATTTGTTTAAATATTAGCAAATTGAAAATTTCCTAAACAAATATTAGCAAACTGAAAATTTCCACTTCTAATAATGTTCTTCACAGATTTAGGTTATCTTGGCTCCCTATAATATGTTGAGAATTGTCCCCTTTTATCTATTCCACATAAAAATTTATGTCAAACTGAAAATACTTTCACCATTTATGTCAAACTGAAAATACTTCTTTCACCATTGGCAGAATTCATCAATGGTGCCATTTTGGCTTACAATGTCCTTTACGGAAAGAATTTAATTACATATTTAATTTCTTTAATAGTTACATTTTTTTTTGGTTGTGCTGGGTCTTCTTAGGGCTTCTCAAACATGTGTATGTTGGATTTTTTTGTTTTTTGTTTTAATTTTGGAAAATTATCAGCCATTGTTTCTTCAAATAAAGCTTCATTCCTATTCTCTCACTTTCACATATGTTTTCCAGAATTCCTATTATACATATGCTAGATCTTTTCACTATGTCCCATATGCCTCTTACAATATTTGTTTTCCACCTTTATTCATCAAGCTGGTATTTCTTCTGACCTATCTTCTAAATCACTAATTTTCTCTTAAGTTATATCTAATTGTGAAAAATTAATATTATGTTCTTAATTTCACCTACTTTTTAGTCCTAGATTTTCCTAAATTTAGGATTTTTTTTTTAAGTTTGCTGTTCTTTAATAAAATTATCACTTCAAAAAATTTCTTGAAGCCACTGTTTAAGTTCATGTTGGTAAGATCATTATCTGAATCCCCTATGGTAGTCTACTGTCTCACTTCTCATGGTTTTTCCTCATGTTGGTTTCCTTCCTTGTATATCTTAAACAAACATCTCAGTTAAAAACCTGAATGCTCGCATGTGAAAAAGTGCAGAGATAACTTTAGTAATGAGATGATCTCTTTCTCCATCAGAGACTGAATTTGCTCTTAGCAGGTGGCTAAGAACACTGGAAATTCTACACTGTTTTAACCCAATCAGGAACTGAAATTATTTTAAACTGAACTTTAGCCCCTATGATGCCTGCCTGCTCTATTTCTGCTTTGGTGGTTGGCTTAGTCACTGAGTCATGTCTGACTCTTGTGACCCCACAGACTGTAGCCTGACAGGCTCCTCTGTCCATGGGATTTCCCAGGCAAGAATACTGGAGTGGGCTGCCATTTCCTTCTCCAGGGGATCTTCCTGACCCAGGGATTGAGCCTGGGTCTCCTGCATTACCAGCAGTCTCCTATATGGCAGGTGGATTCTTTACTGCCTGAGCCACTGGAAAAGCTCTATGTCTGCATTACCTTTACTATAAGATATAACCCTTTGAGGTCTTGAAGCCTCTGGGAGTTGCCAAGGAGCTCCTCTTTTGTTCTTTAATCTGGACAAAATCCTTTTTGGAAGCCTTCTACCGGAACAGAAATGTCTCTAGCAACAAAGCATTCCCTGAATACTGAGTTCATCTCCCTAGACTTCATGCTTGCATATCTGAGCCCTGTAAAGCTTCACTTATTTGAAGGTACTCCAATGCTTTCAATTATGTTTTGTTCAGTTCTGTTATTTTTCAGATGTTCTGCAAGGCAAGTTTGGTCAAAATTTCTCAGTCTGACATCCCCAGGAGAGGAACAGACAAAAGAACCACTCGCTAGATTATGAACTCAATAATAAGATTCCTCAACTCTAAACTGTTTATCTTCAATGCCTAACAGTGCCTGAAATATAACTGACTCTCTTCAATACATCTTCCACAGTTCCAATTAAAATGTTTGCTAAACATACTCTGAACAACTATCTGATCGAGACTATTTCATCAAACTTATCTCCTTTCCTGCCCGCATCCTTATATCCTGTATTTCTGCTACACTGAATCATTTCCAGTTCATCAAAAGTGCTGTGCTATTTTATGCCTCACAGTTTTAAAGATACTGTTATCTTTGTTTAAAATATCTTTTCCCCATTGACAGTCTGGTGAGCTCAACTTTCTATTCAAAACTCTATTTCAGAGTCACTCTGCAGGAAATCTCTGCAGACTTTCAACAAATTCTAATAAATTTCATCCTTTCTATTATTACTTTACCTTATATTTGATTTTAGTACCTATCATCCTGCATGGCAATTATTACATATCTCCCCCATCTTAAGTGCACATGTATTAATTTTGGGCAAGATTTAGAAGTGAACTTCAGTAATTAAAATTCTCAAAATGTTTCCTCCCAAAGCATCTTTGGTATATTTTTATTTCTATCACTTAATGGTAAGCACTACATGTTAGGTGATATTATAAAAAATAATACTATCTTTTAACAGTGGTGCTTAAACAGTTGTGCTTAAAGCCAAGACAGAGCAAGCCCCAATGACAGGAAACTGTTGTGATTTTCTGTTCATTTCTTTTCTTCATTATTTCCTTTCAGTTGAATGTGAACCCAGCTTCTATTTCTGTCTTCATACACAAACTTAACTTCCATAAACTCAACTTGTTCCTGAATTCAAATCTGGCTCAGAAAAAGAATCCACATTTCTTTTGACCCTGAAGTTACCCTAAGAATTCTCATGTAAACTGATGGCTTACTCTTTCTATCCTAATTCAATCAATTTGACCATCTCATAAAAAATATGTAGTTACTCAATTTGGCCTCTCTATACTGTCCTATTTCTTTGTATCC
Source organism: Capra hircus (assembly GCF_001704415.2). Classification (NCBI taxonomy): domain Eukaryota; kingdom Metazoa; phylum Chordata; class Mammalia; order Artiodactyla; family Bovidae; genus Capra; species Capra hircus. The sequence goes on along the minus strand of NC_030817.1, from coordinate 82,434,804 downwards.
ACATTCTAAGCTGATTTAAGATTCTATTAATAAGCTCCTCTATCCCATCCTTGAACTAAGAGATAAAGGAATCAAACAAGCATACTTAATATGACACACTGTGACCAAGGCCACAAAAGCAATTAAAAATCAAAAACATCAACAAAAATCAAAACAAATCCATAGACCTTTTCATTCAAAGGTTCCATCAAATAAGCACATATTACTGATTCTACTTAAGGCCTTTTAATTAAAACAGAAAACCCTGTGTGATAAGGCCCAAAAAACTATGCGCTCATCTGTCATTTGCTTACACTAATACAAAGACAATAATATCTTTATCGAAATCAACACTTAAAATACTTATCATGACTGTGACTCAAAAAATTTACGTGGTGTATATGAAGGTACAGGTGGGGGTTCAGGGAGTGGGAAAGGGGCAAGTGAACACACATTCACATCCTCACATACTTGTGTGCTCAGTTGCTCAGCTGCGTCCAACTCTTTGTGAACCCATGGACTGTAACCCACCAGGCTCCTCTGTCCTTGGGATTTTCAAGGCACGAATATTAGAGTGGGTTGCCATTTCCTCCTCCAGGGGATCTTCCCAACCCAGGTATTGAACCCACGTCTCCTGCATCTCCTGCATTGGCAGGTGGATTCTTTACCACCAAGCCACCTGGGAAGCCTATTCAGGTACTCACTTGCTCCAGTTTAAAGATATGCTGATTAAAGTAGTGTTGTAAACGTTCATTAGCAAAATTAATACAGAACTGTTCAAAGCTATTATTTTCATAATCTTCAAACCCAAAAATATCAAGAACACCAATGGACAAAGTCTGTGAAAAACAAGAAAGAAATTATGGTTAAAAAATGATGCTTAAATTTATTTCATGAACTTACATTTCACAATATAAGTAACAAAATGTTCAAAGTTCTTCAATAGCAGTAGATGAAAACTTGAGGGGACCCAGTGGTCAACCAAAATATACTACAAATTAAAAGCATTTTGGTTCTATTTATCTTCATCATTTTCTTTTTAATTATAAAAATACATCCAAAGTTTTAACACATGTAATTCATAGATTACTTCACAGAAATGTACAAAGCAGAGTTAAAGACTTGTTACTTCAATACCACAAATCTCTAAATCCCCAGAGACAAGGGAAGGAAAAAAAAAAAAGGCTATTGGAAAGTTAGAAGGTTAGTAAAGTAAAGCTAGGTTAATCCTGGGTATGCCTGGTTCTGCCAAAGGATCATGCAAATTTTCCTAGTTTGACTTCTCTATCCCAATAAACTTCTGCTTTAAGGTAGGCTAATAAGCATATTTCTTGTCTTACACAGGCTAGAAATGAAACTGGATATCAAACATTAACAATATTTTTATCAAAAGAAGTCACACAAGATTTATGACATTAACTTAAAAAAAAAAGATTTATGACATTAAACAGTTCTAAAAAGATTACAGCAAACCACTTCACCATCCTCAATTTCTGGTTCCTAAAGTCAAAAACACTCAAATCTTTTTAGTTGCTTGGTACAAAAGAGTATAATATTTATTCTTCTATTTCTTGATATTTCACTTCCAGAAACAATCTTCTAACTTCTTGCTAAGGATGATGAATATTCAGCTCTAACACCCCAAACCATTCTTCTTCCCACACCCCACCTCATGCTTAAAATAGAGTTATATGACAGTTGTGATTAAATGAAACAATTTTTCTCCACTGGTGCTAAGAGATACTGGGCAGACTGATGTAATGAGCGATAAATAGCAAGAGACTTTTAAAGTCTCCATAAGAGTATTTTGTTTGATTACTTCTGCTGACTAATTCTAAGCCCTTACAAAAAGCAGTGAAAATAATGATCTTCTAAAAGAAATCAATTTGGTAATTAGATTAAAATTGAAATCAATTTCCTACTAGTGGACTTAAGGCATGACATGGTCATATAAGAGCAATTATATTAATAAATTTAAGACAGTAGGATTAAGTAATAAAGATGACACACTGCTATTTGGCCTGAAAAGGTAGACTATTTCATAAAAGTTGTTGGGAAATAAAAATGGATTTGAAAAGATTAAAGGTAAATATCTGAAATCTTTCATGTTTATAAATTCCACCAGGGGAAAAAAAACATAAACATAATTGTGAACACAAATATGAACATAAAAAATTAAATTCTAAAAGTATTATAATAAACATTTATATTTTATAAACTTGGCCTAGACGAGCCCTTCCTATATTAGAAAAATCAACAAATAAAACCTAGGGCAATAAAGTAAAATAATGACAGATTTAACTGGGGACAAAACTTTAAAATATATAGGCTTAAAAACATAACACAAACAAATCTTTAAAGTTAAGAGAAAATATTTGCACTATATATCAGAAACTTTGTCTCTGCAATATCCAAAATGACTTGCAATAAAATGACAAATGAGATAAAAATAACAAAAATATATAAAGAAATAATAAAGAAAAGAAATAAAAAAGAGAAACCATGAGAAGATACTTGACTTTCATCTAACACTGAAACAATTCGTAATAAAATAGTCCCCCTAATCAGATTAGCAAGATGAAAATACTGATAATATTCAACTGAGTAAAGTTATAGGGAAACAGGCACTTTCATTCATCACTAACGAAGTGCAGTCTTTTTTTGAAAAGCCACTTAGCAGTAGCAACCAAACTTTTTAAATATTTATGTATCCTTAAGTCCAACAATTTGAGGATTTTATCCTAGAGAAATATGCACAAGGAGTATCTGTTACATAATCATTTATAACAATAAAAAATGTATTTGAATGGGGTAATTTATGCTACATATACATATTATATAATGTTACAATATTAAAAATAATGAGGTCCAGATATATATCAAGACATAGCTAGGTTAAAAAAATACAAATTAGAAACAATGCAGGCACCATGATCCTATTTTTACATTTAAAAGCAACTCTGTAGGGGTACATCTACAGTAAGGTAAGGACATAGAGTAAAAGCTTTGACACACAGAAAGAACGGTTTCCCTGAACAGGGTCACAGAAACAGTAGTAAGGAGAGAAATAGCAGGAAATACTATAAGGTGATACTTATTGCTATATATAATTCTGTGTTTTTAAATGTCATGCATTAACCATTTCATTAAAACAGTTTTTCAGGAAAAATATATTAGAGTCCAACATATGTCTACCTTGGTATTTTGCTCCAAATCTTTACTATTCATAAGTGCATGATTAATCCGAAAAACGATCCAGTCAAACAGGGCACTATATAAAGACTTAGCCATAGAGTTCCTCACTGTCACAGCCTAGGGGAAAAAAAAAAGTTAGGAATCCAAGTGAAATTGGCAACAATCTGGGAAAAAAAAAAAAGCTTATTATCTTGAAATAGAAATGAACTTTTATCTCAATATAAATAATTTATAATTGAAGTTTTCTATATATACTCATTAATTTAATCAAACTCAGGAAATCCAGGCTAAAACTGCCATGGAAGATTCAAAAAGCAAAATGTAGGTCACTCAATTCAAAATAGTTTTACTAAAAATTGGGGTATATATTTCATCTAGTAAAGAGAGTAGAATAGGAAGTTTATTAACAAATGAACTTCGCCAGCTAAAGTGAGGAAGAATATTCTAGGCATAGGAATAAACCTGTTAGCAAACAGCATCAGTTATCTGTGGAATCCTAGTCAGACACTTGAAACAATAGTAATATCACCACAATTACATTCCTAGTTGTCTTCAGCCTGTCATCCAGTAACATCTAGAATTTCTTCCTCCCCAAACACTGACAATTCTTTCATTATGGAGTTACTGTGATTTGTTTTTTCCCCTCACCTCCAGCTTTCCCCAGTTTATGGAAACTCTGTATATATACTCAGTTTTTGTGAAAACCTGAAACTGATTCTAAAAAATGAAGAATATTACTTAAAGAAAATTCAACTTTTAGAAGGCACTACAACCTAAAAAGAGGGTTGGGGAAGCACATGTCTTAGACAACTGAATACTATCACTTAAAAAAACAAATCATAATAATTTATGTATTTATTATTTAGGGACTTATTTTGAAGTTTATATATTAGAGTAGGTACAGAGCATTGATTAGGAGCTAGACTATATTCCAATTTCAGTTTCTTACTTATTCTAACAATTTGAGATTTGTCAACTTGCTGAAACTCTTAGGCTACAATCTTTTCTTACAACTGTAAAATGGAGACAATACTACAACTGACTACATATAAATGATGAATCAATTTCTGAATTTAAGTGAAAAAAAAAAAAGCTTCAAGTTGCTAGAACACACTATTACCTACACAGGAAAAGAGAAAACAGGTATCAAATTCTCTATCCAACAATTAAAACTTGAACATACTTGGAAAATGTTTAGAAGTTCTGAGAGAAAAAATAATGTGAACCTAAAATTCTATTCTTGGGCAAGTGATCAACAACGTATCTTTAAAATATCAAGAAAATCAATAGCAGAATATATAGACAGAATAATCATTCTATGCTTCTGAGGGGTGGAGGGGGGAATATGGGATTAAGAAAATCTGATTAAATTCAGCAAAAGCGAAATATTTTAAAACATAGAGTAAGAAAACATGCTAGTTGCCATAATCAATATAAATGAGCTGAATTTTTTGTTAAAGGACAACTCTTCATATCAAATTAAAAGATTCAGAAAAAATTCAAATATATGAATATGCCTTTTTGTACCATAATTCCCAATATTACACTTTTAGCCTCTTTTCTCTGAAATGCAGTCCTGTCATGGCTTGACCTCAATCAGCTCTGCTGCTGCTGCTAAGTCACTTCAGTCGTGCCCGACTCTGTGCGACCCCATAGACGGCAGCCCATCAGGCTCCCCGTCCCTGGGATTCTCCAGGCAAGAACACTGGAGTGGGTTGCCATTTCCTTCTCCAATGCATGAAAGTGAAAAGTGAAAGTGAACTTACTCAGTCGTGTCCGACTCTTAGCCTAAATACCAATTATTTTCCCACTCAAACAGATCTTGCTTAGTGTTTCCTGTCTCACTGAATGTTACCAATATTCTTATAGTTGTATGTACCACAAAATCAGGATTCATGCCTGACGTCTCCTTCTTCCTCCCGGATTCCCACTAAGAACTCACTGCCAAATCTTGTTGACTTAATCTTCTAATTTTTTTTCTTTCTAAATATACCCATTTCTCCCTATCAGAATGTCACCTTTCTAGACACAGCAGCAAGCATCCTTCTCCTCAGGAGTAGTAACTACTACAGCCCCCAAACTCATCTTTGCACATTCACTCTTGCCCTCTGTGTTAGAATCCTAAGATGGTTCCCAACACTCCCATCACTGGGTATACATGCTCTCTAAATCCCCTCACAGCAGGGGATTTAGACAGCAGGACTGTAAAGATGATGGATTTCACTCCTATAACTATCTTATGTTATAAGACAAAGGTGAAGGGATTTTAAATATATAATTATGGCCCCAAATCAGCTGAAATTTTTAGTTAACCCAAGAGATACTGTCCCAGGTAGAGGTGGCTTACTAGGGAGTGAGTGCATGCATCAGAGGTTCTCATGCTGGACCTGAAGAAGCAAGCTGCCATGCTGTGTACAGGACCACATGACAGGAAATGCCAAGTACACTCCAGCTGCTGAGAATGGCCCCTGACAGCAAACAAGAAACTATGGACCTCAGTCCTACAAGGAAGTGAATCCTGCCAACAAATTGTGAACCTGAAAGAGGATGTTGAGTCTCAGATTAAAAAACAGCCATCAAGAATATCTTGACTTCAGCCTGGTGAAACCCTGAGTAGAGGACCCAGCTAACCCAGGCCCAGATCCACGGAAACTTTCTGATAATAACTTTGGGTTGTATTAAGTCACTAAATCTTGTTACGCAGCTACAGGAAACTAACACACTCTCCTCCAACTGATTGTTCACACTGCTGTCAGATTGTCCTTAAAAAAAACAAACAAACTCTAAGGCAGCTTTTTTGCTTAAAACACTTCTTTCCATTGCTCTTCAGATAAAATACTAAAATCCTTAAGGACTGCTCTTCATTTTACCCATAATACCTAGCACAATTCTAGGCAAAAAAATCTGTTTCAAATATTTACTAAATAAATAAATAAATACACCAAACAAATGTGCTCAGTCCCTCAGTCATGTCTGACTCTTTGCAGCCCCAAGGGATGTAGCCCACAGGCTCTTCTGCCCATGGATTTTTCCAGGCAAGAATACTAGACTGGGGTGCCATTTCCTACTTCAGTGGATCTTCCAGACCAAACAAACATAAACCAAAATAAAACAGGGGCAACAAAAATAATCTCAGAAAGCTGAATTTAAGGTTAAAAGATGCAAATAAACATAACAAATATTTAACAATCAAAAAAGTCGAGAAAGAAAATATAAAAGCATTGAACCTTTATGTAAAAGAAGAGCAAAACTCTTAAATGGTTTGACTTTTTCTGTGGTCTACAAAGGCACTCTCAAAGTTGGCAACTATAAAATATGACATAAGATACCTGAATAATGAGGAGATGTGGACTTACAGGTACAATCAGGAGAGACCCCCAAAAATGGGATAAATGGATCAGCGTCTGACTAGAAAGCATTCTCTACACTTAAATTACTATTTTCCCACCTCCATGTCTTCTAGTCTCATATTCTTATCCTATCTTTATAATAGTCATCGCTGTGATTTCTCATCATTTTTGTAAAATTTCACCATGAAGGAGTAGACCTTTCAATAATTTTCCTACTCCTATATACTTCCAGTATTCTTGGGCTTCCCTTGTGGCTCAGCTGGTAAAGAATCCACCTGCAATGTGGGAGACCTGGGTTCCATCCCTGGGTTGGGAAGATCCCCTGGAGAAGGGAAAGGCTATCCACACCAGTATTCTGGCCTGGAGAATTCCATGGACTCCACAGTTCAATCAGAAAGAGTCAGACACGACTAAGCGACTTTCACTTCACTTCACTTTCATATACTTTGGTGGTAAAACAGTAATATTGGCTCCCTGTAGCAATAAAACTTTAGTGGAAGCCTTACTATACAGATGATATTTAAAGCCATGGGACTGAGTGAGACAACTGAGATAAAAAGTATACAGAAGGAAAGACAAAGACTGTCCTACGGAACCCCATCCTTTATGAACAAGAGTCAGGAAGAAGAAAAAATCCAAAAAGAACTGCAAAGGAGTGGCCAACAATGAAAAAGTAACCCAAGAGTATGATGTATCAGAAGATATGATGTGCTCAAGAAGGAAAAATCATCTGTGTCAAATATTGCTACCTACCCATATAAATCAAATGAAAATTTAAAATGGTGATGAGATTAAGATCATCAGAGAAAAATGTAAGCGTACTGTTTAAAATCACATTCAACTTTAAAAGTTTCCAAGGCTATGGTTTTACCCGTGGTCATGTATGGATGTGAGAGTTGGACTGTGAAGAAGGCTGAGTGCCGAAGAATTGATGCTTTTGAACTGTGGTGTTGGAGAAGACTCTTGAGAGTCCCTTGGACTGCAAGGAGATCCAACCAGTCCATTCTGAAGGAGATCAGCCCTGGGATTTCTTTGGAGGGAATGATGCTAAAGCTGAAACTCCAATACTTTGGCCACCTCATGTGAAGAATTGACTCATTGGAAAAGACTCTGATGCTGGGAGGGATTGGGGGCAGGAGGAGAAGGGGACGACCGAGGATGAGATGGCTGGATGGCATCACTGACTCGATGGACGTGAGTCTGAGTGAACTCCAGGAGATGGTGATGGACAGGGAGGCCTGGCGTGCTGCGATTCATGGGGTCACAAAGAGTCGGACAGGACTGAGCAACTGAACTGAACTGAAGTTGATAGAAAATTTATAAGCAAGTTTCAAGAGCCCAGAAAATATTTCAATCAACACTACTGTCATTTTCATTCTATTAAGAGCAAGAATCTAAACCTAAACTTCAAAAAGCACTTAGAGTTCCCTGATTTCAAAGAAAATCTATTCATACCTCTGCCAGTTTGTATGGTAAAATAAGCTTTTCTCCCACTGTCACAGTCTTCCTTGTAACTAGTGCTTCGAATAGCATCTCTTCTTTAACCTATAAAGCAGAAAAGTAAATTCAATATAAGATTTATAACAATGGTTGAATTACTTATTGAAACATCACACAGAGAAAAAAATTATGAGAAATGCAAATATGCAATAGAGAAAAAACAGAAAGAGAATATACTGGGCAATTTAATTATTGGCCAAAGTGGAATTTAAGTGTCCCACTCACCCTTCTTCACCACAAAAAAGACACAAAGGGTAAATAAGACAGTTTGGTCTTTTTAAAGTTTTCTTTCTGATCATAACAGAGAAACATGTTTCATTGTGCAGAGTATGAAAAATATACAATAGCACAAAAAGTATTTTAAGACAGTCAGTCATAACCCTACAACCTGGATACAAGGACTAAAAAATAACAATACTTTTTCTCTTAATTCTTACTTATTAACTGAATTTATCTGGCTGCACCAAGTATAAGTTGTGGCATATGGGGTCTGAGCTCCCTGACTAGTAATCGAACCCAGGTCTCCTGCTTTGGGAGCATGGAGTCTTAGCCACTGGACCACCAGGGACATCCCAACAATACTTCTTGAATTCCAGGAACATTACAATGGATAGTTATTGATGTTTCAGATGTTTATTTTCACTTACAGATGTTAAACTTTAAAACAGTTGCTGTGGGGAGGGAGGTGGGAGGGGGGTTCATGTTTGGGAACGCACGTAAGAATTAAAGATTTTAAAATTTAAAAAATAAAAAAAATAAATAAATAAAAGTTATGCTTCCTTTATTCTTACTCTCTCTATAGAAGCCAAAACAAAAATGATTTTCTCATGTATCACCTCAGTTCATGTTTTTATACTTATAAAACAACAGTGAGTCGTTACCCTGCCACCAGCAAACTCACGACAGATCAATCATGTTTTAAAATAAGATTACACCATAAAGAAAATAAACCTTCTTTTGGAGCATCCATTGCTGAATCTTCAGATTCCAAACAACAGAAACATATTGAGGCAAATTAACTTCACAAGATGAATAGCCAAAGTTTAAATGTAAAAACCTCAACCTTTCAGATATATTTAAAATATTTCAAGAATCAAATTATCGATAATGCAGATTACACAAAATGACAAAACTAAGAAAAAACACATGACAAAAAAAACACTAATATTCTGAGGAGTATTTCTTCATGCAAGCAATTATTATTAAAACCGAACATCGGAAAACAAATGACCTATGCAACAGATATAAGAAATGTTTTTAAAGGAACAAACAAATGTAAACTGGTAACAACATGGGCAAAGATGACTTCTATACCCTTATATAAATTGGTATAATCACTATCGACAGTAATATGTCAGTAACAATAAAGCTCAGTATGTGTATATACCATACCCAAGATTTTTCTCCTTGAATTATATCCTAGAATAATTCTCACACATGTTAACAAGGATATATGTACAAGGCCTATCACAGTACTATCTATAAATGGAAAATTACAAATAACCTCACTCCCCACTAAAAAAGAAAAATTATGTTTTATTCATATAAGAGAATTTTATACAACAGCTCAAAGAAGAATCTAGAATATATAAGCCAACACCGAAAAAACTTAAAAACAAAATATGAACTCAAAAAGCCAAGTTTTAGAATGATACATATAGTATAACACATATAAAGTGTGAAAACATTCAGAACGAAACTATATATTCTTCATGGACACATCTATCCATTTTGAAAATATAAAAATAAGAATGGGAATGATAAAAACTAAATTCAACTAGTGGAGGTGATGGAATTTTGGCTATTTCAAGTCTTAAAAGATGATGCTGTTAAAGTGCAGCACTCAATATGCCAGCAAATTTGGAAAACTTAGCGGTAGCCACAGGACTGGAAAAGGTCAGTTTTCATTCCAATCCCAAAGAAAGGCAAGGCCAAAGAATGTTCAAACTATCATATAGTTGTGCTCATTTCACATGCTAGCAAAGTAATGCTTAAAATCCTTCAAGCTAGGTTTGAACAGTATGTGAACCGAGAAATTCCAGCTGTACAAGCTGGATTTAGAAAACACAGAGGAACCAGACAGCAAATTGCCAACACCCACTGGATCATAGAAAAAGCAAGAAATAACAGAAAAAACATCTGCTTCATTGACTACACTAAAGCCTTTGACTACGTTGATCACAACAAACTGGAAAATTAAGACCTTAAAGAGATGGAAATACCAGACCACCTGACCTGCCTCTTGAGAAACCTGTAGGCAGGTCAGGAAGAAACAGTTAGAACTGGACATAGAACAATGCACTGGCTCAAAATTAGGAAAGGAGAATGTTAAGGCTGTATATGGTCACCCTGCTTATTTAACTTACATGTACAGCACATCGTGCAAAATGCCAAGCTGGATGAAGCACAAACTAGAATCAAGATTGCCAGGAGAAATATCGATAACCTCAGATATGCAGATGACAGTACCCTAAGGGCAGAAAAAGAAGAGGAACTAAAGAGTCTCTTGATGAAAGTAAAACAGGAGAGTGAAAAGGCTGGCTTAAAACTTAACGTTCAAAAAACTAAGATCATGACATCTGGTCCGACCACTTCATGGTAAATAGATAGGGAAAAAATTGGAACAGTGGCAGATTTTATTTTCTTGGGCTTCGAAATCACTGCAACAGTGACTGCAGTCATGAAATTACAAGATGCTTGCTCCTTGGGAGAAAAGTTTTGATGAACTTAGATAGCATATTAAAAACCAGGGACATCACTTTGCCGACAAAGGTCCATATAAGCCAAAGGTATGGTTTTTCCATTAGTCATGTACCGACATGAGAGTTGGACTATAGAGAAGGCCGAGCACCAAAGATTAATGTTTTCAAACCATGGTGCTGGAGAAGATGCTTGGGAATACCTTGAACAGCAAGGAGATCAAATCAGTCAATCCTAAAGGAAATCAATCCTGAATATTCAGAAGAATTGATGCTTTTGAACTGTGGTGTTGGAGAAAACTCTTGAGAGTCCCTTGGACTGCAAGGAGATCCAACCAGTCCATCCTAAAGGAGATCAGTCCTGGGTGTTCACTGGAAGGACTGATGTTGAAGCTGAAACTCCAATACTTTGGCCACCCGATGCGAAGACCCTGATGCTGGGAAAGATTGAGGGCAGGAGAAGGGGACGACAGAGGATGAGATGGTTGGATGGCATTGCTGACACAATGGACATAGGTTTGGGTGGACTCCGGGAGTTGGTGATGGACAGGGAGGTCTGGCATGCTGCGGTTCATGGGGCTGCAAATAGTTGGGCATGACTGAGCAACTGAACTGAACTGAACTGAACTGATTCATTGGAAGGACTGATGCCGAAGCTGAAACTCCAGTACTTTAGCCACCTGATGACTGACTGGAAAAGACCCTGATGCTGGGAAACATTGAGGGCAGGAGGAGAAGGGAGCTACAGAGGACGAGATGGTTGGATAGCATCACCAACTCAATGCACATGAGTTTAAGCAAACTCCGGGAGATAGAGAAGGATAGGGAGGCCTGGCATGCTGCAGTCCATGGCGTGGCAGAATCAGACACGACTGAGCAACTGAACAACAACAACAAATTCAAGGTGGAAGGTACAAACTTCCAGATATAATATAAAGGTCACATGTCATGGGAATGGAATGCACAACATGGTAACAACAGTTAATAAAAACTGTATTCCATATTTGAAAGTTGCTAAAAGAGGTCTTAGAAATCCTAATCACAAGAAAATAAACTTTTTGTAACTATGTATCCTGAAAGATGTCGTATGTCAATTATAACTCAATGAAAAACAAGAAATTATAGGGAAATCATTAAAAAAAAAAAGAAAATCTGAACACTGACTATATAGCTGAGACTAAAAACCAACTTATTTATTTTTAGGTGTTTTAATAACATTAAAAAAAATTTTTTTTGGAGTATAGATGATTTGTAGTGTTGTGTCAGTTTTGAGTCTGTGGAAAGGTGAATCCATTGTAAATATATGTGCATGCCTGCTCAGTTATGTCTGACACTTTGCAACTCCATGGACTTCAGCCCATCTAGTTCCTCTGTCCATGGAATTTTTCAGGCAAGAATACTGGAGTGGGTTGCCATTTCTGACTCCAAGGGATTTTCCCAACCAGGTGATCAAAACTGCGTCTTCTGCACTGGCAGACAGATTCTTTACCACTGTTCCACATGGGAAGCCATATTTTTATATATATATCTCCACCTTTTTTTTTAGAGTCTTTTCCCATACAGGCCATCACAGAGCACTGAGTAGGGTTCCCTGTGCTATACAGTAATTTCCTAATTATTGTGAATATTTTTATAAACATAGCCCTTATCTTTTAGATAACTGGGATTTTATTTCAGAAGTTGTTTTGAAAGAATTGGGAAGGAACAGAGGTGAAGATACAGATGAAAAGAGATGGGCCACATTAATAAGTGATGAAGCTTAACAATGGGTACTTGGGGATCTCTCCACTTTTGACCGCATTTAAAATTTCAATTAATAAAAACTTGGGAAAAAACTAAATTCATAGTAGTATTTATACTTCTGATGGGCAAAGTACACAGCGGACTTCAATTACATGTAATATTTTATTACTTGGATAATATTTTGAGTCTACAGGTATTTATTATACCTTTTTCATATATATTATTTTCTAAAAATTTTCATAATTTAACAGAAAAATATGTTAAAGTATAAATCAATACATAATAAGTATATAAGAAATGAAAGACAAATTATGTATCAAAAGAAAACATGAATAGAAAGAACATTAAGAAACATGACTAGAAAGCTAACATCATAGAGAAAATTTAAACATTAACAAAGTATTCACAATGAATACAAAAGTAGTGAGTTTAAAACATTTAATCAACAATTATTTCCCAGAAAAACACAAATCATCAAAATTAACTCAAACCAGATTTAAAAATCCTGAAAAAATCAGTCAACACAAAACTAATTGGAGGAATATTAAATACCATTGGTCACGGGGTTGATATTATTCATATCTTTAACAAACATATTATTCTTTGCTGATGATTCTTCTATTAAATGCAGAAAAAAGATTTTAAAGAATGGAAAACTACCCAATTCATTTTAAGGAGCTGATTTAATGCTGGCACTAAAACTTGACAATGATCACACACAAGTCTACACACATAACATAATCACATAAAATACACTAATCTTATTTGGATTTAATAAGCAACCTAAGAAAATATTACTGAATTCATATTTTAATCAGCTACCTTTATAATTTTCCAAATAGTCTTTAAATTTTATTGGACTTCCCTGGTGGCAGTGGTTAAGAATCCGCCTGTCAATGCAAGGGACATGGGTTCGATCTCTAGTCTGGGAAGACCCCACATGCCACGAAGCAGCTAAGCCCATGTGCTACAACTACTGAGCCTGTGCTCTAGAGCCTGAGAGCCTCAACTACTGAAGCCTGCCAGAGCCCGAGCTCCACAAGAGAAGCCATCGCAATGAGAAGCCAGTGCACCACAATGAAGAGAGAAGCCCCCTCTCGCCACAACTAGAGAAAGCCCACTTGCAGCAATGAAGACCCAGTGCAGCCCCTGCAAAAAAATTAGTAAATAAAATAAATAAATAAACTTCACGGGGGAAGTCCTTGGCAGTCCAGTGGTCTGGACCCAGTGGTTTTACTGCCAAGGGCCAAGGTTCAATCCCTACTTGGGAAGCTAAAATCCCACAAGCCTTAGGGCCAAAAAAACATTTTTAATAAAAAATAATGATAAATAAAAATATGGTCTAACTATAGGCAGGACACTCTGATAGGTGCTGTCAGATCTTCTCTAGCTCCTTGACTTTGAAGATATCTTCTTTCTACTTATTATTAAAACTTCAAATGCAAAACTTCGAATGCAAAAGAATGCTAAAACTACCACACAACTGCACTCATCTCACATGCTAGTAAAGTAATGCTCAAAATTCTCCAAGCCAGCCTTCAGCAATACGTGAACCGTGAACTCCCTGATGTTCAAGCTGGTTTTAGAAAAGGCAGAGGAACCAGAGATCAAATTGCCAACATCCGCTGGATCAATGAAAAAGCAAGAGAGTTCCAGAAAAACATCTATTTCTGCTTTATTGACTATGCCAAAGCCTTTGACTGTGTGGATCACAATAAACTGTGGAAGATTCTGAGAGAGATGGGAATACCAGACCACCTGACCTGCCTCTTGAGAAATCTGTATGCAGGTCAGGAAGCAAGAGTTAGAACTGGACATGGAACAACAGACTGGTTCCAAATAGGAAAAGGAGTATGTCAAGGCTGTATATTGTCACCCTGCTTATTTAACTTCTATGCAGAGTACATCATGAGAAAAGCTGGACTGGAAGAAACACAAGCTGGAATCAAGATTGCCGGGAGAAATATCAGTCACCTCAGATATGCAGATGACACCACCCTTATGGCAGAAAGTGAAGAGGAACTAAAAAGCCTCTTGATGAAAGTGAAAGAGGAGAGCGAAAAAGTTGGCTGAAAGCTCAACATTCAGAAAACGAAGATCATGGCATCCGGTCCCATCACTTCGTGGGAAATAGGTGGGGAAACGGTGGAAACAGTGTCAGACTTTATTTTTGGGGGCTCCAAAATCACTGCAGATGGTGACTGCAGCCATGAAATTAAAAGACGCTTACTCCTTGGAAGAAAAGTTATGACCAACCTAGATAGCATATTCAAAAGCAGAGACATTACTTTGCCGACTAAGGTCCATCTAGTCAAGGCTATGGTTTTCCCTGTGGTCATGTATGGATGTGAGAGTTGGGCTGTGAAGAAGGCTGAGCGCCAAAGAATTGATGCTTTTGAACTGTGGTGTTGGAGAAGACTCTTCAGAGTCCCTTGGACTGCAAGGAGATCCAACCAGTCCATTCTGAAGGAGATCAGCCCTGGGATTTCTTTGCAAGGAATGATGCTAAAGCTGAAACTCCAGCACTTTGGCCAGCTCATGCGAAGAGCTGACTCACTAGAAAAGACTCTGATGCTGGGAGGGATTGGGGGCAGGAGGAGAAGGGGACGACCGAGGATGAGATGGCTGGATGGCATCACGGACTCAATGGACATTAGTCTGAGTGAACTCCGGGAGATGGTGATGGACAGGGAGGCCTGGGTGCTGCGATTCATGGGGTCGCAAAGAGTCGGACACGACTGAGCGACTGAACTCAGAACTCATTATTAAAACTTCACTCCTCAAACCACTCCAAACTAGAAGGAATTTGAGAAGCTTGAATTCAAAAGGTGGGATTTGCTATCAAATCACACTTCGTTGTTAGTCTAACTTTAACACTGGTAAGCCCAATTTTCAGAATTGGATTCCCGGCCCCCTTCTCCTTTTTTTACAAACACCTGAGTGCCTCTTTAAATTTCCTAAATTGCTCTTATTAGTCTCTCACCAAAAAAGAAAATATTTCACTTGGACTAGAAGCCTTGGTACTTGCTGAATGCCTAAACTTGTAAGAAAGATCACTAGCCACAATGCTTTGTATTACCACAATACAAAATGAATGACTAAAACATCACCTGAAAGTCCTGTCTGAAAGATCTGTTTTCTGACCCTCATGACCTTCAAAATTACAGCTTTCAGATACCACACTTCACATTCTGGAACTCCTTTCTAATGAGTTAGTCTAGTTCCAATTTAAAGTACTCCCTCCTGCCTCTTCTACCAGGCTAACTCATTCCATTAAAGTTAATAAACAGCAAGGTATGTACAAAATAATAAAACATTGTAAGGTTAGATAAATAAGCACATCCACAGATCTCAAAGAACACTGCACTGCCACTACCTTATAATGGACACAAACTGGTAAACAATTAACTATGTTACAAAGCCAATACTGAATTATGCTAAGGAGAAGCAAATTGTTCTGTGCTGATGGAATCAGTTTAAACCATTTAATACAGTTAAAACCGATGAAGCAGTATATGAACCAAGATTTTAAAAATAAGTGATATTTTAACAGGAGAAAAAAAGGTTACTGATAATCGTAAAAAAAAATAAAATAAAATAAAACTGGAAATAATTAACATGTTCTTCAATAGGTGGGCTTCCCTAATAGCTCAGTTGGTAAAGAATCCACCTGCAATGCAGGAGACCCTAGTTCGATTCCTGGGTGGGGAAGATCTGCTGGAGAAGGGACAGGCTACCCACTCCAGTGTTCTGGCCTGGAGAATTTCATGGACTGTAAAGTCTATGGGGTCACAAAGAGTCGGACACAACTGAGCGACTTTCACTTTCACTTTCAATAGGTGAATGGAGAAACTGTGATATATGCACATTATGGAATAATATTCAGCAATAAAGAGAAATGAGCTATCAAGCCAGGAAAAGACACTGGATGAATCTTAAATGTATACTGCTACGTGAAACAAGTAAGTCTGAAAACATGATATATTAATACTATATGAATCTAATTACATTACATTCTGAAAAAAGCAAACCTACAAAGCTAGTGAAAATATGAGTAGTTTGTAGGGAGGGGCTGAACAGGTGACACACAGGGAAGTTTCAGGGCTGTGAAACTATTCTGTAAGATACTGCAGTGGAGGACACACAACATTACGCATTTGGCACAATCCATGCATATACACATACAGAATCCATGAATCTTAAGGTACACAAATTTTTAGCTGTGAGAAATCTCAGGAAAGAATGCAGGCCATGACATGGAAACTATATGACAAATATATGGAACAACCTCAGTGAAGAGGGAAGGAGGAAAAGGTACTGACCTAAATAATCTTGGAAAGGAACGGCTACCCAATCCAGTATTCTTTCCTGGAGACTCCCATGGACAGAAGAGCCCAGCAAGCTATAGTCCATGAGGTTGCAAAGAGTTGGACATCTCTAAGCAACTAACACACACACACAGTTGATTTAAAATGTTTCAGGTATACAGCAAAGTGATTCAGTTTTATTTATATATATAAATACATATCCTTTTTCAAATTCCTTTCCATTATAGGTTATTATAAAGTACTGAATACAGTTCCCTGTGCTATGCAGTAGGTCCTTATTGTCTATCTATTTTACATATGGTAGTATGTATCAGGTAATCCCAAATTCCTAATTCATCCCTCCCTCCCATTTTCCTTTTAGGTAACCATAAATTTGTTTTCTACGTCTATGAGTGTATTTCTATTTTATAACTAAATTCATTTGTATCATATGAGGGTCCCTTTGATAGCAAGGAGATCAAACCAGTCGATCTTAAGGGAAATCAAACCAGTCAATCTTAAGGGAAATCAACCCTGAATAATCATTGGAAAGACTGAGGTTGAAGTTGAAATTCCAGTACTTTGGTCATCTGATGCAAACAGCTGACTCACTGGAAAAGTCCCTGATGCTGCCAAAGATTGAGAGCAGGAGAAGAGGGTGTCAGAAGATGAGATGATGGCTGGATGGCATCACTGATGCAAAAGACGTGGACTGGGCAAACTTCGGGAGATGGTGCGGGACAGAGAGGCCTGGCGTGCTGCAGGCCAGGAGGTCACAAAGAGTTGGACATGACTGGACAACTGAACAACAGCAACATCATATTTTTAGATTTCACATATAAGTCATACCATATAATATCCTTCCATCAGTTGCATAGTTTGGAAATATTTTCTCCTATACCACAGGTTGTCTTTCCATTTGTTTACAGTTTCCCTTGTTGTGCAGATCATGTTTATCTTTATACAGACAGTCACATAAAAATATTTGGAGATATGTGAATATACTCAAGGTGAGTTTACACATACAGATTTCCTGTTCTATCAGAGGAGAGTGCCCATTAAAAACTACACCCCTTTTAAGATGAGCAGTTAGCCGAGAAAACATGAGGAATCATCAGTCCAGGAAGAAAGAGTAAGGTAATGAGGACCTTGATGTGGGAAGAAATGTCATAGGACATGAAGACTTTTGACTCCTATTTAACCATGAAGAAAGAAAAAATAGTACTCTTTTCTCCACCCATCTGGACACCCCATCTTCAAACAAAATAATCTGACCAACATCCTACTATGTAGGAGAAACTTTACAAAGACCTAGAACATGATATAGTATAGAGTGAAGTATTCATCCTATTCAGCAAATTTAGGAGTTACAGATATCTGGGACAAAGGGAAGCAGGGGAGAAAACCCAAATCTGGCACACATAATAGAAATAATTCCAATTCCTGGAGTAACACTATTAATTAAAAGTATTAACCCATTAATACCTACAAAATAGTTACACAAAATAAAAACTGAAAAGTTACCAGTATTTGAAATGAAAACTGAGAATATAATCACTTACTTCTAATAACTCTGAGACAACAGGCAGAACTTCAGGATTACAGATATCTATGGAGTCATCCCGGTATGTCTTCTTTTTATAACAGATATTACCCAAATGTAGTATTGCTGAGAGAAGAGAGAAAATCCTGTGAAAATAAAACCATAAATTACAGCTTGCTTATGTGACTTCTCTTACGCTTATTTCATTCCAAAATTCTAATGAAGCAAATAAACCAGTACAAATACAGAGTACTTAGTCTTCAGATAAATAAGAAATATGAGGATAATAATCATAACTACAAGAACTAAAATTTATTGAGTGTTTACCATGTCAGGCACTATGCAAAGTGCTTTATACAAACCCACTTTAAGAACTGTATCTACATCAGATATACAGACACAGTTGTTTGAAGGGGACTTGTTTCTTTTTGTTTTAAATTTTATTTATTTATTTTTGACTGTACTGGGTCTTCTTTGCTGCACAGGCTTTTCTCTAGGAGTGGCATGCAGGCTTCTCGTTGTGCTGGCTTCTCTTGGTGCAGAGCTCGGGCTCTAGAGCCCGCAGGCTTCAGCAGCTGCGGCACGTGGACTCAGCAGTCGCAGCTCCCGGCTCTAGAGCACAGGCTCAGTAGTTGTGATGCACAGGCTTAGTCACTCCATGGCATGTGGGATCTTCTCAGATAAGGGACCGAACCCAGTTTCTTGCATTGGCGGGCAGATTCTTTACCACTGAGCCACCAAGGAAGCCCTATAGGGGACTTAATATTGTCTGAATCTTCTGTGGTGTTTCAAAAGTCCATGATTTTCTAATTGCTTTTTATCCTACCTGGAATGTCCTTTCCCTCCACTGGCTATTTCAGATCTACTGAATTAGAATCTTTAAAAGAAAGGTCTGAGAATTTGTATTTTTTTAAACAAAGTAACCAAGGTGGTTTCTTTATTATTATATTTTTTAAATGCTTCCCCACATCATATTATACTGAGCATCATATTATAATGCCTTTTTTAAAAACAGTAATGGAGACCATTGGACTGTATGATCTAACAGTAGGCCCTTACTGTGAAACATCTACATCTCAATTGTCCTTCCCTCCTGTCTCAGAAGAACACGTGCCTCTCTTCCAGCCAACAGATAATCCCTATCCTTGGGCTCTACAGCTCATGAATTCAGTTTACTTTGGGACATTATTATACCTATTTTCTGTCTCTCACCTGAACTTGACAAGAACTTTCTATCGAGGTAAGCTCACCTCTCTTTTACTTTAAGCAAACCGCCTTATACCCCACATTGTTTCCTTCCCTTCACAGCAAGCGCTATAAAGCAACAGTTAAGGAAGGTACACAGCAAGGTTGGGGGCACCATGAACTCCTGTAATAATGTGCAAATGTTTATGGATTGCATTTTTAGGAAGAAGAGCTCTAACTTTCAACAGATTCTCAAAGAATTTATGACCAAAGAAAGCAATTCAAAACAAGTCTTTTCCAAAAATAAATTTCCTAATTCTAAGTAATGCTTAAGATGGAAGAGGCACTAGATCAGGAATATTAGAAAACTGTTTCAAAGGATCTCTACTGAGGGTAAAGGAATACAGTAAATAAACTCACTGTCTCCGTGTCTTGGGAAGAAATCCTACCATTTCCATGGCTAGTTGTAAGCGTTCAAAGTCATGCTTCAAATCTTCCCCCTCCACGGTGAAGCAATCCTGCTTTTTTAAAGAAAAATGGAAAAGAAAAATCAAGATTACCTATCGAAAAGCAACCTAAGCCACTCAGAAATATAGTCATTTTAGATAAGCATACCTATGCATATTTAGATATCATCAAATTTATTAGACTCTTATCCTACTACAAGCATGCAAACCAAACATATACCTACCTAAATACCAGTATGTTACCTTTCCCCTCTTCTTCACAACCACCCAAGCAAGGATCTCAAAAGTAACTTACAATAAAGAGCTGGCAAGACTCATAAAATGTTCTGATACCAAGTTTGATTTTGAGTGGTTCTGAAGAGTCTTGGAGATGCGAAGCATTTAAGAGATCAATTCCACATACAAATGTTATTTATTCAACAAATATTTAATAGATGCCTACCTATATGCAAGGTGCTGAACTAGATCCTGGGACACAAAAATACATTTTAGAAGAGGCATTAATTTAGTTGAGAAGAGGAGCCTAGACTTAATATAAAGATGTTTATATTACATCAACATTAGCTATCACATAAATAGTTCCTAACAAATAATATAAACAACACAGCAATCAGCAAAATGAAGAAGTATATGTGAAAGTACAAAAACTTTCAAAAGAACCCTCATAATATAAGCCAGTAAAAACAGTTATGGACTACCAGACTAAAAAATATTACTCTTCTAGAGCAACTCTTGCATTTCAGTTCCCCCAAAAGTCAAAAGGTAATACTGTACCATTTGGTAATACTGTACATCTTTAAAACAATAAAAAAAAGTCTTTACCTGCCTTTACTATGTGTTCTCATAGTCCGTTTACACTTATATTTTCAAAAACTTCCTCACATGTATTTATTTTTTAATGCCTATCTTCCTATGAAGTGTTATCAAATAGTCAAATAGTCAATGAACACATGAACTATTATTTGTCTAATTTACTGCAGATTTCCAGTATCAAGTCAGTGCTAAGAAAAAAGTAGGAAATTACTGGAGTAAATATACAATCAATGAATTATTTAACTGAATGAGACATTACTTTTAAAGAAATAAACAAAGTGCTCATCTATTTTTTAAAAAGTACTTATCAAGTATCTACCTCCTTTAGGTACTATAAATAATAAAATTTTAAACACTGTCTTAAAATGCTATTAAAAATAATTTTATTCTCTATGGAAAGGTATACATGGATTTTAAATTACTTTAAGAAAAGTTCTTTCTGACTATAAAATTTTTGGTAAGCAATTTTAAGACATATTTCTACAGACATGACAACATCCTAACCCACTAAAAAATTTTAACAACACATTTTTCTCTTTCCCAAAGCTTTTTAAAAGCTCTTCTTTTCTTCCCCCTAAAACCACAAACAGCTCACTCATTTTATAATTTAGTAAAAATTTTCCTGTAACAAATAAGTGGAGGGAAAACAACCTATGCTTCAACTTGTGTAAACTCAGTAATACAGTAATGATTCTCATAAATGACAGCTGCTCTTATCTACCTCAAGAATGAATAAAACAGTGTGGATAAAAAATACAGTAATGATTCTCATAAATGACAGCTGCTCTTATCTACCTCAAGAATGAATAAAACAGTGTGGATAAAATATTGAGAGCATAAATTGAAAAAAGAACTAAAATATAAATACATTTATACCTGCTGTTATCTATAATCAAATGTTCTTCAGAAATACAAGACCAAAATCATAATGACCTTTTAAATATTTATATTTAACATGAACTTCCTTGATGACAATGGTATTAGAAAAACTAAGGACAGATTAATCTACCAGACCAGAAATATCATTATCTTAATCTGGGTTCATACGGGTGCAAACCTTGAGACCAAGATTCAGTACAAGTAGCGTTGGAATGTAGGGAAGGCAACGTTGCCTAAATAGAGTACAATATTAAAATAGCTACCAAGGTGGGTAACTGGACTTTAATTCCAAAGTAACCTCTGGGAAACAGTATAAAAAATAGAAAGGTGAAGGAGCCATAACACTTATATATCACCTCTCATCAGTTCTGGAGATAAGCTGTTAACTTCTAGATACTTTTACAAGACCAGGCAAGAGCGCAAGGCCTTCCAGGATTCTAAGAAAAGCTTTCAAGCACCAAACACAAATACTGGCTGTTGGAGGTCATTCAGAAAACAACAAAACAGTAAAGGTCAAAGAATGAGGTAGGGAACTAATCAAACTGTTAAAACCCTTTCCACTGAAAGAAGACGCTGACTGCTATTGTCAAACTCAGCTCAGGCTCTAGTCTTACGTGATAACATGCCACTGCACACTCCCCACAAATACACCAAAATATTCTTTCAAGCTATCAGCATTTTTTCCCTTTGTATGACATGATGAGAACCCTTTCTCATTTATAAGTACCTACAACAAGCCTGGCATGTAGGAAGTATTTTGAGGGAGAGAAAGTGAAGAGCAAAATCAAATTACACATGTTTCTCATACACTGTCTATATTTCTTAGAATGCTGTTTATAAAAATTATACTTTTTTATAGCTACTAGTTGATAATACAGGACATAAATCTGAATAATTGACTTTGAGAGTTAGTAAAGATGTTGAAGATCATTTAAGAAAAAAGAATATAAAAAACATAGCCTGATTTGAATCCCAATTACATTATTAAATTGCTTCATCACCACGGGGGAAGTCACTTAAATTTTAAGCCACTGTTGCTTTTTTTGTGAAAGGTAATCATACTAACTACAACCAGTGGTTTTATAATGATCAAATATAATATGGATGGTAATGGTTTTTAAATGGAAAAGTATTTGCAAAGGAAGTTGTGCAGCATGCAGAGACCTTCGTACTGGACTGGCATAAAGCCAAAAAGGCAGAATTTGAGGGAGTGACCCCAAATGTATAAACTGTTGGACAGTGAAAAACAGTAAAAGTGTTATGCTGTAGAAATACTTAAGATATGGAGGATGTAAATATTATGGATTCAAAGGTTCCCATCCAGTTGCACAGGATTCCTGCAGCAGGTCTACTTCATGGGAAAATGGGAGGTCAAGTACAATACAAATGGTTGGATTCCTATAAAGGCAGTAATGACCAGGATGAAAGCTTGGCCTCACTGAGAATATGATGTTTTAATCCCTTTGCAGCATGGTGTTCAGTATCCTGAGACCCATTCTGGCAATTCTCACTAAACTCACCTGCTAGTTGGACCGACTATTCAAAGTTTAATTCAGAAAAATTTTAAATTAGGTGAAACTGTTTACATTGAAGTTATTCAGAACCAGCTTTAAGGTAAAATGATTAGAATAGATTATTATCATTTAAAGAAGGGAAATTAGCATTTACCATATATCTTCTACATACCAGTCAATATCAGAGTCACTTGCCATATACAATCTTTAAATTCTCAAAACACAAGAAGTTAATTATGCATATGTACATTTTATTATACCTATATTTATAGGAAAGAAAATAGACTCAGCGGTCAAATAAGTCACCCAAATAACAGAGGAGGTTACACTAAAATCTGTTCTAAGTTACACCAAAATCTGTCCTAAGTCCTCTGTTACCTTTCATGAAACACTAGTTGCTTGAGCTTGTTTTATTAAGAGGTGATTTAATTCCTTTCAAGGAATTAATACAATGGGCAACAACAGAGCCCTTGTTAAAAGCAATTTTCTCACTCAAGTTCCCCTTGGGATCACTTATACAATTTCATACAATGTATATTAAGTAATATAGCACAAACGGCAGAATCCTCCTTAATCTTCTCTTCCCATAAAGCTAGTCACATAAGTTCTAAAAACTCAGAGTGAAACAAGTTTACTTTGCCCCCAAATATGATATGAGGAGGTGCGAAGAGAAAAGAATTAAGCAAAAAATCCTCAGATAGACTACTTGCTTCCATTAAAATTACCTTGCAAGAAAAAGCAGAAAAATTAAAGTTCCAATGATAATAGATTTGAAAACATAATAAATAAGAGCATAGTGATGAAATTAATATTAAGGAAGTGGGAGAGTATGGCTACAAATTTCTTCTGAAAGGAAAAGATGGATAATAATGCTTTCAGTGGTGGTGGCAATAGCAGAAACACTTACTGTGTGCTTATTAAGCATTAAGCAATACATTAAGCTCTGTAGATGCACTAATTTAATACTCACAAAAGTTAAAGACCATTATTTTCCCCTTAAAGAAGGGATGAAAACAAAAAGATAAGTCACCTGCTTGAGTTCTCAATACTAACAAGCAGATGAGCCAGTTTTCTAATCAGGTCTACCTACTTCAGAACCTAAAAATTCTTAAGCATTACTTAGACTGTCTAAATAGCAGACCAGCTGGCAATCTCACTGTAAGCTCTGTACAGGCAATCAAGTCTTATATTCACTATATGAGTTTCTCAGTCTCCTACCTACTTCCCAATGAGGTGCACACAATCAACTGGCATACTAAGCAAAAGATGGAAGCGTCTCAAGAGAGAAAGAAACAGCATAAAATTTTTCTACTAAAAATTATCAGTATCTATAAATTCACTGTCTAAAATTTATTTTCTAAAACATCAAATCTGAAATTGCAAATCTGAAATTGCAAATTTGATTATGAAATGGTACTGCAATTAAACTGAAGGAAAAATTACTAAATCTCCTCAAAAATCTGATAGTCTTGCAATTAGCGGAGTTTGTAATCATATGCAGTGACAATTAAAGTGATAGTTATTTAAAGCAGGATTAAGACATATTACGTTTCCAGGAGGAGTAGTTAATACATAATTAGTTCATTAGTTAATGAATATATAGATGAGTGTGTGTTTTCAGCCTTTCACATCTGACCTAGTTGCGAACTGAAGTAAAGGAAAAAGATTGTTTATGTTCTATTTACAATTACAAAGTTGTTTTTATAAATTATAACAAATAATGCTAAATTTACCTACTCATTTTATATTATATCATATGTGCCTTTAAATCATACTTAATTTGAAACATAAAATAATCTTATTTAAAGGAATTTCAATTCTTAATTTTTTAGAAAATTACACAGAGGCTATAGCCTCTCTTGCTATTAAAAAAATGCATGCATTCATTATGTGAAAAGACTGTTAACAGACACATAAAGCAGGAAGGATGCAACTTTTTAAAATAAACAATAAATACTACCCATAATAGGAGGGTAACTAAACTACCACATAATAATTGAAATAAATAAATAAATATCAAGGGAAAAAACCCTATAGGTTATAATGATCCATAACAATGCTGAAATTAGGAATGCAATCAATGTATTATTTTTCAAAATAAATACTGAATATAGTCTAAATATAACCCCCCAAAATCCAAATAAGGTAAATTGTTTTAATCAATAAACCACACATAAACAAAAAAGTCAATTCCAATAAAATAAACACTGATTTATCTTCTTGCCTAGATTCTATGTTTGTATTTCAGCTGACTTTCTTCCTAACTAAGTCACAAAAAGGGTCCTTTAGCAGGAACACAGGATACTTAGGCACTTGTACTGACCGGCTCAGAGTCAAAGCAATAATCATCCCAGCTCTGTCTGAGGGGTTTCTTTGTTATCTGAAAGTAAGGCAGATTAGTTAGGTAGAAGTAATGATTATTACACTCTTCTAATGATCTCTTAGATGTAGTATTCAGGTAGTACCGCTGTTCTCCAAAGAAAAGTTATTTTGTATAGCAGCACAAAACAATTAGATAAACATTCAGATTCTGGGAGTCATATATTATTATAACCAATCCATATTTGCTATTGTTCAGTTACTCTGAAATTTATAATAACTGTTGAGTCCCATAGTCTGCAAATACTGACCCTAAGATAAGAATATGTATAGTATGGCCAGTAATTACAAAAAGATCTGGAAGAGGAGCAATAAACTCCACATTTCTCTAGTATTAATTTTAGGGGCTTTCCCAGGTGGCGACAGCGCTAAAGAATTTGCCTACCAATGAGGAAGACGTAAGATTCCTGATTTGGAAGATCCCCTGAAGAAGGAAATGGCAACCCACTCCAGTACTGTTGCCTGGGAAATCCCATGGACAGAGGAGCCTGGTGGGCTACAGTCTGTGGGGTAGCAACGATTCAGACATGCTACACACATGCACATCAGCTCATTTTATCAGCAGTTGCTACTTTTTCAAAAGGAAAATATTTTATCATCCAAATATAAGGCAAATAGTTTAAACAGGGAAGGGGAAAAACTCGAAAGCTAAATCAATGATTTTTTAAATATACTTAATTCAATACAGTAAAAATGCCTCATATTATACCAAGAACTTTTATTTTAAATAATTTTTAAATTCTCAATATAGTAACAGAATTGTTAGCTTATATAAATATGGAGTTTCAAAATTATGAAATATCAGTTATACAGCCTGCTCTATATCTTACAAAGTGTGAGATGTTACTTTCAAAGCCGTAAATACATACTACAATCTTTGAGCCACCATCCAAGTGTCAATTTAATATCCCTCAGAACTTTTAAAATTACCATAAGGAATTTCTTTCCACAGACATTACATCTTGCCTCAAACAATTAAAAACGAGGGGAGACAATCTGTTACCTAAATGATGTACTGTCAGATCAATTTCATTATTATTGATTCTAGAATTTTTGTTAATATAAGAAAGAAAATCGAACAAACCAACGCAATGAAAAGTTGTGAGAATTACTCCTTATTATGGAAGTTTAGGGGAGAATTTTTTAAGTTTCAAGGTAAAACACAAATTCTCTAAGTTATTTCCTTTCATGAATTTTCACACTGAGTATTTAATAGGATAATCACTAAATTATAAAAATAATCATACTCTAAGTCAGTATCATAATATCATGCAAAGAGGTATATATATTAGGCTTCAAAACATGCAAATACAAGTTTCAGTAATCCTTTGTTAGGGCAAGCATTAATCATTAGTAACATTTAACATGCTGTGGTCTGTAAAAGGTAAACCACTTTACTTAATGAAAAGTGTAAACCGTTTTTCTAAATTAGAGGTATCTATAAACAGTTTATTATTCTCTCAAAGAGTCTCACAAAAAGCAAAAGGCACATAACTATCTTTTATGATTCATATAAGAATAAAAACAATTTTTAAATTTGAGAAGTACATCACATAAATTTTTAGATAGTATACATGAAAATGCTAGTTAATAGCCACTACCAACCAGGTTTCAAAAACGAAGTACTAGGGAAAAAACTTTTCTCAAGAGCTAAAATTTAATAATGCCTTACATTTCAAAATGATATTCATGAACTCTCACCTGATTGAGATAATGATATTCTTCTGGTTGTTTAAGATGGAATGCTACTCTCTCTTCTTCACTTGCTCCTGCCAGAAGGTAATAGAATACATGATAGTTCCTGTTGGAAACAAAAAAGTATGGTTTTATAACGAACATGGTCTATGGTTATCATTTAACAAGAAAAAGAAATTAATTTATAAACTGTCTCAGCTTCGCTTCATTTTTTTAATACAAAGGTGATAAACTCTACTGAAATGCTGCAGGGGAATTCTCTGGCAGTTTAGCAGTTAAGACTCAGTGCTT
Source organism: Capra hircus (assembly GCF_001704415.2). Classification (NCBI taxonomy): domain Eukaryota; kingdom Metazoa; phylum Chordata; class Mammalia; order Artiodactyla; family Bovidae; genus Capra; species Capra hircus. The sequence continues at coordinate 82,407,265 of NC_030817.1, read as the reverse complement.
TCACCGCCATGACACAGGTCCAGTCCCTCGTAGGTGAACTAAGATCACACAAGCCACAAGGGACAGCCACATAATAAGCAGTACAAAATAAGATAATGTTTTGTATGCTGCATCAAAAGACAAAGGTGAAGGCGGCAATACACTAAAGACCTCTAAAAATTCCCTCCACAAGACCAATCAGAAAACTAGCAAATTTGTCAGAATAAACTCTAGAAATTAACCAAAAATGTAAAGCAATCTAGAGAGTGTTTATATAAGAAAAAGAGCTGAATTTCAGTATAAACAGAACCTTGCTGGCCTTTTAACTTGCCCTAGTCCATCTCCTGCTTACCAGATACATGTAGCTTTCAATACCAACAGCTTACAACTGAGGTGGACACCAGAAGTCTGGCAGCTTCCAGAAGAGGGCAGAACAGGGGTGAAGTTCATTTAGAACCTCATTCCCTGAAAAATATCATTATTTGAACTGTCTGGTAGTTCCATGGTTGAAGTTACCTTCATTACTATTGATATCTTTATTTGATGTGATTCAGAGTTATTACCCCAGTATGAAAATCTTTGTTTCAGAGACATTTGTAAGAAACAATTAGTGGCAATTTTTTTTAACATACCAGCTGCCTGAACCGATGAATAAATATTAGGGCAAACTGTAAGCTAACCAAACAACTTAAAGAGAAATGCTGGGAAATGAGACATCCACAGAGGCTTTAAAAAGCTCCAATATGTTCCTGGGAATCTACAAGGCCATATGCATGCATAAAGTTGTGCCCATGCCCAGGGCTGCATGTCTGCTCAGCAAAGACTAGAGGAAATACTAAGCTCTCACCTATCACTAACTTGGAAGATATCCACAAGCAGGAAGTAAAGACTAAGGCAGAATTATAAAATGCCTGCCTAGGAGTTAAAAGTCATGGTCCCTGAAACAAACACTAGAAGACTTACTGTTACCAACCATTTATGGAACTCTCCGTTCAGTTACTCCCTGGTGGCTCAGATGGTAAAGAATTTGCCTGCAAAGCAGAAGACCCAGGTTCAATCCCTGGGTTAGGAAGGTCTCCTGGAGAAGGAAATGGCTAAGCACTCCAGTATTCTTGCCTGGAGAATTCCATGGACAGAGAAGCCTGGCAGGCTACAGCCCATAGGATCACAAAGATCTGGACACGGCTAACCAACTACCACTGAGAAGCTAACCAAGGGCTTCCCTGGTGGCTCAGTGGTAAAGAATCCTCCTGCCAACACAGGAGACACGAATTTGATTCCTGGGTAGGGAAGATCTCCTGGAGAAGGAAATGGCCACCCACTCCAGTATTCTTGCCTGGGAAATCCCATGGACAGAGGAATGTGGCAGGTTACAGTCCATGAAGTCACAGAAGAGGCAGACACAACTTAGTGACTCAAAAACAACAAGTTAACCAAGTAAATATTTAAACGGCTAAACTCAAAAAAAAATCAGACTTCAAATTAGCTCAGAAAATTCACAAAACAAACAGCAGGAACAAAATTCACAACCACAAATCCTAGGAGGGGGAGGAACTCGTATCTACAGCTCCCAAATGATTATTTTAAAAGTCCAATTATTATTTTAAATGTCCAATTTTCAACAAAAATTTGAGTCATACAAGGAAACCAGAAACTGTAACACATACAAAGGAGAAAAACAATCAATAATAACTGCTCCTGGGGCAGTCTGGAGACTAACTTACTAGATAGGGCTTTTAATTAGCTGCTTTAAATACATTCAAAAAAACTAAAGAAAACCATGTTTAAAGAACTAAAGCATGAGAATGATGTCTCGTCAAACAGAAGCTATCGATGAATAGACAGAAATTATAAAAAATAATCAGAAAGTAATTCTAGGGTTGAAAAATATAATAAAATGAAAACCTATTTAGAGGAGCTCAACAGAAGATTCGTAGGCAGAAGAAAGAATCAGTGAACTTGAAAAAAGGTCAGTTAAAGCTAGCTAGTCTGAGGAAGAGAAAGAAAAATTATCAGTCTCAGGGATTTGTGGGACACCATTAAACAGACACCAACAAATGCACAATATGGAACACCAATATATGCACAATGGGAGTGCCAAAAGCAGAAGAAAAGAAGAGAAAGAATATTTGAAAAAAATAATGATCAAAGTCCCCCCAAATTTGATGACAAACATTAACCTCTACATCTAAGAAACTTAATGAACTCCAGGAGAAAAATACTCAGAGATCCACCTCTGGACGAATTAAAACTATTAAAAGACAAAATTTTCAAAGCACCATGACAGAAATCCTCATCAAGGGATCCTAATGTAAGATTACCACCTGATTTCTCATCAAGAGCCATGGAAAGGAAAACAGATTCAAAGTACCAAAAGAAAAAAAAAATCAAGAATTATATATCCAGCAAAACTATCCTCAAAAAAAAAAAAAGAAGAAATTAGGATATTCCCAGATAAATCAAAACTAAATACTTCACAGCTAACAGATGGACCCCATAAAATGCTAAAAGGAGCTTTTATGGCTGAAATTAAAGAAGATAAGATTCAATTAAGCATGAAGAAATAAATAGTATCAGTAACAGTAGCTACATAGGTAAATATTATAAAAGGTAGTAAAAATGTCAGTGTTGTTTGTAAGGCTTTTTCCCCTCCAACTAGACATTGGCAAAAAGCAACAACTATAAATCTATACTGATGAGTCTACTGTTATAAACATTCGTACAACACTAACAACACAAAGTATAGAGAAAGTAACATAGGATAATGCTTAATGAACCTTTATTATATAAAAGGACTACACTAAGCATTTCATAAACATTATTTCATTTAATCTTCTAAACAACTAAAGGATAGTTTTCCATCTACAAAATAGGAAAAAGTATCTAAGAAGCAGAGAAGTTAGGTGAGATGCCAAAGGCATATCCAATACTTGAATGTAGGCTTGTTTAACTTCAAAGTCTGGCTCTTCATTTTATCTCACTGTAAACATGAAGCAAATCATTTACCTCCCTGATATTTGGCTTCCTCATCTAAAGGAAGTTACATATGTATCATCTCTGAAATTCCATATACCTCAAAGATTATAATAAAGTTAAGAGCTTTATTAAAAACTTTGCTCAAATTAGAGAAAGAACACTAAGACATGGCAAAAGATCCAAAGACAAAACCAAAGATATCACCTAAGACACCCCTATTTTCCTGTTCTGATAGTCCTCCTAGAATTTAGAAAAGACAGCAATTCTACATAGTCGTTAAAAATATCTCACAGCATCTTCAAAAGTACAGTATTCTTCCCATGACAGAAACAGCAATTTTATGTAAAGCTATGCATGGTATAAACTGAATTAAAAGTCATAATACACAAAGATCTGAAAAGTCAATCTGTATGATACAAGTGTTACACTCAATTTAATTACACTCTCAATTACACAAATTAAAATATGTACCGTTCATTATGTTCTTGATAAACGAGTCTAGACTTCTCCAGTAGATACTTTTCAACATAGGCACTAGAATAAAAATAGAATTGGTTGATATAAATAATAAAAGCCTAATATAAGGTAGACAAATATTTTATTAGAAAAGATGCAAGAGTCTAAAGAATACTATTCAGAGTACATTTTCCATTATCATTGGTGGTACAGTGGTGAGCACAGCTGCCTTCCAGAGTATGTGAAGTGAAGTTGCTCAGTCGTGTCTGACTCTTTGCGACCCCATGGACTGTAGCCTACCAGGCTCTGAGGAGCCTCTCAGTCCATGGAATTTTCCAGGCAAGAGTACTGGAGTGGGTTACCATTTCCTTCTCCAGGGGATCTTCCCAACCCAGGGATTGAACCCGGGTCTCCAGCACTGTAGGCAGACGCTTTACCGTCTGAGCCACCTTCCAGAGTATATTTACCATTATAATTGTGTTATGGACATTGTTAGTGTTATCCATGTTAAATTCATAAACTCATGTGTTTTTTTAACTTCCATAAAGCAAAATAAAGTCAGGAGTTCAAAACATGGCACTCAATGCCTACAATGACACAGACTTTACTTTCTTTCCAGGTTCAATACCACAGTACATTCTTTCAAATATTATACTTTGGCTAGGCTACTAAATAAAGCTCAAAGATATACTTTCTTTACATACCCATGCTGTTGCCACATCCTGGAATAAATGTGTTTATGCTTGCCAATTTCCTCAGTAAGCACTCATTAACTGGGCACTGTGTAAGCACTGTTCAGATACAGAAATAAGTGATACACTACCTGTTTTCAAGTGATATACTACCTGTTTTCAAGGGGCTTACAAACTAGTGGAGAAAACAGGCAAACTAGCAGCTATCATACTGAGCTGACAGGATTTATTATAGAGCAATGACCAGAATATCATAAATGTAAAAAGAGACACATATGATTCAATTCAAGAAGGAAAAAGGATAAAAGGAAGAACTCCCATAGAGAGTGAGTACACAGTACTTACTAATATGGATATAAAAATCATAAATAAAAGCTAGCTCATAACAACCAGTTTACATATGTATGTATAAAAATATGTCTGTATGTGTACATCTGTGGGTGTTTGTGTCTTTGTATTGATCAAATGAGAATCTTTTCTCAGGAATGCAAAATGATCCAATATTGGGAAAATAATGATAATATTAATAAATTCAAGAGTGAAGATCAGACTAATTTCCGTGGACGCCAAAAAGGCCTTTAATAAAATTCAGTAGCCATTACTGACAAAAATACTCAAAGAACATTAAAATCAATGCTCAATTCATTAACATGATAAAATGTCCTAAAGCCAATATTCTACTAAGTAAAGAAAAGTAAAGGCATTCACACAAGTATCTAGAAAAATATTATTATAGTTTAGGAGGTATATAATCAAACAAGATAGAAAATAATCAGAGATATAGGAACAGAAAAAAAAGTTAAACTATCTATTTTAGTAGATAATATAATAAACCTAGAAATGGTAAGAGAAACAACCAACAGTAAAACTAATACAAACAATAATTCAGCAAGATAGTAAGATATAAAATTAATATAAAAATCAATAGAAGTAATTGGGGCTTCCCTGGTGGCTCAGATGGTAAAGAATTTGCCTGCAGTGCAGGAGATTTGGGTTCAATTTCTGGGTCAGGAAGATCCTCTGGAGAAGGGAATGGCTACCCATTCCAGTATTCTTGCCTGGAGATATCGATGGACAGAGGAGCCTGGGAGGTTACAGTTGATGGGGTCGCAAAGAGTCGGACACAACTGAGCAACTAACACATACAAGTAATGTACAATTTTAGAAGATATAATGTAAGAGAAAAATCACACTTTTAATAAAAATAAAACATTAAAAATAACATAATATTTATGAATAAACTCAATGAGAAATATAAAAAGCTAAAAAACATGTCTAAAACCCATAAAGATGTTAATTACTCCAAAATTTATTAATCCAATAAAACCAAGCCATGAAAGACATGGAAGATTCTTCAATAAATATTGCTAAAGAAGAAAGAATGCAATCTGTAAAGACTATATGCTATATAATTTCCAATTATGTGACATTCTGGAAAAGGCAAACCTATTAAGACAGTGAAAAAATGGGCGGCTGCCAAAGGTTAGTGGGTGGAAAGGGATGAACATGTGGGGCACAGAGGATTTTTAGGGCAGTGAAACTATACCTTTATACATTTATCAAAGCCCATTCAATGAACAACAAAAATGGAACACCCTAATGCAAGATACTATCAACAGAGGAAACTAGGGGATAGCATGAAGAGACATAAGGGAACACTCCCTATTCTGTTCATTTTTGTCATTAATCTAGAACTGTTCTAAAAATAGTCTATTAATTTTTTAAAAGCTATAAAGAATATTGCTGGCACAACCAGAGGACTCTGATCACAGACTGTAATAGCAAAAACTATAACTATGACAAAATTAAATACCCTGAGTATAAAATAGTATACAGGAAAATGTCATTGTGGCTGCTTTAGGAAATACAGTAATTATTTCAAGGGGTCAAGTTATGTACCCAACTTACTCAAAGACAATTTTTTAAAAACGAATATATGCATAACAAAGAAAGATAAAGCAAATGCATATAGTTGTTAACAATTTATAAATCTAAGTACAGGTGGATGGATGGTACACTATTCTTAGAACTTTCCTTTTAGAACTTTTCCTAGAAAAGTGCCAGGTTTGAACTTTTCCAAAAGAAAAAAAAAAATTGAGAAAAAAATTTAATGTAAATACTAATGTCACTATTTTCATTAAAGAGCAAACGAAAAACCTATGGTTTATAAAGGGGCAACAGCAAACATTTAAACATCTCCAAAGCTTGATACTGCTACTTACCCAAGTACAGTGCCTGTTTCTTGGTAATTTACTTGAATAAACTTGCCAAAACGACTTGAATTGTTATTATGAGCTGTCTTTGCATTTCCAAAGGCCTGTCAAAATAAATAATTCTATTTTTTAAAATGGAATATCCTTAGATCATCTCAACAAGAAAAAAGTGCTAAAGAGATACTAGAAAAGCAATTCACTTATAGCTTCAGGCTCTCATACTTCAGGTAAAGTAACTAGTATCTGCAATAAAGTCAAGTGGATTGCATTTTATGCTACTGAGTAAACTAAGTCTTAACTGTAAAAACGTATTGCTCATTACAAATCAGATTTCACTTTCACATTCCAGTGCCAGAAAATTTTCTTAACACATTTATATATAATATATATTTAATACATATATACATTTTAAAATCTTGCTAAACTGAAATAACAGGCTGGGAAAAGAATAATTACATCAAAACAATTATAATTTAGAATAGTATAGAAGAAATAAAGTTTCATCATGCAATATACTATACTGTATTTTGCCTATTGAAAACAAAACTACAATACTATTTTAGAAAGAATAAAAAATACATAAGCTTCCTAAGTTATAATCCAAATTATATACCATGCAATGAAATATTACCTAGCAATAAGGATGAAACTACTGATACAGATGTAAATATTGATAAATATTAAATGTTATGCTATGAAACCACACACAAGAGTACATATTATAATACAAAATTCTAGAAAACGCAAAACAAGATTAACAAGAAGCAGATTAGAAGCTGTCTGGGAATGGGGTAGGAGTGGGGAAATGTCTAAAAAAGGGACACGGGGTAATGAAAATATTCTATAACTTGATTATATGATGGTGGTTACCTGGCATATACATTTATCAAAAATCACTAAACCATACATTTTAAGTGGCTATATATTATTTCAAGTTAAATCTCCATAAAAATTGAAATTTAAGAACTCATGGTTGAACTCACATATTCAACAACTTAAATGAAATCTTCAATACATACTGCTAAATGAAAGAAGGCAGTCTTAAAACATTACATACTGCATGTTTTCATTAATATGACATTAAAAAAAAAAGAAGGAAGAACAAACAAATTGTCTCCACAAGTTAATGTGAGTATGGAAGGGCAGAGGGTATGAAAATAAGGAAAAGCATCAGGGAATTTTACAGGGATAGCGGAACTACTCTGCATCCACCGCATACAGGTGACTACACAAATTAGTATGTTTTATCATTTATACAATTCTACTGTAACGGTATTTTTTAATCTTAATCTATACTTTTAAAAGTAAACATTAAAAAGCAAAGCAAATAAAAAACAATTTCAGACATACAAATGTGAAAATATTCATCACAAGTGAACCCACACTAAAAGAAACAAAGGAAATCCTTCGTGCAGAAGGAAAATGATACCATGTTCAAATACAGATCAATGTAAGGAATGAAAACAGCAGAAATAGTAACCACAGGAGTAAATATATATAATACATTTTATTACTTAGGTCTCTTGAAAAGATTACTAAGAATGAGATCAGAGAAAATGGTAAAGGTCTCTGAAATCCCTCTCCCCTTCATAAAAGAAATAAAACTAACAAAAATTGTCAAAATCAACTTTTTGATGAATCTGGAAGTTAATGAAAGGCTTAGAGTAATCCCCTATAAGAATAACATTTAATCAAGGAAAACAGCTGGATTTCAGTAAGAAAAGCAAGCACTGATAGCATTTTAACTTACCTGATTACCAATTCCCTCTCCCTAGCTCCACATTGACAAGAAAACCAACACCCTACAATTACAGCTTTTTCAAAAAGCAGTCTCACCTAGCAACCACTGGAAAGATCAGACTAGAGTTAAAGTCAAAGCCCTGTCCCACAGATAATCGTCACAATTTGACCTATTTGGCATTTTCCTAGAAAACCTCATTCAAAGGGCCATCTTTATTTGACCTAACAAGAGAGCAGCCTTTTTCCCATTAAAAGTAGACTGCCATATGATTCACCAATCCCACTGTTCAGCATATATCAGGAGAAAAATCTAATTTGAAAAGAGACATGCACCCCTGTATTCACAGTCGCACTATTTACAAGAGCCAAGACACGGAAACAACCTAAATATCCATGGACAGATGAATGGATATAGATGTGGCATCTGTACGGAAATCAAGAAGAAATGGTTAGAATCAGACATGGAACAATGGACTGGTTCCAAATTGGGAAAGGAATATGTCAAAGCTGTATATTGTCACCCTGCTTATTTAACTTATATGCAGAGTACATCATGTGAAATGCAGGGCTGGATAAAGCATAAGCTGGAATCAAGATTTCTGGGAGAAATATCAATAACCACAACTATGCAGAAACTACCACCCTTATGGCAAAAAGCAAAGAAGAACTAAAGAGCCTCTCAATGAAAATGAAAGAGGAGAGTGAAAAGGCTTACTTAAAACTCAACATTCAGAAAACAAAGATCATGGCATCCGGTCCTATCACTTCACAGCAAATAGATGGGGAAACAATGGAAACAGTGACAGACTTCATCTTATTGGGCTCCAAAATCACTGCAGATGGTGACTGCAGCCATGAAATTAAAAGATGCTTGACCCTTGGAAGAAAAGCTATGACAAACCTAGACAGTGAATTAAAAAGCAGAGACATTACTTAGATGACAAAGGTCCATCTAGTCAAGGCTGTGATTTTTTCAGTAGTCATGTATGAATGTGAGAGTTGGGCCAAAAAGAAAGTTGAGTGCCAAAGAATTGATGCTTTTGAACTGTGGTACTGGAGAAGACTCTTTAGAGTCCCTCGGACTGCAAAGAGATCAAACTAGTCAATCATAAAGGAAATCAGTCCTGAATATTCATTGGAAGGACTGATGCTGAAGCTGAAACTCCAATACTTTGGCCACCTGATGCAAAGAACTGACTCACTGGAAAAGATTCTGATGCTGGGAAAGATTGAAAGCAGAAGGGGATGACAGAGGATGAGATGGCTAGATGGCATCACTGACTCAATGGACATGAGTCTGAGCAAGCTCCAGGAGTTGGTGATGGATACGGAAGCCTTGCGTGCTGCAGTCCATGGGGTTGCAAAGAGTCAGACATGACTGAGCGACTGAACTGAATTGATATGTAAACAATGAAACAATACTCAGCCATAAAAAAGAATAAAATAATGCCTTCTGCAACAACATAAATGGACCTAGAGGTATTATACTAAGTGAATTCAGAAAGAGAAAGAAAATTCCGTAGGATATCACTCATATGTAGAATCTAAAATATGACACAAATAAACTTATTTATGAAACAGAAACAGGCTCACATAGACACAGAAAATATTTGGTTTCCAAAGGGGAAAGAGGTTGGAGAGGGATTAATTTGGAATTTGAGCTTAGCAGATACACACTATTATGTGTAAAACAGATAACAAGGTCCTACTGTATAGCAAAGGAAATTAACTATATTCAGTATCTTGTAATAACCTATAGTGGAAAAGAATATGAAAAAGCGTATGTGTACATATATGTACGTGTGTGTATATATATGTAGCTGAATCACTTTGTTGTACACCAGAAACTAAAACAACATTGCAAATCAACTATACTTCAATAAAAGAGAGAAAGAGAAGAAAAGAAAAACGAAATGGTGAGAGCAGACATCTGTATCTTCTTTCTGATCAAAGCATTACTATTAAGTACGTTTTTAACCTATATTTTTATAAATAGGTGTTCTTAATCAGATTGAGAAAGTTCCTTCTTATTCTGTTCGTTGAGAGTGTCTTTTTTGTTTGTTTGTTTGCTTGTTTTAATCATGAAAGGGTGTTGTTTTTGTCAAATGCTTTTACTGCTATCTATTCAGATAATGGTGTAGCTTTTGTCCTTTAATCTATTAATGTTTAACACTGCATTTATTTTTATATTGTTTAACCAATCTTTCATTTCTTAATATAAATCCTACTTTACCATAATACTTCTTTTATATTTTGCTGAATTGTTTGCTAGTATTTCCTTAAGAATTTCTCTGTTTCAAGGGATATTGGTCTGTAGTTTTCTTATGTTGTGGTGTCTTTGCCTAATTTTAGTATCAGTGAAATATTTTGGACCTTGTAAATTTAGAAACTTTTCCTCCCTCCTGTTCTATTTCTTGGAAGAATTTTGAAGGATTTGTGTTAATTTTTCTTTAAATGTTTGGTAGAATACATCAGTGAATCCATCTGGTCCTGGGCATGATTTCTTTCTTAAGCTTTTCACTGCTAAGAAACAGACTCACAGACATAGAAAACAAACTTATGGTTACCCAAAGGAAAAGGGGGTGAAAGAGGAACAAATTAGGACTTTGGGGTTAGTAGAAACATCAGTTCAGTTCAGTTGCTCAGTCGTGGCCGATTCTTTGAGACCCCATGAATTGCAGCACACCAGGCCTCCCTGTCCGTCACCAACTCCCGGACTTCACTCAGACTCATGTCCATCGAGTCAGTGATGCCATCCAGCCATCTCATCCTCGGTCGTCCCCTTCTCCTCCTGCCCCCAATCCCTCCCAGCATCAGAGTCTTTTCCAATGAGTCAACTCTTCTCATGAGGTGGCCAAAGTACTGGAGCTTCAGCTTTAGCATCATTCCTTCCAAAGAAATCCCAGGGTTGATCTCCTTCAGAATGGACTGGTTGGATCTCCTTGCAGTCCAAGGGACTCTCAAGAGTCTTCTCCAACACCACAGTTCAAAAGCATCAATTCTTCGGCACTCAGCCTTCTTCACAGTCCAACTCTCACATCCATACACATGACTACTGGAAAAACCATAGCCTTGACTAGACGGACCTTAGTTGTCAAAGTAATGTCTCTGCTTTTGAATATGCTATCTAGGTTGGTCATAACTTTTCTTCAGAGGAGTAAGCATCTTTTAATTTCATGGCTGCAGTCACCATCTGTAGTGATCTTGGAACCCCCCCAAAAAATACATAGTACTACACATAAAACAGATAAACAACAAGGTCCTACTGTATAATCACATTATATGATTATATGATTTATAATTATATATAAAGAATCATATTCAATATCCTGTAGTAAACCATAATGGAAAAGAACTCGAAAAAGAGTGTGCACACACGTGTGTGCATGCATGCTCAGTCGCTCAGCTGTGTCTGACTCTGTGCAACCCCATGGGACCTGCCAGGCTCCTCTGTCCACGTGATTCTCAAGGCAAGAATACTGGAGTGGGTTGTCATGCCTCCTCTAGGGGATCCTCCCAACCCAGGGACTGAATCCAGGTCTCCCGCATCACAGGTGGATTCTTTACCATCTGAGCCACCAGGGATATATATAACTGAATCACTTTCCAGTATACCAGAAACTAACACAACACTGTAAATCAACTTACTTCATTATGAAAATTTTAAATTTAAATTCCAAAAAAGAGAGGGTTAAATCTGGGAGAAGATGTGTATATATTTTCAGAACACATGTCTGATAACAGATTTGTACCCATTATACACAAAGAACTCTCTAAATACAACAGTAACAAGTAGGGCAATAGATTTTGACAGACACTTGACCAAAGAAGATATATAAGTGGCAAATAAACACATGAAAAGGTGTTCACATCATGAATGTATTATAGAATACACATTAAAATCATGAGATACCACTGTATACCTATTTGAAGGCTAAAATTAGAAAGGATGACTATATCAAAGGTTAGCAAGGATATGGAATAACACGAACTGTATACACTGCTTGGTGGGAATGTAAAATAGTATGTACAATTTATATATAAGTTTGGCAGTTTCTTTAAGAGTTAAAAATATACCTATGATAGGACCTAGGCTAGCCAGGTGGCTCAGTGGTAAAGAATTCGCCTCCCAATGCAAGAGATGCTGGTTTGATCCCTGGGTCAGGACCATTCCCTGGAGAAGGAAATGGCAACCTGTTCCAGTATTCTTGCCTGGGAAATTCATGGACTGAGGAGCCCGGTAGGCTACACAGTCCATGGGGTGGCAAAATAGTCAGACATGACTTAGCGACTAAAATACAAAAACATACACGATATGATCCAGTCATTCCACTCCTAGCTATTTACCCAAGGAAAAAAAACAGAAAATGTCCACACACAAACATAATATTTTACATATAATAACCAAAAACTGGAAACAACCGACACGTTCATCAAAAGATGAATGAATAAATGAAGTGTGGTAAATCCATACAATGCAATATGGAATACTATCTTAGCAAAAGGGATTATCGACACACACAAAATAACCATACCATGTGAGAAGTCAAACATAAAACAGCACATACTACATGATTCCATTTATAAAGAATTGTAAAGTGTACAAACTAACCTACAGTGACAGAAAGCACGTAAGAGGTTTCTTGTAGATGAGAGGAGAAGTGAGGAGGAGGCGTGGCAAAAGGGTATGAGAAAATCTTAGGGATAATGGATATGTTTAGTATCTTGACTGTGATGGTGGTTTAATGGGTACACACGTATGACAAATTTATCAAATCGTAACAGATTAACACTTTAAATCTGTGCAATTACACCTCACAAAAACTCTTTCAAAACAAGTAATATTAACTCTCCTTTAAGCTTTAAAACAAAAAGTGTATTGTTTCCTCTCTACCCTTGATAGTATCACTTATAAAACATAACTAAAAAAATTTTCCCATATTCTCTGTATTTTCAAAGATGAACCCTTAGAATTTCAATCTTAGGCACAGATTTTAAAGCTGCAAAGACAAAAATATATTGAAAAGAATATTTTCCCCAGCTACGCATTACCATAGTCAACTGCAGACAGGAGTCCTGCCCCTGCTCTCTCTCTTTACAGGGGGATATATCTGACTCCAGTCTTCTCTTTCCTTTGCGTCACTAAGGCCCAAAGCTACTCTTTGAAAAAAATACTGCCACTGTTACATCTTTCAGCCTTCCACACTGCTTCCTGTCTTCCAGTTTTCCTTCGTAACTAAAAACTGATGTCTGTATTTCTATTTAGTTTTACTTCATTTTCTCACATCTAACACATTTTTTTTAAGATATGTTTAAGGGTAAGAAACATTATTTCTATACACTTACCTCAAGTACTGGTCCAGCGCCAAGAATGATTTGTTCCACTCCACTGGCAAATCCTTTCTGACTCAGGGCAGTGAGGTGATGAATAAGAAAATTTGTGCTTTGAGTCTTTCCAGAACCGCTCTCTCCTGAAATAACGATGCACTGATTCTTTTTGCGCTGAAGCATGGCATGATAAGCTACATCAGCCACAGCATAAATGTGAGGCTCAAGTTTTCCCAATTGATGGTTATCATACATTTTGACATATTTGGGGTTATAAATAGGAAGAAACTTGAATGGGTTAATAGCTATTAGAATACTGCCAACATAGGTATAAATCTTTTCATGCTTAAAGCGATTTCGTAGGTTTTCTAAGAGAGTTTTCTCGTTCAAATCAGGTAAGCTACATAAATCGTCAAAGTCCTTCTGTTGAGGCTGTGGAAGAAAACCCCGTTCCATCATCCTGCGACGTTCTTCTGTTACCCGTAGCCATGACTGAAGACTACCATAATGAATTGATCCATCAAGGTTTTTTTCTCTCAGAAGGAAACGGTAGTCCTCTCCACTCAGGCGATTTTCCAGAGCCATGCGGGGCCATAACATCATTCGCTGAACAGGACAGTCTGTTGGATTGAGTATCCATTCTTCTCCACCAAATTCTTTCACCTCTGCTAGAACGTAACATTTTGTTTTGTCAAGATGAAGCTTGTTTATAAGTGAGTCAATCACCTCAGCAGCCGTGGAGTTTTTTCTGGCAGGAATTGGACAGTAGATTGTCCCTTCTGAAATTGTCCCAGGATATATACGTAAGGTATGTTCGTTATCCTCAAAGCGTCGTCTTCCTCCATCATTTATATTCATATTGGATCCTGTCCCATCAGCATGGATGGTATGTGTTCAGGACTGCGCAAATCATTTTCATGGCAAAAGAACTGCAACATAAAAGATGTGAAACATTAAGAAGTCATATTACACAAAAAACAGGCTTAACAATTATGTTGATTATATTTTTCAGAACAAAAAAATCCCAACTCTTCTCTTAGAATAGGAACAGTTCTTAAAAACAGTCTGAGACCCCAATATTTCATATATTGTCCAAACCTGGACACTTTCTAAAGCAGCCAAAATTTTTTCAATGTTTTGTTATATTAGTAATTCAAAACTCAAAAAGTAAAAATAATAATTAATTTGTCTACTATCTCAAATGTTTCTGAGGTAGGTACCTGGAATCAGAATCAACTTCTTTCTTTATATATGAAAAAAAGCCTCACTGAAGACTGAATTAAGATGGACAAAACAATCACATAAATCTAATCATCATATATCCAAAAGCTCTTATACATAAAGCAAAACCAAGAAAGAGTGTCACCAACAAAGTAAAAATTTGTGAAAGTAAAAACAGTAAAAAGATGAGATCAGATAAACAGAACTTAAACTAGATGGAGTTATAACCAAGAAAACAATGAGAGAATCTTTCAACTATACTAGATACTAACAAAATGCTCTCCATAGTAGTTATATCAACTGACTATTGCAGTCACCCAGGAAGAGCTTGTGTTTCTTTGCCTCCTTACCAAAAGTCAGTACTGTCAGACTGGAGTTTCTGCCAATATAAGAAATGTAAAAAGATGTTTCAGTACTTCAAATTCTATTTCCCTGATGACCATTAAGAAGGGGTAGCAAACACATCCTATCATTTGCCATTGGGGCTATGACTGTTTATTCAATTTCCCCTTTTTGATTTGTCTTCTCATTATTAATTTGAATGAGTTATATATCCTATATATTCAATTTTCAGCTGAATGAGTGACAAATATCTGCTACCATTCAGTAGCTTATCCTTCTATTTTATTCATGTTGCCTTTTGTTGTACAGAAGTTATATTTTTGATAAATTTATCAATCCTTTACAGGTTACTATTTCTTTTTTAATAAGCAACATTAGCAATTGCAATTAACTTTTATTATGTGTTTATTTGTACTAGTCATTTTTCAAAGCATTGCACATGAATTATTTAAAACTCACAAGTTGTCCCTGAGGGTTGTTTTTTGTCATCATCATTTTACAAAAGAGAAAACACAGAAATTTTACATAACTAGACCAAATGTGATAAAGTTGAGATTTGAAGCAGGCAGTCTGGCTCTATATACTATTATCTCCTGGTATAGTTTTTCTAAATCTTCCTTTATCCTAAGGATATAAAGTTATTATCCTATATTTTCTCCTAAAAGACCAAAATTTTGCTTCTCTTATTTAAGTCTTTAATGCATACAGAACTTATTTTCATGTATGTTGTAAGACAGGGCTCATATTTATTTTCAAATCAAATTCAGATTAGCCACTGAACCAGCACTACAATGAAGATTCTAATCTTTCCCCACTGACTCATAATGCTACCTCTGCCATGTGGCTAATTCCATATAAGTATCAATCTGTTCTGGGCTCTGTAATCTTTTTCACTAGTCTATTTACCAACAGTAAGCCTATCTTAATTAGTATAGCTTTATAATAAGCTTCTATTATCTGGAGGGCATATCACCTCAATTTGTTCCTCCTTAATGTTACTTTAACTATGTACCACCATAAAAAATTTAAATATCAGTGTATCAACTATAATGAAAAAACTTTTGGGCATTTTGATGGATTTTATAGATCAATATTGGAAAAAACTGATATCCTCCTGACTTCCCATTCATAAACACCATGTTGCTGTTTTTTGTAATCACCTTGTTTCACTCCTAAGGATTATCTTATTTTCATATTCATCTAATCTTTTTTCAATTTAAATTTCATAATCGAAATTTTAAGAGATACTACTTGCTTACTTACCTCCTTAAACATTCTATATAACTGGATATTTTTCAGAATAATATTTTAATGTCATCAGAGTGAACTGCTCTTATGATTGTTGATTTTATTTCTCATTTTTCTCAGCATTAGATGACTTAGTTTGAGAATTTAGCTTTATAGGTACACTTTTTGATGGAAGACTTGTTTTTCATACCAACATTTACTAAGAACCTATTATTTACTACTTTTTTTTAACACCACCACAATACTATTAACCAATACTATTACAATACTATTAACCTTTAAATTAATATTTTTAATACGACTGACATTTAACTTTCCCAGTTATCTCATAAATATTTTTCTTACAGTTGGTCTATTCAAATCAGGAGATCTGTCCTGCAGTAACAGCATAGATATGTTTTAAGCCAGGAGGTTTTTAGTTGGAAACCTATGTTTGTGTTCTCATGAATTCCTAGGAATGAAGCCTCATATAAACTATGGCCTCTGGCAACAGGAAGCAGCAAAGCTACTCCTTATGGTCACACAGGCTGTTCCCTGTACTATTCCAGGATACTGCATAACTCACCTATAAAGATGAATAGTATGGCAGCCCCAGAACCAAACTCAGAAATACTGTTCTCAGTAGAGGAGCCCCATCTACCCTGGACTCGTGGTTACCAGCGATTAGTCCAATTTCAGTGACATTTCTGCATTATCTCAAAGGGGCCAAAACCTCAGTTGCATTCCCTGAAAGCTCCCAGCCATAAGCCCTACTCACTGCTCTGTGTTCCATTCTCTTTCCAAGATAGAAATGTTTGCCTTATTTTGAGCCCCATTTATGTCAATTCAGTTATATCTTTTTGTTACTTTATCAGTCACTGCTTTGTGTTAGAAAAAAGGGGTTCTCTCAAAATGTCACTCATAAATTTCCTGGTGGTCCAGAGGTTAGGACTCCATGCTTTCACTGCAGAGGGCCCAGGTTCGATTCTTGGATGGAGAACTAAGATCCCGCAAGCTGTGCAGCACACTCCCCCCCAATAAATACATCTTGACAGCAAGCCATGAGTGTTTATCAGAATCATCTGGGAAACATTTTAAAAATATACATTTCTAGGCCTCAAAATGGTTCTGAGGTTGGGAAAACAAAACAATTCTTTTGTTGCTGGTCCAGAGAATAGCATTTGGGAATCGATGGTCTATATTTCCACTTTCCACTCCCTTACCACTCTTTCCACATAGCAAGCTACTGCCAATGTTTTTTAAAGATGTCACCAATGACCACAAAGCTGTCAAATCCAAAGGTTTTTTCTCAAACCTCATCTTAACACACCACACTGCAGCCGTTTGACTAAGGTGGCCATCCTCTCATTCTAAAAACAGCCCTCACATTACAAATATTTTCCTTATAATCTTCCTGATAGGTTCTTTTTTTTTTTTAATGAATCACTTTTACAGTTCCTCTTCCACTATCTCACTTTAAAGATAAAAATATTCTCCCAATTTCTGGTCTCAAACCAGTGCTCATTTGTCTGGTTGATTACATCTAGTCCTCCACAATTTACAGTTACCTATCACCTATGAATGCTTTTGTACTATACTGGCAGAACCAAACAGTTATGACAGGGACCATATAGTCCATAAAACTGAAAATGTTTATTATGTGTCCCTTAAAAGAAAAAGATGCTGACCCCTATTCTAGGATAAAAACTAGAGAAATAAGGAAAAAACGTAACTTTATAACTAATAGAATGAAAATATGGGATGATAAAAAATAATCTATTCAAAAGAGGGCAACAGAGGCATTTAGGACAGAACAGAAAGCAAACTAAATATAAGTAACTATATTAAGTGTCAATGTTCCAATTAAAAGATTGTCAGAGCAGATTTTTAAAAATCCACCTATGTGCTTATTTTAATAAACACAAATGTATACTATGAGGATACAGAACCTAAAGGTTTAAAAAAAGAAAGAAGCTATACATGTAAATTCTAGCCAAAAGAAAGGTGGTATAATCAAAATAACTTAAAGCAGAATGGAAAAAGAAAGCTGAGTTAAATATCTCTTAAGCCCGTTTTAGCTTTTACAAACTGCGATACTAGGTTTACACCTGAGACAAAAGTCCCTGGATATCAATGGTGACCCTGAAAAGCAGAAAACAGAGAAGAACTATAATAAGTTAGACAGGAAGCGACAGACGGGCAAGTAAGTAGACTAGCAGGTGTTCCCATATCCGCTATAGGAGAAAGGAGAAGACATATGAGTGAAATGTTTGTTAGTTAGAGGGCTTGAGAACATACCTTTGGGATTATAAATAGAATCAAACAGAAAAGCAGACACCAAAAACTTTTAAAAAATGAAGGTCTAATAAGCCAAGGTTCTTTGGTAAACAAGACTAAATACGATTTAAGTCAAAGGTAGACAGGTAACTCTTACGGAAAGAAAAAAATGACACTTCTTCTGGAAGAATTTAAGAAGAAGAGTAAAAGGATGGGTTATGAAACAGCTTTTCAGTTAACATGTGTTAAAGAGTGCATGTTAGCTGATCTTCATCACTAGACAGGCTATTAGAGCCCAGTTTTAACCTTTGGTAGATCAACAGCAACTAAAAGCCAAATTTGGTACTAAAAGAAAAAAATCTTGTAGTATTCCAACTAAAGAAAGGGTGATGGAAGAAATGAGTTATCGTACGACACACTACAGCATAGGTGTGTGGACATATATTGGTTTATCAGTAAGTACTCTGTACCTTCTTCTGGTGAAAGTACCATGATTTTCCTCAGAAGACCTCCTCCCTTACCATTTGACACAGTTTGAATGGACTGACCTCATCCTCCAGTTAGCTGAGACACAGGCCTGGCCAACCAGTTTATTCCATTCTCCCTAGCGACAGTGGGCTGCTTAGTGGGACAATCTATTGAAAATTTGCTGTAACTATTAGGAAAGAAGCCTTTATTTTTCCTATTAGGACTGCTAACCTAAGACATAAATCTAGAGCTATTGGCAGCCATCTTCTCTGAATGCATAGAAGAAGCCTCTCTGCAGTTAAAGAAATGAACTAACTCAACACACAGCAAGGCCTTACAACACTGAGCCACTGAATCTAGCTGTGTCTCTGATAAACTCAACCACTGAACTGCCTTTTTAAGCAGGCCAGTCAATTCCTTTTTATTCGCTGAGCCACTTTGAGTTGGGTTTCTGCTCTCTGTGACCAAAAGAACCCACTACAACAGGTTCAGTACAATATCCTTTGATAATATAGGTATCCCTTATTATACAAATTTCTCATATCCAAAAAAATCTCACAATCTAAATTCAGGAGCCAAATATATTTGAATATATTTTTGGATACTTCCTTCACTATCATACTATTTGCTATCCACTTGGGTAATCAAATAAATTCAAATAAGGCAGTACCACTGAGACATCCAAATTCACTATCAAAACTGAAGAATTAAACAGATATGGATGGTGAAGGATACTTGTAATACCAACCAGGCAGAAACATGGCAAGGGATAAACAATACAATGTCAAGTAAAAACATATAAAATATAAAATTGTATATAAAGGTATACATATATATAATGGACCAAAATATTCACTTTTGGAAAAAATCTTCAAATTTTCCTTTTATAGTTTTCACCAAAAATAAATTTGACATGCATTACTTCATTCTAATTGAACAGAAATTCTATGAGATAGGAAATAAACTATTATCTTGTAAAACAAAGATTAAGGCTAAAAGAGCAAAATATATACAGATATAATTTATGATTAATATTTCAAATCAGCAGAGAAAGAAGGATTAATAATGATGTCGGGATAAATAACAAATTGTGAAAATAAAACTATACATATTAAGAATTACTGGCACTTAATAGCAATTAGACATTGCTACATTTTTCATAAAGAAAATTATTTAATACTTTTTATGCCCTATCCCAAAGCAGTTACTTCAAAAGTATATGCTAACAGAGAAAAACAATGTGGTGAGACGGTTGCTGTGGTGAGTAGGGTGTGGTTCAGAATAGGCAAGCTTATGATGTTATTCACTGGACAGAGTTAGAAGAGACTAATTACAGAGGAAAAACTATGGTGAAGGAAACAGAGCTCAGGAATACAGTTTCCTTTAAATGAGAAGTTTGGTTACAAAAAAGAAAGATCAAAAGGAATAACTAAAGATTTTTAATGCAGTGTTTTGCAGCTATATGCTAATAAAACTTAATTTGCAAAAAAAAAAATGCATTGTTGCTTTTATTTTTTATCAAGTTCTCCCAAGTTATTTTTCAACAAGAAAAATGTGGCCTTTCTATGTACTTTATCACAGGGATCTGTTTATGCAGTTTAGCGAGCAAGATCATACCTTATTACTCAGTAACAAGAGAACTCAAAGGACAGAATCAGGAAAATGTACAACTTAAAAATGAAAACCTAGCTTTGCTACAGCTTCGAAGCAGAGGACTCACCAGTACATTCTGAAAGAACATTCTACTATCAAGGTAGGGTCCTTTGAGAAAATATTACTACTGACTTGTGTACTGCTATACATTTCATGGGGAGAGAGTTATTAAACATTTTGAAGTTACGTTAGAAAAATGATTCTGGAAAAGTGGTATTCAAGAGCTAGTATTAAAAAAAATTTTTTTTCTTAAAGAGCTAGTATTCAGGTTTTTTCATTTCTTAGTACTTAAAATTGAAATGTTCTACAAATAAATATACTCATTACCATACTAATGTATAATCACATGCAGACACACCTTGGAGATATTACAGTTTTTGGTTTCAGACCACCAGAATAAAGGAAATATTACAATAAAGCAAGTCACAAAGATTTTTTGCTATTTACACTATACACAGTCTACTAAGTGTGCAATAGCATTATGTCTAAAAAATGTATATACCTCAATTAAAAATCACTTTATTGCTTTAAAAAAAAAAGCTAACTGAAAAGCTTTCAGTGAGTTGTAATCTTTTCGCTGGTGGAGGCTCTTCCCTAAATGCAGACTGCTGCTGATCATCGGGTGGCAGTGGCTGAAGGCTGCGGTGACAACAGCAACTTCTTAAAATAAGACAACAATGAAGTTTGCTGCATCAACTCTCTTCCTTTCATAAACGATTTCTCTGTAGCACGCGATGCTGTTTGATAGCATTTTACCCACAGAACTTCTTTCAGAATTGGTAGTCAATGCATTCCAAACCCTGCTGCTGCTTTACCAACTACATTTATGTAATAATCTAAATCCTTTATTGTCATTTCAGGAATCTTCACAGCATCTTCACCAGAAGAAGATTCCACCTCAGGAAAGCACTTTCTTTGCTCATCCATAAGAAGCACCTACTCATCTACAGGTTTTAACATGAAATTGCAGCAACTCAGTCACATTTTCAGATTCCAGTTCTAATTCTCTTGCTATTTCCATCACATCTGCATTCACTTCCTCTACTGAAGTATTGAACTCCTCAAAGTTAGCCAGGAGTGTTGTAATCTGCTTCTTCCAAACTCCTGTGTATTTTGATATCTTCTCATGAATCACAAAAGTTCTCAATGGCATCTAAAATGGTGAATCCTTTCCAGAAGCTTTTCAAATGACTTTTCCTAGAACCATCAGAAGAATCACTCTCTATGATAACTACTGGCTTATGAAACGTTTTTCTTAAATAAGAAGACCTGAAAGTAACAATTACACCTTGATCCATGGCCTTCAGAAAGGATATTTGGTAGGGAGCATAAAAACAATAACATCATACATCCCTATCAGAGCTCTTGGATAACCAGGTGCATTTTCAATGAGCAGTAATATTCTGAAAGGAATCTTTCTTTTCTGAGCAGTAGGTCTCAACAGTGGGCTTAAAATAGTCAGTAAACTATCTTGTAAATAAATACGCCAGCATCCAGGCTTGGTTTGTTCCATTTCAGACCACAGGCAGAGTAGATCCACCATAACTCTTAGAGACCTTACAATTTTTGAAATGGTAAATAAGCACTAAGATTCAAGTCACCAGCTGCAACAAGAGACAGCCCTTTGCAAACAACCACTGGCTTCTCCTCTCTAGCTATCAAAGTTCTAGATGGCATCTTCTTCCAATAGAAGGTTGTTTCATCTACATTGAAAATCTGTTGTTTAAGCAACCTTCCTTAATTATCTTAGATTTTCTGAATAACTTGGTGCAAATTCAGTATCAGCACTTGCTGCTTCACTTTACACTTACATGTTATAGAGACAGATTCTTTCCTTAAACCTCATGAACCAATCTCTGCTAGCTTCAAACTTTCCTTCTGTGGCTTCCTCACCTCTTTCAGCCTATATAAAATTGAAGAGAGTAGGGGGCCTTGCTCTGAATTGGGCTTTGAAATAAAGGAATATTGTAACTGGTTTGATCTTCTGTCCATACTACTAAAATAATCTCCATGTCAGCAATGTCTATTTAACTTTCTTATATACATTGTTTAGAATCCCACAGACAGAGGAGCCTGGTGGGCTGCAGTCCATGGGGTCATGAAGAGTCGGACACGACTGAGCGACTTCACTTTCACTTTTCACTTTCATGCGTTAGAGAAGGAAATGGCAACCCACTCCAGTGTTCTTGCCTGGAGAATCCCAGGGACGGTGGGGCCTGGTGGGCTGCCGTCTATGGGGTCACAGAGTTGGACACGGCTGAAGCAACTTAGCAGCAGCAGCAGTAGCATACATTGTTTACTGCAGTACCACTTTTAATTTCCTTCAAGTTTTCCTTTGCAATGGCATCGAACTAACTACACAAGAGGCTTAGTTTTCAACATATCTCAGCTTTTGACATGCTATCCTTGCTAAGCTGAATCATTTCTAACTCTTGATTTAAATTAAGAGACACACAACCCTTTCTTTCACTTGAACACTGAGCAGCTACTGTAGAGCTATTAATTGGCATGATTTAAATACTTCATATCTAAGGGAACAGGGAGGGCTGAGAAGAAGGAAAGAGATAGGGGAGTGTCCAATCCCTGGAGCAGCCAGAACACATATTACATGTACTGATTAAGTTCATCGTCTTATATGGGTGTGGTTTGTGGCACCTCAGAACAATTACAATAGCAACATCAAAGATCACTGATCATTGATAATCATAATAAATAACAATGAGTAAGTTTGAAATATTGAGAGAATTACCAAAATGTGACTCAGAGACACGAAGTGAGCCTATGCTGTTATAACACTGGACAGGAGGTGGTGATCACAACCATCCCCAAGAAAAGAAATGCAAAAAGGCAGAATGGTTGTCTGAGGAAGCCTTAAAAATATCTGAGAAAATAAGTGAAAGGCAAAGGAGAAAAGGAAAGATATACTCATCTGAATGCAGAATTCCAAAGAATAGCCAGGAGAGATAAGAAAGCCTTCCTCTGATCAATGCAAAGAAATACAGGAAAACAACAGAACAGAGAGACTAGAAATCTTTCAAGAAAATTAGGGATACCAGGGAAACATTTCATGCAAAGATGGGTAGAATAAAGGACAGAAATGGTATGGACCTAACAGATGCAGAAAATACTAAGAGGTGGCAGGAATACACAGAAGAATATACAGAAAAGATGTTAAGGACCCAGATAACCATGATGGTGTGATCACTCACCTAGAGCAGACACCCTGGAGTATGAAGTCAAGTGGGCCTCTGGAAGCATCACTACAAATAAAGTTAGTGGATGTGATGGAATTCTAGCTGAGCTATTTCAAGTCCTAAAAGATGATGCTGTGAAAGTGCTGCACTCAATATGCCAGCAAAATTGCAAAATTCAGCAATGGACACAGGACTGGAAAAGGTCAGTTTTCATTCCAATCCCAAAGAAAGGCAATGCCAAAAAATGTTCAAACTACCGCACAATTGCACTCATCTCACACGCTAGCAAGGTAATGCTCAAAATTCTTCAAGCCAGGCTTCAACAGTACATGAACCGTGAACTTCCAGATGTTCAAGCTGGATTTAGAAAAGGCAGAGGAACCAGAGATCAAATTGCCAACATCTACTGGATCATAGAAAAAGCAAAAGAATTCCAGAAAAACATCTACTTCTGATTCACCAACTATGCTAAAGCTCTTGACTATGTGGATCACAACAAATTGTGGAAAATTCTTAACGAGATGGGAATACCAATCCACTAGTATTACCTGCCTCCTGAGAAAACTGAAGAAACAACCAGACATGGAACAATGGACTGGGTCAAAATTGGGAAAGGGCTATGTCAAGGCTGTATACTGTCATCTTGCTTATTAAACTTACATGCAGAGTACATCACGTAAAATAGGCTGGATGAAACACGAACTAGAATCAAGACTGCCAGGAGAAATATCAATAAATTCAGATACGCAGATTGCTTTCACCTTTATGGCAGAAAGCAAATAGGAACTAAAGAGCCTCTTGATGAAGGCAAAAGAGGAGAGTGAAAAAGCTGGCTTAAAACTCAACATTCAAAAACAAAGACCATGGCATCTGGTCCCACCACTTCATGGCAAACAAATAGGGAAACAATGTAAACAGTGACAGACTTTATTTTCTTGGGCTCCAAAATCACTGTAGATGGTGACTGCAGCCATGAAATTAAAAGAAGCTTGCTCCTTGGAAGAAAAGCTATGACCAACCTAGACAGCATATTAAAAAGCAAAGACATTACTTTGCCAACAAAAGACTGTGTAGCCAAAGCTATGGTTTTTCCAGTAGTCATATACAGATGTGAGTTGGACCATAAGGCTGAATGCTGAAGAACTAATGCTTTTGAACTGTGGTGTTAGAGAAGACACTTGAGAATCCCTTGGACTGCAAGGAGATCCAACCAGTCAATCCTAAAGGAAATCAGTACTGAATATGCATTGGAAGGACTGATGCTGAAGCTCCAATACTGTGGCCACTCAATGTAAAGAGCCAACTCACTGGAAAAGGCCTTGATGCTGGAAAAGATCAAAGGCATGAGGAGAACCAGACAATATAGGACGAGATGGTTGGATGGGATCACTGACTCAATACACAGGAGTTTGAGCAAACTTCAAGAGACGGTGATGCATAGGGAAGCCTGAAGTGCTGCAGTCTATGGGGTTGGACATGACTGAGTGACTGAACAACAATTCTTCCTCTTCTGGGTGCAAAGTTAGACTTTATTCCCCAACCTTTTCTGCAGTTAGTTACACTGCAATTAAGTCCCACACCAGTGACACATGGGCAGGCTGAGTCATTAAAACTCCCTAAAAAAAAGGATCTGCGTTTCCGTATTTGCTGGAAGAATGAAGAGGATCCAGCTGTAGCTGCTGCTGCTGCTACTAAGTCGCTTCAGTCGTGTCTGATTCTGTGCGACCCCACAGATGGCAGCGAGGCTCCCCTTCTCTGGGAGTCTCCAGGCAAGAACACTGCAGTGGATTGCCATTTCCTTCTCCAATGCATGAAAGTGAAAAGTGAAAGTGAAGACACTCAGTCGTGTTTGACTCTTAGCGACCCCATGGACTGCAGCCTACCAGGCTCCTCCATCCATGGGATTTTCCAGGCAAGAGTACTGGAGTGGGTTGCCATTGCCTTCTCTGGAGGATCCAGTGAAAAGCTCTAAGATCCTAAGGGACACAGAGCCAATAGATGGAGGACCCTGAGTCCCCCATGACCACGAGGAGAAGACTACCCACCATCACCCCAACCCAATCCACCTTTATTGGACTGTTAAGTAAATACAATTTTATTGAGTAGAGCCACTGATATTTGGAGGTTTTTCAGTTATAGTAGGCAATTTACCCTAATGCATTATAGCTACATTGTTCCAATCCCTCCCTTGTAAGGAATTCTGTAAGTAAACTCCTTAGATTCAATCCATCAATTATTACATTGGTATGCCTTTAAAATATATCCTGAATCTAACCAATTTTCACCATTTCTATCTGTATCACTTTATTATTCTCTTATCTGAGTTACTTACAGTGTGATATCCTTCTTTTTGTCATTGCTCCATTACAGCCTGTTTATATACAACAGAACAAGGCAGTCACCCTTTTTAAAGGTAAATCAGACCTTGACACTCTCCTATTGAAAACCTTGAATGGCTCACCTTAACACAACTAAATAAAATTGAAACTCCTTACTATGCCCTAACCATCTTTCCCTCACTCCAATCCAGTATAGCCTCACTGGTCTTTTTTCTGTTTTTAAGCTTATACCTGCTTCAGGACCTCTATGTTTGTTTCCTGCTTTGCCTGAACCTTCTTTCATATCACCGAGGTCTCTGCTCAAATGCCAACTCCCCAGACAGGCTTTTCTTTACAGCCCTATTTAAAATAACCCTTTTGCTCCACCCTATTGTCCTTGCCCTGATTTTTCTTTCTTTTGCCCTGATTTATTTTTAATCAGAGGACTTGATGCACTATTTGGAATTATATTATTTACTCACATTTTTGTTTACTGTCTGACTTCCCCATTAAAAGGAAAAGACTTGCCTTTTTCATCAGTATCCGCAGCTCAAAACTGTGTTTGTTAAATAAACAAATTCATATCAACATTAACTCAAATATCTTACCAATCATTTTTTGTTGCCTAAAGTAGTTATTTTATTAAAACTTCACTGCAACTTTTTTATACTTTCTCATCTGTTTTCTGTGTATACATCACGGTATTTGACTTCTTTAAGAGCTACTTTCAACAATTTGACAGTATGTGGCTTTAAATGTTATGTATGGTAAAAAAAAAAATCACAATATTGTATAATCATCTTCCAGTTAAAATAAATTAATTCCTTAAAATTTTTAAATAAAAAAAAATTTTTTTAATGAACAAGCAATCAACATCCTTTCCTAAGGAGGTAATCAATACTGCAGATACAGTAAGCATGCCCAGCAACAATATATATAGAACAGTGGCTCTTAAGAAAATATCCAGGGGACTTCCCTGGCAGTCCAGTGGTTAGGATTCTGCACTTCTTACCCATGCCGGGTGTGTGGGTAAGAAAATATCCAAATGGCCAAGAAAGATAAGAAAAAGAACTCAACATCTGTGGTAGATTAGATTATCATTCAAAAATACTTCAGTGTCCATTGGATAAGCATACCTCCCCTTCCCTCAAATTTAGGCTAAGATACATGACAATTTAGAGTGAGAAGTCAGCAGACATGATGCAAACAAGGTCTTGAAATCTGTGTGGTAAGCTAGGTAAGCCATCTTGCATTTTGTGCAACTACCATGAGAACACGCATCAACTAGCCTACTGGTCCCAGTAGGAAGGAAGACAGGATGCTCAGAGTTGAGCTGACCCATCTGACCCAAAAAATCATGACCAACAAATACTTATTGTTGTACACCACTGGCAATTTTCAGATTGTTTATTAGCCAGTCATAGTTGACTAACACAATATCATTAGTCATCAGAGATAAGCAAATCAAATTCACAAAGGGATATGCCAAATATGTCCATGAAAAGATATGTACAAAAATGTTCATTGTCACTTCATTCATAAAATAGTCCCAAAATGAAAACAATCAGAATGTTCATCAACAATAAAAGGAATAAATGGAATACAGGACAGCATTTTAAAAAAAGAACAAATTACTGATATAACATGAACTCACAGATAATATTGAGTGGGGAAAAAAGCCAGATACAAAATGATACACTCTAAACTATCCCATTTATATAAAGTTCACAATAGGGAAAGTCAATCTATGGTTATAAACTTCAGAAGTAAGACTCCCTTTAGGGGAGGAGAAGTTTTGGAGGCAAGGCACAAAAGGAAGCCTTATGGCGTTTTATAAACATTCTACATCGTGACTTAGATGATACATAAGCAGCTATATACATATAATTTTTAAACTGTGAACATTGAGTATTTTAACCTGTGAACACCACACTTACTATACGTTACACCTCAACAAAAATGAGGAAAAACTTTTGCATAACTAATGAGATTAGTTATCTGAAATTAAAATGATATTTGGTGTGATAAATATCAGTCTGATATTACAACTGTTACTGATAAGAATGTTTTAAAACTACACTTACCAGAATCTTTAAATACCTTGAGGAAGTATAAAAATCAGCATTTAAATTTAATATTATTCCAAAGATTTATTTTATTGAAGCATAGTTGATTTAAAATATTATATTAGTGTTGGGTATATAACACAGTGATTCAGTAGTTTTATAGATTAAATATACTTCATTTAAGTTACATAATAATGGCTATATTTCCCTGTGCTGTATAATAAATCCTTATTGCTTATTTATTTTATATATAGTCATTTGTATCTCTAAATCTCATACCCCTGTCTTCTCCCAACTACCCAATGGTAATCACTAGTTTGTTCTCTGTATCTGTCAGCCTGTTTTTGTTATATACATCAATTTATTTTTTATATCCCACATATAAGTGATAACATGAGTATCTGTCTTCCTCTGACTTTTTTCACTAAGCATAACACCCTCTAGGTCCATCCACACTGTTGCTAACGATAGGATTTCATTCTTTTTATGGCTAAGTAATAGTCCATCATGAGTAATATTCCATTAGTGTTTTCATTTTCTTTGGATATATATACCCAGGAACTGCTGGACCATACTGTAGTTTTTACTTTTTTGAGGATCCTTCATACTGTTTTTCATAGTGGCTACACCAATTTACAATCCCACCACAGTGCACTAGGGTCCCCTTTTCTCCACATCCTTGCCAACATTTTTTATTTATAGACTTTTTGAAGACAGTCATTTTGACAGACAGGAGTTGGTATCTCATTGTGACTTTTTAAATTAATTTTTGAGTCTAAGGCTATACAATGTTGAGTTAGTTTCTGCTATACAGCAAAGTGAATCAGTTATACCTATCTCACTGTAGTTTTGATGTGCATTTCTATAATGATTAGCAATGTTGAATATCACATGCCTCTTGGCCATCTGCATATCTCCTTTGGAAAAATGTCTATCCATGTCTTCTGCACATTTTTTAACCCAATTGGTTTTTTGGAATGAGTTGTATTGCTGTTTATATATTTTGGTTATTAATCCCTGATCAGTCATATCATTTACAAACATTTTGTCCCATTCAGTAGGTTGTCTTTTCATTTTATCAATGGTTTCCTTTGCTACGCAAAAGCTTTCAATTAGGTCTCAATTGTCTGTTTTGGCTTTTGTTTCTTTTTGCCTTAGGCAACAATCCAAAATAATACTGCTATGATTCATGTCAAAGAGTGTTCTGCTTATGTTCTCTTCTAGGAGTATTATGGTTTCTGGAATTATATTTGGACCTTTAAACCATTTTGAGTTCATTTTTATATATGGTATAAGCAAATGTTCTAATTTCATTCTTTTATATGTAGCTGCCCTGACTTCCTAACACCACTTATATAAGAGACTTGTCTTTTCTCCACTGTATATTCTAGTCTCTTTTGTGGTAGATTAATTGACCATAAGTGAGCAGGTTTATTTCCACACTCTCTGTGCTGTTCCATTGATCTATATGTCTGTTATGGTAACAGTACCATGCTGCTTTGATTACTGTAGCTTTGTAATATAGTCTGAAGTCTGGAAGCACACCTCCAGATTTGTTTTTTTCTCAAGATTGTTTTCAGCAATCAGGAGGTCTTTTGTGGTTACCAGAGATTTATTTTTTAAGCATCACATTACAGTTGATGCTCAACAACACGGGTTTGAACAGTGTAGATCCACTTATACACAGATTTTTTTTCAACAGTGAATACCACAGTACTATATGACCCACAGTTGGTTGAATCCACAGAAGTAGAACCATGGATATGAAGGAACCACAGATATGGAGTGTGAACTATACCCTAAGACACAAGTCAGCACCCCCCAAGCCCCATGTTGTTCAAGGGTCAACTGTATTTCAAGAGTTTCAAAATAAACGGACTTTTTGCTGTTTTACAGGAATACCACATGAACACTAGACTATAATCAAAATATGAATCTTAACTTAAAACCTCTCCATCTGCAAGATACATTTCCATTCTTTCTATAGTTACATTTTTTCTTAATACACAAGCATAATATGGATGGAGTACTTATGAAGCTTCTGGGCTTTAATTTTTAAAATTTCAGAAATTTCTAAATGTTTATTCATTGCAACAAAAATCTTTTATTAAGATTGGAAAAAAAGTATATATTTTACTCAGCAAATTTTCTACTCTGTAGAAACTCCCTCAAATTAACTCATAGTTACAAAACAGTGCATAGTTTGACAGAATAACAAAGAACACTACAGTTCTTTAAAATTCCTAGTGAAACTATAAAAATCCAATTCGTATGTAGAAAAGATTATTGTAAGCGACTTTTTCTAGGTCATTTACGCTTATGTTTTCTTCTACTGGTCAATGAAAGTCACCTACAAGACTATTTTATCATCTTTCCATGGTCCTCATGGAAAGAAAATTGTATTTTAAACAGCTTTCTCCCCAGGTTCCCATTCTCTAAATAAAAACATTAAGTGAACATACATTTAGTGAATCCTAAGAGCTCAGGACTTCCTGGTAGCTCAGCTGGTAAAGCGTCTGCCTGCAATGTGGAAGACCCAGGTTCAATCCCTGGGTCGGGAACATCCCCTGAAGAAGGAAATGGCAACCCATTCCAGTACTCTTGCCTGGAAAATTCCATAGACAGAGGAGTGTAGTAGGCTACAGTCCATGGGGTCGCAAAGAGTTGGACACGATGGAGCAACTTCACTTCAAAAGCTCAGGAATGTGCCATATATCTCAGCAGTACTTCCCTGCTCTAAAGTGGAATTCTGTAGCATTTCCTTAATTCACAGCTTCAAGAAAAATATTTCTTTACTGAAAATACATAGTTACACACTGTGCTATGTGTTTTGCATGTATTGTCTTATTTAATAAGAAATGTATGCTATTATCCTCATTTACAGATGAAAAAACCAATTCCAGAAAGGTTATGTAATGTTCACAAGATAATATAACCAGCACAGGAATGATCTGGAGTAAGAATCCAGATTCAAATTTCTCAATTTGCTACACTTAGTGCAAATAAGAAACATGATAATAATAATACCAATAAACACTCAAAATAGCATTTACTATGTGCTTAAATCACATAAACCTCATAACAATCCTAATTAAATGGATGCTATCATTACCCGCTTCACAAATCAAGAAATTGAAGCACACAGAGGTTGCCACTTGTCTAAGGTTTTCTTGCTGTGCAGTTACTCAATCGTGTCCAATTTTTTGCAACCCCATGGATGGCAGCACACCAGGCTTCACTGTCCTTCACCATTTCCCATACCTCACGTTCATCGAGTCGGTGATGCCATCCAACCATCTCATCCTCTGTCGTCCCCTTCTCCTCCTATCCTCAATCTTTCCCAGCATCAGGGTCTTTTCAAATGAGTCAGCTCATTGCATCAGGTGGCCAAAGTATTGGAGTTTCAGCTTCATCATCAGTCCTTCCAGTAAACACCCAGGACTGGTCTCCTTTAGGATAGACTGGTTGGATCTTCTTGCAGTCCAAGGGACTCTCAAGAGTCCTCTCCAACACCAGTTCAAAAGCATCAATTCTCCAGAGCTCAGCTTTCTTCACAGGCCAACTCTCACATCCATACATGACCAATGGAAAAACCACAGCCTTGACTAGACGGACCTTTGTTGGCAAAGTAATGTCTCTGCTTTTGAATATGCTATCTAGGTTGGTCATAACTTTCCTTCCAAGGAGTAAGCATCTTTTAATTTCAGGGCTGCAGTCACCATCTGCAGTGATTTTGGAGCCCCCAAAAATAAAGTCTGACACTGTTTCCACTGTTTCCCCATCTATTTCCCAAGAAGTGATGGAACCAGATGCCATGATCTTCGTTTTCTGAGTGTTGAGCTTTAAGCCAACTTTTTCACTCTCCTCCTTCACTTTCATCAAGAGACTTTTTAGTTCCTCTTCACTTTCTGCCATAAGGGTGGTGTCATCTGCATATCTGAGGTGACTGATATTTCTCCCGGCAATCTTGATTCCAGCTTGCGTTTCTTCCAGCCCAGTGTTTCTCATGATGTACTCTGCATAGAAGTTAAATAAGCAGGGTGACAATATACAGCCTTGACATACTCCTTTTCCTATTTGGAACCAGTCTGTTGTTCCATGTCCAGTTCTAACTGTTGCTTCCTGACCCGCATATAGATTTCTCAAGAAGCAGGTCAGGTGGTCTGGTATTTCCATCTCTTTCAGAATTTTCCACAGTTTATTGTGATCCACACAGTCAAAGGCTTTGGCATAGTCAATAAAGCAGAAATAGATGTTTTTCCGGAACTCTCTAGCTTTTTCCATGATCCAGTGGATGTTGGCAATTTGATCTCTGGTTCCTCTGCCTTTTCTAAAACCAGCTTGAATATCTGGAAGTTCACGGTTCACATATTGCTGAAGCCTGGCTTGGAGAATTTTGAGCATTACTTTACTAGCATGTGAGATGAGTGCAACTGTGCGGTAGTTTGAGCATTCCTTGGCATTGCCTTTCTTTGGGATTGGAATGAAAACTGACCTTTTCCAGTCCTGTGGCCACTGCTGAGTTTTCCAAATTTGCTGGCATATTGAGTGCAGCACTTTCACAGCATCATCTTTCAGGATTTGAAATAGCTCAACTGGAATTCCATCACCTTCACTAGCTTTGTTCATAGTGATGCTTTCTAAGGCCCACTTGACTTCACATTTCAGGATGTCTGGCTCTAGATGAGTCATCACACCATCGTGATTATCTGGGTTGTGAAGATATTTTTTGTACAGTTCTGTGTATTCTTGCTACCTCTTCTTAATATCTTCTGCTTCTGTTAGGTCCAGACCATTTCTGTCCTTTATCGAGCCCATCTTTGCATGAAATGTTCCCTTGGTATCTCTAATTTTCTTGAGATCTCTAGTCTTTCCCATTCTGTTCTTTTCCTCTATTTCTTTGCATTGTTCACTGAGGAAGGCTTTCTTATCTCTCCTTGCTAATCTTTGGAACTCTGCATTCAAATGGGAATATCTTTCCTTTTCTCCTTTGCTTTTCACTTCTCTTCTTTTCACAGCTATTTGTAAGACCTCCTTAGACAGCCATTTTGCTTTTTTGCATTTCTTTTCCATAGGGATGGTCTTGATCCCTGTCTCCTGTACAATGTCACGAACCTCCATTCATAGTTCATCAGGCTCTCTATCAGATCTAGTACCTTAAATCTATTTCTCACTTCCACTGTATAATAATAAGGGATTTGTTTTAGGTCATACCTGAATGGTCTAGTGGTTTTCCCTACTTTCTTCAATTTGAGTCTGAATTTGGTAATAAGGAGTTCATGATCTGAGCCACAGTCAGTTTCTGGTCTTGTTTTTGGTGACTGTATAGAGCTTCTCCATCTTTGGCTGCAAAGAATATAATCAATCTGATTTCAGTGTTGACCATCTGGTGATGTCCATGTGTAGAGTCTTCTCATGTGTTGCTGGAAGAGAGTATTTGCTATGTACAGTGCGTTCTCTTGGCAAAAGTCTATTAGCCTTTGCCCTGCCTCATTCCGTACTCCAAGGCCATATTTGCCTGCTACTCCAGGTGTTTTTTCACTATCTACTTTTGCATTCCAGTCCCCTATAATGAAAAGGACATCTTTTTTGGGTGTTAGTTCTAAAAGGTCTTGCAGGTCCTCATAGAACTGTTCAACTTCAGCTTCTTCAGCGTTACTGGTTGGGGCATAGGCTGGATCACCGTGATTCCTTTTTCCAGCGGACCATATTCTGTCAGACCACTCCACCATGACCCATCCGTCTTGGGTGGCCCCACACAGCCTGGCTTAGTTTCATTGAGTTAGACAAGGCTGTGGCCCGTGTGATCAGACTGGCTAATTTTCTGTGATTATGGTTTCAGTGTGTCTGGCCTCTGATGCCCTCTCACAGCACCTACCATCTTACTTGGGTTTCTCTTACCTTGGACGTGGGGTATCTCTTCACGGCTGCTCCAGCAAAGCGCAGCTGCTGCTCCTTACCTTGGACGAGGTCGCCCCTCCTGACCCTGAACCTGGAGTAGCTCCTCTCGGCCCTCCTGCATCTGCGCAGCCGCTGCTCCTTGGACGTGAGGTTGGTCCTCTTGGCCACCACCCCTGACTTCGGACGTGGGGTAGCTCCTCTCAGCCACCACCCCTGAACTCTGGCATGGGGTAGCTCCTCTCGGCCCCGCTTCTGCACAGTCCATCGCAGCCGCTGCGCTTCTGCACGGTCTGTCGCAGCCGCCGCATAGTAAATTCCCATAGTAAATATGGGAATAAGCAAAACAAAGGCAGTCTTCTATTTCTTAATTTAGAGATTCATAAATTTTTATTCTCCCCCTTTTTCCAAGATATCCTTCATTTAAGCACCCCTCCTTCTGACTTTCAACAAGAATTAGCTACTAGGGAAATTGATCTACAAGTTGATCCACTTAGTAGGCCCATATATGCCTGCATATTTTGGAGATATTGTTGACAAGATATACTCAGTTACTATAAAATGCACATCAAAATACTAAAACTCAGCATTACTTTCCACATGCTTAAGCTTGTGCAGCCAGAATTCAGCACTTATTTTGGCCTCAGAATCTTTCAACTCTACCTCATCTATGGAATACATCTTCCAGGTACTTCATGGCCTTTCAGATGTGCATACTCTCAAGCACTTTAATAGTTTTACATGTGTATTTCTAAACTCAGATTTGAGTTCTCCATATTCTGAGGAGCTTTCAGAAGTAGAAGATACTTTGAACAGACTCTCTCTTCTTGTCCACTTTGAAAGAAGACATAGTCTCTTTAGACTTTGTTCCTACTACGCTTTTTATCTG
Source organism: Capra hircus (assembly GCF_001704415.2). Taxonomy (NCBI): domain Eukaryota; kingdom Metazoa; phylum Chordata; class Mammalia; order Artiodactyla; family Bovidae; genus Capra; species Capra hircus. The sequence goes on along the minus strand of NC_030817.1, from coordinate 82,372,328 downwards.
TCCCGCTTTCCTATCCTTTTAACAATGATTCTAATGTTCCTTTTATTAACTACTGTTGCTCAATTCCTTCATTCTAGACAACATAACCAATGTTCCAAAACTCAACAATTAAGCATGCTAAGAACAAAAAAGTTACCAAGGAACATAGTAATATTTATAGCTATGAATTATTTTTCTGTGAAGGGACAGATAGTAAGTATTTTATGCTTTGTAGATCACATATAGCCACTGTCACATATTTAGGTTTTTTGTGGGTTTCCTTTTACTCTTTTAAAAAGGTTCAAAAATGTAAAAACCATTTTTAGCTTTCAGACAATACAAAAACAGGCCACCTGCCGGATTTGGCCTGTGGGCAGTAGTTTGTCTATCATTATACTAGAGGACTTGGGTGTGCTATTTTAGTTATCTGTAGCACTCAGGGAGATTCTGCCAATGCTAAGAAGCCTACAGAACAATGAAGGAATCAACTATGCTAATAACATGGGAGAAATACCCCAAGCAAAAAGAAATAGTGCAAAATCAGAAACAAACTTGGCACAGTTGAGGAACACAAAAGAGCTTAATGTGGCTGAAGCACAGTATTCAAAGAGCAAAATGATGAGCAATAAGGTCAGAGATAAGAAGGGAGTGGACTGTGTAGCACCTTGCAGTCTGGGATTTTAATCTAATGGAACAGAAAGTCTAAGGTACTACATCATTCTCTTTTGTCTTTATATACAGGAAATGATACAACCTGATTTATGTTTTTAAAAGACTATTCCACTTGCTTGAAATAAAATGCATTAAGAGGAGATAGGGAGGAAGCGGCCAGAAGCAGGGGGCCCAGTTAGGAGGTTGTCACTGTAGTCCACGCCAAAGATAATGGTTAATTACTTTACAATATTGTAGTGGTTTCTGCCATACATTGACATGAATCAGCCATAGGTGTACATGTGTCCCCCATCCTAAACCACCACCAGCCCCCCGCCCCCGCCTCCCTCCCTCTCCCATCCCTCAGGGTGTCCCAGTGCACCAGCCTTGAGTGTCCTGTTTCATGCATCAAACTTGGACTGGTGATCTATTTCACATACGGTAATATATATGTTTCAATGTTATTCTACCAAATCATCCCACCTTCGCCTTCTCCCAGAGTCCGAAAGTCTGTTCTTTATATCTGTGTGTCTTTTGCTGTCTCGCATATAGGGTCATCATTACCATCTTTCTAAATTCCACACACATGCATGAAAAAATAATAATAATAATTATGGTTGATGGTAGAAGTAGTAACAATGGAGATACAAAGACGTGGAGAGACCAGGTATGTACTCTGGACTCACTGAAGGATGAGATGGGAGAATACAATACACTGGTTTACCTGACTGAAAACAACCAAGTAAACAGTGTTTCTATCTACTAAAATGAGGAAAAAGGAAAAGAGGTTTGTTTATATTTTTTTGTTGGTGTTGTTTTTGTTGTCGTATGGCTTAGATCGTCTTTGGCCATATTAAATCTAGAATACTTAGAGGATTAGGACTTCTCTGATCCTAATCACTTTTCTGGTCCAGTGGCTGAGTCCAAGCTCCCACAGCAGGGGCCCAGGTTCGATCCCTGGTCAGGGAACTAGATTCCACATGCCACAACTAAGAACCAGCAAAGCCAAATAAATAAATAAATATTTTTAAATAATAATAAAATAAAACACCTAGAGGACAGGAAAGTGAAATATCAAGTAAGCAACTGGATATATATGTCTGTAAAAGGAATGAGAAAAGAACTAGAGATCTGGTATTCATCTGGTATGCCATCTGGATGGCATCTGAAACAATCAGACTAAATGAACTCACACACACTGGCTGCAGATAGAGAGAAAGAACTATGACCAAGCCTTTCGGTCACGAATGTTTAGTGGTCCAGCAGAGAAAAAATGAGAGTCAAAAATAGAGCAGCTAATGACTTAAAAACACACAGCAGTAACAGCAGAGTAATAACAGTAATAATGGTTAACCCTTAGGATACCTATTATGTGTCAAACTATCCATTTGAGTCATTATATCTGAGAACAACTTTGTGGAAGTAAGCACTATTATCTCCACTGTCAAATGAGGGAACTGAAGAACAGAGGATAAACAGCCTACCCCAGATGACACACCTAAGTAGAGGAAAACCACCAGACAAATGAAGGGTCACTGAAAAAGAAATATTTCAAGAAGCAGCAAATGAAGTCAGATTAAGACAGAGAAAATGACCTATGGATCTGAAAACATGGAAATATTCGTGACCATTTCTGCGTTTGATTCATGATTCCAGTTGGTTTAGCATGGGAATGTACCTCAAATCCTCATAGGGTTAATGTGACAGATACATAAAAGTTCATATACAAAAATAATATAAAACAATATCTGCCACATAATAACAATATCTAAGCTTTCGCAAGTATTATTATTGAGTATTCCACTATGTACCTAAAGCAGGCACCTTATTTTTTATATAACATATTTTATAGTATCATTCTCTAATAATATGAATAGTTAAGACCTTGTAGATATACAAGAAACCACCAAAAGTTAAAGATATTCACTGCTAACCACTTGTCAACTGTGACCTTCCATTAAATTAGCATTTACCTCTAAAGACCACAGACATACTATAGATTAATAACCTGCAACATTTCTCTCAGATACTTTAAAGTCATTTAAGTGGCTCCCGTAACTAGGATAAATCGGAAAGTGTACTCAACCACCGCAACAATCAGGGCCGATGGAATAGCGAAATATCATGACCATGTAATGCAGATGGCAACAGCCATTAGATCTAGGCATACCCCTTGCTTTAGTAAATTTATTCCATAGAGCCAACATAGTGTTTTGAGATACACACCTCAAAAGAATCTAAATTAAAACATCAATGACAATCTCGAAAGAACTGAAAGAAAAATTTAGATAAGGAAGAGTCACATTTTGCAAAAAACAGACAAATACATAAACTGTAGCTGGAATTCATTGTCTAGCCATGGTTCATCATGGCAATGACTATAAGAAAAGCCCCCTGGAGAGTTAAGGGCAGCTAACCCAAAGCAGCTGTGTGAACTGGAACAAGCTATTTAACGTGCAGTATTTTCAGTTGCTCAGTCGTATTCGACTCTTTGCAACCCCATGGACTGCAGCACGCCAGGCCCCCCTGTCCATCACCAACTCCCAGAGCTTATTCAAACTCATGTCCATTGAGTCGGTGATGCCATCCAACCATCTCATCCTCTGTCATCCCCTTCTCCTCCTGCCCTCAATCTTTTGTGGCATCAGGGTCTTTTCCAATGAGTCAGTTCTTCACATCAGGTGGCCAAAGTATTGGTGTTTCAGCTTCAACATCAGTCCTTCCAATGAATATTCAGGACTGATTTCCTTTTTTTTTTTTCACTTTAAAAAAATTTTTATTTTGGAGCATAGTTGATTAACAATATTGTGCTGGTTTCAGGCATAAGACAAAGTGATTTGGCTGTACATATACATTTATCTATTCTTTTTCAAATTCTTGCCCCATTCAGGTTATTACAGACTATTGAGAAGCATTGGCTGTGCTATACAGTGGCTTGTTTAACTAGCTACTTTGAATGACAGAAACTGGGGTGGAAGGAACACTTTCTTAAAGGCCTATGTATGAATTTGCTGTTGCAGACTTTGCATTAGCAGGGGGTTGCAGAGGGTCCTTGCATTTTTTCCTGACAAGATCTTGGTATCCTGTGACAGTGCCCACGGTGGCACTAGAAGGGTCTTGGCTTTTGGGGATATCCTGGCACATGCCCTGCCCTCTCTCCCCCACCACCGACTCCTACAACCAGTATCAGTGGCTGAAAATGACCATGATTACGTAGATCCTAGTCCTTAACCAGGACAATTCACAGGAGTCATCTGAGGCCCTTGATAAAAATGGCTGATTTCTGGAGCTTTCCTGACTTCCTACAACAGAGATTACAGAGACAGAGCCTGTGAATTTGTACTTTTAGCAAGTACTTTAGGTGTTTCTTAACATCAAGCAAGTTTGGGTATCACTGAACCAAAGAACACGTGAAACACTTTCTAAGGTAATAAGGGAATGTGAGTTTTCACGGGGTAAATTAACTGAATAGGTAGGAAAAGAGGGAGTGCCATAATATTCCTAATGATGGCTGATAAGAAGTAAAAAACAGAGATAATGTAATCATGCATAATGGACTGGTTCCATCTCCTTGCAGTCCAAGGGACCCTCAAGAGTCTCCTCCAACACCACAGTTCAAAAGCATCAATTCTTTGGTGCTCAGCTTTCTTTTTAGTCCAGCTCTCACATCCATACATGACTACTGGAAAAACCATAGCTTTGACTAGACAGACCTTTGTTGGCTAAGTAATGTCTCTGCTTTTTAATACGCTATCTAGGTTTGTCATAGCTTTTCTTCGAAGGAGCAAGTGTCTTTTAATTTCAAGGCTGCAGGCATCATCAGCAGTGATTCTGGAGCCCAAGAAAATAAAGTCTCAAACTGTTTCCACTGTTTCCCTATCTGTTTGCCATAAAGTGATGAGACCAGATGCCATGCTCTTCCTTTTGTGAATGTTGAGATTTAAGCGAGTTTTTTCACTCTTCCTCTTTCACTTTCATCAAGAGGCTTTTCAGTTCCTCTTCACTTTCATCCATAATGGTGCTTCATCTGCATATCCAAGATTCCTGATATTTCTCCCAGCAATTTTGATTCCAGATTCTGCTTCATCCAGCCCAGCTTTTTGCATGATGTACTATGCATATAAGTCAAATAAGCAGGGGGACAATATATAGCCTTGACGTACTCCTTTCCCAATATAGAACCAGTCTGTTGTTCTATGTCCAGTGTTAACTGTTGCTTCTTGACCTGCATACAGATTTCTCAGGAGACAGGTAAGGTGGTCTGGTATGCACATCTCTATAAGAATTTTCCACAGTTTGTTGTAATCCACACAGTCAAAGGCTTTGGCACAGTCAATAAAGCAGAAAGAGATGTTTTTCTGGAACTCTCTTGCTTTTTCGATGATCCAATGGATGTTGGCAATTTGATCTCTGGTTCCTCTGCCTTTTCGAAAACCAGCTTGAACTTCTGGAAGTTCTCTGTTCACGGACTGCGGAAGCCTGGCTTGGAGAATTTTGAGCATTACTTTGCTAGCGTGTGAGATGAGTGCAATTGTACAGTAGTTTGAACATCCTTTGGCATTGCCTTTCTTTGGGATTGGAATGAAAACTGACCTTTTCTAGTCCTGTGGCCACTGCTGTGTTTTCCAAATTTGCTGGCATATTGAGTGCAGCACTTTCACAGCATCATCAGGACTTGAAATAGCTCAGCTGAAATTCCACCACATCCACTAGCTTAGTTCACAGTGATGCTTCCCAAGGCCCACTTGACTTCACACTCTAGGCTGTCTGACTCTAGGTGAGTGATCACACCATTGTGGCTACCTGGGTCCTTAAGATGTTTTTTGTATAGTTTTTCTGTGTATTCCTGCCACTTTTTCGTAATATCTTCTGCTTCTGTTAGGTCCATACTGTTCCTGTCCTTTACTGTGCTCATCTTTGCATGAAATGTTCCCTTGGTATCTCTAATTTTCTTGAAGAGATTGCTATTCTTTCCCATTCTCGTTTCCCTCTATTTCACTGATCACTAAGGAAGGCTTTCTTATCATTTCTCCTTGCTAATCTATGGAACTCTGCATTCAAATGGTTATATCTTTCCTTTGCTCCTTTGCCTTTAGTGTCTCTTCTTTTCTCAGCTATGTGTAAGGCTTCCTCAACCATTTTGCCTTTTCGCATTTCTTTCTCATGGGGATGGTGCTCTTGATCACGGCCTCCTGTGCCATGTCACAAATCTTTGTTCAGGCACTCTACAAGATCTAATCCCTTGAATCTATTTCTCACTTCCACTGTATAATCATAAGGGATTTGAGTTAGGTCATACATGAATGATCCAGTGATTTTCCCTACTTTCTTCAATTTAAGCCTGAAATTTTGCAATCAGGAGTTCATGATCTGAGCCACAGTCAGCTCTTGGTCTTGTTTTTGCTGACTTTACAGAGTTTCTCCATCTTCAGCTGCAAAGAATATAATCAATCTGATTTCAGTATTGATCATCTGGTAAGGTCCATGTGTAGAGTCTTTTTTTGTGTTGCTGGAAGAGTGTATTTGCTATGACTGGTATGTTCTCTTGGCAAAACTCTGTTAGCCTTCACCCTGCTTCATTTTGTACTCCAAGGCCAAACTTGCCTGTTACTCCAGGTATCTCTTGACTTTCTGCTTTTGCATTACAATCCCCTATGATGAAAAGGACATCTTTTTTGGTGCTAGCTCTAGAAGGTCTTATATGTCTAAACAGAATTGTTCAACTTCAGCTTCTTCGACATTAGTGGTTGGGGCATAGACTTGGATTACTGTGATACTGAATGGTTTGCCTTGAACACGAACAGAGATCACTGTCATTTTTGAGACTGCATCCAAATACTTCATTTCAAAGTCTCTTATTGACTATGAGGGCTACTCCATCTCTTCTAAGGGATTCTTGCCCACAGTAGTAGATATAATGGTCATCTGAATTAATTTCACCCATTCACGTCCATTTTAGCTCATTGATTCCTAAAATGTCAATGTTCACTTTTGCCATCTCCTAGTTGACCACTTCCAATTTGCCAATTTCCAAAAGCAAGAGAGTTCCAGAAAAACATCTACTTCTGCTTTATTGACTATACCAAAGCCTTTGACTGCTTGGATCACAATGAACTGTGGAAAATTCTTAATGAGATGGGAATACCAGACCACCTGACCTGCCTCTTGAGAAATCTGTATGCAGGTAAGGAAGCAACAGTTAGAACTGGACATGGAACAACAGACTGGTTTCAAATCAGGAATGGAATACATCAAGGCTGTATATTGTCACCATGCTTATTTAACTTATATGCAGAGTATATCATGAGAAACGCTGGGCTGGATGAAGCAGAAGCTGGAATCAAGATTGCCAGGATAAATATCAATAACCTCAGATATGCAGATGACACTACCCTTATGGCAGAAAGCAAAGAAGAACTAAAAAGCCTCTTGAAGAAAGTGAAAGAGAAGAGTGAAAAAGTTGGCTTAAAACTCAACATTCAGAAAAGGAAGAGCATGGCATCTGGTCCCATCACTTCATGGCAAATAGATGGGGAAACAATGGAAATAGTGACAAGCTTTATTTTGGGGGACTCCAAATCACTGCAGATGGTGACTACAGCCATGAAATTAAAAGACATTTGCTCCTTGGAAGAAAAGTTATGACAAACCTAGACAGCATATTAAAAGCAGAGACATTACTTTGCCAACAAAGGTCTGTCTAGTCAAAGCTATGGTTTTTCCAGTAGTCATGTATGGATGTGAGAGTCGGACTAAAAAGAAAGCTGAGAACAGAAGAACTGATGCTTTTGAACTGTGGAGAAGACTCTTGAGGGTCCCTTGGACTGCAAGGAGATCCAGTCAGTCCATTCTAAAGGAAATCAGTCCTGAATATTCATTGGAAGGACTGATGCTGAAGCTGAAACTCCAATACTTTGGCCACCTGATGTGAAGAACTGACTCACTGGAAAAGACCCTGAAGCTGGGAAAGGTTCAAGGCGGGAGGAGAAGGGGACGACAGAGGATGATGGTTGGATGGCATCACCGACTTGATCGACATGAGTTTGAGTAAGCTCCGGGAGTTGGTGATGGACAGGGAGGCCTGGCGTGCTGCAGTCCTTGGAGTCACAAAGAGTCAGACATGACTGAGCGACTGAACTGAACTGAATTTGCTTGACTCATGAACCTAACATTCCAGGTTCCTATGCAATATTACTCTTTACAGCATCAGACTTGACGTCCATCACCAGTCACATCCACAACTGGGTGTTTTTGCTTTGGCTCTGTCTCTTCATTCTTTCTGGAGTTATTTCTCCACTGATCTCCAGTAGCATATTGGGCACCTACCGACCTGGGGAGTTCATCTTTCAGTGTCCTATCTTTTTGCCTTTTCATGCTGTTCATGGGGTTCTCAAGGTAAGAATACTGAAGTGATTCACCATTCCCTTCTCCAGTGGACCACGTTTTGTCAGACTTCTCCACCATGACCTGTCCATCTGGGTGGCCATACACAGCATGGTTCATAGTTTCACTGGGTTAGACAAGGCGGTGGTCCATGTAATCAGTTTGGTTAGTTTCCTGTGATTGTGGCTTTCATTCTATCTGCCCTCTGATGAATAAGGATAAGAGGCTTATGGAAGCTTCCTGATGGGAGAGACTGACTGTGGGGGAAACTAGGTCATATTCTGATGGGTGGGGCCATGCTCAGGAAAACTTTAATCCAATTTTTTGTAGATGGGCAGGACTGTGTTCCCTCCCTGTTGTAATGTGCAGTATTATTCATTGCCATTTAATCAAGGTTTCATGAAGGGGCTCGCAAACTTTTTCCATAAAGGTATAGATAGTAAACATGTTAAACTTGGTGGGTCATAATGTCTCTTTCCCAAACACTCAACTCTGCCCTTGTAGCACAAAAACACCAATAAACAAACATTTATCCTCATATTACCTGCCTTTTACTCATGAAAGCTGAAATCAAAAAATAAAATAAAATTAACTGATGGAAAGTTAAGATTTTATTAGGCATTCCAGTCATATGATAATAAAAAATTAAACATGCTCCATATATCATCTTCAATGGAAAGAGAAAGGCTTAAATTACCTGGACATTCCAACAAATTTGTTGATGCTATTAAGGAATTAATAGAATACCACTTTATCAAATGGGCTTCCCTGGTGGCTCAGCTGGTAAAGAATCTGCCAGCAATGCAGGAGACCTGGGTTCGATCCTGGGGTTGGGAAGATCCTCTGGAGAAGGGAACAGCTACCAACTCCAGTATTCTGGCCTGGAGAATTCCATGGACAGAGCAATCTGGCAGGCTATAGTCCATGGGGTCACAAAGCGTCAGACACAACAGAGCAACTTACACTTCACTTATTAAATTGTGCAAATGAAAAAACTAATATAATTTCTAAACAATTTTTAATTCAACTAATAATGTAATGTCATGCTGAGGCTTCTTCCTCTAGTTAAAATATATAAGGTCACAAGAGAGAGTGTCACCTTGACCATAAATAAAAGAAGAAAGTCTGGACAAACTACTAAAAGTTGCAAAAAAGTAATTTTTTTTAAACACATCAGAGAGCTGAGAACACAAAGAAATCTAAACTCAAATCCATAGAGGGAGGGATAAGCCATTATTAGGTGGAGAGACAAGTGAGCAGTTTCAACTCTAATACCATGGTGAGCAAAGGGGAAAACAACCCTGTTGACCAATATAATGGACGGAAACCCAGAGAAGGCCTGTAAGCAGAGTTAATCAATACAACCTAAAAATTCCTCCCCGGGAGCAATCAGAGAGTAGGGAGCAGCAGGCATAAACCTAGGGGTAAAACAGGAGGTCAGAGTGAGATCTTCTGGAGAGTAGTAAGCCAAGTGTAGGGCTATAAAAAGGTATCTAGAATCTAGCTGTACTTAAATTCCAAGCTCTGTTGTAGGGTGGAGACAGAATCCATCCTCCAAATACTGGAAACCAAAATTAACTATAGCTATAGCCCAGCCAGTTATAATTCAATTCTATGTCAGAATGAAGACATTAGCCCCTAAGGCTTTTGCTCTGAGGAGTTAACATGCTTTTTTCCAGGAAGAAGCAGTAATAAACTTCATTCTAACTGTTCTATTCATATATAATATTCACATGCAAAAATTATAGGTTATTCAAAGAATCACGAAAATGTGACCCACAGGCAAGAGAATAAATTCATAACAAACCCAAACACGACCCAGATGTGGGAGTTAGAAAAGACTTTAAAATAAATTCTATAAATACATGCTTGAGAAAAATATGGATTTAATATATTTTGGCAGAGAAATGAAAACGCTGGGGAGAAAAAAGAGCCAAACTGAAATTCTCAAACTCAAAAACTACAATATCTCAAACAAAAAGTTCACTGAATAAGCCAAACTATAAACAAGATATAGAAAAGATCACTGAATGTAAGACTCAACAGAAATTATCCAAACTAAAGCACAGAGAAAAAAAGAATTAAGGGAAGTTCAAGATTAGACTCATATCTGTGAATATATGAAAATAGTCTGGAAAGAGTTCCATATAGTCCATATATGGAAATATATGGAACATTCTGGAAAGAGATGAAAAAGAAAATGGAATAGAAGAAATATTTGAAGAGAAAATGGCAGAATTTTTCAAAATTGATGCAAAAGTAAGTCTACAGGTCCAAAAAACTCAGCAAACCACAAACAAAATAAATACAAAGAAAGCTGCACATAGGTGCAACATAGTAAAACTGCTTAAAACTAAAACTAAAGAGAAAATCTTAAAGTATAAAAAGAAAAAGGGCAAGTTACATTCAGGTTAACAATGACAAATTACTTTTCATCAAAAACACTAAAAACTAGAAGATAACTGATACTGTATTTTAATAGCTAAAAGAAAACAAAACCCATCTAGAATGCTAAACCTTACAAGAAATATCCTTTAAACATGAAAGTTAAAATAAAAATTTTTTCAAACAAAAGTTGAAAGAATTTATCACTAGCAGCCACGTAAGAAATACCAAAGGAAACAGTTAGAACTGGACATGGAACAACAGACTGGTTCCAAATCGAGAAAGGAGTACGTCAAGGCTATATACTGTCACCCTGCTTATTTAACTTATATGCACAGTACATCATGTGAAATTCCAGGCTGGATGAAGCACAAGCTGGAATCAAGACTGTCAAGAGAAATATCAATAACCTCAGATATGCAGATGACACTACCCTTATGGCAGAAAGCGAAAAGGAACTGAAGAGCCTCTTGATGAAAGTGAAAGAGGAGAGTGGAAAATTTGGCTTAAAACTCAACATTCAGAAAACCAGGATCATGGCATCCAGTCCCACTTCATAGCAAACAGATGGGGAAACAACAGAAATAGTGACAAACTTTATTTTGGGGGGCTCCAAAATCACTGCAGATGGTGACTGCAGCCATGAAATTAAAAGACACTTGCTCCTTGGGAGAAAAGCTATGACAAACCTAGACAGTATATTAAAAAGCAGAGACATTACTTTGCCAACAAAGGTCTGTCTAGTCAAAGCTATGGTTTTTCCAGTAGTCATGTATGGATGTGAGAGTTGGACTAAAAAAGCTGAGCACAGAAGAACTGGTTCTTTTGAACTGTGGTGTTGGAGAAGGTTCTTGAGCATCCCTTGGACTGCAAGGAGATCCAACCAGTCCATTCTAAAGGAAATCAGTCCTAAATATTCATTGGAAGGACTGATGCTGAAGCTGAAACTCCAATACTTTGGCCGCCTGATGTGAAGAACTGACTCACTGAAAAAGACCCTGAATCTGGGAAAGGTTCAAGGTGGGAGGAGAAGGGGACGACAGAGGATGAGACGGTTGGATGGCATCACCGACTCAATGGACATGAGTTTGAGTAAGCTCCAGGAGTGGGTGATGGACAAGGAAGTCTGGCGTGCTGCAGTCCATGGGGTCACAAAGAATCAGACACAACTGAGCAACTGAACTGAGCTGAAACAAAGTAATCTCAAATGGAGTCTGAACCTGCAGGAAAAAATGAAGAGTATCAGAAAATATTGGGAACAAGAAAGCCATGTCCACCCTCACCACTTCTGTTCAATACATACTGGAGGTAGTAGCCAGTGCCATGAAGCAAGAAAAAGAACTGAAGGAATAAAGACTGAAAAGGAAGTAAAACTATCTTTACTCTCAGATAACATGACTATATACAAAGAATTCAATTTAATTTACCAAGTCTAAATGACACAGAGTCAATATATACAAATCAAGTAAATTCAAACTATCAGTAGTTTCACACAACATAATTGGAAAATCTAAATTAAAAATACTATTTGTAACAATTAAAAATAACAAACACTCAGCAATGAAGTTAGTAAAAATATGTGAAAGACCTCTAAAATGAAAACTATGAAACTCTGCTGAAATAAAGACAATCTCAAAAAACACAGAGCTATACCATGTTCAAGAATAGGAAGTGTTAATATTAAAAAGAAAACTTTACCTAAATTAATCCACAGATTCAACAGAATCCCAATCAAAATCCCAGCAAGTTATCTGTAGAGACTGACACACTGATAAAGTTTAAATGGAAAGTAAAAGACCCAGAAAAGCCAACATAATAGTGAAAGAGAAAAACAAGGTTGGACACTCAAACTACAGAACTTCAAGACTTCTTATAAAGGTACAGTAACCAAGACAGCTGGAATTGCTAAAAGAATGGACAAAAAGATCAGTGGAACACAAAAGCAAGCACAGAAACAGACAAGGATAGTCAACAGATCTTTGATAAAGAAACAGAGGCAGTTTAATGCAAAAAGGATAGTCTTTTCAACAAATGGTGCAGGAATATACTATTTACAATAGCCAGGACATGGAAGCAACCTAAATGTCCATCAGAAGAAGAATGGCTAAAAAAGATGTGGTACATATGTATAATGGCATACTACTCAGCCATAGAAAAGAATGAAATAATACCATCTGCAGCAACATGGATGGACCCAGAGATTGTCCTACGGAGTGAAGTCAAAGAGAGAAAGATAAATATCATATCACAGCACTTATACATGAAATCTTAAAAAAAATGGTACAAATGAACTTATTTACAAAACAGAAATAGAATCACAGATGTAGAAAACAAACTTATGATTACCAAGGGGCAAAAAGGCAGGGAATTGAGAGACTGGGAATTGATATATACACACTATTATTTATAAAATTGATAACTAATAAGAACTTACTGTATAGCACAGTGACGTCTACTCAGTACCCTGTAATCACTTATATGGGAAAAGAATCTAAAAGAGTGGATAAATGGTTTATATATATAACTGATTCACTTTGCTGTATAGTAGAAACTAATACAACATTGTAAATTAACTATACTGTAATAAAAGTCATTTTTTTAAATGGTGCTGGAATAAATGGACAACTACATGCAAAAAAAACAAAACTAACCCAAAACGGATCACAGACATAACTGTAACACAAAAACTATAAAATTCCTAGAAGACAACATCAGAGAAACCTAAATAAAGTTGAATTTGGTAATGACTTTTTAAATACAAAATCAAGTCATGAAAAAAAGGGGAAAAAAAGACAGCTGTACTTTATTAAAATCAAAAGACACTGTTAAGAATATGAAAAGACAAGCCACAAACTGGGAAAATTTTCACAAAACACGTTATCTGATTAAAGGACTGGTATTCAAACTGCATAAAAAACTCTTAAAACCTAACACGGAAACAATCCAGTTAAGATGGCAAAACAGGCAAAAGAATCATTCACCAAAGAAGATATACAGATGACAAACAGGCATTTAAAAAGATGCTCAACATCATGTTGTTAGAGAACTGAAAATCAAAACAATGAGATAGTACTACACATCTACTGGAATGGAAAAAAGAGTCAAATGCTAGCGAGGATATAGAGCAACAAGAATTCTCATTCACTGCTGGTGGGGATGCAAAACTTTACAGCTGCTTTCAAAGACAATTTGGCAGTTTCTAACAAACTAAACATACTGTTACCATACAATCTGGCCATCATACACCTTTGTACATACGCAAATGAGTTGAAAACTTACGGCCACACAAAAAACTGTATGCCAATGTGCATAGCAGCTTTATTCAAAACTGCCAAAACTTGGAAGCAATCAAGATATTCTTCAAAAGGTGAATGGGAAAACAAACTATGGGACCTACACAATGTGCTACTAGTGAGAAATGAAAAGAAATGAGCTATCAAGCCACGAAATTACAGAGAGGAACCTTAAATGCACATTACTAAGTGAAAGAATCCAATCTGAAGAAGCTTCCTACTGTATGATTTCAATTATATGACATTCTAGAAAAGGCAAAAATATAAGACGGTAAAAATATCAGTGGTTCTGAGAAGAGGGATCAGAGGAGGAATGGAGAAAGGACTATATGAATGAAGTGCAGGAGATTTTAGGACACTGAAACAACTCAGTATGATATAATGGTGGAGAAAACCCAGAGTGTACTACAAAAAGAGAGAAATTTAATGAAAACTATGAACCCCAATTAATAATAATATGCCAATATTGGTGTATCATTTGTAACAAACAGACCACACTAATGCAAGATGATAATAACAGAGGAAACTGGAGGGATCGGGTGAAAAGGTGTATGAGAATTCCTTACTTTATGCTTAATTTTTCTATAAACCTAAAAACTGCTTTTTAAAGTCTATTAATTAAAAATAAATTTGCAACAAGTTTTTATGAAGTCCTCAACCTATACACTCTAAGATTTAGTCATTTTAATCCAGGTAAATCATATCTTAATTTTCAAAAATGAAATAAATGGTTCTTTTAGAAATTTTATTTGAAAATGGATATAGAACAAAGGACATTTATGTTCTTTCTCAAGCCTCTATCAACCATAGTAGAAAAGCTTTTGTAAACATATATAAATAGTAGGTATAATATATATATTTTAGGAAACAAATTTTTGTCTAACTAAAAAATTTAAGACATTTTGATTCTACTTGTTTGCCTCAGCATGAATAGAATGCTAGATTTCTAATTTTAAAAAATAGATATGCAACAAAGTAATAAAGGTTTACTGTATAGCACACAGAACTACAGTATCTTGTAATAACCTATAATGGAAAAATCTCAAAAATAATATATGTTGTATGTGTATAACTGAATCACCATGCTACGTACCTGAAACATTGTAAGTCAACTATACTTCAACAAAATATATAAAGAAAAAAAAAGAAAATGGATGTAGAACAAAGGATATATGATGCATTTATGTTCTTTACAATAATATATGTTCTACAGGTGCATATAGACATATTAGTAAATGCATAGATAAATAGCTGAAAAAAAAGTATCAAACTGGAATGAGCTCATAGTATGGGAAAACAGCACTTCTGTGAAGGGATCAGGATGGAAAGATGGTGGAGGCGGGGTTCACCTAATCTGTGTGTCTTAATCTCTGTTAGCAAAGTCTACATTACTTCTTTAAATTGTCTATTTCTAGGTTTTAAATTGAGGCTTCAGAATTTGAAGAAAAGTTTCAAAATGTTTTCTAAATCTGAAACAGCCTTGGAGTAAATTAACATTGGATACAGATCTTTATTTGTAAATATTTCCACAACTTTAGGGAATTCCCTCAATTATGACTGATCATGCTGGGAACAAGTACTACTTGCTGATTCCTAATTTATCAATAATTCCACCCCCACAACAATTACGGTATTTCCATTGCACCCTCCTCTTTCACTACTTTTGACTCTTAGATCCCTTCTTCTTCTCGCCCTAAAAAAAAAAAACACAAAAAGCCTAATGTACTACTTGACACCCTGAAGGATATTAGTGAAGTTCTAACACAACATTCAATAGCATCCATTATTTCAGAATGTAAAGGACTGATTTGAGATATGATTTTATAGCACTGATAAACTAACAACGTATCAATCCCTCAAAACTACCCCATGCTTGCCTTTCTTTATTTTTTCCACTGTACCTTTCTCTACACAAAATTTAGTTCTATTCTGTTCTGTTTTCTTGGTACTACTGCTGTTAGGGACTAAACTGTGTTCCCCAAAAATTCGTATGTTGAAACCCTAACCCCCTAATGTGACTATATTTGGAGATAAAACCTTTAAAGAGTTAATTATGGCTAAATTAGGTCATCAGGGTGGGACCCTAATCCAATAGAATAGTGTCCTTATAAAACAAGGAAAAGATAGAAGGGATACACATGCAGAGAACAGGCCATGTGAGGACACAGGGAAAAGATGGCCATCTATAAAGGAAGGAGAGCCCTCAAGAGAAACCAAACACAGCAAAACCTTGACCTTGGATGTTCAAGCTATGGAGCCTAGAAAACAAATTTTTGCTGGGGAAAAAAAAATTCATAGAAATACTGTTCGTGGTATTTCATTTGTGTTATTTTGTTATGGCAGCCCTAACAAAATAATACAACTATACAGCATACTAATAAATCTTAACTTGACACAGTAGTACAATGAATTCTACAAGATACTAAACTCAAGGGTTTTTTCCATTGCCTAGCAAGTACAATGTCCTCTGTGCCTTGTGTTACACATGTATGGCTTTCTTTTTCCAACAGAGCTTCAAATATTACACTCAAGGTCCCGTATCTACCATTGCCAGAGGTCTATTTGCCAACACTATCAAATTTGTACCTAATATATTTGCCACCTTTGACACCTTCCCTCCTACCCCTAACTCAATCCTTCACCTTCATGTATACTTCTCAGCCTTGGTACTATGGACATAGGCATGCAGAAGCATCACCAACCAACGAGAGTACCAGTCACTGAATAAAACAATAACATGCTGGTTTCTGTCAATTATTTATCTTATTGCTCACACCAGTAGGTTATTTTTTTCTGATCACTGCAACTATCCTTGAGAAAATTCTAATGTTAACTCTCTGTAGCTTATCACAGTGAAAATCACTGCTCTTCACATACTATCTAAACAGAGTCCAGCTTTGTTGGTTCCAATTAACAAAACATGTGCTAAGAGTTTTTTCTACTTACACTGATATGTCTGTGCTCACTTATCCACAGTCATCCAGCCTCCCTTCTCTGATCAATAATGTTCATTTTTGCAAAAGTAGTCTTCCAAAGGTAGCAGTATGATCAGAGAACAGAGTATCCCTTTACTCAATAAAACCTAAAATTTTTATTCGTTAAAATGGTATACTGAACAACTAAGTTAACACTTCAAAATATTAATCAAATATTGCCTTAAGAATCAAAATATTATTGACAAATTGATCATTTTTATTCCTTCAAGACCTTGAAATTATCAACAGCAATGTTGCCAGACCATTTACAAAAAACTTCAATCTTGAAAGTTGTCTTAGGTTTTGATCCTTTTAAAAAGGTGCCATCATTCACCATGTGTCAAAAACTATATTATGTGAATGACTTCAAGTGGGATTCTAAACAAGTTTATCTCTCTTCTGTGAAGCTGCTGCTGCCGCTAAGTCGCTTCACTCGTGTCCGACTCTGTGAGACCCCATAGACGGCAGCCCACCAGGCTCCCCCATCCCTGGGATTCTCCAGGCAAGAACACTGGAGTGGGTTGCCATTTCCTTCTCCAATGCATGAAAGTGAAAAGTGAAGTGAAGTCACTCAGTCATGTCCAACCCTCAGCAACCCCGTGGACTGCAGCCTTCCAGGCTCCTCCGTCCATGGGATTTTCCAGGCAAGAGTACTGGAGTGGGGTGCCATTGCCTTCTCCGTCCTGCCAGCATAAAAACCTACAAATGCTCCTCTATTCTCATTGCTGCTTCTAATTCATGTGAGCTTAGAAACCAAATACTACTTATTTGAATTGTCTGAAATAAGACTAACCTCTACATGAACACCTGAAGGATTCTCATATAAGTACAGCAATGTTAACCACATATTTTCATAAAACGTCCATTAACCATTTCGAGTTTTTTTTCACAATATAATTCTATAGAAAAAACATGGGCTTTATAGTCACAGAAGGGTTCAGATCCTACTTTTCATACTTACTAATGCATGAGCCTCCCCTGGACTGTAAGGAGATCCAACCAGTCTATTCTAAAGGAGATCAGTCCTGGGTGTTCTTTGGAAGGAATGATGCTAAAGCTGAAACTCCAGTACTCTGGCCACCTCATGCGAAGAGTTGACTCATTGGAAAAGACTCTGATGCTGGGAGGGATTGGGGGCAGGAGGAGAAGGGGACGACAGAGGATGAGATGGCTGGATGGCATCACCAACTCGACGGACGTGAGTTTGAGTGAACTCCGGGAGTTGGTGACAGACAGGGAGGCCTGGCGTGCTGCGATTCATGGGGTCGCAAAGAGTCGGACACGACTGAGCAACTGAACTGAACTGAATGCATGAGCCTTGGTAAATAAATAATAAGCCATCTTCCCTAAATGTTTGCATACTTGTTAAATCAACATTATCGCCTAACTCACAGTTGCTATGAAGTTAAATATGATACTGTATATAAAAAACAATGATTGCTACAAAGTAAGTACAAAATTAAATGGCCTATTTTCATCTTTAATTCATGTAGTTAACCTGGCAGATTTACTAAATTTCACTGTCTTTCATACTGTCACTTTTTTTTCCATTTCCTTCTCAACATCTTTTTATTTCTCCAATTTCTACATATGGTATTTGTTTTCCCTGCCAAAGACCTTATGAGTAATTTATGCCTTTCTTGTCTTCTGTAGCTAAGACACTTCTCCTACATGGCCCAAGTAGCAGAAATCCTACAGATTGTACTGGGAACATGGAAAGCAACATACAATCCTAACTTCTCACTCCTAGATGGTAAGTAAGCTTCCTCAAGTCAAAGTCTCTGTTGGCTGTCTACCAGTAGTACAACTTTTGAGCTAACTACTCTATTTCTCTGAGTCTTAAACTTTTTTCATATTCAAAAACAAATAACAATCTCCAATAATATGGCCAATTATTCAGAACAAAACAACCCTCTGAAATTTTTTAAATTAATAAAATAGAAAATATATCATTTAAAAAATAGGAATTATAAGACCAAAACATGCAGAGAGGTAAGCAGAAGGATGAAGCCAAATTAGCCCCTGACTGAAGCCAACGCTGGGCTTTGGTTTTCAGTCTTACAAAGACAGAAGCCAAACCCAGGGCCCATCCTAGGAAGTAAGTCTGATAGGAGACCCTATACAACAAAAACTCATAAAATAAACCAAAGTAAACCTGTCCCACTCTACCCTATCCCCCAAGAACTGCAAAGAAAAGTTGTGCTGGCACTTAGTTGTGAAGGAGAGTTCCTGACAAGTTGTAAGTTTTTGTGTAAAAGGCCAGATATAAATACTTTAGGCTTTGGAGACCATACTAACCTCTATGGCAACCACTCGATTTGGTGGCTGTAGCATGGAAACAGCCACAGACAATACAGAAACAAATGAGCACAGCTGTGTTTCAATAAAACTTTAGTTATGGACACTGAGATCTGAGTTTCATATAATTTTCACATGTTGCAAAATATTATTTTTCTTCATACATTTGAAAACGTAAAAACCATTCTTAGCTTGCAACCTTAAAAAAACAGATGACATAGGCCACAGGATGCTTTGAATTATAACCAAAAGACACACCACCGCCTCAGCTTATTACCACCCTAACACATGTATACACAAAACACTCAGACACACATTTTTGTCACCTTAATCCTATTACCTTATTGATACACACACACACACCACCAAAAAAAAAAAAAAAAAAAACAGGTTATAGGCATCCAGAAGATGCACGTGCAAATATCACAAATAATGTCCCCCCAAAAAAAAACAAGCAAGAAGGAAACAAAGCACCATAAAACATATATTTTAGTAGAATCTATAACAATGTCAGATATTGAAAATGACCACACAGAAAAAAAAACTGCTTAGTAATGTATCAAGTGATAAAGAAGACTGAAAAATATCTGAAAGAGAAAAGAACCATAAAAAATGACTTTGAAGATTTTAGAAAGAACTAAAAAGGACTTCTAAAATTATAAAACAACAACTGAAATGTAAAATGGAATAGTTGAAGTAAGTGAACTAAAAGACACATCTGAAGAAACTGCCCACAGTGAAAGAAAAACACAGTAAATCAAGAAACATGTAAGAAAGAAAATCCAATATATTTAAATTTGAGATCCAGAAAAAGAAAAGAAACAGCACTCAGATCATAACACCATGTTCTTTAAAACAAATAGAAATCAGTAACAAAAAAATGATGAGGAACAAATATCAATAGTATCTTCCATACAAATATCTATCCCATCCTACATACCCTTCTACAACGTGATGTTCACATTTTCCCTATGTTTTCTGCCCCGTGAACTTGGATGGCCCTTTGTAACTGTCCTGCCCAGCAGAATGCAGTGAGGTAAGGCTCAGTGACTTCTGAGACTAGGTCACAAACAGCAACATGCTTCTACCTGGTGCTTTCTCCCTCTGGAATTCTAGCGGTCATACGTTAACAACACTTAAAATGCTCCATGGAAAAATCCACATGGAAAGAAGCTCAGGCAAAACTGCCAAGCTGAAACACTCCTGAATTCCTGACCCACAAATACTATAAACAATAATAAGTCACTAAGTTTTGGGCTTAACTTCTTTTTTTTAGGGGGGGGGGGCTTTGGGCTTAACTTCTTATACTGCAATAAACAACTAACATATTAGGAAATCCTAACATAGTTGCAAACTTAAAAATATAATCCTAAATAATCCACGTGACCATTAAGTAAACAGAAAGTATTTTGAATAAACTGTAATACAAATATTATATTTCAAAACTTATGAGATGCAGCTAAAGCAATATTTTACAGGGAAATTATAATTCTAAATGGGTATAACAGAAAAAAGCAAAACTTAGGGAACTGTCTTTTCAAGAAGACAGAAAAAAAAAAGGAAAGCAAAACTAGACAAGTAAAAAGAAATAACAACAAAAAAAGAAATTAAAAAAATATATAAAATTAAAGGGCCAACAAAACTAGAAGTGAGTCTTTGAAAAATCTATAAATTGGCAAACCTCGAGCCAAGAGTAATGAGGCAACAAAAGAGAAAGGGATCAGGAAGGGGAAAAAGGGCAAAACTATCAATGTTGTAAATGTTACAATGGTAACGTTTTAATTTAGATGAAATTGAATGAAACTAAGATGAAATCCTATATTAGGATATTTTATATATATACACACATATATATATGTATACCTTAGCACAACTTACGCAGAAAAATGGACTGCTCCCATTAAAAAAAAAATCTTAATGACCCTAATAAAAACTTTTCCCAACAAAGAAAACTCCAAAGAAACCTCCAGAGCCACACCACTTTACCAGGAAATTCTCCCAAAAACTCAAGGAGTAAGTAAAACAATCTTACATAAATTCTTCTAGATTATTTTAATGAGGCTAATATAACATCAAAACCAAAAAATTCTGGCAAAGACCAGACAAGACAACAAAACAATAAGCCAACTGTACTCCAGAACTTGCACACAAAAATCCCAAACAAATATTAGCAAACAACATCCAGTAATCAAGTTACATATCCCAGGAAAGCAAAGATAAATCTTATATTTACATCAGAAAGCCAATTAATATAATCAACCAGATTTTAAGGTCCATAAAAATCCAGTTATTTATTTACATCTCAAAGGGAGTCTTAGCAAACTAGAAATAGAGCAAAATTTCTTCAGCTGATAAAAGGTAACTACAAAAGCCTACAGCATACTTAAAATGGGGAAAGGCTACTGAACATTTTTCCTTTGAGATCAGAAATAAGAAAATGATGGCCCCCACCTACTTCTATCAACATTATACTGGAGATAGTTGTATACTATAGGTGGCATAGGAAAGCAAGAATAAAATAAAACAAAAAGTATAAGGGGCTTCCTGGTGGTAGAGTGGATAAGAATTTGCCCACCAATGCAGAGGAGAAAACTTCAATCTCTGGTCCAGGAAGATTCCACATGCCAGGTGGAGCATCTAAGCATAAGTGGCACAACCACTGAACCCATGCCCTAGAGCCCTCAAGCTGCAACTACTGAAGCCCATGCACCCAGAACCTGCGCTCCACAAGAAAAGCCAGTGCAGTGAGAAGCGTGCGCACCCCAAGTAAAATTAGCCCCCACTCCACAACTAGAGAAAGCCTGCGTGCAGCAATGAAGACCCTACACAACCAAAAACAAAAAATAAATTACTTTTATAAACAGGTATAAGGACTAGAAGAAACAAGAAACAAACAATTATTTGCATATGACATAACTGTATATACATAGAGAACATTTGAAAGAATCTACAGATATTTGCTTTATTGACTACACCAAAGCCTTTGACTGTGTGGATCACAACAAACTATAGAAAATTCTTAGAAAGAGATGGGAATACCAGACCACCTGACCTGCCTCCCAAGAAATCTGTATGCAGGTCAAGAAGCAACAGTTAGAACTGGACAGGGAACAACAAACTGGTTCCAAATCAGGAAAGGAGTACATCAAGGCTGTATATTGTCACCCTGCTTATTTAACTTATATGCAGAGTGCATCATGTGAAATGCTGGGTTGGATGAAGCACAAGCTGGAATCAAGACTGCCAGGAGAAATATCAATAACCTCAGATATGCAAATCAATAACCTCAGATAGCCAGTTAACAATGTTGTGGTAGTTTCAGGTGAACAGCAAAAGGACTTAGCCATACATACATATGTTCCATTCTCCCACAAACTCCCTTCCCATCCAGACTGGCATATAATGCTGAGTAACTGGAGAAGGAAATGGCAACCCACTCCAGTGTTCTTGCCTGGAGAATCCTAGGGACGGGGAAGCCTGATGGGCTGCCATCTATGGGGTCGCAGAGTCAGACATGACTGAAGCTACTTAGCAGCAGCAGCAGGGTTACATGTGCTATACAGTAGGTCCTTGTTGGTTATCCATTTGAATACAGCAGTGTGTCAGATCATGTACACAGAAAATAATCTTTTAAAGATATCACTACCTATAATTACATCAGACAATATGAAGTACTCAGGAACAAATCTAACAAATAATGTACAAGATCTCTACTGAAAAGATTTTACCATGAATCATTACATAAATGGAAGGATATCCACTTTCATAGTCTGGAAAACTCAATGTTGGAAAAATGTCAGTTTTCCCCAAATTAATCTACAGAATCAGTTTCATTTTCAATTAAAAATCTCGCATGCTGTCTTTATGCTGAGTTATTTTGTTGGGCTTGTATATGTGTTTGTGTTGCAGGGGATATTGGGGTTGCATATGTGTCTTTGTGTGTGTGTGTGGAATGTGATACAGTGATTCTAAAATAAATATAAAAGTCGAGACTTTCCTGGTGGTCCAGTGGTTAAGACTCAGATTCCAATGCAGTGGGCACTGGTTTGACCCCTGGTCAGGGAACTAAGACCCCATATGCCACATGGCCAAAAAGATTATTTTTAATTTAATTAAAAAAATAAAATATATATGAAAGTGTAATGGGCTAAAAACAGCCAAGACTCTCCTGAAGAACAATAGCAAAGTGTAAATGAAGTCTTGCCTTCGTCACTCAGCCCCAGTCGTGTCCAACTCTTTGCAACCCCATGGACTGCAGCACACCAGGCTTCCCTGTCCTTCACCATCTCCCACAGTTTACTCAAACTCATTTCCATCGAGTCAGTGATGCCATCCAACCATCCCACCCTCTGTTGTCCCCCTTCTCCCTCCTGCCTTCAATCTTTCCCAGCATCAAGGTCTTTTCCAATGACTTGGCTCTTTGCATCAGATAGCCAGTACTGGAGCTTCAGCATCAGTCCTTCCAATGAATATTCAGGACTAATTTCCTTTAGGATTGACTGGTTTGATCTCCTTTCTGTCCAAGGGATTCTCGAAAGTCTTCTCCAATACCACAGTTCGAAGGCATCAAATTTTTGGCGCTCAGCCTTTTTTATTGTCCAGCTCTCACATCTGTACATGATTACTAGGAAAACCATAATTTTGACTATATGGACCTTTGTAGGCAAAGTAATATCTCTGCTTTTTAATACACTGTCTAGGTTTGTCATTGCTTTTCTTCCAAGGAACAAGCATCTTTTAATTTCATGACTGCAGTGACCACCCACAGTGATTTTGCCTCATCAGGTATCGAAACTTCTAAAGTGATAAGTAGTTAAGACGGTGTGTTACTAACACAGGAATAGTCAAACAGACCAATAGCACAGAGAAGCAAATCCAGAAGCAGAAGTATGCAAATATGGATACTGGACATATGTCAAATGTGGCGCTACAGATCAGTCAAGAGGAATCTTTCAAAACCCATGGTGGAACAACTGAGTATCTGTTTGGGTGGGAAAGAATAAGACTGGACGTTATACTACCCATAAAATCTATTCCAAGTAAAGATTAAATTTGTGAAAGTTTAAAACTTAAAAGCTCTCAGAAGATAACACAGGAGAATATCTTCTTTACCTCAGGCTACGAAAAGGTTTCTTAATTTAAAAGGAGTCATCAGCACTAGCCAAAATTGATAAATGTAACTACATTAAAACCAAGAAATTCTGTTGATCAACAGGCACCACAAAAAGCGAAAAACACATTCAAAAGAGAAGATATGGGTATACTACAACAGTTGTAACTGAACAACAAGTATCCGAAACACATACAGGGAAGTCCTGGGAGGTCTGGTGGTTGAGACTCCATGCTTTCACTGCTATGGGCCTGGGTTCAACCCCTGGCAGGGGAACTAAGATCCTGCAAGCCACGCAGTGCAGCCTAAACACACACACACACGCACAGAATTCCTAGAAATCAGTGATAAAACCACAGATTACCTAACAGAAACAAACTGAGCAAACAACTTAGACAAGTACATGAGAAGGAAATTCAAATGACTATGAAAAGATGCTCAACTTCATTAGTAATCATGAAAACGCAAATTAAAACCATGAGACACCAATGTGTTTTTCAAATTGGCAAAATATTAGAGTTTAAAAATACTAAGTGTTTAGAATGTAAACAAAGGGAACTCTCACACATTGTGTTGGAATTACAAATTAAAATAATTTTAGAAAACAATTTGCCATTATCAAAGCTGAATGTGTGCATACCTCGCAACCCAGCAATTCCATTCGTGGCAATTCTTAAAAATATTTGTGCACTTGAAAATATGAAACAGTACAAGAGCACTCACCTCCTAATTATTTGCATAACAGCAAGAAACTGAAATCTACTCAAATGTCCATCACAACTAGAATGAAAAAATTGTAGTACCTTGCAACCATACGTTGGAATACATTACCACAATGAAATCTTATGAACGACAGCTAACAACTTGGCATTAAATTGACAAATTCTGAACTAAATTTTTTAAATCACATAATACTCATATGAAGTTCAAAAACAAGGAAAAATAAACTACATTGTTTAAGGATATATGACCTGGGATTTAAAATTATGAGGCAAAGCAGGAAAATGACAGTCACAAAAGGTCAGGATAATAGCCACTTCCACAGATTGGGATATGTTGACAGGGTGAGGTAATGGGAGGCAGTTCTTGTTTGTTGGCCTGGGCAATGACAACACAAATGTTCACTTCGTAATTTTCTTAAAACTGCGTATGTTTTATTCACTCTCCTGTATATGTACATAAAAAGGAAGTTAACAACTGTATATGACTGTTACAGTAATCTCTTTCTTTGGCGGGGGGCGGGGCGAGTCGCACAGCACACGAGATCTTAGTGCCCTGACCGGGATGGAACCTGTGCCCCTGCAGTGGAAGCATGGAGTCTTAACCACTGGACCCTTTACAGCAGGAAAATTCCTGCTACAGTAACTTAATATGATAAAGCAGTTTACATAAGCCCCAGAGACTGAATTCCTTGCATCCTAGCAGGTCCCTTCCCTCTCTTTAGTATTCCTATCTTTTACTCCTTACACTCAAACTATACATTTTATCTGCCTTACTAGACTCTAAGTATCTGCCCACTGAATGCTTGGAGATAATCTGAAAGAGTTAAGGCAAAAAGAGAAGAAAAGGTGAAGTTAAGGAGTGGGGAAGTTGTGGGAAAAAAACAGTAAGGAAAGAACTTGACTTATGCTTACATGAAAACACCCAGGACATCAGATTTTTATTTCAATGCTTCAAGGAGCCAAGAAGCAAAGAGAGAAAGAAGTAAGTAGATTGTCCCTTGTCCCTTCTAACCTAGGTGCCATAAAATAAAGCAGACTAACATTAGTGATATCAATCACCTAATATTTAGGTGCAAGAAAGTGTACTTATGTCCCAAAATATCTACTTTTCCAGAAATCTTAACAACAACAAAACACAGTAACAAAGCTCCCCCCGCCCACCACCGCCTTGAACTATAAGTCTCTCTGAAACAAATCAACTCCTTATTTGAGGAAGAAACTTTATTGTTCAATTAATCTATTCAATATGCAATATTTATTCATAGTTTAAAAGACTAAACACAAATATCTAATCAGATATGGACTCATTAATAAAATTATGGCACACAACAGAATATTGTGCCTCCATAAAAAAAATAATAAGATCTGTATATACCAATATGTTGTATTCTCCCAAATATATTGTGAAATGGGGGACAAAAAAGAATAAGAAGAGATACAAACAGTAAATATGGTATGTTACCTTTGGTGTATGAAAGGAGAATACACACATACACATACACCTAACTTTGAAAGAAAAAAAAAAACTGGAATGATTCATCAGAAACTTACAAAAAAATGGTTATCTATAGGGAAGCAAGGAGGAAATAAAAAGTATGAGGATGAAAATAAAATTTCCACATATACTGTCACATTTGGCTTCTCCTTTTGAGCTATGTATCTTACATATTCAAAGGGTAAGAGTAAATTTTAAAAAAAAAAGAGGAAGCAAACTCTAAAATGATAAACAAATGGACCTAAATACATACCAAACTGGTAACAACCACACTGAGAAAATAATGATTTCAAGTGACTTTTAAACACAGTACTAACAAACAGTAAGCATAACCTTGGTCGGATACATTCTAAGGACAAAATGAGATGGAAAGAAATCTTAAAGTTCACTGAGTAACTTTATTTTTAAATTATTTTAGCTATACTTAGGAAAAAATTCAATGGTAATAAAAACTAAGGTTTGCACTATAAGAGAGATTAAAACTGAAGTGTTTTTTTTTAAAAAGATGAAAGAAGTGTGCAATGTTAAATGTGAATTGGAATTATCAATATGACCTCATTTTTTTTCCTCCTGACAAAGCCTAGAAGTGATGACAGTTCCATAAAAAGGAGCATATTTAGCATCCAGATGTTTTCTAAACATCATCCTCTTCTATAAAGAGACAGATCTCTTTGGAGAAACTGCTGATTCCAGTCTAAAGTAGGAGAAATCCTTGATGAGCCAAGATATCTTATATCCAAAAGTAAGGAATCACTCAAAGACTAATAATAGGTTTATGCAAAAAGAACTCAAGTGCCTGCTTAAGGGAACTCCCAACAGCCTTACCTGAGACAATCTAAGCATCAAAAAAGAACAAAGGGAGGGAAGGAATGGGAATTTGGGATTAACACAGGTGAACTATTATATACAGGATGGATAAACAACAAGGTCCTATTGCGTAGCATAAGGAACTATATTCAATATCCCATGACAAACCATAATGGAAAAGAATACATATAACTGAGTCACTTTGCTGTGCAGAAGAATTAACACAACTCTGTAAATCTACTATACTTCAATAAAGTCTAAAAATAAAAGAACAGTTGTAAGTAATTGTAATACAACAAATAAAAAACAAAGAGGTGACTAACAAACTCATTTGTCACACTGTAGATGACTATTAGACCAATTCCTCACTCTGAAAATGTGACAAGAAAGACTTCAGCATTTACTTACTCTGCCCTTTTAGGAAGAACTGCAGTTCACGCCTAGGTGATAAAAGTTACAAATCATTTGTTTACAGAAAATGACGGCTAATAAACGTAAAAAATTACTGAATTAGAAAAATCGCCATTTTCAACTTTCAGTTAAAAACTGATTTGCCCAAGGCTCACAAAAGATTCTAAAATCACCAGGTAAAGAATATTATGAAGAATGGAATATTTGTAAGATATCAAAGAATCACCCCCACAGACTATTGTACTTGATATAAAAGAAAAAAAATACACTTTTACAATGGAAAGATACAGCAAACATCACTTTAAACTTCATAAAACTTAGATCACTAATAGTGATATTATATAGCTTCCCTGGTGGCTCAGTGGTAAAGAACTCCTCTGTCAAGGCAGGAGACGTTGGTCTGATACCTGGGTTGGGAAGATCCCCTGGAAGAGAAAATAGCAACCCACTCCAGTACTCTTGCCTGAGAAATCCCACAGATAGGGAAGCCTGATGGGCTACAGTCCGTGGGGTCACAAAGAGCTGGACACGACTGAGCGCCTGAAACACCACCACCTCCCATGTTGCCTATGATGTACTCTTGCCAAAACTTTTTAACACGCATAACCAGGCCTTTAAACTGTAACTTCCAGTGTACAAGACATACAGGGGACAGAGAAACAGTTAAGCAAAAGCACAAAGAAATAATTAGATAACTAGAAAACAGGCCATTCTATAAGATAATGATCTAGTCTTGTCAAAGAAATTTCAATATCATAAGTAAAAGGAATGGGATAAGAAACTTTCCTACATTAAAAAAAAGACTAAAAAGATAAATCAAATGCAATGCAAAAATCTTGACTGAATTCCAGTTTGAAAAACTGGGAAAAGTTAAATGTAGTTTGAATACTAAATGTTATCAGGAAATTACTCTTATTTTTCTTACGTGTTGGTAATGGCACTGTGGTGACATGGAGAATATTTTCTTAGGAGATACATACTCAAGTATTTTGAGGTAGAAGTCAAAATAGCAACAACTTTCAAAAGGTTCAGTTAAAGTATATACAGACACCTATACACAAAAAACAATAAAGCAAATATGGATGGCATATTGTTAATTTTTGAATCTAGGTGGTGGACTTATAATGTTCTTTGTTCTATTCTTTCAACTTCTCAATTTTTATTTTTTTTGCCACACCATGCAACATGCAGGTTTTTAGTTCCCCAACCAGATATCAAACCTGTGGGAGGGTAAAGGCTTTACTGCTAGACAACCAGGGGAGTCCCTCAACATTTCTTAAGTATTTTTATTATTTAAAAAGCAGGGAGAAAGCAGGAAGAAAACTATAGTAAGGTAGAGTTGCAAAAGAAGGTAAGGAAAACACATAATCTCAAGATCATTTATAAACTCATATTCACACAGTTATCTGAAGAACTGTCTCCCTTACGTTAAAACACACACACACACCCTTGTCAGGAACGCCCTGGCAGTCCAGTGGTTAGGACCCCATGCTTCTACTACTGGGGGCGCAGATTCAATCCCTGGTTGGGGAACTGAGATCCAGCAACCCAGGGAATAAACTAAATAAACTGAAGTTACTATCCTTAAAAAAAAAAAAGAAAAAAATTCAGACTACTCAGCCCACTATCATCTAATCAATATAAGTAAACAGATTTCAAACATACTACACACAGCAATAGTACTACAATCTGTCAATGATTTAAGGAATGTTTGTCATTGGCAAACAGAACATTTGTTATGATACTTCACACTGACTCAAAAGACATTCTAACATCCATTAATCTGATATACTAAGATATTAAGAAAAGCTTCTCTTCAGAGATTTTTTTGAATTGAAAAATATGGTCACACTTCAAAGACAGCCAGCAGACTATCCAAAGATTTACTTCTACTAGCAACAAACTCTGATGGCCATTTATTTACACAACACTTTAAATTCTTGATCTCATATTTAAACATAAGAAATAGACATATATTCAAGAAGGAAAAAGTAGACTTGTTGAGTATCAACCACATGCTTGGTACTTTACGTAACTGTTTAACTCTTATGATAATCTTCTGAGATGAACATTCTTGAAGCTCAGAAATGTTGAGTGATTTGTCTACAAATAACAGCTCATAAGTGATAATGCTGGAAACAATCAAAAAAGCTGGAAATCCAGGTTTAAAAGTCTACACAGTAAGTCCTCTACATATGAAGGATTTCTGTTCCAAGAGTGCCTTTGCAAGTCCAATTTGTTCATTAGTCCTAAAAAGTTAGCCTGCGTACCCAACTAACACAATCGGCTGTATACTACTGTACTGTAATAGGTTTATAATACTTTTCACACAAATAACTCCTAAAAAACAAAAAATAAAAATTTTAATCTTACAGTGCAGAACCTTGAAGAGTACAGCAGTACAATGGCTGGCATACATGGGCTGGCACTGAGTCAACGGGCAAGAAGAGTTACTGACTACAGGAGGGAGAGGAGTCAGTAACTAGCCCGTAGTTGCTGACTATGGGATATGGCAAAACTGAAGGACCACCAGCAACAGGAGACAGGGAACAAGCTGCCATTTCCCTCATGCCTGACGCTAATGGAAGGCATGTCTGCATCTACATGAACTTCAAGGTTCATATATAGAGTACTCACTGTATTCTTTCTACTTAACTGGTCTTAACAAATTTAGAATTTACTGACAGAAAAGTCCACCTATGGAAAAGGACTGTTTAAAAGAATCCTTCATATTCAAAGAGTCACATAATCTTAAAGTTGAAGAAAAATCAAAAGAGAGAAAAAGTACTCTCTAAAATTATTGTTAGTTGCGCGCGCACGCACACACACACACACACACACACACACACACAACCAATTCTTAGCAGGCCAGCTGTCTATGACACAGGACAGCTAGTCCTTTCCTCACTGTACATGTAAAATTATACTCCAGTTGCCCGTTGGATGACCCCACTGCCAAAATATGCTAGCAACATAATTCACATTAAAACCCAGAGGCCAAACACCATTTGGAAAGTCCTTTACATGTTTACTATACCCATCTCAAGCACGTTCCTCACTCAAAACAGGCTATTTTAAGCAAATATTCTTTGGTCTATCAATTCTTTTCTGCCGCTCTAAGATATTAAACTTACAAACAAGAAAATCTACCTAAATACAAACACCCCATAACTGAATCTTAAAATGTTATGTGACTTTGAATTTATCTACTGCACAAAAATAAGCCAAAATTACATTGTGTAATATAAACTCTATGTATGTGCTTTCTATAGGATCAAAATTCTAATGTCTATGTCTCTTGTACATCTAAAGAAACACACAAAATATGTAGAGGAATCTATGTTAAAGAGTTTTCCTATTTAAAGTTAAACCTTCTTTGAACTGGACTAGTGACCAGAAGAGGGCATAAGGTGCCTTGTAGGCTGTAGTATTATCCTAGACATGGGGTTGGTTACATTTGTGCTCACTCTGAAAATTTACTGAGCTGTACATCTATGATCTGTGTACTTTTCTGTATACATTATAATTTATAATAAGAATATTCTTTTTTACAAATCCTCAATCTAAAAACCTGCCTAACTATATTGCACCAATACCAAAGAAGCTACAGCCCAGTGAAGAAAACAGACAAGCTATTACGAATTTCATTAGAGAGCTGAGAAAGAAGCAAGCACTACATACTAGGAGCACACAGGAGCAATACCTAACTTAACCTGGAGGAAGTAAAGCTTCCTGAAGATACACCTGAACTGAGACTTGAAGATCAGATAGCAGATTGCCAAGCAAAGGAAGATGGAAGGGAAATACAGGAAAGGACACAGAGCATGCAAAGACCTAAGTTAAACGACTGGATCAAAGAATTTAAGGAAGACAGCAAAGAAGGAAAGCCTAAAGTAAGAGTCAGAGCACGAAGATCTCACACACATGCGATGCTACAGTTTAAGCTTTAACCTGAGAGTGCTTCCCTCGTGGCTCAGATGGTAAAGTATCTGCCTGCAGTGCAGAAGACCCAGGTTCTATCCCTGGGTCGGGAAGATCCCCTGGAGAAGGAAATGGCAACCCACTCCAGTACTCTTGCCTGGAAAATTCCATGGACAGAGGAGCCTGGGAGGCTACAGTCCACGGGGCTGCAAAGAGTCGGACACGACTGAGCAACTTCAATAAAGCACTGAAGATCTTTCAACAGAAAAGGACATGATTAGCTGTTTATTTTTACCATGTCAATCACGGTGCCTGCCATGTTTACAACCCCATTTTGTGTGAAGTTACCCTGCACACTGCCCCATGTTTTTCACTATTATGCTCCTGCCTGACATCCACATGCACAAATAAACACACAGTCAACACTAAATGGCTAGGAGTGGTCACATGACCCAGTACACAGACCTGCTAGCAGCCCATGATTAAAGATTAAACAATCCAAAGATTGTTTCTTGGGAATTCAAACCAGAAAATCCTAGGAAGAAGTTAGCAACAGGAGCTTAAGCTAAAGAGATAGTAGCCAGGAGACAAGATATTGGCATGGAAGTGATGGCAGTTATAAGGAGGCAAAAATTAAGAATAAATGAAAGCTGTGAGACTGGGTAGTGGGGGAGGGGGGTGATTAGAGTAGAAAGAAAAAAATAATACAAAATGAAACAGAACAAGTAGCTAAGACAAGTTAACAGTAGAGCACTAGAGTGAGATACCTGGCTTCAGAAGATCCCCTGGAGAAGGGAAAGGCTACCTACTCCAGGATTCTGGCCTGGAGAAATCCATGGGCTGTATAGTCTATGGGGTCACAAAGAGTCGGACACAACTGAGCGACTTTCACTCACTCACTCAGAGTGAAATCTGTCTTTTCCGGCTTCCAGTTTTATTTAAGCTCACGTTCTTTCTAAGACCAAGCTGTTTAACTTCTCCTGCGTTCCCTTGTGCATGCTTTCTTTCAGGAAGCACTCCTCTATTTAAGGCAACCTGAGTCTCTTCTTGCATACGAAAGAGCCTAACTAAAAGAGCAGTTTAGAACACTTACTCTGGCAGCAGCGCAGAGAATGAACTAGTGGATATGGCAAAACAAGAGGCAGATGAGGGGACAAGAAGACCAACAGACTTTTAGGGTTAAAATAGAGACAACAAAAATAGCAATAACAGTGATTTGAAATATCATGAGGGAGAATGTGCCAGACTCGGTGATGTTGGTAGATTGGTACAGAATGGAGTGGAGGATGATTTCCAGCTTCCTGAAGGCTTCATGAGGAGAGAGTGGTACCATTCATCAAGACAGGAAATGGAAAGAAAAGATTTTGCTGCCTTTGTCTCTTTCTACCCCGACAGCTTTTTGGAGGGAAGGGAGGCAGAGATGAGTTTTATTTTGTACATATCTGAAGTGCTTGTTGAAATGTGAATCCAAGATTAAATGTCCATTAGCAGTGATTTACAGGGGTCCAGAGTAAAGGCAAGAGCTCTACAAGGCAACTCGAGACTTATAAATACATTAAATCAATGTTATGTCACAGTGGTAAAGAAGCTGCCTGTCAGTGCAGGAGATACAAGGATGCAGGTTCAAGCCCTAGGTTGGGAAGATCCCCTGGAGGAGGAAATGGCAACCCACTTCAGTATTCTTGCATGGAAAATTCCATGGACAGAGGAGCCTGGCCGTCTACAGTCCTAGGGTTGAAAAGAGTTGAACGCGACTGAGCACACATTTAATCACATGGTTTAAAAACACGACTGAAAAATCTTTGACTAAACTCTATTACTAATATAGCTAGAAATCATACACTAAAACACTTAATATTTTTGGCAAACAACATTTTCCAAGCTCCTATACTCTGTAAACAATGAAGACTGAACAACTTTTACAATACTATAATCTAAACACTTGGAAAAAACGGGGTTATAGTGCTAACTTCTACTGAGGTTTTGCCTTTCTAAAAACCTAAGTTTACTTCCATTTCCCTCAGAACTATATATCACTCAAGGGAAAACACTGTTGAAAAGTCTTGTCAGATAGTGAACCTACTGATGTTTAAACTATAACAAGATTCTTTACAGAACTGAACCACATAATTTACTATTAATAGCTCAGACATTCAATTCTATGTGTATTGCAAATGCTGAATTTCTATCCTACAATCTTTTCTCCTCTCACCTAAACCTACTATCAACCCAGAACTTAATAACAAGCTTAAGCCACAAATCCAGTTGCCTATTGGCCATCTACATCTGCTAGAAATATAACCACCAGTCACCCAAACTCAAAATATCACAAATTGAATTCCTCTTTCTTGATAAAAACAAAAATTCCATTCCTCCCTCATTCAGATCCTCACCTCAGTGAAAGGCACAAGCTAGAAACCTAGATCTTATCCTCTATGAACCCTCAGTCTAATACCAATTCCAGTGAAATCACCAAATTCTGTCTATTCTCAAAACCCAAATGAAGAAGCTGCACCATTATCGGTTACCCCCCCAACACCTTTAGCCTGCCTTTCAATCCACCCTCCTCAAAGTAGATTGAGTGATCTTTTAAAAATGCAAATAATTTCAATCCCCTCCTTTTTAAATCCTTCAGTAACTATGAAGTAAGTTATAAATAAACATAAACATTTATGTACATGTATGCTAAATAGACTCTATGGACTACAGCCTGCCAGGCCACTTTGTCCATGGAATTCTCCAGGCAAGAAGACTGGAGTGGGTTGCCACGCCCTCCTCCAGATCTTCCTGACCCAGGAATTGAACCTGCATCTTCTGTGGCTCCTGCATTGCAAGTGCTCATTACCACTGAGCCACCAGGGAAGACCAATAAAAATTATGAAAAATCCAAATAAATATAAACTCTATCAAAGCTAGTAACTCCATGAAAGCCCAGCAAGTGGTTCAATGAGAAATTTACTTTAACTATATCCTTTTTTGTAGGTTCATAAGAGTCATCAGGAAATTTTTTGAATCCTGAAAATTACTGAAAACATACATATACCAGCTGATATATTTAAGAGAAAAGCACATAGCACTGTCTGTAAAAACAAAGACTGAAAATAACCTCAAGATCACCAGAAGGGAATACTATCTAGCCAGTAAATGAGGCAATTCCAAATGTACTATTGTTGAATGATCTCTAGGATCTATTATTAAAGGGAGAGGGGTGAGCTATAGCCATAATATACAGTATGCAAGCATTTGTCTGTGGAGTGTTTTAAAAATATAAAGGTATAAAAAAAAATATAAAGGTACAGACTTGTACGCTAGAAATATCACAAGGACACACACAAAGATGGAAATAATGGTTGCGTCTAAGGAGGGAAAATGCGTGGCTGGCGAATAAAAGGGGAAGAGAAACTTTTTACTGCATATCTTTTGAACCTTTTGACTTTTATACTATGTCTAGTTATGACCTATAATTTTCATATGATTTTCTCCCTCCTTAGTTCCACACACACAAAATAAAAAAATTTTAAGTACTGACTACAAAAGCCCCTCTATACTTCATCCCTCTACCACCGTTAAAATTATGCACTGATCATTCGGTGTAAGATTACATTTCCTTCCTGACAGCTCAGGAGTTCAATAAACTATTTTATTCAATATTTTATTACTGCTGAGAAGGCTGCTGGTAATGACATCGGTGAACACTGCATGGTAACCATACTTGTTCCTTGGAAAAGCAAGACAGCAGCACCAAGTAGCAGAATTTTATTATCGAACTGGCATTAAAACCTTCAGGGATTAAGGAAAACTACAAATCTTACTTTTCCAGAAAACTGAAAAACAATAAAATAATTAAAAACACCCTAGTATCCTTCAAAAACAGTGCCAAAGATATATTAAAATCTACAAGAACGTGAAGCAAATAATAACACATGGAGACAGTTTTATTCATTAGTGATATGTGATTTAATCCTTACAAAAGTCCCCAAACTGTCAGGATCTGGATTACCTCACATTCTAGAAAAGAGACAAGATGAGAAGCAGGCTGTGTGATCTTACAATAGCACACACCCCCTGCCCTGGGTTTCCATGCTCTTCCCTCTCACTCTCTATAGCCACCAGACTAGACCCTCCAAACCTCGGTATCAGTTGGGTCCCTTAATCCCCACTGAGGGAATATACAAGGGTAACACCCCTTCAGGATTTCATGGCAAAGTCTTTCCAATCAAAGAAAGGATCACGAGCGGGGAGAAAGATACTAAGGTCTGCCTAAGGAGAAGAGGTCTGTGGGAGAGGCTACAGCAGAAGTCGGGGGGAGAGGCGGCAGTTGATGGTGGCTACAGAGGGGCTGATACCGGATCTCTTGGGAGGTAAGAGCATCACGAAATAGACTATGGGAAAGCCGAGTTGGGTAGGGGAAGGGCTAGTCGGCTGAGCCGAGGATGGGGGTTAGGAGGTCTGCTGAGAAGGGTGGCCACGACGGATCCTCCTGGACAGGGGGTCGCAATGGTTTCGGGGGTAGCCGTAAGTGGGTCTGAGAAACTGTGATCCGGTCAGCTCACGGGAAGATGTAACAGAGTCTCGAGGCCCCATTAAGCGTCTAAGAGTCCGAAGGGGGTTCCAATAGGGTGTACTGGCGTGGGGGGGGGGGCGCATGATAGAACCCCAGGAGAGGTTGGAGGGCCAGGAGGGTGTCTGGCCAATGGAAGACACCATGGGTGTGGTCTACTGGGGACCCTCGGCAGCGATCGGGGATCTGCGAGGCTGCGGGGCAGACCCGCTCGCGGGGCGTCTCCGCTGGGGCGGGGCGGAGCGGCCCCGCAGGAGCCAAAGAGAGAGACTGAGACGTGGGCCGGGCCGGGCGGCAGGGCCGCTGGGCGGCTTGGGCGGGTCTTACCTCGGGCTCCGCCGCGGTGGCCACCGCAGCCCCCTCCTCTTCGGCGGAAGCCGCCTCCCAGCCTCGGCCCCAGGGTCAGGCCGGAGGAGACAGCAGAGACCGAGACCACCGAGGGTCGGACGGTTCCGGGAGGGTGGGCCCAGCTGCTTTAGGGTCCAGGCGAGCGGCCGCCGCGCATCCCCCGCCCTGTCAGAGAGACTCCGCCCGGCCTGGGCAGGCACATCCCCCGCCGCACCCGCCCAGCACGCGTTGCACCGCCGCCTCAACCGGTGTCGCTGCCTCTGCTGGTGCCAGAGGGTTCCTTCGCAGCCGCGTCTCAGCGTCCTGGCTGGACTCTCAGCAGCCACAGCCAACCGCCGCCGCGTCCCAGTCAGCTCCGGCCCGCGCGCCCCTACCCCGCGCACGCGGCCCCGCCCCGCGCGACTCCCAGGCTGCAGACGAGCAGGCGCGCGCGCACTTACCTCCCACGCCCCCTACCGCCTGCGGGATCCTGCCCGGCCCCGCCCCCGCACGTGACGCCGCCAGGAATATAACGTGCGCTTGCGCGGACACGCCCCATTTCAATTGCCTCGGGCGGACACGCCCCGTCTCATGGGCCTCAGGCGGCCCCGCCCAAAACTTTCTTCCTCACTTTACGGCAGAGCTGGGAGCCTCCGCCTTAGAGAACTAGAGAGGAATGTCGCAATGTTGGGGGTAGAAAACTCTGGATTTACGACTATAGCGCAGCTTTTCCGGCCAGTACAGAGCTGTTTGGAGGCTGGTAGGGGTGGTGAGGCCCGAAGCAGGTAAGAAACCTGCTCCCTACTTTGGTTTGTTGGTCTGTGGGTCCGGGCAGGGGACCGCTTTGCAGTTCACGAAGATCTAGCGTATCTGTGCCCCATTTTCAATTATGGCAAGAATTCTCAGCGACACTCCTGTTAGCCCCCTTTCCTGGTTTCCACACACAAGCCCTGTATTTCCCCGCCCCCGACCTCCGTTTCCTAGTTCTACTTTTCATTCATCCCTCAGACTTTTCACTGAATGGTTTCTGTGCGTTGGACTCCAGAAAGTCAGAAGCAAATGAAATAGTTTCAGCTTTCTGAAGCGCTCTGTCAGAGACGAGGAGAGGATTCGCAGTGGTAGTAAAGTAAAATTAAAGTAGGGAGAAAAAACCGACAGGATACTCTTGAGCATGGTTGTGTAGAAAGACTTGAGGAACCCCTTCCAAGGTGACCTTTGAGTCACTCTTAATTTTTGTTAAAAGGCTAGTGAGCAGTAGGTGGTCAAAAAAATAGGAGAAGAGATAGAAGCAGAAAGTACAAAAGCATGTGCTAGTACTGGCCGAAAGAGTAAAAAGTTAAAGAATATAGCTGGTGAAAACCACGCAAGTGTAGGCTACCCTTTAAAAAACATCGTTGTAAAGTGGTTAGGGGCAAGCGTGTGGGCCACAAGACTGTTTTCAAGATGGGAGACTTTGGGGCATAAAAGTACCATGGAACCGAGAAGACAATTTATTGGTGCGAGTATTTAACTTACAAAACCAAGAATACTCGTGGCTTTCAATCTTGTATGCACATTAGAGTCACCTGAAAAGCTTTTTAATTATAAAACCAATGCAGTTGCTCCACCTGAGGCCGATTAAACCCAGGTATCGGTGTTTTTTTTTTTTCTTTAACTTCTGAGATGAGTAAGGCTGTGGGTTAAAAACCACTCAACTAGAACAAAGGAAAGCAATGAGAAGCAGGGGAGGGCAGAAGGTTGATAAAAGTGGCCCTGTAACATTAAGATGGGAGTCATCTGATGAGAAAGAGTTGGAGATGGAATGGGAGCTTGGTCAGAGTGATGAAGTTTTGAATAATGGCTCTGGAAAATGGGGGAAAGAGTCACTCCTGCCTTTCCCTCTGGCACAGTTCCATCCTTCAGTCTTAATCAGGTCCACCTCAGTTACTGCTCTCTTTCGTTTTCCCTTCCATCCAGGGTTGATCAGCTGGGGATCCAGGCTTCCAGCTCCAGGCCATCCCCATTTCTTTACCCCAGAAGATCAAAGCTGGGCTAATTTATGAGAGTCAAGAGCAAACTTCAGACCCCTAGAGATGAGTACAGTACACAGTGCCATGCCAGTTTACAAACTGTCTTTTATAATTCATCAATCATTTGAGTAAGGAATGAGAAAGACTTAAGAATCAGCCCTATTAGGACCTCATAGTATTAGGAAAAACAAACCTTTAAAAGAATTCTTTTGGCAGGCAGAGAAAGTCTGTGTAAGGCAAAGCCCAAGCCACTGAATGGTTTAACTAGGGTTAATTCGAAAACTTATCAGCCACCAGATAAGAGTGAGTCACCATTGTCTGGTGTGACTAGAGTTTAGTATGAAAAGTAGGGGTGGGACAGAGATGAAGATGAAAAAGTGGGTGTGAACAGATAATGAAGAGCCTTGAATTCCATGCTAAAGTGTTTAGGTTATATTCTACAAGCAATTAATATGTATAATAAAGATGTGTAAAATAAAATACATAGAAACAAATGAAGTTATTTTTATTGAAAGTTGTAAAAATATAAAAACGTGTGTGATGTAGTTACATATGCGATTCCTTACACATTAAATAACATCAGGCAGCAGGTCTGTTGTTCAGTCAGTCATGTCCCACTCTCTGCGACCCCATGGACAGCAGCATGCTGGGCCTCCCTATCCTTCACCAACTGCCGGAGTTTACGCAAACTCATGTCCATTGAGTCGGTGATGCCATCCAACCTCATCCTTTGTCGTCCCCTTCTCTTGCTTTCCATCTTTCCCAGCATCAGGGTCTTTTCTAATGAGTCAGCTCTTCCCATCAGGTGTCCAAAATATTGGCACTTCAGCATCAGTCCTTCCATTGAATATTCAGGATTGAATTTCCTTTAGGATTGACTGGTTGGATCTCCTTGCTGTCCTAGGGACTTTCAGGAGTCTTCTCCAACACCACGTTTCAAAAGCATCGATTCTTCAGTGCTCAGCCTTCTTTATGGTACCAGGTAATTATGTAATTTCAAAATAGTGATGAGTATAAATTTTATTTTGAGACACCTGTAACAACTTTAATGTGATTTGGAAGTATATTCCTATTGGTGACAAAGACACCAGTAATATGAGGATTATTGCCTACACTTATTGAAGATGTTAAATTTCAGCTAGAGGTTATTGAAAAGTTGCAATTTTTTCGACTAATCCAAGTTCATGGAACTGTTAATTCTAGCCACCTTCTGGTCCAAGGATCCTAGATTTATAAATAGCTCACTGTAATGGTTTTAAACAAGATCACAACAGATCAAGTAAGTGTTTTGGAAAAGTACTTGAGCAGTGTTCACTTCTCAACCTTTCTGTTGGAATCAGCATAGGAAACTGGCAATTTCTCTTTTCCTATAATTTAGTTGCAGTAACTGCTACTAATAAACTGTTGCCTAATAATTTGAGAACTGAGCTTTTGGCTATATAGGATAAGTACAAGGAAGTAAATTGGGAAAGATAGGTTAGGGCTATTTTTGTTCAAATTATTTTATGCCATGCTGTAGTTTGTACTTAATTTTGGTAGACAATGGAGAAATGTTTGAAAACTTGGAGCAGGATAATGAAACTAGAGTTCTATTTGAAAAATAATTAGCAGTAATGTACAGGTTACATTCTATCAAAAGAGAAGATAGGAATGAATAGGCTAGACCAGCAATTAATTAAATTTTTTAAAAAACTAAATTTTATCATAAAGCAATCTCTAAAGAGTCTACTAAGTTCCTTTATTTCCCCAGTGTGACCAACCTAAAGGAAAAGATTGGACTAAATTACATGCCTTTCAACAAAGAGGTGCACACCTGTGTATAGATCTGTTAGCATTTTTCCAGGTCAAGAGGCTAGCCCTTTCTTTTGTAGTGTAGTGATAATGTTAGAACGTCTAATAAGCAGTGACTTTACCATGTATCTGGGCTTCCCGGGTGGCTCAGATGGTAAAGCTACAGTGCGGGAGACTTGGGTTCGATCCCTGGGTTGGGAACATCCCCGGGAGAAGGAAATGGCAACCCACTCTAGTACTCTTGCCTGGAACATTCCATGGACTGAGGAGCCTGGTAGGCTACAGTCCATGGGGTCGCAAAGAGTGGGACACGACTGAGCGACTTCACTTTACCATGTATCTAGGTTCCTAGATGTTGTCAAGGCCTTTCTTTGGTTATATTTCCGTCTACACCTGTGAGTTCTACAGTTGTGACTTTTAAGGTCAAGACTCGTCTCCTTGCCAATTCCTTAAACCTTCTTTGCTGGGTAAATGCATTAGTAAACAAAAAGGAAGTCCTCAAGGCCTAGGGAACCCATCTTTTTGGAAATTGACCGTTGCCAGACTATAGAAAACTTACTGCTCAAATCCCAGTTACTCCTCAAATGATGTGCCTTTTTAACCATATTATTAAAAACATTAAATTTGAGGCCCAGGTATTACTAAACCAAGTAAGTAATGTAAAGTTAGTTTCCTGGACCAGATTCTATTTTCTTCAGCATGACTAGTTTATATTCACTTGTCTATCTACCTATTGGTATGGTTCAAGTTTCCTTTTCGTAGGGAATGGGGGAACAGGTCTATTTTAAAGGAGAATTCTTGAATTTCTGAGGGATTTTCATTACTTACAGAAAATCTCTGAAAGTTCCTTTCTCTGGCTTCCAGTTAGATGACTACACCTTTGAGCATTCACCCATTATAAAAGCACTAGAACACAGTTGTGATACTGAAACAATTGTCCTGATTACAGTTACTATTTTTGAGCATCTATATTGTAGATTTAAAATATCTTAGGCCTGCCTTCCCTCATGGCCAAAAAAATAAGTAAATGCTGTCACAGAGTAGTGTGATAGGTTAATAAATTCCTTCAAAACAGTAACTTGTGGATTTCTGGCTATAATTTTCCCGTTACTGTTTATTGTAGCAGCTTTGCACTTTACATTAACAGCTAAAATATGTAGATGCTGGAAATGTTTAGTCCTATTTAATAATCTGTAATTCAGACCTCATCAGATAACTCAGCAAGTATTTGTGTTAATTAACATTTAAAGATAAATTCTGTATTCACAATTGGGTCCCATCAGACCCTGTTTTCCTATCAGCACAATAAAACAAATTCACTATTTTATTTGTTCATAAAATATTTATTGAGCACCTGCTATTCACCAAGCACATTTTTGAGACTCATTAAAAGAGGAGTTTGTACTAACAGTTTACCTTTTAACTATGGAAGAAAATAATTTACCAGGCTTTGAAATCTACAAGACAAATAATTTAAAAACGATGCCTTTTTCATTCTCTTTTAAACCAGATGTTTGCATATAGCTACTGTGTGTGCAGTGATTTATGAAACCAGGCAGATTATAACTTTAGCTTGACCACATCTTATCACCTAAGGTATAATATTAGCTATATACTAAATAAAATTCTGTCTACTCCTTTGTAAAATATATCTTACTCAAACCTCTCATTAAAAGTGTCCTCCCCATCCACTATATTTACAGTCCCAGTCATTTCAAATTTTGCAATTAAGTCATTTCTCAGAAAATTTAAACAAAATCATTTCTAGAAAAGGCTGGTATTTACACAAAGTATATAGGAAAGGGGGGAAAAAATTGTGACACAACTATAGATGGAACCTTTGAAGTGTAATGGTAGACTAAAGTTTTTTTTTTTCTGATCCATGACCCCTTAACCATGCCTAATAAGTAACAGAACCATAAATAGAGAGCCTCAGTGCTAGAAGAAATCCTAAAAGGTTACTTAGTCTATCTCCCTGGCCCAAGGGAGGGCCAAGTGGAATTTATGGCTGGTGAGTTACCAGGCATCATCATCATACCAAATGGTTTTTCTGCTTTGAGAGCTGAATTCCTCTGTTGGTAAAAGATTCATGTGAGAGGTATATTGTTCAAATTTATAAATAATTTGGGGCTTCCCATGTGCTGCTAGAGGTAAAGAACCTACCCCCAGTGCAAGAGATGTAAGATACCTGGGGATTCAATCCCTGGGTTGGGAAGATCCCCTGGAGGAAGGCACAGCAACCAGCTCCAGTATTCTTGCCTGGAGAATCCCGTGTACAGAGGAGCCCTGCGGGCTATGTCCATGGGGTCGCAGAGTCAGACCCCAACTGAAGCAACTTAGCACACACGCATAAATAACTTATAAAATTGAGAAATCTTGTGTGTTTAACAATCTTGTGTTTTCAGGCACTGAAGATAGCAGGCATGAGTGAAAACTAATCTTTGTCTTCAAGAAAGATATAAAATCTTGATGGTAATTTTTACATGCCACTTGATACAAATCTCTGGATGGGTTAGGCTAGCATTAAAAGGAAATGTTTAATTAGGGGAAATTGAAACCAAAAAATAAGGCTTCAACTTCCTTCCTGAAAATTTTTCTGCTTAGTCTGACATGAAAAGCACATTTGGTCTTGAATGTGATTCATTTTGTGAAATTCAAATGGAATTATACATGAAAAGTTGGGTATAATTTAATTTTAATGAACATCAGATTATATTTAAATATTTGTGTTTGAAACTTTGTGCAAGAGAGATTAGACTTATTGTTTTTTCCTAGAGGACATAAGTGAGACCAGCGAGTCAAAGAAACATATTTTGCGTGTGTGTGTTAGTCACTTAGTCGTGTGAACTATAGCCTGTCAGGCTCCTCTGTCCATGAAACTCTCCAGGCAGGAATACTGGAGTGAGTTGCCATTTGCTTCCCCAGGTGATCTTCCTGACCCAGGGATCAAACCCATGTCTCCCACATTGCAGGCAGGTTCTTTACCATCTGAGCCACCAAGGAAGCCCCAGATAGATTTTAGGTGACTGTAAAAGTGAGAGGTGCTACATTTCTTTCTTGAATGAATGAAAGTAGCTGTATTTCTTGGTTATATACTCATTAGAAAAGGGGGGGGG
Source organism: Capra hircus (assembly GCF_001704415.2). NCBI lineage: Eukaryota > Metazoa > Chordata > Mammalia > Artiodactyla > Bovidae > Capra > Capra hircus. The sequence goes on along the minus strand of NC_030817.1, from coordinate 82,329,094 downwards.
GGATAAAGCAATATCAAAAGTTAGAAAAAAGTTTAAAAGTATTAAAATCCTATTCTTAAAAATGTGTGATTATAGACAGCTATCATCCTTGACTAATTTTGTACAAGTTTTTATATAACCTTTCTTTTCATAACATATTATGAGCATCTTTCTATGTCAATAAATTATTTTTTAATGGCCGAAAAGTATTCCATTAAATGGAAACCCTGTTCTTTTTACCAGTCCTCTTTTAAACTTTGGGATTATTTCCAGTTTTTCTTTTACAAATATTACTGTGGTAAACATCCTTGTTAAATTTTTGCATGTATCCTAAAGTTTCGCTTAAGATGAATTTCTGAAAGTGTAATACCTACATATTTCCAAAATATTAAAATATAATGGCAAATTATCCTTCAGAAAACTCACATTAGTTTACACTCCTGTTTACAGTGAGACTGCATTTTCCTGTAGTTACTCAGCAATGCCGGTTATTATCAGTTTTCCTATCTTTGCTAATTTAACAGGTGAACAATGAAATCTTAATTCAACGTACATTTCTTTGATTATGAATAAGATGTTGGGTATCTTTTCGTGTGTGTATTGGCCAGCTGTATAAGGTGTTTTTAAGCTCTGTTTTAATATTTTTGTTTCACTTTTTAGCATTTAAATTTCATTCGATCTGAAATAGAATTCAATATGAGGTCTGAAGTAAGGATTTAGCTTCAGTTTTTTTCTAATCAAATGATTAACAAATTGTCCCAGTGTCATTTATTAAATTTCCCAGTTAGCATATCCCAAACGTCACTGCACAGTTGGTGAGGTGTTAATAGATATTATACCAAAACAGAAAACAAAAAGTGTTCCATTGGTCAAAGGAGCTGGGAAAGAATCAGACTGAGAAAAGTTAAGTTTCTGTATTGCAGAACCTCTCCTAGCCTCTAATATGCTTGTGTGCATCGTGAGTCAACAATAAGGAGTTTGGGGATGTAGCATTTCCCTAACTTACTTAACCATGTAATCTTCTTCTTTCCTGAAATGCCTGTAAAAGTCTATGAAACTGTGCTGTCCAAAATAGTAGCCATGGGACTTCCCAGGTAGTCAAGTCTTTAAGATTCCATGCTTCCAGGGGGCTCAATCTCTGGTTGGAGAACTAAGATCCCAAATGCCACAAGGTGCAGCTGAAGAAAACAAAATAGTAGCCACTGCCCACATGTAGCTGTTTAAATTTGAGTTAAAATTAAATAAAATCAGTCCTTCAGTCTCACTAGCCCTTTGCCAGTGCTCAATAGCTAGTGTGGCTAGTGGCTACTATATTGGACATTGCAGATGAAGAGCATTTCCATTGTTACTGAAAGTCCTACTGGATTGCACTGCTATAAGACATAGTGATCAGTGAAAACGTGGAATAATCCCTATATTTCTCCCACTGATTTGTAATGTCTTCATCATATTTAAAGTTTCCAATTGCATGGATTTGGTTTTTTTACAGTTGTATTGACTTAGCTATTTCTGCTCTAATATTACACAGCTAGTTGTAAGTCAAACTCCTGCATGTTTTTCCCTGAGAATAGAAATGAAAAATTCCTTCCTGGGGTAGGAAGTTAGACTAAAAGGAATGAAAGTCCTTTATACATCTAAGGGGCTTTGCTGGTGGCTCAGGTGGTAAAGAATCCGCCTGCAGTGCAGGAGACCTGGGTTTGATCCCTGGGTTGCGAAGATTCCCTGGAGAAGGAAGCAGTTACCCACTCCAGTATTCTGGCCTGGAGAATTCCATGGGCTATTCCATGGGGTCGCAAAGAGTCGGACACAACTGAGCGACTTCCACTTATACTTCTAAGACTCAACAGTAAAAATTTATTTGCAGAACATGATTTATATCAGGTGAGTATCCATTTATTCTACAATTATTATTTACTGAGCATATGCCCAACAAGTTTTGTTGAAGGTCCAGGGGACCAGAATGGTAAGCAGATTTAGGCAGAGAAGATTCTTTATTCTCTTATGATCATGGAGCTTATGTTTTTGGCCTCAGGGAGAGGGGGAAAATATTAATGAAGAAACAGTGAAAAAGAAACTGTCAGATAACCACAAGTGCTGTCTATTTCAGTTCCACAAGGAATTGAAATTAGGGGACAAGAGAGTGGTGGCCTCTTGTTTTGGATGAACATGGGAGAGCTCTGTGAATAAGTGGCATTTAAACTGAAATTACCCAGCACATGGTGCCAACCACTAGAAGGTTCAGGCACAGCTAGTAGCCCAGCCCTCAGGAGGAAGAAAACATGGCATGTTTGAGGAAAGTTGGTGTGGCTGGAGCTTAGTGGGCAAGGGGGAAGAGTAGTGGAAATAAGGTTGGAGAGGGGCCTACGGCCATGTAATCATTGGAGGGTGGGGTGGGAGGTGGGAGGATTGTAAGCAGCTAGGGTGGGAAGTTCACATTTATTCCTGAGTGTGACAGTGTACTGCCAGAGGACAGGACAAATGTGAGCTCACTTAAATGTTTAAACAATTACTCTTGACAGCTGTATGGTGAATTTACTGGAGGGGTCAATAGTGGAAATAAGGAGACGTGTTAGGCTCTATCAAGATAAGAAATAATGATGGACTTGACTGAGGTGGTGGTAGTGAAGATGGAAAGTGTTGGGACAGGTCCAGAACATTTTGGCTGTAGAATCAGCAAGACTTATCAATTGGTTTATTAGGGAATCTGGTTCCTAAGAATTAGTGATTTATGTTACAGGCCTATCAAGTATGAAAGTGTTAGTCACTCAATCATGTCTAATTCTTTGTGACCCCCTGGGCTATACTTCAGTCCATGGGATTCTCCAGGCAAGAATACTGGAGTGGGTTGCCATTCCCTTCTCCAGGGGATCTTCCCGACCCAGGGATCGAACCCAGGTCTCCTGCATTGCAGGCAGTTGGTAAAGAATCTGCCTGCAATGCAGGAGACTCTGGAGACATGGGTTCAATCCCTGGGTCAGGAAGATTCCCTGGAGAAGGAAATGGCAACCCACTCCAGTATTCTTGCCTGGAGAATCCCATGGACAGAGGTGCCTGGGGGTTACAAAGAGTCAAACATGACTGAACCACTGACCACCACCTCTAGCTATCAAGTTTGGAGACTAACTAAACTCTTCCACTGAAGTGTCCAAGCCATCAGAGTAAGGTGAATGAAGCAGAGATAATTGCTTTCCTCTGGTGCAAAAGTGCTCTGCTAATCTCTTATTTTAAAAATCTGTGCTGATGTTGCATTTTATGCTGTTATATCCATGTTTATGTTAATAATTAAGGTATTGTAAGTCACTGATTAAAATATTTTTAGTATTTAAGATTTAAAAAATATTTAAATTGCTTAGCTCTTTTCCCCCAATGCTAGTGAAATTGAAGCTCTAGGAAGATGCATTGGAGTTAGCCTGTGTTTGATTTTGGTGTGTGTTTGTGTGTGTGTATTGAATCTTGCTAGCAGCTAGCCATATATGTATAGGAGCGCTGACCACATTTGTGAGCAGTTGCAGTTAGATATAATTTAAAACAAAAACTGAAGGGAGTGAGGAGGGGGAAAGAAAATTGCATTTAGAAACTACTGACTGTTAGAATCTTCACTTAAAATGATAAACAGCTGCACTTTGCACTTTACAGTGTTTAAAAACATAACTGAATGAAGCTGTTCCTTTTTTTTTTTTAAGGAACTCTTACTGAATAATTGAGGGGGGGGGAATGAATAAAGGTCACAGTTCTGGGATAGTAGGTTTTCTTTGGGGCTTTACAGTAAAGCTTATCTGGATCACTACTGTTATTTTAACCACAACAGGCATATTATCCCAAAAGTTATGAGAATTGCTACATACTTAAAAATGCTTATTAATTAAAATCTTGATGTATATTTTTGATCTTATAAAATGAATATTTACTCACGCATCTATAAAGTAGACAGTTCTTATATCTACTAATTAAGCATTTCCTCATCAAAAATTCCAATTGAATTGGCAGTAATACCTCTAGTTAAAGGTTAATCTCTATCTTAAAGATATTTTAACAAATAGCCTCAGTGCTTTATTAGACCCCTAAAAGCTCTTAAAATTAATTCAGCCTAGGCATTTACAACAGATTACATTATATGGTCTAGAACAGAGACTGGCAAAGTTTTTGTCTGAGAGGCCAAACAGTAAATATGTTAGACTTCACAGGCTACTGAGCTCTTATAGCTGAAAAATAGCCATAAAAGACTTCCCTGGTGGTTCAGTGGTAAGACTCCTCGCTCCCATTGCGGAGGGCCCAGGTTCGGTCCCTGGTCGGTGAGCTAGATCCTACCTGCTTCAAGGAAGACTTGGCCACCACCTGTAAGACCTGTCACAGCCAAATAGATAAACATTTTTTAAAAGTAGCCATAAAGAATATGTGAACTAATGAGCATGATTTTGTTCCAGTAAAACTTTAGAGAGGAAGGGAAGATTTTAAAGATGAGAGCTAGAATTGTAGAACCCTATGGCTAGTGGTGGTGGTGGTGGTCAGTGGCTTTAGTCATGTCTGACTCTTTGTAACCCCAGGCACCTCTGTCCATGGGTTTCTCCAGGCAAGAATACTGGAGTGGGTTGCCATTTCCTTCTCCAGGGAATCTTCTGACCCAGGGATTAAACCCACATCTCTAGAGTCTCCTGTGTTGCAGGCAGACTCTTTACCACTGAGCCACTGTGGAAGCCCATAGCTAGAGGAATCTTGGAGAAATCAGAGAGTCACTTGGAAACATCTTAAAGATACAGGTGCCCGGACCCTCCCCCCAGAGACAGATCACGTGTTTAAAATCTCCATAGAGGATTCTGACATGCCTCCCCGGGTAGAACCACTATTTATCTGGTCCAAACCTCACTTTACAGATGAGACCCAAGGGTTTTAAATGTCTTCTCCAGAGTCGAACAACTGGTTGATTGCAGATCTGAATTGAATCCCAAATCTGCTGACTCCCAACCTAGTGTTTTTCCTACTGAACCTGCAGCTTCTTGCCTTACTTATATCAGCAGGAAATCAGAATGGTTCTTGTTGAATTATAATTTTCCCTTTAATTTTTATTTAATTGCCTGGTTTTTATAACAGAAATATTTAAGTCATATACACTTTAAGGATTTTAAGATGAATATTAAAAAATAGTCTCTTGTTAAAATTAAATATTTTGGGAAGTGTTCTATACTTTGAATTCAGTTTTCACTTAGCTGTAGAAGTTGGAAGATATACTAAAGTAAACCCCATAATTACAAGAGTCTGCCTGCAACACAGGAGACTCTAGAGATGTGGGTTTAATCCCTGGGTCAGGAAGATCCCCTGGAGAAGGAAATGGCAACCCACTCCAGTATTCTTGCCTGGAGAAACCCATGGACAGAGGTGCCTGGGGTTACAAAGAGTCAGACGTGACTGAAGCCACTGACCACCACCACCACCACCAGGTTTGAGTATGCTGATGACACGCTAACAACATTGCTTCACTCAGGTTGAGAGACTACTTTTCTGTGGTGTTAGCATTCACCTCTGCTCACGTCAAAGGAAAAGTTCAAATGCACAGTCCTGCCCTGGCCGGATCTATCTTTGTACCTTTATATAAAGAGACAAACAGACTCTTTATTTTTGAGAAATCTTTAAGGTCCATTATTACCACCCAAAATATATAGGGAATGGGGAAGGAAACACGTTTTCCTTGAGAGCTTGCCATCTACCAGAGAACGTGCTAAGTCTTTTCAGTCATGTTTCTAATTCATAAAGCAGCTCTGAGAGACAGGTTTTATTACCACCTCATTTTACTCATGAGGAAAATGAGGCCTGGAAAGAGGATGAATAGCTTGCCCAGCCAGTCGCACAGTTAGCAAGTGGAAGTCAGAGCCCAAACTCAAAGCCTCCTGGCTCCAGAACATAGAACTATACTGTATTTTAGTTTTACACACACAACTATGAGGAAGTCATTGTCTCCCCAGTATTCCTATACCTTCCACCAAGACCAAAAACATAGATCTTTAAATTGTAAAGGAATTTACTACTAATCAACAGAAGAAAACAGACAAAACACAAAACTAAAGCAAAAACAGGGATATTACAATATAAAAATGTTATATGCCTTATTTCCCTTAATTTGTATTTCCTGACTCCCTTTAAAAGTATTTCATTCATCTGACAAACATTAATTGTACCTCAGATATGCTAAGTACAGTACTCGCTGTATAGAAAGGAAATATCCCTAGGATGGTTCTAAATGTCTCCAGTTCTTGTGCTAGGCCTACTTCCATCTCTTTTTGTCCCCTTACCCCATTAATGATGGGATCATTGCCCTTCTGGTCACTCCAACAAAATTCTCCAAACTGTTTCTTAATTCTTCTCTCTTATCTACCCTCCTCTGATCCCTTACTGATTCTGTCTATAATATCTTTTCCTCCTTGCCTTTCCCCTACTACCATTTCCCCTGGTTTACATCATATCCTCCTCCTAGCTTTACTTTCATTAAAAATCGAATTGATCTCTATCTCCAATGTCTCTCCCTACCAATTAATCCTATATACCATGCCTGAATCATCAGTCTTTCTAAAGCATTGACATAGCCATTAATGGCTCCCCATTTCCTCCAGTATAAGTTCTAGACTTTACACCTAGAAATCAGTTTATCAGCACCTAAATTCTAATAATCTTCCTCCAACCTTCATCTGCATCACTGTTCCCACTTCATTCCAGCCAGAGTGGACTAAACTTAAAGGCACTTTCCTTGCCTCTGCCTTCTTAATGCCCTCCTCCATGCATCCACCTCTCTGCTTTTCAAGAGCCCACTTTTATGCCACTTTCTCCTTGAAGACTTTCCTAATTTGAGCTCTCCATGCATTTCCCTTTTGAATTCATTTTATTTGTGGTTTACCAGTTTTTTTCTTTTGAGTATAAGCCACCTTACACGTCTTTATATTTTCCATGACACCTGCATTAGATGTGTGTGTGTTAGTCGCTCAGTTGTGTCTGACTGTTTGTTACCCCATGGACTGCAGCCCACCAGGCTCCTCTGTCCCTGAAATTCTCCAGGCAAGAATACTGGAGTGGGTTGCATTTCCTTCTCCATCTGCATTAGCTACTTGATAGGTATTTATTGAGTAAAAGAGATATGTATATTCATTATGGGTTCATTATAACATAATAGGGTTAAGCTCAGTGAGGGTAAAAACTATGACTTTTATTCCCATTTTGATTTTCTAGCCCCTAGCACATAGGAAACATTCAGTAAACATTTGTTCAGTGTGATATACTACAGTTACCAGATGCTGGGATGTAAATTTCCTGATGACCCCATAGATATCCAGAAATGCTACCGTATGTTACATTTTTTTAAATGTTACCGTATGTTATACTTTTTTAAATGTTAGTTACCTGTGGTTCTTCATTTAATATTGGCACATACCCTGTGGTAAAGGTCATGTATTAATATTCTCACTTTACAGAAAAGGAAACTGGCTTAAAGAAATGAAGTAGTTTTTTATGATGACATAACCACTGAATAACAGAATGGAGTCTAAAATTCAAGTCTTAAGATGTGAGCTTTAGCGTCCATTTTCTTGGCCAAGGTGGTTTGACCAGTTTGGTTTCATTTGCTTTAGAATTGTTATGGCTAACCTATTGCAATCATGCTGTATGGAAGGAAAGTTATGACCAACCTAGATAGCATATTAAAAAGCAGAGACTCATTACTTTGCCAACAAAGGTCCATCTAATCAAGGTTATGCTTTTTCCAGTAGTCATGTGTGGATGTGAGAGTTGGACTGTGAAGAAAGCTGAGTGCCAAGGAATTGATGCTGTTGAACTGTGGTGTTGGAGAAGACTCTTGAGAGTCCCTTGGACTGCAAGGAGATCCAACCAGTCCATTCGAAAGGAGATCAGTCCTAGGTGTTCTTTGGAAAGAATGATGCTAAAGCTGAAACTCCAGTACTTTGGCCACCTCATGCGAAGAGTTGACTCATTGGAAAAGACTCTGATGCTGGGAGGGATTGAGGGCAGGAGGAGAAGGGGACAACAGGATGGGATGGCTGGATGGCATCACCGACTCGATGGACGTGAGTTTGGGTGAAATCTGGGAGTTGGTGATGGACAGGGAGGCCTGGCGTGCTGCGATTCATGGAGTTGCAAAGAGTCAGACACAACTGAGCAACTGAACTGTATGGAATAGAATTAAGTCCTTGATTGACACATTATCTATATGTTGGATGTTTTCAAAATCAGACACACCACAAAAACTATTTTCTAAAGAAAATCTTGACCCTACTTGTGGACACATTCTCCATGGTGAGATGCATGTCTATTCAGACACCCTTCTTGTGAGCTTCTATCCCTAGTTGGATTTGCTCTTAATGTACAGGACTGATTTCAGCTGGCAGCTTAGAGAGCAGGTCTCCAAGTATTTAGCAAGCATTGCCATCTGGCCCTTACCACTCTTAGTAGTCACTGAAGACATGAGGGAGAGAGTCAAGAAGCCTTGCTCAAGGCGCATGCAGTCATTCCTTTTTCATACTCATATATTCTTAAATACAGTCCCATCAGCAACCAGCTGAGCACCTAGCCTCTCTACAGCTGCTTTTACTAGATAGCTGTTTGCTCTTTTCCCATCAGACTGAATATTAAAGATCATTGTTAGAAATAGTACTGTGAAATTATTTCATCTTTTACAACAATATTATATACCCCATATATGTTATATATATTAATGTCCCATAATATAAAGATGTTATGGGCATTCATTATGATACTCCATGTTTTTTATGAAAATTTCTTGAGAGAAATCTGTCTGACCTTAATACAAAGAATGCTTTTACTTCTCCTGAGCAGTTGCTTTGTTTTTCCCTTATGGACATTGTGAATGTTTAACTTAACACTCTGTAGTTAGCTGCCAAAAGCTAAGAGCCAAATTTGTGGCCCACCCATAACAAACGTGCTCTATGCCTCGTTAATTTTGTTCCTAGCTCCAGTTTAGGCCTCTGCTCAAGTTATTCTTTCTTCTTAAGAAAAATCTTAATTCATGCTGTCTTATTTTATATAGGTATATCCACTCATCAACAGCCTTGTATTCATTTTGAAATAGTTCATATTATGATATTCTGTATGCACAGAAAAACCATCTTTGGTGCTTCCTAATTACATCGTTACTTTAGCTTTCTTTTCTTCAGGAGTACATTTATTTCACTCTGTGGGTTTTTGCAGGGTTTTGATGATATGAAAATGATTGTGTCAAAAAAATTTATTGTTTCAATACTCTAACCAAGTGGTAAAATAACTGATCTAATGGCCAGAATTGATTAAATTGATGTCACTATTCTAGCCTAGTCTTTCATAGCAGTATTATTTTCTTATAATACACTTTGCTTTGCACTCTCAATCTGCATGGGGCAGTTTATTGCTTTGTGATTTCTAGAAATATTGTTATGTTGCCAAGTGAGTGCATAAGCAGTGAACTCTGAGTTTAAATGTCATATCAGTATTACCACACTTATCAGACTTCTTGTCTCTGTCAACACCTTGCTTAAGAGGATCATGAGCATATAAATCTTACTCTATGACTTGTCTTGCTCCCACTCTTAATTTAGTCATGCCTTCATTTGAACAAGATGTATAAATGGACATTTGTTTCCAAACCTTATTTGCTTTGATTGGTTTGGGCCTCTATCCAAATTGTCTTATCTTCAGTTCAGTTGCTCAGTCATGTCCGACTCTTTGCAACCCCGTGAATAGCAGCATGCCAGGCCTCCCTGTCCATCACCAACTTCTGGAGTTCACTCAGACTCACGTCCATCAAGTTAGTGATGCCATCCAGCCATCTCATCCTCTGTCGTCCCCTTCTCCTCCTGCCCCCAATCCCTCCCAGCATCAGAGTCTTTTCCAGTGAGTCAACTCTTCGCATGAGGTGGCCAAAGTACTGGAGTTTCAGCTTTAGCATCATTCCTTCCAAAGAAATCCCAGGGCTGATCTCCTTTCGAATGGACTGGTTGGATCTCCTTGCAGTCCAAGGGACTCTCAAGAGTCTTCTCCAACACCACAGTTCAAAACCATCAATTCTTTGGCACTCAGCCTTCCTCACAGTCCAACTCTCACATTCATACATGACCAGTGGTAAAAACATAGCCTTATCATCTTACTGTTATCCAATTAATAACATAAATACTATTTGAACAACATTTTATTTTATACTCTTTTTAATACCTTCAAGTAAAATTATTTGGCCTTTTCTACAACTCTCTGGGGCCTTTTTACAGATAACTAGAAACAAGGACAAAAATCGGATGATACCAGCAAATCAGTGGTAGAACTAGGGCTAGACCCAGATTGCCTGATTCCTTTGCCACGCCTCACTGCCAAAAGAATTCCTAAGTTACGGTATAAACACTGTATAGTCTTCATCTTGCCCCTTGAGGTTAAAGACGGGAAAGACTGTCATTCATGTTACTAACTAGGAAGAACCAGGAATGAATTTCATTTGTATTTCTCCCATTGTTTTCTGTTCTTGAAATTACAGTTCCTTTTAACTACAACTCTAATCACTGTCACTTTCCATCACGCAATGAGGAAGCAATATTTTATCTTATCTCTTGAAAATTAATGTTGAAATGGAAACTGTTTCTCTTAGTAATTAGTAACATTTAAATTGGTCTCTGATAATTCATCTTTAACATAATTTGCCATTCTTATAATGCATATTCATTAAAGGGGCGAATATATGGTTAATGATATAGAGTTTGATAGTTATAATTTTAACTAATCTCAGCATTTTAAGAGATTTTTAAGTCTGTGCTTACTATTTCATATGGAGAATTTCCAAATTTTTCATTCTGGTTGTTAAATTAGATGTGTTGTGTTTTTTTTAATGTTTATCCTTAACCATGCATGGTTGCTAAACACTTAACAATTATATTTAATCTTTACCCCAAACCTTGTAAGAGCAACTGCTATTTATGATCCCCATTTTACAGTCAAGTATCGTATTCAACAGTAAATATTGTCTTCTGCCTCTCCTTCAGCTTCTGGAATTTCTGAGCAGCTCTGGTCAGTACAAGATGGACCCAGTAGTCTTGAGTTACATGGACAGTCTACTGCGGCAATCAGACGTCTCACTACTGGATCCTCCAAGCTGGCTCAATGACCATGTTATTGGGTTTGCCTTTGAGTACTTTGCCAACAGTCAATTTCATGACTGCTCTGACGAAGTCTGTTTCATCAGCCCCGAAGTTACTCAGTTCATCAAGTGCACTGGCAACCCAGCAGAAATCGACATGTTCCTTGAACCCTTGGACCTCCGCAATAAGAGAGTTATATTTTTAGCCATCAATGATAATTCCAACCACGCAGCTGGGGGAACCCACTGGAGCTTGTTGGTTTATCTGCAAGATAAAAATGGCTTTTTTCATTATGATTCTTATGGTGGAAGTAACTCATTCCATGCAAAACAGGTAGCAGAGAAACTAGAAGCTTTCTTAGGCAGAAAAGGAAACAAACTGGCCTTTGTGGAAGAGAAAGCCCCTGCTCAACAAAACAGCTATGACTGTGGGATGTACGTGATATGTAACACTGAGGCCTTGTGTCAGAACTTCTTTAGACAACAGCCAGAATCACTACTGCAGCTACTCACTCCTACATACATCACAAAGAAGAGAGAAGAATGGAAAGATCTCATTGCCAGACTTGCCAAAAATTAGCTGTTGAAATATGTTTGACTTTTGAAGTCTCTTTCTGCCTGTCCCCATGAATTGGATGGCTGCAGTCTCAGTGCCTGAGGGAAGATGCCTAGGAAAGGAAAGCTTAGAGTGCTTACTTTCTCCTGAGAGAATGTTGTCCTCCACATTATCCTAATGGAAAGTGTCACTTTAACCCTAACTTCAGAGCAATATGTTCTGTGAAAGTGTCTTCAAAATATGCACCAAAACTGATTAATTCCCTTTTGGGCTCCCTTATCCACATTGGTTTAGTCCAAAGAAAAAAGATTGATCTGTAAAACAAATTGAGAATATGTGAAATTTAGAAGCAAGAAGAAAATCATACAGCAACCAAAGACTTATTGCACAGCCCACATATTTCAAGAGATGAACTAGCTGGAAGCAGATCAAGACCTAACCTAATTCAAGATTGAAGTTTTATCAGTTACTCAGTTCTGTGATACCTCCTCTTCCGTTCAACAAGCGAAGGCTTTCCCATCTATAACCTTTGCCAATACTTGATAAAGATGGTGTTAGCCCATAGTCACCCATCTAATTCCTGGAGCCCTTTAAGAAAGGGGGACTCTTAAATAACTTTGTTAAAATTAATGTCTGTGGTGGACCTCTTGTTTTGCATCTGAAACTTAGTCAAAGTTTGTTTATTTTTGAAATACAAAGGAGAAAAAGTGACCTTTCTCAACTCTTTCACTTAATTCAAAATGCAGACAGTGTAATTTTTGAAATGTGGAAACGAGTAAAATGAAGTGCTCTTCCTTCTAAATTATGGATGTGTTTTTACAGTTATTTCAAATAACAATTTAAATGATATGTCATATACACATATTCTATTCTTAATGAGGATTAGATTACAATGTATATGAGACTTGAAAGCCAAAGATTAGCTTCAGCTGCAAAACTTATAATTTCAGCTACCTTCCTAGCCTAACCCTGCCCCCGGCCCTCATGGCTCAAAATAACCTCACCACTCAGTGACCACAGAGGCAATAACCCAGTTCCTTTTAGTCAGGAAGGGAAAACCCAGTAAGTGTAAATAAGTACAGGTCACATAGCAGGCATAAGTTGAAACTAAAAGTCAAAGAGAAAGCTACCAAAAAAATTTTCATTTCAAGTCAGTATATTTGAAATAGATAGGGATACCTAATGGAAGCTGGGAGCAGGAAAAAAAAAAATTAGCAACAGGCAATCAGGCATGGAGGTGGAATAGGGAGGGAGGAATCGCAAAAGGACACAATTGCTGAAGCCAGGAGTGTAGATAATGATAAGGCAATATTGTTTCAATAACCATTGGCTTAGGCATATAGTCGAGACTGAAAAGCTCGGAGTCTTCTCTGGGAAAAGTTGTTGTCCTTCTGATAATGATAGTGTAAAGTATATCTAGATGTCAGATTGTCTCCGTCTTAGAACAGTACCTGTGGGAGCAATCTTTCCTGTCTCCCTAAGATTCATCCCAGAAAGAAATTTTTTGACCGAAACTAGTACAGTCTTATAAATTAAAACCAAAGATCTCCTTTTCCAGATAAATACCATGATTGAATTGTACCACAAGGTAGTCTACTGTAAAAGTTTGAATATGCCATTTTTGTTAACATTGTAAATGACAGAACTTAAGAGTCTTAGCTTGTAATATTTTACTCGATAGCAGCCTGTTTAAGTCATACACCTGCATGGCCATATACCATCGATGTTACATGGTACATAATAGGAAAAAGATCTTTTGTTGGTATTGTGTTCGCTTGTTTTAGAGTCAGAAAGATCCAGTGTGCAAAGTTCAGCTTCAGAACATTCAGTAGTTAAGCAGGTTTTTCAAAATAGGATTGAGCAATTACCACACTGAACCATGCTGTTTTCAGATATCCTGTTATTTTTATCTTTAGTTTTTGCTATATCCGTATTGACTGTATGGTTTAATAAGTATTCCATTGAAGTGGCAAAGTAGAATTTCTCAGTCATGTGACTGTTTACTGATACTAAATTTTTTCTACCAGCACTTAGAAAAGAAAATGTTTAAAGAAATTACATCCCATTGTGTGGGAAAGAGCATGAATGTTCTGATCAGTCCAAGCAGTATCAGTTATAGTCTCGGGCAGGTTTGAGATTCAGTAGCCTCATCTGCAAAATGAAATTGAATTTGATTTTACCAATTTGGGTCCTCTCCCTTTTTTTTCTTGATAAGTCTGGCTAAAGATTCATCAATTTTGCTTATCTTTTCAAAGAACCAGCTTTTCGTTTTCATTGATCTTGTCTGTAATTAAGTCCCTCTGGTCTAATCAAGTCCCTCTGGTCTAATGTGTTATTTAAGGTTTATGTTTCTTTTTCTGTCTGGATGCTCTGTCCATTGATGTAACTACAGGATTACTGTTGATTTCACTATTTATTTCTGTTAATATTTGCCATATATATTGAGGTGCTCCTCTGTTAGGTGCATATATATTTGCAAGTGTTGTATCTCCTTGGATTGATCCCTTGATCATATGTAGTATCCTTTGTCTCTCATAACAGTCTTTTATTTTAAAGTCTATTTTGTCTGATAGAAGTATTGCTACTCTGGCTTTCCTTTGATTTCTATTTGTGTGAAATACCCTTTTCCATCCCCTCAGTGTCAGTCCGCATATGTTTCTAGATCTGTGGGTCTTTTGTAGGCAGCATATATACAGGTCTTGTTTTTGTATCCGTTTGGTCAGTCTGTGTTTTTTGGTTGGAGCATTTAGTCTGCTTATATTTAAGACAATTATAGGTCTGTATGTTCTTATTGCCGTCTTGTTCATTGTTTTGGATTTGTTTTTGTAGGTCTTTCCCCTCCCCCTTCTTTTGTTGTTGTCTCTCGTGACTTGGTGACTATCGTTGGTGTTATATTTGGATTCCTTTTTCTTTTTTTGTGTGTATATCTAGTATAGATTTTTGGTTTGCTCTTGCCATCAGCTTTTTGTGTAGCAGTCTGTTACATATATGATTGTTTTAAGTTGCTTGTCTCTTAATTTCAAATACGTTTAAAATAGCCTGCATTTGTACTCTCCTCCTCTTATGATTATTGTTTTAGATATCATACTTTACATCTAGTTGTTTTGTTTATCCTTTAAATGCTTATTGTGGATATAGATGATTTTATTACTTTTATCTTTCAACCTCCCTACTAGCTTTGTGTGTGGATGATTTCTTACCTTTCCTGTGTGTTTGCCTTTACCAGTGAGCTTTTTCTAGATGTAGGCTTTTTTGCCTAGAGAAACTCTTTTAACATGTGTTGTAAAGCTGGTTTGTTGGTGCTAAATTCTTTTAGCTTTTGCTTATCTATAATGCTTTTAATTTCTCCAGCAAATCTGAATAAGGTTGTAGGTTTTCCCTCTCAGCACCTAAATATATCATGCCACTGCTTTCTTGCCTGCAGAATTGCTGCTAAAAATTAGATTATAGCCTTATGGGAGTTCCCTGGTATGTTGTTTGTTGCTTTTCCCTTGATGCTTTTAGTATTCTCTGTTTATCTTTCATTTTTGTCATTTTGATTACAGTGCATCTTGGTATGTTCCTCTCTGGATTAATCCTTTATGGGACTCTGCTTCCTGGCCTTGGGTGTCTCTTTCCTTTTCTAGGTTAGGGAGGTTTTCTGCTGTTATCTCTTCAAATATTTTCTCAGGCAGCTTCTCTCTCCTCCTCCTGGGACCCTTATAATGCAAGTATTAGTGTGCCTGATGTCTCTCAAACTGTCCTCATTTCTTTTCATTCTTTTTTTCGTTTTTCTGTTTAACAACAGTGATTTCCACTACTCTCTCTTCCAGCTCAGCGGTCTGTTCTTCTGAATCATTTCGTCTACTGTTGATTCCTTCAATAGTAGTGCATTTTTCATCTCAATTATTTATTGTTCATCTTTGGTTGTCCTTTTATATTTTCTGACTCTTTGTTAAAAACTTCTAACTTTTCTGTGCATCTCTTCTCCTCCATAGTTCTTTGATCATCTTTACAATTATTACTCTGAACTCTTTCTGGCCTGTCCCCACTTCACTTATTATTTCTGTATTTTCATCTTGTTCCTTCACCTGGACCATTTTCTTCTGCTGCTCCTTTTTGTCTGACCAAGCTGCTGTTTGTATTTGTGTGTGTGTTTAAACTTTATTTTGTATTGGGATATGGCCGATGAACAATGGCGTGATAGTTTCAGGTGAGCAGTGAAGGAACTCAGCCATACATGTTTTTGCATATGTGATAGGTTACTTACTATTCCTGACCTTGGAGAAGTAGCCCTCTGTAGGAGGCATCCTGTGTATCCTGGCAGTGCACTGCCCTCTCATAACCCAAACTGTATGCTCTGGAGCGTCCTCCTGACAGGTCCGCGTGGGCCCGTCTGTCGTGGCAGGCTGACTGTACGGGCTGTCTGCTAAGTTTGGCATGCCCCTAGTCTGTCTGGTTGCCACGCCCTGCCTTGTGCAAATTCTGCTGCCTATTGTTTCACAGGCCTGGTCCTGAGGTGGCCAGTTATGGAATTCTGCCCCGACCTGGGGCAGAGTCGGGGTCCTGAAGACTCTGGGGCTGTTGCCCACCTACTGGCAGGTGAAGCCAGATCCTGGGGTTGGTGCCAGACTCCTGGCAAGCGGAACTGGTTCCTGAAGTCTGGCTTCAGGGCCCAGAGTTCCCAGAGCTGCTTTCAGATCATTGGTAGGAAAGCGCCAGTTCCTGACACAGTTGGGTGTGGAGTCTGGAGTGTCCTGAAGGTTGTGTTGCCCAGCTCATGGGCAGGGGCAGAGCCCACCTGGTCCCAGGGTAGAGTCTGGCCTGCGTTGCAGTCTCGTAATTCTCTTGCCCCACCCCCTGGTGGATGGAGCCAGTCTAGGGCTTGTGCAGCTTTCCTGGTGCCTGTCGGCCAGTTTGTGGAGCCGGGTCTTGGCCCTCTGGTGGGCTGAGCCATGTCTAGGGCCATGTCTAGGTGGCTGTGAGCTCTTCAGTCTCTAAACTGCCTGTCTGCTGGTGGGTGGACCGTGTCCCCACCCCATTGTTCGGCCTGAGTCATCCCAGCACTAGAGCCTACAGGCTGATGGGCGGGGCCAGGCCTTGGCACTAATGAGCCAATATGGCAGCTGCCAGGAGTGATCCTGTGGTTGAATGTTCCCCAGTATTACTGCCACCACTCTCTGTACCCCTTGGGTGAGCCATAGCCACCCTCACACCTCTCCAGGAGCTTCTCCAAGATCAGCAGGTAGGTCTGGCTTAGGCTCCTATCAGATTTTTGCTTTTGCCTTGGGTCCCAGTAAGCATGAGATTTTGTGTGCTTCCTTTAAGATTGAAGTCTGTTTCCCCCAGTCCTGTAGGGCTTCCATAATTAAGCCCCACTGGCCCTCAAAGCCAAATGCTAGGGGGCTCGTTTTCCAGTGCCAGACTCCCAGGCTGGGGAGCCTGACGTGAGGCTCAGAACTCTCCTGCAGAAGAACCTCTGCAGCAGCATTCTCCAGGTTGTGGGTCACCTGCCCAGGGCATATGGGGTTTAACTGTGTCATGAGTCCGCCCCTACTACCCAAGTCATTATGGTTCCTCCCTTATGTCTTTAGCTGTAGAAGACCTTTGCTGGCAGTTTCCATTATTTTTTCAGCCATGGTTGTTGTGCAATAGTTGTGATTTGGTGGGTGTGCTTGTGAGAGGAGGTGAGCTCAGCGGCCTTCTACTCGGCCACCTTGGCTGCTCTCCTTACTATTCTGATTTTATAGAAAAGAAACTTACAGGAGCTCAGTCACATGGTTGCAGGTGACAGGGCCATGATTTCTACTGCGGGGTCTCCATCTCCTCATAATGTATCCGCCTGTACCTTTCTCCCTCTCCCAGAAAATGATAACACATCTCCTTGCTTGAACATTTTAAATATAATTTTGTGTTGCTTTATGAATCTCCTAAATTCAGCAGGTATATTATAGAAACCAATAATGAGAAACTGTCTTTCTCAATTAACTGCTACGTGACAGAACCTATATAGTAACTGGATTTGTTTTATATATTAGGTCATATTTGTATCAGCTGCTGACATCGAAGTACTGATCTAAAACATTTAAAAGCCCTGCATTGTACTTTCAGATGTCATGACTCTGAAAGATGGGAAGTAGAACAAGAGCGGCAGCCCAGGCAATCGAAGTTTTCTTATATAAGAAAAACTAACATGTCAGAGTGTCAAAGGAAGTGGTAGCCAACTAAAGTGTCAGTAATAGGCAAGAGTTACCATTATTCAGGTACAAATTAACCTTGGATCTTCCTGCAGTTTGGGCTAAAAGACAAAAAGAAGAATTACTGCCTGCCTCTTTTTCCTCCATGTACCGAAACAGAGCAGCCTGTATTTAGAAGAAAACCTTTCCCACACAGTGCAGGCTAGGACATGTTTCTCTGCACTAGGCCATGCTTTCCTCACCAGCTCACACTCGAGCTAGCTCCCCACAGCTGCTACCTCAGTCTTCATTTCTCAGACCTGCAAAGCCCTCACCTCCTCCCACACTCTACAGCTTCAGGGAGAGAATAGGCACGGTCATGAACTTCAGCTTGCCTGACACCGAGTCTGCAAGTCTTTCTATCCCCACCTTTGAGCCTTCCTCATTCTTATTGCAGTGACCCCCAAGCTGTGGCTAATGCCTTCACCTGTGCTCAGGGATTGTGCACGGACAGCTTCACACGCAGCAGCACCAGCAGGAGTCTCTCGACTGGCTCCTTTGCATCAGCATTTAGATGTATAGGTGTATTAAATCTGTCTTTAAATAAAGCATGACCTTGTGTCCTGCTGTAAATACTGACCTTTTACTTTCTTCGTCTTTACAGCCAGATCTAAAAGTGTCAAAAGTTTCTCACCTCCTGCCCACCTCTCAACCCATTTTAATCTAGACTGTTCCCATCACTCTACAAAAATTCTCAGTAGGACTACTAATGGTTCTCATTTTACTAGTCCTCCTAGCAACATTAAACCCTCCTTTTCAAACAGCTCTTCCTTTACTTGATGTGATATCTAGTTTTTCTAGTACTTCTTTGACCACTCTTTCCTAATTGCCAGTTTCTTGTCTACTTGCTGTACATTCTCAGGTTTTGATTCCCAAATCCTTTTTCTCATTTTGTACATACTTCTTAGGTTCTCCCATATTTTTCCAAGGCCAGTGATAGATTTGGGCACATCTCTACTCTATCCTCCTCTCCTGAACTCTCCCGAACATCTACCTGAATATCCACTTAGAGCCAACTAGACATTCTCCCTTGCATATTTCACAGGCAACTCAAACCCACCAAATCCCAAAGCTCAAGTCCTCTTGCTCCATCAAATCTGCTCTATCAGTATTTCCTACTTGAGGAAATGGTTACCAGTGCACCACCCAATTCTAGCCAGAAATCTAGGTGTCACCCTTGACTTGTCCATCCCTCACACACTTCATACCTACCAGTCTCCTTGTCATGTCTATTCTGCATTTTAAATATGCTTTAAATCCATGTATTTCACAATGCCACTGCTCTCATCCAGACGGCCATCATCTGTCTCATCTGGACTGCCACAATGGTTTATTAAGTAGTCTTCTGGTATTCACACATCCCCGTGTTCATCCCCCAGTCCATTTCATATGCTGGCAATATCTTTAATAAAGCTCCACACAGTCTGACCCCTTCCTAGACCCCTCTTCCGTGTGTGTGTGTGTCGCTCAGTCCTGGCAGACTCTGCAACACTATGGACTGTAGCCCGCCCGTGTACTGTGCCCCAACCCTGCAGACCTTTTTGTTCTTCCAGCATGACATTCTTTTCGCCCCTTAAAGTCTTTCTACTTCTGTTCTCTCCCCCTCAACTCTCCTATACTCTTCAGCAGGAAAACGCCTATGTAATCTTCATCAGGGAGATCTTCCCCGGTGTGCCAGACTAGTTTGCTTCCCTTGCTTAACAACACCCTGGAATCAAGAACCCTTTAGTGTGCTCAAATCCCATATAATTTTTGGCAGTATATCTCTTGCCACCAAACTGGAAGTCCTGGAGACCAGGGACCATGTCTACTCGCCATTGAATATCTGCTGCTTAATGCAGTGCCTGGCACATGGACAGTGGTTGGTATTTGTTGACTAAGTAAGTACAAATATATTGAATAGAGGCAATTTATCAGAAAACACATCATCCTTCTGAGGTATTGCAGCAGAAATCAAAATACCTTGTTAATCAACATAGCTTTTCATGCTTGCATAAGACCAAGCTATTGTAGGGGGGACAGTTTGACAAACTTAAGCAACTTGACAGAAAAGAAGGAACTCAGCATGTAAATGTAATGCGCTGATGCATCTGCTGATTTTTTTTTTTTAGAGATTTTCACATTTTACATAGTTGTAATTCATGCATAAGCAGTATTTTAATTCTGCTTTTTACAGATTTCCTCCCTTAATCAGTGTCTACTCATGTTTAATGGTAACCTGGAGTTAACATCAAGTTAGTAGATCTTAATTTTCTTAACCATTTCCTCATTAAGTGTTTTGGTTAGTTCCAATGTTGTTATGAATAACAGGGCTGCACTCTTTAACAAGTAACTTTTTCATTGCAAACTACCTCTTTGAGGAATACAAAAGTGGACCTGAGACATCAGAGCATATGAGCAATTTATAATCCCTTCATGGTGATATCCAAAGCATTCTCAAAGGAGAATCTGTGTGCGGTACCATTAAAAATGTATCAGAAAAACCTATATCTAATTCTGCATAGCTCTACCAACATTGGGTTTTATACTTATTTAAGTTTACTTCTTGAAGTTTAATAGATAATAACTGAAATTCATTAAACTCTTTGTATGTGTCAAGGACTTACAAGGATTTGATGTAAATATTCCATTTTAATGATAACCATAAAGCTTGGTCATTATTAAAATGGAATATTTACATCAGTAATAACCATAAAGCTCTAAAGGGCTTCCCTGGTGGCTCAGACAGGAAAGAATCTGCCTGCAATGCAGCAGACCTGGGTTCGATCCCTGGGTTGGGAAGATCCCCTGGAGGAGGAAATGGCAACCCATTCCAGTATTCTTGCCTGGAGAATTCCAAGGACAGAGGAGCCTGGGGGCTAAATCCATGGGTCACAGAGTCGGATACAACTGAGCAACTAACACATACAGCTCTAAGGTAGAAACTGCTGTTATCCTCCTATTAGAGATGAAAAGACTAAAGCCTGACAGTTGCCTAGGTGAACTTAATGAGGTTTAAATGTGGGTGTGCTGACTCGAGAACCTCTGCTCTTAACCATCCTAGCACACTGCTGTGTGGTTTGTTAGTGGTAGTGGTTTTTTTTTTTTTTTTCTGTTTTATTTACCCAAAAGGGAAAATTGCTATTAAAAATAAAAACTGAATACAGCCTCTCTGACTTCAAGTGTCACCTAATTTATTGCTAGAGAGTGTTTTTTGTTTCGTTCGAGGTAAATGCCTAGATGGACCTCTCTGATTGAGAAAGGTCAGCTCCCTGGGTTTAGCCTAAGTGGGCCAGGAGGATACAAAGAGAGATCAGTTACTGCAAATAATAAGAGGAAAGAAATCTGAATTTTCATTGGATGCCCTAGAAAAAGAATGAGGCCTAGGAAAGAAGTGGAGGGAGGCTAATGAAAAGAACTGAGATGGGATACATGCCAGAAACATGGCAGGAGGCAGGGGCTACTGGAGGACGTGGCCGGTGAGGAGTTTCCTGAGACAGAGCGTGGCTGTCACGTTTTCTAAGCAGTCACATGTGCACTGAATTTGACGTTGTTTTTGGTCTTGTGCCATAGCCTTCCATTAACTCTCAATCTTTCGTGCAGGTTGGGTACATTGGATTTTCCTGGTGGTAGATCATTTGGAGGAGTGAAGGATGAGGAGAGTCACATCATGGGCAAAAGGGCAAAAGCTAAAGGAACAGGAGACATCAGTCAACCAGACTGCATCATGGAAACTCTTGTAGAAATTGAGTCTCAGGACTGACCACAAAGGTTGGAAATGGGGCTCAGGCCATTTTTGTACTGAAAGAATAACCCCTAAGCATTAAATTGCTTGGAGTTGTCCAGGTTGGAAATTTCTGGGCTACATTCCAATGAAAAAGAGCTTTCACTGAGCCACGGGAAAAGAAAATTTTGGTTTATTAACAGCATTTGTCAGTCCCCTGCTTGCCATGTGGTAATTAGCTTCCAGAACAACAAACTCTTCTGGGTTTCCTCCTGCTTTATCCGGCACTCATCAGTTTCCCTTACTAGTTCCTCCTCTTCTTCCTGATCTCTCGATGACAGCGTGCCCCAGGGCTCAGTCATCCCTACTTTCCTCTGTACACAGACACAGTCCCCTGATGATCTCATCCAGTCTCCTGCAGTTAAATACCATCCGTATGGTGACAGTTCCCAGACTTATATCTCCCAGACCTGTCTCCTGAACTCCAGACCCATATATCTATTACCCACCTGACCCCCCCTACTTCACTGTCTAAAACTCATCCTAAACTTCACATGTTAAATAGTACATTTCTGATCTTCCAAAAACTGCACCACTAATGGCCTTCTCCATCTCAGTTGATGGCAATTCTGTCCCTCCTCTCAAACCATAGAACGTGAGTATCCTTTATGACTGTTGCTGTTATTCGCCGTCTCTAATTTGTCGGTAAAAACTACTGTTTTTACGGTCAGAATATATCTAGACTCTCCCTGTTCCCACCTTCTCCACTTCTACCACCTGAGTCAGTGCCACTGTCCTCTCAACAAGATGGCCCGCAGTCTCCCAACTGACCTCCCTGCTCTCACCTTTCCCCCCGTCACAGCCAGTGGTGATCCTTTCAAGGCCCCTATAATAAGAGCTTATTATTCACTCCTTTGCCTCATTTCATTCAGAGTAAAAGCCAGAGTTCTTACAATGGTCTTGGTTGATCTTTGCCAATTCCTTCTTTAGACAGAGATACATCTTAGTAAATCATTGCTCTTCATTGCAGGCCAGGCTCTATCCATCCACTCTACCAATTGGCAAAGTAAAAAATGTTAAAAAGGTGAATGCAAGCCTAGCAAAATACAGATCAGTAGCTTCTCTGCCTGTGGACAGATTGTGCAGTCAGTTGTGTCCGACTCTTTGTGACCCCATGGACTGTAGCCCGTCATGCTCCTCGGTTCGTGGAATTTTCCAGGCAAGAATACTGGAGTGGGTTGCCATTTCTTACTCCAGGGAATCTTGCCAACCCACATCTCTTGCTTCTCCTGCAGGGTGGGCATTCCTTATTCAAAGTGGAGTTGAGTGAGATGTGACTTGAGGGTGAGGGGTAGAGAGAGAAATCCTGAGATCAGCCACTTTCTTGCTAATGAGTCTAGAGCACATTATGTGTAGTTTTGGTGTATCCTCTAGAGGTTTCTAAGATGCAGAATGATCTACTTCTGAAGCTTCCTTAGGCCATTAAGTTCTTTGGCACTGATGATGAATTTCCTGTGGCAAGGAAATCATTTTACTTTTGTCAGCTATTCTAAATGTCAATAGGTTGATGCAGTTGGTTATGAAAATACCTGCCAACATTCTGAGGTTCAGGCCCTCACCTCGTGCCTTCTAGACCAATGACTCTCAATCGGGGGCCGCTTTGCCCCCCAAGGGACATTTGGCAATGTCTAGAGCTGTTTTTGGTTGTCACAACTAGGGGCAGGAAGTGGGAAGTGCTGCTGGCATCAGGTGGGCCAAGGATGTGGCCAAACACCCTACAATGGGCACAGGATTACCCCCACCACCACCATCAAAGGACTGTGCCATCCGAAAAGGCAGCAGTGCTGAGGTTGAGAAACCACGGTCTATTCTGACAGACTTTTCACTATTCTGACCTTGTGCTCCATTTCCCAACCAGCATTCCCAAACCACCATATTTATCCATCACTCCTAAACTCCTGTAGCCCCAGTAAGCTCTTCATTGCCTAAAAAATCAGGTCCTTCCTTCTCATTCTGGCATTTAGATCCTGACAGGTTTTGCACACTTAGTATCCACTCCTCAGCAGAACTCTCCTCCTAAGCTGTCATCAGCACCACCCTCCACACCACCATCCTTGTACTGCCGTTACCAACCGCCCCCCCAAACGCACGGCCTGTGAGGGTTCTCCCTACAGCTCCCTGATCAAATCTTGCTCATCCTCTGAATCCCACACAGGCAGCACACCCCTTGCCACTGAGTCAGTCTGTACCACTCCCTTTTGTACTTATCAGGCCTCACGTGTCTCACACTGTCCCATAGCTATCCTCAGTAAACTCTTCAAAGGGGTCCATATGTATTTCTGTCCCGTTGAGCTCCGTTTCTACAGCATAAGTTGTGAAAACTATATTGTTGTATTGAAAGGTTCTTGTGAGACTCAGATGAGCATAAAAAAGCACCCAGTGTGGGGCCTGGTACCCATTTTGTTGCTCAGAAAATTATAGAATCATAGTATCTATAGAAGCATACATCCAGGGGTCCATAGAATGTGCTTAACACATCTTTTAAACCTAACTACAGCCTAGAAAGAGCACGCATTCAGACGAGCCTGGCTTTTATAACTAACAGCAAAGAAAAACTTCCATCAGAAATCCTATACCAATTAACACGCCTTCACGCCACAGTGAATCCAGGAGCAGTGGGTGTCACGTTCTCCCAAAGCGGAGCCTAAGCCAACCTTTCTGCATTTAACAAGTTAATGAACAGCTTGTGAGTAACACTTTGCCCACTCTGGCCCAATTTAGAAGGCTGCCAAAAGGCTAAGATGTCAATATGCCACTCTGCTCTGCCGGGGTGCCACTGCCTTCTGCCCTTGACCATTGAAGAGGCTGATGTCCCGAGACAGGGCAGCACCAGGAGAATGAGGCTGCAGCCAGGGCCTGGCCTTTCCCCAAGCGGAAAAGGGCCTTGTCTCAGATCCTGCAAGAGAAGTGAGTGGGACACAGTATTCTGAGGAGCTCAGGTTTGGCTCGAGGCCAAGCACGGAGTGGCAAACAAGAAGGAACACATTCCAGGAAGGCAAGGAGCCCTGCCAAGCGAAGGCGGGCCAGCCAGCAGGGCCTGCTGGGCGCCAGGTGCTCCTCAGCTCTGTGGAGGTCAGGCTCACGGAGGATGAACTCGGGTTTCTCTAGATTATCATTTCAGAGGCTTAAATGCCTCCCTCCCCGTCACTTTCAGAGAGCAAAGCCTGTGGAGCCACGTAACCGTTACATTCGAATCCTCGCTGCTCTGGGGTCCAGCCTCTTCTCTAAATGAAGGCAGGAGGAGAAAGGGAAATCGCACAAGGTTTCTATAGTTCTGCACCCTGAGTAAGAGAAGACACTACTGACAACAAGGGAAGAGGAGGAAAGCCGGGGGCTTCTGGGCCCTTGTGGGACACTGAGTTCCCCACTTGCCCCCTGGGCCCTCCCACCACACACACACACACACACACACACACACACACACGCCCCCTACACTTGTTCTTCACCCCGGCCACATGTGCCTTCTCACTGACCTGACTTCAGATCTGCAGAGCCCTCGGGAATGCTTTCCTCTCAGTCACCTCAGGCCTTTGCCCCAGGTATGAAAGAAGAGTGGAGAGGAAAGGAAGGACCAGAGGGGGCCAGGGAAACATGGCCACGAGCCTGCGCAGCTTCCCTCCTGCCACTGTCAGGGCCTGGGGACAAGGGGGCCCTTTGAGAGAGAAGAGCTTCCCTGCTGCCACTGTCAGGGCCTGGGGACAGCGGGGGTCTTTGAGAGAGAAGAGCGAAGTCTGTCCCTCGCGCCTTGGTTCCAGTTCCTGCTGGACTTTGCTGCCACCTAGTGGCCCCCAGTGGCCTCTCAGCACCCTCAGGGTGAGATCCACCTAGGGAGCTGACTTGGCCCAGCCTGTGGCTGACAGGTGAGCTTCGGTACTCTAGGATGCCCTGAGTCTGTGGTCCAGCTCCTAAGAGAGAGGAGCAGCACAGGGTCACGACCTCACCTAGCTCGATAGGAGTCCTGACGTCACGGCCACCAGATGAGAGGGCCAGGGCTGGCTGGCTGGACACGTAGGAGTGGGAGTGAGGGCACTTTCTTAGTCCCAGGATATCTCTGGTGGGATGCAGTTGTCCCAGAGCCCTCCTCACTCCTGAATGCCTTGTTCACAAGAACTCCTGGCTACTTCCACGATTCTCCCTGATCTGACTAAAGCCCATGATGCAAACTGAGGTTCCCACATAAAATAATCTATATACATATTAATATATATACGTATATCTCCCTCCATCTGTCCAAGTGTAAGGCAGTTGTTTCTCCCTTATAAAGCTAGCCCAACTTAAAAAATATAAGATGATATGCCCGCAACTGTGATGATGCTATGGACTACTCCCCGGAAATAGTGAAAAGGAGGTGTATGATCACATAGAGATTCAGCCATATTTTTCTGCATATTGCATCAACAGGTTACTTCCTCTAACAAAAGAAAGCCCTTGGCTTCAGTAACCACTGACTACCAGCTCCAAATTTTCAGACCTGAGCTGCCATACCCATGAATGTAAAAAATCACAATTCCCTTCTGCCTACCTCTCCAACCTCCTATTTTGTGTGTGTGTGTGTGGTAAAATACACGTAAAATTGATCATCTTAATCATTTTTAAGTTTCACATTCACATTGTGTAACAGTCTCGAGAATTCTGTTTATCTTGCATAACTGAAACTCTGTACACATTAAACAATAACTCCCATTTCCCTTCCCCATAGCTCCTGGCAGCCACCATTCTGCTTCCTGTTTTCTGTGAACTGGACTGCCACACGTACCGCATGCAAGTAGAATCATACAGTACTTGTCTCTCTGTGATTGACTGACTTCACTAAGCACAGTGTCCTCAGGGTTCATCTATGTTGTAGTGCACGTCAAGTTTCTTCCTTTCGAAGGCTGACTGATACTGCAATCCATGTCTGTACCACATTTTGTTCACCCATTCACCTGTCAATAGACCCTTGGGCTGCTTCCACCTTTTGGCTTATTGTGAATAACGCTGCTATGAACATGGGTGTACAGATAGCTCTTCAAGCTCGTATTTTCAGTTCTCGTGGGTATATACACAGATGGAATTTCTGGATCAGAGGGTAATTCTGCTTTTAATTTTCTGAAGAACTGCTATGCTGTT
Organism: Capra hircus; assembly: GCF_001704415.2. Taxonomy (NCBI): domain Eukaryota; kingdom Metazoa; phylum Chordata; class Mammalia; order Artiodactyla; family Bovidae; genus Capra; species Capra hircus. The sequence goes on along the minus strand of NC_030817.1, from coordinate 82,302,362 downwards.
TGCCACAGTGGCTGCACCGTTTCGCCCTCCTATCAGTAGTGCATAAGGGTTCCAGTTTCTCCACATCCTCACTAATGCTTTCAGGGATTCTTTTGTTTTTGTTGCTAGTAGCCATCCTAATGGATATGAAGTGGTATCTAATTGTGGTTTTTATTTGCTTTCCCCTAGTGCCTCCAGTACTCTTGCCTGGAAAATCCCATGGACGGAGGAGCCTGGTGGGCTACAGTCCATGGGGTCGCTAAGAGTCAGACATGACTGAGTGACTCCACTTGCACTTTTCACTTTCATGCATTGGAAAAGGAAATGGCACCCCACTCCAGTGTTCTTGCCTGGAGAACCCCAGGGACGGGGGAGCCTGGTGGGCTGCTGTCTATGGGGTCGCACAGAGTTGGACACGACTGAAGCGACTTAGCTTAGTGACAGCGATGTTGAAGTGTCTATTCAGGTCCTTATCGACTTTTAAATAGGCGGTTTTGTTGTCACTGAGTTGACCTCTCCAATGTCTCTTCACGTCAGTCTCCCACTGACTCATATTCCAGATTCATGCCGATGGGTCTCTATTCCTCAGAGACACATGCCTTCTTTCCTACCTTTCACAGTTACCAACCCCTTCCCCAGCTCTTTTCATGACTGGCTCCGCATCCCTTAAGCAGCAACTTAAATCTCACCTCAGAGAACATTTCTTGACCACTCATCTAAAAATCTATCTCCCTTTTTACTGTATCTCATATCAGTCTCTTTCCGTCATGGAGCACAATCAGAATGTGCAATTACCTTGTTTGTTCACGGTTTACTTGGAACTCACGTTCATGTGGAAGGCAAGTGCCACCGGGGATGCAGCGATATTGCCTGACTGGTCACTGCTCTGCCATTGGCACCTAGTCTAGCGCTAGCTCAGAATCTGGGCTCAGCATGTACTGAAGGAACAGACCACTACTGGAGGCGCGCCTCCCAAGGAGAAAGAAAGGTGATGTGGCCCAAATTTGGATTTTATTTAATATTTATTTTTTGGCCATGCTGGGTCTTCACTGCTACACACAGGCTTTCTCTAGTTGCTGCAAGTGGGGGCTGCTCTTCCTTGCAGTGTGCAGGCTTCTCATTGCAGTGGCATCTCGCCGCAAAGCACAGGCCCTAAGCGCACTTGGGCTTCAGAAGTTCTGGTTCTAGGCTTATTAGCTCTGTGGCATGTAGGATCTCCCTGGACCACAGATCAAACTGCTGTCTTCCGCATTGGTAAGCAGGTTCTTAACCAGTGGAGACCAGGGAAGTCGCCCAAATTGGACTTTAACCTCCAAAATCTGGACTTGATATCAGAAAAAGACATAGGAGTTTTCTCACTCTGAGTTTGACTTTTAATTCCTGAGTCAGGAGCACAGTACTGTTCGAAGCACAGACCTTGCTTTGGAGTTGCCCAGCAGAAATGGGGAAGCATTCCCAGTGTCCACCCAGCCAAGGCAGGACGCTGTGCTACGTGCTGTGGCCATCCAAACCATCCCTTACGCCTGATGTATGAGTCAGCTTAGCTAAAGTCCCATGAGATCTGCAGAGTACTTGGGATTCTGGGAATGACTTGGGCTCCGTCAGTCTCCTTGGTGCCAAGTATGTCAGTAAGAGTACCTTTAGTGAGTAATCAAAACCTAAAAATGAACTTTCCATACCACAGGATTAGAAAAATCAGATTTTTATTTTAAAATATTTTCAAAGTTTAATGCCATAGTGGAACAACTGAAGGATAGTTGAACCAAATTCTCAAGGAATTAGAGAAGCATCTGCCAATGCAAGCAGGTCTGCATAAATACACATGGTTTATAAATGAGCACAACAGAAGGTACCCTGGCCAAAGGAACAGGCTGGGGAACAGAAGGAAGGAACAGAGGGCCCTCCAGAGGGACAGGCCCACTGTAGTCACTCAGAGCTCTGGGCCCCAAGAGGGCTTCCAAAGCCACCCACCCTACTACACGCCTTTTGCCCTCGCTGAGCCCAGGACATGGAGACTGGAGGCTAGGTTCACCATCATGTTGGCATAGCCACCCATGACTTGGCACCTCTCATGACCTCTGGCTCAACCCAGCAAGGTTCAGAGAATGGACCTGTTCTCCCTGCCCTTCAGCAAGGACCAGGGAGGGGAGGCGTTGGGGCAAATAAGATTATTTCCCTGAAAACAGGGACGTGGTTTCTAAAATAGGACGGGCATCCATCCAGCGTGGCACTGCAGGGAGAATGGAGCCACGAGTTTTACCTGAGACATACATCTTGAGTGAAAGGATCCCCCAAGGCCAGGCTCTGAGCCCGATCCTAGAGCCTGGGATGGAGAGAACTCCAGCCTGAGTTTAGGAAGTTATCACCTCCTGTCAGTCCCTCCAGTCTTCATTTGGGTTTGTCATAAACAGGACAGTCACACTCCACAATAAATAATTTCCACCAGGATACCCGCACCCCACCCCCACCAGTTAACTTCTCAGGTGTCTGACGAGGGAAAAAGTGGCTATTTCTGACCCCACCTACCCATCACCAGTGACCTTCCCTCCCCACTAAGGCCTTTCCAGCACCTCCAAAGACACTGTCTTAGCAGATCAGAGTCCCAGGAGAGTTTTAAGGCACAGAAGGTTTGTAGTATTGAGACATTGTCAGAGGAGGAGGGGTCTCTAAGGCAAAGCCACCATGTCCCTTCTTCCTGTCTTCTACCTCTCTTGCTTCCAAAGGTATCAGACAGACCCCCTTGGCCTGGGCCCTGCAGTCACAGGCCCACCTTGGACACCTCCATTTTACTCATGGGAGAACAGAGCCCAAGGCGTGGAGGACCCTCCTGCATGGCCTGCAGGTGACATAGTGAGCTCGGCCCTTGGTGGCCCAACACCATCAAGCCCATCAGAATGCCGTTGGCCACGCTCAGAATCCAGGCAGTGAAGCAGGGAGTACAAAGGGAGACCTCCAGTCAAAGCCACGACCCTTCCCATTCCCCACTGCCCACATGGGGCACCTTCGAAATGTTTGAGCACACCAGGGGAAGATCGAGTACCTGGTCTGTGACCACAGTGATCAAAAAAGCTCCGCTCCCCCTGTCTCACTGGGAAACAGCAACGGAGGACACAGAATGCCGGCCCTCTGTTCTCCTGCACAACCACTGCCATTCTCCCCTGCTGCAAGTCGTGCGCTCCCAGATTGAGCCCGCCTCCTCAAGAGGGGCCAGAACCGAGCCTCTGCACAGACCATGAACACGCCCCTGGCTAGATCCTAGAATCACCTCACCGCCTCCAGTTTGCCCTGCATGGGCCGCTGGCCACCTGCAGAGAAACCCTTTGGGCCGCAGAACAGGAACTCTCGGGGGTCCAAGTGAGAGCACAATATGCTGGGAGAGAGTGGAGCCCACACTGCCAAGTTGGGCTCTGGCCGCTGTCCCACCACTGGAGTGGGCCATGTGCTTGGTATCAAAGCATGGCCTTTGTCCCTTGCAGTGACCCCAAATGTTCTACCTGTGTGTCAGAACTGTTTCCAAGGAGCAAGTTAAAAAAATTTTTTTTCACATAAGTGGCTGCTAAAGCTTAGTGTACAGAACTCCTGGTCTATTTCCAGAAACTTGGCTTTCTGTCTCAGTCCCAAAATTGTAGGAGTTTTGTAAACAGGTACTTCAGACCACTCATTTAAGGAGGGAGAAGAGCTGCAGGGAGGAGAAGGATTCTGCAATATTTTCTTTCTGACTCGGTCTCAACACAGCAGCAGCACAAACCAAGGGCGTCGGTGGTGGCACCTTAGCACCCAGAGCATTCCTCTTGGAGGACTGGGGTCAAAGGCCAAGTGGCTGTTACCTGCACACAGAAGAGATGGCACACAGGTCAGACAAAGGGCCTAGAAAACAGACAAGTCAGTGGGTCCGCCCATGAGGGCAGGTCAAGGTGGGGTCTGTGTACCCTGCATACCCTGCCCAACCTCGCTGAGGGCCAAAAAACCAGCTCAAGGGCAAGGCCAAGACCAGCCAGACTAGCAAGGAGCCTGGCCGTAGGCGTTGGCTCCTGTCCTTCACCCTCAATCCCAGAAGCATGAGAAAGAGAAGGGGCATCACCTGTGCCCAGGGACCGAGCCGCCCCAATTCAGGGAACATAACTGCTGTTCTAGCTGGGAGATGCGGAACGCCAGGTAGGATGAAGACATGACCAAGAAGCAGATCCTGGAGAAAGAGGGGTAGGGAGGAGGTGAGTCTCTCTTCTAGAAAGGAGGCATTTCTACAGGATCACCAAACACAGGAGTGGGACTAAGCTAGTTCCTGCAACTGGAGGAGTTGAAGAACCCTTTGCTTACAGCTTCATTCAGACCTGGGCCTCTTTCTTCCCAGAGGCCACAAGGGGGTCCTGAGACTGGTCCCCATGAAAGTGTCCCTGAAGCCCCGCAGGAGTTCTGGGTCCTTCAGCAGAGCCCACCTTCCCTCTAACCAGCCACCTTGGTCCCACACCCCCTCTATGAGGCCACTAAGATTACCCCCTCAGGTGGTAGCCCTTCCCCCAGGCAAATCCTGAGGTTGACAGTCAAAACCCTGCCAGCAGACCCAGAGGAAGGTGCCGAGGTAAGGCGAGGGAATCAGAGGCTGGCTGGCTGTTCATAAAACATCCACCAAGCTCACCGCTCTCATAGCTCTCAGGCCGAATGACACACAAGCCTGGTGTCCAGAGAACACCCCAGTGGTGGGCGGTGGGAAGGCCATGGCCCTCCCCTGGTCTAGCTGATGGGCCTCTCAGACTTTGCCAGACCCCTCCCTCCCCAATCCTCTGCAACTTTTTCTTTCTCCCACAGTTTCATACGTTGCCCCTTCCCCACAGCCTTAACCCTAAATTACAAGTTTGAAGGAATGAAAACCGGAGATACTTTATCTTGCTCCAGAAGGGGCTTGCTGCATGGCCACCCCCACCACCCAGGAGCTTACAGCTGACTCCGAGCTTTCTCCCTCACTCTGGACAATGACTTACCCACACACCAAGGCCCCAGCTTTAAACACCCACACACCCAGGCAGATCGGGTCAGGTCTGTCCCCCCACCCCCCAACTCTCCAGTCACCTACAGCACAAAGAAGACCTTCAGGAGCGGGTAATCCCAGAGCTTGAGCTCCCTGCTGCTCGTGAGTCCCTCCTCCAGCTTCTCCTCCTCACAGTCGGAGATCTCTGCAATAGGACAGCTTTCGGCATCTCCCTGGGGCAGAAGACAAGCCCCCAGCCCATTCCCAACCCCTGTTCTCTGAAGCCACTTGAGCTCTCGGCTTTCCATTATGGATTTGCAGAAAGAAAGAAACTGCCCTCAGAAACCCTCCTAGCTGTGATGACCTCTTTGCACAGAAGTGGGAGGACAGAAAACCTTGTTTTTGCAAGCAGGTGCTGTGGACAAGCACGCTGAACTCACCAGACCCCAGAGGCTCCCTGGAGGGGAAGAAGCTGTCTGTGGATTCCACGGATGCCCGAGAGATACAAGGGATGCTATCTGGGAGAGACATGGACCTGGAGGCAGGGCACACTTTCCTCCACTTCATCTCGGGGATGAGGGCTTCCTGCAGAGAAGGCAGGAGACACTGTCTCACCTTGGCCTTTGAGATCTCACTTGCCCTAAGGATCCACACTAGGTTTATCAAAGCCTGTCCAGATATTATCAGTATGGATGCCTAGCGAGCATGAAAGCAGATACCCAGAAGCAGGGAAACCACAGCCACAGCAATCACATTTCTCATCTGCTCCCTTGCTACAACCAGCCACTCTTCCAGGGGATGGCCTCTTTGAAGACTGCTAGTGAACCAGGACATGAGGCAACCCAGGTGCATGCTCAGATCAGCTGAGTCCAGGAGAGTTCGCACTCTCTTAGATGGAATAAGTCGTGCTTCCTGCTAATCTGCGCTCTGAATACATCACTGCCCTTGGCAGGGGCACTTAAGGTCCCATCAATAAAAATGGGAACATTGCCTTCCATCCCCTGCATGGCATTGCGCATATCACATGCTTGGCTAAACACTTAATAGTTACAGACAGAGACTTCAAAACACCCTGGAGTCATTGCTACCCCCTCACCCCAACTCCTACGCTAGAAACTTTACTTACCTAGGATCCTGGGAGCAAAAGAAAGGGCCAGGACCTTGGCAAATCGACAATGAGCCTGCTTGTGTTCTGGAATGATAGCCTTCAGAGCTCTATTTCAGGGACACCTCCAGCCCCTTGAAGGCCTTCTGACTCCACTAAAGGGAAGAGGATGGGTTGCTGGCCCTGTACCTACAAAGGTGTGGGGGTCCAACCTGGGCCATGTTCTAGGGGCTGGGCATGTGTTCTGCTCAGAATGTCAACATAATCTGCCCAGGACTCTGCATGGCACGGAGCATGGCGGGTCTTGGGACACCTTGACACAGTGTGCCAATGGCTCTTGAGCCTGGTGCCCCAGTTTTGCACTGTGGGCCCCCCACCAGGAGGCCCTGAAGTCTCAAAGCCACAGGCAATCTCAGGCCAGCATCTCTGCTCCCAGCCTTAGCTCTCACCAGAGACTCGCACTCAGGTTCCTCTGGAAGCTCTCTTACACACAGACTCTTCTTGCTTGAAGGCTGGGGACAGAAGGGAACAGGGGTTACCAGTCCATCATGGAACAGCCAAAGTCAGACATGGGGACGTACTAACACTCTCCAAGAGAGCTTCACCTCCAAATGAGCCCTTTGGGTCAGATGGAGTCTAAAGTGTTTGCAGGGAGGATCCCTAGTTAATCCTGAAGCAGAGGGCAAATCCAAAGGGTTGTACTCTCCCACGCTGCTGCCCTCCCCCTTCCTCAGCACAGGCCAGAGGGAGCTGAACCGGCCACATGAGCCCATCTGTCTGCACCCAGGAAGCACAAGTGAGGGCTGCACATGGGACATGCAGGGGCCCGATGGCCTCCGAGAGACAAGCGCACTAGCACAGACACCCAGTCCACGGACTGCCTCTGATTCACTGAGCCTGAGCCTGTTACTCCCCTCTCTCTACCCTGGTTCCCTGTGCCCAAGGGATGGGCCGACCTCCCCCAACAACCAGGTCCCAAGACCTCAGTCCAGGCCTGAGGAGTCTCCTGGGCCCCTGCCCTGCCCTAGGCTCCATACCTGTAGGTGGGTGCAGACCCTTCGCAGCATGTCGTATACACTGTCCCGGGAGAGCAGGGACACAAAGACATACTGGAATAGAGAAACCAGAAAGGGGCGAGGTGCGTAAAGACGGGAGAGTGCCAGGGTCAAGCTGTGGGCTCCTGGGGCTGGGAGCGCTGGCCCAGAAACTTAACTGACCTTCTGGCTGGTGGTGGTGATGGCCAGGCCGTTGGGGAGGAGCCGTGCCATCTTGTGCTTTTTGATCATTTGCACAGACACTACGGGAATGACCACCTGACGGGGGAAGAGGCAGGCTTCTCTCAGGACTCACCCCCAAGGACACAGTCCCTCTGCTTCCTGCTTAGGGCCCCAGCCACACCTGGCGTGAGCCAAGCGTGAACACCATGGACAAGTCTGGCCCATGGAGGAGAGTATCAGAACCTCCCACTGCCTCATGTGGGCTTCCTTCCAGTTATCTCCCACCCCAAAGGCAGCACACTCCACTCTAGGCTCTTACTCCATCATCTAGGAGGCAAGGATGGTTGCCCTGCTGAATCCCATACTCCAGTAAGAGTTCCTTGAGCCACCACCTGGGCACTTTATGGCCCCGAAAGTGTGACATCCCACTCGGTTTGTGAAGGCATTTAGGAGGTACCCCATAAGCAGAGTAACTCAGCAGTGAACTCTTCAGGCTGCTCAGGCCAGATGTGGAGTCTCAATCGGGGCCCTGTTTGGATGGGGTGGGGCTACTGCCCTGACACCGGGTAGAATGCCTCGCAGTGAGAGGCCTCACCAAGTGCCAGAGTGCAGAGGGACAGGTCTGACTTGAGGTGTGCCCACAGGGCAGGGACTTCTCTTCCCTGGGCTGAGGCCTTACCACTTATATATTGATATACCTTGATATCCTTGCCAAAGAGGCTGGCATGGAAGCAGAGCCAGTTGGGGGAGATGTAGAGCCGGCCCTGGAGAAGTAGGTCCCTCTGGAGGGCACAGGAGCACACTGGGAAGTCACACGAATGAGATTGCCATGAGCAAGGTCCAGCCAGGAGCCCCAGGACCTGGGTCCTCCCACCCAGAGGAGTCCAGATTCCAACCTCGGGGACTGAACTCCTCAGTCCCCTCCCCAATCCCAAGCCCCAACCACCAATTCCCTCAGCATCCTCGCATCCTTTCCTGAGAATCCTGACCACCCCTAGTAGTCATGTATGAGTGTGAGAGTTGGACTGTGAAGAAAGCTGAGCCCCAGAGAACTGATGCTTTTGAACTGTGGTGTTGGAGAAGACTCTTGAGAGTCCCTTGGACTGCAGGGAGATCCAACCAGTCTATCCTAAAGGAAATCAGTCCTGGGTGTTCATTGGAGGGACTGATGTTGATGCTGAAACTCCAATACTTTGGCCACCTGATGCGAAGAGCTGACTGATTTGAAAAGACCCTTATGCTGGGAAGGATTGGGGGCAGGAGGAGAAGGGGACGATGGAGGATGAGATGGTTGGATGGCATCACCAACTCAATGGACATGGGTTTGGGGGAGTTGGTGATGGACAGGGAGGCCTGGCGTGCTGCAGTTCATGGGGTTGCAATAAGTCGGACACGACTGAGCAACTGAACTGAACTACTATACCCGCCGTTCCAGACTGCTAGATCCTTCCTCTTCCTCTACCCATGCCCCAAAAGATCTGCCAGGTTTCTGCACTGTCCCCCAACCTGCATGTTCACCCCCATAGGCAGAACCTCTTGCCCTGCTCTTCCCTGGAGAGAGGGCCTTGATTGTGCAAATGCTCCAACACACTCCCTGAGAGATCTGAGCAGGGAAGAACAGTCACTGGTAAGAGCAGAACAGAAATGAAATTTAGAAGCCCTGACATTCAAGGAAATTTTCACAATCCAACTCCATATCTCAAATCAGCCCAATCTTCTCAGACTTCTGAAGAAAAAGAGACCAACCCCTTTAAAGGGCAGCCAGTTCCCATGGCTGAACTTGTGCCTGGAGGTTCTGGGGGGAGAGGCCCTGGGCTTCGGGCACGGCAGGATGGCCTGTCCCACCATCCCAGGGAGGCAGCTCACCTTTGAGAACCACCTCCTCCAAGGGAATGTCCTTAAACAGCTTGTGGTACTGCTGGTTGTATTTACTCAGTAGCATCTGCAAAACACAGGAGCTGGGTCTGAGAAGTCCTGGGAGATCATACCACCAGAGGGCCCTGCTCCAGCCACCAGGAAATAAGGCCACAGGGCGTGAGGGGGGCCTATGGGGTCTTAGCTGTGAAGCAGCAGGTGAGCAGCCAGTGGGTGAGGAGGGCTGAGTTCTGAGCACAGCTTGTTTCCTGGTGACCCGGGGTCTTAACAGCAAGCCCATGACGGGAAGGGGACACAACACCCACCCAGGAGGGGACATCCACCAGGTTTCCTGTGGCCACAGAGTCAACAGCCACCAAAGTCAGGCAGCCCAGGATCCCCTCCCCCAGCAGGTAGTAAGAAGTTGGCCTCCACACACTTACCCCTTCTCGGCTGCACTTCTTTACATCTTCACCCTTCAAGCCTTCTGGCCAGTACAGGCTGCAAAGGAGACAGGCCATTGCAGGGGCAAGGAACCTCAAATCCCACCCTCCCCCCAGCCCCATGCATCCTTGGTGCCAGCGCTGCCCTGGCCTCAAGCCACCAGCTTGGGGCAGAGATTGGAGACCAGGGCTCGTCTCCAGGGGCCACAGCAAAGTGGTGAGCGCAGCCTGCACAGACTCGCCCCGGGCAGGGACACTCCTGCTACAGGGAGGGGTCAGCTGTGCGCAGCTACCCCCCAGCCCCAGAAGATACAGGCAACCTGAGCCTCAGCTCCCAGAGATGCTTAGAGCCGACCACCCCTGGGGACAAAAACCCCCTCCCGTTTCTCTGCCCAAGGAACAAGCTGAGGAGCAGGCCCAGGATGAATGAGCAGGAGGCCAGGGATGGGGCTCAGTATGGGGAGCGGGTGGGGTGGAGGCATCAGATTCACGGCTCTGGGGCCTGGCCATGGGCCATGATGGAGGAGGCAGGACTGCCCTCCTCACAGCCACCTCCCTGGGCCTGCAGCTCTGCAGTGGGAAGCTGGGCAGACTAGCCTGACCTGACGGAGGCTACCAAAGCTGGCAGAGGTGGGGTGGAGGGTGGTTTGCTGAAACACAAACTTTTGCCCTGTCCAGGTTGGCCTGAGGACAGGTGGGCAGAGAGGAGGATGGTAACCCAAGAAGCCTAGACTCTGCTAGGTTCCAGTGCCCTGGGCTAGGCCTGGGAGTGGGAGGAAGAGGCCCCAGGCAGCCTATGCCCAAACTGACCTCATGATGCAGCCTTAAGGCCCCCTTTCTTACAGGTCCCCTCCCAAGGGCTGCCCACCTCCAATCAGACGTATGTCTGACTGGGAAAATGGCCTCACCTGGTGTCTTGGGCTCTCTGGACCCCACCTAGCTTCTCCATGCTCTTCTTCAGAGAAGCCGTCTTCCCATGCATCTGTTGGGTGCTGAGGAGAAACGGGCCCTCATCAGGAAGGCAGGGTCTCTAGGGACACCCTTCCTGGCCAGCTCCACACACCCTTCCTGGCCAGCTCCACCAGCCCAGGGTGGCTGCCTCTGCCCCACACCCAACACCGGCCCTGCTATTCCAGGGGAGGCTAGAGATGTCACAGTCTGGAGGTGGCACCCCAGGCAGGGGTTCGGGGCGGCTGAGAGAGGAGCCTCGCTCACCGGCCTTCCTGGAAGCCTGAAGTCCAGTTTATGCCTGGGTTGGAAGGAGAATCAGCCCCCAACGGAGCTGCCAGCCCCACTCTTAAGAAGGCAGCTGGGAGGGAGGCCCCTGAGACTTGCTCACGCCTGAAAGCAAAAGTTTCAGAAGGCCCAGACAGTATTACCATAAACGTCCCAGCTTCTGGGAAAGGACTCTGAGCACTGGAGGCCTTATCAAGGCTGAGCAGGTGTGTGTGCGACCATCAGCCCACAGGTGAGTGTGGGCTGAGGGGGTGGGGCTTCTGCACACCAGGAAGTGGCCTTGACACCTTCGCACCATCAGGGTAGCTCAGCCCTGAGAGCCAAACCATCTCAAAAATGTCCCATAGAGAGGGCCCGGCAGGGGGGAGACACCTCTCCCCAGGCAGGTGGGGCTCCCCAAAGGCTTTTCAGCTCATGCCTCCAATAAACAGCTCCATAGCCTAGGGTTCACCCTTTCCTGCTCCTCCAGAGCAGAAAGACTGGGAATCAATCAAGCCTGAGCAGCCAAACTAGCTGAGTGAGCCCAGGGGTGATGGGAAGAGAGGGTGGCCAAGGCAGGGCAATGTGGTGGCCGTGAATAGGTAACGGGGTCTTGTGCACTGGTCTCTCAGCAGGTAAGGAGCTGGAACCTGAAGATCCCAGCGCTCCATCCCTCTCAGCGGTGTAACCAGATAATGTCAAAGTTCTCTTCCAGAACAGAGTTATTGCCTCAGCCGAGATCTGCCAAGACCATTCAAGGTTATTAACCTGGCCCCCTCCCACCCTACCCTTGTAGAGACAGGAAACTGAGAGACCCGCAAAGGAGCAAGCTGTACCGAGGTCACACGGCAAGGAACGAGATGATCTCACCCACCAAAGGGGCCCAACCACGTGGGCTGGCGACCTCTGTCCCCAACCTTATGGAGAATTTTGGTGCACATATCATGTATTTCCTAATCTTGCAAAGTGACAGGTTGTGCTAGTGATTTGCCCCTTGACTCCTAAAGCTAGGGCTTCCTAGGTGGCTCAGCAGTAAAGAATCTGCCCACAGTGCAGGAGACTCAGGAGACATGGGTTCATCCCTGGATTGGGAAGACCCCCTGGAAGAGGAAACGGCAACCCATTCCAGTATTCTTGTCTGGAAAATCCCATGGACAGAGGATCCTGGTGGGCTACAACCCATGAGGTCGCGAAGAGTCTAACACAACTGAGCACGCATGTGTGGTCCTAGAGCTAACTTCCGGATTTATTTGGGTCCATGACTATACATTTCACAGAGACTCCCCCCAAAACCTTCAGCTTTTAAAGCTTATTATAGAAAATATATGTAAAGTATGATAATCAAAAATCATGCATAATGGACTTTCCTGGTGGTCCAATGGTTAAGAATCTGCCTTCCAATGCAAGGGATACCAGTTGGATCCCTGGTCAGGGAACTAAGATCCCACATGCAGAAGGGAAACTAAGCCTGCGTGCCACAGTGAAAGATCACAAATGCCACAACTGAGACCCGACACAGCCAAAAATACATAAATAAAAACAGCTCTTAAAAATCACCCATAAGAAAGACATTCCCAGGAATTCCCTGGTGGTCCAGTGGTTAAGAATCTGCACTTTCACTTTGGAGGGGGAACTAAGATCCTACACACTACAGGGCAGGGCCAAAAATAAAAAAAAAACACTTCTCCCCCAAGTCACACAAAGAAAATATTTATTCATAAATATATAATTTGTGTAAGGGGGATTATATATCACATAACTTGTATGCCCTGGTTTTGTTGCTTAACATGATTTCATGAGACATTCCCCATGTCACTATTTGTTCCTTGGATAGATTCTCAGAAGTAAAATTAGTGCATAGAGAATGAGCATCTCTTAGGATCTTTTAGACCCAGTTCCAAAATGCTTTCCAGATGCTATACTGACGGTGAGCACGGCTTTCAGCACTACATGAGGGTGCCCACTGCCCCACATCCAGGCTCTGCACTGGCTATGATCTTTTTCTCACCTTGCAAAATTAATAAATGAACATATATTGTTTTCATTTCTATTTCTGCTTACTGATAGGTTCAATATCTTTTGCCAAATACATTTTAATCACTGGGATTTCATCTGTGAAGTGTCTATAAGTATCTTCATGTCTTTCTTATTGATTTGTCTCTACCTTCTTTGTTGAGAAGATTCATCCTTAGTTTATCATTTTTGCAAATATTTCCCCTATTTGCCTTTTAGTTCTGTCTGTAGTACTGCTGTTATATTTGTGTTTAATTTTTGTGTGGCAGATTCCAGCCCTCTCTTTCATCTCTCTTTTCTTTTCTTGCTTTGAGTGCTTCGATAGGAGAGGCCCCCGAGGCAAGTGTGCACAAGTCGAACAAGCCTTCACAAGCTTGAATCCTACAGCCCAGGAACCCTGTAGGCCTCCAGGGAAGAGAAGAAAGATGTAGGCTCCACTCTAAGGAACACATTCCTGTCCAGACAACCAAAGATAAAACAGGACCCCAAGAGGAAGGAGGAGGAGCTGGGCCATGGTTTCAGAGGCAGGAAGCCTGTCACTCAGATACTAGAAGGTGTGATTCAAGTTGCCCAGGCTGCAGGAGCTCAGATGACACACAGAGTCAAAGTTACAGCTGGATTCCCAGAGAAAAGGAAGCTGAGCCTCACCACCTGCATGGGACTGCGATCCTGCTTGGCTTCCTCACCTAACCCTGCATGGATAATCAAGACTTTGCGTGGATTCTAAACCTAACTAACTCATCCTTAGGTTCAAAGACCTTAGGAAGGGGCGCCTGCCTTAGGCCCTTCCCCAGCTTAATGATGAGCCCTGCTGCAGGTTCTCACTGCCCCGAACCTCAGACACCTGTGGGTGAGCTCTAACTGCCCATCTCCAGGCGCTCCAGGACACTTCCGCTATCACCGCAGTCTCTGAGCCTAGGGCAACACCAGTGTGCAGCTCACATTTGTGACATGTGTAGGCAGTGTAAGCGAGATCAAGAACAGAAGCTGGAGGATAGAAGGGCCATCTACAACAAAAGAAGGCTGCTGTGATTCCCATAGCATCTCCATGAAGAAAACAGGAATGGAAAGAGGGACGTCCCTGGTGGCTCACGGGTTAAGACCACGCTCCCGATGCAGGGCGCATGGACTCCGTCCCTGGGCAGGGAACTAAGATGCCACGTGCTTACAGTGGACCAACATTTACTATAGTGCTGCCAGTATTTTTTTTTAAACAGAAATGAACAGAAAGAAAACAGGGGAAAACATCTCAAATATGTTTAAACTGAAAGTAACCTCTTTTCATGTGATGATCATGGTGGTCAAAAGCCAGTCCTTCATATCCATCAGTTAAAACCAGCTCCTCCTGGTCATCCTGATAATGCTGTTGATTCACAGACCCTGGATATGGCCGAATTGCACTGGTTTCAAAATCATCTTCAAATCAGACTCTACTAATTCATCTTCTTTCCCATAGTATTTGTTTAGATGAGTAGAAATAAAGAGATGGGAGCAAAGTCCAATGAAAAGCTAGGTCTGGGGCAATGGTCATCAAGAATTCACCAACATAAAAAAAAAGGAAAAAGAAAATAAATATAGAGAGAGAGACAGAAAAAGGACAAGGGGAAAAAAAAATAATCTAAAAAGAAAAAAGAATTCACCAACAGAACCAGTCAGGCAGGGTCCGTGCAAGGAGCAACAGGGCTCTGATCCAGAGGAGAGAGATGGTAAGAGCAGGAAGCTGGAGAGGTGGGAGCCAGCCTGGGTCCCCTACCCTGTGGCAGCCTCTGTTCCCATAGAGAATTACTCCACCAAGTTGCTCTTGCTCTCTGGGCTGTGAACAACACCTCCTGCCCAGGCACCCCCATCCCACCTCCACATGCAGACTGTGGAGTTAGTATCAGGGGTCTTCAAATCCATATCTATTTTTTCAATCAGAGCTACAAAATACATCATTCCTGTCATGAGGAGGGTAGAGCGGGGGAGGCTCAGTATTTTGGACATTAAAGCTGGTTATAGGGATTTCCCTGGTGGTCCAGTGGTTAAGAATCGGCTTCCAATTCAGGGGACATGGGTTGGATCCCTGGTCAGGGAACTAAGAGCCCACATGCCACGCAGCTAAAAAAAAAAATTACCAGGCATCTGAAGGAAACAGCTAGAATAAAAGTTTGAGAACAAAACAAAACAAAAAAAAAACAACAACAAAACCAAAAAGCAGAAGGAGTTGCAAAGGCTTGAAAATTCCTCAGATGAGGCCCTCTCACCCTGCTGAGCCCGGTGGGAAGGCAAGATGCTGATCTGGGGGATACAGCTGTGCTTGCCCCACCCTTGGGCCTCACGCCCGAAAAACTCAGGCTACCTGCCCATCCCTTCCACAAATACCTCCTGAGCCTATCACCCCATGAGCCTGGTATGAACCTGCCCAGCCCGAGAGAGCTGCTGAAAGGGAGGGGGTGGGCAGCGAGCACTCAGAGATGTCGGGAGAGGAGCCAGGCCCCTCAGGAAAGGGGAGACACAGAGAGGAGGTTAAGAGAGGGAGAGACAGGCAGTGCAAAGGGGACCTGGAGATGCAGAGCCTCGCTGCTTCCCACAGGCCCCAGGGACAAAGTCTCGAGGGACACCACACGCACATGCACACGCACGCACACACACACAAACACACACTCTGCTCCCCCAGACTCAAAATATCTGCACCAGGCAGACACTCTCCAATCCAAATCCCTAAGAGTGACACCTCATCCCTCCTGAGCAGCTGAGCCTGCCATCTAGACGGATCCATCAAAGTGAATTCAGTATCATGTGCCCAGATCTGCCTCCCCTTGAAAGGCCCCATCCTCCACATTCCCCAAGCCAGAGTAGTCAACTCACCCCACACCCCATCAACCCCCAGAACCCCGAGAGCCACGATGCCATACGCTGTCCCCACTCCTGCTGCACCAGGCAAGCCCAGGCCACCATCATCTCTCTCCTGGATGCTGGCATCAGCTTCCTAATGACACCTGCCCCCCACCCTGCCCTGCACACCTGGCCCTCTCCCACATTCACACTGCCAACAGAGCCATCTGCAGCCCAGATCTGAGCCTGCCAATCACCCCTCAGCCCGCCTCCTGACTTTCCTCCTGGAGTTCCTGCTTGCCTCCTCAGCTGGCCTTCCTGTTTCCTTTCCAGCCTCACCCATGCAACTCAGTGGCACCCCTTCACCCTGCATGTTGGCTCTTCCTGGGATTCCTTGCCATACTTATCTACCTGGAGAATTCCCCAATCATCCTTCCAGGTTCAGCTCAGCTATCACCTCCTCTGTGA
This sequence comes from Capra hircus, assembly GCF_001704415.2. Lineage (NCBI taxonomy): Eukaryota > Metazoa > Chordata > Mammalia > Artiodactyla > Bovidae > Capra > Capra hircus. Next base: position 82,286,288 of record NC_030817.1, on the reverse strand, counting down.
AGCCTTCCCAGCTTTCCCCCAGCAGAGCTGGGCATCCCTCCTCTGTGGTCCCTTGCCCCTTTTTTCACGCTGCTGCTCCTGCACTTACCACCCCAGTGCTTGTCTGTTTAGACATCTGAGCTCCACCATGCATGTGTCTTCTATATCTCTGTACCCCCAGCACACAGTAGGCACCCAATGTTTGCTAAAGGAATGAGTATGAAGGAGAGACCGAAAAAGAGGCATGTTGACACTTGAAGATGGAGAAGGGGAGGAAAAAAAGCCAGACAGGAAGTGTGAAGGAGGGACTTCCCCTGTTATCCAGTGGCTAAGACTCTGAGCTCACAATGCAGGGGGCCCAAGTTTGATCCCTGGTCAGGGAACTAGATCCTGCATGCCTCAACTAAGACCCAGTGCAGCCAAATAAATAAATGATTTTTTACGAAAAGAGTGAAGGAGGTCCAGAGAATGATAGGTGCCCAGCAGTAAGGGGAGCAGTGGACAGGAGCTGATGGGGGTCACCCACAGATGGGCCCTTCCAGGAGCCCCAGCCTGTGGAGCAGACAGACAGCCCAGCCCAGCAGCACCAGGCATTCAATCCGTGCTGGCTGAATAATCAAAGAGGAACTCAGGTGGGAGGCAGAAGGCATACAGAAGAGGATAAAGTGGCTCAGACAGCATGGGATGGGGTATGTGGTGGAAAGCACAGGCTGGGCCACTCCTGCCCTCACAGTAGTGCTCACTGGCACTCCCTTGCCTTACCCAGCCCCCCGCCCACAACCTCCCCTAACCACTGTGCAAACCTCCCGCCGAGGCTCCTCAAGCCTCAGGCAACAGCAGTGCCCGTGGCTGATGCTGAAGTGGAAAACTTGGCCAGGCCTGACAGTGTGAACCAGCTAGGACTGCGTGGTCACAGGAGGGTCCCCTTGGGTGTCTCCTCCCCCGGGATGGGTGTCCACACACTCTCCCAAGTTGTCTCCTAATGGGCATCTGAGCTGCTAGAGCATCCTGTGGGTCCTGTCAGCTCTTCTCAAGGCCAAGGACAGCTCCACTCTCTCCTGCAAGCAGCCAGGATGCTGGGCCCTGGTTGGTCCAAGGAGAGACCTCTTCCAAACAGAAAACACAGCAGCAGCCCCTGAGAATGCAACGCCACAGACCACGGATAGAGCCACTGAGGGACAGACACATCCTGGAAGGAACATCAGCCACTGGGGCTCCGTGGCCTGGACCTTAGGGCACCTCCAAACTCCCCCAGCTCTACCCCTCAACACACAGCTCACCACTTACTTCACAGAGAAAAGAGACCATTCTGTTAACTCTGCTGGGGGCACACTAGAATTACCTCTAGAGCTTTTTAAAAAAACCATCCAAACAAAAATGATGCCTGAGCCCTGTTCTCAGACCAATTAAATCAGGATATCTGGGGAGAGCATTTAGGTAACTACACGTTTTTAACTTGTTACTGACATTTCATTTACATATTAAAGAGTGCACAGAAAATAAGTGTACAGTGCAATGTATTTTGCCAATGGACCAAACCTGAAAACCTGCCCCCTCAAAGCCCCTCCTGCTTCTTCCTACTGCCCCTACCCCCCACCTTGGGTCAGTGATAAACACCAGCCTGATTCCAGCAGCACAGATTGTCTCTGCCTCTTCAGGGACTTTCTATGGCTGGAATCATATGGTACATGTTCTTCTACTTGGCAACATACATGTGAGACTCATCCACAGTGCTGCGTGTGGTTGCAAACTGCATTTTCACCAATCTTTAGAATTCCAGTATATGGACAGATTGCAATTGATTGATTAATTTTACCATTGAAGGGCATGTTGCTGTTGAGTTTTCAGTTTTTGCCTATTACAAAACCCTTGCTACAAACATTCCAGCACCTGTCTGGCAGACACAAGTATTCGTTCCTACGGATAAACACTTAGGATTGGAAATGCCGGGTCATGAGTTTCAACTTCAGACTTTTAAAAGCTCTCAGGTGATTTTAAACCCCTCCTTTCTTTGCGGTTCAGAGGGAGACACGGACTTCCTGGTCTCCATGGCTAATCCTCCCTCCTGGGCTCTGGACCTGGGGCCCTGACCCTCCTGTGCCTCCACCTGGCCCTCCAGAGTTCCAGGAACATCCTTGACAAGACAGGGAATCACACTGTTAATAGAGATTTCTTTCATCTGTGAAAGTCACAGAGTTCATTTACTGAGTTGTGCCAAGGAAGTAAGACCTGCCTTCTCATGTGGCAGGGCCAGCCTGAACTACACTGTGTCCTTCCCAAAAGCCTCCCTAGCTTTCTCTCGGGGCCACTTTCCCCACATACCGCCCCAAACCTGGTTAACAAGACCTCTCTCCAAGGGAAACTGGAATCATGTGGACAGAGTCAGGCTCATCAACTGAGCGCAGAGTCAGGTTCAATCAAAACACTGAAACCGGAAGACGAAAGGCAATCTGCCTTTGCAAAAAATCACTCTATGATTTCTTACACAGAGGCTGCACCGCACTTATTTGCTAATAATTTTCTTATGTCCATATGCAAGACAACAACAGCTTCACCCTTTCTACCCACAAGAAAAGGTAAGATTTCCCTGGTGGTCGGGTAGCTAAGACTCCACGCTCCCAACACAGGGCGGCGTGGGTTTGATCCCTGGTCAGGGAACTAGATTCCTTGTGCCACAACTAAGACCCAAGGCAGCTAAGTAAATAAAGGTGGGGTTTTTTTGTTTTGTTTTTTAAGGCAGGGGGAGAGAATCCCATAACTGAACTCCACACTGAATGTAAGGGATGGGGCTCTGAGTTGGGGGCCACATGCTGGGTGCCAATCCATCTGTCCTGCTCAGCAACCCTGGCAAAGGACTCGGGGTGTGGCAGGCATGAAGCCTAGTCACAAATCCTCCTTCCCAGGAGCTTCCTGAGAACCCCTGGGCCAGCAATATGCTTAGTTTCCCTTTACAGCCTTCAGCTGTTTCGAAATAATGGGAGACATGGAGGATCAGAGACCCGCTTCCCAAGACTGCCCCGTTTGTGCAGAGGACCCTGGCCGTGGCCAACAGAGCCACAGGTGTGCTCCAGACCTGAGCAAAGCCACCTGCAAGCCGACCAGCAGCCTCTCTAGAATGAAAACTGAGCTCGCCCGTCAGGTTCTTTTTCTGATGAATCCTAACTGGGAGATACGGGAGGTGGAGGTGGGCGGCCAGAGGCAGTGAGCCGGCAGGAGAGAGCTGCACGTGTACTTGGCCAGAGTCACTGGGTGGACCTGGAGACTGGATCTACAGTGAGGAAGAGAGTAGACAGAGAAGCAGGTGGAGCCTTCCCTGGTGGTCCAGTGGCTAAGACTCCGCCCTTACAATGTAGGGGACCCGGGGTTTGATACCTGGTCAGGGAACTAAAATCCCACGTGCCACAACTAACAGTTCAATGCTAAGACCTAGTGCAGCCAAGTAAATATCTTTTTAAAAGAGAGAAAGAAGCAGGCGGGCTGTGGGCCAAGCATTGCATCTGGGAGACAGCAAAGAGGGTCTGCTCCCCTCGCCTGCTCCTTAGCTTTCAATTCTGCTTCCAGAGCCCAGGCTCTTGCAGCCAAGACCAAAATCTCCTACACCTGGTTTGCCCAAAGACCACACATGAGGACAGATATCCGATGTCCTTTAAGACACAAAAGACACAATGGGGGCAGGTGGTACAACTTACACTTCACCCACGGGTGAAGGAGGGAAGCTCAGCTGGGCTCACTGGCAGAGCAGGGCCAGGACTCCATAGAGGTCTGATACCCACAGCTGGGGGTACCATACTCGCAATGAGCCTTCAGGGCCAGGAGAGGGAAGAGAACTCTGAAGAAGGTTCAGATCAAGTCTGGCTCTGTTAACGAGGGAGCCCTCAGGGAGAAGGAGGTGAAGGAATCTGGCTCATGATTTCCCCTAATCTCAGTCCAACTCTAGACACACAACAGAGGTGCATCATCCCCATTACACAGATAAGGAAACTGAGACCCAGAGAGGTAAAGTTCCTTGCTCTTGACCACATAACTGGAGAGTAGTGGAGCTGGAATTCAAACTTCAGTCTGGCTGAAAAGTCCACACACTGCTTGGAGGGGCTTGGGGGCCCCAAATTCTGTCCTTTCCTCGAGTTTTTCCCGCTGCAGGGCCAGGCCCCCACTCTCCCCATAGGGCCAGTAGAGGGGGACTCGGGGAGGCAGAGAGTGACTCTATTGAGCTGAGATGACCATGCAGGAGCCCCACTGGGAAGTAGGGTTCCTTAGATAAGACCCCTCCACCAGATTTTATTTTCCTGACTCCAAGAACCAAACAAACTGGGAGAGCTAGTAGCTCAGGAGATGTGGGCTGGCCCCGCCCTCTTGGGGCAGCTGGATTCAGCCTGAACAAGGACCCCTTTGAGCTCTGGTGCTAATAAGAACTCCTACCTCCCGGGACCTCAGAAACCCTGGGTCCTCCCATTGAGTGGGAGCTGGGTGGGCCGAGAGCTAGGCTGGTCCCATCGTCTTTCAGTAGTCAAGCTGTTTGGTGGACTGGACCAGCCCTGGTTAAGGGGCCCCACACCTTTTCCCTGCCCCCTGACCTCCCGCCCAGGACTGGGCTCTCTCAGCACACCAGGATGGCCCTGCTCCTCATGGGGACAGAATTCGGAGGCAAAGTGCTCAGGCTGACTCCTCCCCTGCCTCTGGGAGCGGTGCTAATGAGCCCCCGCTCCCAGCCCTGGCAGGGCCCCCACTCAGCTAAGCTGCTCCTGCCCCAGGTGGAAACCTCCTCGCTGCCATCCCTCAGCACCTCTCCCCCCGAAGCCTGGCCAGCCTGTGCCTCCAGGAACACAGAGCACTCCCTCCTTGTGCCCTCCCTTCGTCTGCCCAGAGAGCTCCTTGCCACCTTGCCTGTTGCTGTGGCTTGTCTCCCCACTTCCTGTCTTACCCCAGGGCCTGGCACAACTCCAGGCATACAGTAAGTGCTCAGTAACTGTTGACTGGGTAGACAAATGCTTCCTGTAGGGAACTCCTCTGTGTAGTTTCTTTAGCATCAGTGGGGCCTCGGGATGCAAGCCTAAGAACCTGGAGTGAGGGCAACCGCTCAAGTTTGCCTCTGGCTCCCTCCCCGCTGACCCCCAGGCTCCTCCTCTGAGTCTGCTTCCTCCTCTGTAAAGAGGGGAGAATCCCCTCTCCCTGCAGATGGTCAGGGTTCCTGTGAGGATCTGAGAGGTCACGGCCCAGTCTTGGTCAAGGGGCGGGTTCTCCCAGCCTTGCCAATTGAGCCTCCCACCCCTGCCTGCACCCTGCCCCACCTCCCTCGTCCCTGAAAGATGCCTAGAGGTGAGCGCCCCATGGGAAGCAGAGATGGAGGCACCACCAGGCCCCTCACTCTACCCACAAAGCTTCATACGTGTCCTATGTGACTGAATCTTATTCCTGGTGACAGCGGCTGTGGAAGGGCCCTCTTCACACCTGGGGCGCGAACAGTCTCCCACCCCTTGAGCTCAGACCCAGCCATACTCAGGATCCCGTCCTCTCTTCTCCCCCTACCAGAGGTCTGAGACCAACAGTTGGCCCCCTTCCTGGCCAGAGCGCAAAGACTGGCAGACTGAGAACAGTCACCAGGGAGACTGCTGGACAAACAGCAGAAACCTGGAATCTTCGCTCTGGGAGACAGCCAGGATTTCCTACAAAGCCCAGGCTACGATGGAGCAGGGAGCTAGTCCTGCAGAGTGACCCGCCTGTCGCTGGCCCCGTCCCATTGTGCCCACTGCTGGAGCAGAATCAGGGTGAGCTGGCACCCCTGGACCTGGTCACAGACCACTTTTTCTTGGCAGGCCACTTGGGGCCTGGCTGTTTCCAGACTAGAAGCTGGTCATTCAGGTCTAAACACAGACTTTCATTCATTAAGAAACAGAGCACTCCTGTGCTCCTAGGGGCCACCCTCTGCCGGGCCTGCTGAGCGGAGGGCCCACAGACACCCTCAGATGCTCCAGGCTGCCAGGAAGGGTGGCTGCTCCCAGGACAAGTCAACTCTGTCCATCCATGGATCTCACGTGGTGCACTCTGGGACACCCATCTCAGAATTGCGCTAGCTTTGGAAACCCACTCAGCTCTCCTCAGAGCACTGGGGTCTTGAGAGGTCTCAGGGTCCCAAAAGACCCTGGGCGTGGGTACAGGGAGGCAGGCCTGAAAGAACCTCTCACAGCCTTGGGGAAGCCACTCTCTCCTTCTGGGCCTCAGTTACTCCTCAGCAAAGGGGCAAGAAAGTCTCCAGCCAGGAGAGAAAGCAAATGTTGTCTGAGGGAACAACAAAGCTGAGCCCAGGACTGGGTGAGCAGAAGCTGGCCACTGGCTCTCTGTGGTCAGAAGAACGCCGACACCAGCAGAGGCTGGCAACAGCATAGCCCTCAAAGGCTGCCGGCCACTCTGTCTCCCTCCTCTAAACTCCAACTGAATGCCTGGACTCACTTAGCTCTGTGTAAGTGCTGTGTGTACGAAGAGACATGAGACAACCTACTATCCCCAAAATGCTTGGTGGGAGAGGCAGACGTGAAACAAATATTTATAGAGATCAATACATAATTATAACTGTGTAATGTGTACTGTGAAGGCAAAGCACAGGGTCTGAGAGCGCCTCAATCAAGGAGCCCTGAGTCAGCCGCAGAGAGAGGGGAAGACTTCCCTGAAGACACAGCAGCAGCATTTGCCCTGATGGCAGTGCTAGTCAGACCAACGGGCTGGCGGGGGAGGGGAGGGTTGGAGGGTACTGGGGAGGGGTCACTGTAGAGCAGGGGTTCCCTACCTCTGGGATCTGACGATGACCTGAGGCAGAGCTGATGTAATAGTAATAGAAATAGGGTGCACAATAACTATAATGTGCTTGAGTCATCCTGAAACCACCTATTCCCCCCACCCATCTGTGGAAAAATTGTCTTCCATGAAGCTGGTCCCTGGTGCCAAAAAGGTTGAGGACCACTGCTTAGAGGGTTTCTGATGTGCAAAAGCCCTGAGGCCAGGTGTATACAGCACATAGGGGAAACATAAAGAGCCTTTGGGTCTGGAAGGTGGAGGTGAGCAGTGAAGTAATGAGCAGCGGGGCTGGAGAGGTAGGCAGGGTAGATCGTGCAGGGCCCAGTGGGCCCCAGTAAGGGTTTTGGTCATTCTCTTAAAAGCTAGGGGGAACCAATAAAGGGATTTAAAAGGGAAAAGACACTATCAATTTTGTATGTTTAAAGAGTATGGAGCAGCATCTGTTTGAGCTGGCATATGTGGACGTGATCACAGATCACCCTAAGACATAGATTTGTCTCAAATACAAAACGGTGTGGGACAGAGGGTGTAGAGGATGAGTATTGATGAAACGGGGACAACCTTGTGTTGGTAGTTGGTAGTGATGGATAAACGGTCACTGACTCTGTGGTCAGAAGAACTCTGATCCCAGGAGAAGTTGCCAGGAGCCTAGGATGGAGGGGTGGGGGGTGGGTTCCATCCTACAACTCTCCTCCTCTTTTTTTTTTTTTGAATACCCAGAGAGTAGCTGTGATTCTTTTTTTTTTTTATTCATTCTTTTTTTTTTTTTTTTTTTTTTAATTTTTGGCTGCACTGGGTCTTTGTGGCTTAGCAAGGGCTTTCTCTAGTTGCAGAGAGCAGGGGCTACTCTTCCTTGCAGTGCATGGACTTCACCTTGCGGTGGCTTCCCTTGTTGCGTAGCACGGGCTGTAGGCACGTGGGCTTCCGTAGTTCTGGCTCGCAGGCTCCAGAGCATGGGCTCAGCAGTGGTGGTGCAGGAGCTGAGTTGCCCTGCAGCGTGTGAGATCTTCCTGGACCAGGGATCGAACCCTGCACTGGCAGGCAGGTTCCTACCCACTGCACCACCAGGGAAGTCCCCGTCTCCTCATTCGTATAAGTTTAGAATTTTCCATGGAGACAGACCAGTTAGGAGATTATATTCCAGCAGAGAGATGATGTCTCAGACTTGGTGGCAATCGTGGTGACGGAAGGTGGGGGAGGGATTCACAATACATATATCTCTAAGTAGAATCAATCTGGACTTGGTGATCAAGCGGCTGTGGGGTGTAAGGGAAAGTGTGTCAAATATGATTTTAGATTTCTGGCTTAAGTAAGTAGGATACTGCTCTCTTTTGCTGAGACAAAGCAGGGGAATAGTCACGAGTTCAGTCTTAAAGATGTGTGAGAAGCATTTAAGTAGAGATGTCAAGTTATATATGAGTGACGAGCTCAGAAGAAAGCTCCAAGCTGAAGGGAGAAATTCCTGAGTTATTGGCCCATGAATGGGTACAGGAGTTAGGAAGATCCCTCAGGGAATCTTCTCCCCTAAAGAAGAGAAGCTATGGACAAGGGTGCCAAGACCAGAACAGTGGGGCAGAGAGCAGACTTTTCAACAAATGGTGCAGGAACAACTGGACATCCACAGGCCAGGGAATTAAGCTGGATCCCTCTCTCACAGCATGTACAAAAACTAACTCAAAAATGTCAGAGCTGGGACTTTCCTGGTTGTCCAGTGGTTGAGAATCCACCTTGCAGGGGCTTCCCTGGTGGCTCAGTGGTAAAGAATCCACAGGCCAATGCAGGATCCAGGAAGATCCTACATGCCATGCAGCAACTAAGCCCAGCCACTCTGCCTCCCTCTTATAAACTCATTGAGTTTAACTCCTATAAACTACTGAGCAACTAACTCACCTGTTGAGTCTGTGCTGTAGAGCCCGGGAGCCACAAGTATGGAGCCCACGAGTTGCAACTACTGAAGCCTGAGGGCCCTAGAGGCTGTGCTCTGCAACAAGAGAAGCCACCACCACGAGAAGCCTGCACACTGCAACTAAAGGAAAGCCCACACAGCAACCAAGACCCAGCACAGCCAAAACTAAACAAACAAATGCAGTTATTAAATTAACAAAAAAAAAGATTCTGCCTTGATCCTGCGAGAGACTCAGATTCAATCCCTGGTTGGGGAACTAAGATCCCACATGCTGCAGAGCAGGTAAGCCAGCATGTCCCGACTACTGAACTCTTATGCTCCAGAGCCCGTGTGCCACAAATAGACAGTCCGTGCACCACCAAGAAAGGTCCTGCGTGCCACAACCAAGACTCGATGCAGCCAGATAAATACATTTTTATTTTTTAATGTCAGTGCTAAAACTCTTAGAAGAAATCATGGGTGTAAATCTCTGATTAGGCAACAGTCTTGTAAGATTCTTGCCTGCTGTTCAGGAGACACAAGAGATGTGGGTTTAGTCCCTGGGTCAGGAAGATCCCCTGGAGTAGGAAATGGAAACCCACTCCAGTATCCTTGCCTGGAAAACCATGGGCCGCAGGCAACCGTCCATAACTTCACAAAGAGCTGGACATGAGTGAGCACAGCACAGACGTTCTCTTTGCTCCTGACTCTCAATCTCTTAAGATATGACACCCGAAGCACAAGAAACAGCAGCAGAATAGATACGCTGAACTACATCAAAATTAGACACTTTTGTACCGCTAGTGATATCACTGAAAAAGTGAAAAGGTGACTAATAGAGAAAATAGTGTAAATCAGAGATCTGATAAGGGACTAGTATCTAGAATATATTTTAAAAACTCTTACAACCTTGTAGGTATTATACTAAGTGAAAAAGAGCCAATCACAAAAATACAAATGCTTTATGACTCCACTTACATGAAGGACCTAGAGTAGTCAGATTCATAAAAACAGAAAGCAGAATGGTGGTTGGCAGAGGCTGGGGTTGGGGGTTGGGGTGGGTGGAGAGTTATTTAATGGATGTAGAGTTTCAGGTTTGCAAGGTGAAAAAGTTTTGGAAACTGGTTGTACAACAATATGAATATGTATATTTAACACTATTGAACTGTACAAATGAACTTAGAAATGGTTAAGATGGTAAATTTTGTTATGTGTTTTTTAATCCACAATTAAAATTTTTAAAAAGAATTCTTAAAACTGAACAATAAAAAGACAATCCAACTAAAAATGGGCAAATGTTTACATAAACACTTTTCCAAAGGAGATATCAAATGACCATTAAGTACACAAAAAGATGCTCAACATCATTAGTCATCAAGGAAATACAAATCAAAACCACAATGAGATACCACTTTACATCCCCAAGGGGCTGTAATTTGTATCAGGTGTTGGTGATGATGAGGAGAAACTGGAACCCTCATACATTGCTCCTGGGATTGTAAAATGGTGCAACTGCTTTAGAAGACAGTTTGGTGATTCTTCAAATGGTTAAACATTTACTATATGACCCAGCAATTTTACTTCTAGGTGCATACCCCCCAAAACTGAAAATATATATGCACACAAAATCTGGTACAAGAATGCTCATAGCAAAGGGAACCTTCCTACCCTGTTGGAAGGAATGTAAATTGGTGCAGCCACTATGGAAAACAGTAGAGAGATTCCTCAAAACTAAAAACAGAATTCCCATATAATCCAGCAATCCCACTCCTGGGCATATATCCAGACAAAACTACAATTCAAAAAGACACATGCAAGCCTATGTTCATAGCAGCACTTGGCTGCTATTTGTAATAGCCACAGCATGAAAACAACCTAAATGTCCATCAACAGGTGCATGAATGAAGAAGCTGTGGTATATACACAATGGAATACTACTCAGCCATAAAAAGAATGAAAGAATGCCATCTGCAGCAACATGGATGGACGCAGAGATTATCATACTAAAAGTCCTACTGTATAACACAGGGAACTATATTCAATATCCTATAATAAGCTACAATGAGGTGAAGAGGTGAGGTGAAGTCGTGTCTGACTCTTTGCAACCCCATGGACTGTAGCCTACCAGGCTCCTCTGTCCATGGGATTTTCCAGGCAAGAGTACTGGAGTGGGTTGCCATTTCCTTCTCCAGAGGATCTTCCCCACCCAGGGATCAAACCCGGGTCTCCCACAGTGTAGGCAGACATGTTACCATCTGAGCCACCAGGGAAAATCTAAGCAATAATGGGAAAGAGTATTAAAAGAATGTATATATGTATATAACTGAATCACTTTGCTGTACAGCAGAAATTAACATCACAAATCAGCTGTACTACAATTTTAAAGTTTTCAAAAAAGGAATGCTCATAGCATTATGATCATTATTACCATTACTATTATTACTATTACCATTACTATTATAGCCAAAAAATGGAAACCCAAACACCCAGCTGATGAACGGATAAGCAAAATGTGGTATATCCATACAGTGGAACATAATTCAGTCATACAAAGGAATGAAGTACTGATATATACCGCAACATGATGGACCTTAAAACTTTATGCTAAGTGAAAGGCCAGTTCCAAAAGGCCACACATCGTATGACTCCATGTACAGGGAATGTCCAGAACTGGCAGGTCCACAGAGACAGAAAGTAGCTCAGTAGTTGCCAGGGGCTGGAGGGAAGGGGAAATGGGAAGTGACTAAGGCACATAGCGTTTATTTGGGGGGGATGATTAAACTGTTCTGGAATTAGACAGTGATCATGGTTACACTACTTTGTGAATACAGTAAAAGTCACTGAATGGCACATTTTGAAAGGATGAATTTTATGGTGTGTGAGTTATTTCTCCATAAGAAGGATGGGGGGTGGAGAGGAGAGTAGGGGTCCTCAAGAACTACAACACTTAAAGACTGGGTGGAAAGGGTTTCCCTGGTGGCCCAGTGGCTAAGACTCCACACTCCCAGGGCAGGGGGCCTAGGTTTCATCCCTGGATGGGGAACTCTATCCCATGTGTCACTTCTCAGAGTTCCCAAGCTGCAACTAAACATCCCGCATGTTGAATGAATATCAGGATCCCAAGTGTGGCAACTAAGACCTTGCACAGCCAAATAAATAAAACTAAGTATTTTTTTAAAAAGAAAAAGTCTGTGTGGAGGAGGAAGAGGAATGCCCCAAGGAGACAAAGAGAAGGTGGCCCAAGTGGCAGAAAGAAAACCAGGTGTATAGGTTGTCGTGGAAGCAAAAGGAGTGCTTCAGATAGGAGGAATGGAAAGCAGGAAGTTTGCTGGGAGGCCAAACTGCAGGAAGGCTGAAGGGCAGCCTGACTATCAACCAGGAGAGGATCCAGGCGGCAGCGGGGAGTCTGGATCCACACCTAACGGTCTGCTCCTCCCCGCTCCCCCCCACGCTGCTGACTGCATCCAGGGACTGGCAGTGAGCACAGGCCCCTGAACGCAAGTGAGGATCCTGCCCAACACAGCCGGAAGCCTAGGTCACCTGCCAGCTCAGCACCACACCGACCTCGGATCCTGCGAAAGGCCACGGAGATTCTGGGGGATGGGAAAGAGAAGGGACTGTACCTCTCCCACCCCGAGTGAGCGGGGGTGGAGGGAGCGGACGCTGCCGTTCCCCGAATCCTCCCTGCCTGGTCCAGCCTTCCCCAGCCATCCTCACCTGACGCTCCTCTGCCCCTGGCGTGTCTCTGCCGCAGCCCGCGAACCACAAGCCCATTTTCTGCGTCTGCCCTGGGAAGGGCTGAAGAGCCCGCAGGCACCCGGCGCCAAGAGCGCAGCCACACCCAGAATTCCAGCAACGCAGGGCCCCGCGCCAGAGAGCCCGCCCTGCCTGCCCTGCGCACCCCTTGATGGGGCCGGTGGGTCCCTAGGCGGAAGAGCAAAAGCTTGCGTAGACCAGAGCCTGTCGCAGCACAGCACGTCCTGCACCCTGGAAACGGGGCCGCGCCCGCTCCAGCACCCAAACCCGGTAGTTGGTCCGGATTTGGAGTGTCCCAGGCAGCATCCAGCTGCTTGCCCCACCCAGGCTTCTGCTAACTAGGCTCCCCCAAGCCATACCGTGCTTGTGTAAGGATTCCTGGGCGATAACCTACACTTAAAGAGCTTACTGGATCCTGGGACCTTCTCTTCCAGGGAGAGCCCCAGATTGTTCAGCTAGTGGAAAACCCCTAAGAAGGCTTGCTCTCGCCACTGTTATTCAGCATTGTTCTGGAAGCTCTAGTCATTGCACAAAGGCATGAAAAAGAAACAAAAGATTCATATATTAAAAAGAGATGATTATTCTTTGAAAGATGGTAACATGAACTACCTAGAGAATATATATTCAACTGGAAAAATCATAAGAAAGTGGCCCAGATATTCTTATATTTGGACACTGGGCCAGCCAGAGCTGTGATGAAGATAGACACATAATAATACACTCTCACAGACTTAATTGTTATTCTAGTGGTTACAAGATCAACATAAAAATCAATAGTTTCTCAGTAGACATGCAATAAACAGTTATAAAATATATTTGGGGAAATGATTCTATTCATGTGGCAACAACATGTATAAGTTACCCAAGAATAAACTTTTAAAATGTAGAAAAATCTAGAAGAAAACCACCGGCATTTTTAAAATAACATGAACGAAGGCTTGAATAAGTGGAAAGATAAACTGTTCCTGAGTGAGAAGATTGAAAGTTTTAAAGAAGCGAATTTATCCCAACTGTCATGCAAGGGTTTTGCCTTACCAGATGTCAGAACAAACTACAAAGCTGGAACAATTAAAATATTTACTAGTTTAGGAAAAATTAATAGATCAATAGACTGTAAGAGGGAGGCCAGAGCATGATCTATGGGTATCTGAGAATTTAGTATGTAAGACAGAATCACGGGACTTCCCTGGCTGACCAGTGGTAGGGTGTGGGTTTATCCTGATGGGAGAGCTAGGATCTCATATGCCTCAGGGCCAAAAACCAAAACACAAAACAGAAGCAATATTGTAACAAATTCAATAAAGACTTTAAAATGGTCCACATCAAAAGCGAAATCTTTTTTAAAAAGAAAGTGTTTCAGATAAGTAAGGGAAAAAGAGATTGTCCAATAAATGATATTGGAACAACTGAGTACTTCATACCATTCATAAAAGTACAGTAAATAAATTCCAGGTAGATTAAACATCCAGATATTTTCTAAATCAATAAAATAGAATAGAATATTACTATATAAGGAAACAACTTCCTAAGCAAGATATAAAACCCAGAACACATAAAAGAAAATATTTAATTGCATAAAAATTAAAAACCTCTGTACATCAAAATTTAAACTGACAGAGGTCTTCCCTGGTGGTGAGTAGTTAAGACTTCGCTCTTCCACTGCAGGGGACACAGGTTCCATCCCTGGTCGGGGAACTAAGAGACCACCTACTGCGCAGTGCAGGCTAAACAAATATATAACAATTTAAAAGGTGCAGTAAACAGATGCAAAGAGTCGGACACGACTGAGTGACTGAACTGAACTGACTGGAACAATATTAAAAAATTAAACTGAAAAAGGACTGGCATTTTTAAGTTACAAAAACTCATCTACGTCAGTAAGAAAAAGGCAGACAATCTAATAGAAAAGCAGGCAAAGAATATGAACAGGCAAGTCACAAAAGAAGAGAGCTCCCTCTTACCTACTTTACTGATAAACATTAAAAAAATCAGAGTGCTCAATATTACCAAGGATGTATGTGGAAAAAGAAGCATTCTCATTTTCCATGAGACTTAAAACTAAGTTAACCTTTCTGACATATATCAAATGCTTTAAGAAATGTAAATCCTTTGACCCTAAAACTCTATTTCATGCAACTTGTTATAAGGAAATAAATGGACAAGTAGGCAAAAATTTATATTCCTATAAATTAAGAGGAAATTAAATAATTATGAGGAAAAATGTAGAAATACCAAAACAGTATTTTATGAATATAAGGTCGATTCCTATGCAATTGACTAAAAGAATGGAGTACAGCCGCATGTGCTAATATGGAAAAAAGGTAAAAAATGTATTGTTTAGCAAAAAGTACATATAAGTCAGTAACCAAGATATAACCCATTTATGTGGAAAGAAGGGAACTCTTCTACACTGTTGAAGGAAATGTAAATTGGTACAGTGACTATGGAGAACTGTATGGAGGTTCCTTTAAAAACTTAAAATATAACTACCCTGCAATCCCACTCCTGGGCCTATACCTGGAGAAAAACATCATCCGAAAGGATGCACGCACTCAAGTGTTCATTGCAGCACTGTTTACAGTAGCCAAAGACAAGGAAGCAACCTAAATGTCCACTGCCAGGGAAGGGATAAAGAAGATGTGGGTCATGTATGCAATGGGATATTACACAGTCATTAAAAAGAATTAAATAGTGCCATCTGCAGCAATATGGATGGACCTAGAGATAGTCATATTTAGTGAAGTAAGTCAGACAGAGAAGGAGAAATATCATATGACATCCCTTATATGCAGAATCTAATAAGAAATGATATAGATGAACTTGTTTACAAAACAGACTCTCAGAGAATGAATTTATGGTTGCCAGAGGGGAGAGATGGGGGAATGGAAAGTTAGGGAGTTCGGGATTAACATGTACACACTGCTATATTGAAGATGGATAACCAGGACTTCCCTGGTGGTCCAGTGGTAAAGAATCTGCCTGCCAATGCAGGGGACACAAGTTCAATCCCTGGTCCAGGAAGATTCCATGGGTCACAGGGCCATTAAGCCCATGTACCACAACTACTAAGCCTGCGCTCTGAGCCCACGAGCTACAACTACTGAGCCCACATGCTCTAGCCCTAGAGGCCAAGAAAAACCACCACAATGAGAAGCCTGCACACCACAATGAAGAGTGGCTCCCGCTCGCTGCAGCTAGAGAAAGCCTGTGAGCAGTAAAGACCTAGAGCAGCCACAAATAAATCATTAGAAGTTTTAAAGACACTTAAAATGAATAACCAACCAGGACCTACTGTATAGCATAGGGAACTCTGCTCATTATATGGCAGCCTGGATGGGAGGCGAGTCTGGGCGAGAATGAATACATGTATGGCTGAGTCCCTTTGCTGCTCACGTGAAACTATCACTACATTTTTAATCAGCTATACTCCAACATAAAATTTAAAAAGTTAAAAAAATATAACCCATTTATAAAATTAAAAATTCTGTATATAAACAAACAAACAAAAGAAACAATTAAAAAATTCTGTATCAAACAATAGTGATGATATCTCAGGGAAGAATTCACTCTCAATAGTTTCTGTTTTGTCTGAAATTACTATAACAGGGGTGTAATATCTTGAAAATCAACAAAAATAATAAAGATATTCAAAACTAAAAAAGTAGAAGTGATATCTTTTTTTACTTATTAAATTTCAAAGGCTTAAAAGTGTAATAACATCTATGGTTGATCAACATTTTGGTGAATGGACAGTCTCACACTCCTGTGTAGGAGAGCAGTATGTGAATAGATACATACGTTTACATGTAGATAGCCGACAGACCCATAAATTCCACTTCTAACAATTTACTCTCAGGAAATAATTGGACATAAATTTAAATATATACAAATTTTCACTGAAGTATAGTTAAAAAAGGAAAAAAAATAGAGCATGAACAAAGTATGGTTTATTCATACAATAAAAGGCTATGTAATGACTAAAATATTTCACTATTAAAACATTAAAAATAAGCTTAACACAAAGGATAGCATTATATTACATTGAAAAAAATTACATGTATCTAGACCAGCATGCACACTAATATATTGGGGGACTTCCCTGGCAGTCCAGTAGCTAAGGCTACACACCTCCAATGCAGGGGGCCCAGGTAGGATTCCTGGTCCGGGAACTAGATCCCACACGCCATCACAAAGAGTTCACATGCCACATCCAAAGATCCTGCATGCCACAGCTAAGACCTGACACAGCCAGATAAATCAATATTTAAAAATAAATAAACAAAATAAAAATTAACAATGTGCTTTCCCAGTAGATTTTAAACACCACTCGAGGGAAACACTAATTTAGGACAAAGACTTAGAGACTGGCTCAACCGCCATAGGTTATTTAACACTCCAGTCCTAAATTCTGACCAAGCATTTGTAAACTAATGAGAATGTGTGGTTGTGGTGGGGAGAAGGGAGGCACCAGCCTGCCCTGGGAGAAGGGAGGCACCAGCCTGCCCTGTAGTGGTTTATCTTCTTAGGAATAGCACCTTTTTCTGCGCTTTGGCCAGCAAGAACTCCATGGGGAAGCAGGTACTTCTTTTTAATTTTTCTTTCTAAATTAGTTTATTTTTTGTTTTTGGCTGAGCCAGGTCTTCATTGCTGGGTGCAGACTTTCTCTAGTTGTGGCAAGCAGGGACTGCTCTCTAGTTGTGGTACAGAGGCTTCGCGTTGTGGTGGCTTCTGCTATTGCGGAGAATGGGCTCTGGGCATCTGGGCTTCAGTTGTGGCTGCCCATAGGCTCTGTTGCGCCACGGCATATGGAATCTTCCTGGACTAGGGATTAAACCTGTGTTGCCTGCATTGGCAGGTGAATTCCTAACCACTGGACCCCCAGGGAAGCCCAGGTACTTCTTGATTACTGAGGAAGCTCCATCCTCTTCCTTGATGTCCCCATCCTCCTTCCCTTCCTACATTAGTAAACAGCTGGGGATTAATCAAAACTTCACAGGTTGGTGATAACAGGTGGTGACAGACTCGTGCCCTGCCAGTGAACAGCAGCACAGCGGCCAAGGCTGACTTCATGCCAAACTTACCCTTGCTTACAAGAGGGCTGCAGAATTGGGCGGAATTATTTTCACTTCTCAGGAAAGAAAAAAGGAAATTATTTTCTGGTGTCTGGACTCAGACCCTGGATACCAAAGTGGAATGCTTCATGGGTCTCAACACCACGGGCTTTCCGTAGGTAGTCACGGCAATGAAGTAATTATGTAAAGAGATAAAATACCTTCAAAAATCAAGGGGGAAACAGGCTAGTTAGCAGAATCACTGAATGGCTGCACAGAAAAGCCCTTTAAGGAGCCTACAATGTGTTCTCCTTACCTTACAGTGGCAAAGCAGGCCCAGAAAGGAGACCCGACTTGTCCCAGGTCATAGCAAAATAGGAACTTCTGACAAGTGAGGCTCTTCATGCTGGTCCGATAAGTATGGTATGTGGCATTCAAGGGCCAAAGCCACAACTTAACCAGGTTAAGGACTAGGAGGGGCCACCCAAACAGGCATGCGGAAGAACTTCAGGAAGTCTGGCTGGCAGAGCCCATCTTGAGTACTGCTGACCTCACCCTCAGGGATCTTAGGTGGACGGATTGGCACACAGATCCTCTTGGTCTACACTAAAGCTCCAAGGATCCCGCTAAGCTCAGAAACATCAAAGCAATCACTAACATCAAGGCCTGGATAGGACCTGGATTGACCCCACTACGCTATTCAGAAAATTCTCCCAAAGGCAAGTCAGGAATGAGAACTTTGGTTTGGCCCCTGCAGAAATGCACCTGGAAGCTCAGTAGCAGCTTCTGTCAGCTTTGTGCTCTATATCTGCCCATTTGTCCCAGAGATGTTCACTGCTTAACTGGTCCTATAGAACCACAACCTCAGACCCGAGTGTCTGTCTGTGCGATCAGAAGACTACAGAAGGAGAAAACCCTCCTTCTCACTGCAGAATGGGGGTGGGGATGGGTGATATACACCCTCTATTCCTCTCTCCCTGAAGCCCCATAAGTCTTTGCTGTGAAAGGAACTGGACTTCAGAGCCAGCTAGAGATGTACATTGGAGCAAAGGCATCGTGGATTGTTAGGATTCTTCTCCCTAGGAGGCTGATTCTTGTAAGGGTGGGTGGGGCAGGCAAAGCCAACAATGGCAAATGCCAGCAGTGTAGGACTTCACCAGCTTCTCTGAGGACAGGACAGAGGGAGCCCTTAAGCCTTTTGCCAGCTCCATGTACTTGTGTGGCTTGGGCACTGGGTCACACTACATCCACACTATCTGCC
The DNA here is from genome assembly GCF_001704415.2 of Capra hircus. Classification (NCBI taxonomy): domain Eukaryota; kingdom Metazoa; phylum Chordata; class Mammalia; order Artiodactyla; family Bovidae; genus Capra; species Capra hircus. Next base: position 82,267,567 of record NC_030817.1, on the reverse strand, counting down.
CCAGGGCTGGATGGCCAGGGGTGCCAGGCTGCCCTTCAGAGCTCTGGCTGTAGGGTTTGGGACCTGGACAAGGGCAGCAATTGAGGGCTTCAACCACTGACTCCTTCTTCCCCAAATAATTCTACCCGCAAGGGCCCAAGCTATCAGGGGGCAGAGGCCACAATTCTTGATTCCACCTGAAACTCCACCTCTCACTTGCGCTGCCTCCCTACCCCTTGACCAGCTGCAAGAACTTTCCTTCTTCCAAGAGTGACGGTGGAACAGATCTCGAGGTTGAGAGACTGGCCCCAGCCCGCCCAACGTGGACGGGCAGGACGCAGGGGTGCGGCCGAGTCGTGCTGGGACAGCTCCACGCTGCCTCCTAGGCAGCAGAGCGCCGCTACAATTGCAGACCGGGTTAGAAGAGAGGCTGAGCCTTCCGGGGGCCAGAAGGGAAAGACCAGCCCTTGGGTTGGGGGTAGCTGGGACGGGAGGTCCATATGGCTAGGGAATGAATGAATGAGCGAATGAATGACCAGCGACGGCGGCAGAGGAGGATGGTGGTGAACCACGGGAGGTATCCCGAGGAGGGTGCCCTCCACCTCCCTGGTGCCGCCCGGACGTCCATCCTCCCCGATGTTCAAACCCCTCACAGGAAGCGCCGGCAGCCTAGCATCCCGCCCCCGCGCAACACCTCGCAGCCTGGGAGGCGCCGGGGCCCGCACGGCGCAGCTCTGGAGCGGAGCCGCATTCCGGCAGGGTGGAAAGTGCCTGCCCCCCGGGCAGAACCCACCAAGGCGCGGCGGGCGCCGGGTCCCTCCGGGTAGCGTCCCTTCGAGGCGGACTCCGGGCCCCAGCGGGTTGCCCCCACTTACCTGCTCGCTCCGGCGGCCGCGACCGGACTCAAAGCTGTCATCGCGGAGCCTCCAGACAGCGCGGGGGACCGAGTGCCCACTCCTGCCTGCCTCGGAAGACACGCCCCCGACCGTTCATTGGCTGCTCGCGCGGGACGGGCCCAGCCCATTGGTTGTTCCTCCCTCTCTCCAGATCCAGGTGGGGCCCCACGCTCTGCTTAGATCCTACCGCTCAGTCCACAGTTCTGGAAAGTCCCGGAGTCCTGGGCCTGGGTCTGCATCCTTTGCCCTTCCCAGCGAGGGCCTTGGGTACTTGCTTCAAGTTCTTCCTCTTTAGCCATTTTAGTTTCTCTGCAGCAGCCCATTCCCGCCCTCCTCCACCTCCCAACCCCAAGCTCCAGGGCAGTTTCAGTTTCTCTGCACACGGAGAGGTGAGGACATGAGTAGGGAACACCAAAGGGGATTTTGAACAAGGGTCTGCAATGATTTCATCTGTTTTCCCCAGAGCTGGGGATTTCGCAGTGTCTCCCAAAGCAGAAAGCTTCTGGAGGTGTTTGGAAAGGGACTGCAGATGGCCAGGTTGAGTGGGAAATCACAAGCATTAGAGCTCATATTGGGGGTGTGACAATCAATCTGGTACGTGGGCCCCTTCCCTCTTAACCCCACCAGGAAAGGCTTGGTCCTTGGGAGTGGTCAGGAGACAGGGAAGGTGCAAACCGTTCCCTTCCCAACCCTCTCCTTGCTTTCTGAGCCTGCTTTTCACACAGGGAGGACGTGGAAAAACAGAAGAGGGCACAAATATTCTGCAAACAGAACTTCAACATGGACCTCTACTGCCGGATGACCTGGGGGAAGGAGCAGGACAAGGGTCACTTCACTCCTGGTTTACCCAGAGCAGGAGGGAGGGGCCCTTGTGGCTGCCTTCTCCAATCTTTGGTCTAAAAAAAGCTGTTAAAACTTCCCCAGCTGCGGGATCTTTTAGACCCCAGGGCACTGAAAAGGGGAGCCTATCTTCAAGGTAGTCAGCGACTGCTCTCCTAGCACCTTGGCGCCCTGGGGGACAGGATGGCCGTTGGCCTGAGTCTTAACAGGAGCACTTGCCAGGAGCCATGGGGCTCTTGCCATTTCACCCCACTCAGAGGGCAGAGTTCAACCACCCCCCCATCCCCAACAGAAAAGAGAGGAAACAGGTGCTTCAGCTGTTGTTTATTGACATACAGGTAGGCTCTATAGCAACACGCCTGGAGGCAGCTGCAGTAGTGGGGGAAATGGAAGATGGGGGGTGGAGTGTTTGTCTGCAGCATCAGCTGGGCGGAGTGAAGGACGAGAAGTATACTGTGCACAAGGTGAGGGAGGCTGAAGGGGCTGGAGAAGCAAGTAAGGGCCAGGGCCAGAGTCTACTTAAACTGGAGCCACTGCCCCACACCCGAAGGCCCCTACTCTTGATCCCGGGCCAGGGTTGGGAATTCTCTGGATATCCATTTTCTACAGGAACTGAATCGGGTACACAAAGGAAGGGAAGCAGGAGCTGTTGCCCTCTGGGTGAAGCTCTGGGGCCTCCAGTCCTGCCTGTATCCCTCCTTCATCCCTTGCTTGGATGCAGCCATGTGAGGGGTGGCCCAGCTCTGAACTACCCCACCCACGCAGTCTTAAACCCAGCCAGGTTTCACAGAGGTATTCATCTTCTTCCCTGGCGTCCCAGCCCACCAGTGCCACACGACAGCCCCAAGTGAGCACTACAAGCAATGCCGGCCTAATGAGTGGTTTGGGGAAGAGGGGTGGGACAGGGGCTGGAGGAGGGGCTTCGGAGACCATCACGGCACAGGAACCACACGCATGGTGTTGGTGAAGCCGGAACCAGGGCGCCACCCGGTCAGCACAATGACAACGTCTCCCTTCTTGAAGAAGCCTCGGGCCTTTCCTGGAGGAAGAGAAGAGAGCTGGTAAATGAAAAATTAAGCCAAGAAGGTATACACTTGGGAGTTCAGTTCAGTCCAGTCGCTCATTGGTGTCCGCCTCTTTGCGACCCCATGAATCGCAACACACCAGGCCTCCCTGTCCATCACCAACTCCCGGAGTTCACTCAAACTCACGTCCACCGAGTCGGTGATGCCATCCAGCCATCTCATCCTTTGTCGTCCCCTTCTCCTCCTGCCCCCAATCCCTCCCAGCATCAGAGTCTTTTCCAATGAGTCATCTCTTCGCATGAGGTGGCCAAAGTACTGGAGTGCCCCACAATTGAGGAAGGTCTGACAGGCCTTTACTTTCTTACACCACAAGGTGGCGCTAGCCTCACAGCCCAGGCAAAGGGAATGAGGGAGGCCTTGGTATTACTTCCTTATCACTCAGATGGCAGAAGTAGCAGGAACCTTTGGACATCATTCATTTTCTACTCAGGAAGGTGGAGAGCCCAGCCCAAGGTCACAGCTAGCTGCTTCCTCTCATCCTATGACATCCCACTTTTATACTGTGACAAAGGCCACTTGAGCACATAATCTAAATGTGAACTGGCCCCAAGTGTAGATCTGGTTAACTTTATGGGGAGGAAAAAAAAGAAAACCCTCAGTAATGAGCAAGCGCCAAAGAATGGACAAAGGTGATGATTATCTAGGATCCTTTGCTTTGGATCCCACTCCCAAAGAACATGAGGTGAGAACCTGGGCTGCTCAGCCTCACACCTCAAAGGTCCTCTCCCCGCCCTGAGCTTAGCCCAGGACTCCAGGGACTGGCATGAAGGAACCAGAGAACATTCCCAGTGAGGCCAGCTCTTGCCCGCAAAGGCCGGCATGTTCCTCTTTCAATAGGGTCTCAGAGAAGCCAGTGCTCTAGCACCTTCACCAGCCCCCCACCGGGAGCCCTCACTCCCAGACACGCACCAACATTCATGGCCAAGTTCACCCTGAGGTCCACGTCCTCAGCCCAGGCCTCCTGCACTGGGTCCTTACACACCACAGGGAAGATGCCGCGGTACAGGTGGGCCTGGCGAGCTGTCTGGTGATTCCGGGTCACAGCAATGATGGGGGCCCGGGGGCGGTACCTGGCCACCTGATGTGCAGACCTGAGATGGGGCAGGCAGACAAGATGGTTAAACAGTGCCCTCAGGGACTTCAGCAGCAACTCACCCTGGAATCCAGCTCTGCCAGCCTGAGGCTCTGGCCATTTCAACATCTGCTCCCAAGACTGAGGGGTCCCATAACCCTGTATCTGCCACAGCAGACTCTTCACAGCTATGCTACCCCAAACCCCTCCTACAGGCCAGGGCCACAGGATCATACTGACCCAGCATGGGTCACTTACTTACCCACTTACCCCACATGGCCTATACTTGGCAGATCCCCCCACCCCCTGAACTTTTCCATTCTGGCACAGGGAGGCAGCCCTGTCCAAGCTCACCACACCCTATTCTCTTGCTGCCAGCAACAGATACAAGCCAAGCAGCATGTGAATAGCACCTGACACTTGACATCTGCAAAAAAAAAAAAACAACCCAAAACAGGAGCAGAGACCACCAGGCCACCTGGGAAATCTACAAGACAAGCCTTCCCTACTGCTGTGCCCTCTCCTGACCTCACATGACCCTCAGGCCCCTGAAACAGTCCCAGTAACTAGGCTGTAGAGCCCCAGAGTCAAACCTGAGTATCTAAGCAAGGCTGAGGATTAGAAATTAAGTACTACCCAGAAGGCAAGACTAGGGGATGGGAGTGTCAGCGGGGACGGCTCTACCTATGAAGGGGACTGGACCTTTAAAGCTCACAGGCTGGATGCTTCCTTCAACACTGACACTGTACACTGGTAGGGGCTGGTGTCTCAGGAGTTGGAGGGGCCTGCCGGCAGGGGGACCTGGAGCTCAGAAGGCAAGCTGTGAGGACACGCCACAGCTGTCAGGGAAACTTAAGCCATGTCACAGCAGAGGATGCCCTGCTTAAGGCCTGGCCTCCATACAAGGCTTTCAGAGGGAAGCAAGTGCTGAAGTCAGGACTTGCTCAGAGTGAAACCCCAGAAGACTGGAACTAAAAATAGCCAAGTAGCAAAGGTTGGACCTTTTCACAAAGGTCAACCCTAACAGCTGGAGCTTTTGATCCTAAGCCCTCTACTGCGGGACTTGGCACACATCTCGTGTCCTGGTCCTAAAGGCCGTCCCACCTGCTGCTCCTTGGTGCACAGGGGGCGCCCATCTACTCCTCTCCACCTACCAACTCCGGAAACCCTAGCTGCCCCGGGGAGGAGCAGCACAGACCCATGGAGCAAGGGATATTAACTTGAGGTCCTGGATTTGGAAGGGACTCGAGCCAGAGGCCAAGTAGAGGTCTCAGCCTGGCTGCCTGGCCCGAGTGCCAGCAAGATAGCACAGTGACCTTTCCTAGGCAGCACCCACTTATCTTTGGGACTCAAAGACAGATGGGACAGGCACACCAACCAAACAGCATTGTCAGCAAACAGCAGTCCTTTTGCAAACTGGACTTTTTAAAGAGCACTTAGCTAGAAGAAGCAAAACTGGTGGTCCTTTACTTTTTAAGAACAGCTTTTCAATATCAAACAACCACTTGTCGTCAGGCTTCCTGTAGTTATCTAATTAAGTCTAGCTCGTTGTGAGGGTTTAATAAACTTGCTTTGGACCCAAATGGTTCAAAACGCCCCTAAGTGCTGCTGGGGGGTGGGGGGGCTCCTTCCCTGCAGGGTGCAGGCAGGGGGTCTTACCTTGGCTCGATGCCATCTGAGCCCCGTGCAGTGCACTGCTCCCAGGGGCCCCAAGGCAAGGGGCCACCGAGCAGGGCATTCCCAGGGAGCTGCTGCCGCCTCCTACCTGCCAGACTTGGTGAGGACGATTATGGCCCCACTGCAGCACTTGAAGGACGCCTCCACGGCCCCCACGGCGGCGGCTTCGGTGGGGTCGCTGGTAATGGGTGACAGGCGACGGAGCTCCTCGAACAATTGCAAATGGTAGATGGCAGCCTCTGCCTCACGGGCAATCTAGGGGCAACATCCGTCCAGAGGGACGAGGGGGACAGAGCTGTCAGAGCCGTGTCACACGGGACGGGGAGGGGAAGACTCGCACAGACAGCTGGGGAGGAGCAAGTCCCTGGGTGCAAGGGCCAAGAACAGCCTGATCACTGGAGGTTCTGAGCTGAGTGAGATCGAGACTTGCAGGAACCAGCCCCTCACCAGGTGCCTGTGACATGGCTGTGCCTTCTGCGCTGGAGGATCCTGTGGCCCTGTCCTGCCCTGACCTCCCTGGCTGGCTTCCTGCAGACGAGAGGAGTGTCCCAGGCTCAGGGCTGGGCCCTGGCTGTCGTCTAGAGTGGCTGGAGCAAGAGGCTGTTTATCCTACAGTTACCTGCCCTTGGGGCCCTACCTGCCAGACTCCGTGAGAACTATCAAAGCTGCCGCTAAACACTTATATGAAGCCTCCACGCTGCCCATGGCCATGGCTTCCATGAGGTCTGTGGAGTGACTTGAGGCTCGCGCAAGTTCTTCAAACAGCTTGCGGTGGAACATGGCTGCCTCAGCCTCACGAGCTATCTGTAAGGTTTAGGGGGAGGGGAGGCAAGGAAGAGGGAAGAAGGGGGGGGGAAAAAACAAACGAGAGACGACAACATGGAAAGACAGAATGGGGAATTAATGAGAGGAAGGTACCGTAGGTTAATTGGCTAAGTCTCTCCTTCAGGCAGATGCAAAGAGGCAGGGTGATGAGAGCCTGCTCGGGGAGGTTCAAGCGTCAATGGCTACTGTCCCTCCTCCATCAGAGGGGAAACGGGTTCTTCCATTCTGGAAGGATCTTTCGATTTTGGTAGGTCTCTCTGATTGGTGGTGGGGATGGAGGGAGACGATGTGATGCCAGGCTCTAACGCCTCAGCATGGAAACATTCGGAGGCTGGGGCCCCTCCCTGGCTCCCCGGCAGGACTCAACCACGCTGCCTCATGACACAGCTCGCAGGAAGGAACAGGCCCCCCTCCTCACATGGCTGCCTGGTTACCACAGGGCTTCGTGCCTGGCCTCCTCCATGCACACATGGAGTGCTTGCTTGGCTTCAGACACAGAGACGCTACCTGCCTTTCCAGTGGCCTGCGGTAGAAGCACATTGAGCAGCGCTAGAAAGCTGGGGTCAAGGCCAAGGACATGCGGCTTGACCACATTCTAAGCAGGCAGGTGGAAACTGGCAAGCTTGTGAGGGGCACCGAACAGCCATGTGAAGAGACAGGTGCCTGTGGAAGCACACAGGTGAGCTTACCAAGGCATTTGATTAAAACTGAGTGATTGCAACACCCATGAGAAAGCCACTGGGTTATTCATAGACCACCTGCTCAGGTAACACCAAGAATTAGAAAACTTAAGCTTTAGAGGGTTATAATGCAGTTATGAGCGTCTTAAACAATGATGGGTGAGGGAAGAATCAGTAACGCCATCTCATTAATCTGACACGATGAGCCAATGAGTGGCTGAATTTGCTAGGTTAAAGGGTTTCTTCCTGCAAGAATGGAATGCATGCGTGCAGCCCAAAAGGACAGGGCACATGGACAGGAAAGAGAACCATAGCTGGTACCACCTAAACCATAGTTAAGAACATCAATTGCATCAGTTACAGGAGGAAGCAGTGGACAGTTAAGAGGGGAAGCTATTGGCCAGTGTTAACTGGTGGCATGGCCAGGAGAACCTACCTCCTGAATAGGGCCATGCAATCCCATTCTCACAGTTCTAAGGGTGTTTGTTCAAAGAAAAGATTGGGTTTGGAAAAACAGACATGCTTGCAGAGCCCAGAGTCTGGTTCTTAGTCTCTGACCCCAGGACAGGCCCCACAGGAACACCTGTCCTATCTGCTAGATGTGCTCTCAGAGAATGCTGGCTTCAGAGTCAGCTGACCTGGGTCCAAACTCAAGCTCTATCATCATGTGCCCTCATCCATTAAAAAGTGGGGTGACATCCACCTCACTGAGGTTAAGAACCTGCATAAGGTTCTTAGCAGACATTTTATAACAGCAGTGCAATTTAACGCAAAGGGTGTAATTAAACATATCCCATCTAATTCACTTCTTAGATAAGGCCTTGAGAGGTTAAATGATGTGCCCAAAGACACAAAGTCCCTAGAGTCTATCATGTCAAGGTCTCAGAGGCCGTGGGGCCATATGACTAAGCAAGGCAGTATTGTTACATATATATATAATTCTATATGGAAACCCATAAACATTAACATCAACCACTCTAGAAGGGGCCGGTTCAAGGTCACTATCTCCCAGAAGAGAGGAAGTACTCACTGGGACAGGTGAGAACCGTGAGCCTGCTGTGCATAAGCATCAGGACAGCAATCATGTCATACATGGGGTGGCCATCAGCCAGAAAAACACAGCTGCCCCAAGGGCAGGCACTGGTCTCTACCGATTTCATTATGGGCAAATCCACCCACAGTACCAAGGACAGACCAGAAGACACCTGTAGTCAAGATGTCTTGTTTTACCCCTGAAAAAGTATCCACTCTAACTGTCACGTCTTCTTTGGAAGCCACTCGAGCCTAATCACTTAGACAGTGAAGAAGGAAAGGATGGTATCTAGTCCAGAGGGTTTTTGCGGGGGATGCACTGGAGGGATGTCACACAAAGGGCTTGGGGTCCTTTGCTGGCTGGAAAATGAACAGGAACGTTAAAGAAACAGTTTGCTGAGCTATACATTATCAATAGCCACCTAGGACCCTTGTGAAAGGTCAACTGTAGCGCTCTTTTCCCCAGGCCTGTGTTCCTCTTCAGGATGCTTTAGAGCAGAGGCAGCCAGGCTATGGGACATGGTCCAGCAGACCTTGGAAAAGCTAGCTCCCACAGGAGAATGAGGAGCGGCCCCTAGGGCTCCTCCAGACCCTCTCACCCCAGGGCCAGCTGGGATCAGCCAGCCTTCCACCTGTTTCTATTTGTGGGCCTGTCACCCTTCCCTTAAATCCCACTTCTAGGGTGAGTGCAACAGCTCAGCAAAGCAGGCGCTGCTGCGGGTACCATGCAAGGCCAGCTCACAGCCAAATCAGTGCAGGTGACAGCCTCCAGTGCAGGCCCAGAGGACTCCATCGGGGAGGCACTGGCTGTAACAGGTGGGGAATCAAAACAGAAGCCGAACACAGGCCAGCTGGGAGCAGGAGCTCTTGCACTTTTCCAGAACAGGGCCGAGGGGCTCGGGTCCTCTAGACTGTCCAGGGGGAAGCAGTACAGATGTCCCAGGACTCACGCAAGGGAAGGATTCACACCCCGAAGATGGGGGTGAACTGTGCTACGTGCAATGAAGGAGGCCGCCTCCAGAACAGAAGGGACTAGAAGACTGGGCAGGAAGGCAGAAGAGAAAAAAAAGACACCTCCACGGCCCCAGCACACGCCTCCTCACTCTGCTTGTGACTTGGAGGAGGGCACAGAAGTGACACTACAAGGTGTCCCCATGTGCCGGAGTTCGCCTCCACCCTCAGCGGGAGAACTTACCAGGTGCTGCATGCGGACAGCTTCCAGAGGGTAGTCCCCTTTGGCCGTCTCTCCAGACAGCATGATGCAGTCGGCTCCATCCAAGACGGCATTGGCCACGTCACTGCCCTCCGCCCGGGTAGGGCGAGGCTTCTTGATCATGCTCTCCAGCATCTGGGAGGGGACAGAGCATTTGTGAGACGTGGCCTGGGAGGGCTTCGGACACAAGGTGACCCCGTGGAAAGCACATATGTACAGAGTCCGGCTTTGTGTAGGTGCGTGGGGGCAGGAGGGCAGGGGAATAGGTGTGTGTGTGATGTGGGGCAGGACCCGTGGGAAGAGACCAGGTAGCCTCCAGAGCCTCCTTGAACAAGGACGCACGCTCAGGGGGAGGCACACACCTGTGTGGCACAGATGACGGGCTTCCCAGCTCGGTTGCACCGACCAATCATCATCTTCTGGGCAAGGAAGACCTTCTCTGCAGGGATCTCAATGCCCAGGTCACCACGCGCCACCATGATCCCATCACTGGCTTCCAGGATCTCATCAAACCTGACAGGCAAGTTGCAGAGACAGAGCTTATACAGAACAAGGGCCTCGCGTACGGTGACACCAAGTTTCCCGGGATTCTCTGACTTGGCCATTCTTGCACCAGGACAAGTACCCATGACATCATCACAGGGGTGTTCCAGCTGTCTCAGTCCCCCAAGGGGCCAACAGTTCTGCCCGTTGGACTCTTCAGCACCAGGGGAAGGGGCGACACTTCACTGAGGGGAAGGGGAGGGGGACGGTGGGGTTCCCCAAAATCCCATGGGTTCACTTCCTCTGCATCTGTCTTTTTTCCCTTAACTTTTTATTTCACATGGAGGTACAGCTGATTAACCATGTCTTGATAGTTTCAGATGCACAGCAGAGCGACTCAGCCATACACACATGTGCATCATTCTCCCCTAGGCCCTCCTCCCACCCAGGTTGCCATAGAACATCGAGCAGTCCCCTGTGCTACACAGCAGTCCTGTGGGTCATCATCTTAGATACAGAAGTGTGCACAGGTCCACCCCACACTCCCTGACTGCTCCTTCCTCTCATCGTTCCCCTCCGGTAACCGTAAGCTCATTCTCCGTGTTCACCGGCATCTGATGAGGTCCCTCTCAAGGTGTCTCTCTACCGTCTGCATTTCAGTCATCACTGCTGGGGCAGAAACGGAACCCAAGGTGGCTGACTGCTCTTGACACAAAGGTCCATGGCCTCTTCCAGTCAAGGACACTGAAAGGCTGCTCCTTCAGGGGTCCCTCCCCAATGTGTTGAAGGCACGAGAATATGGCCTTGCCTGGCCTGAAGCCAAAGTCAGCAGGTGCCCATGGCTTATCAGGATGGCAGAGGGAGGGCCCCAAATTTCCCAGCACAACGGACACTGACACAAAGCTAAGGATGGCAAGGCCGCAACAGTGGGCAGCGCGGCTCCTCCCACTCTCCCCGTGCACACACCTGACCGCTCAAGTAAGCCCAGGTTGTCAGTAGTGCTGGGTTTGAGTAGGGAGCCAAGCAGGAGTAGATGTCACCCAGCTGGCCTTACTCGTGCGGCTCTACCTGGTGAGCACTGGGGAGGCAGTGGAGCAGGGCCGGGACCATGTGGAACCAGAGGAAGACGGCATGTTTTCCCAGGGAGGTGGATACCGTGCCAGAGCTGACCCAACCACCAATCCCACTGCTTGCCAAGTGAAGGAGCCCCCTCCTGAAAGCCTGCTGTCTTCCCCCTTGTGGCCCCCAATTCCAGCAAGCTTAGCTAGTGCCAAGTGAAGGAGCCCCCTCCTGAGAGCCTGCTGTCTTCCCCCTTGTGGCCCCCAATTCCAGCAAACTTAGCTAATGCAGGAGCACTACGCATGGTTCTTGAGCCCGGGAGCAGTGGTGACCCTGTCCCTCTCCAGTGCTGTTCCCTGGAACAATGTCAAGATGCTGGCACCCCAATCATCTGTGAAGCTTTTTTCCTCCCCCATGAAATACCAATACCAATGTCAGGCGTGTGCACTAAGTCACTTCAGTTGTGTCTGATTTTGCAACCCTATGGATGGTAGCCCACCAGGCTCCTCTGTCCACGGGATACTCCAGACAAGAATGCTGGATGGGGTTGCCATTCCCTTCACCAGGGGATCTTCTAAAACCAGGGATCAAACTCACAATTCCTACATTGGCAGGTTCTTTACCACTACGGCCACCTGGCAAGCCCACCAATATCATAGGATATTCTGAGTCAGTGGGTCTGAAGTAAGTTTGAGAGGTTAATTCGAACGGGCAGGTGGCAGGCTACATCTTGCTCTGCAGAGAGCTCGGCTGGGGCTGAAGGAGGCAGGGGACTTACCTCCGAACTCCCTCATGATTCTCGATTTTGCTGATTATCTTGATGTTCTTTCCTTTCTCTCCCAGGATCTTCCTGACTTCATGGACATCAGAAGCCTTGCGGATGAAAGACGCAAACACCATATCCACGTCCTGCTCCACCCCAAACTTTAGATCCTGGATGTCCTTTTCTGACACAGCAGGCAGGTCCACGGCAGCCCCGGGGAGGTTCACACCCTTCTTGCTGCCCAAGGAGCCACCATTCTCCACCTCCGTCACCAGGAAGTCAGGACCTGTATGGAATGGAATAGGTTGGGGAGGCCGAGCCCTGGGCGCAGGTGTCCCCACCAGGAGGCAGGCTCTCCCTAGTCGAGAGAAGGGGCTCTGTGCTCCTTCTCTGTGCTTCCCACGTGCTCTGGGAAGGAGCACACGGTGGGTGGTAGAGCCAGGTGTGAACACTGCCAGGGTTCACACTCCAACGACTGTGGGCAAGTCCATTAACCTCTCTGTGTCTCACCTCCACAGGGATAATAGTATCTACTCATTAGGTTGTTTCAAAAGTTAAACAATATCTACATGTAAAGAAAGAGCTTAGAGCAGTGCAGATCACTTAAAGGTTAGCTATCATTCCCAGGAACACTGGAGTCCTATAGACACCATGTTTAGTGGATAAAGGAGGGAAGCAAATCTTCAAATAGTGAGGATGGGTAAATACGCTTCTCATCTGCTCTCCAAGAGTACAACTGAACTGGAGTGAAATCTGTTTTTGAGGACAGGAGTTTATTATAAAAGGAACTCCTGGGACTTCCCTGGTGGTCCAGCGTTTAAGAATCCACTTGGCAATGCAGAGGAAGGGAGTTTGATCCCTGGTGGGGGAACTAAGATCCCACAGGCTGCACAGCCACTAAGCCCTCGAGCCACAAGAAATGAGCCCATGTGCCACAAACAGTCCAGTGTTGCAACTAAAGATCCCATGTGCCACAACTAAGACCCAATGCAGCCAAAATAAATACAAATAAATAAGTAATTTGAAAAAAGAAAGGAAGTCCTGAGACTATATAGATTCAGTCTCTCTGCCAACCAAACAATCCTCCTACCTTCTGGCAAAGAAATTTAGAGATGGGAGCTGCAGACCCTGACTTCTGTCTCTACCTTTCTGCTTCACCAGCAGAGAAATAAGCCCGTCATCCACGTAGATCTTGCTGCCCACGTCCACCACCTTGCAAATGTTCTTGTAGTCCAGCCACAGGATGTTCTCGTCACACTTTTCCATGTAGGCATTGTCCAGGGTGATCTTCAGTGTGGCTCCCTTCTTCAGCTCCACTTCAGCGGTGCCGCTCTGCAGCAGACAAGAAAGGAAGCCACAAGTCCAAAGCTGGGCCTTCCTGGCAGGAGAAAAGCTTTTTCCTCTAGGGAACCAGGATTAAATTTCAGTTGGAAGTAACAATAAAGCCTTTTCTAACTTAGTATATATTTCAAGGAAATAACCCAAGAATAACCTACAGTGTTTCAGTGATACTAAAGAGGAAGAGATAAGCTGCTCCCTAAGACTTCGAAGTAGGTTTTGAGTGTAAAAGAGGTTTCTTTCTGGTACTGTTTCTTAGCAAAGCAAGTCAAAGGAAGACTTTCTACACTGATGGATAAAACTCTCATTTATAGACCTAAACTCTGAGAAACGTGGCTCCTGGGCTCTCTGGGTCCCCTATGCCTTCTCTCCTGCTTCTCCCCAAGATACTCACGCCCTTGATGAGCCCGGTTCGGATCTCAGGTCCTTTAGTGTCCAGGGCCACCGCCACTGGCCGATAGAGAATGGGGTCTGAAGCAAAGCTTTCCGTGGCTTCACGTACATTCTTGATGGTCTCTGAGTGGTACTGGGGGAAAAGAGGGGAGATGTTAAGCTCCACATCGGTCATCCCACACAATGGGATCTAGGATTGGCGCCGAAACTGATCACCGGGATTCTGGACCACTGCCTCCATCACCGAGCATCCTCTACCTGCTTACATCAACCTCCTCGCCTCTACTCACTTCTCGGCATCCCTGAACACCAAGCTGAGCTCTCTGTGCTTTACAGCAGATTCCCGCCAGCTCTCCACCCACTTCTACCAATGCCACCACCCATTCTAAGGGCAAATCTTAGGAACTTTAGAATATTTACACCCATACCTTTAACGGGTTTTGGTGGCAACACATATCAACATAAAAGAGGCTTGTTTCCTCCCCCTCCAGCCCCTAGGATTCAACAAATATCCTCAGCAAATAAAGCAGACAACTGGGGTAAAAGACCTTGTATCTGGATAATACTGCTCTGGCCACCAGAGTTAGAATGATAGATCTGATAATTCTGAGCTCTTCTCTATCGATTACAACTGCAATTCAAACAGTTATTTACTTAAGCTGACGCAGCCCAAGTTAAATACGTTGCTCAAGTCAGGCAGGCCTGCTTCTGACAATCACTTCCTCCAGTCTGATTAGAAAAGGAAATGGAACCTGGAGAGGTGGGAATATGCCTTTCTCTGAAATAACTGACCTTTGCTATTTCTCACTTGCGACAAATCCTGGCTTCAGTCTCACCTCGGAAGCCCTCTCTCTTTTCCATTAGCCATTACTGTTTGACGAAAAAAGGGACTCAGAGCCAAGACGGCAAAAGTTCCTAGCGCTCTCAGTGTGACATTGCTGATAACACAGGCTCCCAACTCAGCACTCTGTGGGCCTCATCCTTCAACCACCACCATCCAGGCAAGTGGCACCTGAGAAGACGACACGTCTTGCTCACAAGAGCTGCCAAAAGTGGGGGCTAGAGACACTGTGGCAAAGCTGTCAGAAGACCAGATGCAATAACAACAAAACCAAGAAAAGATCAGATGGTAGATGTTCCTCTGAGTGAAGGACAGAAAGCAAATCCAGTGTTCTGCTTAGCAGAGTATTAAAAACGGTCGAGCATGTCTCAGCAGTTTGTTGAACTGTAACTGTTTACATTATATAACTAATATTTCAGATCAGTTTCCAAAACTCTGATTTCAGGGGCAACATAATTTCATCCTGGTCAAAAACCTCAAGTTAAACCCACAAGGGACTTCCCAGGTGGTCCAGTGGTTAAGACTCTGTGCCTCCAATGTGGGGGCCCTGGGTTTGTCTGATCCCTGGTTGGGGAACTAAGATTCTGCCATGCAGTGTGGAAAAAGAAAACAAATTCCAACTCTGGGAATAGGAGTCAAAGCTCAGATAGTCACCAAATGCCTCTTGCAGTTTAAGAAACTAACCCCCCTGAGCCAGCCCCCTCCAACAGGTGCAAATGCCATCCTCTCCCCCTGCCATTTCAGAGCTGTGTATTATTTTACTGGATGGAAGAGGCCATAGAGCCTAGTTAAAGGTCAACTTCCTGAAAGCTATTTCTGCTCCTTCCCCTGCACACAGCAGACCCTGGCACAAGTCAGCAGGAGGGATCAATTGTGAATGGACCTTCACTGGTGTCTCTAGCTCTCTCTCTGGGCTAAGCGCAGGTTTGCAGGAATGCCTACTGACTGCTGCGGAGGACTTCACCTTCGGGGAATTTAGAATGCCATCTGTGGGCTTCTTAACCTGCCCCAGGGTGCCTGCTGAGCGTACTTCCCCTGAACTTGGTCAGGTCCCTGTGACATTTGCAGGCTACAGGCTGTTTATGGAACATGGGTTAGGGAACCTACGAGGAACACTCTCATGTTTCCAGAAAGGAGGCGTACAGTTTTTGGATTGCATTTCCTGAGGCTTTATTTTTAGTTTAAACTTATCACCAACTTTCAAATGCCAGAGGGCAACCCCTTACCCCTTGACCTTGTAGGGCAGCATTTTCTTTATTCTGAACAGGGAATACAGAGTCCAAGAGGAGCAAGAGTTTGCCTGCCCCCTTGGTCTTCTATCGATGCCAGTAGGAAACCCCATGGCACTGTTCCTTAGGCAGCCCACACACCCCTCAAAATGAGCTTGTTCTGATCTTGGGAACAGAAGCACAATGGAGCACTTCCCAATAGCTGTCACCTGGTCCCAGGGGTCAAGTCAGCTCATAAACAGCCCCAGTACTAACACACTCCTCCCAGATCACTGGACAAGTGTGCTGACTTTATTTTAATGTCCCAGAACTCCTGGGAAGGGACAGGCTGGGAACACAATATTGATGGAGTGGGGTACTACACCCTAGGACCCAGTCCTTCACTTGCAATAGTGGAAACCCTTCTCTGGGACCTGTCCCATTTATCATGGGTCTAAAATAAAAATAGGCCAGAATAACCTGCAGGGTGACTTACTGGTTCATCATTGCAATTATGAACTGTTATTGAAACCCTGGTGCAGAAGTGTCAAGCCCCACGGCTTAAGAGGGGATTCCAGGAAAACCCTTCCATGCTTTCCGTATCAAAGGCTAACGGAGCACAGGTGTTGGGGAGAACCATGGCTGATGACAAAGCAGGTCATCTTTGCTTAAGGAGACCTAGCCACTTGAGATGTCAGGGGTTGGGGGGAAGAAGAGTAGGGATGGGCTGGTGAAGACAACCTTGCCATTGATTCCCCGCTTTTTCTTGCCTGGTCCACTGTGGCTAAATAAACATGGCATGCCGACCCTGTTTCCTACAAGCTGCCCCAGGGGCCACACCATCAAGGCTTACCTCGTGGGTTCCATGAGAGAAGTTCAAACGAGCCACATTCATTCCAGACTTAATCATCTCCTTCAATGTCTCCACTGCTCGTGAAGCTGGGCCTAGTTCAGAAAAAAACAAAAAAAAAGTTTGAAAGTCATTAAGTGTTCATTATCCAAAAGAGGATTAACACTTCAAGTGTGCTTCAGTTTAAAGAACTTTTAATAACCAACGTAAAATGTAGCCAGCCGACTATGTCTTCCCCGAAGCCCAGTCAGATGTACAACTGCAGCATTTTGGTTGAACAGAGCCAAGTCCACAAGATCTTTCCTAGGTCTCTGAGATGCTCACAACCAGGAAGAACTGCCATGGAAAACACCCTCTAAATTTTACCTTTAGAAGAACACATAAAGCATATGAATTCCTTCCTGCAAATTCCTCTGAACTCAGTTTGAAGAAGGAAATGGCAACCCACTCCAGTATTCTTGTCTGACAAATCCCATGGACAGAGGAGCCTGGTGGGCTACAGTCCATGGGTCATAAAGAGTTGGTCAGGTCTAAGTGACCAAGCCCATGACTTCATTTCCCCTGAGAATCTCTCTGTAGCATCCTGCGCAGAACCCAGAACCCAGGTGTGCTACATTTAGTCTTTTGCGGGGAGAAAAGCTCACTGTCTGAGGAAGCCCTGAGGGCGTGGGCACCCGCACTCACCAATGGTACAGATGATGCCGGTGTTTCGGGCAGTGATGGGCGGTGAGTCAATGTCCAGGCGGCACATGTGCTCCAGGAATGTGTCGGCCATGGCTGCGTGCAGCTGCTGAGTCTGAATGAAGGCCGTCCCGGCGTCGCTGTGGTGCTTCGACATGGCTTCTGATGGCTTGGGTCCAGAGGAACTGGAGAGAGAGTGTGATCTGTCTGAGTGGCTAATATACATCTTGGCACAGAAGCTGCTTCCTGCTTACACATTAACTCAACAAGCATGCTCTGTGCACAAGCCACAGGCAGCCCTGCCACGCTCTGGCTATGTGGGTGCTCAAGTTGGGCCATGGGCTCACATTATCATGAGCAAGTAGGAAAGACCCCAAAGAATAAGTCAAAACCACATTCCCAATGAATGTACTTCCCAGGCACATGTTAAACACACACCTCCCTCACACTGGGATAATGTCTATCTTGACAACTTTCCTACTAATCCTGTAAATGGCACCATTTATATGCACTGCATGTTTCCTCAAAAAAAGCCAATCTTCCAGGGATACAGACAACTCACCCCTAGCTTAGTACTGTGGTCAATCTAGATCTTTTTGTGAAAAGCTGTCTCAAAGCTATAAACATCTGCTATGGGGTGCGGCACCCACACTCTCTCTTAACAGTCCCCATCCAAACCCAAAGCGACCTTCCTGGTCGTGGAGACACAACCACTATTCAGGTAGCCTCCTAATCCTGGAGTCTGAGGTTTCACTAACCCACAGGGACACATTAAGTCCACTCCTCGATTCACCCTAGGCTGGACAGTATGCCCCTGCCCACTGAGAGGCAAAAAAACCCCAATCCCTGGACAGGTAAGTCCAACCAGAACCAAGAATGCAAAATATTTTTTTCCCCAGGAATCTGTACTTAAAAACTACATCTGGTACTTTCAGTCAGAAGGACTTAAGCACACTCAAAGCAATTTGCGTCAAACCAAGGATAACCACAATGGTCCTAGCCTGGCTCTAAAATTATTGCACTATGAAGAAATTAACACTGCTTGTCAAATCCTTTCCAGGCTGATCTTCTGACCCACCACCCATTCCCTTTCTAAGTCTGGAAAGCACACCACTCACAGTAACAAAGACCATCTGTTCCAGGTAATTAATCAGCCCAGGTCACAAGGCTGACCCAGGGCACAATGGCTCAGACCTTTGTTTTTCTTCATTGCTGACTTTACAACTAAACTCAGTCAGTTAGTTAGCTGATTATAGGCGAGACTTGAGAAGCTTCAAGCAGTGTCTGAAGACTCATCAGGTAAGCACGGGAGCGGGAAGCTTGCAGTCCTCATCAGAATGCCATTCGTTTTCGCAGGTTTTCAGACTAAGGGCTGCTCCTTCTCAAATCCTCGTGCCTACGTGCTGCACCAAGGCATAAGAACAAGCCTTTCTTTTTTGGCCTGTCCCACCTCCAAAATCTCAGGGCTCCAAACCAAGGCACCCCACACATGTAACCCTTACTCTTTCTCCTCCTCCATCCTTGACTATGTGGCCTCTCTGGGTGGCTGGAGCACAGCAGGCATCTAAACCCATCTGACGCTTTCAAACAGTCTGGTAAACTTCAAGAAGCTCTGTGACCAGTTATAAGTGACGCTCCTACAAGTTGTTGAAAACCGATAGCTATAGATCCCCAACTGCACCTTTAAAAACAAGAAACTAAGACACCAGCCAACTACTCCACATGGCATATACACCGTTCCTTTCGATGTATATCTCCTAACTCCCCACCACATAACCAGGTACCAAGATGAAAACAACACTCTCTCCTCCATGACCCAGTGGTTTTGGATCTCTTAGCACCAAGACCTTGGAGGTAGTCCGTGTTTGCTGAATGATGTTTCAGAGCACCTATTAATGCCTCTGTGTCAAATCGAAGTTATAGCTCTGCCCTCTCCCCCACCAAATCTGAGAACTTCTGAATCACTGACAGGATGGCCTGGGCAGCCAAGGTCCCTTTCCATGCACTCAGGGTGGAAGCTGGGCTTACACAGTAGCACCCCCTATTCCTGTGGTGTGTAGGTGCGTCTGGCTGTGAAAGGAACACCACTGAAGAGATGGTTCCCTTGGTGGCACACCAAGACCACTGGAACACTCAGGTCTCACTGTGGCCTCCAGGCAAATGGAGTCATCCAGTGTGACCTCAATGAGTGGGTTAAAGTAACTCTTCTTACAAATCATCAGTTGGGGACCTCACTGGCAGTCCAGTGGTTAAGACTCCACACTTCCATTGCAAGGACCATGAGTCTGATCCTCAGCTGGGAAAATAAGACCCCACTGCTACATAGTGTGGCCCCCCAAAAAGGCATTCGTTGGATCGGCTCTAGACCTGAGACATCAGGGTCTCCTTGCAAAGACCCCCGACTGGGGCCACTGATTATTGTGTCATACCTTGTGTTCTCTGGGCTTGGGCTTCCGGTGACATAATGCTCTTTTTTTGACTCAGGGTGGCTCCTCGGCCCCACTTGCAAAGACTGCTCGGAGCTGAGAAAGGTTTGCCCTGCAGAGCTGTACAAGGATTAAGGTAAAAGCTGAGTACAACTAAAGCTCTTTGGGGTAATGGAGAAATCCCCTTAATAACCAGGCATCCAAGCAGTGGTAGTTCCTAGAGATTCGGCTATGTTATAAATTAATATGCACAAGTCACCCAAGAAAATTCTCAGGTAAAAGAGCTGTCAGTGGCTCCTTTGCAATGCTTTATCCCCTCCCCATAACGTCTCTTTAAACCTTGGTTTACTAACATTTCACTATAGCCCCGCACTTTTCTTTGGGAGGGGAAGCACTAAATTAAACATACATAACTGGACCAGAAGGATACCCACCAAAATATTATCAGCATATTATCTGGGTGGTAGGATTACAGCAAATTTCTTTCTTCTCTTTACTAAAAAGTTTACTGATACTACTTTCATAAGAAAGGTTCTAAATGTACCTCTTTGAAAAATGACACATTTACAAGCATCCTGGTAAAAATGTTGGAATTAAAACAAAAGTGAAGGTCCTCGTGCCATTATTCAACTGCCACTCTATGTACTTCAGGAATATTCTAAACATGGTAGAGGTGGAAAAACGCATCTTGGGCCCTAGATCACAAACTCACAGCAGAATAGTTTCACTGACTAAGAAGATTAGCCTTAGGAATTCTCTGGTGGTTCAGTGGTTAGGACTCAGCGCTTTCACTCCCTGGGCCCAGGTTCAATCCCTGGTCGGCGAACTAAGATCCCTCAAGCCACATGGCACAGTGAGGAAAAAAGAAACCCGAGTCACTCTAATACAGTAGTTACCAAAGGATGGTCCGTGAGAGCAGAACTTTCAAAGACATTATTTGCCTTCTTTAATGTGCTGGTATTTGTACTGATGGTGCAGAAGCAATGGGCAGGTAAAACCTTGATTCGTCCAGAACCTCCAAGTCGGGGGGAGGAAAGCTAATATGGTCCAAAGGACAACTCTGCGCCCCAAATCTGAGTTACATGCCCAAATCCAACAAACTTCTCTTCCTGTTTAGCCTGCCCTCAAGCATCAGAGCAGAATCTTTGTGACAAGGATATTCTAGTACAGAAGGGCTGCCCCAAGAACAGGAGATGCTATCAGCAGACACAATTAATATACTGGGCTCAACCACTAACCCTATTTCATCATCTCAGATTAAACCTGAGGTCTACAAGCTCTGATCTTTTGCTCACCCAGGCTACTAAGTACAAAAATAACAAGTGAAATTTTACTTGCCATTTGAGTGTGTGTACCCACCAGCAATCCAAAAAAGCTGGCTTGTCAGCAAGTCTGTCCAGATTCATGAGATCTCACCATGTCCTTACAGTCCACTACCAAACCAGAGACCTTGTCACCTGCCCAGGTCCCCAGCTGGGTTTCCATTCCCTCAAGCGTTCCCCCGGAGCCTCTCATGAGCCTCTTCTCCGGAGCACAAGCTGCCCATCCCCACCTAGAACAACCCCTAGACTCTCCCCAGCCTCTGGACAGTGCCTGCCAGCACACATTGCCCAGTTCATGCCAGTCTGAGTCATTCCTACATCCTCCTCCTCAGGAGGCACAGACATGCAGAGCCAACCTCCAGCCAGCAGCGGAAGCTGGGCGTCTCCACTGATGGCAGCGAATGCCGTGCCCAGGTACGGGAACCTGAATCTTGAGCCCGAGCCCCTGCTGCAGCATCCTTCTCAGAGACATTTCTCCTCTGTGAGAAACAAGGCACCATCAGAGGCCTGAGAGCAGCTGAAAGGACGGAGCAGGCACAAGCGACTGCTCAGCTCCACGGGCCCCGACTCCCACCTCTCCTTCTGCAAGTGGCTCCTGGTCTCCTGAAGCCACAGTTCTGTTCATGCCAGACACAAGTCTCGGATCACTCTTTAGAAACCAGGGGGTAGAAACCATAAAAGAAAAAAATACCCAACATGTCACTGAGAGCCAGTACTGGCTGGCAGGGTGTGCTGGAAGGATTCACGCTTCACTCCACCGATTCAAGCTTTCACAAAAGCCCACATCATTCTGCCCTAGTTAAAGCCAGCTTGGCCTATGAGACCACATCTGCATAAGCCAACCTTTAACCAATGTGTGCTCTGATGCCAATCTTACTACACAGGCTGACTCAATGATGATGGCACCTGCTGCCCACGACTGTGACATCAATTTGCTATCTACATCTCCATTGTAACTGAGTCTCCAAGCCAGCACGGAGGTCTGATTCCCAAATCTTTGGCACACCAACAACCATTAGAAAGTTTTCATCACAGTATGTTGGACAGGGACTTTCCTGCTGGCCCAGTGGCTAAGACTCCAAGCTCCCAGGTTTGATCCTTGGTCAGGGAACTAGATCCCACATGCTGCACCTAAGACCTGACCCAGTGAAATAAATAAATATTTTAAAAATGCTGGACAAGGCATTCAGGTCAGTCTGCTCTCTAGAAGTTCTGTTAGTAGATGATGGAGCAAAAAAAAAATAATTCCCAAGACTGGCCCTTATCTGACAAACGCAGTGACAAGATCAAAATGGGTGCCAGGCCAGGCACAAAACCTAATAAGGTCTGGAGTGCATACTCAGCTGTTCATCCTATTTGTTGCTATCGGTTAGCCGCACCTTACATCTTACTCTTTTGCGATCCCATGGACTGCAGCCCACCAGGCTCCTCTGTCCATTCAATTCTCCGGGCAAGAATACTAGAGTTGGTTGCAACTTCCTACTCCAGGGCGTAGGGATTGTAACTGAGTCTCCAGCACTGGCAGATGGGTCCCTTACACTGAACCACCTGAGAAGCCCTTTATCCTCCTACACAGTTAGAGTAATGATAACAGTATATTTGCATATAGAGTGGGGCCAGGACAAGCAGTTCTTAGCTAAGAGATGGGAATATTAAGTCCATTCTCTCCTCAACAGGTCCCATAACAGAAAGCATAGTCTGGTGTTACCATGTTACACAAAACAAAATGAGCCCACTGTAGGTTTAAGTAAAATTCCCTCGCTCTTTTATTCAGGGTTAGAACTAAGTGACTTGAATATTATACATAGGAGCCCAAGGTCCTATTTCAAATCTGAGTGTGCAATAGGGCACAAAAGCTGATGCTAAACGAGCCCACCCCTATAAGGACCACTCAACTCCAGGGCAGGAAGTCCTGAGTCAGAGAAACTGCTACCATTTCAAATGCTGAGGATTTCCTGGTTCAATCACAGATGCCCAGAGAAGAGACCTGGTTTCAGTCTGGAGGAGGAAGTGGAGACGAAGCTTTTGCTGAGCTGTGCTCCTTACTAGACTTACAATTATGAGGCAGTGCTTCAGGGCATGAGACTGACACTTTGGAAGCACCAAGGGACCTGGGACCCTGATTCAAGATCCTTCCAAGTCAGGTACAACACCAGGGGGAGGGATAGCCTCAGAAAAGGGAGGCCTTGGCTCAGTACTTAGAGGAGGAGCTACCCTCCATCAGTCATAGCTGCAGGGAGAAGAGGAGGGGATGGGAGGAGGAAGGGCATGCCAGATCTCCCAGAGCACTGACCTACTTGGTATGCCTGGTCTCCCTACAGTGACCACCATAGGTTTGCTTGTTTTGAACTGAAGAAACATGAACATCTATATTTCTGCCACCCAGAACTGACCATTAACATTATCTAAGGAATTCCCTGGCAGTCCAGTGGTTAGGACTCCATACTTTCACTGCCAAGGGCTGGGTTCAAACCTGGTTGGGGAACTAAGATGCTGTGAGACATGGCCAAAAAAAAAAAAAATTGTTCTTAATCCAGATTTTTAGACTTAAAAAAAAAAAAAAGTATCCAATTCATTTGTCCTCCATCCCCAGGTGGTTCCTCCAACCCTTTCACATTGCCTCCTAACACCCAACCAAGGTCATGAATTTTCTGTCCTTATAGTTCATCTAAGGGTGTCTTATCTCTACTCAACACTATGATACTGCTGCTTCTATAATACGCTAAGTAATGCACTGAAAGGCACTATCAAACAACTTGCTTTCGCAGCATACTTAAGATCTATCCAGTCGGCACACAGCTCTAGTTAATTCATATGAACTGCTATACTACCCCAGTGCGTGACTAGACCATCTATTTATGTATTCCCTTATTGGTTGATCATTTTCCCACTAAGCCCAATTTTCCCTCATTAATCAATACTATAATATTTCTTCTAGTACATGTCTCTTTGTGCAGGTGTGGTTTCTATATCCAGAGGTGTATTCCTGGGCCACACGGTATGCTTGCTTTCTGTTTTACAAAATAGTGCTTAATTGCTTTCCAAAGTGGTTATACTAATTTACAACCAACCAGTAAAGTGAGTTCTTGCCTTCCCACACCTTTGTCAACACTTGACATTGTCAGACTCTTACAGCGTTTGCCCATCTGATGGGTGATGTGTTAATCTGCTCTCTAACAAAATAACAAAAGGAGGATATCAGATATCAGGATAGTTTTCTTTTGAGTCTTTACTTTCCTGCCTCTTATCTAGACTAAAACTTCAGTGCTCCTCCAAAATGTTGTATGGCTTGGTCTCATATGCCATGACTGCACTCATCACCTGAGAAAGGGGTGGTGTGATACCAGTCATCTACAGTTAAATATTATCTGTTGGCTGATTAAGTGTTTGGAAGGGCTGGGGCTCCTTTCAGATAATTTTTATAAGGAAAAAAAAAAAAAAATTTTTTTAACTGCCATCAGCCGAGCTGGTCCATACTCTGAAATGCCAGGAGCAGCAACCCTGTCATCGCTAGTCTTGGCATCTCCCTGACTAAAGCCCTTGTCCGACTTCCAAACACAGCTTGCTGGCGTCAGGAAAGAGAGGCTTACTGGTCCCCAGGAGTTTTGCCTATAGGGAGAAATGGGGGAGGGGAGTCAGAGGCCACCAGAAGTACTGCAGCCTGGCTCTCCCTCCTACGTGCAGACGGGCACAAACCAATATAGGAAAAACGGCTGCAGGGGTGGGGTTGCGCCACTTGGTGGCCCTGCCCACCTCCCCTCCTAAGCTGAGCAGTCATAGGAGGAGGTCCAAAGGTTCAGCGGAGTCTGCACGCACTGCCACTCACCACCCGTCCTGGCTCACCTCCCCCAGAACAGCTTCTTTAACAAAGCCTCAGATAATCAGCCTATTCATTTATCTAGTCCTTGGCTAGTTTGTGGTTAAAGAGAGAGAGAGGAAAAAAGCAAGTTTCCAGAAAGTATGGTAGAATTAAGAATGGTCTTCACTGGGAATTCCCCGGTGGTCCAATGGTTAAGACACTGCACTTTCAATGCCCAGGGCCCACGTTCAACCCCTGGTGGGGAAACTAAGATTCCCACAAGCTGTGACACAAAGCAATGCCCCCTCCCCCCACCACAAAGAGTGGTCTTCATTTAGTTCTATTTCTATCTGTACAAGAACTGAAGCTTAAAGTGATGATTCAAGGTCCCATAGGACTGGTCACGAAGTAAATCACTTACATGTCTCACAAGACCCTCACTCAACAGTGTTGCAAGACAACTCTGCTCCCATGGATGCCTCATTCCTGTGGTGCACCAGTTAACTGGGATTTGACTGTGGATATTCCGGATGATTCAGAAATAAAGTTAATGTCAAATGAGTCATTCCCCCCCACCTTCAGTCTTAGCTCTTAGCCAAAATAACACACCCTTACTTGCCTTTATAAAACCTGAAGACAAAAACTCCTGTAGACTTGCATTACAAGTCTGTAATTTAAGAATTCGGAGAAGGCGATGGCACCCCACTCCAGTACTCTTGCCTGGAGAATCCCAGGGACGGGGAGCCTGGTGGGCTGCGTATGGAGTCACACAGAGTCGGACACGATTGAAGTAACTTAGCAGCAGCAATGTAAGAATTGCATGTTTTTCTACCTTCCTGCTCTCAAACATTTCCCCATTTCTTTCACTGCCTCAACATTAAGAAATAAGCAGTTTTAAGAAATAAAATGGCATTTCCTGTGACCCCACATTAATGTCACAACACTCAGGGCACACAAGCACCTCCCCTTAGGTGTTAGCTGCTTGGAGTAACAGCTATCAAACTTGCCAAGTCACTGGTGCTGCAATTCCTAAAGACCCAATAATGCTTTTGGTTAAACTGTGAATTCAACCCTGAAATTATTTACTTCTAATGCAGTGCTTAAAATGAGAGCAGCTCTCCTATATATAAGACTAATGTCCCTCCATTTTGGCTCCAGTCTAGTAATGCAGAAATGAGTTCAAGGACATAATATTTAAGTCATCGTTATTCATCTTCCCTACAATGCTTATTCCCAAAAGGGTTGCCACATCCATCGCACAAGGCTCAGGACAGGTGTGCAGACTATCACTGGGGCCTGAGGCTCTGCCACGTGGCAATTAAGCACTGTCCAGAGAGCCTGGGGGCCTCCGCTATCTGTCACCTAGCTGAGGCACTCTTAACTGGGAGGAATGCATACTTCATTATTTGACTCACTGAAAGGGGAGAGGGGATTCTTAAGCCTGCAAAGACCACAGTGGTTTCCGCACTCACCCAACGAAGACAGTTCTCTTAAAAGCGGAAAAATTCAAAGGTTGAGTCATCTTCCCTACATCCTCCCCCACCCCACCCCCAACACAGATCTGGTGATGTTACATACTCCTCCCCTCAGAACAGCTCCCCGTGCATTCCCAACAGTATCCTCAGGCAACCTGAGGGTGAATTATTTGCTAACAATGCTGTAGAGTCCCGACCTAGAGCCTCCTCTACACCCCAGGGAGCGGCCACACCCTGCAGACAGCAAACAAGGAGCTACTGTCCTTTGCCTCTTATCTTAATCTCACACCAGCTGGCTGAGCAAATCCCAGAATGCTACCTGGAGTAGGTGCCAATAGAACCTCAAGATTTTAGTCTTAGGTTTGCAAGTTTGTTTCTAATCTTATAGCCAAAAGCTATAATACCAAAGGCTGAAAGCCATCTCCCTTCTTGCCTTCTTTTGGCTAGAGGACCAAAGAGCCCCTGTTGCAAGTGGAGAGTAGCAAGGTAACATTGTTAGTTACTTTGCCAACACTGTAGCAGGATCCCTGAGCGACTGGTTTCTAGGAGATCTCTGGTATTTACATACAGCCTGACTCCCAAAGATGAACTATGACCGTTTCGGGATGGCAGCAAGAAGAGGAGCGCTCGAGTTCAATTATAGATGAAGTCATTGGGCTCAGTGACCAAAAGAATACATCGGGAGGCATCGCACCAGAGATTAGACACTGCACCCTGCATAGACACTGCACAGATACTCAATATGTATCTATGTAAGTGTGTATATAGCGACCCACCCTTTCAACAACCAAGATGAAAAAAGTTACCATTTTCACATGGGAAACTGAGGTCCTGAGGCTGAATTCCCCCTATTATTCGTATCAGTATGTAATGAGTTAAACCTGATTCTGAAAGCCTGTTTTCAACTTCCCACTGCGTCTGTCCGTCATGTCTGGACCTCAGTTATCAGGCTCATTTGTATGGGGGAGGGTCAGTGTCCCGGGTTTGAAGAACATAGATAAGAAGCCAAGAGATGCCAACCCATTACTGAGTCTTCAAATAATCTTCAGACTGGAAGGTGCTTTTCCGCTTCATCAAACCCCATGTGATGTCACCTGGTGAGGCCTCCTAAACCCCGACAGGAAGTGCGTACCTTCCACGTGGGGAAGCACGTGTGTACCTTCTTCACGGCACTTATCAGTGGTAACTTTTACATTCGTTTCCTAATTGGACTGAGCTCTGTGGGCTAGGACGATTTTAGTCAATCTGGTCTGGTCTCCACAGCCCTCCCCCAAACAACTCTTTATACGAGTTTTTAATGAATGAGCTCATGTACGTGGCACCAAGCTCTTGATATATTTCTACTCTCCTCAACCCGCAGCCTCTGCGCTCTACAATCGGGCGCATCTGTTAAGCAACGCTGTTAAGTAACGTGAAGCAGAGGCAGGGAGCCAGGTGAGTGCCTCGAACTCGAGGAGGCCTCTGAGCAGCCTCCAGAAGCTTGTCGGGCCGGAGATGATGCTTGGTCGGTAACGGGCCCGAGGGTCAGTGTTTCTTGAAGCCGAGGAGCGGGCGCGGCAGGGCGGGTCCGGCGCCGCTACGTGCAGCCCCGCCTCCGCGGGATGGAGCCCGGGACACCGCCCCCACCCCCAACGCCCCCTGGAGCAAGCGGAGCGCTGCGGCCGCACTATCGTATTCTGGGCGGCACAAAACAGGAACGCGCCACTGGGCAGCCACCCTTTCTTCCTCTGCAGCGGGTTAGACCAAGGGTTACGTAACCCTCTAACTGCGCCTCCGGCCGGCACTGCATCCATCTCCGGGCCGCCTGGGAGCCAGCCTGCCCATTCGCAGACCAATGCACTTCGGGAGCTGACCCCGGAACTCCAGCCCCGGGCTGGGGAACTATGATGGAGAAGGGGGGGCAGGAGATGGGTGGCCGAGGGCGGGGACGGAGAGCAGGCGGACGTGACCAGAACAGAGGGGGAGGGGCGAGGAGGCTGGTGGCGCGAAGGAAGGTGCGCAGGAGAGGGATGCGCTGGCGCGGACGTGACCAGAGAGGCGGGGGAGGGGCGGGAGCCAGGCGTGAATGAGGGTAGGTACAAGAAGGGGACAGCAGCGGAATGGAGAAGGAACAGGGGAGCGGAGCTTGGGGAGTTTCAAGGAGAAGTTACAAAGAAAGCATCAGAATGAGGGGGACACGGACAGGTTGAAAACAAGAAGCGAGTATTAAGGATGATGGGAAAGGGACGGGCATAGAAGCAGAGTGGAAACGGGGGAGACTGACGCATGAAAGGAAACTATCAAATTAGGAGAATAAAGGGAGGAAGAGGAGAGCGAGACCAGATCGAAGAGGGAGGAATAGGGAGGTGAGAATGGGACCAAAATGGGGATGGGAGGTCAGGGACTGGGGCAGGAAAGGGGCTGGCTGACCCATCTGCCTTCGGAAGAAGTGGGAGCTGGGGGCTTTGAAGGAGATCCTAGGCACAAGCAGCCTTTCTCCTCTTTTCTGATCCCAACCGGGTGAGCCCAAGATGCCCCGGCTCCTGCGCCATCCTGGGTCCGCAGGCGGGCCAGCATTCCGCACTGCCCCGGGAGACGGAGCCCCGGTGGGGACGGATGGCCCAGCCTCTCCCCACGCTCACCTCCGACGTGGTCCGGCTCGGGATGCGCTGCTACTGCACACAAGTCCGGAGGCTCGCGACGCGTCGCTCCAATGCGGAGATCCGCTGCCTTAGCCTCAAGGTTATCCCGACTGTGGGCCGCCGCAATCCCTCCGCCGCCCCGCCTCCCATCCAATCCTGGCTCCCGGCTCTCGGGGCCCCGCCCCTCCGCGTCCTCGCCGGGCAGTCACCTTCAGTAGGAAGTGCGGCGGAGGCGGAACGGGGGAATCAGGTTGCCCTTTGAGGGAGGACTACATTCCGTGGCGGAAGGACACGAAAAATAAAACTCGCAGCATCGAGGTTCTGCAGAGCCCAATGGGGAAGCGGCGAGACGGGAGGACCCGCCCTCGGAGCTCTGGAGACCTCCCTCCCAGACCCCCCGGCGCCCAGGCCACCTGTTGCGGCCAACTTGGAATGCTGGACCAGGTCTTCTCTTGACCCTTGGCCCAGGCCACCCCAGCTGAGTGGCCCTGGCCTACCCAGATAGTGCCCAGATTTATGGGTCCCCGGGCAGCAATCCCCTGGCCCGGGTGCCCGCCCCAGCGCACGCCCCGAAGACTGAACTGAACAGTCAGGGGTGGGGTGGGGGATGTGGACTCATGGGATGGTTGGAGGTCCCGGCCGCCTTAGGAGGGGCTCCTACACTGGAACGGGGGTAGAACAAGGGAGGGCGGGGAGAACGCGGGAGGGCGGAGTGTGCTAGGAGGGGGAGCGCGAGGCCCTTTTGTTCTTAGGGTTTAGAACAAAGGACAAGTAGAGGCCATGTGAAGACTTTAGTAGGGACTGGAGTCCTGCGGTGCGAGTGCCTGAGAGTAGAAAGTGAATAGAAGGTATTAATATTAGTGCAGAACTGACCATATCAGGAACTGTCATAACGTTAGATCTCATAATCTCTGCCGAAGTAAGAATTTGTTTTCAACCTCGTGTATTTTAATCAATACTGTTGGAGCTTTTCTTGTATTTTTCCTTAAGGCATTTTCTCATTTCCTAGTGATCACAGCAGTTATCTAAGAAGCAACTGTTAACTCTTGCCTTCTTTCCGCCAAATTTTGAGAGCAGATACAATGTTAAAATCGTGAATACTATTAGGTTCTTTCCTTTTCCTGGAAAAAAGAGACCAATGGGTGTGACCCGCTCAGGCAGACACCCTGCCTGCAGCTGAATCACAGGCCTTCATTATGCTTTCCTGTTAGCTCAGATAAGCTGACAAAAAGTAACAACATTAATTTGTTTAAGATGAAATATTTTAATCTCTTCTATAAGCTGTTTCTGGTTCCCTCAGTTGCAGAGGGAGTGAATGCTTCGTTACTGAGGTGGTAAGAGCTCATGAAGTTGCTGAGAAGGAAAAAAAAAAAAAAAATCATGCTTTACCAGAGGGAATCAGATTCTTCTCTATCCAGAGAAAGAGGGTGGCTTAAGTGGCCATATTGGCCCATCAGCTAAAGATGAACAAAGTACAGGGTTGAACAACACTAGAGGGGCAACGTTCTGGCCAGTGCTGGACTACGTTGCATTTTAAAGATCAGTATCTATATTCCTGTGATTGAAAAGCACATGTATTAAATGGAGAGCTGATGGCAAACTGTTGCACTTCAGTTACAGATTTTGGTCTTGCAACAGTTATAAAAATGCTGTCCACTAATAACCAACAAGGACCTATTGTACAGCACAGGGAACTCTGCCCAATATTATGTGGCAGCCTGGATGGGAGGGGAGTTTGGGAGGGAATGAATAGATGTATATGTATGGCTGAGTCCCTTTGCTGTTCACCTGAAACTATCACAGCATTGTTAACTGGCTCTACCCCAATACAAAATTAAAACTCTAATAGTTAAAAAATATATATATTAATGAAACTTTCAGACACTAATAGGTTATATTTTTGCTCATATTAGATGCATAGTGAAAATCTGTCAGAGTTTAAGGTGGTCGTCATTACTGTGCTGAGAAGCAGCTTAGTATAGAATCAAGCATGGGTTCCATCACATTTAGTTCCAATTCCATTCACTAGCCCTATAATCATATCCTGTAATTTAGTGTGAGTCCAGTTCCTTAAAAGTAAACTGCAGACAATTCTAGCTCCATCTGGTGGGGTTTGATAGTTGATGTATGTAAATAAGTATAGCACAGGGTTCAACAGGCATCCTCTTTGAGAACTCACTAGTTCTGGAGGTTTTTCCTTTATTCCTCTGACTCAGCAACGAGTGACCCCAGAGCTACAAGAAACTGGGGAGGCTGAGGGGGGATACAGATCCCCCTTAAGTTAGGCTCTGCTTCCAACCATTCCACTGTGCCCACGGGCTAGCAGGACAGGAGGAGGGGCTGCTAGGTTCACTGGACTGAGGTGTGAGTGAGGGTGTTGACTGCTGTGTTTGTTATTTCCGGCCACAGAATCACAGAATCTGGAATTTAACTCTTGATGGTCATTTGGACTCCCTTGCAAGGCAGGTGTGTCGGCAAACAATCCCCAAACAAAACTCTGGAGCCTAAAGACAAGTTTTGGCCCTGGTGAAGAGGGTAAGGTTACAGGTTTTACCAATAAAGACCTCTTGGCCTCTGCCTAAAACAGCAATGTTACTTCTCTCAGGCCAACACAGGTTTCCAGGGCAGCCCACTGGCCTGGATGTCACATTTGGAAGTGCTTACCACTTTGGACTTCATATACCCTTTCCAGAGCCAAATTAAGTAGACTTTTTAATTTCTTCAATACGTTCCTTCCAATTCCCAAGATCTCGTCAGACCAACCAGGGTGGCAGAAAACCTTAATTTCTGAGTTCCCCCCAGACAAATCCTGGAAGGAAGACAAGGTTGACCTTTTGGAGTTAAGGGATAAAGAGAGAACAGGTTGTCTGTTGGGGAAAGGAAAAGATTCATGGAGCAGGAGACTTGGAGGGCTGGTTACCATAGAGATGGGCACTGGGAAGACCATTCCAGGGGAAAGGAACAGTAAACAAATGTTTTCTGAATGCAACTGTGTATCTAAAGTTCCCCCTCCTGAGGAAATGCCTCATCAGCACTAAGAAAAGAGGGATTCCTGAGGAATCCTTGTTCATTCAAGGTCATTCCACTGCCTCAGCCAACAGGACCTCCAGCAGTTTTTCTCTAGCCCAGAACTGTTACTAATCACAGGACAAAGCTTCCTTAAGGTGGGTTAGTCCTATCCACCAAGCCATGGAGGCCGGGCCCTCTCTTTTCTCCCTACAAGCGTAGCCAGAGCTCAGGCATATGATGCAAGTGGAGTGGTACGCAGACCCCAGTCCCCCAAAGTAATCAAGACTTAGAAGACCAAGAAAGGCATCAGTGGGAATTCTATGAAGGTCCGGTGGTTAAGAGTCTGCCCTTCCACTGCAGGCAGCATGGGTTCTCAACTCCTGATTGGGGAACTAAAGATCCTGCATGCTCCTTGTTGTGGCCAAAAAATAACATAGAATAGAGAAGTTTTGCCAAAAAAGAGAAAGGCATCAGCAAACAATAGATCACAGGCCCCCTACCCAGGAAGTCCTCCTGCTGTAGTGCCATCATAATCCACATTTTCCTTCGCATGGTATTTTAGTCTCCACCTCCATGCTCGCTGGCTACCAGCTAACCAGACCCACTTATCCTTGGAAGGATAGCTAGGACAAAGATGACTTTGGTCTCTCTCCTAGATAAAATAATTTTTGTAGGCAGTGCTTTAACGTAAAGGGTGACTCTGAATTAGTTGCGGAAAATTATATATTCCGAGAGACTGCTGCCCCTTCAAATGAATTGCTTTATTTTCCCCTACCCCTCTTCTGGAGGAGAAGGGCTCTGAAGGAATTACATGACCCCTGAAGCTTCCTCCCCGCCACTCCCAAACTGATCCCAGAAGCTGAGATATCACCACCCGAACCTCCATCTCAGAATCCTTTCTGTGAGATGCTGGTAAGTAACCCAGTCATGACTCAGCACCAGACTCTTCCCTTCCTCTCTGCACTGGCCAGAATGAAAGGCAGGATCCAGAAGGCTCCTCCCCTCTGGATGGCCACATTCTCACCACAAACTGAGTCATGGCCACACCCTGCCTAGAAAATGGAAAATTACTGCGAGTGAAGAGGGAGGTTAAACTCTAGGCGGTCTTAGTTTCCAATCCAGAAATCACAGCCATCTGCTCTCCACCTGGAACTAACTGAGGAAAGTAGTTGTTTACACAGCCCCTAGCCCTAACACAGCATGTCCAGGTCTAACCGAATAAGGCTGCTTGAGTCCAAGACTACGTGGAAGGTAGGAGGCAACCATCAACCTCTGTATAGTGTCTGTACTGGCTTTGGTGAAAGAGGATCTCCTGCTCAGACCTGGCTTTCACAGGCTCCACCACCCCAACTCCAAGGCGGCCAGGCCTGGGTGGGAGAAAGGGGCAATCCTGCAGCTCCCACTCCAGGCTGTAGGAGGATTCCCCTCTAGAAACTCAAGGCCCCATGCAATTTCCCCTGCAATAAAAGCATTCTTGTTAAAGGAATGCTGCGGGTTTTTATTAGGCTTGCTTTACAGTGTACATGTTTTGAATTTTTTCAGATAAGGTTATATGGCTTTCAAACTTCTCAGATTCAAAAAGTCCTGTTGCTATTATGTAGAACACTATAAAATGATATATTAGTTTTACTGGCATTAAGAGACTATTATGCATATGCTATTAAGAAAGTGATTCCCATGAGGCCAGCTCAGGTTTTTTGAGTTTTTCTAGTAACACACCCTATTACTTATCATTCCATCATTTGCTAGTACTTGTTTTATCAGATGCCACTGATAACAACTCTAAAAAATGGTTACAAATGAGAAAAAAAATCTATCAACAATTTCTGAAAATTGAGCAAAAATGCTGTCTAGCCAAGCACCTGGATTCAATTGCTGGAACACTAGTGGGAGCAGTTTGAGAATCCCTGCAGAAGTAAAAAGAGTTAAGAGCTCAGGTCCTGGAGTTGAGCAACTCTGGTTAAAAACACAGCATGGCCACTAACCAGTTGGGAGACGTTACCACCTTATTTAAGATCCTAAAAAAAAAAACCTATCTTCCATCTTTGTTGTCAAGTTTAAATAAAAAAATAATGTAAAGTTGAAAGGCTACACAGCATAGAAACAGAACAGCAGTTCTGGAGGCAGGCTGCCTGTCACTAGCTGTGGAATATGGACATACTGCTTATCCTTTGTGTCTGCTTCCTCATCTACAAAATGGGAAGAATGGCAACTACTTCATAGGCTTGTTTACAGAATTGTTTTAGTCTGCATGTGTACAACGCTTACAACAATACCAAGAACATAGTAAGCCAAGGTATTAACAAAGTATTAAAGTGCTTAGCATAATGCCCAGCAGCTACCTAATAAGAACTGAAAAATACAGATGAACTGCAAGGGTCCTTCAAGGAGGCTGGAATTTCAGTTAGGATGGACTGCCTAATGGGAGATTTCCAGGTGCTCAGGGATACTAACGCACGAGATGTGGGTTTGATTTCTGGGTCAGGAAGATCCCCTGGAGTAGGAAATGGCAACCTACTCCAGTATTCTTGCCTGAAAAATACCATGGACAGAGAAGCCTGAAGGGCTACAGTCCATGAAGTCACAAGGAGTTGGACACAACCAATGACTAAGCATACACACACAATGAAAGACAACAGGTAGTCTAGTACAGGCTGTATAAATCAAGAAGCTATAACAATTTTTAAAAAGCCTATACTTCAAAGTCAGGCTTGTTTAAAGCTTTTTGTAGTCTCTGTGCTTATTTCCTGTTTTTCTTCATTAACAGTTTGTAAAATTGGCAATATCCAACTTGTCTCTTAGAACTTCAGGGTTTTAGGTACATGGAGCACAGCCTGAAGGCCAGAAGGTTGGCAGTGAGAATTTCAACAAGGAGATGGGTTTCAACTGAAACAATTAGATATTCAGAGAAACAGCTGTCTTCTCTCACATTGCTAACTTTGAAGAATCTGGATTTTGTTTCATTAAAGGAAACTATTTCCTTATGATCTCTTTACAGATTTCAAGTTAGAGAGCTGTCAGCTCTCCCTCCACCTCCCTTATCCCAAAGAAATAGCTGGGAGGAGGAGGAGGTAGAGAGTAGGGCCCAGCCACCAAGATATAGAGCAAAGGTGAGGATAGGTTTTGTGCAGAAAACAGAGGTCCTAATGATAGGAAATCTGAGCTACTGTGGCCTCAATGGTCCTTTTAAATCTTGAAGAGTCACCAGTGGTATTCTGTATCATTCTCAGTTTGTGTCATATGCATAAGTTTCCTTTATCTAATCCGTTGAATAAAATGTTGACAGATCTATAGGATACTATACTAGATGGACTGAGCTTTGACTCCATCCAACATAAATAGTCCCAGCCCCCGTGATGTTCCACTGTCCCCACCCCTACCCCCATTTGGGGGCTTGGGGCAGCAGGTGCTGGGCCAAGGCTAGTCAGACCACAGTGATCATATCCAGTCCACAGCACCTTCCATTTTATTGTTTTATTTACAAACAGGGTGAAGTCAACTGGGAAAATCGGGGTAAGGAGTCAGTCTGGGCCATCCAAATGTGGAGTGGTTCCTGGGTCAATCTCCACCATGAAGGCCGCCTCGTCTATCTTTTTCCTGCCCCTCGGTAATGGCCCCTTGATTCCTCAGGGCAGACTTGTCTGCTGCTCCTGAGCCCTTTTATGAGGGCAGATGGATCCTGGGGGAACAGGGGTGGTACGAGGGCTGGGGCCCCCTCAGTTTGTGTAAACCTGAGTTCCGATCACACGCATGATTTCCTTCTGTATCTTGGGGTCCTGAGTATTAATGTTGGCATCGCCCACCTGACCATCCTCATATCTGCCAAAGATAATGCAAACGTGAGCATAAGAGGGAGACCAATCCCAGAATAATGTCAACCCATGGACCTGCATTTAGGGGTGTGGCCATCCCATCCTAGAATCAAAACCCTTTCTTGCTACTCTTTACGGTGGAAGAGTTTACCTAGTTTCCTCTAAACAGCCCTTGATTTATACCCATCCTCATCCTCCAAGGGGAAGTCCCAGTTCCGGCTCTACTCAGGTAGCCAGGGACAAGTCTCCAATAACAGAAACAGACTTTCCCAGCAGTCCGTATCATTGTGCTCTCACCCTCACTTCTCCAAGTAATTCCCAAGGTGCCCTCCTAGACTTACACAAAGAAGAACCGTGTGCAGACATGGTCGGACACAGGGCACACCCAGATGTTCCCATGCTTCTGGAGGTCCTTAGATGTAATCACTGGGAAGAGAAGGGCCAGAAGTTATAGGTATAATGCTTGGGTCAGAGAGTCCAGGCACAGAGGGGAAGGAAAGATGCTTCAACATCACCCTTGGCTGGATCATGTGCTAAAGTAGCACCTGAAATGAAGGTTGGGCACCCACAAAAACAGGGACTGGGTGAGCCACCTACCTTCACAAAGTGCTATACAGTTTAGATTCCGACTCTGCAGGAACCTTGACTGAATGGATCGGGTCTAGAAGAGGAGAGAGAGCCAGGTAGATGGTTACAGCTTTCCCTAGAGAGGTGATTTAACTGGTAGCAGTTAGGGGGGTAGGGATTGGGATATCCTGGGCTTCCAGCCACCTCCCCAAATTTCTGATTTTCATAATCAGTCTGGATGAGTCCATCTTTACATTTTCATGTTATTGGATTTAATAAACTCAGTTTCTATTCTCATACTCACGACTGAAGCTACAAATGACTCTGGAAATGGGTTCCTCTTAGAATGTATCTGATTGCTTGAAATGATCTATAAGCCACCCACCCCCATCACTACCAATGTTTCCCCATCCATCTCTGTAGCCTCAACTTATCCAAGAGGAAGTGTCCTGCCTCAGTCGAACAAAGGCAATTAATAATACCTGGGGGATGGTATTCATTCTGTTGTATCTCTGGACGAGCTCATCTTTGGAGGGCATCCTATGCTGTCCTTTTCCCATTCCTGTCACAGAAAAACAAACCAGTTCATTCACCCATTCCTTCATCAAATATTTACTGAAGTGCCTACTATGTGCCAGGCACTGGAGCTAGAGACAGCTGGTGACACAGCAGTGCATAAAGCAAACAGTCTATCTGCCCTCACCGAATTTAGCAGGAGATGACAGGAAAGGAACAAATAATCGTGACACAGCATGGTAGGGGTTATGATGGGGAAATGCAGAGTACTGAGTGAGCCCGAGGAGGGGAACTAGCCTAGCCCACAGGTTTGAAGAGGGCTTCCTGGTGACAGCTAGACAAAGAACTATAGAATTAGGAAGAGTCAGCTAAATGAAGAGGAAGGACGTGTCCTAGGCTGAGATAACAGGATACGAAAGGCCTGGAAGAAAGACACAGTAGTGTACCTTAGTTTGGATGGAGCATAGTCAATGGCAGAGAAGTGATGAGAGATGATGGGGAAGAGGTAAGCTAGGATAAGATCAAGCAGGCCTTGTAGGCCATGTTAAGGCAACCGGAGTTTATCCTGAGAACATTAGGAAATCACTGACGGATTCTAAGATAGGGAGCAAGAGGTAAAATGAGCAAGGAATGAGGGGCCTAGGAGAGTGGTGACATCAACATTTCAGGTCCGATGCCAGGCTGAGTTAAATGAGTGGAAAGAAAGCAAGCAGAGCAAGTCAGATCTGCTGCAGTTTCAAAGCTACATAAAAACCTCTGACCAGAGTCATTCAGACTAAAGGGAGAAAGCAGAACAGGTAACTGATGAATAGTTTTCCACAGGTAACCAAAATGGCAACTACCCTGAAGAGTCCTGCTTCCTTCAGAAAGTCTTCCCAGACTTGAGGAAGAAGAGACAATTTACTTGCTTTCATCTTATCTAAATCCATAAATCCTCCACCATCCTTAACCCTCATTGAATAGCCCTGTTTATAACATTTAGAGACTCACTCTGGACTCTTCCTATTTAGATATGAAACAGTGCTTGTGGGCCCCTATTCCCAACTCTTTCTGTCCCATGATTAGGACTCCAGACTCTGTATTCGGCTATATCACAGGCCCAGCCTTATCCCAGTAAGGGGTGAGTCTCTGTATGTGTGTATGAGACCATGAGACCAGAGAGGGAGATGAAGATGGGAAATGATGCTATCACTGCAGACCAGAAGCAGGGGCCCTTCTCTCATCAGTCCACCCCGGCACTATTACGACTAACTCCACTCTGCGGCAAGTCTTGGTTTCGTGGTAACCATGGTATAGAAGCAGGGATGATAACTACTGGACTGACATTCTTCACGACTCAGGCTGTCAATTCATCATGCACTCACACTGAAGCCCCATGACAGATTTATGGCTTGAATAAAAGTTAAGGTAACGAGAACCTCAAGATTTGAACTGCCTATTTCTTTCTCCTATAGGAATCCCCACCATTCTCTGTTTCCAACTTCTTCATTAGCCTTAACTAGGTTTAGCTCTGCATCCAAACCTGATAACCTTCTCAGCCTGCGTATTTCAGTGCATGGTTCTGAGTAAAATTCCCATTTAGGTTCTACCTCAGAGGTTGAGAGAACAATCTGATTTCTATGGCTGGTCTTAGAGATGGCCCTTATGATAGAATTCAAATCTTGTTCCATCCCAATCCTGCTGTGCACTGTCCTGACTGTAATAACCCCAATCATCTTCTCTCAGTTTCCTGAGACCAGACACACTGAGAACCTAGAGGCCAGAATACTCCCTGGTTGCTTGGTGTGCAGAGTATGTACTTGGACAAGTTTCTAAACATGACTAAACAAACAGATGGAGCTTACCATCTCTTTTCCTACTCTCCCTCATTTTAACCTGCACACTATGGCCAAGTCTTTGGAGGCTCCGCTAGTCAGATGAATGCTCTCTATTTACAATGACCCCTCAGAAGGCACTTGGATACCCTGAGGGAAAATACAGAAAACTAGAGCAGAAAAGGGTAGAAGGAAACATACAAAGAAGAGAGAGTTAGTTATATGCTAGAGGAACTAAAATAAGTCAGACATTTACCCACGTCCCATCCAGAGTTAGAGACTCTCACATATCCATGGGGCCCTCAGAAAATCAGTTATTCAAGCAAAGCCTGCCCTGTCAGTCCAATATAATGATAAGAACTCTCTCACATATCCATGGGGCCCTCAGAAAATCAGTTATTCAAGCAAAGCCTGCCCTGTCAGTCCAATATAATGATAAGAACGCTGGCCTAAAAGTCAGGAGAACTGGATTCCAGTCCTAACTCTGCTAGTTAGATCTGTTTGACCCAAGAAAGTCATTTGACTCTTCTGTGTATCTACTTTATCTGAAAAGTAGTAACAGATTGAACAAAATGACCTATAGCTACAAGAGAAAAACACAGTATTTTTATCTATAATCAAATCAACCTTTGGAGGGAGAAGGATGGTGCCATATGACGTTTTTACATAATCAGTAAATAAAGTTAAGAAGTCAATAGAGATTCCTAGCTCCATGTGATAACCAAAGGTATTCAGGCACTCAGTAGTAAACAAAGGCCAATGGGAGAGGAGAATAGGGAGAAAACAGACAACAAATAAGAATTTTGTGGCCACCAGAAGCCAGGAGACTCACTGTTTAGAATAAGGAACTAATCTGAGAGAAGCTTAGGCTGGCACAAAGATAAAAATTGTGGTCTCTAGACAAAGCCAAAAGACTACCCAAACCCACCCCCACTTTGGACTCCAGGCACACAGAATAAGATTCATTCACACATTCAGTAAATATTCACTGGGCACCTATCCTTTGTGGATTGCTCACAGACATACTATCATTTGTTTAAGAGGACAATGAACTAAGAACAACGTAAGAACTAAATCCAAGAACTAAAATATTATCAGTGACTTACATCTAAGTGCTCCTAACCCTATCCCAATATCTGCCTCCACTTGGGAGATATCCACTATTCTGAAATTTAGACTGTTATTTTTCTTCTTTTTCCTTTAGTTTTATCACACACACAGAGCTAAATAATTTTGTTTACTTTTGAGCAATATAAAAAAGGCAGTCCTTTGTCTTGCCTTTTTTCAATTCAACCATTATTTACTTAACATTTTTTCCATGTTGCTGAATGCCACTGTTGGTTCACTGTCGTTGCTGAATAATAATCTATTGTCAGAATAGATTATGATGTACTTATCCCTTCTCCTGATGATGAGTATGAGTTTTTTTCTAAGATTTGTTGTTGCAAACAATACTATACACCCTTGGGTGCACATATTCAGAAATGAAAATGTTTGGTTGCAGGGATAATATTTCTCAAGCTTTATGAAATGTAACACCAAACTGTTTTCCAAAGTGGTTGTACCAATTTATATTCCACAAGTAGTACAAGAGATCCTGCTGATCTACAACCTCCGGTATAATCAGAGGTCTTACCGGACTTTTAGGTATAGGTGCTAAATGGTATGTCATTTTGGTCTTGCCTTTACTTCCTTGATTAATAGAGGCTTAGTAGCTGCCCATATTTTTGGTCATTTCTTCAGTGACTTGCCTGTGTTATTTGCCTTTTTATTGGATTATCTTTTTCTTATTTGCAAGAATTTATAATGTACTTTTATTACTCATCTTTTGTAGTTATATGTGTTGCAAATGTCTTCTCCTAGTTTGTAAGCTGCCTTTTTATTTTAAGGTGTCTTCTACAGAAGCTTATAATTTTAATAAAATCAAATTTACCAATCTTTTATGATTTGTAATTACATCTTTTTGTATTCTCTGGATGATTCTGTTTAAGATTAGGATAATGTGTTATTTGAAAGTTTGACTTAAGATCCACTTGTAAAATTACTTGATTTGGCAAGGATTTTGTTCTGTTGTGAAAAATTTTAAGCTACTATTTCAATGTCTTTTATGTTAGAGCTATTTAGGTTTTCTATATTTTCTTGAATCAGTTTTGTTAAGTTACATTTTTCTAGGGATTTACCCATCTTGACAAAGTTTTCAAATCATCTGCAACAAGTTGACAGAATTCTATTAGCTTTTAAAATTTTGGGACTTCCCTGTCAGTTCAGTGGTTAAGACTCTGGGCTTCCAATGCTGGAAACGCAGGCTTGATCCCTGGTCAGGGAACTAAGATTCCACATGCCGTGTCGTGCAGCCAAAAAAATAATAATAGTAATAAAAAGTAAAAATAAATAAAACTTTGCTATATCTATAGTTATGTTCCCTTTTTTATTCACATTATTTAATGCTGCTCTTTTTCTTCTTAATCAATCTACCCAGGTTTATCTGTTTTGTTAGTTCTTTTAAAAAACCCTCTTTTGGTTTTTTGGGGGGGCCTGTCTATTGTACCTGTTCTTATTTCATTAATTTTGATTCTTATTTATATTATCTCCTTTCTTCTTGTTTGTCATTAGAGACCTTTCTATTATAGTTCTGTTATTCTGGAGCTAAGTGTTCTTATTTTTGTAACAGTTACATTAATGGAGAATACTAAATCTATAAAGAATCTAGCACTGGCCCCTTCATATGGTAGACATGTGACTATATGGTGGCTTTCTCTTATACAAAGACTATACAGAACCCGAACTAAAAAAGACTAAGAAGAACTCAAATATAAACTTTAAACAATGAGAAAGCTAAATCAGATTTCTTTTCTGAGCTGGACAAAGTGGGACTCATCTCCTAACTAGAATCTGAATGTTGCTCATACCTTATCTTTGGAATAAAATGCTTCCTCTTGCATTCAATGTGACTAATATAATAGTGTATAATTACAGACAGTTTAAATTTTAAAAGGTGGTTGACAGGCAGGAGAACCATGTCTCCAGAAATGTAAGCCAGTGGAAGGGACTCAAGACTTCAAGTGCATTCATATATCAACTCACATCCACGTGTGCACATATATAGTCCAACAGGCTATTGTCAGCACCAAAAATGTGTTCTACAGAGGGCCTAGAGTCATCCCCCAGTAATTCCTTAACCCATTCCTAGGGCTAAGGTCCCACAATGAATGGTTTTATTCATGGAGAAGAGGATACCTACGAGAAAGGGAGATAATTGGCCTCACCATACAAATAATCTAAATTCCTAACGAAAGGAAAAAGAGAAAGATTACGTATCCATGACTGGGGAGAGAGCTGACACAGACCAAGTGTCCATGATGGGAAGAGGAGACAGCATAGGTTTATGTATTCACAAAACGGATGCAATGTAAATAGAGTCAATGTGGCCAGAGATTATTTCTTACCTGAGTATCCAAAGGAAATACTGGAGATGGGGCTCAGGTAGATGCCTTTGCCATAGGCTGCTCCATGCAGCTTGCAGGGAAACACCAGGATGAGCAATATGAGCCTGGGCCCTCCCATGGCTGTGTATTAGGCAGCCACATGGCTTATCCAGCCCTCTGTCCCTCCGTTTAATCTTCTCACTCATTCAGATAACTTTAGGTACCTACTCTTGAAAAGCTGATTAGCTGAAAAGTGGATGCAGGTTAACCCTTTTGCCTATGAAATACTAGATACTGATGCCTTGGAGAGTGATGAGTGGCATAGCCACTGAGTCAGTCGCTCAGAATCCATGCTCCTGCCGTAGGCCTTGGTACATATGTAGATCCCTGCCCTCTAAAAATGAATACAGAATAGGCAGCCAGGAGGAGGAATAATAATCATTCCTTGGAGTCTTGCAGGACAAAGAAATAAGTCTCCTATTTTAACTCTCTGACTGAACAGTCACATATATTGAAAAGCTCTAACAGGTTCATTGATCACAGTGATTGCAATCAGCAATTTCTATTTCTGCCTACAGCTATATTCCCACTCCTAAAAACACTCCTCAGGTCAAAATACAACCACCATATTCATTCTATACATATAGTTTCAACTTCCTCCCTAGGAAAGCCTCACAGGAGGCTAGGTTTGAGGATGCTGAGGCAAACACAGTTGAGTACTTTACAGCAGACTTCCCCGAAATGAGT
Organism: Capra hircus; assembly: GCF_001704415.2. Lineage (NCBI taxonomy): Eukaryota > Metazoa > Chordata > Mammalia > Artiodactyla > Bovidae > Capra > Capra hircus. The sequence goes on along the minus strand of NC_030817.1, from coordinate 82,225,119 downwards.
GGGGCAGGGAGAAGGCGGAGAGAAAGAGAAAAGGAGCACAGCCTCACCTGCAGTTTGGTGTAGGATGCATTGACCAGCCCATTGCGCAGGATTGAATGCCAGTTTTCAATGTGGGACCCACTGTAAGGCAGTGTAGAATACATGTCTCCTCATGGAATGAAGTTCCCAAGTAAATTCCAAGACTGCCACTCCCACCCATTCTCACACACACAGCACATGAAGATGGACACAGATAAAGCTAGCGATGGACATGCACACGGATATAGTTACAGGCATGCAAGATGTGTTTGCGTATGGCTAGCCCTTACATCTTAATATCCAGGCCTATCTTCTCTTCCACACTTCAAACAGTCCCATCCTAATCCTCAGCTGCTGGTTCAATATTTTCATTTACCTATCATCCTGATATTTCAAATTAAACAAATTCATCTCAAACTCAATGAGTTTATCACTTATCCCAAGTATGGCTTCCAATCATGACTTCACATCTCTTTTAAGTTACTCTTAATCTATTTTTTTCTCTCTTCTCTCAAAATCAGGCATAAATTGCTGATTTTCTTCAAAGCAGTTTTCAAATCTATCCCTACCAATCTACCTTCAACCACATCTTTTTATATGTAAATGTCATTCTCCTCAACTATATCCTAAATAGCTTAAGATTAAAGACCATATCTTAAGTATCTTTATCCTCTACAGCACCTACCACAATAGCATTTAATATGATGTACATAAGTCATACAAACTCCTATTCCTCAAGTGAACTTGCCACCATCCCCCCATTTTTTTTTGCCTTATCCAGCACCCAGCCCCAGCCCTGCCCCACTCCTCACTGGAAGGCAAAGGTGCTGCCGTAGAGCTTCTTGGCGGTCCGGAACCGAGCCTCCTTGGCAGGAGGGCTGCTCAGCAGGAGGAACTGGTGTGAGGTGTGCATGAACTTCAGCTGCTGCCCAGGGTGGGGGTGGGGTCAGGAAAACAGAGCAGAAATGGGAGATCAGGGAGGGAAAGGTTGGGGATAGGGAGTAAATTAGGCTTGTACTGACCCCAAATAAAGGAAACATGCATTGGCCCAAAGACTAGTGTTGATGGACAAGTCTAACCAGGCAGGTCTAGAACCAATGTGATTAACTGGTTTGGAGCCCCCCCTTGCCCCTCACTAGAAATTCAGAGTTTAGACGGAGAATGGTCACTTACCCTGCTGAGAGGTAGTTTGACAATGTGCGACCTGTTGCTAGAGATGATCCTAGGATAAAACAGACAAAAAAACAAAAAGGACAGAATAAACATGTGGTTAGACCATTCCAAACAAAGCAGCAGCCTTGCTCTGCCCCTTGGAGAATAAGCAAGGATTCCAGGGTTGTTTGAACTGTGAACCCAGGACACTATCCGATATTCCTGTGGGTGGCAATGCTTGTGTATAAAAATGTAAAAGAAGTTACTGACCAGAGACCAGCTAGTTACTGGTTAAACAACAGATGAAAGAAAGAGAGGGGTGGGAGGTGGGCTGCTACATCCAGGCAGAGAAAAGTAAAGAACAAAAAGAAGAACGTAAGAGGTCAGCTACCAAAGAAAATCAGAGAGGTGGGTCTGTGTTAGGATGGTGACAACTTACATTTGGGATTTAGAAACTTAGCACAGGGGCTCAGGAGCCATCCTATCTGAGCCCAGAGGAAGGCTGAAGGCTCTCAGAGATGGGGGGAATGGACAGTTATTATCTGAGCTGCAGAAAAAAAACAGAAGAAACTAGAAAGAACTTCCTGAGAATTCAGGGATATATTGGCCTGTATGTAGGCTGAACTCAAGAGGACAGGAGAGAACAAAGGCATAAGCCACTGAGGACTCAGCAAGGGGGCATCATCTCTTATAGTGGCTATCTGGTTGTTTGTGTGCTTCACTCATGTACCTGTAATGCCATTCTGAACGGTCTATGCCTTGTCATTCCTCATGCTAAGAGGGAGCATGGTGCACTGAAAAAGTACTAATATCAAAGGCTGACCTGACAGAGCAAAACACGCTAGAAAGGGAAAGCTATTCCAGGAGGAGAGAACAGAAATCAAGGCCGGGGTGAAGGGAAGTAGAAAGGAAATTCAAGGTCAGGACCTTCACTCAGAGAAGGGAGTAATAGTGCTCCAAGCCTCTGGACAGTTAACATCAACAGGGAAGGGCTTGAGATAGAGAAAGGGAGTAGAAGCAGAGGGACATCTCTGCACGCACAGAAAATCTAATTGAAATGAAGTGTTAATTCCTATAGGCAAGCAGCACTCAGAAACCTACTGGGAAATAAGAAGCACTAAAGAGAACCTGAAACATAGTCTTAGAACTTGTGGGTTCTTTGTTGGATCCCAGTTCCTAGCCAAGCCAGGTGTATCAATAAAACCCCAAGAAAAAGCCACCATAATATGTATAATCTTAGGAACAATGCTGAAACCACCTCTAAGAGAAGGTATAGGCTCCAGGTCTGATACTATGCCCCATTCCCCCAACTGCTGAAGGATAAACCATTCTACTCATACCACTGCAGGAGAGGATGGGCCAGGGGATCCAGCTTGTCCATCTGCTTCTTGATTTCCAGATACGAGCCCTGTAAGACAAAGGCCGTGAGGTTATCTCCCAGAAGAGGTGGGAGCCCTCCCACTTTCCACAGGTTATCAGGGCCCGGGGCAAGGTAGGCACTGAAGACCACACCAAACCAAGAGGAGATGGGGTTCCCACCCTCAAGGACCCGTCAGGCTGGGAAGACTCATAAATAAATATGGAAATGACTGAAGATGCTTACAAAACAACATGCAGGTGGGTCTCCCTCATTTTATGCAATTCCTACAGCCCTAAAAAGTTGATTATAAATCAAAAAAAATAAATAAGTAAATAAAATCAATGTGGCAGAAAGACCAGGCTAAGGAATCCTGTGGTAAAACTACGTAAAACATAAAGAGTTCTTCTGACAAGTAAATCATCCCTCCTAGGTGTATGTTATGTGTTCATCTGAACTGTGATATATAGGATTTGCTGAGAAGAGGCCCACCTGTAAATGTGAGTACAAATGAATGTCTATTCATGCAGAGATTGCAGACGAGGGGTGGGGAAGTCTGGTGAGGGACAGCCTTGAGTCAAAGGATGGTCACTGCTCCATGTGGCTGCCCCACCCCTAGAAGGATAGAAGATGCAGGCCCCTGGGTCTAGTTCCTTACCTTCAAGCCCCCCTCCTCACCCTCCCAACCCTGGACAGAAGTCCTTCCCTAACTTCTCTAGTGCCCTAAGAATTATGAAAAAAAAAAAAAAAAAAAACATTAAATAGGAACAACTTGTGAAGGAATTAGCAGCAAAGGTAAAGGTTGAGAGAGACATAAGGAGTGAGAAATAGGAGTAACAGAGCTAACAAACCAGAGAAATAAGACTAGGAAAGCTAAAGAGGAAAAACTAAAGAGAATCCTGTGAGGAGTTTGAGTAACATCTCTAAATCTTCACTCTACTCCAATGAATTTCAAAGAATAGGGCACTTGAGTGGGCAGGCAGGGGACAAGCAGAGGACAGAATACCTGGGTCATCTCCCGGATGGACATCACACTATCCAGAGCTTTCTGCAGTCGCTCATAATTCTTCTTCTGCGGGGAATCAACAGGGAAAGAAGAACCAGGTGAAGAAAAGTGGGAGAGAGGAAGATGTGATGAAAGAGGGCCACATGTACAAAAGAAATCTAGGCCCCAGGGAAACAGCATAGTATGTCATGCAAAGAACACAGACTTAATGCCAAGAAGTTCTAGAATCATGTGCCAGTTCTTTCACCAGCTGAGAGTAGTAGGAGTAAGTTCCTTAATCCCTCAGAACCTCAGTATCCATCTATATAAGTAAAGATAAAAAATCCTCACTACCCTCATAGGGTTAGTTAAACTGAAGATTAAATAACAGGTAAAGAACCTAATACAGTGCCTGACACACAGAAATGAGCAACTGTGAAGCACTGTGCTGGGTACATGTAATGGTTATTTCAACAACTGTCAACTGTGTCCTTTGGGAAATGAAGTGCCAGACATTTAATTGAACATTATTCTAGGTATATATGTGAAGGTATTTCGAGATGAAATTAACCTTTGAATGGCAGACTGAGTAAAAGAGACTGCCATCCCTATTCAGGTGCCTCATCTAATCAGTTGACGGCCTGAACAGAACAAAACAGCTGAGTAAGAGGGAACTCCTCTGGCCTGACTGCTGGGACATTGGTCTTTTCCTGCATTCAGACTAGAATTGAAAAAATCAGCTCTTCAATCTTGAGTCAGCTGGCTTTTGGACTGGAACTTACAACATCAGCTCTCCTGAATTTCCAGCTTGCCCACTACTCAGCCTGGTATTTCTCAGCCTTCATAATCACAGGAGTCAACTCCTTACAGTAAATTTCTTTCTCTACATATCTCCTATTGTTCTATTTCTCTGGAGAACACTAAGTATTATAATATTTTATATAAATTATGTCTCATTTTTATAATAATAGATATTATCCACTTTTTACAGATAGAGAAATTGAGGTTCAGAAAGGTTAAGTGATCTGCCTAATGCCATTCAGCTAGGGAGCAGCAGAACCTCAAGTGGAATCAAGGTCTGTCTGGCTTCAAAGTCTGTATTATTCCAACGTAACTAATATTAATTTATCTCCCTGTCTTCTGAGAAACTCAGAAGTTCACCTTATATTATTAGTTATGTTTAGTTACTTATTCACTAAACAGTGAACTCTGAGGGTTCAGGAGCTCCCAAGAAACAAGCGTGCCATTTCTTCTGTCCCCTTATTCCAAGCTGTTGTGTGCACTAGAATGACGCCTATAGTCTCGCACTATCTTTCACCATTTCTGTTCCTTAGTCCTGACTTTCTTCCCAAGCAACTATACCTTAGGGTTAAAGGCCAGAGTCTTGGGATCAGTGGGGTCCACCACAGAGGGATAAGGCTCAAAGATGATGCTCTTTCTAGGGGACTCCAAAGCTGCCCTACACATGGCCACCAGCAGATCCACCACCTTAGGAGAAAGGAAAGAAAGGGGACAAAAGCTGAACGATTTCACAGGGCTGGGAGTTGCACAGTATCCAGCATAGGTCTACCTTCCAGAGGCACTCGGTATTTCTCTATAAAAGCAAATATGAGGGACAGACTGGGAGTTTTGGATTAGCAGATGTGAGCTATTATGTATAAAATGAATAAATAACAAGGTCTTACAAAAATCACTTTGCTGTGTAGCAGAAATGAACACATGAAAAAAAAAAAGAAATGAACACATTATAAAGTCAACTATATTTCAATAAATTTTAAAAACCACAAATGTTTTGATTTTTTTATTAGAAAATACAAGCTTATCATAAAAATTCAAGAACAATGTTTAAAAGAATGATTAAAAGAAGATAAAAAACATTCCCTTACCCCCAAATCTCATTCTTCACATTAACTACTACAAAGTTTGATGTATATTTTTCCAGATATTTTTACTAAAGAAATTGTTATTTTATCATATGGGCAAATTTTAAAGAATTATACACAGTTATATTTTATTTATATATGTTATAATTCTCTATCCATAAATAATATCTATATAGTATTTCTACTGTAAGAACAAACCATCATTTCTTTAACTGGGCCTTGTACAGATGGGCTTGTATCTATTTTTTCTTGTTTCAACTATTATAAACAATACTAGGGAATTCCCTGGCAGTCCAGCAATTAGAGGACTCTGAGCTTTCACTGCCTACGGCATGGGTTTGATCCCTGGTAGGGAACTAAAATCCCACAAGCCATGTGGTGCGGCCAAAACTTAAATAAAACATTAAAGAAAAAACCACGACAGTGAACATCCTTACATAGGAAAGCATTTCTGGAGATTAACTTCCAAGCAGTGAAGCTGCTGGGACTCCCCGCCGTAAAGGACCCCAATTCCCCAGCAGCTCTCCCTCCCCCATACCTCCGCTCCAGTGGCCACCTCCTCTGCAGCTCCGGACATGACTCCCAGCGTGTAGAAGGAGAACACACACAGCTCACGAGTACAGACGGCTGGCTGAATGGACATATTAAAGAGATGGTGGTGGCAGGAGGTGTGCAATAAGAAGGTGTCATAGGGCAAGAGGGACATTTCTGACCTCGGACAACTCTAGACTGATATTCACATATCCTCATCTTTCCTAACAGGACTGCTAAGACTTGTTTTCAGAGAAAAACTATTATTTCCAGAGTCTCAGGGAGTATGGACAGAATTCTACCTTTACCACAGATCCAAGAAGAGAGGAAAAATGGAGAGATGAGGGACTAATGGTCCTTAGCTAAGGCTGTAAGAAAGAGGGTCACAAAATAGAGGTGTATACCTTGAGCATGGACCCATTCTGGAAGACATGCTGCTCATCACATACAACACAGTACTCATTCAATGTTGGGATTCTCTGCTCTGCATATTTCATGATCTGGGGAGAGAAGATATTCGATTAAGTCTTTTTTTGGAAGTCAAGACCCAGATATAGGAAACAATCTGAACTTCCTTTCTATTACTCTCCTACCTCCCAGCCCTGTGCCTAAGGTAGACTCTATTCTTGGGTCCTGCACTTAATTAAATCGATAGCCTAACTCTGGAAGACTATATATTATAACGAAAATAAGACCAGCCATGGTAGAAGAATTGGGTTAAGAGTCCCCCTTCTACTACTTAATACCATATATAACTTGGGGCAAGTTAACTTGAGCCTTGGTTTTTTCATTTACAAAATGGACATTACTCACTTTACAGAAGTACTGGAATTAAAGAGATGATTTCTGTAAGAGTATTTCATAAACAGTAAGAAATACTAATCAAACTATTAATATTATTTTCAGTAATTAGATGCCCCCATCTAATTACAAATGAGTTGAGTGACAAATGAGTTGAGTATTCAGTCCATGATCAGATCGCGGCAGGGGTGGGAGGTGGGGTGGGTGTGGTGCTGAGAAGCCATGTTTAACTACCTAGGACAATCACCCTGTAAAATGATCAAGACCACAAATAAAACTCTGATGGGAAGAAAGCACAAATTCAGAGCACATGCAGCAATATCCTAAAGTATTTTTTACACAATCTGTCTTAAAAGGCTTTCACAATCACATATACTGTCTGTATAAATTAAATTGTTCCCATTTCACAAACTTTCGAGATCGTAAATGGACACGCAAGGGCTTTTGTTCATTCATTTAACACAGATTTGTTGAATGCCTACTACATCCCTAGCTCACTGAAAAGTATCCTTTATTATTCAAAACATAAAACACTATCCTCTCAGACCCTATAGTCCAACAGGGGAGATGTAGTATGTATACAAATTAACTACAATTCAAGGCAGCATACAGTACCTGACACATTAGTGCTATATAAAACAGAAAGTATCAAAAGAATTCAGTGAGAGGAAACACACTTCCAGCTAATACATTTCAAGTAACAGAGAAGGTTTATGAAAAAGCTGGCATCTGACACTTGGTTACAACAGGCAGTTATAGGGAGGAATGCCAGTAGAGGGAATGACATGAGCAACGACATTGGAGGCGCAAAAGTGAACCCATGTCAGGAAAATGAAGAGGTTTTAAAAAGAAGCAAATGACCAGTAGCAGCTAAGCACTGCAAGTTTGTGAGGAAAAGTGAAGCCCACTTGAGCAAGGATGTGGAGGATTATAAGAAAATCAGTGTCAATTCTTCTCTTATCTTGGCACCAGTGCACTTAAAATTTGCGGTGCATCATTTGGCACTTGATCGTAAGTGGTATATAAGCATTGTCTTCCCAATAATGCTATAGGCTTCTTAAGGGTGGGAACTAGGCCTTTTCTCCTATTCACAGAACACTCAGTATAGTTATCGAAGCAGAGCAATTAAGGAAATGAAATGTTTGCGAACTGACTGAAGAGCTGGGAGATGTTAAGGGATCAGATGGGTCAGAAAACAGTGGAAAGGCTTTGGAATGAAGCTTTGGACTTGATTACCTGGACAAGGAATCCATATTCCAGAGTGGGGATGTTCTTGCAGTGACCACTGACCTGATGAGAGTAAAAAAAATAATACGGCTTCATGAACCTCCTAGGAAGCTGGTGACTTCCTAGAAGGAAGAAACACCTCCTAGAAATACCTCACTCATGCCCATTACCTAAAATTATCCTGAAGTAGCTAAGTCCTAACTCTGATCAGTCTAAGTAATTCCCAAGCTGCAGAGAAAGACCTTTAGACATTTTTGGCAAAGGCTCTTAAAACAGGATCACCTGTCCTTAACCCTTTTCAAGGTAGATGTAAAACATTTGTAAAGTAGCTGACTATTAAGTTCTAACCACAACCTAACAAAATTAAACATAATATCTCCCTGGGATGCCCAACCCCAGACTCTGCTCCTTGACATACTATCAGAGAAGCTTGCTAGACTATGTAGGTATAAATTCACAACTATTAAAATATGTGTTCTATTCTACTGATTCATGGTTCATGCCCAGATTTGGTTTATGATGCCTGGACAACCAGACTCCCACTCCATTTTGAGAAGCTGTATTCCCTCACTTCCCCTCCCACCCTCTGACACCAAGTCAAACCCTCCTCAGCCATGTACCAAAGGAGAGGTCCGTGTTGGGGGAGGGAGGCCCACGTGCTGGGGACACAGGAGACCTGCCTGGGGGCTGGGAGGGTAGCCAAACACCTCCACTTTGGGGTTCTTCATGGTGCAGGAGATGGAACGGTTCATGAGGCGTCCAACTCGAAGGTCTGGTACACCCAGTTTGCCTTTCAGCATGGAGTCCTGTATGATAGGGAAACTGGGAGACCTGAACAGAGAGCAAAGAAAAGTGATGAAACTGAGGATTCAGTATGAGCCCTAGAAGCCTGGAGGGTCTTCCCTGGTGGTCCAGCAGCTAAGACTCTGCAGGGGGCCCTGCATTCAATCCCTGGTCAGGGAATTAAGATCCCATATGTCATACCACACAGCGAGGTTAAAAAAAAACCACTATCCAAGGAAAGTTTCATTGGCTCAAACTATCAAAACAAATACATCACTACACGTCAGGTTTTACGTCATTAAAGCCTGGGTCATTCTCTACAGCATCTAAGGAATGATACCTTGGAAAGGATACCTGTTTCACTTGCTCAATGTGTGTGTGTGTTGTCTGTATTATTATATATGTGATTAAACTACTAGGTAAGAAACAGGTGGACCCCAGAGAGCCTAATGTCTGACTGTCAATCAATACTGGTACCTGGAAAGCTACAAATCTGGGTTTGTATTTGCCTTTGGGAAGATCAGAAGGCACAGAGAGCGGGGAAGTGGGGGAATAAAAGTCTGGGATCAAAGAATGGAGCAATACTTGTTTCCAGAACCCAGGTAATAAATCAATGTCCCCTTTCATAAGAGCAAGGGGCTGGGGCCTATTAGCTCTGCTTCTGTCTCCTTATGATAGGGAATAAGGGTGAGGGTCAAAGAAAGGAGAGATGGAGAAATCAGTATATGTTTCTCCAAAGAGACCCCATGCACTAGATACTATATTTTACATAAAGGACAAGGTATGACTACTGGGTCAGGAGAGGAAGGGTAAAGACACATAGGGGACAGGATCATGTGAGTGGTATTAGTAGTTAAAGGTACAAAATTCAGAGGACCTAGGGAGAGGACAGAAAAGTTTACATAATCAAGAAGGTGGGATGGGGCTTAGAATAGATCAATGTGATTAGAGACAGCCAGCTCATGGAGAAACACTTACTTGGGGATGGGTGAGAAGATGCTGAGGCCAGCTCGGAACTTCTTGATGGTACCGCTTGTCTTGAACCAGCTGTGCCTCTTCTCCTGCTGGGTCTTTAAGAAATCGTTGCTGAGATGTTTCCATTGTTGGGATGTAAACATACCCAGGATTCTAAAGAATCACAGAGGAAGAGACTTAGAAAGCTCAAGCAGGGGAATCCCAGGTCAAGAAATAAGACTATGAAAGACAACTAATCTAAAATTCAGGCTTAGGGACTGCAAAGCTAGTTGGTTTAGGGAACTGTGTTTGTCTCAAGATCCCTCTGATATAATCTTAGCACATGGATATGTACTGTTCTAAACTACCTCTTGACCTTAGTGGGTAAATTCCCACTCTCTTACCTAGTCTAATGGACCAGAAAAATGCTTAGATGCTTTGCCTTTACAGGAAGATCTCAAACATGAGTCTTCAAAGGCTGTGAACCTGGCAATTTACTGCCAAGAAGAGCTATACCGAAAGTGAAACAGAAGTGGTAGAATAGAGGTGAGTACTACCCTTGGCCTTGTGAATAGTGAAGAAAAGGACAAGGAACCCAAAGGGTACTGATACTGTTAGGCAAAACATTACAGCCTCAGATTTATGGTTTCCAACTTGACTAGTCTTGTCAGTTCTTTTACTTGTCCTTGATCAGTTCTCTCTAGTATTACTCTATTATTCTAAATCCTTATCACCTTCTTTAAGCTAACTATACCTACAACTGAGAATCTTTCCCCTCAACCGAGAAAACTGGAGCCATTGATATCATCTTCCATGATCTGACAACCTTACTACAAAATCTATTTCCATTTCCACCCTCACTTTGATCCCTCCATCCTCTGGAGACAAGCTGACCCTCCTCTTAAGGATCAATTGCTCTAGCTGTACTCTGGATCTCAGCCCCTCTGCAGGGACTTTGATCTGGCAATTATTTCCTTTTCCTGTCAGTTCCTTTCCCCACATCTACAAAAAGTTCCAAGTTTCTTTATTTCAACCTAGCTACCTCCTAATCCTCATCCAAATTTCTTAATCCGTACTTCATTGTTTTTACTTTGTGGCCAATCACTCACTTCTCCAGAAAACTGACTATATTCTGGTTTCCACCTTCACCATTTCACTACAACTGCTCTCACCTTGATGGTAAATCCAACCGAAACTCCTAGTTCTCCTCTTACTCATCCTCTCTGGCATCTGGCCTTCCTTGTAGAAATGTTCCTCCTTGCATTCTCTGACACTGTTCTCTTCCCATCCTCCTCCAAGCTCTCTAACCTACCCTCAGTGTTTCTTCTTTCTCTACTTGGCATTTTTTTCTGGGTTAAAGGGTGTTCTGCCCTTGACTTCATTTTCTTCTCATTCTATCTAGCTCTCCTTTGACATTCTCATATTCTACGCTGGATGCAATTCTCACCTGTACACTGCAATCTGTCTTCAACCTGTACCTCTCCTGTAAGTATCAAATCTACATCTCTCTCTATTGAGCAGCTCCACTGAATATCCCAAAGCTACCTTTAAATAACATATTTAAAATGGAACTATCTATCTTCATCCCACAAACTTGTTCTTCTTCTTAAATTCTTATTTAAATGAGGGGAATTACAATTTACCCAGACATCTAGGTTGGAAACCTAAGAGTAATATTCCTCTATTCCTTGCCTCTTATCATATACAACATAACCAAATCAGTCTTCGAGTCTGACTTTAAACATTGCAAATCTTTTTAGTCTATCTCTTGTCTGTACTCATATCTACAGTCATACTTTGGCTCATCATCTCACGTGTGAACTTCTACGAATGCCTCTTACTAAAACAGTTCTGGCCTCTTGTCACACTCCTTCTATCTATGCTGCACAATGCTACCAGAATGGTTTTTTAATAATTAAACCTGCCCATATCCTTTCTTTGCCTAAAACCTTTCAAAGCCCCCACTGCCTACAAAATAAAAGCAGAAGATCCTTTCTGATTTTACAATCCCTACATATGTTGCCTCATGTGACTGCCCCTGCAAATGTTATTTATTCTCAGAGTCTGTCTACATGGACAATCCTTATCCATCCCTAAAAACCGTTAATCATCTCCCTTTCATATTTCATTCATGTAACTACCACCAGACTGACTGACACCTTTCTCTGTGTTCTTTCTAAACTTTACATTTTCACTTGTATTAGAACAAGTATACACTGGACTATATTTAGAACTTGATTGAGTTCACTTCTCTTTATATACCAAATACTTATTTAGCAAAGTGCTCAGTACATTTAGTAAACTAAAACTGTCCAAAATCCTAGGGCTCTACTCTGAGGAAGTGTGATGAGCATAACTCTAATTCCAGGGTTATGTTTTCCTTTAAATGCTAAGTAAATGCTAGTAATGCTCTCACCTCCAGGAAGCCTCAAGGGCACATACCCCGGAAACACAAGCTCCCCCACCTAACCATAAACTGGACTCCCCATATTAATTTTAGTCTTTCTTGGGCACATGTCAGAAAGACACTTTTGGAAAGAAACATTCAAGAGTCTGCCTGTCCTCTCTCTCTTTCCCTCAAACATTCATAACCAGAAAGATCAAAGTTCTTACTTTTTCAACTGAAGACCCAGCCCAAATCCTTCTTTATTTGATGGCTGGAAAACCTCAATTGACGGTTCTGCAAAGAGAAGAAAAAGCTCCTACTACATATACATGTCTATCCTCCTGGGAGTCCAAAGCCCTAGTTCAGTGGATTAGCTTCCTCAGATTTCAAGAGTACTCTAAACAATAAAGGTGGAAAATGAAAACCTCTGAGGCAGAAGGTAGATTCTGGGAACTGTCTGACCAATTTCAAACATCCTCAACTTCTATAAGGAAGCTGAGGAGACGGGGAAGAATAAGTAATATTGAGGAACCAGAGAAAACAAGCTCATTAACCAAGAAAGTCTTTAAGGCATGACTATTAGGTGATAGGGAATGAAGATAACAGTGAGAGAAGACTGAAAATCTCCTACCAATGGCCTTCAGATTACACCAAAAGGCTTTGTTCCTAGTTTTTCTCTATCTCAGTTAACTTAGAACATTGTATTAGACTAGTCAGAGCACGCAGATGCACAAGGTCACTGCCTTTACCCGGTCCATCAAGGTACTGGGAGAGAGAAAACCGCAGCCTCAACACAATAGGTTCTGTCCGGAGGACCTTCCAGGCTGTAGAAACTTCCTCCTACAAGAGTAAGGGGAATGGTTTCTAGTTCAGCATCAGAGAGAAATGGACTTTGAAGTTTTCGCTACATGACACACACATGCACGCAGTACTATCTGCTGATGGTCTAGAGATAGGCACAAAGTATACGCGCTTCAAATATAGCACTTGGGAACAAGACTCCAGGCCTATGTGGCAAAACCCACAAGCTCAACTAGACCTGCTGTTGGCAGGTACTGGCATCACTTACATCCAGGAAGCTGATGTTGATGTGGAGGTCAATGTCCACGTCATCGATAGTTCCATATTCTCTATAGAGATACAGGTGATCACATGTGAGACTCATTAAGGGAGAAAGAAGGGAACAGAAATTGAAGTGGAAAGAGAAGTGAGCCTGGGGATAAGGGCGAGGGAAGGGTGAGAGGAGGCTCTGTACTTAGCTACAACCACTTTTACAACCAGAGCCTTTGCCAGGCCACAAGCCCTTCTTACCCCAAGGTGAAACTTCAGGCTAGAGGATCTAGGATAAGAGGGAACTTCTAAGAAAAGTGGTTATACTCTCCTCATTGCTCCTGTCAGCCTACCTTAAATATTCTGAGCAGCTCTCACCATCATTAGGCTCAACGCTTATGGAAGTCCACAGACCCCAGCATCACACCGTAAAGAAAAAACCTCTACTCTTTTAGCAAGTCACAAAGAAGTGGCTGAGCCTCCTGCCATCCCTGAAGAAGAGCCTCACCTGATGGATACAGAGTTCTCACTGTAGATTTCCTTCACAGCTTCAATGTCTGCATCTAGCTGTGGGTGCCGATATAGGTCAGCTGCACAGCTTCCCTGAGTCAGCAGCAAAGATGGAGGGAGGAAGAGAAAGAGGAAAATGGAATATGAAGAAACATCAGGAACAGGGAAATCAAACTATAGCAACACATGCAAGCAAAAGCTGCTTTATGAAAGAGTTCTTGGTGGTGGCCCTAGCTGGGGATTTCACTGACAGACGAGTCACCCCTATCAGCACTCTAGGAGGTTTCAGTCGACTAAATGCAGGTTCTGCTTAAGGAGTTCGCATCCTTAAGACTCAGCTTCTCTCAACCTTGACCAGGACTCTTTAGGTATCCCTCCTACGAGAACTCAGAACAGGCTGAAGAGTTCAGAATTTAACTCCGATTGCTTCTGTGTGCAGCGTCCAACATTTCTGCTCAGGATCATGCCCTGGGCAGTGACAGCACTGAACAAACACTGGTAGAAGAGTCTTAAAAAATTTGACCCTAATGAATGAAATGACCCCTGCTGGCTAGTGAGGGAACAGTCAGAAAATAGTTTCCAACTAAGAATGGCACCCCACTCCATTACTCCTGCCTGGAAAATCCCATGGGTGGAGGAGCCTAGTAGGCTACAGTCCGTGGGGTCACTGAGGATCGGACACGACTGAGTGACTTCACTTTCACTTTTCACTTTCATGCACTGGAGAAGGAAATGGCAACCCACACCAGTACTCCTGCCTGGAGAATCCCAGGGACAGGGGAGCCTGGTGGGCTGCCGTCTGTGGGGTCACACAGAGTCGGACACAACTGAAGTGACTTAGCAGTAGCAAGAACCTATGGCTAAACTCCATGCACAGAGGGTGTAGTTTATACTGGAAAAGATAAGAGTTCCAGGCAAGAGCAAAAATATGAGATTAGCTCTGACCAGATATTCCTCAGATCACACTGACACTATATCTTCACCTCTGCTCCAAAATAATCTCTTCCACTCCTGACGTATCCAGAAGAAAGTATACATTTAGACCATCCAACATGGGTTTTGGGGCTGTAATCTCACCTGAACTCCATAGAGAAATTCCTCTGATTCATTGTCTCCCTCCGAATCATCATCATTCCAGAACTGGCCTTTGATGTCCTGATGATGAAACAAGAAATAAGGGTGCCTGGTATCTCATGGAACAGAGTGGGGTTAAGATAAGATAGGAAACAGATTTTCACAAATGAGAGGTCCCTTGGGATAGAATAACTGAGGCCCCAGTCCCTTTGCTGCCTTCCCTTGACCCTTTGGGGACATCTCAGTCTTTTCCTGAATCTGGTCATATCCATGGTCTAGCACTGACTTGCTGGCACAGAGGAAAACAATAGGGAATTTTAGCCTTCTTAGGTATCGGGTATGATGACTGAAGCTCTAGTAGCCAGTGGTGGAGGTATGCAGAAGACTTCAAT
This sequence comes from Capra hircus, assembly GCF_001704415.2. NCBI lineage: Eukaryota > Metazoa > Chordata > Mammalia > Artiodactyla > Bovidae > Capra > Capra hircus. The sequence continues at coordinate 82,210,016 of NC_030817.1, read as the reverse complement.
GTCAAGGTTGATTCTCAGGCATATCTAAGCTGGCCTCTTCTGGATCATTACCCAAGGCAGCTCTGAAGCTGCTAGTGAGACACCTCGCTCTTTTGTCTCCTAACTCCCTTTCTATCCCTTCAAGTATTTAACTCTCGCCTTCCTTCCCAAGAAAACTCCCTATACACACACCAAGTAATACTGTTTCCATGCCCCATCTCCTTCCTTTAACTTCAAGTAGCCACCCTATCTTCCAAAAGGGAGCAGAGGGGGAAGGTGAGGTCTGCAATTTGTTTCATCTACCCGCTGGACAATCAGTTAGAAAGGTGGGCAGTGAATTCTCACCATTGGGTCAGTGGGTAACACACACTTCTAGGTCAGTGCTAGGCAGCACCCCTCCATACCACCAGTTGAACCCAGGCCAACGAGATGGGCATTTAGGAGGCCAAAAGAGGAGACAACGGTTGGGAGGGGGGTGGCGATATCAGGGGCTGACTGGAGATCAGCTGAGGAAGGCAGGATCTGCTGTTGTGGTGCTAACAAGTCACTGTCCTGCAGAAAGTAGATAACAATAGATCTCATCAGCACTTAACAGCTGGGTGGCATGTACAAAAGCACACGTTTATGGGTACACTTTTATTATACATATGTATAGACACTGATACATAGAAACATACTTGCATGCATGTAGACACACTTGCAAACACAGTTCTTTAAAGAGAATGAACCATGAAAGTACTACATGAACATGAGACACTACTGCCCTCCAGCTGGAGAGCTGTGACTGAAGCAAGTCCCTGCTCTAGCAAAACACTGTATCAACTCCTGAAGCCAAAATGATGATGCCAGGACCAGATGCTATGCTATGCTATGCAGTCAAGTCAGTTCATTTTAGAATATTCTTCATAGAGTCAACCACCATCAGAAGCAAACACTTTTAAAAAAATCTTTATCCCCAGTTATTTCTCCAAATTGAGTGTTTATCTCGTATTTAAAACCAGTATCCTTAGGAGCCTTTCTATAACAATCATAGCTAAGTTGAAAAGTCTCAACAACTCTGACCATTTTCTGGTAGACAGTCTGAGCTGTCATAGCCAAAATAATGCCCTGGACTCCTCTTGGAACCTACTCCCCCCAAAATGTAATAACTATCTGAAGAAATGCTCAGAAAAACACTGACTTCTAGCCCTTGTGCAAAATTAAAAACCACTGCTTCTTGGCTTTTTATTTATCAGTTTCATCCACTCCAACTTTAAACAGAGGTGTTCTTGATCTTTAACATGGTTCTTTTGCATCTTAAGTATCTAGATCAGTGGCTCTCAAGTAAGGTCTGTGAACTGGCAGCATCAATATGACCTGGGAACTTGTTTAAAATGTAAATTCTAAGATACCCTATTGAGACCTACTGAATTAGAAACTCCAAAGATATAGCAATCTGTTTCAACAACTCCTCCAAGTTATGCTAAGAACCACCATTCTAAATCCTTGTGTGTTCCAAGGGCCTGTGGTCTGTTCCTCAGATACCAATGTAAACCTGTAACTAACCCAGTATGGTGACATAAAGCACAATGCCAGGGAAAAGATCATAGCAGTCCTTCAGCTAGCAGGGCTGTCTGACCCATCAAAAAGAATATGCAAAAGGAAACTGCAACTAAAGTTCTTAGAGAAGAAATGGCCTGATATCTGGGACTTGCTTTAAAATACAACTCAAGCACAAAAGGCAGAAGGGGCATCAAGGTGGGGAATAGGTGAAAAACACATGGCAAAGTGATGATTACTGATGAAGCTAAGTGATGAGTACATAAGCATTTCTTATACTCTCTACTTTTGTGTATAGTTGGAGATTTTCATTAAAAAAAAAAAAAAAAAATCAGAGACTACCCTTGGAAGGGCTCTCCCTAAAAAGTTAACTCTAAATAAGAACAGGAAGATTATCACTAAGACTTCATAAATGCCTCTTTGCTGTTCTTCAAACATCAAGCATATTCCCACCTCGGAGCCTTTGTCCCTGCTGGTCACCCTTCTTGGGATGCTACTCACCCAGATACCCACATGGCTCACTCCTTTACTCTTTCAGATCTCCGCTTGAAGGTCACCTTGACTATCCCATATAAAACAGCAAAACCCCAACACACAATATAGTAGCACTCTCCATCCCCCTTCCTTGCTTTAATTTTTTTCACAGCACTTCCCACACTCTGATGTACAAAATGTTTGTTGTATTTATCTCCCACCAGAAAGTAAGCTCTATGGTGGCAGAGGCTCTGACTCTTTTCATTGTCTATATAGTCAGTCCCTCAACACATATTTACTGAATGAATGAACTGTCTGCTGGAGACCTAAGCCAAACGGGAGATACATACAAGAACTTAAACACAACTACACAGACAAAAGTCACACTAAAATTATTTTAAAGAGCAAGACTCCATTCACCTTCAACAGTAGCTGAGAACCAGAACATGAAGATCTGGGGGCTGGGTTTGTGAGATTTGAAAATAAACAGTCAGGTGCTGATCTGGATGATCACAGAGAAATAAAGAGGGAGGCACTAATGTCCAGCCTGGGGCGTCTTGGGCTGGGTGGTAGGATGATGGCAGCGTGGGCCAGAAGTACCAACTTTCACAAGCTCTCTGTCACTGTAGAAGAAAACTTAGTCTCTCTCCAAGGGTTGTTGCTGCTTGGTTTCTGCTGTTATCATAAGGATAAAAAGATAATTCAGAGGGTATTTTTCCTGTCCGGGGGAAAAAAATAATTCAGAGACTACCGTCTTTTTCAACCCAGGCTGCTTCAGTGAAAGGGACTCCCACTTTCAACTCTCAAAGCTCATTCCTCTGAGAGATGGAGAAAAGGTTTAAATGATGAAGAGTGGCAAGTGGGGAATAGTGGGAAGTTATCTAATTCACAGAATTACATTTTAAACAGGAATAAGCTGGAAAGATAGTGTTTTTCAAAGCTTTCACGTTACATATGAAAAAAAAATCAGGGGTAGAGAGGTCAAGCAACTTGCTTAGGTTCAGGCAAGTGGAACTGGGACTTAGGCACATTTGACAGGTTCCACTCACATCCACTCTTCCTGTGATGTGGTCACAAGCAATAAAGGGAGCTGCTAATGAATTAAGGAATTAACTTATCTAAATGAGGTAAAGAAGGGAACCTTTCAAGAAAACCCAGGCCAAATACAGACTGTGTGAAGAGCGCCCAGAGAAGGGTGTCTGTCGGTCAGTACTTCGGACGACAGCAGAAAACACGGAATTTGCACGGGAACTGGCCATATGTAATTAAGCCTTAAGTCCGTATCACAGAAGTCGTGGCCGACGTCCACGGGCGCTTCTCGGTGTGACAACTTTATACCCAAAGAAGCCTCCGACCTCAACGCTTAAACTCTGGATTAGGCTCCCACCTTCGTGGTCCTGGGCAAGGAGGTTACTCCGCTCTAGAGCAAGTGCTCCACCCGGGAAGCCTAGGCCACGGAACAAAGAGCGCGGCGGCGAACTCACGGACCTAACGCTTTCCCGGGCACGCGGCGGAGGGACGGGCCGGGGTGAGCCCCCGGACACTGGCTGCCGCCCGCGCTTCCAGAACAGGCCGTGAGGCCTCCCTTGGGGGGAGCTGTTGGACCTCTTCTCCGTATTCCTCTGGAGACCCCCGACACCTGCCTCCCGGGAAAGCGGCTCTGTGCCCGATCTGTGTCGCTAGCCACCCGGCCTTGAGCGAAGCCTGTCAAGCCCAGGAGGGCCCCTCAGAGCCACCCGGTCCAAGCCCCTCACTTCATCAGCCCCGGCCGAGGAGAGGCGGGCCCCGCACCCTTTCCGCGGCCCGCCCGCCCCGCCCGGTCCCGCCGGCAGCCGCCCCACAGGCCGGCCTCGCGAGTACTCACGGCGACCCCGGGCCGCGCGCGGCCGCCGCCGAGGGGACGAGCGGCCCGGGACGCCCCGCGGGGGCGGAGCTGCAGGCCAAGGGGCGGGGGCCGGGCCGGGCGGGCGAGGTCGCGCGCCCCAACGCCTCGTCGTTCCGTCACGGCGGCGCTGAGCCACTTTGCGCACGCTCGCGCGGCGGCACCGCGGCCACGTGGCCCGCTCGGAACCAACTGCCAAGCGGCCTACTCTGGGCGCGCCCCCGCCCCCGACTCCAAGCTTGGGAAACCTGCTCAATGGCCGCTGGTTGGGAGGGGGTGCGGCGCGGGTGATGGCGCCTGCGCCGTGGGTCAAGCAGAAACAAGAGGCGCCCCATCGGGTCCGCGGAGGGTCCTCTATAAACAAGACTTTGCGTGTTTGGCGCCTCCTGTGGTTGGGAGGGCGGAGGAGGGAACGCATTCCCGGCTCTTCCTTGGAGCCAGCGCCGCGGATACAGATTGAGATGGTTCCCCTGAGACTCAGCTGACTCCAAGAATCTCTAGTTTGTAACACCATTCTTAAGCTTAACTATTTTGCTCCCCCCGGTAGCTATGATAGACTAGAACGCACTCTGGCCCTCTATTTAGACAATAGAGGATTCAAAGCTTGGTTTCAGCACGTACTGATTGCTCAGGCTTGTACCAAGACTTTTACTTTCTGAATCTTAGTTTTCTCATCTGTAAAGTGGGGACAATGGTATCTTTTTAATGGGGCTGTTGTGATGAGGATGAAATGTGATGGTGTGTCGAACCATATGAATGTGCGGAGTATTTGACCCATTATATTTTACCCAAACAGAAATTTCATATGGTTCAACCTAACACATATAACTTATATGCAGAGTACATCATGAGAAATGCTGGACTGGATGAAGTACAAGCTGGAATCAAGATTGCTGGGAGAAATATCAATAACCTCAGATATGCAGATGACACCACACTTATGGAAGAAAGAGAAGAAGAACTAAAGAGCCTCTTGATGAAAGTGAAAGAGGAGAGTGGAAAAGTTAGCTTAAAATTCAACATTCAGAAAACTGAGATCATGGCATCTGGTCCCATCACTTCATAGCAAATAGATGGGGAAATAGTGACAGACTTTATTTTCTTGGGCTCCAGAATCACTGCGGATGGTGGTTGCAGCCATGAAATTAAAAGACACTTGCTCCTTGGAAGAAAAGTTATGACCAATCTTGACAGCATATTAAAAAGCAGAGACATTACTTTGCCAACAAAGGTCCATATAGTCAAAGCTGTGGTTTTTCCAGTAGTCACGTATGGATGTGAGAGTTGGACTATAAAGAAAGCTGAGTACAGAAGAATTGATGCTTTTTTACATTTACGTCTCCTTGAACAGCAAGGAGATCCAACCAGTCCATTCTAAAGGAAATTAGTCCTGAATATTCATTGGATGGACTGATGCTGCAGCTGAAGCTCCAATATTTTGGTCACCTGATGTGAAGAACTGACTCACTAGAAAAAATCCTGATGCTGGAAAAGATTGAAGGCAGGAAGAGAGGGGCATGACAGAGGATGAGGTGTTTGGATGGCATCACCGACTCAATGGACATGAATTTGAATAAACTCTGGGAGTTGGTGATGGACAGGGAGGCCTGGCATGCTGCAGTCCATGGGTTTGCAGAGAGTCGACATGACTGAGCAACTGAACTGAACATATATAGATTAACCAGCAGAATACCTGTAACTAGGATGTACTTCATAAATGGAAGCTGTTAGTTGTGGTTATTATGATTGTTGACCTCAGACATGGCCAGACCTCCCTTCATCTTTAATCAGAATTGGGTGTCTTGGGGCTCCCTACATGCCCCTCTTTTCCGTCAGCACTAATAGGGAAAGGTTTATCTTTTATCTACTTACCTTCCTCATTCCCTTTTTTAGCAGCCATGAAATTAAGACATTTTGGTCCTTGACAAAACTATGACAAAGTGTGACAAACCTTGACAAAGCTACGACAAACCCAGACAGCGTATTAAAAAGCAGAGACATCACTTTGCCAACAAAGGTCTGTATAGTCAAAGCTATGGTTCTTCCTGTAGTCATGGACAGATGTGAGAGTTGGACCATAAAGAGGGCTGAGTACCGAAGAACTGATGCTTTCAAACTGGTGCTGGAGACAGCTCTTGAGAGTCCCTTGGATTGCAAGGAGATCAAATCAGTCAATCCTAAAGGAAATCAACCCTGAGTACTCATTGGAAGGACTGATGCTGAAGCTGAAACTCCAATACTTTGGCCACCTGACGTGAAGAGCCAACTCATTGGAAAAGACCCTGATGCTGGGAAAGATTGAAGGCAAAAGGAGAAGGGGGCGACAGAGAATGAGAGGGTTAGATAACATCATGAATCAATGGACATAAGTTTGAGCAAACTCCAGGAGACAGTGGAGGACAGAAGAGCCTGGTGTGCTGCAGTCCATGGGGTCGCAGAGAGTTGGACAGGACTTATCGATTGAACAACAGCAAGCACACACAAGGAAGGCATTGGCCCTGAGTGATGTGGACACATGACATATCTACCCCCCGCCCCTGAGCTGACTTCAGTCATAATGTTCCCAGTGACTTTTTTATATTTGAATATCCCTGGCATCTCCCTTCTCATTCCCTCTCCCTTTTGATGCCCCTCCTCTTCTCACCTGGCCTCTCAGCTTGTGCTCCAACACTGTCTTCATATTAGTTAGTTACACCTATTGTGTATAATAACTGAAAAAACTGAAGGATGTAAAATAACAGGACTTGGAGCCTTAGTCACAGAATGTAGAAGTTCAGAGTTGCTGGGGAAGGAGTTGTTTCTGCTCCTTCAAACAACTCACCAGCAAAGGCCTTGCAACAGCTTTGGAGAGCCGCGTATTCGTGGGAGTGTTTGAATAGAAGCATTTTGGGTAAGCATGGGAGGTCTGTCCCCATGAGTGAGATGTCAAAATCTAGTATTCCATAACCTTCCAGGATTTCCCCTCTTTAGTTCCTCCCATCTCACACCTCTAGATCTTCTACTCATTGTGAATCACGTGAATCTCAGCTGGCTCATACTTGATTAGTCTTTTTCTGTCTTCACTTCTTTTCCCAACCAGTCTAGATCCTGTGGTCAGTTACTTTCACCACATTTTTGCTAATATGCTTGCCCTTTAAAATCACAAGCAGCCATCTGCCTTCTCTATTCTCCTGTCATGAAACTGGATAAAGGAAATCACCCAGTCCTCCAGCACTGAGCTTGTGAGTGGACATTGTTTTGTGTTAATCCAGCTCATGAGCCCTGTTCTTTGGGAATTAAAATTTCCATACTGACTCTTCAGATCTGCAGTCCCTAGGACCAGACTTGTCTTCTGTGACCTCTGGCATCCCAGCTGCAGTTTATCAAACTGTGAGTGGATTCCTAATCCAAACTGAGCTAAGCCAATGTTCTCTCCTAGGAAATTTGGATTAAGGCTGAGAGACTATGATTCCAACTGAACTGGTTTCTTGAGCAGAAGAGATATGAACTCATGAGTCATCCACCATCTTAACTATTGGGTTGGCCAAAATGTTCGTGTGGGTTTTTCCATATCATCTTACAGAAAAACCTGAAGAAATTTTTTTGCCAATCCAATGTTATGAGGAATGGAGAAAGGCTATCTCAGAGAGATAATGAAGACTGGAGAGGCAGAGACCAGAAATCATGAGACAGCTCTTTGGCTCCTGAAAATGTCCCAAGCCCCTTTTCTTCCTTCCTTCCTTCCTATCTTTTTGGCTGTGCTGGGTCTTTGTTCTGCTCATTGGCTTTCTCTAGTCGTGGTGTGCCAGCTTCTCATTGTGGTAGCTTCTCTCGTTGCAGAGCACAAGCTCAGTAGTTATGGTGTGCGGGCTTAGTTGCCCCGCGGCATGTGGAATCTTCCCAGACCAGGGATTGTCCCCATGTCTCCTGCATTGGCAGGCAGATTCATAATCACTGGACCACCAGGGAAGTCCTCCCAGGCCCTTTCTAAGGCCCTCTGACGTTGGAATCTATGAGTCACCTTTATCTAGAATAAATCATGTAAGGAAACTTATCCTGGACATGATACAGAGCTACAACAAATTCCCTGTCTCCTCAGCTATGCCCTGAGTGTACAGTCCTTCTACACATTAGCTTGTTCCACCACCCCCCATTCTGCTTCACAGAGAAAATAAAGTCAACGTGGAGGAATCTGGCTTAATGTTCAGCCCCCTCCAAACATTTGAATCTCCCCTACTCTTTCTCAGAAGTAATGAAGTCTCTCTTCAAATCCAAGCTAATCCTTTCTCTTAAAAATCCTTATCATTTGTTTTTCACTTCCTTTTGTCTCTTTGGGAACTTTGCTCCTTTATTTATATTCCTCTTTCATGGATAGTCAGCTTTGCCTCTCTCCTACTCTCTGATCTCAGCATAGAAACTTGATCACATAGCCCAACCTAAAAAAAATTCCCATTTCAATTCCACACACTACTGATCATTACACCACTCTTTTTCTTGTCTTCAAGCAAACCTCTAAGTAGTTTACACTCTCCATCTAGTGTCATCTTCCTCTCCCCCAAACTTCTACTGAAAACATTCACCAAAGTTACAGATGACTTCTGAGCTTTGAAACCCATTGGAAAATTTCAGGCTCAACAATAATTTGACCACTGATGTCAGTTGACATCCATGATTAGCAGTCCCTGCATCCTTTCCCTCTATTGGCTCCTATGGGCTGTGTTCTTCCAGTTTCTTCCCACATTTCACGTGGCTCCTTCATGACTGCCTTAATAGATTCCTTTTCTGTCATTTACCACTTCTTGTTCAGTCTCTACGTCATGTCTGACTCTTTGCGACTCCATGGGCTGCTGCATGCCAGGCTTCCCTGTCTTTCACTATCTCCCAGAGTTTGCTCAAACTCATGTCCATTGAGTCAGTGAGGCTATCTAACCATCTCATCCTCATTCACCATTTAAATAATAATATAAAAAATACAGTTCAGTCAACACCCACTTCTCATTTCATCACTCTTTCCAGTGACCTCAATAGCATCCACCTGAAGCAGGCCCTGATCATCCGGGGCTTTGCAGAATCTCATTACCCTTCGTGTGTTACAAGTCTTGGAGGTAAGTAGAGCCCACCTTCTATGACAGACACTGAAAAGATTGGGTCTTTGCTTTCCCAGATCTTTGGCAACTAAGACAGAGGCGTGTGACCTAAACTTGGCCAAATAGGTCCCAGGAAAATAGCTTCTGGAATATAAGATTCCGAGAAATAGAACCATGGAGAATGCATCCTGGTGGCAGTGGCCACCATTCTCTGTCCTGTGCTTGGGGGTTGTAGCGGTGTGGGTTTGGGTAGTGATGACATCCAGTGCCCAGTGGTGATGAAGTGGCAATATGCTCACTGGGTTGGTCTGGAATCTATTTTGGCTTTTGCTCTGGTGGACTGGCCTCCAATTGCTCTCAGTTATTTTTCAAACTTGCATGTCCTGCTTGGCAATCCCATGACCCACCCAGTGCCCTTTCAAGAAGCGGCTTCTCTTTAAATTGTCCTGTGTGACACACTGACTGCAGGTGACTTGGACTCCCAAATATTTATCTCCATTCTTTGCTGCTTGCGTTTCAAGTTGCCTTTTAGACAACTCCACTTGTATGTCTCACAGGCAAACTCATCTTTTCCCTCTCAAGTTGCCTTTCTTTCATATTCTTAGCTTAGTAAATAGCACCTGTGACTTGTTCAGCTGGAACCCAGAGAGGAAAACATCTTAGATTTCTCCCACCTTCCTGTAAACAGAACCGATTTTACCTCTTAATACATCTTAAATCAATCGCTCCTTTAAAAAAATTATTTATTTACTTGGCTGTGCTGGGTCTTAGTTGTAGAATGCAGGATGATCTTCAATCTAAGGGAGTCTTTCTGAAACCCAAATCTGATCATGTCATTCCTCTGTTAAAATTCTTCAATGGCTCTTTATGGCCTCTGAATAAAATCGGTACCGTTTCCATGACTCTGGCTCCTATTTGACCCTCAGCACTCCCTCACCTGGGTCTTATGCTCCAGCTAGGTCAACTGACATGTTTTTGCAGACCATGCAGGATGTGTTTTTACACCCTATGACTCCTTAGTGGGACTGACAGTCACAGGGCCACCTCTGCTCCCTCCCCGCTTCTATCCCACAGAGATGATACATGACCCAACAGGCCATGTGGAGGAATCCATCCCCCAGACCAAAATGATTAGTTCAGGTGAGGCTTTGTGACCTAAGGAGAGCCAATCATAACCTTCCCCTTACACTTTCTTGGTTTTGAAGCCATGGTGCCAGGAGCACATGGGACTGAAGCTGCTGGCACCCAGCTCTCTATCACATGGAGAAAGTGTGTTTATGGCAGGTAAGAGGATGGGACAAAGAATGAAGAGAAGCAGGGCCTTGAGAGATGATGGAATGAAAGAGGACTGATGACATTTGTTTGAGCCCTTGAATTCAGTCCTGCCTGAAGTTATCAATGGCACTACACTTCTCAGCTCCCTTCTTGCTTACGCTGGTTTGTATGGGTGCCTATTGCTTACAATTCAGCCAGTCCTAATATACAAATGGAATGGTGTGTGCAATCAACAGACTCCAGAATGTGGAGCTGGTGGAACTGAAGTGGAGACAGTGTGGGTCTCTGACAATCGTTGAATGGGAGGTTAGAAATCCCTGTTACGTGGTATCAAGTCAGCTGGCTAAATGATCTTCTATTTTATCTGGAGCTCTGGGTCATGTATTCATCCTAGATGGAGATTTCAGGGACACCATGGACAAATATCTGGATGTCGCAGTATACTCGCCTCTCACAAGACTTCTGGTAAGGTCCCGAAATTTATCTGCTTCCCTGCTAGTAGAACCAAAGCATAGGCAGCTTTGTCTAGAGTTCCTTTCTTGCCTGTGACTGGCTAGCTAGACAGCCAAGGATTAGATGATCACGTGTGTGATAGATCATAAAAGCCAGATCCTCTGCCCCAAACTAAAACACATGAGAACAAGGGTGGAGAGGTGGGATGTCCTGCAGGAGATACTGCAGCTTAGGGTCTGGGAAGTTCTAGAGAAAAGGCCCTATCCTCCAAGCCACACCTGAATGTGTCTTTTTTTCCCTCCCAAATTAAATGATGTGTATTTTGCTTAAAATTTAGACAGTCCTGGGGGATCTGGTGTCTGGGAACCTTGACTGTAAAAATCCTGTGGGAGAGAGTGAAATGCATTGGTCACAAACCTGCTGTGCCTTTCCAGACTCCCTCAGCCACCTCCTTCTCTCTCTCTTGTAGCCCACCACCCCACTTCCACATTTGTGGTAGAAATGCCTCGTGGCCGGCAAGGGATCTGACTTCCCAAGCAGCCACCCAGGGGGCAAATGATGCAACTCAAAAATGCAGGGGTGTCAGGCCTTTGCAGGGTGCACCTTGGCCAGTAGAAATCAAGTGGTGAGGGGGAACAGCTGGGAAAATCCCCTCTCAAATCTCCTCTTGGTAAACCCATCCAAGGTGCACTTTCTTCTTGCAAACACTCTGTGCTTCAGCACAGTCTTGTCAAGTCACTGGCTGTCTCCCCAGGGCTCATGTGACACAGCAGGCACCACTGGGATACATTGTCTTGCATTGCTTCACATCTTTCCTCACCGCATCTCCTCCCTTCTCACCATTCTTGGTTTCCATCTCTCCAAAATGTGAGCCTCAGACTCTGCTTTCTAGAACACTTGGGTTAAGATATGGAGCCACAATCAAAGCCCCTATCCCAACACTGTTTGGGGTAGCAAGAATGTCCTGCGGGCACAACTGATTTTTCCAGCTCAGTTCAGTCAGTTCAGTAGCTCAGTCATGTCCAACTCTTTGTGACCCCATGGACTGCAGCACACCAGGCCTCCCTGTCCATCATCGGCTCCTGGAGTTTACTCAAACACATGCCCGTTGAGTTGGTGATGCCATCCAACCATCTCATCCTCTGTCATCCCCTTCTCTTGCCTTCAATCGTTCCCACATCAGGGTCTTTTCAAATGGGTCAGCTCTTCGCATCAGGTGGCCAAAGTATTGGAGTTCCAGCTCACTTGCAGGAAATCCACCCCAGATCTCTGGATTCCCGTCAGGGTCCCAGAGCCAAGAGAGCTGGGTCAGGCCATTTCTGGCCTACTCCCTAGGAGAAGCTGAGGCTAATTTCTCAGGCTCCTTTTGTGGTTCCATACATAGTCTTCCGGGCACCTAAGACCTTGGGAAGAATCAAACCTAGGCTTGCAGTTTGCTGTGCCTTCTGGGTCTCTGTGCTCTTAGGCCTCTAGGGGGCGGGAGGCTAGAGCCTGGAAGTTAAAAGTTCGCAGTGTTCTTGCCTGGAGAATCCCAGGGACGGGGGAGCCTGGTGGGCTGCCATCTGTCGGGTCGCACAGGGTCGGACATGACTGAAGTGACTTAGCAGCAGCAGCAGCAGCTATAGGTGGGCAATCAAAGGCCCATTAGCCCAGGCTGCACTACTGTGAGGGCAGTTCCTGAGGGCAGGGCTGGGGAGAAAAAGAGCTGGAGTCTCTGCCTTTTCTGAGTTTGCACTTGGCACAGACTTGGTCAGCTCTTTGTGGACCCCACATGACTCAAGCTCCAAGGGTGGTTGTAGAGTGTGCATTGGCTTTGAGCTTCCTGAGCCCATGAGGTGTCTTCCTTCGTGGGTTCTCCCAAAGAACACAGGGCTGTGTAACATGCTTGTGCAAATACATTGGCTGAGGGAGGCCCAGCATGGATGCATGTGCGCTTAGTCATGTCCGACTAAGTCTTTAGTCTTTGTGACCCTATGGGCTGTAGCCCACCAGGATCCTCTGTCCTTGGGACTTTCCAGGTGAGAATACCGGAGTGGATTGCCATTTCCCTCTTCAGGGGATCTTCCCGACCCAGGGATCGAACCCACATCTCCTGAGTCTCCTGCATTGTGGGCAGATTATTTACCGCTGAGCCACCAGGAAGCAAGGGAGGCCCCAAACAGCCTCTGAATCCCTGCTGCATTTGGCTGTGTCACAGTACAGGCAGGTATAGTCAGGACAGTGACTGCCCGAAGGCAGAACCCAAGCTAGAAAAGATAAAGAGATTCTGAGATCTCCCTGACCTTTGTACCCTCTTTTGGAGGGTATCACATGCATGTTCTGCTCCACTGAGGCAGAGGTGAGACCCCAGGTCAGAGCACACAGCAAATCCAGAGCTGCTTCTGAGGTCACAGGTTGTCAGTCCTATCTTAGACCAAAGGTTTTTTCTCTATATGTCTATATCCAGACACCCAGATTGCATCCAGAAAGAGAGAGAAATTCCAGGAGCCCTTTTGAAGGGTGAAGACTCTGCCCACAGTGCCCAAGTTATGCAGGTTCTCAGAGGGTCCCCCCAATTCAATGTCCACTGTCAGACTCCCCTCAGGAAGGTTTTGGTGATGTGCCCTTAGTGTAATATGAACCGTGGCCAGAGGGAAAGGAGCTAAGCAAGCTGATGATTGGCCAGAACCAGTGCTTCTGTGGTTACTGTCCTGAACAGTGCCTTGGCAGCACCTGAACAGCAGTACGAGCCAGTACTGCTTAGGGATTTTTGACTATAAAGCTCAACATTCAGAAAACTAAGATCATGACATCCAGTCCCATCACTTCATGGCAAATAGATGGGGAAACAGTGGAAACAGTGGCTGACTTAATTTTGGGGGCTCCAAAATCACTGCAGATGGTGATTGCGGCCATGAAATTAAAAGACGCTTACTCCTTGGAAGGAAAGTTATGACCAACCTAGACAGCATATTAAAAAGCAGAGACATTACTTTGTCAACAAAGGCCTGTCTAGTCAAGGCTATGGTTTTTCCAGTAGTCATGTATGGATGTGAGAGTTGGACTATAAAGAAAGCTGAGCGCCAAAGAATTGATACTTTTGAACTGTGGTGTTGGAGAAGACTCTTGAGAGTCCCTTAGACTGCAAGGAGATCCAACCAGTCCATCCTAAAGGAGATCAGTCCTGGATGTTCATTGGAAGGACTGATATTGAAGCTGAAACTCCAATACTTTGGCCACCTGATGTGACAAGCTGATTCATTTGAAAAGACCCTGATGCTGGGAAAGATTGAGGGCAGGAGGAGAAGGGGGCGACAGAGGGTGAGATGGTTGGATGGCATCACCAACTCAACGGACAGGAGTTTGGGTAAACTCCAGGAGTTGGTGATGGACAGAGAGGCCTGGTGTGCTGTGGTTCATGGGGTCACAAAGAATCGGACACGACTGAGCAACTGAACTGAACTGAGTCAGGGTTACTGGAGCATGAGCCAGCCAAGTGTTATATAGGTAATATATTTAATATTAATATATTATATATATTTATATTTATATATATATATATATATATATATATATATATAATGTTTCTGGAGGCACTGAGGTTAAGATTGACATTATCACAGACCGTCCATTGTGGAAGCCATGAAGCTGAGCGGGAGGGGAATGGGCCAAATGTGACCTGTTGCTAAGAGAAACCACAAGGGTCAGATCCAGACTCAAGGACAAGGACTCGCCAAGATTCTTGATGAAGGTTACTAGCTCACAGAGAGCAACCAGGAATCAAATCAAATCAGTTTGAAAGGATTTGTGCAGAGACTTCTCACTTGAAGGTCAGGGATCTGGGAAGACATAATGTCTAAGACAATGTTTAGACCCAAACCCATGTCCAAAGGGGGCTTTCCTGATGGCTCAAGCAGTAAAAAAAAAAAAAAAAATCTGCCTGCAGTGAAGGAGACACAGGTTTAATCCTGGGACCAAGAAGATTCCCTGGAGGAGGAAATGACAACCCACTCCAGTGTTCTTGCCTGGGAAATCCCATGGACAGAGGAGCCTGGCGGGCTACAGTCCATGGGTCACAAAAGCATAGGACATGACTGAGCAGCGGAACATGCACACACAACGCACCATGTCCAAAAGGAGGAAGGAAGCTTCAGTTCCAGAAGGGGCATCTTCCTGAGGCTGTCTGTAAAGGACAATGGATAAAGAAGATACTTTCCAGTAAGAAAGGACCTAGAGTAATTAGTTTCATCGACCAAGAAACTCACTCCACTGTCCAGAAGGATGGATCTGCTATATGCTATGGATTAGTGACCATTGTTTTCTCTTCTATTCCAAACTGAATTGTTTTTTGTTTTTTAATGGTTATCCTATTTCCCTCTACTATTTCATATTGGTTATGCCAAGGTAGCTACATTTATCTTTAAGCCATAGATTGCAAAATCACAAGGCGTTATATCCAGACCCAATCAATACCTGCACATCACAAAGGGACCCTGCACTGAGGGCTCAATAAAGCAACTGGGCATGATTTGGTTTTGCCTCCCATTGAGAAGTGGGTGAGTAGTTTTTTGTTAGGACTAAGAATGTTATATCGTTAGGCAGGCATATTTTTGACATTGTATGTTTGTCAAGAAGAGTATATAGGTGGATTTTGGAATATTGTGGATGCACCTTGCTAATCTGCCCATCTTCTCTTCTTCTGAAGAGCCTTTTACCCTTCCACACAGTCCTGGTGAAGTCAATTATGGTGGCTTACTCTCCCACCCTAGATGTGGGCACATGTCCATTCTGGCCAAAGTTCTCCCAAGGTCTTTAGAGCTAGAACTGGTGAGGCCACCAAATAGAAGGAAGCAGAGTCAAGAGATGGAGACATCATCGTTTGAACCCCTAAATCCAGATCCAGCCTAGACCCAGCCATACCTAAAGGCAGGTACATCCTTTGATTTATCAATTTTGTAAGCCAACTAGTTTCCTGTTGGCTTGTTTGAGTTGGGTTTCTGACACTTGCAACTGAAAATATTTGGACTTACACATGCACACACAACAGAGAAACAAACACCAGCGTTGTTTAAACTCATTAGACATTATATAAGTCTTCCATGAGCTTAGAGGGATCAGCAAGTTTTTTAACTAAAGCAGAGTTCTCCAGCCTCTGGGATCTAATGCCTGATGATCTGAGGAGAAGTTGACGTAATAACAGAAATAAAGTGCACAATAAATGTAATGCTGGATCATCCCCAAACCATCCCTCCTCCATCCGTGGGAAAATTATCTTCCGTGAAACCAGTCCCTGGTGCCAGAACAGGTTGGGGAGCACTGGCTTAGACGTTACCTGTGCTCCGGCTCCTAGCACCGTGCTTAGCACCTAGCAGTGAGGGGCCTCTATGCCTCCACGTGAATAGCTGTTTGTTTGTGCAGAGGCCACATATTCTCATCTGTGTCCAGGGTGCTTAGCCTGTGTGTTAGCATTGTGCTGGTGTACAGATGCCCCTGACACTAGCTCCTCTCTCAGCTGGAAATTATTTGTTGGTATATATGGCATCTTACCTGGTAACGTTAATTTTCATCCCATTCCCTCCAAAAATGAGTCAAAGACAAAGGAACAGGTGGGAACAAGTTTTCTTAGAAACTCTTATGGAGGAGGAACTCTCCTCCCGCCATGTCCTTCATTGTCTGGTGTGACACCAGATTAGAGGCCTCCAGCCTCAGTAACAGCTGGGGACCAGAGTGCCCACCACACAGCTGGGGCCCCAGACTAGTCTGATCCAGGTGTGTGGGGTGGAGCAAAGATTAGCCTCCTAGGAACAGTATGTGCAAGGCCCTGTGGGCCCAGGAAAGGCTGACCAAGGCAAGGTGAGTCATGGTGTTCTAAGCCGAAACTTTTGCCCATCTCACAGAAGCAGGCAGGAAGCACCACCATTGACCAGCTTTATATGGCACCCACTGGATACACAGACAGACAAAGACAGACAGACAGAGCACACACCACTTCTAAGCTGAACACTGCTCACCATCTAGAAGCACCTCGGATAAGCACATGTGAGACACTCTTGCATAGGAAAGATGTAGTTTTTAAAGGAATGAAGAAGTATTTTGGCAAAACATCTACTTCCCTCCCAGGTCCTGGGTAAAGAGGGACCTCTAAATTCTGAAGCTTCTACAATATTGAAAATTATCCCCTTCTCTCAATGGCAGTATATACAGTAGTGAATCTTCCAAGTCTGTGGTCACAGCCCTCTATATATATCCTGAATCTACTTTACAGGTGGGTAGACTTAGACTTAGAGACAGAAGGTGGTCTGGAGCAAGGGGACACTGGGGCTGACTCAAGGTGAGGGGAAACAGGAGGTGTCTCAGCTCAGCCAAAGGCAGGGCCTCTGTCTGTCTGGACAGGGAAGGGAAAGACTGGGGTGGTCCAAACTCCCTTTCATCCTAACTGGGGAAGCAGAGGTTCCACGGGAAAGGCTGTCAAGAAGGAAAGGCAGGTTCCCACTCCTGCTGCCTTAAGAGGCCTTTCAGGGTGGCAAGGACCAGGGCAGGCCAGAGCTCCTCATCAAGGCTTGTTCAGGGATGCTCTCTTGGGCTCACTGTCTTCCATAACTCTCTTGTTACCTGCTTAGGAACACAGACCTCAAGTCCTTAATTATTTTAAAAGGTGTTGGGGTGGGGTTGGGAGGTTAAGAGGGAATGAGACACAGAATAATCTTTCCACAGCCTTCCTCTGCCTAGGCTGGGGCCTTCAAGGGTCTTCTTCACCCTGTCTCCTAGGGATATTTAAAGGCAGCTTTTATTAGACTCTATACTGTTTCTTTTGTTTCCCTTGTGATTTTTTTTTGTTTTTTTTTTTCTTGTTTAATATATATATATATATATATTCTTAAAAAAGCAATAGTCCTTTGGTCCCTAAACTCTAAGGAATGATATGATTTTGAAAGAAGTAGATCTGGGCTTTCCTTTGGAGAAGCCCTTGGCACCCCCTAGGCCATCTGCTGGTTCCCCTCCCTAGACAGTCACTCCTCAGCCAGCCCCAGCTGTCTTGCCAGCCTGAGCTCTGCATCCCAGGCACAGAACAACCCACTTGGTGAAAACAATCCTTAAAACGGCCTGAACCCAGGCGTTGGCCTAGGGTCCACCTCCATCTGTGGCTGCTCCTTCAGGAAGGGCTGCTCAAGCATTTCTGTGCTTCTCTTTTCCTTTCTTCTTACTCTTCAGTTTCCAGTATTGGGTATTAATTGATAAGGAGAGAGAAAGGAGAAAAAGAACAATGTCACTCTGGAGAGCAAGACAGAGCAACTTGCCCCATCCGTGACATCTCAGGTGAGTGGCTGGACCTCAGGCTTCCCCCTAGAGCCAGACTCTGGGTTCCGGGTAGATCACCGTGGGCCAGCATCCCCTCCCGAGGGCTCCCTGGAGGACAGTTCAATAGAAGGAGGGTCTTGTGAACCTTCTAAGACAGCAAATCTCTAAAAGTCACAGGCAGCTGGCCTTGCCAGAAATCTAAGAGAGCTTGTCATCTTCCCCCCATCACCACCAGGCCCCGTAAATCCATCAGGGTATTTGCTTCTCTCCTCATCTCCATGCTGACTGCCGTCATCCCAGCCCTGACAGCCTGTCCTTTCTTTGCTTAAACACTTCAGTGATTCTCTACCATCTTCAGGATAAATTCCAAACTCATGGCCTTTGAGACCCTTCACAAGCTGACACAAATCTATTTCCTAGTCTCATTCTCCACCCCCTGCCCTCCGTACACAGGTCCCCATGTCATCCCTGGCATGGAACAAGCTGGCTGGATCTCACTGTAATCATCTCTCCCAGGCTGTGGGGACAGGAATGATGTCAAATTTATCTCAGTTCATAGATGGAAGGAAAAAAACAGCCCCAAACTGAGGATTCCTCCTAACTCCTGGCTCTTCTCACCCAGATTTTTTCAGAGGTGGGTGCCCTCAACATCCCAAAAAGGAATAGCAAAGCTGAGAGTGCCTCTATCACTCAGGACGCATCTGCCTGGGGTCCACGACGGACTCACCTTTCGTGGTTGGTCAGTAAGAGCAGATCAGTAAGGCCGGTTAGCATCCTTGGGCCTCTTCAGCTGAACCTTGAGCCTCTTCATGCCAATCTGAAAGCCATTCATGGCCTGAATAGCTGTCTGGGCACTGGTTGGATTGTCAAAGCTAACAAACCCTGGAGGGTATGTGCAGAGAGGTTAGCTGGGAACTCTGCCCAGCCTCTTCTCACCCCCTCAGGCCAATTCCATCAATCATATACCCCTCCACCCTTCAGTGTCTGCATGTGTGCACACACACACGCGGACACAGTCTCATACAGACATGGACAAGTGGCCTGAGTTTCCTGTGATTCTTGGAAGGACAGGAGGTAATTCCGAGCGCGTGTGTTGGGTGGCGGGTGTTTCTCTGTTTTTTTCCTGGCATGGCTCCCTCCACAGCTCCCATTCTGATCCTCTGAATTGCAGTTGCAGTTGGAGGGGCTCTCTGACTCCAGACCCCCCCATCCACTTGCCCTGGCCAGATTCTGAAGCCTAACCTGGTTGAAGATCTACCAGACACCTGACTGTCCCAGGTGAAGCTGATATAGACTTGTTCCTGGTCTGGGATCCTGCTGAGTGCTATACACTCAGTTTCTAGGAATCATTGACTTCTGAAGGCGCAAACTTAGGGTTTGTAGGGAGCCTGGTAATTAGGAGAGGGAGAAGTCCATGGATGGGCCTCAACTCACCAAAACACTTGCTCTGGTTTGTGGCACGATCCACAAAGACTTTGGCAGAGACCACAGCTCCAAAGGGCAGGAATGTCTGGATGAGTTCTGCATCACCAAACTCCTGAGGCAGGTGATAGATGAAGAGGTTACAGCCTTCGGGGCCTGGAGGAACAGCGGCAGGCTGGTTCAGGGGGGGAGTCCTAAGTCCAGCCCCACCAGGCTTTGATCTCCAGACCGCTGTCCCTCACCTTCTCTTTGCTGCTGGGGCAAGGCTGAAGGCTGCTGGGGAAAAGTTGTGCTCACTGGGGCATAGGCCGACGGATAGGCTGCTGGAGACAGAGGTGGGAGCGGGCAGTGACCCCCCCAGGAGCCATCCCTCAAGCAGGACCCCACCTGCCTGGCCACTTTTGACCAATTCAGCCAGTCCACCCCTAGAAAAGTCGTTCTGGGTCCAAGGGTGAGGGAATGGAGGGTCGACTCCTCAGAACAGAGCCTAACCTCCCCTCCCCCCGCCCCCCACAAATCTCCCTGTTACTTTCTGGGGCCCTTCAAACCTCCCAGGCCGCGTAGCGCCAAGTGAAACCTGCGTAGTGGTGCATCCCAGCGTAGGCCTGCTGCAGGGGGTCAGCCACGCCGGGACTCTGGGCTGGGGAGAGAGGGGCGCAAGACCCTAAATGAAGGTGGGCTGACGGGCAGGGCTAGGTGAGAATTCAGGGATTGTGGAGGGAGGCGATGAGAGGCAGCAGGGAAGGAGGAGTTTCTTCTTAGGGAAGCCAGGCCTTGCCATCACCATCCCCCAACCCCCACTCCCCATTCCGTTTGGGAGGAGGAGATTTGGGCGGAGTAGGGGGCCCACCTGGGTAAGGAGAGAGCCCGTTATTGTAGAGACTGTCTGAGCCTGGTTGCCCGTTGGTCTGGGGAGTCAGGGGACCGAATCCATTGACGCCGATGGGCGCCGGGAGACCCGGAAGCGTGCCCGGGCCACCGCCGGGCGGGGAGTTGGCTGCAGGTGGCGGAGAGGTGCGAAAGTCAGCTCACCGCCCCACGCTCGCTCCGCCATGGCCCCAGCCCCGCCCTGGCCCCGCCCGGCCCCGCCCCCTGCGCGCAGTACCTGCCGCGGGCAAGAGCGGCGCTGCCACCAGGCTGAAGGCCGCCACGTGCTGCATCTGTGCAGCCACTGCCGCCACTGGGCCGAGGCCCGGGCCCTGCGCCGCCGCCAGCAGGGCCGCCTGGTGCTGCAGGATCTTTGGGAGGGAAGAAGGGCAAGTGTAGAGGACCAGTGGCGGGCAGCTGCTCGGGCTCCCTAGCCCGCGCCTGGCTCCCTCGCTGCGCCACGTGTACTCCAGGACCAGGCACCTACCGCGGTGGTATAGGCTCCGCAGGCCCCGAGCGGCAGCGGCGCCGGGTGGAAGGCGCCCAGCTGGCCTGCCATTTGCTGCATCCGCCGCAGTGCGCGCTCGCGGTCCGTGTCTGCCAGCTTGACCACGAGGCTGGACGAGGCGCCCTGGGTAAGACAGAGGAGGCTGCAAGGACCGGTCTAACCCCCAGCTCCAGCTCTGGGCCCAGTGCCTTGCTCATCATCAGGCCCTTTCCCCGGGTTTGTGGGGAGAAGTAGCCAGCCCCCACCCCGCTGGCCTCGCCCTGGCCCCGGCGCCCGCCCTCACCGCCATTGTCCGGCTGCCGTGCAGACTCTGGATGGCTGCCTGAGCTTCCCCTTGACTCCCGAACTTCACAAAGGCACAGCCTGGGGCAGGATAGAGGTGGCTCAGGTCACAGAGGCCAAAGGGTCCTGTGGTCCAGAGTGAGGCAGGGGTCACCAGGAAGTCCCGGGGTCAGCTCAAGTCACCTTTGCTAGTGCCGTCAGGGCTCCGCAAGACGGTGCACTCCTCGATGTGGCCGAAGGGCTGGAATAGGCGTCTGACGTCCTCCTCGCCCTGCTGCTTGCCCAGCATGCCCACAAACAGCTTTCGGTCCTCTGGGGACAAATCCAGGAGTCACCTGGGAACCCTAAGTCCTCTTGGACTCTGCAGAGGAACAGAGGAGCCTAGGAAGGGAGCTAACCACGGTCTAGCTCTGGGAAGAAGAGGAGGAAATGAGAAGGCCTTACTCATTGGGCCCACAAGGTTGGGTGTTTTTTGAGGGGCAGGATGACCTTCACATGGATCTGGAGGAAAGGAACTCGGGATTTCCATCAGGAAAACCCGAGTCCTGGAAAAACTCCGACTCATGGCTGCTCTTGTGGGAAGTGAGTCAGTCCATAGTTTTTGGCTGGATAAAGCCCTACATGCACCATTTTATGCTTGCCCTTTATGTTCTTAGAGTTTGGGAAATGCTGTTTGGGACCATTTCAGCCCTATTAAGGGAGGGAGTCCTAGAGGAGTCCTAGTATTCATACTGGGTCTGGAGGAGATAAATACACCCTAAGGAGAAGCCTGCTGGCAATGACTGGAATCAAGGAAAATTCTGGATCAAAAAACAAAACAAAACAAAAAAACAGCACAGAAACAGTTGTCTCATTGTACTGCTGCCTCCCCAGACTCTTGAGCACTGGAATGATGAATCCCACTGCCAGCTCCAAACTCAGCCTGGGTGCCCTTCCCGTTCCTAATCCTCCAGCATTGGCATTTTCCCGGCTACACTTCCTGACCCCGTGACCCCTTTCCTTACCTCCCTTACTTCTCACCGAGCCCCCAAGGCCCTCCCTGAGCCCTGCTGCCTCCTCCCTGACTTCCCCTGTTTTCCTGCCTTGATCTCTCCCCAGGTGTTCTCCCCAGGCAGAACAGTTTCTGCCTGCAGATCCAGTAGCCACCTGAGAATCCTCCTCTGTGTCCCCGCTTCCTATGGGAGTGGGAGATGCCAGGAAAGGGGCTGCGGGCTGGGTCTGTGCCCTTGAAGAAAGCTGCAGAACTGGAGCTGGCAGGACTTAGATGCACATCCAGCAAGAGCACTATCCAGGAGTCCAGCTCAAAGCCCCTCTCATTTCTGCACCAGGGTAAGTCTAAATTTGAGAGGGGGCTTCATCAGGGTGAGACAAGTTGGAAGAGAAGGACTGGGTGGGAATATGGCTTCAGGCTCCACCTTTGAGATCCTGGAGCCCAAGAAAATCCATCCCAAACTCCTTTTCTCTTTGGCCAGCTTGGCTAGGCTGTTGGAAATAAGGCTGATGAAGGTTGTAGGCTGAAGCATGGGTAACAGTGAAAAGGAAGAACAGATTGCTCAAAATTAGCAGTGGAGGGAATCTCCGACAAGGAGATTACATGTGTGTCCATATTCACCTGGGATGGTGTGGGGTTCAGCCTAGGCGGCCCTGAATACCATGGTATCTGTCATCTGCTTGTCAATGCTGTGTCTGTATGAAAGGCAAGGGCTGCGGTTTATATGGGACAGAAGAATTATATGTGGTTTATATGTTTCAGCAGAACACTTCCCTCTGTCCAGAGGGTAACTGCCCAGAAATCCTGATGGGGAAGGGATAAATAATGTACTTGTGGCCAGAATTCGAGTGGAGGTACCAACCTTCTGTGGTAAGAACACAAATCAGTGGGTGTACTTCACTCCTGGGTGTGTTAGCCACAGAAGGGTGCCCTTGGAATGGATCACCGGCTTCCTC
The DNA here is from genome assembly GCF_001704415.2 of Capra hircus. Classification (NCBI taxonomy): domain Eukaryota; kingdom Metazoa; phylum Chordata; class Mammalia; order Artiodactyla; family Bovidae; genus Capra; species Capra hircus. Next base: position 82,187,044 of record NC_030817.1, on the reverse strand, counting down.
ACCTTTTTAAAAAGCTGTGAAATCCATCATTCTAACAAAAAGATCAGGATGAAGCTCAACATATAAGAGAAAAGTAGAACTGTTTGGAGTAAAGCCAGAAAAGAGGGAGGAGGGCTGGAGTTTCTCTGGCTTCATCTTCCCTTGGTTCTCCCTAGAAAGGGCTCCAAGGAAAGTCCTTTGTAAACCGCTGACCTAAAAGACAGAACATACAATTCCACATCGTATATGAAGAGGGATCTGGGATCATTCTGTTCAGGAACCTGAGAAGACAGGAATGGTCTTTCACGATTCTGTTGACTAATCTGATGGTGGTTTTGCCTTGACATTGGAAGACAGGCCCTATTTGGTCAAGGAATTAGCAGGCCCTATTTGGTCACCCTCTGAGATTGTTATTGTTCTGAACTATGAAACTAAAGTATGCCCATGCATCTACAAGAGGCCCAGGAGGGGCTGGAGAAGATCCTGGGGTCTTCAGAGTCCCAGCGCTTCATAATGTCCTAACTTGCAGTGCAGTTGTGACATTGGGTAGCATCTGCAAGATGATGTTAGCACCCAGGTAAGCTGTCATGCCACATGAAACAGCATCCAGGTAGCCCTAGGTAGGAAGAAAGATGTCATGGCTGAGAAGGCGCCCCCAGGGCAGAAAAGAGGTTTGTGTGGACAGTGGTCCAATCCTTCATCTGCTGTTCCCCCTGTTGCTCTTTTCTGATGATGGTGGTCAGTTACAGCTCCTGCCAAAGACCATGAAATTCTCTGATCCTTCTTTTCCAATGAGAGTCTCCCAAATTAAAAAAATTTCCATTTCCATGACAGGGCACTGACCCTATGGTTCTGAGCTACTGGGTTGTACAGAACTTGAAACTGAAATGAGTTTGGGCCATGGGCTGGTCTCTATGCTGCACGCTGCACAGGTATCACCCTAAATTCTAGTGTTCTCTTTGCCCCTGTATAGGAACCTTGATGGTGTTGACAGGAGGATGATCTGGTCACAGTGTGTGTTAGCATCAGCTGATCTCCAGAAATGGTGGGATAAGTTTCTTAAGAGATCTGGTCAAAGAGAATTACAGGCTGGCCCCCTGAGAGTAGCCCCCAAATGCACATCCCTGAAGATTTTGAGGGCTGAGGCATGCTCCCGGAGAGTCGGTGATGACAGGACTTAGCCCAGAATATTCAGTACCCTCTAGGTCGAACTATACCAGTTTGGTAAAAAAGAGGATTCTGTAAGAGGTAGGTCAGAAATGTCTGAGTAAAAGCACTCCGTGAGTAGTAGACAGGTCTGTAGAAAGATGGAAATATTGGACAGGGAGGCCTAACTTTCCTAGAGTGGATGGAACTAGAAGATAGCATCAGTGTGGAGTTGAGACATAGTTGGAAAGAGACACAGTTGAACAGTATAACTGCCTTTTCATGATGCAACCAATGTGTGCTCCTTGCTTTTCTATCAATGCTTTTTTGAACCAAACCAAGTTGTTTGGACCCTAGAGGTTCATCTTCATAAAGCTACCTTGTGCAGCTGGTCATACAGGGATTCTAATGTAGCAGATGATGGGGTTGAAAGCCCAGAGTTCGAGTCAGTCCCTCTGTCTTCTTCAGGAAGGGTCTCAAGACACTGCTCTAGAAAAAAGGCTCTGCCTCAAGTTGGCCCAAAGGAATTCTTGAGGTGCACAACTTTCTGGCTTCTAGGCCCCTCACAGCCAGCCACTCACTTCCGTGTTGGAGAGATATCATGATTGTAGAAACAGTGCAGGGATGAAGTTTCAACATTAGGATACCAACCACCAAATGCACCCTAAAATTACCAGTCCAACTTTCCATCCAACTACCAACTCAGGAAATCCCGCTGACAGCAGCCTTTGATGCCCTGATGTTCTTAGTAATGACTGCAGCATAATGACCTAGCCAAGGCAGACTAGGAAATGAGTGAAGGAAATATCCAGGGGAAACAAAGTCTTCTGATCAGATCTAATGAGTATCAGGGAGGACGTTAATTCCAAACGAAAACTATGAGAACTAAGAAACAAATTCGGCAAAGTTCCACTATAAAGAAAATCAACAAAATAATCAAGGCTTCCCTGGTGGCTCAGCAGTGAAGAATACGCCTGCCAGTGCAGGAAGCACAAGTTCAATCCCTGGTCCGGGAAGATCCCACATGCCACAGAGCAACTAAGCCCATGCGCCCCAACTGCTCCACAACTGCTGAGCCTGTCCCGTAGAGCCCAGGAGCCCCAGCTACCAAGCCCACATGCCGAAACTACTGAAGCCCGAACACCCTAGAGCCTGCGCTCTGCAACAAGCAAAGCCACTGCAACGAGAAGACCACACACCACGACTAGAGAGTAGCCCCCGTTCACTGCAACTAGAGAACAGCCTGTGCAGCAACGAAGACAGCCAAAAATAAATAAAATTTAAAAAAAATCAGTTGTGCTTCTATACACTAGCAGTGAACAAGCTGAAAACAAAATTAAGGAAACGATTCCACTTAGCATCAAAACAAATAAAATACTTAGGAATAAATTTAAACAAAGATGCCAAAGAACTTGTACCCTGAAAACTATAAAACACTGCTGAATGAAATTGGGAAGGCACAAACTGAAGGAAATTGGAGGACATCTTTTGTTCGAGAATTGAAAGACTTAATATTGTTAGATGTAAGTATTACCCAAAGCAATCTGAAGATTTAATGCAGTCCCTATCAAAATTCCTATGGCATTTTTTTAAGAAATAGAAACATCAATCCTAAAATTTATATGGAATCTCAAAATACCATGAATAGCCAAATAATCTTGGGGGGGAAAAAGAATGTTGGAGGTCTCAGAATACCTGATTTCAAAACTCATTACAAAACTACAGTAATCAAAGTATGGTACTGGCATAAAGAGAGACATTTAGACCAATGGAGAGGAACAGAGAGGCTGGAAATAAGCCCTAACATACATGGTCAAATGATTTTTGACTAGAGTTCCAGTCTTTTCAACAAATGGTGCGGAGAAAACTGGGCATCTACATATAAAGGAATGAAGTTGGACCCTTATCTTGCACTGTATACAACAATTAAATGAAAATGAATCAAAGACATAAACACAAAGGCCAAAATGATAAAGCTCCTGGAAGAAACAGTGGGAAACCTTCATGACCTTGCATTTGGCATTGATTTCTTGAATATGACATCAAAAGCACAGGCAACAAAAGCAAGCATAGAAATTTTGGACTATGTCAAATTTTAAAACTACTCTGCATCAAAAGACACAGAGTGAAGAGGCAACCTACAGAATGGGAGAAAATATTTGCAACCCATATATCTGATAAAAGTTTAAGATCCAGAATATACAAAGAGTTCCTATGATTCAATGATAACAAAACAATTCAGTTTTAAAAAATGAACAAAGGATCTGAATAGACATTTCTTCAAAGAAGATATATAATGGCTAGCAAGTATATGAAAAGATGCCCAACACCACTAATAGTTAATAAAGTGCAAATCAAAATCACAATGAGATAGCAACTCATACCCATTAGGATAACTGTTATTTAAAAAAAGAAAAAAAAAAAAGGAAGAAGATACATGTTGGCAAGGATGTGGAGAAATTGGGACCCTTGTGGACTATTGTTTACGAATGTGCACTAATGTAAAATGGTACAGCCATAATGGAAAACAATGCAGCACTTCCTCAAAAAATTAAAAACAGAATTACCATACTACCTAGCAATACCAGTTCTGGGTATACATCCAAAAAATTGAAAGCAGAGTCTCAAAGAGGTATTTTATACACTCACGTCCACTGTAGCATTATCCGCAATGGTCAAAAAGGAGAAGCAACCCAAATGTCTATCAACCAGTGAATGGATGAGCAAAATGCGGTGTATACACACAATGGAATATTATTCAGTTTTTTAAAGGAAAGAGATTCTGATACAGTCTGCAACATGGATGAGAACTGAAGACTCTAGCTGACATAAGCCAGTCACAGAAAGACATATACTGTATGATTTCACTTATGTGAGGTATCTAGATTAGTAAAACTCATAGAAACAGAAAGTAGAATGGTGGTTTAGAGGGAGGGAGAGAGGGAGGGAGGGAGGGAGGGAGAAGTGGAACTTGATGTTTAATGGGAACAGAGTCTGAGTTTTATATGATGAAAAAGTTCTGGACCTTGCACAGCAATGTGAATGTTGCTAACAGTACTGAATTATATTCTTAACAGTGGTAAAAAGAATAAAGATTATCTTATGTCTGTTTTGAAAGTGAAAGTGAAGTTGCTCAGTCGTGTCCGACTCTTTGTGACCCCATGGACTGTAGCCTACCAGGCTCCTCAGTCCACGGAATTTTCCAGGCAAGAGTACTGGAGTGGGGTGCCATTTCCTTCTCCAGGGGATCTCCCCAACCCAGGGCCCCACTTAAAAAACAATGCAGTGCAGGAGGAGGCCTGAAAAATAGGGACTTAGACCAAGAAAGAACGGAGACTCCACTTTTTCTTCATCCCGATTCAAGAGAGCCAGGAGGCAAGTAAGAAAGCCTGGGCCTTCAGGTTCCCTTAAGAGAGAAGATCTCAGCCTCTGGAGATGCATTTTTCTCTTCCGGAGTAAATGGATAGTGCAGAACTTGGCCGCAGAATTTATGGGCACTGGCGTACATTAAACTATGTCTATTCGTGTAAACATATGCGTGGGGCTGGCATACGTTTAAAGGCTACTGGGGGACGTCCCTGGCGGCTCAGTGGTAAAGAATCCGCCTGCCAGTGCAAGAGACACAGGCTTCATCCCTGGTCGGGGAAGATTGCCACATGCTGCAGAGCAACTAAGCTCTCAGCTACTGAGCCTGTGCCCTCTAGAGCCCGTGCTCCACAGCAAGAGAAGCTGCCAAAATGAGCACCCTCTGCACTAGAGAGTGGCCCTCACTTGCTGCAACTACAGAAAAGCAATGAAGACGCAACACAACCAAAAATAAATAAGTAAATACTTTTTTAAAAAAAGACTGTGCCTTCCAATGAAGGCAGATGTGGGTTCAATCCCTGGTCAGGGAAGTAAGGTCCCACGTACTGTGGGGTGTAGCCAAAAAAGTTTTTTAAAATGCTGCTGTAATGCAGTCCGTGAAGACTTGGATGCACCCCAAGTGTCACCAATGCTACCAGAGATGGTCATGGAAGAAGAAGACCCCAGAATTAAGTTCATGAGACGGGTCTGTGACCTGTAGAGCATGGTTATACAGAGAGTCTTATGATCATTCAGATTCATAAGGAGCTGTTTAGTCTCAGAACAAATGGGTAGTTCCAAGAACAATGATGTTGTAGGTAATGTTATAGTGGAAAGAAGACAGAACATCTCTGCATCTTTCCAAGCTATTATGAAAAATGTTTTTATAAATTTGCTTTAAACATTTTTTTCAATGAAAACAATTCTACTTCTATTCAGGCTTTCCCCTGCTGTGCTAACAATCTGATTTCTACAACATTGGCTGGAAGTGAAAATAAAACAGACCTTTCAATAGAAGTTATAAAAAAATAAAGTAAAATATAGGTTATTTCAACCACAATCCTCATGTCTATTGATTAAAAATAACAGTAATACTACTCTGTTGCATTGGCATCAAAATTCAAGAGACAGAATGTGTGTGAAGTGACTATTTTTGTCAAAAAGTGCATGCATGTGTATATGGTAGAATACTCCTGTATGGCAGAGGGAAAATGGAAGTCTTTGGGCCAAAGAAGCAAGCTTGATAGGTTAGGGTTAGGCTGTCACAGTGCTGGTGCACTTTTAAAACTGGAATTAGCTGCCAACATTTAATATATTAAAGGGAAATTTTAAAATTAAATCATGACAGTCTCAACCATTTAGGGTTACTTACCTGGCTCCTGTAGCATTTGAGTTAGTGATCCCTGTTTTATGGGGAAAAAAAAGCTAATAATCTCTTCCAGAAAAAAAATGACAAAGTTTTGGAAGATTATATTTGCCTTGATACCCCTCAGATTATGTCTGCATTGATACCAGTATTTTTGTCAGGTATAAAAGTCATTAATCATCTGTATACAAAGGATTTAATTTCAGGAATAATTTAAAAATATGCAAGGTCACAGGCTTACCTATATCAGGGCAGGTATGATCATTGACTCTGAAGGTTTATAGAATTGGGATCACAGAGATAAGATTTAAATGGGACAAGCTGTCCTACATTGGTGTCAAATGTTACGTTTCAAAATTCAAATTCAATACCATTTTAAAAATTGCATTTCTAAAGCATTAATTTGTGTTAAAATTCAGCAGAGAGCTTCTGAAGAGATACACAATAGCATTGAAGAGAAGGAGCACATTTTGATTAGTATCTAACAGATCAGTTAGTAGTAAAATACTTCAGTTTCAGTTCAGTCGCTTAATCGTGTCCCACTCTTTGCAACCCCATGGACTGCTGCACGCCAGGCTTCCTTGTCCATCACTAGCTCCCGAAGCTTGCTCAAACTCATATCCATCCAACCATCTCATCCTCTGTCATCCCCTTCTCCTCCTGCCTTCAATCTTTCCCAGCATCAGGGTCTTTTCCAATGAGTCAGGGTCTTTTCCAGTGTTACTGGAAAAGTAAAATATTTATAAAGACCCAACTGTTGCAAGACTTAGTACATATGCCTCCTCTCTCCCAAATGTGTATCAGGGAACATTTGGTGACTTTGAGTGGGAGCAGGAAGGAATTGAGAGATCTGGTCATCCAAAACTATAAGAAGGATTATCCATAGATGCCTTTGGAATATATGCTCCTTAAAAACCATCACTTGTCAAGAAATATCTATGTTATACAAGACTACTAAAGGGCTTCCCCGGTGGCTCAGATGGTAAAGAATCCTTCTGCAATGCAGGAGACCTGAGTTTGACCCCGGGTGGGGATGACCCCCCAGAGAAGGGAATGAATACCCATGCCAGTATTCTTGCCTGGAGAATCCCCATGGACAGAGGAGCCTGAAGGGCTACAGTCCATGGGGTCACAAAGAGTTGGACATGATTGAGTCGCTAAAACTTTCACTATTTTTCTTTTTAAAATTATGAATCCTACTGCCAGGCAGACCTCTTTTCAGATAGATTTGCTTTTCTTGCTCTCTTGAGCTGCACAGAATCTGAACAGGTGTAGAGGTGAAATGCCATATATACAGAATTTGTCAGTGATATTACACCGGAAACATTTGTACAAAAAGGAGGAGGAAAGTTATAAAACTCACACTAATGCCACTGCTAGGGGCCCAGATGACCAAGACATCTGGACCAGGCTAAGCAGAAGCATTATTGGTGTGGAGGTCTCCTTTGGGCAGTGGCCCTCATCCTGGTAAGATGTGTTAGACTCCAGGCAACAAATGTGTCCCCAGTGTCCTGGATTCAGTTCCTGAACCAGACTCCAAGTTGCATCGTCTTCTTCTGAGCCCTGTACATGTGCTTCCCTCTCCCTGACGTACTTGCTCCCTTGCTCCTCCCTTTTCTTTTTGGCTACTTCTTGTTCATCCTGGAGGTCTCAGCTTAAATAGTGTTACCTCTGGGAGCCCACCTCGACCTCCTAGGCTAAGTTAGGTGCCCCATGTTTGTTTCCCCACAACCCCCAGGACTTGAAAAGCTCTGATCACACTGAATAATAGCTTCCTTTACTGTTTATATCCCCTTATAGCTCCAGAGCTTCATGAGGCCAGGAGGCAGGTTTGCCTTGCATTCCTAATGTGAAGTAAGTTACGCAAAAGATATTGGTTGGATGGTTGAACAAACTACAGTCCAACCTGTCTGCTTCTTAGCTTACTCAAATACTCTCAGGTGGCCTCTCAGCTGTGGGACTGTCTAGTGTTTGTGAGCAGGGCTGAGAAGATGGCCAACACTGGCCGTGATGCCTACAGTTTCCCAAGAAGCAGAAATTCTTGGGACAAGTGAACCAGAGGTTTGGTGTGCAGCCTGGAACTTCTCAAAAACCAGTCTGGAAAGAATGAGATAGAAAAGGAGGATGTGTGTATGAAGGGGGAGGAAGGAAGCTTGGAAATAGCTTCTCAAGACAAAGTGGGATGGTGGTATCTTGACCAGAAGCAGAGAATCAGAGATCAAGAAATCAGAGACCAGAATCAGAGATCAGAGAGAGTCAGCAGATGTCAGGGAGGGCTACAGGCAGATATTTTGGAATGATTTAACACCCAAGGGCAAGAAAGACACCAAGAACTGACACCAGAAGCTAGTTTTGCTTTTCTAGCTTAGAAGCTGGCCATAACATGGCTGGTTGTCAAAAAGCACAGGCTCTCAAATCCTCTGTTCTTAAGGAGCTTTAGTTTTTTTCTGCACTATGAAACAGTGCAGCTAAAAAAAAAAAATCACTTTTGAAGACTTTCCATGGTCCTCAACATAGAGTCAAATTTCTTAATATGGCCTGCAAAATCTGTCTGACCAGCCTCATCTTTTTCCAAAGGCAATGAAGGAATATGAGTGGCTCCAGCCCAGAATGGACTGGATTTTCTGTAATCAGAAGAACCTGGAAAAGGAGAATAACTCTAGCCTGGTTCTTCAAACAAATCTGGAAGTTCCACCTGTTAAAACAGGAATGAACTTTCTCCAGGGGCAAGGTGGCAAGAACTCCCTTCCTCTACGTGCAGCCTCTATCTCCTCCCTCTTCTGGGTCTGGGGATGCTGGGACCCCATCCCTCCTCAGTCTGACCTGGGATAGCTGAGTTGTTTCTGGGGCTGAGCAATCTGGTCCCTCCCTACTTGTTCCCCTTATCCAAGGTAGGCGGAGGGGGACTCTGGCAATAAAACATGGGTAAACCTGACTTCAGGAGTGGGCCCACCATCCCCGACATGGATGATACCCTGAGATTTGTCAGGCAGGCAAGTTACCTCCTCGGCCCTCACTGGCAGCCGGCTTCACTTGGATAGGACGATTCATCTGAAAGACATCGGACCAACACACCCCATCAGCACGACCGCCTAGTCCTGGGGCCCCGGCTTCTCCACCCCTGGACTTCTCAGGATCTAAGCCCTCACCCCACCACTCTCTACCCCACCACTCTCACACAGGAATTATAGATTTTCTCCAAGATTCCTCCCTTAAATGCAGGACTTTAGAAAGTGCTAAAGCCTGAGGATTAGGCCATAGGAAGCTCAGGGCAAGTAGAGGAGGGAATGTGGAGGCTAAAGAGATTCTCCTGCCTTGGGCTCTGTGCACAGACCAGGTGAGGCCTGTCCCTCTGGCTCCTGGACTTCCTCTGGGTGAGAGGAATTGGGTAGCAGGGTAGAAGTGATACTGCAGATTTGTGTTTTGTGTCTAAGACTGAGAATATACGTTCTATGTGTCATTTAAACAATCCGGGAATCAAGATTTAGTGTTGTCTACCCCCAACTCTGCCGTTTAGTGGTTGTATGACTTAGAGTAAGCCATCCTCACTTGGATTCAACTTGTCAAATGAGAAAAACCTCCCCCAAGCTTCTATGTCACTATGGTCTACACTCACCCTCCCAGTCCTCTCCCTGGGCACCCTCTACCCCTGAGGATGCTGGATTTCTCCAGGGTACCATCCTCAGCCCCACTCACCCCACTCTTCCCTTTCATCCTGAAGAGTCTCATCCACACCCACAGCCTCTGCTCCTGTCTCCACAGGGATGACTCAGAGCTCTGCGTCTCCAGCTTGGACCTCCCGCCTGAGCTTGAGCCCCTTCTGGCCAGCTGCTTGCTGGACACCCCGACTAGAAAGTTCACTGGTACTTTCCACTGAACACACCCAAACCAGAGCTCATCTTTTTGCCCAGACCTGATCCTTCCAGTCATCCAAGCTGTAAACCTGGAAAGCAGCTTCCTTGCTTCCTCCCTCCCTTCCCCCACCAACCGATTTCACCTTCTAATTCAGGGGTTCCCTGATCAGGGGTAGATATGAATCACCCGGGAACCATATCAGACTCTCAAGTTGGGGGAATTGTATCATTCATTGGTAAACGCTCCCAGGTGATTTCGATATACACCCCACCCACTCCCATCCCCCAACCACCCTGAGAGAATTCATGATTGAATCCCCATCTCACCTTCCTCTCATGGGTGTTGTGGGGATCACATGAGATAATGGGGACGCAAAAGGTCTTTGTAAACTGCCAGGAGCTGGGTGCGTAGGACGTGAGGAATTATTGTTGGGGGGCAGACAGCTGAGTGCTGAGAGGAATGAACCGCAGCCTTCCTGTTCGTGGAGGAAGGGGTACTGATGCCCATCTGGCCTGAGAAGGTGATGATCTGACCCCCTCCCCTCAGGAAATGCAATGCTTCTGCACCAATCAGGGGCCACTCCATCCTCTACCAGTGTGCTTGTTGCTGAGACAACGGGCAGCTTCCTGTTACCATAGCCACAAGTGCTACCCAGTAACCATGGTAACGCCCTGGCAGTCACAGTTGAGCAATTTCCTTTGGATCAAATTTGGAGGAGGGGGGAGTGGGGAGGGCTTTAAAAAAAAAAAAAAGGAAACAGGCCGAGCCTGAACCAGCACAATCCCCCTCCCGCCCAGGACTCAGGTTCTTATGCACTCTGACACACCCGCCCACTGGTGGTGGAGCACGTGCAGTGGCCCAGGTTGTGGGTGGGGGCCGAGACGCCGACAGGACTCAGGCTGCAGTCTAGAGGGGATGACAGATCAATCCAAGCAGATCAGGGCGAGCTGGACAGGTCTGGACTGGCCTGGACCAGGGACCGGGGGGACAGGACCCCTCCCTGGACATGGCCACCTGTGACTGTGGAGGAGAGACCAAGAGACAGAGCCATGGAGAGCAGGGACACAGGGAGAGATGACGAGACACAGGAAGGCAGAAACGCTTAGAGAGTAAGACGGACCCGCAAGGGGCAAGGAGAGAAATACTGGTGGAGATGAGAGGGAACTGAGAGGATAGGCGTCAGGAAGGGAGCATAGGAAAGGGAGGGTGGAGTGTGGCAGAAGGGGAGAAGCCTGGGGCGGGGGGCAGTGAGGGTGAGCAAGCCCATCATTATTTTATTAGTTCTTAAATAGATGCTAAGAATTTCTCTCTGGAGCCTAGAGTGATGAGCACATGTGACAGCAGTTTCCATGGCAGCTGCCTCCCCCGGCTGGGTTTCTGGGGAGATGGAGCTCACTGGGGCTCTGGAGGATGTCCCTTCCCCCCTCCCCCACTGCACCACTCTTTGATGGAGAGTGGGCATTGGGTGCTACATAAACATTCCACGTGGACCTGGCAGAGTGCAGGTCTCAGAGTTGGAGCACCTAGACTTTCCACCACTCAGCCATGTTGTCAGTATTCTCAGAACTCTGAAGAGCTCTGAGCTGGGCCCTTCAGGGGAGATAGCAATGACCCTGGGACCCTGTCCTTAAAGGGTAAAATAATGCCACCATTTCCCAAGAGCCCACTATGTGCCAGGCCCTTCCTGGGGCACTGTATATACACTGTCTCTAAATTCCTTCCAAACACTCTACAAGAGAATGTCATTGTTCCCATAGTACAGATGAGAAAGTTGAGGCTGGGGGAGGCTAAATCACTTGTCTGAGATCACATGGTGATTGAGCTGGGATTTGCCCCCAGGTCTGTCTGACATTGAAGTCCATGATTTTCCCTTGAGTTGCTCAACTCTGTTCTGAAGATATGAACACAAATGAGGCACAGAGGGGCCAGGACCAGGGGAGGGGTGCAAGGTGAAGTGCTGACTCCAACTGGAGAGGCTGGCTCAGGGACAGCTTTGGGGAGCAGGCAGGGTTTGAGCTGGGTCTTGCAGCACTGGGGTCACTGGGCCATCATGGGAGGGGCAGGGCTGGAGACTGAACATTCCAGATGGCTGGGGTATGGAGAGGGAGAAGCAAGTCTGAAGGAGTAAGGGTTTCCAGGTGGGCACCTGACATTGAGGGGGCTAGTGAGTGAAAGTCGCTCAGTCGTGTCCAACTCTTTGTGACCCCATGGACTGTATAGCCTCCCCCAGCCTCAACTTTCTCATCTGGACTGAATTCTCCAGGCCAGAATACTGGAGTGGGTAGCCTTTCCCTTCTTCAGGGGATCTTCCCAACCCAGGGATTGAACCCAGGTCTCCTGCATTGCAGGCGGATTCTTTACTAGCTGAGCCACTAGGGGGCTAAGGTAGTACAAATTTCTCCCAGTCAGATAGATGTGGATTTAGATCCTGGCTTCATCAGTACAATTTACTTAAAGGTCTCTCAGCCTCAGTAGCCACATTAGTAAAAGGGGATTCATGATCCTACTTTGAAGGGGTGTGGTGTAAGTGACAAAAGCTAGATCTTCGTAGATGCACCAGATGTAATACGTTTTTTGTTTGTTTTGTGTGTGTGTTTTAAATGGAAGGATATGAAATTGAAAAGTCAGAAGAAGCCAGATTGGGGCAGGCTGTAAAAACTAAGATGAGGAAGTTTGTTGTATTTCAAAGGCAGCAGAGATCCAGGGAAGCAGGGGAAGAATCTGTCTTATGAAGGATCTCATGAACTGTCATTATGCAGAGAAAGGATTGAAAAGGGAAAATTTAGAGGCAGGAGGATCAGTGATACAGGTAAGGGTTGAGGGTGACCTGGATCAGGGCAGAAGGGAGATGTTGAGGAAGAATGAACTGAACTAAAGTATTGGATATGGGGAATGAGGGAGAGGAGGAAATTCTGACCTACGGGTTTCTGGCTTAGGTGTTGGGGAAGTTGGTAGTTTGGCAGGTAGGAGGTGCAGGGCAGGAGCCCAAGATGGTGATGACTGAGTTGGGAAAAGGAATGCTCCCCTAGGCTCTGACCTTCAGTCTCCACTGGGAAGTGGTTGGGGAGGGCATCCGGGATTTGGGTATGTTGTCTGTGACTGAAGGAGAAAGAGAGTTGCCCACATGAGTTACCTGGGCAACCCTGCCCTGCTTCATTCCTTCCACAGCCAGGGGAGGGATGTGGGAATGCGGTGAAGTGCCCACGATTCCCCTTTGAAGAAAAGAAGGCATTGCCTCCTTGGTCAAGCACTTGTCATGGGACCTCAGGGGTGCTCTTGCCCTTGGCTGAACACTTGTTCCCCTGAGTTTCCCAAGTCCAGGCCTATGTCTGCTTCAGGACCTAGCCCTGGAAGGGAAGTCAAGGGAGAGTATGTCAGAAAAAGGAGAGAACAACCCACTCCAGGTCATGGAATGGAGAAGGTCAGCAGCAGCACAGACACACACTGGGTCCTGATCCTTCTGCCCCTGTGAGCAGCAAGGAAGGCTGTACCTTACTCCTCCCTGCTTGACTCGCCTACAGTTCCTGCGTTTGGACTCCACATCGCCTTCCTCAGACTGTTCTGTCCTGATACCAACTATTCCCTCCACTTGGCACTCATGATACCATCAGCCCCTTCCCCTCACTGTGGGAAGACTGTTTATTGGAACCTCCCCAGAGAAGGGGCTCCTGGTGGGTCTAAGAGAGGTGTCATGGTTGCAAGAGAGAGCTGAGCAGATAAAAAGGAAACCACCACTGTCAGCACTTTGTTCCGCCTCACCCCCTTCCTCTAATTCAGTCCACTCCCGAGTCCCATTCGTTCTAGGGTCTGTATGGTTTTTCTGAACAGGTCACAAGTCCATCCTCTCCTCATCCCTGCCTCAACCCCAGCTCCAGGCCAGTGTCATATTCACCTGCACTCAAGCAACGGTGTCCAGAGGGTCACCTGCCTCCAGCAGTGCTTCCTCTCCACACCAGCCTCACACCATATCCAGAGTGATCTTTTAATACCAGTCCCTCACTCTTCCCTGTACCAAATGTACTCACAGCTCCCCATTGTAAGCCTCCAATAAAGCCCGAGATCCTAAGACTGGGAGCCCGAACCTGTTGGTCTTGCCTCCCCTGTTGTCCTGTGCATGTGACCCTCTCCATTCAGTTGGAGCCTTCGCCATCTCCACTGGACACCTTCCCTTCCAATTCTCACACTGTCCCCAGGATTCCAGAAGTAGCCTTTGTCTTTTAGGTTTCTAGGCCCTCAAACGTGATGATCATGATTCAGCTCAGATAGGAGCTCCGCCCTCTCCATTCCTGATGCCTCTTTTATGTGCCCAGAGGTAAACCCCACTGAGGTGCAGTGGGTTATTTCTGGGCTGGAAGCTCCTTGAAGGCAAAGGCACCAGCTCACGCAATGAGCAGGCGCTAGCACATACAGTGCATCTGTGTGAGATACAGACAGGCAAATTAGATACTGTGGACAAATTAGGAAGAATGTGCCCCTTCGGGGCTGACACAGTCCTATGATCATGAGCATGGCTGGGTCAACAGAGCATGGCTAGACTGCAGCCCCCGTTTGCCTTTTTCACTCAAGCTCCTTCATGCAGGACAAAACCTGCAAAAGCAAGTGTACTCAGTGTTTGAAGGGATGGATACCTAGGGAAAAGATCATGAGCATGAAGAGAGACAAGTGAGGGAGGGGGCACCTTCTGAAACTTGGAAGGCAGGCCCAAGGTCGGGCCTCACTTTCTCCAGGTGGATTCCAGAGCCTGAAGTGAGGCTGAAAGAAGCCGCTCCAGCTTCCTGGGGAAGAGGCTGCAGAAGCTGGGACAACCACTGAGGTCTGAAGGGAGTCCTGATTTGGGAGCCAAGCTTTAATAGGTGGTAGAGGGGGGCTGGGGGAGGTACCAGTTGGGCAGACACCATGAAATTTCTCCTAGGGGTTCAGGCTTTCTCTTTGAATTTGACCCAGCTTTTCCTAACCCCACAGTGACAGTGTGACTGTCTCCTGCAGGAGCCCAGATTCAAGTCTTATCTCTGCTTCTCCAGCAGGTGGCAGGTGTGCCCAGGACCCTGAGCCTATAGGAAGCTGGGCACCTTCCCCCTCCATGCTGGTGGGCCCCAAGGCCAGGTGACTAAAGCCGCTGCTGCCCCTGGCAGGCCCAGAGGAAAGATGGATGGCTCGGCCAATGCTGGGGCTAGCCAACAAGGCCATCGATTTTCATTTAGGAGAATAATTAAATATTAATTTTCACTTTGTTAAGCTGAGGAGGGTGAATCAAGCCAATCCTGGCAGTATCAGAGGAAGTCAGGCCATGTTGGAAGCCTGAGGATGACAGGGTCAGAGGGGCCAGGTGTAGCCCGTCATCATCTGCTCTAGAACCTTTGACCCCTGTCTGCCACCAGCCTGGCTCAGGTAACAGTGCAGTGGCTAAGTGAATGAGTTCTGGAGCCTGACTACCTAGGCTCAAAGCCCTGATCTTCCCATCAGTAACTACCCGACCTTGGGCAGTCACTTGTTCTCCATGACTCAATTTCCTCATCTATAAAATGTGAATGCCATACCTTCTTCATAGAGGATTAAATGACTTTGAACGTGTCAAGTGCTAGGAACACTGTCGCTATCAATACGTGTTAGTTATTATTTCTCTTTTCCTTCCCAGAAATCACCCTAGTAGCATAGTGCCTCACTGTCCTGATCTCAGGTGTCCTCAGCTCAATAGAGTCCACCAGGTACCCCTTCAATTGTGGAGCCCTGTGGCTGGTTGAGGAGGGGATTTTTTTCTTTATTATCTTTTTATTTGGCTACCCCAGGTTTTAGCTGCAGCATGTGGGATCTTTAGTTGCAGCCTACGGATTCTTAGTTGTATTCAGAATCTAGTTCCCTGCATGCGTGTGCATGCTAAGTTGCGTCAGTTGTGTCCGACTCTTTGTGATCCTTTGGACCGCAGCCCACCAGACTCCTCTGTCCATTCGATTCTCCAGGCGAGAATATTGGAGTGGGTTGCCAGGCCTTCCTCCAGGGGATCTTCCCAACCCAGGGATGGAACCAGAGTGTCCGACAGCTTCTGCACTGGCAGGTGGGTTCTTGACCACTAGTGCCACCTGGGAAGCCCTGTAGTTCCCTGACCAGGGATCAAACCCAGATACCCTGCAGTTTTTTTTGTTTGTTTGTTTGTTTTGCTATACAATAGGTCCTTGTTGATTATCCATTTTGAATATAGTAGTGTGTCCCAGCTATCCCTTTCCCCAGGCAACCGTAAGTTCACTTTCTAAATTTGTTCACTTTCTAAATTTTTCAGTCTCTATTTTGTAGGTTCATTTATATCATTTCTTGTTAGATTCCACGTATAAGGGATGTCATATGATATTTCTCTTTCTCTGTCTGACTTCCTTCACTCAGTGTGACACTCTCTAGGTCCATCCATGTCGCTGCAAACAGCATTATTTCATTCTTTTTAATGGCTGAGTGATATTCCATCGTATATATGTGCCGTGTCTTTCTTATATGCTCCTCTGCTGGATCCCCCGCATTGGGAGCACAGAGTCGTAGCCACTGGGCCACCAGGGAAGTCCCTGGGGGGGATTTGTTCTCCCAGATTTCATCTTAGTTTTTTCAGTGTCTTCTGTTAGCTTTCAGGATAAAGTCCAAACCCTTCACCCTGGGATTCAAAGTTTCCCCTTCCACCATTGCCCTCTGTGGATCTTCTCTCCGGTCTGGCCCGTGCTTATGTGGGGACCCTCCTCTACACTCCCAGCCCCATTTCACACCCATCTGTTCCTCTTGTCTCTGCACCTTTCCCATGATGTTCCCCATATATGGAGTCTTATCACTTGTCTCCCTGACTCTTAATTCTAGCGACAGAAGTCATTTACTCCCAAGGGTGGAGCCATAATGACTTCTACTATCACTCCTAGTAATGCTGCTGTTACTACTACTACCATCAGCTGACCTGTACTGAATACTTACAAGGTTTGCACTTTATATGACTTGGTTTATTTAATTATTATAACAGCCCTACAAGCTCAATTTCACAGAGGAGGGAAGGCTAGCCTTAGAGCGGTAAAGACTTGCCCAAGGTCATAGAGTTAGTGAGTGGTAGGTCCTGGATTGACACCCAGGTCTGTCTAGCTCCAGAGCCTGCCTACAGAGGATTGGTGAGGGTGATAAGTTGGTGTTGTGGTGGTGGTGGTGGACTTTAGTTGCTAAGTGTTGTCTGACTCTTTGCGACCCCATGGACTGTACCCCTCCAGGCTCCTCTGTCCATGGGATTCTCAAGGCAAGAATACTGGAGTGGGTTGCCATTTCCTTCTCCAGGGGATATTCTCTACCCAGGGACTCAACCCGGGTCTCCTGCATTGCAGTCTGGTTCTTTACCACTGAGTCATCCAGGAGGCCCACATTGGTGTTACTTGACACTGAGCCTTCAAGAGCCAGGCTCAAGTTCCTTCAATTACAAGGATTGGTTCTAGGACCTGACACCCCATTAACAGCTTGATCAGCTCTAAGTAAAGCTTGTCTTTTTAAAATAATGTAATTTAATTTTCATATTTTGATTGCACTAGGCGGCTTGGAGGATTTTAGTTCCTCAACTAGGGCTTGAACCAGGGACCTCCAGCAGTGAGTGTGGAGTCCTAACCATTAGATCACCAGAGAATTCTCTAAAGTTTGTTTTGTTGCTGGAGGGCTCTGATGATGAGAAATGAATTCTTTACACTGAGCTGAAATTAATGTGGCTGGTTTTTATACCCCACTGATCCTGGTCCTGCCCTATGGGGACACCCATAGAAAACCAAATCCTTCTTCAGGATCTGAAGGCGGGTACCCACCCCACCAGTAATATGTATTGAGATCTTACTCTGTGCCAGGTACTTGCTAAGCCTCAGTTAATCCCCCCAATAGTCCAGTGAGCTAAGCGTTAGTATTACTCACTCCCTATAGGTGAGGAATTGAAGCTCGAATGTCTAAGTAATGTATCTGAAGACACAGAAATGCTAAATGGCAGAGCTGGGATTCAACTCCAGTCTGTGAGACTCAAAAACTAGTATTTGTAATTATTATGTTATGATGTCTCCCTATTGTAGCCCCCACTAAACCCTGTCCAGCTAAATATCCCTGATTCTTCAAATTATCATTCCATAATATATTTTATGTCCCTATACCATCAAGTCTCTTTCTGGTCGGCTCATGACCCTCTTAATCCTGAGGCCTGGAATTGGATATATTCCCAGGTTTGGCCTGCCCAGGACAATTGCATTCTTGCTCTAGACATGTCACTCCTTGGACAAGAGAAACTGTGTAGTATGACTTGCTCTTGGTGAACCCTAGTTCACCCTTGCTCTTGGTGAACCCTAGTTCACCAAGTGTTAGGAACACTAGTTCCTAACAATCACCACTTTCTTCCTTCAGCAGGAGGTCCTGCTTTGTCTTCTGCCCAGTGATTAGCCATTAGCCAAGGCCTTATCAAGTGCCACTGATGTACAGTGGCCTAGCTCCCTGTAGAATGAGGTCTCCCTTAACCTTGAGCTAAGTGTTTGGGGGTGTGGAAGGAAAGCAATCTTGGTGAGTCAAGACACCCAAAATAGCATTACAGGAAGAGGATCATCAAGGACCCCAGAACTCGAAGAAATGGGGTACCAGCCCAGCAGAGCCTCTCCCCTGTGGATCTTCAAATATGCTCACACCGGTGACAAACGACACCTAACGCCATGATTTTAGCCAACATGGACAGATTCTAGCATAGCTCACAAGAGTAATGCCTTTCCTAAAAGATGGGAATGGTACACTTGGCCCAAGAGTCTCAAGCCCATTTCTTTGGACCAGAAGACTGAATATAACATATAACGTGTAGCTGTTAAGGGTACAGGTAAGTCCTCTGCCAGAAGATGACTCTTCTAGTTCCTGATCCCAGCCCAGCCACCACATGCTGCTTTGGCAAGCACGTAGGGCATGTTCCCAGCCGGAGGTGGTTCCCACCCCCCCAGCCCTGGTGGACTTACCCCTGGCAGGGTCTTCTGCTCGTGCAGTGCACTCTGAGCCTTGAGAGCAGAGTCCCGGGCGCAGTAGGTGAGGAAGGCACAGCCTGGGGAGGAAGAGGCTGGCTCAGGGGGCTTCCTGAAACCCCCAGATACTCTTCCTGGAAAGACCCTATTACACTGACAAACTCAAGGCCATTCTCCTTTCAACAAGGGTACTGCTTCTGAGAAGCTTCTCTGCCTCCCACCTTCTCTGAACGGAGGATCTTCATGCGCCCATGTCACAGACTCTGGCTCCCTCACTCGCTCCTGGCCTTTTGCCTAGGGAACATGTGCACCCACACCCAATCACATATTCATGCAATCCCACATCTCCCCTCCCCACGCCAACCATAAATCCTGTTGGGGTTAAAACTCCCTAAGCGGCTTTGCCTTCAGCTTTAACCCCAACCTCCCCCTTCCTTTTTGGATTCATACTCCTAAAGTCTCTAAGAATCAGCCTCAACTCCTTCCCAATTCAGTTTCAGATGGGAGGAGACAGAAGAGGAGGAAGAAGGTTGGGAACCAAGCCCAGGACCCCACAACTCCTTCCTGATACCTCCTCCTAGTTTGAGTCTAAGGAATGGATTGATTTGAGGCTTGGGAGATGGAACTGGCTTAAGGACATCCTATAGAGAGGAGCTTCTAGGGACTTCCAGTCCTATCCAAAGTACTTGATCTATCAACCCTCCCAGGACTGCAGGATAGGGCCTCTTAAAGTGTTTTTATGCCCCAAATCTGATGGGGCATAAAATCTGACTTCTCTAAAAGAATGAGTAGTTAAAGGGGGAGAGAAGGAGTCTAAGTTGAACCAAAGGTTCAGTCCTACCCACTCTTTGTCCAGCCTCAGAACCTGTAGCCTGCTAGGAAGCATAGGGCCAAGACTTCTTCCGTTCCAAAAGTCATTGAACACTCACTTGCTCAGAAAAGATTTATTGAATACTTACTTCTTCTTGTATATTATGATGGCTTGAAGGTAAAGTGGTAACAAGACAGACACATTTCCTGCCCTCATGGGAATCGTGTCAAGGATCATGAGGGAGACGTATCTAAGTCCACACAATTGAGGAATGAATGTCTCAGAGAACACACTGAGCTCTCAATAACAAAGGGGGGTTAACAAGGTGATGGAAAGGGTAGTGATTATTTCAAGCAGAGAGAACAGTACATATGAGGACTGAGTGAAGAATTCAGTGTGTTGGGGAAACAGATGGAAGGCCAGTATGGTTGAAGGTTGGTAACTGGGGGCAGATTGGCCAGAGAGGCATGCAGGGATCAGCTCATCTTTAACTTCAGGTTGGATTTTGAATTTTGTCCTAAGAACAGTAGAGAGCCACTAAAGGGTTTTAAGCAGGGTTGTGACATTAGGTCTGTGTTTTCAAGAAGAGCCTTCTGAGTAAAGGAAGGAGAAAGACTAAAGGAAGAGAAAGTGGATGTGGGAAACCATTAGGAGCTTGGTGCAGTTTGCCACTTAGACCTCAGCAGACTGCAAAGGCAAATGGGAACATTTTATCCATTGTCTTCTATGTGGCTGTCCTCTTAAGGTGGGCAGATACCTGCCATTCACTGGGTTAAAGAGACCTTAGAGAACTCCTGGAACAACCACTTATCATATCAATAGGAAAATTGATGCCCAGAAAGTATGCCAGTGGTAGCACAGGGTTTGGAATCTCCAATTTCTAGGCTGAGCTTGTTTTCAAAGCACTGTGGCTGCCCCCTTCAGTATTCAGCCATCTAAAAGAAAATGAGTCACTCTGGCTTTTGGACGTCACTGTTGCTGGGGAGAAGGTGGAGAATATGTTGATTGGGAGACCCTCCCCATTGACCTTGCAAAGTAACCTTGCCTTCAAGAGTTGTGGCTTGATTTGGGGAAAAAAATCACCAAAACCTGATTCCGCTTACATCCCTGCTCCATCTTCCACCACCAAACCATATTAGCTGACGTCAGAACTGAGCAGGGCTGGGGCCCTGTCTGAAAGGCTCAAGGGCCTAGTTGCTGCCAAAAGGAGCCCTGTGTGGACAGGGAGTGGAAGAATGGAAGGATAAAAAGATAGAGACGCATGGCTTGAGGGACAGATGAATGGAAAAAAAAAAAACCAGGAAGAATTAGAACTAAGTGGAGAGAGAGAAAGGATTAGGGAACAGTTCAGAGACTCTGATGGTGTTTGAGTGAGAAGAGTGAGAATTAAAGATAATCTATACACTTCCTTTACTACACAGATTGCTCAGCAAGACCAGCTTGTACTTACATACTGAAATAAATGTCTAAAAAATAAGACCATAAGTTGCTATGGATGGACTGGCAGTTGGGCAACTGGACTGCATTAGAAGGGATCTGGGTGGTATGGTCTTGTGGTTTCATGCCTCTTTAAAAATGACCCCACTCCAAAGGGTTTAAGATGCACTGCTACATAGCTGGTCCCGGATCCTCTATGGGCATATACCTGAAACTCCTACATTAGTGTGCCTAGGAACTCCCCAAAGCCTCTGAGTTGAAAAGGTGGCAGCCTGATTCCAGCTCTCAGCCCTTAGGAAAATACATGTAGCTGTTACCCAGGGCCCACCACTTCTCTCCTGGAAAGATCATGGAGGATAGTTGGAGACCCTCCCCTACTCCACAAATCCTGAAACTACAGCATGGTGAAGGTGGGGAGATAAAAAGGTGATTCTTCTCAAATAATTTCCTTCCCGTGCCCATGTATAACATGTGACTCTGGCCATCTTACTCCAGCCCAGCCTGGACAGACTTTTCTGCATGTAAACAAGCCTCCTCCCTCTCCCTACAGGAAGAAAGATGTGTGGCAGGACAGGACCATGGTGCCTGTCTTTTGAACAGGGCCTGGGAGAAGACCACTTTCTGCCTCTTCAACTTGACCCACCCTGAAGCTCTGGTCCACAGGTTCTGGTCTAGGACCAGCTTGTGAGGAAGGGAAAGCCATAAAGAGGATTGGGAGGCCATAAAGAGGATTGGGAAGGGACAAATATGTGGCACGGGAGTGAGGAGATTAGAGGGTAAAAGAAGTGTGGGTTCAGCTGAGAGGACACCTGAGATGTGGGGGATGAGGGAGCACAGATGGCTGGAGTTCCTGCTGAGGTCAGAGTCCTGGACTCAGATCAGAAGAAGATAGTGTTGGGGTTCTGGATGGGAATGGAGAGACTGGGGCTATTCCTAAGCAAGAAGGTGGAATTTGGTGCTAAGAGCCTCCTGGGAAGGGAATTGGATTTTGTGATTTAGATGGGCCTGAATTCTGAAGAAGGTGACAGTTTGGGTCTGTGGGATTTTAGGTTGGCAATCTGAATCAAAAAAAGGCTCCAGATGTTGCCAGGTCTTGGAGGCAAGAATGAAGGGTGCAAGTCCAAAATGTGTGTAAATATGGTTATCCCTGAATGGGCTGGCACCAGGTTGGGGGTGGTGGGTGGTGATTCAGGAATGATTGGGTCCAGGGTTTGGGAGACTGAGGGTGTCAGAGACTTAGAAGGTGGAATAAGTTCCCAAATTCCTAGATTTGGGCTGTCTGATGGGAAAGATGGAGGGAAGTCCAGCTGAAAGGCGGAGACTGTTAGGGTGTGAGAGCCGAGGGGTAGGGAGTTTGAGGTTAGAATAGAGAACACGTCAGGGGGCCGGAGTGATGATCAGAAAGAAGGAGGGTGTCAGAAAATTCTGCGTTGAGGGTTCTGTGATCCGGGAGAAAGATTGGGCTGAAGTGGGCTGGTACTGGACTGGTGTTGGACAGGCTCTAGGTAGGGCTTGGGTTGGGGCTGCAGTTGAGGCTGGGATTTGGGCTGGGCCTCACTCTGATCGGATTGGGGCTGGGCTGGGCAGGGCTGGGCAGGGCTGGGCTGGGCTGACCCCGCGCACCTTTGTGGAGGCCGGTGAGCCGGTCCTTCAGCACCGTCAGCTCGTAGATGCGGCCGAACTCCTCGAACAGCGGCTTGAGGTCCTGCTCGTCCAAGCCCCGCGGGATCTGCCCCACGAAAAGCTTGATGGCGTCGTGGTCCTTCATGGGCACGGCAGGACCCGGGTTTAGCCCGCTCATGCCGATGCCGCTGTCCGCGGTGCTGAAACCCAGGCGCGGGCCGGGGCCGGCGGGCGGCGCAGACCCTCCGGGCGCCGCGGCCATATCCCCGCCCGGTCCGCCCTCCCGCCGGTCCCCGCCTGTCCCGCCGTCCCCTCCCTGGACCGGTGGAGGGGGCCGGGGGGGAGGGGGCGGGACCCAGGCGGAGAGGGCAGGGGGGGAGGCTGCACAGGGGGCGGGGTCCGGGTGGAGGGGCGTAGAAAGGGTGGGGCAGGCTGGAAGGGGGCGGGGCAGGGGGCGGGGCAGGCCCGGCCGAAGCGGCGGGACGCTGGGGTCTGGCTTGAGGTCCCCGCGCGGCGCTCTCTGGGCTCCCGCCCGAGCTCTCCCGGAGCTGAGCCCCGAGCCCCAGCCCCTGTGTTTGATGACGTAAGGGCAGCTGGCCGCCTGGTCTACGCAAATGATTTGCATAATGAGGAAGCAACGGCCAATCAGAGATGGAGTTGACCGGGTTCGGCCGGGGGCGGGAGGGGCGGCTGGGCTCTAGCGCTCCTTCCTTCTCGCCATGGCAACCGGACCCTAGGATGCCCTGTGTCTGTAGAGTATGTGCGGGCGTGGCCGTGGATCGTGCGTGTGCGCCTTGGGCTGCGTGAGGGGAAGTAGCTTTGTCATGCGTGGTAATGTCTGAGGGAGTCAGAGCTAACCCCTCTCCTCACACACCAGCACACACAGGCACACACCTCCAATCACTGGAGCGTTTCCTGCGGGGGTGGATGGGGATTCCTCTTCTCCATTCCCACTACCGAAGCCAGTCCTCGGAGCAGATCCCACCCCGCCTATCACACAGCTCTCTCCTCAACAACTGCCTTACGCACGAGACTCAAAAACATTCGTCTCCCACGGATCCCACAAAAACTAAAAATAAAATTTTAAAGAAAGACAAAACAAAAACTCCAAAACACTCCTGGAACATGAATTCCTCCTCAGGAGAGTGAGGGAACTTATATAGCCATATTTGCTCACGCACCTAGTTCATCCTGATACTGTGAGCTCACGAGTGTTATCCTTTTTTTCCAGAAAAGGAAGCTGAGGGTCTGAGGGTCAAGGAGGTTAGGACCAAGCCGATCCCTAACATCTGCTGGGGCCAGGGCAAAAGAAGAAATGAAAATACACATACTGTGTGTCTAAATATTTAAAAGATATAAATCAAGTTACAAGTTGTTAAATAAAATATGTTTATTTCTTATTTCTGCAAATACTCCATAATAAAAATAAAAAATATGTGTAAAATTGCTTTTATATGATGGAAAGTTGGCAATATCAAAGCTGATGGAATTTTTATTGCGCTTGCTTATGTCTGAGTATTCTCTTGACGGGTCAGTGATATTTGGACACAAGTAGTACAATAAAGATAAATAATTCATAAGATATGTTTATTTCATAATTTTTTCTTGCCTTCTTTCATTAACATTGCTAATCTGTCTTCATTGATGACTGTTCAAGAGCAGAAGTAGCAACTGGAATCAACAAAAATGTTACAATATTAAAATTCAGAAATAAAAATTAAAAAAAATTTTTTTTTACTTTTAGCAAGATATTCCTTGTAATTACCTGATTATTGAATGGTTACCAGAATATTTGTTTCACTGAGCTTGATGTATTTTTGCAAATTTCTTTGAAACTTTCTCTATAAGTCTATTTTTTCAGTTTTCAACTGTTTGGAGAATTTTCCTGTTGTCTCTCTTTTATGGACTTCTAGTTTGAGAACATACTCTGTACAATTTCAGTTATTTTACATTTGTTAAGGTTTTGTGATCCTCAGAATATGATCTATCTTGGTAAATGCTTCGTTGGTGACTGAAAAGAATATTTTCAACAGTATATTCTGCTGTAACTGGATGGAGTGTTCTGTAAATGCTGATTAGATCCTGTTGGTTGATGGTGGTGTTGAGTTCTCTATCTCTGCTGACTTTATGTCTACTTGTTTTCTCAACTGTTGAGAGAGGGGTAAGTCTCTCTCAAAAGTTTAAGTCTACAACTCTAACTGTGAATTTATTTCTCCTTCCAGTTCTATTAGTTTTTGCTTCACATATGTTGCAGTTCTCTTGGTTGGTACATACACATTTAGGATTGCTATGCCTTTCTGGTGGAGTGACTCTTTTATCATTATGTAATGTCAATGATTATATTCTTTGCAGCCAAAGATGGAGAAGCACTATACAGTCAGGAAAAACAAGACTAGGAGCTGACTGTGGCTCAGACCATGAACTCCTTATTGCCAAATTCAGACTTAAATTGAAGAACGTAGGGAAAACTACTAGACCATTCAGGTATG
Source organism: Capra hircus (assembly GCF_001704415.2). Lineage (NCBI taxonomy): Eukaryota > Metazoa > Chordata > Mammalia > Artiodactyla > Bovidae > Capra > Capra hircus. Next base: position 82,162,018 of record NC_030817.1, on the reverse strand, counting down.
ACCTAAATCAAATCCCTTTATGATTATACAGTGGAAGTGACAAATAGATTCAAGGGATTAGATCTGAGAGACAGAGAGTTCATGAGTGCCTATGTCTCTCAGAACTATGGATGGAAGTTCATGACATTGCACAGAAGGCAGTGATCAAGACCATCCCCAAGAAAAAGAAATGCAAAAAGGCAACATGGTTGTCTGAGGAGGCCTTACAAATAGCTGAGAAAAGAAGAGAAGCTAAAGGCAAAGGAGAAAAGGAAAGATATACCCATTTGAATGCAGAGTTCCAAAGAATAGCCAGGAGAGATAAGAAAGTGTTCCTCAGTGATCAATGCAAAGAAATAGAGAAAAACAACAGAGTGGGGAAAACTAGAGATCTCTTCCAGAAAATAAGAGATTCCAAGGGACCATTTCATGCATAATAAAGGACAGAAATGGTATGGACCTAACAGAAGCAGAAGATACTAAGAGGAGGTGGCAACAATACACAGAAGAACTATACAAAAAAGATCTTCATGATCCAGATAACCACAATGATGTGATCACTCACCCAGAGCCAGACATCCTGGAATGCAAAGTCAAGTGGGCCTTAGGAAGCATCACTACAAACAAAGCTAGTGGAAATGATGGAATTCCAGTTGAGCTATTTCAAATCCTAAAAGATAATGCTGTGAAAGTGCTGCGCTCAATATACCAGCAAATTTGGAAAACTCAGCAGTAGCCACAGGACTGGAAAAGGTCAATTTTCATTCCAATCCCAAAGAAAGGCAGTGCCAAAGAATGTTCAAACTATTGTACAATTGCACTCATCTCATACGCTAGCAAAGTAATGCTCAAAATTCTCCAAGCCAGGCTTCAACAGTATGCAAACTGAGAACTTCCAGATGTTCAAGCTGGATTTAGAAAAGGCAGAGGAACCAGAGATCAAATTGCCAACATCCACTGGATCATCGAAAAAGCAAGAGAGTTCCAGAAAAACATCTACTTCTGTTTTATTGACTATGCCAAAGCCTTTGACTATGTGGATCACTATAAACTGTGGAAAATTCTGAAAGAGATGGGAATACTAGACACCTTACCTACCTCCTGAGAAATCTGTATGCAGGTCAATAAACAATAGTTAGAACTGGACATGGAACAACAGACTAATTCCAAATTGGGAAAGCAGTATGTCAAGGCTGTATATTGTCACCTTGCTTGTTTAACTTGTATGCAGAGTACATCATGTGAAATGCCAGGCTGGATGAAGCACAAGCTGGAATCAAGATTTCCAGGAGACATATCAATAACCTCAGATATGCAGATGACACCACCCTTATGTCAGAAAATGAAGAACTAAAGAGCCTCTTGATGGAAGTGAAAGAGGAGAGTGAAGAAATTGGCTTAAAACCCAACATTCAGAAAACTAGGATCATGGCATCCGGTCCCATCACTTCACGGCAAATAGATGGGGACACAATGGAAACAGTGTCAGACTTTATTTTGGGGGGCTCCAAAATCACTGCAGATGGTGACTGCAGGCATGAAATTAAAAGATGCTTGCTCCTTGGAAGAAAAGCTATGACATATTAAAAAGCAGAGACATTACTTTGCCAACAAAGGTCTGTCTCATCAAAGCTATGGTTTTTCCAGTAGTCATGTATGGATGTGAGAGTTGGACTGTAAAGAAAGCTGAGTGCAGAAGAATAAATGCTTTTTACCTGTGGTGTTGGAGAAGACTTGAGAGTCCCTTGGACTGCAAGGAGATCAAAGCAGTCAATTCTAAGGGAAATCAGTCCTGAATATTCACTGGAAGGACTGATGTTGAAGCTGAAACTCCAATACTTTGGCCACCTGATGTGAAGAACTGACTCATTGGAAAAGACCCTGATTCTGGGAAAGATTGAAGGCAAGAGGAGAGGGAGATGACAGAGGATGAGATGGTTGGATGGCATCACTGACTCAATGGACATGAGTTTGAGCAAGCTCCAAGAGTTGATGAGGGACAGGGAATCCTGGCCTCTTGGAATCCATGGGGTTGCAAAAAGCTGGACGCAACTGAACAACTGAGCTGAACTAAATGTCATTCTCTGTTCTTGACAAGTTTCTTACTTTGAGATCTGCTTTATCTGACACTAATATAGCCATGCTTGATTTATTGTTGGTTAATGTTTACATAGTATATCATTCTCTATCCTTTTTTTTCAACCTACTTATCCTGTTATATCTGACGTGACAGGATATGGTTGGGTGTCACGGTCTTTGTAGACTGGGACCTAGGGACTGAAGTTGACGAGAAGGATGCAGGCGACCCAAGTCTCAAGTGAAACAAGGGTGCTTTATTTGCAGAAAAACATGTTTATATATCTTCATACAAGGCAGCTTTAGGCAGTAAAAAAAAATTGAGCAAAAACAAAGCCAAGCAAATAACAATCTTCAAAGGGCCAGAAAGCATTCATACCCTGAGTAAGAGGGGCATAACTGAATAAATTTCACTGGAGTAAGGTCACTGAAGGGAGTCACTGAAGCGAGTTACTGAAAGGAATCCAAGCAGGTGCCCCTTCTCATGATCTCAGTCCTGAGAACTGCGTGCAGCTCATGCTCACTCCTGTTTTCCAGGAACTGATAAGGAATAGTGAGTCCTTGAGAAACAGCACACAAAAGAAGAACATATTGGATCCCTTAAAGTTTAATGTCCCCTGACAGTTGGGTTATTTTTAAAATTTCAGTTCAGTTCAGTCACTCAGTCGTGTCCAACTCTTTGCAACCCCATGAATCGCAGCACGCCAGGCCTCGCTGTCCATCACCAACTCCAGGAGTTCACTCAGACTCACGTCCATCAAGTTAGTGATGCCATCCAGCCATCTCATCCTCTGTCGTCCCCTTCTCCTCCTGCCCCCAATCCCTCCCAGCATCAGAGTCTTTTCCAGTGAGTCAACTCTTCACATGAGGTGGCCAAAGTACTGGAGTTTCAGCTTTAGCTTCATTCCTTCCAAAGAAATCCCAGGGCTGATCTCCTTCAGAATGGACTGGTTGGATCTCCTTGCAGTCCAAGGGACTCTCAAGAGTCTTCTCCAACACCACAGTTCAAAAGCATCAATTCTTCAGCACTCAGCCTTCTTCACAGTTCAACTCTCGCATCTATACTTGACCACTGGAAAAACCATAGCCTTGACTAGACGGACCTTTGTTGGCAAAGTAATGTCTCTGCTTTTAAAATTTACGTAATCAATTTTTGTCTTTTAATTGTTGTATTTAGACCATTTACATTTAATATAGCTATCGATATACTAGGGTTTTAAATCTGCCACTTAATTTTCTGTCTTCTTTTTGTTCCCTCTGTTCTTCATTTCTCTATTTTCTTTTTTCAGTCTTCCTTAGGATTAATTGTTCCTTGTTTAGGTACACTGTAAATACACATCAAAGTTTACTTGTATTGACATTTTACCAGTTCAAGTGAAGTATAGAAAATCTACCTACCTTTAAGTCCCTTTGTGTGTGTTAGTCACTCAGTTGTGTCCAACTCTTTGTGATTCCATGGACTGTAGCCCACCAGGCTCCTCTGTGCATGGGGTTTTCCAGGCAAGAATACTGGAGTGGGCAGCCATTCCCTTCTCCAGGGGATCTTCCCAACCCAGGGATCAAACCTGGGTCTCCCACATTGCAGGCATTTTCTTTATACTATCTGAGCCACCAGGGAAGCCATAATTCCTTTTATCTTCCCTCATGTATAATTGTCATAACTATGTCTTCCATACACTTTGGAAACCACATCAATATTATTCAAAAACAATTTCCTCTTGGAAAACCCAGAGGAACAGTAAAACCTACCATATTTACCTATATTTTCATCGTTTCAAGTTTTTAGTTTATTTTTTACTTATTCCTCTTTTGACCATACCATGCAGCATGTGGGGTCTTAGTTCCCACACCAGGGATTAAACCCATCCCTCCTGCCTTTATTTTTTAATGTCCATGAGAATCAATAGTGATGACCCCTCTTTCATTTCTGATACAAGTAATTGCTATCTCCTTTTTCATTGGTTAGCTTGGCTAGAGGTTTATTGATTTCATTGATCTTTTGAAAAAAGCTTTTGCTGATTTTCTCTATTTCCATTTTTCAATTTTATTGGTTCCTGCTCTAATTTTTATTATTTCCTTTTTCTGCTTATATAGGATTTTATTTGTTTCTAGTTTCTTAAGGAAAACTTAGATTATTGATTTTAGATATTTCTTTTTAAATATACACACTTAATGCCATACATTTCTACAGTGTTTTTACTGCATCTCACAAATTATAATTGGGTTTTCATATTCATTTCATTTAAAAAATTTTTTAATTTTTTCTTGAGATTTTTTTAAGCCAGGTGTTATTCAGAAGTATGTTATTTAATTTTCAAATATTTGGGGACTTTCTGGCTATTTTTCTGTTATTCTAGCTTAATTCCATTGTGGTCTCAGAGCATATATCTTATGACTTCAGTCTTTTAATATCTATTAAGGTGTGTTTCATGTCCCAAAATGTGGTGTATCTTGGTGAAAGTTCCACGTGAACTCGAGAGGAATGTATAGATTCAGCTCACTCATGGTGCTGCTCAGTTCAGTTATGTCAGTATTAATTTTCACCTGCTGAGTAGTGGATTTGTCTCTTTCTCCTTGTAGTTTTATGAGTTTTCCCCTCATATATGTTTCTCTCATGTATACTCTGTCGTTAGGGCATACACTTTAAAGATTCTGTCTTCTTGGAGAATTAGCTTCTTTATCATTATGTAATGGTCCCCTTCTTTCTCATTTTTTATTGAAGTATAGTTGATTTACAATGTTGTGTTATATACGACATATATATATATTTACAATGTTGTGTTGTTTTTGGTATAAGGAAAAGTGATTCAGTTATTCATTTATATATGTATATTCTTTTCATATTTTTCCATTATGGCTTATTACAGTATATTTAATATAGTTCCCTGTGCTATAAAGAAGGGCCTTACCATTTCTCTATTTCACATATAGTAGTTTGTATCTGCTAATCCCAAACTCCTAGTTTATCCTCCCCATCCCCTTTCCTTTTGGTAACCATAAGTTTGTTTTCTATGTCTGTGAATCTGTTTCTATTTGGAAAATAAATTCATTTGTATCATATTTTAGATTCTACATTTAAGTGATATCATATGGTATTTGTCTTTCTCTTTTTGACTTACATCACTTAGAATAATAATCTCTAGGTCCATCCATATTGCTGCAAATGGTGTTATTTCCTTCTTTCTTATGGATGAGTAGTATTCCATTGTATATACATTAACATATCCCACATCTTCTTTATCCATTCATCTGTTGATAGGCATTTAGTTTACTTCCATGTCTTGGCTATTTTAAATAGTGCTGTTATGAACACTGGGCTCCATGTATCTCTTCAAATTAGAGTTTTCTCTGGATATATGCTCAGGAGTAGAATTGCTAGATCATAAGGCAACTCTAGGAGAAGGCAATGGCACCCCACTCCAGTACTCTTGCCTGGAAAATCCCATGGACAGAGGAGCCTGGTAGGCTACAATTCGAGGGCTTGCAAAGAGTCGGACGTGACTGAGCAACTTCACTTTCACTTTTCACTTTCCTGCATTGGAGAAGGAAATGGCAACCCACTCCAGTGTTCTTGCTTGGAGAATCCCAGAGATGGCAGAGCCTAGTTGGCTGCTGTCTATGGGATCACACAAAGTCGGACACGACTGAAGCGACTTAGCAGCAGTAGCAGCAGGGCAACTCTATTTTTAGTTTTTTAACTGAGGAGCCACCCTGAGCCCGAGGCCAGGGGCGGCAGCTGGGAGGAGCTACACACGCCCGAGGCCAGGGCCAGTGGCCGGGAATAGCATCCTGAGGAGTAGTGGCTGCGCAGGTGCAGGAGGGCCTAGAGGAGCTATCCCACATTGAAGGTCAGGAACGGGGGCGGTAAGGAGATACCCCTCGTCCAAGGTAAGGCGCAGCGGCTGTGCTTTGCTGGAGCAGCCGTGAAGAGATACCCCATGCCTAAGGTAAGAGAAACCCAAGTAAGATGATAGGTGTTGCAAGAGGGCATCAGAGGGCAGACACACTGAAACCATACTCAGAAAACTAGTCAATCTAATCACACTAGAACCACAGCCTTGTCTAACTCGATGAAACCAAGCCACGCCCATGGGGCAACCCAAGACGGGCGGGTCATGGTGGAGAGGTCTGACAGAGTGTGGTCCACTGGAGAAGGGAATGGCAAGCCACTTCAGTATTCTTGCCTTGAGAATACCATGAACAGTATGAAAAGGCAAAATGATAGGATACCAAAAGAGGAACTCCCCAAGTCATTAGGTGCCCAATATGCTACTGGAGATCAGTGGAGAAATAACTCCAGAAAGAATGAAGGGATGGAGCCAAAGCAAAAACAATACCCAGTTGTGGATGTGACTGGTGATAGAAGCAAGATCCAATGCTGTAAAGAGCAATATTGCATAGGAACCTGGAATGTCAGGTCCATGAATCAAGGCAAATTGGAAGTGGTCAAACAAGAGATGGCAAGGGTGAACATCGACATTCTAGGAATCAGCGAACTAAAATGGACTGGAATGGGTGAATGTAACTCAGATGACCGTTATATCTACTACTGCGGGCAGGAATCCCTCAGAAGAAATGGAGTAGCCATCATGGTCAACAAAAGAGTCTGAAATGCAATACTTGGATGCAATCTCAAAAATGACAGAATGATCTCTGTTCATCTCCAAGGCAAACCATTCAATATCACAGTAATCCAAGTCTATGCCCCAACCAGTAACGCTGAAGAAGCTGAAGCTGAACGGTTTTATGAAGACCTACAAGACCTTTTAGAACTAACACCCAAAAAAGATGTCCTTTTCATTATAGGGGACTGGAATGCAAAAGTAGGAAGTTAAGAAACACCTGGAGTAACAGGCAAATTTAGCCTTGGAATGTGGAATGAAGCAGGGCAAAGACTAATAGAGTTTTGCCAAGAAAATGCACTGGTCATAGCAAACCCCCTCTTCCAACAACACAAGAGAAGACTCTACACATGGACATTACCAGATGGTCAACACCGAAATCAGATTGATTATATTCTATGCAGCCAAAGATGGAGAAGCTCTATACAGTCAACAAAAACAAGACCAGGAGCTGACTGTGGCTCAGATCATGAACTCCTTATTACCAAATTCATACTTAAATTGAAGAAAGTAGGGAAAACCGCTAGACCATTCAGTTATGACCTAAATCAAATCCCTTATGATTATACAGTGGAAGTGAGAAATAGATTTAAGGGACTAGATCTGATAGATAGAGTGCCTGATGAACTATGGAATGAGGTTCATGACATTGTACAGGAGACAGGGATCAAGACCATCCCCATGGAAAAGAAATGCAAAAAAGCAAAATGGCTGTCTGAGGAGGCCTTACAAATAGCTGTGAAAAGAAGAGAGGTGAAAAGCAGAGGAGAAAAGGAAAGATATAAGTATCTGAATGCAGAGTTCCAAAGAATAGCAAGAAGAGATAAGAAAGCCTTCTTCAGCGATCAATGCAAAGAAATAGAGGAAAACAACAGAATGGGAAAGACTAGAATCTCTTCAAGAAAATTAGAGATACCAAGGAAACATTTCATGCAAAGATGGGCTCAATAAAGGACAGAAATGGTATGGACCTAATAGAAGCAGAAGATATTAAGAAGAGGTGGCAAGAATACACAGAACTGTACAAAAAAGATCTTCATGACCCATATAATCATGATGATGTGATCACTAATCTAGAGCCAGACATCTTGCAAAGTGAAGTCAAGTGGGCCTTAAAAAGCATCACTATGAACAAAGCTAGTGGAGGTGATGGAATTCCAGTTGAGCTGTTTCAAACCCTGAAAGATAATGCTGTGGAAGTGCTGCACTCAATATGCCAACAAATTTGGAAAACTCAGCAGTGGCCACAGGACTGGAAAAGGTCAGTTTTCATTCCAATTCCAAAGAAAGGCAATGCAAAAGAATGCTCAAACTACCGCACAGTTGCACTCATCTCACATGCTAGTAAAGTAATGCTCAAAATTCTCCAAGCCAGACTTCAGCAATACATGAACTGTGAACTCCCTGATGTTCAAGCTAGTTTTAGAAAAGGCAGAGGAACCAGAGATCAAATTGCCAACATCCACTGGATCATGGAAAAAGCAAGAGAGTTCCAGAAAAACATCTATTTCTGCTTTATTGACTATGCCTAAGCCTTTGACTGTGTGGATCACAATAAACTGTGGAAAATTCTGAAAGAGATGGGAATACCAGACCACCTAACCTGCCTCTTGAGAAATCTGTATGCAGGTCAGGAAGCAACAGTTAGAACTGGACATGGAACAACAGAATGGTTCCAAATAGGAAAAGGAGTATGTCAAGGCTGTATATTGTCACTTTGCTTATTTAACTTCTATGCAGAGTACATCATGAGAAACGCTGGGCTGGAAGAAACACAAGCTGGAATCAAGATTGCTGGGAGAAATATCAATAACGTCAGATATGCAGATGACACCACCCTTATGGCAGAAAGTGAAGAGGAGCTAAAAAGCCTCTTGATGAAAGTGAAAGAGGAGAGCGAAAAAGTTGTCTTAAAGCTCAACATTCAGAAAATGAAGATCATGGCATCCAGTTCCATCACTTCATGGGAAATAGATGGGGAAACAGTGGAAACAATGTCAGACTTTATTTTTTTGGGCTCCAAAATCACTGCAGATGGTGATTGCAGCCATGAAATTAAAAGACGCTTACTCCTTGGAAGAAAAGTTATGACCAACCTAGATAGTATATTCAAAACAGAGACATTACTTTGCCGACTAAGGTCCGTCTAGTCAAGGCTATGGTTTTTCCTGTGGTCATGTATGGATGTGAGAGTTGGACTGTGAAGAAGGCTGAGCGCCGAAGAATTGATGCGCTTTTGAACTGTGGTGTTGGAGAAGACTCTTGAGAGTCCCTTGGACTGCAAGGAGATCCAATCAGTCCATTCTGAAGGAGATCAACCCTGGGATTTCTTTAGAAGGAATGATGCTAAAGCTGAAACTCCAGGACTTTGGCCACCTCATGCGAAGAGTTGACTCATTGGAAAAGACTCTGATGCTGGGAGGGATTGGGGGCAGGAGGAGAAGGGGATGACAGAGGATGAGATGGCTGGATGGCATCACTGACTCGATGGACGTGAGTCTGAGTGAACTCCGGGAGATGGTGATGGACAGGGAGGCCTGGCGTACTGCGATTCATGGGGTTGCAAAGAGTCGGACACGAATGAGCGACTGAACTGAACTGAACTGAAGGGACTTTCCTACTGTTCTCTGTAGTGACTATATACCAGTTTACACTCCCACCAGGAGTGTAGGAGGGTTTCCTTTTCTCCACACCCTCTCCAGGATTTGTTATTTGTAGACATTTTAATGATAGTCATTCTGACCGGTGTGAGGTTTTACCTTAGTTTTGATTGGCATCTCTCTAATAATTACTGACATTGAGCATCTTTTCACATGCCTATTGGCCATCTGTATGCCTTCCTTGGAGAAATGTTGATTTAGGCCTTTTGCCCATTTTTTGATTGGCTTGTTTCATTATTGAGTTGTATGAGCTGTTTGTATATTTTGGAAATAAGCCTTTGGTTGTATCAGTTGCAAATGTTTTATTCAGTTTTGTATGTTGTCTTTTGTTTTGTTTCTGGTTTCCTTTGCTGTAAAAAAGCTTGCAAGTTTAACTATGTCCAATTTGTTTAGTTTTGCTTTTATTTCTGTTGCTTTAGGAGACTAACCTAAGGAAATGTTGCTACTGTTTATGTCAGAGAATCTTTTGCCTGTTTTCCCTTCTAGGAGTTTAATGATGTCATGTCTTTTATTTATGTTTTTAATCCATCTTGAGCTTATTTTTTGTATGGTGTGAGAGAGTATTCTAACTTCATTGATTTACATGTGACTGTGAGGCTTTGCCAACATGACTTGTTGAAGAAACTTTTTTCTATTGTATATCCTTGTCTACTTTGTCAAAGATTAATTGACTGTAGGTGTGTGGGTTTATTTCTGGGCTCTTTATTCTGTTCCACTGATCCATGTGTCTGTTTTTGTGCCAATGCCACGCTGTTTTGATTAGGATTATCTTTGTAGTATTGTCTGAAGTCTGGGAGGGTTATGCCTCCAGTTTTGTCCTTCTCTTTAGGATTGCTTTGGTAATTCTGGATCTTTTATGGCCCACATAAATTTTAAGATTATTTGTTCTAGTCATGGATAGTTTAGATCTACATTAACTCTGTAGATTGCTTTGGGTAGTATGTATTCAGTTCAGTTCAGTTCAGTCTCTCAGTCATGTCTGACTCTTTGCGACCCTGTGGACTGCAGTGCGTCAGGCCTCCCTGTCCATCACCAACTCCCGGAGCTTGCTCAAACTCATGTCCATTGAGTCAGTGATGCCATCCAACCATCTCATCCTCTGTTATCCCCTTCTCCTCCTGCCCTCTGTCTTTCCCAGCATCAGGATCTTTTCCAATGAGTCAGTTCCTCACATCAGTGACCAAAGTATTGGATCTTCAGCTTCAGCATCAGTCCTTCCAATGAATATTCAGGACTGATTTTCTTTAGGACTGACTGCTTTGATCTCTTTGCGGTCCAATGGACTCTCAAGAGTCTTTTCCAACACCACAGTTCAAAAGCATCAATTCTTCGGCTCACAGCTTTCTTCCTAGTCCAACTCTCACATCCATACATGACTACATGACACAGTCAAAGGCTTTGGTATAGTCAAGAAAGCAGAAGTAGATGTTTTTCTGGAACTCTCTTGCTTTTTCTATGATCCAACGGATGCTGGCAATTTTATCTCTGGTTCCTTAGCCTCTTCTAAATCCAGCTTGAACATCTGGAAGTTCACGGTTCAGGTACTGTTGAAGGCTGGCCCCATTTTTCTCCTCTGACAATTTTTTTTGCTTTGAAGTTGGCTTTGTTTGAAATACAGTTACTCCAGCTTTCTTTTGATTACTGTAACATGAAATGTCTTTCTCCATCTCTTTACTTGTAATCCATCTGTGTCTTTATATGTAAGGTGGGCTTCTTGTAGATATGTAATTGGGTTTTGCTTTTTATTTATTTTGTTTATTTGGCTGCCCCAGTAGTTGCAGCTTGTGGGATCTAGTTCCCTGATCAGGGATTGAACCCAGGCCCCCTGTTTGGGAGCACAGAGTCTTAGCCACTGGACCTCTAGGGAAGTCCCGGGCCTTGTTTTTTAATCCATTCTGACAATCTGTCTTTCAATTTTTTTTCCTTTTTTTTGGAAAACATTTAAGTATATTTAAACAGTTACTCAGATAATAAGTGCATAGAACTATAACAAGAAAATCATATCTTTAAAGAAACAATTTATGAAGTGAACTGGCACAGTGAACCAGTACATATAAAGTCCTCTGTTATACAGATTTCCTTTGGTGGAACTTTATAAGAACAAAGAGGATGGGATGGGCTTTTTACTTGGGGCCGGGGGGCGGGGGAGGTGGGGTTGGGGGGGTGGGGGATGGGCTTTTAAAGCACACAGATTTTTATCAAGCCAGGCATTGTAACAGAATTCACTGAGATGAGCTAATAGGCACATGCTCCCTTCAGGAAAGGAGTTCAAGACAGAACTACCCTGATTCTGCTGCTGCTGCTAAGTCGCTTCAGTTGTGTCTGACTCTGTGTGACCCCATAGATGGCAGCCCACCAGGCTCCGCTGTCCCTGGGATTCTCCAGGCAAGAACACTGGAGTGGGTTGCCATTCAATTTTGTTTTATTTAGGTCATTCACGTTTAAAGTGATTATTGATAAAATTGGATGATTATCTAACATATTTGTTACCCTTTTCCATTTTGTTGCCCTTGTTCATTGTTTCCATTTTTGTCTTCTACTCTTTTTCTGCCTCTTACGGTTTTAACTGAACATTTTGAATGCTTTGCTTTCTTACCATATCAGTTATACTTCTTTTTTCACTTTAGTAGTTATCCTAAGATTTATAAAATACATTTACAATTTATCCAAGTCTATTGTCAAACACTGTACTGCTTCATGAGTAGTACAAGAGCCTTATAATAGAGTGTTCCCAATCTCCGCCTCCCATCCTTCACAACATTGCTTTCATTTGTTTCACTTATTCATCAGGTATCATAATCATTAACAGTGCGGTTATTATTTTGGACAAACTGTTATTCATTAAAGAATAAAATTTGTATTTTGATTGGAATCACACTGAATCTGCAGATCATTTAAAAATCCTTACAATATTGGGTCTTCTCATTTATGAACATTACATATTTATATCTGGGTGTTCTTTCAAAAGATATCTGAATGTCTTTGAAAATTTTTTTCAAACTTTATAAAGTTCCTATATGTCTTTCATTAAATTTATTCCAGGGATTATATAATTGTTGACTCTTGTTACGTGAGGCATGCAGTTACATGAAGCAGCGTCATTTTTTATTTGTTCATTTATTTCTCCTTAAGCCAGTTTGAGCTATTTCCCTGCAACTAAAGGAGTCTTAACTAATACAGGTAGAATGTCAGGACTTGATGATGGAGCACTCAAGACACATCATCTTGAAGTGGGAGACTTATATACCCTGCTAAGTGAATTGGACAAGGGGGCAGTTTTGAAAAATTAAAAGCATGAAACTGAGGGACTCCCCTGGTTGTCCAGTGGTTAGGACTCCACTCTCCCCATGCAGGAGGCCCGGGTTTGATCCCTGGTTGGGGAACTAGATCCCATGCGCGATAGCTAAGAGTTGCCGTGCCACAGCTAGGAGCGCACACGTGCTGCAATGAAGGCTGAAGGTCCTGCGTGCTGCAACCAAGACCCAGTGCAGCCGAACAGTAACTAAATAGCTTTAAAAGCCAGAAGCAGGAAATCTGATTTGCAGCTTAAAAAGATGACTTGAGGCAAGTATGATGTTGTTGTTCAGTCGCTAAGTCATGTCTGGTTCTTTGCAACCCCATGGACTGCAGCACACCAGGCTTCCTTGTCCTTCACTGTCTCCTAGAGTTTGCTCAGATTTGTCCTTTGAGTTGATGATGCTATCTAACCATCTCATCCTCTGCTGCCCCCCTTCTCCTTTTGCCTTCTATCTTTCCCAGCATCAGGGTCTTTTCCAATGAATTGGCTCTTTGCATCAGGTGGCCAAAGTATTGGAGCTTCACTTGAGGCCGGTGTTATCAGGATCCTATTCTAAGTTCAGGGAACATGTGATGGGCTTATTAAAGATAGTGGCAAGTGCAGATGGAGAGGAGTTAGTGGCTCTAAGAGTTATTGGTACAGAATGGGCGTGACTTAGTGACAGATTAGAAGTCTATTATGATAGATGTGGGTAGTTAAAGATGATTTCCAGATTTTGGCTGAAATGAGTAGCAGATAGTGGTATAGTAGAGCAGGGAGCTATGAAGAAGGATGATGAGTTCTGTTTGGCATGTGAGCTTCAGACGATATGAAGTGGATGAGTTTGGAGCTTTGTACATATAGATATATATATAGCTAAAGATCTGTTTGAGTGTAAATGAAATCACTGAGAAGAAGGTATAGAAGAGGAAAACCTTAAAAATAATTGGCTGTGGAATCAGATTTTGCTGGAATCATCAGTGATGCAGGCTAAGAAACAATCATGGAAGACGTAGGAGAAAACTCAGGGAAGAATGGTGTCACAGAAGTCAGGGAAGAAAGAATTTCAAAGGAGTGATCAAAATCTCAAAATACAAGGAAAGGGCAAGTGATATTTTAATTACTGAGATATGTTGACTTTGCAACTTATAGGTTATTGTTCACCTCAGTGAGAGCAGCCTTCATGAGGGCTGAATGAGAAGTGGAGAAATGGAGATAAATTCTTGTAGTTGTTGCATGCAACTTGACTGAGAAAAAGCAGGATGGAGAGTTTTTAATTTGTTTAAAAATAAGGGAGATTGTACATGTGTGTGTGCTGAAAGAATGGAACCATCTGTAAGGAAGAGTTTGAAAAGTGGGAGGACATGGATTCGAGCCCAGACATAATTGAGTACCCAGCTTTCGGTGTGTGTCTGAGTGTGGAGTTCAAGAGCAGGAAGATGTCTGATGCAGTGTGAGGCTGCGACTGGTGGTCTGACACAGGATAGGCTAGGATGAACTAGGTGAGCCTGGATCCATAGGCCCTGTGCACAGAGCCTGACTCAGCGTTGCTAGGTAACCATGAACGAATGACTTAACCTGTCTATGTCCGTTTCCTTATCTGTCAGGTGAGGATATTGATCTCCCTCACTGGTTGGGATGAGGATTAACATCTGAACAAGTGCTTATACCAGCCCCTGACACAGCAAGCACATAAAAATGACAGAAGCACTTTTGCTCCCCTGGATGGATTTCCACAAATGTTTTCACTCAGATTTCTAACTTATGTTCAGTTCAGTTCAGTCACTCAGTCAAGTCTGACTCTTTGCGACCCCATGAATCGCAGCACGCCAGGCCTCCCTGTCCATCACCAACTCCAGTTCACTCAGACTCACGTCCATCGAGTCAGTGATGCCATCCAGCCATCTCATCCTCGGTCGTCCCCTTCTCCTCCTGCCCCCAATCCCTCCCAGCATCAGAGTCTTTTCCAATGAGTCAACTCTTCGCATGAGGTGGCCAAAGTCCTGGAGTTTCAGCTTTAGCATCAGTCCTTCCAGAGAAATCCCAGGACTGATCTCCTTTAAGTCCAGGTAAACATCTGCATAGTTTTCTCTGAATATTTTCTTCTTAAATAAGTATCTTCTCGTTTATAATAAATAATTATCTGTATTTCCCTAACACGTTCTCTTAAACCCAGCAGCACATCAGCACAGCACAGATGCCCGTTTCCATGTCTGCTTGCCAGCTGGTCTGTCCACACACACATATACACACCCCTTTTCTGCGTGGACACACACACAAACCCCTTTCCTGAGTGGGTTCCAAAACGTCCCTTCCTAATTTGCTATGAAGTGAGCCATAAAGAATTTATTAACAATGAAGAAAAATCATAGCTAAGCATCAGATTTCCAGAGGAAATAAGATTTAAAATAAAATCTAGAAAGTGGTTATTTTGGGAAGCAGGAGAGTGGAACTGGGAAGTGGGGGACATATATAATGTTTCATCTCTTAAAAAGAACATAAATTTAAAGCAGATGCAACTATGGAGATGTGATAAACCTGAGTGGTATGGTTATACTGTGTTTATTATGTTATTCCCTACAACTTTCTGTTTGACACATTTGAAATAACTAAATAAAAGTTCTTACTGTGGTAGGGAAGACCCAACATGGATGTGGTTAGAATACAGTAATTACTGTGAAAATAATCAAGGTTCATAGACGTTTTCAAAAATCTTACTGAAAAACGCATGAAACACACACACGTACACACACAGGGCTGCTTCAGAAAGGATTTTAAAATTGTGAAGATTTATATATAGTTAAGTGTGAACAGTGTTGAAAAAAATCAATACGTAAATGTTTCACTGAAGTTAATATGTATTTATATTCTATATTTATTAATGATACAAAGGACACAGATTTTCAAACTTTCAAAGTTTATTTATAAAGGAAAAACAGAATGATCTTAAGACAAAGACAATTCCTCCTTCTTTTCTTAGTAGGAGAAAAAGTACATGAAATACAATTTTCACAGCCTGTACTGATTGATCTTATGTGATATTGACATAAACTATAAAAATCTAAACTTTAGAGCGCTAGCAATGTTGCCACTCGGTATGTTCATCTACAGTGATATAAATTCAATTCAATCTACATCATATAATCCTTTTTTCACCTTTCCCCAGTATCTCTCAGCTTTCCTCACCCCTTGCTGTGTCCCTCCTCACTAGTGCTATGGAGCAACCAGGCTCCCAAGTCCTCTACTATCCTATCCCTACACTAATCCACTGAAAGTGAAAGTGAAGTTGCTCAGTCATGTCCGACTCGTTGCGACCCCATGGACTGTAACTTATCAGGCTCTTCTGTCCATGGGATTTTCCAGGCAATAGCACTGGAGTGGATTGCCATTTCCTTCTCCAGCAGATCTTCCAGACCCAGGGATCGAACCCAGGTCTACCCGCATTGTAGACAGACGCTTTACCGTCTGAGCCACCAGGGAAGTCCACTGAGGTATACCTCAAAACACCAGCTTTCTAAGAAGGGACACCTGGCACACTGCCTCAACTCCTGCCCAAGAGAGGCCGAGCTGAATGTCCTCTCAGCCTCCATTCACTCCTTCACTTACATTCCTACTGGGGAGGCTTTGCATCCTTAGGAGACTCAGAGGAGAGCACGGGCGACTCTTTGTACCCAAAGATAACTAGAGCCGGGAAATCAGTCCAGGCATTTCCCCGCCCCCTGGTGGTGTAGAGAGAACACAAGCAGGCCAGAGGAGCCTGGCCCTGAGCAGGGTGGGACAGGTAAAGGGCGATGAGGAGCAGCAGCAGTGACTCTGGGCACTGGAACTGAGTGGGCAGTTCCACAGGTACTCCCTCTATCCTATCAGCAGTTCAGGGTCTGATGATGACCTTCAGGTAAATGCTCTCATGATCAGGAGGCCCAGAGATGCACTGGGGGAGGGTGGGGACGATGACCTTCCCGTAGCTCTCATGATCGGGGAGACCAGGGATGCACTGGTGGAGGCTGGGGATGATGACCTTCAGGTAAATGCTCTCATGATCGGTGGCAGTGGCGGGAGGGGGGCAGAGATACATTGGTGGAGGGTGGGGATCAGCACAACACTGATTTTTTTTTTTAATTTGAAAAAAAAAATGACAACATTAAAGAAAATGTTTACAACAGGAATAAGAAATCATAGAATCTTACTGCTTTAGTACAGCTATTTTCATGGCCTCTTCCTTCATTGACTTGAGACCTAAAATTTAGTGTCTGATCTTTTTATTAAATATTATACCAAATAATAGCAATATTCCAATTATGATCAAGAAGGGGCACTTGAAGTATAGCAGCATTTCTACAGGGTCCTTGCCTGGGAACTCCCCAAATGTTTCTCCGGGTAAGAGAGAGTAAGGGCGCTCCTTTTAGTAGGCACAGATAATGGAGCCTTAACTTGTTTCTCTCCAGGCCAGAGCCCTGAGCTCAGCTTCCCCTAGAGGATTCTTCAGGTAGAAGGTGCGCAACCTGTCCCTATAGTAATAGTCCAAGAAGGCCTGATTGGTGCACATTCAGTCAGGTCCCCAAAGGCACATGATCGAGGGAGTGCAGGATGCTATTTAAGGACCAAATTTTACTAAGATGCCTTTTCAGCCCTGCCTTCCCCAACTTTCTGTATCCACTAGATTGGAAACTTTCTGAAAGAAATGTCTGTGCCTCTCCATTGTCCTTCCAGCCCAGGACCAGGTGAAATAACTTAAAAACGGTCATAGAAATCCACACCTGAAAGAGCTGCTGTGCACTGCGGGCCCGGACTCTGGGCTGCACTGTCACTTCTGAACATGACACCATTAGGGGGCAGGCTGGGTCCATGATGAGCCATTTCTTCCTATGGCAGCCTGGTCACCGGTGCAGACTCTTCCAGAGCCACATACCCACCTCTTGGTCCTCCAGGGGCTTTCCTCACATTGTCTCAGCTGTGCCAGCAGTTCTCTGAGAAGATGCTACTGGACTGAAAATGGGTGGGAGGAGGGGTGGAGGTTGCTGGCATTTTGGGGAGTGGACCACGGCCTCTGGGGACTAAGTCTTTCAAATTTAACCACCTACCATAGTGCCAAGATCATAGTCTGTGTTCAATATTTAATAATGGTTGCATGAAATGGAAGTAACAAGAAACCTAAAGCAGAAGAAAAGCTCTAGGGGAGGGAAGTTAGTGAGTGTGCAAGGGGCAAGAGCTGTTCTGTGGCCAGGTTGGGGCTGGGGCCCCTGCCGCTTCCTGGGACTCCTTTGGTCCCCTGTGCTGTCGTGTTCCACGCACAGAAGCCTCAGGGGTCCAGGTGATGAGTCTAAGGATGGGGTGTGTGTCTGGACTCTGGTGAGCTAGGAGAGGCATCAAAACTCAGGCAGGGTAGGACGGCACAGAGGATACAAGTTTTGTTCCCAGCCTTCAACTTGTAAGATCCCTCCAGGGGCAAGATACTGAGCCCAGGCTGGCTGGGCCCCACTGAGCCTATCACCCTTAGGAGCAGAAGGCCAGTGCTGGCAGTTCCCCTTCCCTAGGGCCACTCACATTTGTTTCCACACAGGTAATCCATGTTTGTTACAGAAAAATGCCACATCACTCTTTATTGGACGCCACCGCCAGCACCAGCCCCCTTGTCTCTAGGCACAGGGGCACGTGGCCAAGGGGCTCCATCCCCCGGGCGGGGTGCAGTGGAAGCCTGGCCCCGCTTCCACTCTCCTAGGGCCAGGACCCTCCTTGGTGCCGGGGGCTACTTGCTCAGGTTTGTTCAAACTCCATGTCACAGTAGCCTACGCTGAGGGGCTGGGCCTGGACACCACGCCTGCAAGAGGACGTAAAGAAACAGGTACCATGAGTCCTCGAAGGCAGTTAAGTTTTAGGCTCCAGCAACATCTTCTCCACCACAACCGACAGTCTCCCCTTCCCCCCTTCAGTGGATTTCACGCTGTCACTAGACACCAAAATTTCTTGGGGTCTCACTTCCAGAGATTCTTGCTGGGGTGGGGCTATGTGTTGCCATGTGGATCGGGTACCCCAGTGATCCTGATACAGGGACACCTCGGAACCTTGAAGAATACCTCCCTGCTTCTGTGCCCCAGCCCCAAATCACTCAGTCTCTTGAGAAAAATGGTGGACGCCTACAATGTGCCCAGTGCTCTTGGCCCACTGAGCCCCCGTTAATGGCTCTAAAACACTGTAAATGTCAGGGGCAGGGGGCACGGAGGCACTGTCCAGCCCACCCACAGGGTGTGGGCATGAAATCTCAGCCTCACCAGTTCCAGGACCTGACCAGTCTCTTTAGGGCACCTTGAGACATGCCTCCTTTATTATCCAAATAAATTATCTGCTCAGAAATGGTAAGGAACTCGCTCAAAGTCACCCAGTAAATTAGACAGTAGAGGCTTAGACCCCACATGCCTGGCTCTCAGCCTGGGACTCTGCTCTCTACGAGGCTGTTTCCCCAGGGTCTCAAAACCAAGTCAATGAATGAACCAGGGAACTGACCCTCGTACTCAGGCCCATCCCAACTGGGGCACGGGTGTCGTGAGAACCCATAAACGCATGGCCGTGGATAACAGCAGACAGTGAGGGCAGTTCAATTGCTGGTTGTGAGCAACTTTGGGCAAGTTACTGAGCTGCTCTGTGCCTCAGCTGCCTGCCTCTGCAATGGGCATAGAAACTCTATCCCCTGATAGGGCTGTGGCGAAGACTGAATCAAGCAGTGCCAGCAGAGGGCTGACAGGGCCTGTCACCCTCAACACGCTTCCGCACATGTTAGCTACAATCAGTGTTCTTTTCCTGTCAGGAAGGGATCCTCAGCCCCCGATCTTACCATGGTCTGCTTACCTCAGCAGCTCACAGCGGAAGTGTGCCAGACGTTTAAAGGCAAAGTCCAGGTTGGACACCATCTTATTGCTCCACAGCCTCTCGGCAACAGCCCCTGCTCTAGGCCTGCGGAAAGGAGAGAGGCACCCGGTTTGGGCTCTGGGTTCCCTGCAAGGGTGCTGGACACCCATAGCCTCTTGTTTAGGCACCCCGGACTAGCTTAGGGCCGAGGGATGTGACCGACACTTTAATCAGAGTGACAGCTCACTAGAGGGCTCCCCAGGACTGCCAGGGCCCTGCTTCATCTTCAGTAAAATGGGGATCGTGATTCCTCCTCCTCTCCCAAAGACATAGGGACCAGAGTCCGTCTGAAAGGCATCGTGAACAGTTATTGATGGCGGTGGCGGCAGCTGTTCTCAAAATGTAAACTCTACACAGCCCCCCAAGCTTGCTGAGGGGTAGCAGCACTCTGAGGAGACAGCAGAGAGGAGTCTTAGTACAGAGACTGTGCATCTCAGGGCTGGATCCTGAGCCATCCCCAAAACAAAATTCTTTCAACGTGCTCTCCAGGCCTCCTCATCCCTGTGTGTGAAGTGGGGACAACAATCTCCATGTTGTCGTTTAGTTGTCATGTCCGAGTCATGTCTAACTCTTCTGTGACCCCAGGGACTGTACCTTTTCAGGCCCCTCTGTCCATGGGATTTCCCAAGCAAGAATACTGGAGTGGGTTGCCATTTCCTTCTCCAGGGGATCTTCCTAACCCAGGGATCGAACCAAGGTTTCCTGCGTTGCAGGCAGATTCTTTACCACTGAGCCACCAGGGAAGCCCAACAGTCTCCATGGGACACACCTAATGGGCTGAAGGAGCAAACACAGAAGTCAGGCAGAAGAGGACTGTTCCGTACAAACAGAAGCAGCAGTGCGAGGCCCCTTCTCTCCCAGGCCCGAGAGGATGGCGCTCGGCTGGTGGTAGCTGGACGGGACTGCGCCTGGGAGAGAGAACCCATGCCCGCAAGCCCAGCCCTCCATATCCCCAGAAAGCCCTTACCAGAGCCTGGGGACCAGGTTTGTGCTGTCCACATACTCTCCCCACATACAGGCCTCTCCGCCAATCACCAGGGCCTTCTGCTCAGGGCTACCTGAGGGAAAACAAGCAACGACAGGCCTCAACCACCTTCCCAACGTGGTCCTCTCCTCAGGCCATTTCATCTGCCGATCTGAAACGTCCAACCCAGGCTCTCCTTCTCTCCCTCAGCTGCTCTGGCAGCAAGGAGAGCTCCCTGTTTACCTTCAAATGCCAGGGGCTCCACCAGGTAGATCTCCTTCCAGTCAGGGCCATAAGTTATATGGTTCAGGTACCAGGGGGCAGAGAGCAGGGCCCGAAAGCCAGCGCTGGTGACCAGTGCCATCTCCTTCACATATTTTACTGGTATCTCTTCTCGCCATACCTGGATGATTGTGTCTGGCCGAACCTGTCACAAAAGGTCAAATGGCACAGAGGTTCCCAGGACACAGTCTCATGCAAGCAGCCCAGGCCAGGGGGGTGTGAGCCCCCTCTGCTCCCCAGCAGCAAAGCATTTCTCTGTGACCCCTAGCCACTGAACTTCTAGCCCAGTGCAGAGGCCAAGGCCCCCAAAGGCCCTAGGAGAGCTCCGTGCTGCCCCCTCCCCTAACCCCTCTGCAGTCCTGTCTACACTGAGATAGTAACTCCAGTAGGGAACTAACAGAGGCAAGCAGTGGGGCCTAGAAAACTCATCAGGGGCTGTCATGTCCAAGCATCTCCAGATGTGTCTGAAGATGGGATGAGGTTCCTGCAGAGCCCCTGATGTGGCAGGAAGCTGGGATCTTACTAGTCAATGATGAAGGGGAAGACAGCCCTGCCCCCAGGCCTGGAAGATCCTAGTCTAGGACACAGGAATGAAAACCCAACCCATCATGACAGTTTCAGGAATCCCAAGTAACCCAGCAGCACAAGTAACTCCATCAGTTCACAGTGAGGGAAGACAAATGGAGGCTCTGACACGCACACTCGGGGCTCAGAGCTCTGTATCCATGCAGAAGCAGGGAAAGGATGGGAGAGCAGACGGAGGCCCTGAGGGGAGCACCTCTTCTCTGCTCCAGGCTCACCTTTACTTTATTATCAAACACCTCCTGCCACACCACGTAGCCCTTGCCATAGGCAGAGACAATGTCCAGTAGCCTAGAGAGTAGAGAGAGTGTTTGCTCAGTTCCGAGAGGCTCTGAGCTACTGGTGTCAGTGCCCTGGGGGCAAAGCCTGGCTAGGGGCCCATTCCTGTCTGACCAGTTGGGAACCGACCACTCCAACCAGAAAGGACAGGACAGAGGACCCCTTCAGGGGCCCAGAAAGTGGCCCAGCAGGGCCTGGCCCTGTTATGGAAAGGGAGGACTCTGAAGGCGGGTGACCGCCCACTCCCGCTGTGTCCTCACGTCTGGATGTAGAAGGACTCCAGCTTCTTGAAGTCATCGCCAAAGCCTTTCTTCTTCATAAAGGCCTGGATATCTGGGTTGGACTTCCTGAATCCCAAGAGAAAACGAAGGTTACTTCTTTTGACATCCTCAAAGCCCGAAGCTTGTGGATTTGTCACCTGGCCTCCCACAACTTTTTTTTTTTTTCCATCTGAAAAACCAATCAACTGAGGATCTCAAGAGGCCACAACTTTGGGAAGTATGGCTGAAAAAGCTAAGTGAAGGGGGACCACTGATATAGGACCTGAAGAGCTTCAAGTTCACTTCCTAAGAGAACACATCTCAGTCTCTCTGGGCTGTGACATGAGGCTCTGCGGTCTTGACGCGGGCACACTGGATTCTGGTTTCCGTCTCTTACCTCCCACACCCTGGGCATATCCTGCTCTTTCCTTAATGTTCATTCTTTATTCCAAGTGTATACAGGCATTGCTGTCTGTCACCCATGGCAGCTCCCTTGCCGCACAATGTTTACATTTTATTTTTTCTCTCTCCTCTACCCTTTCCCCAGCTCTAGTTCCCACTTCTCCAAGAAGCCTCTCAGCCTCTTTTGAGCTAAGTAAATCTGAGGGCTGGAACCTTATAATTTAATACTAACCAGACACTGTCATATATTAGCCACAAATTCATGTGTCCTGCCTCTTCAACCAGACTATTTTAAACTGTCAAAAGCAGGGACTATTTTTCTCTACCCTGATTTTTCCAAGACAATTCTGTGCCTGGAGGTGGTTCTTCTGTCAATACCTCGAGACTATGACAAGATCTCGGACTTGCCAAGACCAGGCGGGGCTCTCGGTCGGTGGAGAGAGGAAAGGCCTGAGCCATCTGGGTGGGTAGCTGAGGAGCACCCGAGACAGGGCTTCTTCAGGCTGACCTCTCCTCTGAGTGGGCCGTCTATCAGGCCAGGATGAGGGGGTCACAGGGCTCATACCAGCATGTGAAATCCACCTCATCTCCTCCCAGGTGCAGATAAAAGTCTGGGAAAACAGTACTGATCTCCAAGAAGAATGTGCTCATGAACTCGTAGGTATTGTTGAGAGCCGGATTCACTGGCCCAAAGGTGCCAGAGGGGTGAGACCCAGAGTAGCAAGGAGTTAGTAATCCAGGGACACCTAAGGCAAGAGAGAATCTGACACTAGCGTCACAAATACACAAACCCTACGTATAGTCACATACACGGTGACAATCATGTTCATAGACATTCACTCAGGCAGGAACACTCAGGCAATCACAGACACGAGCGTTTAGTGACAATCAAAGAAATACAAGTATGTCCACAAATCATACCCAGACAACTGTCACACACTTCTGCTGCCTTGACACATTCTTCCACTGGGGTCACCCTTGCTCCCAAAGCGTGCTCTCCTCACGTAGTCTGCCAGCAGAAAAGCAGAGAGCCTGATCTAGACAGACTGGCAAAACCTTTCTTCCACTCTGGGCACAATGACCTACAAGGGCATTATCAGGCAAGGACATCTGAGAAGAATTTGCCCATGTTTTAATAGTAAGAAGTGTCCTCTTTCGCCCAAAGTAAATTCTGCCTATCTAAATTCCCAGTGGAAGAAGTTGATGGAAAATATTCTTCCAGAGACCAAGGCTGGGGCATGCTACATCCAAGAGTCAACATCCTAACTCCCCACTGAAGGGAATCAGCGGACTCCCTCCAACTGCAGACATGATTCTTACCTGGCCCCCAGGACAGAGTGTGGCCAGGAGTGTCAAACTCTGCCAGCACCCGGATACCCCGAAGCCGCGCATATTCAATCACCTCCTTCACATCCTGCGCTGTGTAGATGTGGGTAGCAGGGTTGTAGGACCCCTGAAAGGCACAAAACACATTGAGGATCCCATTTCCTGAAGGCTAGCAGAGGAGAGGATATTCAAAATGCCTTCAGGCCCCCCAGGATATCAGAAAATCTGCCCACAGGGCTTCCCTGGTGCCGGAGTGGATAAGAATCCACCTGCAACACAGGGGACCCGGGTTCGATCCCTTGTCCAAGAAGAACCCATATGCCCCCGAGCAACTAGGCCTGGGTGCCGCAGCTACTGAACCCGTGTTCTGGAGCCTGCGAGCTGCGACTCCTGAGACCTGCACGCCTGGAGCCTGTGCTCTGCAGTAAGAGAAGCCCCTGCAATGAGAAGCCCACGCTCCGCAGCCACGGAGTAACTCTGCTCGCCACAACTAGAGAAAGCCCACGCAGCAGTGAAGACCCAGCCCAGCCAAAAGTAAATGCATAAAATTGTTTTTAAAAAAGGAAGAAAACCAACCCACAGCCTGTTCATATCAGGTGCTGTCTTCAAGGAACTGTATCATAATTTCCCACAAGCTGTCCGTTCATTGTCTTATCTCAGTGCCATGATGCCAGTGAGACAAATAAGGTAGTTATTATACCCAGCTAACAAAATATTAATAAAAAAATAGGACCAGGAAAGATTCTCTCCTGAAGGTCACAGAGGAAATTAATGGTACAGCTTAGACTTGAATTCAGGTCTCTTGACTCCAAAGCCAGTGCCCTTCTCCTATATGTGAGTGTGTCCCTTAAACTGACTGGTTAGGAGGAGGGCTGATGTCCTTTGCTAGCAGGGCCATAGGCAGAGTCAGACTTCAAGCCATCAACTTGGTTTGGGTAAAATCGAAACATACCTTTTTGGTGAGGTCTGGAAAAGTGAAGCTCTCATACGGGAAAGAAGAGTCATCGACCAGATGCCAGTGGAAAACGTTGAATTTATTGTATGCCATGACATCCTGTAGGTCAGAGCACGCACTGTGAAGCCAGCGCAACCTCTCCAGCTTCGGCCCCAAGCGCGGCAGGCCGCGCCACACACTTTCACAGGCTCAGCCTGCCCCAGCTCCCTGCTAAGAGTCCACAGGTTCTCTGTATCAGACCTTCCCATCAGGTTGTGCCTGGCATGGAGGGGAGGGGAAGACCCTGCACATCCGAAGGTGGCTGACAGAAGCAGTGTCTCCTCTGTGGGGGATGAGTTACAGTCACGACGGGAGAAGGGCTGCCGCTCTGGGGTACCTTGGGGTCAGGAAGTCCCACAAGACCGTGGAAACTAATATTTCCTCCTGCCGCGTGGTTTGGGTTGTCTGACTAGGGTTTATCCAAACTGTGAGATCTGTTGTGAATTTATTTAATAGCCTCATAAGCCATAAATCTCAGATGCCAAGACTGGTAGATGTCCACTTCTCTGGTTCCATCAGAACACCAAAGGAATAGTTAGACATGTAAGTCAGATGGGTAACTGTCAGCTCAGACTGCCCATCAAATTCTAGACAGTTAGGATCATCCCCAGCTAAGGCTCCTGAACATCTCTTTCCTAAGACTTTATACTAACTATAGATAGCTGCCCTTGGTCAGAGAAGCCAATTCCCCAACCCACCTCCTCTGTCACTGGAGATGGCCTGGACACTGGTCCTCAGTAGCCAGTGGTACGTTAAAATGACTCGTATTTTTTTGAATCTTGGAGCAGGTCATCTTGTACATTTTTCCCAGGAGCTCAGAAAGTTACATATATTCTCTCTGTAACTCTTTAAGAATATGGCACCGGATCTATCTGTTGTCCCATCACCCCAGAATCCTAAGGGCAAAGAAGGCCTTAAGGCCTGGATACCAGAGTGTCCAGGATGCTAGACAGTGGCAGGTAATGGCGAGATGTATCCAGCAACAAGCCCCGGTGAGGGAAGCGCGGGAAGTCCTCAATATCCGTCTTGTTGACATAGAACTGTGTGGACCAAACATTGAACATGTCAGGAGTCTAAGGCAATTCACCAGTGGGGTAGAGGGGGATGAGAAAAGTCTTCTGAGATCCCTGAAAACCCAACCAGCTGACAGTTCTTCAGGGTGACTATCTCCACAAACACCCCACACCTCCAAATGAATGACCATAAGCATGTACCTCTCCAGAGAGTAACCTTCTGCCAGCCAGTGCAGCTGTCCCACACACCACTCAGCTCACGTGTACCAGATTCTCACTAACTCAATATTCTCTTCAAAGCAGTGTGGTCTCAAGGTTATTACTCAATAATGACTCAGGGGAACTGAGTTATACCCCAACTGGCAAAATCTACCAAACCAATTTCTACCCATTATCTCTGCGAATACTCTTTTTGGGACCATCTCAAGCCACCAGGACTCTGTTCTAGGCAAAAGAAGGTATTTCCAGGACTCTCAATATTGGGAGCAAATGCCAGAGGTTTAAGAGGGGCCCTTTTTGAAGGCCCACACTCACCGTGCCCTCAGGAGATCTCCAAATAAGCTGGCTAAATGTCTCCAGACCTACAGGGAAGTAGAGAGGCGGATGTAAAGACTTAGGGAGGTGGGTAAAGGGTTAGAACCATCTGGAAGGTTCCTGTGTGGCAGAGCACAGTGCTTGGGCACACAGTGAAATGAAATCTAGTGTAGGCTGCATGCTTCTCAACAGCTAGAAAAGGGGGACAACAGGAAGCCAGTATCGATTTTTACTGTCTTTTATTTTGGGAGCGGGCAGTGTAAGGGGGTTTTGTGCCCCTCCTAGCAATACACTCACCCACATGCCTCTTATCTATAAACCCTAAGTCTTGAATTCACAAAGGTATTAAGAAGAGAGGCCAGGCATGCTGAGTGCAGAGCATTAAATGCTCTCAACAGCTGGGGCCTATGAGGACATACGAAAGGACAAGCCATCTCACAGGGGATAAATAGTTCGGTGGATAATACTCATCAGGAGCTAAGGGAGCTGAGAAAGGGGGGCCTCCAACCTGCTGCCTCTTCACTTTGAATTGTGGGAATGTGATCATAAACTTGAGTTTCATAAACTCAACGAGATCATAAACTTGTGGGTCCACAGCTGGACCCAAAAGACAAAGAAACATCCACTTTTCCTCTTCAGACCCTGAGAAGAGAACCGACTATCGGGAGCTGAGATCTGGCAGGTAGCAACTGCCCCAGGAGACTGGACACAGACTCCTAGATTCTGGTGAGGCCCAAGGGCAGGCGGGCTACGTCTAGAGCACTAGATGTTCTCAACAGCTGGGCACTCACTTCTACAAACCCAGCAGACGCCCTGTGAAAGATTCCCAGAATCCTAAATTTTCAGAACTTAAGAATCTGTGAGGCCTTCGTGGTCATTCAACACCTCCTTTGAGGCCAACTTCCAGTGTACCATCGGGGCTTCTCTCCAGTCTGGCCTTGACGCCTGGCACTTGGGGCCCCAGAACTCTCCCACTTTAACCTAATTGTTAACACCCACACAAAATGCACAAGAGGGCGGAAAGGGGTGTCAGCATGCTGTTTCTCCAAAACACAGGGGAGGGGAGGAGGGGCTAGGGAATAAAGACAAACCGAAACAAGGTTTGGAGTTCAGTGAGAACTCCCCTCATTCACCGGTAGAGCTCTTACCAAAAGGGGTGGAAGTATTTGGCTAAGTCTGTGCCTAGGGACCAAGTACCTTCTCAGTGAACCAAGAGGAAGGGCAGGGGCCTATAGCCCGTTGGCTAGCGAAGTCTTCGCTTTATCACTGTTTACCTCTGTTTTGACATTTATCTTTCTTTTGATCTAGATTTCCTTTTTAAAGAGCCCTTCCAATCCTGGGTCTGTAGTGAGAGCTGAACAAACCGTGTGCGTGGCAGAGTGGGCCCCTCTCCCCAGCCGCCTGCCCCCGCTGGTGCCTGCCATCCGCCTGCAGGGGCTCCCTCTGCTTCCCAGAGCGCCTGCCAGGGGAGTGGCTGTCGCTGCACAGGCTGTGACACCTGCCAGGTGCTGGAGACAGCGGCGAGGAGAACACTCCCTGCAGGGAGTTGAGGAAATACTCCAGCTGGTCTCCATAAAGCAAGTTCCTAAGCTGGGGGCATTTGCCTGGCCCCCAGTCCTGCCCCTCACCCCACCAGTGCCCACCTTCCCACATCATCCTTCTCTCTCCCAGCATCAGCCCCATCCTGTTACCTCGCAGGGCGCCCCAGACAGTCTCGGAGAGGAGGAGACACTGCTCATCATTTATGGTCAGTGTGTCTGAAACGACAGAAATGATTCCATTAGGTTAAGGATTTCTACCCTCAGATTTCAGAGAATCACATGTTCTCTGTAAAACCTCGGATTAAAAAACAACAATAAGTAACTTTCCTAGTGGCCCAGTGGTTAAGACTGTGCTTCCACGGCAGGGGGCATGGGTTCAATCCCTGGTTGGGGAACTAAATCCCATATGCCATGGGAAAAACAACAACAACAACAACAACAACAAACAAACACATTTTTTCTTTCAAAGAGGAAGCATTCCCTGAGAGAGCAGGGCTGATACTCAGGCCTGGGGCCAGAGTGGGAGGGTGGTCACCCAGTGACTCTGAGGCCCCGGAAAATGGTGTGTGAGGACAGGCAAGCTGGTGTGGAATCCTCTGCAAAGCACCCCCCACCCTGTGCATCAGTTTCCCCACCAGAAACATGGATTTCTGCCAGGCTTTAGCTCAAAGGAAGAAGGGAAAAGGGATGCTTGGAGGGGTGAGTCCAGGATACAATGTTCCCAGAGCCTTTGAAGTCACCCCCCTCTCCCCTTGTCTCCAGACTTCAGCTACCTCCTCAGCAATGTGAGGAAGAAGCCAAGACCTGAATGTTCACTTTGCACACTGAGATGTCCCCAAATGCCACTGCTCAGAGCAGCCACAGGACGAATGACTTGGCTTCATCTCAGTTCAAATGGCCAAAAACTCCTTCTCTCTCTAGTGTAGGGTCTCGAAGAGAAAAACCAACAAAGTGCATAAGTTCCTAAAATGCCAGAGGGATTATATTCAGTCCAGAAGGCAGGTGTCCTGCGGGACTCAGTGCCTAGCCAGTGTGACGTTCACGGCCAACCTTCAGATGCTGGTTGGAATGCACAGGAACAACTCTCCTTTGATGGTTCTGGGCACTTGGTGACCCCTGTCCCCTACCCTCATGGAGGGCTCCAGGCCTAGCATCTGCAACTGAGGCCAGGCCATCTGGAGTTATAGCTCCAGACAAGTGCTGGCTTCTAGAACAAGGAACGAAGTGGTACTTACAGTTCTCTACAGACCCCAAAGACGGAAACTGGTCACATCCAGGAGTGACGACAAGGACCACCAATGAATTCTTCTCTGATGTATGCCGTTTTTCTGCAAGGACAGGGTAATAAACTCAGTGTGGCTGACTTGCTGCCAGAAACATCAGGCAAAACCAAGGCCCTACAGGAGGGACCCCAACTCTAGTTCTTTCCATTTGTGTCTGTGGTAAGAGGGAAGGGGGGCGGACAGCTGCCCTTGGCACAGGTGCCGCCTAGTCACCTGTTTGACTGCTTCTCTGGGGTCGTGTTCCCCTCCCCCGAGTCATGCACCCTGGCCCTTGCATGATGGACCTGCCAGCAGCTCTTTGCAACCAGGGCTCTCTGTTTCCGGCTTGCAGAGGTTCAAAGACCTCAACGAGTGTTTCTGAACTAAAGGTGGCTCTGGAGTATTGCTAGTCAAAGTGTGGTCTGTAGATTAGCTGATGTGCCAGTGGTCACCAGATAGGAAGCTTATATGACTCCAGAGTGTAAGTCAGTTATGTCAGAGAAAACACAGTTTAGTGCTAACAGTTTCTTGTAACAAGGGTTTCTTGGTGAAGGGAACAGTTTTACATTCCGGTAAATATGCTTCTCATCTCACTGCAGACTGGCACTTGAAGCAGCACTGCTCTGGAGGGCTGCAGATGCAGGCGTCAGCTTTGTAACAGGTTAGGAGCCGATGTGAGCAGGTGAACCAGGTGACAGGAGGGTCTGCCGTGCAGAGGAGGCCTCAGATGGCCTAGCTGGCGCTCCAGCAAAGGTACGTAGCCACCAGACCACCCTGTTTCCTTCCTTCCTCTTCCCAAACAGGTTCTCTGTCCAAGGCAGACTTCTGCCCAACAGTGAAAAGCCACCCAGTTGGAGACAACATACCATCTAATATAATTCAACAGATCCCAGTCTATACAGGAAAAAAAAAAAGGCACCAAACCAAACACAAATGGACAGTCTCTTCCCATCCTCCCACTGGTTCTTGTCCATGACCTTCAGGGTGGGACCGATTGTACCGCCCCCAAGCATGAACCTCAGTGAACTCCCTCTATTCTGTTTCTGGAGCCATATCTGTCCCCATTGCCACCATGACATCCATGACTTCCTATGAAACTACAAAGTCAGAGGTAGGATGGTCTGGCACAGTGCAGGGAGAGAGGATTCAGAACCACACTGGAATCCCAAACATTATCCATCTGTAGGCAGAAGGAACTCAGGAGCCTTGAACCAAAAGGAAGCCTGCTTAATCTCCTGCTCACCATACCACATGGCTACATCTTGGCTTTCAGGCTGGCCAAGAAGCGAGCCAATTGGGGGTCCTTTCCTACTAGCAAGAGCAAACACATTCTTTCCCCTGCCGGTAAATACTCTGTCGCCCCAACACTAACACCTGCTTATACCCTGGAGGCAGAAGAGAATTTGAGGCTATTCTAGAACAGGCCAACTCACAGCTCCATTCTAAACCCTGAAGACTCATGCCCACAACATAAAAAGACAACCAGAGTGTCAGGGCAGGGAGTGCGCTTGACATAAAGTGTGCAGGGCCATCTCTACAAATCCCAAAGACCAAGGAGGGCTTCACCGAGAGGCAGGCATGAAGAGAACTATAATCTCTCTCCTTAAACTACCGCCTCATCCCTTGTCTCCTTGTCTCCACTGGACTCCACACATCACAGAGTCCCAGTATCACTGTGTGGAGAGTTCATTTGCACATCTACCCAGGCAGGCATGCCAAAGAGGGCAAGAGTCCTAAGCTATCATCTTAACCTTCTGGACTTCAGTCTATCAAATAGAGAAATCTCAGCTCCCTAATACAACTGCCACAGTCCCCATCCTGATGACGAGAGA
The DNA here is from genome assembly GCF_001704415.2 of Capra hircus. NCBI lineage: Eukaryota > Metazoa > Chordata > Mammalia > Artiodactyla > Bovidae > Capra > Capra hircus. The sequence continues at coordinate 82,131,230 of NC_030817.1, read as the reverse complement.
GGCTGCACAAACACCAGGCTTATCTGAACTCTTACTGAGAAGATAAGGGAACATGTAATTGCTGTTATCATATTTTGGTTTTTCTAAAACACACCTGCTTCATTTGCTAAATCCCTGGTCTTTTAAGAAAGGAAAGGTCACAGACTCCTTTGAGGATCTGACAAAAATGAAAGGACTTTTCCCCTAGAACAAGACCCTTCATTTAAGGGCTTATCTCTCCACCCCCGGCCACCCATCTCATTGTGAAGAAGCCCTATCTTAAGTGCTCTCAGTGACTCATATGGGTCTCGGTTGATTAAAAAGACACAAAGTCATGGCTGCTGCTTAAACAAGCTCTGAGGAGGAAGGACCGGAGTAGGTGGTGATGTGAGAGCTGGCAAAACAGGAGGGACACTGGGTCATTTAAACGGATGTAAACAGAGGCCATCATTGTAGTTTCTGCCTCCAAGTCGCTACTCTGAAGAGAACAGGAAATAGGCTGGGGACAGGCAAGCCGCCTCTACACACACCCACACCCGCTGCACTGGGAGGGACTGAGGTGTGGGAAGCAGGGTCTGGCAAACAGCTGGCTCACCAGCAATCACACCGGCACCCTTGCAATGGGCCTGGGCAGGACGGCAGGAAATTCTGAAGCCTCCAGTGCTCAGGAAGCAGCATGGAAAACAGAGCACTGAGCTGGGAGATCAGGAAGGGTTAGTTCTGGCTCAGTTTCGCTGCTGCCAAGCTGAGTGAGTCCTGTGGCTCCCACTTCCTCCCTGGTAAACAATGGCAGGGTGGGACCACTGTTTACTGGCTGCTCCTCCTCGGAGCCAACAGCTCCTGGTTCCAGGCAAACCCACACCGCCTGGGTTCCCCTTCCAGACCACTGCTCCCTCATCCCCCTGCTTTCACAGAAGCCTGCTCTTTCCCGGGTTCAGTGAAAAGTCTGTATTTTTTTTTAAGAAGTTAAAAAAATTCAAGGACTTCCCTGGCAGTCCAGTGGTTAAGAATCCATGCTGCCAATGCAAGGGACGCAGGTTTGATCCCTGGTTGGGGAACTGAGATCCCACATGCCACCTGGTGCAGCCAAAAAAAAAGGCAAATAGCCCAGAAGTGTTTATAGAAAAAAAGTTATCTTCAGCACCCCTCTTCTTCTCTGACAGGATAACCACTGTTAATTTTCTCTCCTTATCCCTCTCTTTTTAGCACAATTTTGCCTTATTTATCACAGGTCAGGTCTGGAGGTGGAACTCCTGAGAACAGGGGAACCTGAGACCGTTTTATCACCCAAATCCCACTGTCTGCGCTGTGCGGGTCCCAGAACTACGACCCTTCCATTTCGTTTCTGTTCTCCCTCCTCTGCCGTCTTCGCTTCCTTCCTGTTGCCCAAGATGTGGGCACCTCCAACACCATCACGCCAATGCTCTCAACAGTCCATCCCTTCCTTCTGTTGCATGCAGTGGGCAAAACCCTCAACCTGGATCAGTCAAACATCTGCCTTTGGTGCACCTAATCCTGGTCTCTCATCTTGGCTGGGCCCTTGACGCCGTCCTGAAAATCACCACCACCACTGCTTTTTCCTAGTCTCTGCAACAGCTATTTCAGACTTGTACCATTTCTTCAAGTCCATAACCAGATTGCCACTTGCTTTAATCTCAGCAGAAAGCCAGAAGGGAACTCTGCCCACCCCCACCTTCCCCTCTCCTCCCGGACAAAAAGGCCTGCCACACACACCTGGTCTTCTCCTCTCCTGCCTCAGTGGAAGGGGCTTCCTTTTACCTGTGGTCTGCAACTCTCCCCAGGCTCCTCTCGTATTAATTAGTTCTCTTTTCCCCCAGGTCTTCAGATTATTTCTGTTTGCGATTCTTTCCCATCAGCATTAAAATATTTGCACATCTTCCTGGTCTCAACTCATCCCAAAGAGTCTCTCTTTCTCTCTCTTTCCGGTCACAAAGAAACTCTATAGGAAATGTAGGCTGAGCAGCTCCATGCTAAATTTCAAAGTCAGACAGATCTGGGTTCAAATCTTGGCTGACACTTTCTAGCTATGGGACCCTGAGCAAGTTATTTTTCCCTCTGAGCTGTAGGTTCCTCATCTGGTGACCATAACAGTATCTAGCCTATTGGGCTGTTGAGAAGAGTAAATGAGTTAATGCATGTAAAGTGCTTAGCTCAGAGCCCGGCACAAGAGGAGATGCACGCATAGCCCTCTCTTTGTAGCCAATTCCTGACATCCTCTCGGCTCCTCAGTCCACTATAATCTAGCTTCCTTCACCATCACTCCTGGGAAAATACCTTCACCAAGGACCTGTGGTTCTGCAACTAAATGCAAGGGATTTTTTCAATTCATTCATTCATTCATCAGTTAATTTATTGAGCACTTACTATGTGCCAGGCTGTCCTAAGTGCTGGGGATACAACAGCAATCAAAACAGACAAAAATCCCTGCTTTAGAGAAGCAGCATTCTACTGACACTCACTTCTGGGCCTCTTGGCAGCATCAGACACCCTGACCTTCTTGAAACTAAACTCCCTTAGCTTAAGGGACACTTTCTGTCTTGGTCTTCCTTCTAAGGCCTTGAACATGCTTCCTTGTTCTCCTTTTCCTTCATCCTCCCCTACATGCTGGGTTCCCCAGGCTTCCAGACTTCTCTTTTTCTCCTCACTTTACACTCTCTCAGGACAATGTCATCCACTCCCAGGGTGACTGATGATCCTTAAGTGTACCTTTCCTTCTGGAGCTGTAGACTCACACATCTCCACTCAAACGTCTCAAAAGCACTTCGAAACTTAGACACAGAATTGAACTAACTCTGTCTGAATCCTCCTGGCTGACCTTCTCTCTCAATTTGATAACAGCACCATCTATTGAATCACCCAAACCAGAAACCTCCTCCTCCTCCCACCTTTCTGAGTAGATCAAAAGATCGTCCACGTATACTCACTGACTGTCTAGTGCGTGGCAAATCTTGTGCTCAGCAGTGAGATCTGCTGTCGTTGTTTAGTTGCTCTGTCATGTCCGACTCTTCTGCGACCCCATGGACTGCAGCCCACCAGGCTCCTCTGTCCATGGGTTTTCCCAGGCAAGAATACTGGAATGGGGTGCCATTTCCTTCCCCAGGGGATCTTCCTGACCCAGGAATCAAACTCCTGCAGTGGCAGGTGGATTCTTTACCCCTAGGGAAGCCCAAGCACTAAGACTATATAAACCAATAAGAGGGACCCTGGTGGTCCAGCGGATAAGACCCCACATTCCCACTGTAAGGGGCCCGGAGTCAGTTCCTGGTTGGGGAACTGAGAGTCCATAAGCCCACGCACCACAACCACTGAGCCCACACGTCCTAGAGCCTGCGCACCACAGCTAGAGAAGCCCAGGTGCTGCAATCACGACCCAGAGCAGCCGCATCATAATAACAGAAAGCTCTAACCAAGTGTGGCAACTGCAAAGTTGGTCGTCAGCACCTTCCCACTCCCACTGGGTTAAGGCCTTAATTCAGCCTCCTGTGAATTTTCACCTAGATTATTAAAAAATCTCCCAAGCTGCTCTCCCTGCTTCCGTTTATATACCATGTCAATCGACGATCCTTTGTGATCTTTTAATATGAAAGTCAGATTATGACAATCTCTGCTCAAAATCCTATGGTGGTTCCCCACAGCTTTCAGGATAAAGTGCAGAATTTGCTGGATGATTATACAAACTTGTCTTTCTCTGCCACTGTTTGGGAACTCTCCCAGGAGCACAGCGAACTCTTATACAGAACCCTGAAAGTGCTACATTTTCTCCCTCTTTTTCTTTGCATGTATTGCTTCCTCCGATCGAAACAAACTTTGCATTGCCTCCATATCTCACCTGATTAAGAAACAGCTCTGGTTTTCCTTCTGTAAAACTTTGTCAGTCCCCTCCCCCTTCCTAGCAGACCTTCCTATGTGATCATGAAGCAACATATACATACATTTTTCATAACAGGTATCTTAATATATGCTGTTTATTTGTCTGTCTCCTCACCAAGGCTGTGAGTTCCTCAACAGCAGGGACCAATCTCAGTGTCTTTGTATTCCCAGTGCCTGACACACGGTAGTCATTCAATAAATGTTTGCTGAAAAGAAAAAATGAATGATGCTAGAATTTTTTAAATGCATGTTTAATTCTATATATGCATAATGATTGTGCTACACAATAATCAGGTATAAATGGCAAACAGTTAATACAGAGATTACTTTTATACACCCAAACCTAGTATTTCTGAAGATCTAAGATTCGGTTGCCATGCTGGGTATGCTCAGTCATGTCTGACTCTTTGCAGCCCCCATGGACTGTAGCCCCCAGGCTCTTCTGTCCATGGGATTCTCCAGGCAAGAATACTGGAGTGGGTTGCCATGCCCTTCTCCAGGAGATCTTCCCGATCCAGGGACTGAACCTGGGTCTCTTGTGTCTCCTGCATTGGCAGGCGGGTTCTTTACCACTAGCGCCATTTAGGAAGTGGGATTCAGGTGGTGGATAGCAATAAGACACCCAGACACCCAGAAAGTGCCTTTTCAGATACTGCTCTGAAGACTCTTAGGTCCACAAATCCAAAGATTTGGGTCTTTCTACTTCTCTGGAAGGCAGTACTGCAAAAGATATCTGGAAACCATGTCCTTACCTCAGTGCATAATAGCCTGTCCCTCAACCCACGCTGCTCCTCCCTGAATCAAAACATTTCCATCACAGCAATGTGTTTAATTCACAGAATCTTAGCAGCATGAAGAAAATACCACCCGCTTTGGTAATAAAGTGGCATGTGTTTTGGCTTCTGGAGTGAAAACTAGGGAAGTCAACCCAGTCCCCGGCACATCCCACTCGTTCAGGTCTACCCTGCCCGGCAGTCCTGCACTCTCCTCGATGGGGCCGGCGCTGGTTCTCCCTCTCCTTCCCAGCTTTATATGCATGGCATCCGGCTTCCTCTCCCCACACTTGACCTAATGAGGGCCCTTGGAATCATTCATTTCTCACTCATTCCAGCAAGGATATACGGAGCACTTACTGTGCATCAGGACCTGTGCTAGGTACTGGGATGTTTAAAGGAAAAACAAGCCCTGGTCCCTGCCCTTGAGGAGCTCACAGTCTAGTGGGAGAGACAAACATAAACAACAGTTACAAAACAGTGTGATTAAGGCTACAGTAGATATTATAGCTGCCTCCTTCCGGAGGCAGAGAGGAAGGCTTAACCTTGGAAGGGGACCTGTGAACCTTGAGTTGAACCTTGAGTTGGAGTTTGCCAGCTACCAAGAGGGAAAAGGTTTTCTAAGCCTGGGCAGCTGCTGATACACAAGAGCAGTGGTACGTCCAGGAGAAGAGGCAAGGCTGCCCTGTCAGACTTCTTCTCCTGGTAAAGTGGGAGTCTGAGAACCTACCTGCCCTGGCCTGGAGCGCCCCCTGAGTGCTGCTGAACTCTGTCTGAACCATGGTGCCTCCTCCCACGAGTTCTATGGTTCTTTTCCCTCCATAGATTACTAATACCTACTCTGAAGTACAATCCATCTAGCCCAGAGGTGAATCCTGAATGTTTTCCCCCTGTCTTTTGTAAAAGTTGTAGTTAGAAGTTTTCTTTTTTGCTTTACTTTTCAAACTTAACCTGTACTTGTTCACTCCCCTCGTCCACTGAAAGAACATCTCCCTATAATTCTAGATCCTAAGAGATAACTTTGGTTATCACTTTCCATACATCCCAGTTTTTTAACTATATAGATTTATTTTAAAAACAAAAATGAGAGCCCAATACATATTAGTTTGTAACTTTTTTCCACTTACCAAAACAATTTACAGATCTTTTAATGTCAGTACATATAAACATCATTGTTTGTAACTGTTTAATGCAATTCCATTTTGGAGATATACTTTTTTTTTTTCATTTGGCCACGCCATGCAGCTTACAGGATCTCAGTTCCCCAACCTGTGACCATGGCAGTGAAATCAGAATCCTAACCATTAGGCCACCAGGGAACTCCCAAACATTCTTTAATTTTAAAAAGCTGAAATTAATAACTTCTTTCCTCTTTGTGGACATTTGGGACTACTTATAGGTCTTCAATATTATAAACAATGCTCTAGTAAATATTCATATTTATATTATTTTTTAAAGCAATTGTGAGAGATTTTAGTAGGAAAATTCCTAGAGGTAGAAATGCTAGGCCAAAAATATGAAAGTGTTTTTTCCTTTTATTACTTATTTATTTTTGGCTGCGCTGGGTCTTTGCTACTACACATGGGCTTTCTCTAACTGCAGCAAAGTGGAGGCTACTCTCTAGTTGTGGTGCGTGGGCTTCTCGTTGCAGGGGTTCCTTTTGCTGCAGAGCACGGGCTCTAGAGTGCAGAGGCTTCAGGGGTTGCAGCATGCTGGCTCAGTGGTTGTAGCACCTGAGCATGTGATCCCCGCAGCATGTGGGATCTTCCCAGACCAGGGATCGAACTTGTGTCCCCTGCATTGGTAGACAGATTCTTAACCACTAGGAAAGTCCAAGTTTTTAGTTTTGATGCTGCCCAATTACTCTTCCAAGTTACTGTACTGGTTTATCTGAACCAACATACATGGGCCCATCTTTCTGTCCTTCCAAAACTAGACCATCTCAATTCCTTTCCATCTGTGCCACTCTGATTGATAAACAGAGATACAGCATTGTTTTAATTTGTATTCCTGTAATAGTCATTGAATTTCAGCACTGCTTTGTATTTACTGGTCATATTCTTTGTACTTTTTTCCCAACAAAAAACTTATTTTTTTTACAAAAAACTTTTTAATTGAAGTATAGTTTCATTGTGCTTTCTACTGTACATCAAAGTGACTCAGTTACACACACACACACACATATAATTCTTTAAAAAATGTTCTTGTCCATTATGGTTTATCCCAAGAGAGTGGATCTAGTTCCCTGAGCTGTACAGCAGACCCTGTCGCTTCTCCAGTCTGTATGTAACAGTTGGCGTCCCCCAACCCCAAACTCCCAGTCCACCCCTCTCCCTCCCCGCTCCCCCTTGGCTACCACAAGTCTCTTCTCTATGTCTGTGAGTCTGTTTCTGTTTTGTAGATAAGTTCATCTGTCTTTGCATTTTTTAGAAGTTAATTTTCTTTTATTGATTTGCAGAGCTCTTTCTAGCTTTTAACCTTGTCTTTTAAGGTTACATATTTGCCTCATTTTGTCCTTTATTTTTTAACTTATGGGTTCTTTTGCTTTAATTTGTATGTAGTCAAATCTGTTAAGTCTTTTCCTTTATGGTTTCCTTTATTGACTTGTTTAGAAAGGCCTCTTCTACCCTAGGACTAAATGAATTGTTCCTTTGAGTCCTAATAGTTTGATGGCATATTTTTAGATCTTTAGCACGCCTGGAATTTACTTTTGTGCTTGGCATGAGGTAAAGATTAAAAAATTTTCCAAATGGATAACCGTCAACCAGTCATCCCAACATATTTATTGACTAACACATCTTTTAGCTTTTGATTGGCAATGTTTCCTTTATCATATATTAATTTCTCTCTCTCTCTCTCTCTCACACACACACACACACACATGAATTTTCGCTTATCTCTGGAGCTTACTTCCTTGGCAATCTTACAGTCGTGGAAATCTCCCGTGCTGTACTGCTATCCTCTTTCGTCACTCTGCCCAACACATAACGCCTCTGCTCTCTCTGGGCCCACACTCCCATTCCCGTAAGGGCTATTTCCTCTCCTCCACCAAGTCACCTGTACTACACATCATCCACACCTGCCAACCCTCTGGAACCTTATTCCATGGTTACTCAACTACCAACATCTACAGCCTTTTCTACTTCCCCCATAACTGAAGCCTGCCTCTCCCTATAACTTGCTCTGAGAGGCAGCTCCTTCTCACATCCTAGGCTAGACATATGGGGGCTGCTTCCAGGCCATCCACCCTCTTCCATTAAGTAAAAAAACCACCACCACCTCTCCTCTGGAAATCATGACAGTCAGCTGTAAAATCTTGACCCTCTCCTTGTCGCAACACTCTGCAACTTCCTGGTCACTTCTTTATTTACCTAAGACTGTGGATTCCAGTCTCCAGGGTTCCTCTCTGTCTGAAAGCTAGTCATAATCCTAGGTGACTAGGTGATTTCACCTAGTCAAATCCTAGGTGACTCAAGAGGAAGAACTAACCCACATTCTGGCTTAGCAGTTATCCACTGACATCCTCCTTTTCCTCCTCAACACCCTCTCACGGTCACCTTTAGGACCCATTCTCTCAAGCTTTAGCACCATTCAGCTAACTGTCTGCTAGCTAATCGGCACCTCACACTCAACAGGTCCAGAACCAAACCCACTTTTAATCATTCCCGTCTGCCTCCAACCTCTTAATCAATCTCTCTGTCTCTCTTTTCACTCCTTCCCTCGCTCTCCTACTATTTCCTCTGTCTTTGTGAATGGCAGCTGAATACATTTAAATTACTAAATCGCAAAACTGGAGTCATCCCCATAACCCCCTTCTCCATCAAAACCTCTACTTTTCAAGCATTCCACTTCCTAAAATTTTTTTCTTTTGAAAAAATTTTTAATTTTATATTGGAGTATAGTTGATTGACAATGCTGCATTAGTTTCAGGTGTATAGTAAAGTGATTTGATTATTCATATACATGTATTTATTCTTTTTCAGATTCTTTTCCCATAAAGTTCATTACAGAGTATTGAGTAGAGTTCCCTGTACTAAACAGTAGTTCCTTGTGGTTAATCTATTTTATATAGTCATATATAATGTTAATTCCAACCTCCTAATTTATTCCTCTCCCCCACCTTTCCCTTTGGTAACCCTAAGTTTCTGAGTCTGTTTCTGTTTTGTAAATAAGTTCATATGTATCACTTTTTTGGAATTTTACATGTAAGTGATATCACATGATATTTGTCTTTTCTGTCTGATTCACTTCACTTAGTATGACCATCTCTGGGTCCACCCATGTTGCAGCAAATGGCACTGTTTCATTCCTTTTTATGGCTGAGTAATATTCCATTGTGTAAATGTACCACATCTTCTTTATGCATTTAATTCTCAAAGGACATCTACTTCCTAAATTTTTCTTCTATCTTTCTAGTTTTCTCTGTCTGTACAGCTGTCAACCCACTTCAGCCACTTTTATCTCTTATCTAGACCACTGTAAGAGTCTTTTAGGTGGGTTCCTGCCTCTAGCCCCATTCCCCACCAATCCCGAATGCAGTCAGAGTTTAGTGACATCACTTATCCTGTTAATGGCCTTTATTGGCCTTCCTTGACCTTAGGATGAAGTTCATGTTCTTTATCAGGGCTCCGCAGGTCATTTCATGACCTTGCATCTACCACCTCTTCAGCTTCAGAACTTGCTGATTCACCCTGTAGCTGTGTGCTTCACACTGACATCACTGAACTTGAGTTTCTTAAATATGTCATGAAAGCTTCTTTCCTAAAGGCCTTTCCTACATGTATTTCTTTCTGTGTAGATTACTAACTCCACCTCCATCAGCTCCTTTCAGATCTTATTAGACAGCTCTTATTGGACGTATTCTCAAAATGTACCCCCTATGCGTGTACATGCACGCATACACACACACACACACACACACACACACACATCAGGTGTTCCCAGAGCGCCTGTGCTTCAGTTATTGGCAAAAATCACACTTTATGTCTGTCCACTTTGAGACTGTAAATTCTTAAGTATTCTAAAAAACTCACTTAAAAATTTTATATAACTTTTAAAGGTTACTTTCCACTTAAGATTATTACAAAATACTGGCTACATCCCCTCCATTGTCCTTACACCTTTGAGCCTATCTTACACCCAACAGTTTGTACCACCCACTCCCCCGCCCCTGTATTGCCCCTCTTCCCCCCACTGGTAACCACTAGTCTGTTCCCTGTATTCTGTGAGTCTGTTTCTGTTTTGTTATATTCACTGGTTCACTGTATTTTTTAGATTCCGCATATAAGTGATCTCATAGAGTTGCTCGTCTCTCTCTGTTTGAGCATTATGCCCTCCAAGTCCATCTCTGTTGCTGCAAATCACAAAAGTTTTGTATGACTTTTGTATGGCTGAATAGTATTCCATTGTGTGTGTGTGTACACACACAACATCTTCTTTAGCCATTCATCTGCTGATGGACACTTAGGGTGCTCTCATATCTCAGCAACTGCAAATGATGCCGTGAACACTGGGGTGCATGTATTAATACCTTTTCTAATTAACGTGTTTGGTTTTTTTCATATGTTTAGCCAGGAGTGGAACAGCTGGGTCATATGGTAATTCTATTTTTAGTTTTTTGAGAAACCTCCAGTCTGTTTTCCACAGTGGCTGCACCAATTTACATTCCTACCAACACTGTGGGAGGGTTCCTTTTTCTCTACAGCCTCACTGATGTTATTTGTGTTCTTTTTGATGATGGCCATCCTGACAGGGGTGAGGTAATACCTCATTATGGTTTTGATTTGCATTTCCCTGATAATTAGCAATACTGAACATCTTTTCAAATTCCTGTTGGCTATCTGCATTTCTGCTTTGGAAAAATGGCTATTAATTTCTTTCAACCACATTTTAATTGGGTATTTTTTTCATGTTAAGTTGTATAAACTATTTATATATATTAGATATTAATCCCTTCTCAGTCATATTATTTGCAAATATTTTCTCCCATTCAGTACTATCTGGTCTTACATTTAGGTCTTTAATTCATTTTGAGTTTATTTTATATATGGCATTAGAGAATATTCTAACTTCATTCTTTTACATGGAGCTGTCCAGTTTTCCCAGCACCACTTGCTGAAAAGATTGTCTTTTCTCCACTGTATATTCTTGCCTCCTTTGTCACAGATTAATTGACCATAAGTGTACGAGTTTATTTCTGGGCTGTTTATCCTGTTCTACTGATCTACGTGTTTGTTTTTGTGCCAGTACCATACTGTTTTGATTACTGTAGCCTGAGTAGTATGAGACTGTAAATTCTTTAAGGACATAGGCAGCTCATTAGTATTCTTTGGACCAGTGCTACTGACAAATTATAGTTGCTTAATAAATACTGCTTGTATTAAGGATGAATGGAAGGTGAGAAGCCAACTAGAAATACTACTGGAATCTGCAAACAATGGGCCAGGGATCAAAATATTCACAACTTGAGTGCTACCCATTAAAGCAATTAGATGTTAGAAATTACTATTTGAAGTAATTAACACTGAAGTGTTATCAGAGTTTAATCCTACAAAAGGACAGTGAGTTTCCCAAATCCCTAACTGGTATAATGCTTAATAAAGGTATTTATGAGCAGACTGGAGAAGGCGATGGCACCCCACTCCAGTACTCCTGCCTGGAAAATCCCAAGGACGGAGGAGCCTGGTAGGCTGTAGTCCATGGGGTCGCTGAGAGTTGGACGCGACTCAGTGACTTCACTTTCACTTTTCACTTTCATGCGTTGGAGAAGGAAATGGCAACCCACTCCAGTGTTCTTGCTTGGAGAATCCCAGGGACGGCGGAGCTTGGTGGGCTGCTGTCTATGGGGTCGCACAGAGTCGGACACGACTGAAGCAACTTAGCAGCATGAGTAGACTGTCCCTACACTGCACAGTGTAAAAAGCAAAGTTTTGGTAGACAAACAGACCTGACTGGAATTCGTACCCTGCCACTTCTAGCTGTGTGATCCTGGACATGGCCCTTAAACTCTTTGAGTCTCAGTTCTGAAAGATAAGCATAACACCAACCTCACAGAGCTGTTATGAAGATTAGAGGGTATAACATACAGCAAGTGCCAGATACTCAATGAATGCTAGTTTCCTTCCATTTTCTACTTGTCTTTTCCTAAAAAGTCACTTTTGCAACTTGGCTGGAAGAGCCTAGGGGCAAGGTGCCTTGTGGGAAAACCACACCATAGAAGCAGCCCTGAGGGCCTTCCATGAGCTTCTTATAGAAACCTAAGGGCTCCACTACTGTGTGATGCCACCCTGTGTGGCAAACAGGCTGACCCACCACCATATTGGGTTGGCCAAAAGGTTCATTTTCTGTAACATCTTAAAAAATTCTGAACCAATTTTTTGGCCCATCCAATATAAAAGGGACATGGGCTTGGAACTCTGAATCGGCCTCAAACTAGGACTGTGGCCCTAGTCAAAAGACCAAAGCCACAAATGTGGGATCCTAGTTATTCCCAGGACAAGACTGAATAGGACTGTAGGTAAACTTTTCATCCAGGAGAGTGTACCTGGCAAGCCATCTCCCTTGCTCCCATCCCAAAGCGTTACAGAAGAAAGGAGGCTGACCGACTGACATTCAAGTGCCCAAGCACTCAAACTTCCTGCATCTGAGCACACACTGCCAGAGAAGAGAGTTTCACACCAGACTCAAGCCACAGCCAACCTCAAGATGTGGACAGAATGACAGCACCCCGCTGCTAGCTAGAGATCAGGGTTGAGTGCATGGCCAGGGAGCTTAAGTAGTAACAGTAGCTTAAAACAGATGCAGGAAATAACAGAGAGAAGTTCCTGACCCAGTAATAGGTCTTATTCACTACAGCCATGAATAGAGGAGAAAAGCAAACCCATTTTTCTGTTACAACAGACTACAAACCCATAAGCTTTGAGGCAGACCTCAGAAAATGCCTCACATATACATGTCTCACCTCTCCAGACCCAACTTCCTCTCTTCAGCTGCCCTTCTGGTCAGTGGCCCCACAAAGGTGAGAGAAAGCTTGTCATCCAGTTGGTTAAACCTCTGGATGATCACATCGACTCTGATCTTGTCACTTATTTCCAGGGTCAGCAGAAGAAATATAGGAAAATACAGAAACATAAGAGTAATCACCTCTTTCATTTCTAAAGAAATATTAGTTGGGCAGCAAAACTCTTTTCTTTTTGTATAACTGTCACCTAAGGAATGTTACTCTACAAGGACTGGGTGAGCGGGCCACTGCAGTCACAGACATTCAACACACCTTGACAGGAGTTTAGGGCAAAGATCGGGAATGAGGCACTCTGTGCTGTGGGAAAACTGGCAGAAGAAACCTTCAGAAAGTTAAGATATTTTCAGGAGAAAATTGTATTAATCCAGTTTCTTGTATCTTTCCATACATAGAAGAGCACCAGATATCTGTTCTTTGTGACCAAGAACAGCCTACCGAGATGTGTGCTTGACCGCATGGACCCCTTTCTCCACAATCACCTATGTGCTTGTTGACCCACTACCTCTTTGGAGCACTTCTTCAGAGCTGTGAGAGAGACTGTCTCCTGGATTATGGTCCTGAGTCCCCAAATAAAACTGAACTCACAGATCTCATGCTATACATTTTAATTTCAGTTGACAAATCATTAGGAAAAGGATTGAGGTTTATGCCTTCAATGGGCTAAGAAATCCACAACATGCCCTAGCAAAACTGAGTAGCTGTAAGAAAAAAAAAATAAAAAAGACCCCACCGGCTGTTAAAAACAAATCAAAAAAGAAGGAATCAACTGGCAAAAAATCTCCAGTGCCATGCTTCACTCTTCTGTGTGGAGGAGAGGAAGTGGAGTGCAAGGAGATGGGAGGAAAGGCAGCTCCAGGGTGTAGATGTTTTATATTTTGTTTCATTTTAAAAATCACCAAGTTCTTAGGCTTCCCTGGTGTCTCAGTGGTAGATGGTAAATAATCCGCCAGCAATGCAGGTGACCTGGGTTCAATCCCTGGGTTGGGAAGATCCTCTGGAGGAGGGCATGGCAACCCACTCCAGTATTCTTGCCTGTAGAATCCCCATGGACAGAGGAGCCTGGCAGGCTATAGCCCATGGGGTCGCAAAGAGTCAGACACAAATGAGCGACTAAGCACTGCACATTAAGAGACACAGGTTATATCCCTGGTCTGGGAAGATCCCACATGCTGAGGAGCAACTAAGCCCAAGTACCACAATTACTGAGCCTGTGCTCTAGGGCTAGAGAACTGTAACTACTAAAGCCCGAGCATCTATAGCCCAGGCTCTGAAACAAGAGAAGCCACAGCAATGAGAAGCCTGCACGCTGCAATGAAGAGTAGTCCCCGCTCATCGCAACTAGAGAAAAAGCCTGCACAGCAATGAAGACCCAGAACAGCCAAAAAAAACCAAAACACCCAGTTCTTCCTTCTACTGTTCAAAGTTTGTAAAGAAACTCATCATTATCTCCCTGTATCCTCAGAAATGCTTGGAATGTAGACACATTAGAAAATAAAACTCAGCAGTAGCTACTTGCAAGTTAAGGCGATCTGTCAAAGGAACACAGTTAAAGAAGTGATCAATAAACATTCTGTGGCTGACTCCTGAATAGATCATGTTTCAGACCCTAAGTCCACTACTGTAATCGATCTTCAGCAGGGGAAAGGGGAAGCAGAGATGGCTCAAGGAAATAAGACTGGAATTTTTCATAAACAAGGCCCAGACTACCCACACACATCTAGACCAAGCTGAGCTTCTTGGGTTCAGCTGCAAGAAGAGGGGCTGGTAGAGGCCAAGCTATCTTAGCCCCAGGGATTCAAAATGGAACACAATTATTTTACCCTCCACTAAAAATGATTTTCCTGATACCTGTTCTTCTCAAATCACTGTATTTCTCCTGCTTATATAGCCCTCCATCCTCCACATACCCCTTCACAAGAAAAAGAATTCTACAAAACTCTCTCGCTGCATTGTTTTCTTCCTCTTCACTTTTAAGACAATATATATAAGTGGCAGTCAAGTCTTCTGCATAATCAGATTTAGCCACTTTACCTGGACTTTTTAACTTATATGCAGAGTACATCGTGCAAAATGCCAGGCTGGATGAAGCACAAGCTGGAATCAAGACTGCCGGGAGAAATATCAATAACCTCAGAGATGCTGACGACAGCACCCTATGGCAGAAAGCTAAGAAGGAATAAAGAGCCTCTTGATGAATGTGAAAGAGGAGAGTAGAAAAGTTGGCTTAAAACTCAACATTCAGAAAACTAAGATCATGGCATCTGGTCCCATCACTTCATGGCAAATAGATGGGGAACCAGTGGAAACAGTGAGAGACTTTATTCTTTTGGGCTCCAAAATCACTGCAGATGGTGACTGCAGCCATGAAATTAAAAGACACTTGCTCCTTGGAAGAAAAGCTATGACCACCCAACAGGATTAAAATAATCCTGTTTTACTATGACAGCATATTAAAAAGCAGAGACATTACTTTGCCAACAAAGTTCCCTCTAGTCAAAGCTATGGTTTTTCTGGTAGTCACGTACGGATGTGAGAGTTGGACTATAAAGAAAGCTGAGTGCAGAAGAATTGATGCTTTTGAATTGCGCTGTTGGAGAAGACTCTTGAGAGTCCCTTGGACAGGAAGGAGATCCAACCAGTCCATCCTAAAGGAAATCAGTCCTGAATATTCACTGGAAGGACTGATGCTGAAGCTGAAACTCCAATACTTTGGCCACCTGATGTGAAGAACTGACTCATTGGAAAAGACCCCGATTCTGGGAAAGATTGAAGGCAGGAGGAGAAGGGCACAACAGATGATATGGTTGGATGGCATCACCGACTCAATGGACATGAATTTGAGCAAGCTCCAGGAGTTGATGATGGACAGGGAAGCCTGGCATGCTGCAGTCCGTAGGGTGTCAAAGAGTCAGACACAACTGAGCAACTGAACTGAACTGGACTCTATCACCTCCATCAAGCACCCCAAGGCTATGCCTTGTCCTTGTCATGGAGAAGGTTAAAGTGTACACAGCCACTAGTTCAATTAGAGCAGAGAGAACCAATCAGCATTACTCTTTCTCCCTAGCCCAGCTGCCCCTTACCGGCTTCCCCTCTATGTTCTCTAGATGCCGTTCCAATGCATCTCCAATTCTGTGATGAGTTAAAAGCAGCTTGAGTTAGGACCACAGCATACTGTGATCCTCCTTTTCATGAAATCACATGCAAAAGTCCAAATTTGAAACTTGAAGGACAATAAATTCTAAATGAAACCTGCAAATCATCTTTTTGATGATCTTAGACATAAAGAACAGTCCCTTGGACTGCAAGATCAAACCAGTCAATTCTAAAGGAAATCAATCCTGAATATTCATTGGAAGGACTGATGCTGAAGCTAAAGCTCCAATACTCTGGCCACCTGATGCAAAGAGCCAACTCATTAGAAAAGACCCTGATGCTGGGAAAGACTGAAGGCAGGAGGAGTAGGGGGCGACAGAGGGTGAGATGGTTGGAT
This sequence comes from Capra hircus, assembly GCF_001704415.2. Taxonomy (NCBI): domain Eukaryota; kingdom Metazoa; phylum Chordata; class Mammalia; order Artiodactyla; family Bovidae; genus Capra; species Capra hircus. Next base: position 82,115,074 of record NC_030817.1, on the reverse strand, counting down.
GGCATCACCAACTCAATGAACATAAGTTTGAGGAAGCTCCAGGAGATGGTGAAAGACAGAGAAGCATGGCATGCTGCAGTCCATGGGGTCGCAAAGAGTCAGACATGATTGAGCAACTGAACAACAGGACATAAACAAAAATCATGAAACCTTTTTACAAACTTTTATACAAAGTAGCCCTTTAAAGTTAATTTTAATATATTCAACAAATAATTAAATATCTAAGTTCAGGGCATAATTATAGAAGGAATGGCCAAAGGAGGAATTTTCTGAGATTCAGAGTATCAGGAACTATGCCACTTATCAACCTGGTCACTTAACATCTGAGGACGAGCTAATCAAATATTGATAATGGCTGCAGAAAGATCCAGACACTCATACAATAATCTTCCTTCCATTCTAGATTAAAAGATCTGGGAAGGGGTGGGGGATTATTCTGTTCAGGGCCAATGGCATCCTAAAAAACTCACAGGGATGTACATGTAAACATCAGAACAGGATGAGAACTTTATAATAATCATTAACGACTACGGCTTCAATCAACTAGTTTCAAGAAAAGCAAAGAAGAATGCAGTCAAATGACATAATCAGATTTAGTCATTTTACCTGGACTTTATCAACTCCATCAAGCACCCCAAAAAGTATTTGGAGCAACATTAGTTGGATGCTATCCCAAATAATCAGATGTTTGATTTGCAAACAGGATGTGGCTTAATGATCGAAACAGAGAACTAGGTTCATTCAAGTATCTAGAGCCTAAAATAATCCTGTTTAACAAGTTTAACAACATGTAACACATACCCTCCAGTTGGCAGAAACACCTGTCAATTACAAGTACTAAATACTTCCACAAACCATTTAGCAGTTAATGGACTACAGCTAAGCCTTGGAGGCAAGTTCAGAATAGAGTTGAAACTCAACACCAGACTTGTTTTTTTAGAAAACCTGGAAGTATGAACGTCACTGAATTCGAGGAGCGGCTCAAAACCAGAAGTTGTGCTGCATTAAGAACGCACTGGGGACTTCACTAGCAGTCCAGCGGTTAAGACTCTGCACTCCCAATGCATGGTGCCTGAGTTTGATCTCTAGTGGAGGAGCTAGCCTACAAGGACACTGGAAGTTTAACTAGCTAAGTTTTAACTTGCATATGGGGCTTTCCGGGTGGCTCAGTGATAAAGAATCCACCTGCCAAGCACGAGACGTGGGTCTGATCCTTGGGTGGCGAAGATCCCCTGGAGAAGGGACTAGGCAATCCAATCCAATATTCCTGCCTGGGAAATCCCATGGACAGGGAAGCCTGGCGGGCTACAGTCCATGGGGTTGCAAAAGAGTTGGACACAACTTAAGAGACTCAACAACAACTTGCATATGTTGTTTTCTTCAGTCCCATTGGGAAATACACTATGGTTTGGGCTTTGTTGATGTTGTTCTCCATAGATTCTTCCTTGTTTTTGCAGAAATAGGATTATGGCTTATGGCTCAAGTCATCTGAAAGCCTCTCCAGGAAACTGTGCTCCAAAGGGAAGACTCCACAGGAAGAACATCAGAGAAGGAAGTTTCTTTTCTCCTCTTTGGTAATGTTCGTCCAAAACAGTTTTCATTATCTCGCAATGGATAAAACCCCACAAGCACAATTTTCAGTAACCACCTTAAAGAAAAATTGCCAGCCTGTGCTATTTCAGATGAAGCCCATATCCAAAGCACTCCTGACTCTTCATTTCAACTCCACACCCTCCTCAACCTCACTGGTCCCCAGTACCCCACCCTCATTACACACACCAGCCCAGCACTGTGATTTTTACTGTAAGCCTCTGTGCCTCTGCTCAAACCTTCCTTCCTTCCTGGAATACCCTCCTTTCAGTCCTGGCCAATTATATCCACCACCTCACTTTAAGTGGCTGCTTAAAACTCGTTTCCTTATGGAAGTGATCAGTGATTTTCCTCTCACAGTTTAAACATTTCCCTAATAGGGGTCAGATAGTTTCATGTAATTTTGCACAGGTCAGTATATCTCTCATGTCTAGTGTTACCAGTGGTGGGTGTTAGTTCTGGTCTCCTCTCCACAGCCCTGATCACAACCTCACTAGGACCCGGACACTGGAACATGCTCAGAGGGATCACCTTAGATGTCTACTGGCACAGTATTTTTAGGAATTTCCTATTCTGATTGAGCTGTAGTCCTAAAGCAGACATTATTGGTGAAATATGTAGCAGGAGGGCAGGATTACAGAAAAGTTCTGGCCAGCCAATTTAGTGAAGAAGTGAATGGAGGTGGGGGACCAACCCTTGGGGAAGCTGAGAGGACAGCTGGAGAAAAAAGGCAGGTGGAAGTGGAGGCTAGAGGATTGGGACAGACTAGGGGGTTGGGCGAAAGGCAGAGGAAGGGCGTTTCAGGAGGTTTGGGGGAGTTGTCCCAAGGCAGGGCCTTTCGGAGCCCGGGAACGAGACTGGGCAGGTCCGACTCACCTATGGGGTGGGGAAAACGGAAAGCCGCAGAACCGAAGAGCAGGTCACGGTAGCGTTGGAAGGCCTCGTCGAGGACGGAGCAGCCCACCTGCGCGGCCGAACTGAGATGGTACTGGAATTGGAAGCTGTGCGGGAAGATGGTGTACCGCAGCTCAGAGGTCTGAATGTACTGGGGCCATGGCCACAGGGCCGTCGCCCGCCCAGCGAACGCTGCCGCCAGCAGCAGCGAAAACCTGAGCGTGGAGCCTGCCATGGCCCGCCGGTCTGCTTCCCCTCGCCCAGCCGGCCGGGCCACGTGACAGCCTGGTCAGGTGGGCGGCGCCCGCGTGACAATCGGCAGGTCACGTGACCTGCTACAGCTCCTCACCGGTGACCCGGGAGTACTGACTCCCATACCTCCAGTCCCAGAGTGAACCCGAAGCTCCTGCGGCCTGCGGTGGATGGTGCAGGGCATCGGCCATGGTTCAAGTTCAGGCGGTTCCCGGGACTGGTGGAGCAGTAGCTAATGCACCTCCGCAGTTGCCAGGCCTGCGATCACAGAACTATATGCGCAGCAGAGGATAGAAGCCTCACGTGGGGAGGCCGAGTGGGCGAGCGAGAAAGGAAAGTCTCCCGAGCCGTGAACGCAGAGTAAAAGGTCGCCAGGCCTCCTGGGAGGTAAAGGACGTCCCAGGCCCAGGGAATTTCAGAAGCAAAAAATATGGAGACTTAAAACCACAGGCCCTTGTGATGTGAAATGCTGTGGGGCAGAAAGGAGTTGGAATTAGGTAGTCAGAATGGCTCAGCTAGAGAGTGCATCACAAGATTACAAAAATGGGAACTACTTATGACTGGGGAAAAGATGTGTACTTTCAGAGCAAGCTTGAGGCGACCTGTTTCCTGGCTCTGGAGTGGGTTCTTCTTTAGTGGTTAATAATCTCCCAGTAACTGCCCCCAAATCCCCTTCTCACAGACAAAAATGCCACAAACAGGGTAGGTCCTGTACTTACTGCAAGTGATAAGACATTGCTTGTACTTTGGTTGCAAACTGAAGAACACCCAGAGATGACAGGTCTTATACCCAGAGAGGAATTCTGCAGGGGTTTACGTAGAAAGTCCGAGAATCAGGACTTAGTAAAGTAGGAAATTGAAAATCAGCCTGAAGATTTGCATTTTAGAAATCTCATGTTGAGTGGTTGGATGGATAAGAAACCAGTGAGGGAGGCTTTTTTTTTTTTTTTTTGAGTTGGAAGATAATGGGAGTTTTAATTCCTGCAATGGGAAAGGAAGAGAGCTATAGATCCAGGAAATAGTGGGTATCTGGAAGCAGAGAGGGTAAGGGGCTTGAAGGCTAATCAGTGAGAACATAGATATTTATTGAGTCAAGGACCCTGTCTTTGTTCACCACTGTATTATCAGAGCACAGTTGAATCCCTCACTGCAAAAGGAGATAAAAACAGTGCTGTTGTGAGGCATTATTTGGCTAGCAGGTAATTTTTTAATTCTAAAATTGCATTTTAGAATTAGAAAAAATGGTAAGATCAGGAAAATGAACTTTTAAAAATAAAAGTCTCTTAAAAAGCATGATCACTTATATCTAGGCTTTAGGTACCTGTTAAAGTGAAAGGTGCTCTGTCATGTCCGACTCTTTGCAACCCCACGGACTATACAGTCCATGTAATTCTCCAAGCCAGAATCCTGGAATGGGTAGCCTTTCCCTTCTCCAGGTATTTAGCAGTTATGTATACATGGCTCATGGGCTTCCCTGGTAGCTCAGTGGTAAAAAATCTGCCTGCAATGCAGGAGACCCAGGTTCTATCCCTGAGTTGGATAGATATCCTGGAGGAGGGCATGGCAAGCCACTCCAGTACTCTTGCCTGGAGAATCCCATGGACAGAGGAGCCTGGAGGGCTACAGTTCATAGGGTCGCACAGAGTCGAACACGACTGAAGCGTCTAAGCAGCAGCATACACACCTTATGTTGGGAAATCAAATAAATATTGTCTCTCACGTATTTTAACTTTTCAGGATTCATCAAGAAATTCCTCTTAGAAGGTCAGTTATGCTATTTAATAGAACAGAGCTTGTAGCAAAGGAAGTAGAAATTAGATCTCTCAGTTTCAGATCCTAGTATTGCGTATTTACACTACTTTCTATATGGCTTAAACCTAAATTTTCATCCTCTCTAACAAATGCCTGAGTACTTCCCCAGTTAGGAGAGACATTACCCAGTTACTTAGGGAGGAGATCTGAGAACCATTGTCAGAAGAATCAAGTTCATAATCAGGTAGTTGTCCCACAGGATCAATAATTTTTTTTTCAGGATCAATAATTTGGAAAGAATTCAAAACAAGTTAAAGGTGAGAGCAAGAGGTCAAAGTGGGGTTTCAGGACTGGGCAAGTGCCATAACTCCCCTTTCTGTGATACTCAACCTATATCAGGAGAGAGAAGTAATTTACATAAAAGAGCCGCAAAATGAAGAAGCTGGACCCAAATAAGGAGACTATAAAAATTACTAATGAAAATACTTAGAGATTATTGTTGAGAGATATTCTAAACATATTCCAATTATTCCCTCTCTGACCAGTATATCAATCAGAAAAGTAATAGACAATCATTAAAATTTAAAAAAAATCATCAGAGTCCAATTAAATATTCAGAGCCTAGCAGTAATAGTAGCAAAAATTAAAATCAATGGTTAGTTAACATTATAAACTGTTCAGTTTGTATATATGCTACATTGCCATCAATTTTGACAGTGTGTACATGTCCATCCCAAACTCCCTAACTGTCCCTTATATGAATAACAAAAGCATGACACAGATAATATGTATTATATATCTGATTGTTTTCTCTATTTTTCTTTTTATTAAAGACAACTTAAATAAATAAAATATGATTTAACTTCCATATCTCTGAAAGTGAAAATTGCTCAGTCGTGTCAGACTCTTTTCCAGCCCATGGACTATTCAGTCCATGGAATTCTCTAGACTAGAATACTGGAGTGGGTAGCTGTTCCCTTCTCCAAGGGATCTTCCCAATCCAGGGATTGAACCAAGGTCGCTTGTATTGCAGGCAGATTCTTTACCAGCTGAGCCACAATATCTATAGCATCTAATAAAATTAGTTTATCTATCAGAAAAAGAATTCACTGTCAGACAATGTATCCAGATTTTTGGCTCATAAAGTGGAGTCATTAGTGTAGAAGGAGAGAGGCGGGAATGACTAATTTTGCCTGAGGAAGTCTTTCCAAAAGGAAATGATTTGAGCTGGCTTCCAAAACATGAGTTGGCAGGGAAGGAGCATGGGCAAAGCACAGAGGTGTGGAAGAAGATGGTATATTGAGCAAGGGTTTATGGGGATAGCTAAGGAGAAGTGTGCCATGATGATCTCACTTCTACCATATTCCCTTCTCCTTGAATGCCTTTCCCACCTCCCACTCCCAGCACCTACTTGAAGGTCTATACTTACATCTTACCACCCTGTCAATCTCTGACTTCTCAAATTTGGGTAAGACACCATAGCCCTCTAAATTTTTCTCCATCAGAGCACTTACCTCAGTATTGTAATTGCCTGTCCATTTGTCTTGAGTTCTCCATTAGTGTGAAAGTTCCTTAAAGGCAAGTTCTGTATTTACTGCTGTATTCCTAGCCCTGGGCACATCTCCTTGGAACTCAACTTCAAAGACCTGGGAGATCCCAGCCTGCCCTACCTGCTGATTCTTTGTGAGTGGCAGGTAAAAGGGGAGGGACAGTAAGACTGGGAAAATTTAGCAAAATAATAAAGAACCTGCCTGCCAGTGCAGGAGACGTAAGAGATGCAGGTTTGATCCCTGGATTGGGAAGATCCCCTGAAGAAGGAAACGGCTACCTGCTCCAGTATTCTTGCCTGCAGAATCCCATGAACAGAGGAACCTGGCAGGCTACAGTCCGTAGGATTGCAAAGAGTCAGACATGACTGAAGCGACTTAGCACAGCGCACAGGACAGTAGTGCATAAAGAGAAAGACTGACAAAAATCACTTTAGAAAAAGTAGGTTGAAGCTGAGTGATAAAGTAACGAAAGGAGGAGATTCTTGATCAAGATTCTGTGTACTAGATAAATGGTACCTTATTTATCTCTCACACCAGCTGTGTGAAATTATCATCCATATTTTACAGTCAAGGAAACGGGCTCTGAGAATTAAAAATAATTTGACCAAAGTCCCATAGATAGTTGTCAGAATCAGTATTTGAACCCAAGTCTTCTATGCCAAAATCTATTGCTTTTCTATCTATCATACTTACTTGAAAGCTAAGCTAAAGATTGTATTGAGATTTTATTCTTAGGTCTGTGGGAAGCTAGTGAAATGTCTTAGCTGAAGAGTAATGAGACCAGAGTTGAAATTTGCTCAGGTCAGTTTGTTAACCTGTGTAGGAGGAATTGAAAGGGGAAAGTTGTATGCAGGTAGATTAGGTCTGGGGTTGTTGACTCAGAGCTCTCTAAACAACTGACCATTCTCACGTGCTGTGGGGCTCAGAAAATGCAGACCCAGATTCACCTAGGAAGGATGACTTCATTTTTCTTTTCCCATGTTGGCTAGCCAAACCAGTGAGACTTAAGCTTTGTATAGGTTGTCAACATTTACAGAAGTGGAGATGGCCAAAATTGGCTGTGCTCCGTGACTCTCTTTATGCCCATTCCATATGAACTATATGGAAGCATCACTACCTCTAATGCACCCTGTTACCTCCAGCTTCTCCAGTGCTATGTCCAAAATTCAAGTATGCTATCCAGTTCCCCACTACTGAACATTACAGCGTTCCTTGAGGTTACTAAAAATATTGTGTGTCCAGTTTGTCTTCTTTTTGAGCCTTATCCCCTCTACTCTTACTTAGTCATATAACTGTTCCAGTTATTTTTTCAGACTTGTTATTGTTTAGTCACTCAGTCGTGTCCAACTCTTTGCGACCCCATGGACTGTAGCCCGCCAGACTCCTCTGCCCATGGAATTTCCCAGGCAATTATACTGGAGTGTGTTGCCATTTCCTCCTCCAGGGGATCTTCCTGACCCAGGGATCAAACCCGAGTTTCCTACATAGGCAGGCGAATTATTTACCACTGAGGCACCTGGGCAGCAACCCCTTTTCAGGCTTACCCCCTCATTCTTTTTGTTTAACATTTTTCTGTTTTAAAATGTTTATTTTAAAAAATAAATATTTATTCGGCTGCGCCACATCTTGGCTGTGACATGTGGGATCTTCGATCTTCATTGCAGCATGCAGGATCTTTAGGTGTGACATGTAGGACCTAGTTCCTCCACCAGGGATTGAACCCAGGCCCCTTGCATTGGAGCACGGAGTCTTAAGCACAGGACCACCAGGAAATCCCACCCCCAACTAATTATTAACAACTTTTCCTAACTCTAGACATACATTTCTTGCAATAATTGGCCTTGTCCTGTCTCTCTGCAGTCCTAGCCTACACACAGATTTTTTTTTTAATTGCCTGGATATTTACATGGGAGTTTTTTCTTTAGTTTCAGAAAAACTAAAGCCCTGAGGGAACTTTCAACAGATCTGAGCAGAAGGAGTGACAGTGGGGAAGAGGGATATGGGTCAAATGCAGTGATGTTTCAAATACAAAGTGACCAGACTCAGCAGCTAACTGGGGAAAGCAGGGATGGGGACAAGTGAAAGAGGAGAGAAAAAGTGCACCAATCTGGTTTCCCGAGGGAATGATGGGGCCACTGACTGAATACAACATGGAGCGCCAGTTTTGGAAAAAAGATGATGATCTCTGAGACATGCTGCCCTGGGGGAGATTGAAGGACAGCAGAGTTAAAATGTCTAGGAAGGCCAAGGAAATACAGGCTCGGAGCGCGAAAGAGAGCTCTGGGCATCATCTGCTCAAAGATAATAGTTAAGATCATAAAAATAGTCAAGAGAAAATGGGAAAATGGAAGACTAAAAAATAGAGGAAAAGAAGATGCTGGTAATAGAAGTGTGTGAGGGATAAAAGGAACACAGAAGGGATATAGTGATTAGTAGGGTGGACTGAGATCAGAGATGTAGATAAGGGTAAGGGCTTACCTGAGCATTTTTTTTTTAGTTGCTTTAAATTTTTATTTATTTATTTTTGGCTGTGCTGGGTCTTTGCTGCTGCAGGGGCTTTCTGTAGGTGCAGAGAGCAGGGGCTGCTCTATTTGGTGGTGCTTGGGCTACTCATTGCAGTGGCTTTTCTTGCTGCAGAGCATGGGCTCTGGGGCACGGACTTCAGCAGTTGTGCCAAGTAGGTTCTAGAGCACAAGTTCAAGAGTTGTGGTGCACGGGTTTAGCTGCTCTGCGACGTGTGGAATCTCCCCAGATTAAGGATCGAACCCACATCTCCTGCATTGGTTGGTGGATTCTTTACCACTGATCCCACCAGGGAAGCTTACCTCCTAACTTTAAAACGCAAATGTGTCATAAGAAGCCCTCACAGTCAAAATACATTGATTTTTATCTCCATGACATGCCTTTTTGCTTGCAAGACATATAGGGACTCATGTTATTTCAGGGGAAAGGAGGTCTACTGAAGTGATATACATAACAACCCAGACGAGAAGGAAAACCAGACTTCAGAATGAGCCGAAGTCAAGGGCCTGACTCCTCTCTCATCTCCCTCTCTCTTACGACTTATGTTCTCTAAGTATCGACTCCTCTGGTCAGTTTTCTCTTTGCTTGTCAAGTTACTGGAACTTCCTGATAATCTCTAATTCCCCTGTGACTTGACATTTATTGCACAATACCCAAAGTTTTCCATGACTTTACAGCTTGAGAATCCTCTCATTCTTCTATCTGTGCCTCTGGAGATCCCACTATTTTCTAAAGCTCTGTGCAAATCAAGATTTTTTTTTTTCATTTTTCTTTCTTTTCTTGCCTTGCCGTGAAGCTTTTGGAATCTTAGTTCCCTGATGAGGGATGGAACCCGGGGCCTGGGCAGTGAGCGCATCCAGTCCTAATCACCGGATCACCAGGGAAGTCCAAAATCAAAATTCTTCTGATCTCCCTGGAAGAATAGTGTACATGTTTCATAATTTAACCAGTTACCTACGATGCACACCTAGGTTGCTTCCAAGTTTTCTCAGTTACAGACAGTGCTACAGTGACATTTGTACATTGTACGTTGTACCCGCTACGATTTTTAGAGGGTACTGGTTGCCAAGCTAGTGTGTTTTCATCCTTTCTCACCATCAATACCTTGCTTTTCATTTGGAAATTTGATCCGTCAGTTTTGTAGCTTGGATGAGGCTGAGCTAGCCCTGGTTTAAGCCAGGTAATTAGGGTTACCTCCCCCACCCCCTCACTATAAACACTGAGTAGGATAAGAGTGTACATTTCCACCAATAATGTGTGAAAGTGCCTACTTCATTACGGTCTTCCAACATTAGTACTCACCTTTTCATTGCTACTGTTGATGCCTTGAAATTAATTTTTAGCTCTAGCAAGATGCATGACTTCTACATCATTATAGAAAAAGAAGCTGGATCATTCTGGAAAAAAGGAGATAGGAAGAAGTAACATGAATATATAATTAACCAAAAATACAAAGAATAAAAGGATAGAAATAAGCCCAAACTATCTAAACCTGTGTAAACAGGTTAAAGTGAAAGAGGCTTTGTGGTGTCCGACTCTTTGAAACCCTCTTTGAAACTATACAGTCCATGGCATTCTCCAGGCCAGAATACTGGAGTGGGTAACCGTTCCCTTCTCCAGGGGATCTTCCCAACCCAGGGATCAAACCCAGGTCTCCCACACTGCAGGCGGATTGTTTACCAGCTGAGCCACCAGGGAAGCCCAAGAATACAGGAATTGGTGGCCTATCCCTTCACCAGAGGATCTTCCTGACCCAGAAACCAAATCAGGGTCTCCTGCATTGCAGGCAGATTCTTTAAATACTCTCATTAAAGGACAAAGACTCTCAAATTGAGCCCCCCCAGAAAAGCCTAAATGTTATTGTTAACAGATCTTTTATTTTGCTTATTTATTTTTTGGTGCCTAGACAGGGACTTGAACCCTCAACCCTCAGATTAAGTCTGATGCTGTACCAGCTGAGCTACCCAGGCTGTTAAGAAACATTTTAGATGAAGTCTGAAAGAATGTTCAGAGATGTACCAGAAGAATGCAGACAAAAAGGGAGCAAGGACGGCATTTATTAACATGTGAAAAGAACTCAAGACACACACAAAATTGAATGAAACAAAGATAAATATTTTTAATGATAAAAGGTACAACTCACAAAGAAAGAGATCAGAAGCCATTAAACACCTAACAACAAAGAAACAAATATACCTAAAGCAAAAATCAGAAGAAATATAAGGGAAAAGAAAAAATTATAATCATCAGTTCAGTTCAGTTGCTCAGTCGTGTCCGACTCTTTGTGACCCCATGAATCGCAGCACACCAGGCCTCCCTGTCTATCACCAACTCCCAGAGTTCACTCAGACTCACGTCCATCGAGTCAGTGATGCCATCCAGCCATCTCATTCTCTATCGTCCCCTTCTCCTCCTGCCCCCAGTCCCTCCCAGCATCAGAGCCTTTTCCGATGTGTCAACTCTTTGCATGAGGTGGCCAAAGTATTGGAGTTTCAGCTTTAGCATCATTCCTTCCAAAGAAATCCCAGGGCTGATCTCCTTCAGAATGAACTGGTTGGATCTCCTTGCAGTCCAAGGAACTCTCAAGAGTCTTCTCCAACACCACAGTTCAAACGCATCAATTCTTCGGCGCTCAGCCTTCTTCACAGTCCAACTCTCACATCCATACATGACTACTGGAAGAACCATAGCCTTCACTAGACGGACCTTAGTTGGCAAAGTAATATCTCTGCTTTTGAATATGCTTTCTAGGTTGGTCATAACTTTTCTTCCAAGGAGTAAGCATCTTTTAATTTCATGGCTGCAATCACCATCTGCAGTGATTTTGGAGCCCAAAATAGTGAGACATATTAACATTTCTCTGAGAATATTGTATCAAGTGCAGAAAAAAATAAGAATAAGAACATCTTGAATGATGTCATTAATAATTTAAATATAATAGATTTAGAATCTTATATCCTACACAAATATATAAAAATTTTGTATCTCATATGTTATTAGCTGTCCATAAGACATTTAGAAAAACTGGCAAAAATGTAAACATTACAAAAAGTAAAATTCTTTTTTTTTCTTACTCAAAATTTTCCAACTCATTTTATTTTGTGGTGTTTTTTTCTTACTCAGAGGTTTCCAACTTATTTTGCAGTTTTCTTTTCAAGGAGAATTCTTATAGGATAGGTTCTTTGACCAGAATATATAAAAATTGAGGAGGAAAAAATCTAAACATGTAGATATATTTTTAAGATTCTAAATAATTCTCAGGCCAACTGTAAAAACAAATATGTGGTGTCCCAAAGACAAAAGAACAAGATGAACAAGGAGGATCTTGGAATACAAGAAGAGAAAAAAAGCAGAACTTTATCGTCCTTTCCTCCCCCAGGTTGTTAACTATTGCAGAATCTTTAGGCTCTCCTGAGCAGTGTAACCTGTCTCCCCTCCTACCCCAAATAGGGAGAAGGTATTTGCTTTACTCTCCCCCCACCCAGTATACTATCTCACTCCTTGTACCTGGGCTATAAAAATGGACCAAGGACCCATGTTCAAGGTCGGCTCTCCCAGACTATCAGGAAGCCGGCCCACTGTGCCAGCGGCGACTCTCCCCTCCCCCACCCTAATAAACTTTATTCTCCTTTGATTCTGCCTCGTGTCTGGAATTCTTTTCCAACCCTGGCATGGACCACAGCAAAATACTCCTAGAAGCATATCAGAAGAAGAATGTCTCCTGTCCAAACATTTTATTACAGGAATGCGAAACTAGTTAAACAACAGAAAATGCATTAAGGCAATGTTTATATTAAATAGCTTGAAAGAGAAGGACCATATTCTAGAAGTTAAGAAGGAAGTTGATATGGCTATTCTAAATTAGACATCTTGATGAAACAGAAATAGAATGGAACTTCTTTAACAAGAAAATGAATGTACATATGAAACAAAAGGCAATAGAGTTTGTTCTTGAAAGTCAAGAGTAAGATAAAGATGCCACTATCCTTAATAAGACTGTTTAATCGATGAAATAAGACACATTTTGTAAAGGAGGAGACAGAATTATCATTATTTGCAGATGATAACGATGTCCACTTAGAAAATTTCAGAATTATCCAACGAAACTATTAGAATGAAAATAATTTCAGTCAAGACCTGATAAAAAATAAATAGAAAAAGAAAACTTTTATATGTATATGTTAGCAATAACAAATTATGTATGAAATCAAATGGAAAATTTTGGTTCACAAAAGCAAGTAGGTTAATGTATGTGAAACACCTAGCACAGTTCGTAGTAGATAAGGTTATATGAATAATCTGTAACAATAAAATATTGACTAGAGGTGAAATTACCAAGACAAAAGATACATTTTAAGATTCTTGATTTTTAAAAATATGTATCTAACTTTTTATTAAAGTATTTTCTGCATATTAGAACTCTGGTGGTCAGTGTCTAGATCAAGACATAGAACATCTCCAGCACTCCAAAAGTCCCCTGCATGTCCCCTCTTGGTCCCTAGTCATTTTCCTCCCAAAGGTATCTCTTTTTTAAAAATTATTCTTTTAATAGAAGATTGATTTTTCTTTTTTTAATATTTATTAATTTATTCATTTGGCTGCACTGGGTCTTAATGGTGGCATGTGGGATCTTTAATCTTCCTTGCGACATGCGGGATCTTTAGTTGCAGCATGTAGGATTTTTTTTTAATAGTGTTGGCATTTGAACTCTTAGTTGCGGCATGCAAGATCTAGTTCCCTGACCAGGGATCGAATCCGGAGCCCCCTGCATTGGGAGCATGGAGTCTTAGTCACTGGAGCACCAGGGATGTTCTGCCACGATATTTCTGACTTCTGACCACACTGATTACTTTTGCTAGTTTTACACTCTATTTGAGTGGAATCATACCTATCTATCCTTTAAGTCTGGCTTCTTTTGCTCAGCATTACATTTATGAGATTTATTCATATTGCTCATGTGCTTGTAGATTACTCATATTGCTGTATACTGTTTCCCTGCATGAATTTACCATACATTTCCATTCTTCTACCCAACTACTAGTACTTTCCAGTTGGGGGCTATTATGAAAAGTACTAAAAAAAAAAAAAAAAGTACTACTGGGAGCACACACGACATGTATGATGCCTGTCTTTTGGTAGACAGGAGGGCAATTTCCTTTTCCATACCTACCCTACCCATGGCTCCCCAGGTGGTGCAGTGGTAAAGAATCCGCCTGCCGATGCAGGAGACGCAGGAGATGCAGTTTCAGGCCTGGTCCAGAAGATCCTCTGGGGAAGGAAATGGCAATGCAGCCCAGTTTTCTTGCCTGGAAAATTGGGCAAGAGGAGCCTAGCGGGCTACACTACAGTCCATGGGGATGAAAAGAGCTGGACACAACTGAGTGACTGAGCACACTCACACACTAGATTGAAAAGGGAATGTGCTGATTCCAGAAGATACTGCCAAGCAGTTTTTCAATGTGACTATACCAATTTACACACCAAAGACACATATGAGAGTTCCAGTTGCTACCTATACTCGCTGCTACTTTTTCATTTGAGCCATTCTGATGAAAGTGTAGCGTTATTCCATTATGGTTTTAATTTGGATTTTCCTGATGACTAATGAAGTTGAGCTCCGTTTTATACGTTTATTGCCCATTTTGATATCTTGCAAAGCATCAGTTGCCATTTTCCTAGTAGGTTGCTTTCCTTCCTATTGATTTGTAAGAGTTTTTTTTTTTTTTTTTTGTCTGCATCAAGCCTTAGTTGTGGCACACAGGCTCTTTCGTTGTGGTGCATGAACTCTCTAGTTATGGCTTAGATGCACCGCGGCATGTAGGATCTTAGTTCCCTGACCAGGGATTGAACTCTCATCCCCTGCATTGCAAGGTGGATTCTTAAACACTGGACCAGCAGGGAAGTCCCTTGAAAGAGTTGTTAATATATTCTTGCTACAAGCCCTTTGTTAGATATAAGAGTTGCAATGTTTTACCCCACTCTGTGGATTGTCTTTTCACTCTCTCAATAGTATCTTCTGGTGAATAGAAGTGCATAATTTCAGTATAATCTATCAAAATTTTCCTTTGTACTTAACACTTTTTCATGTCTTGTTTTTTTCCAACCAAAATTGTTTTTTCAGTACCATAAATTTATTTTAATATCTTTTTCTCTATGACTAAATTCACAGTGATAATAAAAGTAATGTGTTTTTCTGTTGTCAAGCTGGGTACGTGCTAAGTCCCTTCAGTTGTGTCTGACTCTTTGCAACCCCATGGACTGTAGCCAGTTTCCTCTGTCCATGGGATTCTTCAGGCCAGAGTACTGGAGTGGGTTCCCATTTCCTTCTCCAGGGGATCTTCCCGACCCAGTGATCAAACCCACATCTCTTATATCTCCTGCATTGGCAGGCGGATTCTTTACCACTGGCACCACCTTTGATGCCAAGATGGGTAGAATATGTTAAAATCCACCTATTGAATTTTCTTTAAATACTCCTCCAAAGCATCCTGATAAAAGGCAGGAAGTTTTCACTTTTGCTTTTGTGGAAGGACCCAGAATGCTTTAAGTGCAAATGTGCTTGGCTAGTAATAACATATATTCTGTCTCTCACATTTTTATCATTGGTTCTTCTGTAGAAAGTTCTCTTGTGAAATACCACATGTTGTATTTATCAAACATATGAATAGCCAAGGGAAGGAACATCATCCTTCTGCTACTGTGATAGCACATTGCTCTTTTTTTGTGTGATGCAGGGACTTCTCCTTGCAGTGGCTCCTCTTGTTCCCCAATATGGGGCTCTAGGGCACACAGGCTTCACTAGTTGTGGCACGAGGGCTCAGTAGTAGCGGCTCCTGGGCTCTAGAGCACAATCTCAGTAGTTGTGGCATACAGGCTTCATTGCTCCATGACATGTGGGATCTTCCTGGACCAGGAGTCAAACCTGCATTAGCAGGGGGATTCTTTACCGCTGAGCTTTTGAGAAGGCTGATAGTACTTTGCTCTTAAGCATATGACAATACCTTGTGCTTTTCCAGTGTAATTTGCAGCGTGATCTGCCCCGAGATTCTGTATACCCAGTATTTGCAGTGTCAAATAAAGAAGAGAGCTCTGTGTGTTTTCATCATAATTTTCCAGTTTCTACATATTATTATGTAATTTGTCATCCAATTTTTTTCTTCTTCATCAATGATTTTTAGAAGCCATTTTTGATCAGATTATGTCTTTTGACAGCAGCCTCCCATCCACTTTTCCCTCTCAGTGACCGGGGTGGGGGCCTGGTTTTCCATCCTTCCTGGGGCTCTGTGAAGTCAGTCTGGGGCCCAGAAACAGGGCCTGCTTTGCTGGTGTGCAGACCTTCCACAGCTCAATAGCCACAGACTGATGGGGTGGATTATCACAGTGCATATAGTCCACAGTTTTGTTTTGTTTTTCAAAACTGCATTCGCATCAGTCCAATTGTTTTCTCAAAGACCGAGTCTTTAACCAGCCTGATCTAGTTCTGCGTTGAACTCAGTGCGAGAGCAGAGCTCTGGGATTCTGCAGGGAGCAACAGGGAACATAAATAGCCATCGTGGTATTGTTTCCACAGCAGCTCCAGGTAGCAGCGGCCTATGCTCAATCCACTAGCTCCACTGGCCGCGGCCATGCTCCCCTCGGGTCCCATGAGTCTGGAAGGTGGAGGTGGTAGCACACAGTGGGGATCCCAAATTGTTGCTGCTCTTTTTTTTTTATTTGGCTGCGCCTCATGGCATCTGGTTCCTTGACACCTGCCCCTTGCATTGGAAGCATGGAGTCTTAACCACTGGATCACCAGGCAAGTCCCCCAAACTTTCTTAAAGTAGGTTAATTGCAATGTACACAGTCATTGTTGTTTCAGTCACTAAGTCGTGTCCGACTCTGCGACCCCATGGACTGCAGCATGCCAGACTTCCCTGTCTTTCACTATTTCCCAGAGCTTGCTTAAACTCATGTCTACTGAGTCAGTGATGCCATCCAACCATCTCATCCTCTGTCTCCCCTTTCTCTTCCTGCCCTCAATTTTTCCCAGCATCAGGGTCTTTTCCAATGAGTCGGCTCTTTGCGTCAGGTGGCCAAAGTATTGGAACTTCACCATCAGTCATTAGATGTGAATAAATGCTTGTTTTGTCGTATTCATCCCAGGCTTTAGCAAGATCCCAGCTGGCCTGAACATCTTGCCTTTTGGTAGTACTGAGACTTGAATGGCGCCTGACTTACTCTTTTACTAGCTAGAGAGTTGCATCATTTACCCAATCAGATACTGTTCATAAAATGCCCACCTTACATCAACAGCATCTCTTTGGTAATGTGCTTCTCCATGCCTACTTCTGGAGGGGCAAGAGGTGACACATTCTTTCCATTAACATGTATTTCATGTCTCAGAGTGGCCTGTGCCAAGACTGTGCTTGAGGAATCTTGGAAAGACAGTTCAAAAATAATAATAGATAGTATTTAGCAAGCACTTATTAATTGTTCAATATAGATAGTGTATTTATCATCAATATCAATATCCATCAATAATAATATTTAGTGTGCAGTTATTAAGGCACTATGCTAAGAGCTTTGTGCGTGTTATCCCATTTCATCTTCACAGTAATTCTATGAGGCAGGAAGGCTTTTTATCCTAGTTTTAGAGATGCAGGAACTGAAGTTCAGTGTGGTTAAGGAAATTTCCCCAAGGAACTTGGCCTGTAAGTGTTGGAACTAAGTAAATGCCCAAACAGGATAGAAATGCAGGTCTGCCTATTCACAGCCTATATTAGCTCTCTGGTCATACATGGTATCTGACAGATATGCTGTACAAGCCAGTTTGATGCAGCTGGAAAAGTCTTTCCTATAATCGTGGCAGTAAGGTTAGAATATTCCAGCAATTAAAACTTCACAAATCTACTCTCCCAAGTCATCCCACCCTCCCCTTCTCCTTCTGCACCCACAAATCCATTCTCTCCATCTGTGTCTATTCCTGCCCTTCAAACGGGTTAACCACTACTATGGATAAAATAGATAGTGGGAGGCTGCTATTCAGGAGGGAGCTCAGCTCAGTGCTCTGTGATGACCTACAGGGGTGGGGTGGGAGGTAGGAGGGAGACTCAAGAGGGAGGGGATATATGTTTACATATAGCTGATTCACTTTGTTGTACAGCAAAAACTTACACAACGTTGTAAAGCAATTATACTCTGACAAAAATAAATAAAAAGCACTGAAAAAGCTTCACAATACAATTGCATAGCATGGCATAAAAGACTCTTTGTGATGTACCCCCCACACCCAATAGAACCACTCTGCTTATAGTGCCTTCAGAACATCATGATATTTGTGGCTTTCTGCCTTGAGACATACTATTCTGTTTCACATGCCCTTCCACTCAATTATTTGTCAAATTCCTTTAAAATTCAGCTTCAGTTCAGTTCAGTCGCTGAGTCGTGTCCAACTCTTTGAGACCCCATGAATCGCAGCACGCCAGGCCTCCCTGTCCATCACCAACTCCCGGAGTTCACTCAGACTCACGTCCATTGAGTCAGTGATGCCATCCAGCCATCTCATCCTCTGTCGTCCTCTTCTCCTCCTGCCCCCAATCCCTCCCAGCATCAGAGTCTTTTCCAATGAGTCAACCCTTCGCATGAGGTGGCCAAAGTACTGGAATTTCAACTTCAGCATCATTCCCTCCAAAGAAATCCCAGGGCTGATATCCTTCAGAATGGACTGGTTGGATCTCCTTGCAGTCCAAGGGACTCTCAAGAGTCTTCTCCAACACCACAGTTCAAAAGCATCAATTCTTTGGCACTCATCTTTCTTTATAGTCCAACTCTCACATCCATACATGACCACTGGAAAAACCAGAGCCTTGACTAGACGGACCTTTGTTGGCAAAGTAATGTCTCTGCTTTTGAATATGCTATCTAGATTGGTCATAACTTTTCTTCCAAGGAGTAAGCATCTTTTAATTTCATGGCTGCAATCACCATCTGTTCTGTGATCAACAACCAGTCTGTTGTTCCATGTCCAGTTCTAACTGTTGCTTCCTGACCTGCATACAGATTTCTCAAGAGGCAGGTCAGATGGTCTGGTATTCCGATTTCTCTCAGAATTTTCCACAGTTTATTGTGATCCACACAGTCAAAGGCTTTGGCATAGTCAATAAAGCAGAAACTCAGATGACCATTATATCTACTACTGTAGGCAAGAATCCTTTAGAAGAAGTGGAGTAGCCATCATGGTCAGCAAAAGAGTCTGAAATGCAGTACTCAGATGCAATCTCAAAAACGACAGAATGATCTCTGTTCATTTCCAAGGCAAACCATTCAATATCACAGTAATCCAAGTCTATGCCCCAACCAGTAACGCTGAAGAGGCTGAAGTTCAACAGTTCTATGAAGACCTACAAGACCTTTTAGAACTAACACCCAAAAAAGATGTCCTTTTCATTAAAGGGGACTGGAATGCAAAAGTAGGATGTCAAGAAACACCTGGAATAACAGGCAAATTTGGCCTTGGAATATGGAATGAAGCAGGGCAAAGATTAATAGAGTTTTGCCAAGAAAATGCACTGGTCATAGCAAACACTCTCTTCCAATCCATCTAAACCTCCATCTAAACATCTAAATCTTCCTTAATTTCCCTCTGACGGCATTAACTCTTCTGTTCTCTGTATCAACCTCTCGTGTGCATGCTAGGTTGCTTCAGGCATGTCTCTTTGCAACCCTGTGGACTATAGCCCACCAGGCTCCTCTATCCATGGGATTCTCCAGGCAAGAATACTGAAATGAGTGGTCATGCCCTCCTTCAGGGGGTCTTCCCAACCCACAGATCAAACCCCTGTCTCTTACACCTCCTGCATTGCAGGCAGGGTAGCTCAGCTGGTAAAGAATCCGCCTGTGATGCAAGAGACCCCAGTTTGATTCCTGGGTTGGGAAGATCCCCTGGAGAAGGGATAGGCTGCCCATTTCTTGGGCTTCCCTGGTGGCTCAGCTAGTGAAGAATCCACCTGCAATGAGGGAGACCTAGGTTTGATCCCTGGGTTGGGAAGATCCCCTGGATAAGGGAAAGGCTTACCTACTCCAGTATTCTGGCCTGTAGAATCCCATGGATTGTATAGTCCATGGGGTTGCGAATGTGACTGAACGACGTTCACTTTACTAGAGGGGCTGATGGGCTTCCTAGGTAGGGCACTACTGGTAAAGAAGTGAAGTGAAAGTTGCTCAGTCTTGTTCAACTCTTTGCAACCCCATGGACTATACAGTCCTTGGAATTATCCAGGCCAGAATACTGGAGTGGGTAGCCTTTCCCTTTGCCAGGGGATCTTCCCAAACCAGGGATTGAACCCAGGTCTCCTGCATTGCAGGTGGATTATTTACCAACTGAGCTAGCTGGGAAGCCCCTCTACTTAATATGAAAATGTGTTGCTCACTCATTCAACATGAAATACTATTCTTTTCAGGCAGTAGGCTAAGTTTCAGGAGACAGAGAGTTAAATAACACTTTTGGAGAAGAAGGACTAAATGCTAAAGCATGGACAAAAACTAGCTATTAATAGTAGCTCTCACCAGCTGAAATAAAGAATAGGTTTCCACAAGCTGGGATGGGTGGGGAGAGCATATGGTAGGAGAAAAGTGTGCTGGGACATTCTGATTCACCCCAAACTTTGGAAAACAAGAGCTGGTGATCCAGCTGGGCATTTACTGGAATCAAAGCTCATGCTGTGGAACAGGATGACATTTATTTGGCATCTTGGGTTGGTTTTGAGCCCTTGTGGGGAATGGAGTTAGGACCAATGCTGAGAGTTGTCTGAAAAGGAGACTTTGAGATACTCCAGGCATATGTTGTGCTAGCTGTGGAACCAGAGAAAGGCTATTCTCCTCAATTCCACGTGGAACTCAACACTGCTGAATTATCTTGATGGTAGCTTTCAGCACATTGGCTGGTAGCCCCCTTGGGTAGGGACACTGGCATTTTCACAGAGCCCTGTCTGCAGCGGTCGTGGCAGAGGCTGTGAGTAGAGGACATTGAAGAGAGCAAACTAGAGCAATAAGGAAGAAAAAGGTGGATGCTGAATGAAGGATATGGCTGACAGATTGATTCCTGCATCTGTTGAGATGCACCTGAGGTCTTCCACTTAAAATTGGGGCGAGAATATGAATTCTGAACTGCTGAGATATCTCTATACATAAACATATTTATATTCTGATCAGATAGATAATCTTAAATTATAACCATGAACTACTGAGTCCTGGAGACATCAGAGTATACTTTTTAATTTGTTTTTAGGGAACTACATCTCATTTATCTTTATGTCCCAGGACCTATCACAAAACTTAACATGTAGCAACTGGTGACAAAATATTTGTGGATTTATTTAACAAGGGAGTTGGGAGGGGTCAGAGAAGGAGGGTGAAGAGCATCACACATATGTGCACATGCTGAACACGTGAGGATGTCTTCTCAATCTGACCAGACCCAGAATATGAAGCAGAAATGGAATCTGTGCCAAGGGGTTTCCAGCACCCTTTGAATTCTGCTTGGTGTGTATGAGGATGTACCGAGACAAGTTCCGTGGCAGTTAGGAAGTGAACTGGCTGCCAAGATGGAGAGGGAGGAGCAAACAGTCTTCACCTTCTACTATCCCGAGGTTCCCAAAGTCAAGGGGGACCGGAGATACCGAAGGGTGAGGAGATGGCTAGTTGTAGTTCAATGGGAAGAAGAGGACTTGTTTAGAGGTGGGTCTAGACAGAGTGTCCTAAAGATAGGGAAGAGATGACCCTGAGCTGTTTTTTTCTGGAAGGAGTAGGGAGAGATGTCCTAGGCTCACATGTGGGGGTGCTTGAGGTAGAGAAGAGCAGGGACCCCGGGGAGTAAGGGTTATCTTCCTGGGTAGGCAATGTCTCCCTCATCCCTTGCCCTTGTAGCCTACCCTCCCCACCCAACATCCGAGTGCCTTGATGCCACCCCAGAGGCGACAGCAGCATGTGGATCAGACACACACCTACATCCGAATGTTCTGTGGCAGCCTCTGTGGCTTTAGCCTCCTGGTGCTGATCTGCATGTCCCCACTGAACTGGGTGCAGTTCCTGGTGATCAATGATGGCCTTGAGCTCTACGCAGGACTCTGGATCCCATGCAACCATGAGCTGTGCTGGAGCCACACACCCAAGCCACCCTGTGAGTGTCACTGAATTGAATGCTGCAGGCCCCACAGTTCCAGAATTTTCTGCCTCATTGGCTCTTCATCTCTTTTCCTCCGAGATCTTTTGACCTTCACCTCTCTGAGTCCAGAAGGGATCTCAGCCAGACTGTGAACATGGACGTCCTTTTCTCTGATATCCTCTGTGTACCCGTTCTCCTTCATACCTCAGGTCATTTCCTCTCCCAGATTATGAGCTGATAGCCTTTTCCTCTCTGTGAAGAACTTGTTTGTCATTTATGAGCTGTTCTTGTGATGCAATGAGATTGTTAGTCTAATGTGGTTTGCAGAAATAGGAGCGCTGGATCATAGCTGGAGGAAAGAGCAAAGTGTCTCAGCCTTGGTCAGTTTTAACTTTCAGGGTCAGTTTGTTCTGCTAACTGTAGAAGAGAAGTTGAATGTGTGTCAGATATGTAGTATAACAAATGCCAGATATTTAGAGAATAAATTGTCAAATTTTTGTGAATTTAAGTAAATCTGAAGATGAAACACATAATATTAAAAAAATAAATTTCTAGGGGAACTTCCCTGGTGGTACAGTGGCTAAGAATCCCAATGCAGGGGGCCCAGGTTCAATCCCTGGTCAGGCTACGAGATCCCATATGCCACAACTAAGACCTGGCACAGCCAAAAAATAAATATATTAAAAATAAATTTCTAGGACCATATGCATGAAGCTTTTCAAGCAGAACTAAGACTTGGAGGAAAGCTAAAACTGTACTATACAGTTTCCCCAACATCCACCAAGAGGATGGATACATTTATGCAAAAGGACAGGTACTGTGAAAGAAAGCATACACGAGTAAAGTGTTTATTTCTCCGAAGATGAACAGGAGTCCAAAATTTGTGGGGAGGGGGCATCTATCCAACCCTGAAGTGGAGTATCACCTATCTGGCATGGGCTCATATTTAGGATGGGTTTCTCAGGTAGTTCTGGTGGTAAAGAACCCACCTGCCAATGCAAGAGACATAAGACATAAGGGTTCCATCCCTGGAAGAGGGCACAGCAACCCACTCCGGTATTCTTGACTGGAGAATCCCATGGACAGAGGAATGTTGGTGGGCTACAGTCCATAGGGTCACAAAGACTCAGACAAAACTGAAGCAACTTAGCATCCATGCACACATATTTAGCATCTGGAACTAAGGGATAGGATCCTAAAATGAGATCTTCCAGGAGGAACTAAAATGAAAGGCAGGCAGACAATTCAACTACATCTTCAACTAAAACTAAAAACTAGAGAAAATAATTGTAACAAATATGAAAGATAGAAGGTTAATGGCCTTAATATATATTAGATGATATACAAGTTTTTATTATAATAAAATACCTCCATAAATAAACCTTTTGTAAACAATTTACAAAACAGACACTGCAGATGTCTAACAAACATAGGAAAAATTACTTTAACCTCAATCTGTCATTAAAGAACACCAATCAAATGAACAGTGAGATAGGATGTTTAGCCATGATATTAACAGAGATGTGTAAATGGTAATATGTGTGCACAGTGCTGCACACACTCACACCATGAGAACAACCAAAGCAGTATGATAATTGCATTCAGAGATTTACACTCACTAACTTCATTTCTAGAGAAATGGAGTAAGAGATAGAGGCCTAGCGACTTCCCTGGTGGTCCATTGGTTAAGACTCTGCTTGCACTGCAAGGGGCACTGGTTCAGTCCTTGGTCAGGGGAACTAAAGATCCTACATGTCTCGCAGTGCATAAAATACAAATAAAAATAGATATAGGCATAAACACTAAGCTGCAATTGTATTTATGTTACTGGGTACCCGGGCTAAACCTCAGGCTTTGAGATTATTCTTTAAAATTTTTTTTAATAATTTTGTTTATTTTTGGCTCTTCTGGGTCTTTGTTACCATGTGGACTTCTGTCTAGTTGCGGTGAGTGGGCTTCTCACTGCAGCGGCGTCTCATCGCAGACAGTGGGCCCCAGGTCATGTGGGCTTCAGTAGGTGCTGCACATGGGCTCAGTAGTTGCAGCTCCCCCACTGTAGAGCTCAGGTTCAGTACTAGTGATGCCTGGGCTTGGTTGCTCCAGGCATGGGGGATGTTCCCAGACCAGGGATCAAATCCGTGTCCCCTACATTAGCAGGCAGATTCCTTACCACTGAGCCACCTGGGAACCTCCTATTTAAATCTTTAATGAATCAGAATCTTGAAATGTTGTCACTTAAGCAGTAATTTATTTCTTGGAGCCTTGAATTCACCTATGAGGCCAACTATTGTTTAGAGAATGTCAACTGAGTTAAGTACACAGTTGTAAATATCCACCCTATTTCCAATGTTGTGCTATGCTTAGTCGCTCAGTTGTGTCCCACTCTTTGCGACCCCATGGATTGTAGCCCACCAAGCTCCTTTGTCCATGGGGATTCTCCAGGCAAGAACGCTGGAGTGGGATACCATGCCCTCCTCCAGGGGATCTTCCCAACCCAGGGGTCAAACCCAGTTCTCCCGCATTGCAGGTGCATTCTTTATCAGCTGAGCTACCAGGGAAGCCCGTTTCAGTGTTAACTAGTCCTAATTCTAGGGTCAGTAATTAATCTGCAATACAGATTTCGTTAGGAATGCCCCAAATGTTATCAGTATGTCTAGGATTCATCAGCCTGTAATAATAACATGCTACTGTAAGGCAAGTGCAGAGAAAAAGAGAGCGAGCCAAGCAGTCAGGCAAGAAAAGGGAAATTTATTAGGAGGGAAAAGAGAGGGTGACTGGCCCTTAAAGAGAACCAGCATCCTCCCTTTCTGACGGCAGCCTTCTTATACCCCACCAATGAAAAATTCTCTGAAGGGATGGTCACATAGCTGGAGGTCTGGAATCTGGTGGTCTTGCAGCTTTGAGAAGATAGGCGCCAGTGAGATAACAGGATGCCATTTGGGGAATTTGGTCAATCTCAAGGATCACTGTGATTTATTCTTTGTTTGCGAGGTCGACATTATGAGCCATCTTATCAGTGAGACCCCATGTGGACCCTATCATTCCAGCCTTTTTGGATAAAGGCCGAAGGTCAGTCTTCTGTAACTGCTTCCTGTAGGACAGGGGCATCATGGGGGTGAGATAAGAAAAGGCTGGAATGTAGGTCAAGGGGATTTGTGTAAGGTCAAAGTTTTTGATAATCTGAGTGAGTTAGAAGTAGCTTGTGGATAATTCGGTTGGTGAGGGCTTGTAAGCGATCCTGCCACTGTAAGAGTTACACTGGGCTCCATAGAGGTGAGGGTGTCTGGGGCCCTGGGCACCTTCAGTCTTCAGTCTTCAGTGGTGAGTCCGAGGAGGCTGGGCAGAGCTGGGTTGAAGGACTCCTGCTCAGGACCAGGAGGGGATGTCCGGATTCCTGGAGAGGGATTTGGGCAGTCAACCTTCCAATGTCCCTTTATGCCACAGCTGGGACATGGACCTGGAGGAAGCCTTGGCTATAGGCATGAATGAGCCCAGTGTCTTTCTTTACCGCATTTGAAACAGGGTCCAGGTGGTTTCCGTTCCTTGCTGGTTGGTGGAGGCTTGGAAACCATGTAGGACAGTGGCTAAAAGGTAGTCTTTGGCCTGATCTCACTGGGCCTTCTTTAGCTTTGCCTTTTCTTCCCAGTTATTGAAAATCTTAAAGGCTAAATTTAAAAGGTCTCGTTGAGGGAGTTGAGGGCCTTCTTCTGCCTTTTTTTGGTTTCTTTTGGATATCTGGGGACGACTGGGACATAAAATGGGTCTAATTTTGTGTATTTTTGTAGCACTTCCGTTAACTTGGCTAGAAATTGTGCCGGGTTTTCGTCTAGTCTTTGAGTTACTTCCTGGAGCTTAATCAAAGTTGACGACTTTATGCCCTGCCTTTTGAAGGCCCACAGTGAGGCAAGCAATCATAAGATCTGGCTGCTCCAGATCTCCCTGCCTGATAATCCCAGCTGGGATCATCTCCGGGGCGGGGAAGCCCCTATGGGCTCAGTGTCATCTGTCCTGTGTGTCTCATCAGCATGCGCCTGAGAGGCTTGCCATATTCCTCCCTTCTCTTCTGGGAGAAGAGTGGGTGAAAGGATGATGTAAATATCATGCCAGGCTAAGTCATAAGACTGGGTAAGATACTTGAATACTTTTAGATAATTATCAGGATCTGAGGAGAAGGAGCCAAGACTCTCTTCAATCTGAGCTAGATCAGTGAGGGAGAATGGGACATGAACCCCAACAATGCCTTCTGCTCCAGCTCCTTCCTGTAAAGGGAGGAGTGGAGCAAGGGAAGGAGTGGGGTCCTGCGTTAGGTTTCCAGTTTTAAAGTTGTTCAGGACCGGGTACACGGAGGGCATCTAGGAAGGTCCCGGTAAAGCCATGGGACCCTCAGGGTAGAGGGTGGGGCTGAGGTCTCCGTGTATCTCAGACACAGGCTGGGGAGGGGGTTGGGAGCTGGAGGCCTGCGCTTGAGAAGGAGGAAGGTAGGAGGGTTCGTAAGATAGAGGTTGTGGCACAGGGTCTGGGGCAGCTGCAAGGGAATCGGGAGCGCTAGGCATGGGCTGTGGTCAGGAGGGTGGAAGGAAGAAGAAGTCTGAATAGGGAACAGGAAACACTGTATTGGGAGGATGTGGCCCAGAGTGGGCTAAGAGTACTTGAGAAGTAGAACAGAATTCACAGAGGGGGTCCAGAGGGGGTCCAGAGTGGGTCGAGAGCGAAGAGCAAAGAAAGCCTGAACGTAAGGGATTTCTAACCACTTACCATTATGGCGGCAGAAGTTATCAAAAGTCCTATAGAGGATTATACTCGAGAGTTCCGTTTTCTGGCCACTGGGATGTGTTACCAAGTCTGTATTGCGGCCAGACAGTGTTAGAATAGTAAATAAGTCTTTTTGGTCTGATCTCCCCTTGGAAGCCCACATCTTTTAGGTTTCGGAGAAGACATCCTAGAGGAGTAAATTTTGAGGGCGGGGGTTGAGAATTTCCATTTGCGGCCGAATAGGGAGGTTAGCTGCTACTGTTACTAAGTCGCTTCAGTCGTATCTGACTCTGGGCGACCCCATAGATGGCAGCCCACCAGGCTCCCCCGTCCTTGGGATTCTCCAGGCAAGAACACTGGAGTGGGTTGCCATTTCCTTCTCCAATGTATGAAAGTGAAAGTGAAGTCGCTCAGTCGTGTCTAACTCTTACCGACCCCTTGGAATGCAGCCTACCAGGCTCCTCCATCCATGGGATTTTCCAGGCAAGAATACTGGAGTGGGGTGCCATTGCCTTCTCCGATAGGGAGGTTAGACAAGGGCGAGAGAAAGTGAGGAGAAAGATCCGAGAGAAAAGGCGTCCCTGTTCTCAGGATTTTCTCAGAGAGTAATAATAGTCTGCTTTGAAATGGGCGTCCCCTATTTCAAAGTCAGATGGGGCACAAGGCCAAGGGCCAGAGGGCAGTGGGGATCCTCCCACCTAGTGCTAGGACTTGGAAATGAAGCGAGAGAGAGACAGAGAGAGAGAGGAGAGAGGAGAAAGAGAGAGAGGAGAGAGAGAGAGAGAGGATCCGAGAGGATCCAAGGGAATGGGATTTCACTCACCCTTGTAACCGATGGATGAAATGTGGGCCAGCGTGTGGATGTCAGTCCAGTTGGGATTTCACTCACCCTTGTAACCGATGGATGAAATGTGGGCCAGCGTGTGGATGTCAGTCCAGTTGGGATTTCACTCACCCTTGTAACCGATGGATGAAATGTGGGCCAGCGTGTGGTTGTCAGTCCAGCAAGGCAAGTGGAAAGTCCCGTCCCCGAGCTCGTGCAGTTTCTCGGCCAGGTCCAAGGGAGGGGCCCACCAGAGGTGGGCTTGGAGAGGAGCCCACCCACTTGCGGTGGGTCTTCCCTCCCGGGTTTCGGCACCAGAAAGTAAGGCGAGTGCAGAGAAAAAGAGAGCGAGCCAGGCAGTCAGGCAAGAAAAGGGAAATTTATTAGAGGGAAAAGAGAGGGTGACTGGCCCTTAAAGAGAACCAGCATCCTCCCTTTCTGACGGAGTCCTTCTTATACCCCACCAGTGAAAAATTCTCTGAAAGGATGGTCACGTAGCTGGAGGTCTGGAATCGGTGGTCTCGCAGCTTTGAGAAGATGGGCGCCAGTGAGATAACAGGATGCCATTTGGGGAATTTGGTCAATCTCAAGGATCACTGTGAATTATTCTTTGTTTGCAAGATCGACATAATGAACCATCTTATCAGTGAGACCCCATGTGGACCCTATCAGCTATTATTGCCCAAGTTCAAGAACTACAAACTTTTACCTACTGGACTGCAAAAATTTAGCCACGTCTGCCATGGTGTCCCCAGTCATTTCTGAGACTTTCACTGGGGCTATCTCAGATGGACTCAGATGGGTTCATGTTCCTTCGTCCTAGACTTACTTCAGGCCGCTGTTCCTCTACCTCTTTCTTCCCCTGGTTCTAGATAACTGATAGCCTCTGTGCTGTATTGGTGATGGGATGAAGAAAGAATGGGAGTAAAGGGTGCAATCCTTCATTTCTACTACTAGGTCTCAGCGTGCAACAGACCTTCTGCTAATTTCCTACATAAGTGAGATCAGACCATAATGTAAAGGAAAGTGTGTTGCCAGTGAGAGGGACTTGAACTGTTTTGCAGAAGGTAAAGAAAGCCTGGGTCTTTAGTCCAGAGCCAGGACCCTGGGAACCATCACACAATAAACACCCACAAGCTGTGTAGGGATGTTTGATTCTAGTGTATCCAGTAGGTACGAGTGAATCTAAATACAAAGAAGGTTTCAGAACTTCCTCTCCAGAGTGCTAGGTATCCATCCAAAATCTCTTGTATTCCAAAACCACATCCTTCGGGCACTTCCGCTGAGCCTGGGGGAGTTTTGATCTTACGCTCCTGGAATGGAGGCACAATGGCAGCAGCTTGGAGGTTTAAATTTGGCTAAATAAGTGGACTGATTGCTCTGCTTGTCTCCAGCAGCACCTTCCTCATCCTCAAAGCCAATGTCTACTTTCCATCTCCATCTACTCAATCTGGCTCCTTCAGAGTTAAAAGGTGCTAGATTTCTTCGGAGTACTGCTACCCTGTCCTGGCTTTGATTTTTGCTGAAGGCACTAGAGTGAAGTGAGGGGAGCCCTCTTGGAACATCACATTACCAGATGACTTCTCTACTCTGCTCTTTATTGTTCCTCTTTTGATGTTGTTGGAAAAGGAAGGTTTGCTTTATTGAGGAACCCAGCAACTCAGGGAAAAGGTGGGCTTGTGTCCAGACACCAGCTCTGCACATTCTGCTCCACCATGAAAGCTTCTCAGATGGTAAAGAATCCACCTGCAAGGCAGGAGACATGGGTTCGATCCCTGGATTGGGAAGATCCCCTGGAGAAGGGGATGGCTACCCACTCCAGTATTCTTGCCTGGAGAATCCCATCAACAGAGGAGCCTGATGGGCTATAGTTTATGGGGATGCAAAGAGTCAGACACAACTGTGCATGTAATTTATATATTTTGTATCTATGAATGTTTCTAAAGGGAGAATCATTTGGGAAGGAGGTCAGAGTCTTCATTATCTTCCACTGTGTGCAGACTTTTTTTCTGATTGGTTGGTGGTGAGGTAACAGGGTGGTGTTTTAGGAACCTTGTGCTCAGGCTGAAGTCACCATCCTTTATGTGGGTGGGGGCCTTAGTTCCTAGTTTCAGGACTTAATGAAGCTCAGGTTCTTTTTTTGTTTGTTTGTTTTTTGGCTGCACTGGGAGTTTGTTGCTGTGCATGGACTTTCTACAGTTGCGAAGAGCAGGGGCTACTCTTCACATGGGCTTCTCATCGTGGTGGCTGTCTTTGTTGTGGAGCACAGGGCCTAGGGCACTGAGGGTTTCAGTAGCTGCTGTCTGTAGGCTCCAGAGTGAAGGCTCAGTAGTGGTGGCCTAGGCGCCTAGTTGCCCCTCAGCATGTGGGATCTTCCCAGACCAGGAATCAAACCGGTTTCCCCTGCATTGCAAGGCGGTTCTTAATCACTAGACCACCAGGGAAGCCTGAAGCTCAGGTTCTTGCTATCTCATCACAGAAAGAATTCAGGGAAAGACAAAGTTGATAGGTAAGAAGTGGATTTATTTAGAGAGAAACGCACTCCACAGACAGAGTGTGGGCTCTCTCAGAAGGCAAGACCAGCATGCTCTTTCATCTCATGTTGTCTTCAGTTCCCCACTGCTTCCTTTTGGGGTGTCAACAGCCTTAACAGAGATGAGCATCTCACGTGAACCAAGCCCATTTGTTCACAAGAGTGGGGTGGCTTCCAGCTCTACACCTCTCACTTTCCAGAGACTCTTGGGCAGTTTTCCTAATAATGGAAGGGGATCTTGCCCATCACTTACAAACTGCCAAATGGTTTCTCAATTCACTGAGAAATGCTACTTCTTTCTAGTTGGCCAGTGCCCCCTCCTGTCCTGGCAGCTTTCACATGCTACCTGGTGGTGCTCTGAAGTACAGAATCACTGATTGGGCTGACACTAAGAATAGCAGCAAGGATATTATCAAGTTTTCCAAATGATTTGGACTTCTTCTCTGCCAAATTGAAAGTGATGTCTCTTCCAGGATGTTAGCTTCATTGTCTTCCCTAAATGGGAGGCTTGTTTTGCTATTCCCGCAGCCTAAGTCCACATCAATGCGTGTCCTTAAAGAAAGCTTAGAAATGTTTGGGTACAGGTGACCCACATGGGTGTTCCTTCTATCCAGGGTGCTTCTCTCTGGACCAAGATTTCTTACTGACATGTACAAGTAGGGACTTTTGTAACAGGTTCTAAAATTTTTGAAACATTAATAGGTAAGCTGCCATATAAACTGTTGGTTAGGGCTTCCTTGGTGGCTTATTGGTGAAGAATAACCAGCCAATGCAGGAGACATGGGTTCGATCTCTGGTCCTGGAAGATCCCACATGCCATGGAACAACTAAGCCTCTGTGCCACAACTACTGAGACTGTGCTCTGGAGCCTGCAAGCCGTGACTACTGAAGCCCGCACACCCAAAGGCCAAAGCTCTGCAATAAGAGAAGCCACCACGTTGAGAAGCCCGCACGCCACAGTGAAGAATAGCCCCTGTTTGCCACAACGAAGACCTGGTGCAGCCCAAAATAAATAATTTCATTTTAAAAAATTGTTGTTTAGAATTTAAGATATGATTTATTCTTACAGGATGTAGAGGCTTGAATTCAGCTTTCAGACCTTTTGTTTTGTTACATGAATTTTAGGAAAAAACTATGAAGTTAGCCAAATGTAGCTGTTTGAGACTCTGAAGCTAAGTGCTTAGTTTGGTTAGATAATTTGTTGCGTATCGTTATCACGGTAGACATGGTTCCTCTAAGGGTTTAGACTATACTATGCTGCAAGCCTTTAGTTGTTCTCATGGAATTGTGAGTGATCTTGTTTATGGAGTTTTCAGGCGAAGAGAAACTCAGACTAAAAGGATGGTTAAGAAGAACGTGAAAGTAGTCTTCCCCTCGTGGTAGAAGAAAGACTAGACTGTAACATCTTAGACAGGAGTTGGACTGGATATCTTAGTCCTCTTTTGTGTTTTAAATATCAGAACTCATGTGAACCAGCATAAGCTAAAGAGTGAACTTCTTTATAGAGATTCAGAAGAATCTCATAACTCCCAAAGGCAGGAAGTTTTCTGGACCTCAGGGGATTCCAGAGGAGACTGTGATCTCAGGCAAAGAAAATCAAGCCAACTAGTCATTCAGTCCCTCCTGAACTCCTTTGTCACTTCACTTTGGTTATGCTTTATTTTATCTCTACAGCTCAGTTTTTCCTGTTTATTAGTATATAAGTGCCTGGAAAGGGGGATATCCCAGGCTAGCTTTATGTCTTCTTGGTTCAAGTAAGCAAAAGAGGAAAGTAGCATCAATCAGTCCCAAATCCAGATAGCCAAGCACAGGAATTAAACTGGTACCTTTCCTTGGTCCTACTAATGATAGTCAAAGGAGTTGTAGGCAAGGGTCCAGGGCTTGAGACAAGGGCTGTGAGGGCCCATGGAAGACTACAGGCTCAATACTGCAAAAGATGCTTCTCACACTGGGCTTCATGCAGCTCAGTCTAGCTGATGGCCCTAGCTGGCTAGCTCTGTATATCATTTTATTTGTTTATTTTTTGGCTGTGTGGGTCTTCGCTGTGTGGGCTTTTCTCTAGTTGTGGTGAGTGGAGGCTACACTCTAGTTGAGGTGCACGGACTTCTCTTTGCAGTGGCTTCTTACTGCAGAGCGCGGTCTCTAGGGCTCTTGGGTTTCACTAGTCGTGACACAGGGGCTCAGTAGTTGCAGCTCTAGGGCTCTAGAGCATTGGCTCAATAGTTGTGGAGCAGTGGCTCAGTTGCCTCCAGGAAGGTGGGATCTTGCCGGATCGGGGATTGAACCCACGTCCCTTGCATTGGTAGGCGGATTCTTTACCACTGAGCCACCAGGGAAACCCCTAACTGGCTAATTCTGAATGACCTAGTTTTCAGAAAATGTGCTGCCCTTGGGTTTTCATGTTTTAATGCGGCTAACTTGTTGAGGCCATATAGCACCTGACCTCTGTGAGTAAAAGGGTGAAAAAGAAAGTGAAAGTGAAATTTGCTCAGTCTTGTCTGACTCTTTACGACCCCTTTGGAATTTTCCAGGCCAGAATAATGCAGTGGTAGCCTTTCCCTTCTCCAGGGGATCTTCCCAACCCAGGGATCGAACCCAGGTCTCCCACATTGCAGGTGGATTCTTTACCAGCTGAGTTGCAACGGAAGCTCAGAAATATTGGAGTGGGTAGGAGGGTGGTTTCTCTTAATGGAAATTACTGTTATTAATTTTTGTTAGCCAGTGGTATGTTCTAGACAACAAAATAAAACTTAAGAGGCAGTTTGTGGACAAGAATAAGCTTGGTAGTCTTCTCTCTAAGGTTACTTGGAAGCTGGACTTGGCTTTTTAGGCATAAAAGTGCTTAGAGAAGTTTTCCTGGTAGGGATGAGCTGGTCCTTGTTACATTGAGACAGAAAATAAGCTAGATGAGGAAGCACCCTATGAAGAAATTGAAGATATTGGTAGATCTGTGGTACCTCAGTAAAGATACATCTACTTGTAAGTTACTCCATTTCTTAATTCTTCTGTAAAACTGGGGAAGATAAAATACAGAAGAATTGTTCTATATTGCTGGGGAAGTCAAGCGAAGGATCTATTTCATGTTAGGGATATAGTAGCAAAAAGTAAGCGCTGGCGGGGCTTCCTTGGGGGTCCAGTGGTTAAGAATCAGCCTTGCAATGCAAGGGACACAGGTTCAATCCATCCCTGGTTCAGGACAATCCCATGCTGAGGAGCAACAAAGCCTGCGAGCTGCAACTACTAAGCCCATGTGCTGCAGTTTCTAAAGCCCACTCACCTAGAGTCTGTGCTCTGCAACAAGAGAAGCCACCTCAATGAGAAGCCTGCCCGCCCCAACAAACAGCCCCCACTCGACTCGCCACAAGTAGAGAAAGCCTGAGTGCAACCATGAACACCTACCACAGCCAAAAAATAAAATAAATACGCAAATAAATATTAAAAAAAAAAAAACAAACAGGAAGGGTTGGCATGTTCCCTCTTCTTTCTTACCAACACCCAGTCTGAAGGGGCAGAAACAAGGAGAGCAGAACCCTGGAGCCAAGAGATGAGCAAGAGGCGTGTTATGGCACCAGGGTCAGGGCATTGGAGCAAAAGAACCTTAGCAGACCTGTCCTCAAACACACGTGAGGTGGGGCCTTGAGAGACTCAGAAAAAAGAGGAGGTATCTGTGGGGTGTTAAATTCCTGCAGTCCAGTAAATTGGGGGCTTGAAATCATTACGAGATGGGAGTTAAGGTAAATGTGACTTCATTTTATAGCCACAGGCTGATTGTTCACACCAGATACATCTAAAAGAGAAACATACATAGAAACAAACTCCAACAATGGTAAAATCATTAAGCAAAGTATGTTGATATGATAGACTATCTTGTAGCTATTAAATGTGATCTTTACAGCAGATGATCTGAGAAAACCTTACTGCATCATCTCTTTAAAAAAATCACTAAATTCAGTATCATGTCGACTATGTACAGGGGATAGAAAAATACCAGAAAGAAACCAAATAAGATGCTAACAATGGTTGTCTGTGGGTAGTGGGAATGTGGCTGATATACTTCCTGCTTCTTGGCAATTTGTAGCCCCTCCAATGCTATATTGAGTATGTATTACTTTTAGAATTAGAATTAGGAACAAGAAAAAGTTCAAACGTGTTGTAATATTGGTCACACCTCTTATAAGCTGGTCTACATCTAAGTTACTGCACTAACGTACCCAGAACTATTTGTATATTATCTTTAGTTTTACAGTGAAGGTTTTGCCTTCATAGTAAAAAATTCCGAACGTCAATGAAGAGCTGGGAAAGATTCTTACCTTGTGCCCGGGACGCCACATAGCAAGCTCAGTTTCATCCTCTTTAGTCTTCTCTCCCTTCTCTTAAGACTCTGTCTGGTTTTCTTAAGGAGAGGTTCCCAGCTGGACTAACCAAGCCTCTCCTTCTCTTTGGCAGATTACCTCCAATATTCCAGGGCCTTCTTCCTCATCTCTGTCTTCACCATACTTGTTGTCCTTGGCTGGCTCTTCAGTTCTTGCCTCCCTAGAAGAGGAAGGGTGACTGGTAACTTGGATCTGAAGGTATCCATGCTCAGCTTCATCTCAGGTACAGACCTAGATGGCAGGGTAGTACTGTGGTAAAACTGCTGAGGGAACAAACTTCTGTGTGGGTTTTTGTCCTCTTTTTCTTGTTCCCTTTCTCTTCTTCATTCCATCAAGTTGCCAGCTACCTGCCCTGTCTTACTGTATGAAACACATTCGTTAACTTAACCCAGGGAAGAGGCCTCACCTTGGTCAGTCATCTTGATTAGATTTTTATCTCTTTGATCCTTTCTATGTAATATGGTATGGGCTTCTCCAGTGGCTTAGTGGTAAAGAATCTGCCTGCAACACAGAAGACGTGGGTTCGACCCCTGGGTGGGGAAGATCCCCTGGAGGAGGAAATGGCAGCCCACTCCAGTTATTCTTGCCTGGGAAATCCCATGGACAGAAGAACCTGGCAGGCTACAGTCCATGGGGTTGCAAAAAAGTTGGACACAACTTAGCGACTAAACAATGACAAATAATGTGGTGTCTGGAAGTAGAAGAATTGAGGGTAGCAGTCAAGGCAAATTAAAGACACTGAGGGGTGTGACATGTTTTCTTCTGGTCCTAGCCTCCTGCTTGCTGCTCTGCCTCATCCTGTTTCTGGAACAGGTTGACTTGCATACTTCGGAAAGAGTGGAGTCAGCTCTCCTGTGGCCCTATCAGGTTAATTGGGGGAGTGACTTCATATACTTGTTTGCGGGTGAGTCAGTCCCCTTTATGCCTTAAGCTAGGAGGATAGAAGGGGAAATCAGTTCTTGAAAGGGAGGAGGAATGTAGGAGAAATAGAAGCACTAACCATTCCTATTAAAAACATTCATACTTCAAGAGGCAGTGTGGTATGGTAAAGAAAACATGCATTTTGGAGTCTGAAAAAAATCTAGAATTAGTAACCTGTTCTACTAACTGGCTTCCCTGGTGGCTCAGACGGTAAAGCGTCTGCCTACAAAGCCAGAGACCTGGGTTCAATCTCTGGGTTGGGAAGATCTCCTGGAGAAGGAAATGGCAACCCACACCAGTATTCTTGCCTGGAAAATCCCACGGATGGAGGAGCCTGGGAGGCTACAGTCCATGGGGTCGCAGAGTCAGACACGACTGAGCGGCTTCACTTTCACTTTTCTACTAACTGAGGCACAGATGGGTTGAGAAACTTGCTCAAGACCACAGAGAAAGTAGGAACTATGCTTTGCATCCAGGAGGTTCAGGCTTTGCCCTAACCACGGAAGAGTAACGTAATGAAATGGGAGTGCAGGAGGGTAAAGGAACCCTGCTGGCGGAGGGCGGGGGTGGGCAGGGGATTGACTTCACTGAAAAGAGCCCTTGTGAGCTGAATATTGAAAGAATGAGTTAGAATTTTCAAAGCCCAAAGACCATCTGTCTCTTGAAACTCACCTCGAATTCTTCTCTTCCCCTAGGGATTGTCTCCTTCCTCAATTACATAACTTCCAGATCTCCTCCTCTGGATCAAGACATCACTGCAGTTCCTACAGAAAAGTCAAGGCTGGGATTTGGTCCAGTGACTCTGCCTGGTGAAGATGACTGGTCAGAGCTTCTGACAGAATCTTTGAGTGAGATCAACAAAACCCATCAAATATAGAACTGTGACTGATAAGAACCCAGCTACTGCTTGACTTAAAAACAGGGGAGAAGCTAACTGAGTAGGGAATGATTGTGCAAATTTGAGGAAACTCTCCTAATATCATGTCCACATAACTGAAGGGGACAGCATTAAAGCTGATGAAATGTCCTTTGTGTATGTTGCATCCAAAATGGGTATGATAGTCATAAAGCAAATAATGAAAACTCCCAGAAGAAAAAGTTGCTAAAATATCAGTGTTTAGATACATGGATGAAAGAAACTAGCAATAGATGGCAGGCATTGAACCAGAGCTCTCTTGGGAATCAGGGATTTCACAGACCAGAATGGTGCATGCAGGAAAATGTCACCAGGTTTTGTTTGGACTTTTCTTTGCCATGTGTGGCCTTGGGAATACTCAGGATGGAAGGCATTTGCACACTATTGTTGAATCTGAATTGGGCATCATTACCAGAAACGGAATGAATATCAGTGGAGATAATACCTACCACCCAACGGAGTTGAGAAGTGCTGGATAGATTTAGGGGAATCTATGACACCTCCCTTTTCTATGAGGAATGGTAATTTGAAACCCTTGTACTCTATTCAGTAAACTGACAGCTTCTTTATAGGCTGGGGGTTATGTGAACCAGACATCTGTAAACTCTGAAATTCTTTTTTTTTTTTTTACTCTGAAATTCTATATGCTCTTTTCTGTGAAGGGCCATACTGTCTTTTTAAAATTTATTTTTAATTGGAGGATAATTGCTTTTACAATGTTGTGTTAGTTTCTGCCATACAGCAAGGTGAACTCCATGATAGGGCTTTGACCCTTCTGATTCTTCAGGGATCTATTATGTCTTTCCAAGTCAAATGAGGCTAAAGGATTTTCTTCAGCCTAAGCATATATGTGGACCAAGTTAAAATTTTTCTCCATGTTTTATATACTGTGTAAGACCAGTAAGGGTAGGGGCATTCAGGTAATCACATGAATATTTTGATGGCTAGAGATCCCTTTTAAACTCAGACCAGATTCCATGCAGAAGGTCCCGGACATTCATCCTGTTTTTTATTCCTTTAGTAGCTGCCGCTATGCTTCTGCTGGTTGAGGTCCATCCTTCTTCTCCTCAAGCCTGGCAATAGAACGGAATAGTGGCCAGTTTCACCCCTTGCTACTCTTAAAGATAAGCCTTGGGATCCTTTTGTTTTAAAGATTCATTGATAATCATTGTATAAAACAAACATAACAGCTCTAATAATCCTGGCCCCCCCATCAGTCATTACCAATACTTTCCAGATGGTAACTGGAAGACTATTAGGTTAATATTTCTGCTTTTATTCTTAAAGGTCAGAGTTAAGCAGCACAGGCATGTGTATACCCACGCACAGAGACACACACAAACGCATGTATATAGACACACCCCATTTTGACCCTGCCTTAGAAAACCCTTCTCTCTTAGTTATGGCAGAATCTAGTGTCCCCCTACTTCAAGGGGCCTCATTTCAGAGGCTATTCAGGCTGTTTCTGGGCCTTTGTCTGGTTGTTAGATGTGAAATTCAAGTCCAGCTTCCCCTCCTCTTGTCACCACTCACACTAAGTATACCCCACAAGTTGACTAATTCAGAACTTAGTGGGTTCATAAGTTTTATTTATTTTATGATTTGGTTTGAAGACTGTAATTATATGACTAAGGAGTTGAGTACTGGTGACTCTTCAGGGAATGGACGTTTTAACTGCAGTGAGAAGGAGGAAGCAGGTGTGAATGAGAAGGAAGGATGCTAGTTCTTCAGAAAGTAACCATTAAGGCCCTGGTTATTACCAGAGGATAGTAACTAAGTTTTCTACTTTGCTATTAGAGAACGATCTTTAAGCATAGAGATCCCTTAATTGCTCCTTTAGAAACTGAAAGCTTGGGATTTTTCTGATGATTCAGTGGTTAAGAATATGCCTTCCAATGCAAGCAACACGGATACCATCCCTGGTCAGGGCACCCAAGGTCCCACATGCCATGGGGCAACTTAGCCTGTGTGCTGAAGAAAATGGTGCACCACAATGACAGATCCTGTGGGCCACAGCTGAGACCTGACTCAGCCAAAGAAATAAGAAGAAGCTGAATGCTCTATTTTCTTCTTACTCTCTTTCTTTGCTTGCAGAGAATCCCTTTAAAAAGCTTAAATAGACTTCCAATTAGATAGCTCATGGGGGGCACTTTCCTCATGGTTCAGTGGCTAAGACTCATCTCCCAATGCAGAGGGCCTGGGTTCCATCCCTGGTCAGGGACGTAGATCCCACATGCCACAGCTAAAAAACTCACATGACGCAAAGAAGTTCAAAGACCCCACTTGGCACAACTAAGACATGGTGCAGCCAAATAAATAAATACTGAAAAAAAAAAAAAGTGGGGGGAATGGCTCATTAAATGACCCTTTGCTACATTCCCTCTCTGCTCCAGATACATTACATGACAGATGAAGGGAGAAGGAGAGAGGAGGGGGGAAATACACATGTATAGCTAGGTCAAAACAAGACAAGCATTTTCAAAAAACAGAAAAATAACAAAACCACAATGCTGTGATTGAGTTAAGCCGAAGACTTATTGGGCTCAAAGTCCAAAAGTTTGGCAGAGGTGAACAGGAAGACAGTTCCTGTTGAGTGAAAAGGACTAAAAGTGCTTCTCAAGATATGGACTAGAGCCAAATTCCCAGCTCTAATTCAAACTAGGGACTTAAAAGAAGCTGAGGACTTCCCTAGTGGCACAGTGGATACGAATCTGCCTGCCAAGGCAGAGGTCATGGGTTCTATCCCTGGTCCATGAAGATCCCACATGCCGCAGAGCAACTAAGCCCCTGCACCACAGTTACTGAACCTGTGCTCTACAAGCCCACGCTCTCGAGCCTGCCAGCCTCAACTACCAAGCCTGTGTACCCCAGAGCCTGTGCTCCACAACAGGAGAAAGCACTACAATGAGAAGCCCATGCATCACAACTAGAGAGTAACTAGAGCAACTAGAGAGAGCCCAGCCCATGCGAAACAACAAAGGCCTAATGCAGCCAAAAATGAATAAATTAATGAATTAATTTAAAGATATTTTAAGAAAAGAAAATCGGGGCTGCAGTTTATTTGGAACTACAGATCCAAAGAGGTCAAAGAACACAAGTACAACCCTGCTTTACGAAGCAGTACATTGATTCATTAACTAGGTTATAACAGAACAGAAAATCTGAAATATCTTATGAGACCTGGCCCTGTACT
The DNA here is from genome assembly GCF_001704415.2 of Capra hircus. NCBI lineage: Eukaryota > Metazoa > Chordata > Mammalia > Artiodactyla > Bovidae > Capra > Capra hircus. Next base: position 82,075,861 of record NC_030817.1, on the reverse strand, counting down.
GGGATCTTTGGCCAAAATAAGGAAATCCCAAAACTATCAGATGGAGTGAGCATACAAGAAGAAAAAGAAAGAAAAAGAGCCAGGAAAATTTTTTGGTGCCTGAACATAGGAATTCTAACCATATACAGAAATGTTCATTTCATTTCATTGATTATCTGCTCTAATTTTTACCAATTTTTTTATTCGATTTACTTTGCATTTAATTCGCGGTTATTCCAGTTTCCTAAGGAGCATAGATTACTGGTTTTAGATCATTTTTCTTTACTAAACATGCACTCAATGCTATAAATTTCCCTCTAAACCCTGCTTTCGCTGCACCCCACAAATTTTGGCAAGATCTATCTTTCATTTTCATTTAGCTCAAAATATTTTAAAATTTTAAGTTCTCTTGAAGTTTTTTCTTTGATCCGTGTGTTATTTAGAAGTCAGTTATTTAATCTCCAAGTGCTTAGGGAGTTTCCTAGCTGTCTTTCTAAAGTTGAATTTTAGTTTAATTCCATTGTGATTTGAGAGCACACACAGTATAATTGTAATACTTTTAAATTTGTTGAGGTGTGTTTTATGGCCCAGAATGTGGTCCATCTTAGTGGATATTCCTGGTCTATCACTGTCAGTTATATCCAGTTGGTTGATGGTGTCCTCATTAACGTTCTACCTGCTAGATCTGTCCATTTTTGATAAAGAGTGTTGAAGTTTCATGGCAAATAGATGGGGAAACAGTGGAAATAGTGACAGACTTTATTTTTGGAGCTCCAAAATCACTGCAGATGGTGACTGCAGCCATAAAATTAAAAGGCACTTGCTCCTTGGAAGAAAAGTCATGACCAACCTAGACAGCATATTAAAAAGCAGAGACATTACTTTGCCAACAAAAGTCCATCTAGTCGAGGCCATGGTTTTTCCAGTAGTCATGTATGGATGTAGAGTTGGACTATAAAGAAAGCTGAGTGCTGAAGAATTGATGCTTTTGAACTGTGGTGTTGGAGAAGACTCTTGAGAGTCCCTTGGACTGCAAGGAGATCCAACCAGTCCATCCTAAAGGAGATGGGTCCTGGGTGTTCTTTGGAAGGACTGATGGTGCAGCTGAAACTCCAATACTTTGGCCACCTGATGTGAAGAGCTGACTCATTTGAAAAGACCCTGATGCTGGGAAAGATTGAAGGCAGGAGGAGAAGGGGACAACAGAGGATGAGGTGGTTGGCTGGCATCACCGACTCAATGGACATGAGTTTGAGTAAACTCTGGGAGCTGGTGATGGACAGGGAAGCCTGCCATACTGCAGTCCATGGGGTCACAAAGAGTCGGACATGACTGAGCAACTGAACTGAACTGAACTGAACTGAACTGTTGTTTAAGCTTCCAACTACGATAATGGATTAACCTATTTGTTCTTGTAGTTTTATCAGTACGTGGCTCAGGTCCTGTTGTTAGGCACATACACTTTAAGGATTGCTATGTATTAAGGGATTGACCTTTTTATCATTATGTAACATTCCTCTTTATCCCTTACAACCTTCCTTTTTCTAAAGTCTGCTCTGTATGAACTTAGTAAAATTATTACTAGTTTTATTAAGGAACTATTACTAGTAGTAGTAGGAATTATTACTTCCTACTTTCATTTGATTAGTGCCAGGGGTCGTGAGGAGTCGGACACGACTGAGCGACTTCCGTTTCACTTTTCACTTTCATGCATTGGAGAAGGAAATGGCAACCCACTCCAGTGTTCTTGCCTGGAGAATCCCAGGATGGGGGAGCCTGGTGGGCTGCCTTCTATGGGGTCGCACAGAGTTGGACACGACTGAAGCGACTTAGCAGCAGCAGCAGCAACAGCATGGCATATCTATCTTCATCCCTTTCAGTTCAGTTCATTTCAGTCACTCAGTCATGTCCAACTCCTTGCAACCCCATGAACTGCAGCATGCCAGGCCTCCCTGTCCATCACCAACTCCCAGAGTTTACCCAAACTCATGTCCATTGAGTCGGTGATGCCAGCCAACCATCTCATCCTCTTTTGTCCCCTTCTCCTCCTGCCCTCAACCTTTCCCAGCATTAGGGTCTTTTCAAATGAGTCAGCTCTTAGCATGAGGTGGCCAAAGTATTGGAGTTTCAGCATCAACATCAGTCCTTCCAATGAACACCCAGGACTGATCTCCTTTAGGATGGACTGGTTGGATCTCCTTGCTGTCCAAGGGACTTTCAAGAGTCTTCTCCAACACTACAGTTCAAAAGCATCAATTCTTCGGCGCTCAGCTTTCTTCACAGTCCAACTCTCACATCCGTACATGACCACTGGAAAAACCATAGCCTTGACTAGATGGACCTTTGTTGACAAAGTAATGTCTCTGCTTTTTAATATGCTGTCCAGGTTGGTCATAACTTTCCTTCCAAGGAGTAAGTGTCTTTTAATTTCATGGCTGCAATCACCCTATGCAGTGATTTTGGAACCCAGAAAAATAAAGTCTGACACTGTTTCCACTGTTTCCCCATCTATTTGCCACAAAGTGATGGGGCCGGATGCCATGATCTTAGTTTTGTGAATGTTGAGCTTTAAGCCAACTTTTCCACTCTCCTCTTTCACTTTTATCTATATGTGTCTTTATTTTAATTAGGCTTCTCTTAGACAACAGAGAGCTGGGTCTTCTTCTTTGACTCACTCTAAAAATCTCTGTTTTCTAATTGGTATATATAGACCATTGATGTTTAAATTGATTATTGATATAATTGGATTAATATCTACCATATTTGTCACTATTTTCTATTTGTTGCCCTTGTTCGTTGTTCCTATCTTTGTCTTCCTCTCTATTTTTGTCTTTTTTGGTTCTAACTGAGCATTTTATGGACTTTCCAAGTGGCACTAGTGGTAAAGCACCCACCTGCCAATGCAGGAGACCAAAGAGATGTGGGTTTGATCCCTGGGTCGGGAAGATCCCCTGGAGGAGGGCATGGCAACCCACTCCAGTACTCTTGCCTGGAGAATCGCATGGACAGAGGGGCCTCGTGGGCTACAGTTCATAGGGCTGCAAAGAGCTGGACATGACTGAAGTGACAGCATGTGCACGCAAGAGCATTTTATGTGATTCTGTTTCTGTCTTTTCTTAGCATATTAGTTATACATCTTGTATTTATTCCTTTTTTTTAGTGGTTATCTTTGAGTTTGCAAAATCCATTTACAACTAATTCAACTTCCATTTTCAAATAACATCATGCCACTCACAGGTAGTGCAGGTACCTAATAATAACAAAAGAATCCTAACTCCTCCCTCCTGTTGCTTATATCAGTGCTGCCATTAATTTCACTCATACATGGGCATATATAAGTGATACATTGTTGATGTTCATTTTAAACTATTATCTGTTACGTCAATTAAGAATAAGAAAAATGAATGTTTGCTTTACCTTCACTTTTTCCTTCTCTTATGCTTTTCCTTTCTTTATATAAAGTTTCTGACCTGTATCATTTTCCTCCTCTCTGAAGAACTTCATTTAAAATTTCCTGCAAGACAGGTTTATTGATAACAAATTCTGTCAATGTTAGTCTGTCTGGGTAAGTCCTTATTTCCACTTCACTTTTGGAGGTAACTTCACAGGTTACAGAATTCTAGGTTGGGTTTTTTTCTCTCTCAACACTTTAAATATTTCACTCCACTCTCTTCTTGCTTGTATGGTGTCTGAAGAGAAGTCAGATGTAATTCTTTACTTTGCTCCTTTATTGGTAAGGTGCTTCCCCCTACCCTACCCCCGGCTTCTTTCAAGATTTTTTTTGCTACCTTTGATTTTATGCAGTTGAAATATGATATTCCTAGGTGTAGTTTTTCTTTTCTTTTGGCATTTATCCTGCTTTTGATATTCTCTGAAATTCCTGAATCTGTGGCTTGGTGTCTGACATCAATTCGGGGAAAATTCTCCGTCTTATTGCTTCAAATATTCCTTTATTCCTCTTTCTTCTTTTTCTGGCATCCTGACTTCATGTATGGTACCTCTTTAGTAGGTGTCCCACAGTTATACTCTGTTCGGTTATTTTCAGTCTTTTTTCTCTTTGTATTTCTTTTTGGAGGTGTCTATGATATATTCTCATGTTGAGATTATTTCCTCAGCCATGTCCTGTTTACTACTCAGCCCATAAAGACATTCTCTGTTTCTATTACCGTGTTTTTCATCTCTAGCACTTCTTTTTAAATTTCTTCTTATGATTGCGGTCTCTCTGTTTACATTGCCCCTCTATTCTTGTCTGCTGTCTACTTCGTTCACTAGCACCTTAGCATATTAATCATCATTGCTTTAATATGTGTGATAATTCTAACATCCCTGTCATATCTGAGTCTAAGTTTGGTGCTTGCTTTGTCTCTCCAAACAATGTCTTTTTGCCTTTTAATATAGCTTGTGATATTTTCTTGATAGCTGGTCAGGATGAACTCGGTAAAGGAACTGTGGTAAATAAGCCTTTAGAAATGTGGTGATAAGGTGTGGAGGAAGGGGAAGCACTCTGTAGTCCTGTGATTACATCTGTCTTTTTTGTTTGTTTGTTTTGTTTTGTTTTGGCAGTGCCACACAATTTGTGGGATCTCAGTTCCTTAGCTAGGGATTGAACCCACGCTGTCGGCAGTGAGAGCAGAGTCCTAACTGCTCAGCCGCCAGAGAATTCCCAGACTTTCAGTGAGCCTATGCTTCTAGACTGTGAGCTTCACAAGCGGTTCTCAGTTCCCTCTTGGGTGCAATAGGCTGATCTGAACGGGCTGAAGTTGGGAATTCCACTTCTCTCACAGGTCAAAACAGGCTGGAGTTTGACATTTCCTTTCCCCTAGATTGATTAAACTCTGATAAAACCCCAGGAGTTTAGGCTCTGATCAGATAGTTTCTCCTCAGGGAAGTCCTTGTTAAGAAGAACAGAATGCTCTGGTACTTTTTTTTTAATGTATTTATTTTTAAATTGAATAATTGCTTTGCAGAATTTTTTGGTTTCTGCCAAATATCAATACAAATCAGCCATAGGTATATATATATGTCTTCTCCCTCTTGAACCTCCCTCTCATCTCCCTCCCCACCCCACCCCCCTAGGTTGTTACAGATCCTCTGAGTTCCCTGAGTTATACAGCAAATTCTCATTGGCTGTCTTTTTTACATATGGTAATGTAAGTTTCCATGTTACTCTCTCTATACATCTCACCCTCTTCTTCCTCCCCCCAACCCTGCATGTCCATAAGTCTGTTCTCTCTGTCTGTTTCTCCATTGCTGCCCTGCAAATAAATTCATCAGTACCATCTTTCTAGATTCCATATATATGCATTAGTGTATGATATTTACCTTTCTCTTTCTGACTTACTTCACACTGTGTAATAGGCTCTAGGTTCATCCACCTCATTAGAACTGACTCAGTTGAGTTACTTTTTATGGCTGAGTAATTTTCCATTGTATATATGTACCACAGCTTCTTTATCCATTCAGCTGTTGATGGACATCTAGGTTGCTTCCATGTCCTAGCTATTGTTAAATAGTGCTTCAGTGAACATTGGGGTACATGTGTCTTTTTCAGTTTTGGTTTCCTCAAGGTATATGCCTTGTAGTGGAATTGCTGGGTCATATGGTGGTTTTATTCCTAGTTTTTTTTAAGGAATCTCCATACTGTCTTCCATAGTGGCTGTATCAATTTAAATGGTTCCTTTTCCTCCCTCATGGGCCAGAAGTATGGGATTCTCTAATATTCACTGCAAGAACCTGGTTAAGTTTCTGGAGGTAAAAGTCACTGAAGTGTGAGGACTTCTCTATGACTGGGTCCCATTGTCTATTTTTTCTTTCTTTACTCATGGTTAATGATTTATTACAAAGGATAATAAAGGACAGGAATGGATAGCCAGATGAAAAGTTACCCTAAGGCGAGGTCCCGAGAATAGGGGTTTCTGTCCCTGTGGACTTCGGAGTGCATCACCCTCCCAGTATGTGGGTATGTTTTTTTAATTGATGTATAGTTGACTTACAACATTATATAGATTTCAGATGTACAACATGATGATTCACATTTTTAAAGTTCATAGTTATTTAAAAATGTTGGCTATATTTCCTGGCTATATTGCCGTGCACTATATCCCTGTACCTTATTTACTTTATACATTATAGTGTGTAAGGGGGCCATAGTTCTTAATCTGTCAGACTTGTGCACACTGAACCTTCCAGCGCAGATTTTCCTATTCTGGTACTAATTTCTGCAGACGTTTCTGTTCTAGTAAGTTTTAATTTCCTATTTTTGCCTTTCTGGCTCTCCAGTTCTGCAGGCTCACAGTTTGCTTTGGGATCTAAGAAGAGTTGTTGATTTTTTTCAGTTGTTATAATGGAGTGACAACTTCCAAGCTCCTTGCATGCCAGACAGGAAACCAGAAGTCTACTCTTTCTCTTTTACCTTTCTAATTTTCAATCAATCAAGAAACATCACCTATGGACTTCCCTGGCAGTCCAGTGGTTAAGACTCTGTGCTTCCCCTGCAGGGGACAAGGGTTCCATCCCTGATCAGGAAATGAAGATCCTGCATGCCACGTGGTGCGGCCAAAAAAGAATAATATTTTTTAAAAAGAAACAGCACCTAATCATTATGATGTTCCAAGCACTGATGTTGAGCATACACAGCTGAATAGGCTGTGTCCCTGCTGCTGAAGGAGGTTGTAGACCAGTAAGACCAATTGTGAAACTATATGATGAAGGTTACGAAAGGACAAGTACAACGTGCTGTAGGAGCACAAATTCTGGGATTGAGGGCTGAGTTCAGAGAAGGCTCCTCTCAAAAGTTAAGAGTAGAATGACTTTTTAAATTTATTTTAAAATTTTTTATTGAAGCATAGTTTCTTTAAAATATTGTATTACTTTCTACTGTACAGTAAAGTTGGAGAAGGCAATGGATTTCTGGAGAATCCCATGGACAGAGGAGCCTGGTAGGCTGCAGTCCATGGGGTCGCAAAGAGTTGGACATGACTGAGCGACTTCACTTTCACTTTTCACTTTGGTGCATTGGAGAAGGAAATGGCAACCCACTCCAGTGTTCTTGCCTGGAGAATCCCAGGGACAGGGGAGCCTGGTGGACTGCCATCTCTGGGGTCGTACAGAGTCGGACACGACTGAAGCGACTTAGCAGCAGCAGCAGTACAGTAAAGTGAATGTGTACATATAGCCCCTCTTTTTTTGGATTTCCTTTCCATTCTAGGTCACCACAGAGCACTGAGTAGAGTTCCCTGTGCTGTATAATAGGTTCTTATTAGTTATCTACTTTATAAGACAAGAATGACTCTTGACTAAAGTTAATAAAGATAGGTTGGAAAGTGTGTTAGGTACCATGTGCAAGGTAGATAACATTTGCGCCAAGTGCAAATGAAGGACCATGTTGGGTTAGGAAACTGCAAGAAGAATAAAATGATTTGGAGCACAAGGTGAGAAGGAAGGAGAGAATGAGCCTAGACATCACTAGCTTTTTTTGCTCCGTGGCATTAAGGACCATGTCCAGCAGGAAACAGATGGTTTTGCTCAAACTGAGTCTAAAAGACTTAAGGGATTATTTACAAGGACCCCTAGGACTGAAAAATATTTTGGAAAACCATCAGCGAGAAGAGTCATTACCACCCCTAAGACTGATCATGTAAATGAAAGGAACACGTGACCAGAATAGAAAAGGGTAACCCTATGGAGAGGACTAGCCTAACAGGAACTCTCCTTAGGGAAAGGGACATGGACAACCCTCATAGTACTCTGTTAAGGAGAGAAGCAGTGAAAAAACACATTGATCTCTACACCTCTGATCTTCTGCCCATGCCCGCCATTGGTCAATCTTCATCAGAGGCTGCATGGAAAGAAAAGCCCAAATTGGTCAGCTCCTTGAACAATGATGGAGAGCGGATCTGGAGGGGCATGTGGAAGATCTCCAACAAATCACTGCACCTCCCAGTACCTGACATAATACCTCACACAAATGAGCGATTGGATGACTGAATGAGGTTGAATAGTGAGCAGAAACTCCATCTGGTTGGGTTTCACTGATTCATGCTAACATAATTTTACTTCATAGCAGTGGGGAACAATCAGAGAATTTAAGCAAAAGAGAGACACAATCAGATTTGCATTAACAACACCAATCTTGGTAAATCTGTGGAGAATAAACTGAAGGAGAGCAAACCCAGGCACAAGGCCATTGCAGAAATCCAGGACTGACATGACCTATCCTAAAGAAGTGGAAACAAAAATACAGGGTGGGCTTGAGAACATTAAAGAGATAGAACTGGCAGAACACATTGTGACTGACAGGTGGGAGGTAATAAAAGGGTATGGGGGTCTTCCCTAGTGTGGTGCAGTGGCTAAGACTCTGAGTTCCCAATGCCGGGGACCCAGTTTCAAACCCTGGTCAAGGAACTAGATTCTTCATGCCGCAACTAAGATCCCACATGCTGCCAATGAAGGCTGAAGATCCTGCGTGCTGCAACTAAGATCCTGTGCAGCCAAACAGAAAGAAGAAGAAGAAGAAATATTTTAAAGAAGAAAGGAGTACAGGATGGGGGTTCAGGATGGAAAGAGGATGACTCTGTTTCTTAAAGACCTCTTAGGTGTTGATGTGTCTGTGAGAAATCTGGGGTCAGCGTGCAGATTGCTGTAGGAGTCTGGAGTTCAACAGAGATCTGGGCGGGAGTCTTGGACTGGATCAGATCTGGCAGATGAGACAGAGACCCAGTACCCATGCTTTGTGTTCTGACTCCTGCTGCTTCTGTCCCCCAGGTGGGGGAGGGGTGGGGAAGGGTGTTGGGAGGGGGTTAAGTTCTATGGCAGTTGACTAGAGCAGTGAGCCAGAAGCCAGGATGGAGAGAAGAGAAGGAAATGAAACGGCCTTCCAGAGCATTTACAACATCAGCAGAATGAGCTACCCAACCTACAGGGTGTGTGTGTGTCTGCCTGCGTGCTGAGTTGTGTCTGACTGATTGTGACCCCATGGACTGTAGCCCACCAGGCTCTTCTGTCTATGGGATTTTCTAGGCAATAATACTGGGATGGGTTGCCATTACAGGGTGGGGATAGCCTTTTGTGAGCCAGGTAGGGATTGACGTCCTTTCCGAGGCAGCAGCTTGTGTGTGTCATGGGGCAAGTGTCGAGGTAGGAGAGGCAAAACTCACTCCATTTTTTAAAAACTGGAGAGAGGTGAAACGGAATATTTTTTTAAATTAACACAGTATTGAATGGGGGATTTTTGCTGAAACAAATGCCTGTAGCAGGCGATTTGTTAGGGAAGGGAATGTTGAAACGTCTCCAGTCAATAAAGTTCAGGTCAGGAAAGATGTATTAATACACCTCGGGTCAATAAGTTGTTAACATTGAAAAACTGTTGTGGGAGGCTTGGGGTCAGAAGTGTGGAGGGAAGACGACTTCCCCCCAGCACAAGTGAGGGCTTGACTTTTCTGCGGATGGAGATGGAGACGCCTGGGTTGAGATTCCTTCCGTGATGTCTTCCTCCCTTCCACAACGCAGCCAATTCTGCCCCGCTCGCACCGCTTTTCCTCCATACCGCCCTACCTGCGCCGGCTCCTGCAGAAAAGCCGCAGCAGCGTTCGCCATCTTTGTGCTTGCTCATCGGGCTTCACCTGCGTCTTGCTGCTCTGCTTGTCCCCTTTACACTGGGTGCAGTTCGTGGTGCTGAAGGACAGGCAGAAGCTCTTGGCGGGGCTCTGGACCTTATGCCACCATGATCTCTGCTGGGGCAACACTTCGAAGGCCCCCTGTGAGTGCTTTCCAGATTCCAGCCCCCTCCTTTGGCACACCCACCCTGTCAGATCCCCCCACCGCTCACCACTCTGTTTTCTCCTGGCAACCCTGACCCACACCCCCTCACTGATTCACAAGCATGTATGGACAGCGCCTGCAAGCAGGGCGCTGCGTGAGTTTGCCTCATCCATGCTTCCTCAATGACTTAAAAGCCAAAGCCCCTTTATTATTGGAAGCTAATGCCTACTGACCTTTGCACTCACAACTTCCCTCAGAAAAAGAAATATTGGTCATTCTATGCCTTCATATGAGAGTTACTTCATAACATGCCTCCTAAGGTTATGGTTCTAATTTCAGCTTTTCCCTCCTTGTGGAGTAAATTACTTCTTTCCTCGTGAAAGGAATTCCATATGTCAATGAGGAGGTCGAAAGAGGGTCCTCATGGGTGCCTGTGAAGCACCCCCCCCAACTTGGGGGCTCCTTACTCTGACTCCATTGCATGTAAGACAAGCCCTGATTCCATCGTCCTTTGGTCCTCACCCCTTCCCAAGACCCTGTTCAGCCTTCTGTAAGGCAGGTGTCCTTCACTCCAGTCAAGCCTCTCCTTTTCCCCTTCCCCTGGCAGACTACCTCCAATTCTCCAGGGCCTTCTTCCTCATCTCTGCCTTCACCATCCTCATTATTATTATATGGCTCAGCATCTCTCTCACCAAAGGGACAGGAGACAAAACCTGCATAGATCTGGGCATATCCATCTTCTGTTTCATTTCAGGTACAACACGATGAGGTTGGAAAAGTTTGTCCCTAGAGTCCTTGTATTTCTTCCGCTCCCAGTGCCATCTCCCCTTCTTTTATCAAGTCGTTCCCAGCCTTACATGATACTGCTATCATAAGACCCTTATCTCTTCCCAAAGGAAAGACAGTTTTCAATAAACTTTTACTCCAGACAGGGCTATTACCTCTGAAAGAGGGGACCCAGAAAAGATGATGCTTAATCCAATGGAAACATTTCTAAGGGTTATCTGTGGGACCATAGGAGAGATAAAGGCTGGAGGCCCTTCTGGCACCTGGAAAATTACCATGTAGCAACTTGCTATTTATTCTGTCTATATTATCTATAGGCTCCACCTTGACAACTTTACTCCAGTCAAAGCAGAAGGCCTTTGCCAAATGGGTCTTCCCATGACCACTACCATGTAATAGGTCTCCATGGCATAATTGAGGCCATTGAGGGTGACAGCAAGTGCAAAGAGAGGGAAGAGGGTGGAGGCAGAAGGAGGGCTATCATAGGTAGTAATAGCTTTCATTCTGATCCCAGGCGCCTGCCTACTCTCCTGCCTCATCTTTTTCCTGGTGCAAGTGAAACTGTACAGTAAGAATGTCTTGGAACCCCATTTCCTGATAGTCTACCATGTCAATTGGTTGGGCAGTATCTTCTACATGGTGCTTGGTGAGTTAAAGCTCTTGTTAGATAGGGAAGGCACAGAAAATGCAATTTTACGTGATTGCTCTTCTATCTCCTCTTCCCTTTCTTTGGGTTGTTTGTTTGGTATATTAAAATCTCATAACTTGGAAGGATTCTACAAGTGTCATTTTCATGTCAATGAATAATCCTAAAGCAAGAGCTTCCAATTTATCCAAAGCTTTTTTTTCAAAAATGATCCTGGACCCTGAACAGATGTATTCGGGAAGTAGAGAAGGTAAAGATATAACTGGGCTGTTCATAGTTCTTCTCTTTCAGAAGCTAGTCCCTTAGTCCCCCTCTCCCTTTGTCCTATCAAATAAACTTTATGGATCTTTATGGATCTCCAGAATAAAGCAGAGCAATAACACTGGAGTTTGCCTGTGCGACACTTCTCCTATAATCTTTCTCAGCCACCTACTTATCTTTATTAACTGCAACAGTAGTCTCCAAACCATTGCCTCACACACTCTCTCTTCATAAGACCCTTTTTAGCAAACATTCCAAACAGGTATATGTTTGTTTATAAAATATGCACACATATTACATTACTAATATAGTCATTACATTGTAAAATACACTCAAAAACAATTTAAACATTATTTGTTAAAAATATAAAAATGAATTATTGTTTTCTTCCTGTGCCCCAGTAAGCTGGTTTGCATACCGCTGGAAAACATTGTGTTACAGAAAAACTGGGGCTAATGTTTTGAATTCCAAGCCCCTGAAGATAATGAACAGGATGTTCAGAAATGTGTTATTAATCAAATCCCATTATAATTAAGTCAGTGTTACTCTTCAGGGGTGTTTGATGACTTGAGATTTTATCTATTACTCATCCACAGTGCTGACCTTGACCTTTTCTTTTTCTCTAGGGTTCCTCTCTGTACTCAATCACTTAAGTTCTCGAGTTCCTCCTCCAGATCAAAACCTCCTCGTGATCCCTATAACAAGGATAAGGGTAGGAAATATAGCCACAGTGAAATCGAGTCTGTCTGAGGGAAGAGACTCAGGTGTTTCTTCAGGGGTGAGTAAGGCACCAGAAAGACAGTCAAGTTCAGTGGTACAATCAAGGGCCCGAGCACAAGCCGAAACATAGAGCCAGAGACACACACAGGGCCAGAGGCAGGAAGTGAGTCGGTAATATGGGATGGATTAATAGTTCAGGCAAGGCCAGCTACTGAGGCAGAACCAGCTGGCACAGCAGAGCAGAGAACACAGCAGCAACTGTGAATAGGCCAGGCAATGGACCTGACATTGTTGAAAAGAAAATGAAGACCAGGGTGATGAAGACAGACTCAGCTGAGAAAAATGATGATAACAAGACAAAAAGAAGTTAATCTTCGATCCAGGGTAGTAGAGGGCAGAGAAAGAATAAAAACAAAACAAAACCCTGCAGTGAGATTTCCCTTCAGAGCTGAAGAAGTTTGGTTGATTCTGTTTGAAGAGGAGTAGGAGTATCAGAGGTAATTCTGAGAGGAGAGTAGGGTGCCTGTTGAACCGCCCCCCCCCCACCCCGCCCACTAGATTATGCTTCACCCACTAAAGAGGTTGATATTATGCATGAAAGAGAGTCATTTGTATGGTATAGGTCAAAGATGCCAACAACCTACAAATCTCAAATAAAGCTTACTAAAAAAGTTTCCATGTAGTGCTGTATTCTGTGACTAGGAAAGGCTGCAAAAGATGGAGCACCCAATCCTCTAAAGCCTTTCCAGATTTCCATGACCACAAAATGGAACATCTCCGCAGAACGGAAAGAGCAATGCGTTCGGAAATCCAAACTCTCATTTTGGGACCTCCCTCCCCTAATGAGCTAGGCTGACTTTTGGCAAATATTTAACTTTCTTTCGCCTTGACCTGCAAGGCTCTGAAATGTCTAGTGCTATTTTGGCCATAAATGGTGGCTAATAGAGAAATGATTCCTGTTGGTACATACAACCCCAGGTTATTTTAGTAAGTAACTTTCTAGTCAGAGTAATTAAATTTAGTTTTCTACCTCCAAGGCTACTTTTGGCTAGTCACTTCTTATTTTTATTCAGATAGCTCATTTTAAAAAAAATGTAGGTGATGCCCATGTTTTTTTGACTATTTTCAGAAACTGGAAAGGAAATAAAAAGATAAAAGCAAAAGGAAAACAGACTCTGAAAGAGAGTATACTATCTAGACTCGGAATTTCAGAGAGAGTTTAAATGGTTTTGCAGAGGGGCTGTGGCCTTCAAAACCAGAAGCTAGTTTTTTTGGTTTGCAATGTGAGTAGTTCACCATGAAAAACTCACTCTTAACTCCTTTGGTCGATATTTTTACTGCTTCTGCCTGCCAGTATCTTTTGTGCATGCTCACTCGTGTCTGAGTCTTTGTGATCCTACAGACTGTAACTCACCAACCTCCTCTGTCCATGGGATTTCCCAGGCAAGAATATTGAAGTGAGTTGCCATTTTCTTCTCCAGGGGATCTTCCCAACCCAGGGATCAAACCTGTGTCTCCTGCATCTCCTGCATTGCAGGAGGATTCTTTACCATTTGAGTCACTGGGGAAGCGTGCATCTCTTATTAGCTAAATTCTATGGCCTTCAATTTCACCATTTAAATATGACCTCATTGTAAAGCAATTATCCTCCAATTTTTAAAAATGACCCCTATTTTCATACTTTTATCTGAAAAACAATATGTGTCTGGACACCAAAGCAACTGATGAAACAAATTTAACTCTAGCAAAAAAGGGGGCCTTAACAAATAGTATCACCATTCCACATAGTTTACTTTCTAGAACATTAGATAAGGGACCAGGATTGAGAATAAAGGGTGAAAAAGGGTAGGGAGTATTAAAAGTATTCCAGTATTCTTTCTGGAAAATAGGAATTAGCAGATGTCCATATGAAAGAACAGACTCTCTGTGAGGACAGTTAAAATTTTAGTCATACCTTAATTTAGATTACTTCGATCGATTAGATAATTACATAGCCAAATACTACTAAGCGGATGTTTTGATGGTTGAGAAAAATCATAGAGAACATTTAGAGATACCAAGGGAACATTTCATGCAACGATGGGCACAATAAAGGACAGAAATGGTATGAACCTAAAAGAAGCAGAAGAGATTAAGAAGCGGCAAGAATACATAGACGAACTATACAGAAAAGATCTTCAGGATCCAGATAACTGCGATGGTGTGATCACTCACCTAGAGCCAGACATCCTGGAATGCGAAGTCAAGTGGGCCTTAGGAAGCATCACTACCAACAAAGCTAGAGGAGGTGAAGGAATTCCAGCTGACCTATTTCAGATCCTAAAACAGGATGCTGTTTTAGTGCTGCACTCGATATACCAGCAAATTTGGAAACCTCAGCAGTGGCCACAGGACTGGAAAAGGTCAGTTTTCATTCTAACCTCAAAGAAAGGCAATGCCAAAGAAAGTTCAAACTTCTGCACAATTGCACTCATCTCACACGCTAGCAAAGTAACACTCAAAGTTTTCCAAGCCATGCTTCAACAGTACATGAACCAAGAACTTCCAGATGGAAGTTCAAGTTGGATTTAGAAAAGGCAGAGGAACCAGAGATCAAATTGCCAACATCCATTGGATCATAGAAAAAGCAAGAAAATTCCAGAAAAACATCTATTTCTGCTTTATTGACTATGCCAAAGCCTTTGACAATGTGGATCACACAAACTGGACAATTCTTAAAGAGATGGGAAAACCAGACCACCTTACCTGCCTCCTGAGGAATCTGTATGCAGGTCAAGAAGCAGCAGTTAAAACTAGACATTGAACAATGGACGGGTTCCAAATTGGAAAGGAGTACGACAAGGCTGTATAGTGTCACCCTCCTTATTTAACTTATATGCAGAGTACCTTATGCGAAATGCCAGGCTGGATGAAGCAGAAGCTGGAATCAAGATTGCGGCAAGAAAAGTCAATAACTTCAGATATGCAAATAACACCACCCTTATGCAGAAAGCAAAGAAGAACTAAAGAGTCTCTTGATGAAAGTGAAAGATGAGTGAAAAATCTGGCTTAAAACTCAACATTCAGAAAACTAAGATCATGGCATGCGGTGCCATCACTTCATGGCAAATAGATGGGGAAACAGTGGAAACAGTGACAGACTTTTATTTTCTTGGGCTCCAAAATTACTGCAGGTGGTGACTGCAGCCATGAAATTAAAAGACACTTACTCCTTGGAAGAAGAGTTATGGCCAACCTAGACAGCATATATATATATATTTTATAAAATATATATATTTTATATATATATAAAAGCCTCTTGATGAAAGTGAAAGAGGAGAGTGAAAAAGTTGGCTTAAAGCTCAACATTCAGAAAACGAAGATCATGGCATCTGGTCCCATCACTTCATGGGACATAGATAGGGAAACAGTGGAAACAGTGTCAGACTTTATTTTTGGGGGCTCCAAAATGACCGCAGATGGTGACTGCAGCCATGAAATTAAAATACGCTTACTCCTTGGAAGAAAAGTTATGACCAACCTAGATAGTATATTCAAAAGCAGAGACATTACTTTGCCGACTAAGGTCCGTCTAGTCAAGGCTATGGTTTTTCCTGTGGTCATGTATGGATGTGAGAGTTGGACTGTGAAGAAGGCTGAGCGCCGAAGAATTGCGTGTGAACTGTGGTGTTGGAGAAGACTCTTGAGAGTCCCCTGGACTGCAAGGAGATCCAACCAGTCCATTCTGAAGGAGATCAACCCTGGGATTTCTTTGGAAGGAATGATGCTAAAGCTGAAGCTCCAGTACTTTGGACACCTCATGTGAAGAGTTGACTCATTGGAAAAGACTCTGATGCTGGGAGGGATTGGGGGCAGGAGGAGAAGGGGATGACAGAGGATGAGATGGCTGGATGGCATCACGGACTCGATGGACATGAGTCTGAGTGACCTCCGGGAGATGGTGATGGACAGGGAGGCCTGGTGTGCTGTGATTCATGGGGTCGCAAAGAGTCGGACATGACTGAGCGACTGAACTGAACTGATATATATATATATATAAAATATATATAACTGACTATGTGTGTATATATATATATATATATATTTTTTAAAGGATTCTTTTCCCATGTAGTCCATAATGGAGTATTGAGTATAGTTCCTTGTGCTATACTGTAGGTCTTTATTAGTTGTCTATTTCATATATATTTGGTAGTGTGTATATGTCAGTCCCAATCTTCCAATTTATCCCTCCACCTGCCCCCACTACTTATAATTTTTTAAAGCCAATCTAGCACAATTTCCTGGTCAAGTATTTAGGAATCCCTGCATCAGATCTTTTTTAAGACACTTTAAATTTACAAGTGGTCAGCAGAGTGGACAGAGCATTGCACTAGAAATTAGGCAATTGCAGTTCTAGTGCCAGTTCTGCTGTTGGTCACTTTGGTACTGGGCAGGTCAGGTTATTCTGTTGAGCCTCTGTTTTTCCTTCTGTAAAATCAGGACTTGTAAAATCCCTTCCAGCTCTACATCCAGTCAGTTCTACTTGTCTGGACATTCTGAGGAACCAAAAGCAAATTGTAAAGATTCTAATTCCCAATGCTCTCTGCTGTTTATGAGAGATTATGCATATGAAGATTATGTATAAACCCATTGTAGAAGAAAAGTTCTATCTAGACGAGGTCTGTAGAACTCTTAGGAGTGCTGCTATTGTTATGGTAACTTTGAACCATAGTGGAAAAAATGGTGACAAAATGCCATAAACTCTTGGAGAAAAGCCTCTTTGTTTACCAGTGGTAAACAAGTATGCCTGCAGCTACCTACCATTCTGAAGTTGTTTTGGCTCTGACTGCAAGACAAACTTTTTGGCCTCCAACTGTTCACTAAGACTTTAAGGCTCACAATTCCAACATAGCCCAGATCTCGAAAGAGATTTGGGTCCATCATTTACTTAAAATTCTCCTATGACCCCATTTCCTTCTGCTTATCTTGCTCTAACTCACTCATACTAGTTTGTTTCCCTCCTAGCCCATGCCCTCTTCTCTTTTTCCAGCCTCGACACACAAATTCAATTTCTTTGCCTCCTTATTCTACAATTTTTCAGTCACACTCCTGATGATCATGTGATCATTTTAAAACTTTATTTACACTGAATAATACTATTATTAGTGTGTGTGTGAAGTCGCTCAGTCGTGTCCGACTCTTTGTGACCCCGTGGACTGTAGCCCGCCAGGCTCCTCTGTCCTTGGGATTCTCCAGGCAAGAATACTGGAGTGGGTTGCCATTTCCTTCTCCAGGGGATCTTCCCACCCCAGGGATCAAACCCGGGTCTCCTGCATTGCAGGCAGACACTTTATCCTCTGAGCCATCAGGGAAGCCCACTAGTATTAGATAAATTAGAACCAGACATGGAACAATGGACTGGTTCAAAATTGGGACAGGAGTAGGTCAAGGCTATATGTTGTCACCCTGCTTATTTATTTAACTTGTATGCAGAGTACATAATGTGAAATGCAAGGCTCAGTGACACACAAGCTGGAATCAAGATTGCCGGGAGAAATGTCAACACCTTAGATATGCAGATGATACCAATTTATGGCAGAAAGTGAAGAGGAACTAGAGAGCCTCTTGATGAAGGTGAAAGAAGAGAGTGAAAAAGCTGGCTTAAAACTCAACATTTAAAAAACTAAGATCATGGCATCTGGTTCCATCACTTCATGGCAAGTAGATGGGGAAAAAAATGGAAACAGTGACAGATTTTATTTTCTTGGGCTCCAAAATCACTGTGGATGGTGACTGCAGCCATGAAATTAAAAGATGCTTGCTCCTTGGAAGAAAAGGTATGACAAACCTGGACAGTGTATTAAAAAGCAGGGACATCAGTTGGATGGTTGGATGGTATCACCGACTTAAAGGACAACAGCAAACTTTGGGAGATAGTGAAGAACAGGGAAGCCTGGGTGCTGTAGTCCATGGGGTTGCAAGGAGATGGACATGATTTAGCAACTGAACAACAACAAAACTAGTAATATCACTACGGGCCAATCATAACTTTTCTGATTTTCTTATTCATAAAGAGATTGATGTAGAGATAACTAGTATCTCGTTTCACAACATCCTGTGATCCTATTGTGTGAAAAATATATTTTTAGTTTTTTTTCTGACATGGATATGCTTTGGAATTTCATCCTTCTCGCCCATATTTTCATATTTATCATAACACTGGCTTACACACTAACAGTGAAATACAGGTTTATGTTCTAGTTCTGTAAAACAAAATTAAGAAAACTTCAGAAAATTTCACATCACATTCCTATTTTTAGATCTGATTTCTCCGTGATGGCATAAGATATTTAAACATGGAAAATGATTGCAGTTTTGCCCGGGAAATCAAATGTTTATTTGGTATATACCATATATTTTCCATAGCTATAATAATTGTTAATTAGATATTGACCTTTGAAAGAGCAATCTATTCCATTATCATTTTTTGCTGATTCCATTTTCCTGTTTATTTCTTGAATTTGTTTTCCCTTATACTTATCACCCTGATTAGGTTTACTTTTAAGAATTAAAGTTGAATTAGGAATTTGGATAACTCCAAAAATAAAAGTTCTTATTCCTTTGAGCTGATATATATTAAGAGGATCAGCAAGGGTGGGGGTGGGAAGAGAGAGAGAAAAAGTAAGAGACAGAGAGGGAGAGCAGAGGGGGATAAAAGTATGTCTGTATGCTGTTTTGCACCTGTGTACAAGGTGGCTCACTTTCACTTTCCTACTTACACAGACTGAGAGCAGGTCCTTCAATCTCTATGAGTCTTTAATCCTTCCATAAGAATTAAAGTGTATTTGCTTTCTACCTTTTATGTTCTTTGGAAAATTTTTTTACCTACCATTACAGTTATTTTGGTGTTTTTGTGTCTTTTTTTGTTGTTGTTGAAATATCAGTAGTAGAAAAGGGGAAATTAAATTTTAAAAAGTTACCAGTTATACATACCTATTGTAGAAGTATAAGAAAATATAGGTAAATTAGAAAAGAAAAAAACCTCTTTACCTGAAAAGGGATGGTTGTACAACTCTGTAAATGTATTTAAAATCCTTTAATTGTACACTTAAAATGTGTGGATCTTATGATTAGTAAATGAACACTTAGTAAAGTTTTAGAAATTCCTCTGAGTCACTCATGTGAATCTGCACACAGGACACAGGACCATCCTTTAACCATGCTTTGCAGCTGCCTTTTCTTCCCAATTCAGCTGCATAGCATGACCATCTTTCCAGATCAGTTCATAGTTTCCTATTATATAATTTTAAATGGTAGCATGGCTTTTAAAAAAGGGCTCTCCCAGTGGCTCAGCAGTAAAGAATTTACCTGCAGGAGATGCGGGTTTGATCCCTGGGTGGGGAAGATCCCTTGGAGGAGGGCATGGCAACCTATCCTGGTATCCTTGACTGGAAAATCCCTTGGACAGCAGAGCCTGGAGGGCTACAGCCCATAGGGTCATAAGGAGTTGGACACGACTTAAGTGACTGAGCACACACACAGCACATGATTTATAATTTGTTTAACTAATGCATTCCTTGAACATTTGGCAGCTAGATTTTGGTATAAATTTCCTTAGGTTAGTTTGCTAGAATTATTTCTACTGCTGGATAAAGGGTATGCTCATTTTAAGATTTTTCATACTTATAAATTGCCCTCTAGAAAAGCTATACTCCTACAAAGTATCATTCTATCTCTGTTTCTCTCCCATCAAAATCAGTATTGTCTCTTCCATTCTGACGTGAAAATGAAATGTTGTTATTAATTTCTATCTCAATGACTAATAAAGTTAACCTTTTTGAATCATTTATTGGACATTTGTATTTCATTTTATGTCAGTCCATTCCTCAAACACACTAGTATGTGTATAGATGCATGTTTCTCAATAATTTATGTGAGATTTATATACATTAAAGATAAATAATGCTTTGTCAGGTATATCAAATATTTTTCTAGTTTGTATTTTTTATTTAGGATGTTGCTTTCACAGAAGGAAACTTCTAATTATATAGTCAAAACTATTAATCTTTTGCTTTATAGATATTGTTGTTGGTCCTAATTTTGTAAGGTTTTTCTCACTCTCAGATGATTAAATATTCACCAATATTTCTTCTGCTAATAGTTTTCTTTCATTATACTTAGATATTTAATTTGTCTGGATTTTATTTTGATATATGACATAGAGTAAGGATCTAATTTAGCAGAGAGAATGAATAGGAAAAATTAAGTTGGGAGCTTTATCTTATTTATTGTATGCCTTCTAAGTGTTGAAAACTGTGTTAAATATGTGGTTTGGTTTAGTCACTAGTCGTGTCTGACTCTTTACGACCCCATGGACTGTAGCCCACCAGGCTCCTCTGCCCATGGGGTTCTCCAGGCAAGAATACTGAAGTGGGTTGCCACTGCCTTCTCTAGGTGTTAAATATGTAGTTTACAGTAATAACGGCTTCCCTGGTGGCTCAGGGAAGCTTCTGCCTGCAATGTGGGAGACCTGGGTTCGATCCCTGGGTCAGAGATCCCCTGGAGAAGGAAATGGCAACCCACTCCAGTATTCTTGCCTGGAGAACCCCATGGACGGAGGGGTCTGGTGGGCTACAGTCCACGGGGTCGCAAAGAGTCGGACGTGACTGAGCAACTTAACTTTCAACTTTTACAGTAATAAACATGACAAGATTAGTCTCTGCCCAACCGTCTAACTTGGGCCTTCCCTGGTAGCTCAGTCGGTAAAGAATCTGCCTGCAGTGGACGAGACTCAGGTTTGATCCCTGGGTTGGAAGATCCGCTGGAGAAGGGAACGGCTACCCACTCCAGTATTCTTGCCTAGAGAATTCCATGGGCAGAGGAGTCTGGTGGGCTACAGTACATGGGGTCCCAAAGGATTGGACAATGACTGAGTGACTAATATTAACTATGTAATTTACCAACTCAGAGAGAAGACAAATATTATACAGATTTGATGACTGCTATAAAAAAGTGCTAAGTTCTGAGGCAGTGTATAGTATGTGTGTGTCAGTCACTCATTCGTGTCCAACTCTTGTGACTCCATGGACTGCAGACCTCCAGGCTCCTCTGTTCATGGGATTTTTCAGGCAAGGATACTGGAGTGGGTTGCCATTTCCTTCTCCAGGGGATCTTCCTGACTCAGGGATCAAATCCTGCATTACAGGCAGATTCTTTACCCTTTGAGCTACCAGGGAAGCTACTAGAGTGTAGTAGGTAGACTAACCAATTTTTCGATACCTAATAAACTGTTGATTATATAAAAAAAGAGACATTTTGATTAGAGTAAAGGGCTTCCCTTGTGGCTCACAGGGTAAAGAATCTGCCTGCAATGTGGGAGACCTGGGTTTGAACCCTGGGTGGGAAGATCTCCTGGCATAGAAAAGGGCAACCCACTCCAGTATTCTTGCCTGGAGAATCCCCATGGACAGAGAAGCCTGGTGGGCTATAGTCCATGGGGTCGCAAAGAGTTGAACACCACTGAGTGACTAAGCACAAAGGAAAGTTCAGTTTAAAACAATGACAAACCCATGATCTCAGAGTATCTGTGGGTCAAAATCTGGGTGTGACTTAGCTGGGTCCTAGGTCTCAGGATCTCTCACAAGGATTATACAAGGTGTTGACCTTGAACCCAATTGGGATTTCATTCCAATCCCAAAGAAAGGCAATGCCAAAGAATGCTCAAACTATAGCACAATTGCACTCATCTCACACGCTAGTAAAATAATGCTCAAAATTCTCCAAGCCAGGCCTCAGCAGTACGTGAACTGTGAACTTCCAGATGTTCAAGCTGGATTTAGAAAAGGCAGAGGAACCAAAGATCAAATTGCCAACATCTGATGGATCATCAAAAAAGCAAGAATTCCAGAAAAACATCTGCCTTATTGACTATGCCAAAGCCTTTGACTGTGTGGATCACAACAAACTGCGGAAAATTCTTCAAAGATGGGAATACCAGACCACCTGACCTGCCTCCTGAGAAACCTGTATGCAGGTCAGGAAGCAACAGTTAGAACTGGACTTGGAACAACGGTCATGGAACCAACAGACTGGTTCCATATCAGGAAAGGAATATGTCAAGGCTGTGTATTGTCACCCTACTTATTTGACTTATATGCAGAGTACATTATGTGAAATGCTGGGCTGGATGAAGCAGAAGCTGGAATTGCCGGGAGAAATGTCAAGAACCTCAGATATGCAAATGACACCACTCTTATGCAGAAAGCAAAGAAGAACTACAGTCTCTTGTTGAAAGCGAAAGACTGAGAGTGAAAAAGCTGGCTTAAAACTCAACATTCAGAAAACTAAGATCATGGCATCTGGTCCCATCACTTCATGGCAAATAGATGGAGAAACAGTAGAAACAGTGACAGACTTTATTTTTTGGGCTCCAAAATTACTGCAGGTGGTGACTGCAGCCATGAAATTAAAGGACATTTGTTTCTTGTAAGAAAAATTATGACCAGCCTAGACAGCATATTAAAAAGCAGAGATGTTACTTTGCTAACAAAAGTCTGTCTCGTCAAAGCTATTGTTTTTCCAATAGTCATGTATGGGTGTGAGAGTTGGACTATAAAGAAAGCTGAGTGCAGAAGAATTGATGCTTTTGAATTGTGGTGTTGGAGAAGACTCTTGAGAGTCCCTTGGACTGCAAGGAGATCAAAGCAGTCCATCCTAAAGGAAATCAGTCCTGAATATTCATTGGAAGGATTGATGCTACAGCTGAAACTCCAATACTTTGGCCACCTGATGTGAAGAGCTGACTCATTTGAAAAGACCCTGATGCTGGGAGGGTTTGAGGGCAGGAGAAGGGGACGACAGAGGATGAGATGGTTGGATGGCATCACCAACTCAATGGACATGGGTTTGGGTGGACTCTGGGAGTTGGTGATGGACAGGGAGGCCTAGTGTGCTGCGGTTCATGAGGTCGCAAAGAGTCGAACACAACTGAACAAATGAACTGAACTGAACTGATACACTATGAATTTTCTGGTTGGTATATACTTCCTGCCTATATAAAAATTAATATTATTGTGATTTAGTTATTCACCGAGGATTAATTACATTTTGCACAGGAAAAGTTGAAGATGATTAGGATGGGCTGAAGTTGAAATAATTTATAAACTTGAGTTTCTCTTTCAAACATATCATGGTTATAGCTTCAAATTGTTTTCCATTTTCTTCTTCCCTTCCCAACACACATACTACATTGTGAATATACTCTTTGGGCAGTCAAGCAATGTGGTAGCTCTGAACTTAGCCACACAAGTACTCACACACAAATACACACAATCATCTTATTATTCAAATCCAATGTTGTGAGCTTTATTTTTAACTCAGGAAATTCAATTTTTAAATTATATTTAATCTTTGGCAGATACCAAAAATCTGAAACTGGAATTTGACTGTCAATATTAGACTTTGAAAGTGATAGCCTTAGCTAAGTGCATATATTTTCATCATGGACAACATTGCCTCCAAGAGGACAGAAATTGGTTCTTTGGTGCATGTGTGTGTGAAAAAAATACTCTTTTTAAGTATGAAGTATAGGTCTAATACATTACATAAATAGATATATAGTATTTCTGTGGTTTTAAAATTTCATGAGGGAAATGTTTAGGATTAAAAGGTATGAAAAGTTTCCTTCAGTTCAGTTCAGTTCAGTTCAGTTCAGTCGCTCAGTCGTGTCTGACTCTTTGCAACTCCATGAATCGCAGCACGCCAGGCCTCCCTGTCCATCACCATCTCCCAGAGTTCACTCAGACTCATGTCCATCGAGTCTGTGATGCCATCCAGCCATCTCATCCTGGGTCGTCCCCTTCTCCTCCTGCCCCCAATCCCTCCCAGCATCAGAGTCTTTTCCAATGAGTCAACTCTTCGCATGAGGTGTCCAAAGTACTGGAGTTTCAGCTTTAGCATCATTCTTTCCAAAGAAATCCCAGGGTTGATCTCCTTCAGAATGGACTGGTTGGATCTCCTTGCAGTCCAAGGGACCCTCAAGAGTCTTCTCCAACACCACAGTTCAAACGCATCAATTCTTCGGCGCTCAGCCTTCTTCACAGTCCAACTCTCACATCCATACATGACCACAGGAAAAACCATAGCCTTGACTAGACGGACCTTAGTCAGCAAAGTAATGTCTCTGCTTTTGAATATACTATCTAGGTTGGTCATAACTTTTCTTCCAAGGAGTAAGCGTCTTTTAATTTCATGGCTGCAGTCACCATCTGCAGTGATTTTGGAGCCCAGAAAAATAAAGTCTGACACTGTTTCCACTGTTTCCCCATCTATTTCCCATGAAGCGATGGGACCAGATGCCATGATCTTTGTTTTCTGAATGTTGAGCTTTAAGACAACTTTTTTGCTCTCCTCTTTCACTTTCATCAAGAGGCTTTTTAGCTCCTCTTCACTTTCTGCCATAAGGGTGGTGTCATCTGCATATCTGACGTTATTGATATTTCTCCCAGCAATCTTGATTCCAGCTTGTGTTTCTTCCAGTCCAGCGTTTCTCATGATGTACTCTGCATATAAGTTAAATAAGCAAGGTGACAATATACAGCCTTGACGTACTCCTTTTCCTATTTGGAACCAGTCTGTTGTTCCATGTCCACTTCTAACTGTTGCTTCCTGACCTGCATACAGATTCCTCAAGATGCAGGTTAGATGGTCTGGTATTCCCATCTCTCTCAGAATTTTCCACAGTTTATTGTGATCCACACAGTCAAAGGCTTTGGCATAGTCAATAAAGCAGAAATAGATGTTTTTCTGGAACTCTCTTGCTTTTTCAATGATCCAGCGGATGCTGGCAATTTGATCTCTGGTTCATCTGCCTTTTCTAAAATCAGCTTGAACATCAGGGAGTTCACGGTTCACATAATGCTGAAGTCTGGCTTGGAGAATTTTGAGCATTACTTTACTAGCATGTGAGATGAGTGCAATTGTGCGGTAGTTTGAGCATTCTTTGGCATTGCCTTTCTTTGGAATTGGAATAAAAACTGACCTTTTCCAGTCCTGTGGCCACTGCTGAGTTTTCCAAATTTGCTGGCATATTGAGTGCAGCACTTTCACAGCATCATCTTTCAGGATTTGAAATAGCTCAACTGGAATTCCATCACCTCCACTAGCTTTGTTCGTAGTGATGCTTTCTAAGGCCCACTTGACTTCACATTCCAAGATGTCTTAAGGGATGATAATGAAGAAAGATAGTTGAGAAACACTACCTTAGTGCTAAGCTTAGCAGATAAGCTGCCATGTATGAAGTTTTCCAGTAAGTATCATTTCCCATATTAGACTGTAAGCTTCTTAGGGATAAGAAATGTAAACTGATTCGTGTTTTCAATAATGTCTAACACAATGGTTTATATCCAGTGGCATTCAGTAAATGTGTATTTAATTGAACTAGCATGGAACACATCTTCCCCTCCTTGAACCCAGCCTATTGCCCAATAGAATCCAAATGTGATGATCAAAATGAGTTTAATAAAATGAGGAACCTGACATAGTCTCACAAAAAGCTAGGAAAATAATGAGAAGCTTTGTTAAAAGAGTAAAATGTCTTCAAAGTAGCATAACAGGAATAGCATAATCTCTGGAAGTGGAGGAATTGAGGCTTTGATTTCTAGCTCTCCCATTTGCAAGCTATGGACTTTAGACATGTCACCTGTGGAGGAAGCGGGGAGAGGATGAAAAAGACTGAGAAAAGGGAAAATAATATAAGAAGGGTGCAGAGAAGGGACAAGAACATTGTCCAAACAGGCCATGATTCAAATATGCCATGTTATTTCAGACTTGTATGTATAGATGACACTCCTCCTTTCCAGAGCATCATTTATTTTTTCTCCAATTCTTAGCTCAGGCCACACCTCCCCTAGGAAGCCTTCTTTGACACTTCGTCTGCTTCCCACACTAATATGCCTTATCCTCTCGCTACCCTAACATTCAGATCATACATCATTACAGTACTTACCATGTTATAATGTAATTAGTGGTTTACACATTTCCCTCACTACTCCAGCTTTATCTTCTTATTCTCAACATCTAGCCCATTGCCTGAGATACTGCTAGTGAACAATTGTCTTGTTGAAGTACCTAATAAAAATACAAGCATATAAAGAGTACAGCAACATTTTTCAATAATTTGACAAATGAATAACGATCTATACTTTTCAAAGGACAACTGCTTTAAAATTGACTGAATAATTTTCTTTGTATATTCTCAGGTCTAAAACAAAACATTGTAAGTCTCCTATGTCCAATGATGATATTGTAAAGAGTTAAGTCAGGTAATCCTTATAATGCAAGGGGGAAAATCCTATTATTCTTCCTTTTTTTTTAAATGGGAAGACAGGCTCTTAAGTGGTTAAGTAACTAACTTGCCTAAGGTCGTATACTTAATGGGGCTTCCGAATCTGGAGCTTATGGGGCTGTCACACAATAGTGCATCTTAAAGTTAGCTGAGTAAAATTTACTCTTGTAAAACATCTGTTTGACCCTCTTTACCTGCAACCTCCCACATACAATCATCTAGAAGAAAATAGACTCATAATTCATATATGCTGTTGTTTATTGTTCACAGAAAATTGTCTGTGTATACCCAGTTTTGCTTTATGAAAAAATGTACTAATCATTAACATGGGGTAACCCTTTGGGACTATACTATTTTAATAACATTTAGAGACAATGTTATTATTTTAATTATTAATGACCTTTCAAACTCTTTAAAATGAGAACTTGTTCAGTGCTTCAGCATTTGAGTGTGTCAAAACACACAACCAATATACTAAACTGTCTTCTCATGAAAGCAAAATGTGAAGCAGCTCATAAAGAATTCTGGACATAAAGTCATGTATCACAAGCCCTCCATTATTATTTTACTGATGATGTCTGTGCGGGTACAGTCAGGAAGACCAAATTGAAAAACCGGTTCTTGGCACATTGCAACATAACTCTAACGAGTGGCATCTGGTTCCTGGAGCTGGAAGAGGTGACTATGTCTTTTAAATCACGGTATTATTTCAAACAAAACAAATGAAAAACAAACAAACAACAACAACAACAAAACCCAAGAGAGAGACAAAAAAATACAGAAGAGACAAAAGAAAATTGTTTATTCCGGAATGCTTTGGAGCCAGGTGGGCCTGTCAGATGCTACTATTTCAGGTTCCCTCAGTTACTCCAATCTTCAGCCCCTTAAGGCTTTTCCATTTGTTCCTTGCTACAGTCCTTCACCCATTCATGAATAGGCAGCATTGTATCAGTTGTGTCCAATGTGCTGAATTCCAACATCAATCCTGTCTTGCCATGAACTATTAGAAGCTGAGGTACCCCTGGGGGTGTGAGAAGTGGGTTGGGCATTTGCACTAGAGAAACCCTAGATGAGGGGTGCCATGGAGAACATGCACATCAGGTCCCCTCCTCCTCTTGCAAACACACCTTCAAGTTTTCATGGAGACCTAGAAGAATTAACAGGTAACCCCTTGGAAGGAAAGTTATGACCAACCTAGACAGCATATTAAAAAGCAGAGACACTACTTTGTCAACAAAGGTCCGTCTAGTGAAGGCTATGGTTTTTCCAGTGGTCATGTATGGATGTGAGAGTTGGACTATAAAGAAAGCTGAGTGCAGAAGAATTGATGCTTTTGAACTGTGGTGTTGGAGAAGACTCTTGAGAGTCCGGTGGACTGCAAGGAGATCCAACCAGTCCATCCTAAAGGAGATCAGTCCTGGGTGTTTATTGGAAGGCCTGATATTGAAGCTGAAACTCCAATACTTTGGCCACCTGATGAGAAGAGCTGACTCATTTGAAAAGATCCTGATGCTGGGAAAGATTGAGGGCAAGAGGAGAAGGGGAAACAGAGGATGAGATGGTTGGCTGGCATCACCAACTCAATGGACATGGGTTTGGGTGGACTATGGGAGTTGGTGATGGACAGGGAGGGCTGGTGTGCTGCGGTTCATGAGGTCGCAGAGTCGGACACAACTGAGCTACTGAACTGAACACTAATCTTGATATAATGTCAGCAAGATTCAGTCAACACATTTTGAGGTAAGAAGGCAATGTCTATTGGTTTTTAGCTTTGTTGTTGTTTAGTTGCTGAGTGGTGTCCAACTCTTTTGCGACCTCATGGACTGTGTAGCCTGCCAGGGTCGTCTGTCCATGGGAATTCTCGGGCGAGAATGTTGGAGTGGGTTGCCATATCCTTTTCTAGGGGATCTTCCCGACTTAGGTTTAAATTAATTCATTCCAACATGATCAAAAGCTTGGAAGTATGTCAGTAACGGGTGGTACATAGTAGTCTTGAAGCATATGGGTTAGTTGGGGGCAGAGTGATTGAAAAGGATGTCATGCAGAGGAAATAAGTATATGTGTGTGCTAAATCGCTTTAGTTGTGTCTGACTCTGCCCTATGGAATGTAGCCTGCCAGTCTCCTCCATGGGATTCTCCAGGCAAGATTACTGGAGTTGTCATGCCCTCCTCCAGGGTTGGGGAGGGGGAGCTGAGAGGGGGGGATATCTTCCTGATCCACAGATTGAACACGTGACTCTTGCGTCTCCTGTGAAAGTGAAGTTGCTCAGCTGTGTTCGACTCTTTGCGACCCCGTGGACTGTAGTCCTACCAGGCTCCTCCGTCCATTAGATTCTCCAGGCAAGAGTACTGGAGTGGGTTGCCATTTCCTTCTCCAGGAGATCTTCCCAACCCAGGGATTGAACCTGGGTCTCCCACATTGGAGGCAGACACTTTAACCTCTGAGCCACCAGGAAGCCCTGCGTCTCCTGTACTGCAGGCAAATTCTTTACCATTGTACCACCTGGGACGGAGAAGGCAGTGGCACCCCACTCCAGTACTCTTGCCTGGAAAATCCTATGGATGGAGGAGCCTGGTGGGCCGCAGTCCATGGGGTCACTAAGAGTCGGACATGACTGAGCGACTTCACTTTCACTTTTCACTTTCATGCATTGGAGAGGGAAATGGCAACCCACTCCAGTGTTCTTGCCTGGAGAATCCCAGCAACGGGGGAGCCTGGTGGGCTGCTGTCTATGGGGTCGCACAGAGTCGGACACGACTGAAGCAACTTAGCAGCAGCAGCAGCAGCAGTACCACCTGGGAAGCCACTGCTGTCTTAGAACAACTCAGTTTAGTGACTTCTGCCTTTGTAAACTCCTTAGCACTTAACATTTGTGCCATTCTTGTTTTGTCATAGTTACCATTTTTATCATTAAACTTTGCTTTAAATTTGTCTCTTTCCCTTAAACAATGATTTCTTAGGTGTTCTCAGGGTTCTTCCTTTTCAAGTTCTGTAGAATGATTAGGTCCTTTGCACTGAATAGTCACAAATAACTATTGTTTGACCAAAAAAAGTGCCATGTATTTTAAAACATTTTATTAAAAACAGTAAGACTGTATCTGCAAGATTAAAGTGAGACTATTTTAACTGAGGATAACACATCTGTTTATTCACTATTCCATTTTTATGAACTGTTTCCAGGGGGAAAAAACATTGTATACTGTCAATGGTTATGCTGCCAGTCTGGACAAGTAGGCTTGATAGCAATTACTCCATTACAACAAATACAAAGACATATTTTAGAAAAAGGAATAAGATCTTATTACAATTACTGAGAATCGTGTAGAAAAAACAGAGGACTTGGACTCTGAAATTTTGGCTATGAAAGCGCTGGTGAGACTTGGCAAATTACTTTTTGTCTCTTTCCTTACCAATAAAATTAAGAATCTCAACTTCTAGATGCAAACTATTTCATTTAGAATGGATAAACAGCACAGTCTATTGTATAACACAGGGAACTATGTTCAGTCTCCTGGGATGAACCATATGGAAAATATTGTTTAAAAAGAATGGATATGTGTGTAAAACTGAATCACTTTGCTGTTAACAGCAGAGATTGGCATAACATTATAAATCAACTATGCTTCAATTAAAAAAAGAATCCCAGCTTCATGAAATCATAAGGAATAAATTTAAAATATACATGCACTCACTCTAGCATACAGTAGACAATAATATATTTGCTCACGTTTTGCCCATTCATTCAAATGCATCCACAAGGCAACACAATAGATACAGTAAATCAGAGAAGCCCTTCTTTTGCAAATTTTGTTATAAAAACAGTTTATTCATCAAATGATTAAATATTAGGACAAACATATGTTCACTTCTGGGGTGGTGGTGATCATTTGCTATTTTTTTGCTGTAATAAGTACATAATTAGGTGAAATACATGTGTCTTGCAATCATGGGAAACACAGACATTTGTACATTGTAAATTTGTCTAATTGCAGGAGGGCGTGCATGTATTCTCCTCCTAGATCATCATTATCTTATCACACATTGTAGATAGTTACTTGCATAAAATCTCTGGTTCAATAATAAAATCACTAATTCTGTATGCTAGAAGAAAAAGATAAGGTAGAGAGTATATCTTAGGGTGTTGCAGTCAGAAATATCAGGTTCCATTTTTGGTTATCACTATTTCTTCCAGACTTCTAATGAGGCATACAACCTCAATTTCTCTAAGCCACCTTATATTATTTACCACATAGAACTGGTATGATAAGATCTACCTCTCAACAATGGTGTAACATTTAATTGTTGCTTGTAATAAAATACGAAGTACACAGATGGTGTTAAAGAAATGCCAAGTATTCAATTCGCTTATTAGAATCTCTTTGCATTTTTGCTAAAATTGAATTTTAAATTAAATTTATATTAAAATTTCATTTTCTTACCTCCTGCCTGGTAAAACACAGAAACAAAACATTAAAAAAAAGGGGCAAAAAATGGTACATGATAAATGGCTATTTCCATTTAGTTTTAGAAACAGTGTTTTGATTAAATCATACAAGAATTTTGGGGGAGGTGAGATTCCAATTTGTGTGAGATTTCCCAGTTTTCGCACTGAAAATCCTACATCCCAGGAAACTCCCATTTTGCGCCAACAGGGACAGTTGGTCACTCTAGTGCCCTGCCATTGCTAGGGGTTTTTCCATAGCTTACAGCTCTATTATCTGCCCTTTGAAAAAGTCCAGTGCTATTTTAATTTCTATTTATCTGAAAAGCACTTGCATATTTTTCCTGCTGGAATTTAGTTCATAACTATTTGGTATGCATATAAATATTTTTGGAGTTTTACACCATGAGTAGGATTTAATAAATATATACTAAAAAAAAAAGGACATTGGGACAATGTGAATACCTAATTATAAAACAATTATTCTATTAGCACCAAGGAAATATTAACTTGCCCATGTTTTTTTCAAGGAACTTGTTTAACCTCTTGTTTACAGACTCTTATACTTCTACCCAGTAATCACCATACCTGAGAAAGCAATGACACAGGCAATACCTTTAAGATCAAGTCACTTAAAAAAACATTGTATGTGGGTCATCCCTTGGCCAATTTGGGGCCAGAGAGAAGTTGTTATACTGGTTTGCTTTAATAGCGCTATATAATAACCTGATTCTAAGATACTTTTAAAAATGTCAATGGAGTATTGATGAAAATCTCATTATACCCATGAATAGGAGACCCCAAAATTCAGAAGCACCATGATTTTGACCAAAAAGGAGTCATCAAACTGCAGAAACAGTTTCTGAGAAAAAAGCATGCCAATTTTCTTCCTTGGAAAACAAGGATGACATAGGCCATATACATTCAGGTAAAATCAAAATAAAATCAGCTACAAGGTTATAAATCCAATTTATAGGTTTTTTCTCCCAAAGATGCAAGGTGACTTACAACACTTTTAAAAGTTCTAATTTTGTGAACATATAACTATGTGCCAGGCACTGTGTCAAGTGTTTTAAATATATTATTCCATTTGATACTTACAAATAATTCTATCAGAATAGGGAATTATCCTCCAAAGTGAAGCTTGGGCTTCCCTGGAGGCTCAGATGGTAAAGACTTTGCCTACAATGTAGAAGATGTGGGTTCAATCCCTGGGTTGGGAATATCCCCTGGAGAAGGAAATGGCAACCCACTCCAGTATTTTCACCTGGAGAATTCCACGGACAGAGCTTGGCAGGCTACAGACCTTGGGATCGCAGAGTAGGACAGGACTGAGCGACTAACTTCAAAGTGAAGCTCACAGAGGTTTAGTAATTTGCTCAAAGTTACAGACAGCAACTGGAGGGGCAGAGGTAAATTCTGCTCTATTCCTTCCTATGCTGCTTCTCAACATTGTTGATATAAAGACTGGTGAAATTCTATCTAGCCCTACCTCCTCTTGACCTTCAGTCTTGTATATTAGTATGTGGAACTGCCTTCTCAGTATCTCTACCTCAATGTCTAACAAGCAAATCCTTTTTAACTTGTTTTAGTAAACACCACCATTCACCCACTTGCTCAAACCCCAAATTTAGGAGGCATCCTCATCCTTTATCAACCTCACAGTCAGGCCATCAGCAAATCTGTTGGCTCCACTTTCAAATTACACATGACTCTGACCACTTATCAGCCCCACTGTCACAACTCTAGCCTAAGCTGTTACCATTATTCACCTCAACTTCTGAGATGACCTCCTAATTGGTCTCTGCTTTCATAGTCTATTCTCCAAAAAGCATCGTTATTTTTTTTTAAAAAGAGAGCATATTATTTCATTCTGTTTAAAATCCTTTAATGATTTCCATTGTAATAATGTAAACTTCTTAAGATACCCTACGAGGTCCTGCTGGGCCTCTACCTTGATTTGTCGTCTCTGACTTGATCCTTTAACATTCGATTTTTGCTCAGTATGCTTGTCACAGAGGTCCTTATGATTCCAAATTTCTGTGATGTAAAGTCATGTACTTTGGCAGATTTGGAAGGGCAGGGTTGGGGATTTGAAAAAAACTGGTGAAGATTTCAGAGTTGCCTAGAGTGGCAGAACAATTTAGAAAAATTTAACAGGGCTGCTGGGTGGTGTGGTAGATGACTGGAATTTAATAACAGAATGTATGTGATCATGGAAATTTCTCCAGTAGTGGTCAGCTGCTCCATATCAAAGGGGAGGATATGGATAGTAGGGTTCAGTCAAGATAGGAGTGGATGAAAAGAAAGATGGGGTAAAGGAGTTTAGGGTACTGTCAAGCTTTGCTGAAATTTTCTCTGTAGATGTGTAAGAACAGGGATGGGTGGAGAGAAGGGTTGCTAGTATACTTAGGTTGCTCCAGGTGTGGCAACTACCTAGAACTGCTAAAATAAAAACAAGAAAGGACCATGACACAAAATGTAAGTTTTAATTTGCAAATCCTTGGATTATTTTAGGAAATCTTATTATTAAAAACTTAACAAAATGGACAAATTGATAACGCTTATTTCCATTATAAAGGTATTTTTCACTTTTCAAAATCAGATTCCAATGGGAAACTGTTGAAAGGTAAGATTTATCAGTAAATTAGGGATCCAGACTTAAAAATTTTTCCAACCTGGGCCAGTCCTTCAAGTTATCCCAAGAGGAAGTTTTCTCGTGCCTCTTCTTCCTTCAGAATATTTCTCTGGCTTTTCTGTCCTATTTACAAAGATTTACGTCTACTAGAATGGCATAAAATACTCTTCCTCTCTTGTTCACAACTTGATATTTTGTCATTTACCCTCCTTGCATTTTAAGCTCCCCAAACTAAACTATTTTATGCCTACTGTGCGCTCGCTTTTGTTATTTTCTCAGGCTAGATCATCTTCCCTACCGTCTCTGTTAAACTCCTGGCCATCTATCAACTCTCAGCTCACATATTTCCAGATGGGAGACAGGCATTATCTCTCTGCTTTATTTGGTCCCTGTATCTATTTCTAGTATTGTCTGCATTGTATTATCTTACAACCCATTTTATATATAATGCTGCATATAATACATATTATGCATTTTAAATTATTTTTGATTGCTACTTAAGGTCACCCAGGTGCTAAAACATAGGACAAATGTTCCGTGGTCTTCAAGTCTCTTTCCTTTTCAGTCTCAGGTATAAAATGGGTACTGTGGCTCCATGAAGATAAGAAATATGTATGTAAAAATCTTACACAGTACTCAATTAAGGCAAGCCATGACTTGCCTTAAATAAAGTGCTTGAACCTGAGTTCAGGAAACGCTAAATGACGTCACTGTAGGCGACTTAAAAATCACAGTCCGGAGAGTATACAATCTAATTACTTAAAACGGGGTTCACCAGCAACACAGCTTAGAGGTTCTGCATAAAACAGACTCCACTGAGTAGCCCAGGCTACAGGAACAGTAGCTCCACAGCCGAGATATTCTTGGAATCACTCCCAGGCCGGCGGGAAGGGTCTCTCTGGCCCTGGGGGAAGGCCGCCATCCCCAAAGGATTGCGCGAGAAGCTGGATCTTCATGGCCTGCGGAAAAATCCACCACCTGGGCGGACCAGGCCCCTCTCGCTCTCGGCGACCAATGGCCACAGGCTCCTCCAGTACTCTGTTCGCTGCTGAGGGCCCAAACAGCGACGGCAGCCGGAACCCAGCATGCGATTCCCGCGGCGCCGCGCTCCCAGGGCAAACCGAGGCCGTGGGGTCTCCCCGCACTCCACGCAGGGGCGGCGGGGCGGGGCGCGATGACGTCAAGAGCGGTGACGCGCGACGCAGCGCGACGCGGTGACGCACGCCCCTTTGTTGGCTCAGTAGCGGTAGCAGCGGCCGTGGAGGTGGCGCTGGGGACTGTTTTCTCTCGGAGGCCTGAGCGGAGCCGCGTCTGATTGAGGCGGGCGGCAAGCGGCCCCCTCGCTCCCTCCCTCCCTCCTCCGCGCCCTCCCCGCCGCCGCTAGCCGCCAACCGCCAACCGCCGCGCCCGGGGAGGAGCCGCGGCCCGCGGGGCCGGAGCCAGGCCTGCGTCCGGACATCAGCCGGAGCCGGAGCGAGAGCCGGGGCCTCGGCGTCCCCGCCCTCTCCCCGCCTCAGGGCCAGCGTCCGCCGGGCCTCCGCGCGTCGCGCCATGGACTCGGACGAGGGCTACAACTACGAGTTCGACGAGGACGAAGAGTGCAGCGAGGAGGACAGCGGCGCCGAGGAGGAGGAGGACGAGGACGACGATGAGCCGGACGATGATAACCTGGATCTGGGCGAGGTGGAGCTGGTGGAGCCGGGGCTGGGCGTCGGCGGGGAGCGGGACGGACTGCTGTGCGGGGAGACGGGCGGCGGCGGCGGCAGCGCTCTGGGGCCCGGAGGTGGCGGCGGCGGCGGCGGCGGCGGCGGCGGGCCGGGGCATGAGCAGGAGGAGGATTACCGCTACGAGGTGCTCACGGCCGAGCAGATTCTGCAACACATGGTGGAATGTATCCGGGAGGTCAACGAGGTCATCCAGGTGAGTGTGGCCCCCGCGCCAGCTTGACCGAGCCGGACCCGGGAGCGGATTCGGGCGGTCCGCGCGGCCCGGAGGGGCAGGCCAGGGCCTGGTGCGCAGCCTAGCCTGGTGCCTCCCGGCCCTGTCTCTTCTGCTGGGGATAGAGCAGACATTCGCCGGGTGTGGGGAGGTGCGCTAGGGGCGGTGCTTTCCAGGTCCTGCTATGGCGGAGGCCTCCGGCCGCCTCAGACTTATTTTGCGGGCAATTGCTGCGGGTCCCTGGGCCCGGTGTCCTTCTTCTGGCCTCAGTAGAGCTTACAAGGGGCGGGGCGGGATGGGAGGTGGAGGAGATCTGGGCCCCTAAGACGGCTTCCCCGGCTTTCAGTCTCACTTGAGCACTTTTGGAAGGGGTTAGTAGGCCTGAGGGCTTGCTTGGTGTACAGTTGCCCCAAGTGGGCACCAGTTAATAAAGAAATGGATCTGCTTGGCAGTCTTAAGTGCCTACTTAAAAGTGGGGGAAGGGAACTGTTTCTTGGGAGAGGTGCTGATGGATCTTCTTTTCTAATGGTGAGGCTTCTGCTTGTATCTTTTTTAACGTTTGCTGTTCGTTTGGGTTTTAACTGCTACTCTTCTCAGTTGTAGCATACTTGAAGCTGTTGGCATAGTTGCTGCAACTTGCATACCCAGCCTTTGCAGCTCAAACAACAGCAAAGCGCAGTGTTATTGTGTAATATTGAACAAGACTCTTATTGTGAGTTAGCAAGTTAGAGACTTTCTGCTTCTGGACTCGTTTCTCTGATAATTTGTATTTCATTGTCGGTAAGTAGGACTCGGTTTAAATTGATAACCTCACCTCATCTAATCTTGTGGGTCATATTTTGCCTTTTGAGCTTTAGAAAATCAAAAGTTTCAGTTTATTTGGAGAAAAATGAGGGGGTCATGGGTACGACTGCAGAATAAAAATGGAGTCTTGATTCAATATAATCCTTAGAAAACACTAGTTTCATGGAAGTAAACTGTATAGGTGAGCAGCAGGTGACGATAGCCTTCTGGTATGTTATTTTTTTTTCTTCCCCCTCTTAAAATTGGTTGACTAATATTCGCTGGTAAATAAGCAGTATGTCACTGCGTGCTTGTTGAGCTTGCATGATTAATAGATTGTCTTTATTAATTTTTTATAGTATTTAGTAAAAAAGACACTTTCTTTTGAAAATGAAACCATCTATTTAGGCCTGTTTGAAGATAGTGTTTAAATAATAGTTTAAAAAAAAACTGTGATACTTAGTGCTATTACTAAACAGTGGAAATCTCAAACTTTCGTATAGATAATGTAGTCTGAAGAGGAAATTGAAGGGTTGTAAAAGAAAGATAAGTTTTATAGCTCTTTCTGATCTACAGATACAGTATTTAAGGTCTTAGGTCACTAAATGGAGAATTTTTTTTTTTTTGAGGAAAGTTGAATTTACAGTGAAACCTTGAATTCCCTTTTCATTTATTTATTTTATAAAGTATATAGTAAATCTGTATTGAATCTGATGCTTTCACACCTATCACCTGGCTTATTCGAATGTTTAATTACCTTTTAAAATTTATAGATGTTTATTACCCAACTTCTTCTAGCATGTTTTCATGTAGTTAAATCTCCTTCAGCTTTTTCAGCTCTTAGGTGTGTCCTCAATCACTGCGGCCAAACCCTACAAATTCTTTATGTCACTTCTGGAACAGAGATGTAGCTAATGCATGTGACATCATTTTTTCTTTGTTAGTTTAGAGGAAGAGAAATAAACATGGATAAACTGAACTAAGAACTACAAAATACTAGAGAATTTTTTTAGGTGTCTTACTTTAACCATGTTTTCATGCTGGATTTTTGAAACAACTCTTTTTTTTTCCTAGTTTACTACTTGTTAAGGGTGCTCTTAAGTAGGACTGCTGAAATGACTATCTTTTCCTTTGTTAAAAGTTCATATTTAGAAAGATCAGTAGATCAAAGGATAGGATTTACCCCAGATCTTCTTTCTCACATGGTATACACTGGGCAAATGATGCACTAAACTAGGGTTTGGTTATGTTATAGATTATTTATGTTAATAGATTTAAACTTAAGTTATACAGGTAACACATTACATTGTAAGAAAAAAACTGATGAGGTGAGGGGGAAGAAAAGATAAAATAATTATTTTGCCTGCTACTGAGAGAGATACACTAATTGTTCCAGATCTGTGGATGAGGTATACATGTTTAGAAAAAATGATAATTACAGAATAAAACTAAGTTCTTTTTATGTTTTTAGTAGGAAAAAAGCAGGTTGCAAAAACAGAGGGAAGGTCAACAACTTTCTCATGTCAATAAGTAACTATTTTTCAAGTGCTTACACAATTACAGATCTAAACTAATTTAGTCAATCTGTTGTTATTGGTCTTCCTTTTTATTGTCTAGTTTTCATCTTTTATAAACCTCACTAGGAATATTCTTACAGATAAATGTCTGGATGTTTTATTTTGTTAGGATAAATTGCTGAGCCAAACTTGTGCTTATTTTCAGCCATTTAATAAATACTGGCACGCTGCTTTCAGCAAGGTTATACTAGTTTTCCCTCCATGGTCCTTGATTGGTCATCATTTTTTAAATTTGTGTGTTTTTTTTTTTTTGAACTAATGAGGTTGAATTTTTAAAGAGTTTTTTGGGCAGTGGTATTTCTTTCGTAAATTGCCCTTTGCTTTTGCTCATTTTACCTCTTTTTGGGATGTTTATCTTTTTATAGATTTATGAGATCAGTTTATATTCATAGAGCCTTTAAACATCAGTTGTACAGGTTCTTCAATTAAATCTAATGTTGGTTTAATATATAGTAAGTTTTAAGTAAATTGAAAAGTGTTTTATTAACTTAGTTCACATCGGGGAGCTTGCTGTTAATTCTAAAAAATTTAAATTCCCTTCTTTCTGGTACTACTTTTCAATATGAATCATATATGTTAGTGAATTTGAAAATAAATGTGCGGGAGAAAAAGATTGAATGTAAAAACATTTGCCAAGTTAATTGAGTCTTCCCTGGGGGAATTTGATTACTTTTTCTGGGCAACAACAGATTAATAGTGTTATTTGTAGATAACTGCTGGTTAGTTCTAGTCTTCAATCGAGTTAACATTTTTTCTTTTAGAAAGCTCTTGGTTTTCTGGCTCTCTGTAACTTTTGTTTGTTTAATTTGATCTTCTTTTATTTAAACTATTTGTGGCTACTTACCTTTTGATCTTTAAGATCAGGGGTTTTCTGTAACATATCTTAAGGGTAGAGAAGTGCTTAAAGTCCTTTATTTACCTAGCTATATTTAACTAGCATTGTTAATATAAGGTGGTTAATAATGTTACAGTGGGTATCTAATGTAGTTGTCTAAACATCTAAGTAATTTATTAAACTAACACTACATAACTCTGGAATTCAAGGATGTTTTAATGTGCTGTTTTTTGTTTCCACAGCATTCTTTAGCAAATGTTGATTGTGCCTTGTGTGTGTGCTGGTCACTATAGAGGACATGATTCTTGCCTAAGAAGCACATAGAGGTGGGGAACATAGAGATTCTTGGGCTCAATTCCCAGAGATGGTTATCCATTAGTCAAGTCTAAATTGGAGCCTAAGCATCTTATATTTTTAGCCAGTCCAGTGATAGTTCTGAACGACTGGAATGTTCATAGTTCACCCAGTGTCATGATTTTGACTCAGGGAGAATGAGTAAGAAGGGCAAGTAACTCTTAGGAATACCACATTTAAAGGATATGCTGAGGAAGAGGCTCATGGAACTGTTGGATGTGAGTGATCAGAGAGCAAGCAAAGGAGAAGTGGGTGGGCTTCTTGCTATTAGAAGATTTATTATTCTTAATAACCTGTTTTAAAAGACAACAAATTTTCTGTTGGCTTGTTGATATGAAGTCTTTAATATTTTGCCCATTTTTAATTTAAAATATTTGAGATGCTTCTAAACTGAGGTTTCATGCATAAATTAGAGGCAGTATAGTCCAGTGTATTGTGTATTGGTTCAGGAGTCAGGTCTGCTGCTGCTGCTAAGTCACTTCAGTCACGTCTGACTCTGTGTGACCCCATAGACGGCAGCCCACCAGGCTCCCCCATCCCTGGGATTCTCAAGGCAAGAACACTGGAGTGGGTTGCCATTTCCTTCTCCAATGTATGAAAGTGAAAAGTGAAAGGGAAGTCGCTCCGTCGTGTCCGACTCTTTGCAACCCCATGGACTGCAGCCTACCAGGCTCCTCCATCCATGGGATTTTCCAGGCAAGAGTACTGGAGTGGGGTGCCATCGCCTTCTCCGGAGTCAGGTCTAGTCACTGCTTCTCCTAACTGGCAAGTTAATTTTTACGTCATAGAACCTTCAGTTTTTGTCTGCTTCTCCCCTCCCTCCCCCACCTTTTTTTTGTTCTGGGAAGTTAAAACAGGACTGTTGAACTACTAGATTGGTCTTTTTTACGTTAATGCTTAATTTTTCTAATATCCTTTTAAAAAAACTTCAGTGAATTGGAGGTCCTCCTTGTTTCAATGAAATTGAACTCAAGTGGGCATATCAAGATAAATTTAGATTGGTTAACTGGGTTGGGAGGGATTTTGTGTGTGTGTGTGTTGAAGCCATTGAGGTGTTTGGTGTAGTTTATTCTTCTTGAACTTTTTATTTTCCCTCCAGCTGATCTCCTTGAGTTACAAGCTTTAAGTTACGTTCTTTTTGAATCACTTATGGCATTAGTCATGAATCAGGAACTGTGGGGGTGGGATCCAGCAGTCTGTTTTAACAAGCATTCCAGGTGATGCTGATGCTAACTAAAGTTTGAGAGCTACTGGTCTAGTTGAGATTTAACAGCAATGTTTCTCCATGTGTAATGACTAGTGATGAATTACTATAGAGTGGGTTAATGATGGAAGGCAAATTGTTTAAGAAACTAATAAAAGGAAAATTTCAAGAGCCTGAACGGTTACTAGGAGAGAGAGCTAGTCTAGCTAAAGAGAGAGCCTACAAATAACAATTAACTAGGCTACTCGTGGAGGGGATTTGTTATCATTACTGTTATTCTTCAGATTAGAGTGGTCTATACGCAGTTATTTCAAACATGCAAGCCAAACCAGTGACAATCTCATATTCTAGGTTGGAACATTTGGGTTTTCTTCACCCTTTCTCACTCCCCGGCTTTTTTATTTTTATTTTTTAAAAATAAAAGTAGTTGAGAGAGTTTCTTTATTTGATACCCGGGAAGGGATATAAGGAATTGAATACTGTAAATGCAGTTGCTCGGTACTGTTCAGAATGTTGAAGAAA
This sequence comes from Capra hircus, assembly GCF_001704415.2. Lineage (NCBI taxonomy): Eukaryota > Metazoa > Chordata > Mammalia > Artiodactyla > Bovidae > Capra > Capra hircus. The sequence goes on along the minus strand of NC_030817.1, from coordinate 82,035,094 downwards.
ATGTGAGACTTACTCTTAAGGAGTTCATGGTCTCTGAATTTCTACTCTTAAAGCTGTTAGATCAGTGCTAAATGGATTGTAATAGATATTCATGGAAGAGATCTGTGAGTTTTATCTGGAAGATGTCTAGGATTTAGGTGGATAGAAGAGAGGGATAGGAAGCCATTCTAAGAAATTGAAATAAGAATGAGGAAGCTGTGTCCCAGTGATGGTGAGGTCACCTCAGGTAAAACAGTTTGTTAATTATAAGTGATAATATTGTAAAAGCTGGGAGGTTTGATACTCTGAACAAAGATAGGCAGAAGTCACCAGATCAGATTACTTTCTTGTGGGTTTGTGTGTGGCAGCTATATGTATTATTTTTAGCCCTGTATTTTCCTCAAAGCTTAGTGGCTTAAAAACAGCACACATTTATTATCTCACACTTTCTGTGGGTCACGATTCTGACTTCAACTTAGTTGGGTGCCTCTGTTTCAAGGTCTCTTATAAGGCTGCAACTCAACACACTGGCTAGATTGCAGTTATCAGGGTTTGACTAGAGGAAGATCCCCTTGCGAGCTCACTCATGTGACTCTTGGCAGGCCTCAGGATTTTTCACTGGCTCTTTTTTGGCCAGTTCCCTGCCATGTGGGCTTCACTGAAAAGTGACTTATGACACAGTAGCTTCTTTCCTTTGGGGCAGGGGGTTTCAGATAGAGAACCCCCCAGATGGAAGCCACACTCTTGTAACACCATCTCAGAAATGGCATCCTATCTCTTTGCGGTACTCTACCTGTTTTAAGTGAGGAGCTTAAGAGGAAGGGGTTACACAAAAGTGTGAAGATGAGGAGGTAGATCCTGGGGCCATTTGAGAGGCTGCTTACTATGATACATATAATCTGGCTCAGTTAAGAGACGAATGAGAACTATAGTATAATGCTTACTGTCCAGTCAATTTATATACTAATGGCAGTGTATAGTAATTTGGATTTTTTAGTTCAGAATAACTGTAAATTATTTGTGTTTGGCTTTGCAAAATATTATATCTTTAAATGATAAGTATTCCTAATTACCTTCAGTGGCTGAGATTGAAAGAATAGTTTGCAGCTTCTTGGAATTATTAATAACTGGCAGGAATCTGAGATTCTCCAGTCTGTTGGTTTTTTTTTTTTTTAACTCGCTACATAGTGGAATCACCTGGGAATTTTTTCATCACATTTAGAATTTTGAGATAATTGTAGAGTCAAATGCTGTTGCAAGAAATAATGCACAGAGATCCCCTATATCCTTTATTGATTTTTCTATGATGATAACATCTTGCAGAACTAGTATATAGTATAATCAGTATATTGATAACTGATGCAGTTTATTCATTCAGACTTCTTTATATTGGGACTCATAACCCAAGGCTAAGCAAGTGAATTTCTAGGAGTTTGGACCAGACATCATTAAACAGAAGTTTTCCCTGGTTTATTTTAATGTACAGCCAGGGTTGAAAGCAAAGTTATTGTTCTTGTCCAGTGTCTTTAATAATCCTCTCTTTGTAACATTCCAGTCTGCTTAATTATGAGTAAATGACAATAAACTAGTTTGTGATACAGCTCATTCTAACTCTTGATTTTTGAGAAAACAAAACAAAACACGGAATTAAACTGTTTACACCTTAACTTTGGTCCATTGTTCCTAGGGTGGCCCTTTGTTATTTTTAGTTGTTTTCTTTTAAAAAAAAAAAAAATTCATTCATTGGCTGCACTGGGTCTTCGTTGCTGCCCTCAGACTTTGTCTAGTTGCGGTGCAGGAGCTGCTCATCGCGGTGGCATCTCTCGTTGCAGAGCTCCCGCTCTAGGGTACAAGCACTTACTTGCCAGGTGGCATATGAAATCTGCCCTGCATTGGCAAGCAGATTCTTAAACCACTGGACCACCAGGGAAGTCCAGTTGTTTTCTTAACAGTTTTTGTTTGGAAGCATGAAGGAAAAACTTTTTCTTGAAGTTAATCAGTCCTCTTTTCTTTGTCTCTTCTATGACAGTGAACCGGTATCTCTGATTATGCATGTTGCCTACTTCTCTAAGTTTCAATTATACATTGCCTTTACTAGGTATAATATCACAGGCCCATAACTTTGTTAAGATCTTGGCTATTTATACGGTTCATCTTTTAATATTGATACTATATCAATATCAGGTTGATACTGATATCAGTAACCTTTGGTTAGTATGTAACCTTACAAATAGATTAATTATTCCCTTTAACTGATGGGATAAATAGAAGAATGAGTGGTTAGACTGACATTTGGTGATCACTTACTAGGTGAGAGAATAATCTGTAATCTGAGGCTGCTTCTAACCTGGGATCACTGAATCCTTTGGGACCCATGAGATGGTAGTGGCAGTCCTTGCCTTATTTTATTTTCAGTGTTTAAAAAAGCCTACTGTGTTTAAAACAAAGTAAATCAAAACTGCCCAAGCTAATTAAAATGTGGTCCAGTGTTGGATCTTCAGTTCCAAAAGAATGGGCATGTCTTATAGCATCAGTAGATTTCTACAGTCATGTATTTTAAGTTTCTGAAATGAAGTCGCACCCTACTATGGTCCTTCCCCACCCACACTGTTTTGTCCTGAAAAACTTGAGCCAAAGAATAGGTTTAATCAGATAAGTGAGAAGATACAAAAACAAAGGAAAACAGTCCAACGAAACTGTTGTTCAGTAGCTAAGATTCTTTGCAAGCCCATGGACTGCAGCACGGCAGGCTTCCCTGTCCTTCACCGTCTCCTGGAGTTTGCCCAGACTCATGTCCATTGACTCAGAGATGCTATCCAACCATCTTGAATGATACCTCATTTCTTAATCTTGGTCTGTGGTAGATGTCAGTTGGTGTTTGAATTAAATTAATGGGTAGTTTGGTATCTTAGAAGGCAGTTTTAAAGGGTCTTATTGAGCTAGCATCTGCTCTGGCAGATTAACGTTTCAGAGGCCCTACTTTTTGTTTTTTAAAAATGAGAATACTAGTATTAAGGTTAAATACTGTATTGGGAGCTTTTTCATGTAACTTTTTTTCCTTTATGTAAACTTGCTGGATAGCACTTTTCCCTTTTTCTTATGTTCCATTTAAAAGAAGTGTCACAAGTGACCTTATGCACTTAATACATTTTGGCAAAAATTACAGCGGATAATGAAGTATTAGGTAACATTTCCTTATTACTAAGACATTTGTTTAGACAATGCTAAGAATAGCTATAATCCCAGACACTTCTCCCCAGACTTGCTTTGCTATCTGCTTTGAAACTGTCATAGTTCTAATTCAAATATTAACTGATTCCAATTACATATTATATTCTTTCTCAGTCACAATTGTATAGTTTTTTAGGGATTAAGTATATGCTAGAGACTGAGAAGTATTTTCTGATTTTCTTAGCAAGTATAAGTAAAAACCTCTTATGTGGACTCATTGAAATCTGTGACATTTTGGACAGGTCTCTGAAACCCATTTAAAAACAAATTTATTGCCTTTTCTCTTTAAGGCTGTTCTTCCTTTGATTTATTTACTAATCAACCATTCTTGGCATTTGAAAGTCAGTGATTCTTTTCTGCCCCAGCATTTCCTGTATCCAATTAGCCCTGATGAAGTTACTCTGAAATTTGTTATTCCTCTCCTTTTAACTAAATAGGAAACACATATTTTCTTTTTTTTTTTTTTTTGCTTTTACAATATCTTTTATTGGTAAAGATGGATATGAACTAATCAACAGTTCAACTAAAGTCTGTAAAGGGTTTTTGTAGAAATGAATTCAATTTCTCATAATAAATAAATCCACATTCTGTACAGTTAGAAAAACTGATGGTGGCAAAATAGAAAGATAATAAATCTCACATTCAGAATGAAATAATTAAATCAAAGAGTGTTAAACATATTTTTGGAGTTGCCTCATTAGGGAGTCATGTAATGGGCTCCACTCCCATTCAAGGTCTCACAAATGGGTACTAGAATAATGCTGACTCTAAAGCCTTCTCCTCTAATAATCTCATCTGGTTCCGTTTTTTATTACTATGAAACAAAACCCCTTTCACATGAAGAAATAAGTGTAGATTCATTCAGATGGAATCGTTCATTTAGATCTTTTGGTGTCCTAACGATTCAAACTGATATGAAGCCTATAATCCTATAGGCTGACACTCAGAAAGATGAACCATTTTTCCTACTTCTGTAAATGTCCAAGGAATTGACAAATCAACACCTAGAAAAAAGCAAGGCATAATTCATCAGCACCAAGGAGAAATGATCTTCAGATGGAGCAGGTCTGTTAAGAGTCCTGATATCTCTGTGTTGATGAACAGGTTCTAATCTCCCCAGAGGAAAAATCCAATGCCTAAGGTTAACACCTTTAGACAAAAGGTAAAGCTCAGCAAGCGACTTGATTCTGCATGTTCATTCATCCACACTTAAAAAAAAGTTAATTTCAAGGTTCTGGCACTCCACTCTGTTAAACAGTTTTTTTTTTTTTTTTTGTTTTTGGAGGAGGAGGTTTCAGCTTAGACTGTCTTCTTTCACTACTTCATTATTTGTTAAAGTGGGAAATAGCAACTTTATTACTAGTAATTTTTCAGCTACCATTCCAAAAGCTGTACTCAGTCACATACAACAGTTTACATTTACATGACCCTCTAGTAATAGTTAAAACTGCTCGAAGGTGGCCGTTACAAAATCCTGCTTGTCTTTCTTGCTTATCAAATATGACTAAACTGTTGGTGACTGGAACTCAAGTCACATAACAGTCAACCACATTGCTGGATCCATGACCTACATCTCGGATTTGGCTAAACAGGCACACACAGCTACACCTGCTCCAGCTCTGCAGTGAGACACAGATCCAACAAGCTCTCACCTATTCAGCACTGGATCAAATGCTTCCACTGTATTTAGATATGCATTGCCATTATGACCACCAACTGCAAAGATTTTGCCCATCACTGTTTCGATCCCCACTCCACCCCTGGGAGTGGTAAGGGCTGCTACGTAATCCCATTTGTTGCTTTGAGGGTCATACCGCTCAACAGAACTCAGAGAATTATCATCAAAACAACCAACAACGTATAAGCAACCATGGAGCTCACTAACTATATTGCCTGCTCTTCGCTGACCCATCTGTCTTAACTTCTATCCACTTACTGAGATGTGGATCATACCTCCCCACACTAGACAGAGAAGCTACTCCATCATTGCCACCTACTGCATAAACATGGTTCACGAGAGCCATGGAGCCAGCACCTGCCAGGGGAGTATTCACTGGTGCCACTGTACGCCACTGATCAGATTCTATGTCGTATCTCTCCACATCGTTGAAGCAGGTGCTGTCATCTAACCCTCCAGTGGCATAAATTGGGCCTCCCAAGGAAGCCAGGGCAATTTCTCACCTCTTTGTGTTCATTGATGCCTTCATCATCCATTTATTAGTGAGAGGATCAAACATCTCCATGCTACCTAAATGTTCATTGCCATCATGTCCACCCACTGCATACACTTTACCTTCCACTGAGATTACATCCATGTCGCCTTCGACTGTTCATTTCTGGTCCAAAGAACCAACTGTTTTTGTTAGCATTCAATACTGTGGAAGGGGTCACCTGATCCACCTCCACCACCTACACAAAACAGCACTCCAGCAGTATGCTTCCTTGGGGTAGTCCGCACAGAGTATTCCAAGTCAGGTACTGCTCTGCTACTCAAGTGAAGGTGGGAATTTCTTGCTTCATCTAATAAATCTCTACATTTTAGATTTTGTTGGACAATCTGTTCTTTTGCCACAACACCCATGAGAAAGTCAACTGGCAACAGCGGCAAACGAACCTGTGCAAGTGTTTCATCCAGCCATTGGGGATGATGTTGAGGATTGGCAAGAAGCCACTTGATGGCAGCACTGTAGACCTGCTTTTCATTCTCAGTGTTGAGGTCACTGGAGGACAAAAGCTTATGGAGATGCTGAGGTGACACACTTAGGAAGTCTTCACACTCCACCACTTCAGTAAAATGCTCACAGGCATACTGATCCGCCGTGTCCATTAGGTCTATTCACTTGTGACTTTCTGCAAAGGCTCTTAGCACCAGGCAGCTGGAGGGATGAAAATGTAACTTCGTGTATTCACAACAAGCTCTAGCCACCAGTTCATCCTGTAGAATACAGGCTGCATATAAGAGAGGCTGGACATTGTCAACCGTCAAAGTGAGCCGTGAAGAATAGACAAACTTTACCAAGTCTTCTACTGCATCACTGTCAAAGTCTCTTATTTCAATCAGTGTTTGCTTGGCTTCAGCCATTTCAGAGAGAAACATGGCTTTGAAGTAGGAAATAACGCAAGCCAATGCCAGTTTGTGACAGGAGATTAGCTTTGAGCCAACCTTCAGTGTGACATCACAGTTCTCCATTTTCATAAAACTGAAGAAGAGAACCATGAAAATCTTTCCAAGCTTCATTTGCTTCAAAGAGAAAGGAGTCTTCTCCATCACCAAGTGAAGATCTGTTCTTTATTTGCTGTTGTCTTTTCCCTTTTGTGAAGCAATTCCTAGCCTGTTTGCATTCACAGCTTCTGAAGCCATTTGCAACACTCCTCTTTTAATACAATTCTCTTCTGAAACATCCCATTTATTCTTTTGTAAAGGATGGGGTGAAGGCAGAAGGTAGATGCCGTCCACCAAACTTCACATAGTTTTCGAAAACTACTCAAATGCTGCTGTCGTTTGCTCAGTCCTCGGCTGGTTCCCTCTGCTCGGTTCCCCACCCCCGCCCCTGTCCCCGGCCTCGCCAAGGATGCAGCCGCGCTGCCAGGTTCCTGCAGCCGCGGACCCATACTTTCTATCATATGTCTAGCCTAGATGCTTTAATATGGTGTTCGTGGCTTCCTCACCTTGATTTCTGGTAATTTTTTCATTCTTACTTGCTGCTGTTTCTAATTTCCTCACCATTCCCAATTGCACTACTTGTACTTTCTTACTATATAAATGCACATTTATGTTTCCCTGTTTTTGTTCATGCTGATCCCTCTTTTTGTGGTTGCTCTTTCTCTCTCTCTTTTTTACACTGTTTTATTTTTGGTAGCGCTGGGTTTGGTTGCTCTGGGTCTTCGTTGCTTCAGTCGTTGCGATGAGTAGGGGCTACTGTTCGTTGCCATGCACGGGCTTGTCATTGCAGTGGCTTCTTGTTTCACAGGCTCTAGGTGCAGGGGCTTCAGTAGTTGCAACATGCAGGCCCAGTAGTTGCGGCTTGAAGGCTGTAGAGCAATGACTCAGTAGCTACGCCACAGGGGCTTAGTTGCTCCAAGGCATGAGAAGTCTTCCCAGACTGGATATAGAACCCATGTCCCCTGGGTTGGCTGCTGTTGCTGTCCAGTCACTCAGTCGTGTCCAGCTCTTTGTGACCTTGTGGACTGTAGCCCATCAGGCTCCTTTGTCCACGGGCTTCTTCAGGCGAGAATACTGGGGTGGGTTGCCATGCCCTTCTTCATGGGATTTCCCCGACCCAGGGATCAAACCTGGGTCTCCTATATTGCATTGGCAGGCAGATTCTTATCCACTATTCCACCAGGGAAGTCTTCTTTCTAACTGCCTGATATCCTTCTACTCGTACCCTGCTCAGATATTACATACCTCTTACCAGGTCCCTCCTCCCTGCCATCGCTGCTCTTTCACCTGTGTTTGCGTAGCCCTTTATATGGATAATACAGGAGGCTGTAATATGGCCATCCCAATGCCTAAGTCACTAGCTGGCTCTGAGGGTTTTGAAAGTAAGAGCCAAGTCTTCGTCCACAGCATATGTCACACTAATAGCCGTAGCAGAAACTCAGTGAACACATGTTCTTTGAAGTTTTTCCCTTAGATTTTTAGTTCCTTGGTTTCCTTATCTGTAAACCAAAGAGAGCCGGACACGATTTTCTTCTGGCACTAATAAATTATTTTATGATTTCCAGATAATACTTCAGTAGTAGTATAAGGTGACAAGAAAAAAGTGTTTGAATTCCAAGAATGCAAGCTTTTTAAAACCTTTGAATATACAGCGACTCTTTCAGATTTTACTTTATTTGCATGTAGTTCTCTGGCACTTACATGAATTGAGAGCTACGTTAAAAACAACTGAGTCACTCTAATGCAGTAGTTCTCAAAGTGTGGTCCATGAGAGGAAAACTTTTTAGGACGTTATTTGTCTGTTAACATGCTGGGATTTGTCCTGATAGTGCAGAAGCAATGGACGGTTATGTAAAACCATGGGAACCTTAGCACAGATCAAGTCAGAGGCACTAATTATACGAGTACTAGTCATTTTATTTTTCACTGCCACACATTCATTAAAAAATGTTCATTTCACTTATTGTTCTGGGTGAAGCAGTAAAAATTATTAGTAGTATTGTATCTTATCCCTTAAGTACACAGTTTCTTAAGTACACATGTCTTATGTGGCACTTCTGCATACTCACGTACAGAGGTTGTCTTGAAGAAAAACATTTGTGCGTTTGATTGGTTTCTGAGCTGAACAAGGTGCTTGATGGAACACCAATTTTACTTGGAAAAAATGACAAACTGATTATTCAGACAAATAGCAAATAAACATATGGTAACTATTTCTCCAAATACACCTGTTATTTTAAAAAAACTGCTTATAGTATTTGTTGCCAGTGAGAAATATTTAAAGTTTTTAAGTGCAAATTAGAATTTTGGAAAACATATCTGCCACTGTGAGACTGAGGCTGACAATATCCTGGTGATGAGATCCTGTATAATATATCAACATTTGGAAGATCTGCTTTTAACATAATGAAGCAGTATTTTTCAAATGACTAATTTTCCAGAGATCAATTGTGATATTTTACAGTCATACATTGGTAAATGATCCATTCAAAGTACAAGATATGAAAAGAGTAAGAAAAGTTCTTTGATATGATTTCAGATTCTATTTTACAGCTAGCCTGTAAGAAACTACCACCTTTTGAGTGTTGGTGTAATATAAAAAAAATCCACAGTTATCTGCAAAGGCTATAAAAGTTCTCCTGCCTTTTCCAACTCTACGTGTCTTTGTGAGACTCTTTTTTTTTTAAAACAAAACAATATATTTGAGGATTGAATATAGAAGCAGATATGAGAATCCAACTGTTCTCTATTTACCCATATATTAAAGAGACTTAAGCAGTGCACTTTTTCTGTCTGTTGTTTTAGAACATACAATTTATTTTAATAAAAATGGGCTATATATTAACATAATGGGGTTAATTCTGTTATTTTTAATGAATTAATAAATATTAAAAAATTCTGTTTTGATATCTAACATAAATGCTGATAGTTATGATTCACATGAACAAAACTCTTTGGCGCCTTCAGTAGTGTTAAAGTTTAAAAAGGGTTCTGAAGCCAAACAGATTGAGAGTTGCTGCTTTGATATTCTGAAATATTTCTGAATCACTAAGGAAACATAGTATTGGCTTGCAAACAGGAGATATGACTAACCAATATATGACTAACCACGCTATGTGTTTACTTTAAATTAGTAATGGGTTATATATGACAGGTTAGGAATTACTGCTGATTAATCAGAAACATACATAAGCTATGTTAGATGCTGTGCTAATATGTGACAAATACTAGACATGTGAATCATAAAATATGACTAGTTCTGTAAAGATGTTTGGAAATGGAATGGGATGTTCAGTTTTTTCAAGGAATAGCTAGTAGAGATATCACCTGACATATTCCATTAATTTGTTTATATTCTGGCTTCTGACACTGAAATGAAAGCTCTGTGAGAGCAGTGGCTTGGTTTTATTCATTGCAGTAGTCCTGGTGCCCGGAATAGTACCTGATGCACTGAGTGCTGAGTCGCTTTAGTCGTGTCCGACTCTGTGCGACCCAGTGGATTGTAGCTTGCCAGGCTCCTCTGTCCTTGGGATTTTCCAGGCAAGAATACTGGGAGTGGATTGCCATGCCTTTCTCCAGGGGATCCTCCCAACGCAGAGATCGAACCTGGGTTGCTTATATCTCTTGCATTGGCAGGTGGGTTCTTTACCACTCTGCCACCTGGAAAGCCCACCTGACACACAGTAGTCACTTAGTAAACATTTTTTGTGTAAACACTTTTATTTTACCCCCCGTTGTTCAGTATTTTGCTATGTATATAATTCTAGATTGGTAGTTTTCTTTCAACACTTTAAAGATTCCATTGTTTTCTGGCTTCTATTGTTTGTGGTAGTAGGAGGAAGCTAAAGTGAAAGTGAAGTCGCTCAGTCGTGTTTGACTCTTTGCAGCCCCGTGGACTGTAGCCTACCAGGCTTCTCTGTCCATGGGATTCTCCAGGCAAGAATACTGGAGTGGGTTACCATTTCCTTCTCCAGGGGATCTTCCCGACCCAGGAGTTGAACCCAGGTCTCCCGCATTGGAGGCAGACGCTTTAACCTCTGAGCCACCAGGGAAGCCCAGGAGGAAGCTAAGGAACTTTTTAATCTGGGTGTTTGTAATATTTTTGACTTTGTGTCTAGTTGTGGTTTTCTTTATGTTTATTTTGCTTTGTGTTTTCAGATCCTTTTGAATCTTTGGGGGTGATGTCTTATGTGTTTCGGAAATTCTCAGTTTTGCCTTTATCCCGTTTCCTCCAGGTGCATATATATTAGAGCTTGTTATTATGTTCCATATGTGTTCGATGCTCTTTTGTGTATCTTATATCCTTTTTTCTCTGTGCTTCAATTTGATTGATTTCTACTGATTCGTTGTCTGAGTCTCTACATCTGTCTTCTCCTTTGTCTGATTTGTTATTAAACACCCCTCAATTATTTCAGGTACTATATTCTGGAGTTTCCATTTAATTCTTTTATACTGATGCTGATTTTCTAGTGATATTTTTCTTTTTCATTTGTGTTACATCTTCTGCATTATATTCTCCAGCATAGTAAGAATTTATTACTTGAAGTTTTGTTAGCTAACTTCCAACATCTGAATTATGTTAGTCTCCACATACTATTTTGTTCTCAGTCACGTGTTCTTGTCATTTGACATATTTTGCTTACATGCCAGTACCTCTATATAAAAGTATTTAAAGATTCTGAATGATGATTGATTCCTCCAGAGAGGGTTTTTATTTTTCTTTCCGCTTGACAGTGAGGGTGGCGAGTGGCTGTCTTAATCCAGTAAGGTTGAGTTCTAGCCCTGTTCAGTTCTAGTCTGTCTCTTAGCTGCCATTGGCTTTTTTTTTTTTTCCCCTTCAACTAAGAACTGATATTTTTTCAGCAGTCCCTCTCCTAAGGGCTCCCAAACTTTATTTCATTCCCAGACTGCTGGAAGCACCAATCTGTCTTTCAGAGGCTCTAGATTTTTAGTCTTGGCCCTGTGTGATCCCAGGATTCAGTAAATGTTCTGAGTGGAAGACCAGCCATTCCTCTACCCCTTCAAGTCTCAGTAGTAGCTTAATTTTGTTGTTGTAATAAGTTAACACAAAGTTAGTGACTCATTATTTTACAGTTGAGAAAGTCAGAAGTTCAAAGTGAATCTCACTGGGCTAGAATCAAGGAGTTGGCAGGCTGTGTTCCTTCTGGAGGTCCTAGGGGAGAATCTGTTCCCTTGACAGTTTCACTACTAGAGGCTGCCTGCATTCCTTGACTTATGGCTTCTTAACTCTAACCTTCAAAGTCAGAAAAGCATAGCATCTTCAGTACTTTTCTCCACTTTTGCCTCCTCCTTCTTTTAAAAAGACCCTTTGATTACGTTGAGTTGACCTGGAAAAGCTCTAAGTCAGCTAATTAGCCCCTTTAGTTACGTCTGTAACAGTAATTCCTCTCTGCCATGTATTATAAATTCGTGGGTTCCAAATATTAGGATGTGAACATCTCCAGGTGGGGAAACTACTTTTCTGCCTGTCAGTAGCATCCTTCTGTGGTAGATTATCAGTATTCTGCTTTGCTCCCAGAATTCTCAAGTGCCTCCAGGTAAAAACCCCTGAAGTTGTAAAATTACCAACTTCTTCAGTTTTTGTTGCCTTCACACCTCTCTGCTGTTTTCAGACATGATTTTGGGACATTATCCAGCTTTTCTGGTTCTGGATGGGGATGGTTGTTTACATCTTAACTATATCCTACCTGAGAATGGAATAATAAATATTTTTTAAAATTAGTCAATATCCTTAGTCTATCAGATCTGTCTTGGAGATTTTTGAAGCTTGCTTTCCATGGGTGCATACAGCCACACTGTGGGCTTTTGAACTTCAATTCCAGCTAGCAAGTATGACAATTTAAAGATTGGAGTAAGGGAATGTTTGAGATTTGGGAAATTAACAGGATAGAGGGGGAGAAAGATCTAATTTACCCATTTTTATGTAAGGAAAGATTTGTAAACATAGAAGTGGTAATAATTGCTGATATTTATGAACTATGCTAGGTGTTTTCATTCATGTTTATTAGTTTATTACAAAGTCCCAAGAAAGTAGCATTATCTCCATTATATAGATGAGTAAATTGAAGTTAGAGAAGCTGAGAAATTATTTTCTCAGGGAATCTCAGAGTTTCTCTGTTACAGACTGGTGGAGGACATTGAAACTGGGTCTTTTTGACTTAAGATAGAAATTCTTTCTGCTATACCAAACTTTTTCAGACCTTAGTTGGACTTTATGACTGAGTCAAATCCTCATACTTAAGTTTTCTTTGCTGGAAACTTTATAGTACTAAAGTAATCTTTTATTTTAGCTAATTGACTAATTTTAAATGTCTCTTGTGTTTGTTATCTATTGCTGCATAACACATTATGTAGCACTAAGGGTTTAGAACAGCAAACATTTATTATAGTTTTAGGTTGCTTAGCGGGGTGATTCTGGGTCAGGGTCTCTGATTAGGTTGTAGTCGTCCTGTCAGCCTAGGATGCATTTATCTGAAAGCTTGGTTTGTATTAAAGAACTGCTTTCAAGAGGACTCACTCACATAGTTGTTGGTAGGAGACTAGTTCTTTATCACATGGGCCTTTTCACTGGGCTACTTTAGTGTCCTTGCTACAAGTTAGCTGACTTCCAACTAGACCAAGTAGTCCAAGGAACCTAGACAGATACAGTAAATGTTTTCACGGTTTAGCCTTACTTTGTGATGTCTGCATTGTCCTATGGTTATACAGGGCTTCCCTGGTGACTCAGTAGTAAAGAATTTGCCTACCAAGCAGGAGACCTGGGTTCAATCCCTGGGTCCAAAAGGTCTCCCAGAGAAAGAAATGGCAGCCCACTCCAATGTTTCTGCCTTGGAAATCCCATGGACATAGGAGCCTGGCAGGCTGCAGTCCATGGGGTCACAGAAGTGTCATGACATGACCTAGTGACTAAACAGCAGCAGTTGATTACAAGTCAGACCTATTCACTGTGGGAGGGAACTGCACATCCCGGAGGGCAAAGATCACTGGGGGCCATCTTGGAAGCTGGCCTGCCACACATACTATGTGAAAAGGAAGGGAAAGATACAGGATTGTGGTTATGACACTTTATTTTATTAGTTCCAGGATCATGAGATTAAAAAAAATTTTTTTACATTATGCTTAGTAAATAACAAAAAGGGAACTTGAAAGCTCCCCAAACTGGGTGTATATATAAAGTTCTTAAGTACATAATAATTACTTTGTCTATTTAATTAATATTTCTTATCTTATAAAACTCATACCTTATCTAAGACTAGAGTCTGACCGACCTACATTACTGTGTGACCTTAGACTAACTTTGTTTATAGTCTGAACCTGCCCTTGCAAAAGGAAAGGTTTGGACATGATTTCTAAAGCTCCTTTCTAGGTATAAAATTCAGGTGACAAAAGATAAGTAGTGTGAATGCTTTCAAGATAGGAAGCTGAAAGACCAAAGCCTCCTTTCCATCTGATCTAATGGCCCTGTCTATCTTGAAATTGGTCCTCTTGGATTTTATAACACTATTCCTAAAAACATTATACATCTTCCTGTCATCATGTTCTGCCAAATCTGTACTGAACTTTTATGTTCATGTGCTTCCCCTTGGTGTGCTTGGGCAGTCGGTGTACAAAGATGATTGGAGAACACTTTCCCTTCCAGGGCGCCTAGTCTAGGAAAGGCAAACACATAAATAAATCCTTGACTGTAAAGGCAGTAACTAGGACCCATAATGCCTGCTTTTATCCACGTGTAGCTTAATCTCAGTTATTCCTGTTTCTTGATTTGCTCTGGCCTGGTTTTCATAGTTGAGTACCTTAGTGTATTGCCATTACCCAGAAATCCCACACCTACCAGTTTGTCTTTTGAGCTGTTATTTTTACACCAGGTCAACCCTTGATGTGTTTTCACTTTTGTTGTAGTTAGACCGCTCTTTGCTGCTTGGTTAAGGAAAGCCTTGCCTTCTGAAGACAGTAGCTGGTTTTTAGGAAAGAAGAAAAGTAGTCCTTTGGATAAGTCTTGCTAGAAGATATTAGAAGTTATTAGAAGGTTCTCATTGGCAACATCAGAAAAATTAAAAGAATGAAAAGGGTGGTATTGATGGAAAATAGGGCCTTATCAGTGTGGTATGATTACCACAGATTTTTTAGGAAATGCTGAATGTCTCCTTTTTTTCTGAGTGGTCATCCTGTTCAATTTTATGACTGTCAAAAATGTCCATACTTGGTCTGTTTATGGCCTGAGAAAGTACACTGTATCTTTACCAATCTTGATAGGCAGTGGGAGTGGGACAGGAAATGGTGCTTAGGAGGAACCTACTAAGCCTAGGGCTTCTTGAGCCTAGAGGGTTCCATTAACTAGGTTACCAGAGGATGAAGATTAGGATAAAAGATTCTTAGCCAGATAGATCAGACTTCTCATAATTTGACATTTATCTACTTTACACATCATTTCTTCACACTCATCTTGACACAACAAAATAATAGTCCCTGTGAAATGATAGTCCCTGTGAAATTTTCCTTTGTGACTGTCTTTTTTCCTTTGAAATGCTTTTCCCCTAATAAACTCATTAATACTTCAAGACTCACCTTAAACATCTTTTCATCTTTGAGTCTTTCCCTTTGAGTGGGTCTCAGAATTTTGTATATATAATACTATTATTTTAAAAATAATCTGTTATTCTCTTCCTAATGGAATTTGAAAATCCTTGGTCAGTGTGTTAACTTTGGTATTCTCATTGACTCCCACATTTCCTGAAACATGGCTAATAAACATGGATTTGAAGAGTCAAAATTAAATGTGAATGAGTTTTATTATTGATAAAAAGAAGACTTGCCCCTATGTTTTTCCTTTATGAATGGTTCACATTCCTCTTCTGTTGACTTCATTGAATTAAATCTTCTCTCATTCTCTAATATAGTTTCCATTTTTTTGTTTTGAACCAGTTGTTAAGGGAATATTAGTCATCACAACAGTTCTCTGAAGTAGATGGTATTTTTACTACTTTATGGATAAGGAAACTGAGACTTAGAGGAATTAAGTAGCTTGCCCAGGCTTTGATGGTTGGGCTCGGAACTCAGTATTTTACATCATTAAATATAAATAAAACGTATATGACTGCTCTTGTCTTACGTGCTGGGTATTTTCTGTTTGTCTCTCCAGATCTGCTCTACCTTTCTCTCTCCAACTCTCTGTGCCCCAGGAGACTAACTTGTACAGTCAGTGGGCTGTTTTATGACTTTAGTGCTGTTGCTTATGAATCCAAATAAATAATAAACCAGTGTGGGGATAGAGGCAGAAGTCTACTATGTACCCCATTTAAACTTTGCATCCTACATATGTACCATCTTCAAGAAAATTTCAAGCCAAAATTGGTATTTATAACATTTACTACTTTCCATTCTGATTTAAGCATTAAAAACAAAGTTTTAACACTAAAAATTGATGTATGTTATAGAATGCACACATGTATAATGTAAACTTTATTTGGATTTATATATGAAATTGCAAACTGAGACCAGTAGTCCGCAAAGTCTGCATTCTCCTGACAGAAACATTGAGAGGTTCTAGGTGAATAGCGTTGTGAAATTGTTATCAATGCACTAGATAACAAATGCTTCATATATTTAAAGGGATATTAGCTGATTTGACTTATTTCGTTCAATGAGAAAATGTTTCTTTTGTGAAGTTCTTAGAGGACCGTATTACTGATAACGCAGTTTAAAGTCAAATCTAAGCATGTCTTTATCTTTCAACCTTCTGTTCTTATAAAACAAAAACTTAGAGTGAGCCTCATTGTTATTTAATATGAAAGTAATAGTCCTTTGAAAAGAAAATATGTATGTGTATGTATATATAATTTTACTTAACCAGTCTGACTTTTAAAATATAATCATTACATTTCATTGGCCCTAAACATTTTGTTTATTTTGTATTACTATAATCATCTCAACTCACATTGCATTAATATAGTTACACTGGGTCCTCGGAATATATGAGTATCTGTAGCTTGATTTATAATGTTGCATTCCACTCAACTATAAAGCTGAAAGGGTGAGACTAGCACTTTAAAATTTACAAAAATCCTCTAGTCATCCTTACAAATGAAAGTATAATATATAAACAATAGTTAAAGAATGAAGGATGACAGTAAACTTGTCAGGTATTTGATATCAAAGTCAACACACTTTTTGATTCATGTAGAGTAAGATTAATAAGAATGAAGAAGATCTTAAAGGTTATGCTGGCCACCAAGTAAGTGCACTGTCTCCCTGTTAAGTGATCCCTGAGCCTATTCTTAAATGCCTACCATGACTTAAACCCCCCACAGCTGCTCTAGAAGTAAGCGCATTTCATATTTGAACAGCTCTGATTTTGAATTTTTCCATATGTTAATATCTGTTTCTTTGTAGCTTTTTTCTTGAACCTACCTGATTCTAACCCTTTCTCATGATAGCCTTTCTGTAATTTTTAAAGAGTTATTTAACATATTGGAGATTACCAATGCGTTAAACTATATTTAGGCTAATATTTTTGTGTGTGTGCAGAATCTAGAATAAAGCTTCTGCTTCACTTTTTAAAAAAAATTTGTTTTAATTGAAGGATAAATGCTTTACAGAATTTTGTTATTTTCTGTCAAACCTCAGCATGAATCAGCCGTAGGTATACATGTATCCCCTCCCTTTTGAACCCCTTCCCATCTCCCTCCCCACCCCACCCCTCTAGGTTGATACAGAGCCCCTGTTTTGAGTTTCCTGAGCCATACAGCAAATTCCTATTGGCTATCTATTTTACAGATGGTAATGTAAGTTTCCACATTACTCTTTGCATACATCTCACCCTCTCCTCTCCCCATGTCTGTAAGTCTATTTTCTATGTCTGTTTCTCCTTTGCTGCCCTGTAAATGGATTCTTCAGTACCATTTTTCTAGATTACATATATATGCATTAGAGTATGATATTTATCTTTCTCTTGCTGACTTCACTCTGTATAATAGATTCTAGGTTCGTCCACCTCATTAGAACTGATTCACGCTCTGTATGATAGATTCTAGGTTTGTCTACCTCATTAGAACTGATTCAGTTGCATTCTTTTTATGACTGAGTAGTATTCCATTGTGTATATGTACCACAACTACTTTATCCATTCATCTGTCAGTGGACATCTAGGTTGCTTCCATGTTCTAGCTGTTGTAAAGAGTACTGCAGTGAACAGTGGAATGCATGGGTCTTTTTCAGTTTTGGTTTCCTCAGGGTATATGCCTAGGAGTAGGATTGCTGGGTCATAGGGTGGTTTTATTCCTAGTCTTTTAAGGAATCTCCATACCGTCTTCCATAGTGGCTGTATCAATTTACATTCCCACCAACAGTGCAAGAGCATTCTCTTTTCTCTACACTCTCTCCAGCATGTATTGTTTGTAGACTTTTTGATGAGGTCCTTCTGACCAGTGTGATGTGATATCTCATTGTAGTTTTGATTTGCATTTCTCTGATAATGAGCGGTGTCGAGCATCTTTTCATGTGTTTGTTAGCCATCTGTATGTCTTCTTTGGAGAAATGTCTGTTTGGATCTTTTTCCTACTTTTTAATTGGGTTGTTTGTTTTTCTGGTATTGAGTTGTATGAGCTGCTTATGTATTTTGGGAATTAATCCTTTGTCAGTTGTTTCATTTGCTATTATTTTCTCCCATTTTGAGGATTGTCTTTTCACCTTGCTTATAGTGTCCTTTGCTGTGCTTCACTTTTTATGGATTGTTAAAGATTGTTATGAACTGGTATTTTGGATTCAGACCGGTCTGTGTCTGCTCAAAGTTACAGAAAGTAGGATGCTGCTGCAGCGCTTACGCATCCTGTTCTGTTAAATAAATGCCAGGCAAAGCAGAAGCAGATGTTTCTTCATACTCTCATTGCAGACATTGGCAAATTTTGCATAACAAGTGAATAGCTAACTCATCCTGATGTTACTCTTTTATTAATAGTCACTGTTGATGTTATATATTCTTTCCTTTAAGGGAAAAGGAGTTATAAGATTTGCTGACAGCCAAAATCTCATTCAGAAAAATGAAGCAGCCATACTTAGGTTTAGAACACAGATATCAGTTTGCATTTTGACCTGTTCAGTGACTGTCTTCCAACAAAGAATAGACAGTTCTTCAACATTATACACATTTTGCTAATTAGAAATCTCTTGGAGAATCTCACTGCCATTCATTTTCAACTAGCATCAGGTATTTTGGGAAAGTGTGTCTGGATATTTCAACTCTTGTTTAAACAGAATGTGGCCTTCCCTGGTGGCTCAGTGGTAAAGAATCCTTTTGCCAATGCAGGAGACATGGGTTTAGTCCCTGAGTCAGGAAGATCTGGAGAAGGAAATGGCACTCCAACATTCTTGCCTGGAAAATCTTATGGACAGAGGAGTCTGGTGGGCTGCAGTCCATGAGGTCACAAAAGAGTTAGACACGGCTTAGCAACTAAACAACAACTACTATAATATTTCCTCTGACTCTGCATTTATATAAAAGCAGTTGCTGGACAGTATTAACTGGTTGACTCTGTTTAAAATGTTTTCTACTGCCCTTTTCTACGCTTCTGAATCAGTTTAAGTGAAGACTATTATGAAATTGTGACAGAAATTTCTTATCTTTGTTAATCAGGGTTTTCTTCATTCTGTGTAACCAAAGCAAAATACAGAAATAAGTTGCATGTGTAGCCTCTGATTAAAAAAAATTTTTTTAAACAGTTTTAGTATTCTCAGACTGTTACGTTTTTTAAGGATTAGACTGTCATTTTTTTGTTTGACTGTGCATATATTTTCTTGGCTCAAAATTCAAAAAGTACAAAAGATAAAAAAGAAAATTTCCTGCCTCAATATCTTAACTACCTGATTCCCTCCCTCAGAGCTAACCACTACTATTATTATCTTTATTCTTAGTACTTTTCTTTTAAAAGTAGAACTCCCACAGTTCTCCTAACCTGATTTTTATCCTCCTTTTAATATCCTAAATATGATTATTTTATGGATTCCAAAAATAATGCTTTGGTTTAATTGAGAAAGGTATATAAGTTGAGTACTTGATTGATTTTTTACCTAATATTTTTTTAGCTACACTGTTCTGGGGGACTACAGATACTGGACAGTTGTTTTAAGGTGGTTTGTATAAATAAATTATAATACAATGACATGTCCAGCAGTAGAATTACAGGAATAAAAAAGGAATGTTTAGTGATATTTCCTGGAAAGTACCGACAGGTGGAAGTGGGTCTGAAGCTGGGTTTTGAAAAATGAATAGTAACTTAGGCAGATGGGATTGGAGATGGAATTCCAGACAGAGGAGGAAGAGCAATAGAATGTACAAAAGGTAGAAGCTGTTACTGGTCTAGATTGTTGAATGAACAGTAAGGATTGGGAAGTAGTGTGGTGAGAGCTGGAGATAGACAGGTTACGCATTTTGTGAAAGGTTTTAGCATAGTGCTAAATTAGATGAGGCCAGCTGAAACAACTGTAAACTATTAATATAGGATTAGTTGGCAGTATAGGGAGTGAATGAGAACAGGGTGACATTAGGAAGCAGGGAGAGTAGTGAGAAATGTATTATAATCTGGGCAAGAAATACATGATGAGGTTATGAAAGCGGGAATGGAGAGGTGGAAGAGGTATTCAGGTGTTAGGAGGTAGCATCAGTGAGAACTGAATTGTTTTATTAGGGGACAAAATAGTTCAGTGGTTAAGACTTTGACATTGTATAGAACTTAGTTCTGGCTTTTTTTTTTTTTTACCTTTTACAGCTCTGTGACTTTGTATCAGTTATATAATTTTAATCAATTTCTTTCCTCATCTATTATAATGTAGTTGAAGCTTTAAGCAGCCTGCATTTAACTTTCTGAATTAATAGTTCCTTTCCATTTTCCCAGTAAAGCAGGCTTATTTGATGTTCATGGCAAGCTCTCAGCTTATTAATCTTCCGAGATAAGTAAAACTAAATGATGAAATTAACCAGTTGCATGGGACTCATCATACTATATGATGCCATTTATATGAAGTGTCCAGAATAGGCAGGTCCTTGGAGACAAAAAACAGGCTGGTTGGGGAAAGAGGAGAACAGGGAGTGACTGCTAGTGAGTATGGGGTTTGTTTTGGGGATGATGAAATGTTCTAAAATTGATGGTTAACACATCTATGTGTCACAACTCTGAATGTAATCAAAACCATTGACTCACATTCTTTGAATTTTATGGTGTATGGATTTGAGGTAACAGGAAAACTCCACATCACTTTTAAAAATACAGTTGATAGTTTTGTGTGTATTTACTGTATCTTAGAAATTGGCCTAAATGGCACTAACACATTGTTTTAAGTCACCCAAGTAATCTAGGTGTGGTGTGAGCAAACATTTTTACATAGTTACGAAAATACACAATAATAAAATGCTGAAATATGACTTTCATTCAATGATTCCCACTAATAAACTTGAATCACACAGGCCTTGGCACTACAGTAGAAATTTTTGTGTGTAATAATTGCCATTTTAATATTTCATAGAAAGTCTTTGGACGTGATAGCTTCTTGTGTGTTAAAGAGCAACCTTTATTCAAAGAAATTGTGTGGCGTGGTTACAGAAATACCTGCTGTATCTGCAACTGCTGATGGTATTAAAAATACTGATTCTTTTGCCTTTGGCAATGGTACTATTTCTACTTGAAAGGGAATAATATGGAAGTCAAGAATAGTTTATTTAGTATGTGTATGGGAGAGTTGTGGATGTGAAGTTTAGGTATTTTACTATAGAATGTAGGTATGTTTTCTGGTTCCTCCCTCTCCTGTATATACTTTGATTTTAATTTTTATCAAGTCTGTCTATCTGGCCTTTGCCGCTGTGGCCCATTGATCTGTCCATCTGTCTGTTACAGTGCATATTGGGTACTTCCAGACGTATGAATTCAGTGATGCAAAGGACAGGAGGGCTGCAGCAGCAAAGGTAGGACAGAATCATTCCAAAGACAAGTTATTAAAGGATTATTAACATATGTATATGTGAGCACATATTGATAGCAGCATCTAGTTATTTAAGGGCATACCATTTATCCTATAAATTGATATGGAAAGCCTGTTCTGACATGACAATTTGACATATCTGTTTATAAAGGGCACAGTTTTACTGTTTTTTAAGCCAGAAGTTTACTTGATATTCAGGCAACAAAGTAAATTGATATTTGCCACTATCTTTTTAAAAAATGATGAATAATAGAAATGATTAAATGGAAGATATTTATGATGCTTGCTTGAGATTCATGGACCAGGTTGATTTTCAGAAACTATGACAACAGAAAATCCCATTTGTAAAACGGGGAGAAGAAGCAGGAAAGATAGATTGATCTGGCCATGCATATATATTTATGTATTAATGTTATATATCTGATCCTATTTTGATGAAAATAATTAAATCCTGGTGGTTCTTTTAACTTATGTAAGGAACCTTAAGGATTTTTACTTAAATATTGGTACCACTTACTCATATTTGTATCCATTTGTTTGCTAAATGATCACATTTGTAATAGCTGTTCCTGGCTTTTTTTGGGTAAATGTTGGATTAAAATGAGAGAGCAACAGCACTTTTATACTGAATCCTAAGAGGTAAATCACAGCCAAGTTATAAGAACTTAGGCAGTGCAGTGCAAACATTTGAAGAAGAAGACGTGAAAGGCTTATATATTGTGTAATATAGTAAAGTGTTGGATTGCTTATTTATTACTCTAGTATTGGTTGTAAAGTGAGATTTTATAGGGATAACTGAACGATGCAGATATTTGCATCATTTTCTTTGCTGTTGTGCTTCCAAAAGACAGGGGTTGTTTTTCTAGCAGGTAATTATAGCACTTCTCAAGGCTTCCTGAGTGAAAAGGCAGATAAAAAGTTGGCATTTGGATTTCAGTGAAGATTACGAGATGTTCAAACTGACTTTAAAATGAAGATCTTAGATATCGGTAGCGTAAATTTTGGCCCCCAGAGTTAATAGTTACTTTAATAAACTCTATATGCTATATTGAAGAGATCTAGTATACTGTCACTTGAATGTGAAAATGTATTTTGAAGTGACATTTCATGGTTTACTGTAGTAGAGATATCTTCAATCAGTGGTGTTGAGGTGCGTTTTAAGATCTTCCCCACACACACTGGGATTTTTTGATCTTAGAAACCTTTTTGATTAACTTTTTAAAACTTTCATACCTTTCTTTCAAATGTTTTTTAGGTATTTCGTGGTGTAAAATAAATAACAAAGTATTATTTATCTTTTTGTATGGCATGAATATTAGTCATGAATCTATAGTTTCTTCAGAATTGTCAGACCTAGTAGTCCAACTCAGTATAAAGAAAAATAGCTCTGAATTTAATGTTGACTGCCGCTATTGCCATTTCAAAAGTAACTTCTGCTTTTTGGTTTTTGCTTTTTTAAAATGCATGTTGGTAGAACCTTTACAAAATCTAGTTAATCTATGTCTGTGAAAAGGAATTCTTAGTAAGGGGGTGAAGAGGAAACTGTTTAACTGTATCTAAATCATTGCTAAGATTTGATTTTTTAAAGTTGTGCTTGTTTGTGCTTTTGTCAATAAACTTTAATCCAGAACTGACACTATTAAGAATCCTAAAATTTCCATTAGTCTGATAAAGAAAATATTATTTGGTCGTTTCAACATTTTCTTGAATTGCCATTTCATATCCTTTGTGCCTTTTCTTATTGAGTTCTTAATATGATCGTTTTTGTAGTTCTTTTCATCTGTAATTTGTGGTTTAAAGTAATACTCCCATATGATGACAGATAAGAGAGTAAAGAGCTATTATGTCTTCATTTATACACCTGTTTCTTTTCATCACTCTGACATTCTCTTTCCTCTTCCTTTTCTCACCTTTGTGGATCACAATTTATGCTAGCTAAATTTTTATATTATCAAAGTTCTTTTGTGATCGTAACCAAGTCTTAGTTTGCTCATAGCTTGATTTTTAAAATGACACCACTGAACGTTTGTTTTTATGGTTATATCACTGACAGTCCAAGTAGTCCAGTTTATACCTGGGTCATATTTACACTTCTCCAGGAGCTGTCCATTTTGCTCTTCCCAGGATGCCCTTCCCACTAGGCCTCTTGTAATAGCCATCAGCCATGAACTTTTACATTACTGTTCTGTCCCTGTTTCTTGGATCTGTCTTTTTTCCTTAATACAATCTCACTTTATTGGACTATATCCTTAATTTAACTCCGTATACCTTTTCTCCACTGACTCTTACAATGTTTTCAGTGTGTCTTTAAACTTGGTTGCTAGATTGGCTAGTCAGGAAACTTCTAGACTGGGATGTTTATGAAAGATAGTGCCTTCTACATTCATGGTTGCTAATCTAATAGTCTGCTTCCTATTTCTTGATGACTTTTTAAAAAAGTTTCAGCATTTTCTCTTTATCCTTTTGTTCTGAAGAGACATATAAATGTGAATCTTCGGAATTGGACTCTTTAAACTGAGATGCTTGTGTCCTTTTAAAACTTTAAGAAATTTTTAATATCGCTTTAGCAATTCTCTCCTCTTCTTGGAGTTCCTGTTGATTGTTAAAAATAGTGAGTAGTGACTTTTCTTAAAAAACTAAGATAAAATTATATAAGAATGATTTCAGAAAGGGTGCCTGTAAGAGTCCTGAATCTTCAACTTTCACAAGGAATGTGGTAATATCTAAAATGGAAAGATAGTAACTGAGCATAAGCATATTATTTAGGATAAATTTAAAAACAAGGAGAAACAGCTAAAATAATTTTAAATGGTTGCCTCAAAGGATTGGAAATCAGTAGCACCTGGGATATGGCCAAGATGGTTGTTAATCTTTGAGGTTACCATTAGCTTCTAAAACTGTGTACATATTCTAAAGTTAAAAAAAACAAAATAAGTGATTCAGTGCAGTCCCATGATACTTCATTCTTTAAAATCCTCTCTGCAGATATATGTAAAAATGCTTAGTCCATGCCTTCAGGAAGGAAGATTCCAGTTGTATGTATCACATGGCTCTTTTTTAATTCTTAACCATTGAGCTGTGTATTTGAGGATAATTAGCAAGAGAATGTACTGGAGATGTACATGACTTGTTACAGCTTACTTGTAAAACTTCCTTTAAATGATACAAGAGTATATATTATATATTTTTGTCTATTTCAGGATCATTTGCATTTATGATCTTTAAAGACATTTACCATCTCTTTATTTTCAGGTAAAGTTTTTTTGTAAAAAAGCATTTGTAAGATGCTTTAAAAATTTACTTAAAACTTTCACAACTCAAAGTATAAGCCCTATGATTTTCAAATAATCTCACATCTATATTCTACAAAATTTTGTGTAACACATATACATGTGTAGGCTATGAATAAGAAGTAATCAGTCAGTTGTTAATCAAAATCCTACCACTTATCAATAGCTGTTTTGAGTTGCTGTGTTGGGAACAGAAGGATATTAGTTAGAAGAAATCAGGTAAAGCACTAGGTCAGATACTATTAAAAAAAAAAACAGTAGTAGCCGGAAAAAACAAAACAGTAGTAGCCAGGAAGGTACATGTGTGTCTTTTTCTGATGCCTCCACATGGAGAAATAACTACATACAAGACTTCTTAATGAGAACCTACTGTGTAGCACAGAGAACTCTACCCAGTGCTCTGTAGTGATCTAAATGAGAAGAAAATCCAAAAGAGAAGGGATATGTGTATATGCATGGCTGATTCACTTTGCTGTATAGCAGAAATTGACACAGCAGAGTAAAGCAACTGTACGGCAATTTGAAAAACCAAAGACTTAACAATATTCAGTTTGCGTTATAGAACTAATTTTTGTATGCCATCTTTAGATAGTTTGAAGATGGCTGTTAGTGTGAGAAGTGACAGATGTTTTGTGTCTGTGTTTGGTGGAACACTTTCAGTATGTGCCACATAGCTACGTGGAATGCTAATACTTTGGGCTTGGAATCCAGAGGAGAGAATATGAGTAGATAACTCAGGGTTGCTAAATAATCTTAATGATTTCTCACAGTTTCCGAGCTATGAAAAAAATAGTAAAATAGGATAAGGTGGTTTATATATGATCTTCATTTGTGGTTTAGATTAGCTCCGTTATGCCAAGATAGTTTGGAATTGGAGTTACCTGGTTCTTGGCCTTGCCTTTTAGACTTTTTTCCCCTTGTAATGAGAATTTTTAAGATCTGTTCTCCTAGCAGCTTTCAGATATACAATATGAAATTAACTGCAGTCATCATGTTGTACATTATATCCCTGTGATTTATTTCATTTTTTGAAAACTTGGTTCTTTTATTTTTGGTGTCGATGGGTCTCTGTAACCGTGTGCAAGCTTTCTCCAGTTGGAGGGAGCAGGCTCAGAAGTTGTGGCTCCTGGGCTTAGTTGCTCTGCTGCATATGGAATCTTCCTGGACCAGGGATTGAATTCATGTCCCCTGCACTGCCAGATGGGTTCTGATCCACCGTACCACCAGGGAAGCCCTAGTTTTTCCCCTGCTCCTAACGGCAATTAGGAGACTGAGGTCCACCAAAATCTTGCTTGAATGGGGCCTCATGTAGTGGTGAAGATTTAAGAGAATTAGAAGATATAAAAAGTTTAAAAAGAGTTAAAAGATTTAAAAGATTGTTTTGTGACTTGGCTATTGTTCAGCTAGATGTGAAACTAGATAGTGCTATTAGAAGTTTTACATATTGTTTCTACTGTTCATGTAAATAATATCCCTTCCACCCAACCCGTTTGGTTTGCATTTGAATTTTTACAGAAAAATTTAAGTGATTATACACAGTTTAGTATCCTTCCATTTATAGAAACATTTCTTAGTCTGATTAAACTCTTGACATTCTCTAGAGGTGAAATCTTTGACTCTTCAAATTTGAGATGACATAGAGGTAATTTCCTTCATAAAATGCCTATACAAGGGCAAATGAAAAAGAGCAAAGTCAAATTTGAAATGTTATTGATGGGTGGTTGGCTGGGTGCATTCAGTAACAACTTTTGGTACATCAAGATTTAAGTTTATAGTTCAGATGCATGCCTCAGAAAACTTTCAAGCAAAGTATCATGGATCTACAGAATTAAAATAGTTAGTCAAAGCTTGTCAGTGTTAAATTTTTTAAAAATAATATCAAAGGGTAGTGAGTAAAGTGTGAACTTCTTGCTGAAATAATCTCCAGGAAGCACTTCAGTGGAAAAGTATCTCAAGAACATTACCCTCAACATTCCCGCCCCCCCCCTTTTTTTTAAACCTTCCTTCTCCTGATAGTCGCTTAGAAGTAAATATTCAAAACTGGAAACTTTGAGGATTAGCGTTGTTATAATTATTTTTCTATGCATATAGTGTTTCAGCCATCTGAGAATTCTGTGATGTCTTCCTCATCCTCCTAATCCTCTCCATAATTAGGAGGATGGAGTAGAAAGCCAAAAACTTTATTTCTAAGACTGTTTTGCATTTAGGGTTTTTAAGATGTGAAATAGTTGCTGCCAGTTATTTAATAGATATGTGTGTGTGAGGTTTGAAGGAAGTTCATCTTTCTTCCCTTTTCTGCCCCC
Organism: Capra hircus; assembly: GCF_001704415.2. Classification (NCBI taxonomy): domain Eukaryota; kingdom Metazoa; phylum Chordata; class Mammalia; order Artiodactyla; family Bovidae; genus Capra; species Capra hircus. Next base: position 82,008,140 of record NC_030817.1, on the reverse strand, counting down.
CATCACTCCCTGCTGCTTTTTTCTGGGTTGTGAAAATGTGAGATTTTTCTACAGTAGCAGAAACACAGCTTCGCATTATCCGTTCTTCACCTTTCTATGTTACCAAGAGGCGTTTGTAGCAAAGGCAGCAGGTAGGCTCTTGTGAATATCACCTGTTTGATGGTTATCTGGAGGCAGTTGTTGGCAGTGTCAGTGGTGACTCTTTGATCCCTTGGATCACAGTTAGCTGCCATTCTTGAATTTAGTAGCTCTATTGGTAGCTCAGTCAGTAAAGAATCTTCTTGCAATGCTGGAAACCCAGCTTCAGTCCTTGGGTTAGGAAGATCCCTTGGAGAAGGACATGGCAAGCCACTCCAGTATTCTTGCTTGGAGAAACTCGTGGACTGAGGAGCCTGGTGGGCTACAGTCTGTAGGGTCCCAGAGAGTCAGATAGCAGTGAAGCAACTGAGCACACACATGCACATTGCTGGCTTAAGGGGAGAGAGTCCCTTTTGCTTCAGCTGGCTAGTGTTCTGGTGTCGTTCTTGTAGACAGTCATAGCCTTACAGCCCTATTCTTCCAGTCCTTGCAACTATTAAGTACCCAATTGCTCTTATTAACTCTCTCTTTCCTCAAAATATCTAGTGCTTTCTCTTCTGGCACCTAATCCTGATTGATCAAAGTCAAGAGTGTCTTTTGGTGACAGGATCCTACTCTTTAATTTTGTATATGGTACAGTGTAAGCTTTTGATACCTGGAGAATTTATTGTATGTATTTATTGTATGTCATTAACTGTTAATTGTATTGCAGTCTTTTAGTGACTCTTGGTATAAAGTACTCAGCATTCTTACATACTTTTACAGGGAAGACGTTTATACCTGAATTATACATGATAATTTCTTAGAAGGAAATCAGGTATTTAATTAAATCTGAGAATTTGGAAATGAAACTTTTTACAGTTAGTGTGACCAGCTCAGAATGTTGCTTTCTTATATAGTTTGTATCAGTGCTTCTCAATTTTTAATGTGCATACAAGTTAGTAGATGTGGATTGAGAATTAGGATTCTGCATGCCTAACTAACTTACACTGCCTGTTTTTGGGGGGATTATTTGTCTTTTATGGACATACATGTTTATTTACCTTTTATTGTAGGTGTTGCAAATATTTCTATACAGAAGTTTTTGTACTTAATGGCTTTTGGGTTTCTATGTTGCTTTAAAAGGTACATTAATAGCCTGTAAAAATTTAAATCGGCAGTAGCTGTCTTAAGGAGGTCTGACTCTTTGCGACCCCGTCAGGAGCCTGGTAGGCTCCTCAGTCCATAGGATTTTTCAGTCAAGAGTACTGGAGTGGGTTGCCATTTCTTTCTCCAGGGGGTCTTCCCGACCCAGGGATCAAACCCAGGTCTACTGCATTGCAGGTAGATGCTTCACAGTTTGAGCCACCTGGGAAGCCCTCTTAAGGAGGTCAGATTAAGCTGAATAGAAAAATAGAAGCATGAGCCCTTTCTTGTATAGGAAAATTGTCAAACTGAGTTTTGAAATGAAATCTACAACCCGTTCTATTTCAGATCAAATTTTGAGATAAAGCTAGCCTTTGTGGGGTCTTTTCTATGTATGATAATTGGTTTTTAAAAAAAATTGTTTTTGCTGTTTCATCTTAGACTACTGTTTTATATTATAAAACCCTTTCATCTGATACTTAGCTTTCCCCTAAAATAAGGATTATCTCTTGAGACTTTTCAAAAATAGTTGCTTCTCCATAGTACTAATCCTAGGAATGTCATTCAATAGCTTGGTTGATCTGCCAGGGGATTCTGTCATACTGTAGAGTGTGGGCATGTCTGCATGTATGTTCTCCACCTTGGCTGCATGTTGGAATGCCAGGAAGCTTTCAGTAAATGGTACTGCCAAGATTTTTCACTTTTGCACCCAGTCCCCTCCTCCATCTCTCCTCCCTTACTTTGCTTCTGATGTATTTAGCCTTGGATGTGGGTTGCACATCAGTTTTTTAAAGTGCTTCATATGATTCTAATGGACTACCATAGTTGAGGACCATTTGATCAAAGAATAGAGGATGATAGTGCATAGTCAGCTGGGACAGTTGTCATATTGAGACCCACTTTTTAAAAATCCAGAAATGGAACTTTGGACATACTTTGAAAGCAAGCACCATTGCTGTAACCACAGAATGTCATTTTCTTCAAATTACTAAAACACTAAGCCACTGTGTTCATATGGGAGTTCTACACATTGCACTTCAGAGCCCTTCATAGCAGGACTGTTCAGGGCATTAGTCCCTAACTCTGGCTGATACTGCTATTGTCTGGGGGAACTGCAGGTTATAGTTGGGTGAAAAGTACACATATCCATTTCCCATTCCAGACAGTTGAAACCACATTACTGGTGCTGAAGTCATGTATTGATATTTTTACATTTTCAGAGGAGATCCTAATATGTAGCCAGTAGGGGAACACCATTGTTTTAGAGCTTGTAACTAGGGATCACGTGAGATTTTAGATTGCCTTATTGTCCTAAAGGTTAAATATATTGCTGCAAGTATTAATTTTCTAATTATGGTGATTTTGCTCATTAACTGATTTTATTTGGCTTGTTTGTATCTTCTTCTTCTTCTTCTTTTTTTTTTAAAGAAACACCAATAAGAATTGGTGCTTTTGAACTGTGATGTTGGAGAAGACTCTTGAGAGTCCCTTGGACTGCAAGGAGATCCAACCAGTCTACCCTAAAGAGATCAGTCCTGAGTATTCATTGGAAGGACTGATATTGAAGCTGAAACTCTAATACTTTGGCCGCCTGATGCGAAGAGCTGACTCATTTGAAAAGACCCTGATGCTGAGAAAGATTGAAGGCAGGAGGAGAAAGGGACGACAGAGGATGAGATGGTTGGGTGGCATCACCGACTCAATGGACATGAGCTTGGGTAAACTCTGGGAGTTGGTGATGGGCAGGGAGGCCTGGTGTGCTGCAGTCCATGGGGTCGCAAAGAGTCAGACATGACTGAGGGAGTGAACTGAACTGAGTGACCTCCAAGTCTATCCACGTTGCTGCAAATGCAAAAATTCATTCCTTTTGTGCCTGAGTAATATTCCATTGCATGTATATACACCACATCTGCATCCATTCTTCTGTTGACAGATGCTTAGGTTGCTTCCATATCTTGCGAATTTCACGTACTACTACTGTGACCATTGCAGTGCACGTATGTTTTTGAATTAGTGGGTATAAAAATACCCAGGAGTAAAAAAAAAAAAAAAACAAACCCAGGAGTGTGATTGATGGGTTGTGAGGTATCATTGCACTTTTAATAGTCAGAATTCCATTATTGGTGCTCTAGTACAAGTTAATTACTCTCATAATTTATATTTTAAATTTATATTTCAATTTGCATACACTAAATTTACACTTTTCAGTTCAGTCTCTCAGTCCTGTCTGACTCTTTGGGACTGCATGGATTATAGCAGTCCCAGCTTCCCTGTCCATCACCATCAAGTCGGTGATGCCATCCAGTTGTCTCATCCTCTGTCATTCCTTCTCCTCCTGCCCTCAATCTTTCCCAGCATCAGGGTCTTTTCCAATGAGTCAGTTCTTCGCAACAGGTGGCCAAAGTATTGGAGCTTTAGCTTTAGTCCTTCCAATGAATATTCAGGACTGATTTCCTTTAGGATTGACTGGTTGGATCTCCTTGCAGTCCAAAGGACTCTCAAGAGTCTTCTCCAACACCACAGTTCAAAAGCATCAATTCTTAGGCACTCAGCTTTCTTTATGGTCCAACTCTCATATCTGTACATGACTACCGGAAAAACCATAGCTTTGACTAGAGGGACATTTGTTGGTAAAGTAATATCTCTGCTTTTTAATATGCTGTCCAGGTTGGTCATAGCTTTTCTTCCAAGGAGCAAGCTTCTTTTAATTTCATGGCTGCAGTCACCATGTGCAGTAATTTTGGAGCCTAAGGAAATAAAGTCTCACTGTTTGCATTGTTTCCCCATCTATTTGCCAGAAAGTGATGGGACCAGATGCCATGGTCTTAGTTTTTTTGAATGTTGAGTTTTAAGCCAGCTTTTTCACTCTCATCTTTCACTTTCAGCAAGAGGCTCTTTAGTTTCTCTTAGCTTTCTGCCATAAGAGTGGTATCATCTGGATCTCTGAGGTTATTGCTATAAGACAATGTACATCCTTGATGTACTCCTTTCTCAGTTTGGAACCAGTCCATTGTTCCATGTCCGGTTCTAACTCTTGCTTCTTGAGCTGCATACAGATTTCTCAGGAGGCAAGTAAGTGGTCTGATATTCCCATCTCTTGAAGAAATTTCCATAGTTTGTTGTGATCCACACAGTCAAAGGCTTTTGCGTACTTTTAGGTGTATAATTCCATGAATTTTGACAAAAGAATATAAATTCCATCTCAGCCAGCTTACAGAACAGTTCCATTATCACCCTCTAAAAGGCTCCATTCTTATATCCTGTTTGTCCAGATCATACCACCCACCAACCCCTGGCAACTAGATTTGTATACCATCCTTGTATTTTGCCTTTTCTACCTTGTCATAAAAATGGAATCTTGCAATAATATGTAGCCATTTGAGTATAGCTTCTTTAACTTGGAGAAGGAAATGGCAACCCACTCCAGTATTCTTGCCTGGAGAATCCCATGGACGGAGGTGCCTGGTAACGGAGGCGCCTGGTGGGCTACAGTTCAAGGGGTCGCAAAGAGTCGGACACGACTTTCACTTTCTTTCACTTAGAATTTGCATTTGAGATTCATATGTACTGTTGTAACAATAGTTCTTTGTTGGTGAGTAGTAGTGCATCCAGTGGCTGTACCACCATTGTTTATACATTCCCTAGTTGCAAAATGTTTAGATTGTTCTCTGTTTTTACCAGGCACGAATAAAGCTGTTTTATATATATACGTGTGTGTGTGTGTTTGTATGAGTGTGTATATATATATATAATCTGGAGAGGAAATGGCAACCCACTCCAGTACTTGCCTGGAAAATCCCATGGACAGAGGGGCCTCGCAGGCTATAGTCTGTGGGTTGCATAGGGTTGGACACGACTGAGCGTCTGACACACAGACTCACAGACGCACACACCGACACACACACACACACAGACATCTTCATACAGGTTTTGGGTGAACATAAGTGTTTGTTTCACTTGGGTAAATTCCTAATAGTCAGATTTTGGGGTTAAATATTATGTTTAGCTTTATAAGAAACTTTGAAACTTTTTCTGGTTGGCTGTATTTTACCTGTGCTGGATCTTAAGTTGCAGCATGCAGGATTTTCTAGTTGCGGCATGTGAATGAACTCTTAGGTGTTGCATGTGGGATCTAATTCCCTCATCGGGGATTGGACCTGGGTCCCCTGCATTAGGAGTACAGAGTCTTAGCCACTGGACCAGCAGAGAAGTCCCTGGTTTAGTCCTTGCTTGCATTCTGTTCATGTTTAGTACAGCTTTTGGTTTCATTTATTTTCTCTTGTTTTTCTGTCTTCAGTTTTATTGACTTCTTTTTATTAATTCTTCTGCTTGTGTTAGGTGTAGTTTGCACTTAAGAATTTTTTTTTAATCTTTCTTCATTTCTAATGTAAGCATTTAACACAATTTCTTCCTAAACAACATTAGCTACATTTCACGAATTCTGATGTTTTTTATTTTCATATTCCTCAGTTCAAGATGTTTTCTTATTTTCTTCAAGACTTCCTCATTGACCTTTGGATTACTTAATAGAAGATGATTTATTTTCTGAATCGTCCATTCAGTGGATTACTGAGAGAGGAGTTTTGAAATCTCTAAATATAATTGTGGATTTGTGTGTTTTGCTTTCATTTCTGTCAGCTTTTGCTTCATTTATTATGGGACTTTATTGTTAGGTGCATGTTTTCTTGGTGACTTGACCTTTCCACTGAGATTTCTCTTTATCCCTGGTAAATTTTCCTGTTTTGAAGTTTACTTTGAGAAAAACAGCTGCTGCAGCTTTTGCTTGATTTGTGTTTTGCATAATACATCTTTAAAAAATTTTTTTACTTTTAGTTTCTGTATATCATTATATTGGGAAATGGGTTGTTATATAAACAATATATAGTTTTTCTTAAAAAAAATTAAACTTTCTGTCTCTTGTCTTTTATTTTCATTTAGCAGCACAAAGATTTCTTTTTTTAGTTAAAGCATAATTGACATATGACATCAGTTTCAGGTATATAACATAATAATTTGGTATTTGTATAGTTACCTCTGTCTTTTAAATGTTGTTTTTTTGTTTTTGTTTTTTCCCCACTTTTCACATTTAACGTAATTACTGATGTGGTTGAATTTTGGTGTTTTAAATTATTTTCCTCTTCTGTCTTCCTTTTCTGCTTTCTTTTGGATTGAAATTTTAAAAATATTCGACTTTATATATGTATTGGTGCTTTTATCTCTCTCTAAGTGGTTGCTCTAGGCGTTATATACAAATATTTCACTTCACAGTCTACTTAGGTTAATATTTTCTCACTCCAAGTGAGACATAGAAACCTTACAGCTATATGGATAATGTTTGTGTCTGTCCCTTTGTATTGTAGCTGTCATATGTGTTACATCGGTATGCATTTAACCTTTCCCCTCACCATAACATATATAAGTTTTGGTTTATATAACATTATAATTTTTGGTTTCAGCAGTTCTGTTTATTTTCAGAAACATAAGAGGAGAAAAATAGACTAGGATATTTACTCATTCACCATTTCTGTTGCTCTTCCTCCTTTCCTGAAATTCTAGGTTACCCTCTGCTGCCGTTCCCTTTCTATTTGGAGAACTTCTTAGCAGTTCCTTTAAAACAGGTCTGCTGGCAGTAGTTCTCTCGGTTTTCTTCTCTCTGAGAATATCCTTTGCTTCGATCCTGAACTATACTTTCATTGAATATAGAATTTTAGGCTGGTAGCTTTTGATATTATCCCGCATGGCCCCAAGACTTCAGACACACCCATACACACACTCACTCACTCACTCACTCTTGTTATTGACATATCTTTGAGTTCACTGACTGCTCTCTCATCTCCTCTCTGCCCTTGAGCCCATCCAGTGATCTTAGAGTTTTTTAATTCCTAAAATTTTCCATTTGGTTCTTCTTTCTTTTCTTTCTTTTTCTTTTTTTTTTTAATAATTTGAGCTTCTGTCCTAGAATCTCTTTCATTCATTTTAAGGTGTTCACCCTTGCCTAATGTGTCATGTTTTTAACAGACGCTTCAAAAGTCTTTGATAATTCTAATATCTGGGTCATCTTGGGGTCAGACTCAAGTAATTGTCTTCTCCCTTGATAGTTGGTCAGATTTTTGTGATTGTTCTTACTTTGTTTCTGGTAGTTCTGTATTCTCTCCTGCATGTGTAGTATGTTGTGTGAGATTCTGTGTCGTCTTAAAATCCTTTCAAAAATGGTAAGGATCTTTTATTTGTTTTAGTAAACAAGTCAACCCAGTTAGGTTCCACCTGCAGCTCTTTCTCACCTTATGTACAGGTTGATCCCATTAGCTGTTCAGTTTCCTGAATCTTTGCTATGTTCACTTTGTCCCTCCCATTCCCACTAGGTTGATCTAGGATTTGGGCAGCGGTTTATATCATAGTTCTGTTCTGGAAACTTCTGTTCTTCTTTGGCTGTTCCACACGTGTATTGCTTGCATTTGCGCCTAGGACTTGGTCCATCATAGAATTAGGGATCTGCTTTTGCATCTCTCTCCTTAGTGATTTCCTCTGTCTCCCAGGGGCCCTTTTCTTCATTCCTCTAGCTGACTGTATGGAGTTCTCTCAGTTTTAGTTTTCTGCCTGTCATGCCTCGAGGTGAAGTGGCAAGAGAAAAACAGAAAATAGTAGGGATTCTCTCACACTCTCCACAACAGAGTCCTTCCTTGTTCCTCTGTTCAGAGCAGTGGGTTTTCCCTGGTAGTTCTCTGTGGTCTGCAGTAGTGTAGTTTCATGGCTGGGACTGGTCTCAGGCCAAGGCTGGGAGAAATAAATAAAGGAAAATGAAAAGTATTCTCTCTGACTTCTCCAGGGGCATTTGCCCTAGTCCTCTGACCAAGAAGGTGCGCTTGTCTGAGTTTTTGCCGATCATGCCTATTACACAGTTATGCCTATTTGGCCCACGCTTGCGTCCAAGCCAGGAGGTAAAACAAACAGGATACTCATTACCATCTTATTTGTTGTTCTTCCCTGTTCTCCCCAATCTACCTGCTGTTACTTGTTAGAGGACTCTTGTTGGTTGTATTTTGTGCAGAGTTTTTAGTTGTAATTGGTGGGAGGAGAGATGCCAGGACCAAAAGTCAGTTTGTTCTGTTTTTAAATAAAAATAAACATGATCAATGTGTAACTTTTATTTGAGTAAAGGTACCCATTTCTAAGTGTATAGTTTGAGTTTTGATAAAGATTTTCCCTCATGATTACCAACCATCACATTTTTCAGTCCCTCAAATGCCCTTGTGCCTTATAGCTTTCTGTCATCCCCTCCTCATTCTGCCTTGAATTACCCTGTTGTGGAGGATATAAAAGATATTTAAACATATGTAAGTAATGTTTTTAATATTCCTTTGGATTCTCCCACATGGAATAAATGAAGGAATATTAGATCCAGATTGTCCTAGGCTAGAATTTCCGACTATTGTACTTAATTAGAGGTATGATGGAGAAGGGGATGACACCCCACTCCAGTACTCTTTCCTGGAAAATCCCATGGACGGAGGAGCCTGGTGGGCTGCAGTCCATGGGGTCGCTAGGAGTTGGGCACAACTGAGTGGCTTCACTTTCACTTTTCACTTTCCTACATTGGAGAAGGCAATGGCAACCCACTCCAGTGTTCTTGCCTGGAGAATCCCAGGGGCGGGGGAGCCTGGTGGGCTGCCGGCTGTGGGGTCGCGCAGAGTCGGACATGGCTGAGGCGGCTTAGCAGCAGCAGCAGAGGTGGATGCTGGGTAGTTTCTGTGTGCTGCTGGAGCCTAGTCACAGTTCTCGCATATCTGAAGTGGGAAGTGGGCATGTTTCCCTCACAGAGGGCTTTGGGGATTAGATGGGGCACAGAAAGTACGGTGCTGTGCCTGTGTGCTCAGCTTCTCGTCACGTCTGACTGGTTTTTGACCCCATGGACTGTAGCCCACCAGGCTCCTCTGTCCGTGGGATTTTCTAGGCAAGAATACTGGAATGGGTTGCCATTTCCTCTCCAGGGGTTTTTCCCTACCCAGGGATCGAACTCACATCTCTTATATCTCCTGCATTGGCAGGCAGATTCTTTGCCACTGGCACCAACTGGGACGTTCTTACACAGGGTCTGGAATACAGTAGATGGACAGTAAACATTATTTTTCCATCACCTTTCCTTACATTCAGTGCACATAAATGACTTGAGCCAGCTGCACTGAGATAGTGACCCAAATATATTTATTTAGTATTGTGAAATATTCTCTGCCCTGAAGTGTAGATCACTGGCAAAATATAGCTATTTTGGCATTATGATGTGGTTTAGCCAAATTTTCCAGTATCCTTTATCCAATTTCCCCAGTATCCTTCTGGGGAAAATTTTATGGCATGCACCTAAATAAAGTATGTACATTATTTTTTAGGTCTTTATTGAATTTGTTACAGTATTGCTTCTGTTTTATGTTTTGGTTTCTTGGCCAAGAGTCATGTGGAATCTTAGCTCCCTGACCAGGGATCGAACCTGCATCCACTGCATTGGAAAGCGAAGTCTTAACCACTGTACAGCCAGGGAATTCCCTGTAATTTGGTTTTTTGGCCCTGAGGCCTGTGGTATCTTAGCTCCCCAACCAGGAATTGAACTTGCTTCCCCAGCATGAGAAGGTGAAGTCTTAACCACTGGACTGCCAGGGAGGTCCCTGTGTACATTACTAAACAAACACTTACACCTACACAGAAATTTTTGAACAGCCCAAACCAGAAAGATTGCCATGTTTTCTTCATCCTGGGGGACCACTGGCCTAATGTTCTGAATCCCTTTGGCAACAAGCAAGTTTAGGGGTGGAACCTAGGAATCTGTTTTTTTTTTTCCCTCTCTTTTTCTTAATTTTAAAATCTTTAATTCTTACATGCGTTCCCAAACATGAACCCCCCTCACACCTCCCTCCCCATAACATCTCTCTGGGTCATCCCCATGCACCAGCCCCAAGCATGCTAATAGAACATTCCATAGTTACTTTTGAAGAATCAATAAAGCAGGTTTGGAAACTCTGGACGAGACCAGTTTTTGATGTGGGATCTCAAACACAGAAAAGGCACTTAACAATATTAGGTCAAAGAGGGCATTTCCCCACCTCTCCCATTTTTCTCTTTGCAAGTTGAGACTTAACAGTTCCTGAAAAATTTTTCCCAGTGGCAGAGAATGTATAGTGTTTTGGATGTCCCAAAGTTATAGTTACAAAATCCCAGTGAGTACTACTAAATTTCCCTAATTGATGGGATTATTGCCCTTATTTTAAATATGACTGAATAACTATTTCAGTTATAGGCAAGTGAAAGTTGCTCAGTCCTAGCCGACTCTTTGTGATGCCGTGGAATTCTCCAGTCCAGAGTACTGGAGTGAGTAGCCGTTTCCTTCTCCGAGGGATCTTCCCAACCCAGGGATTGAACCCAGATCTCCTGCATTGCAGGTGGATTCTTTACCAGCTGAGTCACAAGGGAAGCCTACAGTCCTATTGTAAAAGAGCTGGATATGTGATAAAATTATATTCTGTACAAATATTATAATTTAGGGTGAGCTAATAGGTTTCTTTTTACCTATTCTTATAGACTGACAGTGTTTTTCTCAAATGGTGTGTTGAAGGAAGATTCTTACAGAAGTCTGAGTCTAAGAAGTAAGGAATACCTAGATGGATTAGCAAAATGTGCTTGGAGCAGAGGGTTGGGACTTACAATATCTGCATCTTTGGCTTTTTTGCCAAAGGTTAGTCAGACACAACTTAGCAACTAAACAACAGCAGCAATGTGGATGTCTGTGAATTTTTGTGACAAATGGTATTACTAAGAATAATTGATAGGGACTTTTTTCATGAAATTTTTATACAGGATTGCTTTTAAACTAGATCAGTAATGTGTGTTATTAATTCAGCCGTGTCCAACTCTTTTGAGACCCCGTGGACTGCAGCTTGCCATGCTTCTCTGTTCATGGAATTCTCCAGGCAAGAATACTGAAGTGGGTTGCCATTCCCTTCTCCAGGGCATCTTCCAGATCCAGGGATCAAACCCAGGTCTCCTGCATTGGCAGGTGGATTCTTTGCCGTCTGAGCCACCAGGGAAGCCCAAACACTTACTGTGCCGGAACATTGCTGTCTAACTATGGTTTATATGCAGAGACCGTTTTTGAAATGTTACTTGATGTAATAAAATCATACATAAAGTACAGATAAGCAGACTCAGGTTTGAATTTCACTTTTGACCTTGTAACTAGCTCTGGTGTCTTTGAATAAGTTGGGTTTCCTTCTTCTCCTAGGCCCCATCATCTTACTGAGGTAAAACTGTTCACTAGTTTCATGGAAAATGGGAGGGTCTGTGACATCACTGCATGATGATGGGGCAGTAGACTTTGGACTCTGTGGTTTCCTTTGAGAAATGAAATAGTGATTACAGATGATACTCTATAAAAATATTTCATAGTACAGATGTTTTGTCTTTTTCATTAAGTGTGGGCCTTTTGAATTGAAAATGGTTTGGACTGATTAGAGCTATTCAGTACATAAAATATTGGAAACTTTATTGATTTACAATGTGTTGATCTGGCAGTCTGTTAAATCTAATTGCAAAAAAGTTCACTTTATTAGTGCTTGATTTAATACAGTAGTTTTTCATTTAATTTCTTCTTGGCTTATTGCGAATTCTGCTTTAGACTCTCATAGAAACATGACATTAGTGTGACAAACTATTTGTAAATAGTCTTGCTCTTAAAATTTTGTGTTTTCTTAGGGGAGTAAAGAAATACCTTAGGAAAAGTAATTTGGGTGGGGTGTTATGGAAGAGTAAATTCAACCTAAAAAATTCACTAAATGTCAGTAAGTGCTATTACCTTAAAATGACTTTTTTTCCCCCCCTCCTTTAGAATCCAGCAACTATCACAAGAATACTCCTTAGCCACTTCAATTGGGATAAAGAGAAGCTAATGGAAAGGTAAGGAACTATATTGTGAGCTTTATACTTAGAAGTAATTATGGAAAGCCTGTTGAACTGAGTTTATGAGACACAAGTAAGGGATTGATTTATATACTTAGTGAACAAACCCATGTATGAATAGTATTTGCTTTGATATATTCCCCATGTGTAAGTTTGCAATAAACCTAGTGTTAAGGGAACTCAGGCTTGTTTCTTCTTTTACTTTGGAGGTGAGGTGTGGGGACTCTGCTTCAATATCTTCTATAATACATCCCCTTGAGTACTGAGAACTAAAAGTAGGTGTTTTGTTTTTGTTTTTTGTTTTTTTTTTCAAGGACTTAATATATTAGAACACATGATAAGATCTTCCTTTAATTACTTAAAACTTTCTTGCCCATAAACTTTCTTCTGTAGGCATAATAGTGACATTTCTTCAATAAATATAAAGAAGTTGCTCAGGGTAGCCTTACCACTAAAACAGCTGTTTGGAGTGGTTCTCTGGTTTCAGTGCAGGACTAAATCCCATTGGGCATTTTCTCTCTGGAGATGTTTCTGGTTCTAAAGGCAAGAAATTACAAGGACTAGAGAATGACAGTAATACTGCCTCCTTTTTTGTCTTTCTTAGATTGGAAATTTGGAGCACTTGGTAATAGAATGAGAGCTGTTACTTATTCTATCAGTCTAAAACCAGCAGTTCTAATTTTAATTTTAAAATTACATACAGTTTTGTTACAACCTGAGAATCCAAGTATTAGGAAAATTAATGGAAAATATTTCCTGTGTGACTTTAGAATCAAAAACGCTTTGCAAAACATGTTAATTAATACCAACAATATTATGAAGTTTCTCACATCTTGCACCCCAATACAGTTTAATAGTAACAGCAATAATTGTTAGTTATTGAGCCCTCTGTGCCAGGCATTATTTCATTTCATCTTAGTGATAGCTTTATGGAGCTACAAATTATCATCCCCACTTAATAGTTGTAAGACTTAGAGCTTCATATATTTGTATGAGTTTTGTAACACAAGGAGTTAGCACTTAAACTCAAATTTGTTGGACTCCATAGCTTATGTTCTTAGATACATACGGTCGAACTTTCCCAGGTGCTTGAAGAATAAAATGCTCCTTGACTAGTGTGGTGGGTTTTTTCCTCCTGTTTTTGCATGGATCTGACCTTTTATGAAAAAAATCAGTGGTACTTTTAATTTTGGTCAAGTTTGTTTTCAAACTTACTGTATGACAGCTCTGTTAGGAAAAAGGTAGGTTTCATTGTTTACATCTGATACTCCTCTGCTGAGCTAGACTTATTTATAGTTTGTTTCTTATCAGTGTATCTCTCTAAAGGCATTCTCAAATTTGCCCTGCAGCATTGCTGACACTGTTGAAAGCATTCTTCAATTAAATACTGTACTTAAGTATGAATTGAAATAGGTGGCTTCTGGAAACTTCTAGTATGTATGAACATTTCAGTTTCTCCTTGTAATTCCAGTTTTTGTTTTGTATATTCTGGACTTGTAAATCTTTTGTGTTTTTAAATCAGTGTGCAATACCTTTTTGTCTCACATACTGTTTCACGTTATATCCTATGTTGTCTGGTGGTAGCACTGCTATACTTTATTTTGTAATTACTAATAAGTTTAGATTTAGTTACTGATTTCCTTGATTTGTGCTTTATATTTACTATGTTTTCTGTTGGGTTATTTGGCTTGATCAAGTTTCCTTTCCCTTTGTTCCCGCCTAATAATTTCAGAGTTATATGTTTTATTTCAGTTTTTTAAATGATCACCCTTATAGTTTGTATATGCATACTTAACTATAAGTTTATAACAGTATACTATTTATATTTGTGTCCTACACAAGACAAAAACTGTAGCATAATTTTCTTCTCTGTCCTCCCCTCTTCCTCTCTCAGTTGGATAAGTTGATATTTTGAAGTTTTCATTTAATGTTAAGCATTTTTACTATTAGTATACTTAACTTTTTTTGGTTTTTGGCTAAAATTTTTGTTTCATCCCACTGTTTTCTCCATATTTACTTTTTCCACCCTCCAGAATAATACATTCTTTAGTGCTCCAAGAGAAATTCTTTTTTTTTTTTTAATTGGAAGATAATTATTTTACAATATGGTGCCGGCCTCTGCCACACATCAGCACGAATAGGATGTAGGCATACATGTGTCCCCTCCCTCAAGAGAAATTCTTAACAGTTTGAAATTGTGGAGTAAGTTTGGAAAATATAGCTAATTGCACACTTTAAGTCTGAGGACTCATGTTTTTAGTTTGGGAAATCCTTAGCTGTTATTTGTTTAATATTACCTTTTTTCCATTCTCTTGTTGCTTTCTAGAATTCCTGTTGGTTATATGTTGAAACTTCTGGATCTCTTTTCCACCTTTTTAAAAAAATGCTTCTTCTGTACTTGTCTCTTTACTTTGGTCTGTGAAAGTTCTTCAGGTTTACCTCTAATTCACTAACTTGCTTTTCTTACTGCATCAGCTGTTTAGCCGTCTTGAATTGTTTAACAGTATCCAACTTATTCATTTTAATAACTTTATTCTTGTTTTGTGGGTGCTGTCTCTCTAGGCTGGTGTCAATAAATAAACTTAGAATTTAAAATATGTATTGGTATTTGTGTATCCTTCAGAGTATATTATTTTCAAAATGGTCACATTCTGGGCTATAATACATTCCAAGAAAAATTGATACATCGCTTCTATTTTCACACTTGCAAAAAAACTCAGAATCCAAAATTGAAATTACTAAAAGTTAGAACTAAATAATGGCAGGTCAAATGTGGAATGTGGCTGAAGAGGTACAGTGAAATTTATAGTCAGTGTCTATAAAAAAAGATAATTAGGGAGAAAAACTGAACCTTTGAAACAGAAAGTTAGAAAAGTATATAAAATAAACTCAGAAAGTAGAATAGTTATTTAAGATAAAAACAGCATTAGTGAACTAAGAAACAGAAATAAACTGACCTTTGAAATGGATAAAGGGAAATAAGAGAATGAGAAAACAAGACCTATGGAGAAAATATTTGCAAAAGATAACCTGTTACCTGAAATACATAAAGAATTCTTGGAACTCAGTAGTAGGATAAAGACTCAATTTTAAAGTGGGCAAAAATCTTAATACTTACCTTATCAGAGAAGAGATATTTAACATCACATATCATCATTAGGGTACTGCTCATTAATATGGGATTGTCGAAATTACCACCACACACCTTGGTTAGAGTGACCAAAATCCAGAAAATACCACCCAGTACTGATGAGGATGTGGAGCAGCAGGAACTCTCATTCATTGCTGTTGGGAATGCAAAACGGTCCAGCCACCCTGCTTCCAGTTTGGAAGTTTCTTACCATATAATCCAGTCACGCATCTTAATAGTTACCCAAATGAGTTGAAAACTTGTGCCCACCAAAACCTGCACATGAGTATTCACAGCATCTGGATTCATACTTGCTACAACTTGGAAGCAACAGAGATGTTCTGCAGTCAGTGAATGGATGAACAGACTGTGGCACATCCAGGCAATGGAATATATCATTGCTAAAACGAAGTGAGCTGTCAAGCCATGAAAAGACATGAAGGAACCTTAAATGAGTATTGGTAAGTGGAAGAAACCAGTCTGGAAAAGTTGTATACTGTTTGATCCCAAGTGTATAACATTCTGGAAAAGGCAAAATTATGTAAATAATGAAAAGATCAGTCGTTGCCAGAGGTTAGAGGGATCCAAAAGAACCTTTTGGGCAGTGAAAGTGTTCTTTATGAAACTGTTACGATAAGTATATGTCAAGTATACATTTATCTAAATGCATTGAATGTTCAGCACCAAACCTGACACCTGATGTAAACTGTGGGTGACAATGATGTGTCAATGTAGGTTCATTGCATCAAATGTACCACTCTTACGTGAGATGTTGACGGAGGGGGTGGTTGTGTGTGTGTAGTGGCAGGGGTTATATAGGAAACCTCTGTACTTTCAACTTTGAGCTTAAAATTGCTCTTTAAAAAAGGTCAAGTTTATTTTGAAAAAGAGGGAAATAAATCATTGTAAATCATTGGCAAATGTGATTAGGGTAAGAGGAAGAGGCACAAATAAACAACATTGGAAATAATGTATAATTATGGTTAGGAAAACATATTTCAGAAGTTTTATTTAATACTGTGTATACCACCACGGGGCTTCCCTGGTCTCAGGTGGTAAAGAATCTGCCTACAATGTGGGAGACCTATGTTCCATCCCTGGGTCGGGGAGATCCCCTGGAGAAGGGAATGGCAACCCACTCTAGTATTCTTACCTGGAAAATCCAATGGACTGAGGAGCCTGGTGCATTACAGTCCATGTAGTCTCAGAGCCGGACACAACTGAGCGGCTACACACTTAGACCACTTATACCATTACATTTGAAAGCTCAGAAAGGAAATTACCCATCTCCCAAAGAAAAAAGTAGGAAGACAACTGTAGGAAAAGGTAAATACGCTAGAAGATCCCTCTACTTTCCCAAAAAGCACCAGATGATTTTATGTTCACGTTCTATCTCAATAAACCTTTAAGGAGCTACTAGTTCCTACTGAAAATTATTTTAGAATGTAAAAAAAGATAAGGCATCATTATTTCATGTTAGTCAAATCAGAATAAATCTGGTTATGATATTTGACAAAGACAGCATAAGAAAACTACATTTGTTATGAACATAGCTTTTGATTTCATGAATAAAAAATAATTGAAATAATAATGGTCTAGTAGGATTTCTCCTAAGAATGTAAGAATGGGTCACCTTTAGGGAAAAACTTGTCTGTAGCATTTACTACTTTTAACAGGTTGATGAAGAGAAGCCAAAAGGTAATTATAAATGTCAGCAATGTATTAATAATATTGTGTATTTACCCCTGAGTCAGAAAATTTTTTTTTGCAAACTAAGAAGGTAATTTTTTAGATTAATAAAGGATATCAACTAATAGCCTATAGCAAAACTATACTTAATTTTGAAATATTAGAAATGTGCCAGTTAAAATCAAACAAGGTTATTGACAGTCACCACCATTTAATTGTATTGGGAGTTCTAATACATAAAATAGTACATGGAAAATTAAATAAGTGGCATGAAGGTTGTTTTGGGGATGTGAGGATTATGGATTTTTAAAAATTCTTTGTTTTTTTGTATTCTGTGAATTTCCCTCAATAATTGCAGAAAAACTTTATAACAAAATAATTATTTAATTCAGAAAATAAACATTTATTTGTAATGAAAGCACTCTTCTGTAAGAAAGAAAGAAAGATTTCTCTGGTGGTCTAGTGGTTAAGACTCTGTGCTTCCAGTGCTAAAGGCGTGAATTTGATCCCTGATCAAAGACCTAAGATCACATGTGCTGCACAGCATGACCCAAAGAAAATAAAACATTAAAAATAATTCTTTTAATTAAAAAAGAAATTCATACAAGAGAAATTCTGTGAAGACAATATAATCATTACCTAGGAGACTCAAGACAATCAATAGGTAAACTATTAAAGTGCATAGAAATTACCCAAGAATTTTTGTAAATGCCAGTGCCCGGGCCCTTTTCCATTCTTACCTCTCCTCTCACCCCATTAATAGCCTTGAAGAATGAAAAGAAACACGGAATTATAAGGAGTGACACTGTGCGTCTCCCAGTTCTCAAGTATAAAAGTGAAAGTTACTTGTATGATAATCTTACAATATTTAGGATCCCAGGAATCACAAGCAAAGATAGATAATATGGGCAGTAAATTTTGTTACACAGCATTAAAAAAAGATCTTGTTTTCCAGTTGGTGACACAAAGTGAATTCAAGTATTATTTCTGTTCATTTTGACATACTTAAAGATGATTCTTACCTTGGTAAAAATTGTGAAGTTTTAAATTTCTTCCTCTCTCTTTTCTATACACTAAGCATATCAATATTCCTTGTGTTTATTAGTGAGCCATAATCCCTGTCCTGGAGGAGGGAATCCATAGTCCAGCAACAGCAATATAGGTATAGATAGAATCTTAACAATAATTCTTCTTACTTGCCTCCTGGACTTCCACTCCACAGCTTAAACAGATCTGTCCTGACCCTACACATGAGTGACTTATTCTTTTGAAAAATAAATTTTGGTGAAGGTGGGGAGGGGCTGGTAGACAAGGGACTGTTTTAACTTTCTGGTCTTTTTTGTGTCTTGCAGCAGCTTTCCAGACTTTTGCCATTTTCTTTCTTATCCAGCATTCTGCTTTTTAACTCTGCACATTTCTTTTCTGTTTTACAAATTAGATAGAATTTTCTTTATTCATTAGGCTTTTTCCCATGATCGTCCAGGTGAACAAATCAGAGAATCAGAAGTACAGCAATAACAAGTCTGTCTTTCTTTAAGGCCAACCTTTCCATCTGGGCTTTGAGTCTATAATAATTTTTGTGGGATGTTGCTTTCATTATTTCATTTGTTATCTTGAACTGTCTCCTTTTCTGGTATATCAGTTAGGGTTTTTAGTTGCAAGCAAACTGAGAAGTTAAGTGGAAAAGACATTACATATTGAGAATCAGCCATGAAGTCTGAGTTCAGGAAAATGCCAAACTATTTTAATGGAAGAGCTGTTGCTGGTGCCGTTGGCACAGGCATCACAGCTTGTAGCATCAAATATTGAGCGTGTGACACCATGACTAGTAATTCTGCTATTGCAGTCTTTGAAAATTGAGTATCTCCTTGCCTCTGATAGAGTAAATTTCTTGTTGAAGAACACTTGTGTCCAACTCTTCATGACCCATGTACCACAGTCCACCAGGCTCCTCTGTCCATGGGATACTGGAGTGTTTTGTCATTTCCTACTTCAGGGGATCTTCCCAACCCGTGGATCGAGCTAGAGTTCCTTGTGTAGAAAATAACTCACTAATCTTTCATTCCTAGCACTTAACACAATTCCTGACATATGTAGTGTTTAGTAAATACTTTAAATTCAGCCCTTTCTAGCTTTTGTTTTTCTTCAGTAGAACTTTTATTTAACGTATGACTTGCATATAAATCAGATTTCAGTTTGTCGGGAGTTTGAGAGAAATCTACCTACCACCACCACCCTGTGCCAAATTAAGCTTCTTTACAGTTAGTAGCAAGTAACAAGTTGGTATCTTTTCTGCAGCTCAGATTTCTTTTCTTATGTTAAATTTTATAACTCATTGTAGTCAGTAATATATAAGGTGAATGTTAATTAATAAGTTAACTGGCTTGTCTGAAGTAAGGAGCAGTACAGGTGGCTGATGACTACTTTTAATGGACAGGTGTGATCAAAGAATCGTAAAAATGGATATCAGTCTTTTCCACCCTATGTTGCAAATAGCTTTCCACTTTTCATTCTGAAACATTAACACCCATTTAGTAATTAAGTATGGGGGTTAGCCCTTGTACCTTATTGTGATAGTATGTAGCTTTCCTTAACCACATTAATAATAGTATATTGTTTCACAGTTAACTGCTAGAATGTGAAAGTAAAGTTGGTTTGTCAGATGGCAGACTTTTGTGATAGCATTAATCACTGTTCTACAGTATAGCAGAGTTTCCTCTTCAAACAACTCAGGTGTTAGTGGGGAGCAGTGTATAGAAAGCAGCAAATGTATTATCTTATTATTGCTGTTGTGGTTAAGAATTTATTGATGAGATAGCATTTGATTGGACTTAGAAGGTCAGGGGAATGTGAGAACCTGGGTATTACAGGTTCAGAAAATAGTGTTGGTATGGGGGGTGTAACATATGTTGAATGGTCATTGAGATTTACATGAAGAATAGAGAGGAAATGATTGGATGTGTTTAGTGGAAAGTACATTTTGGAAGACCTTGAATGCTTAGCAGAACTAACAGTATGAGCTGATTGAAAGCAGGAAGACCAATTGGAAGACTATTTCAATAATACAGATAAAAGAAAAATGTTGGCTTGACTTAGGTTGGTGACAGTTAATTGAAAGCAGATGGAAGAGATCCGAAGAAGTTTACCAGGAAATAAAGGAGACTGGAAAGCTTCAGGGAATCATTCTATCCACTAAGTAGAATAACAAAGAACATCTGATAATTAGTAAAATAAGAATTAGAGGGTTAAAACCCAAGAGAACATGGAAATCTAGGCAAATGAGCCAAGCACCCCGGTCTGCTGTGCCCTGGAGGCATATGCTGATCCAGAAGAGGTAGCCAGGAGACTGAACTGTGGTTTTTGTTGGCCTTTGGTTAATGGGAGGAAAGTTGGAGTTCTCATCCCACCAAGAATGAGGGTTAGGTAAACTAGCTCTCCTAAAGACTGAAGACAGTATTCAGGTCATCTGAGTGGCCCAGAAAAACCTCAGGCCTTGAAGTTGAATTAAGATGGTTCCAGACTGTTAATGTACCCAGACACCTGACAGAACCAAGTATAAATTTTTTTCTAGGGAAAAGCAGCAAGGCCTCAAACTACTTGCTCAAATTATTTTTTATAATTGAAGTATACTAACTTGAAATTCTAGATATTAGAATTAGTCACACTAAATTAGTAAACTAAAATAGGTATGCTCTCATCAGGGAATTAGAATGTATGAGCTATCATACAGATTTGGAAGGAAAAAAAGCTTATTAAAATAAGCAAAATTAATTCAGTGAATTAGTTTAACAGCTAAACAGGTTTAGTGTACTGTTAGATTGGTGCAAAAGTAATTGAAGTTTTGGATCCTGAATTTTAAATCATTGTAACTAGACTCAAACACATGTTCGTATTTATTAATCAAAATAGGAACTATTACAATCAACACGTTTTTGCCAATGAGAAATAAATTTGTTTATTCCTGTAGCATAAAACTCCATGTGTTATGAGTTGATGAACTCTTGGAAAGCATTTTCTGCTTCCTGCTGGTTGTGGAAACAGTTTCTCTGCAAAAACTTGTCGAGGTGCTTGAGGAAGTGGCTGTTGGTTGGTAAGAGGTCACGTAAATATGGCTGAGGCAAAACTGTGTACGCAGTTTGTTCTGTTTTGAAGCCTTGGTTGTACGGCGTGTGGTCAGGCATTGCCATGGAGAAGAATTGGGCCCCTTCTGTTTACCAGTGCTGGCTGCAGGCATTGCAGTTTTAGGTGCATCTCATTGATTTGCTGAGCATACATCTTAGATGTAATGGTTTCACCGGGATTCAGAAAGCTGTGGTGGACCAGACTGGCAGCAGACCATGGAGCAGTGACCATGATCTGTTTTTGGTGCAGGTTTGGCTTTGGGAAGTGTTTTGCGGCTTCTTCACTGTTCAGCCACTGGTCTCGTTGTCACCTGTTGTATAAAATCCACTTTTCATCGCACTTCGCAATCAGGTCAAGAAATGGTTTGTTATTGTGTAGAATAAGAGAAGACACTGCAAAATGATGATTTATAGTCAGCTTATGAGGCACTCAGTTACCATACTTTTTCACCTTTCCAGTTTGCTTCAAATGCCAATTGACCATAGAATGATTTGATGATGAGTTCTTTGGCAACTTATCCCATAGTTTTAAGAGGATCAGCGTCGATGATGGCGCTCTCAGTTGGTCATTGTCACCTTCCGATGGCCAGCCACTGTACTCCTTATCTTCAAGGCTTTCATTTCCTTTGCATAACTTCTTGAACCACCACAGCACTGTATATTCCTTAGCAGTTCCTGGGCCCGATGCATTGTTGATATTGTGAGTTGTAAGTTTGAACTTGAATAAAATCACGCGAATTTTGTTTTTGTCTAACATCATTTCTACAATGTAAAATACATATAAAATAAATAGCAAGCAATAAGTCATTAACAAAAAACATAAAGGAAGAACTGTGCATTAAAATGATGTATAACATAAAAAAATAAAAAAAAACATAAACACATTTATTTAAGAATGTATTCCAATATTAAATTGCAAATTTCAGCAGTGCAAAATGCAATTACTTTTGCACCAACCTATTTTTGATTTAATAGGAAATCAAAACACTGTTCAGAATTATGCACACACAGTGACTGATGGAAAATACGCAAGAGAAGAAACATAAAAGATACAACAAGAAGATCTCCATTGAATTTAGAAAAAGAAAAGAAAATAGGGCAGAGGTGATATTTGAAGGTTTAATGATTGATTTTTCTGGATTGGTAAGAAATTTTAACTGTTGCCATGCAAAATAATATTCATTGGAAGGACTAATGTTGAAGCTGAAACTCCAATACTTTGGCCACCTGATGTGAAGAGCTGACTCACTGGAAAAGACCCTGATGCTGGGAAAGGTTCAAGGCGGGAGGAGAAGGGGACAAAAGAGGATGAGATGGTTGGATGGCATCACTGACTCAATGGACACAAGTTTGAGTAAACTCCAGGAGTTGGTGATGGATAGGGAGGCCTGGCGTGCTGCAGTCCATGGGGTTGCAAAGAGTTGGACACAACTGAGCGACTGAGTTGAACTGACTGATGCATAATAAAATGCTGTTTTATTGATTCTAAGATGTAGTTTTTCACGCCTTAGATACCTGTCTGAAATCTAAACGCATCTTTCAGTTGATGGCACCTTATAGTCCAACAAGATTGATATATGACTTACGTGAAAAATTTCCCATTTTACTTTCTGGTAAGATCATTAATTTTGGTGCCAGAGCATTTTATGAAATATGGTAAAAAGAAATCTACATTTTAAAACATCATAGTAAACCTATAAACATAAACAGACAATCACAAAAGCAGTAAGGTACAAGAAAGATGACTTACAAAAAGTGAAACTGTGTGTGTATATAATGTATGTAGAGGGAAAAATTGAAATTGAAAGTATACATTACATTCTTCCAGAGGATAGCTGACTTCCCAATACTAAAAGTGGAATTGATGGTAGGATGATCCCTCAGTAGATGAAAGAAAATAATTGCTAATCTAGAATACTGTAATCATGGAAATGTGTTCAGAAACAGTGCTATCTTTTAAAATTAATATTAAAGTGGCTCTATGTTGTGCTTAGCATTTGTGTTTTTTTAAGCCAACATTTCAGATTCTATCCATGTTTATTAAAGTTTCAAATATTCATAAGTGCTATTTAAGCAACTATTAGAATGTTAAGGGAAAATAATTATAGACTGCTGCCTAATTTGTGCTAAAACATGTATAAATACATGTAAAGTGCATGTGTAAGAATAGTAATGAGCTAAGCATTCATCTTAAGTCTCAAGTTAATGAGCTAGATAGGTCAAATAGAAAAAGAACAAAATAAATTCAGAGAGAATATGTACAGGAAGAGATGCTAGGGGAGACTTTAATGAAATGGAAAAGAAACATACAGGAAAAGGGATCAAGGAGACAAAAGATGAGATTAGTCAAGAAAAGAAAGAACAAATAACCAATATACGTAATGAATGTCCCTTTGAATCCTAAGATACTTAAAAAAAAGATACTGTTAATAACTAAGTTGAAATTTACATGAAATGGATAAATTCTTAGGAATTTGCAATTTACAAAAATTTACATAAGAAAGAGAAAACCCTTATGGGGTTATAATTGTGAAGTGAAACTTTGAATAAAGTCCAAGTCCAGATTGGATACACTGGAAACTTTGACCAACATTTAATGAGACAGAAATTCTAACCTTATAATATATAACTTTATATTCTTTTAGAAAACAGAAAAAGAGTTTGCTCCACCTTCTTGAAGCTATCACAACCTTGATACTAAAGCCCAAAGGAAAATTACATGTCAGTTTCTATCATATACATAGATGCTAAGAGAAACAAAACCCCCAAATATTTGCAAATTGAATCCAGCAGTACATAAAAACAAATACTAATCTGGCACAGCCAAGATTTATCCCAGAAATGCTAGGTTGGTTTAACTTGAAACAGTTTAATAAGGTCACTTGAACAAATAAATGAGAATAATATTTCAGTAGATGCAGAGGAGCAGATGCTAAAAATTAGCAATTATTCATGATTTTTAAAAAGAAACACCATTAGCAAAGTAGGCACAAAAGGAAACTTTCTTAATCTAAAAATCTATAAAAGCATCTGTAGGAGATATAGTTCATGATGAAATGTTGAAAATATTTCCCTTTTATATGGAGTCCAAGACATGGGTGTCTGTTATCTTTGCTCATATTCAACATTATACTGAAGGAGATCCTAGCCAGTAGTATACCAATAATAATAAAGTATAGTGGTTGTAAGGCAGATACTAGACAGGTAATAATCATTGATATGAATGGTGTATATTGTAAATCCAAAGGAATCTACAGATAAGTTGTTAAATGATTTTAGAATTATAAAAATTTATTTTTCAATTAGCAGCAATACAATTGCATATCTTTGACTCAATAATTCCACTCCCAGGTATACAGGGAAAAATAAGCATGTCTAAACTGAAAGTTATATATAAGTGTGTTCATAGCATTGTTACCATATGAGCCACAAGCTACAAACAACTCAGGTGTGTATAAATAGGTAACTCTGGTATATTTATATAATTCAGGAATGAAAAGTAAAATAGCGCAACAACCGACTACACAGATGAATCTTAAAAACATTATATTTAGTGAAAGGAAAACAAATTGAACAGAATACCTAGCCTCAATATGGTTCTGTTTATATGAAATGCAAAAACAGGCAAAAATAAGTAACATTGTTTGAGGGTGGATATTTAGGTGGTAAAATGGAGTAGTGATTATCTCTTGTGGGGAGAGCTTGTTACTGAAAAAGAGGTGTTTACTGCTAAGTCACTTCAGTTGTGTCCAACTCTGTGTGACCCCATAGACAGCAGGGTTTCTAAGGTACTAGCAATGTTCTAGCTCCTGACCTGGATTGTATGATCCCCTCCTCCGTCGCCTTATTCCCTGAATTCTTACCACATTTACTGTAATAGTGGCTTTTAAGAAAAACTCATGATGACAAAATTACTGACATGGTAAACAATGATGCCAGTCATTTGGAATTCAAGAAGACTTACTAGCCAGCTATATATATACTTCTATAACCAGACTTAGTTTTTAAGCGGTAATTGTTCCTGCCTTGAAATTTAATTCATATTACTTGGTATATGTCACATATTCAAGGAAAATGAAAAATTAAGATAGAAATATTCTGGAGATTTGGCTGATTAAGTGCCAGTTTCTTAACTGTATTTCTGAAAACATATTGAATGAATTCCCTGGTGGTCCAGTGGCTAAGAGTCCCCGCTTCCAGTGCATGAGGGCACAGGTTTGATGCCTGGTTGGGGAACTCAGATCCCACACACCACACACATACTGAATGAACAGAAAGAACTATAAGGTGAGGGTTTATAATCTCTACTGAAGACCCTCTCACATTGCTCATCTAACTTATTTTGCTGCACTGCGCAGCTTGCAGAATCCTAGTTTCCCAGCCAGGGATCTAATGATGCTCCAGCATTAAGAGCATGAAGTCCTAACCCCTAGACCGTCAGGGAATCCCCAGCCCTTCTAACAATCTTAATCTGGAAAAATCTAGGCCTTGTGAGAGATGGAGTGGGGATACTGTAATCATCATGCCTTTGCCCCACTGAAGAAAGTCCGGACTGAAGGAAAAGAGCAACACTGCCATTCTATTTTTCTTTTCATCAATATGATTTTCTCAAAAGGATAGATTTTGTAGGAAAGGAAGATAGTGTTGTTTTATGATCATCTTTGCAGCTGTGTACTGGAGTCAGTGAAGCAGAGAGAAATATGTGTGTTAACTCATTAAACAAGGTACTTGAACTAAATTGCCTTACATTGAATTAGTCTCTCTTCATCTTGGTACATCCAGCAAGGATGTACGTAAAAACCAGCAAACTGAAGGAACTTTCAAATATGTAGTGACCCAGGTATACAAAGTCTGAGAAGTTAAGAATCCATGTATATTCTTGAGTGTAGAAGTGAAGTTGCTCAGTCATGTCCAACTCTTCGCCACCCCATCGACTGTAGCCTCCCAGGCTTCTCAGTCCATGGGATTTTCCAGGCAAGAGTACTGGAGTGGGTTGTCATTTCCTTCTCCAGGGGATCTTCCCGACCCAGGGATCGAACCCGGGTCTCCTGCATTGTAGACAGATGCTTTACCCTCCAGTTCAGTTCAGTTCAGTTCAGTTGCTCAGTCGTGTCCAACTCTTTGTGACCCCATGAATCGCAGCACGCCAGGCCTCCCTGTCCATCACCAACTCCCGGAGTTCATTCAGACTCAGGTCCATCGAGTCAGTGATGCCATCCAGCCATCTCATCCTCTGTCGTCCCCTTTTCCTCCTGCCCCCAATCCCTCCCAACATCAGAGTCTTTTCCAATGAGTCAAGTAGTCCTTATAAAACTGTCATGATTAGCAGGTTGAAAAAAAAGCTTCTTTGTTCTTTTAAGAAGATTAAAGTAAGCAATAGACTTTGAGATATGGGATCAAAGATAAACTGATGAAATAACAGAACAAGATAAAAGGAAGCTGACAGAACTAAGGGGTGGGGGGGGAATAGGGACAAGCAGCAAACTTGGAGAAGTTAACTCATTATTGACCAGAGACACATTAATATGACTTTTGTTACCTGAACGTTACTGACGGGAGACCTTTCAACTTGCATAACAACTTGCAGGCCACAGGTGTTTTCTGCAAAAATCCCCCGGTCAGTGTATTGAAAGCATGTTGGCAATAGCCAGAAATAGAGCAGGTACTATGGAAAAGGAAGACATGTAAGAGAAGAAAAGGACAAAGAAGGAATTAATAGATGGTAGGCAAGGAGGACAAATGAACAAAGATTGGGTGTAAATCCAGCAGGTCTTAATAGCTAAAAGCTCTTGAAATAATTACTGCCTGAATTGGCATTTCAAAAGAGAGTTAAATGCTAAGATCAACCCTATAGAACTATACTTCAAGAATGAAGAATCCTTGAATATATGTCAGTTGAAAAATGATTTGAATTATAAAATGAGTATTATTTTTACTAAAGACTTCAGTAACAGCAGGTACTAGAAGAAATGGAGGTTGTCATGGGTAGGATTTTTGCTAAAATGAGCATTTGAATACAGTTAAACATTTTAGGGACTTCCCTGGTGGTTCAGTGGTTAAGAATCCACCTTGCAACGCAGGGGACATGGATTTGATCCCTGGTCACATGCCACAGAGAGCTAAGCCCTCGTGCTGCAACCACTGACCTCTGGCACCGCGGTGAAGGATCCTGCATGACACAACAGGAGATCCACGTGCCAAAACTAAGGCCTGAGGCAGGCCAATAAATTCTTTAAAACCCAACATTTTAATTATGTTTAAGTAATTAGGGCTGTCAGGCTTAGGAAATAGAAAGCAGTTTTTACTGTTCTTGAAAGGAAAGCTATGTAATGTGAAAACAATGTAATTAGTGAAAAAATTATGTAAAATGGTAATCAACTGGGAAGAGTTCCGGGAAGTTCCAACCTAAACTACAGAGTTAAGTGTAGGGTATTATATAAGGACAATCAAATTATTATTTATAATTGGCAAAATTGGTTTAAATACCCACTTTAAGGTATGCTCTATAAAAATAAAATAAACTTCAATATCTTTCCAAATAACCATAGCAGAGTCTTTGGTGGACAGAGCATGTGATGAATAAAAATAAAAACAAATTTTAAAATGTTACATTTCTGTAAAATGGAGCTTAATTAAATGAAGAAAATTTCTTGGCCCGCCTGCTATGACCAGCAATATGAGTTGATTTTTAAATTCTCCATTCTGTTTACCTCGGCTGTATTTGAAAGTTATTTGCCTTCTAGAATGGACCGAAAACTATAAACTATAATATATTGCTATCTTTAAGAAATATTCCTAAATAAAGAAATTCAGATTTATTATTAATTATCTTTTTATTCTCTAAAAAGAAATTGAACGCTTATAGATACTAGGGCTACTATAGTAATAAAATAGTCCTCATGGGGTTTACATTCTAGTAGGAGAAACATAAAATAGTGATTACAGGAATGGCAATGCACTCCAGTATTCTTGCCTGGAGAATCCCATGGACAGAGGAGCCTGGTGAGCTATAGCTCACAGGGTCACAAAGAGCTGGACACAGCTGAGCTACTTTCACTTTATCTTTCGCAGGAAAAACATAAATAGTGATTACAGGGTTAGTAATGTGAGTACAAAATACTGTGAGGATGTAATACAAGGGAGCCTTACCTAATTTGAAGAAGAGGGACTGTCAAAGATGATTTATTTAACGAGATGAGGTTTAAATTGATAGGTAGAAGGAAGTGTTTCAGTTGAAACACCCTTCAGTAGTGGCTAGCCATTTGGCTTAAAATTAAATGGAACCCCTGCTTTCTTCTTACTGCACAAAAATAATTTCCATGTAAATCAACAGTTTTAATGGAAACAGTTTAAAGGAAAGGCCTAAATCATGAGTGAATTTCTATAGTCTTTGCATATAGAGATAATTTTTAAGAAGTTTATGAAATCCATAAATCACAACAGTGTTGCATGGTAAGTTTGCCTACAGAAAAATTAAAACTGGCAGTTAAACACCATTAAACAATATTGAGAGGCAAGTTAGAAACTGGGAAGAAAGCAGTCCATAAAACAAAGGATTACTCTTCATTTACTCGCTGAACTCATAAACTAATAGCAGTATCTTCACAGAAAAATATATTCAGCTTCACTAATAAAGAAATACAAGTATAGATTTATTCCCCTCCCCATCAGATGGGGCAGGATTTTAATCTAGGATTGTCTGTATGTGGAACATCTCTAAATATCTTTCAGTATAAGGTTGGTTAAGTATATTACAGTATATACCTACAGAGAAATATTATGCAACAGTGAAAAATAATGTAACCCCATACTCATGGACAGAGGTGTGGTTACATATGGTTTAGTGAAGAAAGCAGGTAATAAGCCTGAAATATGAGATTATATCAAATGTGCACGTTTGTTTGTATTTGCATAGAATGCTATCTAGACTGTTCATCGAAGTATTAGTTAGTTGTTAATTTTCAAGTTTTGGATGACTGGAGTTTGTGTTTTCTTGTGTCCACAAATTTTTTTTTTTAATAAAAAACAAGGGGTTAATTGGTATACTTATTCATATTTAGTATTTTCTTCATATGTTTCAACTTTTCAGATAAAACGTATCTTAGGTGTTTTTCAAAGATAACTTTTGTAGAAAAGCATTTGATATATCTGCTCTGTATATTTTGATTAGCTGAATAATCAGAGACAACTTCGTATGTGTTCCCCTTTTATATTAATAATATGTTGATATTTTGATAATATGACCATTTCATTGACCCATAATTGTAGTCAAAGCATTTATAAAAGGATATTTATTTGTCTTTAGAGAGAGATGGTAGTTCTCATGAGTGATGTTTTGGGATGCAGTAAATGCTTTGACACAATGCCTGAACAAGACTTTCATGAAAACTATTGGGAAACTCTTTTGAGTATTGATAATTTTTTATCAATCAAGAAAATTGAAGTTATTTAAGCCTGTACTTAAAAAGTAAATTGATCATATTCCATGTTAACATTTTTGCTAATTAAATTGAAAGTTTTTTCTTCAATCTGTTGCTTTTCCATTTAGAATATTAAGATATTTCAGGAGAGCAAAGACCATGTCCTAACTGGATTAATGGGAAACATTGTGCTAAGTATTTACCCCTGTCTTCTGTCAAGAAGTTTACAGTTTAGTTGAAACTCTCTAGCTAGTACTTGCAATACTATGCTGTTGATATGTTAGTGAACTACTTCTGTAAATATAGATACATACTTTATATGAAAAAAAAAACAATGTATAGATTATTTGATATAAAAACTTTTAAAGATAAACTTTTTTGTTTCCCCCTTCTTCCCCTACCCTAATAAATTAATTATTTTCAAAGAATATTTAGAAAGCAAGTCTTTTGTAGAAAGAGACACATGTAGTAGTTTAATTTTTAAATGAGTTGTGGGATAAAGTATGCCTTGTAGGTAGTTTACTTGCTAATATATTTAAACTGGTAGAACTAAAATTATTAATAAAATTAATTCATTGGTATGAAATATAGCCTAGCCTATTAAATATTAAAACACACTCTTCATAAGGTACCATTAGAGATAAAACAAATTTTATTCTTAGATTTTAGTTTTAGTTCTGTTAATATACTAATATCTTAACTTCTCAGGATAGAAACAAAGTAAAAAATGTTAAAATAGCAAAAATTCGATGTGTTTACCTATACATATACTTCTATTTGCTACAGTTTGTAGCCATACAACACATTTTCTCTGAGCAAGAAAGGATATGGTCTTGGTTTAGTTCACTTCATTGCTTTTCCCTGTAGAAAATCAGGGTTTTCAGAGCTCTAACAGTGTGCTGTTGCAGGGCTCTCATCCTTTCTGTTTAAATAATGCAGGTACTTTGATGGAAACCTGGAGAAGCTCTTTGCTGAGTGTCATGTAATTAATCCAAGTAAAAAGTCTCGAACACGCCAGATGAATACAAGGTCATCAGCACAGGATATGCCTTGTCAGATCTGCTACTTGAACTACCCTAACTCGGTGAGTATCTGGTAGTTTAAGGCCAGCACTGCTGACTCTCTACTTTAGAGGATGAATTGACTTTTCATTGTTTCAACAAAGGCAGTTCTGGGAGTCTGGGATTGTAGCAAAGCAGTAACCTATCCATATATTAGAATAAAGAGTGAGAGCTTGTCTCTCAGCCCCTCCCCATCCCCATTTGCTTTTTAAAGCTGCAATTTGTCCAAGTTATTATTACACACCTAAATCTTTTTACTTTACCTCTATGGGAGAATTGTGTAATAGGTAGGCAGCAAATAGAATTATTTTTATCCAAATTAAAACAGATTTAAAACTAAGTTTTTAGAATATCCAAAACACTTATAAAATGTCTTTAATGCTATTTAACTAGAGAGCTTTCAGGACTCTTCTTAAAAGATTTTCACACATACAGATCCATTCCAACAGCGATTCTTTAGTACGTGTATCCCTCCTAAAACCTATTGTATTTAGAGGATTTACTGTAATTATCTAGTGAAGAAGTGTTATGCTTAAATAAACACAATCTTCCTATGAAAGCACTTTATTAGTAACCATTAGAAAATTACATTTGTGGCCAAAAAAATGTATTTAGTTACTCAGAATTCACCTCTTAAAGATGTTTAAAGATATCTAAGGCTAATTTAATTCTACAACAATTATAACCATTTTGTTCATATTCTCTACTGTAACAGTTAGGCGGCTTTTTCTAGTAATTAGTATATACCAGATCTTTGTTGCCAGTATTATATATTTTAACATATTGAAGGTTTTTTGTTATCAATCTTAGAATTTGACATTTGTACCTTTAAACATTCTCATTTGAAGGAAATTAGTTTGTTCGCACACACAAACGCTTAGAAGAGTTTTAAAAGAAAGTTAGTTATATGCTCTTAGAGAGGTGGAAAATCAGAGTTAAAATTAGTAGGAGCATTTCCCTGGTGGCCCAGTGCTCAGGACTCCTCATTCCCAGTGCAGGGGGCACACACAGGTTTGATCCCTGGTCAGGGAACTGAGTTTGCATATGCCACATGATATGGCCTAAAAAATAAATCGATTGATTAAATTTAAAATTTTCAGTCAAAAAATTTCAGTAGCTAAAATACTAAATTGAATTTCCAGATTCTCAAGTCATTCTTAATTTATTTTCAGATTAAAAAAAAAAGTTTTTGGCCTTACCATGGGGCATGCAGGATCTTACTTTCCTGACCAGGGATCAAATCCTTGTCCCCGACAGTGGAAGCATGGAATTTTAACCTCTGGAGTGCCAGGGGAAGAACCCCATATTCTCAGTCATAGCTGTAACACTAGCTTTTTGGCTTTGGGTAATAAATGATTTAATCTGGCTGAGTCTCAGTTTTTTTTAACCTTTCAAATAAATTGAATAAAATATTGTTTCAGATCTCTGTCAGCCTGAAACTATATTCATTTCCCTCTACCTAAATCACAATCCTAACTTAAGTATTTAAAAAGAACAATCAGCACTACTATTGAAAATACATTAGTTTTGTGTTTTGACCATTTTATTATCTTTCTTTAACAGATTCTCTTTGCCAGTTGACATTTGTATAGTGTATGTAGTTTATAAATGGTTCTTTGAGGTAATACTAAGACTCAAAAAGTTTGTTCCGGATTATATAAGAGGTTTCCTTATTCCTTGGCATTTCCCTTCCTGCTTTCTTACAGCCAGCTCCTCTTAGTGTAAACCTTAAATGTAAGTACTGAAACTAGCTGCTCACAAATAACCGCTATAACTTTCTCAATGCCCTTGGTATTGTCTGACAGTCTGAACAAATTAGAATGGAAAATCATAAGTAGATATTTGCAGTGTGGATTGTGCTATACTTATAACTGATAGTGGAGGAAACACTCTTCATTTATTCAGCAGACTCGGCACTATTCTAAATGTTAGAAACAATGGAGAATAAAGGCATAATTTACAGGTTAACTGGGCAAATAAGTAAAATGACATAGAAAAAATGGTAAGAGCTTTGGTAGGGCATGGTACTGAGGGAACATATTGGAGAGACACCTAACCCAATTTTGGATCAGGGAGACTTCCCACTGACATTGACATTTGAATTAACCTCTGAAGGTGTGGGAGGTAGGGCAACAGGGAGTATAGCAATATAGAAACCAGAGGAAGAAAATGCAGTACCAAGAGTGGCAAACAGTGCTAGCTTCAGAGAAAGGAATTGAAAGGTGAGTTTGGAATTAGCAACAAGAAGTTGACTGATGATCCTGAAAAGTAATTTTAAGTATTATGGTAAGACGGGAAACCAAACTACATGAGCTAAAGAGTCATTGACTTGAAGGTGGGAAAGGAAGTAGAGGCAATAAACATAAATTACTCTTTCAAAGGAAGTTTGGCCATGTAAGTGACAGGGCAAGAAAGCAAACAGCAACATTGATTGGAAAGTAAGTTAAAAGTGTCATGGAAACTGTGCCAGGTGTTAGGAAAAAGTAATCATGGTGAAACTAGGACTTCTTTTCTCAGTTTTTGGGCTAATAAAGGATAATTTTATCAGTTTTGCAAGTGTCACCTGAGATTCTTTATTCAGGCTTTATTAATTGGATGAATGGTTACTTTACTTACATTATTTACCTAACTCCCATGTATCAATTTCCACTATTCTTCAAACACTGATAACTTGCCTTTTATTATTGTTTATCTTCAATACTTTTATCCTTCTAGAAAGCAACTTTGCTTTATATAGTGCCACATGAAAACAGGTTTTTAAGTAAATGCTTCTGACAGCTTAGTTTATAAACTTGATACTTTGGAGCTATTTTGGGTGGTCTCTTCTTTAAAAACAATTTCCTGAGATTTTGGAACACTCTTTTAAGTTCAGAGATTCCTCCTCTGTCCCCCTACCCACTGTGTTGTGTCCAGTTCAGGAATTTCTTAGCCTTGGCAACAGTTACTTTATATAATAATATTATTTTCAATCAAAGCATAAGATTTAGCTCTACTAGGAAATATAGCTTGAGCTATCATATCTTTTTTATGAAGTAAATCATTTTATACTTTCTAAGAATAAGGTATATTAAATAGATAAAAGCAAAATTGAAGATTGTGAGAGTTGCCACCCTCTTTTTGCTTTACCTTTGAACATGTTTGTGTGATTTATTTTTCTAATTTATGTTGTTTAGTCTTGTTATCTGTTTAATTTAAAAAGTTATTGGAAAGGGGAAAAAAACCTTTGTTTTTGTCTTTTTATGTTATCTTAAAAGCACCCTGGTGTAAAAGTCCCCCAAAGCAGAGGTGTTACCTATAGAGATCACTGAGTAACCATTGTGACCTTTAATCTGTCAGTCTTTGTAAAAAAGAGGAAAGCACATGAAGATGTGTTTTTGTTTTTAGGTTATGAATAAAACATTTTAGAATTATTGATAATGACTTTATTATATTTGTTCTTTATAGAGTGCACCCTCATTATAATATCAAAAATCAAATACTCTCCTTTAGTAATCTGACAATAGGTTAGTGCCAGATCTCCTTCATTGTTGTGAGTAGTATTAAGAATAGATTCTTTTTATTTCTCAGATCATTTGTTTTTGGATGAGAGTATTGATTTCCCAAATGTTTATCTTCACTTATTTTGTGACTCAGGTAGAATCATTGTCACTCTCTGAATAGTAACATATTTTAACCTTGATATTTTCCATGTTATTTGGTCTGTAAAACTAGTATCAGGACTCTGAACTTTTTCTTTCCCAGCTACTTTCCAAGCATATTTTATATAGTTGGTATGCTATAATATTGCATCTTATTTGCATTTATATCATAAGCAACATCAGAAATTTTGTAAGCATATTTCAAATAACAGCTAATTAGAAAAGCTTATAGAATTTAAAATGCCACTTTAATAAGAGCCACAAAATGAATAAAAGAGCTAGGAATAAACTTGGCAAGAAATATGAAAGACCTATATGAAGGAAAGGGGAGATAAATGAATGACAGGTATTTGGAAAGATAGAATATTAGTGAAGTAAAGCAAAGACTAGATTGATGAGGGTGGAGAGGAAGCTAGTCTTACCAAATTCAGAAATAGGCAGCAGTACAGTAAAGCAGAATAGAGTCAAGTACTGTTTAGTTGCTCAGTCGTGTCCGACTCTTTGCCACCCCATGGACTGTAGCCTGCCAGGCTCCTCTGTCCATGGGATTTCCCAGGCAAGAACTGGAGTGGGTTACCATTTCCTTCTCCAGGGAATCTTTGTGACCCAGGGATCAGACTTGGATCTCTTGAATTGGCAGGCGGATTCTTTATCAATGAGCCACCAGAGAAGCCAGAGTCAAGTATATTTGTGGAGAATTTAATATACAACAGAGGCGGTGTTTCCTTTAAGAAGGGTTATTTAATGAATGGTGTTGGAACAACTCAATAGCCGTCTGGAAACTTAGATTTCTGCCTTACTCCTTATATCAAAATTATTCTGGTGGTCCAGAAGTGAAGAATCTGCCTGCCAGTTTAGGGGACATGGATTTGATCCCTGGTCTGGGAAGATTCCACATGCCATGGGGCAACTAAGCCTGTGAGCTGTAACTACTGGAGCTCTCGCACCCTAGAACCTATGCTCCACAACAAGAGAAGCCACCGCACTGAAAAGTCCTTGTACTGCAACTAGAGAGTAGCCCTGGCTTGCTGCAGCTAGAGATGCCTGTGCTCAGCGACAAAGACCCAGTGCAGTACCCCCCCCCCAAAAAAAAAACACAACTGTAATTTTTTTTCCAGGTTTAAAAATTTATTTGCACATATTGAAACAAAATAATCTTTTAACTAGTTTTCCCTTTGTATGTCATTTATTTTTTTTATTGAAGGATGATTGCTTTACAGAATTTTGTTGTTTTCTGTCAAACTTCAACATGAATCAGCCACAGATATACATATATCCCCTTCCATTTGAATCTCCCTCCCATCTTCTGCCCCATCCCACCCCTCTAGATTGATACAGAGTCCCTGTTTGAGTTTCCTGAGCCATACAGCAGATTCCTGTTAGGTGTCTATTTTACGTATGGTAATGTAAGTTTCCATGTTACTCTTTCCATACATCTCTTCCTCTCCTCCCCTCCCCTCATGTCCATAAGTCTGTCACAACTTTTTTTAACTTAAGAAGAAACTAATTTAGAGGCCATGAATTCTAAAGCTGATACATTTTGCTGTGTATGAATAAAGAGGTTCTGCACAGTAGCAAAATGTATTGAAACTGGGAGAAAATATTTTCCACACTTATAAACAGTCAATTTTCTAAATAAGTAAAAACAAAACAGTAAAACATTTACAAAAAACGCCCAGAGGAAAATTTGGCAAAATAGGTGAAGAAAATACACAGAAAAATATACAGCCTTAAATCTTGTTTCAAATTTTTAAGGTTCACTCAAAAAATTAAAATCAAAACTGTTGGTAGTTCATTTTCACCTGTTATTGGCAAAAATCAAGGAGTTTTAAGTGTTTTGGCATGGGTGTGAGAAGGTTTTCTTCAATACTGTAAATTGCAACAACCTCTTTGTAATAATCGAAATGTATACTGTTAGAATTTCACTTGTACAAATTTTTCCTGATACACATTCATTTGATCGCAAAGATAATAAAGAAAACCAAGTTACAGAAGAAAGTTTGTGATACTTCTACCATATATTGGAGATAGTGATTACTTCTGGGTAGAGAAGTAGAGGACGAGGTAGAGAAAGATGGAGATAAGGGAGACTTTTTTTTTAAAACATAAACTCATATTGTTAAATAATTGTCTTTAACTATGGCCTATATTCAGAGAAGGCAGTGGCACCCCACTCTAGTACTCTTGCCTGGAAAATCCTATGGACGGAGGAGCCTGGTGTAGGCTGCAGTCCATGGGGTCGCTAGGAGTCGGATATGACTGAGCGACTTCCCTTTCACTTTTCACTTGCATGCATTGGAGAAGGAAATGGCAACCCATTCCAGTGTTCTTGCCTGGAGAATCCCAGGGATGGGGGAGCCTGGTGGGCTGCCATCTCTGGGGTCTCAGAGTTGGACACGACTGAAGCGACTTAGCAGCAGCAGCAGCAGCATAGCCTATATTATATTAATTTAAAAAGAATTAGGTAGTAAATATAGTAAAATATTTTTGAAGTAAAATATGATAACCATGTTTGTCTTTTGAAAATGTAGTCCTCTACACTCAATATTAAAGTACCTGCGTTTAATATCCCATTATAGAATATAATAAGGTTAATTTAACCAGCCATCCAATTGAAAGTATTTCAAATCATATAAGTAGTATAACAGGCCAAAATGTTAATATTATTATTATTATTCAAGTATTACTACTATTCTGAAGAAGTATTTTGGTTTCCATAAGGTTTTATTTTCTAGGTTAGGTATATTCCAGTGCAGCTCAGTGAAGTGTGGTATCCATGTGACATTTTAGAAATAACACCATTGGGAGCTCCCTGGTAGTCCAGTGGTTAAGACTTGGTGCTTTCACTGCTATGGACCTGGGTTCAATTTCTGGTCGGGGAACTAAGATCCTGCAAACCAAGCAAGCAGTATGGCCAAGAAATAATAATAAAGTAGCAGCTTTATTGAGATATAATTCACATACCATACAACTTATTTAAAATGGTCTTAAGCATAGTCACAGAGTTGTGTCGCCATCACCATAATTCATTTTCAAACATTTTAATAATCCCTCAAAGACCATTATCCTTGTATAGTCACTTCCCATTCCCCTCAAGCTTGTTAGCCTTAGGCAACCACAAATCTACAAGTGAAATCAAACAAGACGTGGTGTTTTGTGATTGGTTTATTTTACTTAGCATGTTTTCAATGTTTGTCCGCATTATAGTACATGCTTTACTGCTTTTTATGGCGGAATAATTTTCTGTTACGTGGATATTCCACTTTTTGCTTATTTATCAGTTGATGGACATTGGATTTGTTTCCACTTTGGAGTTATTGTAGCTAATGCTGCTGTGAACATTTGTGTACAAATTTTTATGTGGGTATATACCTAGCAGTGGAGTTGCTGAATCATTTGTTAATAACTTTTAATTTCTTGAGAAACTGCCAATGTTTTCCAAAATTCCTGTACATTCCCACTAGCAGTGTTTGAGGGTTCTGATTTCTCCATATCCTTGTCAGCACTTTCATTGTGTCTTTTTGATTATAACTGTCCTAGTGGGTGTGAAGTGGTGTTTCATTGTGGGTTTGATTTACCTTTCCCTGAAGATTAAGGATATTGGGCATCTTTTCATATGCTTATTGGTACAAACTTGTGTGCCTTTCCTAAAAATTATAAATATCTAATGTAGATTCATGTCTCATTGTTTTGTGTTTAATGAATTGTGTGTATAGATTTTTCCCCTTAGAAATTCGTTTTAGGAGCTCATTTAGTCCTGTCAAATTGGACATTTTAGCCACCATGAGAAACATGATCTGATTGATTCTTACTGAGTCACTATAGTGATTCTTCTGATAATTTCTTTTGAAAGTCCATATATTATTTTTGTTGCAGTATTTCACTGGCCTTGAATGTGGACATAAGTTTTGTATGCAGTGCTGGAGTGAATATTTAACTACCAAAATAATGGAAGAAGGCATGGGACAGGTAAAGATGCCAGTTTGTTCTTGAGTTTTTGTTGAATTTCTTTTAAGTGTTTAGACTGTTACACAAATATAAATGGTAAAGCATTCTGGGTTGTGAATTATATTTGGCTCTTTTTTTCTAGGTTAAAACAACTAAAAGATAATTGAGATTTTTTTTTTCCTATTTACAATATGATATTCCAGTTAAAAATCCAGTGCAGGTAATGTTTTCTTAGCAGGCATTAACATTTGTTTTTATCCGGCTAAACTTGTTGAGAACTTTTGTTGTATCTCACGCCTTTGCCAGTTAAATTTAATATTGAAAAACCAGTTGTTTGGGTTAGCAATTTTAGTTGCTTTATAGTGACAAATATTCACGTACAGGTTTCTTTTAAAAGAAAGGAAATGATTAAGGTCCTATAAATGTTAAGGTATCCTCAGAACCTAGCAAAGTTCCTGGCAGTGGTAAACGTTTAGTAAATATTTGTTGAATGAAGACATAGTTTAAATTTCGATCTTTTCCAGACTATTTCGTGTCCTGCTCATGGTTGTGATATCTTAGTGGATGACAACACAGTTATGTAAGTACTTTTGATAGATTCTGCATGTTGAATATATATTAGTTGCTTAAGCCAAATTAATTTTTGCTCAACACCACACCGGAGGTAAACATTTGAAGTCTGGAGAGACTTTCTAACCTCTATTCCTTTGTAGTATACAAGCCTGTTTGTAGCCTGGTTAAATGCCCAGTCAGTATTTTGTTAAGTAGGCAATGCATGATAGCTAGATTTCAGCGAACTTTGCAGTTGGAGAATAGGTTATGTCAGTGTGTCAGTTGATCTTCTGAGAAGCAGAGCCGGGACATAGTTAAAAGAGAAGGTGCTTTATTACGGATAGCATCTGTGTAGGATAAATAGGAATAGGAGGAGCAGACAGACATGATAACAGTTCTGACCCCTGTTGAGAAAGAAGGAAGAAGGATTCAGTAGGAAGACTAAGACTGTGTGCAGCTGTGAGAGTTTCTGTCAGGCCTGTTGGGAACTCCAGTGCGTAGATGTCCCACAGAGGAATGCTTCGGGCATCAGAAACGGCCAGGCCCTGGTACCAGTGTCAAGCCTAGCCTCTCACTGGGAGCTAAGCAAGGGGGGTGTGGCCTCATCTGGAACACTGCTACGAATCTCAAAGGCACTGCAGCTGGAGGCTGTTGGCCAACTACTGGCCTTGTGAAAGGTTCCCTTTTGAAGGAGAGAAAGAAACTTGAAGAAAGAGGTATAATCAGCTCCTGTACATGGGATAAAATCCAGAGTTGCTTAATTCCTGAGTCAGTGCTGTTTTTATAACCTCAGGCAGCCTAATTGATTTTAGTCTAGGAAGATAAATAGATTGAGGGCCTGAATGATCCACAGACAAATTTTATAATTAGTCCTGGATAATTGCCTGTATAGAAAGGTATGTCTGCATTTAAGCACTGGGATTTGAGAGTAATAAGAGTGAAAGCAGCCATGGGTTTTAGTGAGCAAATTCTTAACCTAATGAAGCCATAAATTGACCTAACCAGCACAGTGTATAAAGCCACTGATTACACTTCATTAATCCCAACCTACTTTGGTTTACTAAAATACATTTACTCTTGTCAGCTTGTCTTTCAGTAAATCTTATTTCCATTAACCATGTATGGTCTTAAAGTACCACCTTCCTTCCAGTTGTCTTTATCTTGTCCTCTGATACTTTAATTCTTTGTATTCTTTCATCAGTACAGGTCACTGTATCTTTTCATTCATTCCACAAACATTTACTGGGAGCCTGTTTTATTAGCACATATGCATAAGAGAACAAATTAAGATACAGTCCCTTTCCCCAAGAGGTCCCTAATAATAAATACATAGTTTACATTTGATGCATGCATGTTTGCCAGATCGTTTCAGTTGTGTCCGACTTTTTACGACCCTATGGACTGTACCCCCCAGGCTCCTCTGTCCATAGGGTTTCCCAGTCAAGAATACTGGAATAGGTTGCCATCCCCTTCTCCAGGGGATCTTCCCGACCCAGGAATTGAACCCCTGTCTGTTGTGTCTCCTGCATTAGCAGGCAGGTTCTTTACCACCACTGCCACCTGGGAAGCCCATTTTATGTGTAAATGTATGTATAAAGTACAGTTACAGAGAAACACATTACCTAAAGAATTAGGGCATCTTAGGGAGAGATAACAAGGATTAGAAATTTTGTGTGGAGAGTAATAGTCCATGAACTTCTCTTTTATGTATTCTGTCATGGCTAAAGCACAAAGTAGCAGATTACTAGAGATGAGGATGAAAAGAGTTTGACAGTTTGAGTTTTGTCATAAAAGGTTATTAGGACTGATGAGATTTGCATTTTAGAAATAACCTAGGTAGTTAAAAGGATAGTGTAGAGTTGGGGAGGCATTTGGGCAGTGAGATGTAGTTAGAAGATTATTGTTAATCATGCTTGGTTAAATGAATAATGTAAATCAACATTAGATATTCTGACATTAAACATCTTTTTACGTTTGTTTATGTGGCTGCATCTTAGTTGTGGCACGTGGGATCTTCGTTGCAGTGATGCGGGATCTTTCTCTGTGGCACTTGGACTCTCTAGTTGTGTGTGGCACAGGCTTAGTTGCTCCATGGCATGTGGGATCTTAGTTCCCTTACCAGGGATCGTCCCCTGCGTTGAAGGCTGATTCTTAACCACTGGACCACCAGGGAAGCCCCTTACTTATTTTTTCATTTTTTAAAAAATATTCATTTAGTTAAAATATTCATTTAGTTATTTGGCTGTGCTTGGTCTTAGTTGCACCACGTGGGATCTAGTTCCCTAACCAGGGATCAAACCTGTGTCGCCTCCATTGGAAACAATCCCAACCTACTTAGCCACTGGACCACTGGGGATGTCCCATTGTTTTTTAAATGATGTAAACTTCTCATAACATAACATTCACCTTTTTAACTAAAGTACGCAGTTCTGTGGCTTTTTGAATACTTATGTGATGTTGTGTAACCATCACCACTATCTAATTCCAGAACATTTTCATCACCCCCAAAAGAAATCCCATATCCACTAAACAGATATTCTTGATTCCCTCCTCTCCCTAGACTCTGACAACCACTCATCTTTGGTATCTGCATGGATTTGCTTACTCTGGACATTTCATTTAAATGGAGTCATACAGTATATGACCTTTTGTGAATGGCTTCCTTCCCTTAACATAATGTTTTCAAAGTTCATTCATGTTGTAGCATGTATAAGGACATCATTCCTTTTTATGGCTAAATAATGTCCCATTATACGGATATTCCATATTTTATTTCTCCGTCAGTTCTTGGACATTTGAGTTATTTTTGCTTTTTGTAGAAATCTTTTTTACTATTTGAATATTTCTGTGCAAGGCTTTTATTGAACACCTGTTTTTAATTCTCTTGAATGTATATACCTTCAAGTGGAATTAATTGTTGAGTCATATGGTAATTTTGTGTTTGGCTTTTTGAGGAACGGCATTGTGCACTAATTACTTTTATCCCTCAGTGTCAACATGTGCAAAATCTGAAGGTTTACTCATTTGAAAAGTACTTACTAAATACTTTCCACAGGCCAGGCACTGTATTGGACATGAGAGATCCTTTCATGGAGCTTATTGTTTGGTTGAGAATAGGGAATTAGGGAGGCATATATTAAAGAATGATTATATGATGGCTGTCTGTGGAAATTATGACACATTCTGTAAAGAAGTGTATAATTTGCCATGAGAACTGAAGGGGAATGGTCTATATTCTAGACTGGTATGAATTGTCAGGAAGGGCCTCCTTGAGTGAGTAACAGTACATCTTAACTGAGTGAAATAATAATGATGGTGATGAATTCAGCTTCATCTGATATTTATTGAGTGCTTACTATTTGCCAGGCACTGTGCTAGTCTCCCAGCTCTATTTCTGCTATCCATTTTACAGGTGAGTAAACTGAAAAATGGGGCTTCCTAGGTAGCTCAGTGGTAAAAGTCCATCTGTCAAGCAAGAGATTCGATTCGATCCCTGGGTTGGGAAGAGCCTCTGGAGAAGGAAATGGCAGCCCACTCCAGTATTCTTGCCTGGATAATCCCATGGTCAGAGAAGCCTGGCAGGCTATAGTCTATGGGGTATCAAAGGGCTGGACATGACTTAGTGACTCTGAAAAGTGGAAGTCAAAGGACTTACCCTCAGTTCGTAAGTTGAGAAGCCAGTATTCTAACCTAGGCTGTCCCACCTCAGAGCCCCACTAGGATAATCTTTTGTTTGCTTTCCAAGGGAGGTATCCGCAAGCAGAAGCCTTTGAGGAAGGGTGGGCTGTGTTCAGTCACTCAGTCGGGGATGACTCTTTGCGACCCCATAAATCACAGCATGCCAGGCCTCCCTGTCCATCACCAACTCACGGAGTTCAAACTCATGTCCATTGAGTCGGTGATGCCATCCAGCCATCTCATCCTCTGTCATCCCCTTCTCCTCCTGCCCCTAATCCCTCCCAGCATCAGGGTCTTTTCCAAAGAGTCAACACTTCACATGAGGTGGCCAAAGTATTGGAGTTTCAGCTTCAACGTCAGTCCTTCCAATGAACACCCAGGACTGATCTTGTTTAGGATGGACTGGTTGGATCTCCTTGCAGTCCAAGGGACTCTCAAGAGTCTTCTCCAACACCACAGTTCAAAAGCATCAAGTCTTCAGTGCTCAGCTTTCTTCACAGTCCAATTCTCACATCCATACATGACTACTGGAAAAACCATAGCCTTGACTAGACGGACCTTTGCTGGCAAAGTAATGTCTCTGCTTTTCAATATGCTATCTAGGTTGGTCACAACTTTGCTTCCAAGGAGTAAGCGTCTTTTAATTTCATGGCTGCAGTCACCATCTGCAGTGGTTTTGGAGCCCCCCAAAATAGTCTGACACTGTTTCCACTGTTTCCCCATCTATTTCCCGTGAAGTGATGGGACCAGATGCCATGATCTTCGTTTTCTGAATGTTGAGTTTTAAGCCAATTTCTTCACTCTCATCTTTTACTTTCATCAAGAGGCTTTTTAGGTCATCTTCATTTTCTGCCATAAGGGTGGTGTCATCTGCATATCTGAGGTTATTGATATTTCTCCCAGCAGTCTTGATTCCAGCTTGTGCTTCATCCAGCCCAGCGTTTCTCATGATGTACTCTGCATGTAAGTTAAATAAGCAGGGTGACAATACACAGCCTTGACGTAGTCCTTTTCCTATTTGGAACTAGTCTGTTGTTCCATGTCCAGTTCTAACTGTTGCTTCCTGACCTGCATATAGGTTTCTCAAGAGGCAGGGCAGGTGGTCTGGTATTCCCATCTCTTTCAGAATTTTCCACAGTTTATTGTGATCCACACAGTCACAGCAGAAATAGATGTTTTTCTGGAACTC
The DNA here is from genome assembly GCF_001704415.2 of Capra hircus. Lineage (NCBI taxonomy): Eukaryota > Metazoa > Chordata > Mammalia > Artiodactyla > Bovidae > Capra > Capra hircus. Next base: position 81,964,570 of record NC_030817.1, on the reverse strand, counting down.
TCTTGCTTTTTCGATGATCCAACAGATGTTGGCAATTTGATCTCTGGTTCCTCCGTCTTTTCTAAAACCAGCTTGAACATCTGGAAGTTCACGGTTCATGTATTGCTGAAGCCTGGCGTGGAGAATTTTGAGCATTACTTTACTAGCGTGTGAGATGAGTGCAATTGTGCAGTAGTTGGAGCATTATTTGGCATTGCCTTTCTTTGGAATTGGAATGAAAACTGACCTTTTCCAGTCTTGTGGCCACTGCTGAGTTTTCCAAATTTGCTGGCATATTGAGTGTAGCACTTTCACAGCATCATCTTTCAGGATTTGAAATAGCTCAACTGGAATTCCATCACCTCCACTAGCTTTGTTTGTAGTGATGCTTTCTAAGGCCCACTTGACTTCACATTCCAGAATGTCTGGCTCTAGGTGAGTAATCACACCATCATGATTATCTGGGTCGTGAAGCTCTTTTTTGTACAGTTCTTCCGTGTATTCTTGCCACCTCTTCTTAATATCTTCTGCTTCTGTTAGGTCCATACCATTTCTGTCCTTTATCAAGCCCATCTTTGCATGAAATGTTTCCTTGGTATCTCTAATTTTCTTGACGAGATCCCTAGTCTTTCCCACTCTATTGTTTTCCTCTATTTCTATGCAATGATCACTGAGGAGGGCTTTCTTATCTCTTCTTGCTATTCTTTGGAACTCTGCATTCAGATGCTTATATCTTTCCTTTTCGCTTCTCTTCTGTTCACAGCTATTTGTAAGGCCTCCTCAGACAGCCATTTTGCTTTTTTGCATTTCTTTCCATGGGAATGGTCTTGATCCCTGTCTCCTGTACAATATCACGAACCTCTGCCCATAGTTCATCGGGCACTCTTATCTATCAGATCTAGTCCCTTAAATCTATTTCTCACTTCCACTGTATAATCATAAGGGATTTGATTTAGGTCATACCTGAATGGTCTAGTGGTTTTCCCCACTTTCTTCAATTTGAGTCTGAATTTGGCAATAAGGAATTCATGGTCTGAGCTGCAGTCAGCTCCTGGTCTTGTTTTTGCTGACTGTATAGAGCTTCTCCATCTTATGCTGCAAAGAATATAATCAATCTGATTTCGATGTTGACCATCTGGTGATGTCCATGTGTAGAGTCTTCTCTTGTGTTGTTGGAAGAGGGTGTTTGCTATGACCAGTGCCTTCTCTTGGCAAAACTCTATTAGCCTTTGCCCTGCTTCATTCCGTCCTCCAAGGCCAAATTTGCCTGTTACTCCAGGTGTTTCTTGACTTCCTACTTTTGCATCCAGACCCCTATGATGAAAAGGACATCTTTTTTGGATGTTAGTTCTAAAAGGTCTTGTAGGTCTTCATAGAACCATTCAACTTCAGCTTCTTCAGTGTTACTGGTTTGGGCATAGGCTTGGATTACCGTGATATTGAATGGTTTGCCTTGGAAATGAACAGAGATCATTCTTTTGTTTTTGAGATTGCATCCAAGTACAGCATTTCGGACTCTTTTGTTGACCGTAGTGGCTACTCCATTTCTTCTAAGGGATTCCTGCCCACAATAGTAGATAAAATGGTCGTCTGAGTTAAATTCACCCATTCCAGTCTATTTTAGTTCGCTGATTCCTAGAATGTTGACGTTCACTCTTGCCATCTCCTGTTTGACCACTTCCGATTTGCCTTGATTCATGGACCTGACATTCCAGGTTCCTATGCAATATTGCTCTTTACAGCATCAGACCTTGCTTCTATCACCAGTCACATCTACAACTGGGTATTGTTTTTGCTTTGGCTCCATCCCTTCATTCTTTTGGAGTTATTTCTCCACTGATCTCCAGTAGCATATTGGGTACCTACCAACCCGGGGAGTTCCCTTTTCAGTATCCTATCATTTTGCCTTTTCATACTGTTTATGGTGTTCTCAAGGCAAGAATACTTCAGTGGTTTGCCATTCCCTTCTCCAGTGGACCACATTCTGTCAACCTCTCCACCATGACCCATCCATCTTGGGTGGCCCCACACTGCATGGCTTAGTTTCATTGAGTTAGACAAGGCTGTGGTCTGTTTGATCAGATTGGCTAGTTTTCTGTGATTATGGTTTCAGTGTATCTGCCTTCTGATGCCCTCTTGCAACACCTACCGTCTTACTTGGGTTTCCCTTACCTTGGACGTGGGGTATCTTCTCTTGGCCCTCCTGTGCCCACGCAACTGTCGCTCCTTGAATGTGGGGTTGCTCTTCTCAGCCGCCTCCCCTGACCTTCGGTGTGTTGTGCTTAGTTGTTGCTATGTCTGTCTCTTTGCAACCCCCTGGACTGTAGCCCCCCAGGCTCCTCTGTCCATGGGGGTTCTCCAGACAAGAATACTGAAGTGGGTTGCCATGCCCTCCTGCATGAGATCTTCCCAACCCAGGGATTGAACTGAGGTCTCCCCCATTGCAGGCAGTTTCTTTACTGTCTCAGACACCAGGGAAGCCCTGAGGAAGGGTGGGGTTTACTATTTTGAAAGAACAGAGATGTGAGAGGAGTACACTGATGAGTGCACAGGACTGGGTGGGGATCTTTTGGAAGGGGAATGAGATAAGAGAAGTGAGTGGTATAAGAAACTGAAGATGAGATTGGACTTTACATTTTTTTGATACTGTTCTTAATAGCTTCTTTGGTGGTTACTCTCTCTGCTTTAATACTGTTTTCCTATAATACCCATTTCCAAAGGAAATGGCAACCCACTCCAGTACTCTTGCCTAGAAAATCCCATGGGCAGAGGAGCCTGGCAGGCTGCAGTTCATGGGTTCGCTAGGAGTCAGACACAACTGAGCGACTTCATTTTCACTTTTCACTTTCATGCATTGGAGAAGGAAATGGCAACCCACTCCAGTGTTCTTGCCTGGAGAATCCCAGGGACGGGGGAGCCTGGTGGGCTACTGTCTATGGGGTCGCACAGAGTCGTACATGACTAAAGCGACTTAGCAGCAGCAGCAGGTGAATAAGGAAAGCCATGTTGCAATTAGTAAGCTTTTCTAATAAATTACCGAAAGATTTCAAAAGCAGGCAGCTATCAGAATTATATGTGGCAAAACCTATATCCATCTCTGAACATTCCTGTCAAGATTGTTTTATTTCAAACACTGATTTTAGGGGAGGAGATCTTAGGAAAGGTGGCCAAGAATTGCTGTCTTAATGCAAGATATGAGAGTCAGAAGACTCTGAAAGGGGCCTAAATGTGGCGATAGTTGGTAAGTCATTAGACTGTAACACAAATACCAGTTGGGTAAAAATAGAATATTTAGAGTATAAGAACCAGAGGGGAACATCTACCAAAATAACACTATTTAGAAACTTTGAGATTATTGGTTTGATTCCTACAGTTATATATGTTGACAGTTTATATATGTTTTAGTATTTTGAATTTAAAGCAGTTTTCATACCAGAGCATTGAAATTTTATTTTATGAATGTGGAAAATACCCTTAGCTGAAAACCTCCTAATAAACTATTTTTATTCTCACTTTCAGGCGCCTGATCACAGATTCAAAAGTTAAATTAAAGTATCAGCATTTAATAACAAATAGCTTTGTAGAGGTAAGTGATTTCTCATGTTTTCATTCTTTAAATAAAAGAAATTCTGTTAATTAATATAAGTAGTCCGTTTGTCTTACATAAGAAACACCTTTATGATAACTTCAGTTGCCTTTTTATGAAGCATACCAAAATACTTTTATTCTCAAAAGAATCTGACAAATCAATAAATAGATGTCTTTTCATAGATCTTAAGCTTTGATAAAATTATTTTTATAGTCTTTATCCTTAGCAGAGAACTGTAGCTCTTTCTTAGCGATGTCATGTTTAATCATGTTTGATACAGTAGCCCTGCTATATCTCTGCTTGTTTTACCTTCCTTCCATTATGAGTAAACTTTGTTAAAAATGAATTGTCATGTGGTTTTTGTTTGTTGTATCAAATATGGCTTAACAGAAAAGAAATTGTCAAACCACGGCCAGCCTGCTTTTTGTAAATAAAGGTTTATTTGAACACGCCCATGTACTCTGTGACTGCTTTTTTTGCTGCAGTGACAGAGTTGAGTATTTGCTAAAGAATGGCCCATGAAGCCAAATATATCTACTATCAGGCTCCATGTGAAAGTTTGCCAGCCCCAGTGTAAGAGCATGAGTGTAACTTGGTATTTCACTTCTAGAAAGTAATTTTAATTTTTATTAGCAGTTAAACTGAAGGTCTTCTAGAAATATCAGTTTTAAAGAATTATACATTTTTTAAAATGGTCAATAAACTTGAATTCTGATGGCGTGTTCCTTGAGCAATGTTTTGTCCCATGATAAAAATATATCAAAAGTTATATTTCTTTTGAAGAACTAAAATGCAACCATTGCTGTGGCTTAGGAACTGGTTTTTGTTTTTAGAAGAACTTTTTATGGTTAAAGAGAGAAATTCCATGTGTATTCTTTAGCTTGTTTCATGTAGCATATGAATTCCTTCCCTGAGTAGAAGCATTATTTTATTTTTTTGCATCTTATAAAATTGCCCTGAAATAGAACGATACACAAATTGATGTTTGTTAATGATCACATAATAGTGATCATTTATTTTAAAGTTTCTCAGTGGGATTTTGAAGATAGAACAAGAGATAGTTTATAATTCCAGTTACTGAAGTGATCTATAATCTTAGAAAAGCAGGACATCCAAAAGCATTGCTGTAAAGGACTATTGATAGCAGGGTTTTATATGCTTGTGACACCATCTGCACTTTATAATAGTGAGGAAGTAGTATACATAATTACATGGTGTCCTGGGAAATCTTGCATCATGATTTAATTTGCTGTCATTTTAAAATTTTCTAACTTGTATTTCAGTGCAATCGACTGTTAAAGTGGTGTCCTGCCCCAGACTGCCACCACGTTGTTAAAGTTCAATATCCTGATGCTAAACCTGTTCGCTGCAAATGTGGCCGCCAGTTTTGGTAAGCAGGTGATTTCCTAAATTGGAGTAGTGCACATAGGTTTTCTATTTATTTTTGGTAGTGAAATAAATTTTCTTTACCTCAGGTAGGTTGGTGATAACTGATTTTAAATAGCATATATTTCTTTTAAATAAAACTTAGCTTAAAAAGTCTCATATCTTAAGATAATTTTTTCTCTTTCTATGTTGCTGTAGTTTTGGATTTATTTTCTTATGGGAAAAAAAAGTGCAGCTATAATCACTTCTCCTTGTATCCTCCATTGGCACATATATAGGAGCAAACCTAAAGATCTGGGACAAGAACTTAGTTCTCATTTCTGATTAACTGCTTATTTTGTCACATTGTTTTTTGTTTCCTTATGGCTCATGATTTGTTTTCAGATTATCTCTTAGGAAATACAGAGTTAGGTGTTTTTAATTTCCTTTGTTCTGAGGAGTTTAATCTTGGTCCTAAAAAATATGTAGATAAATTTGGAAAGATAAAACTTGGTTGATTAGATGTTGATTAAATCTTTTAGTTGGTGATTAAATCTTTTTTAACTAAGAGTTTTCTCTGGGGCTTCTGGCCACAGCTTTCTTGGTAACCTGGATTCTTGAAGTAGCATAATCTTTGAATTCTAGGTTCAACTTAGCAGGGAATTTCCATTACCACACATTAGAGACCATTCCTTTATGGATCTTTTAGGGATGAGAAGCTGTTCAAGCCAAGGGGCTTTATAGCTAGCAAATACACATTTCATTGGTTTTCCATATCATTCTTTTTTTTGTTGTTTTGTTTCTGTTTTGGTCATGGGTACGCATTTTGTGGGATCCTGGTTCCCTGACCAGTGTTTGAACCCAGGCCCTTGGCGGTGAGAGGATGGAGTCCTAACCACTGGCACTCTAGGGAATTTGCTCTGTATCATTCTTTTTTCCCCCCAAACAGCAATAGATTTAGTCTTAGCATCGTTAATACTAAATATTTCCCAAAAGAATAGGTAAACTCACAGTGATTAAGTTTGTGTAAAATACATGGTATTTTGGTAAAGGTTATACATTATCATTTCAGAATTTACTTTGTAGACAGTGTGGAGTCTAATTCCTTCCCTGCTTTCGAATATATTTTGTGTATGAAGTATTTCAAATACAGATTTAGTATAGAGAATAATAGCAATACTTAAATACTTAGAAAGTTACAACCCACCTTAATGAAAGTCAGTTTGTTTTTGTCAAGAAATAAAACATGAATGATATATTTGAAGCTTTTTGATGTTCCCTTCTCTTTTCCATTTCCCGTCGTCTTTTCTAAAAGTAACCATTATCCTGGCTTCATTTAAAGTGAGAGCACTTTATTCTTCTAATTTGCAAAGGATTTTTGGCATTCCGAAAGTACTTGATTAACTAATTAATCAGCCATTCCACTGTTATTTTTTTTCACAAACATTTGTTTTTATTCTTAGTAGTAGTGTTGGTCACTCAGTCGTGTCTGATTCTTTGCGACCCCATGTACTTCAGCCTGCCATGCTCCTCTGTCTGTGGGATTTTAAGGCAAGAATACTGGAGGGGGTTGCCATTTTCTTCTCCAGGGGATCTTGCTGATTCAGGGATAGAACCAGGGTCTCCAGCATTGCAGGCAGACTCTTTACCATCTGAGCCACGAGGGGAGTGTTTATTCTTAATTTATACTTTTTAAACAAATACATATACCATGCTCTTAGAAAGCAGAAAAGAATTACCAGTTAATGTAGCCAAATAGGTAGTCATCATCTTTTGTTTTATACCTTATTTGGTACACTTTACTAGGCTGAGGTTCATTTGTTTGGATCTTGCAAAAATATGTGACCTGTTTGTTTCCCACATATTGCTTACTGTGCATTAGTACTAAAGTATAAAATTACCATACGAAATCAGACTAACTCTTCATTTGGAATGTTAAATATTTAATATATGCCTATGAAGCATTGGTTGAAATTTAAGTTCAGATTATTGAACATGATTTCATTTTAGTTCAGTTAGACAGTGGTTGCAGCAGAGAATTACACATATTAAAAACTATCAGAAAATACAACTCTAACTAAACTGATTGTATTGTCTTAACAGTTTGTTCTGGAGAAGGGCATGGCAACCTACTCCAGTATTCTAGCCTGAAGAATCCCCATGGATAGAGGAGCCTGGTGGGCTTCAGTCCGTGGGGTCGCAAAGAGTCGGACACGACTGAGTGACTAAGCACACAGCAGTTAGCTAGCTATTTAGATAGTCATTTATTCTGTAATTGTCATGATAAAATGTCTTCATCCTTCAGGTCATTTCTTCATTTCACGCACAAACAGTATATGCTGGCCCTAGTACTACATGCTAAACGAATGACTTCAGAGTAAAATAGACATGGTTCCTGTCCTTGTATTAGCCAGTCACTAGAAACTGGTGAAAGTACTGAGGTACTGTAAAGCATGAAGTTGTTTGTTTGTTTACTCACAGTAGGTAGGACTTAATTCTTTTAACTCTTGTGTCACTTAACAGCTTTAACTGTGGAGAAAATTGGCATGACCCTGTTAAATGTAAGGTGAGTTTGCCTGGCATTTTCATTTTTAAATAAGGTAGTAGAGTACTTCTAAGACTTGATGACTTTAAGTCACAGCCCACATTTTGTTATTTATTCATTAGTAGTTGGAACGTGGTATTTTGTCCTTTTTATTTCAGGTGATCTTTGCAAATATTCAGGGAACATTCACTAGGAATAAAGTCATCTGATTATCAGGGTAATGAGAGTTAAGGTACTTCCCTTGGAAAGCTTTATAATTAGCTCAGGGGAATGACATACCTTGCAGCTGGGCTCCTTGTTGAATTCTAGGTTCCTCACTTACCTGAAGCCAGAGAAAGTCCTCCTTTGGTTGATTTTTTTTTTTAATGTACCTGGACTATAAATGAGAATCACAGGATTTCTTGGTTTAAAAGGAAGTAAATCCAGTGATAATCCTATCCTTTGGTTTTTACATTTAAGCTTGACTATATTATGTTGATGTAATTTGCTATCCTTAAGTCTTCTGTTGTGCTCTAACAGTTCTTGTTTTCAAACAGTGGTTGAAGAAGTGGATTAAAAAGTGTGATGATGACAGTGAAACCTCTAATTGGATTGCAGCCAACACAAAGGTTGGTATCTTCCTTCAGTAAACCCTTGGTATTGAAACTGATAAGAATAGGTGTATCAACTTCAAAGGCAGTAAGTTTACCTACTGAAGGGCCTTGTTTTCCCTTTTATTTGATTAGTTTGCTTTTTGTTTTCAGAATGATTGCCTATTGATAATTTTCCTTTGTTTTACTGTTTGAGTTTGTTTTATTGAGTGCTTTACTGTAGTATGTGTAATACTCTTCTTTAGTTTCCTTTCATCAGAAAAGTAGTGGTTGCTTAATCAGGTTTCTACCCCAGGGTTTGATGATATCTTTCATGTAAATTCTTGGCTGCCTTCTACTGTACCAATACAGAGTTTATTGCATCTAGCCTTTTTTTTTTTTAACTAGGCTATATTTCTGCCCCTTGAAATCTCCAGGAATTTAACTGTTAAGGAGTTATTCTTTAGGGCAGTATCGAGTCAGAGTAAACGAGTAACTTTATTATGTTACTGAACTAGGCTTAACAAATTTAACGTTTTTAACATGTTAAACTTACAAAATATGAGTTACTAAAAGACTTGATTCCTGAGAAATGGAAGCTTAAGGATAACATGAATATCCTTGGTTTTGGTGGGTTTATTAATTGAATTCATTGGTCATGATATTAGTTTCAAAGTTCAGTATCTTTATGACATAAAGCACGTCTTAAACCCTAGAGGAATGTCTTACAAATGCAAATAAACTTGAAGACCCTTCTTTTCTGTCCCTAAGTGATAAGCATTTGAATCCAAACTGTGTACCCAGCCAGGTTTTTGTAGGAAATTGTATAAACATCCAATCTTACGTCCTATCTGAATAGGAAGTGGCTTTGAGTGGTGAATAATAGAGTTGTTCATGGGCTGTTTATTTTTATTATTTTCTTTCACATATGATGCTGATGCTTTAAAGAATATTGAGTTGTTTGACCAGAGTTAGTTACAACTTTGCAGTTAGTTAGTTATAACTCCTTATAAGGAGTTACAGAATAAGGAGTGCTTAAATGACAGCCAGCCCATGATTCTGTAACACTGATACCCTGCTCTACCCTAAAAGATTGAAGCATGTGTACATTTCTGTCTCCCAGAAAGCACTGGCAGTAAAACAGTCCTGTTGCATAAAAGAAATACCCACATCTTTGGGGAATGCGGTTTTGAAATTAGCATTTCTACATCTCTGAAACCAGCATGATAAACATACCTTATGGCACTTAAGAAAACCTTACTATAATATCAGAAAGTGGTTGCTTTTTTATTTTTTACAAAATTTTCTGTTATTTAAAGTCCTAGATCCTTAAATATGCTGTCAGATTAGTATTTAGAATAGAGCAGTTGTATTTTCCCTAAGTAGTTTGATTATAAACTACCCTCTTCTGCATCTGCAAAAATCCCTGCATACTCTAAATCCCCCATATATTTAAAATAGGGAGTATAGGTTTGAATATGCTTGACTTTGTTTAGAGGGTAGATTATTAAGTGAGAATGGCAATTTTTAATAATAGATTTATGTAGTTGGAAGTTTTGAGATGAAACTGAGGGTTTTTCCCTCTGGGGACATTTCAGAAGCTTATTTTTGTTACCCGCTCTTTAGATTTGCAGGTTGTTGTTATATTAAGAAGTCAATACTGTTTAGTTAACTATAGCCAAGAAATATAGAATGAAACATATTTTAGGCCTGAAATTTGCTTTTTTGGGAAGATGGTAGTATTTTTTATGTGAGTGACTTCAAAAATCTGATGGTATTGACCTCTTTTGAAATACTATAGTTTGTGGACAGTAAAATCTGTTCACTTTAGCTGAATTGTACAAATATTATGTTGGGTGATACTTTCCTCCCTTTATGGGAGTAATAGACATCAACACAAAAACATACAGCAAAAATCCAAGCTTTACATCTTTTTCATAGTTTTATTAAAAATAATGAGTAAGTTTCATTCTCTAAATTTTTCAAGAGGAAAAACATTAGATGTGCCCATAGGGTAATGACTTTGACTCATTAGCAACCAAGAAAATGATCAGACTTGAGCAGGGGGATGTAATCTCTGCAGCACTGTTGTAAAGGAACCACAATGAAAAGATTTTAACAAGGGTATTTGGCAGAAGAAAGTTGGGAAATTCAGTAACCACAAAAAGAATTATCAGTCTTGCTTGCCTGACTCTTAAGGCCAGATTGCTTGGGTTTGAATCCTAACTCTGTCGTTTGCTACTTGTATAACCTTGGATTCGTTTCTTTAAAATTTTCTCTTAGTTTATTCGGTGAATGGAAATAGGAGTAAGACCACTATAAGGATTATGAGTTAATGCATATAGAACACTGAGAACAGTGTATGGGATACAGGAAATATTCAATAATTATTTCCAGATAGCACTGGAACAGTATGTTTACAGGAACAAAATGTTTAGCCTCTCATAAAACTGTTATTACTATGTGTATGGTTGAAAGTACTTTAAATGTTTTTGTCCCCCAACCCCACTAAAACAAATCCTTAAATTGTCATGCATCTTAAAAATCCATAATAATAACTCATTTTCAATAGTACTGAAGTGTTTGACACTGTTCTAAGTGCTTTACATGTATCAATCACAATAAATCACAGAATCAGTTTAAAAAATAAACCAAATCTAGAGCTGGCTTCTCCTCAGTGTAGCATTGACACCAACTTTATAGTTTCTCTTCATAGGAATGTCCCAAATGCCATGTCACAATTGAGAAGGATGGCGGTTGTAATCACATGGTCTGTCGTAACCAGAACTGTAAAGCAGAGTTTTGCTGGGTGTGTCTTGGCCCTTGGGAACCACATGGATCTGCCTGGTAGGTTGGGAAATAAAGGGAAGAACATGTTCACATAACTGTGTGATGTATCTGCCGCATATTATGAATAAGGTTTCTGCCTCATGAAAATCACCCTCTGACTTGGGACTGGATAAATGAATACAGGGTGTGATCAGTATTAGAAGTGTATGCAAGATATCCAAGGAGAGAGTTTAATAAGGTTTATTTCGCAGAGCAGGTAACAACTGAGCTGAACTTTAAGAAAGACTAAGAGTTCCATTTGTTTGAAAAGTGGTAGGAAGAACATTCAGGGCAAAAGGAGTAGCGTGAACAAAGGTAGAAGAATGTGATAGTGCATGACGTACTCAGAAAAGAGTTGCGTTGTCTGTCTCTAGACAGTACTTAAAACTAAGAGACTTGGCGGAACCCAATCCACAGTTGTGTTTTAGTTATCCTGCATGCCATTAGACAAAAAAATTTGTCCAGACTTTAAGAACTGGAAAATTACCCAGTGAAATCCAGAGTTTTAGCATTCATTGAAACATAAGAACAGGCCTGCATTTCTGTTTGGCAAAAATCACCTGAAATTGGTTGGTTGCTTTTTAGATGGAGCCTTTACTGCGGTTTAATGTTTTCCCTGAGACCAAAGCTTATTGGCATTTGCGTGTCTTACGATGGCACATTTGGTAGTGATACATACCTTTGTTCCCTGAATGTTTCTTATCATGCATGCTGGGAAAATGCAAATTAGATTAAGGATGTCTTTGTTGCATTTTTCTCAAAACAGGAAAAATGGGAGCTAGCGCATCTGCTGGTAAATGTGAAAATATTTCTGGGTGTTATAATAATGCAGATTGCCGTTTTCACGATTTTATGTTATCTGCATTTGTCTCTTGTTGATGTTTGCGTTTGTGGCCCCTCATAAATTGTGGGGAGTAGGAAAAGAGAAAGTAGACTGGGACCTGAAGTAGTTTGGACAGTTATCAGAAGTATTTCAACGCTATATCTGTAGTTCAGATGAGATGCTCTGTATTAGGTGCTTTCCATACTTTACCTGGGCATTGTGGCTGCTTTGTAGAGAGTTGGGTGGGAGGGGAAAAATTGCGAGATCTAGACAAGATGAGGAGAATCTGAACTTAAGACAATGGCAAGCCTTCCCTTTTTGTTTCTTTGGAATTTTCATTCATTTCATTAATTAGAGGAATAGTAAGAGCGATTGTCTGGAATTGATTTGAAACTAATTAGGTAATTAGTTTTACCTAATTTAATTAGGTAAAAACTAATTGGTTAGGTGAAAAAAAGAAAGTGATTTTACTACTGTCAGAGCCAAGGAAAGATACTTGGGGTTTAGGAATGCTAACTGAGGATTAGAGTGTTCCTGGAAACTAAATTCATTTGAGTGTATATAAACAAGTTTAGTGAAGAGGAGAGGGAATGGGGGAGAAGTATTAAAGAGACTTTTGTGTGTATGTAAGGAAATCTCTGATCACAACTCAAATTTTAAATAAACTGGGTTGAAAAATGGAAGGGGTACAAAACAAATGACGACTACAGAAGAATGAAGAATGGCCCGGTCCGGGGGGTATCAGAAATGTTGCCTGTATCTTTCCTTTTCCCGTGGCTAACATTGCAGATGAATCCTTGCTGTGCTTTCTTATTTAAATCTGAAAATGTCTTAGAATCTTCAAAATAACATTCCAGATAGCACTGTCAGTAATCTCAGTTGGAAATATAGATGAGCCCTCCTTGCTTTCTTGGCCTTAAAATTCTTAATGTTGACAGAGTAAAGCTCAGAGTGAGTTGAGGCTTAAAAATACCTAACAAATATCAAAAGGAAAGTTTTTGAGGATATATCAGTTAGGAAGAAAATGTGTTGATCGTTGACCAGTAGATAGGGAGAAGAGGCATCTTTAGGCTTATTTGTGAGTAGGATAATTATTGGTAAGAGAGGATTATTAATCCAGCTGGGGGGCAGTTAATGTCTGTTGACTCAGGTGAATTATGGTCTGGGTTACTTTAAAAACTTTGAGATGCAATCAGTGAGCCACTCTTGGTTGTTTCTGAGTACTGTGGAAAATAGAAAGGCACCTAACATTGGGAGCAGACAGTGTAATTCCAAATTTCCAGAATTTCTGATTCCACAAATTGCATATGAACCATAGTTTGTTAGTTTGTTTAGTTTTTCTCTTATGTGAAATTCCAGAATCAAATGGTATTGTTAGGATGATGAATTATGGAATGTTTGGTAGATTTCAGCAAGATATTTCACTGTGGACTGAAGTTTGTAGCCTAGGCTGTGAACTACAGATGCAGATGTTTGGGAGTACAGGTAATAGATTTGTGTCTTCCTAGTGGAATGCTTTAAGGTTTGCTGAAAGGCTTTGTTCACATCTTTTTTATTCACATAAACTATATACTGCTTTTCTGTTCAGTTATACTGCTGATTTTCTTGAATTAATATAAAAATTTTGTATACATTTTGGGGTAACATCAAAGAGATATTGAATATATAAACCATTTTAATCTTAAAGGATTTGACAAGCTGGAATAATAAATTCAGTTTAACAAGATTTATATTAAGTTCAAAATTCTTCTAAAAAGGTCATCGTTAAAAAGATTCTGAAGATATGAATTCACTAGTTAAGAGCATGGGTCTCAATTGGCAGAAGGGCATCAGATTAATTTCCACCTCTGGAACTCTTCTTTTGTGATCTTAAATATGTTGCTTATCTTCTCAAAATCGGATTCTTCATCTGCTTAGTGAGGATAATGATACATATTTCATAAGGTAATTGAGGGGATTAAATGTGATAGTACAGTTAAAATCCTTAGTAAGTGGATGGAGTATAGTATATGTCCATTGTACTCAAAATGTAGGCTCCCATAAAATAAAACAGGTAATCAGAAGAAGGAGAAGTGCCCATCTTACACATCTCCACTCTGAGCTGGCTTCTCTGGGCAGGTTTCCCCTTGCTCCTCATTTTGTATATTGAGTTTTCAGGGATTCTCATAAACTATTAAGAGCATATAAAGCGTACAGCATGGCACTTGTTGCATAACAGTGTTGACAGTTGGCTCTCTTTGGTGAGAGAACAAGTGAGGATAACAAGGTGAGTAATCTGGAAAAATTGAAAATATTTGGCTAAATAACAGACCATGTAGGAGATGAGATAGTCTCTTTCTTCAAAAAGTGAATTAGAAGTTCAAACTACAGTTGGTAAATGGAAGAATAACAGTGTTTTCCAATGATTATTAGTAAACTTAATTAGTGGACTACCTCAGGGGGCGGGAAACTGCTTTTTACTGATAAGAGAACAGACACACCCTTGGAAAGGATTCAAACACCTAGGGGCTTTTTTTTTCTTCACCTCATTTTATCTTTGTAAAGGAGAATGTTGGCTCTATGTAATTGCTAAATCCAGGCTAAAATTCTGTGATTTGTTCCCTTTGCATTGATTTATGGCTTTATGGAATCCTCTTTACTTACTTCAGGTACAACTGTAACCGCTATAACGAGGATGACGCAAAGGCAGCAAGAGACGCACAGGAGGCAAGTACATTCGTTTTCAGGTGACGGGTGAACAGGAATGTGCATTATCTGTTGATTAGGGAATAATTTAGCAGAAGAGTTCAGTTCTGAAAGATTTGTTAAAGGATAGTCCAGTAAATACTGTATATCTGTGTACATGTAGAAAGGGAATCTTATGCAAAACACATATCAGGAGTATTCCTGTTGATAGATTTGTTTGCATTAAAAACAAAATCACGCTAGTCATACAGCATGCTTGCAGGCTTCAGTAGCTCTCAGTACCAAGGTTCCCCTTCCCAGCAAAGAGTCTAAGGAATAGCATTCGTTAGATGGCACTGCTGCTGTTTATATTCAGCCTCCCTTCTTTTTAATTAATTAATGACTTCATTGTTCATCAAGAAGCTCTAATGATTTTAGTTTACTTGCAATGAACTGTCTCAGGAGGTAGGGACTTCCCTATTACTGAATAAGGAAATAACCCACTTTTATAGAAGAAGAGATTCAAACCCTTGGTGTGGATTAGATTCAGTAATGCTTTGAGTTCCTTTCAGTCTGGTAAATCTGCCTTAATAGTAGAATTCTAGAATTTAGTCATCCCTTACATTCATACATTCTGCATTGAAATTCCCCATTTCTCCTCCTAGAATCTTTTAAAATGACTTGTCTTGCCAAGATGCAAGCCAGAAAACGACCTGTTTGTTATTATTTCACTTTTCAAAAGCTCCTTTAAAATTTATTTAAATTGCTGTAAATACAAAAGAATATATTTACATAACCTAGGCTGTCATATTTCAGATGTTTACAGTATCTGTGATTGTTTTAAAGGGGGGAAAAAACCACAGATTATAATGTTGGTTTACATTATATTCATTATAATATTACTATATTAACTGTGTTTAAAGTAAAACCAGCTGGACAATTTTAAGCAGCTATACAACGAAACAAACCCACAACCAGTGAAACTCAAAAAAACTAATTATACAGATAAGTTATTTGTTGAAATTAAATTACTGTTGATAGAATAAGACCCAGAATTTCTTAATTTAGTATTACTATACCACTATAAGTACCACATGATAATTTGTTCTCCCATCAGTTTTCTATATATCAACTATTGCCTTTTCACCCCTACAGTGCATCGAAATTTGATTTGATCAGAATTTATTATTAATGTATTTCCTGTCACTTATTCTCAACTCTGGTGCAGTTAAAGTAACATGGCTTGATGCCATTTTTAGCCATTTTACAAATGTAAGATCTGAAAGCATTGATTCTCATAAGTGTATTCAGGTGGTCCAGAGTGTGTGTTTTTCTTCAGGTTATTATCAGATTTTTAATATTTAAAAATTTCCATGGTCTTTTTAAACTAGATCCCCTACTCCCGTTCCCTCTAGTATCCTTAGACTATAATTTGAGAAACATCGCCCCATGAAACCTTTGTATAAAAAACTCTACAATGAGAGTGATGCCTTTCCCACCCTCCATTTTGAATTGATTCCTCTCTTTCATTTTTATTCAGCTCAGTTTGTCATTGCATCTCCTTCTGTTTCAGGTTTGTTTTAAAATCTTAGCTTCCCCACCCCCACCCCCTTCTGGCTTTCTGCTTTTGTCCTAAAAAAGGTTTCTTCTAATTTTGATATTTTTTCAATCCATAAAGAAATGCTGTTTTTCTCTTACATAGCATTATATTTTTCCTAATTACTATACTACTGTGGGCTTTTAGTTTTTGTGTGCTAAGTTGCTTCAGTCATATCCAACTCTTTGCCAAACCATGGACTGTAGTCTGCCAGGCTCCTCTGTTCATGGGGTTGTCCAATCAAGACTACTGGAGTGGGTTGCCAATTCCTTCTCCAGGGGATCTTCCCAACCCATTGATCGAATTTGGGTCTCTTACGTCTCCTGCGTTGGCAGGCAGGTTCTTTAGTAGTCTAGCTAGATCTGGCCAGAGTTTGCTGACAGTGGAAAGTGTATGGGTTATCCTTGACCTTACCTGGTAAGTGTTTGGATGCTGGTAGAATTCCTTTCTGAGATCTGCAGGGAGAGTGGATTATTGGACATAGCTTCTTAGCCCTTTAATGTGTAGATTGTAGACATTAGATTGCATTATTTTTCTAGGTCATATATATATTGGAAAAAAGTACTAGAAGGTTGGCACACAGTACAGAAAGAACATAGATGGTGCTTTTTTCTTTTCTGTGACCACACTGTGCAGCTTGTGGGATGTTAGTTTTCCAGCTAGGGATTGAACCTGGGTCCCTGGCTGTCAGAGCACAGTCCTAACTACCAGATTGCCAGGGAATTCCCTAAATTTTCTTATCTTCTAACTCGGAGTCAGTATACTTCTGTGAGTGGTCAGGTAGTAACTGTTTTCAGCTTTGCAGACTATCCAGTCTGTTAGAGTTGCTCAGTTCCATCCTTCTCCTGTGACGCTTGCTGACTCAGCCATAGACTTAAAGGAGTGGACATGGCAGCATTTCAAGTTAACTTTGAAAACAAAAATAGGCAGCAGCTGGATTGCCTACCCGTGTTATAAGCAATCACGTTATTGTTTTGTGTGTTTTTCCAAAGCGTTTTCAGGACATTGCATTTCTCAATCCAGATTCTGGCATTTGATTTAAAGATGGGTATTATTTGCAGTGGTAGTATGGGTGTTTTGGTTTTTTTTTCCATATTGAATTTGAAAATTATTTTAATGATGCAAGCTGTTTGAGAATACTTAGTCATATTAAGTCCTATAATATATATTTTAACGCATGATTTAGGTTTTCCATTTCATCCTGGGAATTCGACAGGCTTGAAAATATTAGTGCTTTGTATGGAGGTAAAATGCCAAGTAGATTATTCTCTATGTATTCTATTTTTAGAAATAATTGGCATAATTTTATTATGTATAATCATATCTAATAGCAATACTATTATTTTATCTAATAATGGATAGATATAATTGTCATAGTATTTTTAGATATGATTGGCATAATTTTCCACTGTTTAAGCGTTGATTTAATACCTGCCTGACTGCTGAAAAAATATGACTTGTATAGGTTTTTTTAGGTGTTTCCATGTTGTAAGATACTGGATCATGTGATTGGCTAGTTAGGTGGTTCAGAGTTAGTGTTTCTGAGTAAGAGACCAAGCATAAGGCCTCGTAGTATCTGTACTGTATGTAGGCCATAGGCATGAGGAGGGGAAGAGGAGAACGGTGTTGAAAGAAAAGAAATACATGTGTGTGGTAAGAAACCCTTCTATAGTAGTTACATTCAACAGTCATTTTTTAGATATTAAGTTCTAGAGTTATAACAAGATTGCTTTTTTTTAATCTTGTTATGTTTAGTACTTAATATGAAGAAAATGATTTTTTTGGCTGCTTGTGGAATCTTGCTCAAATTCACGTCCATTGAGATGGTGACGCCATCCAACCGTCTCATCCTCTGTCGTCCCCTTCTCCTGCCTTCGATCTTTCCCAGCATCAGGGTCTTCTCCAGTGAGTCACTTCTTCACATCAGGTGGCCAAAGTATTGGAGTTTCAGTGAAGCCTGGCATGCTGCAGTCCACGGGGTCGCAAAGAGTCAGACACGACTGAGCGACTGAACTGAACTGTGGAATCTTAGTTCCCTGACCAGGGATCAAATCCATTCTCTCCTGCAGCGGGAGCTCAAAGTCTTAACCACTGGACAAGTCCCAAGATTACTTTTTTAAAAGTGTATCTCCTTAATATCTACAGTATAATAAGAGAGATCCATGTGAATTATTTTTGCAGTATGATAAACAATATAAAACAAATTTAGACCTGATATCATATTTTTAAATACTTCATCATATTTTTTAATACTTCATGTACTTCAAAAGACATTTCATAAAACTGTAGTATTTATGTTTGTATATTTATTACATGTTATTTTATAACTATGCTGTATATTTATTATATATTTTTGAAGCAGTATTTTGTTAATATGTGTTCCAGTATCCGCATTTATCTCATAAACTTTCTTTTATAATTGGCTCCAATGGGGATCCATATAGGTCCACAAGTTGGATGTGATGTTATCTGTAGGTCCTTTAATGTTTTGGGGCTTTTTTTTTTTTTTTTTCCTTCCCATCTTCTTCTTTTGCCATTTATTTGTTGATGAAACTTAAGTCATTTTTGTGCTGTAGCATTTTTCATATTCTGGTTTTCCCAACTGCGACTCCCTGGTTAGGTTCTTCTATCCCTAAACTTGCTGAAACTGGTGGCTAATTCTAGATACTCCAATTCAGATGATTTGGTGAGGGATGTAGAAAGAACACAGAACACTTAACTGGTGTTAAATGTACTGTGTAGTTTCTGCTGCATTATATTAGGTGTTACATGATGTCTGGTTGCCTCTCTTTTGTTTTTTGCTTTATAATACTGGTGCACCTTATTGCACACTGCAGAACAGAGCTATCCAGTAGAATATTCACGATGATGGAAATGTTCTTAATATCACCGTCTGATTTGGTAGACACTGACTGTAACACTAAGAAACTGAATTTTTAATTTTAATAGTCATATGTGACTGCTGGCTGCTATGTTGGAAAGTACAGCTATAAGACATTCAAAAAATATTAAGTAACAGAGGTAGCAATAGATGTCTCTTTGTTCTTGATTTTAGCCTAAATTCCTATTCCATTTCATCAGTCAATATGCTATCAGGTTTTGTGTGCCTGTAATAAATTTGTTGTAATTCTGTACCCTTAATGTTTCTTAATGGGACAGAGATCCAGGGCAGCCCTGCAGAGGTACCTGTTCTACTGCAACCGCTACATGAACCACATGCAGAGTCTGCGCTTCGAGCACAAGCTCTACGCTCAGGTGAAGCAGAAGATGGAGGAGATGCAGCAGCACAACATGTCCTGGATCGAGGTGCAGTTCCTGAAGAAGGCGGTTGACGTCCTCTGCCAGTGCCGCGCCACGCTCATGTACACTTACGTGTTCGCCTTCTACCTCAGAAAGAACAACCAGTCCATTATCTTCGAGGTAGGAGTAGTGACTGAGTGGGTGAAAACCACCTGTGTGTCAAAGGACTACTCATCTTTTATAGATAAGAGTTTTAAAGATTCCTCTTTGCTCCCGAATGTGGATCAAAAGTCTATCGTTTATTAGGAAGGTACAAAAAATTCAGGTATCTTGCTGTAAACTACATTCACATGGTGTGGTTTAGCCAGCTAGTGATTTTCAGTGTGCAGGCTCTGCAGTTAGTCCTGAATTTGGATCTTGACTTCATCACTCTTTAGCTCTGTTGACTTGAAGCAAGTTACTTAACCTCTTCTATATCTCTATTTTAGAATGGGGATAATACTTTTCTAGAAATGTTAAGATGTTTAAGTGAGACAGTCCATGTATAATGCTTATGTAACACCAGGAACATCGTAAGTTCTTTCAAAAGTCTATTCAGGTAAAACTCATAACACGGTATTAGAAGTAAATATGGTGCTTGTCTTTTGTGGAGAAGCAGTGACTGAAAGGGGGCTTTCAGCAGTAAAGTTTTTTCAAGTAGAGATGCTCATTTAAAATTTATGCATGCAGTATTGATGTGGATAGATGGCTAGATAGTAACAGTGACTAGCAGATGGGAATTTAGATGGGTAAATGTACAGAACTAGCTATACTAGTAACAGATAACAAAATTTTAATCTTCCATACAGTGTTTTCTGATAAGATTAGGTATCTGTTGCTGCTACTGCTGCTACGTCGCTTCAGTCGTGTCCGACTCTGTGCGACCCCATAGACGGCAGCCCACCAGGCTCCGCCGTCCCTGGGATTCTCCAGGCAAGAACACTGGAGTCTAGCTAGATATAAAGAATAATGCATTTCTGTTTGTTCCTCAGGCTTTAGCATAATAGTTTTCAGAGCTAGACGATTTCCACAAACGTTTTCTTAAGTACTTTCAAATCGTACTTGGTGTTCTTCCAGAGGTAATGGATAAATCTTTGGTTCTTTTTATAGTTAAAAAGTTCTCCTGAGAGAAAAAAAGAGAAAACAAGTTGTTAGAGGTGGAAATAATGAAGGACTTTAGAGGTGCAGTTGACCACCTGTGAAAATTGGTGTTGAGTACAGTCTATTAAGGAAGCAGCTAAGATGGTTTATCTCTTAGCTTTCTTGTGAAGGTAGAATTTGCTATATATTCTTCTTCCTATTGCAGAATAACCAAGCAGATCTAGAGAATGCCACAGAGGTGCTCTCGGGTTACCTCGAACGAGATATTTCCCAAGACTCTCTGCAGGATATAAAGCAGAAAGTACAAGATAAGTACAGGTAAGTTTATTTCTAGTTGTTGAGCACAAATGTCTGCCACTGGTGGTCTGGTATGCTGTGAAGTTAAATGATGGTGAAACTTGAGTTTAGCATATTCAACAGCTGAACTGCTGCCATGTTTCTCACAGATTGCTTCTGTCCTTTGGGCATAAGGAGGAAGTCAGCCATTTGTCCCACTGGCTGATCCTGCTTCTTCCATGTGGCTTTATCTGTGTACTTATTGCCCTGACAGGAAGAAGGAGCCCAAAAAGGGCAAGTGACTATTAGGATGAGGGGTGAGAATAACATGCTGGCCCTGGCCTAGGGATCCTGTGGATCGTGGCTCTTGGCAAGTGAGCTACCCAGACTTTTTTAAAGATTTTTTTCTAAGATTTGATTTTCCAAGGAGAGATTTACTTTGTCCTAGGCTTAGATGATACTTTAAGAGATGTCACCTCTTAAGTAAAAGATGCAAAATGTTTGCTTTCTCACGTAGAGCTCTTTCTCCAAAAGTTGTTTTCTGGCAAAAGTTGTTTGCTCCTTAATAGTAGTAGAAACCTCTGGGAATTTGCTAGACTTGAAAATTTAGTCCTGAGTAATATGTTCACTTCCCTTAGCCAATTATAGCTACCGCTAGTACTTTAAGATTTTACAGTTGCGAATAAATCCCCCCTGAAATTACTTCTTCCTGAAACTATTTACTTACCTGTAGAATGATAAGATTGAATCAGATAATTTCTAAGGCCTGTTTATTGCTCTGGAATTAATTTCCCCAAACTAGAAACTCCGAAAAATACCTTTTGAAAATTAGAAATAGTCATGTCTTTACATCTAGACCTAAAAATATGCCTTTTAAAAACAGGTTCTATGTCTGGTTCTGTGTCTGGATAAACTATAGGGAGCCCTATAGGACAAGTAAATGCCTCTTTAAAAAAGAAAATTTATTGGAGGCTGACAACAGGTGTTTTTTTTTTCTCTTTGATTACAGATACTGTGAGAGTCGACGAAGGGTTTTGTTACAGCATGTGCATGAAGGCTATGAAAAAGATCTGTGGGAGTACATTGAGGACTGAGAATGGCCCTGCATAAAATGAACTCTGAAAACTTTACCATCTAGAGTGCTCATGCAATTAAAACAAACAAAACAAACACAAACAAGGAGGCACTAAGCCTATTCTGACACCGCTGGTCTGTAGTACCAGAATTCTGTTTTGTTAACGGAAAGTTTAAGTAAATTATATTGTAATAAAAAAAAGGTAGATAAACCATTGTACAACAGTATTCTAGGCCGCCAACAAAAGTGTGACAGACACACTAAAAGCCCTCCAACTTTAACTTGTAACGTAGCTTCATTCTCCAAGCTGACTCCTTTTTTTCATTTTCTTTTTCCTGAGTGTAGTACAGTTAAAATTTAAAACTGCTCCTTGACACTGCTTTTCATGTCCAAACCAGCCATTTTGTTGTACTTTGGTAAAGGACCTCTCCCGTTTCTCCCCTACACATACAGATATACCCACACACACAGACTGTCTCTCTCTCATACCCCAAGGTCATGAGTGAATAATGATTAGTTCCTTGTAAAGAAAATTCCTCGGGCGGGGAAGAGGGTAGGCAGAAAGAGGAATTAAAAAAACAAAAAAAACTTTGTATATGACTTTTAAAACAAGAGGACAACACAGTATTTTTCAAAATTGTATATAGTGCATATGCATGGACAAAGCAAGCGTGGCACGTGTTTGCATAATGTTTAATTACAAAAAGTATTTATTCTTTAAAAATCTTCAAGATTATGTCTATTTGCTGTGCATTTTCTTTCAGTTTGCTTTATCTTTCCAGGGTTGAGGGTTGGGATAAAAGGTGTGTTGGTTTAGCACCTCTGGAAGACCTAACTAGAGTTCTTTGATTTCCCTTTCCTGAAACTACTTTGCCCTCTCTGGTTTTGATGTATTTGTTGCTGGCCCTGGGTCTCATGCCCGGAATTGCCAGCTCCTGGTCGAGCACAGAGAGGTCAAGCTCTGACTAAATGCCGTGGCTTGATAAGGGCTGCAACAGGGAGCTTTATTGCTGCCACTGAAGCATGACCCAGTCTCCAGCCTCATCCCTCTCCGCAGCCTCCTACATCTGTGTAGGCCTTTGTGTGCCCGTGTCATACACACAGCTGAAGGCTTCCTAGGCTTCCTGTCAAATCCAGAGGACACATTTCAAAAATTTGTCCCTTTAATTGCTGCTTTGAGCCTTTTAAGATTTTAGTTATGGCTCTTCTCTCACCCCTTCTTTATGTTAGGGTGTCAAATAGGACGTTTTTGCTTTAAATATAAATATGAATAAATAGCCATTCACTTAGATTCAGATTGTGAATTAAAAATGGCAGATACTGAAATTGCTTGTGTGTGTTGCTGTGGGTTCAGTTTGAAGGCAAACATCCTAGAACTTGATATTCCCATCTAGTGCATTTAAATAGAAATCTTTGCTTCTTTTCTATTTGTCAACAGATAGGAGAATTAATAAGGCGTTTTAGCTGTGATGTCCATTTTTATGAAATTTCTACTAAGAGCTATGTTAAAAGTAAAGGATGGTGATGGTTTTATTAACTATGTATCTGTTTAGGCCATTCTGGCTGTGGTATTTTTCATCCCTAAATCTGTCAGTTTTATACAGGAGTACAGAGTGAACTAGGCAACTAGATGAGGTCTTAATACTAAATACCACTTCTGGCTGAAGGACCTCTTTGTCTTCCTCTAAATGTCTTGCGCCTAGGGAGTGTTTACCTTTTGTGAGGCAGCTTTGTCTGCTCTTGCACCGTACATCTTACTACTCCATTGGGAAGTAGGTTCACTTTCCTCTGGCCTTTTGCCTAAGTTAGGCTTTGCTAAATCAACCCTACTTTTCCTTTTAGAAAAGGTTGTTACATGAGATGTACTTGCAACTGTTCTTTTCCCATCAGAAATCAGTGAATGTTTGCTGAGTATATTATGCTGCTTTCTTAAACCACTTGTCGCTCTAGGATCAACTTTACCTATACCTTTTGTCCTCCCCTCCCTTGCCACTTCAGGTGCAAATCTGAACTCAGTGTCTGCTTCTTCCTTATTCTCTTCTCCTTCCCTTTCCCTGTCAACCATTTGATTTTATTTTAAATGACTGCATCAATCTTAAAAGACATTTATCAAAACTAAGGATTGATTTTTTTTTTTTTTTTAAGAAAGCTTGAATAAGTTCCTTTCCCTGGTAACTTTGAAAAGCAGCCAGAGTGCTATCTAGGTATATGTGGTCCCCTTAAAATGTTTTGTGTATATGTGGTGTTTTAAGAAATATCTTACATGGTTAACTACAGCATCTAGATTTGAGTGTCATAAATCCTTTTTACACGCTCCCCTTACAAGAGGTATCCAGAAACAGTGTGTGCACTTCATAATAATAGCCCCCACCCGTGGAAGAACAGTGCTTTTTAGAGCTGTTTTCTAGTTTCAATGTTGGCATCTTACCTGAGGGTATTGCAGTTGTGGGTGCATTCCCTAATATGTATGGATCAAGATGAATCGGCCTTTTCCAGTTCAAGCTTTTAACAACTGTCTCCATATCTGACAGAACTCCCATCAGTTAATCACTTTCATTGTCAGTAACTTCGGTGATCTCAGCTGGGATAGGTCTTAAGCCATATGATATGGCTTCCCTGTTTCACCTACCTAAGTGTTTCTGTCAGAGGGGTCTATTCATGGTTAGCACCAGGGTCTCCCTTGTCTTTTTGAGGTCTTCTGAAAACTGCATGCATCATTTGAGCAATTCATTGAGCAGTAGATGGACTTAAATAATTTACAATAAAATTGTTGATCCAAAGCGCAGGACTACAAACCACAGTGGTAAAATTGAGTAGCATATATCATCAGACTCTAAATTCTATGTAATCCGCTGCAACCCAGATTGTATGTGTTTTATGTGTGTTTAAATAAATACACGAAATACACGTGTATACATACACACAAATATTGCAGATCCAAGATTGACTGACTTGATTTGAAATGGTTGAATCTGCAGTGTAAAATGTGGATCAGCCATGATTAGGAACTGAAATTTAGCATAAGAGAGAAAAGGACTTGATGTACAAAAATCCCGGTATAGAGCACTTGGGGAATGGGAGGGGGCGGGTTGGTGAGACAATCAGATCGGTAAATTGATTAAATGCTCCTAACCCTGTAATTTTGTGCGTAGAGCACACTGTGCTGTGGAAATAACTGTTCTTAGATTTTCATTGTAACTGGACTGTTCAGGTTGCCTAGAGGGAAAGAACATTCCTAATTCTAATAAAATAAACTTTTATTTTGTTATTCCATTAGTTACTTATGTTTATTTTTATATTAAGAAAAAGACATTGGTGGCCTAAGAGTCACCTCTATTATGTGCCTTATTCACTGTTCCTACTTAACATAAAATGTCAAGATTTGGTTCAGTTTCTTTGCAGGGAACTGTGAATGAGACTCTCCCCAACAATAAACTTGGTTAATGAAGCCTTCAGAGCATTTTCTGGAAGCTTTCCAAGTTCTGTGTCTTGAACATTGAATTTAGGTTGCTATTCGTTTTATAACAGTGATATTAGATGCTCAGTAGATCTTTGTCAGTTTATAGAGAGAAAATATTTAAAAGTCCTTCTCAAACTTGAAACACCTTCACAATTACTTCCACTTGGTTTACTTTTAGAAGCTGATATCTCCTGCCAAAATGAGGGGAGAGTTGTCTTAAAGAAGGTCCCAAAGTTGAGATCTTTGTCATTAATATTCAAGGCCAGATTTTAGGACAGTTTAGTTTGGTCTTATTTGGATTTATAATTACCAGAGTTCATTTATCACATATCTTCAGAACACTTTAACTTGTGTCACTGTCTAAAAGAAAGGTAAGATTACTCAACAAGATTAAGCAACTTGTCCAAGATGTCACAGTTTCTCCTATCTCTAACTTAAGCTTTATTCTTCTGAGCAGCATCATGCTACCTCTTTGTATCATATTTTGTTAATCTGGTTTCAGAATGACGTAGCATTTGATACAGAGAGGTGGTTCTTGTCTAATCTGTAGTGTACTTTTGAACCTATCAAAGACTGTATAAATACCTGTTACTGTACCTGTTAGAGGAAGGTTATATGCTACATCTGATCTTTAATTTGCTCTTGCAGTATTTGAACTAATGTGGCTGTCTGTTTTGCCTCATCATAAAAATCAGCCATGGATAGAAGAATAACTCTTCCCATCTTGGTGACTGGGACTGGCATCATGAGAAGACTATCACACATGATACTTGAGAGTAGAGAGTTCAGCATCATTTGATTTGGTAAACAGTGGCCAAGTAATTTGCAGTTGTAGGTTTAATTATTTGTTAAATGAATTTCCACTGTGAAAATTTTTGCACTGTCCATTGGAACCTGTTAGAGAATTTGTTTTATAACTGAAGATGCACAGAAAAGCATATTTCCATTTGTTTCTCAGCATCTCTTCTGTGGAACCTGTGAAACTTTTCAGAAAATAAGTAGAATTAGGGGGAGACCTTGGCTCATATAGAAACAGGAAAAAGTGTGAACCCCTCATATTTTTTCAGAGTTCTTTGGGGATAAAGTTGCTGTGTTTCTGGTTCATTTTAAGGAGTTTGTTTCTCCATTTAATTACCCAAGATGAAATAGCTAACTCGGAAATGTTCAACCGGAAATAATCAGATAATGCCTACTGCAAGGAGCAGAGGCAACTGTGGTTAATCTTTTAGCAGTAGCTTTTAGAGTGGCAAAAATAATATGAGAAAAACATAAATGTTTATCAAAACATCTTTTGAAAAACAATTTTTAGACAATGATTAAACTATAGATAATGTTTGTTTAGGGCCATTTTCAGAGTGGAAGCCAGTGAGAATGTAAATCAGTCACACATTGATAATGTAGTAGCTCTAACAATGCCAAAAGCACAACTTCACTACCACAGTAATCCATGGGTCTCAAGTGATACCGATACAAGGGTCAAACTCGGATGTCTACAAGAACCAGGTAAATATTTTAATAGGCTTCCCTGGGCTAAGAGGGCTCTGAGAGGAGCCTTTCAATTTTGAAATGTTGGTTATTAAAATATTCTTAAATGTGGGTCAGAGAAGAGCTGCACGTAGACCTATCATTTTCCAACTTGTGTTGCAACTAGAAGTCATTGTTCGTTTTACACATTGAAATCACAGATACTTCAAAAGGACAAGCCAAAAAAAAGACTATGCTTGAGTCCCACCCCATATAAATTATGATTTTAATTGCTTTGGGTTGTGTCCTGAGCAGTATTAATTTTTCAAGCCACACCCAACCCTGATGCTTGTGCAGTGCCGTCTAAGACTCAAAGGCGAGGTTGAGTCCATTGATGTAGATACTTACATAGTTGCCAAGAGGAGTATAGTGGAGCACTCTATAGTCAGATGGGACAATAGGGCTTGTGGCAAATTCACAGGCTCAGGAAAGGGCTATGCTGTATGCTCTTGCTGAGTGGGTTTTGTGGAATGCTGCCTCCTAAGTGTCTAGTGTGAAGTGCCCAATTTGTTATTTTTTTTGCTACTGGTTTTTTGAGAAGTGATACACCTTGGATAAAATAAATTCACAAAACCAAAAGTACTGTAGAACTGACAACCTGAATAGAATATTCACATCAACTGGCAGTATGTTTTCTTAGAGAAAGAACCCTGTCTGGAAGTAGAGTGAGCAAAGGATGTTGGTTAAGCTATCTGTTCCAAGTCAGTGCACAATTTCATTCAAGCAGTTAAATTCAGAGCACTTGAAAGTCACAAGCTTCTTCTTGGCCATTGCTTTTTCATTCTTTTGATCAACTTGTATGTTTTAAGACAGTGTATTTTCTCTTATTTTTATTCTGAGTGTGGTTGGTGCAGTAGAAAGAATATCTGTATTCCTCAGCCACAGTTTTACCTTTGTAAAATGGGGATACTGGTGACTCAGACAGTAAGGAATCTGCCTGCAGTGTAGGAGACCTGAGTTTCATCCCTGGGTTGAGAAGATCTCCTGGAGAAGGTAATGGCAACCCACTCCACTATTCTTGCCTGGAGAATCCCATGGACAGAGGTGCCTGGCAGGCTACAGTCCATGGGGTTGCAGAGTCAGACATGAGCAGCTAACACTTTGGCTTTCAATAGGAGCTGTAATTTGAGTGCTTCTTGCCAGATGCCTTACTTAAATTATTTGTATCTTTTAGGCAGCCCTAAAACAAAGTAGGCATTGCTGTCCTATTTTATGAGAAGAAAAGTGTCAAGACTAGTAATTCAAACTTCACAGCATTTATGGTGGTGTCGTGCTTGTCTGATTCCATGTGTTCATTCCCTCATAATATTTTTTATAGGAATGTTGTGAGGATCAAAGAAAATCAATGGGAAAAGAAAGCCTAGTTACAGCTAATGAGCATACTAGTACTAATTGAGGCAAAAAATAAGGATGCAAAGTTGTCTCATAGACTCCCAAAGCAGGATGAAATTGGATCCAGGAACTAGAAAGCCATTTTGGACTCCTAAAACTCGCATTGTCTGTATAGCCTACATCATTCTAAAGGCTTCTGCTTTTCCTCTCTACTGCCGCCATAGCTCTAGGTGTGAGATGTCAACTGTCCCAGACACGTGTATAGAAAACCCAACAGACCCTTGGGACATTATGATTGGTACAAGTGTGACTTGGGGGGGCTTACCCCTGTGGATAAAGAAGCAGATCTTAGAGAGAATGTTTTGCTGGCTGTACATCACAAGTGTCCTCAACACCACCAAAATGCCCTGAAAGTTTTCTTTTTAAATAAATGTAAAGAGTTTGTATATGATAGATACTCATGTCTAACTTATTTCAAGTTTACTAAATGCTTCATGTCCGTGTTTCTGAAACTCCAAATCATACAAGATAGTTACCACCTCCATTTTATAAATAAGAAGATAGAAGCTCAAAGAAGGTGGGTTCTCTCTCAGGCCGTCTGTTTGTAAGTGGCCGAATGAAGATTGAAACCTGAGTTCCTTAAGTCAGCGCCCACAGTGTTGGGAACTGTTTTACCACGGTGAACAAAGCAGTCTGTCTGAAGCACTTAATCCTGATTCTGTGTAGAGATTCCATGGGTTGCTCAAAGTCACCTAGCTAGTTAATGGCAGGACTGCAGGCACATTTTGACTACTGAATTCATTTCATCACTCTAGCTGCTTCCCAAACAACTTTGCCAAAAGTAATTGCTAAATTTATAGACTAGCTAAGGGACTTCCAACCTCAGGAGACTCAATGACCAATTCTTTTTGACTTTTCTCTATTCAAAACATGTCTTTTTGGTGTTAACCTCAGATACTCTGAGAAGGACTCAAAGTATGCCTTTTTCTCTCATTTCAGAGCCACCCTGGCATTTTAATGAGAATTTAAAAGCGAGCCTCTTATTTCCCAACCCTCTCCAGAAAGCACATCTCTTACCTATTTTGAGCTGATGTTGTGGCTTCTTATACACAAAGTAACATTTCCTGATTTGATGTCTTATTTAGCACCAGTATATCCCTCCTCAGGATTCCACCTATCTAAAAGTTTGGTATTTACTTTTCAAGCTGCCTGCTTTTGGCCATGAAATATTCAAGTTTCTTTCAGAGTGGGAATTTGAAAGGTGATTATAGAGAAATCTCTATGGTAGATAGTTGATTGTCTGGAAAGCTGTCTAGGCTGAAAACTTCTATAGATTTTAGATTTCTTTCTGATGGTTAAAATTGTTTTTTGTATGCTTAACACCAAAGCAGTGCCCGAGAAACTACTTCAGTGCATGTCCAATGACAATGTCTTAGAATTGTGAATCAGGATCTGATTCTCTGGAATCAGTTGGCCAAATGGGGTTCCTAAGGAATGAGGAAGAAAACACACGGTCTCAAGTTTTCTGAGGAACTCTATCTGAAAACATCACTACTTCCTGAGTTTCCTGACTTCCTCTTGTAGGAGACTCCTCTGTGTACTCCCACCTGTGTAGGTCACGTCCTTTTCTCAGGGAGTGCCGCATAAAATGATTACCAGAATTTAGGAATGATTACCTCTTGTAGATCTACTTGGCAGTAAACATTCTAATAGAATGCTTTACAATTGTAAGTTGTTGCACCTGCTCTCGAGTCATTTATAACCTAACCGACTGGTCTTCCTAATATGAACAGACTTGTTTGCTTGTTAATAAATTCCTACCGTATGATCCTGACTTGTGGTTTGTTTCTCCATAACTAGGGCAAATACTAAAGTGTTTTTAACAAAGGAGGAAGCATCATCTGCATCTCTACCTGCTTTGAATAGGAAATAAATTTGTATCCCCAAATCATGTGACTGCTTCAGAGTATTGCAGAGGTCATGACAGCAAATATCAGAGAGTGGGTATAATGAAGAGTAATAGTGTCCTACATGCCTTTGAAAGATTTTTATTCCATTGTTTTAACTACCTTGCAATAGGGTAAGTTATGTGTTACAGCACCTATTCATGTTAAAATCACATTACTACACATCAGTGCCTTAAAATAGTCAAATGGTTGTTCACTAACCAATGGCAATAAATTGTTGGTTCCACAAAATTGCTTCACAGATTACAAATGCTACTTTGTAGGTGCACTGAATTGTGTGCCCTTGAAGATAAATGCTATAATCGAGGGCCTAGCCCCGAACAGATGAGAGCCCAAAGATTGCACTGAGGAGGACAAACCAGGTCGGTAAAGGGTTGGGAACAGATGCTCTTAGAGTAGGTGTCCTTAACCCACCTTTAGTTTAAGTTGATCTGTAGAAATGAATTTACTATAAAATGTGCAGTTGAGTGTTCACATTATTGTTTCAACAGTTGTATACATCTGTGAGGTAACCCTCCTCAAAGAGGATACAGAATGTTAGCATTAACCCAGAAAGTTCTCTTGTGCATCTTTAAAATGATCCCTACTCCCCTTTACTCCAGTGGTCATTTGCTGATTTTTCTAACTACAGATTTGTTTTGCCACTTTTGGACTTTATGTAAGTGAATCATATATACTCTTGCATCTCTATTCTTTCACTTAAAATGCTCTAAAGACTTCTCCATATTGTATGTATTGTTAAATTATTCTTTATTGCTGGGTAGAATTTCATTCTAAAATGTACCAGTTTGTTTATCCATTCTGCTTTTAGGCTGTTTCATTTGGGGCAATTATGAATAAGGCTGCTATGTATATTCTTAAGTTATATTTTTTTGTTTTGTGGACACATTTTTATTCTCTTGGATAAATACCTAACCATAGAAAATTGCCGAGTCATATGACAAGTTTTTAAGAAGCTGCCTTCCTGTTTTCCAAAGTAGTTTATCATTTTAGGCTCTCATCAGTGATGTATGAGTTCCAGTTGCTTCACATGTTTGTCAGCATTTACTGTTGTCTGTTTTTTTAATATTATCTTGGTGTGAAAGAACTCTGGTTTTAATTTATATTGCATTTCCCTGATAATTAGTGGCATTGAACACTTTTCATATGCTTAGTTTGCAATTGTATATCTTCCATTCTTTAATGAAATACCTTTCATGTGTTTCCCATTTTAGAGCTGAATTGTCTTTTTATTGTGGTTATTCTGTGAAATCTGGACACACGTTCTTTGATGGATGTATGTGCTGTGATTTTTTTCTTTTTTGTAGATTATGGTTTGTTCGCTTTCTTACTGGCATCTTTTGATGAGCAGAAGTTTTTATTTTCATAAAGTCTACCTTCTCAAGTTTTTCTTTTGTGATTTTATGACCCCCCAAGCTCAAAGAGAATGTGTTTTCTTCTGGAAGTTTTATGGTTTGGGTTATGTCTACCTGTAATCCATTTCACTGGTTTCAGGTTTTACATTTATGGTATGGAGTTTTACATTTAGGTATATGATCTGT
This sequence comes from Capra hircus, assembly GCF_001704415.2. Lineage (NCBI taxonomy): Eukaryota > Metazoa > Chordata > Mammalia > Artiodactyla > Bovidae > Capra > Capra hircus. The sequence goes on along the minus strand of NC_030817.1, from coordinate 81,933,055 downwards.
CTCAGATTATTTGTACAGAACATGTTTATTTCAACATAGATAGCCAGTTGTTCCAGCAACATTTGTTAAGAAAGATTTTCCTTCACCCATTAGATTGACTTAGCGTCTTGGTTGAAAATCAGTTTACCATATGTGTTAGTTATTTCTAGACTCTCTATTCTGTTCCCCACAGAATACTTTATTCCTCACAATACTTCATTAATACTGCTTTCCATATTTTCCAGCAAGTCTAATGTTCTGTCTGGTATTGTTCTGTCACTTAAGTCGTGTCTGACTCTGCGACCCCATGGACTCCAGTGTGCCAGGTTTCTCTGTCCTTTACTACCTCGTTGAGTTTGCTCAAACTCCTGTGCATTGAGTCGGTATAAATTCCCTTTAATCTGAAAAACTTCATTTCAACATTTGTTCCATTGCAGCTTTTCTAGAGATGAATTCTCTTGGCTTTTACCTGTCAGAGATTATACTTTACATTTATTTTTGAAGGTTCTTTAGCTGAATACAGAATTCTTTGTTGACCTTTTATTTCTGTTTTCAGTTCTTTAAATTTGTCCTCAGTTCTCATTTGTTTCTGGTGAGAAGTTGTCCATCATTTTTATGTATTTGCCTGTCTATACTGTGTTTTTCCCTTTGATGGTTTTATCTGCTTTTCATCTTTGGTTTTCAGCAGGTTGGTTATACGTCTAGGTATGTTTTTCTTTGTATGGGGTTTACTGAACCTGTTGAATCTGTATTGATGTCTTCCATTAATAATGGGTATTTTCTTGTGGCTGTTAGCTCTTCAGTTATTTCTTTTGTTTCATACTCCCTCACCTATCCTCTCCTTCTGGGAGTCCAGTTACATGTATATTAGGTTATTTGATTTTATCCTGCAGATCTCAGGTGGTTTCCCCTCAATTCTTTTCCCTTTTTGTTTTTAGCTGTCATCGGGTTTCCTGATGCTTTTCTGTTAAACCCATCTGATGAAATCTTTATTTCTGATACAGTACTTTTAGCATTTCATTATATTTGTTTAGTTACCATGTTTCTGCTTTTTCATTTTTCACGTGTATTGTCCACATTTTCCACTAGACTTTTTAAAGCATTTTCATCACAGTTATTTCAAAAATCCTATCTATGGATTCTGACATGTTGGCCTCCACTAGATTTTTTTTTTTTTTTCCTTCAGCATTTTGCTTTTAGCCAGAGTTACTTTTAAAGATCCCAACTGATAATTCAACATCTGGGTCATTTCTCATTCTGCTGCTCGTGAACTTTTCTGTGTTACCATGGATCTTACTTTCTTGCTTTTGCACCTGTCGGTGTTTGATTATATGCAGTGCATTTTGTATACAAAACAGGAGAGACTGAAGTAAGTATGACTTACCTTTAAAGTGGGGCATGCCCGTTTTTCTTTCAGCCACTTGAGTAGTGACTCAGTCAATCTAATGTTTATTTGAACTAGACCTGGGCTCTTGCAGCTTTAGCTTGATTCAGCTCACCATTAGCTTCAAATATTTTGAACGCAGAATCAGAACTTTCCCTTTAGTAGGGCCTACTGAAAATAGGTTTTGGGCATGGGCAAGATCCCAGAGATCTGACTTTGCTTCATAGCTAAGGTGTCAGCTTTTGGAAAAGCGCGTGATCTTTCCTTGCTAGTGGGAATTGTAGATAAACCGGCCGCTAATGTGGTCAGTGGGATAGGTGGCTGGGAAGGTATTTCTCTCAGTTCTTTTTTGTTTGTTTTCTTTTAGTTGATTATTTTTAGCTGCACTGGGTCTTCTTTGCTATATGCAGGCTTTTCTCTAGTTTAGGTAGGCAGGGGCTACTCTCTAATTGTGGTGTACAGGCTTCTTATTGGGGTTGCTTCTTTTGTTGCAGAGCGCGGGCTCTAACGGTGGGGTCAGTAGTTTCGGCACACGGTTTGGTTGCCCCATGGCACTTGGAATCTTCTCGGACCAGGGTTCAAAGCTGTGTCCCCTGCATTGGTAGACAGATTCTTAACCACAGGACCACCAGTGAAATCCTCTCAGTTTTACTGTGTGCCCCACCCTTTGTCTTTTCCAGAGGAGTACCTGCATTGCCTGGGGGTTGGGTCTCAGCTCTCCTGCCTCCTGTCTCCCTCTTAGCCTTCGAGAGTATCTCTGGTGGATTTCTTAGCATTCCTGCGTTGCCCCCTCATTTTATGAGCATCTTGCACTTGGGAAAGCCTCCACTTACCTCAAGGGAAGGAGCGATCTCTCTCAACTCTTCTACTATACATGCCCTGTCCCACTTTTGGTCTACTACCTCCCTATACTTTTTTTTTAAGATCCAAGAAGTAAGATTGGTAGGTGGGTGCAGCTCTCTCTGTGAATTTGAGTCCTCTAGATTCTATTGTCATGCCAGCCTCAACGGGACGGTTACCTTTTTTGTTAAATTCAACTGCCTTCTCTTTATTCCCCAATGATGGATTTATCTTCCTGGCATAGGAATATAAGCAGCCATGTATCTCCTCCTATGAAGGACTTAGCGCTTTCTGGAGGTTGGTTCAGTTAGATTTATGTCCTCAGCTCTCTGATGAATTAAAAATATGTTTGATTTTCAAGCTAATCTAGCCTTTGGCTCTTGTGGTTTTCTACATCCAAATGAGTGAAATCCAGGAATGGGAGCTTTAAAAAATGGTTTCATCCACATATTTTTAAAATAGTTTTTAAAATTAAAACTACATGGATAATAAAAAGCTAAATTTTACAGAATGGTGAACAATGAAAAGGGAATTACCTTTCCGTTATAGTCCTCTCTACACCCTCTGCAGAGACAAACATCATTACCAGTTTCATGTGATAATTTTCTCAAAATTACATTTTCAAAAAGTATGCATATCCCTCCCCTTTTTAAATTTTGGCTGCACCACACGGCATGTGGAATCTCACTTCCCTGATCAGGGATAGAACCTGCCCCCCCTGCAGTGGATGCTCGGAGTCAAACCACTGAGCTTCCACAGAAGTTCCCCCTGCCTCCCACTTGTTTAAACGCACATAGAACCACACTGTATCTTCTACATTTTGCTTTTTTTTCCCCATTTAACTGTTTCACCATCTTATAGTTCTTTACAAGCTGCATAGTATACTTGTTTCTTGCCACTCTGTACTGCATGCCAGACCCTAGTTCCCCAACCAGAGATCAAACCTACACCTCCTGTGTTGGAAGTGCAGAGTCCTAACCACCTGACTACCAGGGAAATACCAGGAGTGGCATGTTTAAAATGCTTCAAGAAGCTCCTGGAGCTTCAGATTACTTCAAGGTGTTCCCCATGCTGAAGTTAGTGGTATGGGTTTGGAGAAGATTGAATACTGCGAAAGAGGTATGAGGTGCTGGAGAGTTGCCTGGCAGGTAGTATCAGAACAAAGTTGGTTTGTAGACCCCACATATCGAACTATGTAAAATGTAGAAACTCAATTGCAACTCTTTTATACATATATTGGGGATGTTAAAAAGTTATTGATGCCTGATTCTTCTCTTGCCTCATCAACTCTATCATGGGAAAAAAAAAGAAAAATTTCATTTTGTTTGTAATGCCTTACCCATCTGTATGACTTGAATGATCCTGGTAAACAAGATTACATCCAAGGATGGTTTTCTAAGGGAAATGAAGACTTTCATGTTACATAAGAAGCATTGTCTATGTGACTCTGGGATCTTCCCTTGAAAATGTTACCCGTTTTGAAATTTTTCTAATTATCTATCTAATTAGCACATTAGATTTAGTTATTGACATTTGAGAAACCAACATTCTTTCTCATGAAAAAGGCCCTTGCACAGAAAGTGCTCTTCTAATCTCTGGGGTCAAAGAAGAGATTCTTAAACATGTAATAATGACTTCTCCTTACTTAATAACAAAGTCACACAAAAAAGTTATTTACTTCTCACAGGGCCCCTTTCGGGGAGATTTTATATGTTGGGGGGTGTGCTTATGGGTTTTGCACATTTTCCCTGAGGCTCCCCATGTCAGTAATTGTGCTGTGCACGCCATTGCTTTGAAAGTTAGGAATGCAGTCATCTTTCTGAGACATCTATATCCCTTTCCCTGATTCCCACATATCCAATTCTTCACCATAGGAAATTCGTTTTGCCTCGTAAAATTCTTCATAATGCGTTTACCTTTTCTCCATTTCTTTTTCCCATCACTCCAGTCTAGGTGAACTCTTTTCTTTCTTTTGCAGTATCCTTTAGTCACCTCTAGATGATCAATTCTTGTTCTCCTCTCAATTCATTCTCTACTCGTTAACATATAAACTCATCAAATGTTAATTCTGACTATATCACTCATTGCTCAAAACTCTCTAGTGCCTTCCCAATGTCCTTAGAATGAAATCCCTCCCATGACCCCTGTGGATCTGCACCACCAGTCTCTCCTGTTGTTCAGTCGCTGAGTAGGTCATGACTAAGTTGTGTCCAGCTCTTTGTGACCCCATGGACTGCAGCATGGCAGACTCCTCTGTCCTCCACTGTTTCCCAGAGTTTGCTTAAATTCATGTCCATTGAGTCGGTGATGCTATCTAACCATCTCATCCTCTGCTGACCCCTTCTCCTTTTGCCTTCAATATTTCTCAGCATCAGGGTCTTTTCCAATGACTTGGCTCTTTGTATCAGGTGGCCAAAGTATATTGTCACCCTACTTGTTTAACTTATATGCATAATCTCAGTTCAGTGCAGATATATGCATAATACATCAGGTGAAATGCCAGGCTGGATGAATCATAAGCTGGGATCATGGTTGCTGGGAGAACTATCAACAACCTCAGATGTGTAGATGATAACACTTGAATGGCAGAAAGTGAAGAGGATCTAAAAAGCCTCTTGATGCGGGTGAAAGAGGAGAGTGAAAAAGCTGGCTTGAAATCAACATTCAAAAAACTAAGATCATGGTATCCAGTCCCATTTCTTCATGGCAAATCGAAGGGGAAAAAGTGGAAGCAGTGACAGATTTTTTCTTGGGCTCCAAAATCACTGCGGAGGTGACTGCAGCCGTGAAATTAGGTCTTTCCTACCTCTCCACCGATTGGAACCAACTCCTCCCCCTTCCTCTTTCCATCTGTGCTGGTCTTCCTGTGCTACAAACTGGCCAAGCTTCTTCCATCCTCAGGGCCTTTGCACAAGCTTTTCCTTTGCCTTAGAATTCTTTCCTGGCCTACCCACTTCCTCATCCCTCTTCCCCAAGTTAATGCCTTATCCTTTAGGTTTCATTTTAAACGTATCTTACCCAGGGAAACTTCCCTGTCTAAACAAGTCTACAATGGATCTCCCTGTTATTTACTTTCACTGTTTCTCCTCAGCATTTATCCCAATTCTAATTATACAGTTACGTTGCTGTTTTAGGTTTTATCTTTTGGCTGCGCTGCACTGCTACACTACACATAGGATCTCAATTCCTCAACCAGGCATCGAACCTGTGTCCCCTGCATTGGCAGCGCAGTCTTAACTACTGGACCATGATGGAAGTCCCTTATGTTGTTCCTTTAATTTTCTCTATTATTGGAATATCCATTTCATGTAAAATTTAAATAGTAACAGGGTATAAAGTCTCTTCCCTTCCCTGTCTCTGCTACCGATTTCTCCTCCTTACAAGTACTTAGTTTTAGCATTTTGAATATCCTTTCAGAGATATTTTGAGTATATAAGCAATGATGTACATAATATTCCTCTTTATTTTTGCCTTCTCTTTTATTAACACAGATCTTATGTACATTTTTCCACACTTTGTTTTTATCTGTTACTAATATATTGTGGCAATCTTTTATATCACTGTGTAAATAGTTTATTTTTCATGTACCATATGGTATGGGCACATCATAATTTCTTTAACCTCAATTATTAGGCATTTAGGTTGTTTTCATGCTTTGGTTATTAGAAACAATGCTGCATTGAATAACTTTGTATTTAAGGCCATTTCCCACATTTATACCTATAGTATATATTCCTAGAATTAAAGAAATTAAAGGTTATGTGCATTTTTAATTTGGGAAATAATTCCCAAACTGCTGTCAACGGAGGCTGTAACAATTCACATTCTCTCTAGCTGCAGAGGAAGAATGCATGTTTACTCATAACTCAGTGAAAATTTTGTTCTCTGCCAATGTAAGGGGTAGAAAGTATCTCTTGGAACCTTTAATTTGCATGTTTTCTCTTCCTTGCAAAGTTATATTTTCATATGTTTAAGACGCATTTGTATTTCTTCTTTAGTGAACTGTTTCTTCATAAACTTTGTTTATGTTATTATTTAATGTGTGACTTCCTCACTACACTCTAAGGCAGGGGTCCCCAACCTCTGGGATCTAATGTCTGATAATCTACGGTACAGCTGATGTAATAATTGAAGTGAAGTACACAATAAATGTAATGCTCTCTAATCATCCCCAAACCATCCCCCCTACACTGGTTGTGTGGAAAAAATTGTGTTCTTATGAAACAGATTCTTGGTGTCAAAAAGGTTGGAGACTAGTGCTCTAAGGTCAGGGATCCCCTGTATTTTGCTCATCACATAGCTCTTGGTACTGGAATGAATGAAGCTCAAAGAAATTACTGGCTCATGTTAAGCAGTAGTCAAATTTAGAACTCATGTTTAACTCCACAGCCCACGTATGTTCACAATCACCCCGTGGAAAGACGAAGCATTTAATTCACCACACCAGGGGCTAGAAAGGTAATGGAAAACGGCCAAGTGTGCCGGGAAGCCAGACCTGTGGCAGAACGGTGAACGAATGCTACCTAGGGTAGCAGCCAATTTTCAGACCTGTTTTACCATCAAGCAGGACTGCACACCTATTGTCGGATCTTTATTTACTCCGAGGCTAGATTTCTGGCTTTCTTAAGAGATCTCCTAATTTTTAAGTTTCCGATCAATACAAGACCGCATTCAAATACAGCCCACCGGCAGGATTTGCAACCTCTAGCGTAAACAGAAGTGGGAGGCTGACGAGGCGGGTAATACCTTAGCTGGATAAAGACAGCCAAGAAAACTACCAATTTTTATGTAAGGCGAAAATGAAGTTCTCAGCCATAGGGTCTGTAGGGTTTGGGCTTGGGAGCCGGGACTCCCAGGAGGCGGCTTGAAATAAACGCTGGGTGGCGTCAAAGCTGGGCAGGGCCAGGAGTGGCTGTACCCAGCGCTGTCGGGGGTTTCTCAAGGAACGCCCACACAAGGGCGTGAGGCAGTAGGGGCTGGCCGGAAAGAAGGCGACGGCTGGCTGCGCATTCCCTCACCGGCTCCTTCAGAGCCAAGTGGACCGCACGAAAGCACTCGACCCGTTCCGACAGTGTGGAAGATCCTCAACCTCCCAGGCAAACCCTTCCGCTCGCCGATCTACTTCTTTCCCTGTTCAGGCCCCTCCCCTCTTCCCCAGTCCTCCGAGTTCCGTTTGCCTGGTCGTCTGGGAAACCGGCAACTTCCGGCCTCTCAGCGGTGGGCGGAGCTAAGATGGCTGAAGAGAAACTGTCCGCGGTGAGCTTCGAGATTCTGTTTCGTGTGTGGGCTTCCGGCCGGGGTTGGGGTTGGGCCGGGTCGGGCCGGGCGGAGCAGAGCGGAGAGGCGGGTAGGCGGGTGGCCTGTGTCCCATGTAGGGGCCGCTGGAGAAATGCGGGGCTGGGCCGGAACACCTCGGGTCGGGCGGGGTGACGCGGTCGGGTTCCGGGGAACTGCTCGGCCTGGATTCCGGCTGAGAGCTTTCCAGCTCTGGGCCTGTGCTAGGACTGGGGTTGCTCTTGGGGTGCTCTGGACAGAGAAGGGAGGTTTTCATCAGAAAAGGCTTTTTTACTCTCCCCATGCCTTCTGTCTTACGAGGTTAGGGAAGGAAGCACTCTCACCTGTGCAAAGACAGTTTCTGTTTATCTCTGGATTAGGCAGTGAGACAAATCCTGAAAGCTTTCTTCTGCGTGTGGGTCGGGACCGTGGTTTGGCAAATATAGGAATTCAACTGGTCTGAGTTAAGCGTTGACTAAATTCCACAGAACTGCTGCTGCTGCTGCTGCTAAGTCACTTCAGTCGTGTCCTACTCTGTGCGAGCCCATAGACGGCAGCCCATCAGGCTCCCCGTCCCTGGGATTCTCCAGGCAAGAACACTGGAGTGGGTTGCCATTTCCTTCTCCAATGTATGAAAATGAAAAGTGAAAGTGAAGTCGCTCAGTCGTGTCCGACTCTTAGCGACCCCTTGGACTGCAGCCCACCAGGCTCCTCCGTCCATGGGATTTTCCAGGCAAGAGTACTGGAGTGGGGTCCCATTGCCTTCTCCGCCACAGAACTGCTAATACAGAGTAACTCAGTTGAATTCAGGATGACCCAGTAGTAGTTATTTTGGAGGCGTAAATTCACAATTGGCTCTAATTTCTATAGAGTTCCAAATGTGAAGCTTTGTTTCCCTTGTTTTAATGTTAAATTCCCAAGCGTGTTTTGTGGATTTGTTAAAATGACTTATTTGTTGTTGTTTTAGTGGCTAAGTCGTGTCCAACTTTTTTGCCACCCCACTCGGAATTTATTGTCCTTTTTAAACATATAGGAGGCAAAATAGTAGTCTTTGACAGACTGTTTATACCTTAGTTTTGGCTGCTGAGGAGCACGGCCAGTAATGCCTGTCTGTTTTCTAGTCTGTCTTCAGAGAAATCACATTATTTTAGTATAATGAGAAAACTCTGTATACAGACCATGAGGCCCAAAGCAATTTATTAAGCTACGAATTAAAAACAAAATTAAAAGCGTTATTAATGTTCTTAGAATTTAGACATTGAAAACAAGATACTTAAGCTGCATAATCTTAAGTGTAAGGTATAAAGAGCAACATGACATTGCTGCAAATATAGCTTATTCTTCAGTGCTCATTGCAGGTGAACAGAATATGAGTGTGATGGCAGAATTGTCCTATGCTTTTGAATCCCTCAGTTCAGTTCAGTTGCTCAGTCATGTCCGACTCTTTGCGACCCCATGAATCACAGCACGCCAGGCCTCCCCATCCGTCGCCAACTCCCGGAGTTCACTCAGACTCAGGCCCATCGAGTCAGTGATGCCATCCAGCCATCTCATCCTCTGTCGTCCCCTTCTCCTCCTGCCCCCAATCCCTCCCAGCATCAGAGTCTTTTCCAGTGAGTCAACTCTGCACATGTGGTGGCCAAAGTACTGGAGTTTCAGCTTTAGCATCATTCCTTCCAAAGAAATCCCAGGGCTGATCTCCTTCAGAATGGACTGGTTGGATCTCCTTGCAGTCCAAGGGACTCTCAAGAGTCTTCTCCAACACCACAGTTCAAAAGCATCAATTCTTCGGCACTCAGCCTACTTCACAGTCCAACTCTCACATCCATACATGACCACTGGAAAAACCATAGCCTTGACTAGACGAACCTTAGTTGGCAAAGTAATGTCTCTGCTTTTGAATATGCTATCTAGGTTGGTCATAACTTTTCTTCCAACGAGTAAGCGCCTTTTAATTTCATGGCTGCAGTTACCAGGGAAGCCTGTAATTCCTCATACTATACAGTAAATCCTTGTTGCTTATCTATTTTATGTATAGCACTGTGTATGTGTTTGAATCCCTGGTAGTGTATTAAAGAGAATGGTTTATTTTGATATGATTTAGCACTTTGGCTGCAAGTTAATCATTTTCATTATTATCAAATTTATTGCCAGCAGTGTTAAATTTATAATAACTTATCTTTCAGGTTAGGGCTGAATGGAAATTTGAATTTCTATCCTTTTTGGAAGTTATATGGCACCTTGTAATAGAATTAAAAGGACCTAGCCATGCCACTTCCACCTGTATCATATTGAAATAAAATCAAACCATAAGCACCTGGTCCACTGGTATTCCTTGCAGTACTGTTTATAGTGGCCAAAAGCTGGAAACAGAGTGAATTCCAAAATCCCATGGACGGAGGGGCCTGGTGGGCTGCAGTCCATGGGGTCGCTAAGAGTCGGACACTACTGAGCAACTTCACTTTCACTTTTCACTTTCATGCATTGGAGAAGGAAATGGCAACCCACTCGTGTTCTTGGCTGGAGAATCCCAGGGAGGGGGGAGCCTGGTGGGCTGCCGTCTATGGGATCGCACAGAGTAGGACACGACTGAAGCGACTTAGCAGCAGCAGCAGCAGCAGCAGCAGGGTAATGGATGACGTCTGATATTCCCATACCGAGGAATATTATGCAGCCATTAAAAAGAATGTCCGAACTATATATGTCGATGTGGAGGGGTTTCTGTGGTGTATATTTAAGTAAAAACTAGTTGTGGAGTGGGGTGTTTAAGAAAATTCAGAGTAAATTTAAAAAATTATATTTGGTTTATTCAGTGATATAGCATCCAATCTAGGAGACAGAAAGGAGCTCTGAGGAGCTGTACAAAATAAAATACTTTCATAGGCAAAAGGAAGCAGGAACAAGGAAGTTATAGACAAAAAGAGGGTTGGTTATGGCAAGGTGGACTTTCCTTCAGGGGATGGCAGAGGTGTGTCAGTTATAGTATATAACCAGTGCTGATCAGAGGACTCCTGATCGGTTTAAGATTCCATTTTTGGGAGAGCTGAAACTAAGTTTTGATTTGGTGGCTTGGGGCTTAGCAAACAAACATGACTCCATGTTGGGCCTGTTCTTAACAGGGATATATTCAGTTCAGCTCAGTCGCTCAGTCGTGTCCGACTCTTTGTGACCCCATGAATCGCAGCACGCCAGGCCTCCCTGTCCATCACCAACTCCCAGAGTTCACTCAGACTCATGTCCATCAAGTCAGTGATGCTATCCAGCCATCTTGTGTGGTTAATTTTGTGATGCAAAGGAAAAACATGTAGATTTGTAGATACGCGTTTATAGAGGAGGAAAGAAGATGAAAAGACTTAAAATTCAGAATTTTGAACACATTTTTAAGGAAAAATCTAAGAATTCTGCAGCAAAGACCTTGAGGCTAGGAGACATCTCAGCAAAATGAAGTATAACTAGTCCAGTGTGGGACACACAGAAATTCTAATATACTACCGAAACTGCTAAGGATTATTACTTGTTCCTTAGGAGAACTGGGGACTGATATTTCTGTCTTATTTAAGAATATATAATAGTTTAGAGAGCTTAACAAAACAAGTGAATAACTCTGGTTTCCTTGCTTTATATTTAAAAACATTTTTATAACTCCCTAATTACTGGTTTTTTTTTTTTGGTATATTTGTGTAAATACCCATCATTCTTCCTGTAAATTACAAGATTAAACCTTTCAGAACAGAAAGCAAGAATTACTACTTGCTACTACTTGCTCAAATATAGTGCCTAGCATATATCAAGTGATAGCCTATATCACTAACATGAATGTTAGATGAATAAATAATCATAGAGCTACTTAAAGATGAAGGAAGAACCAAAAAAAAGTAAGGAACTTACTATATATATCTCCCAGTTATGAATGAGATTGAGTGGGCTAAGAGAATCCTTTGTATTGCAGAATGTCCTGGACTATCTTTTGAGAAAGAGACTCCTCAAAAAATTGTAATTTATTTTAATTCTACTTTGTGCAGAAAGAAGCACTGCTGACTCATGAAAGTGCTTTCTGACCATTTAAGACTCTCTAATTAATATGTTCCCCAAAGTTAAAAAAATTCCAGTTAGATAAAAAAAATTTTGGATTTTTTTGGGCTCCAAAATCACTGCAGATGGTGACTGCAGCCATGAAATTAAAGGACGCTTACTCCTTGGAAGAAAAGTTATGACCAACCTAGATAGTATATTCAAAAGCAGAGACATTACTTTGCCGACTGAGGTTCGTCTAGTCAAGGCTATGGTTTTTCCAGTGGTCATGTATGGATGTGAGAGTTGGACTGTGAAGAAGGCTGAGTGCTGAAGAATTGATGCTTTTGAACTGTGGTGTTGGAGAAGACTCTTGAGAGTCCCTTGGACTGCAAGGAGATCCAACCAGTCCATCCTGAAGGAGATCAGCCCTGGGTGTTCTTTGGAAGGACTGATGTCGAAGCTGAAACTCCAATACTTTGGCCACCTCATGCTAAGAGCTGACTCATTTGAAGAGACCCTAATGCTGGGAAAGATTGAGGGCAGGAGGAGAAGGGGACGACAGAGGATGAGATGGCTGGATGGCATCACTGACTCGATGGGCGTGAGTCTGAGTGAAGTCCGGGAGATGGTGATGGACGGGGGAAGCCTGGCGTGCTGCAATTCATCGGGTCGCAGAGTCGGACACGACTGAGCGACTGAACTGAACTGAACTGAGCCAGCTTTGTTGAGGTATAATACACATACCATAACATTTATCTATTTTAAGTGTACAGTTTTATCAGTTTTAGTAAATTTATATAGTTGCGCAGCTGTCACTACCATTCACTTATGTCCATCACTCAAGAAAGTTCCCTTAAGACCTAACTACAAGTGTACTCCTAACGCCAGCACATGGCTAATCTGCTTTCTGTCTGCACAGTTTTGCTTTTTCTACAATTTCAAGTAATGGAATCACTTAGCATGTATTTTGAGGTGCATTCATATTGTATGTAACGGTAAAAGTTTGTAACTTTTTATTTCTAAGCAGAATTGATGGATATTTAGATTGTTTCCTGTTTTGGGCTATTTGAATAATAACACTGTGATTATTGGCATACAAATCTTTGCATGCCTGTGTTTTCATTTCTGTAGGAGAGTAATTGCTATGTTATATGGTAAGCTTATGCTTTAAAAAGAAACAAAACCTAAAACTGTTTCCTTAAGTGGCTAAACTATACTACTTAACATTTCTATGAGCAGTGAGTGTATGAGGAATTCAGTTTTTTCACATCCTTGTTAACACTTGGTATTGTCAACCTTTTAGAATTTAGCTCATCTAGTGGATGTGTAGTAGTGGTTATTGTGATTTTAATCTGTATTTCCCTAATGAATAATGATATTGAATACTTTTTTATGTGCTTATTCATCCATATCTTTTTTAAGTGTCTCTACAAGTCTTTTGCCCATTTAAAAATAGATTGTTTCGTTTATTAGTTAAGTTTTCTGTGTTTGTTCTATCAAGATAATAAAATAACTCAAAGAACAAATTATAAATTCTTTTTTATTTTGAGGTTTTTTTTGGTTGTTAGGAAAGAATAAAAGGTTATTAAAAGTTTTAAAGAACAGTGTTGTTGATCTTTGAATACCATGGGGATTAGGGGCACTTATTCTCTGCACAGTTGAAAATCTAAGTCTAATTTACAGTGGCCCTGTCTATCCCTAGCTCCCTTGCGTCTGTAGACTTAACCAGTCTTGGGATATGTTTATGTTTTTACTACTGAAATATACTCAATATTTTGACTATAAATATTCAATATATATAAATATTAAGTATTTAATATATAAATTATACAGAAATTTAAATGTTAAATTTAATATTTTTACTATTGAAAAAATCTTTATATAAGTGGACCCTCAGAATTCAAACCCTTGTTGTTTAAATGTCAACTCTATAATGAAAACTTAACACTTCACATGTTAAGAAATGAGTCATTAAAAACAAACTTGCCTAAATGTCTCTTTCCTGCTGCATTTTCCTCTTTTTTTAAATCAGAAATGAACTTGTTCCTTAATGTTATGTTATTCTTTGGTTTTCAGTATAGCTTTTATTATACTTAATATCCTTAAACAATATATTGATTTTTTTAATTAATGTTTTTTCATTTTTTAAAGCTATGAGGTATATTCTTATAGGGAAATGCTACTTGTCCATTCCATTAGATAGAGATTTGGGTTATTTCTGATTTTTTTCCACCTTTATTGAGGTATAATTGACAAATAAAATTGTTATGTATTTATACAATGTGATGATTTCATATATATACACACACACACACACAGTGAAGGGATTCTCATTGAGTTAATTAACACACCCATCACCTGTTTCGTGTATGAGGACAGTTAAATTCTATTCTCTTGGCAAATTTCAGTTATTCAGTACAGTGTTATTAAATATAGTCACCATGTTATACATTAGATCCTTAGACCATATTTATCCTATAACACCTGGCAAGGACTTTATTTTACTTTGTGTTTCCTTGAGTTTAATGTTTTGTTTTGTTTTGTTTTCCCTTCTGGTTTTTAATTAAAAGAAAAAAAATGTTGCTGTGAATAGGGCTAGGACTAGGGTAAGGCAACTGAAGTACTAAGGGTGCAAAATTTATTAGTATCTCAGACCTGGCTATGAATACTTTTGTATATGTCTCCTGATCTAAGAGTTTCCCCCAGAGTATTCCTAGAAATGGATTGATTGCTGGTTTATGGGCTACATACATCTTTAACTTTATAGCTTATGGGAAATTTTTAGATGATTGTAGCTATTTATGCTTCTACCACCAGTTCCCATTGCTCACATCGTTGTTATAGTTACAGCTTTAAATTTTGCCAACATGGTGGATATGAAATCTTAAATGATAGTAATTTACATTTCCCTGATTCGTAATTAGTGTTGTTGGTTGTCTTCATTTCCTTTTCTCTGCAGTGCCTAGGTCTTGTGTTTTATTCAGTTTTCTACCTCAATATTTGTTTTTCTTACTGACTTGTAATACTTAGAGTTACTGCCTGTTACTTGTCTTTTTAGCTTTGTTTTGTATTGCATATATCTTCCCTCAGTCTTCAGTCTTTGCTTCCTTTTTGGAACAGAAGTTATTAGTTTTGGTTGTGCTGCGCAGCTCAGGGGGTCTTATTTAGTTCCCTGACGGGTTGAACCTGAGGCCACAGCACTGAAATAACCAAGTCCTAACCACTGGACTACCAGAGAAGTCCCCAGAAGTTATTAATTGCAATGTAGTTGAATGTTTATGTCTTGTCTTAATTGGTTTGTGCTTTTATATCTTGTTGAAGACTTCCCTACCCTATGTATTTTTTTAAAGGCTTTAAAATTTGCCCTTTCCGTATTAGTTTTCAATCTGTTTTGTTTTCATTTTCCTGATGAAGCTTTTTTCTTGAAGTCTGTTTTGTCTAAATGTTAATATTGGTACTTTTCCTTTTTGCCTCTGTATTTTTGGTGTATCTATTCTCCCTTTTACTTTGTTTTCCTTTGCCCTTTTGTTTTAGATGTTTTGTTACACAAAATAGCATATATCTAGATTCAAAAAAAAAACAATTCTGGCAATCTGTCTTTAACTAGAGAATTTCATTTTTTTCTCCTATTCTGACTTTCATCTTCCTTAAGAGAGTATTCAAATTTTTAAAATAATATATATTTAACCTAAAGTTCATATTTAAATCTGAATAATAGAGGGATCATCAAATGTTTTATTACCCATTGCTTTCTGCCAGTTATGCCATTGTTCAGTGTTTTAGTTTTTGTATATCTCAGTTCAGCCCCACAAATTATACTTTTTGTTTGTTTTATTCAGTAAGTAGATGCTTATACTTTATTTTACCAGTTCCTTTAGTTGTTCCGCTCCTTTCTCTGAGATTATTTTCCTTTTTCCTAATGTATGTTTATTAAAAGTTTATTTAGAAATTATAAAAACTCAAATTTTGTCTGAAAGACTTTTAAATTTTGCCATTGTTCTTGAATGTTAGTTTTGATTGGTGTAAAAGTTCAGATTGGGAGTTGACAAACTGTTTTTTAGGGGGCCAGTTGTAAATATTTTGAGCTTCATGGGCCATATATTCTCTGTCACAAGTAAGACAGGTATACACTTAGAGTGGAGATCATTCATAGGCAATATGTAAACATGTGAGTGTAACTGTTTTGATAACATTTTGGTTGTAGACACTGAAGTTTGAATTTTATATAATTTTCATGTGTTTTAAAATATTAAAAAAATTTTTTAATATGAAAAATGTATAAGTCATTCTTAGCTTGCAAGCCATATAAACATAGGCTGGATTTGACCTGTGAGCCATAGTTTTCTGATCTCATGTCTAGGTTAATATTCACTTTACTTAGTACTTTACTCTTGGGTAAGGTACTAATTCTAATTATTCTTAGAATGTCAATGATATTATCTTCTATTTTTAATTGTTGAGAAGTCACCTGTCAGTCTAATTGTCGTTTTGTTGCAGATAATCTGGTGATACGTTTTTTTCCTTTGGCTGGTTTTAAGAACTTATTGTCACTGCTGAGGTCCTATGATGTATCTAAGTGTGGATTTATTTTCATTTAACTTGGTTAGAATTGGTTGAGAATCCAGAATCTAAAGATTAGCATGTCTCATTACTTCTGGAAATTTTCAGCCATCATTTTTGCTTATGTACAACATGCATGCATGCTAAGTCGTTTCAGTCCTGTCCAACTCTGTGCGACCCTCTGGACTGCAGCCTGCCAGGCTCCTCTGTCCATGGGATTCTCGAGGCAAGAATACTGGAGTGGGTGGCCATGCCCTCCTGCAGGGATTCTTCCTGACCCACACTGAGTCTGCATCTCTTACTTATACCCTGCATTGGCAGGCAGGTTCTTTACCACTGGTGCCACCTGGGAAGCTTCTTAGACACAACATGGGAGCCAGATTAAAAAAAAAAAATTCATTTGAAGATTTTATGCCAAGTTATAGTATAAAATAGTGTGTCTATGATATTAAATAATGGCTTTTAAAAAATATTCCATCCTAGAATTGCGTGCTAGACCATCTCTGTGTAGATGACCTTATAAGCTTCCTCTTATTGTCACTTTTTTGGTTTGGGTGCAAAGCAGTATAGCATTAAGTGTAATACTAATATTTATGTCTAAGAACATAGCATATTTATTTGTATACTTTATATCATGCATTACAGTTCTATATAGTAAATGCACATTGTAAGTATATATAATAAATATGCATTATTAATAGTTGGGACAGCAAAAGTACAACTTGACATTTGGTTTTCAAACCATATTCAAAATAATTCTTTGTACTTTTATGCAGTTAATAGATTGCTTGCATGATTGGAGAGCTGATGATTTGTATTTGAATGCTTCTTTAAGCTAGCAAGATTTGTGGCGATACTTTAACATAGGCTTCTTCATTTCAGAGAACTCAGCTTCCTGTGTCTGCTGAATCTCAAAAACCCGTGCTGAAAAAAGGTCTGTATATAATTTCATTGCGTCTGTATATTTGCACAGATTTGATTTTTCTATTCTGCCATATCTAGCTTTCATTTTGTGAAGTTGTTAGATATTAGGGGATTGATTTTACCTAAAAGTATATTGAATGGGGTTTTATTTTAATATATAAATGTGTACTAACTTTCTGCTTGTGGAAAAACCACTATAAAGTTCCTATAGTATAGATCAGGCCTCAGATAATCTCATGTATATGTGTGTTGAATAAGTGTGAGGTTTTATAAAAAGTCTGGGAAGCCTAACTTGGTGAGGACTCAGTGCTCTCACTGCCGGGGGCCCAGGTTAGATCCCTCATCTAAGTAAGGTGCTGTGAGGTACAGCAAAAAATTAATTAATTAAAAAAATAAAATTCAATAGAGGTACGTATTATACAGAGGAATAAGATTTCTTCATTTGTTAACCTAGGAGGTCTTAGGAGGGTTTGCATCAAGTTTGTCAGTGACTCTACTGGATGTTCTTCCATGTGCACCCAGTTCTAAAAGACTGGGCGTCTTATCAACTTCCAAGGCCTTAGAAAATACCTGAACTTTTTGTTCAGCAGGAGAGACCATCTGTTTTATTGTTTGTTCATTTATTTATTATCTGCTAGATGAGGAAACATGGAAGGGGTGTGAGTTGCCCAGGGCCTTGTGTGTTGCTCTTGTTTGCATGCCCAAGTTATAGTCACTAGGCTATGTGCCGTTTTGCAGCATGCGTTCTCCTGTTGTTTGCTAAGAGTTTTTATTTTGTGAATAAAGTGTTTACTTGGGGCATTTCTGTTATTCTTTGAACAAATTGTTGGAAAAATTAACTTTCAGGAATCTATTTTCAAAGGGTTTTGTCTTTTTTGGGGGGGCGGGGGAACAGCTTTCACTGAAAGAACAGTACATCTACGATGTAGATTATTTGTGAAATTTAGATGAATTCTGCCAATGTCTAACATCATTGCTTTTTTTTTTTTTAATATTTGTATGTATTTATTTGGCTGCACTGGGTCTTAGTTGTGGCATGCAGGATCTGGCATGTGGGATCCAGTTCCCTGACCAGGGATCAAAGGGCCCCTGCATTTGGGAGCAAGGAATCTTAGCCACTGGACCACCAGGGAAGTCCCCATTGCTAATATTTTAAACACCATTTCTGGACATGAGAATCTTCTTGCTGTGATATCTGTTCATTTAATCAGTAGGGTGATTTGGGACTTGTGGATATTGTAATCATCCCTCCATTATTCTTTTCATACTTCCTCCAGGGTCATGCTGTGTGATTCAGTTGACTTCCAGTCCAGGAAAATTGTAATTAATATACACCAATCAAGAATTGGCCCATGCCCAATTCAGGCTAATGAGATGAAAAGTTTATAGCTATTGGAAAAGGGACATATCTGACAAGTATGCTATAAAATTAAGCAGTGCCATAGTGCCCTTTCCAGTCAGTTCTTCCTCCCTTCCCCAGTGCAGAGCAACCACTTTCTGGTTTCTGGTATTAAAGTTTAGTTTTTCCTGTTCTTGAACCCCTCATACATGTGAGTACTTAGCAGGGTCCAAGTATTTGGAATGCACAGATAAATAGGGCATGGATTCTGCCCTCAGGGAATTGACAGTCTTCAGGGCATAGGGAATATAAGCAAATAATTAAAGTGCAGTGTGTATTCCCTAGGTCCATCCTTTTGAAGGTTAAACATTTCCAGTTTCAACTCTTTCCATGTGAGAGTTTAGAACTCTTTTGCCATTATTGCTTTGGCTCTATAGTGAAATTTGTTGGCCATCTTGGAAGTAGAGCATTTTTAGGACTAAATAGAATATTCCAGGTATGTGAACAGGGCCAAGTGAAATGTCTGGAAGATAAAATCTGTTGATTTGGATCTTTCTGTTAATTAGCTAAGGTTGCTTTGCCTTTGGGCAACCATTTTACACATTTGCAATACCACTGTATTGCACAGTGTCAGGGGTGCAATTCATATATAAATATAGTTCAGTTTAGTTCAGTTGCCCAGTCATGTCCGACTCTTTGTAACCCCGTGAACCGCAGCACGCCAGGCCTCCCTGTCCATCACCAACTCCCAGAATCCACCCAAACCCATGTCCATTGAGTCGATGATGCCGTCCAACCATCTCATCCTCTGTCGTCCCCTTCTCCTCCTGCCCTCAGTCTTTCCCAGCATCAGGGTCTTTTCCAGTGAGTCAGCTCTTCACATCAGGTGGCCAAAGTATTGGCGTTCAGCTTCAACATTAATCCTTCCAATGAACTCCCAGGACTGATCCCCTTTAGGGTGGACTGGTTGGAATTCCTTGCAGCCAAAGGGACTCTCGAGAGTCTTTTCCAACACCACAGTACAAAAGCATCAATTCTTCGCCTCTCAGCTTTCTTTATAGTCCAACTCTCACATCCATACATGACTACTGGAAAAACCATAGCCTTGTCTAGATGACCTTTGTTAGCAAAGTGATGTCTCTGCTTTTTAATATTGCTGTGTAGGTTGATCATAACTTTTCTTCCAAGGAGTAAGTGTCTTAATTTCTAATGAGAAAATCAGCATAAGCTTATAGAAATTTGAAAAACATAGGGAAGTATAAAGAAAACAGGAAAAAATCAGCCCTAAGGATTAGTGAACTTTGACAAATTAAAAATCAGGGTAGTATTTTGAACAGAAAGCTTCCATATTTCACTGTGCAATCTTTAGATGTCTCACAGATGGCCAGCAGGCACATGTAAAGATGCTCCTAATTACTAATTATTAGAGAAATGCAAATCAAAACTATGAGGTACTGCCTCACATTGATCAGAGTCTTCATCATTAAAAAGGCTACAAATTGTAAATCCTGGAGGGAATGTGGAGGAAAGGGAGCCCTCTTACATTGTTGGTGGGAATGTAAATTGGTGCAGCCACTATGGAAAACAGTATGGAGGTTCTTCAAATAACTAAAATTGGAGTTACCATATAATCAAGCAGTTCCATTCCTGGGCATATACAGAGACAAAACTCTTAATTCAAAAAGATACATGCTTCCCTGTGTTCATAGCAGCACTATTTACCAAGCGAAGACATGTAATGAACCTAAATGTTACTGACAGATGACTGAATGAAGAAGATGGTGTGTGTGTGTGTGTACATATATATGTGTGTGTGTACACACAGAAAATTACCAACCATTAAAAAGAATGAGATAATGCAGCAACATGGGTGGACCTAGAGATTGTCATACTAAACAAAGTCAGGAAGAGAAAGACTAACACCATATGATATCATACATGCGAAATCTAAAATATGGCACAAATTGATGTATCTGTGAAACAGAAGCGCACTCACAGACACAGAGAACAGACTTGGGGTTGCCAAGGGGCAGGGAAGTGAGGGAGGGAAGTATTGGGAGTAGGAATAAGCAGATGCAAACTACGACATGAGCTTCCCTGGTGGCTCAGACGGTAGAGCGTCTGCCTGCAATGCAGGAGACCCGGGTTTGATCCCTGGGTCAGGAAGATCCCCTGAAGAAGGAAATGGCAACCCACTCCAGTACTCTTGCCTGGAAAATTCCACGGATGGAGGAGCCTGGTGGGCTACAGTCAGTGGGGTTGCAAAGAGTCAGATACAACTGAGCGACTTCACTTCAAACTACGATATATAGGAGGGATAGACACCAAGGCTCTACTGTATAGCACAGGGAACTAGATTCAGTATACTATGATAGAGGTTTACCATAGTATATTGAAAATCTAGTATTTTGTTGAAATAGCATGTAACAGAGTATATGAAATAGTATGTATTTAGTATATGAAGCAGTATATATTATAGTATATTGAAAATCTAGTATGAACAAAATCATAGTACTGTGTTCAGAATCGTGATAAAGGTTTATCATAGTATATTGATTTAGTTCCCTGTGCTATTCAGTAGAACCTTGTCTATCCATCCTGAGAATAGTAGTTTGCATCTGCTAGTTCCAGATTCCCAATACTTCCCTCCCTCACTTCTCTGCCCCTTGGCAACCACAAGTCTGTTCTCTGTGTCTGTGAGCATGCTTCCTTGGTGGCTCAGCTGGTAAAGAATCCGCCTGCATTGTGGGAGACCTGGGTTCAATCCCCGGGTTGGAAAGATTCCCTGGAGAAGGGAATGGCTACCCACTCCAGTATTCTGGCCTGGAGAATTCCATGGACTGTGTAGTCTGTGGGGTTGCAAAGAGTTGGACATAACTGAGCGACTTTCACTGAGGTTTCACATGATAAACCATTATGGAAAAGAATATGAAAAGAATAGATAGATATAGATGAGTCACTTTGCTGTATAGCAGAAATTAACACTGGAAATCAACTATACTTCAATAAGAGGTTTTCCTGATGGCACAGTGGTAAAGAATCTGCCTGCCAGTGCAGGAGATGCAAGATAAATGTATTTGATCCCCAGGTCAGGAAGATCCCTTGGAGTAGGAACTGGCAACCCACTCCAGTATTCTTGCCTGGAAAATTCCATGGACAGAGGAGCCTGGCGGGCTACAGTCCATGGGGTTGCAAAGAGTCAGACATGACCGAGCACACACACATACTTCAATAAAATTAAAAAAATCCTAAATATCTTTTTAATCTCTAGTTTAGATTTTCTCAATCTTGGTACTATTGACTTTTTGGTCAAGATAAATTGTTTGTTGGGGGAGCTGTCCTGTATATTGCAAGATGGTAATTGTATTCTTCATCTCTACTTATTAGATGTCAGTAGCACCCAGTTGTGACAACCAGAAATGTCTCCAGATATTGCCAGATGTTCCCTAGGGTGCAAAATTGCTCCTGATTGAGAGCCACTGCTGTAGTTAAAGAGTATGATACTTCAGTAGAAGGTAGACTGTAGGAAGTTGGTAAGTTTAACATGGGGACTTCACACATAAGTTGAATGAACAGGCAGAGAGACTTTATTTGAACAAGCAGCAGCCATGGCATTTTAACTGAGAAGTTCTGAGTCTGAGTTTGGATGTTGTCTCCCACACCCTCCCCTCCTCAGCTTGAGAGGCCAATATCCTAGCTTGACTCCAGTCTTAAGGGTAGTGAGTGCCAGCTCACTGGAAGGGATAAACAACTTTTTATTTGGGATTCTTGTCTAAATATATTAAGACTTTTTCAAGAACAAGCAACTTATTTGGAATTGTTTACAGAACTACTTGATGGTTCTGAGAAAAAATATCCTACATGGGGCTACTTATATCTTCTTTGTTTTCCTCCCATGATATGACCTCAGATAACTAAGAAAACTTTTTTCTGGCTTTCAGTTGAGGTGAGTTAATTGATTTACTTCATGGGCTTATTTCCTTCCTTAAAGGAGTCTTCACTGAAGACCTTACCCATTTTGGAGTGGCCGCATAGGCTAGGATGAATTTAATTTACAATCTGAGACAATCTATTTACTAGGTGAGAAACTTGGTCTCAGCTTGCGGTTTGCTTTTAAAGTATTTTTTAATAAATGAAGTTTTAAGAAATTGTCGCAAAGCACACATAAAATTTGCTTCTTTAATCATTTAAAAGTACAGTGCAGTGGCATCAGTGGCATTCACCATGTTGTGCAACCATCACTGTCATCTGTTTTCAAAACTTTTTTAGCATCCCAAACAAATTATCTTAACCAGTAAATATAAACTCTCCATTTCCCCTCACCTCTAGCCCCTGGTATCCTCTATTCTATTGGTTTGGCCAAAAAGTTCCTCTGGTTTTTACATTTTTCATTTTCTCCGAGAACTTTATTAGACAGCGTATTCACTGTTTTGTTCTACTACCTTCTGCCATTTTTCAGGCAACTTCATAATTTCATCTTCCCAAAACTTTTTATCTTTTTGAGCAAAGAACTGTTCCAGGTACCTTTTACAGTCTTCCAGGGAATTGAAATTTTTTCCATTGAGAAACTTCTGTAAAGACCAAAATAAATAGAAATCCAAAGGTGCAATGCCTGGTGAATATGGTGGATGATTCAGAGCTTCTCAGCCAAGACATGACAGTTTTTGCCTGGTCATCAAAGAAACATACAGTCTTGCTTTATCCTGATGGAAGATTATGCATTTTCTAGTAATTAATTCTGGAGACTTTTCATCATGTGCTGCCTTTATTTGGTCTAACTGGGAGCAGTACTTGTTGGAATTCATCATTTGGTTTTCCAGAAGGAGCTTATAAATAGAGGACTCGCTTCCAGTTCCACCATACAACATATCACCTTCTTTGGATGAAGACTAGCCTTTGGTTTGGTAGTTGGTGGTTGATAGCGCTTGCCCCACGATATCTTCCATTCCACGTTATTGTACAGTATCCACTTTTTGTTGATTGTCATATTCGTTTTGGGAATTCCCTGGTGGCTCAGAAGTTAAAGCATCTGCCTGCAATGTGGGAGACCTGGGTTCAATCCCTGGGTTGGGAAGATTCCCCTGGAGAAGGAGATGGCAACCCATTCATTTTAAAAATATTCATTTTTAAAAGTATTCATTTTAAAAATGTAAAAGTTTCTATTATGTTTAAGTAGAGAATCACAAATGGAAATATAGTCAAGGTTTTTTTCACTTAACTTATGGGGAACCCAAGCATCAAAGTGATTAACATAACCAAGTTGCTGCAAATGATTTTCATTGCTTGACATGGATATTTTGAGTGTGTCAGCTATCTCCTACATGGTAAAAATATGGTTGTTCTCAATGTCTTGATTTGATCACTATCAACTTCAATTGGTATACCCAACTGAGCATCATCTATCGAGAAATCTACAGCATGAAACTTTGCAAACCATTTTGACACGTTTGATTTAGTCATAGCATCTTCTACATATGCTGCACAAACCTTTTTTTTTTTTTGCGTTTTAGTTGTGTTTTTACCTTTCTTAAAATAATAAAGCATAATATGCCAAAAATGTTGGCTTTCTTCTTCCATCTTTAGTATTAAAGTGGCTACAGAAAAATTGACCAATTTTGATAAATTTTAAAAAAATGCATGCTGATATGACAGTTGTCACAGTAGAATCTAACAAAATTGTTTTGAATGACGTTAAAGACAACTGAGTGCAGCTAGAGCCATCATACAGAAGAAAACCAAATGAACTTTTCAAGCCAACCCAATACTGTGTCTGTGAATTTGCATATTCTCAATATTGCATTCATATATGCAGAATTATGCAACATTTATCCTGTTGTTTCTGACTTATTTCACTTAGCATATTTTCAAGGTTCATCTGTGTTATAGCATGTTGAATAGATTTCATTACTTTTTAAGGCTAAATGATACTCTGTTGTTTGTACATACAGTAAATATTTTGTATATCCAGTTATCTGTTGATGGACTTAAGAGTTGTTTCTGCCTTTTCACTATTGTCAGTATCACTGCCATGAATGTTGATGTATAAATAAATACGTTTGAGTACCTACGTTTTTTTTGTTTTTTCTAGGACTTCAGCTTTTTATTGAATATGTTACATAAGAGATATAGTCAAAAAGCTCATGTTGTCGTTGGACTCCCCTTGTTCTTTTTTATTTGCCTTCCACTTCTTAACTGGAGAGCAATGATGGAGGGGCAGGACTTCCTGGTAGGGCAGATCCATCAGCCCCCACATTGCAGATGAGGCTTCCATGTTGACAAGGCTGGAGCCTTTGCAAACTGGCCCTTCCAGAAGTGTTCAGCATTTCTGTTAGCTGTTTTAATGAGAACATTGATCTAGCCTCTGTGACTGAATGTCCCCTCATTGTGGTGTAGGGTGAGGCCAGTAGATGAAGATGAACGTGCCCAATTAGTGGCTGACTGCCCACCTCACTGCTATTCAGGGCCTCATCGCAATGTGGCTTTAACTTCCTTGGAATCATTTTGGCACCACTGTAGAAAGGGGCTCCCTGATTTCAGCTCTTTCGGGTATATAGTCTGAAGTGGAATTGCTGGCTCCACTTGATGACGTAATTTTATTTGATGTTTTTGAGGAATAGTGTTAACTTTTCATTTAAAAGGTAGTATATACATCTTTTATTTTTCCCCAATGATAGTAAAATCTATAAATTTTAAGTGCCCAGTTTTTGAATTTTGACAAATAACATGTAGTCATCACCTGCTGCTGCTGCTAAGTCGCTTCAGTCGTGTCCGACTCTGTGTGACCGCATAGACAGCAGCCCACCAGGCTCCCCCGTCCCTGGGATTCTCCAGGCAAGAACACTGGAGTGGGTCGCCATTTCCTTCTCCAGTGCATGGAAGTGAAAAGTGAAAGGGAAGTCGCTCAGTCGTCGCTCAGTCCGACTCTTAGCGACCCCATGGACTGCAGCCCACCAGGCCCCTCCGTCCATGGGATTTGCCAGGCGAGAGTACTGGAGTGGGTCGCCATTTCCTTCTCCAGTGCATGGAAGTGAAAAGTGAAAGGGAAGTCGCTCAGTCGTCGCTCAGTCCGACTCTTAGTGACCCCATGGACTGCAGCCTACCAGGCCCCTCCGTCCATGGGATTCTCCAGGCGAGAGTGCTAGAGTGGGGCACCAGTGTAGGACGAGTTAAATATTTTTATCACCCAGAAAGTTTCTTCCAGCCCCTTCCCAATCAGTCCTTCCTTCAGTTCCCTAGAGGGAACCATTGTTCTGATTTCCGTCCCTGAAAGTAAATTTTGTCTGTCTGTGCTTGAACTTCTTGTCATGAAGTCATATAGCAGTGCATCTTTTGATGATCAATTTTTTTTTTTTTTAACAGCTTGGTTACAGCTCAAGAGTTTTATTTGGCAAGCAAAGGATAGTACACCCTCGAGGTGTGAGAGTGGGCCGACTCCAAAGGAGAGGCCTCAATCTGTCTTGCTTTGTCTTTTTATTCATTTTGTCTTCTCCCTGCTGAGCCTGCTCTATGCAAATTGGGCTAGCCAAGAAGTGGGTGTGTTTGTTTCACCTGAAGTTCTCACTCTGGTCCATGGATTTTCTTTTGTTCCATTGTTCCATTTTCAGAGGCTTTTCGCTTTCTTTGTCTTTTAGCCACTGCCATTTTTGACTCCTTTTTTGATCAGAAGTTTTAATTTTGATGAGGGTGATTTATTAATTTTTTTCCTTTATAGTTAATGCTTTTTGTGTCTTGTCTAGGAGGTTATGACCCTTACCCTCAGACTGAGTTGTGTGCCCCCACCTCTTCTACATTGATATTGCAGAAATTAATGTTTTTGGTTGTGGGGGTGTTTAATTTGATTCTTGACACTTTTATTAACATATGCCATATATACAGAAAAGTACATGTTATAATTATATAGCTTAATACATTTTTACAAAGTGAACATATCCATGTACTCACCATCTTTTTTTCAAACATAAAACGAATGTATGTATTTATTTTTAATTCATTATTTTATTTTTGGCTGCACTGGATCTTCATTGCTTTGTGCAGGCTTTCTCTGGTTGAGGGGAGCTGTTCTTCCTTGTGGTGTGTGGGCTTCTCATTGCAATGATTTCTCTTATTGGGGAGCTCCGGCTCTAGGGTGAGCGGGCTCAATAGTTAGAGCACACAGACTTAGTTGCTCCACCGCATGTGGAATTTTCCTGGACTAGGGCTCGAATCTGTGTCCTCTGTATTGCCAGGCGGATTCTTATCCACTGTGCCACCAAGGAAGTCCTTGTACTCACCATCTTGATTAAATTATAGAACATCATCAACATCTTAGAGGCCTCCCTCATACCTCCTACCAGTCATTAACTACTCCTTTCAAAGATGGTCACTTAGGTATTTAACTTCTACCTTGTAGACAGGGTTTTACCTACTTGTGAACTTGATAAAAGTGGATGGAATCATTCAGTGCATAGGTTTCAGTATCTGACTTCCTTGCTCAAAATTATCTTTGTGGTATTCATGTATCTTGTTCCATGCAATAATGGCTGTTTTTTTCCATTATAACATAGTATTGCATTATGGGGTGATACCCCAGTTTATTCATTTTACTTGGAATGAACATTTGGGATACTTTCATTTTGAGATGTTATGCATAATGCCATCCTTAAAGGGTATGTTTTTTTGGGTACACTTATGTAGCAGGATTTGTACTTATGTACACTTAGTAGCAGGATTGCTGGGTCACTGGGAAGGATGTACTTAAGTTCAGTAGATATGAGCAAAGTTTCCAAATACATTTAATATAATCCCCTTTGTGTATGTGTACACTTTCCCATATGCTTAATTATGCATAGAGATTCCTTAGAAAATAACAGTTTCTAGCGAGGAGGGGGGATGGACAGAGTCTTTAATATTCTCTCTGTCCTTTCAGTTTTATTTTTACTATATGTATGTATGGTTGTTTTAACTTTTTTTTAATTGAAAATCTTGCTACCATAATATGTCAAAAGTCCTGTTCTGCTTTTTTTTGATAATAGGAAAACTTTGATATCATTATTAATGTTGTGTTGCTAAGTTACTCATTTAACTACACCAAGTTTCATCCCAATTATAAAGGACTTTCCAGTTTTAAAATGTATAAAATTGGAAAGTTCTTTACAGTTGGGACAGAAACTTGGTGTGGTTAAATGAGTAATTTGGAGGCCTCGATATAGCCCTGCCTCTTCCATTAATAAGCTCTTGAATATAGGCAAATCACTTAACCTCTGGAATCTTAATTTCCTCATTTGTGAATAGTCCCAAAATTGTATGACTCACTAGGCTCATGGGAATATTCAATGGAATAACAAGGAGAAAACACTTTGTGCTATATATATATATAAATTAATGTTCATATTATTGTAGATATAAGTAAACCATATAAATATATAAAATATCATATATAAATATGGGGAATTAAGTTTTGATTTTAGAAAGTAAGATAGTTTAAAATAATCTAGGGTGTGTAGTAAGGGCCTCCTCAGTGGTGCAGTGGTCAAGAATCCACGCGCATTGCAGCAGATGCAGATTCGATCCCTGGATTGGGAGGATCCCATGGAGGAGGAAATGGCAAGCCATTCCAGTATTGCCTGTAAAATTCCATGGACAGAGGAGCCTGGAGGTTTATAGTCCATGGGATCAAAAAGATTCGGACACGGCTCAGCACACATGCACACAGGGTATGTAGTAAAACCATAATCTGTTATATGAATTTTTCCTTTCTTCCTCATCCCATTTTAAGTTCATGAGAGGCAAACCTGTTGGAAAGGTAGTAGTTGAATATTTTTTTATAAAGCTATCTTCTAGCACGTATCCTCAGGTGACTGCTGAGTCAGTCTAGTTTCTGCCTCCTTCATCATCGTTTATATTCCTGAGCAGAGGTGGCATTTCTGCTGATCCTGGAGCTGTTTGCCCTCAGATCCTCCATTCCTCACCCTTCCCTTCTCTGCTGAGTATTGTGAGGAGCAGACCCTTCCGGGCTTCATTCCTTCCTAGGCTCTGGTGTCAGCACAGTTTCTGGCTGGATTAGCAAGTGAGGGGAACTGGCAGGAGATTGGAAGGTGGGAGGAAGGAGAAGACAGGGCTTTCCCTTCTTTCTCTCTGCTTTGGGAAGTTGGAGGAGTAGCGTTGTTTCTGAAGCGTCTCTTGTTGCTTCTGCCAGTCAGGCCATATGCTTTGAGCTTCTTCCAGGTAACCTCAGCCTTAGGTACCGGTAGC
Organism: Capra hircus; assembly: GCF_001704415.2. Classification (NCBI taxonomy): domain Eukaryota; kingdom Metazoa; phylum Chordata; class Mammalia; order Artiodactyla; family Bovidae; genus Capra; species Capra hircus. The sequence continues at coordinate 81,904,511 of NC_030817.1, read as the reverse complement.
AATACATTCCCTATGTTTTTCCCTCAGTCCAGAGGTGGCAGTGACTTGCTCCCATGCTAACCTCTGATTTGCATCACTCTTCCCTATTGGTTCTCATTTCTTCCCTCACCTGTTCGCAGCATTGAAGCCCTTTTGTTTTAAATCCTCAAGTAGTTTCTGTTTCCTCATTAGACTCTGTCTGATACAGAGCTCAAATTGATATCACAAAAATGTCTTCCATATTTCAGGATTTGTTATTTCTTTTGATATCCCCAGTAATATACTGAGGTAGAAAAGTATTATAGTTCCTATTTTAACATGAGGAAATTAACTTGTTGAATAACCACTTGCAGATTTTTCATAATTTTCCCCAGTGAAAATTATGGGGGGAAAAATGGAGGCCCAGATACTTAAATTACTTGCTCTAAGTCCCACAGAAGTCCGTTACTGATTGAAGATTGGACTTCTACATGTAAAAATCCTATGTGCTACGTGTCTTCTCCTTAATGAGATCTGTTACCAAAGAAGCGTTCATTTATAATGTACTTACAAAAGCCTTAGTCATTGTAGAAAATTTTTTAATTAAAAATTCAAAGCACAGTAATTTTCTGCTCATTATCCCAGATGCTGGGAAAGATCGAGGGCAGAAGGAGCAGGGGGCAACAGAGGATGAAATGGTTGGATAGCATCATCAACTCGATGTACATGAGTTTGAGCAAACTCCCAAGAGATAGTGAAGGACAGGGAATCCTGGTATGCTGCTGTCCATGGGGTCGAAAAGAGTCGGACACGACTTAGTGACTAAACAACAACATTTGTATATCCAGGATGCTATTCACTACCATTATCAATTTAATGTAAAGTTTTGAATTTTGGTTATTTTTATGAGAATAAAAATACGATAGGGCAAATTGCAGGGAAGAATTTTTGTGATGTCATGTTTGTTTGGTTATGGAATTGTTTGAGATGTGTCTGGTGCATTCTTAAGAGGAGGAAAGAAAGAGCCGTCACAAAAGAGTGGAATGGGAACAGGAGAAGAGAAGGGTAAGGGAGTATTGTTGCCAGGTCACCAGCCTTCCGCTGCCACTGCCTTGGTGATGGTGGAGAGCCATGTGGGAGATAAGGATGTGAATCAGGTCTTTTTACAGTCAGGCTTTACCTTGTCTTGATAAAAAATGGGAGGGGGCAGTGTGCTGAGTGAGATCTTTTTTACAAACAGCTGAAAGACTTGCTGTGTCATTATCAGCTGGTTACCTGACCTCCATGGTAATATAGACTCCTAAATTTAGTGTAGCATGGGAGATGACTACCTTGCTCTGCTATAAAATACAGGAGGAGGCTCTACTTTGCACTTAAGTGTCTTACTGTTTTTAGGATCTATCAAGTAGGTAAATCTAATACTTGCTAAAGCATATATGAACCAGTATCCCTGTTTGTAGGGGGAATTTGACTGAGCAATGATCTGGAGTACAAGAAATTCAGCTTACACATTTACAGGTAAAATTCTAACTAAATTCAGGATTCATAGGGATTTCTATGGTATCTAGAATTTCCTCATCTTCAAAACTGACTAATGATAATGATGATAAAAATAACATCAACAGCTAGCACTTCTTTAGGGCTTACTGTGTACCAGACAGTACTCGAATCTCTATATTTATTGTCATTCAGTCCTCACAACTCTGTGGGGATATTTTATCCCCTGATCCTTCTATTTAAGTTTGAGGAAAATGTCACAAATAATAGGTATCTTATTATCATCTGTCCCTTCTGCTAGCACTCTCTTACCAGCCCCCAGCTCTGCCCTGATTACAAGCTCCCTGGAAGCTTATAATCAGTTTTGTTCACTTTTGTATCCTCATTGCCTAGAACAGTGCCTGGCATGTGGTTGGTACTCAGTGAATATTTGCTGAATGAATGAGTTTTTTATAGATGAGGAAACTAAGTTTTCCAAGATTACACAGTAATAGGACAATATGTGGTACTATAATGATTTGTACAGTCTTTGGTGAACTTAGAGTTCTTTTAACTTTTAAACAATATCATCAAGAGTGTGAAATGACTGTTAGGCACTTGAATTTGGTGGTGCTTTCCCTTCTTCTAATTCCTACTCCATTTCATGAGCCTCTGGGCCCTTGAGATAGCTTACAAATTGAACTTTTCTTTTCTCCCATTCTTCACCCATGGAACATAAAAAATAGTTCATCTTTTATTATAAGATTTTAATAATATTGTGCTTGTGTGCTAAGTCGTTTCAGTCATGTCCAACTCTTTGCGAACCTTTGGACTGTAGCCTACCAGAGTCCTCTGTCCATGGCATTCTCCAGGTAAGAATACTGGAGTGGGTTGCCATGCCCTTCTCCAGGGGATCTTCCCAACCCAGGGATTGACCCTGCATCTCTTATGTCTCCTGCATTGGCAGGCAGGTTCTTTATCATTAGCGCTACCCAGGAAGTCCAAGATTTTAATAATAAGAAAGATTCAAATTTGCATTTTATAATTTTCATTAGGCTATAGAAGCAGTGATAGTGATATTATAAACTCAAAGGATTCAGTGTCTCCTTTCCTTTAGAAAAGGGGTAGGTAACAGTGAGGTAGGTCATACAGTTGAGACTTGCTTTAAGATTGCATGCATACCCACTCAAATCTGCCTTTAAGCTTGATGATTTGTGTGGTCTTTTGTAGGAAGTTTAACTTTGGAAATGGTTAGTTAGGCAGAACAGGAATGGATAATATCTGATGATTGTTGGGGCTCAGGGGAAGAGAAGGAAGGAAAAAAAAGTCTTTGAAGAGTCTCACATAAGCCCTGCTGACTAGAAGAAGGGTGGTCCCAGTCAGAGAATGTGGGTAATTGGAAGATGAAGAGTTACGTTGCTTAACATTTAATCTTTTTTCTTTCTTCTTATTTATAAAATTATATCCATATTTCTGTCACAATTTCACTTTATAAACTCCATTGTTATTTCCTGTTGGAAAAGAAAAAAGCATTCTTAATTGTGGCTCAGCTGGTAAAGAATCTGCCTGCAGTGTGGGAGACCTGGGTTCGATCCCTGGGTTGGGAAGATCCCTTGGAGAAGGAAAAGGCTACCCACTCCAGTGTTCTGGCCTGGAGAATTCCATGGACTGTATGGTCCATGGGGTCACAAAGAGTCAGATGTGACTGAATGACTTTCACTTTCAATGTTAATTCTGGGTCACAGTAAGCTTTTTTTCCTTCCCATCATATTAATATTATACACATGTAAGTCTTGGGTTTTTTGTTGTTATATTGCCTAAGGTTTTGGAACAGAGTGATTACAAATCATTTCCCTTTCTTCCCCTGGTGTGCCCTTTCTTTTACAGTTTGAAAAATAAGGGAACACCAGAACTTCCCCGGTGGTCCAGTGGTTCACTCTGCACTGCAGGGGGCACAGGGTTCATCCTTAGTCTTGGAACTAAGATCCCATATGTGGTGTGGTGCGGCCAAAAAGAGAAAAGTGACCATTAAAATAATCAGGGAATACCTCAATCATGTATTAAAATGCATAAAAAATAACAAATACCCATGTGCTTACAGGCCAGATTTAATAAATAAAAACATTTAGCTGTATATATTTTAGAGCTTTTAATTTTTTTGATAGCTAAAGCATCAAAGAGTTTAATTCTCCTTTTTATTGATTTCTAATTCATTCTTCCTTCTTCATTGAGGTCTCCACTGTTCTGAGGTTGGTGTGAATAACTGTCTTCCTTTTTACCATAGAAAAGTTAACTTCTTAATGAATTTTTACCTATATTTTAATTGAATTCAAAGGAATAGTAACTCATAGTTTCTCTGTCGTGAATCATTTTCAGTGTCTGAAATGTTTTTCTCCTTGTTGACTTCTCATTACTGGGCAACAGTATAATGTTTCACATTTGAGCTATTGCTAAGACTGTGTTTAGCTATTTTTGGTCCTCTGATCTGTATGTGATATTAACTATGTTATATATATTTTGTTAGTAACACTCCTGAAATATCTTTTGGAAAGTCATTTTATTCACCTTCCAAAACCCGGGAGAGAGAAAGGAAAAGAGGGAAAGAATGATTCTGTTTTTCCCTTCAGGCAAGTTATCAGTTGAGAAACTGATATTATGAACCACACAAACTGTACAGGAATATATATTAAATTTGTACCAGTAGGACAGGTATCTCTTAATGTAATAATCCACACATTTTTAATACACTTTGGTTAAAAATGGTCAGCAGCATGAAGAATTTAACATGATATTACAGTCTCCTTTTGGTTAGTTTAGACATGAGGACAATGCTCAAGGAGAAAACCTAACAATGACTGTTTGTTTGTTTTGTCAAAATATGCAACCCAGCTTCGGAGTTTCCTATTTTGGAGAAGCAGAACTGGTTGATACATCTCTATTATATCCAGAAGGATTATGAAGCATGCAAGGTGAGAGGCTGTGGTGATAGAGAACATGAGAGGCAGGCTTTGATTAAGCATGTGTGTCTGTCACTCAGTTTGTATGGCAGGTAATAACCCATTATTTTAATAATGTGTGAAATCTTGTTTCTTCACATTTTGTGTATCAGTTAGCTTTTGCTGTGATAATGCTGCTTAACAAACAACCTCAAAATGTCAGTGGCCTTATTTATTACTCCTAGGCCTTCAGATTGGCTCTAGGTTGGTGGGGTCTAACCACAGTCTGTGGATCAGGTTCCAGTGTGCTCCATGTGTCTTCTCATTTCAAGACCAGGCTGAAGGAGCCACTGCTCTCTGGGACTTGTTGGTCTTATGGTAGAGAGCATATATTCAAATCAGCATAGTGTTTACCTTTTTGATCTCTGGATAGGTGAAAAATGGTGTTTCACTTGTATTTCATAATTCTTGTGGTGAGCTTGATCCTTTGTACATTTTAAAACCATGTGTATTTTCTTTTCTCTAAACTGTATCTTTGGTGACAGTATACATGTTGCATACTTTCTGGTAGAGAATAGTATCATCATGCAAAATATATCCTTGGTATTGTCTTTTTTTGGCATTCAGAGCTTTGTAATGCTTTTAAGGTTGTGGTTTTTGTACCTGTCCCATTTGTACCCACAGCAGTGCAAAGAACTAGCAATGTTTTGTTCCAGTATGGATTCGGAAAGATTTTTTCCTTCTGTGATACTATCCTTATTTCCCCTTTCTTTTACTGACCACTTCTTCTGTTTCCTTTCTTTCGGCTTCTCTTCCTTTGCTTGTTTCTTAAGAATTAGGGCTGTCCCTGTGTACTGTCCTTGACTTTCTCTGCTTGTTCTGCACACTTCTTCCTGATTGCTGGATCAGTCTGATGCATACTGAATGCTTCACAGACATTTCAAATTCAACTTTTCTGTAGCCAAATTTACCTGCTTCCTTCCATACCTATTGCTTCTCCTTTTTCCCTGGTCTCTTGATTCCTTACATATACTCCTTGTCCATGTCTTGTTGTTCAGTTGCCCAGTCATGTCTGACTCTTTGTGATCCTGTGGATTGCGACATGCCAGCCTTCTCTGTCCATCACTATCTCCCAAAGTTTGCTCAAGTTCATGTCCATTGCATCGGTGATGCCATCCAGTCATCCCATCCTCCGACGCCCTCTTCTCCCTCCACCCTCAGTCCTTCCCAGCATCAGGGACCTCTCCCGTGTGTTGGCTGTTCGCATTAGATGACCAAAATACTGGAGTCTCAGCCTCAGCGTCTGTCCTTCCAGTGAATATTCAGAGCTGATTTCCCTTAAGATTGACTGGTTTGATTTTGCTGTCCAAGGGACTCTCAGGAGTCCTCTCCAGCACGACAGCGTGAAGGCATCAACTCTTTGGCGCTCTGCCTTCTTTACGGTCCACCTCTCATAACTGTATGTGACCACTGGGAAGACCACAGCCTTGACTGCTTGGGCCTTTGTCGGCAGAGCAGTGTCTCTGCTTTTCAACACAGTGTTTAGGTTTGTCATAGCTTTCCTGCCAAGAAGCAAATGTCCTCTGATTTCGTGGTTGCAGTCACCATCCACAGTGATCTTAGAGCCCTAGAAGAGGAAATCTGTCACTATTTCCACCTTTCCCCACCTGCATCTGCCAGAAAGTAAAGGGGCTGGATGCCATGATCTTAATTTTTTCAATATTTAGTTTTAAGCCGGCTCTTCCACTCTCCCCCTTCACCCTCATCAAGAGGCCTTCCAGTTCCCCCTCTCTCTCTGCCATCCGGGTGGTACCGTTTGCATATCTGAGGTTTTTGATGTTTCTCCCACCTATCTTGATTCCAGCTTGTAACTTGTCCAGCCTGGCATTTCTCATGATGTGCTCAACGTATAGATCAAACAAGGTGACAGCAGACAGGTGTCCATGTCTTCCTTTACTTAAAAACACTTGAAGACATGTAACCACTACTCAGAAGTATTGTTTGTTTTTCAGGCTGTTATCAAAGAACAGCTTCAGGAGACTCACGGGTTATGTGAATATGCTATCTACGTCCAAGGTGAGACATATATTTCTTCTCTTCTTGCTAGAGAAATGCACACTCTGCCTAGATTCTGGAAAAAGAACAACTTATGAAATACTTAAATTCAAGTAAATGTTCCACAAATCTCTTGCTTAGTATTACTGTTTTTTTGAAATCAGAATGTAATTACTGTGCTGGATTTGACCTCAGAAGTGACTAGTTCTGTTAAAAAGCTTGCTACTGTCCTTCACCCCTATTCTAGTTTCTGGCTAGTGTTTTTCAGAATTGTTGTTAGGGTTGCTGCCTCCTGCAGCAGTGTTGGGCCCAGAAGAGGCTTTTCAAGAATTCTTTGTAGTCAAGCTAGAAGAGGTGAGAAAAAGCTTGAGGGTTTTTTGTACGGGAGTCAGGATGAAGGGAAGAAGCCTAGAGGTATACAGGACAAAGCAGAGAATAAATGGAAGTCATCAGAAGTCAAATATTATAGGGACTGAATAATATAGGGATTAGAGGGATTGATTGGAATTTTACTCTGTAGTGCCCAAGTAGCATTCTTGGTTGCTACTTGGGCACCAGGAACTTTCTGACTTTGATTTGTAAATGAATCGTTTTGTTTCCCACTCTGCATTTGTAGTCTTCAGATTAATATGCAATTTTCTGATGTAATTGGTAATACATTAACATATCTAGGACATTGTGGCAAAATAATGCTTATTTATTCCCAATATCACCAGTTCCAGACTTACAGTGCCTCATACTACTTAAGCATGTAAATCTTCTGAAAACTTAGGCCTAGGAAAAATGATTGATTCTGATTGGTTGCTAGACTGAGAACCAACTCTGAAATATTACTGCATTCTTTGCCAGCATCTCCTTGTTGGACTTGGGTTTTTTATTGCACTTGCCCCATTTGGGTGTACTCTCTGAAAACTGTCAGGTGAAGTTGGAATTACCGTGATTAATAGAGCATCTGATAGGAGCTATAAGAATGTTCTTACAGTGAAGAGTTTCTGGAATAATTACAAGGCACCCGATTATCTGCCTGTCAGAAGCTGGAAGTGGAGAAACAGGTAGGTCCCAGATACCTTAAAAAAGGGTTTCAGCTCATCACCAACTTTGCTGCTTGTTTCAATCCATCTGAAGTCATATCTGATTGTATTTTAAGACACAGTTATCCAAGGGGTTTCTTTGATAAGATTTCCTGCTTCCCTGTTTCTCCAATTTTTCACATGCCAGGCTCCATTCTTAGAACATGATTTTATTTTCTGTGTTTTCTCTCTCTTGGCAGCTTTGATATTTCGCTTGGAAGGAAATATCCAAGAATCCCTAAGACTCTTTCAGATGTGTGCTTTTCTCAGCCCTCAGTGTGCTGATAACCTCAAGCAGGTGGCCAGATCTTTGTGAGTATTGGCAGCCTGGAGGCCTCAGGGCACTAGTGGAGAATAATGTGAAGTGCATTCTCTGGCTGGGGCTTGCTTAAAGAGAAATGTAACAAATTCACTTTGAAGAGCGAGGATTAATTTTGAAATTTGAGAAAATGAGATAACCAGTATAAAGCAACTGAGTATTTCCAACACTGCATATTCTAGTTTGATAGGAGAGCACTGATAGTATTTCTCAAATAGTAACATTTTGTGCTTCAAGTACCCTAATCGTATTGCCAACCCATGGAATTTTTCTTGTTTACTGTTCCAATACTTAGCATAATACTATACACACAGTAGTTTTGTAGTGTTTGTTAAGTGTTTATTGTGTTTTATAGTGTTTGTTAAGCCTCTGAAGGCTCCTGGATTCTGGCACTCTCTAGAATCTTTATAAGCTTTTAGGTACTAATAGCTTTACTACTCCAGAGTAGTAGAGTGTGATCTGCGGAGTTCCCACCCGCACTTTCTAACCTGCAGTGTCATCGATACCTGCGCTGTCTTTGCACAGAGGCTGATTTTCCCCTGTGTCTCCAGAATTAGTATCAAGGAAAGAGACTTAGTTTGGAAGAGAAGGGCATATCCCTAATACATGATGATGAAAAATTGTGGCAATTCTTGTTTAATGTGGAGTTAATTTGGCTTGTTTCTTGGTCTACATTTATTGTACATTGGGGAAAATAAATTACACAAGACTTTCATTAAAATTGGGGCTTCCCCGGTGGCTCAGATGGTAAACAATCCACCTGCAATGCAGGAGATACAGGAGACCTGGGTTCAATCCCTGGGTCAGGAAGATGCCGTGGAGAAGGGAATGGCTACCAACTCCAGGATTCCTGCCTGGAGAATTCCATGGACAGAGGAGCTGGGCAAGCTATAGTCCATGGGGTTGCAGAGTTGGACACGACTGAGCAACTAACACTTTCACTAAAATTGGTATAGAATGGGACCAAGGCCTTGGAACAGCTACCAGCTCTGTCTCTACCAAGAGATTCTGCTGTCGGTATATAAGAGTCTCACTGGCTAAACCCACACAAGCCAATCATAGGGAAGAGGCTTCCAAAATTCTCTGCTGGCTGGAACATGAGTCAAATGTGGGACTAGTGGGGTTGGTTTTTATAAAAAGCTTTATGTTAATAATTACAGAAAATGTGTTTCTTCCCCAGATTTCTTTTGGGAAAACATAAAGCTGCCATTGAAGTATATAATGAAGCAGCTAAACTTAATCAGAAAGACTGGGTAAGTAGGGAACTTTGTTCTTCGTTATTAGTAACAAGCTGATGGTTTCATTTATCATATGGGCTATCATTTATATTTATTACTGAGTTATTACATGCCAAAACTGTCTTTATTTTATCCTCACACTTGATTGATGATTTGGCCTAGGTATAAGATCAAAAGTTAGGTTTCCTCATAACTCAGCAGACAGTGCTGCCAAGCTTTCTTGCTATAAGTATTGGTGATGAGTAGTCTGTTACTAGTCTGATTCTTGTTGATAACCCCACTCTTGTCTAGAACCTTTGAGGATTTTCTGTTTATTATTAGAGTTCTGAAATACCAGTAATAGTTGTCATGATGTGTTTCTTTTCTCTTGCATTCAACTAACTGGCTCTTTCACTTTGAAGACCCTTGCCTTTGGATAGAGAGGTGTTTTTTTTTTTTTTTTTTGAGTAGTTCTTTGATTGTTTTTTCTCTCCATTGTCTGTATCATTTAGGGATTGTGTGTAACTGCAACAAAACATTAAACACTGACTTCACAAATTATGAGTTTATTTTTTTCTTATGTAACAAGAAGCCCAGGTAAGTGGTTACTGACATTGATTTGACAACACTGAGACTTTTTCTTCATGGCTGCAAGATGGCTGCTACAGCTCTAACACCACATCATTATTCTAGTAGGGAGAAAGAGGAGGCAACAAAGAGAAAAAGACATAACCTTTATCGAGAAAGTATGACTTTCCCAGAAACCCTCAACAGACTTCCACATACATTATATCGACTACCTGTTTTGTAAAGAAGACTGGGAAATATAGTTTTTAAGTTGGACACATCGTCACTCTAAATGTAGTTAGATTTCTGTTAGTAAGGTAATCAGAGATGGTGAACATCAGGGAGATAACTAGCAGCGTTGGCCACACTGTTTTCCACTCTATTACACGTGTTCCACATCTATTCTCATTGTCTTCTAACTTGCCTCTCATATTTTCCATATCCTTGTCTTTGCTGTACATTCAGAGATATTTCCTCAGTCATATCTTCCAAATCATTTTTGTTTTTAGCTATATTCATATTCACTATTTTTTATTTTGGTAATTATATTTTTAATTTTCAAGAACTTTGTCTTTTCTTACAGTTACCTCTTCATGTCTCTGACCCTTTGAAGTTCTCTTCTGCTTTCCACAGTTGTCTTTTTCTTCCTCTCTTTATTTTGGTTCTTTTTCATGTTGATGGTTTTTTCAAAATAACTGTGATTCTTAGAAAGATACATCTAAGAGTGAAGGAGATTCTTAGAGATATCAAAGGGTAAAGGATTAGATTGATTAGTAGAAAGAGCTAGCATGGGTTTTCCCTGCAGTTCTTATGGCCCTATTATTTTTCAGATGTGTTTGTCAGTCACTTTTCTGCAGATCTGAAGACTGAGATGTTTAAGTCTTTGTGCCATTGAGTATTTTATAGCCAAAGGCCAAAGTAAAGCTACAGATAAAGGAAAAGTGAGTTACTCTTTTGTTCATTTAGTCACTTTTTTCAACAAGTGAGTGAATGCTGTGTGCCAGGCACTGGGCTGCAGATGCAAAGATGGATTGGTGGTTTATGGGACAATCAACCATGAAATAAGGAAATAGGAAATAAGGAAAGAAGAGAAGCAAGTTAGGGGAGAGGGTGGTGATAACAAATTAGAATTAAATCCTATTTTCAGAAGATTATGGACATGATGTATTGTAGCTTCTGGTAGGATATCTAAATTGAGATGTATCCAATACATGGCTGTATATAGAAATCTGAAGCTCAAGTGTTCTGGGATAGAGATACATGTTTTGGAGTCAACACAAAGGTGATGATTAAAACCATGAAATTGGATGAGATCACTCTGCAGTGAGCTGAGGATGGAACCTTGGAAAAAACAGTTTGAAGGGCTGAACTGAAGAGAAAATGAGTCCATAGAGGGAGATAGAGAGGAAGTGAGACAGGTGAGCTCAGGGACGGGCTGGGGGGAAAAGGGAGGATGTTTATGTCCAGTTGGTTGAAAGAGCTCATTTGGTATTACTCATCTGGGATAACAAGTCCATTGGTGCCAGTAGAGGTGGTCATTTCTCAAACATCCATTCTCTGCCCTGATGCTTCACGAGTGCCTGTGGCCTGTAGAAAACCTGTAGCTTTACTTTCTTGGACTCATCAGGGTATTCCACAGTCTAGCTGCAGCAGGAGAATAATTCCTCTTGCCATAATCTCATTGGACTTTTGGAGCAGCTGTTAAGTAGGGAGGATTTCCTGTACTTTTAGATGAGGAAGCTGAGGCTTTTGGAGGTGGAGTGACTTGCTGAAGGACACACAGTGAGGTAATGGCAGGAATGGAGCAGAATTCAGGTCTAGAATCCAGAATTCCTCACTTAGGCCTGTAATTGTTCCCCGGTATCACTTGCCCTTGCAGGATGTCTGCTGCATCCTCTCCCCCCATGAAAAACAGAACTTGACTCGATTTGTTCTAGTTTTCTTTTCAAATTTCAAAAATTTCCTTGGCTGTCAAGTTTGTTTAAGGCATATTGCTGTTGTTTTGCCAAGTAATAACTACAGCAAATATTTTCAAAAGGGTAGGGGCATTAGTTACCTTCCAGGACGTTAAAGGACAAGTAAGCTATATTTCTCCTCTCTCCAGCTCCGTGTGTACATTCTTAAAGGGTGATGAACTGGAATGTACTTGTGGAGTTGGAGAGAGGAGAATTACAGCCCTACTTTTAGAGACAGGCCTGAGTTCAAATCCCACTGCTTGGCAAAGTGTGGACATATTTTGGGTTGTGATTTAAGAAAAATTTATTGTATTGTGAGTCATTTATCAGAAATTGAACATGATTCAATATCAGATATTAAGCAGTAACTAATTTTTTTTTCCCAAGTATGATAATGGTATTGTGGGTAGATTTTATAAGAGAGAGATCTTATCCTTTGGAAATACATACTGAGGGACTTCCCTGGTGGCTCAGTGGTAAAGCGTGCGCCTGCCAATGCAGGAGACATGGGTTCAAGTCCTGGTCTGGGAAGATCCCACATGCCAAGAAGCAACTAAGCTCGTGCACCACAGCTAGTGAGCCTGTGCTCTGCAGCCTGGGGACCACAACCACTGAAGCCTCGCATGCCTGCGCGCCCTAGAGCCCGTGCTCCGTAACAGGAGGAGCCACCATAATGAGTAGGCTGTGCAACAAAGAGTAGCCCTCACTCACCACAACTAGAGGAAAAGCATGTGCAATAGTGAAGACCCAGCACAGCCAAAAATAAATATATAAATAATAAAAAATAAAAAAATACATACTGAAATATTTGTGGATAAAATGTTATATTATCTGGTATTTGCTCACAGAAGTAGTGGGATGGATGTGGGGGTATGGATTGGATGGTTGTTGGAGCAAGACAATGAGGACATGGTGATTCTCTACATATATATATATATATGTTGAAATTCTTTTTGTTTTTCCCTCTTAAAAATAGTCCCTTCTTAGCAGTCTGAGACCATTTCTTTTTTTTTTTTTTAAACATTTATTATTTTATTTTGACTGCACTGCGTCTTTGCTGCTGTGCTCAGGCTTTCTCTAGTTGCAGTGAGGAGGGGCTACTCTTCATTGTGTGTGCAGGCTTCTCCCTGTGATGGCTTCTTGTTGCAGAGCACAGGCTGTAGACGTGTGGGCTCAGTAGTCGTGGCTCGGGAGGCTCTCGAGTGCAGGCTCCGTAGTCGTGGCTCAGGAGGCTCTCGAGTGCAGGCTCCGTAGTCGTGGCGCATGGGCTTAGTTGTTCCACAGCATGTGGAATTTTCCTGGACCAGGGTTTGAACCAGTGTCCTCTACATTGTCAGGCTGATTCTTAGCCACTGGACCACTGGGGAAATCCTTTTCTTTCTTTTTATCAGCTTTATTGAAATATAATTCAAATACCATGCAATTCACCTATTAAAAGTAGATGATTCATTGTTTTTTAATATATTCACAGAGTTGTGCAATGGTCATCACGATCTTACTTTATTTTTATTGGAGTATAGTTGCTTTACAGTGTTATTTTCTGATGTACAGCAAAGTGAATCAGCCATTCAGATTCTTCCTTGAATTTCTTTCCCATTTAGGTCACCAGATAGCATTGAGTAGAGTTCCCTGTGCTGTACAGGAGGTCCTCATTAGCTATCTGTTTTTTATAGTAGTGTATATATGTCACTCCCAATCTCCCAGTTCATCCCTGCCCCTCCCCTCCTTGGTATCCATACGTTTGTTTGGTACGTCTGTGTCTCTGTTTCTGCTTTGCAGATAAGCTCATCTGTGTCATCTTTCTAGATTTCACATATAAGTGATATTATACAGTATATGTATATTTCTCTTTCTGACTTGCTTTACTCTGAATGACTGTCTTTAGGTATATCCAAGTCTCTGCAGATGGTACATTTTCATTTTTTATGGCTGAGTAATATTCTACTGTATATATGACCATATCTTCTTTATCCATTTCTCTGTTGATGGACATTTAGGTTGCTTCCATGTTCTTGAAATTCTTTAAGATTTAGAACTAAGAAAAAAAAAAAATCCCTGTGCTGATGCTTTCTGTATTAAGCAAACTGCTTAATTTCTCTGAGCTTCGATTTCCTTATCCCTAAAATCATAATTGTTATACTTATGTTTCAGATTTGCTGGGAAAATTAAAGTAATATATATGAAAAACATCTGGCATAGGATCACTGATTGCTATTTTGTTGTTGTTATTTTAGGCAACTTGGAAAACATTAAACAGTTGTCTCTGAGTCCTTGAAGGTTCATACTTCTTCAGAGAGGGACACTCCTGGGTCTGCATGTGCTTCTGCACTTCCTCACTACTAACAAGATGGTCCTTACTGTTTCCCTTACTGTTTGCCTTTTCCTTTCTTTAAAGCTGCGTTAAATAAAAATGATTTAATATAAGGGAGTTGTAGAGATTCTATAGAACACAAGGTCAGGAAATACAGATTGATCTTGCAGTGAACTAGAACTGGAAAGCTGTCAGCAACCAAGTTAGCTTCTCTGCATTTCTGCTGTTTTTTTCTTTCTGTAGATCAGAGGTTGGCCTTTTTTTTGGTGGGGGAGGTAAAGGTCAGGTTAGTACATATTTTAAGCTTTGCGGCTTTATATGGTCTTTGTTGCAATTACTTAACTCTGAAGTTCTATGAAAGAATCATAGAGGATACATAACAAGTGGTTGTGGCTGTGTTCTGTACAGCTTTATTTACAAAAAGGGGCAGAGAGTGGATTTGTCCCATTGGTTGTAGTTTGCTGACCTGTGCTGCAGACTTCTGTAGATAAGCCCCAATTACATATCCAATTATGTATCTGTAATTGGAACCAGTCTGCAGAAGCCTGCAGCACAGGACCATGCAGGAAACCTGGATTTGATCCTTGGGTAGGGAAGTTCCCCTGGAGAAGGGAATGGCTACTACTCTAGTATTATTGCCTGGAAAATCCCCTGAAGAGAGGAGCCTGGTGTGCTACTGTCTGTGGGGTCACAAAGAGTCATATATGACTGAGCGACTAAGACTTTCATTTTTCACTTATCTGTATTCCATTGTAGTAGCCTCCAGATGGCACTGTCAGCCTCCAAGTTCATACCACCTAGTGAGTGAATTCCTAGATTCCTGTGAAAAGAAGTCTGACACCCACACCCACACTCCTCCTTAGAGCTGGAGAAGGGACTGTGGTAGTTTCTTCTGAGAAGAGGGCACAAAGGGTTTGTTCCATGAGCAGCTCTAAGAGGAAAAAAGGTACAGGAATGGGCTGGGTATGCACCCAAAGGTACTACATAGGCCCAGGAAGATCACCGGTTTATTCTGCTTTTATCTTATAATCTGAAGAAGATTCAAGTAAAAAACTAACCATAGTGCATATTTTCAAGCTTAAACTTTGTCAAGCAGCAATAATCTCTAGATGCCTGTTCACACTCTAATAATTACTGTGGAATTTACACTTCTTTTCTTTTCTTTTGTGTGTAGGAAATCTGTCATAACCTAGGAGTTTGCTACATTTATCTGAAACAGTTTGACAAGGTAATCTGTAGAAATGGTGGTGGTGGTGGGTGAGCAGTTGTCTGGGGATTTCACTGAGGGTACACTTTTTATACAGGTCCCATGGATCATTTTATATTATTCCTACTGCTTGCAGAGACTGTTAGAAGTAAAAAATGAAAGTTTCATATACATTTACCCCCATTTTTATTCTCATTTGTCACTATTCGTCTGTTTTTTTTCCCCTGCTTTTAACAAGAAAGTGACAAATTCTAGAAACAGAGGAAATGGCAATCTCATCCGTTTCTTCTTATCTTATTTTCCACACCTTAGTTTAATTGTCCAGAATAGAAACACAAATGTCCAATAAAATTTAAATATAAAAAAGTGGGTCTATAAGTCTTAAAAGTAATTATGGCCAAGTGAGCTATCTTACATTTCAGTTTTCAGGTCATTGGAAATGAATTTTTAATCTTAAGTAGTTTGACGTGAGAGTTTTTAAGGTTATTTTCCACGTGAGATTTTTATATTTCATTGTGTTAGACTGTGGTGCCCAAGACTCTTATGATCAGATAAAACTGTTGAGCTTATTCTGGTACTCAGATAAAGGGAAAAAATGTATATATCTTAACTGAGAAGTAGACCAAATTATTGAGAACTCTAAAAGTTAATGAAAGTGGGGTTGGTTAGTTTCCTTCATAATTCTCCCATTTAGTGACTGAAGTTTTATTTTCTTTTCTCCAGTGCTGACAGGACTGAGAACCTGAATTAGTTGATATTAATTTGATAATGTTTAATATGTACAATTAACAATTAATGTTAATTTGTAAACTGAAGCAATCTAATCAATCCCTCGGGATTCTTAAAACAACTGTACATCAGCAGTTGAGGTGTGAGAGTAACTTTTGCTCTTCTGAGACATATAAAAACAAATAATACCTGTATCTGTACAAATAAAATATACATACTTAGTTGATTAGGTTTTCTGGGCAGATGGCTCTTCAGTGTTATGTACTTGGTTAGGAGCTTTTTCTCTTCAGAGAAATTTTAAGCAAGTACATACCTGCTGCTGCTGCTAAGTCGCTTCAGTCGTGTCCGACTCTGTGCGACCCCATAGACAGCAGCCCACCGGGCTCCCCAGTCCCTGGGATTCTCCAGGTAAGAATACTGGAGTGGGTTGCCATTTCCTTTTCCAATGCATGAAAGTGAAAAGTGAAAGTGAAGTCTCTCAGTCATGTCCGACTCCTAGGGACTCCATGGACTGCAGCCTACCAGGCTTCTCCATGGCAAGAGTACTGGAGTGGGGTGCCATTGCCTTCTCCTAAGTACATATCTATTCATGGGATTATTCTGAGCCAAGAGAGAGCTGGATTTGGTTTTTGGTCAGACCTGAACTGAGGAGAAGGAGAATTATATTTAGATTTTACTGTAAAGCTAACAGGCTAAGAAAATACAGTAGCTGGCATTTATATAAATACTTGTTGAATCAGTGAAGGACTAAATGGCGTTTATCATCATCTGCAAGATAAGCTCTAACAGAGCGAGGAGTTTTCTGTTAGCTTTGGTATACTAGTACCTAGAGCAATAGGCACTCGATATCTACTGAATGAATAAATAAACATTCATTCATTTATCCAATTATTGGTGAGGAAAATGAGGTACCCCCTGGAGAAGGGTGTGCAGTTGTTCAGCGGTGCAACTGAGGTCAAGTTTGGGGTAGTACTCTCTATGTACCATGATATCCCTCTTGACATATAGAATATGAGTCATGGGAATGGATATCAAAAAGCAGAAAACACTGAAAAAGGTTAATCCTCTTGTACAAGCCCCCCAAGTGGCAGTAGAGGCAGACATTTCATGTTTCCAGCTGTCCTATGAGAGCACAGTTTGGGTATGTTTTAGTTTTTTGGGTGGTGGGACATTTGCTGAAATGTGGCGTTCCTACTTGAGTAGAGGAGGAGCTCTTTCTTTACATTAGCCGTACAGAGTCATTGTCCTTTCCTGGTGGTGATTTGGTTCTCTTTACTCTGTCAATCTTGTTAGGCACAAGACCAGTTGCACAATGCCCTACATCTTAACAGACATGATCTGACGTACATAATGCTGGGCAAGATCTTCTTGCTGAAGGGAGACTTGGACAAGGCCATTGAAATCTACAAGAAAGCAGTGGAGTAAGTGTGTTGGTTCCTTTAGAGCAACGAGAAAGTAAACAAAAATGGGAGCAGACGTGATCTCCTATGCCTGAGAGAGGACATGTGTGACTGGTTACACACTGTGTGAGTTCTGTGAGTTAGAGTGAATGTTAGTTAAGCTAAAGTTTAGAGCCCCCAGTGCCTTAAATAAGGACAACTTAGGTTTCTTTCTCACCTGTCGGCGTGGCCAGTCCTGCGCAGCTCTCTGCTCCACAAGGTTAGTCAGGGATCCAGGTTCCTCCTCTGTTAAGCGATCATTCCATAGGTGGTTGCCTAATCCCTGTTGATAATGGAACTGACTGGCATTCCCAGTGTGGTATTCTGTTTCTCTTTTTTAGGGAATCTTATCTTTTCTGTCTAGATCTTGTCTTGTTTAAGTGGGATAGCTATAACAAAATGCCTTTGTCTCATTTGTTTGGTCACTTGATAGAATGCGTCATCTGTGGTTCAAGGCCACAAAGTCTATTATTCCTGATAACAAGACTTTGGACTAAATTTAGATTTCTGTTGTTAATTACTGTTGTCTTCTACCATGATAGTAACTTTTCTAGTTACATTAGTCACAACAATGCTCCTTCTGGAATTTTTTTCATATTTTATATCCAAAAAGACATAAAAAATCCTTTGTTTTGTTAGGCTGTAAGAAAGACTTGTCATCAAGAGGCTACGTTTACAGGGACAAGTAGGTAGAAGCCCACGTAGCCATATGTTGAATCTTTGTGGTGCTGAGTGGAAGCCTTGACCCTTGACCCCTGCATTCAAGAAACTGGCTCTTTGAGCTTAGCTCACATTAATTACATTAGCTCACACATTCTTCCTGTGTCTGGCTAAGGACTTATGTCACTGAAATCCTCAAATGAGACTTTGGAGGACAGCTGAGCATTTGGAGCCTTACTGAGATGATAGAAACCATTGCTTATGGCCCACAGCTTCAGAGAGAGTAGTCTGTTTTGGTGGGGGGAAGGATGCCACTAGAATCACAGAAATTATCTACTTAGTTAGGGAGAGGAAAGTGATCAGAATGGGAATTTATGGCAGAAAGTGAAGAGCAAATACTTAGTTGAACTGAGTAAGCTCTGTCTGGCCAGCTCAGGCTTCACCAGGCAGAGGCTTTGTCCCTGTGACTCTGGTCTCCCCATAGGTAACCTGCACCCTACCTCATTTCTTAGAAGCAGGAGATGTTCTTCACCTTTTGCCGTTTTCACTGTTGAAACTGTCTAATGATCCTGTAGTCAGATCATCTCAGCTCAGTGTTGCTTTTGTTTTGTGACAAAGACAGATGCCGGTGAGGGACTGGAAAGGGAGATAGTCTTTTACGTAAGCCAGTGTTTACTCCACAAAGCCAAGGGCCAGTTCTTTGCTAGAGCTGGTATGTGTCTTTCTTCTTTAGTTTGGCTGTTTAGTGTGACTTTTTGTTTAATGTGGAGAGCAGAGCATCAGGGGCCTTGGGACCCTAAATCACCCAGGAAATAATTATGCTGGCTGGCATTGTGAGTGCAGTGAGAACAACAGAAAATCTCACAGGAGGGAAGCAGCTAAAGTCGTGTGTGTTCTAGACTGACGTGGTTTATAGAGCATTATTCTTGAACTCTATTAGTGTAATTAAGACATGAGCACAAAATAGTCCATAGGTTCTGAGGAATTTGGCTGTAAGAAAAGGTCCTGAGGAAGGAGTCTAGGTTCTAAGTCCCATTTCTGTCTTGTTGAGCAGTCCTCCCTATAGCCGGGTTGACGTACTCTTGAAGGAAATTCCCAAATCCTTTGAGAGTTCTTACGGGAGCGGGCAGTGCGGTTACTGCGCGTGTCAGTATCACTCATACGCATCGTGTTTCCCTCTGAGCATCTCTTATGTCGCAGGTTCTCACCGGAAAATACGGAACTTCTTACAACTTTAGGATTACTCTACCTACAGGTAAGGGGGCTTTGCTTATCTATGCACTGATGTTAGAAATGCTTTTGGGGACTTCCCTGGTGGTCTGGTGATTAGGATTCCATGCTTTTACTGCAGGGGACACAGGTTCAGTCCCTGGTCAGGGAACTAAGATCCTGCAAGCCACGCAGCCAAAAAAGAAAAAGATACTTTTGTGTGTTGTGGTTTTCCTGCATTTTCACTTGAACACAATTTACTAAAGGTCATAAGAAGCACATAAACTTTACTCTGCACTTGATACCCTTTGTCTGCTAAAGGAATGAACTTAATTTTCAGCATGCAAATCAGAAGCAAATACACCTGTTTGAGCCTAGTTCTTACCCAACCAAAGAAAGAACATCTATGAAAAACAACTTGTGGTCAGGGAGATTGGCATTTTGTGGTGGAAGTACTGTGGTGGTATTAGGGCTTTGGGGCAAAGGCCGTTTCTCTTGTTCCTTCTTCCCAGCCAGGTTAGGGTTAGAGAAGGCAAAGCATTGTCTAGAATAAAAATCCTGCCCCCAGCTCTGCCTCTCTGGTTCCTTGTTTCATTTTTCTCTAAGGAGCTTAGCCCTGGGCCTTCCTGGGCTTTGGCTTGGGAGGTTGGCCCCAGGGGAGAGAAGGCTCACCAGCCTGTTTCCTGCCAAGAGTCCTTAGTGTGTGGCAGCACCAGTGTGCCAGAGATGGTTCCTGGCAGATAGCTACTTTGACCTTATTAGGGGATAAATCAATGACGTAGGAGGGAAAAGAAATGTGGGGCCCTTAGTTTTCCTTTTTAAAAATTTGGTATCTGTGGCTTTTGTCAGAAGAACCCAGAAAAGTCAGGGTGTATCTGTTGAGGGTATGGTTGGCCAGACTCCCTAACGCCATCTCCCCCGATGTAATTCTCTGGTTTGCTTTTTCCCAAGCTCGGTATTTACCAGAAGGCATTTGAACATCTTGGAAACACACTGACTTACGACCCTACCAACTACAAGGTATTGCTGGCTGTCAAGCCTCAGAGTCTTCACACACAGGTGGTCCCACTGCTCCTAGAGGTGATCTGGCCCTAGAATGCACTTCAAATACCCAAGAAAGTACTTTTTTCTTAGAAAAGTATTAAGTAAATGTGGCTCTTATTTGAAAATATTGTAAATTGTCAGGGCTCTGCTGCTCATCTTCTAAAGAGCACATTTGTCATAATGGGCCTGTAACTCACACAGACAGCAGAACTGCAGTGGTGGTGAAGTTGTATGTGTTACTTAGGAAATAGCAGCGCCTCCACATGCTGAAATGACCTTCAGATTCCTGAGGAACCTGAGACTACAACTCTTGTCCAGTTATGACTTTGGGGATGAGAAGGTCATCATGTGGATGAGTCACTGAGGGAGCTGCAGCAGAACAGGCTTGTTGTTACGGGTGCAGACCCAGTCCTTTCTTGGAAGTCATATTGGCCTGACTGAGAGACATGGAGAGTTGGACTGAGGAAGTCTAAAGCTGACTCACCATCTGCCCTGTGGCAGAAGGAGCTGCATTTTTAGAGGCCAGTGACAGGTGCACTTGAGTTGTCTAGAGCATTTGGTGTCTACCAAGTAGGGGCTGCAGGGTTAAAGGTGGTTTTTACTTAAAGGGCCCTGATATTCTAAGGTAGTGACTTCCCGGCTACAAGTAGGAAACAAAAGAGCGAGGTAAAGTCAGAGACTTTTCTTTATTACGGCAAAGGGCCACAGTGTGGGGCGTGAGAGTGTTCCTCTTGAGCGTTTGTCCCAGCAGCTGTGGATGGATAGGTCCCTGGAAGATGCTTTTCCGTCCCACCAGTGTTGACGGGCCTACTGAGTATCTAGACTCAGGAAGGCTGCTTCACTCCGACGGCCTTTTGGGAATGACTACATCATGAACTTTCCATGTTTTCAGGCCATCTTGGCAGCAGGCAGCATGATGCAGACCCATGGGGACTTTGATGTTGCCCTCACCAAATACAAAGTTGTAGCGTGTGCTGTTACAGAAAGCCCTCCACTCTGGAACAACATCGGAATGTGCTTCTTTGGCAAGAAGAAATATGTGGCAGTGAGTGTCTCCTCCTCTTTCTGGTTTGCATTCATAGTTACTGGGTCTGCTGAGCTCGCCCCAGCCCCTCACCAAGCGCCCCCTCCCTCCTCCAGGCCATCAGCTGCCTGAAACGAGCCAACTACCTGGCACCTTTAGATTGGAAGATTCTCTATAATTTGGGCCTTGTCCACTTGACTATGCAGCAGTATGCATCCGCTTTCCATTTCCTCAGCGCAGCCATCAACTTCCAGCCGAAGATGGGGGAGCTGTACATGCTCTTGGCTGGTAAGAGACATTTATGTAGAGCAGCCCTTTGCAGTCTGTAGTGAGGGAAAATGGAATTAGAATGATGGCAGGCCAGTAGTTAAATATCCCACAGAAGCCATTCCCTTGCAGATCCCATAGGTATCTGGATGACTGTCCTAGAGTCTGAAGAAATATGAAACAGAAAGATGACAAAGCGCCTGGCTGCTTCTCACTTAGTGGAATTTCACTCAGAGATTAAACAAGGTTCATATGTAGTCCATCTTTTAACAGTGGTATTCCCTCGGCTTGACAGTTCATATATAGAATCAAACCATGTTCTTAGTTATCCAGTGTTAAGATAGTAGGCTTTAGGTATCATCAGGTGTTAAGATCCTGCCTCTAGTACTTACTATTAGCTGTATCTCATAGGGTTGATGAGAGGATTACATGATTAGATAATCAGTGAATGTTAACTTGGTTTTGCTGTCATTATATAATTAGTCTTTTATTGTTAGTGTAATACAAAAGTACTGACTATTCTTTCTGGGGGCTATTTCTCCTTATACTAAATTTACTACATGTTTAAGAGCAGTTTCCATGTTCTCACTGACAGTCTTCAGGTGTTTTTTTTTTCTGGTCATTACTGTGGGGTTCTATATAAGTAAATCGAGTGGTGGTTATTTGGGGTCTGTCTGAAAAAAAGATAGCCCAGTCATAAAGGGATACAGGATTGTAAGCAAATTACTGTACTGTAGGGCATAAGCAGCAATTCTGTAACAGAGTAGAGATGGTCTTCACACTGAGTTTTGAAAGATAAACTGCAGTTCAGTGGCACAGAATGGCTGAGAAGCCCGAGGAAAGCCGTACAGCCGTGAAAGTGCAGGCTGCACCCAGCAGGCAGTGGCGGTCACGTGGCGGAGCGAGCACAGTGGGAGGTAGGTCAGGAGAGGTGCTCTGGGGTCCGCATGGAGGGCTGGGAGTGCAGCACAGGGGCCATACTCGAGCTGAGAGGGTCTGCTTCCCAGCTGTATTCCTGGATCTCTAGTGTCTGGGGGAAGTAGATGCATGGTTGTGGGGCAGGTGGAGTGGGCAGGGCTTCCAGGCAGCTCTGTTATTGTCTGGTTTATAGATCAAGCTTCCAGAAAATACTGATTAAAAAAGGGAGAGTGTTCTGTTGCTAAAACAGTGAGGATTCTTGAGTAGGACAGTGACGCGGTCAGATCTGTTAGGGAGATCCTGGCAGCACTGTGGCAAGTAGATGGAGGCAGGTGGGACAGTGTCCCCAGGGAACAAAATGGAAAGCCTGACACGACTAAAGCCAGGGCAGTGTCACCAAAGACACTAAAAAAAAGAAATTCATGGAACCTGGCAATGGATTAACTGGAGAGGGGACTGTAGATGACACGAGGAATCCAAGCTGAGTGGCTGAGCAGAAGGTGGTGCTAGGAGTTGAGAGGGTGCAGTAAGAGTGGGGCCAAATGAACTGCAGTCTGGAAACATTTCCTGTGTTTTCATGCTTGGCTCTTCAGCCATAGCATCCACTCTCTCTGTTGCAGTGGCTCTGACCAATCTGGAGGATACAGAGAATGCCAAGAGAGCCTATGAAGAAGCAGTCCGCCTTGATAAGTAAGCTGCCCTGCTGAGGATGGTGTCAGGGGGCTAGACTCTCCAAAGCCATGAGGTGGCGCCAGGGCCCCGGTGTTGCCCGAGGCAGCTAGGTGCCTTTGTGCACAGCAGGTCTGTGTGTGGAAGGACGTGGCTCCTGAGCACAAGGGCTCAGCAGGACCTGGCACTGGCTCTGCGAGACCTTGCTGTTGAACTAGTTCTGTTTCTGCATAATGATAAGGATCTATTCTAAATGACCATTTGTTGCAAAGCCCCAGCTCCATAGAGTCTCTGTCTGTCTGTGCAGGTGTAACCCTTTAGTAAACCTGAACTATGCTGTGCTGCTGTATAACCAGGGCGAGAAGAGGGACGCCCTGGCTCAGTATCAGGAGATGGAGAAGAAAGTCAACCTACTCAAGTATAGTAGCTCTCTGGAATTTGATCCGGAGGTAAGTCTTAAATCCAGGAGTCATTAAGCAAGCTGTCAGGAGACTTCTGAATCAAGCCCAAATAATCCAGATATAATGTATGTTTACGCCTGTTTTGGCTTTGATGTTCCTAGCAGCATGAATTCTTAAATTAAGGACAGCTTGAGAAAAAAGTTTTCTTAAAAGAAAATAGTAAGAGGAAATTCATGCTTACTGAGTTGCATCTATTATTGGTAATACAACTCATTTGAGTTGAGATCTGTGTCTCTTTGTAGCTTCCTCCCACTTCTCCTCACATAGAAAAGGCAGGAATTTAGTCCATTAAAGCACCAAACTGAAATTGTTGGGTTTTTAGAGCCTTTAAAGAATTTCCATGCCATCCACTCAAGACAGTGTGTTCTCTGCTGTTTAAGAACCATTTCTTTGCAATCAGTACTTCCTCCCTCAAATGGTAGCAGACACTATGTCAGCTAACCCTGCCTGCCTGCTAAAGGCCTCAGATGAGGCTTGTCTCTGCGTGTCATACCTGTGACTTTTTTTTGCTTCCTTTCCACATGGACACAAGATGGTGGAGGTAGCCCAGAAGCTGGGAGCTGCTCTACAGGTCGGGGAGGCACTGGTCTGGACTAAACCAGTTAAAGATCCCAAATCAAAGCAGCAGACTGCTTCAACCAGTAAAGCTGCCTGTTTCCAGCAGCCTCTGGGCTCTAATCAAGCCCTAGGACAGGCAATGTCTTCAGCAGCCGCATACAGGAAGCTCTCCTCAGGTAGGAAGCTACACACAGCTCTGGAGACCCATGGGAACAGCCACGTGTGCCTACAAAGAGATTACAGCTTTGAGTGAGGCTTGCGCTTTTCAGACTCATAACACGTCCAGTGTAGTGCTGCTTAGAAGGGGAAAAAAGCCCAAGGGTGTCCAAATCGTCACTTATTTTCTTAAGGCCATTTGTGTAAAAGTTCCCAGCTATTGGCAGGCTTAGTTGGATGGTCAAGATACTGGGTGTTCATGATATGCAGGTTTAGAAATACATTATGGTACCCTTTGTTATGTAGTCTCAGTTTAATTTTCACTGCCTTATCACAAGTCAGCATGGCACAGGTAATGAATGATTTCTTTTATAAGGTCACTAAAGGCACACCTGACTTAACTTTATCCAGTTATGGTCTTCCTTCACAGCTGCACAGATAGGCCACAGTTCTACTAATCCCAGAAAATAAGCTTCAAGAAGGAAAATCGTAACTGTAACTGCTTTTTGATTTCTTCTGGAACCAGGGCACTTGAGAATTCAAGCTGTTTGTTTTGTTACTAGGTGCTGGAGGAACATCCCAGCTCACAAAGCCACCATCCCTTCCTCTGGAGCCAGAGCCCACTGTGGAAGCACAACCTACGGAAGCATCAGCACAAACCAGGGAAAAGTAGGTGTAGGATGACCCCGGAGCTGGGCTTGCTTTGGCGAGGACCCACCAGATTAGGAAAGGTCCCATGACACAGGCAGCATGGCGGCTGGCACGTACGAGAACGTGTTATGATGATCACCAGGAGCCAGAACCCTTCACACCCCCTGGCTGCCCCATGAGCTGGGAAAGGACTTACCTCCTGCTGCCTGAGCCCTTTGTGGAAGAACAGTCTGGGACAGACCTCTGCCGTCATGACAGAGTCTTGGCTAGCTGAGGTGATTCTTGGGCTGTGTGGTAGGTATATTGGCCACCAAGGCAACCACAAATCTTGAATTAATAATCCAGTTCTAATAGTAGAAATTTATAAGATGAAAAAAAAGCTTTTTAAATTGTGGCCCAGTCTATTGAGTATCTCAGCTGCACTTGCCCAGAAGAATCCAGAAAACGTCCCTATAGCTTGTTCTGGAGCGAGGTCAGAGTGCAGAGCCAGATCATGTCAGTATGAAAAGAGAGAAAGGGCTGGTCTGGTATCAGCACCAAGGATTGGGGAAAAAAAAAGGAGGAGCTTCTTAAGTGAGGAGGTTTTAGACATTCAGTGATACCACTGACCAGATGCTAGTAATACATTATCTATATATCCTTTTCAGAATAAAGATTATGTATCATCCCTTTGGGAAAAGTTGTTACTAATGTGTAAGGGATCACAATAAAATGTTTCTGGAAGAACCTTGTATCTGCCCAGTCTTGGGGCTTCTGGATTTCTAGTTTCTCTCTCTGTTAAGAAAGGAGCGATTCTGATTTCTAGTATGGTTGCTACTCATGTCATCACAGAAAAATGAGGCTACATACACAGATATAGACATGGTTTTAGATGGCTCAGATTAGAGGCAAGAACGAACTAGCAATGGGAAAAGTGCCCTTCTTACTGAATAATGTTAGTACAAAACAAAGTAGAAGTCTGGAGTGTATGATTACAATGATTATTTTGTTCTTAAGGAAAAAAATCACCATTGTCTGATAGTAGAGTGGCTCACAATGGACCAGTCCTCCCACAGACAACAAATAGTAACCAGTAGGTAAAGTTTAATTTTTAAAAAATACCTAACTGTTCCAAATAAAAATTATTATATATGAGGCTTAATATATATAAAGATTTTTATATTTTACATGAGATGATACAAAACTAATTCTAAATAGTTTGTAAAAAGTTAACACTGTATATTACAATCCTTAGAGCAGCCATTTGAAAGCAGCATAGCTCAAAAGACAGTAGAGAAGGGGGAAAAAGACAGAACAAAGAGAAAACAAATAGCAAACTGTCAATCCAGTCATATCAATAAAATGTAACTAGACTTAAAAATGTAACTGGGCTAAACAGTTAAAAAGCAGAGAATGATAAAAAACCTCATACTATATTAATGTCAGATAAAGTAGAGTTCAAAGTCAGAGGTGTTACTAGAAATAGGGGCATTTCATAATGATAAAAAGTTCAGTAGAAAAACAATCATAAACATGTATGTACCTAACGTTACTTCACAATACATTGAGTAAAAAGTGACAGAATTAAATCCATATACTTGCATGTTAGCAATTTTTCTTTTAGCATTTAATAGACAAGAAGTGTAAAAGAACATATTGGCCAGCTTGACCTAATTAAACACTATAAGCAGTAACTGTAGAAAATACATTCTTTGCTCAAGTACACACAGTACGCTAAGCAAGACAGACCAAATGCTGGGCCATAAAATAAGTCTCAAGTCAATAGATTGTAATTTACAGAATATGTTCTCAATACACAGTGTAATTACATTAGAAATTAAAAGGAACATATCTATTACAGAAAACAACATATGTGGAAATTAAACATATGCTTGAAATGACTCATAAGGAAGAAATTAAAGAGAAAGTAGAAAATAGTTTGAACCGAATAATGAAAACAAAATTTGCAGAGTTCAGCTAGGAACTATGCTTACAAGGAAATTTACAGCTGTAAATGCTTCCATCGTAGCAAATGAAATTGTTCATAAAGGTTTCTACCTCAAGCTAAAAACACAGCAAAATAAACCCATTTCAGGAATTATTAAAGAAAAATCTAAAAAGCCAAAAGTTTTACAAAAAAATGCATATGGCAGAAAGTTGACAAATCCCTAGCTAAACTGATAAAAAAGAGACAAATTACCAAATCAAGAATGGAAGAAGGGATAGCAGCATAAAGAGACTACAAGACATGAAAAAGAGAAAGGAATGTTACAATGACAATAAAACTGGCTACTTGGATGCAACAGATCAAAACTGAAACAAGATGAAATGTAAAGCCTTAAGGCCTATCAAAGAAATTGAATCTATAAATCAAAAGCTACTCTTTAAGCAAACTCCTGGCTCAGATGATGTCACCAGTGGATTCTATTAAATCCAATCTTACAAAAATTTTTAGAAGACAGGATTAAGAACTTCCCATTACACCATAAAGAAAACAAAGATCTACAGATTGAGAATATATTCTAGAAGAATAGATTCACAAAATACATCTGACAAAGGGCTTATACCCAGAAAATATTAAAAAAAAAAAACAAAAACAAAACTCCAACTCAGTGATGAAAACTATTGGGTTGGTGAAAAAGTTCGAGTTTTCCTGTAAGATGTTATGGCCAACCCAAGAATAACCCAAATAACAACATACACAACCCAACTGGAAAGAAAAAAAAAACAGGCAAAAAATTTGGATACCTCACCAAGATACATGGCCATATATACTGACCACATATGAATGGCCAGTAAGCATGTGAAAACGTGCCCATTGTCTATCATCAGGGAAGTGCAAAGTGAAACCACAATGAAGTACCACTAGGGACACATCAGGTACACATCAAAATGGCTAAACACACCTCCAAATGTTGGCAAGAACAAGAAGCAAACAGAATAGTCATCCATCATTGGTGGGAGTGTAAAATGGTCCATCTACTTTGGAGGAAGGTCTGTACCCATCCCATAATATATATCTATCCCAGCAATTCTACTCCAATGGAGTAGAATTTTTACTCAAAAGTAAAAATGATTTTTTACCCTAGAAAGAAAAATGTCCACACAGACTTGATAACATTCATAAAAGTATTCACAATACTATGTAGCCATAAAAAGCAACAAACTACATATGACATAATCTCTGAATGAGAAGAGCTTTATACAGCTATGGTAATTAAAACTATGGTACTGGCACAAAAACAAATCTAGATCAATGGAATAGGATAGAAAGCAAAGAAAGAAACCCATGCACTTATGGCCAATTAATAACAAAGGAGGCAAGAATATACAATAGAGACGGCATTCTCTTCAAATGGTGCTGAGAAAACTGGACAGCTACATGTGAAAGAATGAAAACATTCTCTAACATGGTTATACAAAAATAAAACTCAAAATGGACTGAAGACCTATACGTAGGACTGAATACTATAAAATTTCTAGAGGAAAACATAAGCAGAACACTGATAAATTGTAGCAAGACCTTTTTGGATCTATCTCTAAAGTAATGGAAATAAACACGACCTAATTAAACTTAATGGCTTTTGCACAGCAAAGGAAACCATAAGAAGACAAAGAATGGGAGAAAGTATTTGCAGACAATGCAGCCAACAAGGGATTAATTTCCAGAATATACCAACAGCTCGATATTTTTTAAAAAATCTAAAAAATAGGCAGAAGACCTAAATAGACATTTCTCCAAAGATGAACAGACGGCCAAAAGGCACATGAAAAGATTCTCAACATCACTAATTAAGAGAAATGCAAATCAAAAACTAAAATGAGGTATCAACTCACACCAGTCAGAATAGTATAATATCAAAAAGTCTACAAGTAACGGAACCCTTCCACACTGTTGGTGGGAATGCAAACTGGTGGAGCCACTATGGAGAACTGTATGGAGGTTCCTTTTCATGCTGTTCATGGGGTTCTCAAGGCAAGAACACTGAAGTGGTTTGCCATTCCCTTTCTCCAGCGGACCACGTTTTGTCAGAACTCTCTACCATGACCCGTCCATCTCTGGTGGCCCTACATGGCATGGCTCATAAGTTTCATTGGGGTAGACAAGGCTGTGGTCCATGTGACCAGATTGGTTTTCTGTGATTGTGGTTTTCAGTCTGTCTGCCCTCTGATGGAGAAGGATAAGAAGGCTTATGGAAGCTTCCTGATGGGAGAGACTGACTCAGGGGAAAGTGGGTGTTCTGATGGGTGGGGCCATGCTCAGAAAATCTTTAATCCAATTTTCTGTTGATGGGTGGGGCCAAACTACCTACCTTCACGCTGGAGGTAATGAAGATAATAGTGACCTCCTTCAAAAGGTCCCATGCACAGACTGCTACACTCAGTGCCCCCAATCCTGCAGCAAGCCACCACTGACCCACGCCTCCACCAGAGACTCCTGGATACTCATGGGCAAGTCTGGGTCAGTCTCTCGTCACTGGGGTAACTGCTCCTTTCTCCTGATCCTGGTTCATACCAGGTCCCGTTTGTGCCCTCCAAAAGTCTGTTTCCCCAGTCCTGTGTAAGTTCTGGCGGCTCTGTGGGGGGGTTAATGGCATGTGCGTTTCCCAGGGGCCCAGATAAGCCTGACCAAGACACCCTTGGCAACCTCATCTGCCCCCCTCCAGAGCATGCAGGAGCTGAAAAGCCCCCAAGACGAGTGGAGGGCCCGCCTGCCTCCCTCCCTATGCCCGCTTCCCGAAGCAGAGCTGGGGCCGGCTTAACAGCGCCGGCTATGACGGACTGCACAGAAGCGTGGCCAAGAGGAGCTACCCCTTGCCCAAGGTTGGGCGGCGGCCAAGAGGAGCTACCCCACGCCCAAGGTCAGGGGCGGTGGCAGAAAGGAACAACCCCACGTCCAAGGAGTGTTGGCTGCGTGGGCACAGCAGGACCGAGAGGAGCTACTCCACATTCAAGGTCATGAGGGGTGGCCATGAGGAGAAACCCCACATCCAAGGTTGGGGCGGTGGCCGAGATGAGCTACCCCATGCCCAAGGTCAGGGGCGGTGGCAGAGAAGGGCAACCCCACGTCCAAGGAGTGGTAGCTGCGTGGGTGCAGGAGGGCCGAGAGGAGCAACCCCATGTCCAGGGTAAGGAGCAGCAGCTGCACTTTGCTGGAGCGGCCGTGAAGAGTACCCCACATCCAAGGTAAGAGAAACCCAAGTAAGACAGTAGGTGTTGTGAAAGGGCATCAGAGGGCAGACACACTAAAACCATACTCACAGAAAACTAGCCAATCTGATCACACGGACCACAGCCTTGTCTAACTCAATGAAACTAAGCCGTGCCATGTAGGGCCACCCAAGACGGGCAGGTCATGGTGGAGAGGTCTGACAGTGCCCACTGGAGAAGGGAATGGCAAACCACTTCAGTATTCTTGCCTTGAGAACCCCATGAATAGTATGAAAAGGCAAAATGACAGGATACTGAAAGAGAAACTCCCCAGGTCATTAGGTGCCCGATATGCTTCTGGAGATCAGTGGAGAAATAACTCCAGAAAGAATGAAGGGAAAAACAATACCCAGCTGTGGATGTGACTGGTGATAGAAGCAAGGTCTGATGTTGTAAAGAGCAATATTGCATAGGAACCTGGAATGTTAGGTCCATGAATCAAGGCAAATTGGAAGTGGTCAAACAGGAGATGGCAAGAGTGAATGTCGACATCCTAGGAATAAGCGAACTAAAATGGACTGGAATTAACTCAGATGACCATTATATCTACTACTGCGGGCAGGAATCCCTTAGAAGAAATGGAGTAGCCATCATAGTCAACAAGAGAGTCTGAAATGCAGTACTTGGATGCAAACTCAAA
Source organism: Capra hircus (assembly GCF_001704415.2). Lineage (NCBI taxonomy): Eukaryota > Metazoa > Chordata > Mammalia > Artiodactyla > Bovidae > Capra > Capra hircus. Next base: position 81,873,825 of record NC_030817.1, on the reverse strand, counting down.
AACAAAAGAATGATCTCTGTTCATTTCCAAGGCAAACCAACATCACAGTAATCCAAGCCTATGCCCCAGCCAGTAACGCTGAAGAAGCTGAAGTTGAACGGTTCTATGAAGACCTACAAGACCTTTTAGAACTAACACCCAAAAAAGATGTCCTTTTCATTATAGGGGACTGGAATGCAAAAGTAGGAAGTCAAGAAACACCTGGGGTAATAGGCACATTTGGCCTTGGAATACGGAATGAAGCAGGGCAAAGGTTAATAGAGTTTTGCCAAGAGAACACACTGGTCATAGCAAACACCCTCTTCCAACAATACAAGAGATGACTCTACACATGGACATCACCAGATGGTCAACACAAAAATCAGATTGATTATATTCTTTGCAGCCAAAGATGAAGAAACTCTATACAGTCAGCAAAAACAAGACCAGGAGCTGACTGTGGCTCAGATCATGAACTCCTTATTGCCAAATTCAGACTTAAATTGAACAAAGTGGGGAAAACCACTAGACCATTCAGGTATGATGTAAATCTAATCCCTTATGATTATACAGTGGGAGTGAGAAATAGATTTAAGGATCTAGATCTGATAGACAGAGTGCCTGATGAACTAAGGACGGAGGTTCGTGACATTGTACAGGAGACAGGGATCAAGACCAACCCCATGGAAAAGAAATGCAAAAAAGCAAAATGGCTGTCTGGGGAGGCCTTACAAATAGCTGTGAAAAGAAGAGAAGTGGAAAGCAAAGGAGAAAAGGAAAGATATAAGCATCTGAATGCAGAGTTCGAAAGAATAGCAAGGAGAGATAAGAAAGCCTTCTTCAGTGATCAATGCAAAGAAACAGGAAAACAACAGAATGGGAAAGACTCGAGATCTCTTCAAGAAAATTAGAGATACCAAGGGAACATTTCATGCAAAGATGGGCTCAATAAAGGACAGAAATGGTAGGGACCTAATAGAAGTGGAAGATATTAAGAAGAGGTGGCAAGAATACACAGAAGAACTGTACAGAAAAGATCTTCACAACCAAGATAATCATGATGGTGGGATCACTTACCTAGAGCCAGACATCCTGGAATGTGAAGTCAAGTGGGCCTTAGAAAGCATCACTATGAACAAAGCTAGTGGAGGTGATGGAATTCCAGTTGAGCTATTTCAAATTCTAAAAGATAATGCTGTTAATAGGATGCACTCAATATGCCAGCAAATTTGGAAAATTCAGCAGTGGCCACAGGACTGGAAAAGGTTAGCTTTCATTCCAATCCCAAAGAAAGGCAATGCCAAAGAATGCTCAAACTACCACACAATTGCACTCATCTCACACACTAGTAAAGTAATGCTCAAAATTCTCCAAGCCAGGCTTCAGCAATACGTGAACCATGAACTTCCAGATGTTCAAGCTGGTTTTAGAAAAGACAGAGGAACCAGAGATCAAATTGCCAACATCTGCTGGATTATGGAAAAAGCAAGAGAATTCCAGAAAAACATCTATTTCTGCTTTATTGACTATGCCAAAGCCTTTGACTGTGTGGATCACAGTAAACTGAAAAATTCTTCAAGAGATGGGAATACCAGACCACCTGACCTGCCTCTTGAGACACCTGTATGCAGGTCAGGAAGCAACAGTTAGTTAGAACTGGACATGGAACAACAGACTGTTTCCAAATAGGAAAAAGAGTACGTCTAGGTTGTATATTGTCACCCTGCTTATTTAACTTCTATGCAGAGTACATCATGAGAAACGCTGGGCTGGATGAAACACAAGCTGGAATCAAGATTGCCAGGAGAAATATCAATCACCTCAGATATGCAGATGACACCACCCTTATGGCAGAAAGTGAAGAAAAACGAAAGAGCCTCTTGATGAAAGTGAAAGAGAAGAGTGAAAAAGTTGGCTTAAAACTCAACATTCAGCAAACGAAGATCACAGCATCTGGTCCCATCACTTCATGGTAAATAGATGGGGAAACAGTGGACAGTGTCAGACTTTATTTTTTTGGGCTCCAAAATCACTGTAGATGGTGAACTGCAGCCATGAAATTAAAAGACGCTTGCTCCTTGGAAGAAAAGCTATGACTAACCTAGACAGCATATTAAAAAACAGAGACATTACTTTGCTGACAAAGGTCTGTCTAGTCAAGGCTATGTTTTTTCCAGTAGTCATGTATGGGTGTAAGAGTTGGACTATAAAGAAAGCTGAGTGCCGAAGAATTGATGCTTTTGAACTGTGATGTTGGGGGAGTCTTGAGAGTCTGTTGGACTGCAAGGAGATCCAACCAGTCCACCCTAAAGGAGATCAGTCCTGAATATTCATTTGAAGGACTGATGCTGAAGCTGAAACTCCAATACTCTGGCCACCTGATGCGAAGTACTGACTCATCTGAAAAGACACTGATGCTGAGAAAGATTGAAGGCGGGAGAAGGAGACGTGAGAGGATGAGGTGGTTGGATGGCACCACTGACTCAATGGACATGAGTTTGAGTGAACTCTGGGAGTTGGTGATGGACAGGGAGGCCTAACGTGCTGCAGTCCATGGGGTTGCAAAGAGTTGGACACAACTGAGTGACTGAACTTAACTGATGGATGTTCCTTACCATACGATGCTGCAATGCCACTCCTGAGCATATATCCGGAGAAGAATATAACTTGAAAAGATACATGCACCCCAGTGTTCACTGAAGTGCTATTTACAACAGCCAGGACATGTGAGCAACCTAAATGTCCATCCACAGATGAATGGATAAAGAGGTGGTGTGTACACACACACACGCGCGCACACACACACAGACACACACAGACACACACACACACACACACACACACGAATATTACTCAGCCATGAAATAGAACGAAATAACGCCATTTGAAGCAACATGAATGGACCTAGAGTAATATACTGAGTGAAGTAAGCCAGAGGGAGGAAGACAAATAGATTGCTTATTGTGGAATCTAAAAAATGATGCACATGAACTTACTTACAAAACAGAGACTCCCAGACATAAGAAAACAAAATTATGGTTACCAAAGGGAAAGGGGGGGAGATAAAATAGGCAGTTTGGGATTAAAATATATATACTACTATATATAAATCACCAACAAGGACCTACTATATGGCCCAGGTTACTATACTTAGTATCTTGTAATAACCTATAATGGAAGAAAATGTTAAAAAAAAACACACTACATATTTATATACATTTATAACAATCAGTTTGCGGTACACCTGAAACTAACACAACATTGTAAATCAACTATTCTTCAATAAAAATTAATAAGTCAAAGTCACGAAACATTAAAAAAAAAAGCTTTATACAAAAATATAAATATTGTATGTTTCCATTTATAAAAAGTTCCAGAACAGACAAAACAATTTATGATGAAAAAGATGATGATGTGTGCTTCGGGGGTCAGGGCTGAGGCTGATGCTATCCTGGAAGTGGCCTGACAGAACGATGTGGGTGATGGGAACGTTCTGTATCTGGACAGGCACTCGGGTTAGGTATGTATATAGATTTCCCAAAACTTACCAAGTGGACTTGAAACTTCTACAGTTTCATTGTTTGAATGAAAATCTTTACCTAAAAAAAGATTAAAAAATGTTAAATGATCGCTATGGTAGCGTTTCAGTGACTTTCAATTATTTTTAAAGAGACCCAGGAAATGGCCTGCTCAGTTGTAATTGACAATTACCCAACTTTTAAATGTGTGCCACATATTGTGCTAATATTTTGCTTGGCATTCCTTTTTAATTAAAAACACTACCAGGGTAAGGACCATTACAAGTCTCATTTTACAGATGAGGAAAGATGAAGCTCAGGAAAGGTACCAGTATCATATGACACCTGCCATCTCAAGCCCTGCAAAGAATCCAGATTTCTTCTGCTGATGAATAACTACCTCTGCCCCACTCAAACTTGACAGAGTAAGAGCATGGAAACTGAATCTGCATCTGCACAGTAAATATTACTGAGTTTTGGCTGAATTTTTATGTCTCCAGACAGTGTTCTGTGTGCTGCAGCTTTCCCTGAACATTAAATCAGTTTTAAGGGAATGCAAAGAGTGCTAGAAGTTTTTAGGAAGGATCCTTTTCACCAGGCATCCTTTCTACTCCAGGGGATTTTCAAACTATTCTTCTTCATATAAAATCATACATGGAAGCCTTTGTAAAATATAGCTCACAGCCATGGGGCCAGCAGCACCACCTCTTCAGTCTCTCCAGCCCTTCCAACTCACCGCAGCATCGTCTGACCGTCCTCCGTGACGGAGACCAGTTAACCTTCCTCCCAAAGCTTAATGTGCTTGTAGGATGGTAGGACGTTCACAGAAGGATGCATGTACACTCATACCTGCACACACACACTCAGGAATATAGTTTTATGAACAATACTTAAAAGAATTATTCCTGTAATGTATGATGCATTTTGATACTTTATAACCAAGTTGATTTAGTGATGATTAATAGTTCAAAACCCACCTTTTGGAAAACACTGCTGTCCACACCTCCTGATCATCTTCCTGACATCACCAGTGAGAACTGGAGAACTTGTTGAGAATGTACTAAGGACAAGGGCTGCCTGTAAGAAAAGGATCACACAGAGAACATTGCTGCTTAGGGTTAGAACATAAATGATGAGTTATTCTGACTTTTCTTGGGAAAACAGAAATTTCTTCTCACTTAAGCTTTTCTAATAAAAACAGAAGACTGCTAACTTATTTTTAATTGAGCTTCAAGGCAGACTGATGAGGTAGCAGCCAGAGAGTCCCTTAATAAGCTACTTGGCTTTGAATTTCAGTCTGCATAGTTCTCTAGCCTTGTCTTCAAAGGAGTAATCAAGCTGTTCCTTCTCAGCCAAACCAGGAGGAAAGATCATAAATTGAGAACGTGAGGTGGCTTTGAGATTCCAGAAGCTGCTGCTGTGAGCCCAGTGTGAATGATCACCCCTGACCCAAGAAGGCCTGCCACTAGTTGACACGTGTTCCCAGTGCTCTCTGAACAAATCGAGAAGGCTCTTCACACACATTTTCAAATTACTGGGTCATATTGGCTTGACTGCTTGAGACTAGTATGTCACTTTAAACCAGAGGACAGACCTATAGCTCAGACTCAATGCAATGGGGAAGACAAGATAGTCAAACACCTCAACAGCGGAGGAACACGTAAGTCACAAGTCAAGATCAAAATGATTTACATTTTAGCTGGCTCCAGAATCATGGTAGAAATGAAATCAATCACAGACAGACTTAGGATTCCGGAAATGTAAATCGTTTTTAATATATTTAAAAGCACGCTGAAGTCTCGATTTATAAAAATAAATACATAATATGACAAATTTATTTATGATCCTGGGGCTCTTAGGAGGTGAAACTCTTTAACAGATGTGATGTATCACTGTAAAACATACATGATCTATTATACACCCAGAAGCAGATTCCAGTTGTAAAAGTAAAATTCCTTCAAGGATCAGAATGAACACAGATCAGTCTTCTGCTATAGAAATCATGTCCAGAGCTGGGCAAAGAGGGTGGGCCCAGGCACAGCAGCCTCTGACCAGCCAGTCTGCAGTTAAGGAGCCAGGGCAGGAAGGTGCAGCCCTCTGGCTCACAGCGCCACCCTGCAGGCCAGCCAGGCCCCTAACTGCAGAGTGACTGGCCCCCTCAAGGGCTCCATGGGGCACCCAGCCTCTGCTGTGTCTCTGAAGCACAGGAGGGCTATTTTGTCCTTACCTGTGGCTCTGTCTTAATTTGGGAGCAGAAAACTGAGGCGTATTCGTTGAATATTGTCATTATAACACTGAATGGAAATTATGATCCTGTCATGGGTGCTGAGCTGAGAGAATGCAAGAACTCACACTGGGCTTTCAGAGACGGGGAGAACGGGTGAGTGAGCATGCGCATCTGAGGTGGGCAAGAAGGGAGTGCTTTCTCCAACCAACATGCTCTCATGGGCAAGGAGTCTGGCCTAAAATACCTGAAAAGGGTTGGAGAATCAAGTTTTTAGCCCTGTAACACACAACATAAAAATAAACGAGAACAAAAATCCAGTCTTGTTAGTAGATAGCTGAATTGCAATTAAAACCTGAAATGTTTCTGTGTAATTGTCAAAAGGCTGGAATGTATCTGGTACAGTTTAATCTGCTGTTGTTTCTTTGGCTGTCTTTCAGTTTGATCAACAGAAATGGTTTTTGACACTCTCGATCCTATTTCCCAGACCACTGAATTCCTGTCATTTTTAGGTTGGCTAGTTTTCCTTCATCAGAAAAATGACCCCAACAACCTTCCTACGAGTGAGGGTGTACTTCTGAATAGAAGAGTCCTTCGGCTGAGATGGCATCTCCAAGGCCCACAGTTCGAACAGGATCTTTACACACCAACACTGGTGTGAAGTGGAAGGACACGCCCTCCCTGTGCCATTCGACCACTGGCTCATTTGGGTTTAACACAACCCTGGAGCCGGCCTCCAAACGGGAGGTCGTGAACTCGTGGGGTGCCTTCAGAGATACGCGGCGGGTGTCTATGGTCTCCGTCGCGCAGGCCTGTGTCCCAGCCACGCGGGCTCCTGCAGCCACGGCAGCCAGCTGGTTGGCCCAGTGTCCGTCCACAGTCGCTAGGATATGGTAGGCCAGCGTGTGGAAATGGATCCTGCTGAGGTCCGAGGCTCTGCTTTCACTTTTCCCATGTTCCTTCAAGATCCAAAAGAGGATGTCGCTGACCACGCCCACATCAGGAACACCATTCCAGGAAGAAAGAGAAGAGTGAGGTCCAGATGCCGACTGGCTGAGAAATAACAGCTCCTGTTCATTCAGCCCCAGGGAAGTCACGGCCGGAAAGACCTGCTAACAGAAACAAAATGGGGGTCTCTTTCTGATGGACACCTAGCTCCTAACCTCCTAGGACACGGCCAGTGACAAAAGTCAGGGAGGGAAGGCAGGGCCATCTTTCTTCCTTCCCAGAGGACTCCCTGCCCCTGAGGTCACTAAGTGACAGATCAAGGTCACTATCTTGGCTCTCACACATCTAACTATCTCCACTCGCAATATCAAGCACAGTAACTGGGAAGGTGCAGTGATGCTGTGTTAGAGCCAGCCTCCTGTTACACGCCGGAGGACAAAGCAGAGTGTGTGCACTCTGGATTCCTTTCCGCAGTGCCCAGTCTCTGCCTCAGCACACACAGCAGAGCCTCTCATCACTGATGGGGCCTGACTCTCAGTTCCCCAACATCAGCAGGCGTTATACCCACACAAAGAAGAGCCCACCCCACAGCCAGGGTTGCAAGGAGAGTGCCTCGTGTCAGATCTAAGTTTTTTGAACAGGTGTGGGTTAGGAAGACTGTTAGGCGACAGTAACACTGTGGAAAACAGCACCGAACAGGAGCCAGGTCTTCTATCTTGAGGGGAACCACGATGTCCACCTCACGATCTTTCTTACTTAGCACTTCCTTCCTTAGAGCAGGGACCTAAATAAAGTGAATGTTTGTGCAAGAGATATGAGCCCTGTGTGTATTTATATAAAAACCAGGGGTGCTAATGTAACAGCACTTCTGTTTGCCGTGTCAGATGCCAACCTAACGGCTCTATTTCACTCACTTCTTGCTGTAACGCTCTGAAGGAAGAAGGGGTTGCCTCCACCTTACAAATAAGGGGACTGAAGCTTAGAAAGGTTAGGTAGATAGTTATGTAGAAAATGAAACAAAGATGGCTTTTTAAAGAAGTGAAAAAATAACCTCAAGAAGAGAAATACATGAATAAAAATCATACTGAAAAGCACCAGGCGTGAACCCTAGTGTAAACTGTGGACTCTGCATGACGACGACTTGTCAGTGTTGGGTCACTGACCGTGACAAACGTCCCACCTGCGGATGGGGGTGCTGGGGGTGGGGGAGCTAAGTGGGAACTCTACATCCTGCTCACTCCTGCTGCGAGCCTACAACTGCCCTAAACACCATTCACAGGTTAGACTCACGAGAAAGCACATTTAAAAATCACATTTCAGCGGCAAAGATATGAGGAAAAGAGCACTGTAAAGAAGCAGAAGTAAACCTGTGCTGTGCTCATGGATACCAACTTTGCAGGATCAAACTGACAAATGCTTTTTATGCCCCAATCTAGCACTTCAACTTCTGAGAATGTATCATCCACATGTACCTGGTCATGGGTCCAATTAAACTCATGTAAAAGGTTACTCACGGCAGCACTGTAGGAGCAGAAAAGGGCAGTGAGCCAAACCCTCGGCTCCGGCTGGCATTAAAGACCCTGTGTGCACCACCGCTGCTTCTACGCACGTGGCAGCAGGGAGACTGATGACTCTCCACGTGATGACGGAGAAAAAATCCCCAAAATGCATCCAGTGGAAAAAAGCAAAGTGTCTATGCAGTCTATGCAGTATGCTATGCTATCTTTTGGGATAAAGAGGGACGAGATTATAAGGCTCTTCCCCATTTGCTTATATATGCACACAATGAATCTGGAGGGATGAGACAAAACTCGTAAGGAGGTTACTAACAGTGCGTACAAGGGCAGGAGGGAGGGAGATTTCACTGTGCATCTTTTAATATTTTGTTACTTTTGAACCATATATTACCCATGAAAGAAGTTAAAAAACAAGAGGTTAACTAACCTGCCTAAGTTCACAGGGCTGGAGAGTGGCAGGCAAAGTGGGCATTCCGATCCTGGTTTTCAAAATCTGTGCTCTCAAGCATCCCACTCTTGGATTTATCTGATCATTGTTAGTCCAAAGGCTGAACACCTGGGGGCCTGATGGCGAGGGAGTGAAGTGTCCCCCGAATTTCCTTTCTCTAAGCTTCCTGAAGTTCAACTGAAAGCACCGGAGTTGGGTTTTTGGTTTTCTCCTTTGGGTTCCACTGCAAAGGGCATTCACTTCCAACCTCCCCATGCTAGAAGGAGAAACACACACTACGAACCCATTGGTAACACGCCCCGTGAAACATATCAAAATCAGACTGATTATATTTTTTGCAGCCAAAGATGGAGAAGCTCTATACAGTCAGCAAAAACAAGACTGGAAGCTGACTATGGCTTAGATCATGAACTCCTAATTGCCAAATTCAGACTTAAATTGAAGAAAGTAGCCAAAACCACCAGACCATTCAGGTATGACCTAAATCAAATTCCTTATGATTATACAGCAGAAGCGACAGATTCAAGGGATTAGATCTGACAGAGTGCCTGAAGAACTATGGGCAGAGGTTCATGACATTGTACAGGAGGCTGTGATCAAAACCACCCCCAAGAAAAAGAAACACAGAAAGGCAAAATGGTTGTCTGAAGAGGCCTTACAAATAGCTGTGAAAAGGAGAGAAGCGAAAGGCAAAGAAAAGGAAAGATATACCCATCTGAATGGAGAGTTCCAAAGAATAGCAAGGAGAGATAAGAAAGCCTTTTTAAGTAATCAATGCAAAGAAATAGAGGAAAACAATAGAAAGGGAAAGACTAGAGATCTCTTCAAGAAAATCAGAAATACCAAGGGACTATTTCATGCAAAGATAGGCACAATAAAGGACAGAAACAGTATGGACCTAACAGAAGCAGAAGATATTAAGAAGAGGTGGCAAGAATACACAAAAGAACTATACAAAAAAGATGTTAAGGACCCAGATAAACATGATGGTGTGATCACTCACCTAGAGCCAGACATCCTGGAATGTGAAGTCAAGTGGGCCTCAGAAAGCATCATTATGAACAAAGCTAGTGGAGGTGATGGAATTCCAGTTGAGCTATTTCAAATATGGAACAATAGATTGGTTCCAAATTGGGAAAGAAGTACGTCAAGGATGTATATTGTCACCCTGCTTATTTAACTTCTATGTAGAATACATCAAGTGAAATGCTGGGCTGGATGAAGCACAAGCTGGGATCAAGACTGCTGGAAGAAATATCAATAACCTCAGATATGCAGATGACACCACCCTTATGGCAGAAAACAAAGAGGAACTTAAGAGCCTCTTGATGAAAGTGAAAAAGGAGAGTGAAAAAGCTGGCTTAAAACTCAACATTCAAAAAAATAAGATCATGGCATCTGGTCCCATCACTTCATGGCAAATAAATAGGGAAACAATGAAAACAGTGACAGACTTTATTTTTTTGGGCTCCAAAATCACTGCAGATGGTGACTGCAGCTATGTAATTAAAAGATGCTTGCTCCTTCAAAGAAAAGCTATGACCAACCTAGATAGCATATTAAAAAGCAGAGACATTACTTTGCCAACAAAGGTACTGTCTAGTCAAAGCTATGGCTTTTCCAGTAGTCATGTATGGATGTGGGAGTTGGACTATAAAGAGAGCTGAGTGCTAAAGAATTGATGTTTTTGAACTGTGGTGTTGGAGAAGACTCTTGAGAGTCCCTTGGACTGCAAGATCAAACCAGTCCATCCTAAAGGAAATCAGTCCTGAATACTCACTGTAAGGATTGATCCTGAAGCTCCAATACTTTGGCCACCTGATGTGAAGAACTGAGTCCTTGGAAAAGACCCTGATGCTGGGAAAGATTGAAGGCAGGAGGAGAAGGAGATGACAGAGGATGAGATGGCTGGATGGCATCACCGACTCGATCGACATGAGTTTGAGCAAGCTCCGAGAGTTGGTGATGGAGAAGGAAGCCTGGTGTGCTGCAGTCCATGGGTCACAAAGAGTCAGACATGACCTTTTAGCTTAGTTGGCTAAACTGAACTAAACAAACCCATCAATAACCCTGCCCCATGAACCCATCAGTAACTCTGCGGTCTTCCTAACTTAGCAGGAGATCCTGCTCCAGGGCAGTCCTGGCTCCTGACTTGGATCTCGTGGACCAGGTCTGGGTGAGATGGCTCCCACAGCACACTGAGCCCCGAGTACTCCCGTGGGTTACCTGGTGCACAATGCTGCTCATAAGCTCCTTGTTGGTCATGCTGGCCAGCTCCAGGTGAACTGGAACACCCGTAGGGATGTCAGAAATGGAGGTCACGACCTGCAGAGACAAGAGGAGAGCACTGCCATCAGAAACAAGGAGTCAGGCAAGAGGGAAGGATGGGTCCAAGAGGCAGTGCATCCTCATGAGAGCTCCTGGCTACGTGGGCGACCACACTCTCTGTGGACAAGGGAGGCTTTGCCCAACAGGGACAACTAGGCTCTGCAGGGAGGCGCTGGGGTTAAGGACTTGGAGCACATGGGGAACCTCCCCGAACAGTCACAAAGCCAGCCTCTTCCTGGGGACCTAAACTGAGCAATTGGCTTCAACTGCTGTGTGAACCTGCAACACGCTGATGTGAATGAGATGATACGGAAAACATGAAGGACACAGACCATAAACACTGCAGCCTGCAGCCATGTTTGGTTTAGCACAGGAAGCAGAGGCTCAGGCAAGATGATGTTCTGACCTGTCCTACTCAAGCTGCCGCCTGCGCCTGAAAGAACACTGGGAGGCGCCTTGCTAGAGTGGGAGGCAGGCTTCCTGGCTACCACGGCCCATCCTGGGAGGCTGGGACCTAGGGCAAGGCGGTGCAGGCTGCAGAGGCCCAGAGAGGCGGGAATCCGAAGGAAGACACGAGCTGCGATCTGTGAAATTCTGTAGCAGTGCCACCGTTACCTCCAAGAGCCTCTTCCTCTGGAACTCCTTGCTCTGTCCCTCCATCATGTGCAATCCAGAGAGGACCACCAGGTCTGGCTGAAACTCCTCCAGGCTAGACACAAACACCTCCAGCATATTCATGGCCCCGTTGGAGAGGTCGTGGGAGAAGATGAACCGGTTGGCATGGGGAGCTTTTAACTGGTCCCACTCCTCCCCTAGAAAAGCCCAGTCAACACAATGGGAAGAAAAGGAAGAGGCTTTGAGTCTCCGAGCTGTGTGGGGAAGGCAGGGCCTCACTGGAGCCTTGGCTCGGGGCAGGCGGGCCTCTGGTTGAGTGAACCCCAGCTGCCATGGCCTAAGGGGAGCACGGTGCCCTGGCCAGGACAGTGGTTGGCAATGCACCAGAAACCCCAACCCCACAAAAACACAGTATGGGTGCTGTGTGCCTTTGTCAAGGGCTGGCAGGGTCATGCCCCTGGAGTCCCAGGAAAGTTCTCTGGCCCCCTCAGCTCTCATACCCAGGAGCCCAGGTCCCTCCCCACCCAGAGCATGATTCCCAAACACCAGTGTGCAGCACTCCGTGTGGGCCTTCATGCAGGCCAGGCTGCCTTTCCTGAAGCAACTTCCACCTCACGGGAGCGGCCTAGCACCTGTCGTTTCGTTGGGACCTGAGCAGGCTGGAATTCCAAGAGCCAGGCTGACCACACCCCACCCCCCAGCCCTGCTGCCCACTGGTGGCTTCTGGGCATTTGATCTGGAAGCTAAGAGTAAATGGCTGCTCTAGCCTGTGAGCAAGCTGCTGTGGAATAATGACTGTAACAAGGAATAAAGACTGAGTTCACGCCTTATTTCCTCCCTAAATGGTTGCTGACTGCTCAGCCCACGATGTGCTCCCGCTGCTTTGAGGATCCAGTGGTTTTCCTTTACAAGGTCTGAGGATCTGTCACTTTGCTTTGAGTTTTCTACTGTTTTATCTAGTGTTCAAACCTGTATCATTACTCATCTTTGGGCCACATCCCCACTCAACACTGTGTGTCTTTGACTCCCACAGCCCAGTCACGGCCCCCTGCAGAGACTGCCCACTCAGTGTTCACTAATCTGATCCAAGCAGGAGGAGGCCAGAGCCTCCCCAGCTGGGTCCTGGGCAGGGGTAGCTGGGAGTCTCTGCAGCTTCAGGAGTGCCTCTCAGCGTCGGCCTAGTCAGAACCTAGTTTTTAATGTGCAGATGGTAGCCCCCTGTAGATCCTGATGTGCAGTTAGGTGGTGAAGTACCAGTTAAGACACCCCCCTACACATACACACAGCTGCCAAGCACTCGAGGGGAGGGTGCTAGTGCCTGAGTCCTAAGGGAGGGGGCGGTGTGGAGGCAAGAGGTTTTCCTAAGCCCACTCTGCGCCATACCATGCGGATCCCACATTCCTCTCCTTAAAGTCTTGAAAATCTCAAAACTCAGCCTAAGGGCTGCCTAGGCGATTCCTTAGAGGCCATGTCCGCCTGAGCACCAGGTGGAAGCAGTCACCCCCAGCCTGGGGTGCTGCCAGAAACTGGCATTATTTATGACCCGAGTGTACACAGCTTTCCTTCCACGTGAAACATCTGTCCCATTTACAAAACTCAAGTCCATATGATGAAGCCTAGTTTTTCACTGGTTTCATCATTTACTGGCTATTCCTTCAGAAAGTTTTTCCCAAGGCAGACTAACCCTGGCAGAGGGTCCCTGTACGCTGCAGGCTGATCTGTCCTCTGGGTCAGCGCCCCACTTCCTTCCTGCCTCCGCTGGGCCTCTGTGTTTTTTTTTTTTTGAAGGGGGGAGTGGCAGCCATCCTCCCCTTACTCTGAATTCAGCTTTACTGAATCCATTCCTCTGAAAAACATTTTATATGTGGGACATATGTATAAAAAATCTATGAAAGCAGGAAAGAAAACAGCACCAATTTCCTAAAACCTGATATAATGGTTATATTTGTTAAAACACCACATTCCTTTCTTAACTCCTCGCCCATATCTTATTTGTCCAAAGAAAATGCCCCATGGTGATCCACAGAGCTGATGGCAGCATTCCCCCCTGCTTCATCTCTGAAGACCCAATGCAGGGGGGCCTCACTGAACTGTCACCTCTGAGCAGACTCAATTCCAGTACCTTCTCCCCCAGGCCACTGCTGTATTAGAGGACTTGGCACGTGATTGTGCCATCATTTATTCAAGAGTCCTCCTGTAGTGATGTGTGGGCTGAGGAAAGGGCCCATGTCTTCTTTTACCAACACACTTCTACTGCCTCACACCACACCTGGCGTTCAGCCACAAGACCGAATCAGCAAAGAACAGTGAGGAAGAGGACAGACCAGTGACTCAGGTCCCCATGACAAGCGATATGGGGTATGCATTCTAAACCAACAGTTTCCCAACCAACAAGATTCTGTACAAGATTCTGTTTTACAATGGTAAAAACATGCAACATGGGTATCCTCCGCAGGACAAGACCTGGAACTGCTACTCAGACTGAAACTGTGCAGGAGCATGCTCTAACTTAACCCAGGAGAGAAGAGCCACACAGCATTCAAAACAAACTGATTTCCTCAGCAGAAATGAGAGGGAGGCAAAAATAAACATGCTTCCGCAAGGCAAAGACAAGGAGGGGAGTGGAGAGCTGACTGCTGGAAGTTTCCTCAGGACGGATGGAGTGGCTCGAGAAGCAAAATGACTGAGACGCAGACAGGGTGAGCCTGTGATAAAAGCCCGTGCCCTTCTTTTCTAAGTTTTGAATTTATTTCCTTAAGTGATCCCTTTTCTCAGTTTATGATCCTGCCCTTCAGCCAGTAAGTCAGCAAAACCAATGCAGTGACTCACTGCCCAAAGCCTGAAAATAAGCTTCTCTGAGGAGGGCTGGTAAGAGAGAAGGGACAAATGTTGACAAATCCCGTCTGGGAATTTATCCATCTAGGTTAGAGACGCTGGGGATGGATTTATGTTAAGAGAGCTGACCTGAGGGCTGCTGCCACGAGACTAGGTTTCCTCCAGAGGCTGATGAAAATGTAACTTCACACTGAGCTGACTGGAAGGCCACTGCTTAGTACTAAGAAATAAGGCATGGAAAAGAAAAACGAAAGTGGGAAGCTTGTAAACCCAAGGATGGAAACAACCTCTTCAAGATAAGCTGTGCTGTCTTCTTTAGCACATACAAGGCACAGCTGTCAAATACACCGAAGGCTTGGTGGTAGTTCTCTCCACCCTGCCATCACCAGGGAAAATGACTGGAACAGGGACCACAAGCTCTGAAGGGAGCACCAACAAAGCGAACATGAGACAGGCGTGGAACTAGCAGCAGCGGCAGTGGCGCCCCGAAGGCACAGCTTCTGCTCTAGACCCTTCTAGTCAGCAGACTGACTCATGCCTTTCGCTGAAGCAGTTCACTGCTCACCACTGCCTTCAGGCACTGAAAACCATTACTCTGCTCGCCCATGAAAACGGAGAGAAACTCAAAAGCTGTGCAGACGGGAACTGCCCAGTCCAACATTCCGGCTCTAATTTTCCGACTCTGCCCTTCCTAACCCCCTCGATTCCAGTAAGCATCCAAAAGAGAAACAGAAACAATTCTCTTTTTGTACTTGTAGGAAGGTGTAATTTTTAAGATGCACTATATTTTATTTCTTAAAGTCAATTACTCTAGTAGGTAAGGGTTTCTTAAGCGTCAGACTTGGAAGTACTTCACTAATGCTTATTAAGTAAGTACTGCTTTAAGGTACCAATTAGTCTATTTAGATGCTTAAATCTTTAACTTGAGTTAATAATGTGAATCAGAAATTCAAGAGTTCTATGCACAGGAAAGACACAACAGCAAGTACATGGACTCAAGCAATTAAAATACATTCAGGTATTTAGGATCTCTCAGAAATCAGATCTGTGTTCTGTTTAACACATAAAATCTAGTAGGGGTAGGATGGGGTGAATTTGGAATTATAAATCTTGCAACATTATATAATGGGAAATAGTATGTGTAGTTAAATATAAAACACTTCCACTAATGCACCCAAAGGAAAGGAAAATCCTTCAAAGGAAGTTTGCCAGAGGCCTGGAATTAATCCTGAGCAGCTTGGAACAGCTGGCCAGCAAGGCCGAGGGCAGAACCCAGCACAGAGCTCAGAGATGTTTACCTGCCCTTCTCTTTTCTTCGTAATGAAGTAAAACTTTATATACATGTGTCTCACACATTTTCATTTAAGGTGCCTGCTCTCCTACTGCCTGATTTCTCTTGGGTTCAGATCAATCATACTTGAGGACCTGGGAACTTTATTCAGTGTTGTAATACTCTCCATTATTCTCCCTTGAGACAAGGGCCTATATCAGCTCTGTAGGACCAGGGACCAGGAAACCTGTGGTAAGGCAAGAACAGGGCCCTGCCAATTTACAAAGAAACATTTCTAGCACATTCACACCCCCACCTGACAACACACAGCCTTCTGACCAGGCTTATGCCATTACTTACTCATTTCCTCTTACCTGCTTGATACTCTAAAATGAGGTGGAACTCATCCACTTCCTGCAATGACTCTGGTGGGACAAATACATTGTCATCAAGAAGCTCATGCAGCTTTGGACCAACTGGACCACAAAGAAGAACCTGGAGACAAGCAATATGAAGTCTATCAGGAGATCTGCCCCCTTTCCCATGAAATCTGTTCAGTAAGGTACATCCAGCACTTTCATTTGTTTCAACAAAAAACACTGGACTCCAAATCCAATTCTGAAAGCTTTTGGTTTGGAGGTATGGACTGAAGAGCTCCTACCAGGGTGCAGGCCTGGAGGGTATGGACACCAAGTACCCAGAAATGAGAAGCTGACAAAAGACCCTTGTCAAGCACCCACGTGTGTTACACAGGCACTCGTGCGTCTGTTGAATCCCAGGCACTCTGTTAGGGGCTGAATGTTTGTTCCCCACCCCTACCCCCACCCCCTTGGTTTCCATGTCAAGGTCTGACTGTCGATGATACTGGAAAGGGTTTTCAGGACGTAAATGAGGCCATAAGGGTGGGTTCCTAATCCAATCGGACTGGTGGCCTTAGAAGGAAAGGGGGAGAGAGCAAGAGATTGCTCTTTCTCCACTACATCCATTAAAGAAAGGCCCTGTGAGGACACACAGGCAGGCAGCAGTCTGCAGGCTGGAGAGAACTCTCACCAGGAACCGGACCCTGCTGCAACTGTGATCCTGGGGCTGTCCAGCCTCCAGAACTGTGAGAAGACAAATTTCTGTTGTTCAAGCCACCTGGTCTACAGCATTTTGTCATCAGGGCAGCCTGAGAAGACTAAGATGCACTGTACCTCACTTTCTTTTCTTTACTGACTCACATCCTGTGTAAGCAAAGAGATACAGGGTGCTGTCTGCTCAAAGCTGCCAGACAAAAGCAACTGGTTGACTTTTACACAGTACAGAAAAGAACCTCAGGGTCACAAGACTCTAATCAACCAGTGACCTAACTTGTGGGGTCAGGCTGCCTTGTGAACAGGACTGACTTCTCAGCAGAAGAATTAAAGAGTGCTTCAGTTCATTAAGTTTGGGGGGAGGTATGCTGCAACTTTTAAAAAGCATTTTCTTCAACTCCAACCTGGGCCTCTTCCTGGCAGTTCCTTCTAGAAGCCATTTCACACCTTCTGCTGTTTCTGCCATGCCAGCTCTGGGCCCACTCATGACCAGGACAGACTCAAAACCACTGAGGCATGAAGGCTTGGACCAGGAATCATAGGCAAGTCCTCAGAGATGATCGTCACCAGTGCAGGTTTAATATGCCCCACCAGAAGCTTCCAAGAGTATTTTTACTTGCTAATTAATCACTTGTTTGTACAGAGGCATTTTCATGTATCTAAGAAATCCCAGCTAGTGGGCAAAAATACATCTCCCTCTCCTTGACACATGTCTGCTGTTTGCCAAATCTGAAAAGTCTCACCCCTGTAATTTTATTTATTTTCTCTAATTCTTGGCTAGAATTTCAGCTTCCAAGGTGAGACAACAAGGGCCAGACTTGCCCTCCTGCCTGAAACAATCACAACAAAACAGATAAAATACATGAAACAACAGTTTTCAGAACATTTGGGCACTGGGCCACAAAGGACAGTAGAAAAAAACTGGGTAAGCCCTACAAATCCCTCTGTACAAATGAGCCCAAAGGAGTTTTCAGAGGTATAGATGGTCAGTACCAAAATCAGACTGATTTTATTCTTTACAGTTGAAGATGAAGAATCTCTATACAGTCAGTAAAAACAAGACCTGGAGCTGACTGTGACTCAGATCATCAGCTCCTTATTGCAAAATTCAGACTTAAATTGAAGAAAGTAGGCAAAACCACTAGACGATTCAGGTATGACCTAAATCAAATCCCGTATGATTATACAGTGGAGGTGACAAATAGATTCAAGGGATCAGATCTGGTAGATAGAGTGTCTGAAGAACTATGGACGGAGGTTCATAACACTATACAGGAGGTGGAAACCGAAACCATCCCACAGAAAAAGAAATGCAAGGAAGGCAAAATGGTTGTACGAGGAGGCCTTACAAACAGCTGAGGAAAGAAGAAAAGTGAAAGGAAAAGGAGAAACAGAAAGATACACCCATCTGAATGCAGAGTTCCAGAGAAGAGCAAGGAGAAACATGTGTACTATCATGTAAGAAACGAATCGCCAGTCTATGTTCGATATAGGATACAGGATGCTTGGGGCTGGTGCACGGGGATGATCCAGAGAGATGATATGGGGTGGGCGGTGGGAGGGGGGTTCAGGATTGGGAACTCATGTACACCCATGGCTGACTCATGTCAATGTATGGCAAAACCAATACAGTATTGTAAAGCAAAAAAAGTAAAAATAAAAATAATAAAAAAATAGAAAGCCTTAAGTGAACAATGCAAAGAAATTGAGGAAAACAATAGAATGAGAAAGACTAGTGCTCTCTTCAAGAAAATTAGAGATACCAAGGGAACATTTCATGCAAGTTCAGTTCAGTTCAGTTGCTCAGTCGTGTCCGACTCTTTGAGAAGATGGGTACAATAAAGGACAGAAATGGCAAGGACCTAACAGAACCAGAAGGTATTAATAAGAGGTGGCAAGAATACACAAAAAAGATCTTAACAACCCGGATAACCACAATGGTGTGGTCATTCACTGAGAGCCAAACATTCTGGAGTGTGAAGTCAAATGGGCCTTAGGAAGCATCACTATGAACAAAGCTAGTGGAGGTGACAAAATTTCAGATTAGCTATTTCAAATCCTAAAATGATGCTGTTCAAGTGCTACACTCAATATGCCAGCAGATTTAGAAAACTCAGCAGTGGCCACAGGACCAGAAAAAGTCAGTTTTCATTCCAATCCCGAAGAAATGCAATGCCAAAGAATGTTCAAACTACCATACAATTGTGCTCATTTCACATGCTAGCAAAGTAATGCTCAAAATCCTTCAAGCTAGGCTTCAACAGTGGGTGGAGCAAGAAATTCCAAACGTACAAGCCAGATTCAGAAAAGGCACAGGAAACAGAGATCAAATTGTCAGCGTCCGTTGGATCATAGAAAAAGCAAAAGAATTTCAAATAAATGTCTGCCTTGTGGACTACTCTAAAGGCTTTGACTGTGTGGATCACAATAAACTGTGGAAAATTCTTAAAGAGATGGGAATACCAGACCACCTTCCCTGCCTTCTAAGAAATCTGTATTCAGGTCAAGAAGCAACAGTTAGAACCAGACATGGAATGACGGACTGGTTCAAAATTGGGAAAGGAAGACGTGAAGGCTGTATATTGTCACCCTGCTTATTTAACATCTCTGTAGAGTACATCATGAGAAACGCTGGACTGGAAGAATCACAAGCAGGAACCAAGAAGCTGGGAGAAATATCAATAACCTCAGATATGCAGATGACACCACCCCTATGGCAGAAAGCAAAGAGGAACTAAAGAGCCTCTTGATGAAGGTGAAAGAGGAGAGTGAAAAAGTTGGCTTAAAACTCAACATTCAGAAAACTATGACCATGACATCTGGTCCTATCACTTCATTGAAAATAGATGGGGCAAAAGTAGAAACACTGTCCGATTTCATATTCTTGGGCTCCAAAATCAATGTGGATGGTGACTGCAGCCATGAAATTAAAAGACGTTTGCTCCTTGGAAGAAAAGCTATGACCAACCTAGACAGTGTATTAAAAAGCAGAGACATCACTTTGCTGACAAAGGTCCATACAGTCAAAGCTATGGTTTTCTAGTAGTCATGTACAGATGTGAGAGTTGGACCATAAAGAAAAAGCAGAGTGCTGAAGAATTGATGCTTGGAGAATACGCTTGAGAGTCCCTTGGACACCAAGGAAATCAAACCAGTTAATTCTAAGGAAATCAATCCTGACTATTCATTGGAAGCACTGATGCTGAATCGCCGATACTTTGGCTACCTGATGCTGGGAAAGACTGAGGGCAGGAGAAGAAGGGGACGACAGAGGATGAGATGATTGGGTGGC
Organism: Capra hircus; assembly: GCF_001704415.2. Classification (NCBI taxonomy): domain Eukaryota; kingdom Metazoa; phylum Chordata; class Mammalia; order Artiodactyla; family Bovidae; genus Capra; species Capra hircus. The sequence continues at coordinate 81,853,778 of NC_030817.1, read as the reverse complement.
ATCACCAACTCAATGGGCATGAGTCTGAGCAAACTCCAGGAGATGGTGAAGGACAGGGAAGCCCGGGTGCTGCAGTCCGTGGAGTCATAAAGATTCAGGCAGGACTTACTGACTGAGCAACAATGAGATATACAGAATCCGAAAGAATTAACCGCTAGCAGACCTGTACTACAAGAACTATTGAAGGAAATCCTTCAGGCAGAAGGAAAATACCAGACGGAAATACTAATCTAAACAAAGAACGCCAGGAATGGTACTCTAAGTACATAAGATCTTTTTATTATTTAACTGTCTTTAAAAGATAATTAACTATTTGAAGAAAAGTATTAACAGCATAGTGTGAGATATACAGTCTGTCTAGAAGTAACAAATATGCCAACAACAGTATAAAGACTGGAGGGGAGAAATGAAGGCACACTACTGTAAAGTTCTTACATTCCATCTGGTGGTTTAATAGTTTCAGTTGAAAGCAGACTGTGATAACCTAAAAAGGTGCATCATTAATCCCATCAACCGCTAAGAGACAAGAAGCAAGCTGTGAGATTTAAATTTAACCTGATACAACAACAATGACGCTAAATGAAAGTGGTCTAAATACCCCAATTAAAAGACAGGAAGGACTTCCCTGATGGTCCAGTGGTTAAGAATCTGCCTGCCAATGCAGAGGACATGGGTTTGATCCCTGGTGGGAAGATTCCACTTGCTGAGGGACCACTAAGCCTATGCACCACAACTAACGAGCCCACGTGGCCTGGAGCCGTTGCTCTGCAGTAAGAGAAGCCTGCAATAAGAGAAGCCTGTGCACTGCGAGAGCAGCCCCTCCCTGCAGCAACTAGAGAAGGCCCGAGCACAGCAACGAAGACCTAGCGCAGCCGAAAAAAAAAGCTAAGCAATGTCAGAGTGCATTAAAAATCAAGCCTCAACTGTATGCTGCCTTACAAGACACACATTCTAAATATACAGACACAAATAGGTTAAAAGCAGACGAATGGGAAAAGATATATCATGATGACACTAATCGAAATTGGAAAGGCTATTTTAATCAAAATTGATTACAGAGCAAAGAATATTATCAAATTATTTTCTTTATCCCTGGTAATGATTAAAAAAAGTCAGTCCATGAAGGGATGAAACAATTCTTAACAGTTATGCATCTAAAAAGGGGCTTAAAAACACATGAACCAAAAAGTTACAGAACTTCAAAGGAAACAGACAAGTCTATAATTATTGTAGAAGATGTCAATCTCTCTCTCAATAGTAGATAAATCAAGCAGACTGAAAATCAGAAGACTCTAGAAGACTTGAAAACAATCAACTTGGCCTGACTGACATTGATAGAACACTCCACCCAAGTGCTCACCAAGATACACTATCGGCAAGGTCATAAAAGTCTCCATAAATTTAACAGGAATCAGAAAAGCATATTCTCTGATCACAATGGAATTAAAATAGAAATCAATAATATAAAGACATGTGGAAACCCTCTCAATATTTAGAAACTAAATAACACTTCTAAGTATTCCACAAGATAGGCTATTAAATACCTCACCTCAAGAAATCAAAGGGAAATCAGAAAGCATCTAGATTGGATGAAAATAAAAACAAAGAATCAAAATCTGGGGGATAGTACTGAGGGGGACGTTAAATGGCAACCCACTCCAGTACTCTTGCCTGGAGAATCCTATGGAGGGAGGAGCCTGGTAGGCTACAGTCCATGGGGTCGCAAAGAGTTGGACACGACTGAGCGACTTCACTTTTCACTCTTTCAGCACTAAACACCCTGCATCAGAAAACAAAGGAAGCTCTCAAATCAGTGACCTTAGCCACGAATTTAAGAAACTAGAAAATGAAAGCGAAATTAAAAACAAATAGAAACCAATGAAATAGAAAAGAAAAAAAATATAGAAAAAAAATTAATGAAACTGAAAGCTATTTATTGGAAAGATCAATAAAATTGATAAACCAATAGCCAAACTTATCAAGGAAAAGGAAAAAGAAAAAGATATAAATTACCAGTATCAGGAAAGACAGAACATCACTACAGATTCCACAGACTTAAAGGAGTAAAGGAACATTATGATTAACTTCAAGTCAATAAATTCAACAATTTAGATGAAATGGACACATTTCCTGAGAAACAAAACTACTAAAGCACACTCAAGAAGTAGATAATCTGAATTTCTTTTTATCAAATCATTAAACACCTTCCCATATCAAAAACTTCAGGCCTCTACATGGGAAAAGAATTCAAAAAAATAGTGAATATATGTATAACTGATATACTTTGTTGTACACCTGAAACTAACACCACATTGCAAACAAACTATACTCCAATAAATTTTTTTAATCTCCCCTCCCCAAAACAACAACAAAGTGAAATGGAAAAATAAAACACTAAAAACCAAACAGAGGAAAAACTTTATGCCTGGAGGGCTTCACTGGTGAATTCCACACAAATACTTTTTTAAAAAAATCGAAATACTCCCCAATTCATTCTATTAGGTCAGTATTACCCTAATATTAAAATCAGACAGACATATGAGAAAAGAAAAATACAGATTAATATCCCCCAGGGAAATTGATGTAAAAATTTTAAACAAAATGTAAGTAAACTGAATCCAACAATATATAAAAAGGGTACTACATCAGAAGCAAGTGAGGTTTATTCTGGGATACATGGTTCGTTTGACGTTTGAAAAATCAGGGTAATTACCATTTACCAAAGTAAAAAGCAAAAACCACACAATCATCTCAACAGATGCAGAAGCAGCATCTGCCAAGATCGAACATCTCCTTCTTGGCTAAATTCCAGAATATATTTCATAAAGACACTGCTCTCTTCTGTTATCCGGCTTCTATTTCACCATTCCATAACATCTGCCTTTATTATATTCACCAGGGTCTATTTCTGAGACCCTGGTTTGCTTGGAAACAGCATGGACTCTGGAGCTAGACTACTTGGGTTCAAACTTTAGCTCCACTCCTTACTATGTATGTGGCCTTGAACAGCTTTAACTTCTTCATGCCTCATTTTTCCTATCTACAAAATGGGGATAATAATAGACCTCCCTCAAGGGCTTTTTGAGGATCAAATAGGTTAATGTAAAGTAAAGCACTTAAGACAGTGCCTGGGAAACAGTAAGAACTATGAAAATGTTAATGATTATTATTACCTATGGAAAATGCTGCTGCTGCTGCTAAGTCGCTTCAGTCATGTCTGACTGTGCAACCCCATAGACGGCAGCCCACTAGACTCCTCTGTCCCTGGGATTCTCTAGGCAAGAACACTGGAGTGGGTTGCCATTTCCTTCTCCATTGCACATATGCATACTAAGTCGCGTCTGTCGTGTCTGACTCTGTGTGACCCCATGGACAGCAGCCTACCAGGCTCCTCTGTCCACAGAATTCTCTAGGCAAGAACACTGGAGTGGGTTGCCATTTCCTTCTCCATTGCACATATGCATACTAAGTCGCGTCCGTCGTGTCTGACTCTGTGTGACCCCATGGACAGCAGCCCGCCAGGCTCCCCCGTCCCTGGGATTCTCTAGGCAAGAACACTGGAGTGGGTTGCCATTTCCTTCTCCGTTGCAGGTATGCATACTAAGTTGCGTCTGTCGTGTCTGACTCTGTGTGACCCCATGGACAGCAGCCCACCAGGCTCCTCTGTCCACGGAATTCTCTAGGCAAGAATACTGGAGTGGGTTGCCATTTCCTTCTCCTTAATCTGTGGTTGTTTTTAGATATCACTTGGTCATGTTGAGAGGCATTTCAGCAAGTTAAATTGAATCTGAGACAGCAGTATAGGGTGGTGAGGTCAAGGCAGAGCCTGGTGTTTGAATCCTGGCTTTATTGTTTTATCACCCACCATCAGCTGGGTGACCCTGGGCACATTACTTAACCTCTCTGGACCTCCTTTCTTTAAAAGGATGGTAATACCTAAATTCATCAGATTATTGTGAAGATCCTAACAATCTGATGAAGGAGTAACAGATACCCTTTTCTTCTCCTCAATCTTTTACTAAGGTTAGACTCTTTTTTTTTTTTTTCCCTTCCCCTTTTTCTTACCAGAATACTTTCCAATTGGACTGGTCTCAGGCCCAGCTTCTCCAATGACCAACAGCAAATACTGGTCTCAGAGGAGGAAATACTGAAAGGAACATCTAACCTAGAACTTCCAGGGACAGAATTAAATTACTTCTCAGGGTCAAGAGGGCATTCTTCTAGGGACCCAAACAAATGCCCAGGATTCTGATACAAAGGGCCTGGGTTCTCTCCAATGAGCTTATGATTGATCTTCTTTTCCATCCATTAGCTGGCAATACTTCTAAAGATCAACTCTGGAACTTCAAATATTCTTTGTCTGAGAGTTCATTACTATCTATAAAGATAGTGACTCAAAAAAATTTCCCACTGTAATCTCTTATTAAAACTTTAATCCTTATAAAAATGTGAATGCCCACACTTTAATATGCTCTCTATATCTAAGCACATCCATCTCTCGGTGTACGCTGTGGGTCCATATGAATTTTGTCCCCTCAAACTGTTGATCATTTATCTGTGTTTCTGGGTCCGCCTCTGCACTTTTGATTCTGCACCCCTAGGAACTGTTGATGGTTTCCTCTCTCCATCGTCAGTAGTCACATCTATTCTGCACTTCTCAGGTTCATTTACTTCAGAACCATCTCCGTTAAACTTACCTTCTTTGTCCCTACATATGGTCTATCACCAAGTGATTCCACTAGGCTTTAGACAGACATGTTTCTCCTCTTCTGGCTACTCGAGCCAAAGCCAGCAAGGAGGTTAGTGCTGTGGTCTTGCTGCAAAATGATTGCTTTTACAAGACAACAGCAATAACCTCCTTGTTGGCTTTCCCTCTCGGACCTATTCCACTTGCAGCAAAAAAAAGAACTTCTTACTCAGAAGCTATTTTGAAAATAGCAGTGATTTTACTTCTACTTAAACCAAATGATATAAGACTTGAAGACACGACCCTAACAACCCCCATCCAGTGGCCTTTGTTTTTAACATTCTGGATCCAGCCTCAAGAATCAGCCAACTAAGTCTTCTCTCATCACTGCACAATCCCCAGCCTCAGGCACTGACTCCAGAGCCCCCACATGCTCTTAATGACTACCTGGTAAGGTACTCGAGGACATGGACTCTGGGGTCTGAGGTTACAACTGTTCTATTTGTTTAGTACAATTGTTCTAGCTGTAAACCTCTCTATGCCTCAAGCTTCACACAGAAAGCATGACAATAACAGTACCAACAACAGTATCTATGACCCTATAGGTTATTGCAGGGATTAAATGAGGTAATCTACATCACACACTGGAGACAACATTAGACACGTAGCAAACACTCAGGAATCATTAGCCAGCACTGCTCTCCTTCGATGACTATATTCCTAATGAGAATCCCAGGCAAGCTGAATCAAGGAATGGACAGGTACTCAGTATTGCCCCTAAAATTACTGAAATACTAGTGAAGGATATAGGTTTTAATCTGGGAATCTGACTTACCTTTAAATCGGAGTTGGCTGCAAACTTCTGTCCAATTAAAGCTGCATTTCCTCCTACATAGTGCTGTAAAACAGTTCAAGGTTATTAGGCAGTTTTTTAGCATAACTATGCTACTCAAGCTTAATAATGTTTTGATTTAATTATACTCCATTTTCCCCCCCAAAAATTTGAGGTGACCTTACAACAAGTACACACAGACGGGGTTAATAAAAACATTAACTCCACAGATGAGGAGACAATGAATTATAAGGAAAGGTGAAAAAAACAAAACAAATTGCTACCTTTGGAAAACAGTATAATTGCCTTAACTGTAGATCAACCTTGGCTTTGAGCTTCCAGGCAGCCAGAACAGATAAATGAAACAAAAGGAAATACAAGTATGGACAGACTTTATCTTCTGCACTGTGATCCTTCTAAAATGAGTGTACAACTATGTCAGTCTCCTCCCAAAAATCGTTTGATACTACAATGATCTAAAATCCAACTCTCAATTTTTTTCCCTTATATTTGATATATGTTACAATGGTACAATGTAGTGATTCACACCTTTTCAAAGTTATATCCCATTTATAGTTATTATGAAATATTTTCTATATTCCCCATATTGTGCAATATATCCCTAGCTTATTTTATACCTAACAGTTTGTACCTCCTAATCCCCTACCCCTATATTGCCCCTTCCCCCTTTTCCTCTCCTCACTGATAACTACTAGTTTGCGCTCTTTATCTGTGAGTCTGTTTCTTGTTACATTCACTAGTTTGTTGTATTTTTTAGATTCCACATGTCTAAGTGATATCATATAGTATGTGTCCTTCTCGGACACTATTTCACTAAGCATAATACCCTCCCAGTCCATTCATGTTGCTACAATGGCACACTTTCATTTTTTTCCACGGCTGAGTGATATTCCATTACATGCATGCACGTGCGCACACACATCTTTATCTGCTGATGGACACTTAAGGTTGCTTCCTTATCCTGGCTACTATAAATAATGCTGCTATGAACACTGGGACACATGTATCTTCTTCAATCAGTTTTAAAATCCAACTCTAAGTGGAGTACACGGGTCTTTATCTGCCCCCTGCTTTCCTTTCTGCTTCTACCTGTCTACAGCTCTCCAAGTCTGCCTTCCTCTCTGTGTCTATGCCTTTAAGCACATGCTGCTGCTTTGACCAGGATGCCTCCATTTCTCACTCACTGGTCAGGGATCACTTTTCAAGTATCAGCTGTAACGTCACCTCTTCTGCACTGCTTTCTGTTGCCCTTTCCCCATGGTCACCTCCATCTCCACAATCCTCCTTCCAGAGAGGACTGCGGATCCTTTGCTACTTGCCACCTCTAGACTCAGAACAGACCTCCACTACAGCCCTTGTCCTCTTGCGCTAGTGTCATCTGGGGACATGTCTAGCTTCTTCAGGGCAAGGACTGTCTTCTTACAGCAACTGCTCAGTAACTGCTGCCAGATTTTGAGAAAGGAAGAAACACACATTGATGCATCAGGAAAGGAAATGGGTTCTAAAAGAAGACACACCACATCTCTCAGCTGAGGACTAAAGGAGAAGAGCAGAGAATTCTCGTATTCCTTTGTTTTAAGGATGGATTCACATGCTCTGGAAACCTGACAAATAGGAAATAAAGCCGATGCTCTACTACGTCAGCTGAGAAACTGCATCAACAGCCCTGTCTGGAAGGACTGAATGCTATCACCTTACCTCTCTAGTCCCTAGCCCCACGTACAGGCACAGACTAAACAACCCAATTCTAGATGCTCAACAACACTTTTAGTCCAGCCAAGTTTTGTGCTGATGGATCACTGGATTCAGATGGGACAGTATGGCTTTCTAGAGATAAATTTGAAACTTTGTGATATACAGGCTGAAATCTGGCCTTTTAACATGTTAACCTTAGTTTTTTATTTAACTCTGATGGCTAGAAGAATTTACTAAAAATCCCAGGGGAAACATTAAGATTCCATGTAATGGATTTTAGAGTTTTCATATAATAGTTATTATTAACTGCTGTTTATCAGTCCATCTGCCTTATAGTTTAAGGGAGTTTGACAAAGTACCAAATGAAGCGTCAGACTAGTGGAAGATAAACAACACATTTTAGGTTTTACAATGTTAAGAATAATTTTGATGATGTAAAAGATAGATAAAATTTCTGTAGAAAAAATATTTGCATTATGAAACAAAAGGCCAAAGAGACTAGAACAGAAAGCAAACTGGTGTTTTAGTTACTACAATCTTTAAGACTTTTAAGCAGTAGATTTGCCATCTTGTTAGAACTTTCAAGACTATTTCATAAAAGACAGAATCTTGGGAGTTCCCTGGTAGTCCAGTGATTAGGATTCCATTGGGGAACTGAGATCCCACAAGCCATGCTGTGTGTACAGAAAGGAAAAAAAAAGATCAGAATCTCACTACCAAACTCAGCTACCAAAATGACTAATTGAGGTTTTAACAGCTTGCTGTCTCCTTGAGAAACTCAGCTGGGAAATACCTGTGCCCACTGCTAATGTTCAAATGGGTGGCTTCCAAAGAATAAAAAAAACTTAAAGAGCTCCCCAAGTGAGAAATACACCCAGACTGGGGTGATGGGTAAGAGAAGATTTCAGGTAAAAATTGGGGATGAGATGCTCATGAGATGCAGTGGGCGTAAAAGAGATGCTTAAACAACAAAATCCTGCCCTTAAGAGGTGTGTGAGCCTTGAAGAAGTGTCTGGACCATGCAGGCTCCAGAGCCTTGTTCGTGACCACCAGGTGGATAAGGAGACTCCTAAGTTCTATCTCTGCCAGTCTTTACCCTGTAGACAAATGGTTCTCAGAACAAGGTGTTTAGAATAGCATCAACATAACCAGGAAACTTGCTGTAAGGGTAAATTCCTGGAACCACCCCACAAGTACTAATCAGAACTCTGGAAGGGCAGCCCAGGAATGTGTGTTTCAATACCTTCCACATGACTCTGATGCGCATTCAGGTCAGAGAGCCACCAAACTAGGCCAGAGGTTCTCAATCAGGGTGATTTTGCATCTCTTCTCTGCCTGACCCTGGAAACATCTGACATGCTGGGAGACATTTTTGACTGTTACAATATGGGAAAAGGAGGAGTGACACTGTCACTATTTCTCTGTGGGTTTGGCCTTTTTTGGTTCAGGAAGAACTGAGCCATATTAATATTACTGCATGGTATCAGCCAAGCAGTACCCAAACAACTCTGGAGTAGACATTTTCCTACTTTAAACCTGAGTAACAGGAAAGAAGAGCAATCTCATGGGTAACTCAGGACTAAAATTTTAGTAAGTAGGCCTCATTAATGTTGGCTGAATTGAAATGACTACCAACAGCGGAGTTAAAGGAAGGTCAGATACACACTTTTCCAAAAAGAGAAAAACTCTATAAAACTGTATTGCCAACAATCACCCTCTATGGGCGAACTGGAGAAGAGTTGCTTGGTTGCTTCTAGAAACCATACAAAGTATCTTTTCCCACCCTATCTTAATTTACCACTGGTAGACAGACCTGGGCTTCTGGGAACTCTGATGCAACCTGGGCGATGTCATGGAAAGTTTCCTTATCACTGAAGAAGCGTTCAGCAGCTGCTCCCTTCCCCATGAAGTGAACGAAGGCTTCTTCTAGATCATTCCTTGAATGCAGCTCGCTGTGATCTTTCCCATTCCCAGGACTCAAGCCAAGCGCCTGCAAGAGCTTCACCCCTGACAGCACTACGTCTACACATGCATTGACGCTGGAAGGAAGGAAGGAAGAGATGGTGAGAGACAAGCAGAAGCACTGGGGCAACAGCTCTGCATTTAACACCAGGGAAATGTTTCAGAGGCCTGTGCTCAAACAGGGAAACGGAGGTAGTGGATCTGAAACCTGGCCTGGAAGGCAAATAGCATATGGTGGAAGGAGGATTACTTTATCTGGACATGTATGTCTTATCCTGGCAATAGCTTGGTAAACTTTTACACAGGACTCCTGGCAATAGTTTGGTAAACTTTTACACTCATTACAAAGAGAGAAGACAGGTGCTCAGCATTTCAGAACAAAGTATCATAACACAAATATACCATTTCTGAGAAAATGATGGCAGAGCCAAACTGCCTGGATTCACCCTGGCTGTGTGACCTGGGCAAGTCACTTTAATCTCTTTGTCTTCAGTTTCCTCCTCTCTAAAATCGTGTAATATGAGTTTTTAACTCACAGGGCCGTTGTGAAGATCAAGTAAGATAATACATGTTTAGGAACACTGCTTGCTACAGAGTAAGCAAAGTAAAAGTTTTGGTCAAAAGCCACCCTCCCTCAAAAGACAGCTGAGGATGGTGGTAAGATACACTGACTACTTCCAGGTGAAACTGAGAGCTGAGTGATGGCTTAAAGACAAGTGCACCTGCAGCCGTGTAACAACTCAACACTTGGCAGGTGTTCATCATGAACTTTAAAGACTAGTAAGCAGTCAGTGTGGTATCACCTGGTTAAGGCATATAGACTAATAAAATACACATAAGGTTGTCTGGCCCTACCTCTCCCATGCATGCATGGAGAAGTTGTGGCTTACCTTTTCAGTGTTTTGTGTGTGTGTGTGTGTGTGTGTGTGTGTGTTTTCCAAAAGCCAATTCTTAAAAAAGAAGTTCCAAATACTTTGGGCAGGTAGATGAGGTCCCCGGGCACCTTTATTCCTGCCTCTGCCATCCCGGCCAGTGGGGTTGGATGGCCAAATGAAAAGGCTTTGGGTGACAAGGGAGGCTTCCCTTCCACATTAGTTCCAAGTAGTTATGAAACCAGAAGTTGTGTGCTTCCCTGGTAGCTCAGATGGTAGAGTCTGGGTCGGGAAGGTCCCCTGGAGAAGGAAATGGCAGCCCACTCCAGTATTCTTGCCTGGAAAATCCCATGGACGGAGGAGCCTGACAGGCTACACAGTCCATGGGGTCACAAAGAGTCGGACACAACTGAGTGACTTCATTTTCACTTTTCATGAAAACAGAAGGTAAATTCATCAATCAAGAAGGCCCAATAGATCGGACTCTGGTGTATAATATATAACCACAATGTCTCCCTTCTAGTCTCCTTTAAAAATCTCTTGATCACCAAATCGTTAATGGTGGCCAGCTATAAAGATGAGGAAAGAGACTGCAGGAAGGGAGAGGAATTTTATTTTTCATTAGATGTATTTTTAATATTGATAAGCATACATTACTTTTAGAACTGAACAAATAATTCTTAAAAGGTCCTCATGTGGGTTAGATATTATTTACATCACTCAAGGGAGGTTTACAAGGGCTGGAAGAGACACAGCCCTCCTCACAACACAAAACTGACTACATTCTCATTAAGATTCTATTATTAACTCTTCTATGAATCCCACATTTTTGAAAAGGTTTTTGCCTACCATACAGCATTTAAATACTCAAATGGTCTTATTCTTTTGAAGTCAAACATACATAATTACTCTGGTCAACTGGGAAAGCATAACCTAAGAGTGAGTCTACCTACCATACAAAGCACATAAACACACTGACCGCACGTGGCAGGCTCTCACACAACATATTCCTTTCACAGCCTTACATGATGCGAGCCACACACCTTGTAAACTGGTCTCCATGGCACCTCACACGGAGTGTCCTTTATTTCTGCTGGACGTCACATTAGATGTCTGAAGGGTAGAAGCTTAAAAGGAATACAGGTATCCCTGGCTCTCAGACTCCAGAAGGCTTCCAATGTTCACACAGTGAAAGTTTGGATAGTGTGGGACATTATTTCCATGAAGCAGTCCTACCTAAAATAAATGTATCTAAATGGATTTGGGTCCTGAGTCTGCACAGCAAAGGTTCAGATACCAAGGGATGTACCCATATTTGGAAATAACGACTTCAAAATAGATGTCAATAAACACATCACTTCCGAATCTAGTTCTGCTGAGAACTTAAGTAATTTAATTTCTTAAAGATGAGAATGGAGAAAGTTCCAGTTACAAAAAACAAAACCAAAAAGAACACTGTTTATTTAGCACATTTTGCAGCACAAAACGAAACCCAACCGAACTAATTTTGAGTTTAAACAATATAACTACCACAGGAACATTTTCCATCCCCCACCTAATCACGCCATGAATACTAAAGAGGAAAATCTTAGGAAAAAACTTACTTGGTAGCTATTAAAATAAAATCACTGTACCCTACTGCGTGCCAGATACCAAACAAAGTACTTTTACCTCTGCTTCCTAGTTATATTTTATAATACTTCAAACAGAACAGGAATCTTTCTCTGCACTTACATCAATTCAACAGCATACTAAAATGTAAACAAGCATACTACTTATAGGGAAAAGAAGTGCATGTGGGGGGTGGTCAGGGTGGAGCAAAAAAACCAGAAGACAAAATTATGTTCATTTGACACGCAGAATTTCACAGAAATGTATCAAAGATTACAATGTGGGTTTTGAGAAAACACAGACACAGATAAAACGACTGGAAGGTAAAATGAGGTAATAGACGCTGAATGCCTACACAAGTGGCTGTGCTAGCAGAGGGCGCGGGGAGCCAGGGCTGCCAGGCATATTATCAGAGATTTGGGGTTGGGGTGGGAAAGAGGGTTAGTTTCTTCTAGCCTGTAAATTCCTTAAAGACAAGGACCGTGGTTCTTATCACCTCCTTTCTGTTTTATCATCTGTAAAACGTTTCCTAAGGTTCTTTTCAGCTTTCACACTATGCCTGAGATAGTATGAAAGCTAATCATAATCGCTCCAAGATACACAACCACAGAGAAGAGAAACCCAAGAGGGCAGGATCAGTAGTCCTTGGGCCACACCCCGGATGATGCTCTGGGCAGAGAAGGCAGGCATTTTCAGACAGACCACACCAATCTGCAAAACATTCTAAGACAGGAAGTAGTCATCACTGCTTTCAGCTGAGAAGAGTAAGGCTGGGGGCTAACTAACATTCCAAGGTCATGACTGGAGGAGCCCACATTCAAACCCAGATTTATCTGATATTGAAAGCCACAACGAGCATGCACAAGCAAAGACACAGAATAAGGGATTAACCTTGTGCCTGGACACAACAGGAATGGTGATCCAGTTAGGAGAGTCTGAACATGGTCCAAGAAGAGCAAGGCAGGTTTCAAAGGTCAGAGTGCAGCAGGTGAGGGAGAATGAGTGCTAAAATGAGGGATTCATCATGCACCCAAGTCTTAGGACCAGAGCCCGATTCTGAAGCAGAGGAGGCAGCATACATTTTAGAAAAATGTGGCTGTGGGCTTGCCATTGACCATCTTCTTGATGGTCCTTTATTTCTCTGGTCCTTTCCCATCAGGCCCTTACTTGGCAGTGCCCACCCCTCCCCCACCCCTGCCATTTACCTTCCCTTCTTGTTCTCTTCCTGGGTGACGCTGTCTAGCCTCTGGCCTCAACCTAGGTGCTGGAGTCTCCAAACTGCGACCATGCTCCTCAACTACAGCCTCTAGCTGTCAGCAGCTGAGGGCTCAGCTTCCTCTATAATCCTATAGGCATGCACATTTCTCCCCTCTGAAACCAAACTGGTTACCTTTCACCACATACTGGTTCCTTTCTTAATCTCTCTTCATGGCAACAATGTGGCACATAGAGCCACAAACAGGTTTAAGCTGCACCTCTGGCACTTGACAGCTGTGAGATCATGGGCAAATCAGTATATATGCTAAGCTGTGTCTGACTCTTGTGCGACCCCACGGACTGTAGCCCGCCAGGCTCTGCTGTCCACGGGATTTCCCAGCCCAGTATACTGGAGTGGGCTGTCATTTCCTTCTCCAGGGACTGAACCCACATCTCCTGCATTGCAAGTGGGTTCTTTACCACTAAGCCACTAGGAAAGCTTGACAATATATGTGTCTGCCTACACAAAGTTATAATATCCCCAATACTAAGAACGTGTCATTTGGAACTGCCTCTATTTACTCTACCACATCTAATCTCTTGTCAAATCTCACCTGTTTAGCGCAATGCCAAACAAGATAAAGCTCTATGGCTTTGTAGCTAGTGTCAGGGTCTCAAGACTTTCCTCTTTATTAGTCTGTTACCCACAAAAATAACGTGAAGCAGTCAAATAGGTCAGAACCACTCTCAAATTTTCCATTCCTCCAGTTAAGTCTGTGAAAAGGACTCAGCATCATTTGTGTGTGTGCACGCCCATTCATGCTCAGTTGTGTCCAGCTCTTTGCGACTCCATGGACTGTACCTGCTTATAAACTTTTATGGTTTTCCCATCACTCACACTGACACATAAGGCCCCTTTCAGATTCAGCTCGACATCTATCATAAAGTCCTTGCCCTAAACACAGGACCAACCTGCTATTGCCAAACAAGCCAAATATCTTTTCACATTTGGTTCTCTCTTCCCAGGTGGGCTGATTCCCCAGCCTTCTTGTGGATAAATTTTTTTCTCTCCAAGGCCTGAGCCATGCAAGTCACTGTAGCAGAATATATTTTCCGAGGTGGCCACAAGATGTCCCGTCCTACGTGTTCATTTTACAATGAGACGCTGACGTCCCTCCCTCCCAGGTGTGTTCTCTGTCCCGTCTCCTCAAAACCATTTGGACCTGAGCCTATGGGAGAAGTGACACTGTGTGCTTTTAAGGTTAGGTCATAAAAGGCATTAACGCTACTGCCCGGTCCTCTTGGGGAATTCCTTCCCCTAATCCAGTCATCCTGCGGTGAGAAAGCTAAACAGTTACAAAGAGAAACCACCTGTATGTGTTCAGGTAAAACCACGACTTAGGTCACAGCTGACGACAACAATCAACACCTTGAGATGATCCCAGACCCAGCCATCATCTGCCTGAAACTGCACGGAACCCCAAATAAGAATCGCTTAGCCGAGCCCAACTGAACCTCAGAATCATGGAATAAAATGACCATTGGTTTAAGCTAAGTTGTGGGGTAATGTGTGATGTAGCAATAGTAAATGGATTGTCAGCTTGTAGATGGAGCTTCTCTTGAAACCTCATCCTGGGAAGAATTACTAGTTATTCTCTGGGACACAAGAAAGCACTTTTTAAAAATTGTTATGGACAGCATTATGTCCCTCTCCCCCACCCTACCCCATTCATATTGAAGCCCTGACCACAAATGTGACCATATGTGGAGATAGGGACTATTTAAGGAAGTAATTGAGGTTAAATGAGGCCATTATCCAGGATTCCCAGGTGGTGCAGTGGTTTAAAAAAAAAAAAAAACCTGCCTGCCAGAGCTGGAGACAAAGGAGGTGAGGGTTCGATCCCTGGGTTGGGAAGATGCCTTGGAGCAGGAAATGGCAAGTCAGTCTTCTTGCCTGGACAGAGGAGACTGGTGAGCTACAGCCCCTGGGGTCACAAAGAGTCAGAGGTGACTGAGTACGCATGTATGCAGCCATTATCCATAGGACTACTGTCAGCTTAAGAAGAGGAAGAGACACCGGAAGTGCTCATGAATAAAGGCCATGTGAGTACACGGTGAGAAGGCAGCCATTTGCAAGCCTGAAAGAGAGGACTTCCTCTTGGATTATCAGCCTGGAGAACTGTGAGAAAATAAATTTTTGCTGTTTAAGCCCCCAGTCTGAGGTCCTCTGTTACGGCAGCCTGAGTGAACTAATGCAATAATGAACATATTTGTTTCCAAAAAATGAGGCTGGGACCTTGCTTCATCCATCCCCGGATTCTTAGAACTTAGCATGGACCTGCCGCATACCATGTAGTTAATGAATATTTATTGAAAGCATGTGCTCAGTAATGTCTGACTCTTTGCAATCCCATGGACTGTAGCCCACCAGGTTCCTCTGTCCATGGGATTTGCCAAGCAAGAATAGCTCCAGGGGATCTACCCAACCCAGGGATCAAACCCATTGCATTTTGCAATGCAAGAAACTGTCTCTTGCATTTCCTGCATTAGTAGGCAGATTCTTTACCACTGTACCACCTGGAAAGCCCACGAATTGACTGAAAACTCACAAAACCAGGGAGGACAATTAAGCTGATAAGGATACAGGTGAAAGTGCCTGAACTTGAAAGAAGAGTTAAAAGAAGATACACATGAAGAAACAATAAAAATGTTAACATATATATAAGTACTACCTAACATTAGCTGTCTGCTCTTTAAAGCCGACACTATGCTAAATAACAAAGATAATTTAATCTTCATGATAACTCTGCTTTACCTTACCCTTTGTGGTCCCAATACTCACAGAACTAGTAGCGTACTTGGTAGAAGATCTGCTTTTGTGGCAAGATATTCAAGTTGAACTTAGACAAGAACTAAAATTCGTAGAGGGAATAATTTACTTACAAGCAAGACGAGAATATATAGAAAGGAGGCACTGTGATTTGGGAGAATCCTAAAATTGCAATGTCACTGAAATCTGGGGAAGAAAAGAGTTTCAAGGAGAAGGCATGCTTAATGTGTGGAAGGCTGCAGAGAGCTGACAGTGAAGACTAAAAGTGGAAGCTGATTATGAAAACCCACAAGGCTTAGATAAGCTTTGAGAGAGAAGTTTCAGTAGAGTGGTGGTCTCCAGACTGTGGCATTAAGGAAGCGAAAACAAGGCATGAAGAAAGAAACTCAGCAGCTAAAGACAGCGACCACACCTTCAAGTAGTTCAGAAGCAAGAGGGTGCCACTGAAATGGAAAGACCAAGCATTTCTGACTGCAAAGGAGTAACGGCCAGAAGAGCAGAGATTGGAATAAAAGCGACTTGAACTTTACCGAGTCAGGCTGAGCGGGATTTCCAAGAGGCTATTAGGCTGGTTCTAGGGGCTGGTCCCGGAGAAGGCAATGGCACCCCACTCCAGTACTCTTGCCTGGAAAATCCCATGGACGGAGGACTCTGGTAGGCTGCAGTCCATGGGGTCGCTAAGAGTCGGACAGGACTGAGCGACTTCACTTTCACTTTTCACTTTCATGCATTGGAGAAGGAAATGGTAACCCACTCCAGTGTTCTTGCCTGGAGAATCCCAGGGACGGGGCAGCCTGCTGGGCTGCCGTCTATGGGGTCACAGAGTCGGACACGACTGAAGCGACTTAGCAGGGGTTGGTCCTACAGAGAAGAGGAAGGTGCAGGGGCCAGCAGAGAGGAAAAAGCAGTCTGGTGAGTCCCGGTAGCAGCGACAAATGGGGCTCGTCCCAGACGTGCGACGCTTCCAGCCAGGCAGGTAGTGTGGACACCAGCACCAAGGGCCCTCCGGGGGACCTCTAGGAACCTGTTTCCACGCCGGCTCTACCTCCCAGCTCCCAAGCCGTCTGACCTCCGCCAAGGCGGCCCCCAGAGGCCCAGAGCGCCCGCACCTCCTGGAGACACCCAGAGAGGCGGGCCCCGCAGGCACTCACCCCACGGCCACGCGGCGCCAACGCCGGGCCGGCCGCACGATGAGCGCGTCCCAGGCGGCTGCCAGCCGGCCCTCAGGGGAGCCGGCTCCTGGGGGCGCGGGCGCGGGCCCCAGCTGCAGCGAACTCCACAGCGAGCGCAGGGCCGACCCCGGCAGCTGCGGCTCCAGCAGGAAGACGCAGCCCACCGCGAGCGCCAGGAAGCCAGCGTACGCGGAGCCGCGCCACAGCGCCATGGAGACAGAGGCGTGGAAGCGGCGGAGAACACCTCCTGGCCCGGCCCGCGCCTCTTCCGGGCTCAGCACGCGCCGACGCAGACTCGCGCGCCACGTCACGCCGGCGCGTCGTGGTCCCTCGGCTGGGCGGGGCGCGGCGGGGCGGTGGAGAGGGGCGGAGACTCCTCTTCCTTGGTCGGAATCTTAGCTCTTGGGGGCGCGCGCGGTTTTGAGTCTCTGAGGGAGGTTGGACAAAGGCCATAATGCCTGTCCGGGCGCTGTACCTTTTCCCAGAACTCCATCCGTACCCAAAAATAGAGAGGCAAGGATCCGTTTGTTTTCCTAGTAGGATAAACCAGACCGATTTTGAAGAAGCGGGTAAACCTCATGTCAGTCTTTGAGCCTGTCGGTGTTCCCATTTGAGCTGAACCCGCAGTTCCTCAGAGGGGCACAAATCACACTCCCCCTGTTTTAATCGGTCCCTCTGCCCGTCTGTCCATCCTCCATTGTTAGCTAAACTCACCCTCTTTCAGACCCGGGGCTTGGCGCTCCCCGGAGGAATACGATGGCAGCAGCGCTGCTTGTGAGCCCTTGCGGACACGAGTGGCAGGGGGATTCTGTGCCTTTGGAGGGTGACCGAGACCTGCAGCTGCTTGAGGGCGTTTGCCGAGACTGAGGGGAGTCCGCAGGGATTGTCCTCGCTGGATGATCAGCTTCGAACCTTAAAATAACCCTTTGGGGGCGCTGTTCTCTTTAACAACCTCAGAACATGCACAAATGCACACAATCTTGTGTACAACACAAGGGGTTCTGGACCTGCGTTAAGAAACCCTGGGTTCTCCTCTTCACCCTTGGTAACATGACTTAAACCCAGCAGACCCTGTCTTCACTATGACTCTTCTGTGTGTGAGCCTCGGTTGAGAGTCAGTGAAGCTAGGCTTGCTGCCAGCTCATTCTCAGCAGTAGTCTTGCCAGGCCTGGTCTTGCTCCTGGATGGATTCCATTTTTCCAGTTCTGCTGGCTCCTGACCTTGGCTCTGCGTCCGATTTTCCACTCTGCTCCTGACCTTTGGACTTGGCAGTGGTTCTTTATTTCTCTAGCTTTGATCTTGGGCATTTGGCTTCATTTCCCCCAGCATTTCCCCATCCTGGTCATCTACCCTCCCTGTCTCACCCCACCCAGCCCACCTGACCATAACATCCCTTTCAAAGGAGATGTTCACACAGGAAGCGATCTGGGCTATTACAGAAAAGAGAGGAGCCAGTGAGATCTGTGTGAAGCTGTCTTCACTAGAGTTACCTGCCCCTTCTCTCACCTCAGGGAGACATGCCAGTTAGTTCCCAGAGAAACTGCTCCCCCACAGGACCCCCAATGAGCAGGTTTTCCTACCACCCTGTAAGTGACTGAACCAGTACGTAATTCAAAAGCAGTGAATTCACTGACTGGCCAGAGAGCACATCTCTCCACTGAGAATTTGAGCCAATAGTCGAGAGTCTAGCTAGTTGGTTTGGGTTGTGGACCTGCAAGGTCACGTAATGTTGAAGGTTAGATAGGGCCAGTTAAATATATTCCGAAGGTGGAGTTTTAGGCTGGGGGTGGTGGGGGCGGGGGCGGGGGGGGGGTGTGGAGCTGAGGAAGCTGAACTGTGGGAAGACCATGGAGCAAACCAGCTTAGAGGAAGAGGAAAAGTGATGTAAAGAGAAAGCCACCTGGGGCCTTCCCTTCTGGCTCCCAGGAGACTTGCTAAGCTGCCAGCACTTTGTACTGAATTCTTCTGCTTTTTCCTAGGCCTGCCAGAACTTTTCCCCCTCTAGTTTTATTGAGATATAATTGGCATATAACATTGTACAAGTTTAAGGTGTACTACACATACATTTTGTGCAATGATTACCACAAAAAGTTTAGTGAACATTTATTACCTACATAACAATTTTCTTTTTTTTTTCTTGTAGGGCTTTTAAGATCTACTCTATTAGCAACTTTCAAATATTTCATACTAGAATTTGAGGTTTACTCACAGAGGCAAAGCTGAGACAGGCTGGAATCTGGGAAATGTCTCCTCCCCTCCTCCTGGAGAAACAGAATACAAAGAAACTGTGAGGGACTAAAAATAACTGCATACATGGGGGGAAGTCAGGCAAATTATGAACTATAAGATACAAAAAGGCTGAAACAACCGCCACTTCTTGTTTTAAATTTAATTAATTTTTTAAAACATTTTTTATTGAAAGTGTTAGTTGCTCAGTGGTGTCATGAATTGTAGCCTGCCAGGCTCCTCTTGTCCATGGCATTTCCCAGGCAAGAATACTGGAGTGGGTAGCCATTCGCTTCTCCAGGGGATCTTCCCTACCCAGGGATTGAATCCAGGTCTTCTATATTGTAGACAGATTCTTTACCGGCTGAACCACCAGGGAAGCACCGCCCCTCACCACCTTTTTTTAAACTGAAGTGTAGTTGAATTACAGTGCTGGATTAATTACTCATACACAGCAAAGGGACTCAGTTGTACATACATAATATGTACATTCTTTTTCATATTCTTTTCCATTACGGCTTACGTCAGGGTATTGAGTATAGTTCCCTGTGCTATACTTTAGGACCTTGTTGTTTATCCATCCTATATACACCAGTTTGCATCTGCTAATCCCAGACTCCCAATCCAACCCTCTCCCATTCTCCTCCCCTTTGCCAGCTGCCACTTCTGAGGTGCTGGGAGCCAAACCAGAGTACTGAATGTGATCACTGCACATAGCACCACAAAGAGGGTGGGCAAACCACCTGAGCCAACCTTCCAACCAGACCCACCAGTCCACCCTTACCCTTACCCCCCTTAAGGGACCAGCTCACTCGTCCTCCCTTAGAGAGCCAGCAAAGACATCTGTTACTTGTTTTCACTGCCTTGTGCTACATCATGAGTTCCAGTAAAGCCTTGCCTGGATTTCTTGTCTGGCCTCTTATTAATTTCTGTAGATTAAAGAGTTCAAGAACCCAGGCTGGTAACAAACAACAGCAGCTTGAACAAAACGGAAGTTGATTTCTCCTGTAAAAGTCCAAAGGGGACTTCCTTGGCGGTTCAGTGGTTAAGACTCTGAGCTTCACGATGCAGGGGCCTTGGATTGGATCCCTGATTGGAGAACTAAGATCCCACCTTCCACAAGGTGCAGCTAAAAAAAAAAGTCCTAACAGGTTGCTAGTACTCTGTGGGCAACTGCAGCAAGCTAGAGATAGATGCTCTGTGCTCCTATTGGTTGGTGGTTCAGTGTCAGTTTGCATTGTGGGTGGTGATGGGGTTGGACATGGTGCTCATCTAATTCTAACTGAGAATTAGAGGCAGGAGCTGCAGGAATTGCAGAATATGAGTGAGCGTTGCCCGTCATGGTGGAGCTTGTTGGGGCTTCTGGTCTCATACCAGTCACAGGGGCCTTGATTCCTTCTACTCCTCACTAAGGGCTCAGGGGCAGGCATTCAGTGTTCTTGGCACTACAGTTCCTCTTGAAAGATTTCATTAGTGAGCAATAGTCATTTCAGATTTTGATCATCGATCTGTTTAATGACTCTGGAATGCTTTACAAGCCAATTGTTTTTCTTGAAGTTAGATTTCTGGGGGCAGTTATACAAAACAGCCCTAAGTGGATAGGTGGGGCTGCCCAGTTCTGAACAAATAGAAAAGGACTGTACAAGCCTCAAGGCACCCCTCCCCCAACCCAAATTGCTTCCAGACATGGCCTTTGTTATTGGTTATCTTTCTGAGGACCTTGAAGTGAGAGCAAAAAGCAACTTTATTTCAGAAAATTTGGAGGCAGATGGAGGCTACAGGTGTCCCACCCAAGACCCTGACCTGGAAGGCCAAGGAGCAGATCCCATATTTATATACGGAGTTAGCAGAGTCCTGTCAGCCCCAAATTAGCTTAAGGCAAGGTCTTCCTTGATGGCTCAGAGGGTAAAGACTCTGCCTACAATGTGGGAGACCTGGTTTGATCCCTGGGTTGGGAAGATCCCCTGGAGAAGGGAATGACTACCCACTCCAGTGTTCTTGCCTGGAGAATCCCATGGACAGAGGGGCCTGGAGGACTGCAGTCCATGGGGTTGCAAAGAGTTGAACACGACTGAGCAACTAACACATGCACAGTCCTTAGCTGTGACATAACCACCAGCCAGCACACAACCCATGTGACCTGAAAGGTTTTAAGAAGCAAGTTTTTTCCCACATTTGGAATAGAAACTAAAGTAGGACCAAACAGGCCTCATGAAAGCTGGGATAACCCACTTTTCCCATCATTTCAAGCCTCTAGGGTTTGATCCAAGGTGCTCGCTGAAGTCCATACTGTGTCAAGGCCTTTGCTGTTACCGGGGACATCGCCCAACACAGGTCACACCCAAAGGCCAGCATCAGAGCACAGCTTTGACGGTTAGAGAAAACTCCTAGGAGACAAAAAAGAAGAAATAAAGGGTCCTGGGATCTGAAAAGAGCAGGCTTTGTGTCTGGAGCCAGAGCTCTCAGGCTGTCAGACATCCTGACATCCTCCTCCCTAAGGTGCATCAGGAGGAAACCAGCAAAACAGAGGCTGGGCTGCTGCATGGGGCGCGGCGCCCTTGGAGGCACAGGAGCTGGGTGACAAGAACGATGGCAGCAAAGCAGTGAAGAGAGGTGTGCTGGTTCCTTGCCAGTGACCAAACCTTGCTGCATGGATTGGGAGCTTCTTAGCGTGTGGGGATGTAACGGTGCAGTGGTCCTACGTTTACACTTCAGGATGAATTGCTCGGAGAGAGTGCTGAGCAGGGGGAAGCGGGAGGTGCAGTGCTTCTGTCTGGCGGGGACCCAAGAGCTTCACAGGGCAAACTCCCTGGAATACTGCCATCACGCTGCCTGGGCACTTCCCTGGTGGTCTAGGGGTTAAGAATCTGCTTTCCAATGCAGGGGGCTCGGGTTTGATCCCTGGTCGGGGAACTAAGATTCCACATGCCGTGGGGCAACGAGGCCCCTGTGCTGCAGTTACCCACCCCATGCGCCACAACTAGAAAGCCCTCACACGGCAGTGAAGATCCCGTGTGCCTCAACTAAGACCCAACACAGCCAAATACATATATAAATACTTTTAAAAATAGACAAACACTGCCTGTGCAGCCTTTGTGTGTGTACAGGCCCTCCTGCTTGCTGTTCCTCTGCAGGCCGTGTCCGCCAGCCCTGTCAAGCATCATGTAGTATATGCTATAGTTCTGATTTGGGTTCTGACACCCTTGCAGCATATGTTTGGAAGGAAATGGAAACTGTGCCTTTAAACTGCATTTCCTTCTTAATTCAAGAACCTCAACGGTTCTTGAAGCATTCTGCCTTCGAGTGTTGTTTTCCAAACTAAAATAAAGAAAAAAAATAAATGAAAGGAAGCGGAAACTGATCTGGCAGGACACCTCTGCTATCCAGTCGTCAGGGTCCCAGACTTGCTCTGTCTTTTGCTCTGCCATCCCTAGGGGACAGCAGAAAGGCGGGAGTCCATGACGACAAAATCATGATGGCTTTGAAAGAATCAAATCAGGGCTCTGAAAGAAAGGAGAGGCCGTGAATGCTTGTTGCCAGGCAACCACCAGTTTCTACTTAAATGGAGAGATTGTGGGGCTTGATGCCTGTGTTTTGTTTTTCTTTTTTTTTTTTTTTCCAGTTGTTGTTTGTTTTTGGCCAAATTACGTGGCATGTGGGCGATCTTAGATCTCAGACCAGGGATTGATCCCATGGGTGCTGCATTAGAAGTGAGGAGTCTTAACCACTGAGCCAGCAGGGAAGTCCCTGATGCTTGGTTTTAAAACTCCACTTCTGCCATCCACTGTCTGTGTGACCTCAGGCAAGTCATTTAACTTTTCTGTTCCTCAGTTTCTTTACCTACAAAATAATTCCTACGTTACCAAATGGTTGTGGGCGGTAGAGTTATCCTAAAAGAGCCTACCACACATCTGCTACAGGTTGACACGTGCCCAAGCACTCCCTGCCATTGCTCTGATTGGTTCTTGAGAACTGTGTTTAATTTTCTTCTCAGGCCTCCTGGACTGCCACTCTCTCACTTTAAGGACGACTGGCATCTCTGCACAGATCACTGTACAGTGACCTTTTCTAATTTTTAGCTGCTCAGCACCTATGCAATATTCCACTGAATGAAAATATGACAGTTCATTTATCAACTTTACTGTGTGTAGGACATTTGTAATTTTCTCAGTGTTTTCCTATTATGTATAATACTGCTCTGCACACACTTCTGATATACATATACAGATTCTCCAGTAGGGTATACACTAAAAGTGAAATTTCTGAGTCATATGCTAACCCTTGTCCTCCTCAACTTTACTAGATAATATAAGACATCTTTCCAAGCGGTCCATCAGTTTACCCTCCCACTGGCAGCATATGAGTTTCTCTTGAAATACATAACAATAGACTCTTAAAAATTTGCCATTTTATCGGATGTGCAGTGGTGTCTTACTGTGGTTTTGACAAGGTTTCATCTATTAGTTGTGAATATCTTTTCCTCCACCCCTGTCGCTTGTCTTTTCAGTCTCTTCATAATATCCTTAGTGAATAAAGTTCTTAATTTTACTGTAGTTAATAGTTTCTTCCTTTTTATTGTTGCCTTCTCCTTTGTCATTGGTACTTTTTGTTACTGTTTTTCAAAATATTTCCTTACTTAAGGTCATGAAAATAAATATTCACCTATTCTCCTTTTCAGAGGTGTAAGTTTTTATGTTTCATGTTTATATGTTAAATCCACTTTGAAATTGATTTGCGTATTTTGTGGCGGGAATTTTTATAGATACCCAATTGGCACAGTGCCTTTTATTGGTCATTTCTCAACAACTCTGCATTCCCACTTTTGTCCAGTATCAATTATCTGCATATACGTGGATCTGTTTTGAGGCCCTTTATTCTGCTCCATTGGTCTATTCATTTATCCTCATACCAGCACCTCACTATTTTGATATGAGAATGTAAATTTTTTAACCTTAGTTTGCAAGAGCAGCTTGGCTATCCTTGGCCTTCTTTTAATTCCTGAATACATTTTCAAATTGACTTGTCAACAACAACAACAACAAAACAAAACCAAGAAAACAGTTAAGATTTTCATCAGTTTCATTTGGGGAGGATTGACATCTTTTCAGTATTGAGTTGTATTTCCTAAGACTACAATATGTCCATTTATTTATTTAGACCTACTTAAATGTTTTGCATAATGTAAACTTTTATGTGTAGAAGCTTTGCATATTTTTAGCATGATTTACTTCTAGGTGCTTAAGATTTGTAGTACCTTCATTGAGATAAAATTAGCATACAATAAACTTCACAATAGAGTATACAATTTAATAAGTTTACCCTGTATACACATCCCAAACCATCATTACAACTCAGATAATAAGCATATCCATCACCCTGAAGGATTCCTCATGTCCACCCTCTCATCCCTTCCTGCCCAGACATCCCTGCTTCCTACTCTGTACCCAGGCAACTGATGACATACTTTCTGTTGCTATTGGTCAGTTTATACTTTCCAGAATTTTATATAAATAAAACCATACAGTATGTGCTAGTGTGTATCAATAGTGGGTGGGGCTAGTGGTAAAGAACCTGCCTGCCACTGTAGGAGACCTAAGAGATGCAGGTTGGATCCCTGGGTCGGGAGGATCCTCTGGAGGAGGGCATGGCCACCCACTCCAGCATTCTTGCCTAGAGAATCCCATGGACAGAGGAACCTGATAGGCTACAGTCCACAGGGTTGCACAGTCAGACACGACTGAAGCGACTTAGCATGCAGACTGTAGTGTGTATCAATAGTCAATTGCTTTGGGGACTTCCCTGGTGGTCCAGTGGCTAAGACTTCACTCTCCCAATGCAGGGGGTTCCATACCTGGGCAGGAAACTGGATCCCACATGCTGCAAACGAAAGTTTACATGCCACAATTAAAGATCTCGCATGCTGCAATGAAGATGGAAGATCCTGAATGCTGCAACTAAGACCCAGTCAAATACATAAATGAATATTTAAAAAAATAAGTTAACTGCTTTTAAAAGAACTTTTCTACTTTGAAATAGTTATAGATTCATGGGAAGCCACAAGAAAATCGTTCAGAGAGTCCTCTGGACCCTTCACCCAGATTCTCCCTTGGATCTCTGCCTGCCTGGTTGCTTCCTGCCATCCATGTGTGTGTGCATGCTCGGTCACTCAGCCGTGTCCAGCTCTTTGTGACCCCACAGACTGTAACCCACCAGGCTTCTCTGTGGGATTTTCCAGGCAAGAATATTGGAGTGGGTGGCTACTTCCTTCTCCAGGGGAACTTCCCGACCCAGGGATTGAACCTGGGTCTCTTGCGTCTCCTGCACTGTAGGTGCAGTCTTTCATTCATCTCTCTGCTCAAATACAATCTGCTCACACAGAGCTTCCCTGAGCAGCCAGTGTAACATCATGAGCCTGGAGGACTCTCACCTTTCCCTCTGCTTTATGTCTAGAACTTATTCATATCTGATTCTCTCGTTTGTTTATTGTGATCTCATCCAATTAGAATATGAATTCTGTGAAAACAGGGACCTTGTCTGTCCTAGTCAGTGACTAGAATAGTGCCTGGCATTCAATAAATACTTGTTGAATAAAAACAGATCTTTCAGCAACTGCACAATATGAATATTGTTCTCTCCATGTCACAGATGAGAAACTGAGACAGATTATGTGACTTGCCCCAAACCACAGTTGGTGGTGGTGGGGTGGACATTGGGTGCTGAGATTTGAATCTCTGATTTCTAAAGACACACTACCTTCTCTTCTTAAAAAAATTCTGAAACAGGAAGCAGGGCAGAATGAAGGTGACTGCATCTATCTCCTTAACAGTAGCTCTTTTTTTTTTTCCTTTTTATAACTTTATTTTTATTTTTGGCTGTGCCAGCTCTTCTTTGCTGCACAAGCTTTTCTCCAGTTGCAGTGATCTGGGGCTACTCTCTAGTTGTGGTGTGCAGGCTTCTCGTTGCAGTGGCTTCTCTTGCTGTGGAACATGGGCTCTGTGGCTTGTGGACTTCAGTAGTTGTGGTGTGTGTGGGCTGTAGCGCACAGGCTCAGTAGTTGTGGTGCATGGGCTTAGCTACTTCTTGGCATGGGGAATCTTCCCTTATCAGGGATCAAACTCGCATCTTCTACATTGGCAGGCAGATTCTTTACCACTAAGCCACCAGGGAAGCCCAATAGCTCTTCTTAATACCACAGACTTAGACCCTAGTGCCAGGCCATGGGTAGCGAACATCCCAAGTGGTCAATTTTTGGGGTCACTGGCCTCAGTAGCAGTGGCAGGGCCTGCAGGTCCCATTGTGGATGTTATTTCCCTACCTCCCAAAAAGGGCAGGCAATTCATCCCCCCTCATGTTTATGTTTTTCTTTTTGTTAATGAATTAATATTTCCAGCAATTTACTTCTAAACCATTCTTTAAAAGGTCATCTAAATCTTTAAAGGGCCATTATAATTCATTACAACCTATTGCAAACTGATTTCTTTAAACAATCCGTTCCTGATGCTGAAACTATAATTTTTTTTTTTTTTTTCAGTTTTTGGCACTATGTACTCAGATGCTGGGAGGGATTGGGGGCAGGAGGAGAAGGGGACGACAGAGGATGAGATGGCTGGATGGCATCACCGACTCGATGGACGTGAGTTTGAGTGAACTCCGGGAGTTGGTGATGGACAGGGAGGCCTGGCGTGCTGCAATTCATGGGGTCGCAAAGAGTCGGACATGACTGAGCAACTGAACTGAACTGAACTGTTTAGAACAATAGAGAATAACTTTTCAAATAAAAACTGGGTGATACAGTGGAAAAATACTGGGTAATACATTGGCAAAATTATTTTCACATGTAAAAATTCTGCATATCTTCAATTAAGGTTTATGAAAAAGTTAATTTCAAAAAAGATACAAGCTTCATAAGTCATGATGAAAGTTAGCTGGCTTTCTTGAGAAGTGAAATTAAAAACAGACTGAACTGCTTACTTTTCAGCAAATTCCACTTTGCCAAATTTCAGAAGGAAAAAGCCCAACGTAG
The DNA here is from genome assembly GCF_001704415.2 of Capra hircus. Taxonomy (NCBI): domain Eukaryota; kingdom Metazoa; phylum Chordata; class Mammalia; order Artiodactyla; family Bovidae; genus Capra; species Capra hircus. Next base: position 81,826,650 of record NC_030817.1, on the reverse strand, counting down.
TTTCAGTGTTGTCTTCTTGTCTGGGAGAATCTGGATGACTTGCTCCTCTCTGACAGCCTACTTTGTCATCCCTGCTCCCAATCACAGCTGAGTCCATCAACAGGACGGCTTCACATGCTGATCACGCACAGCCAAGAATGACAAGCCCAGGTTGGTGCAGATAAATCCTCTGCTTCTTCATTGGATCTCAAACATTGTTCTATATACTCCGGTCAATTTGCATGGAGCTGGTACAAGAAAGAAACCACATTACTTACTGCATATTCATCAACCTTCTGGAATTTGGTGCACTGGCCAGTTACTTTATCCAGTACAACTCGAATGGGTATCCAGTAGCAGTTTTTCTTCCAGAGCTTCTGATCTGTGGCCAAATGCATGATCCTCTAAACTGAGTCATGCTGCAAACTGTGTTATAATCAACACTTCGGAAAATGTATCATCACTATCACATTCTTCAGAAGGAGCTGCTCTTGGTGACCATGATTCCTGTGGCTATTCTGGCATGAGCATAGGAAAGGCTCCCATAATCCTCTTTCCTACTTCCTTTATCCAAGTTTTTTGGCTGCTCTTTCTCCAGTAAGTGAATACTGGACTTTTTCTGCTTACAAAAGAAACTATAAAACAATACATATTCAGTATATATCGTTTAGAAAATATAGAAAAGAATGAGTACTTTAAAAATCACCCTTAATCCCATTGATCAATGTTCAGTTTTTTGCTGTATATCTTTGCAGACTTAAAAAAAATACTTCTATGTCTTTATTTTTGGCTGTGCTGGGTCTTTGTTGTTGCACTCAGGCTTTCTCCAGTTGCAGTGATTGGGGGCTGCTTCGTTGCAGTGGGCAGGTTTCTCCCTGCAGTGACTTCTCTTGCTGTGGCTCCCAGGCTCTAGAGCACGGGCTCAATAGCTATGGCCCATGGGCTTAGTCGCTCTGAGGCATGTGGGATCTTCCCGCACCAGGGATTCAACCCATGTCTCCTGCCTTGGCAGGTGGATTCTTTACCACTGAGCCACCAGGGAAGCCCTTTGCAGACTTTTTAATATAATGTGTGCACACAGATACATACATCTTCACAAAAGTGGAATTTTATTACATATTTTGTTTTGTAATGATTTATTCCTTAACAATATAATGAACACTGTGATATCACCAATTTTTTTAATCCAATATGACTTTTCATGGCTGCATAAGCTGCTGCTGCTGCTGCTAAGTCGCTTCAGTCGTGTCCGACTCTGTGTGACCCCATAGACGGCAGCCCACCAGGCTCCGCCGTCCCTGGGATTCTCCAGGCAAGAGTGCTGGAGTGGGGTGCCATTGCCTCCTCCAATGCATAGGCTACTAGCTGTCTAATCTACTGGTAGAAAGTTGCACCGTTCGCAAGTTTTTGCTATTACAAACCATGAAGGAGGAACATTCTCACGGCAGAATCTGCAGTTTCTTAAATGTCTCTTTAGGATAGAGTCACACCTACCTCCGAGGACGCTTTCAACGATGTTCTCAGATTTGCCTCCATTAAAGTTGCTCTACCTTCCTTCTGCAGTAGCTAAGAATAACCCCACTCCACACACACTGTTGTTCATACTGCAGCCTTGCCAGCCCATCTCAAGAAGGATGCTTCAGGTGACCTCTCTGGCTGCAAGAAACCGCGAAGAGAGGGCAGGTAGAAAGGGACTCAAACCATGTCTGAGGTCACATCTAGGCTCTCTAGGGCAAAGGATGGGGTCCCTAGGCGGAAAAAGACGAGAGAGGATGGGCCTCAGGGTCCCAGAGACTCCTCTTGGAGCCTGTGGATGTGTCTTAGAATCCGGGCTTCCTCATCTGCGGAATGAGGATGGGATCTCTCGGGAATGGAGATGCGTGGAGGTCACCTTCAGAGATGCATCAGAACCGAGCCGCGCCTGCAGGAGCTCTCCTGGCGCCTGGAGGGGACCGAGGACCGGACAGTCTGGCGGGCAGCCTAGGAGCGCCCCTCAACTCGTGCCGACGTCTCCGGGCTGGCCCGGGCCAGGGGGGAGAGCCGCTCGGAGCCCCCAGGGGGCGCCGCAAGCCCGCCGCAAGCCCGCCGCAAGAGCCTCAAACTCGCCGGGTGGGGACCGCGCGAGCCACCGGGAGGGGCTCCCGAGCCTTGCGGCTCAGGGACTAGGCCCCGCAATGGCTTTCCGCACAACAAACAGAAACGCCTTCAGCCCAGTCTGTCTGCGCTTGGAGCGTGGGCTTTTTTCATCCCCTGCTCAGTCCCGCAGCTGCCGTGCAGTTGCTCCTGGGCTTGAAGACTTGGCTCCAGGGTTTTCAAACCTCAACGCGGAGGCCACCGCCTTAGGGCAGCCTTCCTTGACTCCCCCAGATCTCGGGGGCTTGGCGCCCGGATGGAGCCTGGTCCTGTCCCGATGAGACCCACTTCCCAGGCTGGGCTGTCTAAGGATGGGGCTTTGGCTGCCTCCTTGAACTCGAGCCCTTATCGCAACACCTAAGCATCACATTGCCTCTGGCTCATGATTATAAGTGAGGGAACAGCCTCTTTCTCTCTGCGTGGCACAGTCAAGGGTCTGTGGGAAGGGATCACGCTCCAGTCCTAGCCCTTCAGCTGCTTGGCAGAATGGAACCCGGCCCAGGTGTGTGTGTGTGTGTGTGTGTGTGTGTGTGTGTGTGTGTGTGTGTGTGTGTGTGTGTGTGTGTGTGTGAGAGATGGGTGGGTCTTGATTCTGTGTGGGAGTTTTTACATGTCAACAGAGTGTTTGTGCATATGTGATTGTGTGGATATTTGGGAGAAAGCATTTTCTAAATGAATGATATTCTATACGGAGTTAAATATATGTCAGTGCGGACATCATTTCAATCCTGGTTACTTGATGGTATAGGTAAAATGGACAAATTTGAGACCCCATGGACTGGGGGCTGCCAAGCTCCTCCGTCCATGGGATTCTTCAGGCAAGAATACTGGAGTGGGTTGCCATCTTCTCCTCCAGGGGATCTTCCCAACCCAGGCATCAAATTGCTATCTCTTGTACCTCCTGCTTTAGCAGGCAGATTCTTTACCACTGCTCCACTTGGGAAGCCCTTGAGGGTTGGAGGTTGGTTCTATATTTGCAACCACAGGCACCTAACCTTGGGCAAAACTCCTCCTCATTTTCTCCACTTTCTTAAAAGATCGTTGTTTAGAAGGAAAAATCATAACTCATAAATATACAACATGAACACGTGTGAGATTTTAATTAATTAATGAGGAAACCAGTGATGTGTTAAACATCTCTTCAGGTGACAATACAAAGACCAGTTATATATACTGGCACTCAAGAATAATGAAATGAATTTGTTAATTGATCCAAAATTGGTTTTTCCACAGTAGGGAGAAATCAATGGTATCTCCACCTGAGAAAATTCATTTGCTGCTGTGGACAAGAATCATTTGTATAACTTTCAGTTTTCTATAACTTATGGACTCAAAGACAATGACAGTTTAGAGTCAGATAACCTGGAAGGTTACACTAGCTCAGTATTCGATAGGGTACTTTTCCTCCCATTTCAAAAGACTTTCACGATTTTTCCTGACTGTACAGTAGGGTTGGGTGGCACAAAGTTTCTTCAGAATTTTTGTGGAACTCTTTTCTAGGTGAAATCCTACAGGAAACCCTAATATATTTTTAAATGTTTCAGTTAAAATAATTTATTATACAGTTAGTACATGTTCATTGTAAAAATGTCAAATAGTACAAAAGGTTATTAGGTAAAAAAATCAGCCTCCCTTCTCTTCCCCTCCCTCCCTCTCCCCTTTCAATTTCAGACTTATCTACTGTAACAGTTTCCTATATACCCTGTGGGTACCTTCTGTGCATGCACAAACATGTTTTTAAAAATACAAATGGGATAAAAAGAATTTGTTCTTCTGTACTTTACTTTTTTTTCTCAATTAAAAAAATACATTGTGGGAAAGCATTAGGGAAGTTTCTCAAAAATCTGAAAATAGAACTGCAATGATCCAGCAAGTCCACTTCTGGAGATATATCCAAAGAAAATGAAACAATAAACCGAAAAGATACATGTACCCTGATGTTCACACAGCACTATTTACAAGAGCCAAGACAAGGACACAACCCAAGTGTCCATAAGCAGATGAATGGATGAAAAAGATGTGGTTTAGCCAATGGAATATATATGCAATGGAATATTACTCAGCCATAAAAAAGAATGAAATAATGCCATTTGCAGGAACATGGATAAACCTAGAGATTGTCATACTGAGTAAAGTAAGTCAGACAGAGAAGGGGAAATACCATATGATATTGCTTATATGCAGAATTTAGAAAGAAATGATACAAATGAACTTATTTACATAGTAGAAAGACAGAATGAACTTATGGTTGTCAGAGGGGATGGATGAGGAGAAGAGATAGGGAGTCTGGGATTGACATGTACACAATGTTATATTTAAAATGGATAACCAACAAGGTCCTACTGTATAGCATAGGGAACTCTGCTCAGTATTATGTGTCAGCCTGGATGGGAGGGGAGTTTGGGGGAGAATGGATACATATATATGTGTGGCTGAGTCCCTTCGCTGTCCCCTTGACTATCACAATATTGTTAATTGGTTATACCCCAATACAAAATAAAAAGTTAAAAAATGAATTTTGCCATTTATAACAACATGGATGAATATGGAGGGTATTATGCTTAGTGAAATGAGTCAGTGAAAGATAAAACTGTATGTTATCACTTCTATGTGGAATCTAAAAAATAAAACAACATAGTAAATATAACAAAAAAGAAACAAACTCAGATAAAGAGAACTAACTAATGGTTACCAGTAGGGAGAGGGAAGGTGTGAGGGGCCAGGTAATAGTAGGAGATTAAGAGGTATATTGAGAAGGAAATGGCAACCCACTTCAATACTTTTGCCTGGAGATTTCCATGGACAGAGAAGCCTGGCGGGCTGCAATCCATGGGGTCACAAAGAGTTGGACATGACTGAAGCGACTTAGCATGAGTAGTATTCCATGTTTTGTGTACCCTTAACGTTTTTAAAATTAATTTTTATTGGAGTATAGTTGATATACAATGTTTTGTTAGTTTCAGGTGTACAGCAAAGTGATTCAGTTATACATAAATCCACTTTTTAAAGATTCTTTTCTCATAGAGGTGATTACAGAGTATTGAGTGGAGGTCCCCGTGCTCTACAGTAGGTTCTTATTAGTTATTTATTTTATATATAGTAGTTCGATACCCTTATTTGACCAGTTTTTTATTAACAGATTTTGTTAGGTGTTTCTAATTTTCTGGTTTGTAAACAAATAGTATAATGAACCTCCTTAATAAGTATTTATGTACGGTGATATTTATCTACATATGGAACAACAGACTGGTTCCAAATAGGAAAAGGAGTACGTCAAGGCTGTATATTGTCACCCTCCTAATTTAACTTATATGCAGAGTACATCATGAGAAACGTTGGGCTGGAAGAAGCACAAGCTGGAATCAAGATTGCCAGGAGAAATATCAATAACCTCAGATATGCAGATGACACCACCCTTATGGGAGAAAGTGAAGAGGAACTAAAAAGCCTCTTGATGAAAGTAAAAGAGGAGAGTGAAAAAGTTGGCTGAAAGCTCAACATGCAGAAAACGAAGATCATGGTATCTGGTCCCATCACTTCAAGGGAAATAGATGGGGAAATAGTGGAAACAGTGTCAGACTTTATTTTGGGGGGCTCCAAAACCACTGCAGATGTTGATTGCAGCCATGAAATTAAAAGATGCTTACTCCTTGGAAGGAACGTTATGACCAACCTAGATGGCATATTCAAAAGCAGAGACATTACTTTGCTAACAAAGGTCTGTCTAGTCAAGGCTATGGTTTTTCCAGTAGTCATGTATGGATGTGAGAGTTGGACTGTGAAGAAAGTTGAGTGCCAAAGAATTGATACTTTTGAACTGTGGTATTGGAGAAGACTCTTGAGAGTCCCTTGGACTGCAAGGAGATCCAACAAGTCCATTCTAAAGGAGATCAGTCCTGGGTGTTCATTGGAAGGACTGATGCTAAAGCTGAAACTCCAGTACTTTGGCCACCTCATGTGAAGAGTTGACTCACTGGAAAAGACCCTGATGCCAGGAGAGATTGGGGGCAGGAGGAGAAGGGGATGACAGAGGATGAGATGGCTGGATGGCATTACCGACTCAATGGACGTGAGTTTGAGTGAACTCTGGGAGTTGGTGATGGACAGGGAGGCCTGGGGTGCTGCAATTCATGGGGTCGCAAAGAGTCAGACATGACTGAGCGACTGAACTGAACTGAACTGAAGGTAAATTTTGAGTGGAATCACTGGGTTTAAGGTTAGCTACATTTAACGTTTTGACATATATTGCCAAGTAACCTGTCCCAGAAATTGTAATCTTTTTTTTTTTCTCCCAAATAACCTATCTTTACACCCCCACCAACACTGGATATTATCAAACTTTTAAATCTTCGCAATCTGATAGAGGAAAATGACACCTCATAATTTCAGTGCACTTTTCTACAGTTATCTCTAGCAGTTAAACATCTTCCCTTTGGTGGGAAATTGCTTCATTATTTGTGTGACTTCTTTCTGCAGAATAATTCACCTGGCATAATTTGAAAACCCTTGAGCTAGATTGATTCTCTGGGATCTCCTATTCCAGGAGGCAGTTTCTGTGTAAGTGGGGGTTGGGCCTTGCTGTGTCAGCGTGGAGTTTGCGTGTCACCTGCACGTGTCCGTGTCTGATACGTGTCTGAGCACAAACGTGTTCCTGTCAGTGACTGTCCACGTTTCCCCGGCAGTGGAGAACAGAGGTCATGCAGGTTACAGAGGTGGGGGGCAGTTATTGCAGGGAGTAGAGAACTCTCCCAGTTGGGAAAAAAAAAAAAAAAGAACAGCTGGGCCTTCTGTTACCTAGAACTGGAAATGGGAAAAGGGCGGAGGACAGAGGCAACTTCGTGTTCTCTGTCTCCATCACCACACTCTGTTCTCCTGGGATATGCTCCTGTCTCTCTGTGGACTCATAAACTTCCCCAGGAGCCCGGAGCAGCCACCTCAGTCTGAGTTTGCTTGCCTTTCAGTTGAAGTGGCCATTGCTGTCTGGAACAGCAACTCGGTTTCCCAAGAAATCAACCTGTCGGTGTGACTGGGGAAGAGGAAATAGCCACCAACAGGGGCTGTTTGCAGGGGCTTGAAGGAGTGACTCTAAATCTCTGCTTCATCATATGCTCCATTATTTGGAAAGCAGCTGGAAGTTCAAGTCACTGTCCATGGACAGTGCCAACAGTGTATATGGAAGAGATAGGAACTCAGGAAGGAGATAGACCTGGGTTCCAGCCTCAGCTCTTGCTAGCTGTGTGACTGAGGGTAGGCCACTTGACTTCTCTGAGCCCCCAGCCCTCATCTATGCGTGCGTGTCTGTGCATGTTCAGTCGCTAAATCATGTCAGACTCTTTGTAACTCCATGGACTGTAGCCCGCCAGGCTCCTTTGTCCATGGGATTTTCCAGGCAAGAATGCTGGAGTGGGTAGCCATTTCCTCCTGCAGGGGAGCCCTTATCTGTAAGTTGAGATTAATGGCACCCCTATTGTGAAGTCATTGTGAGGATTAAATGAAATAATAGATGTCGTGGATCATAATAAATACTTCAGTGAGCACTCCCTTGAAAGTGACATTTTGATAATCACATTTTTCAAAATGAGGATCTCAAAGGTCCTCAAATATTAGAAACGGAGGGGATCCTTCCTCCTTTTGTGCACCCATTCAGCAGCAGCCTTGTGCCTGTGGTCTCTGGCAAGAACTGCAAGAGTCTGTTCTGTCTCCCCCTCTGTGCCTCTTGCTGCTCACACTTTAATTTATTAAAAAAAATTTTTTTGGCCACACCCTTCAACAGGTGCAATCTTAGTTTCCTGACCAGGGATCGAAACTGCATCCCCTATGAAGGAATAATCTTAGCCACTGGACCACTCGGGAAGTCCCACTATTCACACTTTTAATTTTAGCCAAATCATGCCACTTCATGCCTCTGCTCCTGCAGGCCCGTCAGCGTGGAGTGCTCTCCCCAACCTCACTCCACCTGGCAGATGTCTACTTACACCTCAAAACAGCAGGGCAAAAATATATATTATTTAGTCTAGCACATCTGGCTATGTGTCTGAAACAGAGTCAGAGTGGACTTCTATCTTATCATATACAGAAATAAAACTCCAGCTGAATTAAGGGCTTAAAATGTAAAAGAGAAAATACTGGGAGTCTGGCAAGACAAACCACAGAACAACACTAGCGTGCACCTGCCTCATGAAAAAGTCGGATGATGCCAAGTTCCGGGGAGGATATAGAACAACTAAGACATCTCTCACATTACTGCTGCGGGGTGATTGGTACGACTACTTCGGAAAACTGGCAATACCTACAAAGGCTGGATGTACACATATCCTGTTCTCCTGAAATTACATTCTTGGGTAAATATCCAACAGAAATGCAAACATAAGAACATTCATAGCAGCACTGTTTGTAAAGGCTGCAAGCTGGAAGCAACTCAAAAGTAAGACAGATAAATACAGTGTGGCATATTTATATATATATGAATATACATAATATTCATATATATATTCAGTATTCAGTATTATGAATACTGCATAGGAACAAGAACGAGTGGGCTACATGAATGAATCTTATAAAAACAGTGGTGACTTAAAGAAACTAGACACAAAAGAATACATATGGATGATTCATTTAAGCAAATTTTGACTCTAACCTATGATTTTAGAAGTCAAGGTAGAGGTTAACCTTTAGGGAGGGTGATGACTGGAAGGAGACATGAAAGAGCTTCTAGGCTGCTGGGAATGTTCTGTTCCTTGAGCTGGGTCCTTCGTTCCATGAATGTTTTTACTTGTGAGATTTTATGGATCCACAAAAATATGTGTGCTATTTCATATGTATGTTATACTTCAATAAAATTTTTGGCAAGGAGGCCTCGTATAAACTTAGGGTTAGAAGACCTTCCCAACTAAGGTTGGAAATCTAGGGGATAAAAAAGATAGCTATTTTTGCATATAGATATTTAAAAAATCGTTTTTATGGTGAAAGATACCACAAGCAATGTCAAGAATAAGCATTCGATTTGGAAAAAATATTTGTAATGCAGGTGATAGTCAAAGCTGTAATGTGTAAAGCACTCTTACCCGTTGATAAGACAACCCAATGGAGAAATAAATGAAATGATGCAAATGCAAGTCAGAGAAGAAAATTATTCAACTATATGGAAAAATGCTTAAATTCATTACAATTCTGGGGAATGTAAAAGTAGTAATAAGATTACCAATTTGTACCCTTTGGGCTGGCAAAATTAAAAAGAGCTTCTATATCTATTGCATATGGGGGAAAAGTGTGCACTTAATCATTGCTGGTGAAGATGTAAATTATTACAACCTTCTTGGAAATCAATCAGGAAAAATCCATTGAAATTAAAAATACATATGCCCTTTGACCTAGCAGTCCCACTCCAGGGAATCTATTCCAGAGAAATGAAAGTCTCCACCTAAGGGCCCATGTACAAGGGTGTTTATTGCAGCATTGATCGGAGAGGTGCATGCATGGTGCCTGTGTGTGCGGACAAACACATACACCTGCCCCCTGAAGCAAATGCCTTTCAGCAGAGAAGTGGTATAAATGATAGTGCTTTCCCTCAGGGTTCACAGTCCAGAGGCCTCAGGGTAAACTGTGATCTTTCAGTCCATAGGAGGTCTTCACCTCCAGTGTGGGGGAGGGTGGACAGTTGGGGATGATCGAAAGCCCATTTCCTCTCGTCCTTAACCAGCAGCTTGGATTCCAGAGCAGGGCTTGGACCAGTGACCATCTAGGACAGTGGCATCCTATCTCAGCAGGGTTCAGATCCTGTCTCTGCAGGATCAAAGAAGGGACACCCACAAAGGAGGATCACAGAGGTGGTTCTTATGGATATCCAATGTCAGTCACGCCTACAGTGGCTTTTTAAAGTCAAAGTCAGGTAACAATCTCTACTACCTGAAGAATAAATGAGACAAGGGACCAATTGCAAATAATTGTTATCTAAAAGCTATGTTTCCCTTCAGATGTTTGCATTCAAGTCACATCTCCATTCACCTGATGCTCTCTCCCTTAAGGGAATTAAAGTGTGAACCAAGCTCACTAACCTCCATTTGATTGCTGGGCAGCCGTGGCTTAGCTCAGGAAGACAACTCTAAGCAGGTCTCTATACTAAATGGAGACCCACGTGATACATGGGTAAATATTTAAAATTATAAGCCAAGCCAATCAACTATTAGATAAAAATATTTTATCCTCCTATCTTGAAAAATATACCTTCATAAGACAGAAAAATTAGTTACAGTATAACACTAGGGTTTTTATGTAAATGAAAGTTGGCAAGCCAGTGAAGATTACAGAATTTATTTTTGCACATATTTGGATATTCTGTGTCCAAATAGGGATATGACTGGCTGGTGATGTTTAGATAAGTAATAAAATCAAGATCTACATAAATCATAAATTATTGTGTGGCTCAGCAGTAAAGAATCTGCCTGCCAATGCAGGAGACACTGGTTTGATCCCTGGGTTGGGAAGATTTGGAGAAGGAAATGGCAATCCATTTCGCTATTCTTGCCTGGGAAATCCCATGGACAGAGGAGCCTGGTGGGCTACAGTTCATGGGGTCTCAAAAAGTCCATCAGGACTTATCAAATAAACAACAACAAACTTTTCATTAACTTTATTTTACTTTCTTCCTTTTTTGCAAAATTACTTAATCACCATTGTGCAAGATTTTTGCACAATTTATGCTCTATTGAAAATGATGACAAATTAGACTATCTTTTTTGAATCAATGAAATTCTTAGATAAATTTAAAAATTCATTTCAATTTGGAGAAAGTTTCAATAATAAGTGAGATTGTCATCAGAATCTTAAAAACCACATTTACTTATTTTTTTAAAATTTATTTCTTTGGTTGCTCTGGGTCTTAGCTGCAACATGTGGGACCTAGTTCCCTGACCAGGGATGGAACCTGGGTCCCCTGCATTGAGAATGTGGAATCTTAGCCACAGGAGTACCCTAAAAACCATATTTAAATTTGCAAGTGAAACATGTACAAATCTGTTTAAATATTTTAACAAAGTTAAGATAAACTATATTATTGCAGAAAATGTCATAAAATCTTTTAATTTCACAATATAAAATTTTACCTCTTACACTGTAAATTTTACTGTCTCTTAAAGGAATATCTAGGTTCATGCAGTGATAGGAAGAATTAGTGTCCTGTATCTATACTTAACATATATACTGTTTTAAAGGTAAAATAAAGTGCGATTAGTGCAAAATGTTCCTCAGCCGCCATGTGAAACTGTAAACCACACTGATTCATGAGTACCCACTGGACCACAAACTGGAGCACAGAATGAAGCATGAAAATGGACGCATGGCCCTCCTGGGAAACGGTGCTCCATCCTGCAAGAAACTGCTACATTCATGCTATCTGAGAAAAAGGATTTGACAAGTTAATTAATTTGTCTTTTTTTTTTTCTTACTTAAGTGCTTCTGCCACTCAAATCTTCCTCTTATTCTGAAGTAGTGTCTGTCTCCGATGTTGCAGAAGCACAGCCCTGAAACCTCTGTGACATTCAGACATGGCTGCTCTTTGTGTCTAGGGCAGAGGAAAGTGGTGTTTCCTGGGGCCCGAACTGTGTTACCTGCAGGCTGTGCTCTGCCCCCGTTGAGCACCAGATTCCAAGTGCTCCTTAATCCATTTATTTTTAGTGTATTATTTGTGATGTGTGGGAACTTCTAAAACAGGGCTTTGCAAACTTTCTGTGGTACAGGATTGCTTTTTAATTTTCCAATCCAATCCAGACCAATTCTTTTGTAAAAAATCCAATAAAAATAAATCACTAGAAAAATGAAATAAAAAAAAATTCATACAAAATACAAGGCTGAATTTTTACAGATTCAACAGACATGAAATTACTCTTGGTTTCTGTGTGTACCCATCAAGAATCAGTAACAGACTGTGGACAGGCGCTGGTCCATGGACCACATTACTCAGAAAGTCAAGGGACTCCGGGTAGGAGCCACTCTTGCTTGAATCCTACCTTGCTGTCTTTTTCAGTCTCTGAGTGAGCTTTCCCCTAGGTTATGCAGCTCTCATTTCAGGCCTCCCAGTCATCTGTTCTGTCATTGTCCTGACATAGGTGCAAATATCCAAGGCCCCATCATTTCCATGAGCCTGCATAGCTCCTACTTCTCCCCGAGTCACCCTACATCGGTGTATGAGGAAGGGCCTTGAGTGTTAAGCCTGGAGAGGGGCTTCCAAGTCAAGGACCACGCTGAGAGTGTGGTGTTGCCTTTGACACAACCAGGACCTCTCCTAGGCCTCTCCCCACATTGTTGGGATGAGGGTCAGGCTCAAGATGGCTTTTTTAGCCCCTTGAACTCAGGGAATGTGGCTACTTCTCTGCTCTGACAGGGCCAGAGGGCAGGAGCATTTCTGGAGCAGAGACTAGGCTATTTACCCGTCTTTACTCTTAGGGGCTGAGCCCAAAATTCGAGACTGGATTGTTTCAGGTATTGTGCCTGCTACTGGCACCCCACTCCAGTACTCTTGCCTGGAAAATCCCATGGATGGAGGAGCCTGGTAGGCTGCAGTCCATGGGGTCGCTAAGAGTCGGACACGACTGAGCGACTTCACTTTGACTTTTCACTTTCATGCATTGGAGAAAGAAATGGCAACCCACTCCAGTATTCTTGCCTAGAGAATCCCAGGGATGGGGGAGCCTGGTGGGCTGCTGTCTATGGGGTCGCACAGAGTCGGACATGACTGAAGCGACTTAGCAGCAGCAGAGTAGTCAGGGCCCTACATCCAGGGCAAATGGTAACCCATGCCATAGGTAGCAGGAGATGTTTGGATATGAGGTATTTATGAAGATCAGACCGTAAAGAGTCCACCTGTAATGCAGAAGACCCCGGTTTGATTCCTGGGTCAGTAAGATCCTCTGGAGAAGGAAACGGCCACCCACTCCAGTATTCTGGCCTGGAGAGTTCCATGGACTGTATAGTCCATTGGGTCGCAAAGAGTAGGACACGACTGAATGACTTTCACTTTCATTTTCAGGATACTCTGGGTTTTCTCAGTGGAGGTAGGAACTTCCATCAGGCCTGGAGTCAAGAACTCAAAACCTGCTCCCAGAAATTCTACATGGGACAGATACAAGCCTCTAAAATCAGTCACATGTGTTTATCACCCACATATTGTTTTATGACCCAACTCAAATTTTCTGTTTGTCATTTAAGCTTCTCATAGATAATTTTTGCAGTGGACTTAGTTTTATTAGTTACCAACTACTGACCGTCCATCTAAACTTTCTCCTTTAATGTTTTAAAATTACAGAAGGAATTCGGAAATATACAAAATGGAAGTCTATGTTCATCATCCCCACAGTCCTGTGCTCTTCAGTCCTCAATCCCATTCCCAAGAGGTAAGGTGTTTTTTTCTTTTTTACCAACTGTTACTGGTATGTCCTTTCCAATTCCTGCCTACATACTTGCAAATACTGTCTCTTTATGCACTACTGGGGAAGCTCTGTAATGAGCAACCTACGGAGAGGCCCAAGTGGAGAGGAACTGAAGCCACATAAATGAGTTGAGATTCAGGTCTTCCAGCCCTCACCAAGCCTTCCATTGGGGCTGCAGTCTTGACTGGCCAGGACCACTTTGAGAAATTCCTCAGAAACGGTGTGAGATCATAAATGTTTGTTAACTTGCTATGTTTTGAAGTTATGGGTTATACGGCAATATAATTAACACAACTTTCATTTCTCTCCAATTCCTCTATCATTGTTTAGTTCCCTATGATAGCAAAACTCTTCAAAAAAGTTGTATTGGGTTGGTCAAAAAGTTTGTTTGGGTGTTTCCATGAGAGAGTCCAGGAAAACCTGAAGGAACTTTTGGCAACCCAGTGTCTACTTGTTGTCGTCTTCTCCTCCCCAGCGCTTTTATCCCACCCAGTCCTGTCTGTTCTAATGTGTTAGCCAGTAACCACCACCTGTGTGTCTAGGACAGGGCGCTGCCATGTTCTGGTTGGTCAGAATGTTCTCATGTGACGAGCCTGTTGCAGACCCTGAGCTGACGGGTCACATGCAAGACATGCATTAAGGAAGAGCTCCCAGGAGAGCTGGAGAAGGAGCCGGGCAAGAGCACAGGGAAGGGGAAGAGGTGAGGCAAGAGTGAAATCTCAGGCAAAGTCCCAGTCCTAGACTGATCCTGCTGGCTCTGGAGAAAATGACATCTTATAGTTTTGTTCTACCTTCAGGCAACAGAGCTGGGCTTTCATACTGCTAGCTGGTCATTGGATGGGCAACCCTACAGGACATCAACTCCCAGACTCTTTGGGCTATCTGCATATACAGACAGAGTAACTCCATTAATCCAAGGGCAATTAAGGATCCAAGAGGAGGTGGGCAGAGTATAGCTAATGTTTTTTTTAGCAGTGCTTTATTTACTTATTTGCTTATGGCTGTGCTGGGTCTTGGTTGTGGTATACGGGCTTTGTTGCCCCACAGTATGTGGGATCTTAGTTCCCTGGCCTGGGATAGGACCCTTGTTCTCTGCATGGAAAGGCAGATTCTCAACCACTGGACCACCAGGGAAGTCTTTCAGCAGTACTTCTTAAGCTTTAATGCGCACTCAACTCATCAGCAGTACTTGTTAAAATGCAAACTCCGGCTGGGGAAAATTTGAGATGGGGCTGAAATTTTGTGTTTGTAACAAGCTTCCAGATGGTCCTCAAGCTTTGAGTTGCAAGGGGCCACAGAACCATTCATGGGAACTTAATGCAATGGGAACTACTCCTTCAGTGAAAGAACATCAGGCACGTTCTGGGCATCTACTGCTGTGTATCAAGACACCCCACTCCCCTGAACAGAGTGATTTACTACTAATTTATTACTCTATGGGTTGATTTGGCTTAGCTCAGTGGGGCTCAGTGGACATGTCTCATGCAGTTGTAGTCAGATGTTCATTGGAGCTGTGTGGTTTTTTGTGTGGAATGTTCAGGAGGGTTTACTCATGTGGTTGGCAGCTGATGCAAAATGTTGTTAGGGAGCTCAAGTAGGGCTACTGATTATCACATCTCCCTGTGGCCTCTCTGTGTGGCCTGGACATCTCATAGCATGGTGGCTGTTCTAAAGTGTACCCAGGGGACTTCCCTGGTGGATCAATGGTTAAGAATCCACCTTACAATGCAGGGGATTCAGGTATGATCCCTGGTAGGGGAACTAAGATTCCACATGCCACAGAGCAACTAAGCCAGAGCTAGAACTACCGAGCCTGTGCGTCACAGCTAAAGAATTAGTGTATCACAACGGAATGTCCTGTGTGCCGCAACTAAGACCCAATGCAGCCAAATAAATAAACAAATCTTTGTTAAAAGGTGGGGACTCCCCTCGTGGTCCAGTGGTTAGGAATCCGCCTGCCAATGCAGGGGACCTGGGTTCAATCCCTGGTCTTAGAAGATTCCACGTGCTGCAGAGCAACTAAGCCCGTGTGCCGCAACTACTGAGCCGTGTGCTGCAGCTGCGGAAGCCTGCACACCCTAGGGCCTGCGCTCTGCGACAAGAGAAGCCTCTGAAATGAGAAGCCTGCACACCACAGCTAGAGAGCAGCCCTTGCTGCAACTAGAGAAAAGCCGGAGGGCAGCAATGAAGACTCAGCACAGACATAAATGAATAAGTGAAAGGTGTACCCAGGGTTTGTTTTCATCAGGTATGGTGAGACGTGCAGGCATGGAAATGACTGTCACAGAGGAAGACGTTTACAAGCACAGATCTCTAGAAACAGGAGGCATGTGTGCCATGCAGGGCCACATGAGGAAACACTGGGGTTGGTCAGGAGGTAAAAATCGGGGAGAAGAGAGCAGGATCAGAGTCTTTATTAGGGTTTTCATGGGAAGGTATGGGCAAGACATGGTAGGCACAGTGAGTAAGTTTAGGATTAGATGGTTCAAATATTATCTCAGTAGGCTCTGGCTATGGCTGCTGCTGCTGCTGCTGCGTCGCTTCAGTCGTGTCCGACTCTGTGTGACCCCATAGATGGCAGCCCACCAGGCTCCGCCGCCCCTGAGATTCTCCAGGTAAGAACACTGGAGTGGGTTGCCATTTCCTTATCCAATGCATGAAAGTGAAACGTGAAAGTGAAGTCACTCAGTCGTGTCTGACTCTTCGCGACCCCATGGACAGCAGCCCACCAGGCTCCTCCGTCCATGGGATTTGCCAGGCAAGAGTACTGGAGTGGGGTGCCATTGCCTTCTCTTCTGGCTATGGGGTGGTGCTAAATTGTCTGGCACGTGGCCCTGGAATGATTTAGGGCAGTGAGGATATTGGCTTAGTGTGCAAGAATATGATAAAGGAAGTGTGGGCTCTAGATTTGTTGGAAAGAAAGAAAGAAAGAGAAGCACTCAGTTGTGGCCAACTCTTTGTGACCCCATGGACTGTAGCCTACCAGGCTCCTCTGTCCATGGGATTTTCCAGGCAAGAGTACCGGAATGGGTTGCCATTTCCTTTTCCAGGGGATCTTCCCGACTCAGGGGTTGAATCCATATTTCCCGGATTGCAGGAAGACACTTCACTGTCTGAGCCACCAGGGAAGCCCAGATTTGTTGGCTTTTGTATCAAATCACACTCATAAGGGAGGGTCTAGGAATGAACTAATCCTGACATTATTTCTAGGATCCAGGCCGCGAATGTCAAAGCATTAAGAATATGGAAAATAAGAAAATATAGTCAATAGCTCAGCTCTGAAAGGGATCCAAGAGAGAGCATTCCAGAGGCAGAAGGCAGAAGCTACTAGGCCAGTTAGAAGCTATGTCTAGAACTGATGCAATATCAGTTTCCCTGGATTCTATTGGTTGAAACAAATATTGAATAACTTAGAATCAAAAAGGTATATAAATTCCACCTCCTGATAGGGGAGTGGTAGGGTTCCATCACGGAAGGACGGGTGATATTGCTGTGGTCATCTTTGGAAAGTTCGATTGATCAGATGTATGTCTTAATCAGTGTAAATATCCGTACAAATATCTGACAACAGCCAACTTGGGGGATTCTGCAGGTAAAATGCTCTCACACCGAGACAGTTCAATGTATCAAGGCTTTGTATCCCCACCAATCTGAACAGCAAGACGTTCAATTCTTCAAAGTGTTTCCCTCCTCAGTGTTTTCAGTTTCCAGTAAAGTCCAAGTTAGCCTACAAACTCTTGCTCATCGCTGCCCCCTGCTGGTGAATCAGAAATTCAGGCACTCCCTACCAGCCACTGGCTCCCACTCTCATCATAACCTCCAAGTGACTCTACGTTACAGGCTTAAATACAAGGTGAGCCCTTCTGAAGGGTGCAGAAATGAGACATGTATCTGGGGCTGCTCCAGTCCATTAGACATGTTTTTCTATCCTCTGTTAAGAGTGATACTTATTTTTTTTCCCCAGGGCAACAGGTGAGTACAATCAGATATTAAGATTCAGCTGGACTCTTCTGCCAGTAGTTTTCCGGCCCACCCCCATGCAAACAGCCGTATTCAGTTACCTAAGTCAGACTGGCACGGCAATCCTGGCTTTCCCAGGTGGAAATGGGTGGGCAAGGCTTGAAGAAGAAAGGAGAGATGTCGCTATTTCCTTTTCTCAAGGCATGTGGGAATGCAGCCAACACCCGTTCAGAATGTCCTGCGACTTTACATGTTTAAGTTTATAGAAACTGCACTCAGGCAACTGAAGCCCGGGCATCTTTTCCTGTAAAGATCTACTATTCCACTTTCTTGCTTTAGTCTGGGTCACTTTTTCCTATGGTCTGATGAGGTCTGTGCAGCCCACTTCTAGGTGCAACAGCTCCTGCTAGGGTCTGAAGAAGGATCTCAAAGCAGTCTGGAAAGGAAGGCCCAGGTGGTTTTGGGAAGGTCCAGTGGCAAGAGTGACCACTCAGCTGCTCACTCATCCTCAGCCAGGCCTCAAACTGTGCTCCCTGTGGAGTTCTCACAGTCATTCACAAGGGAAAAAGATTTTATGTAGAAAAATGTGTTAGTTAAACTCCCCTCTGCCTCCTGAGAAACCTGTAGGTAGGTCAAGAAGCAACAGCTAGAATCGTACGTAGAATAACAGACTAGTTCACAACTGGGAAAGGAGTATGTCAAGGCTGTATATTGTCACCCTGCTTATTTAATTTATATGCAGAGTACATCATGTGAAATGCTGGGCTGGATGAATCACAAGCTGAAATCAAGCTTGCCAGGAGAAATATCAACAACCTCAGATATGCAGATGACACCACCCTAATGGCAGAAAGTGAAGAGGAACTAAGAGCTCTTGATGAAGGTGAAAGAGGAGAGTGAAAAGCTGGCTTAAAACTCAACATTCAAAAAAACTGATATCATGGCATCCAGTCCTATCACTTCATGGCAAATAGATGGGGAAACAATGGAAACAGTGGCAGATTATATTTTCTTGGGCTCCAGTATTACTGTGGACAGTGACTGCAGCCATGAAATTAAAAGATGCTTGCTCCTTGGAAGAAAAGCTACAACAAATCTAGACAGTGTATTAAGCAGAGACATCACTTTGCTAACAAAGGTCTATATAGTCAAAGCTATGGTTTTTCCAGTAGTCATGTATGGATGTGAGAGGTGGACCATAAAGAAGGCTGAGTACTGAAGAACTGATGCTTTTGAACCGTGGTACTGGAAAAGACTCTTGAGAGTCCCTTGGACAGCAAGGAGATCAAACCAGTCAATCCAAAAGAAAATCAACCCTGGATATTCATTGGAAGGACTGATGCTGAAGCTGAAGCTCCAATACTTTGGATACCTGATGCAAACAGCCGACTCACTGGAAAAGACACTGATGTTGGGAAAGATTGAGGGTAGGAGGAGAGAGGGGTGATAGAAAATGAGATGGTTGGGTGGCATCACTGATTCAATAGACGTGAGTTTGAGCAAACTCTGGAAGAGAGTGAAGGACAGGGAAGCCTGGTGTGCTACAGTCTGTGGGGTCACAAAGAGTTGGACATGACTGAGCAACTGAACAACAACTGTCTTCTAAAGAAGATGAAGCTCAAAGACTGTTGATTGGGGTCACGGGACAGAAACTCTGAAAATGGAAGCAAGACAAGAGAGTTATATGGGGTAGGTGGCAGGAGGAGAGGCTGGAGAAGAGTCAGGGGAGGAGAATAAGCATGGTTGATAGAAACTTTGCAGGGAGAGAGACATGTCTAATTGAAATTTCTGTCGCATTTGCTGCATTTTCAATGTGACACTCTACTCCGTCTTCCCTGTTGGAACTTCAGACCAAAATGAGTTTCTTTCTTTAATGCATTGTGTGGTGGATTTTCTTTGGAGGAACAAAGAGGGTGGCTGGAGGGTTGGTGGGGTGGAGTGGAGGCTCCCGCCACAGAAATGCCAGGCCTAGGCTCAGGGCCACACGGAGCACTGGGCACCTCTACACTATGTTCCAGTTTGGCCGTTCTCGTCTTTTTTGGGGGCTGCGCTGGGTCTTTGTGGCTCGAGGACTCATCATTATGGCTTTCTCTAGTTACGGTGTGTGGGTTTAGTTGCCCTGCAGCAGGTGGGATCTTAGTTCCCTGATCAGAGATTGAACCTGGGTCCCCTGCATTGCAAAGTGGACTCTTACGCACTGGACCACCAGGGAAGACCCCTGACCTTTCCCTTCTTGACAGAAAAGAACATTTCAAGTAGAGGGCACAAATAGGACAAAAAAGTGAGTTTGGAGAATGAAGAGGCTGGTAAGGTTGGGGATTGTGAGCTGGTAAGGAACAGTGGCAATAGGTGGGTTCAGGCTCTGGGTAGAGCCTTGCTTACCTTCTGCATGCAGGATTCTCCCAGATACTCTGCTAGTCAAAAGCTTAGGGTAATCCAAATAAATCTCAGCACTCCGTGTGCTACTGACTTGGGTACTTGAACTCTTTAACCAATGGAAATTAGTAAGAGGCCAGATGAGGAATTCAGACAAGGCTCTCCTAGGACGCACACTGCAGCCCGTGGACTAAAAGCAGGTAACAGCTGCCCCTGCCCATTTTCTGAGGAGGGCTGGGTAGTTCCTCTAGTGGGTGAGGGTGGGAGCAAATTGGTCGGTTGGGGCTTGAGGGGTGGCTTGGGTGGTCTGCCCATTCCCTTGGTGGTGCTGTGTGCAGGGATCATACCCTGCTTTTGCTCCCAGCATCTCGGGAAATGGCTGTTGGTTTTGACCTTTTTCTATCTTCTTGTGCGGCACTTTCCTGATTGCGCATGCGTGCAGTTGTTTTTAGTCCCTTATAGTCTGGTTGAATTCTGTTGCTACGAGACCAGATGTTTGTCCAGGTGCACGCACTTTGGTAAAGGGTCCCAGGTCCCAGCCTATCTCACCTGTGGCCCAGCTTGATTCAGTATCACATTCAAAGCAACATAGTCCATCCTCTGTTGTGGGAAGCCCATCAGCGGTAATCATTCATTGTATGCATGCATGCGTGCTCAATCGTGTCCAGCTCTTGGCAACGCCATGGACTACAACCCTCCAGTCTCCTCTGTCCATGGATTAGCTTCCTCCAAATAAAACCTTCGATTCCACAGTGAGGAAGGCTCCTGTGCTTGCCTTATCCCTTCTGCAGACACCGACCACTGTGGGAGGACTTGGGCAAGGCATTGCATAATCCTAGGCTGCTTGGGACATTTTGTAAGGCACATTCCAGCGGGAGGTGAACTAGCTCCGGAGAGGAAGCGTTCTGTTGGCTGCAGGGAGGTGTTTCGGATCCCTTACTCTTCTCTGTATGTTCCAGCAAAGGTCTCCACAGAGCTTCCTGGCAAAGACATTTCACACTTTTTAACTACTTGGCAAGTGGCTTACAAATCCTTCTAAATACCAGCAGATTAGTCCGTGGAAATCCAAAACTTTAGAAAAAATTAATTGAAAGAGCTATTGAATCGAGGAGGTTTTGCCTGAGTAAATATTTTCTCTATGGAATTCTGATCTATTCATTTAGTAATCCTAATTATGGTTTTGCTAATTTGGGAGTAGTTTCAGAGAAAGCGCTTTATTCCATCAGGAGCCGTCACTAGGTTAAGAGGATTTTGTTTTTCATCTGTGATGTTTCAAAGGAAATTCATTCTTGGAAGAGCTTTAGCTCTTTTTTTTGCTTGTGTCTGCTGCTTTGCTGCTCAAGGTTGACAAGAGAATGCCGCTAGCTTTTGTTTAGTTGCCACGGCTGGGTCCCTTGTGCCCTGGCCACGCTCTCTCTCTGCCAGCCCTCCTGGGGACTCACAGTGGATGCAGGCGGAGGTGGGTGCACTGCGTTTTGCAGGAATCTCCATTTTCTTCACTGTCTTCAGAATGAAGGCCAGACAGTCAGAGCAGAAGCAACTTCTCTCAGGCCTTGGGGTCCAGATCACTATGTAGGCAGTCCCTACCGCCTGAAACTCTCCCCCTTCCTCTTCACCTGGCTCTCCCTAAGACATTCTTGGGTTCTTAGCTCATCTCTTGCTTCTTCTGGGAAGTTTTCTCTCACTCTAGGTCTATATCCACAGCCATGGACCTCTCTTCTGAACTCCAGACCTCTGGACCCATTAGTATTGGACATTTCATTGGATGTCCTATAGGTACCTCAATTTCAACATGTCTCAAACTGAACAGCGCAGTTTGGGTCTAAAGTGCCCTTTAGACCATTGCCCTTTCTTTCTCACCTCCATCTCTTCCCTCTCCTCTGCTCTAAACCTGTGTCTTCTACGGTGTTCTGTGTCTCCAGGTAGGGCACCATGGGCCATAAAGTTACCGGTACCAAAAACCCAAAAGTTATTCTAGAATCTTCCCTTTCTCATATTCCCATGTCTCTCTCAATTCTTCTCCATTCCTGAATCCAATGGATCCCACTTCTTAAGTTTCTCTTAAGCCTATTTTTTCCTTTCCTTCTGTTACAGACCTGATGTTTCTACCCTTTCAAAGTTCATATGTTAAAACTCTAATCCCCAGTGTGGTGATATTTGGTGATGGGGCCTTTGTGACTTCCTTATAAGAAGAGACACAAGAGGGCTTGCCTCTCTCTCTGCTCTGCACCATGTAAGGGCACAATGAGAAGGTGGCCATGTGTAAACCAGGAGGATGGCCTTTACCAAGAACCCAATCATGCTGGTACCCTGACCTTGAACTTCCATACTCCAGAACAATGACAAATGAATGTTGGCTAAGCCAGCTAGTCTATGGTTACTTGTTACATCACACTAAGCCAAGATTCCTTCCTCTTTCTAGCTTGGGAGGCTATCTCTGTTTGCTTGGATTACTGGATTAGGCTTCTAACTTGCTTCTTTGCCTCTGGTCTCACCTTCCAGCCTGACCACCATACTAATCTCTGATGTGAATCATGCAAATCATGTAATTTTATTCCTTGCTCTGGGTTCTTCAGGTTCTACAGCCCTTATCCCATTGGATAGAATTTAAATTCCCATCTGGCCCCTTCCTACTTGTCTAACTTCATCTTCTGTCACTTTAGACCAGTCAGGGCTCTTTAAATTGCATGGAACAAGAAAATCCAACTCAAGTGGGCTTAAGCAAAAAGGAAATTTACTGGTTAACATAACGGAATGTCCTGGGGTAGATCTGGCTCAGCTTCAGGTGTAATTGGGTCCGAGGGCTCAAGCAGTGTCATCAGTTCTAACTCTCAGTTCTGTTTTTTCCCTTCTAGTTCATTTCACCTGTAGACTTCTCTTCACATTATGGTAAGACAACTGCCACAGCTCCAGATCACTACATCCTAACAGGAACACATCCAGGAGAAAGAATGCCCCTCTCACATAGGTGCTGTAGTCAAGCACAGGATTAACTCTGGTTGGATCTGATTGACTTGCTTTGGGTCAGGGGCCCACTTATTAACCAATCACATCTGTGAGAGGAAGGTGATGCTCCAATGGTCCAGGTCTTGAGCCCATCCGTGGTGCAGAGGTTGGAATCAGCTTTTCCAGGCAGCATTGCAGAGGAAAAATGGAGAACTAACTGGGAGAAGTTGGAATGGAGACAGCACAGGCCAACACGGACATGCGTGCTCATGCCCTTTCTTGAAGGACCACTCCTCCCGCCACTCTTGTTTCCCGCTCTCCCTCCCAGCTGAATCCTTTCCTGTTAAGGTGTAGCCTAAATTCTTCCCTTTCTGCGGAAACTTCTCTCTAATCCTCAGCAAGGCCTGGTTGCCCTTCCTCCCTCTGTTTCCATGTCCCTTGCTTTGCAGCAAAGATGTTGCTACATTGTTACCTTGGGTTCTCATGCCTCTCTGCCTTCTAGATTGTGAGCTCCTTGAGGACAGGGACCCATTCTTTACATCTTGATATTGCCTGTACCTACCTGGTACAGGGCTTCCTTTGTATAAAAGGTCGGACCTACAGTGGATGCCTACCAAGAGTTAAATGGTGAAGTATTTAAAGAGACTGCATACTGCTGCTGCTGCTGCTGCTGCTGCTGCTGCTAAGTTGCTTCAGTGGTGTCCGACTCTGTGCGACCCCATAGGCGGCAGCCCACCAGGCTCCCCCGTCCCTGGGAGTCTCCAGGCAAGAACACTGGAGTGGGTTGCCATTTCCTTCTCCAATGCATGAAAGTGAAAACGGAAAATGACACAGTCGTGTCCGACTCTTACGCATCCATAAAAAAGAATGAAACAATGCCAACTGCAGCAACATGGATGTAATTAGAGATTATCATACTAAGTGAAGTAGACCAGAAAGAGAAAGACAAATACCGTATGACATCACTTATATGACACAAGTGAACTTTTCTACGAAACAGAAACGGAATCAGAGGCATAGAGAACAGATTGGTGGTTGCCAAAGAGGAGGGAAGTGGGAGAAAGTTGGATTGAAAATTTGAGATTAGCAGATGCAAACTGGTATGTATAAAATGGAAAACAACAAAGTCCTACTGGATAGTACAGGGGACTATATTCAGTATCCAGTGATAAACCATAGTGGGAAAGATAATGAAAAAAGAACATATATATACACATATATAACTGAGTCATTCTTCTGTATAGCAATAATTAACACAACACTGTAATTCAACTACACCTCAATAAAAAATAAATTAAAAACATAAAGAGACTGAAGATGTCACATAGACTGCAATCCTGAATGCCAT
Source organism: Capra hircus (assembly GCF_001704415.2). NCBI lineage: Eukaryota > Metazoa > Chordata > Mammalia > Artiodactyla > Bovidae > Capra > Capra hircus. Next base: position 81,802,485 of record NC_030817.1, on the reverse strand, counting down.
CAAGGTAGGAAGAGTAGCAGCATCAAGGATAACAGAATCAGAATCCGTGCAGAGCTCAATAACCTGCAAAAATGGACCAGATGTGCCAAGATTAACTGAAATAAAATGAAATGAATAGTCCTGTATTTAGATCTAAAAAAGCATTTATTTAGGTGGGGGTAGCAGGACTATTAGGAAAAGAAACCTAGTAGTCTTTGTGTGGCTACTTAAAAATGTTAATAAGATTTTGTGTAGCCTGACAGGCTCTGCTGTCCATGGAATTTTCCAGGCAAGAATACTGGAGCGGGTTGTCATTTTCTACTCCAGGAGAATCTTCCTGACCCAGGGATTGAATCTGCATCTCCCGCATTGGCAGGTGGATTCTTTACCTCTGAGCCATCTGGCCACATTAATAAAAATATGCAATTTTTTGCCCTCTGATTCTTGGCATATTGCTATTATCAGCCCACAGAAGGCCCCTTTTTCATTTTGTTTGCATTTAAACTTACTCTTTTCTCTCTCCGTTCCCTGCCTGCCTAGAATACACTCTTCTTGTTTATATATCTTATGAAGTGTGTATTGCTGTCATTTAAAATTTATATTAATATATGGCTTCCCCGGTTGCTCAGTGGTGAAAAATCCGCCTGCCAGTGCAGGAGATGTGGGTTTGATCTCTGGTCTGGGAAGATCCCACATGCTGCAGAGTAAGTAAACCCATCTGTCATAGCTATTGAGCCTGAGCTCTAGGGCCTGGGAGCCACGATTACTGAGCCCATGGGCTGCAACTACTGAAGCCTGAGTGCCCTGGAGCCTGTGTTCCGCAACAAGAGAAGCTAGCACACCACACAACAAAGAGTAGGCCCTGCTCATGGCAACTAGAGAAAGCCTGTGCAGCAATGAAAACCCAGCCCAGACAAAAATAAATAAATCTGGGAGTGTGCTAAGTCATGTCAGTCATGTCTCTTTGTGATACTATGACTGTAGAGGAGAGTGTGTGGCAACCCACTCCAGTATTTTTGCCTGGAGAATCCCATGGACAGAGGAGCCTGGTGGGCAACAGTCCATAGCGTCGCAAAGAGTAGGACACGACCGAAGCAACTAAGCAAGCACAGAGGAGAGCTCAGAATTTTCTGACACTAGTCCTTGTTTTGGATAACGGCAAATACTTCTCAACTGTCCTGCCTACTCTGATCCGTGAGTCTAGAGAATCATGTCCAGTCCTAGGGATCATACTTCAAGAAACCATGACAAGACTTCCCTGGTGGGACAGTGGGTAGGAATCTGCCTGCTAATGCAGAGGACACAAGTTTGGTTCCTGGTCTAGGAAGATTCTATATGCCATGGGCAACTAAAGCCTGTGCACCGCAACTACTGAACGCACGCTACAGGCCTTGAGGGCTGTAACTACTGAGCCCCGGCGCCACAGCTGCTGAGGCCCGTGAGCCTAGAGCCTGTGCTCCGCAACAAGAGAAGCCACCGCAGTGAGAAGCTTGCACCCCACGACCAAGAGCAGCCCTGCTCACTGCAACTGGCGAGGGCTCGGGCAACGACGGAGACCCAGTGCAGCCAAAATAAATAATCAATTTAAACAAGAAAGAGATTTAGAAGAGAGAGAGAGGCCACGACGACGCTGGCACAGAGAAGAGAAACTTGGTTCGTGAAACCCATCCAACAGAAGCTGTGTCAGCGAGCGGAACCGGCGGGAACTCTGGTCTCGGTGATGTAAGGAAGGTATTTCCAGTGATCAGAGCCGCCTAATGAAGAGGTGTACTCCTTGGAGTGACAGTGATACCCAGGACTCCATCGAGGGGTGTTTAAATGGAAGAAGATAGTCATTTGTTAAGGACAGTTCCTTTTAACTTGGAGAGTTTTCTGAGTCACTATGTGCTGAGAGTCAGAGAAGGTACACAGAAGAGGAGGAGAGGGGAGAAACACAATTTCCTTCCTTTAGTTCCTGTCGTAGTCAGCTTGAGTACTGTAACAAATACCGTAGACTGAGTGGCTTACCAACATTTCTTTCTCACCGTCCTAGAAGCTTTGTCCACAAAGGCGCTGGCAGATTTGGGGTTGATTGAGAATCCTCTTCCTGATTCATAGACAACAATCTTTTTTTTTTTAATTTATTTTTAATAGGAAGATAATTGCTTTACAATGTTGTGTTGGTTTTTGCTTCCAACATCATGAATCAGTCATAAGTATACATATATCCTCTTGAGACTCTTGAGCCTCCTTCCCATCCCCACCCCACCCCACTACTCTAGATCCTCACAAAGCACCATGTTGAGCTCCCTGTCTTATACAGCAACTTACCAGTAGGCAATGTATATGTTTCAGCGCTACTCTCTCAATTTATGTCACTCTCTCCTTCCCCGGCTACGTCCACAAATCTGTTCTTTACACCTAGACAAAAATCTTTTTACTGTGTCCTCACATGGTGGAACGGTAGAGAGCACTTTCTGGGGTCTCTTTTATAAGAGCACTAACTTCATTCATGAGGGGTCCACTGTCATGACCTAGTCGCCCCAAAGGCCCCATCTCCTAATAGCATCACATTGGTGGTTAGGATTTCAACATGTGAATTTGGGAGTGTTTTGAAACTTTTGGCTCATAACAATTTCTTCTTCTACTTTTCCTATGAGCTTTCCATTTTCTTCATTTACCATAGTATGGCACCCTTCACTTCCTTGTCCTTTTTTAAGAGTTGTACATATACATGCACACACCATTTGTACCCAGCCACGTTCATACATGTGTACATAGCAAAACCGCACATACACACCCACCCACTTACAAACACACAGATACCCACATATACTGCAGTAAATGTTCCATGACCCCCAAACCCCCATGACTGAATACATATACCTCTGGCCCTACATGACTCAACACATATTGTGTGTGCTCCCAAAGTGTAAGGGAATGGTTTTGGGTTCAGTGTGAAAAGTCACAGTCCCAGATCCTCTTTGGTGTGAAGGCTCCATCTGTGAAGGTTCAAGGCCTTCAGCACACATGAAGGAGGTGGGGTCCCTGTTCTACAGGCGGGTGAATATCGTTCCAAAACTCACCTCACTGCTTAGCCCAGAGGTCTGCATAGGCACAAGGAGCCTTTGGTAATCAAGACTTTGCTCCATCCCTCTCCCCGCACAATGGGGTGCCTGCCAGATTAATCTTTTAGTCTTTCCTGAGAGGGGCTAAACGAAACTCTGAAATTTGGCTTCTTTCCCCCCAGGAAGCCCAGACAGACTGCTCCCTGATGTAGCATCTTGGTCATTGAGCTTCTGGGTCTTGCACATGTTTCACCCTGGTTTAGGAGTACTCACTTGTCTGAGCGCATGTGGGTGAGATAATTCAGGAGGCAGAGAGTCCAGGGAGGCTGCAGCTCCAAACCATGGAAGCTGTTTCTGTGGGGGGAGGTAACTGTGAGGCTGGACCGGTCCTTTCCTTCCCAAGAGCTTGGGGCAGAGCCAAGCAGTTGAGAAGCACCGCTTAGAATTGCAGGCAAAGGATAATGACCAATTCATAGAGTAGGAAACTCAAAATGCTAAGGAGTATTTCTAAAGATGCTTGAACCACATTAGTAATCAAAGAAACGCATGTCACAGCAACAAGGGGAGATTGTTGTGTGACGGACTGGCAGGCAGAGCAGTGGAGTACCGCCAAGGGCTGGCGGGGCTGTGTGCATAGCGGGTGTCACGTAGGGCAACCGCCGGCTCTGTGCTGGCTCTCTGCCTGCATGCACATTGAGGTGCTGGCCACGAGCTCCTTCCCGGTGGCCTTGGGGCACACGGGCCTAAACACCCGAGAACTGTGAAGGCCCAGGACAGTGCCGGAGGAATGCCCTTGCTGACTGCAGGGGAGACAGGAGGGAACAGACGTGGCTGTGCATCATGACTGGGAGAAGCCTTCTTAGAAGAGGTGATAGGAGATGGGATAGATAGATGTGTTCCCAAGTGGTTGCCCACTGAGCCTGCATCTGATCTGGGACGGGAAGGAGAGAGGCTCCCAGCTGGCTCTGTGTCATTTCAGGTCGCTTCGAGCTCCAACTCGGGCTGATTCTCAGCCTCCTGAGGCCCGCAGGAGGCAGCCGCGTGCTTAACAGGCCACCAGGACAGGTTGAATGCATGTCCGGAGCACACCGTGAGAAGCACTGGTGTGGAGAGGGAAGAGGACCAAGGGCAGAGCCTGGAGGAGGAACCTCAACTGGACGTGGTCTGAGAGGAGGGAGATTCTGGGAGGAGGCATGGGTCCAAGAGCCTGGGGAGATGGAGACCTTACGTAGGAGGAAGGGGCCACGGCACTTCAGGACGAGGAAAAAGACTACACGAAAGAGCTTTTCCCTCATGATGTGCAGTAAAGACTAACAGGCATTTACCCGTGATTGAGGAGATGAAAACTTCTGACACTGTGAAATGAACGTCAGATGAAAATACATGTGCCTTCCTTTGATGCTTATTCAGAAAAAAAACCCAAGAAGTATGCCCAAAGACACGGAATGTCCATAAAACTTGTTTGTGGCTTGTATAGGCTGGTTTCGTTGATTGAAAGATTGCGCTGTCCTTCCCGATGTTACAGTGAGCAGTAACACCGCACGCGGTGATGCAGGAGCAGCAAACAGCTTTGTGGAAGCGAGAGCTCCTCTCATCACATGGGTCCCTGCATTTGTGACCTTGGTGAGATTCATGTGAGGCGCAGGATAGTCAGTGTGGCTTTACGTCCAACTCAGGAATTCCAAGGACCAGTAAGAAAGTTTTTTTTTTTTTTTTTTTACTAAGGGAGGTAACTTTAAATGGAGTGTAATCTATAAAAATATTGAATTACTGTGTTCTACATCTGAAACTAATATTGTCAATCAACTAAACTTCAATTAAAAATAAATAAAAAGGGAAGCAATGGTAGGCAGAAATTTTAATTTTATCAAGACAAAAATATCCCATCATGAAAGATACAAGGACAGAACCTGAGAATTAAGGACAGTTTTTTAAAAAAGTAATTAAAATTTTTTGTCTGTACAGCATGGCACAGCACAGCATGTGGGATCTTAGTTCTCTGACCAGGGAATCGGATACACAATTTGTGTGTTGGAAGCACAGAGTCTTAACCACTGGATCACTGGAAAAGTCCCTTAGGGACAACCCTTTGAATGGAACATGTTCAGGTCTGGTGGGGCACAGGTGGAATCAAGTGTCTGCTATCACCGTGCCCACGCTGAGGCAGGACTTAGCATGATCACATCCCCCCATGGTCAAATAAGACTCCACAAATCATTAGCAAGTGATGCAGATTTTACTGACGATTCGATGAAGCAATGGAACAGAGGGTGACCTTGAAAACCACAAAACAGAAGCAAAGTCAAATAGCCCTGGCTGATCTCTGTTCAGCCCCTGAACCTCTCTTTGGTGGCTGCTGCCGCTTTTCATTTCACCGTTCCTCATGCTGCTTCCAACCTTCCCTGACTCCTAGGAAGGCAGAGGTAGACACCGAAATGCCGATTTATTGCTTTATAATAAAAATCTGCAACCCAGGGAGCAAAATAGTTGAAATCTGTACTCTAGACACCTCAGCATTCCAGCCTTCTAGGTCATGCTTTTCATTAACATCTAGGTAAAGGACCCCAGAGTGCTGGGAGGGAAACCAGTGCTGTCTCCCAAGGTGTCAGGGCTGGGAGGGCTGTTCGCACACAGAGCTCCTTGCAGCAGCTGCCTTTTTCCTTAGATCCCTGACTTTTCCCTACTTACTGGGGACCCCTTTCCTAAGGTGACCTCCTGAGATGGTTCCAAAATCCCTGTGAGTTTTTACATAATGCAGTTTATTTTTTCATAATGCAGTTTAACTTTTTGTCTTATCCTCTGGTCCAGAGAGGCCCTGGGGCCCCTCTTTGCATAATTAAAAGATCCATTACGGTGGTTTCCCAAACATAACAGCAGCTATCTCCCTCTGAGGAATTCTGTCATCCTCTTGAGACCACAACTCCGACTACAGTCAAATTTTGAAATCATAATAATAGTAATCACACACACAATCTCTATCTACCTAGCTACCTATCTTCCTATAGAGAGAATGACACAGGGAGAAAGGAATTAGGGATGCTTCTCCTTGGGGTCAATGTACCCATGAAAGAAATCATCACCAGAAGCCTGGAGTGAATTTCCAGAACCGACCAGGGAGGCACTGATGGCCAGCACTGTGTCTCTTGCTCCAGGCAGAGAGAGTGTGGGTCAGGAGAGCGGAAGGCTGGGTGCTCACACCTCAGGATTAGAGATGTTTCACCTCCAGGACTGGAAGGGCTCTTTGATCTCTTCTCCTAAGCCCTGTGTTTATCTTCACACACACATGTCCCCGAAGCCATGGACAACATGCTTTCTCCCAGCACAGCTTGCATCACCTCCCTTTATGCCCCTCCTGGTTTCCGTGTTCCAAAGAAATCCTTTTCTAGTTACCCTATGGGACTAAACCAAAGGTAGGCTGGCACTTAGCAGTTATTGAGGGTTATAGTGCAGGACCTTGTCTTGGGTGTCATCTCTCATGTCTGGGGGACTCTCCCCATGCCTTCTGGAGCTGGTGTCAAAAGATGCACTCAGTCGTCATTGTTGGTATCTCACCATGGCACCTGACTTCCAACAACCTGACACCCCACCTTACAGCAAGAGGCATCAGAATTGGAGTGACAGAAATGTTGGACTTTTTGAAGTCTGAAGCATTTATTAAAGTTTGGAGCAGGACTTCTCTGGCGATCCAGTGGTTAAGCATCGACCTTTCAATGTAGGGGACGAGGGGTTCATTTCTGGTCTAGGAATTAATATCCCTCTTGCTGTGGGGCAACTAAGCCCTGCACCACCACTAGAGATGCCCACATACCGCAATGAAGACCTAAAGCAGTCAAAAACAAATAAAGTTTGGGGCGATTAAACAATCAGCACACTTTGTACATCTCAGACTGTTAAGTTCTAAGATGCTCCTGTAGGGGAGGAAAACCATCCTTTTCCCTTTTTAGGTTCTGTGATTGGCCTAAGAATCAAACAGACGTTAGATAGAGTAACAATATAATAGATTATGGGTTTCTCCAGTGGCTCAGCTGTAAAGAATCCGCCTGCAAGGCAAGAGACTCGGGTTCAATCCCTGGGTTGGGGAGATCCCCTGGAGAAGGAAATGGCACCCCACTCCAGTATTCTTGCCTGGAAAATCCCATGGACAGAGGAGCCTGGTGGGCTACAGTCCATAGGGTCGCAAAGAGTTGCACTCAACTGAAGTGACTTAGCACTCAGGCATAAGAGATTATATTGTTAGATTTGTATACAGAAAATATACAAATTTATTTAATATTTAATATTCATTTAATATTTTATGTGCATATGGGAGTCTTCAGAAGGAAAATGAAGACCTGAAGAAGCCATTAGGCTCAGAATCATCTATCCCTTTTTATACAAAGAATGATAAATAGTGGGGCTATGACAAGGCAAAAGGGATTGGGCAGTAAATTGTGGGACAGATACTAGAAAATATATGGGGGTAGCGCGTGGAAGATAAGGCTTGTTTTAGTAGGTTTGCTTGTACAGGTCCATTTAGGCATCGGCTCCCGGGCTCTGCCGATGACAATGTCCTCTTCCCGGTACAGGGAGGGCACCTTACTTCAGGGAAATTTTACGACCTGCTTTTAAGTGGAACGTGGCGGGTCGGGGAGAGAGCCCTGCCTGCTCCTGCTGTTTCTCAGATGCCTTCAGCTCAAGACAGTCAACACATGGAAGCAGTGTATTTGGGGGTGGCATGTTCTGAACCGCTTCACGCCCTTCTCTGCCACCCAAGGGGGATTACAGCCCTGAGTGGATCCCCTAAGTCCTCACGGCCAACTGTGAGAACTTCCTCTCACTCTGCACCAGCTGAGACACAGATCTGCTCTTCTAGGGGCCTCTTCTCTCCCAAGAAGCCTCTTCAGGCTGCCTGAGCCAAAGAAGAACATACTTGGGGATGTTGTTAGCATCGTCTTTGAGAAGAGTGTGGATATTCGGGGTGACGTTCAGCCAGAGACCGATGCTACACACAAACTTCCCTGTAAACACAGAAGATGAAGGCAATGGGCTATGGTGTTTCAGAACAGTCTCTCCGAGCCAGACTGAAGGAAATCAAGTTGGGATGTGAGCAGAGTCCCTGGCGAGGCTGGTTACCAAGGCTGCGGAGTCACAGGTCCTCACAGCAGCAGGATGGGGCTTGTGATTCTGAAGGCCAAAACCAGAGGCGTGCAGTGGGGTGGGCTCTTGGAGGAACGTTGGTTTCTAGTTCAGGTCAGTCATCCCTCCCTTCATCATAAAACAGTCTCTATTTTATACGGAACAGAATTGAGTGGGGTGAGGAATGTGGGAATTGAGGTCCTTCGCCTGTGCCCACTAAAAGGCGGGAGGTGGTGGTCAGGGCCCAGAGCACAGGGATCCATCCCTGGGAGACAACATTACTGTCTGCTGGGCAGTTTCAAGTGGAGTTGTGTGTGTGTGTGTGTGTGTGTGTGTGTGTGTGTGAGTGCATGCTCAGTCGTGTCCAGCTCTTTGTGACCCCATGGACTGTAGCCCAGGGTTTTCCAGGCAAGAATACTGGAGTGGGGTGCCATTTACTTCTCCAGGCGATTTTCCCAACCCAGGGATCAGACCCGTGTCTCCTGCATTGACAGGCGGGTTCTTTGTTACTCCGCCACCTGGGAAGCGGAGTTGATGGTGGGTGGCACAAAACCATGGCCTTGCTTCTGACATTAAGGTAGAGCCACTACTTCTGCAGGGTGTAAAGGTGTCTGTGTGTAATGGGCTCCTTTTTCGAGCCCAACCAGCGTCCATCTCTAGAATTCAGATGAAGCTAGATATTTCTGGCAACCGGAGAGACAGTGTTCTCTTTCAGAAGAGGTGACCAGTCCCATGGGTTTTCCCAGTGGAGTCATTAGGGACAAAGCAGCTCTGGGTCCAGCCTTGCCGCTTTCCATTACCAGCCTGCAGGGGTTCATGTCTGAATGCTAAGGTTGGGAGGGGTGAATGACTGGGATGGTCAGAATGGCAAATCTCATTTCCCTAAAATTCCATAGGGCAGCAGGGACCAAAGCGCCCTGCTCTGGACCCCTCTGACTGAGCATGGCAAGGGAGGAGAGAGGTGTTGCCCCACTTTGCCTGGCTGGGGAATAGGCTCCACTTCTATGATGGTGCTAGAGGGACCCAGAACTCCCCCACAAAAGTGGCAGGGTCAGGCGGACACAGTCCCTAGCGGAAGGGGAGTGAATCTGCAGCTGTTGTAGAGCAACTGAGCAGCTTCATCCGTGAGCACATGTGGGTCCCCTTCTGGGACGCCTGGAGACAATTGGGCAGATTTAGCAGGTGGTGGAGGTTCAGGCGAGCCAGGGATCTTGTGCGGCTCCTGATTTCGTCCTTTCTCGAGTTTGTCAGCAGCCTTGGAGTTATGTGAGACGATAAAGGAACCAGATTTTCTGTTTAAGGAAACAGAACCCCGTTTTTGTCCACAGACAGATCCTTCTGAGCAGCTGCTCTCTAAGAGGATGGGCCCCGGGGTTCGGGTCCCACATGTGCCCGGGGTTGGGAGGCTGCCGGCAGACCTGTCGGCGGCTGTGGCTTGGGCTGTCGTGGGTCTCAGGGCCTGGATGCTGTGTGTTCTGATCCTGCCTGCCCGGACAGCCTGGCCAGGGCCCACAGCAGCTGGAAGCGGCAGTCCCTTAAGGAAGAAGCACCTACCAGTGGGTCACGCTGGCCACGTCTCAGTGCTTTTCTGTTCACAGAATCATTTATTTCTGGTGTCAGGGAGGCCCAGGGCAGCTTTCTCCACTGGCTGTGAATGCTCTGAGCATCATCGATTCCCCTGCCCCAACCCCTGGAAATCCGCCAGAGCAGCAGGTCTGTGTCTGGGATTCCTAGTGGGGGTCAGGGGAGGGCAAGGGCCTGGTGGCTTTGGTTCCCTCCCTCTCAGCAGAAGTCCCCTCAGGCCCAGGCAGTAGCCAGTCAGTTTGGACACTGGGTTGGAGCTTCCTAGCCTGCAGTGAGTCAGACATGACTGAGCGACTTCACTTTCACTTTTCACTTTCCTGTTTCATGCATTGGAGAAGGCAATGGCAACCCACTCCAGTGTTCTTGCCTGGAGAATCCCAGGGATGGGGGAGCACAGAGTCGGACACGACTGAAGTGACTTAGCAGCAGCAGCAGTCTGCAGTGAGAGGAGTGTGGCTAGTGGACACCCCCAGACTTGCAATAACCTGATACTTCTTTCTGAGACTCCCCTGTCCCTGGGCCCCTGAGGGCATCCCTCAGCTAAGAACTTCCTCAGAATGCATTTCCCTCCCTTTTTCCATTTCTGCTTTTCCCAAAATCAGAGGCTGCAGCCCAGCCAGGTGGGGGCTGTGCTACACCCCAGGCTGTAGGGGGCGCCTCCCAGCCCTGGGGTAGAGTCAACATGAGGCACTGGACGTGCCTACTGTGCCTACTGTGCCTACTCTGTGCTGTGGCTGCAGCATGTGTGTACCTCCATATTGTTTTTGTGTTTGCACTTGACCTTGCATGATGATGTGAGTGCCCCTGAGCCTCTGTGTAGGTAGGTATGGTTGTGTGTGCATTTACCTGGGTGTGACTCTGTGCAGGCATTTATGTGTCTAAGCATGAGTTTGTGCTGCTATGCCTGTGCCTGCGTGTGTGAGTGTGCAAGTACAAGTGTGCTCCTCGTGTTTGCATATCTGTGTGCACGCACCTCATGGCATATGTGTGCCCGTGTCTGAGTGGGATGTGCCAGCCGAGGCTGTGTGTGCGAGGGCTCCTATGGGTGTGTGTCTCTCCAGTCCTCCTTCCCTCTTCTGAGTCCTTTTCTCTCCATCACCCAAGGATTTATGGAAAATCCCAGGGAGGACGTGAGGCTGCCGAGAGGGACCTCAGATCTGTGTTTCTGTGCTCTCAGAGCTGCTCTGGACACAGAAGGGACAACATTTTCCAGGCTATAAGAGCTTCTCCCGAAAGGAAAGCATCAATCTACTTATCAGAGGTGAAAGAGCTATTTGTCCATGTCTGGAAGGACCCAAGGGAAGGGCTGGCTCTGAGTCACCACTGTCCCCTGGGCCCAGCATAGAGGAGGGGCAGGGCAGGTGAGAGGAGTAAGGCTGTGAACTCTGGGGGTGACTCAGGTGGGTGGCCTGGAGAGGGTGTGAGGGTTGGGAGAGGTAGGAGCTGATGCAATGGGGCTGGTGAAGGTTGTGTCGGGGCTGCTCTATTGGCAGCTGGGGCAAGAGGCTGCGGATAAGAGGTGAGCCCGGATGGCTGGAGTTGGGGCAGCATTTCCCTTTGAGGGACCAGGAAGAACACGGCAAGTTCTGGACCTTGAGACACTCCCAAGGCCTTGCTTTCATAGGGTCCTTGCTGATAGGAGGCCTCAGGTGGGGAGAGGGTTCTGTTGGTGCGTTCCCTGGGGAAGGGACAAACTCCTCTCTCTTTCCTCACACACCCCATCCTCAGTGCCTGAGGCAAGTCCTGCAAGCCTGCACACCCAGGTCATTGCAGGCTGCAGAATCACTGCCAGAGAGAATGAGTGGGCTAGAAGTCAGGCTCCCAGGCCTGAGGCGTGGCTGTGCCACCAGCCGCTGACCAGAGGCCCCTCTCCGGGCCTCCGTTTCTACCTGTGTGGTGGTCAGGCCCCTCATGGTCTATGGCTCTGTGGCTGGTGAGGCCAGGTTGTGGTGGGGACATCACTGTGCGTGCTCTTGCCCTCTTTCCTTTCTGTGCTTTACCAGCATTCTGGGGCTCTGCCCCCGAGCTGCTGTGCTTCAGAGGGGAGCCCATTCCCCTCGTGTAGCCCAGATGTGATGACCCCAAGCGGTGACCAGGCAGGAACTTATGACCATTGGTTTTATCCTTCTTGCTTTGGACCCACGTCTGGGAGTGAGTGTGGGGAGGAGGGGGCTGAAGTCAGAGCACACAGCGAGGGGATGGCGATGCTGCAAAGGGCAGGGCTGGGGAATTTCTCCCTCCCAGGGGCAAGTGACCTGCTTAGTCATCCGGGAAAGCAGGTTGCACATGCCCATTTGCCTGTTTGTCAGCATTGATTGAACACTTCCTCTGGTCCAAAGCCTCTCTTTTGGTCTAGAGGGATTCAGACCACTTCCAAACTTTTGGGCTCCTAGTATAGTATAAAGCTGGTTTTAGAAAAGGCAGAGGAACCAGAGATCAAATTGCCAACATCCGCTGGATCATCAAAAAAGCAAGAGAGTTCCAGAAAAACATCTATTTCTGCTTTATTGACAAAGCCAAAGCCTTTGACTGTGAATCACCACAAACTGTGGAAAATTCTGAAAGAGATGGGAATACCAGACTACCTGACCTGCTTCTGGAGAAATCTGTATGCAGGTCAGGAAGCAACAGTTAGAACACGACATGGAGCAACAGACTGGTTCCAAATAGGAAAAGGAGTACGTCAAGGCTGTATAATGTCACCCTGCTTATTTAACTTCTATGCAGAGTACATCATGAGAAAAGCTGGGCTGGATGAAGCACAAGCTGGAATCAAGATTGCCAGGTGAAATATCAATAACCTCAGATATGCAGATAACACCACCCTTCTGGCAGAAAGTGAAGAGGAACTAAAGAGGCTCTTGATGAAAGTAAAAGAGGAGAGTGAAAAAGCTGGCTTAAAGCTCAACATTCAGAATACTAAGATCATGGCATCTGGTCCCATCATGGACCATGATGGGAAATAGATGGGGAAACAGTGGCTGACTTTATTTTTTAGGGCTCCAAAATCACTGCAGATGGTGACTGCAGCCATGAAATTAAAACACGCTTACTCCTCGGAAGAAAAGCTATGACCAACCTAGAAAGCATATTAAAAAGCAGAGACATTACTTTGCCAACAAAGGTCTGTCTAGTCAAGGCTATGGTTTTTCCAGTGGTCCTGTATGGATGTGAGAGTTGGACTATAAACAAAGCTGAGCGCCGAAGGATTGATGATTTTGAAATGTGGTATTGGAGAAGACTCTTGAGAGTCCCTTGGACTGTAAGGAGATCCAACCAGCCCATCCTAATGGAAATCAGTCCTGGGTGTTCATTGGAAGGACTGATGCTGAAGCTGCAATTCCAATACTTTGGCGACCTGATGCTAAGAACTGACTCATTGGAAAAGACCTTGATGCTGGGAAAGATTGAAGGCAGGAGGAGAAGGGGACGACAGAGGATGAGATGGTTGGATGTCATCACTGACTCAATGGAAATGAGTTTGAGTAAACTCCGGCAGTTGGTGATGGACAGGGAGGCCTGGTATGTTGCGGTCCATGGGGTCACAAAGAGTTGGACACAACTGAGTGAATGAACTGAATTGATAGTATAAAGAACCAAAGGTGCTGAATATGAGCCCCTCTGTAGCTCTCTATCCACGTTTCTGTGTAATAGTTCTACCTAATTTATCTCTTTCCCTTCACATTTCACTATAAGCAGCAAGAAGACACCAGGCTCCACCTTCCACAATTTGCTTAGAAGTACCCTTAGCTAAACATCTAAGTTCATCACTTAGAAGACCTTCTTGCTACCCAACACTAGAACACAGTTCAGCCCAGTTCTCTACCACCATATGACAGGGGTCACCTTTCTTCCATTTTCCAATAATCTGCTCCTCATTTTCATCTGCGATCTCACCAGAATCATCTCGTGTTCATATTTCTATCAATTTTTTGTGAGTGAGTGAAAGTCAATCAGTTGTGTCCAACTGTTTGTGACCCTATGGACTGTAGTCCGCCGGGCTCCTCTGTCCATGGAATTCTCTATGAAAGTATACTGGCGTGCCTTGCCATTCCCTTCTCCAGAGGATCTTCTTGACTCAGGGATTGAACCCAGGTCTGCCACATTGAAGGCAGATTCTTTACCATCTAAGTCACCAGGGAAACCCCTCAATTTTCTGTACATGATGTTATTTGTTTTCTCTAAGATAATAGAAACATTCTGTTAACTTCCTCCTGTCAACAGAATCTCCTTTAAGGTCCATATTTTCACTAATGCTCTCTTCAAGGCCGTCTAGGCTTTTTCTAACTTCACCTCAAAGTTCTTCCAGCCTCTACTTTTTACCCAATTCCAAAGCCCTTCCACATTTTTGGTATTTGTTATAGCAGCACCACTTACAGCTACCAAAGTCTGTATTGATTTCTTAGGACTGTTGGAACAAATGATCATAAATGGGGAGTGTTAAACCGATAGGAATGTATTCTCTCACAGTTCAGGAGAACAGAAGTCCAAAATCAGTGTATTGGCAGGGTTGGTTTCTTCTGGAGGCCCTCGGGGAGCATTTGTTTCGTGCCTTTCTCTTAGCTTCTGGAGGTGGCTGGGCATCTTTGGCATTCCATTGGTGGCTTGTAGCTCTATCATGCAACTTCTGGGTCCATCTTCACATGGTTGTCTACCCATGTATGTTCTCTGTGTCTCTGTATGGCCTTTGTTTTTCTCAAAATTGATGACTGAATTTTGGCCGTGCTGGGTCTTTGTTGCTGCACACAGGTTTTTTCCAGTTGCAGGGAGTGGGGTCTACTCTCTAGGTGTGGCGCTTGGGCTTCTCATTGCAGTGGCTTCTGTTTTGCTAAGCACAGACTCTAGGGCTCAGCAGTTGCAACATATGGGCTCAGTAGTAGTGGTGCCTGGGCTTAGTTGCCTCATGGCATGTGGGATCTTCCTGGAGCAGGGATTGAACCTGTGACCCCCTGCACTGGGCCACTGGGGAAGTCCCTCTGTAGGGCTTTCTTATAATGACACCAGCCATTGAATTTAGGGCCCACTATAATCCAGTATGACCTCATTTTAATGAATTGCACCTACAAAGACCCTATTTCCTACTCAGTTCAGGTATGTATTAATGTCTTAACTTCTAGGAAGGATAGATATTAGCCACTTTCACAAATGCATGATCAGGAGGAGTAAATGTACTTCAAAAGAGACTAAGGAAACACCTGGACTCCTGTTCCACACAAGGCTATGTTACCTTCTACTGGATCCACTACAGTCTCCACCTCTTCCTGGGTTCTTACAATGCAGTTTTCAGGTCATTTCAACTAAAAATTCAGCCCCTCATGCACCTTGACATTTTAAATCCTACCCCTACTTTATGTCCTCCCTGGCACTGATTACCTTTTAACAAACCTTATATTTTGTTTATTTATCTTATATACTATTTGTCTTCCGCACTAAAACAGCTTCTGTGAAAGCAACGATTTTCATTCACTGTTTTCATTTCTCTATCTACAGTGCCGAGAATAGTATCTGACACATAGTAGGTGCTCAATAAAATTCTGTCAAATAACTGAATGCATACATGAGTGAAGAAATTCCTAGAGAGTGCTAACTGCTATGGATAAGGAGCCGATTCCTTCATCGGTCACCTACAGTGAATCATTAGAAGGGGCAGTGTCAGGCTTCCAGAATTTTCACTTATAGCCTCATGGATCTGTTTGATAATTTTGAACTTTAGGGGGACAGTTGGGATGGTTGGTGAGCTGGGAGGAGGGAATAGAATAGAATCGGGGTGTTCCAGGGCCATCACTGACCCACTGAGTTATATTAAGAACTTTGATCCATGTCTCCCTCGGCCTCGGGCTCCTTGACCTCAGTTTTCTTTACTTACTGTCAGGAAAGCAGTTGCTTTCTCTCCTGCCCCCTATTTTTTCCATCTAGGATGTGAGAATGAAAGACAAACAGTCTCAAAATCACTTTGAACTTCATAGAGGAGGATGCCAACGTAGCTGAGGACATTATTAGGAAAAAGACAAATCCTTTGAAAATGGAAATTACCGTATCACACAATCTCCCAACCATGGGGTGGAATTAATGAGGAATTTGCTCAAGATTCACAACTTCAAAATGATCTTCCAGGTGGCCAAAGGAAATTCACATTTACACTTCAATTGGAAATTCCTTTGTAGAATGTAAGAAGGAGGCGGGGGGTGCTTAATTTTCTGAGATCACAAACAGTCATCCCCTTCCAGAGAGGAAGAGAGCCTGTGATAAAGACCGCCCCAGTATCTGTGAACTCTTCAGCTAATTAGAAAAGTGAATCTAATTTCACGGATTTCAGCTCCTATTAATTTATTCTGAGTTTGTTGTTAATGAAGCTGTGTGTTTATTTCTTAAGAAGAAAACATCAGAGAGGAAAAGAATGGGTGTGAAGTTGTGCTGTTTATTCCCCTGACTTCATTATGTTAATTGAGGAAATAACATATGATTTAATGTATATTGCAATGTCATCAACATAGCTTTTGGTTAGCTGCCCGAAGAGCCATGTGTGGTTAGTCCAAATGGGGAATCCATTCTAACAAGCCTAAAACACAGACCTTCTGGGATCACTGGACCACAGGTCATGAGAGCACCTTTGGTGCTGATCAATACGGATGTAATTGCTTCCAGACACATAGTCCAATCACGGTCACCTCATCCCACTGTCAACACCCACCTTCCCCTGAAAATGAATGGCAGGTTTTCCTTGGGAACTTAGGTTTCATTCCCCAAGGCTGATGTTGAGAAAATCTAATGTTTATGTCTCTTGAAACAAGTAGTTAATGTTGGCTTTGGCACTGGAATTTCACATTTCTGCCTTGAGCCAGACCCCACTTGTCAGTACCAGGATTATATCTGGAATCGAACTTTTCTCATATTTGAGGCCAAAGTCTTCATTTTCCTTTGGTTAGTGCTAAGTCTGTCCAGATATTGCTGATACTAGCCTGTTAAAGAATTTTACATTTATTGAAACACTTACTTACCCTTCTAATCTTTACTGCTTAACTCTGAGTAGTTAATACACTGAGTAATATCTGAACACCTAGATAAGCTTTGCCCTGTAATGACTATAGATAATTTATGAAGAAAGGCTCAGAACAGTCTCTAATGCCTGAAGTTTCCTATCAGACTGGCTGGCAAGGTATCTCTGTGGGAACAGGAAGGACAAAATGAACCACTTCTTTGTAAAGCCCTTACAGCAATTGTAAATGCATAGTTATTTATAACAGCTATTCATTTGTTTAAGCCTGTCTTTCACAGATTCTAAAATCCCTATCTGTCTTTTTCAGTCTAGCTTGATTGAAATACAGGAGATGCTCAATAGATACCTGTTGAATGCTACAGGAAAGAGTTAAGCAGTAGAAATCGGAAAAGGTAAGGCTCTATAGCAGACCCCGTGAGCCACTTTCTGATGATTTATTTACTCCCTCTTTCTTCTTTTTTAACTGTGGCAGACTTGTAAGCTGTTTCATTCTCCACCTAATACAAACCACTTCAGCTTACATTCCTGTTCTATAGAGGCTATTGTTGTTCAGTTGCTAAGTCATGTCTGTCTCTTTTGCTGCCCCATTGGACTATAGCCACCAGTCTCTTCCGTCCATGGGATTTCCCAGGCAAGAATACTGGAGCGGGTTGCCATTTCCTTCTACAGGGGATCTTCCTGACCCAGGGATAGAACCCACGTCTCCTGCATTGGCAGGCGGATTCTTAAACACTGAGCCGCTAGGGAAAGCCAGGCTATAAAAGGCTAGAAAGCTCCAAACAACACTTCTCAGACTTCCTTGCAGTAGAGTTCTGCAGGTGATCTAGATCCTGCCAGGTAAGACCTGGATATGGAAGTGATCAGGGTGTGTCGGGGGAGAGGGGAGGCTCTGCAAAGAGGGAAGGGGTCTTCTGACGCAACAGATTGTATTTTCCCAAAGTGGCTACACCGTATTCGTTCTCTCATCAAGAGTTAAAGTCCATTTCCCCTCTCCTTAAGCTGGATGAGGCTTTGTGACTGTCTCCATGAGAATGTAGTTGAGGTGACATTGCACTTCTCCTGAAGCTAGGTTATGACAAGAGATATGGCTTCTGTCTGCTTCTCTCTGTCCCTCTCTCTGCTGATGGCACCCAGCCTCTACGGTGTGAGGAGGCCCAGGCCATGTGGAGACGCCAGAAGAGACACGAAGAAAACTCTGCAGGGGCCTGTTGGGAAAGCTTTCCTCGCTTCTGATAAATAGACCCATAGCCCTAATAAACAGTCTCTCTTCTTCATCCAGGTGTGGTGCCTGGAAACATCTGTGTCCATCTTGCTATCAGCCAACACATAGGGTGGGACAGCCCTCAGAAAACCAGCGAGAGAAAAGTTGGAGTGCTGAAGTATCCTGTATGGAATTCTTTCTTCCCATCTCTGGGTTTCCTGGTAATGTGAGACGATAAACTCTCTCAGAGATACTTTGAGTTGAGGCTTTCTGTTACTTGTAGCTGAAGGCATCCTAACTGACCCAGAACTTGCTCCCAGATGGCTGTGGTCAGTTCCTGCCCTCTCTGTGTGTTCTGGGGACTAGGAGTCTCCCAAAGGAGGCATAAAGCTACCGAAAGCCAAGTGGGTCAGACGGAAGCAGAGCTTGTACTCTGAAAGTCAAGTCTGAAACTTCTGGGGTTTGGATCCCTTTTCTAGAATCTTCATCATCAGCTGGAATCTTCAAATCAGCAGGACCTGATTTGTCCTTTCTTACTAGGGTACGTGTATGAGCTGAGCCTCCTTTGTACTTTAGAGATCATTTCCTGGGACTGAGAAGTGAAGAAGGAGGCAGGGAAAGATGTAATAGAGCAAAGAAGCCTTGCTAAAACCAAATAAAACAAAGACGTTCCATTTCCCAGCCCAGTTCTGGCCAATAAGACATACATTTAAAGCTTCTAAGAAAGATTGGCTTTTCTTTCTTTCTGCCTAGATTGTGATGACTAGAGCTGCAGCAGCCATTCTGTGACCATGAGGAGAAGCAGAGACTGCAGACCTGACATCTGTGAATCACTCTCGACGCCACTACCTACCTCTCTGGTTGTGTGTGGGGGGAAAATAACAACAGACTCTACATGTTTAAGTTCCATCTCTGTTTCTCTTAACTGAATGTAAGTCCTAACTGATAGACTATCCCTAAACTTGGGCCCTGGGGCTGGGCCTGGGGAAGGTAGTTAAGATATGCCTAACTGGGACTTCCCTGGTGGTCCAGTGGCTAAAACTCTGTGCTCGGAATGCAGAGGGCCCTGGATTCAATCCCTGCTTGGGGAACTAGATCCCACGTGCACAATTAAGAGTTCTCATGCCTGCAACTAAGACCTGGTGCAGCCAAATAAATATTTTAAAAAGACATGTCTGATTGATGTCTTGTTCCCTCTCTCTTTTCTTCCCGTTGTCTCTCTTCTTCATTTCTTCTTTCCCCATGGAGCATGTACTCTGTGATAAGTTCTGTGCCACACACTAGGAGAGGGGAGTGAAATTTGGGGAATGCCTGCCATATGTTCTGTGGGATGATCTTATCCCCAGAGATAAGCCTGGGTCTCACAGATGCTTTGTAAGGCTCCCACCTCTGCATGGGTATTCTTTCTCTTCTTAGGGAGACAGGAGGTAGAGAGGGAAGAGGATAAATCTCTGAGTCAGACAGACCTGGATTTGGAACCCAGATCTGCCACCTGTTGGCAGTGAGATCTCAGGTAAATCACTGAGCGTAGGCACAAACTCTTCTGCACAGTGAGTTTATGCATGGATTAAATGATACAGCAATAGCTCTTCCATAGTGGGTGCCTACTCTAGCCAGGTGAGGCTCAGATAAGGGTTATATAATTTAAGAAAGAAAGAGGTGGGGATAAATATTAAGCAGACATCTGGCAATATCAACCATGATGGGGAAACAGGACCTCACTCTGATTCCTTATTGAACCTGAGTAGTGCTCCCAGGTCTAGGGATAACCTGCATACTCTCCTGGCCCCTACTTTACCCTGGGAATGAAAAGTTTCCCCTGGCTTTGCCCCTCCCCCTGCCATGACCCTGGTAGGGTTATCCTCACTCAGTGAGTGTGCTCAGGGCCCCGTGGTTCCAGCAAGACAGTTGGAGAGAATGCATGTGTCTGGGGACAGCTGAACCACAGCCTTCCTGCCCTGGCTGCACACCTGTTAGAAAACTATAGTTAGAACAGTCAATCCTGGGGCAAGGAAAAGAGAGAAGCCAAAGGAGAAGAGAGAAAAAAGGAAAGACACAGCCCAGAAAATGGAATGTTATTCCTGTGCAGCAAAGCCACAGTGTCCACTGGGCACGCCTTAGGAAGAGGGACTGGCCTGTGGACAATTGTGGGGCTAGCCTGGAATTAGGAAAACCATGGCTGACACGATTTGGGAGATGTAAACTCTGCCCAAGCTGGCACAAAGCCTTGTCCTGAGAAGCCCTAAAAAGCCCTCTACAATCAGGGCTCCCAAACTTTTTGATTGTGGCACCTACAGGGAGGTGGCCCAGTGGTAAAAGAATCCACCTGCCAATGGAGGAGATGCAAGAGACTCGGGTTCGATCCCTG
The DNA here is from genome assembly GCF_001704415.2 of Capra hircus. Lineage (NCBI taxonomy): Eukaryota > Metazoa > Chordata > Mammalia > Artiodactyla > Bovidae > Capra > Capra hircus. Next base: position 81,782,194 of record NC_030817.1, on the reverse strand, counting down.
GGTCGGGATGATCCCCTGGAGGAGGAAATGGCAACCCACTCTAGTATTCTCGCCTGGAAATTTCCATGGACAGAGGAACCTGGCAGGCTATAGACCTTAAGGTCACAAAGAGTCAGACCTGATTGAGCATGCATGCAAATCCTACCGAGAGAATAGGAGGATTTGTGTTCTCCCATCCGCTTGAATTTCCTTTAGGAAAAAACTCCAGGATTACAAAGAGAAGAAATACAGCAAGTTACATATCTCATGTTGCCAACAGAATAAATAATTCACGTGCTAGTTACCTTTGAAGAATATGAACATACCTACTAAATTTTTGTGCTATAAAACAATTTCCTAAAAGCTTAAAAATAACTCAATAATTTTATTTTACTTATTCAAGTAGAGAATATTCATAAGCAGTGCGGCACACATGCGCCTTCCTCCTTAGGCAATAGAGATATGAGTAATTCACATTGAAACATCAGACTTATAGGGTCTTGAAGTCTATTACAGGAATATTATCGGTTAAAAATCACTGATGCAAACCTGAATCACTATAGACTGTGAAATTAACCTAACGACCTATGAAAAGCTAAATGGATAATGTTAAAACTCAGTGAAAAGAGACGTTTAATAAAAATAGCAAGGTCATTAACAATGAGAAAACCATAGTCAGTTTGGGGTAATACTGATGAAATACTGAAAATGCTTCCCCCAAACTGTGAAATTCTAACCGTCTGCAAATGTGCACACAGGGGTAGGAATTTGACAACATTGCTAAAGATTTGTTGGCAGCCAAATTTCTTAGCAAAGGACACAATCAAAGTCTGGGGCCATTTTCATTGATGAAGAGCACATTTAGTAACATTTCATGACTCATTCATTAGGTCGTGTGTGTATGTGTGTTCAATAGTGTTCAACTCTGCGGCTCCATGGACTGTAATCTGCCAGGCTACCCTGTCCTTGGAAACTTCTAGGCAAGAATCCTGGAGTGGGTTGTCATTTCCTACTCCAGGGGATCTTTCTCGACCCAGGGACTGAACCCACATCTTGTGAATCCTCCTGCCAACGCGGGAGGATTCTTCACCCCTGTGCCACCTGGGAAGCCCACGGGTTACTAGGAAGTAACCCTTAGTTGCCTCAAAATAGGAGAGACTATAGAAGCATGAGTCACTTAGCTCTCAGAATTGAAGAGAGAACTTGTACTTTTGGGTCCTGTGATCCATTTGGGAGCCTCTGTGGCCTGGTAGGGATCCTCAGGACACTCGAGGAAACTGCCTTCAACGAGTAGGTCTCACCTACTGGAGGCCTTTTCTTCTGCAAATATCTCTTCTCAGTGTTATAAAAAATTTTCTTTGTACTAGATTACTTTGCTTAGCACTCAAATTGGCTATAATGACTCCCATCTTAAAACCTGCTTCCAGCATTTATTGTTTGTAGATTTTTTATAATGGCCATTCTGACTGGTGGAAGATGATACTTTGTTGTAGTCTTGATTTGCATTTCTCTAATAATAAGCAATGATAGGTATCTTTTCATGTGCCTCTTGGTCCTTCTGTGTATCTTCTTTGGAGAAATATCTATTTAGGTCTTCTGCTATTTGTTGATTGAGTGGCTTGCTTTCTTGATATTTAGCTGCATGAGCTGCCTGCATATTTTGGAGATTAATCCTTTATCAGTTACTTTGGATGCAAATATTTTTTCCCATTCTAAGTGTCTTTTCATCTTGCTTCCCTGGTGGCTCAGAGGTTAAAGCGTCTGCCTCCAATGCGGGAGACCCGGGTTCGATCCCTGGATCGGGACGATCCCCTGGAGAAGGAAATGGTAACCCACTCCAGTATTCTTGCCTGAAGAATCCCATGGACGGAGAAGGCTAGTAGGCGACGGTCCATGGGGTCGCAAAGAGTCGGACACGACTGAGCGACTTCACCTTATGGTTTCCTTTGCTGTACACCAGCTTTTAAGTTTAATTAGGTCCCATTTTGATACAACCACTAGGGGAGTTTCTTAAAAGCTAAAAATAAAGCTTCCATATGACCAGCCATCCCACTACTGGGCATATACCCTGAGAAAACCATAATTCAGAAAGACACGTGTACCACAATGTTCATTTCAGCACTATTTACAATAGTCAGGATATCAAGACAACCTAAATTTCCATTGACAGAGGAATGGATAAAGATAAAGAGGAAGATGTATATGATGTAATATTACTCAGTCATAAAAAGGAACAAAATTGGGTAATTTGTACTGATGTGGATGAACCTAAAGTCTACCATAAGAGTGAAGTAAGTCAGAAAGAGAAAAATGAATACCATATATTAATGCTTATATATGGGATCTAGAGAGATGGAACAGCTTTGCAAAGTAGGAATAGAGATGTAGATACAAAGAATGAACTTATGGATACGGCGGTGAGGGGGAAAGGAGAGTGTGGGACAAACTGAGAGAGCAGCACTGGTGTGTATACACTACCATGTGTAAAAGAGAAACCAGGGGGAAGCTGCTTTATGCACGAGGAGCTCAGCTCAGGGCCCTGTGACGCCATAGGGGGTGCGATGGGGGTGGACGGGAGGGAGGGGATATGTGCGTTTGTAGAGCTGATTTGCGTTGCTGATTTACTAACACAACATACTAAAGCAATTATACTCCGATTAAAAAAAAAAAGCTTACTTCTTTGAGCTCATACCCCTTCCAGCTCTTCCCACCATTCTCTCTTCCCTATAGCAACACAACTCCTGAAGAGATGGCTATCTGTAGTGTCCCCATTGTCCCACTAAGTCAACTTTAGACAAGGTTGCAATTGATTTCCACAATGGATGCACCTATTATTCTTGTTAGTGTCAACAATAGGGTAACCAGCTCACTCCTATATGCCTGAGACTTTCTCAGTTTTTAAAATGGAATATCGTGCATTCTAGGAAACACCTCGGTCCTCGGCAAATCCAGATAGTAAGCCACTCCTGATAGCCTCCATGTTATTGAATCCTCCATGTTATTCAATCCATGTTATTGAATTGTTATGAAGTCCTTTCCTTACTTGACTTTTCAGCAAACGTTTCAAAAAACACCTTTGTAGAGCTATATCTTAACATGCTAAAAATTTCATGTACTTAAACTGTATAAATTTGTAAGGTTTGATATATGTGTACGCCCTTGACCACAGCAATCAAGATAATGAACACATCCATTCACCACCAAAAATTTCTTCACGTCAGTTTGCAATCTCTCTCTCTGACACCTGCCCCTACTCCAGTCTACATGTGTGTTAGTTATCTATTGCTGTGTAAGGAATAACCCCTCAATGTGTCAGCTTAAAACAATATCATTTATCATCTCTCATTTTCTGTGGGTCAGGAACCTGGACACAACTTACCTGGGTGCTTCTGCCTCAAGGGCTCTCCCAAGGTTGTTACCAAGATGTGGACCTGGGCTGTGGCCTCCTCTCACAGCGTGACGAGGGGAAGAGCTGCATTTAAGCTCATTCATATGTATGTTGGCAGGATTCAATTTCTAACAAGCTCCATTCCCATTCCATTTCCCATCAGCCTGTCCTTAGTGCAGCTTACAACATGACAGCTGTTTTCATCAGAGAGAAAAAGAGAAATCATCATCTCTTCATAACCTAATCTCAGAAGTGAAATCTCATCATTTTCGCCATATTCTGTTCATCAGAGTAGATAGGTCCAGCCCACTCTCAAGAAAAAGGAATTACACAAGGGAAGTGGCAATTTTAAGGAGTCATTTTAGAGATTGCTTATCATATCAGACAATCATTGATTGATCATTGATAAGCTTTCTGTCAATATAGATTGGTTCCAAATTGGGAAAGGAGTACGTCAAGGCTGTATATTGTCACCTTCTTCTAAACTTATAAGCAGAGTACATCATGTGAAATGCCAGACTGAATGAATCACAAACTGGAATCAAGATTGCCAGGAGAAATATCAATAACCTCAGATATATAGATGACACCACCCTTATGGCAGAAAGTGAAAAAGAACTGAAGAGCCTTTTGATGAAAGTGAAAGAGGAGAGTGAAAGAGCTGGCTTAAAACTCAACATTCAAAAAATGAAGATCACAGCATCCGGTCCCATCACTTCATGGCAAATAGATGGGGAAACAATGGAAACAGTGACAGACTTTATTTTCTTGGGCTCCAAAATCACTGCTGATGGTGATCGTGACTGCAGCCATGAAATTAAGAGACACATGCTACTTAGAAGAAAAGCTATGACCAACCTAGACAGCATACTAAAAAGTAGAGATATTACTTTGCTGACAAAGGTCCATCTAGTGAAAGCTAAGGTTTTTCCAGTAGTTATGTATAGATGTGAGAGTTGGACCATAAAGAAAGCTGAGCACTGACGAATTAATGCTTATGAACTGTGGTATTGGAGAAGACTCTTGAGAGTCGCTTGGACTGCAAGGAGATCAAACCAGTCAATCCTAAAGGAAATCAGTCCTGAATATTCACTGGAAGGAATGATGCTAAAGCTGAAGCTCCAGTTCTTTGGCTACCTGATGCAAAGAACTGACTCATTGGAAAAGACCCTGATGCTGGGAAAGATTGAGGGCAGGAGGAGAAGGGAATGACAGAGGGTGAAATGGTTGGATGGTACCACCAACTCAATGGACATGAGTTTGAGCAAGCTCTGGGAGTTGGTGATGGACAGGGAAGCCTGGTGTGCTGCAGTCCACGGGATCACAAAGAGCTGGACATGACTGAGCAATGGAACTGACTGAGTATAGATTCGTTTGCACGTTCTAGAATTTCGCATAACTGGAATCATTCAGTATGGAGCCTTTTTCTGTCTATCGTTTCTGTCAGGGCAATTATTTTGAGATTCACTTATGTTGTTGCATCTATCAGCATTTCATTCTTTTTATTGCTGAGTAGTGTTCCCTTGTATGGTTACACTGCCATTTGTTTAATCTATTCATCTGTTGATGGACCTTTGAGTCATTTACAGTTTTTGCCTTTTACAAATAAGCATTCTGTGAACATTCATCTGTGAGGTTTTGTTAGGATATGTGCTTATATTCTCTTGGGTAAATATTCAGAAGTGGAAAGGCTGAAACATGTGGCAAGTCTATATTTATCTTTCTAAAAAGCTAACAAACTATTTCCAAAGTAGTTGCACAATTTGATAATCCCACTGGCAGTGTTCCAGTTTCTCTGCATCCTTGCCAATACTTGGTATGGTCAGTGTTTTTAATTTTAGCCATTTTAATGTCTCATTGTGGTTTTAGTTTGCATTTCCCTAATGATTAATTGGGCTTCCCTGGTGGCTCAGCAGTAAAGAATCTGCACGCCAGGGCAGGAGTTGTGGATTCAATCCCTGGCTCAGGAAGATCCCCTGGAGAAGGAAATTGCAACCCACTCCAGCATTCTTGCCTGGGAAATCTGACGGACAGAGGAGCCTGGCAGTCTACAATCCATGGGGTTGCAAAAGAATTGGACACAACTTAGCAACTAAAAACAACAAAAATAACAAAAGATTAATTATGTTGAAAATTTCATGTGCTTATCTACTATCCATATTTCTTTTTTGCCCATTTTTAATTCGGTTGTTTGGTTTCTTATTTAGTTTTGTAAGTATATTCTGTGTGCATGTTCTTCAACAGGTAAATGATTTATAGATATTTTCTTCCAGTCTGTGATATATCTTTTATTCTCTTCATAGTATTTTTATTGCAATGGTGAATGGGACTGTTTCCTAAATTTCTTTTTCTGGTCTTTCACTGTTAGTGTATAGGAATGCGAGATTTCTGTGCATTAATTTTGTATCCTGTGTGTGAGTGCCTGCATGCTCAGTCGCTCAGCCATGTCTGACTCTTTGTAACCCCGTGGACTGTAGCCTGCCACGCTCCTCTGTCCATGGAATTTTTCAGGCAAGAGTACTGGGGCAGGTTGCCATTTCCTTCTCCAGGGGATCTTCCCGACCCAGGGATTGAACCCGAGTCTCCTGCATCTGCTGCCTTGGCAGGCAGATTCTTTACCAGCTAAACCACTGGGGAAACCCTGTGACTTTATACTAAATTCATTGATTAGCTCTAGTAATTTTCTGGTGGCGTCTTTAGGGTTTTCTATGTATTATAGCATGTCATCTGCCAACAGTGAGAGTTTTACTTTTTCTTTTCTAATCTGGATTCCTTTTCTTTCTTTTTCTTCTCTGATTGCTGGGCTAGGACGTTCAAAACTGTACTGAATAGTAGTGGTGAGAGTGGGCACCCTTGTACTGTTCCTGATTTTAGAGGAAATGCTATCAGTTTTTCACTATTGACAACAAGGCTTGTTGTGAGTTTGTTGTATATGGCCTTTATTATGTTGAGGTGGTTTCCTTTTATGCCCATTTTATGAAGAATTTTTATCAAAGATGGTTGTTGAATTTTGTTAAAAGCGATCTCTTTGTCTGTTGAGATGATCATATGGTTATCTTTCAATTTGCTAATATGGTGCATCACATTGATTGATTTGTGTATACTGAGGAATCCTTGCATCCTTGGGATAAACCCCACTTGATTATGGTGTTTGATGCATTCTTACACACTAACAATGAAAAATCAGAAAGAGAAATTAAGGAAAAAATTCCATTCACCATTGAAACAAAAAGTATAAAATACCCAGGAATAAATCTACCTTAGCTTCCAATACTTTGGCCACCTGATGCAAAGAGCCAATTCATTGGAAAAGACCCTGATGCTGGGAAGGATTGAGGGGAGGAGGAAAATGGGGCAACAGAAGATGAGATGGTTGGATGGCATTACTGACTCAACGGACATGAGTTTGAGCAAGCTCCCAGAGACAATGAAGTTCAGAGAAGCCTGGCACACTGCAGTCCAGAATCAGATATGACTTAGTGACTGAACAACCACAGAGAAACAAAAGAACAGTATGCAGAAAATGATACGACACTGATGAAAGAAATCAAGGAAGACACAAACAGATATACCATGTTTTGGGATCTGAAGTACCAATACTGTGACAATGACTACATTATCCAAAGCATTCTACAGATTCAATGCAATCCTTATCAAATTACCAGTGGCACTTTTCACAGAACTAGAACAAGAAATTTTATAATTTGTATGGAAACACAAAAGACTCCTGATAACCAAAACAATCTTGAGAAGAAAAGTTGAGCAGGAGGAATCAACCTTCCTGGCCTCAGGCTTCAAACTATACTACAAAGCTACAGTAATCAGGGCAGTTTGATAGTGGCACAAAAATAGAAATATAGATCAATGGAACAAGACAGAAAGATAAACCCGTGCATCTATGGGCACCTTATATTCGACAAAAGAGGCAAGAATATACAGTGGCGAAAAGACAGCCCCTTCAATAAGTGGTGCTGGGAAAACTGGACAGCTACATGCAAAAGAAAGACATTCTTTTACACCATACACAAAAATGAACTCAAAATGGATTAAAGACCTAAATGTAAGGCCAGAAACTATAAGCCTCTTAGAGGAAAACATAGGCAGGACACTCTTTGACATAAATTGCAGCAAGAACCCCTCTGACCCACCTCCTAGAATAATGGAAATAAAAACAAACAAACAAAAAAACCAAGTAGGAATTAATTAAATTTAAAAGCTTTTGCACAGCAAAGGAAAATACAAACCAGGTGAAAAGACAACACTCAGAATGAGAGAAAATAATTGAAAATGAAGCAACTGACAAAGAATAACAGAAAAAGAATATGAAAAAGAATATATAAATGTATAACTGAATTGCTTTGCTGTGCAGCAGAAATTGACAAAACATTGTAAATCAACTCATTTCAATAAGATTTAAAAAATAAAAGTTTTATAGTTTTAGTGTTTGCATTTGGATCTATGATTCATTTGAGTTAATATTTGTTAATAGTGCAAGGTATGAATCAAAGTTCATTGAAATAATCTCTGAAATATACAAACAGCTCATGCAGCTCGATATCAGATAAACAAACAACCCAATCAAAAAATGGGCAGAAGACCTAAACACATTACTCCAAAGAAGATATACAGATGGCCAAGAGGCACATGAAAAGATGCTCAATATTGCTCATTATTAAATAAATGCTAGTCAAAACTATAATGAGGTACTACCCCCCACCAGTCAGAATGGCCATCATAAAAAATCTACAAACGATAAATGCTGGAGAGGATGTGGAGAAAAGGGATCCTTCTTGCACTATTGGTGGGGATATAAATTGATACAGCCACTACAGAAAACACTATGGAGATTACTTAGAAACTGGGAATAAAATTAACATATGACCCAGCAAAGCCACTCTTGGGCATATACCCTGAGAAAATCATAATTCAAATAGAGGTGTGAGCCCCAATATTCATTGCAATATTCATTTACAATAGCCAGTACCTGGAAGCAACCCAGATGTTCATCAACAGATGAATGGATAAAGACGTTGTGGTGCATATATACCATGGAATATTACTCAGTCATAAAAAGGAATGAATGTGAATCAATTAAACTGAAGCAGATGAACCTAGAGCTTGCTATACAGAGTGAAGTAAGTCAGAAGGAGAAAAACAAATATGGTATATTAACGCATATATATGGACTCTAGAGAAAGGGTACTAATGAACCTATTTGCAGGGCAGGAATAGAGATGCAGATGGAGAGAAGGGACTTGTAGACACAGCAAGGGAAGGAGAGGGTAGGACATTGACATGTACACGACCGTGTGTGAAATAGATAGTGGGAAGCTACTACGTAACACCGGGAGCACAGCCTGGCACTCTGTGATGACCCATGGGGTGAGACTGAGGGGGCTGGGAGGGCGGCTGGAGAGGGAGGGACACACACACACACACACACACACACACAGAGAGTTATCACTGTTTTGTACTGTTGTACAGTAGAAACCAATGCACTGTAATCATCCTCCAATTAAAAGAATAAAATGATTAAAATAGTATTTTTAAAAGAGCAGAAAGTTTTAATCTTTAAAAAAGTTTAAATCAATTTTTCTTTTATAGATTATATTAAGAAATCTGTTTCACTTAAGGTTGTAAAGATTTTATCCTACGTTTTCTTCTAAAAGTTTTATAGTTTTACAGACTCACAAACACAGAGAACAGACTTGCGGTTGTCAAGGGAGAGGGAGGGGAGGGAAGAATTGGGAGTTTGGGATTTGTTGTTGTTGTTTAGTTGCTAAGTCATGTCTGACTCTTTTGTGACCCCATGAACAACAGTTGAGTATTTAAGTCAGCTTGGAAAGGACTTCAATTCTTGTTACTTGATGGTGTAGGTAAAATAGACAAATCTAATGGCTGGGGTGTGTCTGTGTTTAGTCGTGTCCGACTCTGCAACCCAATGGACTGTAGCCTGTCACGCTCCTCTGTCCGTAGGATTTCCCAGATAAGAATACTGGAGTGGGTTGCCAATTCCTCCTCCAGGGCATCTTCTCGACCCTAGGATCGAACCCACACCTCCTGCATTGCAGGGGGATTCTTTGTCATTGAGCCACCAGGGAAGCCAGTTTGGGGATAGCATGTGTAAACAATGATCACAGGATGGATAAACAAAAAGGTCCTACTGTATAGCACAGGGAACTATATATTCAATATCCTGTGATAAACCATAACAGAAAAAGAATATGGAAAAGAATATATATATGTATAACTGAACTGCTTCGCTCTGCAGCAGAAATTGACAAAACATTGTAAATCAACTCACTTCAGTAAGATTTAAAAAATAAAAGTTTTATAGTTTTAGTGTTTACATTTGGATCTATGATTCATTTGAGTTAATATTTGTTAATAGTGCAAGGTATGAATCAAAGTTCATTTTCTTGCGTATAGAAAGCCAGTTGTTCTTGCATTGTTGAAAAGAATATCTTTTCTCCATTAAATAGCCTTTGCACTGTTGCTGAAAATAAATTGTCCCTGTGTGGATCTATTTCTAGAGTCTATTTTATTTTTTTATTGATTTGCCTGTCTTTACAGCAATACTTATCGTGATAACTGTAGCTTTAGAGTAAGTTTTTAAATTAGGCAGTTAGTCCTCCCACTTTTTCTGTCTTTTATAACTTTATTTTGTTTCCTTTAGGTTTTCAGTATTTCAATATGAATTTTAGAACCAGCATATCAATTTCTACAAAAAAGCCTGCTAGTATTTTGCTTAGGATTGCTTTAAATCTGTATATTAATTCGGGGAGAAATAAGATCTTATTAAGTCTTCCTACCCTTGAGCACAACATATTTTACCATTTATTTAGTTTACTTTTTTTTTTTTGCTGCCTTGGGTCTTAGGTGTGGCACACAGAATCTTTTGTTGTAGATGGATTTTACAGCATGTAGATCTTAGTTCCCTGACCAGGGATCAAACCATGTCCCCTGAATTGCAAGGCAGATTCTTAACCACTGGACCACCGGGGATGTCCCTCTCTATTTATTTAGATTTTTAACTTTTCTCAGTAATGTTTCATAGTTTTCAGGGTTTAGATCTTTCACATCGTTCTTCAGATTTGTCCCTAAGTAGTGTTTGTGTATGCTATTGTAATTGATATTTTTTAAATGTCAACTTATGACTGTTCATTGCTGAAAACTATGAAATATAATTGATTTTTATATATTGATCTTGTATCCTATAATAGTGCAACATTAATTCTAGCAGCTTTTTGGGGGTAAATTTCATTAGATTTGATATATAGGTGATTCAGTTCAGTTTAGCTCAGTTCATTCGCTCAGTTGTGTCCAACTCTTTGTGACCCCATGGACTGTAGCACGCCAGGCCTCCCTGTCCATCACCAATTCCCGGAGTTTACCCAAATTCATGTTCATTGAGTTGGTGATCCCCTGTTGTCCCTTTCTTCTCCAACCTTCAATCTTTCCCAGCATCAGGGTCTTTTCAAATGAGTCACCTCTTCGCCATCAGGTGGCCAAAGTATTGGAGTTTCAGCTTCAACATCAGTCCTTCCAATGAACACCCAAGACTGATCTCCTTTAGGATGGACTGGTTGGATCTCCTTGCAGTCCAACGGACTCATAAAAGTCTTCTCCAACACCACAGGTCAAAAGCATCAGTTCTACGGTGCTCAGCGTTCTTTATAGTAGGACTGTCTTTTTTCTAACGGTAATGCTCGGTGGGCTCCTGGATGAGGTCTGTTCATCAGGAAGAGCAAGTCGTGATTAGAAGCTTGGAACTTTCAGCTCTACCCTCGTCCTCCATGAAGGGGAAGGAGAAAGAGATTGGAGATTTTGTTAATGATTGATCGTGTCTACTTTATGAAGCCTCCACAAAGATCCTCAGAATGTGGTTGGAGGAGCTTCCAGGTGTGTGAACATATCAGTGTGTTAGGAGGGTGACACACGCCGGATTTATGGGGACAGATGCCTGTGTGCTTGGGAGTCTTCTGAATTTCACCCTTTGAATCTCTTCATGTGGTTCTTCATCTATATTCTTTATCGTACCAGTTACAATAAATTGGTAAACGTAAGTGCTTTCCTAAGTTCTGTGAGCTGTTCTAGCAAATGACTGAACCCAAAGACAGACTATGGGAAGCCCTGATTTATAGCTGGTTGGTCAGAAGCACAGATGACAACCTAGATTTGTAATTGGAGTTTGAGGTGGAGACAGGCACAGTTTTGTGGAACTAAGCCCTCAGTCTGTGGGGTCTGAGCTAACTCTGATTAGTGTCACACTGCATTGAATTGTAAGTCACCCAGCTGGCGTCACAAAGAATTGCTGCTTGGTGTGGAAAACTCCCACACGTCTGGTGTCATTCGTGTGGTGAGTGTGGTTGTGTGAAAACAGTAAAGGAGAAACACAGGAGAAGGATCCAGTTTATCACAAAGATACAAAGGATGATCGAGTGGACCCAGCTATGAAGTTTTAAATAACTTTACTGAGATATATTTCCTATGTCATAAAATTTACCTATTTTAAGTTCAGTGGGTTTTTAAATATATATATATATATTTATATATGTGTTGAGAATGTTCTAAAATTAAATTGCAGTGACGGTTGCATTTTAGAACATTCTCAACACCCTCAAAAGAATTCTGGATGTATTAGCAGTCATGCTTCTTTCCAACCACCTCCTTCCCCCACAACACCTCCAGACAACCACAAATCTCCCCTCTGTCTCCCTGCCTATTCTGGGAATTTCACATAAACGAAGCGAAACACTATGTAATATTTTATGTCCAGCTTCTTTCACTTAGCACAGCAGGTTCAAGTTTCATCCGTGACAGAGCATGTCAGTGTGTCATTCTATCACTGAATAATATTCCATTGTATAGGCATACCACATTTAATTTATATACTCATTGGTTGAGAGGCATTTGGGTTGTTTCTACTTTTTCATTGCTGTAATTAATGCTGCTATGAACATTGGTGTACATGTTTTTATGTGGCTATGTCTCATTTCTCTTGGGTACATACCTAGGAGTGGAAATGCTGAATCACGCAGTAGTTCTAGGTTTAACATTTTGAGAAACTGTCAAAATGTTTTCCAAAGTGGTGCCACCATTTACATTCCCACCAGCAATATATAAAGGTTCTAGATCCTCTACTTCCTCCCTGATGTTGGTGACTGACTTTCAGACACCGACTAGCCATCCTAGCGGCTGTGACATGGTATCTTGTTGTGGTTTTGATTTGCATTTCTCTAATGATGAATGATGCTCAGAATTTTTTCATGTGCTTACTGGCACACAAACTGTCTTCCCTCAAATCAATCTGTTGAAGTCTCAACCCGCAATGTGATGGCATTTGGAGATAGGATATTTAGGAGTTAGGTCATGAGGGTAGAGTCCCCAAGATGGGTTTGGTGCCCCTTATAAGAAGAGACTCCAGAGAATTTGCTCACTCAAAGAAATTAGCTATCTGCAAGCCAATAAGCAAGCTGCTGTGTGTGTGTGCTAAGTCGCTTCAATCGTGTTCTGCTCTTTGTGATCTTATGGACTGTAGCCCACCAGGCTCCTCTATCCGTGGGATTCTCCAGGCAAGAATACTGGAGTGGGCTGCCATGCCCTCCTCCAGGAGATCTCCTCGACCCAGGGATCACACCTGTGCCTCTTATGTCTCCTGCATTGGCAGGTGGGGTTCTTCACCACTAGGGCCACCTGGGAAGCCCCAAGAAAGCTCTTACCAGGAACCGAGCTGGGAGAAGTGAGTCTGTTGCTTAAGCCACGCAGTCTATGAAATTTTGTAGTAGCAGCCCAAGCAGACTGTGTATTTAAGAAACCGTCAGCTAACCTGAGGTTAAGAAAGACTCCCATTTTCTTCCAAGAGTTTTTATAGTTTTAGCTCTCACATGTAACATGCTTATTCATTTTGAGAATTTAATTGCCTCTGCATGGATAAGGAATCCACCTGGTCTCGTAATATGTGGCCAAGGAGGTGAAGTCCTACGTTATGTGGAATTGCCTTTTGGGGGGCTGTGGGCAGAAATGGGACACTAGGAAGAGGATTCTCTGAGAAGCAGCCTCTGAGGCAAGGATTTGAGGGCAAGGGATTTGCTAAGAAAGTGTTCCAAGGAGAAATCAGTAAGGGAGTGGAGGAAGCAGTATCAGGAAGGAAAGAGAATCAGTGAAAGAAAGGATTTCAGTTGAAGTCAAAACCTCTGCCTGACCCCTGGGGAGCTCTAGGATATACATTGCATCTGAGAGTTTGCATGAACTCAGGCAAGAGAGGTGGACTTTCTAACCCTGTACCGGCCTGTCACGGCTGGGAGGTGGGGAGGGGTGCGGAGTTAACTCCCAGGCACTCCCAGGCACTCCCAGACCTGTAACTCTGAATATGTGGATATGTTTGTGGCAGCTCCGGGAGCTCAAGGGCAAGCCTCAGAAGAAGGTCACAGCTGCGAACAATTAGTATCAAAGTACACAGAAGCTTGCGGGAGGTGGGGGGAAAGTGGGGGGTGGGGGGCGGTGGCCAGCGGTGAACACTGCAAAAGGGAATCTGAGGGGGATCTAGGTGAGCGATTGAGGGTGTCCTCCAAAGGGCGCTCAGGAATGGCACTATATGGCACAAAATAGCAAGACTACATGACATCAGAGAGATACAGGTAAAGTGCTGGAGGAGGTCTATGGGAAGAGAGGTTTTTTCTTCTTTGTTGTATAATGAAAAATTAATCGTGGTGACTGTCAGAGATGTAGAAGTGCCCTTAGGATGCTGCAAGAGACTCATGGAGGTAGATAAAAACCCTTCTGTTGAGACAGTACCAGAACTCTTTTTCTGATCACTAAGTGAGCTCTCATCCCCCTGGGGACTTCTCACCAGGCATTGTTATCTCCTGGCTCTGGGGCTGCATTCCCACACCAGGGAGACTGAACCTGCTGCCTGCTGGGGATGCTGGGGATAGACCCCTGAGATTCCTGGTGTCTGACTCGGTCCAACCCCAGGTCTTCTGAGCAGCAATCCTTATCATCTTTTACCTTTCCAAATGGTATCCGCTCCTCACCAGGCTTCAAAGAACAGGGGTCTCTATTCTATCTCTTTAAGAAGCTCATTTCTAAATATGATCTGGTATATTGTGAGTAGATGCAATGATACAGTTAATGAGTCTCTAATGTGGACAATTATAACCCTGGCTTGGTTCTCTCCCATTCATGTGCACAGACTGATTTAGTAACACACACCCACTCACAATTATACTCTTGTCCCTGAGAAAATACCATACCCAGGCCTCACAGGAGCAGAGCAGAACTGGGCACGTGTGTGCACACACAGGCAGACAAGTGCCCACAGGCCCTCACACCCTCTCAGAAAAGTCTACTGTGGTGCACGTATTTGGGGTGTCTTCTCCAACAGCACTCCTTCTTGGAAAGGACCTACTATCATACCCGTTGAAGAGGTGGGCCAATGTAGCAAGTGGTCCTGCCCCCTTCCCATTGTGTGTGCTTGCCTGCTAAGTCGCTTCAGTTGTGTCCGAATTTCCTGCCAAAAGCTGAGTGTTTGAAATACTGCAGTGCCGTACATGCCCAGTCATGTCTGACTCTTTGTAACCCCATGGACTGCAGACAGCGAGGCTCCTCTGTCTATGGGATTCTCCAGGCAAGAATACTGGAGTGGGTAGCCATTCCCTTCTCCAGGGGATCTTCCTGACCCAGGAATTGAACCCGGGCCTCTTGCATTGCAAGCAGATTTTTTACTGTCTGAGCCACCCGGGAAGCCCCTGACCCCAACCAGCTATGGCTAATGGGAACCAGTCACTTTTGGTTCCATAAGCAGAAATGCTTTTAGAAATTCTTTGGTAGCAAGAAACAGAAATCCACTTAGAATATTCTAGGAATTAAAGGGATAGACAAAACACAAGGACAGGAAAGACAAAAGGGCCTTATGAGGGACTGGAACTGAAAAACAAAGCCACTGTCAACCGAGGCAGCTACTTTCCCGTCTATATTTTTCTCTCTGGGGCAATGAAGGCCTTTTCACTGCTCATCGGCTTCCCTTGCTGTCTTGCTAAAGTACCTACATTCAAATCACATGGAGCATTTGTTAAAAATTCAGAGCCCTGTATCCCTGGGGATGCAGCCAAGTAAACCACATTTTAAACAAATGTCCTATGTGATCCTTCAGCAGGCAAAGTTTGAGAATCACTGTGCTCAGGTACTATGTCATTCAGATATTGACACGTCTTTGAGACATGTCTTCCTGGGTATACCAACACCAAAGAACTACCTCACGTGGTTCTCTAAAATATTTGGCTGCGCTAGGTCTTGGTTATAGCATGCAGAATCTTCCATCCTTGTTGCAGCATGTGGGATTTCTAGTTGTGGCATGCAATATCTTAGTTGTAGCATGTGGGATCTAGTTCCCTGATGGGATCGAACCGAGGCCTCCTGCACTGGGAGTGCAGAGTCTTAGCCACTGGACCACTAGGGAAGTCCTCTAACTCATACGTTTGTGTCCCAGTCCCAAATTTCTGGGAGTGAGAAGCCGGCTAATGCCTCATGGGTCAGAGGTCCTGGTCCAATGGGCTGTGGCTGTCAGTGATGGGGTGGTCTCATCCAATCAGAAGGTACAAACTCTGACAAGGTAGGGAAACTGACCAATGTCTCTGTTACAGTAAGATGTTTCCAGCTTCTTATTATAAATTCCCTTTTACTTAAGTTGGGTTAGGTGGGATTTCTGTAGTAAATGACTCCTTAGCCACAAGAAACACTTAGGCATACGTGCTCAATTGCACACGCACGCATCTGTACATATCAACTCACGAGTACACACCCATCATCTGGGTGCTATGGGAGAAGTCTGTTCTGGTACCTTTATTAATTATATATGTTACATTCAACATAGTATAGTATTTAATTTAAATAACTGCAGGATGTGGCTTTGATACCTTGATTCACTTGTCAGAACAAATGGCTTCTCTCCCTTCCTGGCCTGCTGCGTTGATCTATCATGATGAAAGCCCAGTAGGGTCTGCCCCTGTCATAGGATTTTTGTCCTAGAAAATGATGAAATGCTTCCCTGACTGAGATAAAGCAGGAGTTACAGCCTCTGTGCCAGCTTTGAGAGGGAAATGCCAGGGAAATAGATCCATTTTATCTTTTCAAAACAACAGGTTGGGGAGATGATGCTTAAAACGGGATGCTTCTGAGTCACAGCCTGAGAGGCTGGTTGCAGGAGGCAGATGTTCCGTGCAGATGGCCCCATAAGTGTGGTAATGCTGGGCTCTGTCAGTCTCACACGCCTCCTGATCTTGGCCACACCTTCTTTTTTGCTGGGCACTGTCCATCTCCGTGGGTTCTCAGCAGTCAAAAGAGAAACCATTTTCTCCTGAGAGTTCTTTGGAGGTGAAAGTTTGGTGCACTGCTGACAATTCTAGACAACCCCTTAACTCCACAATACTACAAAACCCTCTACAAAACCAGAACCCGACAAAATGGTCGAGGAATTCCTACTTTGACAAATACTTCCCTGGTGGCTCAGATGGTAAAGTGTCTGCCTGCAATGCAGGAGACCCAGGTTTGATCCCTGGGTTGGGAAGATACCCTGGAGAAGGAAATGGCAACTCCTTCCAGTACTCTTGCCTGGAAAATCCCATGGATGGAGGAGCCTGGTAGGCTGCAGTCCATGGGGGTCACAAAAGTTGGACACGACTGACCGACTTCACTTTCACTTTCCAGGGTTCAGGTGGCCAGAGGACTCATGTGTGTGTGTGTTAGTTGCTCAGTTATATCCAACTCTTTGCAACCCCACAGACTGTACTCTGCCAGGCTCCTCTGTCCATGGAATTCTCCAGGCAAGAATACTGAAGTGGGTTGCCATGCCCTCCTCCAGGGGATCTTCCTGACCCAGATCAGACCCTCATCTCCTGTGTCTAATGCATTGAAGATGGATTCTTTACTCCCTGAGTCACCAGGGAAGCCCAGAGGGCTCATGAAAGTGAAAGTATTTCGTCTCTCAGTTGTGTCTGACTCTCTGTGACCCCATGGGCTGTAGCCCCCCAGGCTCCTCTGTCCATGGAATTCTCTGGACAAGAATACTGAAGTGGGTTGTCATTTCCTTCTCCAGGGGATCTTCCTGACTCAGGGATTGAAACTGTGTCTCCTGCATTGCAGGCAGATTCTTTACCATCTGAGCCACCAGGGAAGCCCCAGAAGGCTCATGCCAGGGTCTAATTGGAATAAGGAATCTCAGGATCCTTCCTTTGCTAGGAGCTTCCAAAACAATGCATCTGGTCAAGTCCGGGCCAGCTGGCTGAGCACATCCCTGGAATTGTCTCTCTTCCCTTCCTGAAAGACAAGAGACTTGGCACTGAATGTAGGTCAAGTTTGTGTCCAAGATTCTTTTCTCTTTTTTCCCAAGACAAAGTCTAAGAAGTAGCTGG
This sequence comes from Capra hircus, assembly GCF_001704415.2. Classification (NCBI taxonomy): domain Eukaryota; kingdom Metazoa; phylum Chordata; class Mammalia; order Artiodactyla; family Bovidae; genus Capra; species Capra hircus. The sequence continues at coordinate 81,764,416 of NC_030817.1, read as the reverse complement.
GCTGGGAGTGGTTTGGGACAGGGAGGAGGGAATCTAACTTTTGTCCAGTGTCTCCCACGTTTTAGGGACAGTGCCTGGTTCATCAATGCCATGGCGTTTGGTTCTCACCAGTCTTGTGAACTAGGGAGCCTTAGCTCTACTTTATGGATGAGGCAATTGAAACTCCAAGTGGTCACTTGCTAAGGTCACACAGAGGCAGAGCCAGGATTTTAGGCTTCGTTTGGTTCCAGGGAGCCTCCCTTTCTATTGCACCTGCATAGGAGGCAAGGGATCCCCTTGTCCAGGCTTATTCCCCCAACTTCCGAGGGTTCACAGTGGTAGAGGAAGGGCCCAGGCAGGGCTTCTGCCAGTGAGCTTCCAAGGGCCCAGGGAAGGGCCCTGTGTTCTGTCCTTGGTTGTTCTCTCTCCTGTTCCTTCATTCTCTTCTTTTGCCAACCAAATACCCTACAAGCAATCGGATGTTAAAACAAACAAACAGCAATGACCAACAATAAAACCTCCTTGACTTTCCTCCAGTTCTAGCCATCATTTTTTTATCAGGCTGATGCAGTCCCCTTCTTAGCTGCTCTTCTTTGAAAAATTATCCTCATATTACATTCCCATTTCCTCACTATCCTGTCTTCATCCTTCATCACATTCCAGTCTGGCTTCCCCTCTGTTCTTCACTGATATTGTCCCACCACGGCTACTAATTACTTTCTTGTTGCTAAACCCATTAGACACTTCCCATTCTCACGATACTGGACTTCTCAGCAGCATTGATCTTTTGACCTCCTGGTCGGCCGACTTTTTCTTTTTTTCCGTGACGATATAGTCTCTGGAATTTCCTCCAGCCTCTTGACTACTGCTTCTTCATCTCCTTTCCAGCCTCTTTCTCCTCCATCCAAATTTCAAATATCTAAGTTTTTCAGGGCCTGACTTCAGCCCCTTCCCTTCTCAAGCTCTGATCTCATTGCCATCCATGGCTTAAATACCTCTGGATGCTGTATGTGTGTGCTAAGTTGCTTCAGTTGTGTTTGACTCTCTGCGACCCTATGGACTGTAGTCCGCCAGGCTCCTCTTTCCATGATATTCTCCAGGCAAACATACTGGAGTGGGTTGCCGTACCCTCCTGCGGGGGATTTTCCCCACCCAGGTATCAAACCTGCGTCTCTTATATCTTCTGCTTTGGCAGGCAGGTTCTTTACCACTAACACCACCTGGGAACTCCCTCTGGATGCTAATGATGCCTGTATTTATATCATCAGTCTAGATGACCCTCCTGAGCTCCAGATACATGGATTTAATCATCTATGCAAGAGTTCAGCAAATATTTTAACAGGCGAGACAGTAACTATTTTAGGCTTTGTGGGCTAAATGGTGTCTGTTCCAACTACTCAACTCTGCCGTCATACTGCAAACTCAACCATGGGCAATGTGACAATGAATAGGCATGGTGGCTGTATTCCAGTCAAATTTTGTTTATGGACCCTGAAATTAGAATTTTATATAATTCTCATGTGTTAGAAAATATTATTCTTCTTTCAATTTTTCTCAACCATTTAAAAATTAAAATTTAACATAATTTTCACATGTCAGGAAATAATTATTTTCGTTTGGATTTTTTCCAGTTATTTTAAACTGTAAAAACCAGATGGCAAGACAGATGTGTTTCATAGGCTGAGACTGGTCACATCCAGGTCTATGTGTTGGTTTACTTAGATGCCTTTACATCAGAATATCCACAGTGTAATTCTGGAGCGTCACCTCCAGATCTCAGTATCCCCAGCTCGGTAAAGAACACTTGGTAAGAAATCTGAGAGTCATCTCTGATGGATTCTTTTCACTCACTCCTCTCTGCTTACAACATTCAGTCACCAATGGAAGCACTTCCTGTTCGTCCTTCTAAATAAAGCAGCAGGACAATATTGTGAAATATCTACCATGGTTCTCAATTTGGGGGTTTGCATTCATCCACTCTCTCATCTCCTTCAAGTCTTTCCTCAAATCACATCTTTTCCACAAGGTCTATGGAAAAGATGGATGATCTTTCTCCATCCCTGATACCTTTACCCTGACATTTTCCTCCCTCTTAGCACGTTTCACTTGAGAATGCATTAATACTCTGAAATTTTTAAAGTATTACTGGTTTTAACATTTTTATTGGGTTTTTAATAGATTATTTTAATGTGGGCCATTTTATAGTATTTATTGAATTTATTACAATATTGTTTCTGTTTTTTAAATTAATTTATTTTTAATTGAAAGATAATTGCTTTATAATATTATTTGTTTGTTTCTGTAATATATCAACATAAATCAGACATAGTTATACATATGTCCCCTCCCTCTTGAACCTCCCACCCCATCCCACCCCCTAGGTTGTCACAGAGCCCAGGTTTGAGGTCCATAAGTCATACAGCAAATTCCCACTGGCTATCCATTTTACATATGATAATGTATATGTTTCCATGCACTCTCTCCCACCCTTTCCAGCCACTGTGTCTACAGATCTCCTCCCCACTGAATTTCTGTTTTGGGTTTTGGGTTTTTTTTGGCCACAAGGCACGTGGGATCTTAGTTCCCCATCCCTCCTGTGTTGGAAGGCAAAGTCTTAACCACTGGACCACCAGGGAAATCCCCATATTATTGCTATTGTTTCTAGCCTGACTTTCCTGATTAGAACATCCCCTCTCCAAGGGTAGGGATTCTTGTCTGTTTTTGTTCTCCGCTGTGTCCCACGCACTTAGAACAGTGCACATAGAAGGGGCCCAACTCACATGTGTTGAATCAGTGAATGATGCTGAGGCTTAGGCTTCTTCACGGGGAGGGCAGGATTAGTGGGGGCAAAAGAAATCATTGCTATTCATAAATGGGACTCTTTAAACCGGTGGTTCCTGACCCCGGCTGCACACTAAAGTCATCTTGGAGCTTTAAGAATCCTGTCGCCCAGGCTAAGCCCCAGACCAATTAAATCAGAAGTTCCCGGAACGGAAACTTTTCAGGTCCCTACAAAGTGCAGCCAAGGTTAAGAACCACTGCTTTAAAATGATGGAAATTATAACGGTCATAAAAGCAAGATTTTCATTTGTTAAAGTCAGACTTTGTGGTGGAGGGAAAAAAGCATTCGTGGGCTCTGAAGATCCTGAGCTCAGAGGACTGGGTGTTTGAACAGGGAAGAAAGAAGAGTAATTCACAGAAGATAAAAGTTCAGGCTGGGGGCAAGAGACGAGGACCAGAAACATGGTGGGGCTGGTACGTCAGTCCGCATCATGGTTCAGGCTGTAGAAGGGGTTGGGATGTAAAGATGGAGGAGACTTTGTCTCATTTCTTCTAGGATATAAATGGCAGAACAACTTGTCAGTGTGAACCTGAATTAACCTCTCATTCTACCCGACCCGGGGACTCCTTCACTTCCAGTGGTTCCATTTCCCAAGAAAATGTTCCTGGACCCTGGAGAGGGGCCAGGCAGATGGCTTTCTATGGTGAGCTCCCAAGGCTGCCAGGGGACTATTGTGTCATGGGGTAAGGGGAGCCCAGAGCAGAGGCAGTGGGAAGGCCTCTATACTGTATAGAGATTGGTCAGTCTCAGGGAACCTACAGAGCCAGTGGGTCAGAAGAGTGCAGATCTCTGTACTTTTAATCTGGGAAAATAGACCTCATGTCACACCATCAGTGGACCCTTGCAGGACTGTCATGGGGCCCGAGGCAAGGCTGACACCCAGACAGACCATGTCACCTCTGCAGGGTTTAGCAAGGACCGGAGGACAAAGTACATACAAGGAGCCCCTTCCCTGACTCCACAATGCCTTCCGAACCATGCTAGCTCTCACTTGTGTTTCTTCTTCATATCACTTTCACTTTTGTCAGCCCAAGGTTAGTGAACAATTGTTCGATGATTATTTGCTATTTGAATGAAAGAGCCTATGAAGGCAGGAACCACAACTGTGTCCCCAGAAACTAACAGTGCCAGGCCCACAGGAGTGGATATTTACTGAATGAATGAAGACATGAATGAATGGGCGTCGCACCCTTAGTGCTGGGCTGAGGGCTTGGGGCAGGATTCCAGACACTGGGAAGGCTTGCATAGCCACCAAGGTGCTTCTGGGAAGAGGAAAGTCCTTGCGGGGTGCCTAGAGGACAGGGATCATGTGGGCTTTTGCTCAATTCTGCCGATTTGCATAGGTCTGGGCTTGTCTCTGCACGACCAGGCAGTGTGTGAGATTCATCAGCCTCACACACAGGTGTGTAGGGTCAAGCCACACACCGTACCACAACCTACCTCACTGCCTCCTCCACACTTGGCTCCCTTGACACCCAAAAGGCTCTTGTCCTGATCAGGGCACTCCCAGTTTCCTTCCCACCACTGTTCTGTCCTTTCCACTGGCTGCCAAACTTCCCCCACCTCCCTCCTACCAGGCCCCCACCTTCCTGTCTCTGGACCCATAAAAAGTCACTTTGGCCTCAATCAATAGGCCATCTCTTTAACAAGGGAGTTGCTGGTTTGCAGAATGGAGCCTCTCCGCCGGGCCGGGGGAGAGCTAGTTTCCGAAGACAGCTCTGCTTTGCAGGATAATGCATTAGGCCGCATCAGCAGATTTTTGCTTTTTATGAGGACATATACGATTCCCCAAAGAAATCTTCCAGAGAGGGTGTGGGGAGGGTGGAAGAGTGGGGAGAAAAGTGAGGAGACATAATTCTGGAGGTTCAGAGAGAGTGCTGCTCAGATTCTGTCCTTTGCCGCCTTCCTGTCCCTTCCTTAGGGTCTTTAAGTGTAAGGGCAGTGCTGTTTCCTCCCGCCATCCACCTTCACAGTGTAAACACTCAAATCCGTCTAGGAACAGAACACACACACTTGCGCACAATGTGCTCCTGGCTTACACTCACCACTAGTATACACAGATGTGCAGTTCCTTTATCCTGCAAGGTGCCCCTTGCCATCCCCACCTCCTCTCATCACCCAGCTAACTCCTGGGCTTCTCACAGGTGAGCTCACTGTCCAATCAACCCTTCCTTGGGGAGCCCCCTGGCCTGTCCCCTGGTGAAACCTTCTCATGGCACCCTGTGAGGCCATCCCCCACTGCCCTCCACCTTTTGGGGTCATTTGCTGTAGTAGATTTTGACACTACTTTGTGCGTTTCTTTAGTTAATATGTGCCTCACCTTCCAGACCATAATCTTCAAGTGACAGTCACCATTTTGTTCTATCCCCCCCACTCAGCAGGTCCTCATTAAATACAATAATCGCTGAATGAATCAACGGATGTGGTAGGCATCTTCCAGAACAGACCCCAGCGATCCCACCTCCTGGTAGTCATGTCCCTGTGCAGTCCCCTCCCCTGAGTGTGGGCTGGACCTAGTGACACTCTAATGAGTAGCATGTGGCAGACGTGTTGGATGTCACTTCTGAGCTTAGGTATACAAGATCATGAGGCCATCCCCCTCCCCTCCCCTCTTTCGTTTTCACTCTTGCTCTCTCTCTCGCTCATTGACTTACTTGCTCTGAAGAAGTTAGCTGTCACATTGTGAGCTGCCCTACGGAGAGTTCTATGTGGCAAGGACTTGAGGGTGGCTTCTAGCTCACAACTAGTGACCTGCCAGCAGCCAGGAGAGCTGGGCTTTGAGGTGACTGCAGACCAGTCTGACACCCTGATTGTAGTTTTATGAGATGCTCAAACCAGCTGTGCCCCAGTTCCTGACCTACAGAAACCATGAGATGATGAATGTTGTTCATTGAAGCCACTAAGTTTCAGAGTCATTTGTTACACAGCTGTGGATAACCAATACAAATATATGATTGATAAACACCATAACCACTAGCCCATTCTATACTGAAGTATGCCCTCCTCATAGCTTCTTCTGCACAAACATTCCACATCAGTCAGTTCAGTCACTCAGTCATGTCTGACTCTTTGCGACCCCATGAACTGCAGCATGCCAGGCCTCCCTGTCCATCACCAACTCCCAGAGTCCGCCCAAACCCGTGTCCATTGAGTCAGTGATGCTATTCAATCATCTCATCCTCTGTTGTCCCCTTCTCCTCCTGCCCTCAATCTTTCCCAGCATCAGGGTCTTTTCCAATGAGTCAGCTCTTAGTGTCAGGTGGCTAAAGTATTGGAGTTTCAGCTTCAAAATCAGTCCTTCCAATGAACACCCAAGACTGATCTCCTTTAGGATGGGCTGGTTGGATCTCCTTGCAGTCCACCGGACTCTCAAGAGTCTTCTCCAATACCACAGTTCAAAAGCATCAATTCTTCAGCGCTCGGCTTTATTCACAGTCCAACTCTCACATCCATACATGACCACTGGAAAAACCATAGCCTTGACTAGACGGACCGTTGTTGACAAAGTAATGTCTCTGCTTTTTAATATGCTGTCTAGATTGGTCATGACTTTCCTTCCAAGGAGTGAGCATCTTTTAATTTCATGGCTGCAATCACCATCTGCAGTGATTTTGGAGGCCAGAAAAATAGTCTGACACTGTTTCCACTGTTTCCCCACCTATTTGTCATAAAGTGATGGGACTGGATGCCATGATCTTAGCTTTCTGAATGTTGAGCTTTAAGCCAACTTTTTCACTCTCCTCTTTCACTTTCATTAAGAGGCTGTTTAGTTCTTTTTCACATTCTGCCATAAGGGTGGTGTCATCTGCATATCTGAGGTGATTGATATTTCTCCCGGCAATCTTGATTCCAGCTTGTGCTTCATCCAGCCCAGCGTTTCTCATGATGTACTCTGCATATAAGTTAAATAAGCAGGGTGACAATATACAACCTAGATGTACTCCTTTTCCTATTTGGAACCAGTCTGTTGTTCCATGCCCAGTTCTAACTGTTGCTTCCTGACCTGCATACAGGTTTCTCAAGAGGCAAGTCAGGTGGTCTGGTATCTCTTTCAGAATTTTCCACAGTTTATTGTGATACACACAGTCAAAGGCTTTGGTATAGTCAATAAAGCAGAAATAGATGTTTTTCTGGAACTCTCTTGCTTTTTTGATGATCCAGCGGATGTTGGCAATTTGATCTCTGGTTCCTCTGCCTTTTCTAAAACCAGCTGGAACATCTGGAATTTCGTAGTTCATGTATTGCTGAAGCCTGGCTTGGAGAATTTTGAGCATTACTTTACTAGCATGTGAGATGAGTGCAATTGTGCCATAGTTCCACATAAGTCTTCCCTTTTGCCATACAGGAGCAATGTTTTCACGCGCACACACACACACACACACACACACACATCCCTGAGCCCTGAAAGGCACTCTCCCTTTCTCTCTTTTTTCTACCTCCCAACCCTACTCAGGTAGACATGCTCCACCAGTTCCACTGCCTCAGGCCAGAGGGCTGGGCCGACACGGAAGCCACCCCATGGTCCTGCCACCGAGCCCCTCTTTCCATGAACCTCCTGCCTAGCTCTGCATCACTGCTGAGGCCAGAGTCACCGATCCCCTAGCAGTCTTGTGAGACGGGTTTTGTGGGAGGTACAGGCCAGATCCCGCCTGAGGCGCAGTAGCGAGGAATGAGCCTTCTCGTGCTGCCTGGCCAGCATTGTTGTTGTTGCTCGGTTGCTCAGTTGTGTCTGTTGCTTTGTGACCCCATGGACTGCAGCATGCTAGGCTTCCCTGTCCTTCACCATCTCCCAGAATTTGCTCAAACTTATGCCCATTGAGCCGGTGATGCCATCCAACCATTTCATCCTCTGTCACCCGCTGTGAACCATTCTCAGCCTGGAGCCCTGCACCCAGGCAGCCGTAGGCAGCCAACTGCACGCACTCCCACCTGGGCTGGACAGACTGGGCAGCAGGAATGGAAAGTCTCCTTTCTTCTTGCTTGCTTCGTCCCAGCTTCCCTGAGGCCCAGGAAGAGAGACTCTTCTAGCCCAGGACTCACAAGACCCTTCTCTGGAAGTCATTTCTCTAAGTCAAATCACCATCTGAAATTGTCAGTGGCAGAAGCTCAGGGGACTGACTTTTAGAGACCTCAAACCCAGGCAGATTTGTTGGGAATAGTGTGAGTATTCTCGGTTGGTTGGCAAGAAGAGGTCCAGAAAACCTGCATTTCCTGCTCCTCTCTCCTTACCACCCCACCTTCAGCTCAGAGGCATCTGCCTTGCTCTGGGTCTAATGAGGTTACTCGGAGTCCAGTGCTAATGTCTTTGGGAAGGATAGTCGAGGAAAATCTGCAAGCATTTGCTTCTTACTATCTCAGACCATATTCTCCCCTTAGCCCTGCTTTCTTTGGGTAAAATATGGGGGTGACTGGAGCTCTTCCATCAGGAGAATGAGCAGCACAGGCCGGATGAAGAACTGAATCGTCTGGATGGACTGGCCGTCAGGGCCCTCAGGGGCAGCCGGAGCCACTCTGCTCAGCTTAGTCCTCAGACTGTGGGCAAGGCCAGCTGGCACCCTTGGGTCATGCTCCCTGTAGGCAGGGCCAGGGAGCAGCCGGCTCTGTGGAGCCTGCGGCTTCAGGCCCAGAGCAGGGGTTGGGGGGGCAGGTTCCTGGCCTGGGAGGCTCTTACTGGCACCAGCAGTCCTCAGCCCTGACTGGAGAGGGCAGCTGATGTGGCTGGAGTCTTGGTTGAAAAGCATAGCAGAGATGCCTTTAGCGTTATTAGTGGTGAGTTCTTGCATTGGCCTCAGTCCATATGCTCAGAGGCCTGCACTCTGCACACTGTGTATGCCCATATCTGTGTGTGCTCTGTGATGGCCATTTAAATGAGGACCTTCACCTGGCAAGTCCTCATGGGTGAAGGAATTGAAAGTTTTCTCTGATGCAAACCTATCTATCTAATCGATGGCCAAGTAGCCCTGCATATCAAAGAACTCATAATCTAGTTAAGGGGAGCAAAATCGCAAACGGATGGTGGGGGCGGGTGGTCTCCAGTTCGTATCAGCAGGGCTGCATGAGTGTCTGCCCAAACACACCGTCCCCACCTGCGCTCCAGCCTCCGACTTCCAGGTCCCCGACCTGCCACTTTGAGCCTCTCTCTCAGCCCCCTCCTGTTTTCCCTTCCCTTCCCTCCTCACCCAGCTTTCCATGGGCTTCTCCTCCACTGTCCCTCAACCCTGTAAAAGTCCTGTAAAACCCCAGCCCCATCTGGACTTAACCACATGGCTTTCTTCACGCCTGTACTGACGTTGCTTGAGAGTATCTCCAAAGCCTGCCACAGTCACATGCCCCAAGGTCACAGTACACTCACCGTCCACGGACACCTGGTTCCCCTGCATGTCAGGTCATCTCTTCAGGTTTCTTCAGGGGCTTTGCTTCCTCTTCTCCACACGGGCCATTCCAGTCTTTATCCTCAAACTTCCAACTCGATCATTCCGCAGCCTGTTACATCTCAGCCCCCTGCTGCCATCAGCAATAAACTTGCCGCTATTTCACTGATAAAATTACCCCAATTTTGCTGTCAAACCTCAAACCTGTCTGAACTTCACCTGTATCCTCCCTTACCCTCCTGTTACCCAGGAGGCTTATGCTCTAGATTCTAGAGCCTCTCACCTTCCCACTCTTTCCCCACCCCTCACTTATAGCTGCATCTTCACTTTCCTGCTGATCTCTTTTCATCAATATTTAAATATGTTCACGTCTTTATCTTTAAAGCAATCTTCATGGACACCACCACGTCCTCTCCAGCTGTCATCCCATCTCTTTCCTCCCTTTCACAGGCAAATTTCTTGAATGTTTTCTACACTCATTGGGCTACTTTTTTCCTTCCTTACCTTACCCCTCAACACTTGGTCATCAAAATTCTGCCCTCTCTTGTCCACTGAGCCTGTTTTCACTGATGCTCAGCATCGTTAATTATTAGAGAAATGCAAATCAAAATAACAAAGAGATATCACTTCATAACAATCAGAATGACCATCATCAAAAAATCTATGAACAATAAATGCTAGATAGGGTGTGGAGAAAAGGAAACACTCCTACACTGTTGGTGAGAATGTAAATTGATAAAAACCACTATGGAGAACAGCATGGAGGTTCCATAAAAATCTAAAAATAGAACTACCATATGACCCAGCAATCCTACTACTGGGCATATATCCTGAGAAAACCATAATTCAAAAAGACAGGTGTACCCCTGAAGCACAGGGGGAAAGTCTGGACTGGAGGAATAAATTATAGTATCTATTGTACAACCAAGTAAATCAGCTATTTGTATACATATATCCCTTCCCTCCCATACTCCATCCCATCCCTCTAGGTAATCACAGAACACCAAGCTGAGCTTCCTCCTATAGAGCAGCTTATATAGTTCATCGCAGCACTATTTACAATAGCCAGGACATGGAAGCAACATAAATATCCATTGACAGAAGAATGGATAAAGATGAAGATATGGTACATAAATACAATGGAACATTACTCAGCCATAAAAAGGAATGAAATTGGGTCATTTGTAGTGATGTATGTGAACCTAGAGTCTGTCATACAGAGTGAAGTGAGTCAGAAAGACAAAAATAAACATTGTATTCATTAACACATATTTATGGAATCTAGAAAAATGATGCTGATGAACCTATTTGCAGCACAGGAATAGAGACACAGACAAGGAGAACAGACCTGTGTGCACAGAGCAGGAAGGATGGGATGACGGAGAGAAGAGCATTGACATGTATACACTGCCATGTGTGAAACAGAGAGCTAGTGGGAGGCTGTGACTCAGGAGCAACTTGGCGCTTTGTGGTGACCTGGAGGGGTGGGAAGGGGGAATGGGAGGGAGGGGATATATGTATACAGATAGCTGACTTACTTTGTTGTACAACAGATACTATAATTTATTCCTCTGGTTCAGATTTTTCCCCTGTGCTTCAGTTTTAACCACCTGATAGATATCTCTATTTGGATGTCTCAAACCTAACAAATCTTTGCATTGATATCCTAGGAAATATATTCTGAATCAAAATGCATATGATATACAGATGACCAAGAGGCACATGGAAGGATGCTCAACATTACTAATTATTAGAGAAATACAAGTCAAAACTACAATGAGGTATCACGTCACACCAGTCAGAATGATGGTTTAGTCACTAAGTTGGGCCCCACTCTTGTGACTCCATGAACTGTAGCCTGCCAGGCTCCTCTGCCCATGGAATTTCCCAGGCAAGACTCCTGGAGTGGGTTGCCATTTCCTTCTCCAGGGGATCTTCCCAACACAGGGATCAAATCCATGACTTCAGTCAAAATGACCATCATCAAAAAAGTCTACAAACAGTAAGTGCTGGAGAAGGTAAAGAAAAGGGAAACTCCTCGCACTGTTGGTGGGAATGTAAATTGATAGCCACTGTGGAAAACAGTATGGAGGTTCCTTAAAAACTAAAAATAGAGCCACCATCAGCTCAGTTCAGTTTAGTCGCTTGGTTGTGTTCGACTGTTTGTGTCCCCATGAACTGCAGCATGCCAGGTCTCCCTGTCCATCACCAACTCCCGGAGTCCACCCAAACCCATGTCCATTGACTTGGTGATGCCATCCAGCCATCTCATTCTCTGTCGTCCCCTTCTCTTCCCACCATCAATCTTTCCTAGCATCAGGGTCTTTTCAAATGAGTCAGCTCTTTGCCATCAGGTGGCCAAAGTATTGGAGTTTCAGCTTCAGCATCAGTCCTTCCAATGAACACTCAGGACTGATCTCCTTTAGGATGGACTGGTTGGATCTCCTTGCAGTCCAAGGGACTCTCAAGAGTCTTCTCCAACATCACAGTTCAAAAGCATCAATTTGGTGCTCAGCTTTCTTTATAGTCCAACTCTCACATCCATACATGACCACTGGAAAAACCATAGCCTTGACTAGAAGGATGTTATGACCTAGTAATCTCACTACTGGGAAACCCTGAGAAAACCATAATTCAAGAAGACATATGTATCCCAGTGTTCACTGCAGCACTATTTACAATAGCCAGGACAAAGAAACAATCTAAATGTCCAATGACAGGTGGGTGGATGGATGTGGTGCATGTATACAATGGAATATTACTCAGCCATATAGAGGAACGAAATTGGGCCATTTGCTGAGATGTAGATGGACCTTACTTTACTCTGCCCATACAGAGGAAAGGAAGTCAGAAAGAGAAAAACAAATATATATTAATGCATACATGGAATCTAGAAAAATGGTACTGATGAACCTATTCAGAGGGCAGTAATTGAGACTGGGCATGTGGACCCAGAGGGAGAAGGGGAGGGTGGGGGTGAATTGGGGGATTAGAACTGACATATATACACTACTGTGTGTAAAACAGATGGCTAGTAGGAGCCTGCTATAAAGCACAGGAAACACAATTCGGTGCTCTGTGATGGGTGGGATGGGGGCTGGGGTGGGAAGAGGCTCAAGAGGGAAGGGCTACATGTACACAGATAGCTGATTCACTTCGTTGTACAGAAGAAACTCACAGAACTCTGTAAAGCAATTGTATTCCAATAATAAAACAATGTATATGCTAAGGCCTTATTGGAGGTGCGGGTCCATGCTAGCACAGGGTGATAGAAAAAAGGTAAATGAGACAGGGAAGGAAGGAAGCAAATATTACGTGGTGTGTTACCAACTGTTGTGAATCTGATTGTGTACCTCAAAAAGACATGCTGAAGTCCTAATCTGCAGTCCACCTGAATATGACCTTATTTGGAAATAATTACAGATGTAACTAACTAAGAGGAAGTTTTACTGGATTAAGGTGGGCCTTAAATCCAATCTGTTTGGGGGTCCTTGTTAGAAAACGAAAGAACACACAAAGACACAGGCACAGAAGGGAGAAGGCCTGTGAAGGCAGAGGCAGAGACGGGAGTGATGCTGCCACAAACCATGGAACCCTGGGGGCCACTGCCTGCAGGAAGAGGCAAGGAAGCATTCTCACCTAGAGCCTTTGGGGGTAGCACAGCCCTGTCAAACTCTGACTTCTGACTTCTGGCCTCCAGAATGCTGAGAGAATACATTTCTGTTGTTTTAAGCCACCCATCTGTGCTACTTTGTTATGGCAGCCCTGGAAACTAATACAGAACACTAGACACAGCTTCAAAAAATGTTGGTTGGGGCTTTCCTGGTGGCTCAGTGGCAAAGAATCTGCCTGCCAATGCAGAAGACACAGGTTCAATCCCTGACCCGGGAAGTGTTGACACAAGCAGAGAGACTAAACCGCTGCCCCACAACTACTGAGCCAGCGGTCTAGAGCCTGGGGCCACAACTACTGAACCGACATGCTCTAACTACTGAAGCCTGCGTGCTGGAGCCCATGCTCTACAGCAAGAGAAGACCCCACAATGAGAAGCCAGTGCACCACAGCTAGAGGGGCCCCCGCTCGCCACAACTAGAGAAAAGCCTGGGCAGCAGTGAAGATCCAGCCCCCCGCAAAAAAAATGTTGTTTGAACATAGGAAGAAGCATCCTAAGTGCCGATCGACAGAGGAACGGATAAAGAAGACGTGGTAGGAACACACACATATGTGTATATACCACACTGTATATATGTATACGCCACATCTCAACTGCAAGGGCACCGTGATCACAGACTGTGACGACGTTAAGCTGCTGCGTCCGTCCTGGGTCTGGTCTAATCTCTGAAGGTGAGAATTAGAAGAAAGGACAGGAAACTTCGAAATCTTCCCAGCAACCACACTGTTTCCATAACACTTTGTGACCAGACTATTGAAACTCAAATTCTGAGGACAGACTGCATCTTTTGCTCTGTCAGCCTCCCCCTAAACCAAGGAAGGATGACTCAGTTCAGATGTGGAAGGAATCTGGGCTGAAGGAAGTATGAGGAGGGCGTAGAATTCATTGACTATTTCAAACCATTACCCTGAAACAAATGTTTGTAAGTGAGGTCTGTGCCAAGTAAGATGAATATAAATATTTTTAATGGCAAAGCAATGATTCTGCTCCAACTGGAGCAGAACGTAAGAAAGTTAGAGGAGAGTCTCCAGAGAGGATGATGAGGGTACTTTGAAGACGGGATTTATTTTCATGAGACAGGGTAGAGCCTTCTAGACAAATGTCTGGCTAAGAAAAGTCAGAGAGGCCTAAGCGTGCACAGCACGTTAGACTAAGTGATTGAATGCAGCAGGGAGTGGCAAGAGAATGGCTGGGAGGGAGTTTGGGGACAGAGTGTCAAGGTCTTGAATGCGTAACTTTCAAAGAACTGAGAAAATGGTGAAGCTTTGGGAAGATCCCCTGGAGAAGGGATAGGCTACCCACTCCGGTATTGTTGGGCTTCCCTTGTGTCTCAACTGGTAAAGAATTCGACTGCCATGCAGGAGACCTGGGTTCAATCCCTGGGTCTGGAAGATCCCCCGGAGAAGGGAATGGCTACCCACCCCAGTAGTCTGGCCTGGAGAATCGCATGGACTATGTGGGGTTGCAAAGAGTTGGACACGACTGAGTGACTTTCACCTTGGCTTCTTGCAGATCCTCCCCCTGGTCTCAGGTGTCCGCGCCACCTCTTCACCTGCTGGATAAGTGGGCATACAGCGCTGGCCACCCTGGGGGAGTCGTGGGAGCTTGGGAAGACCCCCTGGAGCCAGTCGTGAGCCAGCTTGGGGATCATGTGTACTCCAGGCAGTGGGGTTGTCCCTTGGTTCAGGAGCTCCTAGGATCCTGAGAGCTTGACCAAGATCTTCTCTCTCTGGAAATCCCTTCCCCCTCAGGCCCTTAGTGAAAGTGAAGTCGCTTAGTTGTGTCCGACTCTGTGACCCCATGGACTGTAGCCTACCAGGCTCCTCCGTCCATAGGATTTTCCAGGCAAGAGTACTGGAGTGGGTTGCCATTTCCTTCTCCAGGGGATCTTCCCAACCCAGGGATTGAACCCGGGTCTCCCGCATTGTAGGCAGACGCTTTACCATCTGAGCCACCAGGGAAGCCGAATGTATGTGCCTCGGGCCCTTAGGCACGTGCCTGAAGAGACAGAGAAGTGCTGTTAGCAGACCAGGCTGCAGCAACCCCTGGCCTCCACCTGCCTGTGGCTGGAGACCAAGCTCCCCTGGGGGCACTGCAGTTACCCACTGTGGGCCCACCGTGTTCCTCTGCTGTCTTGGTGCTCAGTGCTCTGTGTGTCCAGCCCAGAGATGTAAAGTAGGCTCCATTCTACATTTAGGCCCAGGGTAGGGATTCCTTTCTCTGCCCACCCCACCACTCCCTTGGAAACAAGTGATTAGAAACTTTCCACATTTATGGGGGTGGATAAAGACATGATTCTCCTATAATTAGGAAGAATGCTGAGGCTGGGGAAGTCCTCTGGGGGTACATCCCTCTCCATGCCTCTTTGCTTTCATCAATGGATGGTGGATTCCAGTTCGCTGTCCCAGCCACAGCTGCTTCTAGATAACTGAGAGAACCCTACAGGCATAGGATCATTGCAGGCTTCAGTGAGGCACTTGAGCTAGTCGGAAGAATTGAAAGACCCCCTGACCATCCATGGGGTCAGGGAATATTTTTCTGAATCCCCTTTACTCTTTGGGGATAGAAAGCAAAGTTGGTGGTCTTCTTCTGATTCTACTCTCATCTTGCCCACACCCTCATCTTCTAGGGTTTAGGGAGCCAATCCCTTCACGGGTGTAGATCTTCACACAACCTACTCCAGTCAGCTACAAGAACATACAGCCCAGGCAGGCTCCTGCCCAGTTCCCTGCACCCACTGGAATAGGTCTATTAAGTGAGATATATTAGTTCTCTATTGCTGCTGTAACAAATTGCCATAAATCTAGCAGCTAAAATGACACCTGCTTATTATTTCACAGTTCTTTAAGGCAGAAGTCTAATGCTTGTCTTACTGAGTCAAAATCAAGATTACTACAGGTTATATTCCCTTCTAGAGGCTTAGAGGGAAGAATCCATTTCTTTGCTCACTCAGGCTGTTGGCAGAATTCAGCTCTTTACATTTGTAGGACTGAAGTCCCTGCCTTTTTGTAGGCTGTCACTGAAGGACCATTCTCAGCTTCTAGAAGCTGACAGCATTCTTTGGCTGTGGTCCCCTTCCCCCATCCTCCATCTTTAACCAGCAATGATGAGTCAAATCTACTCATTACATCCACCTTAAATTTCTCCTGCCTTTTTCCATTGTATGTCAGCCTGGAAATGTTCTCAGCTTTTAAGGGTGATTAGGCTGGGGACACCCTGGTAATCCAGAATAATCTTCCTGTCTGAAGATCTATACCCTTAATCACGCATGCATAGACACTTCCGCCATGTAATACAACACATTCACAAGTCCTGGGGATTAGAGTGTAGACATCTTTAGGGGTCACTATCGTCAGAAACAACTGATCAACTAACATACGTGCACACATGTCCAGCCTACCACAGTGTGGCCTGAGAACTTTGGCTCTACACCCTCGTTTCCATTTGTCCTCACAAACTCTGGTCCCCTCATCTCAGGGTGGAGGAGAAGCACTTTTTAAGAGAAGACTTCAGGGTTCTTGATTTTCAGGTTAAGGCTTCTCTTCTCTGAAGTTGTCTACATGACTTCTCCAATGGGAGGCTGGCCTGTCAACTGGAATCTCACTTACGATGTGACCTTATTTGGAGAGAACAAAAGAATGTGGGAGAACTGGAACCCTACCTGCCATCCCTGATCCCTTCTTCCTTGCCCTGCCTCAGACCTTAGCCATTGCTCATTTACTGACAACATGGAAACAAACGTTGATATTACATGGGTTTCTCTCACCGGCCTTTAACTTTCGGCAGACTCTAGACTCCTCCTTGCCAGGGAGCCCAGGCCAGACAAGTAGGTCCTAAAAAAGTATTTGCATTTGTTTATCAAAGTTTTTTGATAAACTTGACTTGTGGAAGTGTTTGGAAATAGGAAGTTTTTCCACCAGAGGCTGGCTGAGAGTCAGGGGACCCTGCGGGGACGGCTCCGTGAGCTGCTTCTGTGCACACTCTCATTGTGTCTGCTCAGCATCCAGCTCCCCTGACCCTGCTCTCTGGGAAGGCCCATTAGTCCCACTGGACAGATGGCAAACCTGTAGGATACAGAGCAATCTGTGGATATTCTTAAAGACCAAATCTTTAGCTACAGACAGCCTCTATCCCCAGGAGAACTGGCGTCTCCCACAGGGCTGACTTCTCCTCCAGCCGTTGGAAGGCTTGAGTCTGGCTACTGGGTTGGCTTCTGCCCCTGGCCCTTGGGCTCTGAGCTTTTGGGCTGTCCCATCTCCTCTCAGATTCTCAGTGATGTAAATACACTTTGTAATCAAGAGAAAGGAGAAGTGTCAAGGTGGTACCTTACTGGGTACAGGCCTAGGAGAATAAGAACCTCATGTTATAACAGTACCCTCAACATCTTCTTCACCACAAAGGACACCTGCTGATTGAAAAGCTCTGATCAGTACTTTCAGATTTGTTTATTTAAGGAGCTTAACCTTCATATTTTGGCCTTCTCAGTATCTACTGCCTTCTTCATCTAATTTGTCTGGGTTCTCATCCTGTTTGTAGCTTCAATATAAGATATGCCCCTAACACTTCATGATAGGAGTGGGTAGCCTTTTCCTTCTCCAGGGGATCTTCCCAACTCTGTGATTGAACTCAGGTCTCCTGCATTGTAGGCAAATTCTTTACCATGTGAGTCACCAGGGAAGCTTGATTAAAAAATCACTAGATACATTTTGCCACAGTAAAAATTTTACTATATTCAGTCAGTTCAGTTCAGTTCAGTCACTCAGTCGTGTCCGACTCTTTGCAACCCCATGAATCGCAGCACGCCAGGCCTCCCTGTCCACCACCAACTCCAGGAGTTCACTCAGACTAGCATCCATCGAGTCAGTGATGCCATCCCTCAAATTTTGGTGTGTTTGGGAGGTGCTTAATAGCAACCTAGTGGTGTTCCAAGCCACATCCCTCAAATTTTGATCTGGGTCTAGGGTGGGTCTGAATGTCTCTATCTTTAACATCTCAGTTTTTAATAATTCCCTAAGTAACTGATTCAGCTCAATGTCTGTGACCTGGATGATCAATCAGTGCTACAGCCTGACTGCCTTTTCTTGGGGGTAGGTATTTTTAAGTTCTTTGCTAATGTTATTTCAGTCTCTTTCCCTCATAAGTTAGAAGTATCTTAGACTTGGACCAGCTCCAATGCAGTATTTGGTACATATCTGAGTATACTGGTAATTTTCAGTTAATACTACCTGAGTTATTTTTGTTTGAAACTACCAGACCACCTGACCTGCCTCTTGAGAAACCTGTATGCAGGTCAGGAAACAACAGTTAGAACTGGACATGGAACAACGGACTGGTTCCAAATAGGAAAAGGAGTATGTCAAGGCTGTATATTGTCACCTTGCTTATTTAACTTATATGCAGAGTACATCACAAGAAATGCTGGGCTGGAGGAAGCACAAGCTGGAATCAAGATTGCTGGGAGAAATATCAATAACCTCAGATATACAGATGATACAACCCTTATGGCAGAAAGTGAAAAAGAACTAAAGAGCCTCTTAATGAAAGTGAAAGAGGAGAGTAAAAAGTTAGCTTAACACTCAACATTCAGAAAACTAAGATCATGGCATCCGGTCCCATTACTTTATGGCAAATAGATGGGGAAACAGTGGAAACAGTGTCAGACTTTATTTTTCTGGCCTCCAAAATCACTGCAGATGGTGATTGCAGCCATGAAATTAAAAGATGCTTACTCCTTGGAAGGAAAGTTATGACCAACCTAGATAGCATATTGAAAAGCAGAGACATTACTTTGTCAACAAAGGTCCATCTAGTCAAGGCTATGGTTTCTTCAGTAGTCATGTATGGATGTGAGATTTGGACTGTGAAGAAAGCTGAGTGCTGAAGAATTGATGCTTTTGAAATGTGGTGTTGGAGAAGACTCCTGAGAGTCCCTTGGACTTCAAGGAGATCTAACCAGTCCATCCTAAAGGAGATCAGTCCTGAGTGTTCATTGGAAGGACTGATGTTGAAGCTGAAACTCCAATACTTTGGCCACCTGATGGCAAAGAGCTGACTCATTTGAAAAGACCCTGATGCTGGGAAAGATTGAGGGCAGGAGGAGAAGGGGACGACAGAGGATGAGATGGCTGGATGGCATCACTCACTCAGTGGACATTGGTTTGGGTGGGCTCCAGCAGTCGGTGATGGACAGGGAGGCCTGGCATGCTGCGGTTCGTGGGGTTACAAAGAGTCAGACATAACTGAGCAACTGAACTGAACAGAGACTTTCAACTCTGAGTCAAGTTGCTATTAAATACTCATTTAGTTTGAAAGGATAGATATATTTTTAAATTTGTTTTTGCATACATGGCAAAAGCAAAAGTACTCTTGGTGTGATCTCAGTAGATGATAGTCAATATTTATTCATTCATTGGTTAAGTAGGGACATAAAGATGGATAATGACCAACACTTTTATAAGTCCTATGTGCTACAAATCCTGTGTGCTCTGGCCCTTACCTGTACTCCAGCTTCTAAGAAGATTTATTTATTATTCGTTTTTGGCAGCACTGGGTCTTCACTGCTGCACCGTGGACTTTCTTCAGTTGTGGCAAGGCTACTCTCTAGTTGTGGTGCTTGGGTTTCTCATTGCAGTGGCCTGTCTTGTTGTGCTCAGGCTCGAGGGCACAGGGGCTTTAGTAGTTGTAGCACATGGGCGTAGTAGTTGTGGCGCATGGGCTTAGTTGCCCTGCAGTATGTGGAATTTTCCTGGACCAGGGATCTAACCCATGTCCCTTGCATTAGCAGACAGATTCTTAACCACTGGACCACCGGGAAAATCCCCCAGACTCATTTCGAAAGCATAGGAAGTTCCAGCCCTGCAGCAGCCACATTTAACTTCTTCCAGGTCCTTAAACTAGCTAAGCTTACTCTCACCACTGGATCTTTGCTTACGTTATTCCCTTTGCCTGGAATAACCTTACCTCTTCTCTCTAGCTAAATGCTACTATATTCTTCAGCCATCAGCTCAAAGGACACCATATTCTCAGAGAAATCCCAGTTTTCCTAGATCTGAGTTAAGCTGTGTTTTCACATTATAAGATGTCTCTGTGTGCTTCCCCTTAGCTGCTCGTATGTGCCTAATGCAAAGCAGGCTCTCAGTAAATATTTGCTGAATGAATGGAAGCATGTAGGTATGAAAATCTTTGAATCCTTAGGTTGTTTACAGCCTAAGTGGGAGAAACAGATGTGTGAAGTGATCATTATAATAGGTGCTACAGTAAAAGAACACTCCAGATTTGCTGGAGAAACGGAAACACAAAGATGGCTTGATCAGTATCTCTTGTGGAGCTGGGCCAGGGAGGACCTTATAAAGAAGGAGATTCTTGAGATGAATTTTGAAGGACAACCTGGAGTTTTCCAGGCATATAAGAGAACATTTTTGGCTAGAAAAGATGTATGCATTGGCAAAGGGTTGAAGTGCAGTGATGTTGTGGATGGCCTTGGCTAGTTTGCTACACCGGAGGGATAGAGTTTGGGCTCAGTGCCAGAACTTTGCCCAATGCCATTTGGGGGCAAATTCTACTCTGCAGGGGGTTGAATTGTGGTCCTCCAAAGATGTCCAAGTCCTAAGTCATCCTACTTGTGAATGTGACCTTATTTGAGAAAAGGGTCTTTGTAGATGTAACTTAAGAAAGAGTTCTGGATGAGTTAAGGATGTAGAGGTGAGATCATCCTGGATTAACTGGGTGGACCTTACATTTATTAACAGGTGTCCTTATAAGAAAAGGAGAAGAAGCATGCAGAGGAGAGGAGGAGAAACCCAGGGGGACGGCCATGTGAAGATGGAAGTAGAGGCTGAAGTTACGCAGCCACCGGCCAGAGAATGTCAAGGATTGTACTGATAGCCATCAGAAGCTAGAAGAAAAGCAGGGAACAACAAACTCCCTTCAGAGCCTCCAGAAAGAACTAGCCCTGCTCAGTTGAGTTCAGTCACTCAGTCAGGTCCGACTCCTTGCGACCCCATGGACTGCAGCACGCCAGGCTTCCCTGTCCATCACCAACTCCTGGAGCTTGCCCAAACTCATGTCCATCGAGTCGGAGATGCCATCCAACCATTTGACACTTTGATTTTTAAACGTCTAGCCTCCAGAACTGTGAAAAAATGCATTCCTGTTGTTTTAGGTTGGTGATGAATTGTTATGGCAGCCACAGTTTACTTATACATACCAGCAGGTGCCCAACCTAGATCCAGCATGTTTTTAAGACTGACAGTGTGTGTTATTGGAATCCAGAGAGGAGCTCTAATGAGTGCTTGACTCCATGTCTGTCCCTTAGTTGCTTAACACTGAGAAAACTATGGCCATAATAGATGTGAACTGGTAAACAGGCAACAAATTGGCTGCCCAAAGGAGGCAACCTTTTCAGAATTAAGAAAGGACAGAGCTGGCTAGGAGGAATTTTCTAAAACCCTTTTGTCAATACTAGCTCTTTATTCCAACTACAGGAGGAAATCCTGGGTGTTTGGCATCACTCCCTTCACGAATTTGGAGAATTGCAAGTACCTTTATAAAGATAAGCATTTACCTGAATGGTTTCTAAGATCTTTTTATCAGAGAGAGAGCAGTGGGGTGTCATTGGTGATTTTTTAATGCCACAAGTTAAAGCAACATTTCTTTTGTTCACCAACCTTCTTGCCCAAAGCAAATTGAAGAAGCTCCTATGATTCACCTTTGTCCTCTCCCTTCTTGGAAACATAACAATTGTTTAATCCTTGTAATTAACTAGACATATGAGCTTTTTGTATATGAGGGGGAGGGAGTGATAGGCAGAATAATAACTCCCCAAAGATGTCTTTGCCCTAATCCCTGGAACCTATGAATATGTCAGGTGATATGGAGGAAGAGAGTTAAGGTTGCAGATGGAACTAAAGTTGCTCATCAGTTGACCTTAACATAGATTACTCTGGGTTATCCAGGTGAGCCCAGTGTCACCACAAGGCTCATTGTAAGAGAAGGAGCATGCAGAAGAATCAGAGTCTGAGTGATGCAATATAAGAAAGATGTTTCATTCGGCAAAATGGTGGCTTTGAAGATGCAAGGGGCAGGAGCCAAGGAATGTGGGTGACCTCTCAAAGCTGGAAAAGGCAGAAAAGTGCATTTGCCCCCTAGAGCCTTGGAAAGGAAAGCAGCTTTGCCAACACCTTGATTTCAGCCCAATGAGAGCCATTTCAGACTTCTGATCTCAGACTGCAAGGTAATACATTTTGCTGTTGGGACTTTGATGGTCCAGTGGCTAAGACTCTGCATTCCCAATGCAGGGGGCTGGGTTCGATCCCTGGTCAGGGAATTAGATCCCACATACCTCAGTGAAGGCTGAAGATCCCACATGGCACAACTAAAGATTCTACCCGGCACAGCCAAACAAATAATAAATTTAAATAAACAAATTTCTTTGTTGTAAGTTACTAGGTTTGTGTTCGTTTGTTATAGCAGCCGTAGGAAACTAGCATGGTAGGGTAGGGGGAGATTGGAGAGGGGTAGATTGGTAGGAATTCCCTTCTATGTTCCTGATGCAGTCACCCTCTGGGGAACTGTTGAGGAAATGCAGATCTGGGCTACTGTCAGCGACACAAAGAGAAGGTGATGTAGTGTTACAAGCCCCTGACACATGTCAAAAAGCCTGACAGGACCCCCTCACCAGCTTTCCTAGAGTGTTACTGTTAGGGGAAACACTGGCTGAAACGGCCCACCCTGGCCAGGCACCGCAGGAACCATGTGTGTGAATTGTTTTAGGATAGGAGATCTTGGTAAGGAATATGAACTACCAAGCCACCACCAACTGGAAGAGCTGGTCAAAAAGAGCGAAAGGTTAAAAGGAGAGAAGAGATGCCAGTGCGTATGTCCTACCAACCTCCCAGCATCCTCTTTGCTGGCATCTGTCTTGGCTGAGTGATGTGGCGCCACCAGGAAGGACCCTGAGTCAGGGTGATCGGCCAGAGACAGCCCAGAAACTAACCCCATCACCATAAAACCCAAGGCTGCGAGCCATGTGGCAGAGCAGTCCTGGGTTCCCTTAGCCTCCTTGTCTCCACCCGGTGCCCCTTTCCAACAGTCTCTTGTCTCCTCCGACAATTCATTTCTGAGTGTCAGACAAGAGCCCATTCTTGGGCCCTGGAAGGAGTCTCCATGCCTGCAGCATGACTGTCTCAGACTCTCTGATTGCAGGAGAATCTGCATGGTGCCAGGCTGGGAATGGCTGCACCCTGACCGTCTGCAAAGTGTAGGGACACGTGGGATCCTCCTCTCACAAGCCCAGAGCCAGATTGGGAGGAGGCGTGGCCTTGCCAGCCACTCTGACCTAATGCAAACTTCAGCCCTCTGTGGTGTCTGATTCTTCTGGCAAACCCCCTGAGGCTTCACTGTGTCTGCGGCTCTCCCTTGTGGTTCTTCCAACGCCCTCCCAGGCCTAATGAGACATCCTGGGGCACCTGTCATGACTGGCCTATGTGCCCCCTACCCCTCCCCCTGCCCTGGGAGGATTTGAAGAAGCGGCTGAACCTGCAGATATTCCAGGCATGCCTGCATGCGTCACTTTTCCCGACAGCTTTCGCCTTCATCTTCTCAAATGTCTCTTCGAGCACTGGCTTCCAGCCTCCTGGCTGGGAATTCATGAGATCAGTGCTGCCAGAATTGAAACTTGTCAGGGATGGCTTTGCCTGCCTGGTTAGAGCATCTAAGAAGAAACAGGAGGGGAAGGGCTGGTGGGGCCGGGGAGCTCCGAGTCTGCGTGGCCTAGCAGAGCCAGGAGGGCTAGAACCACTGTGATTGGACTCGTATTAGCACCTTCTCATTGTTGGTGGAAACCGAGGTCTTCCTGTGGGTCTGTTCTGGAAGTTCCCCATGATCTGGTGAAGTGTGTGGGCTCTGAATCCCAAGCCTTATTCTTCCGCTCACTGGCTTTGTGAACTTGAACTTCCACAACTGTTAAGCTTTTCTGAGCTTCAGTTACCCCGTGTATGTAAATACAAAAGAGCAAGCTAACAGGTGGCGCTACTGGTAATGAAGCTCCCTGCCAGCGGAAGAGATGTGAGAGACATGGGTTTGATCCCTGTGTAGGGAAGATCCTCTGGAGGAGGGCATGGTAACCCACTCCAGTCTTCTTGCCTGGAGAATCCCGTGGACAGAGGAACCTGGGGGGCTATGGTCCATAACGTAGCAAAGAGTTAGACACAACTGAAGTGTCTTAGCACACTCGCAAGTGAACAATAAGCATCAGCAGTACTCATAAAAACAATTGCTATTCTTTCTGATACTATCAGTTGAATCCTTCATCTTCAAGAGTCATGACTCCCAAAGTATTCTCAAGTAACCTTCCTCAAACATCCTGGGCCCTCCATTCCTAGTTCTCTTTGTCTATTTGACAATTTTATTGAAGTATAATTGACTTAAAGTGTGTACTATGATATATTTTGACAAATGTGCATATTCAGGAAATCATCACTACAATCAAGATGATGAAAATATTCACTATGCTCTAAAGTTCTCCTTGGTAATTCTCCACAATCACTGATTTGTTTTCTATCCCTATAGATTAGTTTGCATTTGTAGCATTTTATGTAAATAGAATCATACAGTGTGTACTGGTTTTTTTTTTGGTCTAGCTTACTTCACTTTGTGATCCCATGCGTGATTCTTTTGAGATTCATCCATGTTGTTGTATGTACCAAGGTTTATTGTTTTTTATGTTGCTGAGAACTATCCTATTGCACAAGATATATTGTATTTGTTTGGCCATTCACCTGTTGATGGACATTTGGGTTGTTTCCAGTTTTGGGGTAGTTTGAATAAAGTTGCTAGAAACAACATTCATGTGTAAGTCTTTGTCTGAACATATGCTTTTACTTATTCTGGTTAAATATATATGAGTGAAATGGCTAGGTCACGTGGTAGGTATAAATTTAATGTTTTGAGAAACTGCCAGACTTTTTTTCAAAGTGGTTGCGTGATTTACATTCCAACCAGCAGTACATGAGGCTTCCGATTGTTTTACTTCCTCACTTAATGCTTGGTTTGATCTGTCTGTCTAATTTTTGACATTCCAGTGAGATACAGTGGTTTTAATTAGAATTCCCTAGATCATTAATGATTAATGATGTCAAGCATGTTTCCTTGCATCATCCGTATGTCTTCTTTACCGAAATGTATCTTCAAATCTTTTGCCTACCTTAATAATTACACATACATCACAGAGTCTTGACAGTTCTTTGTATACTGTAGACATAAAGTCTTTCTGAAATGCTTCTTTGAAAATACTGTCTCTAAGTCTGTGATTTATTTTTTTCTCTCTCTTAATATCTATCAAAGAACAGAAGTTCTTAGTTTTGATGATGTCCAAAAACATCTATTTCTGCTTTATTGACTATGCCAAAGGCTTTGACTGTGTGGATCACAATAAACTGTGGAAAATTCTCAAAGAGATGGAAATACCAGATCACCTGACCTGCCTCTTGAGAAACCTATATGCAAGTCAGGAGTAACAGTTAGAACTGGACATGGAACAACAGACTGGTTCCAAATAGGAAAAGGAGTACGTCAAGGCTGTATATTGTCACCCTGCTTATTTAACTTATATGTAGAGTGCATCATGAGAAACGCTGGGCTGGAAGAAGCTCAAGCTGGAATCAAGATTGCCAGGAGAAATATCAGTAACCTCAGATATGCAGATGACACCACCCTTATGGCAGAAAGTGAAGAGGAACTGAAGAGCCTCTTAATGAAAGTGAAAGAGGAGAGTGAAAAAGTTGGCTTAAAGCTCAACATTCAGAAAACAAAGATCATGGCATCTGGTCCCATCACTTCATGGCGAATAGATGGGGAAACAGTGGAAACAGTGTCAAGACTTTATTTTGGGGGGCTCCAAAATCACTGCAGATGGTGATTGCAGCCATGAAATTAAAAGACGCTTACTCCTTGGAAGAAAAGTTATGACCAACCTAGATAGCATATTGAAAAGCAGAGACATTACTTTGTAAACAAAGGTCTGTCTAGTCAAGGCTATGGTTTTTCCAGTGGTCATGTATGGATGTGAGAGTTGGACTGTGAAGAAAGCTGAGTGCCGAAGAATTGAACTGTGGTGTTGGAGAAGACTCTTGAGAGTCCCTTGGACTGTAAGGAGATCCAACCAGTCCATTCTGAAGGAGATGAGTCCTGGGTGTTCTTTGGAAGGAATGATGCTAAAGCTGAAACTCCAGTACTTTGGCCACCTCATGCGAAGAGTTGACTCACTGGAAAAGACTCTGATGCTGGGAGGGATTGGGGGCAGGAGGAGAAGGGGAAGACAGAGGATAAGATGGCTGGATGGCATCACCGACTCAATGGGTGTGAGTTTGAGTGAACCTGGGGAGTTGGTGATGGACAGGGAGGCCTGGTGTGCTGCAATTCATGGGTCACAAAGAGTCAGACATGACTGAGAAAACGAACTGTACTGAATTAATCAATTTCATCATTTATGGATTTTGCTCCATTTTGAGTTCATTCTTTTAGATAGTGTGAGATTAGGATGAAGTGGGTTTTGTTTTGTTTTGTTCTTTTACACATGGATATTCAATTGTTTGAGCATCATCCATTTAAAAGACATCATTTCCACACTAAATTGCCTGTGTACATTTCTTGAAAAGCAATTGATCATACATGGGTGTATTTTGGACTCTATGTTACTTCACTGATCTATTTGTCTCTCTTCATATCAATACCATACTTTCTTGATTACTGTAGCTTTAGAAGTCTTGAAATCTGGTAGTGTAAGTTCTCCAACTTTGTTCTTTTTCAAAGTTGTTTTAGCTGTTTTAGGTCCTTTGACTCACACGGATTTTAAAATAAGCATAACAATTTCTACAAAAAATCCTTCTGGGATTCTGATTGAGACTGTGTTGAATCTATAGATCCACTTGGAGAGAACTGATATCTTAGCAATATTAAGCTATCCAAGCTATGAATACAGTTACATATTTATTTAGGTTACATTAAAAAATTTTTTTACTTATTTTTTAAATTAATTTTTGTTAAATTATAATTGCTTTACAATGTTGTGTTGGTTTCTGTCATACAGCAAAGTGATTCAGTTATATGTATATACATATATGTATTCTTTTTCAAGCACTTTTCCCATTTAGGTTATTACAGAGTATTGAGCAGAATTCCTGTGCTATACAGTAGGTCCTTGTTGGTTGTCTGTTTTAAATATAGCAGTGTGCACATGTCAATCCCAATCTCCCAGTTCACCCATCCCCTTCCTCCTTGGTATCTATATGTCTTTTCTCTACATCTGTGTGTGTATTTATTTAGGTTATCTTTATTTCATCAGAATTTTGTAACTTTATTATTATTTTTTTTTTTAGATAGAGAATTTTAATTAAATTGGCATAGTTTATAAAACCGAACAGATAGAGTGGACTTTGTCAGTGTATTTTCAATCCTTGCCTTAACAGGCTAATGAACACAACTTGAAACACGTGTGAATCCTCCTCTGTTCTATGAGACAGTGAAGGGACCTTTTCAGTATTTAAATATATTAATATAACCAGTTATAGAAATCTAAATATAAAACCAATCTCTTATAGGTTTTGAGAAGGAATGCACCATCTCCCTAAAAAGTTTCATATTCCTTATTCAAGTTCAATCATCTCTTTAGAATGGGAAAAGTGATAGTACTTGTTGAACCAGAATTACTATCAAAATTAAAAAAGCTGACCATATTTGTTTAGCCACAGACCAATCTTATTTAAATCAGGACTGCCCAACAGAATTATTCCATCAGCCATTCATGATCTGAATTCTAGTGTATGAGATCAATTTAAATATGGTACACATAAAAAGTCATGAGACACTTCTGTTTCATAATAAATAAGGCAGTGGCCAACTATTACTCATTGGTAGCTTTTTTGAGATAAGCTATCAAGTCCTCCCTCTCTCCCTTCTTCTTAATGCCAGCAAAGATCATCTTGGTTCCATGGATGTACTTCTTGGGATTCTCCAAGTACTCCATCAGCGTCTCCTCCCCCCAGGTGATACCTTTGTTTTTGTTGGCATCTGTGTAAGAGAATCCAGCAACCTGACCTGTCTTTTGTCCAAACAGACCATGGAGGTTTGGCCCAGTCTTGTGCTTCCCTCCCTTTTCCACAGTATGGCACACTGGGCACACTTCTGAACAAAAATCTTCTTGCCCTTCTCAACATCACCCATTTTAAAATCGTTCTTTTTCTGTGCGCGACCGAGAAGTTCCCGCTCGCAAGCCGAACGTCCCGCTTTCTAGAATTTTGTAACTTTAAATGCACACAGTTTACACACTTAAAAACCTGATGCATTTCACTAATTTACATTTTTTGATGTTATTAGGAATGGTACATTTACATTTACAGACTTTTATTTTTCAATTTCTGATTCTTCATTTCTATTAAAAAGAAATACATTGAGGGCATCCAGATTGAAAGGAAGAAGAAAAACTGTCACTATTTGCAGATAACATGATATTATATATGGGAAACCCTACAGACTCCACTAAATAGCTATTGGAACTAATAAATGAATTACGTAATGTTACAGGATACAGAATCAATATACAAAAATCTGTTGTATTTCATGCACTAAAAGCAAACTATCGGAAAGAGAAATTAAGAAAACAATCCTGTTTACAATTCCATCAAAAAGAATAAAGTAACTAGGAGTAAATTTAGCCAAGAAGGTGAAAGACCTGTATGCTGAAAACTATAAGATATTAACGAAAGTGAAGAAGACATGAATAAATGGAAAGATATTCCCTGCTCATGGATTGGAAGAATTAATATTGTTAAAATGTCCATACTATCCAAAGCAATCCATAGATTCAATGAAATCCTTATCAAAATTCCAGTGGCATTATTTTACAGAAATAAAATGAATAATCCTAAAACTTGTATGGAACCATGAAAGACCCTGAGTAGCCAAAACAATATTAAGAAATAAAAAAGAAGCTGGAAGCATCATGCTCCTTGATTTCAAACTATATTACAAAGCTATAGTAATCAAAATAGTATGGTACTGGCATAAAAACAGATGTGTAGATAGTGCAACAGAACAGAGAGCCCCCAAATAACCCTCCACATATATGGCCAGTTAATCTATGGCAAAGGAATAAAAAATATACACTGAAGAAAGGACAATCTTTTCAATAAATGGTGTTGGGAAAACTGGACAACCACATGCAAAAGAATAACAGTGAACCACTATCTTATGCCACAGACTAAAAATTAACTCAAAATGGATTAAAGACTAGAATGCAACACCTGAAACTATAAAAGTCTTAAAAGAAAACATAGGCAAGAGTTTCCTTGTCATAGATCTTGGCAGTGATTTTTTTAATCTGACACCAAAAACAACAACAACAAACAAACAAGTGGAACTGTGTAAAACTAAAAATCTTCTACACAGCAAAGGAAACCATCAATAGAATGCAAAGGCAACCTACTGAGAAAATACTTGCAAATCATGTGTCTGATAAAGGCTTACCACCTAAAATATATAAAAACCGAAACAACTCAATAGCAAAAAAAAAAAAAATCCAACTGAAACATGGGCAGGATATGTGAACAGATTGTTTGCAAAACAAGACCCACAGATGGCCAGCAGGTACATAAAAAGATGCTCATCATCAGGGACATACAAATCAAAACCACAGTGAGCTATCACCTCACACAGTTCAGAATACTATTATTGAAAGAAATGGCAAGTATTGGAATGTGAAGAAAACATAACTTTTGTGCACTGTAAATGGAAATATAAATTGGTATAGCCATTATGGAAAACAGTATGGTGATTCCTTAAAAAATTAAAAATAGAACTACCATATGATCCAGCAATTCCACATCTGGTTATTTAGCTAAAGAAAATAAAAACACCAACTCAAAAGGATGTATGTACCTCCATGTTCACTGCAGTATTATTTATAATGTCCAGATACAAAAACAACTTTAAGAATCCATCTTGATGAAAATGTGGTTTATATTCATAATGGAATACTATACAACTATAAAAAAGAATGCCATTTGTGACAACATGGATTGCCTTTGAGGACATTAGGCTCAGTAAAACAATTCAGACAAAGAAAGACAAATACTATATTATCTCACTTTTATCTGGAATCTAAAAAAGGGAAACAGAGCACAGACCAGTGGTTACCAGAGCAATGAGTGTGTAGTGGGTGAAGGGTATCAAAAAGTATGAAGTTTTAGTTATAAAGTAAATAAGCCATAGGGATGTAATGTATAGCTTGGTGACTATAGTTAATAATGCTGTATTGCATATTCGAAAGTTGCTAAGAGATTAAGAGATTAGATCTTAAAACTCATCACAAGAAATAAAAAGGTTTTAGTGTGCATGGTGACAGACGTTAAGTAGGCTTATTGTGGTGATCATTTCTCAATGTGTATACCAACATCAAATCATTATGCTGTACATCTGTACTAATGTTATATGTCAGTTCAGTTCAGTTCAGTTGTTCAGTGGTGTCCGACTCTTTGCGACCCCATGAATTGCAGCATGCTAGGCCTCCCTGTCCATCACCAACTCCCAGAGTTTACCCAAACTCATGTGCGTCGAGTCGGTGATGCCATCCAGCCATCTCATCCTCTGTCGTCCCCTTCTCCTCCTGCCCCCAATCCCTCCCAGCATCAGAGTCTTTTCCAATGAGTTAACTCTTCGCATGAGGTGGCCAAAGTACTGGAGTTTCAGCTTTAGCATCATTCCTTCCAAAGAACATCCAGGACTGCTCTCCTTTAGGATGGATTGGTTGGATCTCCTTACAGTCCAAGGGACTCTCAAGAGTCTTCTCCAACACCACAGTTCAGAAGCATCAATTCTTCGGTGCTCAGCTTTCTTCACAGTCCAACTCTCATATCCATACATGACCACTGGAAAAACCATAGCCTTGACTAGACGGACCTTTGTTGGCAAAGTAATGTCTCTGCTTTTGAATATGCTATCTAGGTTGGTCATAACTTTCCTTCCAAGGAGTAAGCGTCTTTTAATTTCCTGGCTGCAATCACCATCTGCAGTGATTTTGGAGCATCCCAAAATAAAGTCTGACACCGTTTCCGCTATTTCCCCATCTATTTGCCATGAAGTGATGGGACCAGATGCCATGATCTTCGTTTTCTGAATGTTGAGCTTTAAGCCAACTTTTTCACTCTCCTCTTTCACTTTCATTAAGAGGCTTTTTAGTTCCTCTTCACTTTTTGCCATAAGGGTGGTGTCATCTGCATATCTGACGTTATTGATATTTCTCCCAGCAATCTTGATTCCAGCTTGTGCTTCTTCCAGCCCAGCGTTTCTCATGATGTACTCTGCATATAAGTTAAATAAGCAGGGTGACAATATACAGCCTTGACGTACTCCTTTTTCTATTTGGAACCAGTCTGTTGTTCCATGTCCAGTTCTAACTGTTGCTTCCTGACCTGCATACAGACTTCTCAGAAGGCAGGTCAGGTGGTTTGGTATTCCCATCTCTTTCAGAATTTTCCGCAGTTTATTGTGATCCACACAGTCAAAGGCTTTGGCATAGTCAATAAAGCAGAAATAGATGTTTTTCTGGAACTCTCTTGCTTTTTCGATGCTTCAGCAGATGTTGGCAATTTGATCTCTGGTTCCTCTGCCTTGTTGAAAACCAGCTTGAACATCTGGATGTTCACGGCTCATGTATTGCTGAAGCCTGGCTTGGAGAATTTTGAGCATTACTTTACTAGCATGTGAGATGAGTGCAATTGTGTGGTAGTTTGAGCATTCTTTGGCATTGCCTTTCTTTGAGTTTGGAATGAAAACTGACCTTTTCCAGTCCTGTGGCCACTGCTGAGTTTTCCAAATTTGCTAGCATATTGAATGCAGCACTTTCACAGCATCATCTTTCAGGATTTGAAATAACTCAGCTGGAATTCCATCACCTCCACTAGCTTTGTTCGTAGTGATGCTTTCTAAGGCCCACTTGACTTCACATTCCAGGATGTCTGGCTCTAGATGAGTGATCACACCATCATGATTATCTGGGTCGTGAAGATCTTTTTTGTACAGTTCTTCTGTGTATTCTTGCCACCTCTTCTTAATATCTTCTGCTTCTGTTAGGTCCCTACCATTTCTGTCCTTTATCCAGCCCATCTTTGCATGAAATGTTCCCTTGGTATCTCTAATTTTCTTGAAGAGATCTCTAGTCTTTCCCATTCTGTTGTTTTCTTCTATTACTTTGCATTGATCTCTGAGGAAGGCTTTCTTATCTCTCCTTGCTATTCTTTGGAACTCTGCATTCAGATACTTATATTTTTCCTTTTCTCCTTTGCTTTTTGCTTCTCTTCTTTTCACAGCTATTTGTAAGGCCTCCCCAGACAGCCATTTTGCTTTTTTGCATTTCTTTTCCATGGGGATGGTCTTGATCCCTGTCTCCTGTACAATGTCATAAACCTCCATCCATAGTTCATCAGGCACTCTATCAGATCTTGCCCTTAAATCTATTTCTCACTTCCACTGTATAATCATAAGGAATTTGATTTAGGTCATACCTGAATGGTCTAGTGCTTTTACCTACTTTGTTCAATTTAAGTCTGAATTTGGTAATAAGGAGTTCATGATCTGAGCCATAGTCAGCTCCTGGTCTTGTTTTTGCTGACTGTATAGAGCTTCTCCATCTTTGGCTGCAAAGAATATAATCAGTCTGATTTCAGTGTTGACATCTGATGATGTCCATGTGTAGAGTCTTCTCTTGTGTTGTTGGAAGAGCGTATTTGCTATGACCAGTGTGTTCTCTTGGCAAAACTCTATTAGTTTTTGCCCTGCTTCATTCCGTATTCCAAGGCCAAATTTGCCTGTTACCCCAGGTGTTTCTCGACTTCCTACTTTTACATTCCAGTCCCCTATAATGAAAAGGACATCTTTTTTGGGTGTTAGTTCTAAAAGGTCTTGTAGGTCTTCATAAAACCGTTCAACTTCAGCTTCTTCAGCATTACTGGTTGGGGCATAGACTTGGATAACTGTGATATTGTATGGTTTGCCTTGGAGACGAACAGAGATCATTCTGTCTTATTTGAGATTGCATCCAAGTACTGCATTTCGGACTCTTTTGTTGACCATGAAGGCTACTCCTTTTCTTCTAAGGGATTCCTGCCCGCAGTAGTAGATATAATGATTATCTGAATTAAATTCACCCATTCCAGTCCATTTTAGTTCACTGATTCCTAGAATGTCAACATTCACTCTTGCCATCTCCTGTTTGACCACTTCCAATCTGCCTTGATTCATGGACCTGACATTCCAAGTTACTATGCAATATTGCTCTTTACAGCATCAGACCTTGCTTCTATCACCAGTCACATCCACAGCTGGGTATTGTTTTTGCTTTGGCTCCATCCTTTCATTCTTTTGGAGTTATTTCTCCACTGATCTCCAGTAGCATATTGGTTACCTACCGATCTGGGGAGTTCCTCTTTCAGTATCCTATCATTTTACCTTTTCATAGTGTTCATGGGGTTCTCAAGGCAAGAATACTGAAGTGTTTTGCCATTCCCTTCTCCAGTGGACCACATTCTGTCTGACCTCTCCAGCATGACCTGCCCATTTTGGGTGGCCCCACACAGCATGGCTTAGTTTCATTGAGTTAGACAAGACTGTGGTCCGTGTGATTAGATTGACTAGTTTTCTGTGATTATGGTTTGTGTGTCTGCCCTCTGATGCCTCTCGCAACACCTACCATCTTACTTGGGTTTCCCTTACCTTGGACGAGGGGTATCTCCTCACAGCCTCCCCTCCTGACCTTGAACGTAGAGTAGCTCCTCTTGGCCCTCCTGCGTCCATGCAGCCACTGCTCCTTGGACGTACCTTAATAAAAAAGAAATAGATTTTGTTTATTGATTTTTGTCCTGTAGCATTGTTAATTAATTTGTTTGTTCTAGTTACTTTGATAGTTTGCGTTGAATTTTCTATATAGATGACTTGCAGATGTCTCTAAATAGAGCTTTACATTTTTCTTTTCAGTCTATTCTTTTCTTTCTTTTTATTGCCTTATTTCACTGGAGAGAATCTCTAGTACAACATTGAATACAAATGATAAGAACTGATATTTTAGCTTTTTCTGATTTTAGAAGGAAAGCATTCAGTCTTTCACCAATTAAATATGAGGTCACCTGAGGTCTTTATTGATAGTCCCTATTGAGAAACTGTTCTATTCCCAGTTTTATGAAAGCTTTTATAAAAAAAATTATTATCAGGTATGGATATCAGGTTTTACCAAAATTTTTTTATACATCTACAGAAATGACCATTTTTCACTTCATGATTTTTAAATGTTCAGCCAATATTACATTATTGGAATAAAGCCCACTGCACTGTGATATACTTTTTGTATATTTTAATTACAACTTCCTATAATTTTGTCTTCTGTCAGTGTTTATTAGGGATGTAGATTGGTAGTTCTCTTTTCTTCTGTCTTTTTCTGATTTGGGTATCAGTGTAATAATCACTTCCTCATAGAATGAGTTAGAAAGTATTCCCTTCTTTTTAATATTCTGGAAGAGTTTGTGTATGGTTGGTATAATTTCCTTTTGCTAAAGTTTGATAGAATGCACCAGTGAAGCCATCTAGGCCTAGAATTTGTTTTGTGTGTGTGTGGGTCGGGAGGGAGGAGGCGTGTTTTTTAACTACAAATTGAATTTAATAGTTATTGGGCTACCCTGATTGATAGTCCCATATTCTTTTTTTAAATTGATTTATTTTTTGTTGAAGGATAATTGCTTCACAGATTTTTGCTGTTTTCTGTCAAACCTCAACATGAATCAGCCGTAGGTATACACATACCCCCTCCCTTTGAACCTCCCTCCCATCTCCCTCCCCATCCCACCCTGAGGTTGATACAGAGCCCCTAGGTTGATACAGAGCCCCTGTTTGAGCTTCCTGAGCCATAGAGCAAATTCCCACTGGCTGTCTATTTTACATATGGTAATGTAAGTTTCTGTGTTACTCTTTCCATACAGCTCACCCTCTCCTCCCCTTTCCCCTTGTCCATATTCTCTATGTCTGTTTCTCCACTGTTGCTCTGTAAATAAATTCTTCAGTACCATTTTTCTAGATTCCGTATATATACGTTAGAATATGATATTTATCTTTCTTTTCCTGACTCACTTCACTGTGTATGATAGGTTCTAGGTTCATCCACCTCATCAGAACTGACTCAAATGCGTTCCTTTTTATGGCTGAGCAATCTTCCAGCATGTATATGTACCACGGCTTCTTTATCCATTCACCTGTCGATGGGCAGCTAGGTTGCTTCCGTGCTCTAGCTACTGTAAATAGTGCTGCAGTGAACAGTGGGGTACATGTGTCTCTTTCAGGTTTGGTTTCCTCAGGGTATATGCCTAGGAGTGGGATTGCTGTGTCATATGGTGGCTTTACTCCTCGTTTTTTAAGGAATCTCCTTACCGTCTTCCATAGTAGCTGTATCAATTTACATTCCCACCAACAGTGCAAAAGCATTCCCTTTTCTCCACACCCTCTCCAGCATTTATTACTTGTAGACTTTTTGAGGAGGGCCATTCTGACTAGTGTAAGGTGATATCTCATTGTAGTTTTGATTTGTATTTCTCTAATAATGAGTGATGTTGAGCATCTTTTCATGTGTTTGTTAGCCATCTGTATGGCTTCTTTGAGGGAAATGTCTGTTTAGGTCTTTTTCCCACTTTTTGATTGGGTTGTTTGTTTTTCTGGTATTGAGTTGTATGAGCTGCTTGTATATTTTGGAAATTAATACTTTGTCAGTTGTTTCATTTGCTATTATTTTCTCCCATTCTGAGGGTTGTCTTTTCACCTTGCTTATAGTTTCCTTTGCTGTGCAAAAGCTGTAAAGTTTAATCAGGTCCCACTTGTTTATTTTTGTTTTTATTTCCATTACTCTAGAAGGTAGGTCATAGAGGATCTTGCTTTGATGTATGTCATCGAGTGTTCTGCCTGTATTGTCCTCTAAGAGTTTTATAGTTTCTGGTCTTACATTTAGGTCTTTAATCCATTTTGAGTTTTTCTTTGTGTATGGTGTTAGGAAGTGTTCTAATTTCATTCTTATACATGTAGCTGTCCAGTTTCCCCAGCACCATTTATTGAAGAGGCTGTCTTTGCCCCATTGTATATTCTTGCCTCTTTTGCCAAAATAAGGTACCCATAGGTGTGTGGGTTTATTTCTGGGCTTTCTATCTTGTTCCATTGGTCTATATTTCTGGTTTTGTGCCAGTACCATACTGTTCTGATGACTAGCTTTGTAGTATAATCTGAAGTCAGGAAGGTCGATTCCTCCAGCTCCATTCTTCTTTCTCAAGACTGCTTTGGCTATTCAGGGTCTTTTCTGTTTCCATATGAATTGTGAAATTTCTTTGTTCTAGTTCTGTGAAAAATGCCATTGGTAATTTGATAGGGATCACATTAAATCTGTAGATTATGTTTGATAGTATAGTCATTTTCACAATGTTGATTCTTCCTACCCAGAAACATGGAATATCCCTCTATCTGTTTATGTCATCTTTGATTTCTTTCATTAGTGTCTTATAATTTTCTGTGTACTGTTCTTTTGTCTCCTTAGGTAGGTTTATCCCTAGATATTTACTTCTTTTTGTTGCAATGGTGAATGGGATTGATTCCTTAATTTATCTTTCTGATTTTTCATTGTTAGTATATAGAAATGCAAGTGATTTCTGTGTATTGATTTTTTATCCTGCAACTTTGCTAAATTTGCTGATTAGCTCTAGTAATTTTCTGATACTATCTTTAGGGTTTTCTATGTACAGTATTATGTCATCTGCAAACAGTGAGAGCTTTACTTCTTTTCTGATCTGGATTCCTTTTATTTCTTTTTCTTCTCTGATTGCTGTAGTTAGGATTTCCAGAACTATGTTGAATAATAGTGGTGAAAGTGGACACCCTTGTCTTGTTCCTGATCTTAGGGGAAATGCTTTCAGTTTTTCACCATTGAGAATAATGTTTGCTGTAGGCTTATCATATATGGCCTTTACTATGTTGAGGTAGGTTCCTTCTATGCCCATTTTTTGAAGAGTTTTAATCATAAATCGGTGCTGAATTTTGTCAAAGGCTTTTTCTGCATCTATTGAGATGACCATATGCTTTTATCTTTCAATTTGTTAATATGGTATATCACATTTATTGATTTGCATGTATTGAATAATCCTTGCATCCCTGGAATAAACCCAACTTGATCATGGTGTTTGAGCTTTTTGATATGTTGCTGAATTCTGCTAGTAAATATTTTGTTGAGGATTTTTGCATCTATGTTCATCAGTAATGTTGGTCTGTAGTTTTCTTTTTTGTGTGTTGTCTTTGTCTAGTTTTGGTTTGATGGTGACCTTGTAGAATGAGTTTGGAAATGTTCCATCCTCTGCAATTTTCTGAAAGAGTTTTAGAAGGATAGGCCTTAGCTCTTTTCTAAATGTTTGATAGAATTCTCCTGTGAAGCCATCTGTCCTGTGCTTTTGTTTCTTTGGGAGATTTTTGATCACATTTTCAATTTCAGTGCTTGTAATTGGGTGGTTCATCATTTCTATTTCTTCCTGGTTCAGTCTTGGAAGATTGAACTTTTCTGAGAATCTGTCCATTTCTTCCAGGTTATCTATTTTATTGCCATATGGTTGTTCACAATAGTCTCTTATAATCTTTTGTATTTCTGCATTGTCTGTTGTAACCTCTCCTTTTTCATTTCTAATTTTGTTGATTTATTCTTCCCTCTTTTTTTCTTGATGAGTCTGGCTAAAGGTTTGTTAATTTTGTTTATCTTCTCAAAGAATCAGCTTTTAGTTTTATTAATCTTTACTACTGTTTCTTTCATTTCTTTTTCATTTATTTCTGTTTGGATCTTTATGATTTCTTTCCTTCTACTAATTTTGGGGGTTTTTTGTTCTACTTTTTCCAGTCATTTTAGATGTAAAGTTAGGTTGTCTAGTCAATGTTTTTCTTGTTTTTTTAAGGTAGGATTGTACAGCTATAAACTTGCCTCTTAGAACTGCTTTTGCTGCATCCCATAGGTTTTGAGCTGTGTTTTCATTGTCATTTGTTTCTAGAAATTTTTTGATTTCCCTCTTAATTTCTTCAGTAACCTGTTGGTTATTTAGAAATGTGTTGTTTTATCTTCCTGTGTTTGTGTTTCTTACAGTTTTTTTCTTGTAATTGATATCTAGTCTCATAGCATTGTAGTTGAAGAAGATGCTTGATACAATTTCAATTTTCTTAAATTTACTGAGGTTTGATTTGTGACCCAAGGTGTGGTCTATCCTGGAGAATATTCCATATGCACTTGAGAAGGTGCATCTTCTATGTTTGAATGGAATGTTCTGAAGATTTCAATGAGATCCACTTCATCTAATGTATCATTTAAGATTTGTGTTTCCTTGTTAATTTTCTGTTTTGATGATCTGTCCATTGGTGTGAGTGGGGTGTTAAAGTCTCCTACTATTATTGTGTTACTGTCAATTTCTCCTTTTATGTCTGTTAGTGTTTGTCTTATGTACTGAGGTGCTCCTATGTTGGGTGCATAGATACTTACAATTGTTTTGTCTTCCTCTTGGATTGATCCCTTGATCATTATGTATTGTCCTTCTTTATTTCTTCTAATCTTCTTTATTTTAAGGTCTATTTTGTCTAATATGAGGATTGCTACTCCAGCTTTCTTTGCTTCCCATTTGCTTAGAATATATTTTTCCATCCTCTCATTTTCAGTCTATATGTGTCCTGAGGTCTGAAGTGGATTTCTTGTAGACAGTGTATATATGGGTTTTGTTTTTGTATCCATTCAACCAGTCTGTGTCTTTTGGTTGGAGCATTTAATCCATTTGCATTTAAAGTAATTATTGATATATATGTTCCTATTGTTATTTTCTTAATTGTTTGGGGTTGATTGTGTAGGTCTTTTTTCCTCTATTGTATTTCTTGACTAAATAAGTCCCTTTAACATTTGTTGTAAAGCTGGTTTGGTGGTACTGAATTCTCTTAACTTTTGCTTGTCTGAAAAGCTTTTTATTTCTTCATCAGTTTTGAATGAGATCCTTGCTGGGTACAGTAATCTTGGTTGTAGATTTTTCCCTTTCAGTACTTTATATATATCCTGCCATTCCCTTCTGGCCTGCAGAGTTTCTGCTGAAAGATCAGCTGTTAAGCGGATGGGGTTTCCCTTGTACATTACTGTTGCTTCTCCCTTGTTGCTTTTAATATTCTTTCTTTGTGTTTAGTCTTTGTTAGTTTGATTAGTTTGTGTCTTGGTGTGTTTCTCCTTGGGTTTATCCTGTATGGGACTCTTTGTGCCTCTGGGACTTCATGGGCTATTTCCTTTTACATGTTGGGGAAATTTTCAACTATAATCTCTTCAAAAATTTTCTCATACCATTTCTTTTTCTCTTCTTCTGGGATCCCTATAATTTGAATGTTGGTGCATTTGATATGGTCCCAGAGGTCTCTGAGACTGTCCTCAGCTCTTTCCATTCTTTTTACTTTATTCTTCTCTTCAGAAGTTATTCCCACCATTTTATCTCACAGCTCACTGATTCATTCTGCTTCAGATATTCTGCTATTGATTCCTTCTAGAGTATTTTTAATTTCAGTAATTGTGTTGTGTGTCTCTGTATGTTTGTTCTTTAATTCTTCTAGGTCTTTGTTAATTGATTCTTGCATTTTCTCCATTTTGTTTTCAAGATTTTTTATCATCTTTACTATCATTATTCTGAATTATTTTTCAGGTAGTTTACCTATTTCCTCTCCATTTATTTGGACTTCTGTGTTTCTAGTTTGTCCCTTCCTTTGTGCAATATTTCTCTGCCTTGTCATTATTTTTTTTTAAGTTATTTTGTTTGAGGTCTCCTTTCCCTGAAGAATTCAAGAAAGCTGAATTCTTTCCTTGAAGAAGGTTGAATTCTTTCTTCCTTCTGGTTTCTGTCCTCCTAAGATTGGTCCAGTGGTTTATGTGAGCTTCAGATAAGGTGGGATTTGTGCTGAGTTTTTGTTTGTTTGTTTTTCTCTAATGGGCAAGGCTGAGGTGGTAATCCTGTCTGCTGATGATTTGGTTTGTATTTTTGTTTTGTTTGTTGTTTAGATGAAGCATCCTGCACAGGGTGCTACTGGTGGTTGGGTGTCCGGGTCTTGTACTCAAGTGGTTTTGTTTGTGTGAGTTCTCACTTATTTGACACTCCCTATGGTTAGTTCTCTATTAGTCTAGAGTCTTGGAGTCAGTGCTCCTACTCCAAAGGCTCAGGGCTTGATCTCTGATCAGGAACAAAGATTCCACAAGTGGTTTGTTAAGGCATTAAGTGAGATTAAAACAAATACCCGAAAATGAGAAACCAAAGATGAACCCCAGACAAATGGCAGGTACAGAATAATGGAATATACACATATATACCCATGAGCAAAGTGAAAACAGTTCAACAAACATAAAGTACAGTAGATTGACCTGGCGAACAAATGAAATAAAAAATTATATTTACCAGTTAAGAACAAAACTAACTTAAGCACAAACTGGAAAACAAAACTAAAGCAAGGTGCCAAGTGGGGAATAAAGCAATGAAAGCAAAACTAGCAAAAAGTTGAGAGGAAAGAAAAGAAAGAAAGAATATGCAAAGTTAAATAGAGGTAGATGGAGAAGATTTATATACATTAAAGATTAACTGCAAGGGGAAAAGAACAATAGGAAAGGCAAATAAAGGAATAAATGTAGAAAAAATACAATAGGTGTAAAAAAATTAAAAATATGAAAAAGAAAAGAAAAAAGGGGAAAAGGGGAAACTTCACATAACTGCAAAAGCTTAATGTAGAGGCAGAGGTTTACAGCAACAATAGAAGGTGTAACTGAATATACACATATACATAGACACCTATAAGCAAAATCAGAACAGTCCAACAAATATAAAGTACAATAGGTTGACCCAGAGAGCAAAGGAAACCAAAAATTATGTCTACCAGAACAAAATTAATTAAAGCACAAACTGGAAAATAAAACTAAAGCAAGGTTCCAATTGGGGAATAAAGCAATGAAAATAAAACTAACAAATATGTTGAGAGGAGAGAAAGAAAGGAAAGGAAGAATTGATATGCAAAGTTAAATAGACGTAGATAAAGATTTATATACGTTAAAGATTAACTGTAAGGGGGAAAGAACCGTAGGAAAAGCAAACAAAGAAATAAATGTAGAAAAAATAATAATAGGTTTAAAAAGTTAAAAATTAAAATTAAAAAAAGAGAAAAGAAAAAAAAAGAGGAAAACTTCACAAAACTGCAAAACCCCAAAGGAGAGGCAGCAGTTTATGACAACAATAAAAAATGTGACTGAGAAAAAAAAAAGCTCAAAAGCTTAACTGGATTTCTTAGTGAATAAAGTTGACAACTGCAACAGAGAGGGAAAACATGAGAAGGAAAAAGAAAAAAAATCCAATAGAATTTACAGAACAAGTAAAAAAACAAGAATAATAAATGTTTTTCTTGAGTCACTGCTGTCACTGTCCTTTCCCATGCTGGGAGTCACAGTCCACCTCACCTCCCTAGGATGCCCTCCAACACTGTGCTGATCTCTGGACCTGCTGTGGGGGCAGCTCAGATTCTAACCTGATCCTACTCCTATGTGTCCTTGCCTCTAATGTCCACAGCTATCAGAGCTAGTGCATTTTCTTTTGTGGGCGCTTTCAATGGCCTTTTACATATTTCATTGACACAGAGTCTGCTTAGTTGATCAGATGGATTTAATCTGCAATTTGTACAGCTGATGGGAAGGTTTTGAGTCTTTTTCCTTAGCCACATTGCCCCTGAGTTTCAATTGTGGTTTTATTTCCACCTCTGCATGTGGGTTGTCCACTGGGGTTTAGCTCCTGAGGCTGCCCTGGAGGGTTTGGGTTTGCCTCAATAAAGGCCAGGTGTGGAGGTGGTGCAGCTGCTTGGGTCACAGGGGTCCTGGCAGCACCAGGTACTTGGGGGTTGGCGGCTAGGGCAGCAGCTCTAGAAAGGTATGGCAACCAGTATTGACCAATACGCTCCAGTATTTTTGCCTGGAGAACCCCCTTTCTGACAGAGAAGCCTGGCAGACCACAGTACAGGGTCGCAAATAGCCAGCCATGACCAAAGTGACCCTGTGTGCATAGATACAACACCTTTTTATGCCTGTGGCAGTTCTGCCCCAGTGAGAGTTGAGCGTGAAGGTGGCGCAGCGGCTTGGCTTGCGGGGACCCTGGCAGCGCCAAGTGTGCAGGGACATGGACTGCCTCTGCTGCAGGTGTTACGGCCTTATCAGAGTCTTTTTTCGAAGCTGTTGTAGCTGGCGATCAGAAGGCCTCTTTGGCCAGTCTTTCTCCTTAGCTCCACCTGTTCAGGCACTTAGAGGGTTCCCTTTCCTGGGTCCCTCCCCGTATTCTTTTAACATCTTTAAAATCTGTAGTGACATCTCTCTCGATAATGGCAATGTGTTTACTCTGTTTTCTTTTTCTTCATCAGTCTGACTGGGGTGTAATTAATTTTACTGATCTTTTCAATAAATACTGAGCTTTTGGTTTCACTAATTTTTCTGTATCTTTTTTCTGTTACCAATTTAACTGACTTCTGCATTTTTTGGGTTCATCGTGTGCTTCTTTTTCTAGTTACTTAAAGTGGAAGATCAGATCATTGAGTTGAGAACCTTTTTTATATAGGCGGTTAGTATTATAAATTTCCCTGTATTGCTTTTAATTGTACCCCACAAATTCTGATATATTGTGTTTTCATTTTCATTCAGTTAAAATTTTTTCCGAATTTCCTTTGATTTATTCTTTGACCTGGGGCCTATTTAGAAGTATGCTATTTTAAAATATTTGGAGATTTTCCCAGAGATGTTTCTGTTATTAATGTATAATTCAATTCCATTGCAATCAGGGAATATCTTTATATGAACTGACTTCTTTTAAAGTGACTGAAACTTGGTATATGGCCCAGAATATGGTACATCTGTACATAATGTACATGCTGCTGTTGTTGGGTAGAATGGTCTATAAATATCAGTTACACCCATTTTTTGACAGTGTTTTAGGTCTTCTGTGTTTTAAGATTACTTTTTTACTCATTCTATCAATTATTAAGACAAAGGTGTTGAAGTCTCTAATTATAATTGTGGACTCGTCGATTTATCATTGTAATTCTATTATTTTTTGCTTTGTATATTTTGAAGTTCTGTTATTAGCTGCATAAACATTTAGAATTATTATATCTTGAGTAACTGATCCCTTTATCAATATGATATGGTATTATTATCCTTGGATATATTTGTTACTCTGAAATCTACTTTGTTTGGTATTACCATAACTACCTGTTTTTTTAAAAAAAACCTTTTTATTTCACATTGGAATATAGCCAATTAATAATATTGTGATAGTTTCAGGTGGACAGCAAAGGTACTCAATCATATGTATACATGTATCCATTCTCCCCTGAACTCCCCTCCCATCCAGGCTAACACATAACACTGAGCAGAGTTCCCTGTATTATATACAGTAGGATCTTGTTGGTTATCCATTTTAAATATAGCAGTGTGTACATGTTGTTAATCTCAAACTCCCTAACTATCCCTTCCCCCTGTTGTTCTCCTCTGGCAACCGTAAGTTCATTCTCTAAGTCAGTGAGTCTGTTTCTGTTTTGTAAATAATTTCACCTGTATCATTTCTTTTTAGTTTCTGCATATAAGGGATATCATATGATATTTCTTCTTCTCTGACTTATTTCACTCAGAGTGACTATCTCTAGATCCATCCTTCTTGGTGCAAATGGCATTATCTCCTTTTTTAATGGTCAGTATATACAATGGTCCATTGTGTGTATGTACTACAGCTTCTTGACCCCCTCCTCTGTTGACGGACATTGTAGGTTGCTTCCTCATCTTGGCTATTGTAAACAGGGCTACAGCTACATACAGGGTGCATGTTTCCTTTCAAATCATGTTTTTCTCTGGGTATATGCCCAGAAGCAGGATTGCTGGGTCATATGGTACCTTTAATTTTTAGTTTTTTAAAGGAACCTCCATACTATTCTCCACAGTGGCTATACCAATTTACATTTCTACCAAGTGTGTAGAAGGGTTCTCTTCTCTTCACAACCTCTCCAGCATTTATTGTTTGTGGATTTCTTGATGATGGCCATTTTGACTGGTGTGAGGTAGATATCTCACCCTGAGATTTTTTTGTTGAGTGTTAATGGCAACCCACTCCAGTACTCTTGCCTGGAGAATCCCATGGACAGAGGAGCCTGGTGGGCTACAGTCCATGGGGTCTCAAAGAGTCAGGCACGACTGAGCGACTTCACTTTCACTTTTCCCTTTCATGCATTGGAGAAGGAAACGGCAACCCACTCCAGTGTTCTTGCCTGGAGAATCCCAGGGATGGCGGAGCCTGGTGGGCTGCCGTCTATGGGGTCGCACAGAGCTGGACACGACTGAAGCGACTTAGCAGCAGCAGCAGCAGCAGCAGCAGCAGCATATGCAGTGGGTTGAATATCGTCCCCCACCAAATTCAGGTCTAGTTGGAATCTCAAAATGTGGATCTTATTTGGAAATAGGGTCTTTGCAGATGCAATTGAGGATCAAGATGTGATCATACTGCATTAGGGTGGGCCAATGAGAATGTCCTTGTGAGACAGAAAAGGACACACAGAGACAAAGGGGAGGCCACGTGAAGACAGAGGCAGATATTGGAGTGATGCTGCCATAAACCAAGGAACGCTGAAGTCACCAGAAACTGGAAGAGACAAAGAATCCTTCACTAGAGCCTCCAGAGGGATCACGGCCCTGCCAACACCTTGATGTCATACTTCAGCTTCCAGAACTGTGAGAGATGCACGTTTCTGTGGTTTTCAGTCATCAAGTTTGTGACAATTTGTTACAGCAGCCCCAGGAATCTAATGCAGTATGGTATATATTTTTACCATCCCTTGGCTTCAAAACTATCTGTGTCTTTTTATTTAAAGTGGGTTCCTTATTCCTATAGTTGGACTTTGCTTTATTTACCCAATCTTAAATTTTTTTTTTCTG
Organism: Capra hircus; assembly: GCF_001704415.2. NCBI lineage: Eukaryota > Metazoa > Chordata > Mammalia > Artiodactyla > Bovidae > Capra > Capra hircus. The sequence goes on along the minus strand of NC_030817.1, from coordinate 81,719,489 downwards.
GGGGAGTTTAGACCATATACCTTAATTTGATTTTGGAAATTGGGGTGGGGGGGTGGGTTGGGTTGGGTTTAAATCTAACCTTTTTGCTATTTGCTTTCTGTATTCTTTTCCTGACTTTTTTAGAATTAATTGTTTATTTTTATTATTTCATTTTATGTCCTTTGGAGGGTTACAATTGCTTTAAGCAATTGGTTGTGATAGTTCTTTCATTTGAAGTTCATTGAAGTTTTTGGATATGTGAGCATGTAGTTTACCATCAAGTCTGGAAAATTTACAACCATTGTCTCTTCAGCCTTCATTATTATTATTTTTTTTACTTTCTCCTCCTTTGGGGATTTCAGTTAAGCATATATTTGGCTTATTGACATTGTCCTGCAGCTCAGTGATGCTCTGTTTTTTTTTTTTTTTTTCAGTCTTTCCCCCTCTATTCTGGTTAGTTTCTATTTCTGTGTCATCAAGTCCACTATTCTTTCCTCTGTGCTATCTAGTTCCCTCTAGCTTATTTTCCATCTCAGATATGACAACTTTTTGATCTCTAGACATATGATTGGGATCTTTTTTTAATATCTTTTATGTCTCTTCTAAATATGCTCACTCTTCCCTTCAGCCTCTTGAACATATGGAGTGCAGTTATAATAACTTTTAATATCCTTGTCTATTAATTCCATCGTCTGTGTCATTTCTGGGTCAGTTTCAATTGGTTGGTTTTCTCCTCACTACATGCCTTATTCTCCTACTATTTTCCAATCCTAATTTTTTATTAGACATAAAGCATTGTGAATTTTACCTTATTGGGTGCTGGATATTTTTTTTTCTTTCTATATGATTCTTCAGGTTTATTCTGGGGTGCAGCTAAATTACTTAGAAACCATTTGATATTTTTGTTTGTTTGTTTTTCAGATCTTGCTTTTAAGTCTTTTTCAACTGAACCAGACCAAAATTTTTTCTACGGTTAATTCTGCCTCACAAATTAGGCAAATCCCTTCCTGGTACTTTTCCCAATGTCCCATGAATTCTGAGGTTTTTCCAATACAGCTGTTGAAAACAAGAACCATTTCTAGCCTTGTGTGAAGGCTAGGGATATTAGAATATTTGCTTCTAATCTTTCTCCATGACCTTGGATTGTTTCATCACATATATGCACTGATGAGAACTTAGAGACTCAAGGGGGACTTTTTCTGCCGATCTCCAGAACTCTCATCCCATTTATAGCCCTCTCTGTCTCAGCTGTCGGCCTTTGAATTCTAGGCTCCTTGCCAACCCACCTCCATCTCCTCAACTCAGGGTTCTTCCTGGGCTCCTCCTTCCCACAGTGTGGGTTGGATTCTCTCTAGGCAGTAAGCTGAGGTAATCATAGGACTTACCTCATTTATTTCTGACCTCCCAAGGATCACTGTCCTTTACTTTCTCATATCTAGTGTCTTGAAAACTGTTGTTTCATGTATTTTGTCTGGGTTTTTCTTAGTTGTTTTAGGCCAGAAGGTAGTTGGCAGCAGAATTTATAACTTTACCTCACTCTTCTTTTCTTCAAAAAGATTTATTTATTTAAAAGACTTATTTATTTATTGGCTGTGCCAGGTCTTGGTTGTGGTCTATGGGATCTAGTTCCTTGACCAGGGTTTGAACCTGGGCCTCCTGCACTAGGAGCTCAGAGTCTTAGCCGCAAGACCACCAGGGAAGTCCCCCCTTGCCTCACTGTTTATCCATGCTCCGTTCCCTTGTATGTCCCTTCAAGTCCTGCTATTGCCAGAAAAGTCATCTATGTAGAACCTTCCTTTAGCTCAGCAGGAGGCAATGTGGCAGCGATGTGGGACACGCTGTTGAAGCCAAACATACTAGGCTCAGATCTCAGCTCTGCCAGTTTCCTGTGTAACGTTAACCAAATTATTTCACTCCTGTGAGCCTCACTTTCCTTATTTGAAAAAGAGGGGAAAAAACGAGAACTAGTTGCAGAAGTATTGTGAGAATTAAGTAAGGTGATGCATAGAAAGTGACTAGCCCCAGGTAATGGGCTCAGTAATGTAATTCAATGACTGTATGACTGAATGAATACAAGTTTTTTTAAATTGCTCCAATTTCTTCATTGTCTGCTCTAGCTCTGTTCCTAGGGACAATCCTACCGTTACTCTAGAGCTCCCAGAAAGGGTGACCAGCTCTAAATTTCTTCTACCAACAGAGGGGAGCAGTCATGCGGAGAACTTCCAATAGCACATACTAGAAATATCACAGACATTTGGCTGCATGAAGCATTATAATGATCTTTTCTTTGCGGCAGATTGACTTTACTAATTAGGTTGGACTTGAGCCAATGTTAAATACAGTTTGCATGTACAGAACACACACCAATTGGCAGAACTGGGGGGACTCAGAAACACTTTAGGTATCAGGACAAGCCAGCTATGATTAAAGCTTTGCTTCAGATAATTCTCTCTCCCCCAGCCTCCATTTTTCTGAGCTCTTTGAATATTAGAGCTATTAACGCTTTATCATAGCTGCTGCAAACATATCCTTCTCATTTGTTATTTAATCCTGTTTTTAAATTCAAATCTGATGTAAACAGAATTTAACTTTTTTATGCAGTTAAACTATAGATCTTTCCTTTTGTAGTGTCTTCTACCACTTTTAGGTAGAAGGAAATCCCCATCCAGAGGTCAGATAAACACTCATCTTTATTTTCTTACAGTTTTTAACATTTCTTATTCTATCTAGAATTTATTTTGATTTGGATGTGTGGCGTAAGGTGCAAAGGCGTTGAATTTGAGATAATTAATGCTAGCCGCTACAACTGTTAAACACTGAAATCTCAAAGCCTTAACACGACAAAGCCTTAATTCTCACTGATGTCAAGCCCAGTGACGGTCAGGTAGCACTCCCGAGCATGTGCCTCCAAGTGGTGACTCAGGAACCCAGGCTGCTTCAGCAGCTGCAATTCTACCATCTCAGTCTTTTGCTTCTAGTTCTCAGACCCCATAGAATTTCAGGTAAGAACTAACTGCTGTTGCCTGAAGACCTAATTCATTTTTCAACTAGCCAACCAATTACCTGGTGGCATTTACTGATCATGTATGAACTTGTTATGTGTGCACTGTGGTCTAAACTACTTATTTGGTTCTATTGGGCACTATACCAGATTTTTTTCCAAACTACCTTATGTTTTAGCATCCTCTCAAGTGAGTTCCTCCCTCGTTGTTTTCCATTTTCAAAGTTTTCTTGGCTGTTACCTTATAGATGACATTACATGTTATATGTCATCTCTTGGAGGTGCATTGGTACATCAGAGCCTGCACCTACCCCCTGGGGTTCAATGAACGGCTCGGGTGGAGGATGCCTGCTATATTCTAAATGTTTGTGTCTCTCCTAGACCCTTATGTTGAAGTCCTAATGTGATGGTGTTTGGAGGTGGGGCTTTGTCGTGAGAGAGGAACCCATGATGCATTAGCGTCCATGTAAGAGGAGGAAGGGAGTTAGCCCTCTCTCTCTTTGCCATATAAGGATACAGAGAGAAAGTGGCTGTGCCTACAAGCCAGGAATTGGGCCCTCACCAGACACTGGATCTGCCAGTTCCTTGAGCTTGGATTTCCCAGCCTCAGAACTGTGAGAAATAAATGCTTATTGTTTTAGCCACCCAGTCGCTCATGTTTCTGTTAACAGCAGCTCAAACTGACTAGTACAATGTCCAAATCCTTGTCTCCACCTTTAAACCCTTCTCCAAACTCCAGACCTACATTTCTATGTTCCTGATATATACTTGGAAATACCTGGAAATTTGGCCAGCTCCTCAGGGAAGAGCTAGGTCATGCTGAAGGCGATGGCTGATTTTTAAGTTGGGAAAAAGAAAAGAACTGATGCTTCAAAATATTCCCTCATCTTCACACAAAACCTGGAGGAATAATTCAAAGGTCTCTTTATTTGGGAGGGCCTGCTCCTCCTTGGGAAACCTTGAGAAAACCATTTCATGAGTCTACACTCTCCTCACTGTGGCTGGGGTTGAGAGTCAGGAGGAGAGGAAGTTCAGCAAGGGCTCAAAGGACGGTGTGGATGTTGGCCCCAGTTGCCAGCAAGAGGGCCTTCAGGATGAGTGGGGTGCTTTTTCACTATCTGCAATGAAGAATGGGTGTCACTGAAACTGTAATAACAGCAATTGCTCTCAAGACTTCCCTGGTGGTCCAGTGGTTAAGAATGTGCCTTGCAATGCAAGGGACGCAGGGTTGATCTCTGGTCGGGGAACTAAGATCCCACATGCCGCAGAGTGAGCCTGTGTGCTGCAAACAGAGTCTGTGTGCCTCAAAGAAAGATCCTGCATGATGCAGGGAGATCCTGTGTGCTGCAGCTAACACCTGATGCAGCCAAATAAAAAATAGTAGCGATTGCTCTCAGTTTTTGAGCACCTGCTATGAACTGGGTATTTTGAGCAAACTCCGGGAGATAGTGGAGGACAGAGGAGCCTGGCAGGCTATAGTCCATGGGGTTGCAAAGGGCTGGACATGACACAGCAGCTGAACAACAACGGATTTTTGAACATTAACTCATTTGACTTTCACAACTCCCTGACAAGCTAACCCGTGTGACCGTGGTATAAAGAGATGAGGAAAGGCAGGTTCAAAAATTCGAGTAGCTTACCCAAGGCCACAAAGATAATAACAAGCCGAGCTGGGAGTTATACTAAGTCAGTTGGCTCAGAAGGCAGTGCTCCATCTACTCAACTGCGCTGTATCTGCCATCTTTCAAAACAGTAGGGAGACCTGGAATATTTAGAAACTGGTAAGCAGAATTAAAAATTGTCTTGAAAACTTGGTATTGTTGTGTGAGAGGGGGGATGTTCCATCTTACTAGTGTGGTGGAGGGAGAATTTAATTCTTCATGCTGAAAATAGTGATGTGTTTGGTGAAGAGGGAACCAATTGTCTAGAATAACGAAAATGATGTTTCTGGATGTTAGACAATTGCTTATATTTGCCTTTTGCGTTGATGGATAGACCAGCTATTAAGGAAGAGGACCAGTACCTCTAATATAAAATAGAGAGGAACTGGTTAATAAGTCTTAATGAGCCTTGAGTTGAACTTGGGCTAAGAGAGAGTTGGATTATGGATGACGGTAGAGACCAACCAGGCTTCTACGTGCCTGAAGGTCACAGAAGAAGTGAAAATGTGTAATTCGTGCTGAAGGAAATCTTCTGTGTTCTGAGGAGACCCCTCTCCTATGACGATCAACCTTTAGAGCACTAGGGCTTTAAATACAGAAAAGCAGTTGTCCTAATTGGCCTGTGATGACCCTGACACAGGATAACCACACTCTTTTAGCCTAAAGGTTCTGAGTCTGTGATGGGTGATTCCAACCAGTTCGGATCAGTAAGCAGAAAAGAACCCTTATTCATAGAGCAAATTGCAAGAGAAATGCTTGGGAGAGAGAGTAGAGTGGGTTTAGCTATGGCCATGCTCCCTCTACTGCCCTGTGACAACCTAAGTCACCCACGTAGTGTCTCTAAGAGTGTCTCAGACAAACGAAAAACTCTGGCATGTTGGGATTTGCTGGGCATCATACTTTTCTGCAGTGTTTAGGGCACAAGAAACAATTATGCATTTTGCCTGGTGTGCCTCGTCCCTTAATGACTACATCCATGTGTATTTTAGAACTTCAGTCTTCTGTTTCTTATTCATTTACACTTTACACTTCAAAAGACTGTTTTGTAAGAGCTACTCAATGCACAAGAAGTCTCATGAGTTTTTCCTTCTAAATGAGCCAGCAACTTTCCAAGAATCAGGAAGCAGCAAGTTGCCAAGAATAAATAAATGATCTCCAGAAGGTTCAAGTTTGGTTTAAAACTCTGTAAGGTTTTAAGTAGGTTCTATATCTGGCTTAACTCCATGTCCTCATTCTAAGACATAAACCACAGGAAGGAAGGCTATTCCTGGCACGCAACTTTTCCCCAAGCATTGAATTTAATGATCATTCCCAATAATGATTAATTAGAAAATTCTAGCAAAACAGTCATAAGGCAGTGATGTAAGGAGGAATAGGGGTATGATGGAATAGCTCTTGTTTGGAAGTTATGTAGCCACAGGCTTGGTTCTGCCACAAAATTTGTTAGACAAAGTAAATCTTGTCTATCTGTGCCTCAGTTGCCTCATTTATTGAAATGAAGAAGCAACAGCGCTGGTCTTTAAGATTCTATGATGAAAATGCATAATGATCCTTTGTCCAGTCCATGGAAGCAAGTAGTTTGGGGTTTCAGTAGGCTGATAAAGACTGGAATTAGGTGATTGTGTCCATGTCCAAGCATGAAGGTTTAAAAAGAGTGAAAGTGATAGACCTTTCAAAAGAAAATGTGTGTAGGAAGAGAACAAGCAATGGGGGATGTCTTAGTCAGTTAGGCTGCTGCAGCAAGATACCAGGGGCTGGATAGCTTTAACAACAAACATTTCTCTCTCACAGTTCTGGAGGCTGGCAGCCCAAGATCCAGAGGCCAGCGTGGTCAGGCGCTGGTGAGGGCAGGGCCTGCTTGTTGCTTCATAGAGAGCTATGTTCTCGCCGTATCCCCACATGGCTAAGAGCGAGCTCAGCTCTCTTCCTTCATTCCCTTTGAAGGGCACCAATGCCATCATGTAAAACAGAGGTGTGTGTGCTTAGTCGCTTTGGTGGTGTCTGACTCTTTGCGACCCTAACCATAACCTGCCAAGCTCCTCTGTCCATGGGATTTCCTAGGCAAGAATAATGGAGTGGGTTGCCATTTGCTTCTCCAGGGGATCTTCCCAACACAGGGATCAAACCCTCGTCTCTTATGTCTCCTGCGTTGGTAGGGGGGTTCTTACCACTAGTGCCTCCCACCCTTATCACCCCCTTCAAACTCAGTTACCTCCCAAAGGGTCTATCTCCAAACACTACTGGGGATTAGGGGCTTAACATATGAATTTGCTGGGGAAGGGGAGCACACAACTATGTGGTCCATAGCCAGGGATATAACAGATGTTGGTATCTCCCCCAGATCCCTTGTACCAAGCTGGTGCACCAACCTCTAGCTGCTGTGGGTGTTGACTGCTAACAGTTCATATCTGCACACTTGCCTGGAGGTGTGCCCTTGGCTGCTAGAAAGCTGGAGAAGTGGGAGGTTACAAGTCTCACTCCCTTAGGAAGCATCTTGGCCAATGACTGACCGCTGGAACAGTCTAGAAGCCCAGCTCCCTTGCCTCTGAGCACGTAATGACCCAGGACTCTCCAGGGATCAGCTGTAGTTAGATTTCCCCTGACATCTTTATGAAGCTTCTTCTCCTGCTTCTCTCATTCATCTACAGGTTTCTCCTGAGAGTACTCCCTCAATGCATCACTTGCCCAAGAATCCATCCCTCAGGCACTGCTTCTAGGAGCCTGACTGACAATGCAGGAAAGAAGGAAAATGAGCTGTGTAACTCATTAATGTTCTAAGAATCATGCTGGGCTTGCAAGTCCTGGGCCTGGGCTGGACCAGGTCATGGTGGAGAGATCAGGGGGTGCAGGGCACTAGAGAGCTCTGGAAAACAGAGCTCTGTGGTCGGAGTAGGAGTTTTATGCAGCCAGCCAGCAGCCATTTGCAGAGAATTATTACTGTGATGACTCTGGGCTTGCCAGCAGCTTCACTCAGGTCAATTCAGTTCATGCTGTAACTTGACCAAGTCAGGCCTTGCATGTGCTGAGGTTTCAGCAGTAGGCTGAGAAAGGGAGGGGATGGGCATCATAGCAGGGAATGGTCAGCATCTGTTCTGCCCAGGAGACATGTGAATTCAGGACTAGGAGATTTGACAAGGAGGAAAGATAACACTTGGCTGAAGATCAGAGAAGACTTTCTGACGGAGATGGCATTTATTCCAGACCCTGAAGGATGCATCTGATTTTAAAATGTGGACATGTAGGGCAGAGCTTTCTAGGTGGAAAAAGAGTCTTATCTAAATGAACAGGCTCTTTTTCTCTGTGAAACTATACCAAAGTAAAATTTCAACCTTGGGCATGATTCACAGGTCTGAGACTCCATATGGGGAATTGAAACTAAGGTCCCGTGAGACTGAGAGCCCCGGGATCGGTTTTCCTCCTGGAGAAAGCTATATGCCCCTTGTGAGCGCGCTCAAACACTTCCCAGGATGCACTCCCTTTTCCTACGGTTCCATGTGATGGTGTATATCATGGTAAGGGACTTATTTGGGGAAGGCTACAGACTTCAGCTCCCTAGGGGAAGCCAGGGTGATGCTAAGTGAAGGGGAGAGATTGTGAAAGCTCACTAAAGATAAGGACCCAGACTGAGTGAGGGCAGGAGAGAATACTACATGCCCGAAGCAGGGAATTCTCAGGGGAGATGAGAAAGCTAAGACGAGACGGCAGCTGGTGGTAGGCATCAGCAGATGGTCTGCCTCGCTGCCGGAGATGGAACAGCAATCGCAGACAAAGACGCCGTCCCGGAGAGAGGAGGACAGCCGCACTGGCCCTTCTGCAGGAGTCCTTGGCCAAGCTGGGGAGAGAAGCCTCTCACCTTCTGCCAGAAAGTGGAATAAAGAAAGGATAAAGGCACTGTCTAGCTTTCATCTCGAGGAGGGTCAGGAAGCAGAGATGGATGGAGACTGCTGAGAACTGGAAATGCTTTATGTCAAGGTCAAGAAAGGAGACTGGTGCTCTACAACCCTTCAGGATTGTCTTCCCAGAGAGGTGGGAGTGGAAATGAATGAACAGGGACCAGTCTGAGGCACCAAACAGAGGGGACTTGGCGGAGATTGTATCAAAAGGGCTGAACAGTCATGGAACCTTATGTTAGCATTTTTATCAAAGTATGAAATCACATCCTTGGGACTTGAGATACTATTCTGACTTTATAATATTACAGAATTTTCACATAGCAAATCCTTCTCTTTGTGATTTCTCTTACAATTCAAACATTTAGAAAATTACTCCATTCAAGAGGTTTAACTTCATAGACTCCAAGTTTTGCAGTTTGAAAATTTGATTCTTTAAAATCCCTGGAATTAATTTTAGTGCATAGAGTGAAGTGTGAGGACCTCATCTAAAAAATAATCTGTAACTCTCTCACTGATGAAAAAAGAAAATTGGTGTCTTGTTATTATAGCAGTAATTAAGAAAATAGAGAAGGATTGAAAGAAAAAAAAAATCATATTTTTACCACCCAGAAGTACTCATTTCTGGTACATTCCCTTTAATATTTTGTTGTCTGTAGTTTTACTGATTGTAATCATATGATACATGCAAAACTATATAGGCTGATTTTTAAAACTGTAACTATTTTGATAAAATAAATGTAATGTATGCTTGCTCATTAGAGAAATTCTGGAAAACACATAAGTTTATGAAGCAGAAAATGAAATTCAGTTTTGTGCATTTCCTTACAGTGTAATTTTTATAACATACTTTCATGTTTTTTAAATCATTGAGGCCATACAATCCATACTGAACTTTAAGCATTGTGAGCACATATTTGCACGCTCTAGAAAGAAAATACTATGAAGAAGGGCATGAAAACATATCTACATACATATCTAATCTATGTCTTATCTGTATTTGTGTGTGGAACCTGTGACCCATTAGTCTTTCACCCGAAATATGTTAATACTCAGGTTGCTCAATGTAAATTTTTTCAACTGCATTAGTAATGTTTTCTTTCTTGAGGCAGATAGTTTTTATTGTATTATTTTTTTAATTAAAATTCGGGGGACATCAAGATGTATTTAGTTTCTTTGTAACATTTTATTTGGCAATGATTTCAAATTTATAAAAATAGAAAAAGAAGCATTCATATACCCTGATTTACTTCTTGTTAACATTTTAAACCTATTTGCTTTATCGTATGCCCTCTCTGCCCCCAATTTTTTCCTGTACTATCTGATGGTGAGCTATATAACTCATAGTCCTTTAACCCTAAATACTTTAGTGTTTCCTACACAATAAACTGTGGAAAATTCTGAAAGAGACGGGAATACCAGACCACCTGACCTGCCCCTTGAGAAACCTATATGAAGGTCAGGAAGCAACAGTCAGAACTGGACATGGAGCAACAGACTGGTTCCAAATAGGAAAAGGAGTACATCAAGGCTGTATATTGTCACCCTCCTTATTTAACTTATATGCAGAGTACATCATGAGAAATGCTGGGCTGGAAGAAGCACAAGCTGGAATCAAGATTTTCATCAAATATCAATAACCTCAGATATGCAGATGACACCACCCTTATGGCAGAAAGTGAAGAGGAACTAAAAAGCCTCTTGATGAAAGTGAAAGAGGAGAGTGAAAAAGTTGGCTTAAAGCTCAACATTCAGAAAACGAAGATCATGGCATCTTGTCCCATCACTTTATGGGAAATAGATGGGGAAATAGTGGAAGCAGTGTCAGACTTTATTTTTTGGGCTCCAAAATCACTGCAGATGGTGATTGCAGCCATGAAATTAAAAGACGTTTACTTCTTGGAAGGAAAGTTAAGACCAACCTAGATAGCATATCGAAAAGCAGAGACATTACTTTGCCAACAAAGGTCTGTCTAGTCAAGGCTATGGTTTTTCCAGTGGTCATGTATGGATGTGAGAGTTGGACTGTGAAGAAAGCTGAACACCAAAGAACTGATGCTTTTGAAGTGTGGTGTTGGAGAAGACTCTTGAGAGTCCCTTGGACTGCCAGGAGATCCAACCAGTCCATTGTAAAGGAGATCAGCCCTGGGAATTCTTTGGAAGGAATGATGCTAAAGCTGAAATTCCAGTACTTTGGCCACCTCATGTGAAGAGTTGACTCATTGGAAAGGACTTTGATGCTGGGAGAGATTGGGGACAGGAGGAAAAGGGGATGACAGAGGATGAGATGGCTGGATGGCATCACCAACTCGATGGATGTGAGTTTGAGTGAACTCGGGAGGTGGTGATGGACAGGGAGGCCTGGCGTGCTGCAATTCATGGGGTCACAAAGAGTCGGACACGACTGAGCGACTGAACTGAACTGAACTGAACTGAAGAACAAAAATATTCTCTTAGGACTTCCCTGGTGATACAGTGGATAGGAATCGCCTGTCAATGAAGGGGACATAGGTTCGATCCCTGCTCCGGGAAGATCCCACATGCCACAGAGCAACTAAAGCCCATGTGCCACAACTGCTGAGCCCGCTCTCCAGAGCTCTCGAGCTGCGACTGCTACTGAGCCCGTGGGCTGCCACTGCTGAGGTCCGTGCACCTGGATCCTGTGCTCCGCAACGAGAGAAGCTGGCACAGTGAGAAACCCATTCACTGCTATGAAGAGTAGCCCCTGCTCACCACAACAAGGGAAGCCTGCATGCAGCAATGAAGACCCAGTGCAACCATACACACATACATACACACACACACACATACACACATGATTTAAAATATATTCTCTCAGATGACTACAGTACAGTTATCAACTTCATATACTTACAATCTGGATTGCTACAATACTTTTCTAATCTATTGTCCGCAGTCTAATTTTGTCAGTTGGTCTAATAATCTCCTTTAATGCATGTTACTCTAGGGTCAAGTACTGCTTTTTGTTGTCAAATCTCTTTAGCCTCTTTTAATATAGAACATTTCCAGAACCTTTCTTTGATTCTTAGGACATTGACATTTGTTAAGAACATAGTCCTGCCTATCTTTCTAACTAGAATATCCCTCATTTATTCAAATGCTCATTTTAATTAAATTATGATTATGATTTCATGATCAGAATACTGTACTGAAGATGTGGTGTTCTTTCAGAGTATTATATTTAGAATTATACAGTGGTTGTCTGTCTCTCCTGTGCTTAGCTGCTCAGTCATGTTCAACTCTTTTGTGACCCCATGGACTGCAGCCCACCAGGTTCCTCTGTCCATGGGATTTTTTTCGGCCAAGAATACTGGAGTAGATTGCCATTTCCTCTTCCAGGGGATCTTCCCAACCCAGGGATCGAACCCCCATTTTCTGTGCCTCCTGTATCGTAGGCAGATTCTTTACTTGCTGAGCCATCAGGGAAGCCCCCGTCCCTCCTAACTATTGTTAATTGTAATTACTCTACCAAGGTGTTGCCCTATTTACCCCATTACAGAATTAGTTCTTCCCCTCACACTTGCAACTTTTAAGAAGCCTGTAGGTAGATACTTTAACATCAAAACTTCCCCTAGAATCAGCATCCACTGATGATTCTTTCCTGATTCAATCTTTAAAATGATGATTACAAAATGAAGATTTTTCTAACCCTAGAATCCCTCCACATTCATCAGCTGGCTCTTGACATTCTTTAGGAGACCTCCTTGGCATTCAAGAGACTTCTCCCATCCCTATATATTTAATTATTATTTGTTCTTTATCAGTTTTCAGTATAGGCTCACAAACTCTTATTTCTTCCCCATGGTTTATAACATATTATTGCACTTACATATTTTGGGCAGACTGTCTAAGATGTGGCCAGTGGAAACCCCTTCAAGGTGGCTTCTGTATCCTTGTGATGTGTCCCAGCATCCTTCAAGTACTGCCTCACTTTCTGGAATAACGAGATGTTCTAGGCTCATCTTGTGCCCACCCTGTCCTAATCTTGGAATGAGCCATTTCTCCAAGGAACTAGGTATTATGCACTTAGTTTTAAGAGTTTTGCAGGATTTACTACAAAGATTATAAGCTCATCACTCCTTCCTTAATTTCTGGCTTCCTAGAGGCAAATACCTTCAGCTCTTTAACTGATTCAACTTATCTGTGAATTGCTAAATAACATGTGTCTGCTGTTCTAAGTTTTTCACAAGCCTGGATATTTCCCATCTCCTGTGCTCTCAATTCACTTCTATCATAAATTTGGTTACCTCATATTCAATGTTTATGCTACTATGATGATGTAAGTACTCTTCATGGTTGAACTATGAATGTCCAATGATTAAGATTACTTTTCCCTTCCTGCATAAGGTTTTATTTTCCCTGGAATCAGTTCTCTTTACTTTTTCCATTTGCTTAGTTTCTTTGTGCACCATTATTGCTAATTCAACCCTAAGTCCTCTGCCAGTTCTCTAAATCTGCTCAGGAGAGCTCCAGATGCATCAGATGCACATCCGGTTTCACTGTCTGAAAGTACCTGTCCCTGGAACCTTCTGACCTGCTCCAGTTTGGCCTTGTGATACAGATGTGATCTTTGTTTCCTTTACCATTATCTTAGGGAGCTCCTCCATCCGTTTCTGGATCTCTTTGTCCCTGATTTCCATCTCTTTCTATATTTTTATTTAGTTTGAACGTGATGTACCTAGATTGAGTTTTTTATTCTCCAGCATTTATCTTGCTTATTGTTCTCCGAGCTTCTCGGATCTGTGGTTTACAGACATTAATTTGGACAGATTCTCTGTTGTTAGTTTCCAACATTTCTTCGGTTCCTCTCTCTCTTTCTTCTCTCTCTGATATCCCCACTGCATATATGTCATGCCTTTTGGAGTTATCCCATAGTCCTTGGATATTCTGTTCTGTTTTTTTCGCTTGTCCTTTTTTCTCTTTGCTTTTCCATTTTGGAGCATTCCATTGATACATCTTCTAGCTCAGAAATTCTTTCCTTAGTGGTGGCCAATCTACTAATGAACCCATCAAGGGACAGAGTGGACTGGATTTGAGTATTTACAGTCTCCCACATGGGATGGGAGGCTAGAGCTGCCTGGAGGAGATTTCCCTTCCTGTAGATCACTTAGGCATTAGGGAAATCCCAGATGTAATTCTTATCTTTGCTCATCTGTATGTAAGATATCTTTCCCTCTCCTTTCCTGATCAAGGGAAAAGAGAAACCAGTGCAGCTGTGACTGCAAGCCATTAGTTTTTATAAACATGTGTCTGCGGGGCCAGGGTCCTTCGTTCAACAAATGTTTCCTGTGTGTCGTCTCTGTGCCACACACGCTGACTGGCATTAGCTATCTCTGTTGATGCTTAGAGATGCTGTTTACAGCATCTTTGGGGACATGAGGCATTCTAGAGGGCAGTCTCTGAGGAAGTGGCTTGGCCTCTCTAAGCTCCCAGGAGTCTTTGGCATCCACTTTTAGGGGAGAGGATGGCTGGGAGGGGCAGGCGAGTCTTTCTTGGAGACTAAGGAGCCACGAGGCTGCAACTCCACAGGAGCAGGCAGAATTGTACAAACTCAGATGAATTAGAAGTGTAAATGGAGCGGTTCGACTTGGCTTGCACAGTACAATAAAGATCTGCAAACACTCAGCTTCGCATTGAATTCGAAGCAGGGTGATTAATTCATTATTCACTTCCCAGCCTGGAAGGGAAACTGTGTATACCCGGGAGCCAGCGTGGATGAGCACAGTCATAAATCACGCCATTACAAGCCTTGCAATGAGAAAATCAGCTGGTTGGAGGGGGATGCTCTGCAGGCAGCAACAGTGGCCAGAGAGCCAGGCTGTCGAGGCAGGTCGGCCAGCTCCCTGGAGACACACCAGTTGGCCAGTCATTCGGCCTTCCAGCCAAGATGGCCAGCCTCTCGGCCACCCGGCTTGGCGCTTCCTGACCAGACCACAAGCAAACAAACTCCACTCCACCCAGGAGTGCTTCTGTGACCTGAGGTAACCTCTTCTGAAACTGGGCAAAATACTAGCAATAGTGTTAGGATCTGTCTGAAAGCCTTCTATGGTTCATTTGGGATAAACCACCTCCTGCTCACCTCTCTGGGCTGTTCTGGGTCCCAGGTCCTTCTGGTTCAGCCAGAGGACCAGGCTGGTTAGCATCTCCCAGCTGGGAGCCCTGGATGCCCCCAGCTGCTAACCAGGAGTCACAGCCTTTGCCCAACAATCTCTGCTGCCTTCAGGGCACAGCCCTTTGAGAGACCAGAGTTTCATCAAGAGTTGAAAGGTGCTGCATGGCACAGAGCATCCCTGTCAGGTGGGTTTAGCCACTACTGGAATACAACATGGTCCATCAAGCAGACAGTTTCTTCTCTTGCAAGCAAGACACCCTTAGTTTCCTCAACTGTTTCTCATACTTCAAGATTTCCAGACCCCCCATGTCCTGATATTTTGTCATAGACTATTTCCCTTTATTTCCCCTTTATCTATTACTGTACTGTGCTTAGTCGCTTCAGTTATGTCTGACTCTTTGCAACCCCATGGACTGTAGCCCACCGGGCTATTCTGTTCATGGGACTCTCCAGGCAAGAATACTGGAGTGAGTTCCATTTCCTTCTCTGGGAGATCTTCCCGGCCCAGGGATCAAACCCACATCTCTTCTATCTCCTGCACTGGCAGGTGTGTTCTTTACCACTAGTGCCACCTGGGAAGCCGTATTTATTATTTCACTTTTAATCTCCAAACCCCCAAGTGGGATGTAGCACCTCCCATGTGTTCTTATCATGAAAATAACAATAATTAAGACTCACTATGTTTTTAAATATTTTTTTGAGAAATATTGATTTATTTACTTAGTACTTTTGGCTATGCTGGGTCTCTGTTGCTATGTGTGAGCTTTCTCTAGTTGCAGCTAGCAGGTGCTTTGTAGTGGTGCATGGGCTTCTCATTGCAGTGACTTCTCTTGCTGCAGAACACAGGCTCTAGGGCATGTGGGCTTTAGTAGTTACAGTGCCCAGGCTTAGTTACTCAGCAGCACATATGATCTTTCTGGACCAGGGATCAAACCTATGTCCCCTGTCTTGGCAGGTGGGCTCCCAGCCCCTGGACTGCCAGGGAAGTCCAGTGTGTCTTTTTATTCTTTTAATTATTTAGTTAGTTTTGAATCTTTTGGCTGTGGCATTCAGCATGCAGAATCTTAGTTCCCCCATCAGGGATCAAACCCACACTCCCTGCTGTGGAACCGCTCAGTCTTAACCACTGGACTCCTAGGGAAGTTCCAAGCCTTACTATGTCTTAATGCTTTATATGTATCATCTCACTTAACTCTCAGCGACCTGGCGGTGTAGTTATTAATTGTAGTTTACAGATTTGGCCTGTAAACTAGAGGTAAAATGGTGGGTGAAATGGCAACCCTTGGTCAGTCTGACTCCAGAGATTGTGCTTCTAACCTTGTTGATGAGCCTGCTCACTCACCCGAGTCTGGTGAGTTTATTAGATAAGACACTAGAGACATCTGTTTCAAGGCCTGCCACACTTGGGGGCTTTCTTCCTCAGAGCCAAGTTGAGCTTTGAGAGCCTGTCCAAAACCCTTTCTTCTCTACCAAAAATACCACCAAAACACAAATAATAATAAAATCATGAAAGCGTTATCCACACTGCTTTCTCCTCTTCTAGAAAAGGGAGAAGGGGTCCTTATTTCTCGCATTCATCTCTCCAGGCCAGATATTATGGCTCAGGATGCAATCTGTTTACACCTTTCTTTTACCTTATTTCGTACACAAAAGAGCATGATTCTCCCTAATCTGTTTATGGCACAAAAGAGCAAGCAAACAGGATTCCTTAACAAAAGGGTCTCTAACCAAGGGATTCGTGGATAATGCTCATTCTCCTCAGGACTCCCAGGCAGCTATCTTAACAAAAAAGAGCACTGGGACTCAGCCTGCCTTGCTTAAGAACAATAGGTAAAATCTATTAATACCCTCCCTTCCTCTAAGAAGGGAAATGTTACATGGCTAGAACCATGGGATCCAGGCTCCAGTTGGGGATTTGACCAAGCATTGCCCATAGCGACACAGCACATGCATTAACAAAGCTTCCAGAGGATGTTTACTGAGGGATATTCTGATTGTACTTACATGTAGGCTGTATTTGACATTAGGGTTGATGGAGGGTTGGGCTGCTGCTTATATAAGGTTCTCTCATCCTAGAGAAGTTGGGTGACCTGGAATGGGCATCCAGGTGGGGTCTACAGGGCCTGCTCTCCAACCACACCAAGCCAACCTGAGAGATGGTACAAGGAGTTCAACCCCTACATTACTCTGGCAACCTCAAGGCAGTTAGAATTGCTCAAAGCCTGCCCAATGTGCTGGCCTTGCTCCAAACACACAGGAATATGGAAGCAAAACACCAGCTGGTGCCCGTCAACCATCCATTAGGATCAGCATAGGAGGCGGGTGGCTAAGAGCTGTCTATTTCGGGCAAGGGCATGAAGACTGAGGACAGTTTGTAGAAAATTGTTTATGGCTCAATCCCAGAAGCAAGGATCCACAATTACCTGAACTCAGGATGCTGTGTGCTGATGTGCGTGTTCAGATCCATCACCCAGCATGACTTTCCCAATTAGACGTTACGAAAACTAAGCTGTCATGGAGTTGAATGTGCTGAGGGATGGAGCACACATCTCCTATTCAAATGAAGCGCGCTCACTAAACAGGTGCCAAACTGAAGGTGTGTTTGTTTGCATTCAAAATTAAAATTGCACCCAAAAAAGCATGTAAAAACTTAACAAGGAACTTAACTTGAATATTTTTATGTAAAAATTCTCCTCAAACCAGAGATAAAAATATTCAAACTCAGTGTGCTTTTGAGTGGAAACTTACATATCAAATATAAAGAAATGTAAGCTTTATTGACTATGCCAAAGCCTTTGACTGTGTGGATCACAATAAATTGTGGAAAATTCTGAAAGAGATGGGAATACCAGACCACCTGACCTGCCTCTTGAGAAACCTGTATGCAGGTCAGGAAGCAACAGTTAGAGCTAGACATGGAACAACAGACTGGTTCCAAATAGGAAAAGGAATGCGTCAAGGCTGTATATTGTCACCCTGCTTATTCAACTTCTATGCAGAGTACATCATGAGAAACGCTGGAAGAAGCACAAGCCGGAATCAAGATTGCCAGGAGAATTATCAATAACCTCAGATATGCAGATGACACCACTCTTATGGCAGAAAGTGAAGAGGAACTAAAAAGCCTCTTGGTGAAAGTGAAAGAGGAGAGTGAAAAAGTTGGCTTAAAGCTCAACATTCAGAAAACGAAGATCATGGCATCTCGTCCCCTCACTTCATGGCAAATAGATGGGGAAATAGTGGAAACAGTGTCAGACTTTATTTTTTTGGGGCTCCAAAATCACTGCAGATGGTGATTGCAGCCATGAAATTAAAGGATGCTTACTCCTTGGAAGGAAAGTTAAGACCAACCTAGATAGCATATTCAAAAGCAGAGACATTACTTTGCCAACAAAGGTCCGTCTAGTCAAGGCTATGGTTTTTCCAGTGGTCATGTATGGATGTGAGAGTTGGACTGTGAAGAAAGCTGAGTGACGAATAATTGATACTTTTGAAATGTGGTGTTGGAGAAGACTCCTGAGAGTCACTTGGACTGCAAGGAGATCCAACCAGTCCTTTCTGAAGGAGATCAGTCCTGGGTGTTCTTTGGAAGGAATGATGCTAAAGCTGAAACTCCAATACTTTGGCCACCTCATGCGACGAGTTGACTCATCAGAAAAGACTCTGATGCTGAGAGGGATTGGGGGCAGGAGCAGAAGGGGACCTCAGAGGATGAGGTGGGTTGATGGCATCACTGACTCGATGGGCGTGAGTCTGAGTGAACTCGGGAGTTGGTGATGGACAGGGAGGCCTGGCGTGCTGCAATTCATGGAGTCGCAAAGAGTCGGACACAACTGAACGACTGAACTGAACTGAACTGAAACAATAATTTAGTGCGGTGTTACTTTATACATAGTAAAATGCACAAAGATTAAAAATAGACCTTGATGACTTTATGCGTGTGTGTGACCTTTTGCATATGTGGCCACTTCCCAGATCAAGGCATAGAATTCTTTTTTACCCCCAGAAAATTCGCCTATGCTCCTTCCCAGTTAGTTCCTACTCCCTGCTAACAACCACGCCAATTCTTCCACCATATTTTAACTTTGCCTCTTCTTGAACTTCATATGAATGGAATCATACCCATGCATTCCTGGCTTCTTTTGTTCAATGTGTTTTTGAGATTAATCCATGTTGTTGCATGATCAGTGGTTAATTCTTTTTTTTTTTCTTTGCCGAGTAGTAATTCATAGTATCTATGTAACTGGGTTTGTTTTTTCTTGTGTGAATGGATTCTTGTGTTATTTCCAATGTTTGTTTATTATGAATAAAACAGGAATGAACTTTTTTGCTTATATGTGTTGTACAAGTCTTTTTGTGTGAAAAGATGCTGGCTTCCTCTAGGGTCTACACTTAGGTGTAGAACACTAACAGAATCTGCCAAGGGATGTATGATAAGTTTAAAGATAACTTATAGAAATGTGAAATAAAACTAGTAGAAGTTCCATACTTCCTGGTGGTCCAGTGGTTCAGAATCCACCTGCCAATGCAGGGAACACGATCCCTGGTACAGGAAGATGCCACATGCTGCAGAGCAACTCAGCCTGCAACTACTGAAGCCCACACACCTACAGCCCATGCTCCACAAGTGAAGCCACTGCTATGAGAAGCCTCTGCGCTGCAACAAGGGAGTAGCCCCAGCTCACCGCAACTAGAGGAAGCTCTCGCGGCAATGAAGACTCAGAGCAGCCAAAAATAAACAAAAAATTGTTTTAAAGTAGAAATTCCTTAAGGTTTGCTTGAAAATTCATAATATATTTAAACATAGTACAATAGCAGGAATCATCCAAAACTTAAAATGCTTTATAGAGTCAGAGTGGCTTTATTCTTAAGAGCCACAAATGTGCTCTTAAGATACACATTTTCAATATCTGGAACTTGAAGCAAATTGACTTTAGGCAAATTGGTCTCAGGCAAATTGGCCCAAAGGCCCAATGGAGATTCTTGTCAAGACAAGTCTCCCCCATTCTGTACTGGTATAACTGAACTTATAAACAATGCTGAATTGACATTCATCCCTCTGAGATTTCATTCCAGTGGGATGGACACATATATTTATGAGCAGAGATATATGGGATTAGGATGTTGGGACAAGTAGACACTTGGTAGATGGAGGGAAAGGAATTTCTTGCCCTGTTCACAGAGCTCTGGGGGACTAATACTGGGCCACAAGCTGGCAGGATGCCCAGAGAGCTAAAACGTGGCTGAGCCAGGGCAGGTGCCTGAGCTGGGAAGGTCTTGATGGAGCTCAAGTGCAGCAGTAGGGTTTGCTTGGCAATGTCAGGACTCATTTGCGGGGAGGAACTGGGGTGTCATTAAGTTAATGAGGAGAATAAGGTAGAGGCTGACCCTGGGCACAGTGGCATAGAGAAGTAGGTAACCAACAGAGCGCCCAGCATGAGCAGGCTGTGCAAGTTAGAATTTGTCCAAGAAGGTGAAAAAACTGAGCTTAAATCAGCCCTCAGCAGGTTTTGCCCTGGTTGCTGCTATTTCAACCTTCATTTCCAAAATGTGTCAGCGGATATGACTGCAAATTTTAAAAATTTATAGTCTTTCATGTGTGTTCACTATCTCTTTTGCCTTAGTGTCTTCCACGCTTTTGATAAAATTGGCTTCTATGTCATCTTCCAAGTTATTAATAAAAAATATTAACCTGGACAGAGCCAGAACAAAGCCCATTGGAATGCCGCCAGAGACCCCCCTCCCCCCAATCCAGGGTGACATGAATTCATTCATCAACACACTTGGAGAACAATTGTTCAACCGACTATAAATCTACCTCTCAGTCCCCGCTGACAGGTCTCCACTTTTGCACAAGGGAATCAGGAGGGATTCGCTAAAAGTCTTCACAGAAATAAGACACTGAGCCTATTACACCCTCCCGACCCACTAATCTAATAATTCATATGAAAAAAGAAATGAGGTTAGACTTGTTCTTAGTGACTCTTCACTAGTTCCTGGCAAACACTTTCTTTTGAAAGTACTCTGGAAACCACCTGTTTAATAATCCCATCAAGATTTTTGTTGGTGCTGGTGGCACTCATCAACCAGGTTGTAAATTTCATCTATCACCCCATTTAAAAATCAGGACATTTTCATTCTTTTGGCTATGCTCTCAATTTTCTAGGACATCGCAAAGATTTTACAGGTGACTATTGTGGCCATCTGGGAGCTCATTTGTCTGGACCGTTGACTTAAACTCACTTAAGCAAGCTGGGTAGTATATTTGGCCTAAGTGAACTTCCAGGGTATAAGGGGAAAGCAACTTTATGTTGTCTTCATCTGTCCCTTAAAATTAATCCAGTGGGGGATATCCTTCTGCTGTTTGTGGTTGAAAATTCATCAGTTGCATGACTTTTCTGACTACTCATGATAATGAAAGCTCAATAATCACTCTAAGTCACAAAGTACAGTCTCCATTTTGATGCAGAAATATAATCCTATGTAAGGAGCAGAACTGTGGGCTTTGTTTCAAATTTAATCTTCCTCATAAGCCTGGGCCTGCTGCAGGCAGAAAGGTTACAGCTGGTTATACTATGTAACCAGGCATATACTAGGCATTTTCTTTTTTTTAAATGATTTTTAAAAAATTTTTTTGGCTGTGCTGGGTGATCATTGCTTTGTGGGCTTACTCTGGTTGCAGCAAGATTGGGCCTACTCTCTGTTGCGATGCAGGCTTCTCATTGTGGTGGCTTTTCTTGCTGTGGAGCACAGGCTCTAGGAATGCAGGCTTCAGTAATTGTGTCTCAGGGGCTCTAGAGCGAGGACTCAGTAGCTGTGGTGCACAGGCTTAGTCGTTCCGAGAATCTTCCTGGACCAGGGATGGAACCTGTGTCCCCTGCATTGGCAGACTCCTATCCACTGTACCACCAGAAGTCCCAGGCATCACTTTTTTTGACCCTTTCCTCCTACCTGAGTGTACAAACCTGGAATTCTGACTCCTCTGGGGTGGGGTGGTGCTGAGAAGTCTTGAGAGCAGGGAAGCTATTCTCTGGTACTTTTGTAAACTAGCTTTTCACTCCCTGTGCCTGACAACTGTTTCAAGCCTTCTCATTGTTTAGATTTTTCAGTCAGGAATCAGAGCCCCCATTTCCTGTGTCCCATCCTCAGCCTCTGCTCTCTAACTGCTCTCCTTTGAAGCCTTCCTCTCTTGCTCGATGAAGGGAAAGTACCCATAGCACACAAACCATTCTCTCCAAAGACCTCTTCCTCCTAAATCCTCTCCCATCTCCACCCCCCTGACCCTCAATGCTCTCAGTGTGGTTTTAAGGGGTTCAAGAGAAATTCAACCAGTTCAAAGGCACTTATGCAATATTTGAACAGTGGCCTCCCATGGAATGTAACTTTTCTCTTCATGTTGCAGCCAAAGGGGAGGTGGAGTCGTGGAGTCCAATTTGTATATTTGGTTAGAGTGGTTTCCTGCTATCTGCGCTCCCATCTTGGCCTTCAGTTTCCTCCAGTCTGGTTTGATGGCATTTCTTCTTGATAGGGAGATAGATGAAAATACAAGTTAAGAACCTGTATGTTCTTTCTGAAACCTCCCCTTGTTACCTGCCATCTTCCTCAAGCACAGAGATTTTCTTCCTTTTTAAAACGTTTGCTTTTAAAAACCACAACTATCAAGTCATTCGATTAATTTATAATGAATAATAGAACAGTATATAGATCCAAATACATTCTTTTACTACTTCCTATTGGTCCAATTAAAACAGAAGAAGGGGTTGCGGGGATCAGGGGAAAGAATTCACTTACTATGTGCTCATCACTTTATATTCACCTTATTAAATAATCGAAATAGCCATGGGAGGTAAATATTATCATCCCCATTATATAAATAAAGAAACTCAAGTATAGAAAAATGAAATAACTTGTCTAAACTCTATAACTACCTGGGTATATTTGTTTCCTATTATATCTCTGAATTCCAAATTACCGTCATAAGATAAACTACTGTGCCTGGTAAAACAACAAGTAGATCCAATTATTTTTTGCCAAAAAACAACAAAAAAAGCTGTCTCTCTGGTGAGGGATATGAAGAAGAAGATAATAATCACCAGATATGAATATCTAAAGAGTTGATATATTTCTTTTTAATATTTTACTTAGGAATATGCATGTAATCATTTTATAAAATTAAAATAATATGTTATATACAACTCTGAATCCTAATTCTTAAACTCATTACACTATGAACATTTTTCATTGCCAATACAATCATTTGAAAATCATTTTTAATGGTTTCATGCTCATCCAATGTGTGTACACCAGTATTTAATCTTCCCTTATTGTCAAACACTGAGGTTGTTTCCATTTTTTACCACTTTGGATAATACTATAATGCACACCATTGTGCATAAATCTGTGTTTGAATTTCTGACAATTAGTAGAAGAGGAGTTGCTGGATCAAAGTGTACAGAGTTCTTAAAGGCTTCTGATACAACTTACAATATTGCTTTCTAGAAAGGTTTGTAACAGATGGGTTTATCTTAATGGACAGTGTCACCATCAAACTCCATTAGTCTAAAAGACCTATTTCCACACTAGGGCCAGTCAACAAAACCAGGACATTTGTGTGGGCTGGCTAGATCATTCCCTTCTCTGGACAATATCAGGCACACAGGACAAAAATGTTTTTGGCCACAGTAATCACTGTCTACAAATCAGGAATCCATTTGGAGGGAGTGGGAGGAGGGAGTACATTTGCATATCTGCATATTTGTAGTCACGGCTCTCCTTGGAAGGCTGTACATTCCTCTGATCCAGCCTGCATTAGGTTCATTGCCCTTAAAGCACAGCCCTGCCTTAGCTGGGTGGACCAGAAAGCCACAGGCAGGGCGGTTCTGTTTGCTTTCAGTCACATTCTGGTCACACTTTCCTGCACATGATTCCAGGGCTCCTCTATGGAACCAGAGCCTTGCCCAAGAATCCCCAGCAACACATCTTGATAAACACATCTTAAGGTGGGTTTGTTTTGCATCTATCACAGGTTTAATTGTCCAGTTTCCCTTTCAAGTGATGACTTTCATCTAGAACTTATTTTAAATCCTGTCTGTTTCCTACCCCAGGACCACACTTTTTAAGACAGAAAAGCAACATGCAGCAATACTAAAGATACATTTAAATGACAATATTTTAATAACTTTTCCCTCTAATTTCAAAAGTAGCACGTTTAAGCAGAAAATGTAGAAAATCCGGGAAACTAAGATGCAACAGATGCAGAGTGACCAGCGTGGACTGTGTTCTGCCCAGCAGCTGGGGTGCACACAGGTCTCAGCAGACATCTGTGAGGGGTCAGCAGGGGTGACACTCAGCTCAGCAGATGTCAGTGGACATACGACAAAGACTGAGAATGGCTAAGAATTCTCCCACTTAATGCTGTATAAGCCCAGGAACTTACTACCGATGCCAGGAAAAAGGGGAGGGAGAAACGTCTGAAATGATGGGGGAGAAAATAGTAAGAGCAGGAGAATGGTGCCAAATACAGAAATGAAGTTTGTTTGTAAGAAAACAAGAAAGCCCAGATTCTGACTTGTATTCTCTTTCTCACTCCCTGTGGCTTCTGATCTCTGACTTCAGCTGTACCAACCACCAGCCTCTGTTGGTACCTCAGCTGGGTTCTGTCCTGGTACCTGAGAGGGTTGGAGGGAAAGACGTGGCATGTTTTGGGCTTCCCATGGGGGTTAGCCTTGCAAGTCACCATGGAAACTGGAGACACTGCGATTGTTCATGCTGCGCTTAGAGGGAGTGTGTTCCAGTGAAGGCTAGAAAAGCCACTCTTAGAAAGGCTGTCAATGGTCCTCCGCCTCTGAGGATGTCTTTCCCTAATTCTCCTTCATTGGAACTGGGGGAGCTAAATCTCTGAAAGCAGCAGGTGGATATAAAAAAAGACAACAAAATAAAATAAATAGCTCTCAGTAGGGCCATGAACACACCAGGAGGAAAGGAATTTGGTTTCCCTGGGCCATGATATTGGTCCTGCCTCTTTGTCCCACAAGGGCTCTCTGAGCCAACTGGCACAGTTGCCTTTCTCTTGGGGGGGGGCCTTATTTTTGCACTCTGCACCCTTGGCAATATTTCAGGGGATCCCCAGGGTAGGGCAACATCCTGTCAAGATTATACAGCATCAGAGAGAACCACAGAGGCAGGCTCTGGAGTCCCTGGAGACCTCTGAGAACAGACCACGTGTGCCAGGATTGTCACTGCAGTGATGTCTATAGTCACAAATTGGAAACATCCAAAATGCTGATCCATAGGAAAACTCTTAAACAAATTAAGGTACATTCATACAAGGAACTCTATGCCATCATTAAACTGGAGTGGGTAGCCTTTCCCTTCTCCAGAGGATCTTCTCAACCCGGGGATGAAACCCAGATCTCCTGCATTGCAGGCGGATTCTTTACCAGCTGAGCCACAAGGGAAGCCCAAGAATGCTGGAGTGGGTAGCCCATTCCTTCTCCAGCAGATCTTCCTGACCCAGGAATAGAACCAGGGTCTCCTGCATTGCAGGTGGATTCTTTATCAACTGAGCTATCAGGGAAGCCTTAGAAAATACACAGACTTGTGTAAATTAAAAGGGAACATGAATATGTTTACATGTTCAGTGTAAAACGGATAAAGACAGTATGTAGTCAGTCAGTCAGTCCAGTCACGTCTGACTCTTTATGACCCCATGGACTGCAGCACGCCATGCTTCGCTGTCCATCACCAACTCCTGGAGTTTACTCAAACTCATGTCCAAGGAGTCAGTGATGCCATCCAAGCATCTCATCCTCTGTCATCCCCTTCTCCTCTTGCCTTCAATCTTTCCCAGCATCAGGGTCTTTTCCAATGAGTCAGTTCTTCACATCAGGTGGCCAAAGAATTGGAGTCTCAGCTTAATCATCAATCCTTCCAATTAATATTCAGGAATGGTTTCCTTTAGGATGGACTGGTTGGATCTTCTTGCAGTCCAAGGGACTCTCAAGAGTCTTCTCCAACACCATAGCTCAAAAGCATCAATTCTTTAGTGCTCAGCTTACTTTACAGTCCAACTCTCACATCCATACATACATGACTACTGGAAAAACCATAGCCTTGACTAGAGAGACCTTTGTTGGCAAAGTAATGTCTCTGCTTTTTAATATGCTATCTAGGTTGGTCATAGCTTTTCTTCCAAGGAGCAAGTATCTTTTAATTTCATGCCTGCAGTCACCATCTACACTCATTTTGGAGCCCCCAAAACTAAAGTCTGACACTGTTTCCACTGTTTCCCCATCTATTTCCCATCAAGTGATGGGACGAGATGCCATGATCTTTGTTTTCTGAATGTTGAGCTTTAAGCCAACTTTTTCACTCTCCACTTTCACTATCATCAAGAGGCTGTTTCATTCTTCTTTGCTTTCTGCCATAAGCGTGGTGTCATCTGCATATCTGAGGTTATTGATACTTCTGGCAATCTTGATTCCAGCTTGTGCTTCATCAAGCCCAGCATTTCTCATGATGTACTCTGCATACAAGTTAAATAAGCAGGGAGACAATATACAAACTTGACATACTCCTTTCCTGATTTGGAACCAGTCTATTGTTCCATATCCAATTCTAACTGTCGCTTCTTAACCTGCATACAGATTTCTCAGGAGGCAGGTCAGGTGGTCTGGTATTCCCATCTCTTTCAGAATTTTCCACAGTTGTTGTGATCCACACAGTCAAAGGCTTTGGCATAGCCAATAAAGCAAGTAGATGTTTTTCTGGAACTCTCTTGCTCTTTTGATGATCCATCGGATGTTGGCAATTTGATCTCTGGTTCCTCTGCCTTTTCTAAATCCAGCTTGAACATCTGGAAGTTCACAGTTCATGTACTGTTGAAGCCTGGCTTGGAGAATTTTGAGCATTACTTTACTAGCATGTGAGATGAGTGCAATTGTGCGGTAGTTTGAACATTCTTTGACATTGCCTTTCTTTGAGTTTGGAATGAAAACTGATCTTTTCCAGTCCTGTGGCCACTGCTGAATTTTCCAAATTTGCTGGCATATTGAATGAAGCACTTTCACAGCATCATCTTTCAGGTTTTGAAATAGCTCAACTGGAATTCCATCACCTCCACTAGCTTTGTTTGTAGTGATGCTTCCTAAGGTCCACTTGACTTCTCATTCCAGAATATCTGGCTCTAGGTGAGTGATCACACCATCTTGATTATCTGGTTATGAAGATATTTTTTGTGTAGTTCTTCTGTGTATGCTTGCCACCTCTTCTTAATAATTTCTGCTTCTGTTAGGTCCATACCATTTCTGTCCTTTATCGAGCCCATCTTTGCATGAAATGTTCCCTTGGTATCTCTAATTTTCTTGAAGGGATCTCTAATCTTCTCCATTCTATTGTTTTCCTCTATTTCTTTGCATTGATCACTGAGGAAGGCTTTCTTATCTCTCCTTGCTATTCTTTGGAACTCTGCATTCAGATGGGTATATCTTTCATTTTCTCCCTTGTCTTTTGCATCTTTTCTTTCCCCAGCTATTTGTAAGCCCTCATCAGACAAGCATATTGCCTTTTTGCATTTCTTTTTCTTGGGGATGGTCTTGATCACTGCATCCTGTACAATGTCATGAACCTCCATCCATAGTTCTTCAGGCCCTCTGTCTATCAAATCGAATCCCTTGACTCTATTTGTCACTTCCACTGTATAATTGTAAGGGATTTGATTTAGGTCATACCTGAATGGCCTAATGGTTTTCCCTACTTTCTTCAGTTTAAGCCTGAATTTTGCAATAAGGAGTTCATGATCTGAGCAACAGTCAGCTACCAGTCTTGTTTTTTCTGACTGTATAGAGCTTCTCCATCTTTGGCTGCAAAGAATATAATCAACATGATTTCGGTATTGGCCATTGGTGATGTCCTTGTGTAGAGTCTTCTCTCGTGTTTCTGCAAGAGGGTGTTTGCTATTACCAGTGTGTTCTTGCCTTAAGAACCCCATCAACAGTATGAAAAGGCAAAAAGATAGGACACTGAAAGATGAACTCCCCAGGTTAGTACGTGCCCAATATGCTACTGGAGATCAGTGGAGAAATAAGTCCAGAAAGAATGGAGAGATGGAGCCAAAGCAAAAACAACACCCAGCTGTGGATGTAACGAGTGATGGAAGCAAGGTCCGATGCTGTAAAGAGCAATATTGCATAGGAACCTGGAATGTTAGGTCCATGAATCAAGGCAAATTGGAAGTGGTCAAGCAGGAGATGGCAAGAGTGAACACCAACATTCTAGGAACCAGCGAACTAAAATGGACTGGAATGGGTGAATTGAACTCAGATGACCATTTTAACTCAGACAGTATGTACAGCATGATCTTATTTGCATATGTTATACATAGAAAATCTCTAGTGGGATAGCAGCCATTTCCTTTCCTTTTTATATTATTCTACATGTTTAAAATGATTATGATATATGTGCTTTGCATTACTTTAAAATAACATAACATTTGTTGGTGGAAATGTTGCTAAAACCTGTTGTGATGGCCATGGAGGTATGCCACTTGGATCCCCGGTAAGAAAGAACTTGACATCCCTTTGAGAAGAGCAGTGAACTGACAGCCTCTGGCTCTAGGGCCTTGAGGAGCCACTAGAGTGTTTGCCCCAAGCTCTGCGTGCAGTTCCAGGGCAGCCCCTGGCAATGGCCTAGCCTGGAGGGTGCGCTAATCCTCACGCTTGCTACCCCACATTGAGGTTCTGTTGTGTCCACTTGATGCTGGAGCTGCTTATTGGGCTGACAGTTTTCTCAGCCACCCCAAAGTCTGAGACTCTTCCACCTAGCCATCCCCTTTCCCTCTCCTTCCATGAGTATTAGACTTGCACGGCAATCTAAAGCCTTCCTTGCCTCCTCTTTCTCCATCTTTATTCTTTCAAAATTGTATTTATTTATCTTTGGCTGCCCTGGGTCTTTTTGCTGTGTGCAGACTTTGTCTAGCTGTGACAGGCAGGGCCTACTCTTCACTGAGGTGTGCTGACTTCTCATTGTGGTGGTTTCTTTTGTTGCAGAGCAAGAGCTCTAGAGCATGGGCTCAGCAGTTATGGTACCCAGGCTTAGTTGCTCAGTGGCATGGGGGATCTTCCTGGACCAGGGATTAAACCTGTGTCCCCTGCATTGGCAGGCAGAGTCTTAACCACTTAACTACCAGGGAAGTCTTCCCCCTTTATTCTTTACAGGTGTCACTCCAATCATCTCTTGCATGTCTAACTCTATTTGTGTCTGCTTCCTGGAGGACCATGTGTTCCTGAATATATAAGAAAGCTTGGTTTTACATTGTTTACTTAGAAATACCATCTCCCCACTCGCTACAGGGAATCATTATCCCAGATGACCTCCAAGTGGTCTCACAAACAAAATGAAATGCCTTTTTTAAAACCAGGATTTTCTTCTGATCGTTATTCCATGCAATTGACTCCCGTTAAGCCCACTTCTCAATCCCCCTGGTGCTGATTCAGAAAGGCTGGCAGTGGCCAAGTCAATGTCTGTGACCTATGTCACTTCTAGAATGAGAAAAACCAGCTAACAAATATGAAGATCTGAAAACCACAGACCTTTGTGTGCCTTAAAGTAATACACAAAGTAACTACAGAAAAATGTAGCCATGCCAATAGGCACATGAAAAGATACTCAGCATCTCTAATTACCAGAGAAATGCAATGAGATACCACTTTACACAGATCAGAATGACCATCATTAAATATTCTACAGCTAACAAATATTGGAGAGAATGTGGAGAAAGGGGGATCCTCCTACACTGTTGGTGGGAATGTAAACTGATATGGCCACTATGAAAAACAGTATGGAGGTTCCTCAGAAAACTAAAAGTAGAATTACCATATAATCCAGCAATTCTACTCCTGGGCATATACCCTGACAGAACTCTAATTCAAAAAGACACATGCACTCCCATATTCATAGCAGCACTGTTTACAATAGCCTAGACATGGAAACTGGAGAAGGCAATGGCACCCCACTCCAGTACTCTTGCCTGGAAAATCCCATGAATGGAGGAGCCTGGTGGGCTATAATCCATGGGGTCGCTAAGAGTCGGACACGACTGAGCGACTTCACTTTCACTTTTCACTTTCATGCATTGAAGAAGGAAGTGGCAACCCACTCCAGTGTTCTTGCCTGGAGAATCCCAGGGATGGGGGAGCCTGGTGGGCTGCTGTCTATGGGGTCGCAGAGTTGGACACGACTGAAGCGACTTAGCAGCAGCAGCAGCAGAAATGGAGACAACCTAAATGCCCATCAACAGATGAATGGATAAAGCAGACGTGGTGTATATATATACACACACACATACATAATGAAATATTACCCAACTCTAAAAAAGAATGAAATAATGCCATTTGCAGCAATATGGATATAACCAGACATTATCATACTAAGTGAAGTAAATCAGAAAAAGAAGGACAAATACCATATGATGTCACTTATATGTGGAATCTAAAATATGACACAAATGAACCTCTCTATGAAACAGAAAGAGACTCACAGACATAAACAGACTTGTGGTTGCTAGGAGGGAGAGGAGGCTGGGAAAGGGATGGAGTCAGAGGTTGGGGTTAGCAAAGCTATTGTATGTAGGCTGGATAAACAAGGTCCTACTGTATAGCTCAGGGAACTGTATTCAATATCCTAGGACAAACCATAATAGAAAAGAATATTTAAAAAGAACGTATGTATATATATATATATAGTTATTCAGTCACTCAGTCATGTCTGACTCTTTGTGACCCCATGGGCTGCAGTACACCAGGCTTCCCTGACCTTCACCATCTCCTGGAGTTTGCTCAAACTCATGTCCATTGAGTCGGTAATAACTGAGTCACTTTGCTATACAGCAGAAGTTAACACAACATTCTAAGTCAACTATACTTAAAAAAAAAAAAAAAAAAGGTGGCCGTAGCTGCTAAGACTTTGTGCTTTGTCTTTTGCCACCTTCCAGCCTGATCAGTTCTTCCCAGATAAGAGAGTTGCTGAGATGGTGACCTGCTCCTCTCCGCACACAAGGCTCAGGTTCCCCTTGGCACCCCACAAAGCATACCAGGCTCTTGGGAGCCCACACCAGACACACAGCACTTCTTGGGATGTCATGCAGAGCTGGTGGAAGGCAGCCTTCTCACTTGTCCTCAGAACTCTGGCCTGAGGCTCAGAGAGTCAGCGCAACAGGAAAAACGGAGAAAGAGAAGCAAAAACGAAACAGGGCAGCCAGCGTATTTGAAGGGGGGTGAACAAGGGTCGAAGCTCCGGACACAGTGGAAGTTGTAACCAAGGGTAACTGTGAGGTGATGAGCACCCAGGATCCTCCTACGGTCCCAAGAGGCTGCCAATGCAGAGGGGACCATCTGCTGTGGGGAGAGAAGCGTTTGCCTCCCCTGGGTCAGTGCTGGGTGCCCGGCGGCAAAAATGGCGTGGTCACAGGACCTGCTGGGTGCATGACCTGGGGACATGGCCCTGGATGAACAGCCTTCAGACCATTCCTCCAACCCCCACAGAGTGTCTGTGCATTGCTCAGTATCCTTCTAAGAGATGGCTTAAATCAGCTGGAATTGGTTTCTGCAGCTTGCTGAGCATCTCAGCTAATGTGGATATGTGACACGTAGTATTTCAGTATATGCTAAGTTAGCACGGAGAAAACCATATTAACAATGAAGGTGAACGACCTCGTTTGAACACAGGTTTCCCAAGACAGTGGAGAGGTGAAGATGGGGAGGAGAGGAAAAGGAAGGGAGCAAGGAAAATAGGACAAGGGAGAAAAAGCAAGGCTGCCGGAAGGAAAGGCTCAGCTTATATGCTGATGGGCTCTCACATAGCATCTACGTAGTCAGTATATTCACATATCAGCCCTACCGCAGATCCACCAAAAAGGAATTTCCCAGGATTACACCATACTTGAGTATCCTTCAGGGCTTCTCAGGAGATGCTAATGGGGAGACAGACTTGCTAAGTGTTTTTTCACTCGTGTGATCCTGGACCACTTGCATCAGAATCAGCCAGAAGTTTATTTAAAAATTCATGTTTCTGGACTGCACTGCTGACCTCCTGAGTCTGAGTCTCCAGTGGCAGGGGATATTTTCCACCCAAAATAGGTAAGTCAGTAGCCTGTGACCGTAGGATCAAATCCCTGGATCCCAGAGCAAACACAGGACTCCATGGCAATAGGCCAGGTATAGGGACTGTGGGCCCCTTCTTCTCAAAGATCTGCTATAAAAATCTTTAATGGGGCTTCCCTTTGGTCCAGTGGTTAAGAATCTGCCTGCCAATGCAGGGGACACAGGTTTGATCCCTGCTCTGGGAAGATCCCTCATGCCTCTGGGCAACTAAGCCTGTTTTTCACAACTATTGAATCTATGCTTTAGAGCCCATGAGCCACAATGGTTGGGCCTACATGCCACAACTCCTGAAGCCCTTGAGCCTAGAGCCTGTGTTCCACGACAAGAGAGTAACCCTTGCTCTCTGCAACTAGAGAAAAGTCCTCATGCAGCAAGGAAGAATTAGCGTAGCCAACAAATACATAAATAAATAATCTTTAAAATGAAATAAAATCTTTAATGACTATTTCACCCAGCAGCCCCACTTCTTGAAACTATCCTAAGGAAATATTCATACAACGTGGAAGGATATACGAGGACGAAGTTTCATCACAACCCATGTATATATTAGTGAGTGAGTGAAAACAACCCAAATATGAAATAGTTGAGAGTATTTGAACAATTATGACACATTCATACAATGGAAGGCTATGTAGTTGTTAAAATTGTGAGACAGATCTCTATGTACAGAAATGGAAATCCGTCCATGATACGTTGTTTTAAGTGGGGAAAAACTCAGATGGCAAAAGAGCAGGAATATCTCACATGCAACAAATGGCATTCACAGGAGTGGCATAGCTGTATGTCATGCATAATCTTGGGGACACTTGTTTTTCACCCAAGAAAACAGATCTGTTTTTCACCCAAGAAAACAATGCTATTCTGGAGAATCTACAATCCACTTTATTTCTTACATACACTTCAATCCATCCTATTTCTTATACATACTTCTGCATGGTAAAGGAAATCATCAGCAAAACAAATAGGCAACCTACAGAATAGGAGAAAATATTTGCATATCACATATTTGTTAATGGGTTAATGTCCAAAATCTATAAAATAACTTATTCAACTCCATAGCAAGAAACAATCTGATTTTAAAAATGGGCAGATGAACAGATTTTACAAAAACAGGCAACGGGCCAGATGTGACTCACTGGCCAGAGTTTGCTGACCCCAGATCTGCTGCAATAAGAAGGAAGGAACCTAACTATAGACATCAATATAAATTAATTACACATAATTTTGAGTGAAAAATCTAGACACAAAATAGTATATACTGGCTGATTCCATTTATGTAAAGCTAAAAAGTAGGCACAGTTAATCTATGATGTTCAAGTCAAGATCAAGACTATTGTTGGGGTAGTTGGTAGTGACTGCACAGGAGGGCTTCTGGGGAACTAATAAAACATTCTGCTTCTTGGTCTGGATGTTGGTTACACAAGGATGTACAGTTAGTGAAAATTCACACATTATACTTTCGATCTGTGCGCTTTTCAGTATATACGCTCCTTGAATAAAAGCTTTATTTTAAAAAGTGGGCAGAGGAACTAAATAGATATTTTTTCCAAAGAAGACACACGAGTGGTCAGCAGGTACATGAAAAAGCACTCAACACCACTCATCCTCAGGGTAATGCAAACCAAAACCACGCTGATTTTCATTCTGTAATAATTAGTGAAGTTGAGCATCTTTTCATGTATTTGTAGGCCATCTGTATGTCTTCTTTGGAGAAATGTCTGTTTAGGTCTTCTGCCCATGTTTTGATTGGGTTGTTTTTTTGATATTGAGTTGCATGAGCTGTTTGTATATGTTAGAGATGTCCTGTTTATGGTTTTCTTTGCTGTGCAAAAGGTTTTAAGTTTAATTAGGTCCCATTTGTTTATTTTTGTTTTCATTTTCATTACTCTAAGAGGTAGGTCAAAAAAGATCTTGCTGCAATTTATGTCAAAGTGTGTTCTATGTTTTCCTCTAAGAGTTTTATAGTATCCAGCTTTATATTTAGGACTTCAATCCATTTTGAGTTTATTTTTGTTAGGGAGTGTTCTAATTTCTTCCATCCAGTTTTCCCAGCACCACTTATGAAAGAGACTGTCTTTTCTGCACTGTATATTCTTGCCTCCTTTGTCATAGCTTAGGTGGCTATAGGTGCATAGGTTTCTCTCTGGGCTTTCTAAACTTTTCCTTAAAAAACTAAAAATAGAGCTACCTGACCTAGCAATTCTACTCCTGCATGTATACCTGGAGAAAACCATAATTCAAAAGATATTTGCACCCCAGTGTTCACCATAGCACCGGTTACAATAGCCAGGACATGGAAGCAACATAGATGTCCCTCAACAGGGGAACGAATAAGGAAGATATGGCACATATACACAGTGGAATATTACTCAGCCGCATAAAAGGACTGGAATGGTGTCACATGCAGAGACATGGATGGACCTAGAGACTGTTGTTTAGAGAGAAGTCAGAAAAAGAAAAACATATCATATAATATTGCTTATATGTAGAATCTAGAAAATGCTACAGATGAACTTATTTGCAAAGGAGAAATTGAGACACAGATGTAGAGAAAAATAGAGAAGGAAGGGGTGGGATAAATTGGGAGATTGGAACTGACATATATACAATACTATGTATAAAATAAATCACTGATGAGAACCTACTGTATAGCACAGGGGACTCTACTCAGTGCTCTGTGGTGACATGAACAGGAAGGGAATCCAAAGAAGAAAGGATATATGTATACATATAACTGATTCAATTTTCAGTATAATAAAAACTAATACAACATTGTAAAGCAATTATTAGAGATACCAAGAACATTTCATGCAAAGATGGGCTCAATAAAGGACAGAAATGGTCTGGACCTAACAGAAGCAGAAGATATTAAGAAGAGGTGGCAAGAATACACAGAAGAACTGTACAAAAAAGATCTTCACGACCAAGATAATCACGATGGTGTAATCACTCATCTAGAGCCAGACATCCTAGAATGTGAAGTCAAGTGGGCCTTAGAAAGCATCACTACAAACAAAGCTAGTGGAGGTGATGGAATTCCAGTGGAGCTATTTCAAATCCTGAAAGATGATGCTTTGAAAGTGCTGCACTCAATGTGCCAGCAAATTTGGAAAACTCAGCAGTGGCCGCAGGACTGGAAAAGGTCAGTTTTCATTCCAATCCCAAAGAAAGGCAATGCCAAAGAATGCTCAAATTACCACACAATTGCACTCATCTCGCACGCTAGTAAAGTAATGCTCAAAATTCTAGAAGCCAGGCTTTAGCAATACGTGAACCATGAACTTCCTGATGTTCAAGCTGGCTTTAGAAAAGGTAGAGGAACCGGAGATCAAATTGCCAACATCCGGCTGGATCATCGAAAAAGCAAGAGAGTTCCAGAAAAACATCTATTTCTGCTTTGTTGACCATGCCTAAGCCTTTGACTGTGTGGATCACAATAAATTGTGGAAAATTCTGAAAGAGATGGGAATACCAGACCACCTGACCTGCCTCTTGAGAAATCTATATGCTGGTCAGGAAACAACAGTCAGAATTGGACATGGAACAATGGACTGGTTCCAAATAGGAAAAGGAGTATGTCAAGGCTGTATAATGTCACCCTGCTTATTTAACTTATATGCAGAGTACATCATGAGAAATGCTGGGTTGGATGAAGCACAAGCTGGAATCAAGACTGCCAGAAGAAATATCAATAACCTCAGATAGGCAGATGATACGCCCCTTACGGCAGAAAGTGAAGAACTAAAGAGCCTCTTGATGAAAGTGAAAGAAGAGAGTGAAAAAGTTGGCTTAAAGCTCAACATTCAGAAAACTAAGATTATGGCATTCGGTCCCATCACTTCATGGCAAATAGATGGGGAAACAGTGGAAACAGTGGCTTACTTTATTTTTGGGGGCTCCAAAATCACTGCAGATGGTGATTGCAGCCATGAAATTAAAAGATGCTTACTCCTTGGAAGGAAAGCTAAGACCAACCTAGACAGCATATTGAAAAGCAGAGACATTACTTTGTCCACAAAGGTCCATCTAGTCAAGGCTATGGTTTTCCCAGTAGTCATGTATGGATGTGAGAGTTGGACTGTGAAGAAAGCTGAGTGCAGAAGAATTGATGCTTCTGAACTGTGGTGTTGGAGAAGACTCTTGAGAGTCTGGTGGACTGCAAGGAGATTCAACCAGTCCATTCTGAAGGAGATCAGTCCTGGGTGTTCATTGGAAGGACTGATTTTGAAGCTACAACTCCAATACTTTGGCCACCTGATGCGAAGAGCTGACTTGTTTGAAAAGACCCTGATGCTGGGAAATATTTGTCTTTATGATTTGTTTTATTTGGTCTCCTTTGTATTGGTGGGGGATGTAT
This sequence comes from Capra hircus, assembly GCF_001704415.2. Taxonomy (NCBI): domain Eukaryota; kingdom Metazoa; phylum Chordata; class Mammalia; order Artiodactyla; family Bovidae; genus Capra; species Capra hircus. The sequence goes on along the minus strand of NC_030817.1, from coordinate 81,683,312 downwards.
CTTTTGAATTTAAGCAAGTTTGCATTTTTGTTCTAATGGTTTTAGAATTACCTAATAGTAATTTTTAGAATTTTTAGAATAGATTAGACTATACTCTTAATGTCTTCTTTTGCAGGTTCTTGCCCATTGGTTCCCCTCCCCCAGGAACAATATTAAAATTATCTAGTAACTTCCTCTTTCTCCTCCACACCTCAAAATCTAATTTGAAGTGATATTCTTTTATTCTCAGTTAAAACCTTCAAGGCAGTTTGCAAGCTCATTGAACTTTGTATATGTTTCCTCTAGTCTCCTCCCATGTTTGATATTGTACATTCTTCACAGCATCAGAACACAAAGCCATTCATACTATTCTCTATTCTTCAGAATCTTCCTTTAGTCTTAAGTCTACAGGAAAATAAATCTTTAATGCTCACCACCAGTCTTTATGCTGGTACTTCTCTAGTCAGTTTGGGTTATTTAAAACCCATTCTCTAGTAGATTCCGGACTCATAGGACAATATCCTGAATTTTTTGCATGTTCATAAATGTGCCTGTGCTTTTATATTTGAAGGTCATCTTCCTTGCTATAAAATTCTTATCTCACAGTTCCTTTCCTTAAGTAATTTCAATATGTGGCTTCATTGTCCTCTGGCATACAGCACTGGGTCCAAAGTCTGATGGCAATTTGATTCTCTTTCCCTAAGTGACTTGGTCTTTTTCGCATTACAAAAACAAAACAAAACAAAACAAAAAACCATGAAAAGACAACCTACAGAATGGGAGAAAATATTTGCAAATGATGTGACCGACAAGGGATTTATCTCTAAAATATACCAACAGTTCATACATTTTAAGGTCAAACAAACAAATGCAATAAAAATGGGCAGAAGATCTAAATAGACATTTCTCCAAAGAAGATCTGTAGATGGCCAAAAAGCACGTGTAAAGATGCCCAACATTGCTAATTATTAGAGAAACACAAATCAAAACTATAGTGAGGTGTCACCTCACACTGGTCAGAATGGCCATCATCAAAAGGTCTACAAATAATAAATGCTGGAGAGAGTATAGAGAAAATGGAACTCTCCTACACTCTTGGTGGGAAGGTAACTGGTACAGCCACTATGGAGTGGAGTATGGAGGTTCATTAAAGAACTAAAAATCGGGCTGCAATAAGATTCAGCAATCCTCCTCTTGGGCATATATCCAGAGAAAATCATAATTCAAAAAGATACATGTCCACATCAGCACAATTAATAATGGCCAAGATGTGAAAACAACCTAAATGTCCATCAACAGATGAATAGATCAAGAGGATGTGACATATGATGGAATATCAGCCATGGAGAAGAGTGAAATAACGCCAGTTACGGCAACACGGACGGACCTGGAGATTAGACTACTAAGTGAGGCGAGCCAGACAAAGACAAACATCATGTGACACTGCTTATACATGGAATTTTAAAAAATTGATATAAATGAATTCATATACAAAATAGAAATGGGTCTGCAGACATAAAGACAAACTTGTATGCAGGTCAGGAAGCAGCAGTTAGAACTGGACATGGAACAACAGACTGGTTCCAAATAGGAAAAGGAGTACATCAAGGCTGTATATTGTCACCCTGCTTATTTAACTTTTATGCAGAGCACATCATAAGAAACGCTGGACTGGAAGAAACACAAGCTGGAATCAAGATAGCCAGGAGAAATATCAATATCAGATATGCAAATGACACTGAAGAGCCTAAGCTATTCCATCTTGTAAAAGAACTCCGTTTTGTAAAGGTTCCGGGCAAACAGACTTAGACTTTGGATATTGCCTAAACTTGCCCCACTGTGCGTGAGCCAATCAGCCCTTAGGTTAAACCTCCTGACTTTAAGTTCAAGAATTTGTGATTTACCTTGGAAGTAATGATTTACCTTTGTGATTTACCTTGGAAGTAATGAGTTACATTTGTGATTTACCTTGGAAGTAATGAGTTACATTTGTGATTTACCTTGGAAGTAATGATTTACTGTGGAAATAAGAAAACCAATCAGAACCCAACACCTAACCCTTCCACAGAAGGTAACCAATTAGACGTCTCCCAACCCAGAAACTCCCATTTTCGAGAGAATACCCTATATAAGCAATGTAACCCAGAGTTCGGGGCTCCTCCCTATAGCCGCTGTGTCAGTATCGGTGGGAGCCCCAGCTCGAGCTTGGTAATAAAAACTCTCTTGCTTTTGTATCAGATATCGGCTCCCTGGTGGTCATTGGGAGATTTTGCGACTTGGGCATAACAACACCACCCTTATGGCAGAAAGTGAAGAGGAAATAAAAAGCCTCTTGATGAAAGTGAAAGTGGAGAGTGAAAAAGTTGATCTAAAGCTCAACATTCAGAAAACGAAGATTATGGCATCTGGTCCCATCACTTCATGGGAAATAGATGGGGAAACAGTGCCAGAATTTATTTTGGGGGGGCTCCAAAATCACTGCAGATGGTGACTGCAGCCATGAAATTAAAAGATACTTACTCCTTGGAAGAAAAGTTATGACCAACCTAGATAGTATATTCAAAAGCAGAGACATTACTTTGCCTACTAAGGTCCGTCTAGTCAAGCCTATGGTTTTTCCTGTGGTCATGTATGAATGTGAGAGTTGGACTGTGAAGAAGGCTGAGTGCCGAAGAATTGATGCTTTTGAACTGTGGTGTTGGAGAAGACTCTTGAGAGTCCCTTGGACTGCAAGGAGATCCAACCAGTCCATTATCAGCCCTGGGTGTTCTTTGGAAGGAATGAGGCTAAAGCTGAAACTCCAGTACTTTGGCCACCTCATGCGAAGAGTTGACTCACTGGAAAAGACTCTGATGCTGGGAGGGATTGGGGGCAGGAGGAGAAGGGGACGACAGAGGATGAGATGGCTGGATGCATCACTGACTCGATGGACGTGAGTCTGAGTGAACTCCAGGAGTTGGTGATGGACAGGGAGGCCTGGCGTGCTGTGATTCATGGGGTCTCAAAGTGTCGGACATGACTGAGCGACTGAACTGAATTGAACTGAAGGTTACTAAAGGGGATAAAGTGGGAAAGAGATATATTAGGAATTTGGGATTAACAAAACATACTAGTATATATAAAATAGATAACTAACAAGGACCTACTCTACAACACAGGGAACTATGCTCAATACTTCATAATAACTTATAATGGAAAAGAATTTTAAAATATATGTATATATAAACAGAATCGCTTTGCTGTATACCTGAATCAATTATACTTCAATAAATTTTTTTTCTTTGAAGTTCGCTAGAATGTTGGCTGTTGTAGGCTGATTTTCCCAGATGTAAGATGGACCTTTCATTACAAAGTTTTAATTCCATTTTATTTCAGAAAATTTCTTCTTAATTTAAATATCTTTGTTTTGTTCTGCGACTTTGGTTTTTCATCTTCAGGATTTCTATTCTACATGAATCAGATATTCATTTTACCAAATGTGTGTGCGCACACACCATTTTGTCTTGAATCGTTTTTCACTTTCTTCATTTCTTTTCCATTTAAAAACTTTTGCTCCTTTGCAACTAGTTTTCATTTATGTTTAGGTTTTGTGCAAATCATGGCCACAAAAAGGCACAAGAAAATATTATAAGGTGAGGAAATTGTTCTATATCTTGACTGTATTGGTGGTTATAAGACTGTATATAATTACCCAAAGTCATCCAGTGGTATGATTATAATGGATGAAGGTGTGAAAATCATACCTTAATAAAGCTGGGGAAAATGGACAAAAATTCTCTGATACTCCTCCCAACAAGGGGCAAAGTCTGTGTTCCCTCTTTTTCAATTTGTGTGGGTCTGTGACAGTCTTCACTGATAGAACACAGTGGAAAAAGTGCTATGGGCCTCCAAGGCTAGGTCAGAAAAGGCCCAGCTTGTCTGCCTTGGTCTTTGGGACTCGCTCTTGGAAATTTGAGCTGCTATATGTAAAGCCCAACTACCCTGAGAACTCTGTGCAGGACAGGCCACCTGTCAGTACTCCAGTCGCCAGGCCTAGCCAACCCACCCTCCCGCCAGCCGAGCCCAAGTGTCAGAGATGAAACTGAAGAAGCCGTTTTGGAAGTAGACCTTCAACTCCCTGCTGATCAGCCCACAGCCACTCGAGTCAGCCCAGCGAAGGCCAACATCTATGTGCCCCATACAGTGATTGTTTTTTCACACTACACTTGGGGAATGTGTCCCTTCCATTTTAGCCTTCATTTATAAAATCATTTTGTATTTCTTATTCTTTTCTGAGTTCTGTCACTCCTCTTTTCAAATCTTTCTTTTCTCAATTACCTCCTTTCTGAGTGTGTCTCGGCTTCTTAAGATCTAATTGCATTTGGGCTATTCTTTCATAGCATTATTTTTCTTAATTTATGTTAGTTCATTTCATACATTAGTTTACAAGGCGTATCTGTTTTGTGCGCATGTCTTTCTCACGTGTCTTCATCCTCTGCAGAGGTGGTAGTACGCTTCTTGTTTTCTTTTCTCTTAGGCTGACTTTATGTGGGATTTGCTCACCATCATTTTCTATTGCTCATTTTAATGAGAGAAATTTTAGGAGGGAAAGGTAGACTAGGATAATTTTCCAAGATTCATGGCTCGGAAGTTCTCCTTCATTGTTTTTACAACATGATTAAATCTCATGAAAGTCAATCAATCAGTCTCTCTCTCCAAGGATTTCCTGAGCTGTGTCTCTACTGCTCTCGGTGCTTATCTTTATCTGAATCCTCTCTCTCTCTCTCTCTTGTCCCCAGAATGCTCAATTTAAATTCTGCTTCCAGCAGTTATCCTAGAAAAAAGTTTGGTTTGCCAGTTAAAAATATTCAGAAAGCCAGGACTCTTCCAGTGCCTTCCATGGGACCCTCTTGCACTCACATGAAAATTGGAGCCTTTGAACTTCTTCCAGGTTTTGGTTGTTGTTCTCAGGGTGGGCCACCAAGGTTCCCAAGGCAATCTGTGGCTACTGAATCATTTCCTTGTCTCACCTTCCTCACACATAATTGCCAGAATCACACTGTCTGGAGCTTTAAGTAACTTGTACCCACTTACTTGTATTTTGGACTTTCTTATCTTGTCACCTAGTTCAGTTTTAGATCAGTGGTTCACAAACTGGAGAGTCAGCATTATCAGACACCTAGGGGGCTTATTGAAGCACAGATGCAGAAATCTAGTGTGGCCTCTGAGATCTCCATTTTTCTGGCAGATTCTCACATGATACAGATACTTTTGGTTTGGAGGTCCCACTTTTAGAACCATTGTTACTGGCATTTGTGGACTTTTTTTTTTTTTTTTGCTATCTTTACTGTTTTGTCTCTTCCTATGGAAGAAACTGATGAGCTCAAAAATGTTGCTGCTGCCACTTTGGGAAACATCTGACAGTTCTTCAAAATGTTAAACATAGGGGTAGCGTGTAACCCAGCATTTTTACTCCTGGGTATATGCCCAAGAGAAACGAAAACATATGTCCACACAAAAACTTGTACATGGATGTTTACAGCAGCGTTATTCATAATATCCAAAAGGTGGACACAACCCAAATGCCCATCAATAGGTGAGTAGAAAAAGAAAATGTACTGTATACATAGAATAGAACATTATTCAACTTAAAAAATAATAATTTCATTTATTTATTTATTTATGGCTGTTGTAGGTCTTCGTTGCTGTGCGCAGCCTTTTCTCTAGTTGCAGAGAATGGGGGCTGGGCTTCGTTGCGGTGTGCGGGCTTCTCGCTGTGGTGTTTTCTCTTGTTGGGGAGAACAGACTATAGGCACGTGAGCTTCAGTAGTTGCGGCATACGGGCTCAGTAGCTGTGGCTCCCAGGCTTAGCTGCTCCAGAACATGTGGGATCTTCCTGGACCAGGGATTGAACCCACATCTCTTGTATTGCAAGGTGGATACCTCACCACTGCGCCACCAGGGAAGCCCCTATTTAACTTTTTAAAAGGAAGGAAATTCTGAACCATTTTACAATGTGAATGAACTCTGGAGACATCATGCTAAGCCAAACACATATACTATGATATGTGAACTATATCTCAATAAAGCTGTTACTGAAAAAGCCAACTATGTTGCCACCTCTGCTATCTTCCCAGAATCCTCTTATCTTTAAAAAATATTAATTATTCACAGATGTTGGTACTTCTATTCATCATAACAAGTTTCACATAAAACTCCTTGCAAACAAGCATGACATGGCCATCTATGGAGCTCACTGTTATTGAGACTGGTGGCTGAGGGCACCCCGGGAAGGCTTTGTGACCCCCGGAGTGTTGCTCCCAGGAGAAGCGGTAGTGGCGGAACGTGAGGTTTGCCCTGTGTCTGGCCGCAGAACAAAGCCTCTAGGCTCTGGGAATCCTGGCCCCTCCCTGCCTCTGCCATGAAAGGGAGCAGACACCTTCATCGCTGGCTATTCTCTTCTCCATGTGGACTTCTTCTCACCCCTTCCCTTGCTCCCAAGGGCTGTCAGGGTCATTCTCCCTCTGCCCAAACCCCCACCCTCTTCCCCGCCAAGACTCATTCTGTTTTCCATCTTGTCAGACAACAAAGACACTGGAGGAATTTATTTTTACCTCCAGCCAGCTAATGAGACAATTCAATAGAAAGCAGCTCCAGCTTGCTAGAGCCTCCTCAGCCCTTTGATTGCCTCTTCTGTGTTCCAATTCCCAGCATTTACTCTCCATATAAATTTTCCACGGTGAATAGACACCATTCTTCCTGGAAACCCATTTGTTCCCCTGGCTATTTCATTTCAATCTCTTGCTTTGCTTTTTATTATTATTGTTAAACTGTAATTAATTCTTCTCCTATCAGCTTCTCTTTAGTGTACAATGTCTAATGGAGCATGAATTGTCTTCACTCACCCCAGTTACACACCTATACTTGAGAAAAAGTAAGTCTCTGACATTTAAAAGACATGCAAGCTGCTAAATTCTGGTCTTTCTGAGCTGGGAGTCAGGGAGGGAGGGAGGTTTGTGCAGGCAGAGTAGAAATGGTTTTACAGGCAAGAGACCATGAGTCTCAGTTTAGCTGAGATACTTCTGATCTGTAGCAGAGAGACACTTGAAGGGTTAGGAGTCATTGCGGAAGACTGAGAGAAAAACCAAGATGCTCTTTAAAGTGTGGCCCCTGTCTTCTTGCTCAAATTTGGAACCACTGTCCTCCTTCCATTTCCAGAGGAACTCTGCTGTATTATGTACCCTCTGTTTCTTGCAGAATCCCCTCTGTGTCAGCTCTTTGAAAGGTTTACCAGAATTGTGGACCACTCTGTGATGGCATATGTAGTGGCCTGAATAATGGCCCCCAGATACACCTGCATCTGATCCCAAAACTTGCAAGTGTGGGGACTTCTTTGGTGGTCCAGTGGCTAAGAATCTGCCTACCAATGCAGGGGAGGTGGGTTCGATCCCTGGTCAAGGAACTAAGATCCCACATGCCAAGGAGCAACTGAGCCTGAGTGTTGCAACTACTGAGCTCTTCGACTGGAGAGAGAAGTCAGTCTATGCACTGCAAAGAAAGATTCTGCATGCCGCAGCTGAGATCTGACATGGTCAAAAATCAATCAATTAAAATATTTAAAATTCTAACTCATTTGTTAAAAACAACTGCAAATGTGACCTTATTTGGAAAAAGCATCTTTTCAGATGTTATTAAGGATCTTGAGATGAGGAGATCCCCTATCTGGGTGAGCCCTAAATCCAATGACAAGCGTCCTTATAATAGACACCCAGAGGGGAGAGGCAGACAGAAGGGGTTGTAATGTGAAGACAGAGGAGGAGACTCCAGTGATGCAACTACAAGCTAAGGATGGCTGGGTAGCCACCAGAAGAAGCTAGGAGAGGCAGGGAATGGATTTTCTTCCAGAGCTTCCAGAGGGAGTGTGGTCCTGAGGACACCTTGATTTTGGACTTCTCACTTCCAGAATTGTGAGACAGCAAGTTTCTGTGGTTTTTAAGCCACCCAGTTTGTGATAATTCACAAACCCTACAGCAGCCATAGGGAATGAAAATCACATTCACAGTTTGCCAACTCACAATGAGCAGAAAACACAGAAGAGAAAGGGCTGAATAATATAATATCAAGGCTTTCCAGTGCTGAGTGGTAAAGAATCCACCTACCAATGCAGGAAATGCAGGAGACTCAGGTTTAATCCCTGGGTCAGGCAAATCCCTTGGAGGAGGAAATGGCAACCCACTCCAGTATCCTTGCCTGGAAAATTCCAAGCACAGAGGAGCCTGGTGGGCTATAGTCCATGGGGTTGCAAAGAGTGGCAAATGACTAAGCATGCATACAAATACATATGTATACGGCCTCGAGGCATGTGGGATCTAGCCTGACCAGGGATGGAAGCTGTACCCCCTGCTTTAGAAGGCAAAGTCTTAACCCCTGAACCACCAGGGAAATCCCAGAATTTCTTTTGGTAGTTGGAAAGAACACATTGATGAGTGGTTAGGGAAACATCCTGGAATCACAAGTCTGCCTGTGATTTCTCTTTCTGAGAAATCACATAGTTTGTGAGCAGATGCCCTGCCTCTGTCTCAGAAAGGCACCTGTCCCAGCCAATAGGTCCCCCCTACACACCTTTCTTAAGATCTGGCTCTTATTTGTTTGTTTATTCAAAAATGCTTGCTTTTTCATATTTATACAGTTCTCATCAATTGATGATACCTTACAGGCATTTGTTTTTCTTCTCACTCTGTTGGTTCAGGCAACTTCTGGTCATTCTCCCTATAAGATTCTCCTTGGTTCCCTTGCTTCCTACTGCCAACCTCTCATGTAATACCCCCGTCATTCACTTGTCCTGTCCCCAGGACTGCAGCCCAGATAATCGGGGTTCATATTTTCATCTCTTGGTAGAAACAGGGCACCCATAGCATCTGGCATACAGTAGGTTCTTACATATGATCTGTTGACTAAAAAAGGCCAAGTTTCCAGATATTCTAGGCACCTAAAGTACCACTTTGTTATACTTTGATTTTTATCTTGTGGAAAAAATGTTTGAAAATTTATATTGGATTTGCTCCTATTTCTATTACTTTAAAGAGTCTTCTCTTGCATCTTACCAAGTGAGTTGTTATTCTAAATGATTAGTTATGTGTCTCTGCTTGACTTGTTGTAGTTGTGTGTGTGTGTTGCATCTGTGTGTGTGCATATGTGTGTGTAAGTTTACACACAAAATTCCTCTGGTAACAGAAAATGTGTTCTTCCTCTTCCCATAACTCAAAGTCCATTGAATGGACTTAACTTAAATTAGCTCTCCTGACCCACGTAAATAAATAAAATGTCAACAGGGTAAATTATGGCTTAAAAACATTATTTCTTATTTTCAAAAAGTGAAAAGGTGAGTGTAATTGAGTTTGCTGCTCAAATCACAGCCCTCCCTCTTGGAAACACCCTAAAATAACACTTTCCATCTCAGTTCTGTAGCCCAAACACAGAGGCAGCCAGGTCCCTCTTCTCCACTGATGAAAGGTTTTCATTTCTGGCAGGGCGCGCTGTAAACCAAGGCCCACAGCAGTGAAATGAGAGGTGGTGTGGAATTTACAAAGCTCAGAGGAGCGATCTGCATCCATTTGTGGTGATTAATATCTCCTTCCTGTGGATTGAATGCCAGCCTTCACTTCGAAACAGAAACAGAACCCTGCTTTTTACAGAGCAGCCCCCGTCCCCCAGGAGTCCCTGGAAGTGACTGCCCCAGAAAGGAAGGCCTGGTACAAGGGGAAGAGAAGAAGAGCTGACGGTACCCCCCTCCGTTAGCAGTGGGCACTAACACCTGACCTTCTCAGGCCATCTCTCCTGGGCACCTGACAACATGTCAACCTCACAAGTGACCTCAAGAAGGTGATGTCTTTTTTTGTTTTTTAATGTATTTGTTTGGCGAGGTCGAGTCTTAGTTACAGCACACAGGATCCTTGCTGCTTTGTGCCATCTTTTGTTGAGGTGCAGGAACCCTCCAGCTGTGGCCCATGGACGTAGGTGCTCCATGGCACACGCAATCTTAGTTCCCCCGCCAGGAATAGAACCCACATCCCTTGCATTGCAAGGCAGATTCTTAACCACTGGATGACCAGGGAAGTCTGAGGAAGATGATGATTTAAGGAAGGGAAAAGACTCTGAATTTCTTTAGTTTTCTATGACTATTTTTATTAAGGGGGAAAAAAAATCCCTGGAGTCTGTGAGAAACTTCCTAGGTCCCCTCCCCCCAGCCTCCTCCCTTCACTGAATTCAGAAACTCATCAGTTGGGCCCATTTTGGGTTCTACTTTCAGTCAGGCTGAGGCTGACATTATCAACTTCAAGGCCAGTTAAGGGGGAACAGGACCATTGTGAACGCCAGTTTTGAAAATTTTTGAGTGCTTGTGGTGGGTATGTGAAAAATTACACAGGCTCTGATTCGTTATGACAGCCTTTCCTCGTTCCCCCAACTTTTCCTCACCTTTGGAGTTAATGTGTTCTTGGACCTTTAGAAAATGAGTCGATATGACTCTTAAAACAGGCCTGTATCCAACCAGAACTCAATGGTGAGAGCTGGCTCCTGCACTTGTGCGTCAGCTAGACATAAATTAGTTGCCCCAGCCCCTCTGTATTCATCCTCCACTTTCTTATCCACACAGTACGTGCCAGGCTCTGGGGTTACAAAAGGGAATAAGGCAGGGAAATCTGCTCCCATAGGGCCTGTCCGCTGGTTAGGGAGACATGCACTGAACATGTCCATCAGTCAGTTCAGATGATTCTAAGTAACATGAAAAAGAATAAAACAGGCTAATGTAATATTGAATAGCTAGTAGGAATGGCAACCCACTCCAGTACTCTTGCCTGGAAAATCCCATGGATGGAGGAGCCTGGTGGGCTGCAGTCCATGGGGTCGCTAGGAGTCGGACACGACTGAGCGACTTCACTTTCAGTTTTCACTTTCTTGCATTGGAGAAGTAAATGGCAACCCGCTCCAGTGTTCTTGATTGGAGAATCCCAGGGACGGGGGAGCCTGGTGGGCTGCCATCTCTGGAGTCGCACAGAGTCGGACACAACTGAAGCGACTTAGCAGCAGCGGTCACAGTAGAAGGTGAACTAAGTGCTTTCTACGTTGATCAAGAGAGGCCTGAGAAAGTGATACTTGGGCTTGAGACCCCCCAAGACAACGTGTATATAACCTCCACATAACGCAGAGCTAGTCTGGGAGGTCATGGGTCAGGCATAAAACAAGAGAGTGGGTCTGGTGCCAGGAAGCCAAGCAGAAGAGGAAAGCAAAGAGGCAGCACTTTCCTCCTGCCTCCCCACCACCCCCAGGTCCCTCAGCCACAGACGCCGGGGTCACTGACACCCTGCAGGGCAGCCAACGTCCTGTTGCAGAGCCAGGCCTGCCCTGGGCGTTCAGACCACCAGCCCTGGCAGCCAGTGTGTCCACCGGCCATGCTTATAACTTTGGGCTTATAGGAAGGCCCTACAGTCCTTGCAGAAAGAGCAGCTGCTCTGACCACACACAGCCTCGGCACTGAGCTGCGTTCTCTACATACCTGTCACTGAATCTAGCCAGGGAGGAAGTTACAACCTGGCAAACTGTTGACACACAGACAATCACAATCCAGGGTGCTAAGTGCAGATGAAGTGAGGGCTCAGGAGGGAGGTGGCAGCCAGGAGAAGGGGTGAAGGAGGCCCCCAGGGAAGCTGGATCCCTCCTGTTCATCTTTAGCCCATTTTGGACTTGACTCTGCACCAGCGATTATCTTGGCTCTGCTTGACTGTGACCCTGGGTCAGCACCAAATGAGCTGGCTCTGGTGAGTGCACCACCAAATTTGACCTGCTCAGGAGGCCTGTTCCCTGCCCACCACCCCAGTGCTGCTCTCCATGAGGTGTTCTCACCCCGTGTTCCCCAAGCCCAAGAGAGAAAGCTGGCGAGTCCCCCTTTGGGCAGGAGCGAGTCTTGGGTCCTCCACACCTAAGAAATCCAGGCCTCCTAGCCTGCCCAGTCATGCCTTGGTCTTCGGTTCCTATTTCCTGCCTAGTGTCCTGCTGGGATCTACATCCAGCCCTAAGCTCAGCCCCCAGGTTGGATCTCAATAATCCCTGAGAAAATATCCCCAACTAGTCATTGCAAGCTAGCCTGGGCAGAGGGAACCAGGATGCCTCAGCCCTGCAGGCCTTAGGATCACAACTTGCCCACTTGAACCGTTGTGCTCACAATGGGGCCTGAACATGAAGAGAAACTCTGCAGTTAGGAGCAGGGCAAACCTCCTCCCCGCGAGTCATTATCCTGGAGGAAGTTGGGAACTGCTGACCTGGGACCCGAGTATTCGTCCATGCAGGGTGCTTTGGTCAGGGTCTGGGTCTCCAAGGCTGATAGCAGTGACACTTTTCAATCCAAAGGGCTCCTGGGCTTGCTTTCAGGGTGAGGAGAAGGGAGAGGTGGCGGGCCTGTCCCTCACTCCAGAGCCAAGCTAGAGGGGCCAGATCTGAGCTTAAAGAAGCTCACTGGGGCTCAGCATGAGCCTCTGCCCACATGAGGGGCAGCAGGCTGTTCCGCTGTTCTCTGCCTCCCTTCAGTTCGGACTACAGGTGCGGGGTGTCTCCCTTCCTCACAGAAGTTCAAGGTGCCTACTGAGCGTAATTTACTCTCTTCCTATCAGTGGGCATGTGGGTGGTTTCCTAACTAGATGTTGCTATTTCTGAATGTTGCTGGCATGAAAACATCTCAGACATGCATAGATACCAATGGAAAAGCAACTTGGAAAGCAACATATATCAATTTACAAGTAAATTTCACACATAAATAAAAATTATGTCTATTTCTCTGTGTATGTATACACACAGAAGGGAGCCTGGTAGGTACCTCCTGGTACTAACAGGGGTCCTCTCTGGTGCAGGGGAGAGGGGAGGTAGGATTGCAGGAGGAAATGGGAAGTGCTAAGAAAAAGTATGGCTTGAATTTCTTTTCTTTTTATATAGCAAAGAATTGTTCAGGTTCTCTGATAAATTTTCAAAAACTGAAAAATTGAGAATATCTCCCTGTTCTCTATGTTGCTGGGGGTGCCAGCCCAGGATTACAGGCTGGGGTGGACAGTGCTATTGGTTAGACTAGGCCATAACAGGCTTGTTGATTACAAATGGAAGAGTCTAAAGGGACAAGAATGAAAACAAACAGGTTTAGATTACTCTGAAGAGGTCACCAGTTTTGTCTCAGCGATCAGGCAGAGAGAATCTCCAAGGCTCTGGAACGGGAGAAAGATCTAGAAATGAGACAGAAAGAAAGAAGGCCCAAGGAATGGCAGTTGCTGGGGCTTCAGGAAAAGGATGGCAGTGGAGACATTCCTGTGACATCCCTGTGGTGGGGATGGTCCAGGCCTGTAATATCCCATTGGTTGGGACTTGCCTGGTGGTCCGGTGGCTAAGACTTGGCGCTCCCAATGCAGGATGCCTGGGGTTTGATCGCTGGTCAGGGATCTAGGTCCCACATGCTGCAACAGAAGATCCTGCGTGTTGCAATGCAGACAGAAGATCCCATGTGCCACCACAAAGACCTGGCACAGCCAAATAAATAAATATTTTTAAAAAGATCCCATTGGTTTTAAATTCCACTGTTAGTTGTTCCCTGCTCTGTGCTGTCTTATAGATCCCTTAGCTATCCTCAAACCTTCAGGAAAAAAAGTCTGTCACAGGTGAAACCTTAGTGGAGCTTTAGAAAATCAAAAAGAACATAAAATAGTTACTCAAAGACAGGCAACAAGAAAAGATCAGGAATTCAGAGGGGTCAGGAGTTTGAATTTGACTTGGTAGACCAGGAGGATGTGAAACCTTTGGGGATTCCTTGGAAATCCTGGGAAGAGCGGTAGAATTTGTGCACATGGGATGGAGGCTCGAGCAAGTTTAATTGGCCACTGGAGTAGTGGTGAGTCCAAATAACTGAAGATCTTGAGGCTATATGAGTTCATATAAGTAAAAACAGGACCATTGATTTTTTAAAAATCAGAAACCTATAAAGAAGTCAAAATTGCCAGCGTAGCATTTCCATCCATTTGGTAGAATACATTCACTCATTAAAAAGTGAACTCAAGCACTGCCCCCTCCGACTTTCCCCTCTGCAACTGCGTCTGATGGTCCGGCTTTTAGAGTAACACAGTACACGGAGTCAGAAGCCCAGAGATCCATAAACCATCCAGACATCTAATAGTGCTTTCAAAGGGGCCCTGAACACTGGAGGGCAAGTGGCCAGTAATGGCTGAGCGGGGTGGAGAGGGGGAGGAGACAGGGCTCGGGGGCTTCAGGGAAAAGTGAAGTAACCAGTGAAAGGAGAATTTTACAGCCGCTATAAAAACAAGCCCCATGCTCACACAGCTAGATTCTGAGTTGGCCAAATAAACTCAGGCCTCTCACTGTTCGAGTTGCCAGCCTTGGCTTCAGTTCTGGCAGCTACTGTCTTAGAGACCCAGTACAGAATGCTTTGAGAGAGAAAGAGACACCAGCATCTCATTGTGGAGCCTGTGCGAGGATGGCCCTCAGAAGGGCTCCCTGTTACCAGGAGTTACAGGCAGCAGGCAGTCCTCCTGGTCAATAGGCTCCTGGCAGGTGATTATTACTATTCAGCACCAGCCTTTGGTTCCTGGGAACCAAACAATGGTTTAGGCTTCTGAGCGCAGGCTACGCTTTGCAGACTTGGAAAGGAATGTCTGTATTCGCAAAATGCTATGATTTAGGGTTGCCGACCCCGCAGCCCATTCCCATAGGAACTCCAAATGGAAATGCTCACCCATCAGTACTCCTGAGACTTCCCCCCACCGCCACTACTCTCAACCTGTCGCTGGTGACAAATGGAAATTTCCTGCCTCGGCTCTGCACTGGAGAGGTCAGAGCACACTTGCCAGCTTCACTGAAACTCCCAGTTTACGTGTCCTGGGAGAGGAAGGCCAGACCCAGGCTGATAAATGTTCAACCACCAGCTCTCTAGGGGACAAAAGGCCTGACTTGTAGCATTTGCTGATTTCCATGGAGTAAATACTCCCACCAGCTACCAAATCATTTCTCTGGACAGAGTCAGGAAGAGGAGTTCAGCAGCATCCCACGCTGTATAATGAAAATAACCCCTGCAACAGAGAGATTTGTAAAATGCAGTCAGAGAAGGAGGAAGTAATGTAGTCTGAGTATTTTGTCTTTGATATAATGTATTTAATTGTAACCAGATATAAGTTTTAATAATCACTGTGTTTAACAATTGCCTTGCAAAATTTCTGAAAACTTATTAATAGCTAGTGACTCTCATGAGCTGGTGTATGAGCCTACTCTTAGCACACCACTGGCTGGGCCCTGGGGCATCCTTGCTGCGGATCAAATTTCCTTCTGTAAATTTCCTCTATGCTTCTATCTTTGTTCTTCTCTCCTCCTCCTTGCTCTGGGCCTTTTCTCCCCACTTTGCACTATTTCTCGAGCATGGAGCCCCTGTGCTAAACACGTTACATGTATGATCAGGAGGCCCTCTGTGGGGGAGATGTCCATTTGTGCTCTCCCTTTGGAACCAGAACAATACTGCTCTGCCTCCCAGCAGTTGGAGCCAAATGGCCAGCTCTGGCCACTCATTGGTTGTAAATGGAAGTGACACGTGTCACTTCTAGACCAAATCACTTAACTGACGGTAGGAGACTTCCACTTGCCTGGAGAATCCCAAGGACGGGGGAGCCTGGTGGGCTGCCGTCTGTGGGGTCGCACAGAGTCGGACACGACTGAAGCGACTTAGCAGCAGCAGCAGCAGCAGGAAACTTCCAAGACTCTCTTTCCTGCTGCAGCAGAATTGGAGAAGGCCTTGTGTTAAAATGGCAAGACCAAAACCTGGAAGGGGCTCAGGTTACTGAGTCACCACATGGAGGATGGGTGCCCTAGAAAGGCATGTGGACCCACGGTGGATTTGCAAGAAGAAGAAATAAACATTTGTGCATTAAGCCACAGAGCCTTTGGTGTTGCTTATTAACCTACCGTAACCTGGGGCTTCTCTGATGGTCCAGGGCTTAAGACGATGTGTACCAATGCAGGAGGCCCAGGTTAGATCCCTGGTCAGGGAACTAGATCCCACATGTTTCACCTAAGACATAGCCCAGCCAAAAACAGAAAACAATAAAAAACACAAAAATAAAACTAGCAAAGCCTAGTCTATCCTACCCAATAACCCTCCTTCTAGTTAATGGTCAGCCATGCTTGTATTATCAGGAAATCCAATGTACCTCTTTCAAGACTTCTCTCCCTTAGCAAAATCTTTGCTTAGGAATTTGTGCTATTAAGTGTTGGGAGTCTGTTTTTCTTAGGGGGTTGGACAGTCCAGTTAGTTTGAGCTTTATTTAGTTAGGATGTAAACAAATGAAAAAACATGGTGACTTAATAAAATAGAAGTTTCCAATGCTTATTTCTCTTACACAAAAAAGTCTACACATCAGCAATACAGGTTGATGAGGTACATCCTGAATATGGGGCTTCCTGTCTGGGTCCAAGGCACATAACCCATTTATTACTCTTTCCCACCCAAAACAGAAGATAAGAGGGGCTGGAAAAGAGAAACCTAATCCTTTTAAGCTAAGTGGCCCACATCAATTCTTGTCATAACTCATGGATATATCTAGCTGCAGGGAGGCTGGGAGATAAAATCTCTAGCTGGGCAGCCACATGTCCTGCTAACACTTGATGGGGCATTTCTGTTGCTAAAAGTGAGAAAGGGTACAGGGAGGGAAACCCAGTCTCTGCCTTGATCTGTTGTGTTGTCCTGGCAGGGGAGGAGCTCTAGCTATCGTGGAGAAGCTGCCTCGGGCAGGGAAACCATTCCCAAGCACAGTACAATAAGTTCCCTACATATGACCAAGTTCCATTTCAAGAGTGCATTCATAAATCCAATTTGTTTGTAGGTCCAACAAAGTTAGCTTACGTACCCAACTAACACAATCAGCTATATAGTACTGTAATAGGTTTCTAACACTTTTCACACAAATAATATACAAAATAAAAACCACAAAAAGAAAACATTTTTAATCTTGCAATACAGTACATTGAAAAGTACAGTAGTACAGTACAACAGCTGGCATACAGAGGCTGGCATTGAGTGAATAGACAGGAAGAGTTACTGAGTAGAGGAGAGAAAGGTAGGAGATGGTAGAGATGAAGGTTCGTTAGCAATAGGAAATGGAGGGCCAGCCACAGTCTCACTCACACCTGACGTTGATGGAATGTGTGTTTGCATCTTTGAGAGTTTGCAATTTGAAGGTGTGTATGTGAGGAACTTACTATAACTGGTCCTCTCTAGCTTCTACCATCAAATAGGCCATTTGGGGTGTAGATGATTCCACTTCTCCAGTATAACGTCTCCAACCCCAAAATGGCCAAGGCCTTCAAAGTCATAGTGCCATCCATTTCCTTCCCCAGCCTTGGCCGGGGTGAAAGTCTCCAGTGAGGCTGCCTGACATGAAGGTCACACCTAGAGGGGAAGAAGCACTTGTCAGACTGTCTACAAGGAGACAGCCAAGGAGTGATGGGCTATGTGGGCTCTGGAGTCAGAATCCCTTGGGGAAAGTATTTCATCTTTACTATCCAGGCTTTGTCATCTGTAAACTGGGACTATCCTGGTACCAAGTTCATAGGGTTGTTGGGATTATTAAAGGAGGTAATGAAGTAAATGTGCTTAGCGTGGTGCTTTAACACCCGTGAGCTATGACTGCTGCTCCCACGGCAGGGAGTGACTGGTTCTTTCACACTGAGCTGCTTCTGCAAGGCACGGGTCTCCATTAGAAGGGGGAGAAGCAGCGGGCTCAAGAATGCCCGCTATCCTAGACTTAGAATCACTCTCTCCCATTTCTCACTTACGATTCATACAGAGCAGCCTGGGGCCCATTTTTGCTCTCGTGGTAGCTTTGTTTCAGGGCTCTTCTTGCTCTTTTCTGGAGCTGGGCCTTGATCAGAGGACCAGCTTGGGTCTCAGAGAGGAGCTGGCTATGAGTTCATTCCTCCCAGAAGGGTTTCCGAGTGCTTTATGCAAAATGATTCTTCTGTTTCTCAAACTTCTCCTGCTCAGGGCATCCTTGAGCTTTGCCACATCAATTAAAGTCCTGTTACTACTTTTCTCCAGGGCTGGCCTGATAATTTGTATAACAAAGAAGTGAGATGATCCCTGTTCCCACCCAGACTAAGATGTGGCTGGCAGCTTTTCTGAAAAATAAACCAAAATGTAACAACAAGCCATAACACTTTGGTAAGATGCCTGGTTGGACCAGTCATTACATAAGTTCAATTCAGATCAGTTCAGTTCAGTCGCTCAGTTGTGTCCAACTCTTTGTGACCCCACGAATCGCCAGGCCTCCCTGTCCATCACCAACTCCCGGAGTTCACTCAGACTCACGTCCATCGAGTCAGAGATGCCATCCAGCCATCTCATCCTCTGTCGTCCCCTTCTCCTCCTGCCCCCAATCCCTCTCAGCATCAGAGTCTTTTCCAATGAGTCAACTCTTCGCATGAGGTGGCCAAAGTACTGGAGTTTCAGCTTTAGCCTCATTCCTTCCAAAGAAATCCCAGGGCTGATCTCCTTTGCAATGGACTGGTTGGATCTCCTCGCAGTTCAAGGGACTCTCAAGAGTCTTCTCCAATACCACAGTTCAAACACATCAATTCTTCGGTGCTCAGCTTTCTTCACAGTCCAACTCTCACATCCATACATGACCACAGGAAAAACCATAGCCTTGACTAGACAGACCTTTGTTGGCAAAGTAATGTCTCTGCTTTTCAATATGCTATCTAGGTTGGTCATAACTTTCCTTCCAAGGAGCAAGCGCCTTTTAATTTCATGGCTGCAATCACCATCTGCAGTGATTTTGGAGCCCAAAAAAATAAAGTCTGACACCATTTCCACTGTTTCCCCATCATTTCCCATGAAGTGATGGGACCAGATACCATGATCTTCGTTTTCTGAATGTTGAGCTTTAAGCCAACTTTTTCACTCTCCTCTTTCACTTTCATCAAGAGGCTCTTCAGTTCCTCTTCACTTTCTGCCATAAGGGTGGTATCATCTGCATATCTGAGGTTATTGATATTTCTCCTGGCAATCTTGATTCCAGCTTATGCTTCTTCCAGCCCAGTGATTCTCATGATGTACTCTGCATAGAAGTTAAATAAGCAGGGTGACAATATACAGCTTTGACGTACTCCTTTTCCTATTTGGAACCAGTCTGTTGTTCCATGTCCAGTTCTAACTGTTGCTTCCTGACCTGCATACAGGTTTCTCAACAGGCAGGTCAGGTGATCTGGTATTCCCATCTCTTTCAGAATTTTCCACAGTTTATTGTGATCCACACAGTCAAAGGCTTTGGCATAGTCAATAAAGCAGAAATAGATGTTTTTCTGGAACTCTCTTGCTTTTTCCATGATCCAGTGGATGTTGGCAATTTGATCTCTGGTTCCTCTGCCTTTTCTAAAACCAGCTTGAATATCAGGAAGTTCACGGTTCACATATTGCTGAAGCCTGGCTTGGAGAATTTTGAGCATTACTTTGCTAGTGTGTGAGATGAGTGCAATTGTGCGGTAGTTTGAGCATTCTTTGGCATTGCCTTTCTTTGGGATTGGAATGAAAACTGACTTTTTCCAGTCCGGTGGCCACTGCTGAGTTTTCCAAATTTGCTAGAACTTACTAATTATTAATTAGGTTCCCTTGTGGCTCAGCTGGTAAAGAATCTGCCCACGGTGCAGGAGACCTGGGTTTGATCCCTCAGTTGGGAAGATACCCTGGAGAAGGGAAAGCGCTTCAGTATTCTGGCCTGGAGAATTCCATGGACTGTATAGTCCATGGGGTCACAAAGAGCCAGACATGACTAAGTGACTTTCACCTTTGTTAATTAGTGATGCTTGCTTCTAAAATTTGAAAAGATGGATGACTTATTTCAAGTCACATAAAATGCACAGTTACAAGGTATAACTCTTTGAATGTTCTTTTAAAAATTATTTAAATTGGAGAATAGTTGCTTTACAATGTTATGTTAGATTCTGCTGTACAGCAATGTGAATCAGTTGTAAGTATACATATATCCTCTCCCTCTTGAGCCTCCCTCCTCGCACACATCCCATCCCATCCCTCTAGGTTATCCCAGAGCACCAAGCTGAGCTCTCTGTGCTATATAGCAGCTTCCCACTAGCTATTTGTTTCACACGTGTTAGATGTTCAGTTGTGTCCAACTCTGAGACCCCATAGAATGTAGTGTATATAAATCAGGGCTACTCTCTCGGTTCGTCTCCTCTCTTTCCTACCCTGTGTCTACAAGTCAGTTCTCTTACCTAAGTTTTATCTCGTGTGACTCCTGATAGCAAACCTGTGAGGCTGGCATTCTAGAGCCAAATCTATCAAGTCCAAAATATCACCTTGCTCGGTCACTAACCTATTTAGGCAAAACTAATAGAAGGGAAAGAAGACAACTTTACATCCATCAGAGCTTATTTTTAAGATTTTTGAGGAACATTCTTGGATAGGATTCTTATAGATGCAACTGACAAACTCAACTCCAATTGGGTTAAACAAAATCTGCAGCTTCATTGACTCAGTAATGGTGAAACCCAAGGGAATCTTCAAACAGAGCTGGATCCAGCTGCTTAGATGCAGTCACTAGTGCTGTGCCTTCTTCCCTTTTTTTTGGCTGTACTTCCTGGCTTCGGGGATCTTAGTTCCCTGACCAGGAATGGATCCAGGCCCCCTGCAGCAGAAGCCTGGTGTCTTAACCACTTGGACTGCCAGGGAAGTCTCACCTTTTTAATTTTTTTTTTAACCTCTATTCTCTCTGTGTTGGCCTCCTTTCCAGGCCCACCCTTTCTTCGGGCTACTGACTTCCAGCTCAGGAGAAAGACGGTCTCGTTCCCGATAGCTTCAGAGAAAGTCCAAGGTCAGCCTCCCATTGGCTTATTGAGTCTTGATGAACCCATCTGAGCCTTGTACCCACCCCAGAAGCTGGAGGGGGTTGGGAGAGAGTGAGCAGAAATAGGAAGGATGGTTCCCCAAAGGAAAGTTGCTATGCAATTACTAGAAGGTTATAGCAAAATCCACGGATGACCCTGTAGCACTTATAAAAGTTAGAATGAGGAGAGGTTATATTTTGACTCCCTGCAATACAAAATAAACTTCTCTCAATATCTCTAATTCAGAGATTCTCACTCCTGGTTGTACACTTAAAAATCCTGATGCTTGGGACACACCCTAGATGAGAGAAACCAGAAGCTCTGGGGGTGGGATCCAGGCATCTTAATTTTTCAAACTTAACATGTGATTACACTATGCAGCCAGGATTGAAAGCTAGGGCTCCAATGTCCTGGTCTCATTATTAAAACCTATGCTTTATGGATACATTGATCACACCAAGTTCCAGCCAGCAGTTCTGAGTGCTGTTGTGAGCTATGTAATTGAGGGGTGCATCGAAGCCTCTTCTCTCCCAAATGCTGAGCCAAAGGACAGGCTACCTGGGCCCCCAGAGAAGTCTTTGGACATTCACAATTCAACTCAGTGCCAAGAGTACTTGGCTCAGGGGAAGAGGCTGACATTCCAGAGGACCAGGGGCCTGGTCATCACTCTCTCAGCACAGCTGCAGCCGTGATGGGCAGCCCTTCCCTCTGAGCACCTGAGGAGGCCTGATGCTGCCCCCAGGGTAAAGTGCTGGCAGGACGCCAAGTGGGGGAAGAAGCAGAGACCTCTGAGGGAGAGGGGAATACCCTGCTTGGAGCAACCTGGGACTTATTTGAGGAAGCGAATCCAGTTGCTTGCCCCACTGGGACAATGAGTCTCCAAGAGGGACTGAGCTGGCAAACACAGGCTCAATCTTCCAGCATCCATCCGCACTGGTAGACAAGTGCTGGAAAGATAGCAGGGAGACTCACTGCGCCTGTCAAAGTCTCCTTGGTTGGGGGGCAGGACTCATCTGCGATCTTGGCAAGTGTCCCTGTTCTCTGGACCCGTTTCCCCTGCTCTGCAACCAAGGAGCTAGATGATATGAGGACATCCATGGGGTCCTTTCCCAGAGGCTGTTGCAGGGTTTACTTCAATGCTTGATAAATGGTTTCCTTTCCAGAGGCTGCATGTCTCTGCTCCGTTGGGACATCTGTCAAGAAGGGGAGAGTCTCAAGGGGCCCCTGGCCTGCCCTTTCCATTCCATTCCAAAGCCACTGCCCTGGTCTGACAATCAGCTAGTCCCAGTTCCCTCCCTCGGCTGAGCCCCCCAGATGATCCAGGGAGCTGTTAAAGTCAGTCCACCTCGAGGACTCTGGGTTCTGAGCAGCACAGGGATCACCTCTGCTGCCAGCCTGAGGCTGGTCCCAACATGTGGGACCTCATGGCCTCTCTCCTGAGTTACAGATTTCTCTGGCCCCAAAGGACTGACTGAGGTGGATGCATCTGGAGTGTCCTTTGCTCCCTCCAAAGACTGATCGTCCTAAGCTCAGGCCTCCTGCATAACCAGCCCACCTGACCAGTCCCTCCCTGAGTTTCCTATTCTTTACCCTAACCAGAAACCTTGTGTTCTTATCTGGAATCCTGGTCTTGCAGCTCCATGACATAACCTAGGGGTCTTTCTCATCCCCCCGCTTGTACCTGAGTCACTGAAACAGCCTCTTAACCTATTTATTTGAGGCTCACTCCCCTCTCTCAGCACCTTACTAGCAACAGGGTCTTCTTCCTGAAAGGGCCCTTTTTACTGCTTGTGGCCAGCCAGCGCTTCTGCTCAAGAACCTCTAATGGGTCATGAATATGTCTGCACTCAGTACAAATTCTCTGCCCACCTTTCAGGGCCTTGAACCACTCTGTGGAGATAGCCTCTTTCTGGGCTGGCCCTGGGCACTACCCCCCAACTCCAACCCCCAACCCTCTCCCACCACCTTCTGCTCAGCCCGGCTGCCTCCACCCCAGGGTGCCTGTCCAGGCAGCAGTCTTGTCTCCTTGCATCATTGCTTAGCCTGTGTGTGCTCCCCTAGCTCGGAATATCCTCCATTAACCAAAAATGAAGGCATTTGTTTTTAGGACATATTTAAGATTAACCTTTAAAATGTATTCCAGTATACATTAGGTACAGAAAAATACAGTTTGATTCCACTTACACAAGGCACCTAGAATAGTCAAATTCATAGACTCAGAAAGTACACTGGTAGGTGCCAGGGGCCAGGAGTTCAGAGTGTGGTGGAGAGGGGGAATGAGGAGTTAGTGTTTAATGGGAACAGAGTTTCAGGTGAGCAAGGGGAAAAATTTAGAAGACGGAAGATGGTGAGAGTTGCATGACAATGTGAATGTACTTAGTGCCACTGAACTGTACAGTTAAATATGGCTAAGATAGTATGTTTTATACTACATGTCTTTTTAATTCAGTTCAGTTACTCAGTCGTGTCCAACTCTTTGCAACCCCGTGGACTGCAACACACCAGGCTTCCCTGTCTATCACCAACTCCTGAGCTTGCTCAAACTCATGTCCATTGAGTCGGTGATGCCATCCAACCATCTCATCCTCTGTTATCGCCTTCTCCTCCTGCCTTCAATCTTTCCCAGCATCAGGGTCTTTTCCAATGAATAAGTTCTTGCAACAGGTGGCCAAAGTATTGGAGTTTCAGCTTCAGCATCAGTCCTTCCAATGAATATTCAGGACCGATTTCCTTTAGAATTGACTGGTTTGATCTCCCTGTAGTCCAACGGACTCTCAAGAGTTTTCTCCAATACCACAGTTCAAAAGCATCAATTCTTTGGTGCTCAGCTTTCTTTATAATTCAACTCTCACATCCATACATGACTACTGGAAAAACCATAGCCTTGACTAGACAGACATTTGTTGGCAAAGTAATGTCTCTGCTTTTTAATATGCTGTCTAGGTTGGTCATAGCTTTTCTTCCAAGGAGCAAGCATCTTTTAATTTCATGGCTGCAGTCACCATCTGCAGTCATTTTGGAGCCCAACAAAGTCTCTCACTGTTTCCATTGTTTCCCCATCTATTTCCCATGAATCATGAAGTGATGGGACCAGATGCCACGATCTTCGTTTTTTGAATGTGGAGTTTTTAAGCCAGTTTTTCACTCTCCTCTTTCACTTTCATCAAGAGGCTCTTCAGTTCCTCTTCACTTTCTGCCATAGGGTGGTGTCATCTGCATATCTGAGGTTATTGATATTTTTTTCCGGCAATCTTGATTCCAGCTTGTGCTTTTTCCAGCCCAGCGTTTCTCATGATGTACTCTGCATATAAGTTAAATAAGCAGGGTGACAACATACAGCCTTGACACACTTCTTCCCCAGTTTGGAAGCAATCTGTTGTTTCTTGACCTGCATACAGGTTTCTCAGGAGGCAGGTCAGGTGGTCTGGCATTCCCATGTCTTGAGGAATTTTCCACAGTTGTTGTGATCCACACAGTCAAAAGCTTTGGTGTAATCGATTAAGCAGAAGTAGATGCTTTTCTGGAATTCTCTGGCTTTTTCTATGATCCAACGGATGTTGGAAATTTGATCTCTGGTTCCTCTGCTTTTTCTAAATCCAGCTTGAACATCTGGAAGTCCACAGTTCACATACTGTTGAAGCCTGGCTCACGTACGGTTGAGCATTACTTTGCTAGCGTGTGAGATGAGTGCAATTGTGTGGTAGTTTGAACATTTTTTGGCATTGCCCTTCTTTGGGATTGGAATGAAAACTGACCTTGTCTAGTCCTCTGGCCACTGCTGAGTTTTCCAAATCTGCTGGCATACTGAATGCAGCACTTGAATAGCATCACCTTAGGATTTGAAATAGCTAATCAGAAATTCTGTCTCCTCCACTAGCTTTGTTTGTAGTGATGCTTCCTAAGGCCCACTTGAATTCACACTCCAGGATGTCTGGCTCTCAGTGAATGACCACACCATTGTGGTTATCTGGGTCATTAAGATATTTTTTTGTGTAGTTCTTCTGTGTATTCTTGCCACCTCTTCTTAATATCTTCTGCTTCTATTCGGTCCTTGCCATTTCTGTCCTTTATCGAGCCCATCTTTGCATGAAATGTTCCGTTGGTATCTCTAATTTTCTTGAAGAGATCCCTAGTCTTTCCCATTCTATTGTTTTCCTCTATTTCCCCTGTGTGTCTTTCATTACAATAAAAAAAATCCCACCACCCATGTAAGGCTCCTGCTCCATTCTCATTACTTCTTAATGTCTGTTCCAACTATTATACCACATACTGGGCCCCTTATCCTTTCATTTCTTTTCTAAATCAGAGTTAGCCATCATTTTGGTTGCACTCGACTGATCCTGAGCTCCGTGGAAACCTCGGCTTGTACTTGTTTGTGTCTCGCCGGGATACCTGGCACCCGGCCTTGTGCTTCGCACGGTGGGACAGACTCACAGCTGCCCATCCAGCAGCCGTGCTTTCCTGCTGGCGGCTAGCTTGCCCACTGGATGCTGTCAAGAAGGGCTCCCACGGCCATGCTTTCTAGTCTCCTGGGCAGGAAGGGAGCTGAACCAGCCCTTACCACTGGAACCAGAAGGGAATTCTGATGTGTATGTGTGTGGGTGCGGGGTGGGGGGTGTAATTTGGGGGAGGTGGCTGGGAAAGATTCCTTCTTGTGTGATGCAGGAAATTCTCTTATTTCTCAATCTGTGGCAATCAGAGTGATACCAATAGATAGCCTCCATACCAGTCTCTCCCAGACTTGAGCCAGGATCACTGAACCAGAACATCCCCCAGGGCCTTAAGTCAGTGAGACCTCAGGAACAAGCTCAGAGAGAAGCAGAGAAATCCACAGGGCTTTTGTTTGTTTCGTTTCTGAGCAATTCGTCAAGTCACTGACCAGCAATTAATGCTTCAGAAGAAGGTAGAGGTCTCTGATAATGGGCCTACCCACTCGTGTAATCCTAGAAAATATGCCTTCCTGACCCCTTCAGGCAATCAGCTCACACCATGAAATATGAAATCCATGCATGCATAACTGTGAACGTTATTAAGGATCATAAAACCATCCAACTCCTTCAAAAATCTCAGCCTTATTTCTAACACAATTACCCCCTGCCGCATACTGGTTATTCATGATGAAAAGATACATTTCCTTTCCTTTGTTAAAATATACCAGCCATTAACTCTACTGAACGATTCTATTATGGACTAGTTGAAGCTTTTCCAGGCAGGAAGACCTGCCCACCGAACCCTCCCTGACTAGATCTGGACATCTCCAGATGTTACCCTTTGATAACCTAGAAGAGTTCTCTCTGTTCATTCCATTAATACCCATCTATGTAAGTTGGGCTTCCCAGATGGCACTAGTGGTAAAAAAAATAAATAAATAAAAAGCAAACAAAAAACCCGCCTACCAGTGCAGGAGATTTAAGAGATGCAGGCTTGATCCATGGGTCAGGAAGATCCCCTAGAGAAGGGCATGGCAACCCACTCCAATATTCTTGCCTGGAGAATCCCATGGACAGAGGAGACTGGCGGGCTATAGTCCACGGGGTTGCAAAGAGTTGGACATGACTGAAACAACTTATCATTAGCATTATAAGTGTCATGTTAAGCATTAGCATTAAGAGTGTAATTATGAGCATAATAAGTGTATCTTTGCCAAACAGGATCTGGGAGCTGTGTGCTCCTGGGGAGTGGAGTGAGGTAACACAGGAACCCTCACCCGCAGCTCAGTACCTACCTGAGTGTACCGATCAACACATAGGGAACTGGTTTGGTGAACTATGGAATATCAGCATAGGGTGTCTGACAAACTCTGCCTGTCCCAGAACTGGGGGAGCTCCCTCGTCTTTACCCCTCATGTTCATATTTCAAATTGGAACAGCCAAGTTCCCACAAAATAACCCTGGTCCCCCTCTCTGCGGCTGATTGGACCCAGGTCAGCACCTGATCAGAACCGGACTAAGCAAGGCTTCTCCACAAGTATTTGATATGAGAGCTGAGAGAGGATCAATTTCTCACTGGAATTTCTGGACATGAAAACTCAGGAGTCAATGGCCATGTCTCCTGCTGATGTACGAAAAGCTGATGTACGAAAGCAGAGGAAACTGGAGAAGCAGAGGGGAAGTAGGCCAGTCAGAGGGAGGGGGCTTCTTGGCTTCCCTATTGTCTAGTCCAGGCTTGGTGAATAATCTAGTCCTGAGGTCTAGCTGCCTCTCTGCCTTTAGTTTCCAGGAAACATCCCTGATCCTCATAACAAATGTCTCTCATTAAAAAAATTTATACTTACTTGAGCAGGTTTCTGTGACTTTCAATCAAAAGATTCTAACAGATGTTATCAGATGCTAACAGATTTATAACAAAATATAACATTGGCTATTATGCAACCATTAAAAGTTTTCTTATAAATAATTTTCAGTGTCAACGGAGAATGCTTATGGTATAATGGTGAGTAATTAAAAAAGCAGCCTGCGAAATTACATAAACAGTGTGATCCTAATAATGTAAAGCAATAGGGGAATAAAGATCGTTAAAACATTACTTGTGACTATTTTGAAGTAGTGGGATTACAGGTGAGTGTTATTTTCTTCACTATGTCCTTTTTTCCTCTATGCATTTTACTTCTCATAAAAATATTATTAATTTTGCCATAAAAGGTTTATTTGTTTAAAAGTAAAAAGACCTAAGGACCTTTACCTGCCTCCCCCTACTCATGACAAAATCTGCCATGAGAAACCCAGCTGGAGTCCAGTGTACTTACCAATAAAATATAAAAATATCTAGAGAACTTGTAATGTGTCTCTTGGCATGAGGGGTCAAGGAACCTGCTAGGAGAGAACTCACTCAGCACAGAAGTCACGGTGATCCATTCATGGAGCCTTGGTTTTCAAGGAGGAGGGAAAATCTCCCTCCCCCAGCCGGTCTCCTGTGGCTCAGGTCACAGCAGGAGAGTGTGAACAAAATGGAGAAAGGTGGCTTTTGGTGCACACTCAGAGAGACAGAGGGGTGTAAGTAGTCCTCTCTTGGAGATCGTCTGCATGTGACATACCGAGGGGTAGACGCACTCTACCCCCGCTTCACTATAGACGGCTGTACAGCTCTGACACCTTGGGGCCTGGGGCGTTGGCCGTGGTGCTGATGATGCTGGCAGCAACAGATGCTGAGGTGGCAGGAGCAGCAGCCACAGCAGTGCCAGCAGAAGCAGTGCCTGCTTCCCATTAATGCAGCAGGGTCACAGGCCCCACTGTGTCCACAGTGATGTCTGACGGCCAGTGATGCCCAGTGGGTGTGGCGAGTCCAGTGATACGAAGATGGGAATAAATAAAACAGGAGTAAAGGTCAAAATGTTATTAGCTGAACGGACAGTAAAATGGACGTCTGAGAGAGGCAGACACAGAGACCAGGCTTGCGGACATAGATGGGAAAGGAGAGGATGGGATGAACTGAGAGAACAGCTTTCAAACATATCCATTACCATATGTAAAATTAGACAGCCAGTGAAAATCGGCTGCATGACGCAAGGAGCTCAAATCTTGTGCTCTGTGACAATGTAGAGGAGTGGGATGGGGTGGGAGGTGGGAGGGAGGTTCAAGAGTGAGGGGACATATGTATACCTATGGCTGATTCATGTCGATATATGGCAGAAACAAACACACTATTTAAAGCAATTTTCCTCCAGTTAAAAATAAAGCAGTCCCAGATGTAAGTTGGTGCAGTCATTGTGGAAAACAGTGTGGAGATTCCCTAGAAAACTAAGAATAGAATTATCATATGATCCAGCAATCTCACTCCTGGGCATATATCTGGACAAAACTCTAATTCAAAATGGTACAGCAGCACTATTCACAATAGTCAAGACAAAGAAACAACCTAGATGTCCACCACCAGATGAATGGATAAACAAGATGAGGCACTTGTATACAATGGAATACTACTCAGCCATAAAAAGAACAAACAAAGCCTCCCGCAGAAACACGGATGCGACTAGAGATTGTCATACTAAGATGAGTCAGAAAGAGAAAGGCAAATACCATGTGATATCACCTATACATGACATCTACAATATGACGCAAGTGAACCCATCTATGAAACAGGAACAGAATCACAAACACAGAGAACAGACTGTAGGTTGCCAAGGGGTAGGGGATTGGAGGACTGATGGAGTAAGAGATCAGGATTAGCAGATGCAGGGTTTTAAATATGAAATGGATAAGCAGCAAAGTCCTACTTAGTACAGTACAGAGAACTATGTTCAATATCCCATGATGAACCAAAATGGGAGAGAACATTTAAAAAAAGAATATATATATATGTATAACTGAGTCACTTTGCTGTATAGCTGTAATTAACACAACATTATAAATCAACTACACTTCAATTAAAAAAATAAAAGGGTCCCAGAAAACCTCAGTATGCTGCTAATGCCTTACTGACCAGAATTTTTCCACATGTTCACCCCTGCTAATAAGCATGTTGAAAAAGCAAGTTCTCAGCTTTTTTTGTTCTTAATCTAGGAGCAAGAAAGAAAGAGGAGAAATAGTGATGAGTATTGACTAAAAACTCAATTTAAGTATTGACTGAAAACAGTATCAAATTAAATATAGGCAAATATTATAGAGGGGAAAATCTATAAGAATTCTGCATTCAGATTGTAGTTTTATGACACATAGCCTTATATCAAAAAACAGTGAATGGGTTTTCCTTTCTGTATTTTAAATGGAAATAAAACGTTAAACATATGTCTCTGTCATTCTTTGTGATTTCCCACAGCAACTGACATTTTCCGGGTTGTCAACCACAGGTGAGTTGACTCACCACATTTTTTTCTTCCTTTATTTCGAAAGTAGCTTTATTCTGTTAGAGTCATGCTCTTTATAAATGTTGAAGCAATACAGAAATACACAAAGAATAAAATAAAATTCAGCTGTTAAGGAAAGCACCCTTCCAGACTTCTAGTGCAGTTATTAAAATTTTTACAAGTGGAACCATGCTGTTCTGTTATCCACTTTTTTGCATTCAATTACATGTGTCCTAGGCAAATTTCCAGGTTATCAAATAAAGAGCTACATTGTCATTTTTATATTATCAAGATGGAAGTACTATAATTTCTTTAACCAATGACTTAACCCTATTGATGACTTAACTATCCTTTTTTTTTTTTTTTAACTATTGTTAAAAAAGAAAACAAGATGGACATTCTTGTCTGTAGATCATTGTAGGCTTTGGTAATTATTGTCTTGGGAAAAGTTACAAGAAGTGGGATTCCTGGGTCAAAGGTACACTCATTGAAAAGGTTGCTTCCTCCCATCCTGCTGTATTCTGGATAGGCTGGGCCAATTTATGTCACCACCAACAGAGCATGAAAGGGCTGAGCATCTGCCTCTCACCAGTCCAAGGTTTTGTCATTCTTCTGTTCCGAGAGTAAAATTTCAGAAGAATTCTCTTCATTCATCTTTTGTCTACTGTAGTCTTTTATTGTAGGTGCTTTTTTGCATAGGTTCCATGCTGAGTTTTTTTTCTGCTTGCTTATCTTTAATTGACGGCAGTTCTATTAGGATTTACCATTTGCTTAAAAAATAGTATGAGTGAAATCTCTTTGACTCCATTCCCTGGTGGTTTGGTTACTGTTCGCATCTTCTTTTTAGCATTTGAATTGAAAGGCAGGCTAGAATCTAATCGGGATTTTCCTCTCCTAATTATTAATTTGCCAGAAAGATTTGGTGAAAGGATGGAACCTTGATTTCCCTCCTGAACTGACAGCACTCCGGCCACCTGGACAACTTGATTGAGTTGGGGCTGTTTCAGTTTCTAGAAAGACTGGCTACTTAGGTGAGAAGTTGGGAAAGTAATACCCAGTGGTTCATCAGAAGTATCTTCTCCTCTTTAATAAGGAGAGCAGGACAATTGAGACAAAGAATACAGGTAAAAACCCAGCTCATCAACATCCTCTGGCTAATTGGATCCAGTCTAAGAAAGGTCACCTTCTAGATCACCTCTGTCCAGGAGGCCTTTCATGAAGGTTTATCTTAGCCTTAGCTGATCCCATAGCTCAGAGCTCACATAATTATCTCTGATCTGGTCTCCAGGAGGACTCCAAGACTTCTCAGCTGATATGTCTGTCCTCAGGGTCTAGAACCACACCCTTGAAGAGAAGACACTACTTTTGATGACCGCAATTCTCTCCTTTTAGGGCCCAGAGTATGCTGTCCCTGGCTGTACTAGACGCTCCTATTCCCTGTCATTCTTTCTGCTTGGAAGGCCTCAGGGCAACTGTGGGGTCATCTATCAGCAGGTGAATGGACCCAGGACTGCCATAGGAAGGCGCAGGTGGCAGCCATGCCAACAGGGGATGAGAAACAGGCAGAGTTCACTGCTCAGAACAGAGCCCCAAGAGGCTGGTACAGCATCCCAGTGAGAATCAGTTTGTGTTTTAGGAAACCTATCCATGAGCTCTTGAAGAAAGTACAGATGGCTGAGTGCACTTCAATACCAACGTCATGGACTGACCCTGTAGTATCTTCCAGTTTTGTATTGGTTTTCTATTGCTGCCATGACAAATGACCACAAATGCAGGGGCTTTAAACAATACCAATTCATAATCTCTCAGTTTATAGGTTTGGAGCTTAATATGGGTTTCAATAGTCTAAAATCAAGGTTTCAGCAGGGCTGTGCTCTTTAAGAGGCTCTAGGGGAGGATCATTTTCAGGCCTGTGCAGGTTATTAGCAGAATCCAGTTGCGAGTGGTTGTAGGAATGAGAGCCATTGGCTAGAGGCCATTATTACTTTTTAGAAGCCACTCAGTACTCTTGTCTGGAAAATCCCATGGACGGAGGAGCCTGGAAGGCTGCAGTCCATGGGGTCGCTGAGGTTCAGACACGACTGAGTGACTTCACTTTCACTTTTCACTTTCATGCATTGGAGAAGGGAATGGCAACCCATTCCAGAGTTCTTGCCTGGAGGATCCCAGGGACGGGGGAGCCTGGTGGCCTGCCGTCTATGGGGTCGCACAGAGTCGGACACGACTGAAGTGACTTAGCAGCATATCCCTTGGCTCATGGCCCCCTTCATTTTCAAAGCCAGTAACAGAAGTTAAAATCCTTCTCAAGCCTTATCTTTTCTGCCTTCTCTTCTGCCATCTCTCTCTCTCTCTTCAGCTGGGAAAGATTCTATTTTAGGGGCTTATATGATTACATTGAGCCCACCTGGATAATTCAGGATAATCTTCCCATTTTAAGATACATAACCTTAATCATATCTTAATTAATTTAAAATGGTAATAACCTTAATTACATAAAAAGTCCCTTTTGCCACATAGCATATTCACAGATTCCAGTGATGAGGTATGGGGGGTGGGGGGTGGGGATTGGCCTACTATGACTTTTTGGGCCAGGATTCATCCAGGAGTAAAAGGGGCCTCAGAGATTAGTCCAAGGAAGACTTGCATGACTCTTGCCCTTCCATCCCCCTCTCATACATATCCACCTCCCTGGGACCAGTTGATCCAGGCTTCCCAGCTGAAAACCTTGCCAGCCTCATGCCACAATGCATCATGCTCTAGGAGAAGCTGAACACCTGGCGCAGCCTCCTGCCCCTGGAGAGTTGAGGGCAAGGCTGATACTTTCACCCCAGGCCCTGAGCTGCCCAATCTGTCTGCTTACTGCTGTTTTTCTGAAGCTGGGCCAATATGCTTGGGAGGATCTCAAGGATTTTAGGCTTTGATCCAATGTGCCCATAAACAGAAGGCTCTGTCTTACCTTCACCCTTAAAAGTTTGGGCTACGGTTTCAGTGAAATTATAAATATTATAATGGTATGATGGTCAGGGACCCAACAAAGCCAAAATACCATCCTGACAATCAACCTGCTCCTTTGGATCCCATATAAGGAAGAATAGCGGGATGGATGCTAGAAAGTGCCATTTAATTAGCCTTGTTGGTACTCTCCTGGTGGTCCAGTGGCTAAGACTCCGTGTTCCCAATGTAGGGGGTCCAGGTTCAATCCTTGGTCAGGGAACTAAATTTCACATGTTGCAACGAAGATCAAAAATCCCACGTGCTGCAACTAAGACCCAGCACAGCCAAATAAAAATAAAATATTAAAAAAATAATAATTAACCTTGTTAGTGGCAGACATGCAGATGAAGAAGCGGACATGAAGATGAAGGTGCAAGTATGTTTGTATGAGATGCCTGAGGTCTATGCAAGATCTCCTATTTCTCCTCTTTTTGAATTTAAATCTAGAGGGAGCAAATGCAGGTACACAGGCCAAAGAGTGAGGGAGCCCAATCTGATGTACTCATGTACCTATTCAGGGAGAGAGAGATGTGGCCAGGTTTATCGTGAGTCTGCCCGCCACATAAGGAAGCAGAGCATAGTTGGCCCCAAAGACCAAGCCTTTCCTAGGACCAAGGCAGGAAGAAAAAGAAAGTGGAACCTGGGTTGGTGCCTTTAAAGAACAGTGAACCTGCTGAAACACACACACATACACACACACACAACCCTGCTCGACAGTAAAATGCGGCCCAGCGAATATTCTGGACTCTGACCTGTCAGGCGAGCAACTGTTCTTGCTTTGGGCCAGGTGGGGAGCCAGGAAAGAGCTAGAGGCTGTGCTGGTGTGCGAGGAATGCATGGTGGCTATTTCATTCAGGCCTGCCTTCATTTAATTCTGCTCTCAACCCAGTGGCTGCCCTCAGATTTCTGGGGATGGAGGGTATGGGTGCTTACCAACTCACATGTTCGTGAGCTCAATTTCTTTTCCCGTTTAGCTTATGTTTGGCTGCGCCGGATCTTTGCTGCTGTGTGAGGGCTTTCTCCAGTTGTGGTGAGCAGGGGCTGCTCTCTAGTTACAGCGCGCAGGCTTCCGGCTGTGGTGGCTTCCCTCGTTGGGGAGCAAGCGTTCTAGATGTGTGGGCTCTGTAATTGCTTGGGAGCCCAGTTTCTTTGAAAATCAGGTGTCCGGCCACTGTGAGCTCAAGCTGGCCAGACTTACCAGTGGAGGGGCACATCACCTAGAGCGAGCCACTCAGCCAGGGATCTGCAACGGTGCAGCCACTTGAGACCTCCTGGCCTGTAACTGCTGGCATGAGCTCTCCCTGAAGTGTCAAGGACATCCTAAATTCGTAAAATTCAAAGCCAAATTTTTGTGCTGAGACACTTCTAGCTTGGGTTTGGGGAACACGGGTGGTTTCCTGGGTTCAACAAATAATCAGGATGCTCTCCAGGAAGTCATCACTGATAGCCA
Source organism: Capra hircus (assembly GCF_001704415.2). NCBI lineage: Eukaryota > Metazoa > Chordata > Mammalia > Artiodactyla > Bovidae > Capra > Capra hircus. The sequence continues at coordinate 81,649,194 of NC_030817.1, read as the reverse complement.
GGTCAGAGGTAGGTGACCTACCTGCTGCTTCCCTGCCTGCCTCATGCTGCGCTGAAATCACCTTTTATTGATCTGACTTCCTGAATACACAGTTTCTTGAGGCCAGAGGTTGTGCTATTTCTCCTTTATTTCCCTAGACTGGAGTAGGATGCAGCACAGTAGGAACTCAGCTAAAAGCCGTTGGTGAGTATTAAATGACTGAAATACTCGTCCTACCCCACGCATTAAAGAAACTAAGATCAGGGTATCTGGTCTCACCACTTCATGACAAATAGAAGGGGAAAAAGTGGAAGCAGTGACAGATTTTATTTTCCTGGGCTCCAAAATCACTGTGGATGTGACAGCAGCCATGAAGTTAAAAGATGCTTGCTCCCTCGAAGAAAAACTATTACAAAACTAAACAGCCTATTAAATAGCAGAGACATCACTTTGCTGACAAAGGTCCAAATAGTCAAAGCTATGGTTTTTCCAGTAGTCATGTATAGACGTGACAGAGTTGGATCATAAAGAAGGCTGAGCCCTGAAGAATTGATGCTTTGAAATTGTGCTGGACAAGACTCTAGAGAGTCCCCTGGACTGCAAGGAGATCAAACCAGTCAACCCTAAAGGAAATCAACCCTGAATATTCATTGGAAGGACTGATACTGAAGCTCCAATATTTTGGCCACCTGATGCAATGAGCCAACTCACTGGAAAAGACCCTGATGCTAGGAAAGACTGAAGGCAAAAGGAGAAGGGGGTAGTAGAGGATGAGATGGTCAGATAGCATCACTGACTCAATGAATATGACTTGGAGCAAATTCCAAAAGATAGTGAAGGACAAGAGAGCCTGGTAATTTCCTTCCTAGCTTGGGTTTGGGAAGCACAGGTGGCTTGTAACTCCTGGTCCATGGGCTCGAAAAGAATTGGATATGGCTTAACGACTGAACAACAATCCCACCCTGGGAAGGATGGCTCCCACCACCATCTGTATAGCTCTTGCTAACCTCAGGCTTTCCAAGATTGTCATTTTTCAGGACAACCTCTGTCATGGCCTGTACAAAGTCTCCTGCAAGATCTTCCTGCCGCACACAGTCTGACACAGTCATAATCAATATTGGGTGCTCCATATTGGAACTCCCTAGGACGGAGGAGCCTGGTAGGCTGCAGTCCATGGGGTTGCTAAGAGTCGGAGGCAACTGAGCGACTTCACTTTCACTTTTCATTTTCATGCATTGGAGAAGGAAATGGCAACCCACTCCAGTGTTCTTGCCTAGAGAATCCCAGGGATGGGAGAGCCTGGTGGGCTGCCATCTATGGGGTCACACAGAGTCGGAAATGACTGAAGCAACTTAGCAGCAGCAGCAGCAGCAGGACCTATTCAATCAGAGGACCGCTTATTTTCATTTCTTAAAATTGTTGAAGATACCAGAACTATGGAACTGATAATTGATCTTAGAAGTTGGAATGCTTGGATATGTGAGATATAGAAAAATGGTACAGATGAACCTGTTTGCAAGAAAGAAATAGAGACATAGACATTGAGAACAAATGGATGGACACCAAGGAGGGGAGGTGGGATGAACTGTGAGATTGGGATTGACATATAGACCCTAATATTTATAAAATTGATAGCTAGTGAGATCCTGCTGTATTGCACAGGGAAATTTACTCAATGCTCTGTGGTGGCCTAAATGGGAAGGAACTCCAAAAGAGAAGAGATATATGTGTAGTTGATTCACTTTGCTGCACAGCAGAAACTAACACAACATTGTAAAGCAACTACACTCCAACTAAGGCAAAAAGAAGTTGGAATACCTGACCAGCCTGCTGCTTAGTTCTCCTTCTGGCACTTTGCTGCCATCCCACTTCTTACCTTCTTTGCACTGCTCTGCCAATGCCAACCACTCAGTCCTTTTATCCAACAAAAATAAGGATGGGATCAGGTGCTTTGGGGGCTTCCCAGGCGGTGCTAGTGGTAAAGAACCTGCCTGCCAATGCAGGAGATGTAAGAGACACTGGTTTGATCCGTGGGTCAGGAAGCTCTCCTGAAGGAAGGCATGGCAACCCACTTCAGTACCCTTACCCAGAGAATCCCTGTGGACAGAGGAGCCTGGTGGGCTGCAGTCCACAGCATCGCACAGAGTCGGACATGACTGAATGCTAACGACTCAGTAACACAGAGTCGGACACAACTGAAGTGACTTAGCATGCACGCATGCACACAGGTGCTTTTCTGAAGCTTCTACTTTAAAACAAAGGAAAGAGCATGTGTAGATTCCCTGGAGAGGGCCCAGCCTGACACCTTAAGCAGTGGATCTCACCCACTTCACTGCTTCATAGACTATGATTAACGCCCCCCGCCTCATCCCCACCATCTCTTTGCTCCACCCTAGCCTAGTACCCTGTGCCTACACTTGCACCCTCTGCCCACACTTTCCCTGGCTTCAGACCTAGTTGTATTTCCTCCGGATCTTGCTCTTGACTCTTTGCTATGCCCCTCTGGCACTGATCTTGCTCCAGTGACCGGGTTAGACACTTGTGTGGACACTGCAGACCATTCCTATTCCCTAACCTTCAGCTACCAGTCAAGACTCTCCCCAGAACTGCTCACCAGTCCCACCCTAAGCTAGTCATACAGATGGGAAGAGCAAATGACTATTGACTAGGGGGAGTATGACCCAGGCAGGAGACAAATTCCCAGGAACATAGGAAATAATGTTGGGTGAGTGGAGCCTGACAGAAAATGCAGAAGGTTTTCTGCTTTTTAATATCCCTTCCTTACCCTCCAAACTGTGTATCATTTCATCATCTGCTCAAATCAGAAGACTTACATCTTCCTTACTTGTTTTTTTCTTATTTTTTCCATACACTGACAAGACATTTGGAGTAAAGGAGAAGGAATAATAGGTTATTGGAGGCTTGTGAGCAAACCAGGACATGATCAGAGCTGCTCTGTGCTAAAAAACCGTCATGGCAGCAGAGAATGGAGGAAACTGGTGACCAGTCTGGAGGTACTGGTCTGGGCCATGTGAAGGATCCAAACTTGAAGTAGGTGCAAAATATGGTGATGGTAGTGCTAAAACAGACACAAAATACAGTCAACCTCTGAACAATGCAATGGTTGCTGCAGTTGAAAATCCACATATAATTTATAGTTGACTCCCCATCTCCATATCCATGGTTTCAGCCAACCTAGGACTGTGTAGGACTATAGTATCTGCTATTGAAATAAATCCATGTATAAGTGGGCCCACACAGTTTACGCTCATGTTGTTCAGGATCATCTGTTTTATGGAAGTAGAATTACAGGATATAAGAAAGGATTATATCAGTCAGGTCTGACTTTTTGTGACCCCGTGGACTGTAGCCCACCAGGCTCCTCTGTCCATGGGATTCTCCAGGCAAGAATACTGGAGTGGGTTGCCATTTCCTTCTCCAGGGGATCTTCCTGACCCAAGGATGGAACCCAGGTCTCTTGCGTTGCAGGCGGATTCTTTACCAGCTGAGCCACAAGGGAAGCCCATGAAAGGATAGCTATCAAATTTGGGTTGAAGGGAAAAAAAATCAATGGAAACACCAAAGTGAACAGTCTAGGTGACTGTAACCATGATAGTGCTATTAACAAAAATACTGAACACAGGAAAACCTGTTCCTAGAATACCATTTTGAGTTCCCTCCGTGATATATTGAGTCAGTGGTTTGGTAGGATACTTAGATAGAGCTGTCCAGTAAGCAGTTGGTTCTATGGCACATCAGTTTGGGAGCAGTGAGGATTGGAGTTGCAGCTAGGAGTCATCTGCATAGAAAGGACAGTTGAAAACAAAAAGAGAAAGCAAACCAAAAGGGAAAAATACCCAGACTGTCCCTTTGCCTGGAATGCTCTTTCTCACACATCTGGTGCTACAGTTAGCTATCGTTGGGTAACTTATGACCTCAAAATTAGTGGCTTAAAGCAACAATGGTCACTCTATTGTTAACTTTTAGTGTTCTGTGGATTGACTGGGTTTAGTTCAGTCCTTGGTCAGGATGTCTCAAATATCATTGACCCCGAACAATATAGGTTTGAACTGCACGGGTGCACTTTTATGAGGATTTTTTTTCAACAGTAAACTCTACATGATTCATGTTTGGTTGAACTGCAGACATGGAGAAACCTTGAATTTGAAGGAATAATTATAGGTTATAGGCAGATTTTTGACTCTATTCCCCTAAACCCCATGTTGTTCAAGGGTCAACTATAGCTATCATCAGACCATGGCTGGGGATGAACTGGTCATCCCTAATAATAAAGGAGGCTCCTCTCCATGTGTCTAAAGCTCAGGCTGGGAAAAATCTCATAGGCAGGGACTGAAACAGCTGGGGATCCGCAGGCATGTCTCTCTCCCCCCTCTTCCCCTCTCTGTCTTCTCTCCAGCATGATGGCTTAGGTGTCCAGGGTAGCCAGACTTCTCTCACACAGTGGCTCCAAAAGGGTTCATGTCTCAGGAGAGACAGAGCCAGGAGGAAGGCACAACATCTTTTATGACCTAATTTCAGAAGTCATGCAGCATCACTTTTGCTAGTGTCTTTTTAAAAATTTTATTTATTTATTTTTAATTGGAGGATAATTGCTTCAAAATATTGTGTTGGTTTCTGCCATATGTCAACATGAATCAGTCATAAGTATACGTATGTCCCTCTTTCTTGAACCCCCTTTCCATTTTTGCTAGATCCTGCTCCTCAAAGCAATCATAAAGGCCCACTCAGGTTTCAGGGACTGGAATTCCACCTCTTGATGAAAAGGTTCAACAAGAGCAGAATATTTTTTCAGTCATTCAGTCTGCCTTCTCTTTCAAAATCCAGCGTTAAGAAGCCTCCCTGGATCCTCATGGGTGGTGTAACACACGCTCCAGTAGCCTTCCAGCATCTTCTACCCCTATAACATTTGGCTCCATAGATATTTTTAATCTAGTTTTATTTGTAGGCATATGTAAATTGTAAGACTCCATAAGCCCAGACCCATGTCCTGTCCTTTTAGGCGAAGCACAAAGTAGCAAGTAGATATGGCTTACTGATTTGAATTTCAAGACAAAAGGAGAGGATGGACCGCAGATCATTGGGGAAAAACCTGTATTTGAAACCCAAAAACAAGATCAATATCCCCACAACAACCAAACAGTTCAAAAACCAAACCTGTCTTCAAATATTGTCAACTGTCCCATGGGCAAAATTGCTCCTGCTTCATAACCATAAATGTACGCAATTAAGGATTAAAAAAAAAAAAATCTCTCTGAAGTAGTTCAGTGACCCTACTCATAGGCTAGTTGCATTTATTCATTTATCAAATAGAGATTTCTAAGTTTATATAGATATAGATAGATATGTAAATATTATATTTTGGTGCTTGCTGATTTAGAGAATATTTCACAGTATGAACAAACCTGAAATATCTGTAGAATTATCAAAATTAATATATATATGCAGTTTCCATATTTTAAAGATTGTTGAGAAAAAGGAAACAATCATGGAAATGTGTATCAAATTATATAGATAAAGTTCCATAGCAGGTTCTATATTTTTACATCATAATAGCAGAATGAGGATTAAATCTGTAAGAATATAACCACAAAAGATAGGCCTTTCCAGTCATAGTTTGCAATGTAAGAGCTATACATTTGTTTAGGGGTTTCAGTTTTGTGTATAATTTACCAACGAAAAAGTCTTTGGGGAAAGTGTTTTCCAAAGCAAACTGGAATAGTCTTTGCAAAAATATTGTGGGCATTTTTCCTATCTATGAAAACTGTTGCTGAATAAACCTAAACATGTCTATGATAATTAGCAACCTTGGAAAATCTTCCACAATTAATACTTCAAGACCAAGATAATCATGATGTTGTGATCACTCACCTAGAGCCAGACATCTTGGAATGTGAAGTCAAGTGGGCCTTAGAAAGCATCACTACGAACAAAGCTAGTGGAGGTGATGGAATTCCAGTTGAGCTATTTCAAATCCTGGAATATGATGCTGTGAAAGTGCAGCACTCAATACGCCAGCAAATTTGGAAAATTCAGCAGTGGCCACAGGACTGGAAGAGGTCCGTTTTCATTCCAATCTCAAAGAAAGGCAATACCAAAGAATGCTCAAACTACCATACAATTGCACTCATCTCGCACGCTAGTAAAGTAATGCTCAAAATTCTCCAAGCCAGGCTTCAGCAATACATGAGCCATGAACTTCCAGATATCCAAGCTGGTTTTAGAAAAGGCAGAGGAACCAGAGATCAAATTGCCAACATCCGCTGGAGCATCAAAAAAGCAAGAGAGTTCCAGAAAAACATCTATTTCTGCTTTATTGACTATGCCAAAGCCTTTGACTGTGTGGATCACAAGAAACTGTGGAAAATTCTGAAAGGGATGGGAATACCAGACCACCTGACCTGCCTCTTGAGAAACCTATATGCAGGCCAGGAAGCAACAGTTAGAACTGGACATGGAACAACAGACTGGTTCCAAATAGGAAAAGGAGTACGTCAAGGCTGTATATTGTCACCCTGCTTATTTAACTTACATACAGAGTACATCATGAGAAATGTTGGGCTGGAAGAAGCATAAGCCGGAATCAAGATTGCCGGGAGAAATATCAATAACCTCAGATATGCATATGACACCACCCTTATGGCAGAAAATGAAGAGGAACTAAAAAGCCTCTTGATGAAAGTGAAAGAGGGGAGTGAAAAAGTTGTCTTAAAGCTCAACATTCAGAAAACGAGGATCATGGCATCTGGTCCCATCATTTCATGGGAAATAGGTGGGGAAACAGTGGAAACACATGTCAGTGTTTATTTTTGGGGGCTCCAAAATCACTGCAGATGGTGACTATAGCCATGAAATTAAAAGACGCTTACTCCTTGGAAGAAAAGTTATGACCAACCTGCTGCTACTGCTACTGCTGCTAAGTCGCTTCAGTCATGTCTGACTCTGTGTGACCCCATAGACGGCAGCCCATCAGGCTCCCCGTCTCTGGTATTCTCCAGGCAAGAACACTGGAGTGGGTTGCCATTTCCTTCTCCAATGCATGAAAGTGAAAAGTGAAAGTTAAGTCGCTCAGTCGTGTCCGACTCTTAGCAACCCCATGGACTGCAGCCTTCCAGGCTCCTCCATCCAAGGGATTTTCCAGGCAAGAGTACTGGAGGGGGGTGCCATCACCTTCTCCGAACCACAAGACTGCAGGAAACCTATTCTAGAAAAATATTTAGCACATATTTTTAACCCTATTAATCATTATGATTCAACTTTCACATAAATTACTATTCACTCTGTCAAAAAATATTCCAATATATTTTTAAATATAATATGGTTATAATATAGTTTATATAAAGCAAAAGTTCAATGGAAAGGAAATCAGCCTGTTCGATATTTTGAAGTTATCTGACAAACTAATTTTACTTTGTTAAATATATTCTTTAAATATTTTTAACTGAGAGTGCATAAATGCAATGAGTCTAAAATTAATGAAAGCTGTTACATTATCAGGGATTAAGCAATAATTTTTCCAAGATGACTTCATTGCCAGGTACTCTAATTCATATTCTTCAGTCTGACCTGCATAAATCTCTCCTTATTAGGGACACTGTTCTGTCTCCCCAGTCCTAAGGGCCCAAGTTGGACTGAATAAACGTGAGCTCTCTAGTATTCACACAATGCCAGACATATACCAACTACTCAGTGAACAACAGTAAAATGAGTAAGAACCCACCAAAAAATTAATAATCTGTTAATAATTCATAAAGTAAGATGTTTAATAACATACCAAATGATTTCACTTTAAATACAAATGAATAAAAAATAAAGAATCTTAATTGAATATAAAATATTCAACATACTTAAAAGGATATTAACTCAGGAAACAGTCTCCAGCATGAAGATAATTCATATTACTTATACAAACAAAAACATGTTTCAAAGATACTTGGAGTTGTTATGAATTTGGAGGTAGAAGACATCAAGGAAGAACTATATTAGCAAAACTTACCAACCTAGACAGCATATTGAAAAGCAGAGACGTTACTTTGCCGACTAAGGTCCGTCTAGTCAAGGCTATGGTTTTTCCAGTGGTCATGTATGGATGTGAGAGTTGGACTGTGAAGAAAGCTCAGTGCCAAAGAATAGATGCTTTTGAACTGTGGTGTTGGAGAAGACTCTTGAGAGTCCCTTGGACTGCAAGGAGATCCAACCAGTCCATTCTGAAGGAGATCAGCCCTGGGATTTCTTTGGAAGGAATGATGCTAAAGCTGAAGCTCCAGTACTTTGGCTACCTCATGTGAAGAGTTGACTCATTGGAAAAGACTCTGATGCTGGGAGGGATTGGGGGCAGGAGGAGAAGGGGACGACAGAGGATGAGATGGCTGCATGGCATCACTGACTCGAAGGACGTGAGTCTGAGTGAACTCTGGGACAGGGAGGCCTGGTGTGCTGCAATTCATAGGGTCGCGAAGAGTCGGACACGACTGAGCGACTGAACTGAACTGAAGTAATAGTTCCTCATTTTTATAACAGGGAACTTTGGAATAGTTAAACCTTGTAATATATCATAACCATAAAATAGAATCAAAGCTTGAAAGGATTTTTTGCTCTGCCCAGAAACTTATTGTATTACAAGCATAGCTTCACGCATGATCAAATCATCTTAGAACAATCCAGAGTTATCATTTCAAGTCTGTTAAGCTGGGAGAGCTTTAAAACAATATATTTGTAAAACAATATATTTGTAAAATTGCCTGCGTGAGTGGGTGCTAAGTTGCTTCAGTTGTGTCTGACTCTTTGGGATCCCATGAACTATAGCCCTCCAGGCTCCTCTGTCCATGGGATTCTCCAGGCAAGAATACTGGAGTGGCTTGCCATGCCCTTCTCCGGGAGATCTTCCCGACCCAGGCATCAAACCCGGGTCTCTTAACATCTCCTGCATTGGCATGAAGCTTCTTTACCAGTAGCCTCACCTGGGAAGCCCATACAATGGCCTAGTAGCATCAAATTGACAGTACTTTCCTGACAGAAAGGTAAGTTGGCTAAGCCTTCTGGAGGGTAAAGAACTTCTAAGAGAGCCTTCCTTTTGATACAAAAATTTCACCCTAGAAATTTGTTCTAAGGAAAAAATTCTGGTAGGGCAAAGTTCATATTTGAGGATGGTCAACAAAGTATATTTTATGATAGTAAAATACTGGAAAGTACCTACAAGGTCAGAGGTTTGTTAAATAGATAATGGCTAATTCACCTGGTAAAACATTCTGTAGCCATTAAAAAATTAATGTTGTTTTAAGATTTTTGAAAGTTATTCACAAGCAAAAGAGCCTGCATATAATATGATGTTTCCATAAATAAAACAGAATAAAAACTGCATAAATTATAGGCACTAGTATGATCTCAATTGGGTTTTAAAATATTATGTGTGTGTAGAGAAAAGGCTAAAAGCTAATTCCACAAAATGTTAACAGTAGTTATGTCTGAGTGAAAGAATTACAGGTAGTTTAATTTTTTTTCTCTATTCCCTTCGGCCTTTTATGTTTTTACAATAAACATGTAATACTTTTGTAATCACGGGAAGGAAATGTACTTAAAAAAAAAACACAGCAGTTGCTTCTGTGACTAGCTAGCTGATTAGCAAAATGGAGAAGGGAGAAAGGTTTTTCTGGACAAGAAATTAAATAATTTATGATAAAGGTCTTGGTATAGAATAACTCACACTTTTAAAAAAACTGACATGCAAGAAAGCAGCCTGGACACACACAGAAGTGCTATCTCTGAGGTGTGAAATTTCACACATGCCAAAGCCTGTGCAGCCGCACTGAATATTTCCTTTAATGGAACACGGGAACTTGCAGTCCTCCGGCTGTAACTCAGACAAACTCTAATGGGTGGTCAGAGTGCTGAGCTGTGCCTTTCTGGTTCTGCCTCGGACTTCCTGGGTAACAAGGAACAAGTCCATTAATCTCTGGAGCTCTTCAAGTCCCTCTTGGATATAGAAATCCAGTAAAATCAATAGAGCTCTTAAAGGCATATGTGGAAAAAACAAGCCACAAATAAGGTGGCTTTAGATGGGGGATATAACACATCTGTCTCTTATTGAGCTGCCAAAGACCTCTTGGTTGGGGGAGGGGGTGGTTTTCCCACTGTCCCTTGTCATAGTCTTCATTGTAACGTGGCTGTCAGTACCCAGGGAAGGGCTGCGGTTTTGGCACACGTAGATGGAATTGCCGGGAACCACCATACCTCCTCTGATAGCAGGAGCCTCTATTGCAGAAACTAGTTATCATAATCCCATAAAGTTGTCTGCCCTGGGCAATGCATCATGCGGTGGTGACAAGCTCATAAAGCCTGGCTTCCCTGTGGACAGCGAGTGCTAGCCCTAAGGGCATATATGGTCAACATTCAGGTCATTTCCAACTTGCAAATGAGCCAGGATCCTAAACCTTGTTTGTAAAGTGAGTGTTCCTCACTCCTGAGGAACCTGGAGTACCAAGGAAACCATGTTATAAATATAGCATAGTACATGGCACATAGTAGATACTGAATAAATATTTGATGACCAGTGATAGCCAAGTGAAGGTCAAGGTCCAGTCGTAGCTCTTAGAAGCGTAACATAGCCAAAAGCCGCATATGTTTTCAATATAGGAAACAGTTTTGCTTAATGCCAGCAATTAAAGTAACCAAAGACCATCCCAAGCATTAAATAATTGAATAATTAGTCTTAAATATATTTATCTTAATGTGTTTAGGAGAAAGCAGTCTCAACTAGAGGAAGGTGAAAATGTACAGTCCAGCAGAGACTAAGGAGGAATCAAGGTAGTTTCAAGTAGTTGAGAGATGAGAAGCGTGCTCAGTCACTCAGTCATGTCTGACTTTTTGCAACCCCATGTTCGCAGACTCCTCCGTCCAAGGGATTATCCCTGCAGGAATACTGAAGGGGGTTGCCATTTCCTCCTCCAAAGAGATGAAAAGCACTGAATTTTTATTCTTTTACTTGCTGTATTCTTTCTATAAATGAAACAGCAATTCTCTTTTGATTGACAGCCAAGATCAGGATCATTTTATAAGAATTACAAGAGAAAAGAGGCAGAAGTAGAGAAAGGGAGGCAGCGTTGATCCACACTCCAATGTTACAGAGTCAGAGGGACCTCCTGAGACACACCTGGGAGAACAGCCAGGACCAGCACTCGAATCTAAGACTTAGGATCTGGTTCAGCCACTCACTGGCTCTGTGCCTGGGATTAGTGACATCCCTCTCTGAGCTCCAATTGCTGAAGCATGTTAGTCATAGCTGTGTCCGACTCTTCATGACCCCATGGACTGTACCCCCACCAGGCTTCTCTGTCCATGGAATTCTCCAGACAAGAATACTGGAGTGGATAGCCATTCCCTTCTCTTCCCAACCCAGGGATTGAACCTGGGTCTCCTGCATTGCAGGAAAGTTCTTTACCATCTGATCCACTCACACAAAACACTATGAAGTTACTGAAGCATAAGTGTACCCACTTCATAGGGCTATTGAGAGGATTATATGACGTCCAGCATGGAAGCACTCTTCCACTGGCACATAACAAATGCTAAATAATGTATGTTTTTATTATTATCATTATTGGGTATTCCTGACCTTTCCTCTGAACTTTAAGTTTCATGATAGTGAGACCCATTTGTCCATCTTGCAGCCATGAAATTTAAAGATGTTTACTCCTTGGAAGGAAACCTATGACAAACCTAGACAGCATATTAAAAAGCAGAGACAATACCTTGTTGACAAACGTCTGTATAGTCAAAGTTCTGGTTTTTCCAATAGTCGTGTACAGATGTGAGAGTAGAACCATAAAGAAGGCTGAACCCTGAAGAATTGATGTTTTGAAACTGTGGTTCTGGAGAAGATTTTTGAGTGTCCCTTGGACTGCAAGGAGATCAAATCAGCCAATCTTAAAGGAAATCAATCCTGACTATTCATTAGAAGGACTGGTGCTGAAGTTGAAATTCCAATATTTTGGCCATCTGTAGCGAAGAGCCTACTCATTGGAAAAGACCCTGATTTTGGAAGAGATTGAAGGCAAAAGGAGAAGGGGTTAGCAGAGGATGAGATGGTTAGATAGCACCCTGGACTCAAGGGACATGAATTTGAGCAAACTTCGAGAGATGGTGAAGGACAGGGAAGCCTGTTGTGCTGCAGTCCATGGGGTCACAAAGAGTCAGACACAACTTAGCAACTGAACAACGACACCCAGCATGTAGCAAATCTGGCATATGGCAAGGTTTTGTTTTGTTTTTTCTATTTTTTGGCTGCACCACTTGGCACGCAGGATCTCAGTTCCTGGACCAGTGATCGAACCCATGCCTCTTGTATGGAAGGGTGGTGCCTCAACCACTGGACTCCCAGTCCCAGCAAGGGTTTAACAAATATTTGCAGGGGAGAATTTGTTCTCACTGTTTCGTATAGTCAGTGGCAAAATTTTTTGATTTTGCTTATCTTTTTTCTCAAGTATTTTGTAATATATTGTAAAAGTCAGAACACTTCATTCTTAACTATTGTATATAGTATACTTCTCTGAAAAGGATATTTTTCTCCACAACCAGGATATCATCATCATACCTGACAAAAATTAACAATGACTCCTAAAAATCATACAATACCTAGTCTGTATTCATATTTCTTCCTTATTCATAAAAAGACCCTTTACAACTGATCTGCTCACTCTAGGACCAAACAGAGGATCAAAACTGCACACCTCATTTCTTTTTTCTATGCCAGTGACTTATTGAAGATGTTAGAATATCTGATCTTTCGGATTTGCTTCATTGAAGATGACACCTAACGTGTTCCTGTCTTCCCTGTTTTTCTCCTGAGAAGGAGGTTAAATCTAAAGTCCTGATGTGATTCAGGTTACAGATTTTTATCCAGAAAACCCCATAGAAGATGCTACATACTTAGCACTGCATCCCCCCAGGGGGCATATACAGCTGACCCTTGAACAACATGTGTTTGAATTGTGTGGATCCATTTATAGGCAAGCTTTTTTTTTTTTTTTTTTCAGTAAACATATTGGAAAAATTTTTTGAGATCTATGACAGCTTGAAGAAACTCTCAGATGTACTATGTGGCCTAGAGATATTACAACATGAAGAAAAAGATAGGTCATGAGTGCATGAAGTATATATAGATACACGTATAATGTATAAAATGTGTATTAATTGACAGTTTCTGTTATTGGTACAATTTCTGGTTAACAATAGACTATTAGTATAAAAGACTGTAAGTTTTGGGGGAATCAAAGGCTATATGTGGATTTCCCACTCCACTGGGGGTTGGTGCCCCTCAGGGTCAACGGTAATGTCTGGTTGACCAAATGTCAGTGATGCCAAGATCAGTCATTGGGTTAAGGTGGTGATGACTTGATCCCTTCATTGAAAAGTAAGGGATTTCCCCTCTTGGAACTAGCAAGTAAACATAAGGTGATAACTGATAACATGTAGATATGTAATTCACTATCAAATTTTCTCTGGATGGTTTGAACACTCACTGATGATCCTTGTCTGAATCCATTATCCCAATAGTGTTGCAAAATGGGAACTTTCCAATCCTGTCATTCCTTCTTTGATTATTAGCTCACATTTTCTATAAAATAGAGTTTTCCTTCTCAACTGCAGCTATTTGGATATTCTGAAATACAGCTCCTAATGGAAGTTCAATTTCAGTTCACTTAGTCATGCCTATCTCTTTGCTACCACATGGGCTGCAGCATGCCAGGTTTCCCTGTCCATCACCAACTCCTGGAGCTTCCTAATGGAAGAACAGGATATATATATATATATATATCTCCTACAATTCTTTCCTTTAATAGCCAATTTTCAAAAAAAATAGAATTATTGGTAAATACTAAATTTTAAAATACTGAGAGTTAAGGCAAAGCATATCAGGGCCTATTCTCTGGCCCCAGTCATTGTCTTATTATGAGCCTGGGAAGGGACTCGGGGGCTGGGGAATGTGGTGGTTACCCAGACTCTTTTTGGGTGGAAATCTCATTTCTGACCTAGAGTCCTCAGGTTCTTTTTCCAGTTGGTTGATCCTATATCTAAGATTGTTGTTTTTTAGTCACTAAATAGTGTTTGGCTCTTTTTTGACCTGATTCTTTTTCAACCACATGGACTATCGCCTGCCAGACTTCTCTGTCCATGGGATTTCTCAGGCAAGAATACTGGTGTGTGTTGCCACTTTCTTTTCCAGGGAATCTTCCCCACCCAGGGATCAAACCCAAGTCTTTTGCACTGATGGGCAGATTCTTTACCACGGAGCCACCACAGAAGCCCCATATCTAAGATAACACGTGGCTGTTGTGTTCCAACTGGTCTTGGTTATATAATTTGTGAATTTGGTACTAATATCCCCTCTATAGTTGGAAGTATCTAATAATGTTATTTTTCTAACACTTCTCTCAGAAGTGTATTCCATAAGCTGATAGAATTTGGAGATGTCCCTGATTTTACTGAAAACTTTATTTTATGCATTCCAATGATAACTCTTAGATCTGAAATGTCAAATCAGAGTAAAGTAATTCTCGTTTCCCGCCTGCACATGTGGCTGCACCAATTACTAGCATAAAATCTTGACTTGCCACCCAGCCAAGCAACACAAGCCACACTGAGCTCTTAAACATGGGCTTGTAAATCTAGCTCTGCTCAGGGCTTCTCCATCCAGAACTTCTTGTTGCCCTGATTCCATGGCTCCAGATTCGCTCTCCTAGAACCGAGCTCAGCGCTGCCGTATTGGGGTGGCCCTTCCTGAAATCAGATGCAGAACATTCTACCCTCCCTCTGACCCCTTTGCCACCACGCTGCAACATAAGCTCCCATCTAATTGCTGCTCTGCCTCTCTCAGCAGAACTTGACCTCTTTCTGAGCTCCTCTCTTAAAGCAACTGTCTGTGTTTTTCATTATGTTTGCCAAGATGTATTAGCTTGAACTTTTCCCGGATGAGGTTCGTTTTGCTACTTTTTCTTCAAACCTCTGAGGCAGCAGATTCAAGAATGCAGACTTCCGTGGGGAACTTGATCGTCTCAGAGCCTTCAGCCAAGACAGCTAAGTCCATCAGACTTTCCCACTGGTGCTGTGTGAGAACTGGCCCTTTAAGAAGTGGACAAATTTGGGTTCCAACTCCAAACCTCAGTTGGAAGTTCAAGCCGCAATTGGAATACGCATGTCCTGCCCAGAAAGCTGCCCTAACCTTGAGCTGACGTTCTCCTACAAACCCATCCCACGCAAACACAAACATCTCCTTTTAAACATTGAAGTCTCAGAGCCTCCACCCTGAAAAGGAAGTGGGAAGCCAAGTTCTGGGCTCCCTCGGCTTCCCTAGTCTGACCAGTCAGCTGACCAGAAGCAGGGGCAGGGGACAGTGTGGGTTTGCCCAACACAATGCCAGTGAGAATTCCTTCATGATCACTGGGAAGACGTCATCTTTGTGTCTCAGCTAACCCTTCCCTTAAAAATAAAAGTGCTCCTGAGACTGAGAGAGAAGAGAGAGGAAATGCAGTGATAAGAATACTAATCAGGATGGAGTTTTCCAGAATTTGCTTTGCTAGCACATTAAAAAAAAAGAAGAAGAAAAGAAAAAGTCATCCATATAAAAAGCGCTGGAAACCTTTTTCCTGCAGCCTGGGGGCTTTTGCCAGGGGACAGATTTTTCTCCTTCATCTCAGTTTTTTCCAGGCCCTTTTCTTGTGTGTTCTCCTTTTTTCTTACTTCCTTTCGTCTTTCATCTTTTAACAGAGTCCTCTCTGTCTGGGAAGCAATCTGGGGAGGGGGCGTTGGAGGGGCTTGTGCTGTGCCAACCCTGGAAGCAGATGTGGCTGGTTCCCTGCTGTTGGGGTATGAGACCATTTAGAGTTGCAGTAGGAAGACCCCAGTTCTCAGCTAGTGGGGTCCTGGTAAGGTCCTACCCAGACATCTCTGCTGCTTTCCCTAGCACCTTCTTTGCTGTTTCATTCCTATTTCCTTCTTCTTCTGGGCTTCCCTCCAGTGCAGCCTTTTCCTTTGGTGGCATGATGACTGAAGGAATCAGCGGGTTAGAGGCTGCCTCCTCACACTCCCTTCCTACACATGATTTTGACAAGACTGATCTGTGCAGCTCAGCAAAGCCCAAGAATGGCCTTCTCCCTGACCCCACAGTCTGGATGCATGACCCCAATATCTTTGTAAATAATATAGTATAATCTCAAGAGGCTTGCTACTGTAGAGAGAGGAATAAATAAATCAATATGTAAATAAACACCCAAGTCAGGGGGTGGGGGGTGATGTACTAGGACTTTGCAAAATTGTGATAAAGCATTTTAGAAGATGGATGTTGCTTCATTGCTGGTGAGCTGATTGAAGGACTAGGATTCCAGCCATGGGCTGTGGGAGAGAAAGTAAGCCGTGACTAAAATTCCCTCGTGGATTGATTTGGTTTAAATATATTCCAGGAGCTGCTCTAATTGCTGGTTCAGTCTCAGGCTTTGATTTTCCTCCTCTCAATCCCCTGCATTCCAAGTACTTTTTATCAAGGGGCCCTGGCTGCCCTCAGTCCTATCCAGAATTTTTCTGGATTCACAATCCACAGTTCTGAGGTCACAGTGCCTGAAATTCTGCTCTCTGCCAAAGGGAGAACCATACAGTCCTTACCTGGGAGAAACATGCTGGTAATTTCTTGAGGAAAAGGTAGTTAATTCCCAACTTGAAGTGGAAGTAAAGATGGCAGACTCTTACCATTCACAACAGACTCAGAGCCACTTTGCTACTGGGGTGGAGAAGCCTGGCGGGCTGCAGCCCATGGGGTCACAAAGAGTCAGACACAACTCAACATAAACACACAAGCCAGTAGAAGGTGAGAAAAGAGCTTCCAATCATGCGGGTCCTCTTACACCACCCAGCCAGCACAGAAGGCCGCAGAGGTTGACCTCTGGAGTCTCATACCATGAGCCTCTCTCCAATTCAGAATCCCTGGCTGCACTTCTGCTGCCCTTCTCTTCTGCTTGACCCCCTGCATTACTTTTTTAAAAAATTTATTTATTTGGTTGAATTGAGTCTTAGTTGTGGGATATTAGCTTCATGCCTGACCAGGGATGGATCTTAGTTCCCTAACCAGGGATTGAACCTGTGCCCCCTGTTTCAGGGCAGATTCTTAATCACTGAGCCACCAGGGAAGCCCCTCTGCGCTACTATCTAATTCTTCTTTCCTTCCTTCTCCCTCTCCTCCCTCCTTCCTCCTCTCCTTCTCCTTCTCTTTCTAGAAAATCTCAAGCATATACATAATTAGAGAGAATAGTGAAATGATCCCCCAAATGCCATAAATCCACCACCCAGCTCCAACAGTGATCAACTCATGGCCAGTCTTGTTTCAGTTGTATGCCCACTTACTGTTACTACCCACTCATTTTACTGGGATGATTTTTGAAGCAAATTTCAGATATCATTTAATCTGTAAACAGTTTAGCAAATGTCTCCAATGAGAAAGGCCTTTCTGGATATAATCTCATTATTACACAAAACAATAACATTTCTAATGTCTCCAAATATCCAGTGTCAAAGTTTCCCCAATGTCTTATTGTTATATTTGTTCAAGTCAGGATCCAAATAAGATCCCTATATTGCAATTAGTTTATGTGGCTTAAAGTTCTGTTTTTCATATAGATTCTCTTTATCTCTCTTAAATTTATTGAAGAAATTCAACCATCTGAATTGTAGGCATTTCCACAGCCTGGATTTTGCTGATTACATATCTGTGGTATTGTTGACCATGTTCCTCTGTCCATTATATTTTCTTTAAATTGGTGAAGAGCTTCACTGAGTTCAGATTTGATTTAAAAAAAAAAAAACAGGAATACTTTATAAATCATGTTGTGTTCTCCCATATCAGGGAGCATATAATTCTGTTTGTATTTTTTGTTAATGATATTAACAGCCATTAAGTGTCATTGTCTGATCTACTTTTCATCAATTTCATCAAGGGCTGCAAAATGGTGACATTCTAATTCTATTATTCTGTTTTCATTTATTTGCTAAAAGACTTCTACAAAGATAAATTCTTTCCATCAACCATCTGGTTACCCTTAGTTCACACATTGCTTGGAAACTTCAGTCTACACAGCCAGAATGTGAAGGTGCTTTGTGGCCAGTAGCCTCTAGACCTTGGGGCAGACTCAACAAAAAGAAAATAATGTTTTTTCCCTGGGTCATCCATGTCTATTTTTTCAAAGATATTTCACAATCCATTTCCAGGCAAGAGATTGGCCCTGATTCAGTATCTGTAAGTTCTGCATTTACCAATAGGAAAATATGGATTAGTTTCAATAATTCAGAAAAAAAAATCTTCTCCACTCAGTTTTTCCAGCCTAAAGCTCATCCCCTCCAGAGTTCAGAGGTGGAGCCCACACAGGGTATAGTGTGGCCCATTGTAAATGAGAGAACCATGAACTCACCCCTTCCAGGGCTGTCCTATTGGCTGCATGGTAAGGAAGATATATCCTCAGATTTGAACAGACTCAGTATTAGCTCTGGTGGAGAAGGAAATGACAACCCACTCCAGTATCCTTGCCTAGAGAATCCCATGAACAGAGGAGACTGCTGGGCTGCTGTCCATAGGGTTGCACAGAGTCGGACACAACTGAAGTGGCTTAGCATGCATGCATGCATGGAGAAGGAAATGGCAACCCACTCCAGTGTTCTTGCCTGGAGAATCCCAGGGACAGAGGAGCCTGGTGGGCTGCCATCTATGGGGTTGCACAGAGTCAGACACGACAAGCAACTTAGCAGCAGCAGCAGCAGTATTAACTCTTAGGGGGAATCAAGCATAAACTCCTCCATGCAGAGAGGCCTTCACCATCTGAGGACAAGGGTGAGGCCAAGGCCCAGATGTTTACCTATACCACCCATAAGCCTTGGCCCCTGACCATGCTGGCTCCAATCTTGGAGCCCCTACTACTCTGTGCTCTGGGAAGACAGTATTTCCACCCGGGTTTCTTTGTAACTGTAGAGACTTGTAGGCTGCAGCTAGGTTACTTTGCATCAGATCATACCAACAGAGTCTTGCTTGCACACACCTGATGGGAGAACCTTGATGTGGGTCTTCCTGCACAAGCAGTCAGCAGCACACTCAAGGGCTCTTAGACTCCCAAGAGAGCCACTCAAGCAGATACCATTCAGGACCCAGGGCCCTCTGTCAGGGCCAGGCCAGTTGACTGCATCACTTGGACCATAGCCACTGGGTTGAAATGCTTCTAGGCACTGGGTACTTGTCATCAGCCCTGGCTGGGACCAAGGTTGCCTCACCAGGGGTTTGAGGAGAAGTGGTGGCAGGAGTACAGAGGACTTTCTATTCTTAGTCCTAAGCAGTCAGCTGCAGAGAAAATTCAGTGAGGAGGTAGAGCTGAACACTGCCTGCCCTGGCTAGCATAGTGAATCTTGGTGCTTGGGGACCTAGTTGGGTGGGCCCTGTGTCCATCTAGAAGAGATTGGAAAGAGAAATCATCCTCCTCTGCTTGAGTTTTTCCCCTGCCACTTCAAGCTCCTCTCTGAGCCAGAGAATGTTTAGACTTCTCACCAAAATGCAAGGAGATTTTTAGATAAAATCCATCCCTTCCAGGGGCTTCCCTAGCAGCTCCGTGGTAAAGAATCTGCCTGCCAATGCAAGAGACGCAGTTTCAATTCCTAATCTGGGAAGATCCCACGCCACAGAGCAACTAAGCCCTTGCACCCTAGAACCACTGCCCCACAAGAAGAGAAGCCTTAGCAATGAGAAGCCACTAGAGAGTAGCCCCCCCTTGGCACAACTCGAGAATGCCTTCCAGGAACGAAGACCTTGCACAGCAAAAAAATAAATAAATAAAATTAAAATAATTTTTAAAAATCCATTCATTCCAAACTGGGGAGCCAGACTCTGGTTTAAAAGGACCCATAAACCACCCAGTGCAAGCTGGTCCCAGTCCAGGTGGATGCATCTTCTGGTATCCACAATTGTGGTGGAGTAGTAGGGAGTGGGACAGAAGCTTCTCACGTATAAAATGCTTTGCGTATTACCTGTGGAGTTTGAGGTGAGTGATAGGGACACAGGATATGAAGGGGAGGGATACAGGAGAGGTTAATATTGTCACTCACCCTATATTCGTGTTTTTATTTCCTGCTAACAATAAGATGCAGCTGGAATCAATTCCTTCAGCACTGCCAACTTCACTCCAATGTCTTGGTATCAACAGACCATGTAAATATCCTCATAGACCACCTGGATAAGAACCAAGCAAACTTGCAACCTCTGAGCTGTACTGGGACAAACCTTGCCAAGTATAAGGATGGGTTGTCAAAGCCTCATATCCAGGTGTAGGAACTCATATCCATATCTAGGAACTCAGACGCACAGCAGATTTTTGCCACATCTTGGGGCTTTTTTTTGCAGGGGGGAGCTCTGGATAAACCAGGCCTGTCAGGAGTGGACATGGTAATGATATAGGGCTGCTATTTGCTACTACTTAACACCAGCTTTTGGATCACCTCAGATCATTCCTAGGATTCACAAAGATGGCCTTGTGGGGAGCAAAGCCTCATTCATAGTCGCATTCATAACAGGAACCTACAGAAAACACTAAGTATAGTAGTCATGAGTGCTATTCAGCAAATACTCCTGGTTCTCTGCCTTCTGGACACATGGCATGGTTGCTCTTCCTGATATTATATTTCAGTGTGACCATCTGACTCACTTTGACCAATGAATCGTGAGCTGAAGTGATGCGTCACTTCTAAGCCCAGGTATTTAATTGCTGGGCAAGATACTCCTTTCCCACTATGATCTCTTTCTGTGTCTCTCTACCTTGACAGTTGGTGATGTTTGCAAAGGTGGTTGCTCTGTCCACCTGGGTGTCAGAGTAAGGAGCACAGAGCATAGTCCTGCTGGTCCACAATGGGTATGTAGCATTACTTAGTAAACCTTAGTTGTCACAGGCTGTCAAGATTTGGAGATTATTTGTTATCACAACACAACCTAGACTATTCTCACTGATACTCAGATAAGACATGCTTATAGGCAAACTAGCTGTCGAAGGTGGCCTTGAGATAGCCTCTTACAGCTTTCTTGAAGTTCCAGGGTCTGATGTAAGCTCCCACATGATCTCTTGGCTGGGAGTGATTATCCATTTAATGACATAGCCATGGACTTCCTGGCCTGCCTTCTTCCAAATACCCAGAAGAGTGCCCTGAACTTCTGAGTGTAGGGCGTCACGAAAGATACAAGGCCTCTCTGTAGGGCATGAGACAAATGATAAACCCAGGAAGCCCAAGGTATAGTAGGCAGAATAAAGTCCCTCCAAAGATGTCCATATCCTAACCCCCAGGCCCTGTGAATGTGTTACCTTACATGGCAAAAGAGACTTTATAGATATGAGGAAATTAAGGATCTCAAACTGGGGAGAATATCCTGGATGATCTGAATGGACCCAATGTAACCACAAGTGTCCTTAAAAGTGAAAGAGGCAGGCAAGAGTGTTACAGTCAGAGAGAGATTTGAAGATGCTATGCTACTAGTTTTGAAGATGGAGAAAGGGGAGGCTGTGCCAAGGAAGGCAGGTGGCTTCTAGATGCTGGAAAAAGCAAGGAAACAGATTCTCCCCGGAGCCTTCAGAAGGAAGACAGTCCTGCCAACACTTTGATTTTAGCCCAGTGAGACCCATTTCAGACATCTGACCTTCAGAATTGTAAAAGAATATATTTGGGTAGTTTTAGGCAACTGAGTTTGTAGTCATTTGTTACAGCAGCAGTAAGACACTAATACATAAGGGGAAATGCACTACCACTCCTGAGCCTTCTCCGGAGCCATCACCCAAACCTGCCACAGCCACAGCCACAGCACAACCTGTACTAGGTGCAGAACCTAGAGCCCCTGGCAACCATATAATGACTAAGTGCCTGTCAGCAGACCTTGAATTCTATAGTGATTACGGTAGACACTCTTTGAGATCCTCCAAGTTTGAATCTTCGGCCCATTGCCCATCACTGGAACCAATGCACCGCATCTTCCTTATTCCCTGTGGTACGTCAAGCCTATGGAGTAGACACCAGTATATATTAGGTAAATGGGAATAAATAAGTGAATGAATGTCATGAAGAGTTATCTGATTATATGTGTAGTTCTTGATTATTTATTGAAAATCCCCAGCAAGAAACACATCAAGCTGAATTACTCACAGTAAAAAATTCAAACAAAACAGCAAACGAATACAAAAAAGAATGTAATGCTTTGCCCACTCGCCGTTTTGTCAGGTGCAAACACAATCTGTATGATTCTCCTTAGTTGGCTGATTCTTTTCATGCCTTCTGCTGTACGTGTTTTATCTGTGTCTGTGCTGGCAGAGGGGTTTTCTGACAGTGCAACAGATCCATCCTCCCCTGGACACCTGCTTCCTCCAGCTGATTAAAATTTCACTCATTTTTTACAGAAGTAGCATGGTTTTGTAAGCAAGGGTATTCAGTGGGACTAAAAAGAAGCAAACGATCGCATATTTTAGTGATCTGAATACAATTTCATCTGTTCTTATTTATTCTGACCCTGCTATTGAATAATAATTATGAAAGAATTAGAGTTTGTGCCACCACCAAACAACATTTTTGCAGAGAGCTAGACAGGTACAATCCAATCCTAACAAAACAAGCATATCTCACTTAACATCAATAATATATTCCTGAAAAAACAGAAGTTCTGTCCCCAAACACTGACCACTATTTTAAAGGGTGAAAATCCATTCTGTCCTGGTGACTCCGATAGTAAAGAATCTGCCTGCAATGTGGGAGACATGGGTTCAATCCCTGGGTTGGGAAGATCCCCAGAAGAAGAAAATGCAACCAACCCCAGTATTCTTGCCTGGAGAATCCCAGGGACGGAGGAGCCTGGTGGGCTATACAGTCCATGAGGTCAAAAAGAGTCAGACATGACTGAGAGACTAACACTTTCGCTTCCACAATCCACTCTGTAACAATCCAAAACTCTAAGATAATTTCCTAAAATATAATTGAAACACAGCAAAATGCCTATGTATGTACCAACTATCATCTTTGTTAAATGTTTAAGACACCATCCTTTGATCATCAAAATTACAAAGTCCAAATCAAAATAGATCTAACACTGAAATGAAAAAGTTTAACCTATAAAACTGCTAAAAGAAGATAGTTATGAGTGTGAATTAGGTAAAGGTTTCTCAAATGTGACACACAAAGAAACACAGTCTATAAAAGAGAAAAGACTGCTAAACTGGGCATCATCAAAATTGAGAACTGTTCTTCCAAAGACACTGTCGAGAATGAAAAGACTAGCCACAGACAGGGAAAAAATATTTTCAAGTTACACACTGGATAAAGAACTCGACTTAGGAATCTGTAAAGGGCATTCAGAACTCAATATTGGAAAATATAAATAATCCTGCTTTAAATGGGCAAAAGATTTGAACTGAGACATCATCAAAAAAGGTATGTGGATAACCAAGAGAGCATATGCTAAGATACTTTATCCTCATTAGTCTTTAGAGAAATACACTATACACCTATTAGAATAGCTAACATTAAAAAAATAAAAGCTGACAGTACCAAGCGCTGACGAGGGATTCTCATTCACTGTTGGTGGAAATGTTTTTCCATTTCCAAAGTGGCATAGTCACTTTGGAAGATAGTTCTATGGTATCTTATAAAGACAAACATACAATAATCACATGACCCAGCATTCTCTTTTTTACATATTTATCCAAAAGAAATGAAGAATGTATGTTCATATAAAAACCTGTACGTGAATTTATAGCATTTGGTCATAAAAATCAAAATCTGGAAACAACTCAATGTGCCTCAGTTGGAGAATGGATAAATGGACTGGCCTATTCATGCAGTGGAAGGTTATTAGCAATAAGAAGGAACAAACTCTGATACACTCATCAATACAAATGAATCTCAAATGCATTATGCTAAGCGAAAGATGCCAGACTCAAAAGGCCACCTACTGTATGATTCCATTTAGATGTCATTCTGAAAAGGCAAAGCGATGAGGTCAGAAAGAAGATCAGAGGTTGCCCAGGGTGGCAGGGGTGGGGGAGGAGCTGACCACAAAGGGGCACAGAGGGAAATTTTTGTAATGAGAGAAATATTCTGGATCTCAATTGTGGCGAGGTTTGTCAAACTGCGGAACTGTGCACTTTTTTCTAAAGAGCATATTTTACTGTATATAAAATTATACCTTAAGAAACAGCAGCAACAAAACTAGCAAAGGTGGGTCGCTTTGTATACAGCAGCACATGTCATTCCCATGACCCTGTGGATGGACATGATTCTGATCATCTACAATTTGCATTTGGAAAGGAAGTTAAGACTTCACTGAATGCTGTTTTGTTAAAATATTAATTGAGGTTTTGGTCTGTAAATACCTTTTTTCCCCCCCTCTGTAAGGATCAGCCAAAAATATATTGACAAATACATGCGTTCAATAAGGTTTGGGTATTAAAAACCCAAGGGGTTTTACTGGGAAAACAAACTGAAGAGACATTCTGCAGAGTGTGCGAGTCTCAGGATACCGCTGAACTCTGTTTTTATATTCTGGCTGAAGGCCTATACCAGCACTGTTAAGCTGACATATATACAACAAATCCTGTTGAATAAAAAATCCTCTGTATTTAGCATATCCTTTTCAGTTACTGTCTGTTAAGCTGGCAAAATATAGAGAACTCCAAAGAAGCTGAATAATTGAAAGAACAAAGATAATCTAATACTGATTAATACAATATTGATTTCTAGATCTAGTAACTAGAGAATACACAGTGTTTTCGTGTCCATGGAATATTTACAAAACTTGATCTCTTGGTCTATGAGGCATTCTAAAATGTATAAATAAACCATGTTCTCTGATTACAATTCAGTGCCACTATAAATAGATAACGGGAGAATAACCAAAAACTTCTTGGAACCAAAATGCAAATACAGAATGTTTGGTAAATATTAATATTGTGAACCCGACATTTTAAAACTTTTAGGATGTAGCCAAAGCTGTACTTGGAAGGAAATGTATAGACTTAAACAACTCACCAAATTAGAAAAAATAAAAATGAACTAAGTAATCGATTGAATATGTCTGGCACATATTAAGTAACAAATAAACATTTAGTGAGTGAAGAAACACTCACTAAAAACAACAAGCTAGACTTAGGGCAAATAGGATAAAAGAAACATGTTAAAACTTTATTAGTTTAAAAAAAAAAAAAAAAAAAAAAGATGGCCGGATCGGGCGGGAGAGGGCAACAAAAGAGATTATCCATAAAGCAGTCAATCCAAGAAGAAAGAGAGATTTACTCGGTGGCCCAGTGGTTAAGAATCTGCCTTCCAGTGCAGGGGACGTGGGTTTGAACCATAGTCAGGAAACTGAGATCCCACACGCCGTGGGACAACTAAACCACCCAAGTGCCGCAGCTAGGGAAGCCTGTGCGCCGCTCATGCGTGCTGAGCCCATACGCTCTCGAAGCTGCGCTCCATAACTAGAGAAGGCCCGCATGCCCGCGCACCACAATGAATATCCAGCAAAGCCAAAAAAAAAAAAAAAAAATCAAGGAGAAAGAGAGCACAAGCATAACTCTACAAAATTTAGAATAGGGAAGGAGATACAACCACAAATACAGATGAAATTTAAAAGAACTTAAAGGATACTTTCTATACTATACTATACATTTAATAATCTAAATGAAATGAGAGATTTTCTAAGAAAATATAGGCTAGTAAAAGTATGCAAGAAGTATAGAACCAGGAGACATTATCAAGGCAAAGGTAAAAATAAAAAGCATGAAACTTGAAACCAGACACTCTTCATTTCAGATCTGCGCTCTGCCCTATGGGAGCTGTGTAACCATATCAAATTACTTCACCTCTCCCATCCTCAGTTTCCCTATCTGTAAAATGATACAAACAATAGAACTTACCCTATAGAAATATTATGTGGGGATTTTAAAAGACATATGTAAACAGCTTGCCTGATGCACTGCTGTGATTATTAAAATTTAAAAGCACCGTGGAAGCCACTAAGAACTTTGGCAAAGAGCCAGCCCTCATCATAACACTACAAACAATTTCACTGCTTTAACTGCTAGTTAAGCTGTTTCACAACTTAGCAAAAGCGGAAAGGCATCTCATTTCTTTTTAAGAGACTAGTACATCCTGACACCCAAACCTGACAAAGCTAGTACATGAGAGCAAAGTACAGACCAACCCTCTTAGGAATACCAGTATAAAATTTCCAAATAAAATCTTAGAACTCAGCCTCAGTGGCATTTATAGATAGCATGTGAGTCAAATTAATATTGCTACATTATGTTTTTGATCATAAAGTTTCCCATTGCTGCTGTAACAAATCACCACAAACTCGGTGACTTAAAAACACTCAGATTTATTCTCTTACAGTTTTGGAGGCAAGATGTTTGAATTGGTTTCACTGGGTCAAAACCAAGATATCTATAGGATTGTGTTTCTTTTAGAGACTCTGGGAGAAAATTCCTTTTCTTGCCTTTCCCAACTTCTAGAGCTACATTCCTTGCCTTTTTGAGCTTCTCATTTCTGCCCATATTCCTTGGCTCATGACCCCTTTCTCCATCTTCAAAATCTGAAGTATTTATCTTCCAATCTCTCTCTCCATGCCAAAGTCATCACATTGCCTTTTCTCTCTGTGTAAACATTCTCCCCTTCTGCCGCCTTCTTTGCATAAGAACTATATTAGGGCCAACAGGAATAAGCTAGGATAATCTTCCCATTTCAAGAGTCTTAACTTAATCACATCTGCAAAGATTTTTTTCCATATAAATTAGGATGTGGATGTCTTTGAAGGGATCTTTTTTTTTTTTCCCCAGCCTACCACAGTTTTCCCTTTGGCCCTGAAGATTCACACCTGCGACATGTGAGGAATACAACCACCCCATCCCAGCAGCCCCCAAATTTCAACCTACTAGAGCACCAACTAGAGTTCAAAATCTCATTGGCTCATAAGTCTGAAATCTCTCCATCTATATCACATATGGGGGAGATTAAGTATCTATCATTCTCCCTGGGGTAAAATTCTTCACTATTTGTGCACTTATGTTCCTCAAATAAAATGGTGGTTCAGGCATAGCACAACAGTTGTAGATATTCCCATTCCAAAGGGAGAAAAATGGAAAGAATAAAGAGATTACTGCTTCTGAGCAATTTCTAAAGCCAGCTGGGAAAATTCGTTAGGTTTCCAGGCCTGGGAGTGTCCCTTCCTGGCTCAAGAGGCTGTCCTCTGGGCCTAGGGCTCTGACTGCTGTGTCTTGATTCTGGGCCCAAGGCCCAAGGAGCTATTCTTCCTTTTCCTTGCTTGCAGCTAAGTAGTTTTCCTGCTTGTAGATTTTGAGAGTCTGATCATCTTCCTTTATTTCATCCTCTCCCTGTCCCTTTTAGCACGAGTTAGCAGTGTTTCTGCTGGCTTACCATGTTTGGTAAGTCCCCATGTATTTCACTGAGAGTCATGGCATCAGATGGGATGGTCCTCCACACATCAGCCCTGGCTCATCCCACATCGCTTCCTGGCTTCTGTTGACTGAGTGGCTCCGTGAAGTGGCTACCTTCAATGCTTCAGCGCTGGCCAAAGATCATCTAGCCACAGCCTTGGCTTCCTCTCCAGAGCACAATTTCCTTATAGTGAATCTCTTAATATTAGCATAATTTGCAACCTGGATAGGCTGTGAATTTCTCAGATCATTAAGTACTGGTTCCCTTTTGCTTAACATTTCTTTTCTTAATTTGTGTCTTTCCTCTCACATTTTACAGAAGCAATAAGAAGAAACCAGGCTGCATCTTTGACACTTTGCTTGGAAAGCTCTTCAGCTAACTATTCAAGTCTATTGCTTGAAGTTCTGATTTCCACATCACTGGAGGACACAATTCAGCTAGGCTCCCTGCCACAGTATAAGAAGGCTCTCCTTTCCAAGTTCCAATAACACATTCTTCATTTCCTTCTGAACTGTCACCAGCAATGCCTTTAACATTCATATTTCTGCCAATATTCTATTTATGATAATATGTGTGTACTCAAAGATGATAACAGGCTTTCTCTACCATGCTCCTTACTTCCTCCTGAGCCCTTACTGGCAGAGGCTTTAACATCCATATTTCTACCAACAGTCTGTTCAAGGCAATCTTGGCTTTTCCTATCAGGTGCCCCAAATTCTACCAGTCTCTCCCCTTTTTCCCAATTCCAAAGTCACTTTCACATGTTTAGTAGTTAACCTTTGAACAACATGGGTTTTAACTGCACAGTTCAGTTCAGTTCAGTCTGTCAGTCATGTCCGACTCTTTGCAACCCCATGAATTGCAGCACGCCAGGCCTCCCTGTCCATCACCAACTCCCGGAGTTCACTCACACTCACATCCATCGAGTCAGTGATGCCATCCAGCCAGCTCATCCTCTGTCGTCCCCTTCTCCTCCTGCCCCCAATCTCTCCCAGCATCAGAGTCTTTTCCAATGAGTCAACTCTTCACATGAGGTGGCCAAAGTACTGGAGTTTCACCTTTAGCATCATTCCTTTCAAAGAAATCCCAGGGCTGATCTCCTTGCGGTCCAAGGGACTCTCAAGAGTCTTCTCCAACACCACAGTTCAAACGCATCAATTCTTCAGGGCTCATCTTTCTTCACAGTCCAACTCTCACATCCATACGTGACTACTGGAAAAACCATAACCTTGACTAGATGGACCTTTGTTGGCAAAGAAATGTCTCTGCTTCTGAATATGCTGTCTAGGTTGGTCATAACTTTTCTTCCAAGGAGTAAGTGTCTTTTAATTTCATGGCTGCAATCACCATCTTCCGTGATTTTGGAGCCCCCCAAAATAAAGTCAGCCACTGTTTCCACTGTTTCCCATCTACTTGCCATGAAGTGATGGGACCAGATGCCATGACCTTAGTTTTCTGAGTGTTGAGCTGCACAGATCCACTTATATGCATTTTTCACTAACTACACACTACAGTACTACATAATCTGAGGTTGTTTGAATCCATGATGCCAAACCATGGATATAAAGTCCAGATACAGAGGGCTCAGTCATGTCTGACTCTTTGTGACTCCATGGACTGTAACCTGCAACATTCCTCTGTCCATGGAGAATCTCCAGGCAGGAATACTGGAGTGGGTTGCCATGCCCTTCTCCAGGGGATCTTCCCAATCCAGGGATTGCACCCAGGTCTCCTGCATTGCAGGCAGGTTCTTTACCATCTGAGCCACCAGGGAAGCCCAACTAAAAATTATGCCTAGGTTTTCGACTGCAGAGAGTTAGTGTCCCTAACCCCTCATTGTCAAGGGTCAACTATATTTGTTACAGCAGCTCTCTACTTCCAGGTATTAAAATCTGTACCAGTTGAGGATCTGCCAGAGAAAAAGAACCAGTTAAAAAATTATACAAATACATATATATACATGCACATAGATATAAAATATGTGTGTGTGTATATGTAGGGGGTGGGTGCAGAGGGAGAGGGGTCTCCCTGGGCGTCTGAAATCCTCATGGTAGTCCATTAGGACGGGCAGGCTGGACCTCTCAGACATGAGCTGACACTGCAGGTCCCAGGTGGAATTTCTTCTTCAGGGAAGCCTCAGCACTGCTCTTCAAATTTTTTGACTGATTGAATCAGGCCCACCCATATGGAGGATAGTCTCCTTCACTTCAAAAAAAGTGATTATAGAAATTAGTCACACCTGTAAAACTTTCACAGTAACACCTATATTAGTGTTTGGTTTAATAACTGAGAGCTATAGCTTAGCCAAATTGGCACATAAAATTGACCATTACATATTAATTGTAAAGAGACTATCCAAAATGTTTGTTGTTGTTTAGTGACTAAGTCATGTCCAATTCTTTTGCAACACCATGGACCGTAGCCCACCAGGCTCCTCTGTCCATGGGCTTTTCCAGGCAAGAATCCTGGAGTGGGTTGCCATTTCCTTCTCCAGAGGATCTTCCTGACTCAGAGATCGAACCTGTGTCTCCTGCATTGGCAGGAAGATTCTTTACCACTGAACCAATGGGAAGCCCAGTGTAAAATATTTAGACAACCCCCAATAGAAAATAATAAAACAAAAAAGCTAACAGGAGATCTACCAGCCAGAGATACCACTGCTAACCTCTCAGTGAATATCCTCCCTGACTTTATTCTTTGCAAGTTCAAATACACACACACTTTAAAATAAATCATCATAAAAATTCTGTTAATTTTTACAAGAGAAAATAACTACATATTTACCTTTTATTTTAGAAGTAATACATATTTACTATGCAACACTAAGAAGTAAAACAAAGTAAATATTACTGAGAGTCCCATCACTCAGAGATTAACCACCATGAACATTCAGGTATATTTAAAAATTTTTTTCAGAGATATCTGGACAGATTGTATATATATTGTTATGTACATTTAATTTTAATTGATATATGCATTTTATTCTAAGGATATACTAGAATTTATTCTTTTCCTGGTGTTTCTTACATTATTCAGAACTCTCTCTCTTGCAAATGACCAAAGTCCAATTCAAAAGCTTGTAAGAAGCAAAGAAAGTGGGACTTCCCTGGTTCAGTGGCTAAGATTCAGTGCTCCCAAGGTAGGGGGCCTGGGTACAATCCCTGGTGAAGGAACTAGTTTCCACATGCTGCGACAAAGAATGAAGATCTTGTGAGCCACGACTAGAACCTGAAGAAGCCAAATAAATATGTAAAAATAAATACTAAAAAAAGAAGCAAAGGAATGTATTGGTGTAGCTGAGAGGTTAAGGCACAGCTGGAACAAGCAGTCACATGACGCCTGACTTCTGTCTCTCCAGCTCTTGGTAGGCTCGCTCCATATGCTGTGCACGATGACTGCCAGCTGCTCTAGACTCACTTTTTATAGGCTTAACAATCTGATGCAGAGACTGCTATTAGCTTACCTAGTATCCTAACAGAACCTTAATTTATTTTGGGACTCAATTTACTCAGGTGAAAACTACATTTCTGAAACGCCCTTGCAGGTAGTTTTCAGTTCTAACCAAAAATTAAAAGTCATAAGATGGGGCTACAGGCAAAGCTTTTTAAAGGGTGTTGATCCAGTTAACATGTATTATTCACAATAGATAAAAGATGGAAGAAACCGAAGTGACCCTTAATGAATGGATGGATAAACAAAATGTGGTCTACACATCCAACAGAATATTATTCAGCCTTGTAAAGGAAGGAAATTCTGAAACATGCCATGATATAAATGAACTTTGAACTTTATGCTAAATGATATAAGCCAGTCACAAAAGGACAAATACCGTATGCTTCCACTTATACAAAGTGCTTAGGGTAATCAAATTCATGAAGATTCGAAGTGGAATGATCGTTTCCAGGGCCCGAGGGAAGGGGGGAAATGCAGAGTTACTGTTTAATGGGTACAGGGTTTTAGTTTTGTAAGATGAAAATAGTTCTGGAGATGGACGTTTTCCGTAACAGCTATACTATTTTACATTCCCAATAGCATTGCCATGAACATTTAGTTAGGTTGTCTTCCATTTCTTTCAAAAAGGTTCTGCAATTATCCTTCAGTTAAAAATAAAAGTTTTTAAATGTAAAAAAATGTTTTACAGCTTTCAGAATATAAGTCTTGTACTTCTATTAAGCTTATTCTTATTATTTCATTCATTTTGATGCTATTATAAATGAAGTTGCTTCCAAATTTTATTTTAATATTTTCATTGTTAGTGTATAGAAATACAGTTGACTGTTGTATATAGACCCTATGTCCTGAAACTTGCTCAACTTGTTTATTACTTCTAGCAGTTTTTTGTGGATTCCTTAGGATTTTCTAGTTATAAGAACATGTCATCTGAAAATAAAGACAATTATATTTCTTCATTTTCAATCCAGATACATTTTATTTCTTTTTATTACCTAACCGCCCTGGCTAGAACCTCCAGCACAATGTCTATAAGAGTAGACATCCTTTTTTTATTCTTGATCATGGGGTAAAACAGTGTCTTTCACCATTAAATATTATTCAGTTCAGTTCAGTCGCTCAGTCGTGTCCAATTCTTTGTGACCCCATGAGTCGCAGCACACCAGGCCTCCCTGTCCATCACCAACACCCAGAGTTCACTCAGACTCACGTCCATCGAGTCAGTGATGCCATCCAGCCATCTCATCCTCTGTCATCCCCTTCTCCTCCTGCCCCCAATCCCTCCCAGCATCAGAGTCTTTTACAATGAGTCAACTCTTCGCATGAGGTGGCCAAAGTACTGGAGTTTCAGCTTTAGCATCATTCCTTCCAAAGAAATCCCAGGCCTGATCTCCTTCAGAATGGACTGGTTGGATCTCCTTACAGTCCAAGGGACTCTCAAGAGTCTTCTCCAACACCACGGTTCAAAACATCAATTCTTTGGCGCTCAGCCTTCTTCACAGTCCAACTCTCACATCCATACATGACCACAGGAAAAACCATAGCCTTGACTAGACAGACCTCAGTTGGCAAAGTAATGTCTCTGCTTTTGAATATGCTATCTAGGTTGGTCATAACTTTTCTTCCAAGGAGTAAGCATCTTTTAATTTCATGGCTGCAATCACCATCTGCAGTGATTTTTGGAGCCCCCAAAAATAAAGTCTGCCACTGTTTCCACTGTTTCCCCATCTATTTCCCATGAAGTGATGGGACCGAAGAAACCCAAGTAAGATGGTAGGTGTTGCAAGAGGGCATCAGAGGGCAGACACACTGAAACCATACTCACAGAAAACTAGTCAATCTAACCACACTAGGACCACAGCCTTGTCTAACTCAATGAAACTAAGCCATGCCTGCGGGGCAACCCAAGACGGGCGGGTCATGGTGGAGAGGTCTGACAGAATGTGGTTCACTGGAGAAGGGAATGGCAAACCACTTCAGTGTTCTTGCCTTGAGAACCCCATGAACAGTATGAAAAGGCAAAATGATAGGATACTGAAAGGAACTCCCCAGGTCAGTAGGTGCCCAATATGCTGCTGGAGATCAGTGGAGAAATAACTCCAGAAAGAATGAAGGGATGAAGCCAAAGCAAAAACAATACCCAGCTGTGGATGTGACTGGTGATAAAAGCAAGGTCCAATGCTGTAAAGAGCAATATTGCACAGGAACCTGGAATGTCAGGTCCATGAATCAAGGCAAATTGGAAGTGGTCAAACAAGAGATGGCAAGAGTGAACATCAACATTCTAGGAATCAGTGAACTAAAATGGACTGGAATGGGTGAATTTAACTCAGATGACCATTATATCTACTACTGCGGGCAGGAATCCCTCAGAAGAAATGGAGTAGCCATCATGGTCAACAAAAGAGTCCGAAATGTAGTACTTGGATGCAATCTCAAAAACAACAGAATGATCTCTGTTCGTTTCCAAGGCAAACCATTCAATATCACAGTAATCCAAGTCTATGTCTCAACCAGTAACACTGAAGAAGCTGAAGTTGAATGGTTCTATGGAGACCTACAAGACTTTTTAGAGCTAACACCCCCAAAAGATGTCCTTTTCATTATAGGGGACTGGAATGCAAAAGTAGGAAGTCAAGAAACACCTGGAGTAACAGCCAAATTTGGCCTTAGAATGCGGAATGAAGCAGGGCAAAGACTAATAGAGTTTTGCCAAGAAAATGCACTGGTCATAGCAAACACCCTCTTCCAACAACACAAGAGGAGACGCTACACATGGACATCACCAGATGGTCAACACTGAAATCAGATTGATTATATTCTTTGCAGCCAAAGATGGAGAAGCTCTATACAGTCAACAAAAACAAGACCAGGAGCTGACTGTGGCTCAGATCATGAACTCCTTATTACCAAATTCAGACTTAAATTGAAGAAAGTAGGGAAAACCGCTAGATCATTCAGGTATGACCTAAATAAAATCCCTTATGATTATACAGTGGAAGTGAGAAATAAATTTAAGGGCCTAGATCTGATAGAATGAGTGCCTGATGAACTATGGATGAAGGTTCATGGCATTGTACAGGAGACAGGGATCAAGACCATCCCCATGGAAAAGAAATGCAAAAAAGCAAAATGGCTGTCTGGGGAGGCCTTACAGATAGCTATGAAAAGAAGAGAAGCGAAAAGCAAAGGAGAAAAGGAAAGATATAAGCATCTGAATGCAGAGTTCCAAAGAATAGCAAGGAGAGATAAGAAAGCCTTCTTCAGTGATCAATGCAAAGAAATAGAGGAAAGAACAGAATGGGAAAGACTAGAGATCTCTTCAAGAAAATTAGAGATACCAAGGGAACATTTCATGCAAAGATGGGCTCGATAAAGGACAGAAATGGTATGGACCTAACAGAAGCAGAAGATATTAAGAAGAGGTGGCAAGAATACACAGAAGAACTGTACAAAAAAGATCTTCACGACCCAGATAATCATGATGGTGTGATCACTCATCTAGAGCCAGACATCCTGGAATGTGAAGTCAAGTGGGCCTTAGAAAGCATCACTATGAACAAAGCTAGTGGAGGTGATGGAATTCCAGTTGAGCTATTTCAAATCCTAAAAGATGATGCTGTGAAAGTGCTGCACTCAATATGCCAGCAAATTTGGAAAACTCAGCAGTGGCCACAGGACTGGAAAAGTCAGTTTTCATTCCCATCCCAAAGAAAGGCAATGCCAAAGAATGCTCAAACTACCGCACAATTGCACTCATCTCACATGCTAGCAAAGTAATGCTCAAAATTCTCCAAGTCAAGCTTCAGCAGTATGTGAACCTTGAACTTCCTGATGTTCAAGCTGGTTTTAGAAAAGGCAGAGGAACCAGAGATCAAATTGCCAACATCCACTGGAGCATCGAAAAAGCAAGAGAGTTCCAGAAAAACATCTATTTCTGCTTTATTGACTATGCCAAAGCCTTTGACTGTGTGGATCACAATAAACTGTGGAAAATTCTGAAAGAGATGGGATTACCAGATCACCTGACTTGCCTCTTGAGAAACCTGTATGCAGGTCAGGAAGCAACAGTTAGAACTGGACATGGAACAACAGACTGGTTCCAAATAGGAAAAGGAGTACATCAAGGCTGTATATTGTCACCCTGCTTATTTAACTTATATGCAGAGTACATCATGAGAAACACTGGACTGGAAGAAACAGAAGATGGAATCAAGATTGCCGGGAGAAATATCAATAACTTCAGATATGCAGATGACACCACCCTTATGGCAGAAAGTGAAGAGGAACTAAAAAGCCTCTTGATGAAAGTGAAAGTGGAGAGTGAAAAAGTTGGCTTAAAATATGGTTATTAGCTATGTTTTTTGTTTGTTTTGGAGATGTACTTAAAAGGCTGAAGAAGTTCACTTCTGTGGTAGGCAGAGTAGTGGCTCCTCAAAGATGCCCACATCCCTAGAACTTGTTAATATGATACGTTACATGGCAAAGGTGAATTACGTTAGCAGATGCTATTAATGTTTGTTACTAATCAGCTGGCTTTAAAATAGGGCGAGTCACTGAGATTATCCAGGTGGGCCCAATGTTATCACAAAGGAATGCAGGCAGTTTCTAGAAGTGGAAAATGGAAGGAACTGGATTCTTTCCTGGAGCCTCCAGATGGAACACAGCTCTACTGATTCCTGATACTGATAACCCAGAATCCCACAAGGCTTCCCAGGTGGCTCAGTGGTAAAGAATCTGCCTTCATTGTAGGAGACCCCAGTTCAATTCCTGGGTCAGGAAGACTCACTGGAGAAGGGAAAGGCTACCCGCTCCGTTCTGGCCTGGAGAATTCCATGGACTGTATAGTCATTAGCATCACAAAGAGTTGGAAAGGACTGAGTGACTTTCGCTTTCATCCCACAAGGCTTTCCAGGTGGCTCAGTAGTAAAGAATCAGCCTGCCAAGCAGGAGACCCAGGTTCCAACCCTGGCTTGCGAAGATCCTCTGGAGAAGGAAATGGCAACCCACTCCAGTATTCTTGCCTGGAAAATCCCATGGACAGAAGAGCCTGGCGGACTACAGTCCTCAGGGTTGCAGAAGAGTCGGACACGACTGAGCACAAGCATGAGCCTCCCACAAGTGTCAGACTTCTGACTTCAGGACACTAAGACAATGATGTGGATTGTTTAAGCCAGAAATTTGTGGTAATTTGTTGCAGCAGCAATACAAAATGAATACACCTACTGTTTCTACTTTGAGTATTCTTGGTGGCTCAGATGGTTAAGAATCTGCCTATAATGCAGGAGGCCTGGGTTTGATTCTTGGATCAGGAAGATCCCCTGGAGAAGGAAATGGCAACCCACTCCAGTATTCTTACCTGGAGAATCCCACGGACAGAGGAGCCTGATGGGCTATAGTCCATGGGGGTCACAAAGAGTCAGACACGACTGAGAGACTGACACTTTCACATCACAAATAATGGTTAGTTTTTTTTAAAAAAAAGCCTCACGCCTTGTGAATTCCAACAAAAAAAATCTTAAAGTCATCCACTCAAAAATAATACATTTGTTACCATGAGAACTGAACTAGATTGGTGCTGGACTTTTCATCTGGGATACTAAATACTGAGAGATGACAAGGTTCACAGACTTCTGAGGGTGGAGGATTAGGTCTGAAGAATCTGTGGGAAACCACTGGCTGTTCATGTGTAAGGACAGAGGGAAACATGCTCAGACATGGAAAGGTTTGGGAAGGATGCCACTCATGTATCCTTTCAAAATTTTTCTCAAAGAAGAATTTCATCCAAATGGAAAATAGGAATAAAGGGATCAAAGGATGAAGGAGTATGAGAAACTGGAATAAGAGTTAAATCTAAATGCTGATACTCTCATAAATTACAATGCAAACTTTTTAAAAAAAAAAGTTTAAGAAGAACATGTAATGTCAAACATAGTCAGTAGTACTCTGGAATTCTTAGACTTACAAAGTAGGAGGTGAGGAAAGAATTGATAGCTGCCAACAGTAATTTATTACTGAGCAGGGAATTCTGAGAGAAACATAGGCTCAAATATTTTTATTACAAATTGTAAGGTAAAGGTAGCCACAGATAAATCAGAAATACAATGTGTAGCTTTCAAATCCTAAAAGAAAAAAAGGAGAAGGAAACAAAACCATTTTGAGAGGTCAGGGTTAACAGAAAAGGAAGAAAGGAAACAAAACAAAAAAATAATACATTAAGGAGGCAAATTACCATAAAACATATAGTTCAGTTCAGTTCAGTCACTCAGTTGTGTCCGACTCTCTGCGACCCCATAAACTGCAGCACGCCAGGCCTCCCTGTCCATCACCAACTCCCAGAGTTCACTCAGACTCACGTCCATCGAGTCCGTGATACCATCCAGCCATCTCATCCTCTGTCGTCCCCTTCTCCTCCTGCCCCCAATCCCTCCCAGCATAAGAGTCTTTTCCAATGAGTCAACTCTTCACATGAGGTGGCCAAAGTACTGGAGTTTCAGCTTTAGCCTCATTCCTTCCAAAGAAATCCCAGGCCTGATCTCCTTCAGAATGGACTGGTTGGATCTCCTTGCAGTCCAAGGGACTCTCAAGAGTCTTCTCCAACACTACAGTTCAAAAGCATCAATTCTTCTGTGCTCAGCCTTCTTCGCAGTCCAACTCTCACATCCATACATGACCACTGGGAAAATCATAGCCTTGACATAACCAGTGTATGTATTCCAGGTCAAATATGTATTCCTGCTGCTGCTGCTGCTGAGTCGCTTCAGTCATGTCCAACTCTGTGCGAGCCCGTAGATGGCAGCCCACCGGGCTCCCCCATTCCTGGGATTCTCTAGGCAAGAACACTGGAGTGGGGTGCCATTTCCTTCTCCAATGCATGAAAGTGAAAAGTGAAAGTGAAGTCGCTCAGTGTCCGACTCTTCGCGACCCCATGGACTGCAGTCTATCAGGCTCCTCTGTCCATGGGATTTTCCAGGCAAGAGTGCTAGAGTGGGGTGACATTGCCTTCTCCATATGTATTCCTGGACAAATGTATTCCAGGTCAAAATAAACAACAAAAATCTGGATCCCCAAAGTAAATTTAGACAAAGAAGAATTTGTGGCAAAAAGAACAAGGCATTGTGAGAAAGGATAGCATTGGTTAGATAACCTAACACCTACTGCCAACCCCTTCATCTTTTCCTCCCGTAAGGGAGGAAAGCTAAATATTCACTTCACCTTTCCAATACCCTCTATATATCTCTGGGTGACTATTTGAATAGGGTTGCCAGATTAAACAAATAAAAACACAGGATGCTGAGTTCAATTTGTATTTCAGATAAACCATAAATAATTTTTACTGTAAGTATGTCTGAGCCAATATCTGGGACATTCTTAAGATAAAAAATTATTTGTTGCTTTTCTGAAATTCAAATTGAGCTGGGAATCCTGTATTTTTTTTGGCAAACCTACGTGTAACTTCTTCCCTCGTGGCTCAGCTGGTAAAGAATCCACCTGCATGTGTGACACCTGAGTTCAATCCCTGGGTTGGGAAGATCCCCTGGAGAAGGGAAAGGCTACCCACTCCAGTATTCTGGCCTGGAGAATTCCACAGACTGTATAGTCATGGGCTTGCAAAGGGGCAAACACAACTGATCAACTTTCACTTTCAGATGTAACTAGCCCTGGCCTAAGTGGAAGTGGTTAAGTATAGTAATGCAACTCAAATTGATCTGCAGATTCAACGGAATTCCTATCAAATCCCAACTGCCCCTTTTCCCCCAGAAATTGACAAATTGATTCTAAAGAGGTTATATAGAAAACTAAGAGACCCAGAATTACAAAATAATTTTGAAAAAGAAGAATAAAGTAAATAAATACATAAATAAATAAATAATACAATTCCCAATTTAAAAACTTACTACAAAGCTATAGTAACCAAGAGAATATAACACTGGTATGAGGGTTGGGGGATAGATATATAGATCAATAAAACAGAATTGAGAATCCAGAAATGAATTCTTACATTTATAGTCAGCTGATTTTCCAGAAGTATTCCAAGCAGTTGAATGGGAGAAAGAATCATCTCTATAACAAATGGCAACAACAAAAGACACGTGAGAAATAATGAACTTGAACTCCTACTTCATACCATATACACAAATATCATGTCAAAATGAATAATAGACCTAAATAAAGAGCTGAAACTATAAAATTCATAGAAGAAAATAAAGGAGTACATTTTTGTGATCTTGGGTTAAACAAAGTCTTCTTAGGTAGGATAACAAAAGCACAAATGACCAAAATAAATAAATAAATAAATAAATGGGACTTCAGCAAGCTTAAATTTTTGTGCTTAAAAGAACATTATTAAGAAAATTAAAAGACAACGCACCAAATGGGAGAAGATATTTGAGAATTATATATCTGAGAAGGGTCTAGGACCTAGGATATATAAAGAAGTCTTACAACTCAACAAGACAATCCAATCTAAAAAATAGGCAAAAATTTTGAATAAACATTTCTTCAAGGATGATACGTAAGTGGCCAATAAGCACATGAAAATATACTGAAAATCATTAGCCAACAAGGAAATGCAAATCTAAACCACAATGAGATGCCATTTCATACCCACCAAGATGGTTAAAATCAAAAGACAGGCAATAACAAGTGTTCATGAGGATGTGGAGAAATTGAAATGCTTATCTATTGCTGGTGGGATTGTATCAGTAAAATTAAAAAGCAGTTTGGTAATTCTTCAAAATATTAAACACAGAGCTACCCTATGATGCAGACATTTCACTCCCAAGTATATGCCCATGAGAAATGAAAACACATATCCACACAAAAACTTGTACACAAGTGTTCACAGCAGCATTATTCATAAAAGCCCCAAAGTGGAAACAATCCAGATTCTTAGCAATAGATTAATAAAATGTGGTATGTCTACACAGTGGAATATTATTCAGCCATGAAATGAAATACTGAAATATGCAACATGGATGGACCTTGGAAACATGCAATGTGAAAGAAGCCAGTCACAGAAGACCAATATTGTATGATTCCATTTATATAAAATGTCCAGAATAGGCGTAATAGAAAGTAGATTAGTGGTTGTCTAAGTCTGGGAGGTGGGACAGTGTGAGGTAGAGAATGAGAAAAGACTTCTAATGAGTATGGGTTACCATTTTGAGGTTATGAAGATGTTCTGTAATTAATAGTTGCCTAACATTATTCTTGCCTGGGAAATCCCATGGACAGAGGAGCCTGGTGGGATACAATCTAGTTCAGTTCAGTCACTCAGTCATGCTGGACTCTTTGCAGCCCCATGGACTGCAGCACGCTAGGCCTCCCTGTCCATCACCAACTCCCAGAGTTTACTCAAACCCATGTCCGTTGAGTCGGTGACACCATTCAACCATCTCACCCTCTGTCGTTCCCTTCTCCTCCATGGAGTCACAAAAGAGTCGGACACAACTTAGTGATTAAACAACAACAGGGAACAACAACAGGGAATGTACTAAAAACCATTGAATTGTCCTTTAAATGAGTGATTGTAAGCTGTTTTTTATACCACAACAAAGCCCCCCACAAAAATAGAGCCAACCTCTTATTTGGTGTCTTTTTTTTTTTTTTGACTGCCAGTACGTGACATGCAGGATCTTAGATCCCACATCGGGGACTGAACCTGCGTCCCCTACCGTGGAAGCAGGGAGTCTTAACCACTGGACTACCAGGGAAGTCCCTGATGTCCTTTTGGATCTGAAGGTGATCATCTATTATTTGTCTGATAATTTCATCTGCACTTGTTCATTTATCCACTTCTGGAACTTCTGTTTCACATAGTATATTTTCAACATCCATCCTCTATTCAAGACCACAGCATGATACAACTCAGACGCCATCACTCACAGTAGCGAAAGGTGTACTAGCAGCTCACCTTCCATCCCACCACACCCACACCCTACTTTCTCACCCCATTCCTGCCACCCCAACAGAGTTTGGCAACATTATGGCCCTTTCTGTGCCCCTTACTGTTTGAGAGTTCTCAAAATTTCCCTCTCTTGAGGGTTCTGGGAGAATCCCTTAAGCCTGTCTTTTGACTGAGTGGTTTCAAAATCTGTTAGGGCATTAAAATGACCTCCAGAAGCTTCTTAAAGATTAAAATGACTTCCAGAAGCTTCTTAAAGATTCCCAGCCCCCAGCTGATGATTCTCATTCTACAAGTCTAGCGTAAGGTCCAGAGACTTTTTTAAAATTAAAGTGCACTGGAAGATTGGTGACTTTAATTCAGCTAGCTGGACATTTAGAAACCACTTTTTATAACTAATTCCTCACTCTGTAATATCTACTCTGCCATTTACTGCTCTACTGAGCATTTTATTTTAACAATGTTTTTCATCTCTAAGAACTTTTCGTTGTTCTCAGATTGCTCCTTTTTAGTGACAGTTTTTTTTTTCTATTTTAGCACTGCAATGTCCTCTCAAGTCTCACTGAGAATACTAATTAGAGTGTTTTTTTTCTTTTTTCAGTATTAATTTCTGTGCATGCCCAGAGTACTCACATTTTAAGAGACTTTCCTCTGCCTTGGCTGCTAGTGTCAGGACTGTGAACGTTTAGTGTGGCCAGCACCCTGTCTACAACTCAGCAGGAAGAAGACTCGAGTTAAAGTGAAGATGATGCGATTCGATGTGTGCTCAAGTTGTGTCCGACTCTCTGCGACCCCATGGACTGTAGCCCACCAAACTTCTCTGTCCATGGAATTTTCCAGGCAAGAATACTGGAGTGGGTTGTCATTTCCTCCTCCAAGGGATCTTTCCCACCCAGGGATTGAACCATCGTCTCTTGTGTCTCCTGCAATGGCAGGCAGATTCTTTACCACTGCACCGCCTGGAAAGCTATGTCCCCAGCATTGCTGGAAATTTCCATCAACAATCACACAATAAATACTCATCCAGCGTCTTCTTCAGCAGTGGTCCTCCATCTTGACTGCATGTCAGAATCACCTGGAGGGGTTTGATAAATCCTGATACCTGGGCTGTACCCAGAGTAATGAAACAAACTAGAACCCTCCTAAGCTGGGTTCAAGGTATCAGCCCAGTCTAAAAGCTGGGTGATTCTAATGTGTACTTAAGGTTGCAAACTGTTATTAGAATTGATTTCAACATGTTTCAAAACTTCCTGGGATGTGAATCACATAGGGATCTTAGTAAAAGGCAAATCCCGATTCATGGAGTGTGGCATGGTACTTCAGATTCTGCATTTCTAACAAGATTTCAAGCTAATGCTACTGGTTTCTAGGAACCATATTCTGAATATTAAGGGTCTAAGGCAGTGGGTCACACAGTGTGATGTCTAGACCAGCAGAAGCAGGGTCACTGGGAACGTGTTAGAAATTCAGGTTCTCTATGAATTTCTCCTGAATCAGAAACTCCAGGGTTGGGGGAGACAGGTACACAGCATCTGTGTTTTAACAACCCCTCCTGGTGAATCTGCTGTTTGCTCAAGTTTGAAAACCTATAGCAGTGATCCCCAACCTTTTTGGCACAGAGGACTTGTTCTGTGGAAGACAGTTTTCCACAGACAGGAGTTGGGGGGAGGGATGGTTTGGGAATGATTCAAATGATTACATTTATTGTGTACTTTATTTCTATTATGCACTTTATTTCTATTGGGCTTCCCTGGTGGCTCAGATGGTAAAGAATCTGCCTGCAATGCAAGAGACCTGGGTTGGATCCCTGGGTCAGGAAGATCCCCTGGAGAAGGGACTGGCTACCCACTCCAGTATTCTTGCCTGGAGAATTCCATGGACAGAGGAGCCTGGCGGGCTATAGTCCGTGGGGGTTGCAAAGAGTAGGACGTGACTGAGTGACTAACATTTTCACTTTGTTTCTATTATTATATCAGCTCCACCTCAGATCATCAGGCATTTGATCCCAGAGACTGGGGATCCCTGACCTATAATATCCTTCATGCATGAACCTCTGACCACCTTAGTCAGAATCACCTGGCTTGTAACATGGAGATTCGACACCACCCCAGCCCACCTAATCAGGTTCTCAGAGGGTGAAGCCTCAATTCTGTGTTTCACAAGTTCCCAGGTGAGGCTAATGCATATTAACTTTAAGAACTACCATGCCTCATCCTTGCTAGGCTTCTGAAGATATTTCAATGTCCCAACACTGAAGCAGTTTGGGTTATTTTAATGCCCCAGGCTATTTCTACCCAGTTAATTACCTATGTAGAAGCTTGACATGATTAATTCAGGTGGATACCATCTTGGAAGTCCCACGGAACCCTATAATTATGTGTGAAATACACGTTTAATTTAAACACAGGGGCAAAGATTACGCTGATGATGCTCAGGGGCCTAAGGGTGTGAAGAGCAGATTTTGAACAGAGCATGGGAGCTATTCCTTCCTAAGCTTATGCCGTACCATCTGGTGCTGGTAGAATTCTCAAGATTTGGGCTCCCTGATTCCCAAGTCAGTCTTTACAGCGTCCAA
Source organism: Capra hircus (assembly GCF_001704415.2). Classification (NCBI taxonomy): domain Eukaryota; kingdom Metazoa; phylum Chordata; class Mammalia; order Artiodactyla; family Bovidae; genus Capra; species Capra hircus. The sequence goes on along the minus strand of NC_030817.1, from coordinate 81,605,770 downwards.
TTAAGTCTTAATGCCACTAGTGGGCTTAAACTCAGGAAAACGACAGCCGAGTCCCACAGATAACTAAATCTGTCCCAGCAGAGATCTAAATGTAATTATTTGGATAACTTGACCACAAAATATGTCAAATGTAATTTTATTTTCCCAAAATGTATTTTGGGCCCTGAGTGGTCAATATCTTCTTGGTCTCTTGTTTTGGCTCTGGCATTAACTTGGTCACTGTTTGTTTTTGCAAAGAATACATTTTGGTGTGCTATCCTGTGATGTGTTAAACAAATGGAGAGATTTGGGTTCAGAATTCTTTTTTTCCTCTGTACTGGCCAAGCATTTCAAATGATTTGGCTTTGGTTTCAATGTTCCTTTGGATAGTTGATTTTTTTTTTTTTTTTTTTTTTTTTTGGGTAATGCCTTAGGCCAGAAACGAAAAGAGAAAAGAAATCCAAAATGCCAAAGGAACTCCATAACTGCCACCCCACCCCTGGGCAGAAAAAGTAAAATCCAAATAACACAAAAGAGCTCAACAAGCCATCCCCTAACTGATTACAGCTCTCCAGGGAGAGTTTCCTACCACGGCTTTCTCTCCACCCCTGGGTCCTGGTTGAGGCTGGAAACGGGCCAGCCCTCGGCACCTCCTTGCTTTTGATTGCTGTTTATCCCCCAAAACATGATTGTCTATAATTATGTATAATCTCTCCCTTGTTTACTCTTTTCCACCGAACCTTGAATGCGGTTCAATCTCTTTGCTCTGCCCGGGCCCAGCGAAGAAACATTTCCTGTATTTTCAACTTAAAAAAAAAAAAGAAATAAAAGCATTATGTCTTCCTTTTCCTTTGTCCCTTTCATCTCCAAAACCTGACATTCTGGCCATATTTGAACTGATTCCTAAAACATCAGCGAGTGCTAAGCACAGTGCTAAGTGCCTTGAAGGAGTTAGAAGTGAAACCAGTGTGGACCTGGCTCCCAAGGATTTATCAAGAATTGGTTTCTTTTGTATAAAGTGGTAACATAGAGCACATAACTGAGAAAATAACGGGATGAAATAAATTACTCATCTTTTCTTAACTGATAACATATCACTTGTCAATACTTTCCCCCTTTCAGTCACTTGCTGGTTTAATTCTTGACCCCAAATTAATCATGAATAGCTGAGTTTATCAGTGGAATGGGCCTAGGCATATCCTATTAGGCTTATTCCATTTCAGGCCTTTTCTACTGCCCTGTTATAAAGAAAGTGAAATAGTGTTCTCTACATACAGAGCAGATCCCTAAGACCAGCGCAGGCACGTGGACACACGGTACATGAATATGAATCATACTTGCAGTCTGTGCGGGCATATAGGACCCCGTGCTCAGACAGATCCTGTGCTCGTTTTTGTGTGTGGGGGGGTTGTTTTTGTTTTTTTAATTGTATTGGAGTATAGTTTCTTTACACTGCGGTGTTATTTTCCACTGTGAAGTGAATCAGCCATACGTAGACACACATCCTCTCTTTTTTGGACTTCCTTCCCACTTAGGCTACCACAGGGCACTGAGTAGGGCTGCCTGTGCTATGCAGCAGGTTCATTAGTCCTCTGTTTTACACATAGCAGCGTGTATAAGGCCCTGCTGTCACCTCTGTGACATTCTTAATACTTTGGGGCAGGAGTTTTTATTTTTGCACTGTGTCCCGCAAATGAGATATCTTTCCCAGCAGATACCCCAGAACTCATCTTCTAAGGCCTTCTCATCCAACTTTGAGAAAAACCGAATGGAAATTCATCCAGAATCTGATGGCACAGAGGGAGTGAGGAAAGAGAAAAGTTTGTGTGTGTTCATGTGCTAATGACTTCTGTGGCACTCTTCCAGCCCGTGTTTAGATTTCTTAAACATGCCTATTCATCTTGTCAAGTTTCAGCCTAGCTCTTCTGAAATAGAACTGCTTGCAGAAATATCCTGGCAATAGGCTGCTTGGGTCCTGCCACCTTTCCTGGTCTTCCTGCTCACAGAGGGTGCTGTTAAGGGGACATCTGTCTCCTATTGAAGGAAACTGCTAATTCCCAGGATTGAGCTGGGAGGACAGACTGAGTGTAAATAACACTTCCAGGGGTGGGGGAAACGGGAGTGGTGGAGGGTGTTTGATAAACCATGTCTAAAGGGAAAGGAGGCAAAGCCTATTGGCTAAATCACCAGAGAATTACATCAAGGGAAACCAGGGTCCACTCCCAAAAGCCCTAATGTATAGGTTCCAAAAGGAGAGCTGCTGCTGCTGCTGCTGCTGCTAAGTCGCTTCAGTCATGTCCGACTCTCTGCGACCCCATAGACGGCAGCCCACCAGGCTCCCCTGTCCCTGGGATTCTCCAGGCAAGAACACTGGAGTGGGTTGACATTTCCTTCTCCAATGCATGAAAGAGTGAAAGTGAAGTCGCTCAGTCGTGTCTGACCCTCAGCAATCCCATGCACTGCAGCCTTCCAGGCTCCTCCATCCATGGGATTTGCCAGGCAAGATTACTGGAGTGGGGTGCCATTGCCTTCTCTGCAAAAGGAGAGAAGGGAAGGTTATTTCCCAAGCTGTGATGAGGTTCAGCCCCATCTCTTGAAAGGGCTGTGGGAGAGGAAGAGGCCCCCAGGGCTGTCTACAAGGCCCAGCGGTAAATGAGAAAAGTGCAGTTGTCTTATAAGGTTTGCTTTGTTTCTGGAGAGGCAAATATTGGCAAAGGAATCTATTTCTTAAAAAAAAAAAAAAAAGCAAACTTGAAAGCCAAAACTTTAGAAAGATTGGAAGAAAATGCAACAGAATGTGACAGCACTTGATTTTGGATGGTAGGCTGATGATTGGGAGTCCCCCCTCCCCCACCCACTGATTTCTTTTACTTTTGGCTTTTTCAAAAATGATATAGAGACAACCTTGTCATTTTCACATTATAAAAAAGTAAGTTTATTTAACAACTATTTAAAAATGAAAGGGTTGGAATTTTTAAACGGAGTGACATAGACCCACATTTAAGCAAGCCTGGTTCATCTGCTGAAGTGGAGAGCTTTTCTCCTGTCAGTTTCCAGCATGAAGCCTTAATGAAGAAGGTAGAAAATCATTGACTTACCTGTCTCACTTCAATATTTTTAAATCTTTGGGGATATTTGTATGCAAACGGGAATGTGAGCTAACGGCTGGCAGAATTCATTTGTACCTCCTGAACATTCCCACCTGAATCTCCAAGTCATCCCTCTGCAGTTTCTAGAGTGGAGAGAATCCAAGTTGTACAAAGGTGGCTGGGGCCAGGGGCTGTTGAGGGGCACAGCTGTCCTACAGAGAAACCGGGTGCTCATTTGTCCGCAGGTGAAAATGGCTCGAGGACTATTGCTGTGCATTACCTGGCAAGAGTAAATATCGATGTTTGCAAGAAAGTCTTTCAACCTTTTTTTTTTTTTCCAAGAAGTTTTGGTGGCTCTTTCAAGTACCAATTATAAATTTCCAAACCCCAGACATTTGGGTGCCAGTCTGAAACAAGGACTGTTCATGCTAAGACTTGTAGTAAATTGCAACAGTTTGGAAAGTGGGCGGTTTGTTTCCCAGAGTTCAAGCAGGGACTGTAGCTGCTAGTGGCATCTCTTCAGGATGCTTCTACCCAGCACTCTTGGCTATTTCAAGATGGGAAATAGTTTTCATAGGCTCCCGAAAGGGCTGGCTGGAGGAGTGACCGGCAGGAGACAGAACTCCCTGGCCTGCAGGCTCTAGGCTCATCAATAAAAAAGTAACTGCTTAATGCAGCTTCCAGCTATGAGAGGAATATAAATGAACACTGTGTTCTTCCAAAGACTTCTAATCTGAGGCGCCCGGGGATGATACATATGTATGCGTTAAATTTATCTATAAAGAGTCAGGACTTGTGGATATCCCTTTGTGGCTTACAAGCCAAAATGTGTGCAGTAGTGGAAGCTAACTTCACAGAGTATGGCCTTGTTTCAGACAAAAGGTCACTGGGCTGTCCCTGAGAAATTCAGTGAGAAAAAAAAGAAAAAAGGAGCACAGCCCCTCAGGATGGCAGCATATTAACTTGGGTAAACACCAGTGTGTGGTGTGTCTTACACATGTATATACATGTATGTTTATACCTCAGCCAGATGAATAACACCACAAAACTGCTATTTAAATGATTAAGTGTATTTGAGATTTTATTGATTCTAGAAGACGTAGCACATGAAAGGAGGGCTGGGCAGGCAGAAAGCAGTCTGTAGGTTGCTGTATATGGCGTTGTGATACTTTTATAAGTGGCTGGGAAGTCCTGGGCCTGGAGAGAAATGCCTGAATTAGCTGCCACCATCTGTGGACCCTGGAGAAGGAAATGGCCACCCACTCCAGTATTCTTGCCTGGAGAATTCCATGGACAGAGGAACCTGGCCGGCTATAGTCCATGGGGTGGCAAAGAGTCAGACACAACTGAGCAACTAACACATCTGTGGACCGGATCCAGTGTGGCTGTTGACTTATCTGAATGTAGAGACTTCAAAGGTCTAAAGGCAAATACGGCCATACACTACGGAACCTCAAGCGTTGGCATCACGACCCACAATCCTGTAAAGAGATGAAGTCAGAAATCTCTTCTACCTCAAAGGACTTCCCTAGTGATTTAGTGGTTAAGAATCCACCTGCCAATGCAGGGGACATGGGTTTGACCTCTGGTCCAGGAAGAGTCCATATGCCGCAAGGTAACTAGGCCCCTGCGCCACAACTACTGAAACCCGTGCACCTAGAGCTGGTGCTCCAGACGACAGAAACCACTGCAATGAGAAGCCTGCACACTGAAACCAAGAGTAGCCCCCCTCCCTTGCTCGCCACACCTAGAGAGCACCTGTGCATAGCAACGAAGACCCCATACAACCAAAAATTAAATAAATAAATAAAACTTTAAAAAAAAAATCTTCTACCTCAAGATAAAGCCTCTCTAAGTCAATGAGAAGGCACAGGGCTTTTCCTAACTCATCAGTGTTCCCTGAAGCAGTAAGCAAGTCAGAGAGGGAATGGAAGTGTCACACCTATAATGTTAAGCACCAAAGGGCGACCTGAATTTTGGAGTAAGGTGGTGCCACTCACGCTGGGAATCGACAGAACCAGAGCAAGTTCCTCAAGAGAAAAAGCTCTAAAAACAAAAACCTTGAGAGAATATGATCATCTTTTCAATAGGTATCTGTAAGAGATGTAACACTGACTATGTGAGGCCTTGGTCAGGGCAGGGAGAGATCAAGGACCAGCAGGAAAAACTTCAAGAGAAGGTTTGACTCAGGGAGCTCTGGCAGCTGAAAGGAGGCTTCAGAGCTTCCTCTCTAGGTGGAAGCTGGGGCTGAGGATACCAGGAGAAAGTAAAAGTGCTAGTCACTCAGCCATGTCTGACTCTTTGCGACCCCAGGGACTGTAGCAGCCCTCCAGGCTCCTCTGTCCATGGAATTCTTCAGGCAAGAATACTGGAATGGGTAGCCATTCGCTTTTCCAGGGGATCTTCCTAACCCAGGGATCAAACCCAACTCTCCTGCCTTACAGGTGGATTCTTTACCATCTGAGTCACCAGGGAAGCCCCATACCAGGAAAAACAAGAGCTATTTGGAAACAAGTGACAATGACTTGACGAGCTTGTTGCTAAATATGAACTTGAAAGTTATAGAACAGAAAGCATGGATACTGGCATCAAAAATCTCTGACTTCATTGCTTACTACCTTTGAGAGCTTGGCATCGTTAACCAGTTTGAAGGTAGGTATGCTGTGGCACTAATAGTGAAGAACCCGCCTGCCAATGCATGAGAGGTGAGAGGCATGTGTTCAATCCCTCGGCCAGGAAGATCTCCTGGAGGAGAACACGGCAACCCACTCCAGTATTCTTGCCTGGAGAATCCCATGGACAGAGAAGTCTGCTGGCTACAGTCCCTATGGACAGACTGAGGCAGAATCAGACCTGACTGAAGCGACTTAGCACAGTACACATGCTCACCACTATACCACCAACGCTGCACTGGTTAACCAGTTTGAGCCTCAGTTTCCTTGTCTTTAGAACGTGTGTTATAAAACCTACCTTATGGAGCTGTTGGGAGGACTTCATAACAAAATACTGGCAAACAGTAGGCACTCAAACTATTCCCTTCTCCTTCCTTCCCTCCTCTATTTAAACTTCTTGAGTCAAGTCACTTATTCTTTTTGTAAAAATTGAAGTATAGTTGATTTACAATATTATATTAGTCTCGGGTGTACAACATAGTGATTCACAATTTTTAAAGAATATACTCCATCTATAGTTATTATATAAAATTCTGGCTATATTCCCTCTGCTGTACAGCATGTTTATTTTGTTCATAGGAGTTTGTACCTCTTAATCCCCTTCCCCTACATGGCCTCTTCCCTTTCCCCTCTCTCCACAGGTAACCACTAGTTTGTTCTCTTCATACGTGAATCTGCTTCTTTTTTTGTTTTATTTAGTGGTTGTTTTATTTTTTATATTCCACATGTGATAACATACAATATTTGTCTTAATCTGACTTGTTTTACTAAATATGTTACTCTCCAGGTCTATTCACGTTGTTGCAAATTCCAAAATTTTATTCTTTTTATGGCTGGATAATATTCCGTTGTGTATATATCCCACACCTTCTTTATCCATTCATCTGTCAATAGACACTGTCTTCTTCCTGTTTGGGCTACTGCAAATAATGCTGCTATAAACATTGGGGTGTATGCATCTTTATGAATCATTGCTTTTTTCACACACCCAAGAGTGGAATTGCTAGAGCATATAGTAGTTCTATTTATAGTTTGCAGAAACTTCATACTGTTTTCCGTAGAGGCTGCACCAATTCACATTCCTACCAACAGTACACTATGGTTCCATTTTCTTCCCATTCTTGCCAACATGTTATCTGTTAATGTTTTGATGGTAGCCATTCTGACAGGTGTGAAGCAGTATCTCATGGTGGTTTTGATTTGCATTTTATCTGGTGATTAGTGCTTCCCAGGTGGCACTAGTGATGAAGAACCCCACCTGCCAACGCAGGAAATTTAAGAGACGTGGGTTCGATCCCTGGGTTGGGAAAATCCCCTGGAGAAGGACATGGCAACCCACTTCAGTATTCTTGCCTGGAGAATCCTATGGGCAGAGGAGCCTGGCGGGCCACAGTCCGTAGGGTCACAAAGAGTCAGACATGACTGAAACAACTTGGCATGCACACTGTGATTAGTGATGTTGAGCATCTTTTCATGTGCCTGTTGGCCATCTGTATGTCTTCTTTGGAAAATGTCTATTCAGATTCTTCTGTCCGCAGGTCACTTTCTCTTCTCCCTTATTCCTTTTCTCAATTTCAACTTCCTCTATTGTTTTTCAAAGAATGATGGAGGCTAATGGTATATTTTTGCTAATTAGATCAGTGAAAAATGGTATCTCAACATCATTCCTTGTCTCTGGCATGTCTCCAGGTCTGAGACCTCCTTCCCCCTTATTGTCAGATAGGCTAGCCACGCAGAGAATTCCAAGATACAGAGCTGACAGTAGAGCCCTCCAGGTTGATATTGACCTGCGTCTCGATTCTAGAATAGTCTGGAGAACTGCATTTCTCTTGGAGCAGGCTACTTATAACTGTAAGTTGGGTTCTCATCATTCTTTGCCCTAATAATGCTCAGTTATAAGCCTCTTTCAAAATTCTTAAGAAAGTGTCCTGCTCCAGCTGCCACTGCCTGCAATCTTGGACCAAATACAACTGACCTTGTTCTAATTTGCACGGCTGATAACTTTGGGAGCATTGACTGTTTTGAAGATAGACCAAAACTAGGTCAGCCTCTGTTGTCCAAGGCACAAATCAGCACACTGTGTTGAGGAAAACAGCCAACAAACATAAATATATAGACAAGTTTTTTTTTTACTTTTTATTAGATAATACATTCTCATGGTTAAAAATCAAAACAGTATAAAAAGTTATAGAGTGAATGCAAGGTTTTTCTCCCATTCCCCATAAGCTTGTTCTCCGTGCCCCTGTCCCAAGAGACACTTTCTATTTTACATTTCTTTATACCAATGCAAATGTTTTTTCTTTTTTTCCTTTCTTACATAAAAGATAACAAACTATATACCTTCTTTTGTGCCTTTTTTTTTTTTTTGCAATGTGACCTGTTTATTTTGACAAAACAATATAGAAAGAGGTTCCTATGCATTTTTCCTTTCATTTTACAAATACACAGCATTCTACTGTGCTGTTGGCCTGGTTTAATCCGATCCCATGTGATTGACACTAGGGTTATTTCCAGTCTGCCAAGACAAACAATACTGCCGTGACTTAACTTAGGCGTCTGTCATTTTGCACATGTGCAGGTGGATCTGTAGGATGAGTTCCCAGAAATAGACTTGTTAGGTTAGAAGGTCAGCGCATTTGTGTTTTAGTAGATGTTGTCATATTGCCCTCCACAAGGTTGTAGCACTGTGTACATCCACCAAAGTTATACAGAGGAAAATGCTTGTTTTCCCAAATAACTTTGCCTACAGAGTATGTTGTCAAATGTTTGGATTTTTGCTAATTAGATAAGTGAAAAATGGTATCTCAACATCATTTCAAATGGTCTCTCATTGTATTTCACATGTTATATGTTAGGATGAGAATCTTTTCATATGTTTAGAAACCATTTAAGTTTTTTTTTCTGTCAACAGTCCATATCCTTTACCTAATTTTCTATTGAGTAATTAGTCTTGATCTTATCAGTTTTTAGACCTCTTTGTATAAACCAGCCCTTTTTCTGACATGTGTTCATTTTTTTCCATTTTTGTCTTTTGACTTTTTTATATAATTGACTTTATCATAGTTTTCATGTATGACTTTTGAATCACTGTAAGAAAGGTTTTTCCTACCCCAGTATTATAGAAGAATTTCTCCATGTTTTCATCTAGTGCGCATATTATTTTATGTTTATACCGAAACATAAGTGTGATCAGTATGAAGTTTTTCCTAGTATACAGTGTGAGGTAGGGATCCAATTTTACTGTTCTCCAGATGATTGCACACTTTCCCCAATACTATTTATTTATAAATCCATTTTTCTTACACTTTTTAAAGACATTCCCTTTATCATCTATAAGACAAATGTATTTGGGTCTATTTCTGGATTTTCTATTGTGCTCCATACAACCCTGGAGATATGTCAAGGGATGATTAAGAGCAAGAGGTTTGGAATCAAACTGCCTGGATTAAAATTGAAAGGTATTGTTAGGGAGTTTGAGACAGACATGTGAACACTGCTGTATTTAAAATGGATAACCAACAAGGACCTACTGTATAGCACATGGACTTCTGCTCAATGTTATGTGGCAGCCTGGATGGGAAGGGAGTTTGGGGGAGAATGGATACATGTGAATGTATGGCTGAACCCTTTCACTGTTCACCTGAAACTATTACAACTTTGTTAGTTGGTTGTACCCCAATACAAAATATAAATTTTTAAAAAAACCAAGTATATCACATGCTGTGTGAGTGACCTAGGACAATTTACTATTTCAAGCTGTAAACTGGCATTAAGTGTGCTTTGCACTGTGCCTGGCAGATGGGCACGCTCAATGTCAACAATGAGGATAAGAATGTTGGTGTGGTTCCCACCCATTGTAGCAGGTGATGAGTATTATCTAAGAAGCTGCTGGAGGGGATGCCTAATCCTTACCCTCTTTGCTGGGTCCTCTGTGAGAATGCTGCTCTTTGTACCTCAAGTCCTCTCCTTTTTTTCCTGAAGTTGCCAAAGAAGGCCCATACCAGAAGAGTTCCTTACTGCATGGAAGCTACCCAGTGATCTTTGGGTGTTCCAAGCCCCTGTGGAAATGGTTCCTTCTTCCAGTCCCTCTCTCCACAGACCTCAAGACTGAGTCTCTGGGACAGGAGCCAGGGAACAAGTTTCCAGCAGACATCAGCTCCTTCTTCTGGATCTATTCTTTGGTTCATCAGACATTCCTGGGTAGGTCTGAATCCCACTGCAGGCTAAGGACGAGTCTTTCTCTCTTACATACACACACAGACCCCCTAATGAATACGTATTAAACAGAGACCAGTAGAGCTAAGAATGTAAAGGAATGAGTCCTAAGGGATTGGGAGAGAGGCCACCTGTGATTCCCAAAAGCACTGAGATGGCAGAATGCAAATATGAGTCAGGAATCCACACTTCAGGCATCCAACTATCTACTGTTGTTCAAGCTCTCTTACTGTACAGACCACAGTTAGATTTTGTGGAGAACAAAAAAAAAGTGAAATCCCAGATTTTAATTTTTTTCATCTCAGAGGGGTCTCCAGATTAACATATGTGCAAAAACTACACAGACATCCAACAATCAAGAGACAAAAGGGTCTGATAGCACTATCCCAAGGTACATATGAGGTAACCCAAGGCCAGTTCCTTCAGTAGTGGTTAGAAATCCATTTTGAGCAGGGAACATTACTTTTCAGTTGATAGTAATGGCAAAGTATTCTCTGAAAGTCCAAAAATATCAAAGTCGTTAAAAAACAAACAACTAAATCAACTGTATATATAGAAGTGCACAGTTAAGGTCTCCTGTGAATCATTGATCAATTTGGGCCAAGTCAATGAAAACAGAGCTATTTAACAGACCAAGCACATAAAATACAGGTAAACATTTATTTTGTTTGTTAATCCCTTGGGCTCTGTCTCACGGACTCTCCCCAGTTGTAGCCACTCAGCAACTTCAAGGACACAACACAGTCACTGAGAATTCAGAGTTCAAATGGCCCATATTAAGTGTTTGAGAGCAGGATTTTCTTGAGTAAGTGATTTTCCTCTTTTCAGGAATCTCTCATGATACATGAGCTTTATTATATAATGTGGGTGAAAATACCAACCACTGTGGGCTTCCCAGGTAAGGCAGTGGTAAAGAACTCGCCTGCCAATGCAGGAAACACAAGAGACGCTGGTTTGATCCCTGAGTCATGAAGATCCCCTGGAGGAGGAAATGCAACCCACTCTAGTATTCTCGCCCGGAAAATTCCATGGACAGAGGAGTCCGTTGGGCTGCAGTCCATGGAGTCACAAAGAGTTAGACAGAACTGAGCAACTGAGCATGCACGCACCAACCATTGTTAATAGCAGAGTCTGGTATTAGTTGAGCTCTTGCTGTAGGCTAAGCATTGTGTTACTGTGCTGAATGTTTGAACTGGGTTTTTTTTTAACCCGGGTTTTTGTTTAACCCTAACAACAGCTCTGTGATGCAAGCATTATCCATTTCAATAATGAGGAAATTGAGGCCAAGACAGTTTAAATGTCTTTCCCAGTCTCTTAGAGCTCCTCAGTGGCAGAGCTTGAACTCAGGTCTGCCAAAGTCCATACTCTTAACTTCTTCATTAATACACACAGAGCTAAATACAGAAGGTCAGAGCTAAATATATCTGGCCTTCAAGTACAAGGACTAGTTGAATAAGCATGCTAACAGCACCTGGAGGCAACAGTTACCCTGCAGGATCAGGGCAGGTGGTTGGACCCTATTCTGTTCCAGCTCATGTGGGTGATCTCATTGCCCAACATTCTCTTCACCTAAAAATATCAGGCAGTCCACACCCTGGAGCCCCACAGCTGCTCACAGCAGATGCCCTAGAACTAGAAAGTGCTTCATAAAGTCTTCAAAAAGGATTTTTGACCAGGGTAATGGTGATGGTAGTGAGAAGAAAGGGAAGGAAGTGAAAGCAAGAAAGGCCAAGAGACACATGGGGGAGGCCCTGCGAATAAGGCAGGGGACCCACAACATTTGCTCTCCTAACTGAAGTGGAGCCAAGCACCAAGGCGCCTCCTCCAGTGGTCAGTCCAGGCCAGCTCAGCCAACCACCTTTACCTCTCCTGGCCTTGATGGATCTTTCCTGAGTTCCAAGGGATAGCTCAGGGTAACTGGGTAACTGACCAGTCATTCAAACCACTCCACTAATCTATTATACTTCTACCATACACCAGGCATTGTTATAGATTCTGAGGCTAGTGCAACAAACAAATAACCCAACCCCCACCCCCCCCCAAAAAAAAAAATCCCTGAGTAGGTTTCATGGCTCATTCTCCAGGGGAAGGAGCTGAAGAAATCAGACAAACTATAATAAAAAGTATAGGACTTCCCTGGTGGTCCAGTGGTTAAGAATCCGCCTGCCAATGTGACGTGGGTATGATCTCTGCTGAATGCCAAAGAATTGACGCTTTTGAACTGCTGTGGTGGAGAAGACTCTTGAGAGTCCCTTGGCCTGCAAGGAGATCCAACCAGTCCATCCTAAAGGAAATCAGTCCTGAATATTCATTGGAAGGACTGAAGCTGAAGCTGAAACGCCAATACTTTGGCCACCTGATGCAAAGAACTGACCCATTTGAAAAGACCCTGATGCTGGGAAAGATTGAAGGCTGGAGGAGAAGGGGATGACAGAGGATGAGATGGTTAGATGACATCACTGACTCAATGGGCATGAGTTTGAGTAAGCTCCGGGAGTTGGTGATGGACAGGGAAGCCTGGACAAGCTGCAGTCCATGGGGTTGCAAAGAGTTGGACATGAATGAACTGAACTGAACTGGGAACTAAGATCCCACATGCTACAGAGCAACTGAGCACACACCCTAGAGCCTGTGCTCTGCAGCAAGAGAAGCCACAGCAATGAGATGCCCGAGCACTGCGGCTAGAGAGTAGCCCCCACTCCCCACAAGAGAAAGCCCAGGCACAGTAATGAAGACGCAGCATGGTCAAAAATAGATAAATAATTTTGTAATTAAAAAATGAAAATATCATAGGTCAGCTGGTGATAAGGACTATATAGATAAATAGAGCAGGTAAAGGAGATGGGGAGTGCAGGGGAGGGGAAGGTGGGAAAGAAGGGATTGCTCTCTCACTGAGGCCACCAGGGAAAGCCTTCTTTGGTAGGTGATGGTGGCTGTTGTTCAGTGGCTAAGTTGTGTCTGACTCTTTGTGACCCCATGGACTGCAACACGCTAGGCTTCCCTGTCCTTCACTATCTCCCAGAGAGTTCAAACTCATGTTTGTTGAGTTAGTGATGCTATCCAACCATCTCATCCTCTGTTGCCCCCTTCTCCTGCCCTCAAACTTTCCTAGCATCAGGTCTTTTCCAAAGAATCAGCTCTTCACATCAAGTGGCCAAAGTATTGGAACTTCAGTTTCAGCATCAGTCCTTCCAATGAATATTCAGGGTTGATTTCTTTTAGGATCCTAGGGACCCTCTCAAGAGTCTTCTTCATCACAATTCGAAAGCATCGATTCATGGGCACTCAGCCTTCTTTATGGTCCAGCTGTCACATCTATACATGACTACTGGAAAAACCATAGCTTTGACAAGATGGACCTTTGTCAGCAAAGTGATGTCTTTGCTTTTTAATACGCTGTCTAGGTTTGTCATAGCTTTTCTTCCAAGGAGCAAGTGTCTTCTAATTTCATGGCTGTGGTCACCATCTGCAGTGATTTTGGAGCCCAAGAGAAAATTTGTCACTGCCTTTGGTAGGTAACTCCGGAGAACCATGCTCTTTCCAGGCAAGAGTGTTCCAGCCAGAGGGAACAGCTAGGGCAGAGCCCCAGAGGTAAGGACAGGTCTCACTAATTTTATGAGTGACATGGAGGTCAGTGTGTTTGGAACACAGTGAGACAAGGGGGAAGATGAAAGGAAATAAAGTTAAGTGGGAGCCAGATTACTTAGGGCCTTGTAGAACAGAGTAAAGACTTTGCCTTTTTTTGTTCCGAGTGAATAAAAAGCAATTAAAGAGCTTTGAGCAGGGGGGCTGACACTATTTGGGATTTAAAAGAGACTCCTCTGGCTGTTCTCATGAGGGCATGGGAGACCAGCTTTGGGTATTGCAATAATTCAGAAGAAAGGTGAGGATGGCTTGGACCAGTGTAGCAACTAAAGAGATGATGTAAAGTGATCAGGTTTGGGCTGTATTTTGGAGGTACAACAGAATTTGCTGAAGGAATGGATGTGAGCTATGGAAAAATGAAGAGCGTCAAGAAAAACTCCAAGGTTTTTGGTACAAGCAATTGGAAGAATGGAATTCCTATTTACTGAGGTTAGAGAATGCCAGAAGAACATATCTGGAGATAAATAAAGAATTTGTTTTTTAAAATCTAAGTTTAAGATGCTCGTTAAATATCCAGTGAAGATGTTCAGTAGGTAACTTGGCATCAGTGAAGTCTGGATCTTGTGAGAGTAACCTGGGCCCTTCTGTGTGCAGGTTTTCCAGAAAAACCCTTGTTTTCATTCATTCTCACTAGCATAGTGTATTGATTAATTTTAATGCTATGTCAATGGTACAAAAAGATTCATTAGTGTTGTATTTCATTATGGTGACAATATTTTCTGTTTAACATTTTTTTTTGCTTTGAATTCAACTTTATCTGATAATATCTTAATCCCTTTTGTTTCTGTTTGTTCACATTCTCATCTTTGTATTTTCCATTTTTCACTCAGTATGTTGTGAAAGTGTCTCAAATAACCCATTTACTGTCATTGAAAAAATAAAACCCTAGGGACTTCCCTGGCAATCCAGGGGTTAAGAATCCACCTTCCAAACACAGGGGACATGGGTTTGATCCCTGGTTCAGGAAAAAAAAAATTTCATGTGCTGTGGGGAAACTAAAATCCCATGTGCAACTAGGCCCATGAGCCATAACTAGAGAAGCCTGGGCACCTCTCCAAAAGATCCCACATGCTGCAACTAGGACCTGATGCAGCCAAATAAATATTTGGGGGAAAAAAAACAGTTTATGAGTCTTTCACTTTTAATGGGTTATTTTATCTCATCTATATTCATTGCTGTTGAATCAGAACAGAGTCTGACTAAGATTTCCACTGGTTTGTGAAAACTTAATTTCAAAGTATTTAGTCTCATTCCAGAATATGGGTTTACTGATCCTCCCATTGTGTCAATTATAATGTCTGTTCAGGTATTACAATACACACATTTCTGGTTAGGAGGCCACTTCTCTACCACAGTAAAGGTCCTGAGACCCAGAGTTGGCAAAACCTGGCAAGTAGCTTCTTGTTCAGAATGCTTAACTGAGCTCATTTTCATCTGGGTTCATAATACATTCCAGGAATCACCAATTAAATTTGATTGGAGGGAAGGGACATGAGAAGGTTTCTCAAAGCAGAGGGCATTTGAACTAAAGCATGAAAGATAAGGAAGATATACAAGTGAAAGGGTATTTCACAGAAAGAGGGAAACACAAATACAGGCATGCTCCTGGAATCTCTCTGACTAGTCCAAAGTGGCTGGAAAGTGGGGTGATTAGTAAAGGGATGTAAAGCTATCACAGAACTGAGTGATGGAAAAGTGAAGCCAGACAGTGAAGTCCCTGAACACCATGCTAAGGAGACTAGACTCCTGTAAGTAAGAAATAAGGAGCCACGAAAGGTGAAAGAGGGGGAAAGTGAATATTCCTGACTATTTTCGGAAGATAATATTATGCAGGCCAGAGACTGAGCATGAGGAGATAGTGGGGAGGTTGTTAAAAACATCTGGGCCAGGGATGGTCCATGCATGATTGGCATACTGGCCTTCCTCCCACATCCACAGTAGACGTCACTCAACGATCGTGATGTTTTCCCTGTGTATCTGGATGATGCCTCAGAATCCTTTTCAATACAGCACCCAGAAGCTTCTCTCGTGGTCTAGTGGTTGAGAATCCGCCTTGCAGTACAGGAGACCTGGGTTTGACCTCTGGTCATGGGACTAAGATCCCACATGCTGCAAAGCAACTAAGCCTCGGAACCCCAACTACTGAGCCTGCATGCTCCGGAGCTTGCCTAACACAACCAGAGAGCCTGAACACCATAGTGAGAGATCCGGCATGATGCAACAAAGATCCCACCTGCCACAACCAAGACCTGAGGCAGCCAAAGAAAGAAAGAAAGAAATATTTTAAAAGCACAGCACCCCCGTCCATATGAAATGGCACAGGAGTTAAGTATATCTCCTATCACTGGTTTAGACAAGAGGTGTTGAGAGTCTGAGCTTGGGCAGATCTGAGATACGATGTGTTAATAATATAAAAAATAATCAAAAGAGATGGATAAGGAAGAAAAAGGTGTTTAGGATGGGTGGCTCATCTTTAGCCTTGCAGAAATTCTCATATAAAGTGTGTTATGAAAACATTTCCCCCAGAGGCTTCGATTCTATGTGTATCTGTGCTCGCTCAGTCATGTCTTCCCCTTTGCGACCCCATGGACTGTCGCCCCCAGGCTCCTTTGGAATCCATGAAATTTACCAGGCAAGAATACTGGAGCGGGTTGCCTTTTCCTCCTTCAGGGGATCTTCCTGACCCAAGAAGTAAATCCGCACCTCTTGCATCTCCTGCATTGGCGGTCAGATTCTTTACCACTGGTGCCTCCTGAAATACTTTTTTAAAAATTCTATGCTGTGACTGTATTGGACTGTGCTGATGCAAAGAGAAGATTTGTGTTCAGTAGCAAATATGCAGATCAACAAACTAGCAACTCATTTTGAAATTCATTGGTATGAAAATGCAATGTGAAAAAAAATGTTAAATTATTTTTATATCTTTTCCAGTTGGTAATTGATTCTCTTATTGAGTGTTTTATGTTAAGTGCTTTATGACATGGAGTATTAAGGCTTTTGCATAAAAATAAAATGGACTATACAAGGTAGACCTCATAGATATAACCCAAACTCAACTCCATTCGTCATTGTCTTAAATTATCTTTGGCTATTACAATTTTTTTTTCTGGCTTTTGCAGCTCTTCATTGATTTTTTTCTTCCATCTCCTCTCAGTGACCTTTATTACACAGTCCCTTCTCATGCTAGGCCCTCCTACTCCATTTCATCTTTTCAATTTCTCCCTGATGAGATACCTTATCTTGCTGGTTCTGTTTCAGATGGAGACTGAATTATATAGATTCCCCAGAGAGCCTGCATCGAACCAAGGAAGTGACTGATATTTCTACAATAATACATCTGAGTTTGTAAAAATGTTCTTCCACCCTATTACTGAAAATTGGCTATTAATTAATTTATTAACTTAACAAATAATTATCTGGCACATACTGTATTCTAGGCAGCATGCTAGGCACCGGAAATACAAATGTCTATCTGCAAACTCAGTGTCACAATTTTTATTCTATTGACACTTATAATGGATTTAAAATTTTATTTGTGCTCCAACTTCAACTTGCAAAGAGCATCTTGTTCCTTCAGGCTTTTTATAAGATCTTTGATGAGATCTCACCTCCTGGAAAGCCAGCAAAAACTCTTAAGTTTTAGCCCACTCTTATAACCTGGTATAGTGGTACAGTCATTTAAATGATGTCTTTAAGAAAGTTCTCAATCCCTTTAGGCAAAAATGCTCTGCCTCTCAGATATCCAGCTGTTTTTGCTGCTCCTCTGAAAGATGGCGCCTAGGTGGGTGAGACAGGGGTATGGCTCAGTGCCCTTGGCAGTAGGAAAGAAGGTCTTAGTTCTGGATTTGTGCTCCTGTGTGGCTCACCATGTTCTCACTGGCCTCTGTGGCAATAGTGTCTCTTTCTGACTCACCTCTGTTTGCTCTGTGAGTCTCCTCTGCCATTGCCAGTGGTTTGGTCTTTCAGCCTGACCAAGCCACAGTGAAGTTCTCCGGCCAGTTGGCTCCTCAGCTCTTGTGAGCATCATAGACCCCTCTGAGGTTCTGCTTTGTCTTCTACCCAAACCCTGGACAGGTCTGACTCAGCTCCTCACTATCACAGACCCTCTTGGAGGCCCACCAGCCTTTGACTCAGCTGTGTCTCGGACATGCAGCCCCACTCAGGGGCATATGGAAACTTCTAGGTCTTACCCAAGTCACACCAAACCCAGTGGCCACTCAGAAAAACCAAACTCCTTCGCAAATCATGCTGTCCCATCAAATAGTACTCCAAGGTGACCCCCCAAAAAACTGGGGCAGTGCAACCTTTGAGATGAGCTCCTTCCAGAGTCCCAAACACAAAACAGACAGCGGCCTCCCCCTAAGATTCTCCATAACCTGACTAACCCTCCTTCCCACTCTGAGCTGATGCCTCCATGAAGAGTTCTGGGCACATTCTCATTCTCCTGCTCTTCTCCGATTTCTTCATTCCAGTCTCCTAGGCCAGAGGAAGGGATGTTTCTCTTCCTTCCTATTCCTATTTGCCCAGGACTCCTTCTCAGTAACCTCAGCCAGAAGAGGTGGGCACCCTCTTCCTCCCTACTTTTCCTCCTCCTCCTCCTTGACTCAGCCTTATGGCTAAGCCTTAACAGTCAGTGAGGAGAGCAGGAGAGAGAGAGGCTTAAAAATAATTTAACCTAAATCGAGAGGTATTTTGAAAATACTGTCATACATTGAAAAAGAACTAGGATTTTTTTTAACTGTCTAAAGATTGGGTCATAAAAATTTAGCTCTGAAATTCTGGAAAAAAGAAGGCTTTTTGTGATTTCCTTGTGTTTCAAATCCCTCTCGTGCATTTCTACTGCTGCATGGTCTGATGGTGTATAAAAGTATTACATGAATTTAAATATTATAATATAATGTTTCAGTTATAATCCCAGACTATAATAGGAAAGTGGAATAGAAATCTTGGAGTCAGAAGGAACATGGATCATCTAATTATTTGTTCCCTCCGAGTAGGAATCCTGGCCTGTATCCTGAGCCTCTGACTTAACATAATAAAACTCTAAGTACTAACGAAATGCAACGACTCGGCAGGCAGCCTCTCTCAGAGCTAAATAATGCCCATTGTGAGAAAATCCTGCCTCATGTCGAATCAAATTTGTCCCCTTGAGACTTCCAGGCATTATTCCTGGTTCTGCCTCCTGGAGCTACAGAGGCAAATGGTAACATCTTTTCTCCATAGTGCTACTTAAAATATTCTAATTCTAAAATATTCTGCCCCTTTCTCAATCTGTTCTTCTACCATCCATGGTGTGGGGGTGTTTGTTTTCTTTCATTTTAATTTCTGCCACCTGCATACTCTTTCTCAGGCACATTGCATTCTCTCAGTTGTGTCTCTCTTGAAATGAAAGGCCTGGACGTGAACACGATGCCTCCATTGTGGTCCTGAGTTCAGAATGATCTGGGTCACAGATTTCTTGTGCCAGAGCCTATTAACAGAGATTAATAAGTGTTTACTTTCCACTCTCTACCCATGAGACCCAGTGCTTCACTGAAAAATTCTAGCTACACCAGCTGTCATGTAACCTACCTCCTTTGCCCCATGTTTCCCTGCCTCACTCTACAGTTTATAGAAAATCAGGTGGAGGCCTTGCCCAGGCTCATAAAGTTAATAGAGGCAGAGTTATAAGAGCAAATGTTAAAATAATAAAGTTTAGGGCTGCTGCACTTCATAGCCAAGAAATAACAATTTGGGGGAGGGGAAGCTAAGAAAAAAATTAAAATTTTTATCTTCTCCTTTTTCTTTGTTGTCCCGAGAACTCATTTGCCCTCCTACCTGTCCTCAGCTCGAAAAAAATCTCTTTTCGCAATTGTTAGTGAAGAATCAAAGCTACTCCATTTTGTAAGGTTCCGGGAAAAGAGCCTTTGGAAATCCCCTGACCTCACCCCACCACCTGCGAACCAATCAGAACCCTTGGCCAGCCCGGGGATATTCGAATCAAGCCCGGGAAAGGAGAACCAATCAGAACTCAACACCCAACCCTTCACCAGAAGGTGACCAATCAGACCCGGAGACTCACGTTTTTTGAATTTTTCCGCGCGATAATACCATATATAAGCAATGTAACCTGCGTCGGTATCAGTGGGAGTCCCAACTCGAGCTTGGTAATAAAAACGCTCTTGCTTTTGCATCAGATATCGGCTCCCTGGTGGTTACTGGGAGATTTCGCGACTTGGGCATAACATCTGGGGGCTCATCCGGGATCTCCCACCGGCTCCACGGGAAGACCCATCCGGAGGGTCATCTGCAGCCGGGAAGCTTTTCTCTGTCTTTCTTCTCACTCCTGGTAGGGCCTGGTATCTGAGACCGGTATACGACTCAGGCGGACACGCCGGATCATCGGTGGGAGTCGTTGGGAGACGTCCCCGACCCTGGCGTTGGGGGACGGAGGGCCCCTGTTCTCTGTAGACAATAGCGGGTCGCTCCTGCTGAACGGCCGGAGGCCATCGTCATTCGGTTTTACCTCCGGACTCCCGGAGGTGTATTTCTCCCGTCTCTCTTTCTGTTTGTGTGGCTGTTCGTGTTGTCTATGTTAATTTACCAACATCTGACTGATACAGGGACGATGGGGCAACGCCATTCTACCCCCACACCTCTATCCCTGGTTACTGATAATTTTAAGGAGGTCAAGATGCACGCTCATGACCTCAGTGTAGAAATTAAAAGGAATAAATTAATCACTTTTTGCAGCGCAGAATGGCCAACCTTTCATGTAGGCTAGCCCTCAGAAGGCACCTCTGACTTGGGAACTGTACACCGAGTCCGAGATATCATCTTCTGACCGCGGATCGGACACCCTGACCAAGTTTCCTTTGTCAGCACATGTGTCTCCTCGGACAATTCATTTCCGGGTGTTAGACAAGAGCCCAGTCTCGGGCCCTGGAAGGGGTCCCTCTTCCTGCAACAAATGGCGACTCTGGCGGGGACTCTTCTTCCCCGAGACTGACATCCTGACCACTCGGGGTACTCAGGGGCCAGCTTGCCTACCAATGGACCAGACCCAGCGGCCGCAACTGGGACCCTTTTGTCCCTGGTCTCCTCCTGACTCGGACAACTGGCCAGAGTGCCCCAACCGGTAAGGAACAAGAGACTTTATTGATCTCTCTCCCCTTCCCTCTGTCTCCTCTCCTTAACCCTTCCTATCCTTCCCTGTTTCTCTAGTCCTGGTCCTGGACACAGGAATCTGGTCGAAGGGCCCTCAGCCTGAGCTGAGGATTGGAGAACTGATCACCTCCTCTTGGCAGAGAACTTGAATTCTGGTTCTGATTTCTGGTAGGGCCGAGTTCCAGTCCTCCCTTCTCTGGAGGCCCGGGGAAAAGTCCTGTAACGCCTGGGTATCTGTAGGTGGCAGGAGACGTCTGTAAGGCCACCCCTTTTGCCATGCCCCCCCACCTCCTCTCCCTTCTTTTTCAACCTGGCTTCCTTTCCTTCCTTGAAATCTTTGATGTTAGTACTTGGATCTGAAGTTCTGTGTCTCTATAGGAGGTTTTCTGAGAGACTGTATTTTTGTATTTAAGGGCTTCTCTGGTGGAGCCGAGGTTAAAGCATCTGCCTGCAATATGGGAGACCTGGGTTCGATCCCTGGGTCGAGAAGATCCCCTGGAAAAGGAAATTTTGCTTTGTCTGGCAACCATGTGGTTTAGACCTGCCGCCATTTTGTTAAAACTTGATTTTCTTTCCCTGTGCCTTGAGACCAGGGCTCTCAGGAACACTTATCTAGACCATCGCTAACTCCTGACATTGAGGAAAAAGAAAAAAAAAAGACTTGAAGCTAGATCTTACACTGTGTCTGTCTAAATATGTCTTGGTAATATTTTTGTATATGAGCTCTACTTGGCTTAAAAAAAGGTAAGCACTTCCAAATCAAGTAATTCTAAATTAAACAATAAATTCCAGGTTTATGTGAACTGGGAAATATTCAGTGTTAAATACCTGATATTAATGTTTGATGACCTATTTAATATAGACATGTCTTAGAGTACTTAACATTAAGTAAAATATTTTCATTGTACCTAGGTTTAATATGAGTTAAATATTACATGTTACAAGTTTGTCAACAAGAAAAAATGTAAATGAGATATGAACTTTTATATAAACTCTTAAGAATAATTATTCCTTAAAAATATCCGTCTAAAACAGTCTCTCCAGATTGGTCAGATTTTAAGTTACACCAAATGTTCTAAACCCTTTTAATTGATTTCTTTGATAAAACTTCCTAAATAGAACTCTTTTGAAGTTCTTTTGATCTCTAGCTAACTTTGGGAAGTTTCAGAGGGCCCCTGGAACATCCCAAAGAGAGATATTAAACTGTGCTTATTTGGTTGGTTAAATTACATGGAAGAGACTATCAGATGAGTAATAAATCCACTCAGGTTATAATGTATGGTAAAATTACTAATACAGATATCCTAAAAATTATACGGAGTTTTTAACATTCTGATATGTCCTGGTATTTTAGTGGAAAACCTCATGACTTCACAAAAGTTAGCAGAAGGACTGAATGAACCAGTGAATATGCTTATAACTTTTATGGTTTCTATCTGAAAAATTATGGGGCTGAATCTTATGTTTTCAGGGAATAGGGGAAATCTTCCTCTCAAACTAATTATGACAATACTTTGGTAAAATTAAACATTATAAACAAAACAATTATATTTTGTCTGACTCCTCCAAAAACTGGAAGTTCTTAGGTTTCCAGTAAGTTTATCAAATGAGTTAGGAAGGTTATCTCACGGACACAAAAATCTCAAATTTTTGAGACCTTAAAAAAGGGAAGAATTCACCTAGATTTGTTAGGCAAAATCTGTGATAAGCCTCTGGTGTGTGTTTCCCAGCCCTGTTTTATTTTAAAAGTTCAGTCTGAGATTCTATAAATGTTTCAGCAAAATAAAAAGCCTATAATCAATTATGGTTATAAAAATCATCAGACCAAAATCAGTGAGAACAGACTTATTTTGCAAACAAACTAGCCTTAATTTGGTTATATTTAATAAAAATAAGGGTAACTTTAAGGAGAAAAAGATATTTCAAAATGTTAAATACCAGTTTGTTAATGGAGGTCTGCGTCTAGTAAGACTCATCTCTTAGATAGTTCTTTGCTGTTATGTAATGTTAATGTAAAATTTAACTGAATTCTTGAAGAACACCCTAATCAAAGGTTGGTGCAGCCTCCAGACAAAGTCCTGGTTCCTACTCAAAGAAATATGCATAACAATGTCTTTGAGCCCCCACCCAGGTGGAAGATGGTAACTTCAGACTGATTCCTGGAGCACAGCTCTGTTGCCTCACCACCAACCCATCAGAAGGGGTCACAAAGCCTGCAACCCTCACCCCAAATGTTGCCTTCTGTTTCTGGGGACCAGAGATGACCATCCTGTTAGGTCTCCTGTTTGGCCCTTGTCTATTTCATCTCTGAGAGAGGCCAACTAAATTGCTGTTACTACAAGGGTAGAAGCTGGTTTCAGATGTGGAAAACCCCAACTTAGATCAGGTAGAGAGAGACTTCTGCAATTTTAGGCAGGCCTACGCCCATGCACAGCAGGAAGAAGTTACAGAAGAAAGAGACCTCAGCCCCAATTCCCAAAAAGTATCTTGAGTATGAAGTCTCTCAGAGGGCCTATGTGCTGCGTTAGGGGAAGAACGCTGTTTTTATGTGAATCACTCTGGTAGTCAAGGAGTCCCTGGCCAAGATAAGAAAAGGGCTGAGTCAAAAAAAAAAAAGAAATGTCTCAAAATTGGTTCGAATCCTGGTTCAACCCATCCCCCTGGTTCACAACTCTCATATCCTCCTTGGTGGGGCCCCTGATTATCTTGTTACTGCTACTAACCCTCAGGCCATGCTTACTAAACTAACTAGTGGCCTTCATTAAAAACTGCATGAACATGGTGCAGCTCATGGTACTCAGATCCCAATATGCAGCCCTACCAATGGTCCCCTTAGCAGGAGACAATACAGAGCTGACCTCAGACCCATGATTGAGTCTGTCCTGGATCCTAGAGAAGGGGGGAATGAAGAATCAAAGCTACTCCATTTTGTAAGGTTCCAGGAAAAGAGCCTTTGGAAATCCCCTGACCTCACCCCACCACCTGTGAACCAATCAGAACCCTTGGCCAGCCCGGGAAATTCGAGTCAAGCCCGGGAAAGGAGAACCAATCAGAACTCAACACCTAACCCTTCACCAGAAGGTGACCAATCAGACCCGGAGACTCCCGTTTTTTTAATTTTTCACTCGATAATACCCTGTATAAGCAATGTAACCCGGAGCTCAGGGCTCCTCCCTATAGCTGCTGCATCGGTATCAGTGGGAGCCCCAGCTCGAGCTTGGTAATAAAAACTCTCTTGCTTTTGCATCAGATATCGGCTTCCTGGTGGTCATTGGGAGATTTTGCGACTTGGGCATAACAGTTAGGTACTATGCAGGACATCTTAGAAAATAAACTTACTAATGTCCCACTGGGAAAAACGTGTCAATGCAGAACTATACTTTCTTATAAGGAGACATCATTATGGTTAGTATGAATCATTTTGAAATGGATAGATTTATCAACCTGCCCCCATCAATACAATATTAAGATAGTCACCCTTAATATGCACATCTTTAAACAGTTAATTCAATCCTAATGAAATATTAACTGTGACTATTGCATTAATACATATAAAGTGGGAAATATCTTGGATTACTACTCTGCATCTTAAGTGAAATATCCTAAGTGAATGCAAAGATGGTGATATAATATTCCCACAAGAACTGCAAATTTTGCATTTCCTGAATTGGGTAGGTTTTAAGTTACATCATTTACTGTGAAGAAAAGATATATAGATGGCTTAACTAAGGGGAGATACTAAGAGGGCAGTCAACGTGGGCATCAAGGTGAGGAGAGGTGGTAGGGCTGAAAGCAGCAGAGTGCTTTTCCTAAAACAGTCCCCCTGCCTTCCCATTAGATGCCAGGAGGACAGACCACAGGAAAAAACTAGCAGCAGCACTGTAAACTGTAAATAAGACAGGGTCATAGGCCTGCAGTGGGGCAGACAAGAAGAAGGATTAAGAAGCATATTATTTGATTTGCATCCTGCATGCTCTACCCTCTGAAGGAGAAAGGGGCAGATGGCCCTAGAGAAAGAAGGAATTATTTAGTCTTCCTTCATTATCTAAACATAATTCAGGTGCAGACCAGACAACCCAGAAAAACAAATTGCCATTTCCTAACTGTGCTGGAGTCTGAAAGCTAGGCTCAGCCTCCTGTCATTCTACCAGCATTAGCATTGCTCTCCAGGTATTTGTAGGCTGTAATTCCCAGCAAGTAACAGGAAGTAGTAGGAGGCAAATCGAGAAGCCCCACATCCTGGATAGAGTCACCTCCGCCGTGTGAGCAGGAGTGGAAACAGAAGGCTGCCAGCGTTCCATGGGCCTCACTCTGACACTGGTTAGAGAAATGCTGCCAACTGCATCTGACTTCTTGTTTAGAATATTTACAGGTTGAAATAGAAGGCAGGTTGATTGGAGTATGTTTCTGGGTTTGGCGGAAAGGTACCCACGAATGTCAACTGGGAGCTCCTTTATCAACTCAGTCTGTAGGTTTTGAACAGAAGGGGTCAAGCAAATTTCTGATATCTTGTCTGTTGGAAATCCCTGAGTCTGAATCTACTTGCTTCATTCATTGATGACTAAACAGAAAAAAAAAATACTAATAACATGAGCTTTATGAAAAGATTTATGTTCTTGCCATTGATAAAGAAAGATTTAAGGATTACTTTTCTAAGCTGAAAGACATTAGCATAATGGTTTAAATAGAAACTGTGAATTATAAATTACCACAGATATTCAAGCAAATGGAACATTCCTTACAGGATGTGAAGAAAAGGGCAATTTCTGGTTCAAAACTGGTACACTTTTAGCGGAATGACAGGATCAAACAGAAACAATGGGAGATGTCTGGGGTGGTATCAGAGAGAAGGCCTTTGGCAATGAAAAAGTCAGTGACTGGGAGACTGAGATTTTGTGTGGCTGTTCCTTTGGAGACCTTGAGGTCACCCAAGATGATTGCCTGTGTTGGGACGGAGAGATAGCTTGTGAATCAAGGACAATGTCACCAGTGAACTAAGGGGAGATACTAAGAGGGCAGTCAACGTGGGCATCAAGGTGAGGAGAGGTGGTAGGGCTGAAAGTGGGCTTCTTAGTTTCAAAACAGAGTAGGAAGACAATGTTCTAGAATCAGCCTTTTGGAACAAGGACAAGAAGTCAATTTCTGAGGCTGAAGAACATGAAGCATACAAAAACAAGCAGCCTCTTTTCAAGAGGAGAGCAAAGAAAGTGATGTCTCTGGGAGAAAGTCTGGTACCAATTAAGACTGAAAAGGAAGGAAATATTTGATGAAAATACTGCAGATATAAAGGAATTTGGTGTTTAAGGAATGGGAGCATCATTCCTTAAACAGAAAAAGAGATGGGGTTTGGGAGCCAGGGTGAAATTAGAGTTTGAGTAAGGGAGAAGTGCTGAGCTGTGTAGAAATGAATGGTCTGGTAGAAAACTTATCATAGGAGAGAATCAGAAGAAAGTTTAGCCCAAGACCACAGCTTTGACTGATGGAGACAGTGAGTGATGGCTCACTGTAGGGTTACCCACCTGAGTTTATTTCCCACTGTAGCCTATCATGGCTTCAAATATTAAGAGGAATAGGTATAAATAGAGAACAATGAGTGTCACGGTGTTGGTTAATATACTTTGGTTTACAAGTCACCTTGATTTCCAAGGTGTCTCAGATGGTAAAAAATTAGCCTGCAATGCAGGAGACCTGGGTTCAATCCCTGGGTTGGGAAGTTTCCCTGGAGAAGGGAATGGCAAACCACTCCAATAATCTTGTCTAGAGAATTCCACGGACAGAGGAGCCTGGTGGGATACAGTCCGGGGGTCGCAAAAAGTAGGACATGACTGAGTGATAAACACAAGTACACAAGTACAAGTCACAGGCCCCAAATTAAATTAACTGAAGCAATTTTTAAAAATGTGTTTATTTGGCTGCATCAGGTCTTAGGTGCAGCATGCGGGATCTTTGCTGGGTCACGCAGGATCTTTCATTGTGGCGCACAGACTCTCTAGTTGTGGTACTCGGGCTCAATAGCTGTGGTGTGCAGGCTTAGCTGGTCTGAGGTACGTGGGATCTTAGTTCCCCAACTGGGAATTGAACCCACATCACCTGCATTGCAAGGCAGATTCTTAACCACTGGACCACCAGGAAAGTCCCAGCTTAAGCAAATTTGACCGATGTAACAAGATCACAAGAAGAGCAAAGGATCAGCTGGGCCTGACCTGAAATCCAGATCTCTGCTTTTCTCTGCTTGCTGGCTTTCTTGACTCAAAACAGTTTCAGAAACTTGTGTGTCTGGCCCACATTGTGTGCCAAGTCACTCAGTCATGTCGGACTCTTTGTGACCCCAGGGACTGTAGCCCGCCAAGCTTCTCTGTCCATGGAATTTTCCAGGTGAGAATACTGAGTGGGCTGCCATTTCCTCCTCCAGGGGATCTTCCTCTGCCAGGGATGGAACCTGCATCTCCTGTATTGGCAGGCGGGTTCTTTGCCCCTGAGCCATCCGGGTCTCAGAACTTGTGCCAGCAACTCCCAAGTTCACATTAGATTTACCACTCTAGAGGCTAGAGTGCTTCAAGTTCAAAATTTCCAGGCAAGAGGCTTTATTGGCTCAGTTGTCACTCGCCCATTCCTATCTGGTAAGCCACAGTGTGAGCCAAAAAGGGAGATGCAGAAGTTATTCTCCCTGGTTTGCAATAGAACGTGGGGAAAACCATGCACCAGCATCAGCCAGAGGGAGCAGCAGCAGTGCCTGGCTAAGAGGACTTGAGTGAACTTGAGCACTCTCAAGGGAAGGGGAGCAGGCCAAAGGAGAAGACAGAAATAACAGAGCCTCATGCAGTGGACCTAACATACTCGCCAGGTGCATGAGAGGTACTCCAGGTAAATCCAGAAATAGTTGCTAATTGGGAAGCAACTTTGTAGTTAGTTCCTGAGTTGCAGTTGGGACAAATTAGAAAAATACACTTTATCATCATCAAAGTGACCTATATAAACCACAAGCTGAAATGACATCAGAGAACCTATCTACAAAAGGAGAGAGTGAACAAATGAATGATTGTTGATATATACTTATTCGATGTAAAAGACAGCTTATAGGTAAGGAAAGAACACTTTCACTAAGCACCTCTCTCTTGTCATTTCCCAAATAATGTTTTCCAAATCTAAACCTTTCCTTTCATAGGTACAGAAGGGTGCCTGAAAATCAGCCAATTTATTCAAGAGCAGAGTCTACCAAAGATATGAACTGTGTATTCTGAATCCCTCAGCATGTTATCTTTCTAAATAAGAAACACACTCCATGTTTCACTGAATCGAAAATACCATTGTTTGTAAGACTTGCCGTTGTTTTATGTTCTGCCAAGAAATAATAAAGACTGCCGATTAAACTCTGATATCACGCTGTTTTATCACTTGAAATTTTTTGTGCTTGTTGAAAGAATTCTTTTAAACTTATTTAAACATAGGTTTTTCACCCTACGTTACTCTTGTGAGTACATAAAAAGGAAAAATCTAAGCAAAATAAATTGGCCACAGTGTTCTTAAAACTGCACACGCAGAAGTTGACTGATAAGTTACTTCTTGAATTAATGTTTTAAAGAGTGTATCTTTCCCCTTCACTCTCTCTCTCTCTCTCTCTCTCTCTCTCTCACACACACACACACACACACACACACACGCACACACACACACACAGTATCATCCTCACTGATGCAACATTTCTTTCAGAATTCTTCATTAGTATCTCTTAGATTTTCTTCCAAGCCCCTCACCTAATTTTGCTGTGCAGGGGCAGGCTAATGACAGCCTCTTCAACTGCTTTCTGGAAGATAGAAATGTTTAAGACACATCCTGATTTCAGAGTTGTTAAAATGTGTAAAAGAGTGTTTTAGAACAATTGAAACATAGTATTCATAACGGGTTATTGCAGTAAGCCATGAGTTACAAGGGGAAGTGTCATGCTAATGTCAAGGGCAAAATTTCTGGTGACATTTAGATTCAAAACTAAGCAGTAGTAACATCATTTTAGTTGGTACAATCTTTCCAATATCCTGCTGCCAAGTCTGTGACTTCTCTCCCATATTCTGATAAGACTAACCTTAATGGTGATGTCAGGGCAATTATTTTCGAATAAAGCTCATGTGACCTAAATCCTCAGAAAGACAAGTCATGCTCTACATACCTTTCTTTGCTTCCCATAATAATATGTTCTGCAGACCTTCCCATATAAGTGCTTATAACGAATTCATTCTTTGTAATATCTCCATAGCATCCCATTGTATGGATGAACCATAATTTATTTTACTAGTCACTGCCTGTGAACACCTGCTAACTTCTAATCTTTTTATTGTGATAAATAATGCTGCAGTGGGTATCACTGAAAACATAAGAAATCATTAATAGAGATTGCGCCTTAAAAAAAATTTTTTTTTTACTCCACTGCTCAGCGTTCGGGATTTTAATTCCCTGATCAGGGATTGAAGGTGCACCTTCTGCACTGGAAGCTGGAGTCTTAACCACTGGACCTCCAGGGAATGACCCAAGGTTGAATTCTTTTAATTAATTTATTTTTAATTGATTGATGATTGCTTTGCAGTATTTGATTTCTGTCATACATCAATATGAGTTAGCCATAGGTATACATATGTCCCCTCCCTCTTGAACGTCCCTCCCACCTCCCACCTTTTCCCACCCCTCTAGGTTGTCACAGAGCTCCAGTCCAAGGTTGCCTTTTAAGAATAGGCCCACAGGTTTGGAATAAGAAGGAGATTTCTTTTTCATTGTATACCCTTTTGATTATTTTATTTTTACAAGATGTTTTTTATTTTAAAATTTAAGAGTAAACATTAAAAAAAAGTTTCCCTGGTTTTGTTTTGCCAGGTGGTTGACATTCTTGCCTTGGTTTTAGAATAAACGCTGGGTTTAGGTCTCCTCACTGATGCTTCTTTGACCTGGGAAGCCTCTGGTTCTCTATTGCTTGGTTCTTGGCCTTACTGAAGTTTCCAAAAGACAACTGGTTTCTGCAAATCCAGCTGAATGATCTCTCCCAACCTCAAGTTGGAAAGAGGCACTGTTTCTTCAAGAGACCCTCAGACTGTTTTTGCTACCAATACTGCCATTTTTTCTGCAATACCAGACAAGAGAGGTGCAACCTCTGGCTTCCACTCCCCTGTCAGGCTTCTGCTGTCTGGTTTGTGAAGGAGCTTGTACCCTTCCTTTACTTCTCTTTTCAGTCTTGAAAATTAACATTCACATATCACAAATAATAATATCATTTTTGCCCTGAAAGCTTTCCTCTATGGCCTCAATTTTTGGAAGTAATTGCCAGTCCTTCACAAGGCCTGGAAATCTTATGGTTTGATACCTTTTCTAACAATGAGTATATATTAGGAAGTAGTTAAATAATCTGTTCTTCTGTAGGTATGGTGTATTTTAAAACATTCTTAAAAATAAGTCTCTATTAACAATTTCAAAATTCCATGATTTTTGAAATGGGATTTAAACCAATTTTTTTATTTTCTTTTTGGTATTCCTGCCTTAGAGTACTTGGCTTAGAAACACTGAACTTCGAGAGCTTGCATTATGATTTTTTAAAAATATATATTTCATAAATAAGGGGGTAAGAGACAAATCTTCTAATGTAATATACTTAGAAACTCTCTCCTCTCATTCCCAACCATCCAGGATTAGCTGGGTTTAGTGAATCACTTGCAAAGAATAGAGTATGAAAATGAAGAAACTTGGCAAACACCACCTTGTTTAAATGTTCAAGGTCGGCATCATCAGTGATGTCATGCAGACATCAGGTACCCTCTGATATGGTGTGATGAGAAGGGCAAATGACCTCAGTGGTATTCTTTCCAAAAAAAAGAGCCATAATTTCTGTCTGATCATAACCTCAGTCTGATAATCATATATCAGAACAAACCCAAAGTGAGGAACATCCTACAAAATACCTGACCAGTATTTTTCAAATATTTCTCAAAAATATCAAGGGCATGAAAGACAGGGAAAGACTAAGGAACAGAAACAGATTAGGAGACTAAGGAGACGTGACAATTCAATGCAATGTGAAACCCAAAATTGGATTCCAGAGCAGAAAGAAGACATTAATGGAAAACCTGGTGAAATCTGGGTAGAGTTAGACTATAGTTAACAGTAATGTCCCAAAATTAGTTTCTCAATTTGACAAATGTACCTTAGTGATATGAGATAATATTAGGGGACACTGAAAATAGCTGAGGGCTATACAGGGACTCTCTGTACTATCTTTGCAACTTTTCTATAAATCTGAAATTATTCCAAAATGTAAAATTTATATTAAAATTTTATATATGCATTGATTGCTTTTTATTCAGAGCCTTCTGTGATATGATGAAGAATCTGCTCTTGTGGCTGCAACACAGAGTTATTATTTTTCCTTTCAGGGTTGTAGGGTTAGGAAGTTAGAGAAGGTGAGGTTTGGAAAAAGAATGAGACTGGCACTTTACAGGAACAGATCACCTTTAATGAGGTGAGAAGGGGCAGTAGTCAGATTAGTGAGCTGCTGCACTAACCCAAGAAGAGTAAGTATATATGGGAATATATGTGGAAATCTACTGTCTTAAGGGGGCCTGTTCTTCTCCAAGGTGGTTCAGAGCAGTTATCTCTTAAATGGCTGGGGCAAGGAATTCTGAGGATCAGCCAGAGGCTGGACTGGCTGGGAGATGGGCAAACCAACCTTAATGTCCATTTTTTTTCTTCAGGTGAGAGAGTTCTTTGTTTTGCATAGAATGGTGAGGAGGACCCCGAAGGGAGTTTTAACTGCATGCTATTTTGAGCTATGTAACTTTCCTTCAAGTGTGATAATCAGAAACACTGGTGAAAAGATGACATCAACAGCCAGGGCAAGTGTGAAGGAGTGTGTGTTTCCTGGAAGACCACCGTATTTGGTCTTCCTGGCACCTAGGGTACCACCATCACTGCAGGTGCTGCTTTCTGAGGTGCTGTTGAAGGGGTGACTCTGAGATCTCCAGCTGCTGTCATCTTTCCCAATGTAAGGGAGACCACAGGAGCATCTTCCTCCATGGCATTCTTAGATTCCATCTTTAGTAGCAGTGTCTTCTAGAACAATTATGCTAGTTGTTTGAACACCA
This sequence comes from Capra hircus, assembly GCF_001704415.2. Classification (NCBI taxonomy): domain Eukaryota; kingdom Metazoa; phylum Chordata; class Mammalia; order Artiodactyla; family Bovidae; genus Capra; species Capra hircus. The sequence goes on along the minus strand of NC_030817.1, from coordinate 81,573,907 downwards.
TTAAAATGATAAAGAAACTGTAAACCACAGAGAATCAATAACTTCTTTCAAAGAGTTTCAATCCATGCAAGAGACAGGGAAACACAAACAAATATTATCACTGGGTCAAACTTCCTGACCCATAGGTTAAAGACTTGCCTACATCTCCAGCTAAGGGAGATTTTGCCTGGTTTCTGAGTAGATGAGAAGACTCCTTTTCTTCCCTCCATCCTGCAAAGAATGAAGGAGCTTGAATGAAGGAGATGTTTTCTTCTTAAATTCATATGTTGAAGCCCCAACCCCTCATGTGACTATACTGGAGATGGGGCCCTTCAGGAGGTGATTTTTGTTAGAGATCATAAGGGTGGAGCCCTGATCTGATAGAATTAGTGTCCTTATAAGAAGAGGAAGAGAACCAGAGCTCTCTCCACCATGTGACGACACAGTGAGAAAGCAGCTGTCTGTAAGCCAGGAAGAGAGGCCTCACCGGAACCCAACCCAGCCAGACTTTGATCTGGGACTTCCCAGGCTCCACAGCCATGAGCAATAAGTTTTGTTGGTCAAACCACCCAATCTGTGGTATTTTGTTATGGAAGCCTGAGAAGACTGGTATAGAGCTTTTTCTCCATTATGCTTTTCCTCTTCTTCCCTGATAGCTCTGTTGGTAAAGAATCTGCTTGCAATGCAGGAGACTGTGGTTTGACTCTTGGGTTGGGAAGATCCCTTGGAGAAGAGAAAGGCTTCCCACTCCAGTATTCTGGCCTGGAGAATTCCATGGACTATATAGTCCATGGGGTCACAAAGAGTCAGACACAACTGAATGACTTTCATTTTCACTTTTCTTTTCACCAAAAGGGAAGACTATTACAGGCAAAACTTAGAATAAGATAGTTATAAACAGAGACGTCTAGCACTTTTATCCAATAGTGACTACTGAGGAAAGGACAAGAATGGTAGAGAATACATCACCTTTTCTGGGCTCAACTCAAACTCCTAGGCACAAGGCAAAGCTTAGTGGCAGGAACACTTTTTTATTACGGCTGCTGCTGCTGCTACTATTTCTGCTCCTGCTGCTACTACTGCTGCCGCTGCTATTACTACTGCTACTATTGCTGCTACTACTGTTGCTGCTGCTGCTGCTACCACTACTACTTCAGTTCAGTTCAGTTCAGTCTCTCAGTCGTGTCTGACTCTTTGAGACCCCATGGACTGCAGCACGCCAGGCTTCCCTGTCCATCATCAACTCCTGGAGTGTACTCAAACTCATGTCCATTGAGTTGGTGATGCCATCCGACCATCTCATCCTCTGTCATCCCCTTCTTCTCCTGCCTTCAATCTTTCCCAGCATCACGGTCTTTTCAAATGAGTCAGCTCTTCACATCAGGTGGCCAAAGTATTGGAGTTTCACTTCAGCATCAGTCCTTCCAATGAATATCCAGGACTGATTTCCTTTAGGGTGGACTGGTTGGATCTCCTTGCAGTCCAAGGGACTCTCAAGAGTCTTCTCCAACACCTCAGTTCAAAAGCATCAATTCTTCGGCACTCAGCTTTCTTTATAGTCTAACTTTCACATCCATACACGACTACTGGAAAAACCACAGCTTTGGCTAGATGGACCTTTGTTGGCTACTACTACTACTGCTGCTATTACTATTGCTGCTACTGCTGCTGCTGCTACCACTACTATTACTACTGCTACTATTGCGGCTACTACAACTGCTGCTGCTGCTCCTATTAATACTGCTAGTATTGCTGCTACTACCGCTGCTGCTGCTGCTACTGCTGCTGCTACCACTACTATTACTACTGCTACTATTGCTGCTACTACAACTGCTGCTGCTGCTACTACTGCTGCTGCTGCTCCTATTAATACTGCTAGTATTGCTGCTACTACCGCTGCTGCTGCTGCTACTGCTGCTGCTACCACTACTATTACTACTGCTACTATTGCTGCTACTACAACTGCTGCTGCTGCTACTACTGCTGCTGCTGCTCCTATTAATACTGCTAGTATTGCTGCTACTACCGCTGCTGCTGCTGCTACTGCTGCTGCTACCACTACTATTACTACTGCTACTATTGCTGCTACTATCGCTGCTGCTACTGCTACTAGTAGTGTAGCACTACTACTACTACAACAATAATAATAATAAAGACTTGTCTCTGGAATTTTCCCCACTTTTTTTTAACCCTACTAATCTAATGACCTGGCGGGTCTTCTTGGGTCCTTTAAAAGCATCTAAAAGTGAACTATTACAATTTCCCCTCTGCTTTCTCCTCCTGTAGAGGTCTCTGAAAGCTCTTGGGGGAACTGCATGAGGTAATGGATGCAAAAGTGTTTTGTGAAATACAAAGCATTCCACCCATGCAAGCTATTATTGGAAGAAGCAGAAGGATGAATTTAAATCACAAGATCCCCTGAAATATGTGTGAAAGGTGGCCCCATTTAGATCGTCGTCCTCCTAGTGAATTTACAGACCATTTAACAATTTTCCCAAGTGCTCACACCCGTTCCCTCGGTGACATCCTTGCCCTGTGCTGGGGAGAGCCGTCTCTCCCAAGTCTGGCCCATTGGACAGCAGCAGCGCCTGCAGAGGAAGGGGCTCGGTTGCTAGGAGACCAGCAAAAGTGGGCAGCCAGCTCCCAAGCAGGTTAGAATTCGGCAAAGGATTTTAAAAGCCTATTTCCGTCTGCTTCGGCTAGAATTGAAATTCTTTTCAGGGTCCAGCCACCAGTGATACAATCTGCTTACACTACTGGTATTGAGAGGCCCTTGAAAGAAAGTTATTTGGTCATATCTTGTGTCTCCCTCCCACAGTGCCTAGAAAGGCAGGCACTTTAAATAAAAGGGGGATGGAGGCTGGGGATTGGGGAGGGGGAGGCAAGAGTTGATGGAGTCCACAGCAGAAGCAGAGAAATGACAGCAAGAATTAATCCAAGCACATCTGATCATGACCCTTAGACCTGAAAGAGGAAATAATTGTGCTCAAGCTAAGTTAAATTACAGTGCACCTTCCATTGCTTCTAAGTACATGCAGGCCAGAGGCAACATAGCACTGAAAGCGTTTTTCAAGTCCATGAGGGGTGTGTCAAGCAGGTCCTTTTTTATGGAGTTTTTCTTCACAGAAACAGGCTGACATGTGCTTCTGGGCTAATTGGGTGAGGTTGACACTGTATTTAAGTTTTCCCTTTGAGAATTATGAAAAGACTGTGATTTTCAAATAAGAGTTGTTTGTTTGGTTTGATTTTCCCAAAGTGTCCAGCACACCCAAGAAATCAAATGCGTTTTCGAACCCTGGGAGCCTTCAACAAAATATAGGGGTGCTTACAACTGTCTAGAACAGAGTATTGAACTCAGGAGGAATCAACTGGAAAAACAGTGGAATAATAAGTGCATTTAGAGTCACTTATGGGCTGAAGCTTCGCCGTCTTTGTGCCTTGTTACTGCTGGAGCATTGAGAGCAGAGTGGCAGTGCTGATTCATCAGCGAGAAAGAAGCTCCAGGTCGTATGAAAATAAACCATCTCTGAAGAGGTTCCAGTGCCCTCCGCAGACATGCTTTATTCGGTTAAAGCGTAATGTCTAATGACAAAACACAAGAACAATTTCGGCATTTACTGGGACATGCTGGCTTCCAGCCTGCTTTTACAGGCAGTTGGGGTGGGGTAGAAGGACTCCAGCAGGGCACAGTAATTGGGTGAGAAAAGAAAGATTCAGGAAAATTGAGCACATGCATAGGACAGTGCCTGTTTAATGGAGGTGAAGATGAGGGCAGATCTGAAATCTGAGAAGAGTGTGCATCAAAAAAGACTGCAACCCCCTTACTGGCTAATAGTAGGAGGTGTGAGAAACACGAGGGTCATCAGATGTGGAAACTGCAGCAAGGTGGGGAGGTGAAACACCATGATACTATGCAATAAATGAGAAATAGCTGAACCTCGTGTATGTTTCTACATCAAACTCAGTGAATGAAAGGGCTGAGCACTACACCAGTTCCCCCTAATGTCACCATTGTAAAAAGTGAGTATTTTGTATATGGAGACTCTTTGGATGAGCAGGACGATCATGGGCTTTGGGGTCACACAGACTTAGGTTCATATCCAATTCTGCCATCTACTAGTGTGGAACCTTGGATGAGATATTTAATCTTTTATAATTAATTTTTGTTGAGGTATAGCTTCTTTACAATGTTGTGTGAGTTTCAATCATACAGCAAAATGAATCAGCCATGCATACATATATCCCCTTCTTTTTGTACTTTCTACCCACTCAGGTCACCACAGCACATTAAAAAGAGTTCCCTGAGCTGTACAGTATGTTCTCATTAGTTATCTGTTTTGTATATAGTACTAATAGAGTATATGTGTCAATCCAAGATATTTAATCTTCTGAGACTCGGTTTTCCCATCTTTACCACAAGGGAGGTGCTGCCTTCCTCCAGTGCAACAGTTTTTGGTGAAAGCCCAGTTGCCCCTGTCTTATGATTCTCTGTGTTCCCACTGCAGGTTCAAACACCTGGGAGGAGGGTCTGACTGGGGATTGTGAGGGAAGGGGGAGGTCCCCTTGATCTGTAGCTTTCCTGGAATCACATAGTTGGAAGGAGGGAAATTTGTCCAAAAGGAAAGATGCCTGGCAGACAAAAACATAGTCCAAACTTAAACAAGGTAAAAGGAATCTTTGAACACTTTTAGTTCAAAGGCCACGTGATAAGATGTTTATGGTGAAGTGGTGAAGTGGTGTTAGCTTCATAACTACAAAGAAACATCACTCTAGAATTTGGATTGCTCTGACAGCATTGGCCACATCTGACAGCGTTGGCCACATCTAACAGGAGATCCAGGGATTTGTCAGTAGACAGTTCTCCAGATTTCTCATAGACAGCCTGAAGACCTGAAGACCTTTATCACCCTTAGGTCCCAAAGGGCAAGATTAATGCATTATGCTGGGCAGTGGAATCCACAGAGTCAAGTGTTTCTAGGAGATGCTTTCTCCCGCTTCCTCCATGAATGAACATGATTCTGCACACCTGGTTGCTCCCCTCAAAGATTCAGCTTTGGGAACACTGGGTCCCTTCACCAGATGGATGAGTAAGAGCAGGTATCAGAGCTCTGTAAATACTGCATTTAGGCCTGGTGAACAGGTGGAACCTCAGCTCACTGATAGTTGTTTTTTCCATTCAAATAGCACCAGAACTTAGCAGGAGCAGCTGAGTTTAGGCCAGAAGGGACCCTCAGGCTGGGTCTGCAGTAAGGCTCTAATTGAAAACCAAAGAAGGGGGCAATCCCTTGACTTTCTGCTCCCTGGGGGGCAGTCTGTATGTCCTGGGTCATCCTGGCATGAAGAGGGGAGAAGGGTAAGATGGCCCCCAGGAGGAAGGCAGCTGCCTGCCCAGGTGTGGGTTACTATGGCAGAAGTCCAGGTCTTTTCTGGCTCAAGCGTCTCAACTTAGGCATGACCTAGCCACCTGGTCCATGGCTGGAGGTGCTTCTGGGAAGAGTCTCATTTGTTCCTCTATCTCCCCCTCTCCAGCATGGGCCTGAATAGCTCTTGCTATGCCTAAGGGGGCAGACTGCCAAATAAACTCTTTGTGCTTATGTGTCTAGCTGCTCGTGAGGATGACTCACTTCTTACCCTCCCCGCAGCAGGGAAAAACCCAAAAAGCCCCCTGTGATGGTTAATCTTATATGTCAACTTGACTGGCCATGGAGTGCCCAGTTTGAATATTAATTTTTAGTGTGTCTGTGAGGGTGTTTCTGGATGGGATTAGCCTTTGAATCAATGGACTCAGTAATAACCCTCTCCAATGTGAGTGGCCATCATCCAGTTCATTGAATGAAAAGCAGAGGAAGGAGGAATTTGTTCTCTTTTTTACCTACCTCACTGCCTGAGCTGAGACATCTCATCTCATCTTCTCCTGCCTATGGACTAGGATTTATATCACTGGCTCCCTTGGTTTTCAGGCCTTTTGACTTAGACTGTGTTACACCGCTCAGGTTCCCAGGTCTCCAGCCTGAAGATGACAGAGCATGGCACTTCTCAGCGTCTGTAATCTTATGTGCCCATTTCTTATTTTAGATGTGAGTATATATGTTCTTTTCCTCCAGAGAACCCTGACTAATAGAGTCATTCTCTCAATTACCCTGAGAATTGCAAAGTATATAGGGTGATAAATCTTTCCGCAACGTCAGAAGCTTCAGCACTATGTTCCCCCAAAGCCAAAACCTTCACCCTGACCTACCAAGTTCATCACACCTTTGTGTCCAAGGTATTATGTGCAGGTCTGTGTCCACATCCTAAAAGGATCAGAAGGGGCTGCCTCAGGGAGCAGACTGGTGGAGAAGTACTGGAGGCCAAGTTAAGAGTGACCCAGAAAGCAAGACGAGAGAGATCTGAAAGCAATAGTGAGGAAGTTGTACCGAGGTTAGAAGCCAAGAGAACTAAGTGATTTGTAGGATGCGTTAGTGGAAGATAAATCTAGGGGTAGTAACCAAGAAACTAGAGAGAGATGCATTTTGCCAGAGGAGGGGTGTGTGTGTGTGTGTGTGTGTGTAGAAGAGTCAAACCAGGTACAGAAACTGGCTTCAGGCTGGAGAGGGCCTAGGTGAGGTTGGGTGGGGAGGACACAATCCTGGGTTTCGGATCCCAGAGGCTGAGACCTGGGCTGGTGGAGAGGGAGGAGGAAGCACCTGATGGCTTGCCAGTAGCTGGCAGCCTCATGGTTTCTCAGCCTGTGCTCCCGGAGTCTCAGAACACCTGCCACACCTGAAGTTACCTTTCAAGGAAAGTGGCCCAAACCGGTTCTTTCCTGTGGCAGTTGCTATTGCTTATGCCATGTTTTGAGTGAAACCAGTTCATTACCCTCACTGTAACTGGCTTCACCAGACACTGATGCCAAGCCAAAGGCACCCTCCCATGAGCTGGACATGGTAACTGTCTCCAATGTAGTGTGGCATAAAATCTGTCCAGAGAGGGCACTTTATACGGGAAGGTGCAAACCCACCCGTTAGAGGCTGTGTTCCTCCTCCAAATCTGGATGTTGAAGCCTTAACCCCCAGGGCCTTAGAATGTGGTTGCACTTGGAGACAGATCCTTTTAAAGAGGTGATTATATTAAAATGAGGCCCTGGGACTTCCCTGGTGGACCAGTGGCTAATTTTCTGCACTCCCAAAGCAGGGGCCTGGGTTCAATCCCTGGTCAGGGAACCAAATCCCACATGCCACAGCTAAAAAAGATCCCATGTGCCACAACTAAGACCCAGTGCAGCCAAATAAACTGTCTTTTTTTTTTTTCTTTAAGTAATGAAGGAAGAAAATGAGGTCATTAGAGTGGGCCTTAATCCAATCTGACTCGTGTTCTTCTAAGGAGAGAAAATTAGGATACACACAGACACCATGGGCATAAGACCATGCGAGGACAGCAGAAGGCAGCTGTCTGCAAGCCAGGAAGGGAGGCTGCAGAAGAAGCCAGGCCTCCTCGATCTTCACCTGCCAGCCTCCAGAACGCTGTGGAAACACATTCCTGCTGTGAAAGCCATCCAGTCTGTGGCAATATGTTATGGCAGCCCTTATAGGATAATATAAATACCCAATTCACTTCTCCCTTTGGAAGAAACTAAGAGCAAGGTATGGACCAGCCACAGTGCAATGAGAGCACCGAGTAGAGACAATCCAGCTGAGAAGACACTTATGATCCCACATTCTGAACTCTGCTGGCAGTCAGTCCTCACCCACGAGGATCTTTTGCTTGAAACATTATGGAGCCCAGTTAATGCACAAGAAGCTGTTGAAGGGCAGGACCAAGAATGCAGATGATGGGCTTAGTGTGAGCACCAAAGCTGGGTGGAGCTGGGTGGTGCAGAGTTGGGCTGGGCCAGAAAGAAGCTCACAAAGTTCCAGGCCCTGACCTGGAACAGGAAGTACTCTAGAAAAGAAAAGCAAGAGAAGGTAAAAGACAGAAAATGTGTGTTCATGTTTATAAGAAACGGTAGCTGTGAATGAGGCTCTATCTAGACTCCCTGACTGCTGCTGCTGCTTGCTCAGTCGCTTCAGTCACGTCCAGCTCTGTGTGACCCTATGGGCCGCAGCCTGCCAGGCTCCTCTGTCCATGGGATTCTCTAGGAAAGATTTCCAGAGTGGGTTGCCACGCCCTCCTCCAGGGGATCTTCCCAACCCAGGAACTGAATTCAGGTCTCCTGCATTACGGGCAGATACTTTACACTGAGCCACCAGGAAAGCTCAAACTTACAGACTTGGTAAGCAATTGGGTCCCAAATTAGCTCTGAGCCAGCGTCAGGGTGCAGAGAGAGTGGATGTTAGAATCTTGGGCCCTGGGAGAGTTGCTGGGGGTGGAAATTCTATATCCAGTGGAAGCGGATCACTCCTGGTATGGACAGGACTTTCCCTGGTGTGGTTGTAGATTTTGACTCCTGAGGCTGAATGGAACCTATTTGCTTCCTCTGTCTTCTCACAGATAAAAATGAGATTTCTTGGACTTCCTTGGTGGTTCAGTGGTTAAAAATCCACCTGCCAATGCAGGGAACACAGGTTTGGTCCCTGGCCCAGGAGGATCCCACATGCCACGGGGCAACTAAGCCCGTGTGCCACAACTACTGAGCTCTTGCTCTAGAGCCCTTGCTCACAACAAGAGAAGCCACTGCAATGAGAAGCCTGAACACAGCAAGGAAGAGTATCCCCTGCTCATCACATCAAGAGAAAGCCCTCGTGCAGCTGTGAAAATCCAACACAAAAAATAAATTAATGAAAAATTTTAAAAATTAGATTTCTTTTAGTAATTGACTCATAATACAGTTAAGCCAGCTCTTGTGTACACTTATTTCCCCCTCTTTCTTACAATATTGTTTATAAGCATATTTTAAAACTGTGTGGGGACACAGCGTTATTTTGTTACTCCACAAAACTGGATTTTTCTGGAGAGATGGGAATCCAGGGAAAGGGAGATAAACTCCAGTTGCCCTTTCAAATGAATTCTGGCAACTGTGTAAAGAAGTTTAAGAGCGTGCTGAGCATGGTGGATGGTCAGGCAGGGTGCAGAAAAGGCTGCTGCGTCCTGCAGGCGCCTATGCGTGGTCTACGGTTGTGCTTTATCTGCTTTGCTTTGCTTGCTTTGCTCCATGGGAGGAAGGACCAGTGTGAAGAAAGGCAGAAGGTACGGGGAAGGGCACGCTGGACCGGACACATGGAATCAAGACCATCTCCACTGCTTGCTATGTAGTTTGTCTCTCCCCTTCTCTCATTCTTTGAGGGGCATGCTGGTGCTCAGGGGTGGGGAGCAGTGAAAGAGTGAAGCTGGTTTGGGGATTTCCTGCTGGTTCATTGGCTAAGACTCCACACTCCCAATGCCAGAGGCCAGGGGTTCCATCCCTGGTCTGTGAACTAGATCCCGCATGCTGCAACTAAAGAGTTCACATGTCTAAATTACCATATGTAAAATAGATAGCCAGTGGGAAATTGCTGTATGATGCAGGGAGCTCAAGCTGGTGCTCTGCGACAACCTAGAGAGGTGCGGGAGGGAAAGGTTCAGGAGGGAGGAGACATAGGTATACCTATGGCTGATTCATGTTGATGTGTGCCAGAAACCAACGCAATTTTGTAAAGCAACTATCCTCCAATTAAAAATAAGTTTAAAAGAAAAGAGGGTCCACATGTCCCAAATAAAGATGCCCATGGACAGTAAAGACGACCCCAAGTGCTGCAGCGAAGACCCAGTGTAGCTAAATAAATGTTTTTAAAAAGCGAAGCTGGTTTGTAATGGACTACAAGAATCTTAAGTTCTGCTGCGGCCCCAGAAGAGCACCGAACTCCAGCCAACCGCTGAATTTACTTTTGTTCAGCCCTCCCAGAAAAAACAGCAATCCTATAGACCAGAGGGATCAAGCAGGCAATAGGTCTTACCCAAGTTGGGCAGGGGTGGGCCAGCACCGGAGGACCCTTCAGGGCATGGCAAGAGAGAACCTGGCGGGAACAGAGTCCTCCGCGGACTTGAAGGGTGTCTCACCTTGAATTTCTTGACAAATTTCCTAAGATCATCTCCCTAGGGCCTTCCCTGGGGAGGAACACAGATATGATCCTCCTTGTTCGTGGCAATTCCCAAAGGGTTGTTTGTAGGAAGAAAACAATTTTAGATATGGAATTAGGCTTCATAGCAGAATAGAAATGTACAATAAGGAAGCATTAACTCTCAATTTGGATTAGTCTAGTCATTTCCTCCGCTTACAGATAGATAGGTAGGTCGACAGGATGATCTCCTGAGAATTCTCTCAGATCTGTGATACTGTATTTTCTCTGGGTTGGGTAATATTCCAGTTGTACTAGAATTTATGACAAAGGAAATGAGTGACAAGTACCTTTTTATTATGTCTTCTGCATAAACACCCATATTATGTATGCAGGCTGTATCATAAATCTTGCCTACACGTTTATTTCACACTCCAGTGCAACACTGTGACCATGCATTTTGAAAACTACCTAAATAAAGATAGTGTTTAAGGCTTGCATGTGTTTCTGTTTAGCCATGGAAGCATGACCTCTTTGAAAACACCCATTCCTTTGGCAGCGATTCATTTGAGGGGCTCCCAATGGGCTGCACATGTGTCACAGGGGTAGGTGGAAGGCTGAGCATGGGGCTGTTTGAATCAGGGTTTGTTGGAGGAGTGTTGGGAAGCTGCAGCGCCCTGGGAGCAGAATCAAAATCCAGAAGGCAGCTGGGAACACATCAGACACGGGCACCAGAGCCAGGTGACTCACAGCCCATCTGCCCAAATGCTGACTGTCGCCTGTAGGAGAAGCAGATTTCATGTCTGAGGGACATGGCTGAAAGTACCCTGTCCATTTGTCCTGAACTTCCAAAGAGCATATAAACCACACAGGAAACTAGAAAGAGGCGGCAGGCACAGAAACTGGCAGGCTTTCAAAAACAGCAATACAGAAGGCCTTGTGTAAAGAAGGGAGTGGAAGAAATCCACTGCAAAGAAATCAGGAGTTAGGTAAAAAGAGTCAGGTGTAAGGACTTCCTTGGTGGTCCAGTGGCTGAGACTTTGTATTCCCAATGCAAGGGAACAGATTCAATCACTGGTCAGGGATCTAGATCCCATATGCCACCACTAAAGATTCATATGCCTTAACAAAGATTGAAGATCCCATGTGACGCAACTAAGATCCAGTGCAGCTAAATAAATAAACTAAAAAAAAAAAGAAAAGAAAAGAGCCAGGTGTGTACAAATCCGTAGGGCAGAAAAGAAAGACAAAGTGATTCCAGGCAGGATGATATAGTACCAAGGGCCCTAGAATTGTAGCAAAAGGGCTTATCTTCTATTCACCAATCTTCGGCTCTTTCATCTTGGGAAAGTTGTTTGATCTCTTCTCATCACCAGCTTTTTGGCTGTAAAAAGAAGAGAGAGAAAGGGAAAAAGCAACCAACCCTAAGCACTTGCCATGAGCAAACACTTTATATACACGCCTCACTTAAGGTCAACCTCACGTGGGGCATTATGATTATTCCCATTTTACAGATGAGGACTTGGAGCCTCAAAGGAAAAGGCAACTTTTCCAAGGAAGCTTATAGAGATTAAATGATCTCCTTGAGTTCCCATGGCTAGTATGTTGCTCCTGAGAGTTTGAACTCTGATTACCCAGCCGAGCTCTGGGCTCTCACCCCTATAAAACAACCCCCTCTCCCTATATCAAAAAAAATGAGGGTTTAAAGAGCATGGTGTATGTGAAGGCTTTTTGACAATTGTGAAAAGCTCAGCAGATGTAAGGAATTCTTATTATTTAAAGTCAAATCTCTCCAGACAAACCCACAGTGAGATAGTGGAAAAATGTGGTTCAAAGAAATTCTCTCACTTGCCAAGTCAATGACACTCCTTCCCAGATCACCAACAGTAATAAAGCGAGTTAATGACTGAATAAAGCTTTTAATGGTGGGTTGGGCTAGATGACCTCTAAGGTCCTGCCAAGTCAGTATTTCTGAGAATCAGGAATTTTATCAAAGCAATACGCATGGAGCTCTGTGCTGAATCTGACCTCCGAGAAAACTGAGAAGTCAGCAAAATGTTTCCCTTTTTGTCTCTATTTTCATTTCTTTGTTCTTTCCCCTCACTTTCAAGCCTCTTGCCAGGCAGTCATCACTCTCAAGGCTATCTGTAGGTTTTCTGTGCCACAGAGGAAAGGGATTTGATAAATGAATTCAGACGGAGGCAGGGAAAGGTCACATTTGACTCTTCGCTCCTGAACTGTGGGCTGTGTGATCTGGCAGTTTGTCATTTAACCTGTCTGGACCCTAGATTCCTCATCAGTAAGCTGAGAAAACCTACTCTTAGGGGTTGTCGTAGGAATTAACCAATGTGACATGTGAAGTGCCTGGAACGCAGCTTGAACCCTTTCAGTGTTAGTTCCCTTCAGTCTTCCGGATGTGGTGACTGTTAGCAGAGTGTGATAACCTCCTCCAAGAGGTATCTGCATATTTTTAAAAATGATACCTAGAGAAGGCAATTCAGCACAGTCCCAAGTGGATTTCCTTTTTTTTCCTGCAGTGAGACATCTGGGTAGAAGAGATAAGTTGGGGTAGAGAGAGGGGAGTATGGATGGATGGGACTTCCCTAGTTTCTTCCAGTTGATTCCATAACATATGCCATTTTGTAGCATTGTACTTGTAATGCAAACCTACCTGCAACAATGTGAGAATAATTCCTTACTTGGTTTGATTACATTTCAATGACCAAAACTATGTTTTCTTATACTAGAGATGTTTAAAGAATGGTTGTTGCATGTGGACAATCAGATAAACCCGAAAAAAAAGTTGGTCATTTACATAAAGAAATTCTTCCATGGGGGACTTCCTTGGTGGTTCAGTGGTTAAGAATCCACTTTCCAATGCAGGGGACACAGGTTCGATCCCTGGTCAGAGAACTAAGATCCTACATGCCATGGGGCAGCAAAGCCTGCAAGCCACAACGACTGAGCCCACTCCCCTCAAGTAGAGAGCCAACGCACCACAAACTACAGACTACAGATCAAACTATTAATGCAAACTACAGAGCCCACGTGCTCTGGAGCCCGTGTGCAACTAAGACCTGATACAGCTAAAAATAAATAAACATTAAAAAGAAATCCTTCTACGGATGCAGAAGTTTTTGATCCAGGAATGGACCATCCATGGTTTAAACAAATTATCAAAGTGTTTAACAAACACTTGATCTGGGCAGAGGAGAAGTCTGGAGATGCATACTTCTCAGCCCTTCCTTCCAGGAGGGTGACAGAGAGAGAGAGAGAGAGAGAGAGAGTGAATTCGCTCAGTTGTGTCCGACTCTTTGCGACCCCATGGGCTGTAGGAGCCTACTATGCTCCTCTGTCCATAGGATTCTCCAGGCAAGAGTACTGGAGTGGGTTGCCATTTCCTTCTCCAGAGGATCTCCCTGACCCAGGGATTGAACCCGGGTCTCCCGCATTGTAGGCACGCGCTTTACCGTCTGAGCCACCAGGGGAATTCCAGGAGGGTACCACGCAAAAAGAAATCTACAGTCTGACTGTGGAAGCCTGGATTTCTTTGGATTCGAGTCATCTTTTATGTCCTCTGTTTACTTTTAGTAAGCTAGTGCTGTTAAAGAAACTGAGACTTTCTTCTCACAGCTGTAAAGTACAGGGATTCGCCTGTATTTTGTTTGCTGCTGCATTTCCGGTGTCTGTAACAGGGCCAGGCAATAAACATTTGTGAAACAAATGAATTGTGAAGGTGATACTTACAAGAAGCCATTCCTCAAATCCACAATAGAGTTGAATCTTAGCAGCCAGTTGGTTAGCACATTCTTAGGAATATAGTCAATGTGGCAGGATTTCTTTTAATTTTTTTCCTAGGTTTAGGGATACTTTATTATTATGGCTGAGAACTTATATCTGTGACACAGAGCCTTCTATTACAGCCTGGGCCTTTTTGCTAATATACAATAAATAATTTCTTGGAAGCAACTGCCCTTTCTGGGTAATTGGAGAAATGTTTACTTTGGTGATGGGATGAGAAAGATGTGACCTTTTAACTTTTTATTCAACTGGTAGGTGAGGGGAAAAGGGGGAAAAATTATAAACTGGAGGAGATAACATTCTGGCAAGCTTTCAGAAAAATGAAAAACCAGTACAGTTTAATATAGTCCCAAAGCTTTGTAGGTTCCAATTCTTTTTGGCAAAATGCTCCTTAGCTCAAAGGAGAGGAAATTATTAAAAGAATTCATGAGGTTCTCTTAGATATCAAATAGCACTTTCAAAATACATCATTAAATGAAAAGGAATGAAAATCATGATTAACTATCCTTTGAAATCCATCTGCATTTTAAAGATTAGGAGACAAATTCCAGGGAGACCACATTCTGTATTCTGTTGAAAACCAAACATTTGATAACAATTCCACAGAAAATAATTCTAAATAGTTGATAGTTGATCAAATACATACTTTTGTTATCTGTATATCTTCCTAACATACATGGTTTGTTTTGAAAAATGACCGAGCAAATTACTGTACTTTTTTTTTAGCAGTATATTTTTAAATTAAAAAAAAAAAGAAGCGGTTTGCCATTCAACAATAATAATTTAGGCTTCTAGATTTTTTTCCTACAAAGGTGCCAAACCTGCATTTGGGGTGGAACTTGGAGGGAAGAGGGAATGATGTAGAAGTTGATTTAAATAATTTATTTGCCTATTTCAAATGTTTGTATTTATCTTTTGGTAGCATTATATATATATATATATGTATATATATATATACATATATATATATAATATTTTAGAAATAGTTCTTTTATCTCATAAGTATTCAGAAGTATGTGTTTTCTTTTTTAAAAATTTTTTGGTTTTAACTAGATAAGAAGTGAAAATACCAGATTGTCTGGTTCAGTACCAGATACCAGGCAAACCTATTATAACTTTGCAAGTTCATGTAGCTCTTTCCCTGGGAACTTTGCTGTGTTTCATGCCACCTTAGTGACTAGAGTGGGTGGTGGGAGATGCCCACCAAGCAGGTCCCCAGGTAGGGGGTCCTCCCACAGCTGTGGTAAGGCGAGGCCACCAAAGATGAAAGCAGGGAGCCTCCAGGCAGCATCAAACCTAACAGTGCCGTGCAGAAAAAAGTGAAAAGTGAAAGTTACTCAGTTGTGTCCAACTCTTTGCGACCCCATGGACTGTAGCCTGCCAGGCTCCTCAGTCCATGGAATTCTTCAGGCAAGGACGCTGGAGTGGGTTCCCTTCTCCAGGGGATCTTCCCAACCCAGAGATCAAACCCAGGTCCTCCACATCGCAGGCAGATTTGCCACTAGGGAAGCACATGCAGAGGCAAGCCTCTAATTTTGAGGGTCAGTGTTCCAAAGGCAGAGCCAGGCCCAAATGGATGGCTGTCAAAACCAGCAAGCTGGTCATAAGTGTTAAATTCAATGAACAGTGGACAGAGCACAGACCAGGAAGAATTTCAGAGGTGCCCTGTGATCAGTCATCTCCAACTTATGGTCAGTCTCTGCGGCTACTAGTATCCTGATCCTCAGAGTGAAAGGTGTTAGTAGGGGATGAACACACTTGTAAATTATCTGTATGCTATGTCAGGGTCTCATTTAAGGACAGGGATTTGGTATTACCTAGTTCACCTCCCTCAGCAAGTGGTCCAGGCAGGATGGAAGCAGTGGGGTGTCTCCCCTAATGAGGTAGCAGTGCATGGGTCCTTGTTCTAGGGAGATGGGTGGACCTGGTTGAAGAAGGATATACAAAACAGGTCAGCAAAGCAAGGAAGGGCTAAGATGAGTCTTGGTTGCCAAGGGGCAGAGACCAAAGGAGGTCAAAGAGACAGGAGACAACAGTGGGGAGTAGCGGGTTAAATAAGCAAAGTAGGAAGTAGCCTCAGTGAAATTTGGAGACTGGGTTGGAGCTGGTACAAGGAGGTGAAAAAGATTATATTAACAAGATTACTTCTTGGGAAGACTATTGGTGTTGTTCAATGTCTCTTGGAGTGAAGGTGAAACCCCTCAGAGGGTAAGTTTACATAATAATAAATGGTTACTAACTTGCCTTCTAAAGTGAGTGATAGGTCCAATAACTGCAAAGCTTTTACTGAGAGAACTATGCAAATCTGGGGACAGAGCTGAATTTAGAGCTGAGTGGATGAAGGGAGTAGACAGAAACTCAATGCACCCACAGATGATGGTGTCTGGGGGGCATTTCTGGGTGGTATGAACGTTTACTCTCTTGTCTATTTCTTCTCTCTCCCCAGTGAAATCTTCAGCAAAGTCTACATTAATTGCTGATGTTTCTTGTACCAGTAGATGGAACAGAGTGAGTGGTGGGGCGGGGTAGGGGTGGGGTGGGGTATAAGAGTCTGCCTTAGCTGTATCAAAGCGGGTGTAGTCGAAACAGAACTTACATAGGGAGACAGCTGCCAAAGCAGCTAGCCCTTTAAACCCTTTTCCTTGGATGAGATTGGAATAGAGTTTCTACCTACTTGTCTAGGAGAAGGCCCAAATGTTCTCTAGCATAAGGTGGAAAATGAGGTCTCACAACTTTTCTGGACTGTATTCATTCAGATAGATAAATAGATAGCTGAGGATCATTGAAAATTTTGCAGCTTTTCCGTGAGTGTGTTCAGGCTCCTTGTCTTGGTTCCCTGGAGACATTTTTGGGTGTTGGTGAGCTGAGTGTAGAGTTGAAAATGAGGTGAACAGACCTGGAGAGGGACAGCTAATATTGAAAAAGAAAGAGCACTGAGCGACTTCATTACTTCAAAAGGCTCACAGTAGGTTCCTTCAGTTATTGGCTTGGGGAGTCCAAATATGTTGGTTTTTGCTGTAATGAGAGCATAATCCCTTCTGGAGAAAGTGAAAAACATGGTGAAAATAACTTCCAGACTGAGGTGGAGTGAGTAAAGCGCCAGTCCTTATTAAGATGTAGATGATCCAATGTTAGTGAAGTGGCTTTTTTGTGCCAATACGTTGTGTTTTAGCCATGAGGAAAAGAACACATTTATCCCTCCCCCCACCGCCTTCTTCTCAGTCCGTGCAAAACAAATTGGAGTGAAACAACACCATCTGCTCATTTCGCACTCTGAAGAAGCACGTCAACTCCTTCTCAAGGTTAGGAAGTCCAAACCCAAAAAGACACTCTCCAGTTATGCAGCAAAAAATGCTTCCTGAAAGCAGTAACTCCGTAAACTTAGAAGAGTCGAGTATTTCCTGAAACTTGACATTGCAAGGGCCAACCTAATAAGGGCTTTCTTACAGGGACATCACAGAGGCTTTAACAGAAAAAAGTCCTGTTTCCCTAGCAAATAGCATTTCCATGATTCAGGGCCTCTGATTTAGATGAAAAGAATAACTATAGATACTGCTAATCTACATAATCCCCACAGTTCTTGAATCCCAGCACTGAGAGGAAGAGAATGAAATAGAAAGGTAATTCTCACTCCATTGAAGCGTCCTATTTTGTTCAGATATTTTTCTCTGCTGTAGCAACCACCTTAAAAAAAAAATCACTTAAAAAAATCAAAATCCCTAATTCAACTTCATTATTCACTTCAGAGATGATGCTTTGAGTTAGAGAGAAAACAGCCATTTGATTCTAGCTCTATTGACTTTAGTCAGCTAAGCTCTGGGCTCAGAAGTAAAGATAAGGGAGGGTTCTTCCTGGTTCATAGGAACACCTCCAGAGATTAGAGGGAGGGCAGGCCTTTGGCTTTGGCAACAAATCTTAAGCCCCACACAGTTCTAACTGGTGGCCCATTAAATAATGCTGCTCCCAGGAGGATCCCTGAAACAATGGTGGCTGGACTTGTCTTGGAGACAAGACACTTGCAATACAAAATCTAGGAAGAATCAAGTCACTTGCTACCTACAGTATACCTCACTGATATGTATGTTGGTAAGTTATGATCTCCTGGGAGAAACCGGAGATTAATATAAGAGGATAAATTGTGACATGCTAAGTACCAAATGAGTCTACATTACATACAATTTTACTTCTTTTTATTCATAAAGCTGTTGTATAGATTTGGTGAACAAGATCACATTAACTTGAATTCATTCATCCATTCAACCATCTGTCAGTATGTCCATCTGCCCAACAAATACTACCCCAGTGCCTACTGTGCCAGCTCTCAGAATTAATGAGACAAACAAGGTGTGGTTCCTGCCTGAGTGAGAGAGCCAGACCTGCAAGTTATAATATGGCAAATAGTGTGATCACAGAAGGGTGCTCGAGATGGTAACTAAAAAGGAGGGAGCTGATGACTGTGTGATGATGGGATTGTAAGAATATGGGGTTTGGAGCAAGGAGAGCTTCCTTGAAGAGTTGAAATATGAAAGACTTGGAATTTACCAGGCATACACACTCTAACCAGAGGGCACAGCTTGAGCAAAGGTATGGAGGCATGAAAAACATGGGATAAGGACTTCCCTGGTGGTCCAGTGGTTAAGAATCTCCCTGCTGTTGCAGGGCACATAGGTTCTGTCCCTGGTCTAGAAAGATCCCACATGTTTCGGGGCAACTAGGCCCAAGTGCCGCAACTGCAGAGCCTGCATTTGAGGGCCCATACTCTGCAACTGGAGAAGCCCCGGTACTGCAACTAGAGAGATGTCCTACTCACCGCAGCTAGAGAAAGCCTGTGGGCAGCAACGAAGACCCAGTGCAGCAAAAAATAAATATACAAATAGTAAATTTTAAAAATAATAAAGCTTCAGTCCTATTTCAGCCTTTGTATTTCTAGACCGAGAAATGTCAATATTAGCCAACCCAGTGTTTTTAATATCTTGGATCTTATAGAAACTGATAATACGTTTACAGAAGCTGGGGTTGAACATACTACTGAATCTGTTTGTGATCGATCACTCAGCCAGCCCCAGGACTGAGGGAATTAGCAGTTCAACTTCACCTGTGACCTCAGCGGCACTCAGAGTCTACCTGTATTGGAACCAGATGGAGTAAATGCAAACAGGTTTCACTAGAGCCGAGCAGGACGCTGTTTTTGCCTCCCGATTCCTGTTACACCTTCTTTCTCCTCTAATGCAGCCACACCACCTCTTGGAGCCTGTGCTTTAGGAGAATTACTCTGAAATGGGCAAATGGTTCACAATGGCCAATCAAGGAAGCTGCGGACATTCAGGGCTGACCTCCTCCCCCGCCCCGAAAGAAAATCATGTTTCCTCATAAAATATCTTTCAGTATCAAAATCAGAGGGAGAAAACTAAACCACGTAGTTTCTAGGTTATTATCTACGTTGACATGGTCCACATTATGGTTCATAGTTGTTGAAGTATCTCTGGAATCTGGCACATGTAGATAGAAGGAATGTGGGTAATCTGTGAAAGTAAACTAGTGAGGGATAAAGCGAGGCACACAAAAAGTCCAATTCTTTTGATTTATGGCTTTAATTATTCTACTTACCGTATTTACCCTTTCTTTCTCTTAGAGCTTTGTGTTGGCAAAAAGGGATTGTGCAATAATGCTATTTTTAAAAAAAATTTATTTTTATTTATTTGGCAGCACCTGTCTTAGTTATAGCACTTGGGATCTTTAGCTGTGGCATGTGAACTCTTAGTTAAGGCATGTGGGATTTAGTTCCCTGACCAGGGATTGAACCCAGGCCCCCTGCATTACAAGCATTGCGTCTTAGCCACTAGACCAGGGAAGTCCAAATAATACTACTTTTAATTTGCTATTTGGTCTATGAATAATCCATTTAAAGTAAAATCTCAGGATCTTTGAGGTTATTTTAGGGTTCTAAGCATTGATGATGATATCAGCACATGGCAATCCTCAGAAAATATCTTCCTTCCTTGTACACACTTCTGGGGGATTTCTTTTGCATTTTATCATGTTATATTATATTACAGCATTTCCTTCTTGCTGTTTACTTTACAATCCAATTATTAAAGGAATCCTCTGATGTTTTTCCCTTACTGTTTGCTTCACTATGAGTAAAAGAGCTAAACTGAACCTTTTGAAGATATCTGTCAAGTTGACAGAAATAGTAAAAGTTATTTGTCCTCACCCCATTTTTGTCTTCAGAGCACCACATCTAGAACTGAGAAAGGAATGTAAGCTGTTGGTAACCTAATACTTCTTATTTGTCTTGCTGAGACTGCCAACACAGTAGCCAAACTACTGTAATAATTTCTAGAAGGCATTTGGGCCATTGACACTTGGCTTATTATGAACTACACCGAACCCCTCAAATCATTTCATAGGAATAAAAGCAGCTGTCAGGTGATAAGAGCTCTCAGTTGTTACTGACTTGGGCTAGGTTTGCATTCTACTCACAATTTTCCACCTTGTATTTCCACTTGTGTTTGAATCAGGGCAAAGTTACATTTGGACTGTTAAAATTCATTCCATATTTCTTTT
Organism: Capra hircus; assembly: GCF_001704415.2. Classification (NCBI taxonomy): domain Eukaryota; kingdom Metazoa; phylum Chordata; class Mammalia; order Artiodactyla; family Bovidae; genus Capra; species Capra hircus. The sequence goes on along the minus strand of NC_030817.1, from coordinate 81,553,547 downwards.
AATAGATACAAATCAAGGGCAGCCTTAGAAATGCCTAGTTGTCAGTACATCTAGCTAAGTCAGAAGTAAATGTCATGTCTTCTGAAGGGTGCATTTTCTCAAGAAAGCACTAGTCAGGCATATTTGTTACCTCAATTAGTCTGATTTAGTGGTTCAGTCAGTGAGCTACAGCCTCTGGCACTGAGTAAGGTAATTTGATTTCTAAGCTGCTAGTAAGGGACTAAGAACCGTCCAAAACGATAACTCCATGTCCTGAAAGCAGAAGTGCAGATCTTGACATCCTTGGTGGCGTAACTGTCAGGGAAATGTGGTAGGCTTTGATTACGTTTTCACCTAGTGTTTCATTTCAGCGCCTCAGTGTCACATGCCTGAAGAGTCTGACTTTGACCATCAATCCCCTAAGAATGTTGGGAGGGGACAGGACGGATGTTCCTTTTAGAGAGTCAGTTCCCTGAAGTGATTCTTTTTCTTCTCTAACTACCTTTAGCTGGCAAAACGTACGAGCTGACAACCCCCACGACAGCACCACAGGGCATGTTGTAGAAAGGGAACAGGTTATTCTCAAAGGCTATCAGTCTGGTCTCTTTTCCCCTTAACTTCATCCAGAGGCCATGAAATTAATTGCTGCTCAGATATGGGCTCTGGAAAAGCGTTCACATAATGACCAGACCACCCATGACCTTAATCCAATGGGAGAATTGATGGCATAAGAGATCAGGAGAAAGGGACCAAGATAACCTAAATCAATGTATTGTATTCTTCCCTCTCTTAGGTTCCTGATGAACTGATCTGGCTAACAGAACACTAAAAATTATTTATCACCTTGAGAAATTAGAAAGTATCTCACTTGCATTCCTTCCTCAACAGTAAATCTCAGTGGGTTACAAAGATATATATTTATATTAGCTGGGAATTTTTTGATTGCAAGTGACAGAAAACCAAATTAGCCTGAGCAAAGAGGAGAACTTTTTGGACCAAGACTGAAGCATTTCACAAAACCCAAAGTATGGTTGAACCAGTCTAGTGCAGTGACGCAGCTATAACTCAGAAACACCAGAAACTGAGGATTCAGACGACACTCAAGTGTCCTATTTATTGTTGCTGAAATCCTGTATGTCAGCTTCATTCTCCCTTGCTGGACACGAGTTTTCTCCACATGCTGAAAAACATGGCCTTAGTTTTTGTTTTAGAATTTTAGGCTTTAAATCACCAGAAACTGGACTCATTCTTTCAGGATTCAAATCAAAGAGTCCCTTTGATTTGGGACTCCAAGCTTCCCTGATGGCTCAGAGGTTAAAGTGTGTGCCTGCAATGCGGGAGACCTGGGTTCGATCCCTAGGTCGGGAAGATCCCCTGGAGAAGGAAATGGCAACCTACTCCAGTATGCTTGCCTGGAGAATCCCTTGGGTGGAGGAGCCTGGTGGGCTACAGTTCATGGGGTCACAAACAGTCAGACATGACTTCACTTTCACTTTAAGTCAGGTACACATACGTAAAGCAATCAACTATGGCTAGTGCGTTAGGGTGCCATGATGACAGTCTCAGGTCAGGTGTCTATATCAACCCCAATCAACTGTGGCCAGGAAATAGGATCACACTGAACTAACACGGTAGCACCAAGTGCTTGGAAGAGAATGGGTGAGTGACAAGCACTCCACAGGTGTCCACTACATAAAGCTAGAGCAAGAAGGAAAACACTTAAACATACTAGCAAAGCAAGGCAATCTTAGGCACAAATAAACATAAAGTAAAATTCAAAGCCATAACCATTCAGTAAAGAGACTAATTTTATTTTGATAAGAGGTGTATTTCAAAATAAAAACACAGTAGGAATAAATCCTAAAATATCAAGTAATATATTATCAAGAACACAGAGTAAAACCTATTAGAAATACAAGGGAAAATGAATTGTATATGTATAAAACCAAAGAGATTCCATCAAAAAGCTATTTGAATTGATAAAAAGAGTTCAATAAAATGGTAGGATAAATACACAAAAATCAATAGACAGCCTTGTAACAGCAATAATGTGTTAAAAATGTGGTAAAAAAGGAAACATCATTCCTAATGGCATCAAAAATGCAAAAATGGTAGGGAGCAGACTGGGATGAATATTTGATCATTAGTATAAAATTTATTTAGAAGAATAAATTATAGAGAATGACAAAGAATATATATTAATGGTAAGCATAATGAGGGAGAATTAGCCCTGCCAAATATTAGAATGTCTCAACTTGAATAATTAAAACACTGTGGTTTTAATACAAAATAGATAAATGAACAGGATAAATAACCTCAAAACAGATCCTGATGTGCTTAAAATATTAATACTGTATATGATAAGTGAAATTGCACAAATCAATGTATGAGGACAATATATTCAGTAAAGAGCACCAGGACAAATGGTGGTTATGGAAAGAGAAAGCCGCACACTACTAAACCTGAGTCAATCAAGGACTTCTGTGGTGGGCCAGTGGTTAAGAATCTTTCTGCCAATGCAGGGGACACAAGTTTGATCCCTGGTCCAGGAAGATTTCACAGGCTGAGGGCCAACTAAACCCACATGCCACAACTACTGAGCTTGTATGTGCTTACAACAAGGGAAGCTGCCACAGTGAGAAGCCCAAACACTGCAAGTAGAGAGTAGCCCTCACTCACCGCAACTAGAGAGAGCCCTTATGCAGCAACTAGGACCCAATGCAGACAAAAGTTAATTAATTTTAAAAGAGTCAAACAAGAATTTGGAAATTTGCAGCAAATATGATAAAAGTTAATTTTGTGCTCTTTAAAAACTCATTCAGATTAATAAGAAATACAAATAAGTAAAGATTATAAAATAGTGTCAAAACACAATGATCCCACCGCAAAGGTGGGAGTACAGATTGCTATAACCTTTGGAATGTAATTAAGAGTACATATATATCAAGAACGTGAAAAATATTCACACTTCTTGACTCTGTAAATCTTTCACTGGTAAATTATCCTGACAAAATAATTTTAAAAAGTAGAAAGTCCTGTGAACCAATCTACTCTCTTCAGCATTGGGGGCTTCCCTGGTAGCTCAGACGGTAAAGCGTCTGCCTACAATGCGGGAGACCCGGATTCAGTCCCTGGGTCGGGAAGATCCCCTGGAGAAAGAAATGGCAACCCACTCCAGTACTCTTGCCTGGAAAATCCCATGGACCGAGGAGCCTGGTAGGCTACAGTCCATGGGGTGACAAAGAGTCGGACACGACTGAGCAACTTCACTTCACTTCATACTCTATAAAATAGGAGCTCTGCCATTTTCCAGCCCTCTTTCCCTGTTTTATTTTTATAGCATTTATTATCATATGATGATTGTATATTGCCAGTCTTTCCCCCACTAGAATGTAACCCCAGGAGAATTTGCCTACTTTGTTTCCTACTATATTTCTAGGCTCTAGAACCCTACCCGGCACATATTAGGAAGTTGACAAATATTTGCAGAATGAATGAACAAATCCAAATGTCCAACAATAAGAAATGGTTTGCATAATAATGATTTACTTACTTAATATTGTGAAGCTATTATATACATTTTTAAGAATAATAATTTACTACGTGGGGAAGTATCTGTGATGAAATAGAAAGTTTAACAAATAATAAGTTTATGATGAACTAATAAGGATAGGGAACTTCCCTTCTGATCCGATGGTTATGAGTGGTTAACACTCTGCTTCCACTGCTGGGGGGATGGGTTTGATCCCTGGTTGGGGAACTAAGATCCTGTATGCCTTACGGTGCAGCCAAAAAATTAAAATTAAAAAAAAAAGAAAGCAGGATATATGTGTGTGTGTGTGTTCAGTCACTTAGTCATGTCCAACTCTTTATGACCCCATGGACTGTAGCACGCCAGACTTTTCTGTCCATCACCAACTCCCAGAACCTGCTCAAACTCATGTCCATCGAATTGATGATGCCATCCAACCATCACATCCTCTGTCGTCCCCTTCTCCTCCTGCCTTCAATCTTTTCCAGCGTCAGGGTCTTTTCCAATGAGTCAGTTCTTCACATCAGGTGGTCAAAGTACTGGAGCTTCAGCTTCAACATCAGTCCTTCCAATGAATATTCAGGACTGATTTCCCTTAGGAGTAACTGGTTTGATCTCCTTGCTGTCCAAGGGACTCTCAAGAGTCTTCTCTAACACAATTCAAAAGCATCATCAGTGCTCAGCTTTCTTTATAGTCCAACTCTCACATCCATACATGACTACTGGAAAAACCATAGCTTTGACTAGATGGACCTTTGTTAGCGAAGTAATGTCTCTGCTTTTTAATATGTTGTCTAGGTTGGTCATAGCTTTTCTTCCAAGGAGCAAGCATCTTTTAATTTCATGACTGCAGTCACCATCTGCAGTGATTTTGGAGCCCAAGAAAATAAAGTCTGTCACTGTTTCCATTGTTTCCCCATCTATTTGCCATGAAGTGATGGGACCAGATGCCATGATCTTGGTGTTTTAAATGTTGAGTTTTTAAGCCAGCTTTTTCACTCTCCTCTTTCACTTTCATCAAGAGACTCTTTAGTTCCTCTTTGCTTTCTGCCAAAATGTGGTGTCATCTGCATAGCTGAGGTTGATATTTCTCCCTGCAATCTTGATTCCAGCTATGTTTCATCCAGCCTGGCATTTCACATGATGTACTCTGCGTAAAAGTTAAATAAGCAGGGTGACAATATATAGCTTTGATGTACTCCTTTCCCAATTTGGAACCAGCCCATTGTTCCATGTCCTGTTCTAACTGTTGCTTCTTGACCTGCATATAGGTTTCTCAGGAGACAGGTAAGATGGTCTGGTATTCCCATGTCTTGAAGAATTTTCCAGTTTGTTGTGATGTACACAGTCAAAGGCTTTGGCATAGTCAATAAACCAGAAGTATATGTTTTTCTGGAACTCTCTTGCTTTTTCTATGATCCAACGGATGTTGGCAATTTGATCTCTGGTTCTGCTGCCATTTCTAAATCCAGCTTGAACATCTGGAAGTTCTTTGTTCACATACTGTTGAAGCCTGGCTTGGAGAATTTTGAGCATTACTTTGCTGGCATATGAGATGAGTACAATTGTGCAGTAGTTTGAATATTCTTTGGCATTGCCTTTCTTTGGGATTGGAATGAAAACTGACCTTTTCCAGTCCTGTGGTCACTGCTGAGTTTTCCAAGTTTGCTGCCATATTGAGTGCATCACTTTAACAGCATCATCTTTAAGGATTTGAAATAGTTTAGCTGGAATTCCATCACCTCCACTAGCTTTGGTGTGTGTGTGCATGTGTGTAATGATTATGAATTTTCCTATACTAGTTTCCTATAAAGTTAGTACACACATAAAAAATTTCAAAGTTTCCTTTTCTATATACATTATAATTACAAATATAGAGAAAGAAACTTGTAGAGAGAAATAAAAATGGAAGGAAGTACAGTTAAACACAGGTGATTTTCATCTTCAATTTACTTTCGTGCATTTTCCAGGTGTTCCAAAAATGCATTTCTTTAATATTGGAAAATCTGATAAATGCAACACCAAATGGGGACAGTTTTGTAAAAATCACCAATGATAAGAGGATATTATTTCAAATTAAAACAATGATAAGCAGGAAAAAGAGAGGAGAAAAAGCAAAAGTGCTAAAACCAGGAAATTATAAGTGAATGCTTGGATTTGCTGCTGCTGCTTAGTCACTTCAGTCGTGTTCGACTCTGTGCAGCCCTATGGACTGCAGCCTGCCAGGCTCCTCTGTCCATAGGATTCTCTAGGCAAGAGTACAAGAGTGGGTTGCCATGCCCTCCTCCAGCAGATCTTCCTAACCCAGGGGTTGAACTCAGGTCTTCTGCATTGCAGGCAGATTCTTTACTGCTGAGCCACCAGGAAAGCCCATGCTTTGATTTGTTTTTGTATAATTAGATAAGTTTGGGCTTAGCATATGAAAATCTATAAATCTGTTTATTTTTTGAGTCACTGCTTGCTTCTGTTATCTAATTAGATCACTACCCTTAAGTTCCTCCTCTGTAGAAATTCTGAAATCACTGCATGACTTCTCAAAAATGCAGATTGCTGGGGCCCACCTGGGAGTCTCTAATTCATGAGGATTGGCATGAGGTCTGGGAATCTGTGTGTGTGTTAATATTTATTTATTTATTAACTTGGTCTTAGTTGTGAGTGGGATCCTCAATCTTCATTGCAGAATGCGGGATCTTTACTTGGGGCATGTGAGATCTAGTTCCCTGATCAGGGATGGAACCCGAGCCCCCTGCATTCAGAACACGAAGTCTTAGCCACTGGAAGTCCCCTGTGTATGTTTTAAACACAGTCCCTAGGTGACTCTGTGTTTGGAAATCTCTGGGTTAAGTGACAGGAAGACTTTCCCTCCTAGGAGGAGCACCCTGGAGCCTCTGGGGTAGAGAAACCTCTCTTACATTTGCCCCTGGGTCACTACCATTCCTGCAGTGTTGCTCCCGCTGGTGTAGTTCTTGGCTGTCCAGCTGAGGGCATGTGTGAGGAATCTAGAACCCTCACTGGAGGAGCCAACAGACTGGCCTTCCTCTGGTCCTTGGGCCTCTATGTACTGACCCAAACACCAGATAGAGTTGAGTTCAGAGCAGTAAGAGGGAAACTCCCAACATTTCCAAAGGCTGTGCCAGGCTGGGCAGGGCTCCTCACTTTCCATAGGTGTCAACATGATATATGGGCTTAGTGTCCCCACTGAGTCAGAACCCCTCACCCAAATGTCATTGTCCTGCAGGCCCATTTTAAAACATTCTGTACATCCTCCCCAATGATGTAAGCTCTCAATGCCGACCCCTCTTCACAACCATTTCCTCTGTTCCCTGGAAGTTCTACTGGACAGGAAACAAATGCCTCCATTTCCCAAATCTCTGAACATGCACTCCCTCTATCTCCTGCTTTATTTGAAAGCTCACTCTTTCCTGAGGCCACTTCTGTGGACCCTCTTTGTTCAGGGTGATCTCAAGTGACCAGGAGCGGGTATTAATATTCACCTGGGCCCCCACTGTCATTTCTCAATATTTTGCTTATATTTGGGGGCAAAAATGAAAAATCCTAAGCAAAACAAAAATTCTGTTCAATTTTGAGAAACATGGCATCCAGGCAATCTGTTCAGTGTCTTTTTTCTTTTCTTTGTTGGTCATCTAATGATGGACATCTGAGTCACTTCTCAGATATCTTAAATCTACAGTGGCTTGCAGTACACTGCCTCTGCCTGCTCCCCTTCTCCCTCTCCACCACCTTCAACACCTAGGAAGAGATTGCATGGCAACGTGCATGGCAGGAAAGGTCCAATACAAAAATAGCATTCCCGCTGATTCTTTCTAGAGCAAAACCTGGAAAGAGGCAAGTCTCTTTTTGTTTCCCATTAGTAGTGAGGTTGTGGGGGTAGTAGTGGTGGTGCCTTCGGTGTGGGAGTTTCTCGGCTCAGGATGGGCCAGGAAGGGCTGAGAAAAAGGAACCAAAACACAAGTGGCCCTTATAAAGGACATAAGCTAATGGAATAAATAAGCTTCTTGTGGTTTTTAACGTTGTCTAATCTGCTTCTTAGTGTTGGAGAACTGTCTGTGTGTCGGGGGAGGAGTTATAACCTGGAATAAGGAGACTGATAATCTCTGCTTGAGTCACTGCTTACTTCTGCTATCTAATTACATCACCACCTCTGGTAATCTCTTTTTATTTTTTGTCACTTCAAATCCTTTGTGCAAAGCAGCTGGGGGTGTGTATGCGTGTGTGTGTGTGTGTGTGTGTGTGTGTGTGTGTGTTATGTGAGATATGAAAGCTCTATGGTGGGAAACCAGATAGAGCTGAGTTCAGAGCAGTGAGAGGGAAACTCCCAACATTTCCAAAACACACAAGTAGTCCACACAAGGGAAAGCACTGAAGAATACTACCACCTAAAAATTTTACGCTTTCCTTGACTCTCCTGAAACAGTGAACTTCTAGTCTTGAATACATAGTCTTCTCTTTTGTGCTCCTGATCCCTTACTCACACATGGCACCTTCACTCTTCGGTTTTCTTGAGTGCTCCAATTCTTGGACACTATCCTTTTATCTTAGTCATTCTGTCCATTCTGGACTTATTTCCTTCCCTATATAGACTAAATGATTTACCACCTCAATAAATTCACTTTCAGAATCCTTGAGTGCCTCAGTTCCTTGTCCTTTTACTTCTGCACCTACACCTAGAAACTCTAGGTCAGTGGAACTATCTACCATCTCTCTTCCTACCGTGCATTGCCTGGTGGAGAAGAATCACCAATGTATCATTACTAATTTCAGCTGCCTCTGCCTGCTTCCCTTCCCCATCTGTAGTTCTTTCTCATATAAACCCTTCTGTGATGCAAACCTTTACTACCCTCCTTAAATACCCTACCACATCCCCTCTTTTCTTGTAGTGATGGCCATGTTGCCTACATCATGCAGAATATCAAGATGCTCTAGGGGAGCATCTCACAGTGTATCCTCTCACAATCCTATTTGCCTGTACCCATCAGCCTTGGTGTTTCAGATGGTAAAGAATCTGCCTGCAACACAGAAGACCCAGGTTCGATCCCTGGGTCGGGAAGATCCACTGGAGAAGGGCATGGGAACCCACTCCAGTATTCCTGCCTGTGAATTCCATGGATAGAGGAGCCTGGTGGGCTTCAGTCCATGGGGTCACAAAGAGTCAGACATGACTGAGTGACTAACACACACACACATCTTTGCCTCCTTTTCTGGCTCTTCCCATCCAGGCAAAACCTTTGACATATCTAAATTCCCTCCCATAATTTAAAAATCTTTGTATCAACATTAAATATGTATTCCTTAGACAAATGATTATTAAACACCAGGTAGCAGGCTGGGCAATTGAGATACAACAACAAACAGGACACAGCTGCAATGCCTATTGAATTGTTTGGCACCTCTTCTCTATGAATTGCATATTCCTCCTTTATTTATTTGGTTACAGTGGGAGCTGTCATATTATTCCCTGGATGGTTTGGAGTGGGCATCTAAATCGAGGCTGGCAATCAGTCCTTTCACTGGGAAATTTGTAACTGGGACTGACAGAATCACAAGGAAACAGAATAACTAGGAGGCTGATAGGAATGGCCATTTTCTGTGATATGGACCAAGACACACAGAAAGCCGTTCTGCAACAAGGGTGAAGCTGAGGCGGATTCAAAGAAATGTACAGAGACAAGACACTTTCCAAAGAGGGTTTTTTGAATTCTTTAAGGTGCTCTAGCCTCTGGTTCTATTCCTGAGGTCAGGTTGCATCTTTGTTCTAAGATTCCAGGGTTCTTCCATTAAAATTTCTTTCTGCGTATGATAGTATTTTGTTTTAGGTTTTTGTTACTTGCAATCAAAAAGCAAGATTCTGTCATTCTTACTGAAAAGCTGGACTGCCTTGTTTCGTGAGTGCTGTCTGTTGGCACCCATTCATGTGCCTTTTGAGGATAAAATTTTAGAGGACTGCTGGGCAGCAAATGTCAGAATACTGCCTCTTACTTTCCGTCTTCATTAAGGCGTCACAAGAACGGAACATGCTCAAATACAGCTGAAAGTTGCCTGGAAACCACAAGGCCAGGGTGTAACTCTTCTGTGAAGTCCTTTTCGCCTGTTGCCAGTTGCCTGAGACTACTGAGGTCAGATAATCATGGGCTTTACTGAATTACAGCTGCCAAATTATCTATTACGCTGTTTCTACAGCTATCAATTATGCCCTTTCTCTCTTGAATCTTCAACACGTCCCTCTATATTTGCTCCTCTTATCAGCATTTAAGTCCACTCCCCTCTCAACAAAATCCGTTCGAGATTTCCCAACTCTTTCTTCCTTCTTCTTCTTCCTTGAAAAAGCTGTTCAGACTCAGTGACAAGCCTTAGCCCTCAGGTGGCCTTACTCTCTGCTATAAATGCACTTACTAAGGTTGTAATGACCACCTTATCACCAGATTCAACGGATGTTTTTCAGGTCTTACCTTACCTGACCTTTCAGGAGCACAGGACACTACTGATCACTCCTATAGTCCTGAAACTCTTTCCTTGGCTTCTGTGGTACCATATGCCTCTGGTTTTCTCTCACAAGTCTGCTTGTTTCTTTGCAAATTCCTCTTTCTGTTCTATACTTTAAACATACTGGTGTTCCTTGGCTTTTCACCTAGTCCTCAACCTTCCTTTCTGTCCTCAGCTTTCCTGGGACAATTGAAATGCTTTCTTGGCATTACCATATATGCCCGAGTATAAGACAAACACCCTACCTCTTTCAGCATACAGTAATCTCTCAGAAAAGAGGGAGTCACTTTATATTTATCCTGACTCTTAAAATGTCCTTGAACAACAAAATGCTCTTTGGGGGAATACGCATTAGTACACAATGATCTCATTCAATGTTCATCTCAGAGAAGGCAATGGCACTCCACTCCAGTACTCTTGCCTGGAAAATCCCATGGACGGAGTAGCCTGGAAGGCTGCAGTCCATGGGGTCGCTGAGGGTCAGACACGACTGAGCGACTTCACTTTCAGTTTTCACTTTTCACTTTCCTGCATTGGAGAAGGAAATGGCAACCTACTCCAGTGTTCTTGCCTGGAGAATCCCAGGGACGGGGGAGCCTGATGGGCTGCCGTCTATGGGGTCGCACAGAGTCAGACACAACTGAAGTGACTTAGCAGTAGCAGTAGCAATGTTTATCTAGAAGCCACCTGACAGAATTGGTAGGAAAGGAAACAAGGAAATTTAACACAGATTTTGAAATTACTTCTAAAAAATTTCTTCATGTTTGCAAATATTGGATGTCCTTGTAAATAAGTCTTTGAAAGATGATATAGAAGAGGATATGATAGTGAATATGATTATAGGATGAATGACATAGTGTGATTAGATATTGTGGTCTGGAATAAAATCCCCAGTGACAGTATCATCTATAGGGTCAAAAACTTAGGTGGAAGGGGAGATGAGTGTCTTAAAACTATGTCAGAGGGACTTCCATAGTGGCACAGTGGATAAGAATCTGCCTGCCAATGCAGGGGACATGGGTTCCGTCCCCAGTCTGGGAAGATTCCACATGCCACGAGCAACTAAGCTGATGCACCACAACTACTGAGCCTGTGCTCTAGAGCCTGGGAGCTGCAGTGACTGAGCCTGTGTGCGGCAACTACTGAAGCCCATGCACCCCAGCACCCCTGTCCTGCAAGAAGAAAGTCACCACAATGAGAAGCCTATGCCCTGCAACGAAGAGTAGCCCTCACTAGCTGCAACTAGAGAAAGCCCAGGCAAAGCAATGAAGTCCCGGTGCAGCCAAAAAAACTGAATAAATAAATAATTTAAAAAAATCTGCCTGCATCTGAAAAAAAAGTACTTTTTTTTTTAAAGTGATATCACAGATTCAAAATGTGACTTTGGTGATCATAAATCTGTATCAGGAGTTTCAATAAAATTATTTTTAAAATTACATTTTATAGAAATGTTTTATTTTAAAAATTACATTTTACATTTTACTTTAAATATGTAATTTAAAGTAAGTATAATTCAATTAATACATTGAACATTATAAGTGGATTCTTGATTATTTCACCTATATCTCTAAAAATTTATACATTCATGTTGACCACAATTTTATTAAGTGGATGGATTTTAATTGGGAAAATGGGGCCTCACTCTGTATTCAGAGGCACCTTACATTTGGGTATATATGGTTTAGTTGATGACTCACCTCTCTCTGGCCCAGGTCTTCCTGTGAAACTCTAGAGGTAAATAACAAACAGTTTGCTGTTTCTACTCAAATGTCACAGACACTTCAAATTAAACTTGTCCAAAGTTAAACTCACACTGTCTCCCATTACTCCTCTTCCTTGATCCCTTCTCAGTGAATGTCACCACCTTCATTCAGTGGCCCAAGCTGAAATCTGTCATCCGTGTCTCCTCTCCCCCACACACCCCTGTGGTTTCTGTCTCTTAAATCTCTCTCTTATCTGTTGCTTCTCTTAATTCCTTCTGCTTTACTCCAGGCCACTGGTATTTCCTTCCCAGACTACTGTTAACAAAAATCTGAACTGGTTTTCTAGGTCTTGTCTCTTTTTAACCTGCACTCCATGAAGCAGCCTGAGTAATCCTTCTAAAATGCAAATCTGATGTCAATTCCCGCTGCAGGGGTAGTCAAGTCCTACCCTTCTCCTTCTGTATTCGCCTCAGTTTAGAGACTCATGGTGCTCCTCTAATTCTTCATCCCTCCTCCTCTCTCCTCCCCTGCCCCCACACACAATTTAGTCAGATTAGATGCACTTACTATGTTTTCCCACACTCCTTATCTTTCCTTACCATAACACTCTTCGCACTTCTTTGTTATAATTGTTTATCTTTCCTGCTAGGCTGGGAACCTTGTCTATCTGGCTCACCGTTGCATTCTCCTAACACCTGGAAGGACCCGAGACATAGGCATTATAGACATTAAAATGAAAGGACCAATAATTTTATTATTTCAGCACATCTGGCAAATAAGAGGCCCTCAATAATAGTTGTTGAATTCATAGTCTGTTGTTGAACTAAATATATGTGATTAACTAAAGAAATGTGTAAGAAGCAAAATTAATACTATGAAGGCTTTGTCCTTAAGGAGCACATATTCTTCTGAACTGGGTTTAATCAGAGATGGTTCCCTAGAACAGGTGGCTTTTGGAAGAGAAAGGAAGAAATAGAAATTCTTACCTGCTGCTGCTGCTAAGTCGCTTCAGTCGTGTCCGACTCTGTGCGACCCCAGAGACGGCAGCCCACCAGGCTCCCCTGTCCCTGGGATTCTCCAGGCAAGAACATGTGTAAAGTGCAAATGTAAAAATGTCAACATCTACGCAGAAGAAAAGCCATGTTCTTAAGAGATGGATAACTCCTAGTTAAAAAGTGCTGTGACTAGGAAATGTTCTATACTGGGACCTACTTGTCAGGGAGCTAGCTTTCTTTCCTACCTTGGATACTGGTTTTCAGCCAGGGAATCAGCTGCAGCACCTAATTACTGCCAACAATTAAACACTGAACTATATTGCCTCTCTAAAGTTGAAAAGTAATCCTATAGATAATAAGATTCTTACTAAGTTTTATATTCATAGGCTTTATTAAATTTTCATTTAATTTTTCTATCAAAGTACACTTAAATTTCACAGGAATATTTGCTCTAGTTATTTTTGGCCTGTACTTTGATAACTTATGCTAACACAATGGCCAGTCTGTTTTCTTTGCTGTAAAAGTGTCTTTGTGCACTATTCCTTGAACATGGGCCTCACGTTCTAACTTTACTTAGATGAAAAAAAAAAGTGTTAATTTCATGAATGGTTTAATATCACTTCATAGGTTAGTATAGACTACATAAAATATGTTCACTACTCATATAAATGCGGATTGAGATATTAGTTGAAAATCTTGTTTGGAGAATGAAAATGATATGATGCCTAAGAAAATCTTTTCTGAGATGCCTTACTAATGAAAAGAGAGATTAATTACCCCAAGTGAGGATTTTTAAAGGGAACCTCTACAAAGTCATTTACATTGAAACAAGGTGAAGGATCTGAATTCAAGTGTGTCTGGCTTACTTTATGATCTTACTCTTGAATAGTTACAAAATTGTAACTTTTAATCTGGGGCTCCATTTATTAGTAAGTAGAGTGGATTTTGTTAAAACTGTGATTTAAGCACAATCCAGCAATATACAACTCAGTCACCCTATTTTACACAAAGTGCTTTAAAGTTTTGATTTAACCCTGATACACACAGTGGACTGATCAATTAACTAGACAGTTCACAAAGGTCATACATGAAAATCAATCTGATTACTTTATTAGTCACAAATCATATATTTTTTGAACTTGGGAGATAAATGCAAATTTTGTTTTAGAACCCACATCACGCATTTTATATTTACAACGAAAATTTCCCAGACTTAGAAATAATGTCTGAATATTAACATTTGCCAGGCAATTTATAGTTTCCAAAGAGCTTTCTCATTAATTATCTCAGAAAACTGAATAATGATGTGATTATTAAAGGTTAATTAAGCAAATACTTGGGAAGTAATTGGGAAGTAATGTATTTCTAATTTAACAGGTCAATCAGGAGTATTTAGGAAATATTTTTGCTGGTTAACAAGTCTAACCAAAACAAAAAAGATATTTAGATTGTTTCCCTAGTGGAAAACAATAAGCCTGTGTTTGCCCTTTTAAGAGTCAATTGTTTCGAAGGGTTTCTGATTCCACTGTTTTGATAATTTGAGAGGTTTTACGAGGATTCTGAGCTTATCCCTCCCAATGTTACTGCAAAGCTTACACTGCTTTCTCACTTCAGAATAAAAGAAAATAAAGGGAGAAAGTAATTACGAGATGGCACAGAGGGCTATGGAAGGCAGAGAACTAGCCATCTACTTGTGGAAAGCAACACATTTTGATTACTGAGTATACCGTATACAGAATAATTGTTAACTCATATTAACAATCAAACATGACTCTCCAAGTGCATAACCACACAAAATTTTCTTTTTCTCAAAATATTTTCCATGGGTGCAACCTGTACGATTTTCAGTAATCTCATCAGCCGTGTAAGGACAAACTGCTTTCTCCTAACTTTGGGTGGCCTGGTTCTACCTCACGATTACTAAGTGGTTTAAAATCACAACGCTCCAGCTCCCGGTTCACCAGCGAAGAGATGTGATTTCCTGGTACGAAAACGCGAGGTGGCCCGCAAAGGTAGAGGTAAAAGGTCTCAGGTACAGCCCGCGGATCGGCCCAAAGGGGGTCATGGGGTTCCGCCCAGGCCCCCGCACCGGCTGGTAGAGCGGACACCGGCACCTTTGTTTGCGCTCCGCTTCCCTGGACCCCGGCCGAGAGCCGCGGGTGGGGGCGCGGGCCCCGCGGTCCGGGCGGACCTGGCACTGTCCCGGGGAAGCTCGCGGCGAGGGCAGCCCGGCCGGGAAGCAGGAGGTCAGCGGCGGCGCGGTGGGCCCCCTCCCACGGGAGCCGCGCCAGGTCCCAGCAAGAGCCGGGCGGGATCGCTATTGTTTTTGGCTGGCACATAAATCCCCGCGCCGACCCTCTGCGCACCCAGGTTTCCTCCCGGAGGCCATTTGGTTTCCTCTGAGGCCCTATATAGAGGCGCCGGGCCCAGGCTGAAAGAGGTGCGCACCCGCTCCGGCCTCCTGGACAAGCCCGGGCTCGGAGCGCCTCTCATCCTCTGGTCTCCGCAGCCAGAGGCGTCTGGGGAGGTGAGGCGGGCGGCGAGGAGAGAAGGGGTGTGTTTCTCCCGGGTGCGAGGAGGCCAAGTGGAGGAGGAGGTGGAGCAGGAGGAGGCGGAGGAGGAGGATGATCCGCTTCTCCGGGGTTTCCCTGACGCCAGCAGCAGCTCTCGGCGCGCGCTCCCCGCGCCCGTCCGCGGCTCCGGGGAGAAGGGGGAGGGGAATGGGCCTGTCGCCGCGGCCGCGAGGCGGCAGCCGGGATTGCAGCGGGGGCGGGCCGCGCGCGGAGCCGAGAGGGTACGGGCGAGGGAGACGCGCGCCTGCGCGTGCGCGGGGGTGCGCGCCCGGGGTCCCCGCCCCCCACCCCTGCCGCCCGCGGTCTCCGCCCCCCTCGCGCTGGTGTGTGTGGAGCTGGAGTCGGCGGCGGGTGGCGGCGCCTGGAACCTAGAGACGGACCCAGCCCCCCCACCCCCCAGCCCCGGAATGTACTGACTCCCCCCTCTCCGCTCTCCTCCCCTCTCCGCCTCCCTGCAGGAGGGAGGCGCCCCCGAGTCTCCCCTCCCGCGAGAGGGGCCGCGCGGGCCGGGCCGGGTCGGGCTGGAGCAGCGGCGGCGGCCGCCGCGGGAGCCAAGCCTGCAGCGAGGGACCGGCTGAGGCGCGCGGGAGGGAAGGAGGCGAGGGCTCCGCGGTGCTGCCGCCGCCGCTGCCGCTTGCCGGGAAGAGATGGCGGCGGAGCCGGGAGCCTGGCGACTCCTCAGCACCTCCTTCTTCTGGCTCTGCTGCCTGCTGCTGCTCGGGCGCCGGGCGCCAGGCGTCGCGGCCGCCAGGAGCGGCTCCCCGCCGCAGTCCTCAGGTAAGCGGCGGCCGCGGGGCGCCGACCCGGGAGGCTCGGGGTGGGGGCGGGGGCGCGGTACCGGCACCGGCGGCGGCTGCGGTGTTTTTGTTTAGGATCCAGGAGGAAACGTGCAGGAACTTCTCTGTCTCGTCTCGGGTTGCGGAGGAGAAAGGGGATCACGCAGGGTGGAGAGTGAAGTGGGCAGCCTGGGGCGCCGCCAGGAGAGGGGCGGCGGTGGGGGCGCATCGGGGGCTCCTGGGTCTAGTTGTGCGCTTTGTACCCGGAGGCAGGTTCACCCCTCGCCTCCCTCCCCTCCCCCAAGGCTCATCCCACTTGTAAGAGTGGGACATTCTTGTGCTCACACAAGCACCAGTAGAGGCCACTACACACCTCATTAAATAAACAATCGTATGGCCAATTCATTAATTTCAGGAAAGGGGGGGCGGCCTGAACTCCGCATTCCCTGGCCAGGGATTTCCCAGCTGAAGTCCCAGGGAAGCGCTGGTTGATCTCCAGGGACTCCTCGTGCGGGATTTGCAGCCCCGAGGCAGCGGAAGAGCCAGGGTGTCCGAGGAATACGGCTCACCCCCCGTAACTGGTGGTGTTGACTTAACGATGAGAGCGCCTTGGAGAACAGCTCCAAGTGATTATATCTGTTAGTGTTTCCGCTATGAAAATACCTCGTCTTTCCTGGGGATTACAACAATATTTATAGCCTGTTATCGGGCTGTTAACCTAGGGAATTGTCTAAGTATCCGATTTTAAGTATATGCACGTTGTTTTCAAGTGGCAATATTTAAATATAGTTATCCACAAAAGCTATTTGCATGCTTTGTAGATCATAGAGTATTGAAATCACCTGCATCCCTATTTATTTAAGGGGACCAATGAACAAAATGCCAAACCTGCCCGTAAGGACCTTACTGTATAATTGAGGAGCGGGACACACTCACCAGAAGGGCAGATTAGCATGTAATCTGTTTAAATTGTTTGACCAAGGCGGTGTATCATAAAACTTGACAACTTTCACCTAGTTGCATGAGAGCTGAAATTTTTATATTTGAAAGTCATTTTATCAGGCGCAGTGGCAGCTTCTGTTCAACTAAACTATTACTTATTTTCCCCTGGTTTATATTTAAAATCACACTGCAGTGTAACTTGTCTGATAAAAGCTTGCTTTTTTGATTTCCTCAGAGTATATGTAGCACATAGGTTTTACCAGTGTTAAAAAGTTTTAAACCCAAAGTACTATCAAATCAGCTACATAAACAATAGGTTTTTAGTATCAAGCTTACACTTGTACATTCAACCTGGAGTATACATGTTGGTCCTGAAATGTAAGTACCTGATCCACCCCTTTCTATTCTTGTGGATAAGCAAGAAAAATATAGCTATCATAGAAGACTTATGTAATTTTATATGTAAATTTTTAAATATAGTTCATCATGTTTGTGGTAGGAGTTTCTGTTTAAAATTTTGTCAGTAATTTTGTAAGTAAAGTGCTAGTAATTTTAGATTAATAAAAACAAGAAGTCTCTAAGGAAGTCATGACAACTATTTCACCATTTATTCATTTGATGGACTTTTATTTTGTGCTGATAAGAGGTGAGAAGCATGGCTGAAATGTGCACTTTGCCTTCATGGAGTTTGCAGTCCTTCGTGTTTAGGAAAGACAGCCATTTAAATACTAATTATACAGTAATTAAGTTGTTCTGGTAAGCACTACTGAGAAGACTAGGTTTTGAGAAAGCTTAGACTGCAGGGACCTAGCCTAGACTGGGTGTCAGCATGTCAGCAGTGAGATCTGAGTAGGAGCAGAGATGAGGAGATGCACAGATAATTAGTGGTATAGTTGGGTCTAGAGCCTGAATCTTCTGATTCTCTGCAGAGTGCTTTCCACAATCCATCCAGCCTCACTGCAAAAGGAAAAGGAGTAACTGCAGCTAGGAAGGGTTGGTCAGTTCATTTGCAGGCTGCAAAGACATTAAGGGAATTGAAAAGGGAGTCAGCAGTGACTGAACAAGCTGTTTCAGTAAATCATGTGTCTTTTGTCAGTGGCTTAAATTTTTTATTTCCATTAAGGGGTAGACTCAGACACCTTTCTGTAGGGGACTATAGCAAATAGGTGGTGGGATATGGAGATACTTGGTAGTAAAAGGAGAACAATGGAGTGTGGGACAGCAGGATAAATGGGGTGTTTTTCCAACATTAGGTAGACGAGAGGTGGTAGAGGAAAGAGGGGAGGACTGATGAGAGAAAATGGTCAGCAGTGGAAGAGGGTTGGAAGTGATTAGGTACATGGTCTTCGAGAAGGAAGGAGAAGCAGATTACTGGAAAGATGTTCAGGGACCAAGAGAGAGGACAGGACAGAGCCGCCTGTGCAGTGCGAGTCTTCTCTGACTAGAATGATGAGGAATGGTGCACAGGTGGAATTAGGGGCCAGGGTGGAGACTGGTTGGAAAACAATGTGAGAGCTCATTTGAAATCTGAAGTTCCAGTTTCAAGAGACTCGATCAGCTGTGTACACTTTCAATGGCAACTTTTTGTATCCTAAGAGCAGAATTAGTGAGAAGTTTTAATCCAGTATTGATTACTTCTGAGTTACATGAAACATAGAAATTGTTTTTTTAAAGCTTTTATTAAAATAATCAAATATTCAATTTTCTGATCAAATTGCAGAAGAATATTTGATAAAAGGTCACAATGACACTGAGGCTAGCCTTGACCTAGAGTTCAGAGGTGTACTATAGAGGCCATGTAGCTATACTTCTCGTTTAAGGTAAGACTCCTCTTGTTAACATCCTGCATAGGTGATTATCAGCCAGAATCATTAATTTGATGATGTGATTCATTACCTCACAAAGTAGTCTGTTCCTGTTTCAAATAACTTCTGTTAGTTTTTTAAACTAACAGAGCATAACTTTGTTTTATGCAGTACATTTAACTTTAATTTTCACCCTCCCCATCTTTCTTGAATTTTTTTCTCTTTTCTTGCCTTTTTTTGGTATTACCCTATCTCTTGATTCATCTCATACTCCTGTAATCAGTTCTGCATTTGTTTTCAGGTTTTTCTTTCATCTTCTCACTACATATTGCTGTCTAAGTTCAATCTTATTCTGTACATTTTACTTGTCTTCAGTTGCTGATTTAAGCTAATGACTCTCCTGGTCCCCTCTTCACGTATCACACTCTAGCTTCACTGAAGAGGTACCATACATTACATAAAACCAAAGGTAAACTTATCTTTGCTCCTCTTCTCTCATCTCTTCTCTCCAGACAATTACAAACCAATTTCTGGTCTGGGACTCTTACACTGATTGATTGATTACATGGACTTGTCTTCCTTTGTTACCTGCCTTGGACATCACTGTTCATTACTCAACCAAGTTGAGATTTAGAAGTCACCCTGGACTCTTCCCTCCCTCTTTCCCCTAGCTGGTTTGTGTGTGTGTGCTCAGTCGTATCTGACTCTTTGCCAGCCCATGGACTGTGGCCCACCAGGCTCCTCTGTCTATGGAATTCTCCAGGCAAGATGGGTTACTGGAATGGGTTGGCATTTCCTCCTACAGGGGATCTTCCCAACCCAGGGACTGAACACTCGTCTCCTGTGTCTCTTGCATTGGCAGGGGTTCCCTGGGGAGCAACCCCAACTATAGCCAATAGTTCTTACCACTGTGCCCCTGGGAAGCAACCCCAACTATAGCCAATGGTTCTTGATTTTTACCTCCTAAGTATTTCTTGAATCATTACCACCTCACTGAGAGTAACAACAGTGGCTCTGTAATTAATCTCTTTATCTCCACAGTTAGCCTGCCCAAATGAGCTTTCTTATATATTTTTTCTGAGCATGCCACCGTGCTGCTTATAATCTCATAGTAGTGCTCCATAGCTTGCATGTTCGAGTATAAACTTCTTGGCATGGAAATGGTGAGGCATTTGTGTCTTTTACCACAGGCTCCCACACTCCCAGTTTAAAGCCTCATTTCTTCTAATGTGTGCCCGGTGGTCCACCTCTCCAGGTTAACTTCAGGTCTTCAGGCCTTTGTTCATGCTGTTCTTTCTTCCTGGTAATGCCACTTCCCATCTTATCTACTTTTGAAACTCACACTCATCTGTTCAGTGAATTTTTCTCTACTGGCCTGCACCCCCAAAGAGACTTAGAGTCATCACTCTCTGTGTCCCTATGGCTCTTTGAGTCCTTTTCATGTAGTGTCACTTATTTCTTATCTTCTCTACTAGTCTGAACCTCTTGAGGGTTTGGATTTTTCTTACCTGGTGTAAAACAAGCATCTGGCGCAGAATTGATTACCGTGAATTGTTTCTTTATTGAATACTGGATCTCTTTTATTTTTAACTCCTGGGCCTTATAGCACAAGTCTGATTCCTTTGTATGATGGTCCTTCACATGTCTGATGACAAAAATTTTGTGTGTATGTATGGGTTGCTTCTCTTTCTTCTTTCTAAATTAATCATCCTAATTCCTTCAACCACTCTTCATATTGCTTAGTTTTTCACCTTTTGTGAGCTTGGCCATCTTTTTCTGGATATGCTGCAGTTTTAGTATTTAGCAGTTTTGTCATCTTAGGAAAGATCAGTGATCATACTAATTGATCTGTAAACAGAGGCTAATGACCTGCTTTGCCTGCGTAATAGAATGAAGTATAAAAGAGTTCATAGATTTGCAGGGTGAGTGCTCAGAGATTAGAAATGTGACTGCTTTTAGTAAACCATATGAAAATTTATATGTGAATGGTGAAAAAAGACTTACCATATAGAGGCTGAGGATTTGAACATGACTCGTGGTTCTATACATTGCCGTACCTCTGTTGGGGGCTATAGACAGGCAAGAATAATACCTTGCTTATCTGAGTTGTCAGAAGAATACAATGTCTTAAGAAAATTGTTGATAAACTGAGAAGTACAGTGTCTGTGTAGAAAGAATGGTTTTAATGCTTTTTATGAACTTAAAAACGTAATATAATTCTATTAAATTTTTTGGAAGTGTAGTGTTTTTCCAGCGTTGATCATTGTTGGTTTCTTTATTACTTCTTGCTAATATAAAATATAGAGATAATATTAATCTTATTATGAGGAAGCTCTATATTAGTAGTCTTTCTTGCCAAACCCTTCATTTTTTTTTTACTTACTTTTGTGTGATTGGGAGATGTTTACCAGGCAGTTGGTGGTGTTTTGGCTTCTGGGTAAAATTGCATCAACAATAGGAAAGTAGTCAGGGGAAATGACTATAGTTAAGATCTTGTTGATCAGAGAGCTAATGAGGTGAGAAAAAAAATCTTATGTTTATGACTTTTTCAAAATTGATTTTTGTCATGGGACACAAGCAGTGAAAGATGATATTAAAATATAGCCCCAATATTGGGATTTGTTCAGAATCAAATGAATTTTTTGACTAAAAATTTTTGGAAATAGAGACAAAAAATTTCATATAGACCTCCTGGTATAATTTTGGTATTTTTCTTTCTAGTCACATAATTTTTATGTTGTAATCATGGTATATGTACAACCTTTTGTGTACATTATGCCATTTTTCTTTGTTACCACACTATCTTTAAATCATCAATTAAAAATTTTTAAAATACTTAAATACATGTTTGTTTGAAGGAAAAGAAAAAGTACCTAAAGTAAATCTTCCACCAACAAATTCCTTTTTTTAACCCACAAATAACCACTTCTAATACTTTTCCTTCTGTATTTATATATGTGTATGGTTTTGTTTTTCACACATAAGCAAGATCATGCTACTTACTGTTTTTCAATTTGTTTTTGGTTGACAGTGTGTTGACAATCTTTTCATGCCACTACCTACAGATTTTCCTATAATATTTAAAATGTCTGTATACTGTTCCAGTGGATCAGTGCAATATTAATAGTGGCCACTAAAAGTACTATATATTGAGTACTCACTGAGCTGTAAGTGCTGTGCCGTGCTCTAATACACGTGTTAAATCCAGTAGACAACCCTGTGAGGAAGATTGTAATATCTCCCCATTCTACAGGTGAGGTAACTGAGTCTGAAATATCAAGTGAATTGTCATAGGCCTCACAGCTCTGATGTGGAAAAGTTGGCATTCAGGTGTAGTTCTTTATTGGTCCAAAGACTGATCATTATACTGACCTTTAGTATACTGCATACTGCAGCTAATGATTATTTTCCTTTTATGGATGTTGATGTTGTTTTCAATATTTTGCTCTAATAGGAAATGCTGTAATGAACATATAGTCTTTCCCTCTATATTTTGGATTCCCACATATGGAATTATTGGTGAAAAGGTAATTTTTGTGTGTATGTGGGAATCAGGGTTCCATTAATTTTGAAAGAGTAATGAGATCATTAAGAATAATATCATTGACCTGGACTTTAACGATTCTTCAAGACATTTTCATCTTGAATTGTGAACTTAAGGTCGGTATTTTGAAATGCAGGTCCCATAGCTTCTCTGTTTTGACTCAAAACTGAAGAGATTAATTACTTAATTAATAAGTAATTTCAAAGGTCACTTCTATCTCCAAGTTTTTATAGCTCTGAAGTCTATAAAATTAAGTGGTAGATTTATCTCAGCTAACTGACTTCTATTCCATTCGTGTGTTTGAACACTGATCAGTTCTGTTCTTTGATTCAAGAATTACCTTTTGTCATTCTTGAAAGCCCAAGTTACTGTACATCGTTTTTTCCCCCTAATGTGAAGTTGGATATGATTGGGAGAATCTTTTAAGTTGCCTGTTAATGGTCATATATAATTTTACTTCCTGTGTGTAAAGATAGCTTTAGGGCTGATTTCAAGAAATAAAGTTTCAGTGTTAAGCAACTGTAACATGTTTTAAGTTGCAGTATTACTTGAAATATTAGATAATTTTAGGCTTATAAGGGATGTAAACTAAACTGGCAAGGTTACTGATCTAGTTGAAAAGAGCAGATTTTGATTCTCCCTTTGACTTGCTTATGTAAAGAAAGGGGAGAGAGAGGTAGTGGCTTTTTATGTCTTATTTCATTAAAATCAGTACTTGAGTTCTTTTTAAAGAGTTAGCAGTTGGACAGTTTGAGATTCACATTGTGTCTTTGCTTTTCCTATTAAAAAGAATCATGAGAAACAACCTCTTTTTTTTGAAAAAAAATTTTTATTGAAGTATAGTTGATTTACAATGCTATTATTAAAAAGAGATTCATTTATATATATATATTTTTTCATATTCTTTTCCATTATAGTTTATTATAGGATATTGAATACAAATCCCTGTGCTGTACAGTAGGACCTGTTCATCCATTTTATGTATGATATGATAAGTCACTTCAGTCGTGCCCAACTCTGTGTGACCCCATAGACGGCAGCCCACCAGGCTCCTCTGTCCCTGGGATTCTCCAGGCAAGAACACTGGAGTGGGTTGCCGTTTCCTTCTCCAGTGCATGCATACATGCTAAGTTGCCTCAGTTGTGTCTGACACTGTGCGACCCCATAGACGGCAGCCCACCAGGCTCCCCCGTCCCTCGGATTCTCCAGGCAAGAACACTGGAGTGGGTTGCCATTTCCTTCTCCAGTGCATGAAAGTGAAAAGTGAAAGTGAAGCCGCTCAGTCGTGTCTGCCTCAGCGACCCCGTGGACTGCAGCCCGCCGGGCTCCTCCGTCCATGGGATTTTCCAGGCAAGAGTACTGGAGTGGGGTGCCACTGCCTTCTCCACCTGTTGTTGCAGATGACATTAAAAAATAACTTCTTTAAACTTGTTTTTTGGCAGGAAATTTTCAATTTAATTTTGTAGTCAGTTGGATAGTTGTTGTATAGCCAAAACTAAAAATCAAGGTAGTTTTAACTAGTTGCAAACATGTTATCTTGGAGGTATAATTATGCCAAAGCCGTGTACTGTGGAGTTACTAAGATTCATTGGACATGTTTTCTATCCTTAGGAAACCTCGGTCTAATAGCGGAGATAATAACTTAATTTGGAGAGAGAAGGTGTAATTACTGCTGTAGGTGGAAAAACAAATTCTGGAATTATTGTGTTACTATTTATCAAAATAATAGTACTGCTTTTCCCATAGTTTTGGTTCTATGTGTTTAGAGTAGTCCCAACTTAGTTTTAACAAGTCAGTAGACTAGAAGTCTCAAAGGGAGTTATTTTTCGTTTCCTCTGAGTGAAATGATTACTGGAATGTTTGAATATATGAGAATGCTAATAATGGAACCATCTAGGGGTTCAGCTACTTCCATGTCTTCGGGAAATCCGGAGATTGATCGTACAGGTTTTCAGGATTTATTTATTACTGGTCAGTAATAGCCAATAAAACTTACAGAGGAGCCCTGAGCAGAGTAAATTTTTAAAATGATAACCTCATGGAAACTGAATACAGAATATTTGTTTTTCAGCTGCAAAGTGAGTGAGTAAAAAAATTACCAAGATATATCCTTATATTAAGGTCTAATTAAGATGATAATATTATCATATACAAATTCAAGGAATAGGATAACAAATTGCAAGTTTTATTTATAATTTTTTACTCATAGCATGACTTTTCAGGTAAAAACTAAAATTTGAGGATCTTTTTGGTTAATTCTTGAAAGCTTTTGGTTTGAAGGGTGTTGTTAGTTGTTTCAAAGTTACACAATGTTGTATATCCAGGAGATGGTGTGTATTGCGGCGATTAGTGAAGTGAAAGTGAAAGTCGCTCAGTCGTGTCTGACTCTAGGCCAGAATACTGGAATGGGTAGCCTTTCCCTTCTCCAGGAGATCTTCCCAACCCAGGGATTGAACCCAGGTCTCCCGTACTGCAGGTGGATTGTTTACCAGCTGAGCCACAAGGGAAGCCCCCTTTATTAATGACATCCCAACTACATAGAAGTCAACTGTCTTGAACCCTCACTTCCAAAACACAGCTGAAGACTAGAGGATAAAAGAAATAATCAAAATCTGTATATCAAAGTAAATAAGTTTCTCAGCGTCCCCGAAGTCTTTGTTTAGAGCCTGTTTATCTTTAATTCACGTGTAGTTCTAGCAAACTCTGTTATCTGATTTCTGAGTCCATAGTTGGTCAGAACTGGTTGGAAGACTTATTTTGGAAATGACCTTTAACCACAGCAGTTAGTCACCTTTGTAAGGAAGAAGATGTAAAATAAGTATAAGAACACAAAGATCTTCTCTTAAACAGAAGTGGTTGTCTCAGCCAGATTGAGGAGTTTCTTTTCCTTTCCATCTCTGCTAATGGATATTTCTTGCCCCTCCTTCTATAGATACAGTCACTGTCTGGGAAGAGATATCTTCCCTCAGAAATCTCTGGAGTCCCATCTCATTTCAGAGTGTTCATGTGAGTCCAGTTCGGCCTTTGAGGTGGGAGGAAAGGAAATGTGAATAGAAAGGGAGGTGAGGTGACTGGGCAGGGTTCCTTCTCTGCTAGTCCCTGCCCCTCAGGCTGTAGAATTTCTCTATTAGCAGCATTTTAAACCCTGATGGCTCAAATATTTATATGAATTTAAATTTGGGGAGTGACATTAATTGTTGATTTGATTTTAAGAAAATAAAAAATATTTTAAAAATTTCAAACAATATGTGAAATAAAGTGAGATCATATATTTCAACCCACTCCCCAGAAATGATAATCACTTTTAATAGCTATGGACTTTCTGTTTTATGTATACAATTGAATCTTTATATAATATATACATATACAAGTGAGATTGTGCCATGCATTCTGTTTTCCAGCTTGTTTTGGGACATCTTTCCATTGTAAGTACATATAATTTATCACAGCTATTTTGATAGTCACATGGTATTTTATAGGTGTATCATAATTTATTTAACCAATTCCATTTAATGTTCTCAAATTATTTATTGCAGTCATATGCAGTGAACCCACTTTAACAAATGTCTTTGCGCACATGTTCGAATATACTATAGAATAAGTTTGTAAATGTTGGAATTGTAGGATAAAACTGCGTGTGTTAAAATTTTTGCTAGTTATTTCCAAGTGGTTCTTCAAAACGCTGATTTTTCTCTATCAACAGCCTGTTTATCCACACACTTGCCAAAATATTATTTTCAGACCTCAGGCTTTGTCAGTCTGATAGATGAATAAAATATATCTCTTTAAATTTTATATTTTAAAATTATTAATGGAGTTGAGCATCTTTCAGATTTTTGTTAATGGTTTTATTATTTCTGAGAATTGTCTGTCTTTTGTTTCTATTCCTTTAGTTAGTTAGTTAAGTCGCTCAGTCGTGTCCGACTCTTTGCGACCCTGTGGACTGTAGCCCACCAGGCTCCTCCGTCCATGGGATTCTCCAGGCCAGAATACTGGAGTGGGTTACCATTTCCTTCTCCAGGGGATCTTCCCGACTCAGGGATCAAACCCAGGTCTCCAGCATTGCAGGCAGATGCTTTAGCCCCTGAGCCACCTATCCTTTCTCAAATTGATGGTTCATTTATAAATATAAATTAGATAATATACTTAAGAATAGGAACAATTTAAAACTACTGTCAAAACTCCCATGGCTACTTGTGGTTTTCACAAAATGAGAGGCACACAGAGTAGTTGTCAGTCTGCTTACCCGACTTCTGCTAGCCACTGCTAATATTTGCTTGATGTGGATTCATAAGCTTTCAAACGGTTCTATTTTGAAGGAAAAAAAATCTTAATCATTGATTTGAATGAAAAATAGGAGTTGAAACATGGTATTATCTCTTTTAAGACAGGGTGACTACTTTTAGTTTAGAATAAGTTCAGTTAATCAAATATTTGAAGGCTGGTTTGTCTCAAGATGCCAAGGTGGTTTAAAGTGGAAAGTGGATTAAAGATGCAACAGGAAAGACAGGTTTAAGGGACAGGATCTGATTTCCATTTTTGAATACCCTGAGACAGAGATGCCAGCATAACGTCTCTGTAAAGGTATTACAGAATTGGGAGGTCTGGCTAGAAATGTAGGTTCAAGAGTTGTCTAATAGAGGTGATACTTCAAGCCATGGTGGTGGTGGTTTAGTTGCTAAGTGGTGTCCAACTCTTGCGACCTCATGTACTGTAGCCTGCCAGGATCCTCTGTCCATGGGATTCTCTAGGCAAGAATACTGGAGTGGGCTGCCATTTCCTTCTCCAGGGGATCTTCCTGACTCAGGGATCAAACCCGGGTCTCCTGCATTGCAGGCAGGTTCTTTACCCACTGAGCTACAGAGACTAGATCATTTCCCTGAGGAAGGAAGAAGAAAACCTAGGGCAAAGACTTCAAAGTATACCCTTCATTGGGTGTCCAAAGGAATGAAGTAGTACTGTGTCTGCAGAAAAAGGTAAGTACCTAGAGTCAGAGCTATGCAAAATGGTAAAATTCATTTAGCTCCTGGATATCTTATTTAGAAACATTTGTGAATAAATGGGATAATGATAAAGTAATCTTTGTTATTTTCCCTTACCTCTACATGCATGTCGTGGCCCTAGGTTAGAGTGCTAGGCAGGGAGAGGGAGGCTTACAAAGACAATTCTGAGTAATTCTTTGCTATAAATAACATATGTAATAACTTACCACTCTACTGAACTGAGGTAGGCAGTAAATGAATTGTGTGTTCATGCTTAGAACAGAACCTGGTTTATCTGAATTACTCATTAAACATAAACTCTTGTTTTTTATTATTTTTATAAACCAAATGGAGAGGCTAGCTAAAGATACATGAAAATTAGATAAAATTTATATAAGTTGGTTTATATTATCTGATGATGGCAACCCACTCCAGTGTTCTTGCCTGGAGAATCCCAGGGACAGCAGGGCCTGGTGGGCTGCCGTCTTGGGGTCGCACAGAGTCGGACACGACTGAAGTGACTTAGCACGTATTACTAGATTGTTAAATGAGTGAATTTATGTAGGGAAGGATAAAAATTTGTTTAGTTTGGAGTGTCTGGTTAAAAAGTTTCTTGGAGGAGGTGAGACTTGAGCTGGTTTTGAAGGCATGAGTAAGATTTTTATTTGGGCAGGCTCTTCTGGCAAGGAGAGTGAAAGGAAGAGCAGTAGGAGTTGAGGCAGAATGTTCTTGATCAGGAAACTGTTTCTTGAAAAGGCTCACTTCTGTTACTCTGAAGTTTATCATTTGTTATGAAATGGAGGGGTGATTATTAGATGATGAAATCATAGGCCAGATAATCTTTTAAAGATTCTGATGCTAGAAAGGAAGCTGGAGGTAGTGCTTGTTCCAGTTTTTAATGCCTGAAAATTGACCTTATCGTGACATATTTGTTTCCTAAAATCTGCTAGGCATCATGAATATCTTTTCTGAAACATTTGATTTGTCTGGATTTTATTCAGAACTGCTGAAATAAGCTTCAGGATGATGTGTATCGGGAAGTTTTGAGGAATTAAATTTTTGCTACTTTTATCAAGAGATCCTGTTGATGGGCGGGGTTGTGTTCCCTCCCTGCTATTTGACCTGAGGCCAAACTATGGTGAAGTTAATGAACATAATGGTGACCTCCTTCGAAAGGTCCCAAGCATGCACTGCTGCACTCAGTGCCCCCAACTCTGCAGCAGGCTGCTGCCAACCCTTGCCTCCACCAGAGACTCCTGGACCCTCACGGGCAAGTCTGGATCAGTCTCTTGTGGGGTCACTGCTCCTTTATCCTGGGTCCTGGTGCACACAGTTTTGTTTGTGCCCTCCAAGAGTCTGTTTCCCCAGTCCTGTGTAAGTTCTGGCGGCTCTGTGGTGGGTTAATGGCAACCTCCTCCAAGAGGGCTTATGCCGTACCCAGGTCTACTGCACCCAGAGCCCCTGCCCCTGCAGCAGTCCACTGCTGACCTGTACCCCACAGGAGACACTCAAACACAACTCTGTTTCAGTCTCTGTGGGGTCTCTGGGTTCTGGTGCACCCAAGGTTTGTGTGAGCCTTCTGAGCATCTCTGGCAGGTATGGGATTTGATTCTAAATGTGATTTCACGATTTTGCCCCTCCTTCCATCTTGTTGGGGCTTCTCCTTTGCCCTTCAACTTGGGGTATCTCCTCAAAGTCACTCCAGTCCAGTTATCTTCATTAACTCCACCATAGTTTGGCCTCAGGTCAAATAACAGGGTGGGAACACAGCCCCACCCATCAACAAAGAGTTGGATTAAAGATTTACTGAGCATGGCCATGCCCATCAGAATAAGACCCAGTTCCCCTTCAGTCAGTCTCTCCCATAAGGAAGCTTTCAGAAGCCTCTTACCCATTTCCATCAGAGGGCAGACAGAATGAAAACCACACAGAAAACTAACCGGTCTGATCACATGGACCACAGCCTTGTCTCACTCAGTGAAACTATGAGCCAGGCAGTGTAGGGCCACCCAAGACAGATGGGTCATGGTAGAGAGTTCTGACAAAGCGTAGTCCACTGGAGAAGGGAGTGGCAAACCACTTCAGTATTCTTGGCTTGAGAATGCCATGAACAGTATGAAAAGGCAAAAAGATAGGACACTGAAAGATGAACTCCCCAGGTCAGTAGGTGCCCAATATGCTACTGGAGATCAGTGGAGAAATAACTCCAGAAAGAATGAAGAGACGGAACCAAAGCAAAAACAACACCCAGTTGTGGATGTGACTGGTGATGGAAGTAAGGTTCGATGCTGTAAAGAGCAATATTGCATAGGAACCTGGAATGTTAGGTCCATGAATCAAGGCAAATAGGAAGTGGTCAAACAGGAGATGGCAAGAGTGAGCATCGACATTTTAGGAATCAGTGAACTAAAATGGGCTGGTGTGGGTGAATTTAACTCAGATGACCATTATATCAACTACTATGGGCAAGAATCCCTTAGAAGAAATGGAATAGCCATCATAGTCAACAAAAGAGTCCAAAATGCAGTACTTGGGTGCAATCTCAAAAACGACAGAATGATCTCTGTTAGTTTCCAAGGCAAACCATTCAATATCACAGTAATTCCAAGTCTGTGTCCTGATCAGTAATGCTGAAGAAGCTGAAGTTGAACGGTACTATGAAGACCTAGAGGCCTTCTAGAACTAACACTCCCAAAAGATGTCTTTTTAAACATTGTAGGGGACTGGAGTGCAAAAGTAGGAAGTCAAGAAATACATGGAGTAATACGCAAATTGGGCCTTGGAGTACAGAATGAAGCAAGGCAAAGGCTAATAGAGTTTTGTCAAGAGAACGCACTGGTCATAGCAAACACCCTCTTACAACAACACAAGAGAAAACTCTACACATGGACATTACCAGATGGTCAGTACTGAAATCAGATTGATTATGTTCTTTGCAGCCAAAGATAGAGAAGCTCTATACAGTCAGCAAAAACAAGACTGGGAGCTGACTGGCTCAGATCATGGACTCCTTATTGCCAAATTAAGACTTAAATTGAAGAAAGAGGGAATACCACTAGACCATTCAGGTATGATATAAATTAAATCTCATGATTATACAGTAGAAGTGGCAAATAGATTCAAGGGGTTAGATCTGATAGTGTGCCTGAAGAACTATGGATGGAGGTTCGTGACATTGTACAGGACACAGTGATCAAGAACATCCCCAAGAAAAAGAAATGCAAAAAGGCACAATGGTTGTCTGAGGAGGCCTTGCAAATAGCTGTGAAAAGAAGAGAAGCAAAAGGCAAAGGAGAAAAGGAAAGATACACCCATTTGAATGCAGAGTTCCAGTGAATAGCAAGGAGAGATAAGAAAGCCTTCCTCAGTGATAAGTACAAAGAAATAGAGGAAAGCAATAGATTAGGAAAGACTAGAGATCTCTTCTGGAGAAGGCAGTGGCAACCCACTCCAGTACTCTTGCCTGGAAAATCCCATGGGCAGAGGAGCCTGGTAGGCTGCAGTCCATGGGGTCACTAAGAGTCAGACACGACTGAGTGACTTCACTTTCACTTTTCACTTTCATGCATTGGAGAAGGAAATGTCAACCCACTCCAGTGTTCTTGCCTGGAGAATCCCAGGGATAGGGGAGCCTGGTGGGCTGCCATCTATGGGGTCGCACAGAGTTGGACACGACTGAAGTGACTTAGCAGCTTAGCAGCAGCAGAGATCTCTTCAAGAAAATTAGAGACACCAAGGGAACATTTCATGCAAAGATGGGCACAATAAAGGACTGAAGTGGAATGGACCTAACAGAAGTAGATATTAAGAAGAGGTGGCAAGAATACACAGAAGAACTATACAAAAAAGATCTTCATAACCCAGATAAGCACGGTGGTGACCACTCATCTAGAGCCAGACATCTGGAATGCGAAGTCAAGTGGGCCTTAGAAAGCATCACTATGAACAAAGCTAGTGGAGGTGATGGAATTCCAGTTGAGCTGTTTCAAATTCTAAAAGATGGTGCTGTGAAAGTGCTGCACTCAATATGCCAGCAAATTTGGAAAACTCAGCAGTGGCCACAGGACTGGAAAAGGTCAGTTTTCATTGCAATCCCAAAGAAAGGCAATGCCAAAGAATGCTAGAGCTACCACACAGTTGCACTCATCTCACACCCTAGCAAAGTAATGCTCAAAATTCTCCAAGCCAGGCTTCAACAGTACATGAACCATGAACTTCCAGATGTTCAAGCTGGATTTAGAAAAGGCAGAGGAACCAGAGATCAAATTGTCAACATCTGTTGGATCATTGAAAAAGCAAGAGAGTTCCAGAAAAACATTTACTTCTGCTTTATTCACTATGCCAAAGCTTTTGTTTGTGTGGATCACAACAAACTGGAAAATTCTGAAAGAGATGGGTATACCAGACCATCTTACCTGCCTCCCAAGAAATCTGTATGCAGGTCAGGAAGCAACAGTTAGAACTACACATGGAACAACAGACTGGTTCCAAATTAGGAAAGGAGTACGTCAAGGCTGTGTATTGTCACCCTGCTTATTTAACTTCTATGCAGAGTACATCATGAGAAGTGCTGGGCTGGATGAGGCACAAGCTGGAATCAAGATTGCCGGGAGAAATATCAATAACCTCAGATATGCAGATGACACCACCCTTATGGCAGAAAGCGAAGAACTAAAGAGCCTCTTGATGAAAGTGAAAGAGGAGAGTGGAGAAGTTGGCTTAAAACTCAGCGTTCAGAAAACGAAGATCATGGCATCTGGTCCCATCACTTCATGGCAAATAATTGGTGAGACAGTGGAAACAGTGACAGACTTTATTTTTTGGGCTCCAAAATGACTGCAGATGGTGACTGCAGGCATGAAATTAAAAGACTCTTGCTCCTTGGAAGAAAAGTTATGACTAACCTAGACAGCGTATTAAAAAAAAAACACATTAGTTTGCCAGCAAAGTTCATCTAGTCAAAGCTGTGGTTTTTCCAGTAGTCATGTATGGATGTGAGAGTCGGACTGTAAAGAAAGCTGAGCATCAAAGAATTGATGCTTTTGAACTGTTGTGTTGAAGACTCTTGAGAGTTCCTTGCACTGCAAGGAGATCCAACCAGTCCATTCTAAAGGAAATCTGTCCTGAATATTCATTGGAAGGACTTAATGCTGAAGTGAAACTCTAATACTGTGGCTACTTGATGCAGAGAACTGACTCATTTGAAGAGACGCTGATGCTGGGAAGGATTGAAGGCTGGAGGAGAAGGGGATGACAGAGGATGAGATGGTTGGATGGCATCACCGACTTAATGGACATGAATTTGGGTAAACTCTGGGAGTTGGTGATGGAGAGGGAAGCCTGGCGTGCTGCAGTCCGTGGGGTTGCAAAGAGTTGGACACGACTGAGTAACTGAACTGAAGAGATCCTTATTTTTTAAAAATTTTGTAGAAGCTTTGTGGAATAGTGTACTACTACTTCAGAGTAGGTGTATTTATGTAAGAGATTTTGTAGTTTCGAGAATCAGTCTTATCTATCAGCAAATAAAATTTGTGGGTAAAAATATCAGATAATATGGTAATAACTCGATATGTAGTTCCACTTTAAGAGTATTTTAAATTTGCCTCTGCATATGCATAATATTTTGGCCTTTGATATGAAGTTCTCATGTTACAGTCTTTTTCTTCAGAATTCACTGGACAGCCCCTTGGCCCCTCCAATTCAATATTGTATATAATATTAATGTCTACTAGGTACCCTCATACCCTCATCTTTTTTAAAAACCTCTGTATACTTGTAGAATTGTGTGTGTGAACTTTGAGATTTAGAAATTTCACCAGAATATGATTAGATGGAAGTTTATTCATTGATTTTTTTTTTCCTTTTTAGAAAGTAGGTACATGGAGTTGCATTTTGGTTAAGCATTAGATTTAAATTCAGCCAGCAATATGAAGATTGCATATTATTATTTTCCTGTTTTACATTCCTTAGGAAGCCCTACATTGTGCTTAGTCGCTCAGTCGTGCCTGTCTCTTGTGACCCCATAGATTGTAGCCTGGCAGGCTCCTCTGTCCATGGGATTCTCTAGGCAAGAACACTGGAGTGGGTTGCCATTTCCTTCTCCATGGGAGCCCTACTTTGGAGGCTGATATTTCATCTCTCAGTAAGTTGGGCTTAGATAGCTTTTCTTCTTAGCATTGAAACAACATTTTTTTGTTGTTGATCACTACATACAGAGGAAGATTTGCATTGTTCGAAACCATTTTTTAAACTCTAGAATTAAAAGTGGAATGAGATATGCATACTAAGAGAGGCACACTGGAGCTGTGCTCAAGTAGAACAAGTTCATATCTCATATCGCATGCTTAACATGGAAGGGCAGGTAGAATGGCTTGTTCTGTTTAAATTATTTCCTATTCTTTCATGTATGGTTGAACTCATTTAATTTAACATGTGTGTATGGTGTGATTTCTCTCATTAGTTTTATTGTTGTTCTGAACACATTTATCTTTTTCAAGGTAGGAAGATTTCTTCTGTTACTTTACTGCCTATACTCTGTGATCTCTTTCTGGAATTCCAGATAGGTATATTTGCTCTGTCTCTTTTCTCTATGATGCTCTATTTCTCTTTGTTTGGTGTGTTAATTTTTGCTTTATGGTTTTGAGACCGTGTTATTAGATACATACAGATTTAGATTGTTATCTTTCTGGTGATTAAAGTCTACTTTTTCTGATATTAATATAGTAGTATCAGCTGTCTTTTGATTAGTGTTGAAGAATTTTCACCCTTTTATTTTCAGCCTGTTTTGTAGTCTTATGTTTTATATGTAGCAGATTGTTAGGTTTTCTTTTTTATTTACACCGACAGTTTTTGCCTTTTTTCTAGGGCTCTTAGTCTATCTACATGTAATATAATGGCTGATATACTTGGCTTTAAATCTCCCATTTTATTTATTTATTTATTTTCTTTGCCTGTTCTGTTCTCTTTTCTCTCTATTTTTCTTCTTTTTGGTTGCAGTTTTTTCTTTTAGTTTACCAGTTGTGTATTCTTTTACTCTTCATCTTGTGCTTCTTAAATATATCTTTGATTCATTACTTTTACCATTTATTGGGTAATAAAAGGCCTTTAGAGCACCTTAATTCTATTTTTCCTTTTCTTCTAATTTCTATGTTGCCATTGTTACATATTTTAGTTATGTTTATATTTGATATCCATGAGACATTATTATTTTATGTCATCACTGGTTTAGATTTACTCATGTTGTTTTTATTTATCAGTTGCTCTTTCTTTCTGCATCTCTGAGCTTCTATCTGGGATTATTTCCTTCTGCCTAGAGAATATTCTTTAGTGTTCAGGTCTGCTGAACATGAATTCATCCAGCTTTTGTCTGTTTGAAAACCTTTGTTTCATGTTCAACTTTAATTTTTTTTTGGTGGGGGATGGTGAATGTAGAAGTCTATGTGGACGGTTTTTTCTTTCAGCCCTTTAAGAATGTCATTTCACTGTGCACTGAACTCTATTTCTGGTGGGAGATCAGACATAAGTCTTATTTTCCCTCTTGCGGAGAATGTGCTTCTCTCCTTCTTTGCCCCTTTGGCTGCCACTTTTAAAATCTGCTTTCTGTCTATGACTTTCAGAAATCTGACTGTGATGAGCCTCGTTGTCAGTTTCTTTGTGTTTTTCATCCTTACAGAGTTTCTTGTATCTGTGGAATGATTACTTTAATCACTTCTGTAAAGTTCTTGGCCATTATCTCTTCAAATATTTCTTCCCCACTGTAGTTTAGTCTAGTCTGGCTTTTTTGAATCCACATCATTCTGATGGGTTCAGAACAACTGTAGTTTTTGTAGCTGGTCTGTCCTATTTTGGCTGTTGGGTAAGAGCAAGTCTCTTATGACCTTCTACATTCTAACCAGAGACAGCACTCTATTTATTGATTTCTTAATTTCATTTGTTGCATTTTTCACATCTAGATTGTCTATTTTGTCTTATAGTTTCTAGGGCCCTGCTGAAATTCTTATATTGTATCTTTATTCCTTTAATCCATCCTGTCATACATGTTCCCATGAGGATTTGCTTTTGTATTTGTTATTTCTTCTGGTTTAAGGATTTTTGTGTGTTTTTATGTGCTTGTTTATTTGTGATTGAGTGTCAGGGATTGTGTATGAAATCCTTCTCCCAGAAAGGATGTACCTTTGCTTCTCTTCTGGTATGTGGTTATATGAAGTCACTAACAATCTCAGATCACTTTAATCCATTCAGGGATTGAGATGATTTAAAATTGGGCTTCAGAATTTATGAGCTGAAATATTTTGGGTTTACCTTTATTTCTTGTATGTAGCCCTTTGAGGTCCTAATTGACAGTTTAAGGAGTTGACCCTCCTCCTTGGCAGGCCCTCACTCCAGTTTTTGTCCCTTCAGGGCTTATATCTGTCAAAAGCTTCACTCATCTTCTCAGTCTCTTTAGCAGTGGTGGCCTTTGGAATCCACAGATACCTCTAGGTGAAAAAAATACAGCGTCAAATACCAGATTTATTTATTTGGATTTTCTCATTTTCTAGATCTTGGTCCCGTAATTCCTCATGACCTTGATTGCCCCCACACAGATCTTTTGTTTTTTGTCTAACTTTTTATTTCTTTTCAGTGGAAGGGTTGATGCGAATCATCTACTTTGTCATTCCTGGAAGCTGGAGTCTTGCAATGCCCCTTTCATCATCATTCTTATTTGTGTTCTATGAGGAAATTTCACACTTGTCTCATTTTTCATCATGTGCAGTCTGCATTTATTGCCCCTGTTATATTTTGCTTCAGTTGATAGAACAATTACTTCTTTAGCTCCTAGGTCTCTTGACAAGTTGCTCAGTTGTGTTCGACTCTTTGCGACCCTATGGACTGTAGCCCCACCAGGCTCCTCTGTCCGTGGGATTTTCCAGGCCAGAGTGCTGGAGTGGGTGTCTGTGTGTGCTCAGTATTGCTGGTTGATACAGACTTTTTTAAACTTCTGTGGGCTTATGTTCTAATGCTTCAGGTCTAGATGAAAGGAGAGAAAAGTTCAGTAATTTTATGTTGCTAGATCATTGGTTTGGTGGTTTGCAGGGATTAAGGGCAAGGTATAGTTAGTCTCTTGTGAAATCGGGAGGTTTATTGCTACAGTGTTTGTTTTCAGTGCTGGAATTAAAAAATTTGCAATTTAAATGCTGGCAGTTGGTTGTGGAGATAGCAATAGCAGCCTCTTTTCTTTCTACCCCTTGTCTCATAACTTTGTTTAGCACATGATCTGCAGTGTGAGTGCTTTGCCAAATGCTTTGCCAGGCTTCTTTCTTGGAGGCAACCCTAGGCCCACATATGGTTGGCACTCTTCTGTGATTTTCACTGGGCTACAGATTTTTCTCCCAGGTGTTTTTAAAAAATGTAATCCTTTGATTATTTCAGTGTATATCGGTGGTGGAGTGTTGGGTAGGCATTGATTACATTTATGAGCCCAGTTTTGCCATCTTGAACTGATAATCCACATTGTGCATGTTTTCTCTTTTTCAGTTGGTTTAGTTTGGTGTCTGATGCAATTAAAAAAGAATAGTTCTTATTATTTTCTTTTTACTTTTATGTACATATAGATTATAATGAAATTTCTGAATGACTCCAATAGGCCAATTAACTCTTGCCTGATAGGAACTCCTACGCATGCATGCTAAGTTGCTTTAGTTGCGTCCGACTCTTTGCGACCCTTTGGACTCTTGCCTGCCAGGCTCCTTTGTCCGTGGGATTCTCCAGGCAAGAATACTGGAGTTGGTTGCCCTGTCCTCCTCCAGGTGATCTTCCCGACTCAGGGGTGGAACCTGTGCCTATTACATCTTCTTCATTGGCAGGTGGGTTCGTTATCACCTAGCACCACCTGGGAAACCCAAGAATTGTTATAGAATGGAGTATTTTTTATTCCACAGACATTTTTTGTGAATGTTGGGTATATTTCCAGGGCTGTGCGAGGTTTGGGGATTATAGATTTGAGCAAGTCTCTCAATCCTATGTTATCTGTTCTTGAGGTTGAAAGACTTTTCTTTGGGAGGATGAAAGCAACAGTGTTCTTAAAATGTTGATTTGTTTTTTACCTATTGTTAATTATTCATGTGTATAAAGTATTGATAATAGTTCTTTATGTAGAAAATATTCCATTTAAAGCCTTATTTATAATTTTGGTTGTGTTACTCATTTTCCCCCATATATAGTAAATTTCAGTTTGTCATCGACCAGGTGACCATATCAAATAATAAAATAAGAGTTCATGTTTTACATATGATTGCATTTACTCATGTATTATGAAAAGTAGGATGGCATGACTTCTTTTTTTAATAAGGAATTCAGAGTTCAGTAAGATGGGTAGGACATGAAACAGAAAAGTAGAAGTATTATATATTCATTATACAACCTTTTACTTACAGGAAGAAAAATTAGGAATCTGCTTTAGCCTTAAATCTGGAGTTTGCCAGTCTGAGAATCATTCTTTGAAAATGGTTTGAATGATTAGGTATAGTAGCAGGAATTAGGAAAGTAGATAGCTGAGGCCACAGGGTGGATTGGAAAAGAACATGGCCAGCTTCATTATGCTGTGTCAGAAGAACAAGGTTTTATCTGTTACAGACATAAAATACACTGTAAGGAAATTTGGCTGTCTTACCATCCAGTAAGAATGGTGCAATTTAGGAGACGCTATTTAAATTGAGTCTTCCTGAGTAATGTTTTATTATTATGTAAGTTGTTTTCCTCATATGTTGTTCTTAGGTTAAATAGATTATTTTATGTATGTTATATTATGGATTTGATATGACAAAGTATACTTGATGCCAGATCTTCCATTTTTAATGCACTGGCTTTCACACTTAAGTGTTACAGCATCTGAAAGTAGTGGTGTGCTTTGTGAGATATTGTGAAGTATTAATACCTTTAATTACATGGAACAAATGAAGTATTATTCTACAAACTGTAAATATGACATATAAGTGCAGTTCAGTAGTTCAGTTAAAGAAATATTTTTTAAAATAAAATTTATTTTATATGTTTATTTGTATTTGGCTGTGCTGGGTCTCCACTGCTGTGTGAGAGCTTTCTCTCGTTGCAGCGATCCGGGGCTGCTCTCTAGTTGTGCACAGGCTTCTCGTGGTGGTGGCTTCCCTCCGTGCGGAGCACAGGCCCTAGGGCATGTGGGCTTCTGTAGGCGCGGCGCAGAGGTTCAGAAGTCATTGTGCACAGGCCTATTTGCTGTGTGGCCTGTGAAGTCTTCCTGGATTAGGTATTGAACCTTTTCCCCTGCACTGACAGGTAGATTCCCAACCACTGGACCACCAGGGAAGTCTTGAGGAAATGTTTAATGAATATTTGTTGTGAACTGTAACACAAGATAATTTCATGATGAAAACGAATTATGGAAGAGGTAGAAAAAAGCAAAAGTAAGATTCTTCCATGCCTCCCCAATGACATCAATGGTTTACAGTATCGTTTAAGATTAGTTGAGGTCTTCATAGGGGCTGGTTGCTTTAGCCAAGGCCAGCATGCTTAAGTAATTTTTGAAGTATAATCTCTATTTTTCAGAGCATTGTTGTACACAAACTAACATAGAATCTATACTCCAGAGGCCTGGAAATCTGCATTTTAAGAAACAGCAAGGTTTCTTATTCGAAAGCTTGAGAAATATTTTCTAAGTGTTGACTGAAAGTCTTATGTATATAAACTTGAAAAATTCTCTCTCCAAAACAATGAATTTCAGACTGATTCATTCAGTAAACTTTTATTGAGTACATGCTGTATGCTAAACTTTATGTTGGAAGTGTTGAGGATGATTCAGACTTATACCTTGCTTTAGTCAAGTTCACTTTAATGGGAATGAGATAGGAAAGGTGATCTGTGCATGGCCTAACTTTAAAGAATTTGAAATTCCACTAAGAGGTATTTAAATGACCATTATAATACACGCAACAAAAAAGCCCACAGTGTGTATACGTGTGTGGTGGTGCTGGTGTTGCCTCACAGTTCGGTTGTGTGATAGTCAGCACAGGCTACACTGATTTCTTGGATTAGGATGATGGAGGTGAAGAGTTTATGGAGTAGAAGACACTTAGGTGATAAAGTAGATTTTGGTGGTAGGTTGGACTTTGTGGTGAGAAATGTGTCCAAGATGACTCCTAAGGTTCTTTAAGATTTGTTTAATAGGATGGATGGCATTATCTTGTGAGGGGAAATAAGTAAGTTTATGGGGAACGAGAAGAACCTGAGTTTAATTTCAGACATAATGAATTTTATATGCCTTAGAGTTACCACGGAGAAGGCGATGGCACCCCACTCCAGTACTCTTGCCTGGCAAATCCCATGGACGGAGGAGCCTGGTGGGCTGCAGTCCATGGGGTCGCTAAGAGTCGAACACGACTGAGCGACTTCCCTTTCACTTTTCACTTTCATGCATTGGAGAAGGAAATGGCAACCCACTCCAGTGTTCTTGCCGGGAGAATCCCAGGGATGGGGGAGCCTGGTGGGCTGCCGTCTGTGGGGTCGCACAGAGTCGGACACGCCTGAAGCGACTTAGCAGCAGCAGCAGCAGTAGAGTTATCCAGGGGGGGCAGTTTATTACTGTCCAGAGTGCAGTGAAAGGTGTGGACCATGGGTTTGTGCATCATCTGTTTAGAGTATGGTCAGGTGAAGAGGGTGGGCTGTTAGAGGGCAGGGAAGTGAGTGGAGGAGTAGGAGGAAAACCAGGAGAGGCTTGTGTCAGAGACATCAAGGAAGGAGCATCAGATTTGCTGACAGATAAAGTATGGTGAGATGCGAAGGATGTCTTTGCATTAGGCTACCCATGAGTCTTTGGTGACTTTACCTAAGAGTTTTAAGTGGAATTTGAAAGCAGGTTGAGGGACAAGTGGGAAGGGAGAAAATGAAGGCTGAAAAGTTCCAGAAATTTAGCTGTGAATGGGGATGACTGAACGTAGTGGTTGAGGTCTAATAAGAATGGTAAAATGGGCAAGACTCTTGAGCGTGTTTAAAAGGCATTAGAAGACTGTTTGAGAGGGGGTAGTTTGAATATTCAAGGAAAATGAAATAATCAATAATATGTTTCCTGGGAAGGTTGGGAGAACATGGAGTTGGTTCTAAGCACAAGTAGAAAGATTTACAGTAGGTCACAGAGAGAGGGCCTTCCCCAGTGGCTCAGCGGTAAAGGATATGCCTGCAGTCCAGGAGATGCGGGTTTGATCCTTGGGTCAGGAAGATGCCCTGGAGGAGAAAATGGCAACCCACTCTAGTATTCTTCCCTGGGAAATCCCGGGGACAGAGGAGCCTGGCATGCTGCAGTCCACAGCGTCACAAGAGTCGGACATGACTGAGTGACTAGACAGCAACAACAGAGGAGGAGATAAGGTACTCTGCAACTGGAGGGAAGGAGGGTAGAAGACCTGGTTATTCTTAGTATGGAAGTGAGGTCTTCGCTGTGCATGTAGAAAGCTGAAAAGCAAGAACCAGTTTTCAGGAGAGTTGGGGAATGAGTTGATCACAGAGTTATTATTATCAATACTTTTTAAAAGTACTGATACAAGAATATACCATACTAGATAAACCATGAATTTGAATTCTGTGGGAATAGCATGGTTTTCTATGCCTTTTCCCCTCTCATAGGCCAGGGGCCCATGAGGTGGCACCTCAGGGTAGTAGGTTCTCAGTAAATATTTACCCTAAACTAGGCTTTTTAAATGAAAAATGCATCAACAGCAACTACTCTTGACTGTCTTAAATTTTGTAGACAAATGATAGAATTAATAAATGAAGGAGGTCTCTTCCTCTGTGTTTAATTCACCATTTCATCAAATCTCTCCCTGCAGCCTACTAATAAGCTTTCCTCTTTAATTAACTATCTGATTTACGCAGCAGATTTTGCTCATTTGAGGACTCAATCCATGTCTAAACAGATAGAGGTGACAACTGCTGAGGCATAGTTAAGAAACATTGTAAATGCATTTGGAATTTGACCTTAGGGCAATTCGCTTGGACACATCCATCTCTAAAAACCTGTGATGTCTAAAAATGGGGACTTTCGTAACCTGTCCCCCCTCCCCGCCCCATTTAGAGGCTAATTATGTGGTTTATTTTTCTCAAGATTAGGCAGCCTCTTCTCCCTTTCTAACCTATCCCTGGCTTTGGCCATTTTGTTACCCATGGGTAAGGTAAGGAGAAGAAAAGCATAGAAAGGAGATAAATTAATGACTAAACTGAAACTCTCTTGCTGGCTAGTTTCTTGCTGCTTCCTTCTTATTTCTGTGGTCCATTGGAATCTGTGAGACGTGTTATAATATTTAGTGTAATAAAATGGGTTTTCAGTGTGTGTTGTTTAGATGATAGAGATAACGAACAGTTCCAGGCAGATAGAATTATTTCCGTGTGTTTCCATATAGGCATATGGCTTTTAATGGGTGGGGAGTAGCCATTTTCTCTGTGTCTGTCTTCACGCTCCTCCCCGCTGTAACTGTCAGTCTTAACCCATAGCCCCAGGCATCCCCAGCCTCCTCCTCCTCCCTGCTTCCATTGATTGCTGTGCCGGAGTATGAAATGCTGTCATTTGGTGACCTGAGCAGAGTGTGACCAAGGTCAGGCAGGGTGCAGAGGCCAAATGGAATTCAGATTATGATCCCTAGACCATGCCCTCTCTAAGTAGTGGTCTTAATTTTTATCTCTGTATCCTCAGGGCCTAATCCAGTATCTGGCATATATGATGTCTCCAGAAATGTTTTATTTTTGAATGAAAGACCATTTCAGAATTAAAGTATAGGAGACATTATTTATCTTTCTGATTTTATAGATGAAAAGCATGAGGCTTAGATTCAGTAGTAACTGTTTATGTTCCTCTGTTGGAGCTAATTATATTTTAAACCATACAAAGAGGTAAGTGAATATAATATATAACCGCGCCCTTCCAGGAACCCCAAGTTAAGTAGGAGGTCAGTAAGCCATTTATCTAGCAGCTTTCCTCTGTGTGTGTGTGTGTGTGTGTGTGTGTGTGTGTGTGTGTGTGTATTAGGTGAGGTGGTGGGGTAGCGTTTGATGGTAGCGGTTTTTGTTTTCATTTTTTTGGGGGGGATACTGTGATATGGTGGGTACAGAGTTACAGAAGATGTAGCTTTTGCCCTAAAGGAACTTGTCAATGTATCATGAGACAACATAAGAATCAGTATGTCTTAAAGCAATATATGATTAAACGCCGGGAGAAATATCAATAACCTCAGATATGCAGATGACATCACCCTTATGGCAGAAAGTGAAGAGGAACTAAAAAGCCTCTTGATGACAGTGAAAGAGGAGAGTGAAAAAGTTGGCTTAAAGCTCAACATTCAGAAAACGAAGATCATGGCATCTGGTCCCATCACTCCATGGGAAATAGATGGGGAAACAGTAGAAACAGTGTCAGACTTTAGTTTTGGGGGCTCCAAAATCACTGCAGATGGTGACTGCAGCCATGAAATTTAAAAGATGCTTACTCCTTGGCAGGAAAGTTATGACCAACCTAGATAGCATATTCAAAAGCAGAGATATTACTTTGCCAACATCTAGTCAACAACTTTGTCCATCTAGTCAAGGCTATGATTTTTCCAGTGGTCCTGTATGGATGTGAGAGTTGGACTGTGAAGAAAGCTGAGCACCGAAGAATTGATGTTTTTGAATTGTGGTGTTGGAGAAGACTCTAGAGTCCCTTGGACTGCAAGGAGATCCAACCAGTCCATCCTAAAAGAGATCAGTCCTGGGTGTTCTTTGGAAGGAATGATGCTAAAGCTGAAACTCCAGTAATTTGGCCACCTCATGTGAAAAGTTGACTCACTGGAAAAGACTCTAATGCTGGGGGAGATTGGGGGCAGGAGGAGAAGGGGATGACAGAGGATGAGATGGCTGGATGGCATCACCTACTGGATGGACGTGAGTTTGGGTGAACTCTGGGAGTTGGTGATGGACAGGGAGGCCTGGTGTGCTGTCATTCATGGGATCTCGGAGAGACGGACATGACTGAGTGACTGAACTGAACTGAGTGTGGAAAGTGAGGGTAGAAATTTGGGAGGGAAATGGTGAAATGCTGACTTCAGTGAATTTATCAGAAGTACAGAGAACCTGGAACATAGGTGCAGTTCTGGTCTCCCTTCTGGCTTCTTTTGGTTAGTCATGGCATAACTTCACATGCAGACAGTCATGATGAGTATTTTCCTTTTTATCAATAGCAAGATGGGGATCCTGTGACATATAGAGATGCAAGAAGCTATGAAAATTATGGCATTTAGTGTAAAACATTTACTGTCAAGTGTTTGTAATCTGGTTGAGATGTACTACCTTCAAAAGGTTTATGGTCTGATTGAGGGGTAAAGGACCTGAAAAAGTTAAACCACTGTGGCGTATATCTTGTCCTTTGTGCCAGATGAATGTTCATTACTGTTTTCCCAGGGTCTAGAAAAGTGACAGGTAGTTGGTTTTCAGAAAGTATTGATCAATGGGGGTCTTCCCTGTAGCTCAGACGGTAAAGAATCTGCCTGCAATGCAAGAGACCTGAGTTTGATTCTTGTGTCGGGAAGATACCCAGGAGAAGGAAATGGCAACCCACTCCAATATTCTGGCCTGGAGAATCCCATGGACAGAGGAACCTGGCGGGCTACAGTCCATGGGGTCGCAAGAGTGTCGGACATAAGCTAACACTACTATTGTTACTACTATTGATTGATGGATAAATAGAAGGTACTGATAGTAAACATGCGAGAGCCTCTGAGGGCTGTGGCAGGTGGAGAAGGCCTGGGATCTCGACCAGTGCAAAGGGGAAGTAACTTTTTTCTGTCTGATTTTGTTTCTGACTATTGTGACCTCAGCACTCCCACTCCTCCCACCTCTTGCCTCTTCCTTCTGATAACTGATTTCTTCTTCTGAAGCAGGCCTGATTCTCTCACTTTGGTTTTGCCACTGCTTTATCTCCCTAACTCTTCCTTCCTTCTCTTCTGAAGTCGTGGCTGTTTATCTCCTTGGATTTAGAGGGATCATGTTTTGGTTTATAAGGTGACTGTGTTTCCTTAGGTCCTAGTTCCCTCTTCCCCTGAAGGGGAGGTGAGGCATTATCTGGGAAAGACCTGAGTTACCAGAAAAAGTTTCAAAACAT
Organism: Capra hircus; assembly: GCF_001704415.2. NCBI lineage: Eukaryota > Metazoa > Chordata > Mammalia > Artiodactyla > Bovidae > Capra > Capra hircus. The sequence continues at coordinate 81,509,081 of NC_030817.1, read as the reverse complement.
CTGTGATTAAGAGGAAAATTCTGTAGGATAGGTGACATATGGCAGTTTTTGAGCCACATTTTCAGGCTGTTGTAACTACGTTTTAATTGGCTGTATGTTTTTTGAACACAAATTAAACTAGTTATGCTCTCCACCCTCCTCAGTTTTGGCAGTATAAAGGCCTGTTTCACAGAGAAGAACACGTGAACAAATAAGTACAAGGAAGCTTGTGTGAATGAAGTTGTGCTCTATAGCTCAGTGACTTTCTCTGATTTAAGATGTAGCTCTTGGCAAGTTCAGATAGTTTGTGTTCTCTGAGGGAGAAGTCCAGTCTATTTAACTCTGTTTAGTAAAGACTTAATTATGATTCGCGAATGGGAAACAGACTCTCAGACTCATTTAATCATTCAACAAGTGTTTGCATTGCGTAGCTAACACGTGTGAGGCGCTGTGCTAGGTATTGGGAGATGGAAGAAATGTTATCAATCTAATACAGGGCATGGCATGCATAAGAATAGTCATAATGCTGTGTAGAAAGTGATGGATGCTATAAAAAGGGTTCAGAGTGCTTTGGGAGTTCTAAAGATGGAGTGGTTACTTCCAGAAAGTTACTCAATTACCCTGAGTGACTCAGGGTACACTCTATAGGGATGGCAGAATTTGAACTGGATGGGGAAGGGCTGTGTTGGAACAGGCTGTTGGCCCTGGCTGAGTAGAGGATGTGGAGATGGGAAGGGGGACAGGAAATACCATGAGCAAACATCTGTGAGTAGGAAAGCATTTGTGTATAGGCACAGAAAATACTTTGCCACTTAGAGTGTTAATGTGAAGCACAAGATGGGGCTGGGTGCTTGATCTGGCAATGGAGTGCGCTGTGAATTGAAGGAATAGGTTGTGAGTCTAGACTGTTTACCAAAAATTGGTGTCTCTTGGACCGTTGTTGCTCTAGTCAAGAAGTTACTGGTTTTATTGCGGGGGGAAGGGTATTCTCTACTAAACTAAGTTATAGAATTCCTTGGAAGAATTGATGCTGATATCTTAGAATGACTTCTGTGATACACTGTATTCAGTTTTGTTTCTGTGTTAAAAATAGTGGCTGTTCCAGTGTTCTATAGATTTTAGCATTTGAAATTTGTTGCAGTGTTTCATGATGATGTCTTCAAGGATGATTGAAGAACAGCAGTGTAGGTGATTGGGCTGACCTCACTCTCTCTCCTCATTCCACCGAAGGTTCTGTGTAATTTAGATAATGGCAGTGCTTGCTACCTTCCTACTCCGTAAGAAGTCCAGTGCACAGTAAAACATTCTTAGAAGGTTTTAGGGGCCCTATGGAGTAGGGCGTGGTGTAGACCATCGTTGGCTACACAGCTATAGGAGATGCCCTTTGCTTCTGCTGTGGAACGTACAGTTAGTTATATTTTCCTTCTGTCTCTGCAAATCTCTTCCTTATGCCTACTCACTAGCAGTGCTGGGTGTTTCTAAGATTTGGGGAACTTTGGACAAGTTGGTTGACCTCTCTGTGCCTCAGTTTTCTTGTGGAAAGCTCTATATGTCAGAGACTTAAGAAGTATGTTCCACCTAACAAGTAATTTACTCTATGGTTTTATTCCTAGTAAGTGACAAGCAGGAATTTGAATTTAGGCAAGACTGTTAACCAGCTGGCTATACTGCAAAAGAATGAACAGGGTAGATTTCCCTCCTGAAATGCTGGCTTTTCCCCTGTTTGACATGCACTCATTCCCGTTCCCTTTGTTTAGTTGTACCTACTTCTGCTGTTCTGATGAGAAAGGAAAGAAGTTCTTTTTAAATTGTTTGGGAATGTATATGGTGACGATAAGGCCCATTACAGTATTGGAGTCTTACTGTTACTGGTTATTTACTGACCCAAATCCTTTGCTCCAAAGAGCAGAGGTTTTGCTGTAAAAAGTTTGGTATATATTGTATCGTATGCTGTTACGATAGGATCCCGAATTTGTGACCCTAGGAAAATACAAATTTTGTATTAAAAGTATCCTCATGTTAAGACATAACAAGGTAATTTTTAGAAATCATTTCCCCTGAAACCAGAGTTAGTAAAAAATGCCAATAATTTTTCTTGTTAATGGGTGAAATTACCTAATCTTAGTCTTGACCTTTTTTTTTTAATTTTAATTTTTATTGAGGTATAATTGAAATGTAGATATAGTTGAAAGGTAGATGTCAATTTTAACTGTACTAGTCAGTCAGCTTGAATATATAGTTTTAATTTTTTGCATTTTTCCAGTTGGTTTGTGAAAATATATTGATTTAAATAGTCTCTCTTTGTTTTCTATGTATGTTATGAAATTCATATGTATTTTCAACTCATATCTTTTCTACTCAGGCTTATGTCAAACAGTAATCTGGTAGTGGAGGTGATCTTTTGTATGAACTTCTGATATACTTGAATCGTTTCCCTTCAAAAACGGACTGTTAGTGTTGGATCTACATAGAGTGAATAAATTTCCTGGCAGGAAACGATAATAAAATATTCAGGAAGTTATTAGGAAATGAGAACTTGTGTTCTTGTTCACTTAGATAAGCTGCTGAAACCTTTGTGTATATTAGAACAGTTTGTATAAGAGGAAGAAATGAGAGGTTTGGCAACTTTCTTCTGATAGCGTTAGGGGCTGCGGACTCTAGAATGCTGGAGTGTATGGTGCAAAGTTGAAAGAAAAATTTACCAAAGCAAAGTTGTTTGAGAATTGTTTTGTCTCTGCTTGAGCGTTTCTGTCAAGGAAGAAAAGTGAGAGCTTTCTGAAGCTGGGTTATGTAAACAAGAGCCCAGGGGGGAAATTGTCCCCTATGCTCCCCTCCTCGGTGCTAACAGTTTTTCTTCTCTGCTTTGTTCTCTTGTCATCATTAGACTGTTTGGCTCTGTCCTTAATTTTAGCCTTTTTGTTCCAAAGTAACAAAGAACACTCACTCTCTAAGCAGTATTTTTCCTTTTATTGACTGGAATTTATGTATCAGCTGTTGTATTTTGAAAACTGGATTTAGGGGCTTGTTTTTCCTTAGCATGTGTTCATGGCAGGGCGATTCACCCTTAAGTTTATGAGTTCTGGATCTCCTCACTTTCAGGGACCCCTTTTAGGGTCTGGAGAGTCTCTGACAACGTGTTCAGTGCTTATATATATATTTTTGTAAAGTCTGCAAAATTGAGACTTTCTTCCCTATTCTTTTTCTTACAAAAGACCCCCATATTATAATATATTTTTCAAACCCTGCAAAGTTCAGATCGGCCCTGGTTCATCAGGCAGCTTGAGTATTGATTTCTAATTGTGGCTGAGGTAGATTTGAAGGAGGATACTAGGAAGGAAATATTAGTGAGGAAGCTGAGCTATTTCCTGAAATTTGCAGTGGCCAGGGGTTTATTTCTGAGTGTCGGGAGCTATCTGCTTCTGCAAACATGGGTCAGGAGGAGGCAGGAGAAGTTGAATTAGGGCTGGAGGAGAGGTGGAAGGGACAGTGTGCCACAGCCTGGGTGGTGACCAGGTGAGGATGTTCTCCTTAGACAGAAAAGTAAGCGTTTGCAAGAAGTGCTTCTAATAGCATCTTGTAACTGAGAATCCATTCCAAGATAACATACTTCATCTTGAAATCTAATGTATTTTTAGAATTTAAGAATCACTTTTTTGAAAAATTTTGAGAAGTCAATTTCTTAGTTAACTGATTCACTTGAGATTAGTCTTTATTGATTTGAATGTTTCTGAAAACACTGAAAGGTCACTGGTTTTTCTTTATTTCCGGGTTGCTATAACTTGAGTTTTGATAGCTTCTTGGTTTTTGGTAGGTGTTCTTCTCTTTGTCCTTTCTTCTTTACTCTTCATTTCTTTTTCCACAACTTCTTTTCATCTCTTGCTTTCCTTATGTTTGGATTCAAAGCTCTTTCTTACACTTCTGAGGATTTTGAATGACTGGACTGTGGGTAACCACATTTTAAAATTGTATTTTAGTATTCTGCTTTCTTTAAAGATAATTGTGTGCTCTGCATAGCCTGGAGACAAATTTACAGTTAAATAGAATGTAATGTTCTAAGGAGCAATTGTATCTAGCCTGTGGTTAACTGATTCAGGTTCAGATATGCTTAAAATTATTTCACTTTTCCAGGACTTCCCTGGCAGTTCATTGATTAAGACTTTGCCTTCCAATGCAAGGAGCGCGGGTTCAGTCCTTAGTTGGGAAGCTAAGATCCCACATATGTCGCAGCAAAAAACCAAAGTGTAAAACAGAATTAATCTTGTGACGAATTCAGTAAAGACTTTACAAATTGTCCACATTAAAAAAAAATCTTTAAAAAAAGTTATAAAAAATTTCACTGTTCCGAAAATTCCTTCAAATTGGACTAACTTCTCGGGACTGATAAAGAGCATTTCTAGAAAGTTGTATGGATCTGCCACCTGGTGGTGAAGTATTACAGCAAGCACTAAATAGTTGATAAGCATTAAGATGTATGTAAAGTCTACTTAAGCTCTTTAGATATGACGTTTTCCTCTCCTAATTTTTTTGACTGAGAAAATGTTTATAATAGGGAAATTTCAATTAATGTATTTCTGTTGACTGCATTGTATAGAACTCTTCCTGGCTAATGAAATTTGTATATTACTGAGTTGAAGTGTTACTCCAATCAATATGAGAATGTACTCCCCTTAAACTGAAGAAGATGAGCTTTTTGAGAAGTTTGTTAATTATTTTAAAATTTTAATATGAATAGTCATTGACTCAGAAAAAGAAATCATAGGACAATTTTTTGGAGAGAGAAATAAAGCATGCTGTTTATTCACTTTGAAAAACAGCTGCAAGCATTTTAAAGCTTTTTTTTTTTTTAGCAAATAGATTAGGAGTATCTTACGGCCTTCAATTAGATTATTAACACAAACAAATATTTATTATATACTGGGAACTGTAAGTATAGAAGAAAAAGCAGTAAATTAAAAACCCAAATGCTTTTTAACCCTGTGGAGTTTATAATCTAGCAAGGGAGACATACTTACAGCATACTTATAATTTAGTTTCATTCAGTGTGACCTCATTGTTTTCCAGAATGTTTGTACTAGTTTATACTCCCACCAGCAGTACATGTGAATTACCATCTCGTCTATCCTTGCCAGTATTTGATAGGACTTACCTTTCTAACCTGTCATTTTGTCACAGGTATAATGTTATTTCAGTGTTGGTTAAATTTGCATTTTTCTGATTACTAATGAGTTTTGCGATGATTGCAGCCTTGTAGCTGTCATCTTCTTTAACTTTCCTATTTACATCCTGTATTCATTTTTATGTCAGGTGTCTAGTCGGTCGTGTTGATCAGCAGTTCTTTGTACATTCCTGATACCTGATGAGTGTTTTGCAGTGATTGCAGCCTTTCAACTCTCTGCTTCTGTAACTTTCCTATTTACATCCTGTATTCATTTTTGTGTCAGGTTATTAGTTTTTATTGTTAATTTGCAGTTCTTTGTACATTCCTGATACCATTTTGATTCTAGACATTACAAATCATTTTTTTTGTCCTCTGTTTACTTTGCCTGTGGTGTCCTTTGAATAGGAATCATTAATTTTAATGTTAAATCTATTGATTTTTAAAAAAAATTTCACTTTACTCTTTGTGCATTTTTGTATTAGTGACTCTTGGTCTCCTACATTGTCTGCTTTTTTAATAGTATTAGATTCCTTACTTAGATAACATATCTATTGAGTACCTATGATATTCTAGACAATGAGTATAGAATTGTCAACTAGATATACTAAGTACTTAGCTGAAGCATGAAGCTTAAAGAAGTGCATCAGAGCAACCAGGTGGATGGTGGTATTATTTACTGATTTAGGAAACATAGGTGATGAGAAAGTTTGGGGCAAAAGTAGGGGTTGAGTAAAGATAATTAGTTAAAATTTTAAATTAACATAAAATTAACTGTGCAGGTACATGTAGTTATAGGAATTTTATCAGTGTATGGTGGATTCTTTTTATTTACCTGATGAAGGGCAACCAGACTGTCTTCAGTTTGTAGGGTTTGTAATAAAACAGTTTGTAATAAAACTCTTATTAGCACTTATATATGGGTTTTTGTGTTAACATGTTTTCATTTCTTTAGAGTAAATATCCCAGAGTGAGATTGCTGGGCCATGTAGTAGGTGTTTAATTTTATAAGAAGCTGCCAACTTCTTCTCCAGAGTGGTTGTACTTTTTTCTACTCCCTTCAACAATATGTGAGAGTTCTAATTGGTATCCTTACCAGTACTTGTTATTGTCAGTTTTTGTTTTGCTTATTGCCATTCTAGGGGTATCTTGAAGTTTAAATTTGCATTTCTCTAATGACTAATGTTGCTGAGCTATCTACACGGCCCAGCGATTGGGATATTTACTCTAGAGAGATGAAAACATGTCGACACAAAAACCCATACATAAATGGTAATAACTTTTATTCATAATCCCTATAAACTGAAGGCAATCTGGTTGGCCTTCATCAGTTGAATAAAGGACTCGCATGGACAGAGGAGTCCAGCAGGCTACAGTCTGTGGGGTTGCAAGAGTCAGACACGACTTAGTGACTGAACTACCACTACTAAAGCTGTTGAGCATCTGTTTCTGTGCTTACTTGCCATTATTGGTGAAATATTCATTTAAACCTTTTGCCCAGATTAGGTTGTTTTCTGATGGCTGAGTATTCAGTTTTTAGTTCTTTATATAATATATACACCATTTTCTCTGTTACTGGTTGCAAAAATTTTCTCCCAGCCTGTCTTTTCACACTCTCAATCTTTCACAGAGCAAAAAAGTTTTAAATTTTAATGAAGTTCGAGTTATTAGTTTTAAAAAATAAAATCCCTGTATCCTCTTTATTTATTTTTGGCTGTGCTATGTCTTCGTGGCTGCATGTGGACTTTCTGTTGTTGCGGTGCATGGCGTTTTCATAGTGGTGGCTTCTCTTGTTGCTGAGCACGGGCCCTTATCCTAGGGCGCTTGGGGTTCAGTAGTTCAGTGGTTGTGGTTCCCAGGCCCTAGAGCACAGGCTAAATAGTTGGTGGCGAGTGGACTTAGTTGTTCCACAGCATGTGGGATCTTCCCAGAGCAGGGACCACACTCATGTCTCCTGCACTGGCAGCAGGCTTCTTTACCACTGAGCCACCGAGGAAGCCCTATCAGGTTTTTTTTCCTTTATGAATTATGATTTTAGTATTAGGTCTAAGAATTTGTCTAACTTAGGTTTATAAAATTTTTTCTCTTCTGATTTTTTTTGGGAATTTTATAGTTTACATTTAATATTTAGACTTATAGTTCATTTTGAGTTATTTTTCATGTAAAGTCACGGTTTTTGCTCCTTTTTTTTTTTTTGGCGTATGGATGTTCAGTTGTTCCAACTGTGTTTGCTAAGAAGATTGTCCATTCTCCATTGAATTGTATTTTCATCTGTTTCAGAAATCGGTTGCCATAATTGTGTGAGTGTACTGGATTCTCTTTTTGGTTCCAGTGATCTGTATGTCTGTCTTTCTGCTAATACCACAGTGTCTTTATTACTCTATCTCAGTCACTCAGCTGTGTCCAACTCTTTGCAACCCCGTGGACTGCAGCACGCCAGGCTTCCCTGTCCTTCACTGTCTCCAGGAGTTTGCTCAAATTCACATCCATTGAGTTGGTGAAGCCATCCAACCATTTCATCCTCTGTTGCCCTCTTCTCCTCTTGCCCTCAGTCTTTCCCAGCATCAGGGTCTTTTCCAATGAGTTAGCTGTTCGCATTAGATAGCCAGAGTATTGGAGCTTCAATGTCAGTCCTTCCAATGAATCAGGGTTGATGTCCTTAGCTTTGTAGTAAGTCTTAGAGTGACTTGAATTCTCCAACTTTGTTTCTCATTTTTAAAATTCTTTATTCTACTTTGCTTGCTTTTCTACATACGTTTGAGTCATCTTTTCTTTATCTACAAAAAAGACTAGTTGGAATTATGATTAGAATTGTGTTAAATCTATAGAACAGTTTGGGGAAGAATTGACATTTTAACTGTGTGAGACTTTCAGTCCAAAAACAAAATGTCTTTTCATTATTTAGGTCACCTTTGATTTCTTTCATCAGCATTTTGTAGTTCTCAGATACTTAAGTATTTCTTGTATGGGAAACTATTGTGAATGGTTTTGTTTTCTAATTTTGATTTCTGATTGTTGATTACCAGTATATAGAAATATGATTGATTTTTTTGGTATGTTGACCTTTTATTAATTTTTCTTGCCTTATTACACTTGGTAGGATTTCCAGTAAAGTGTGATATAGTAGTGATTTAAGTGTAGACATCCTTAACTTATTCCTAATCTTAGGAGGTAAGCAGTTCAGTTCTTCACCGTTAGTGATGTTAGCTTTAGGACTTTTGTGGATGCCATTTATCAAGTTAAGTTTCTGTCCTAGTTTACTGAGACTTCTTTTATCATGAGTAAGATTTGAATTTTGTCAAGGACTTTTCTGCACCTTGGTGAGATCATTCAGTTTTCCTTTTTAGTTTGGTAGATTACATTTAGTCTGGTGGATTACATTGTTTAATTTCTGATTATAAAAATACATGTTTAGTTGCTAACACAATTTCCATAATATTATTCTCTATTGATTTTATCATTGAGTTTATTTTACACAATATACCTTTAATAAAATTGTTTTTGAAAATATGTTCTTTAAATTTTCTGTAGGAAATGCTTATGTCATTTGTGTCAAATAGATATCTTGATTTATACAGTTAGGGAAACATATCCCTTTGGTATAAAAGTAGGTAAGACACCCAAACATAGTAGTCAGGAATCTGTTTTTCCATGTAGTTTAGCAACGTTACATGTATACAGTTACCATAAGTCCTGGTTTGCTTGGGGAAGTTTTTACCTGTTGCTCCTGGTATAATTATTTTTGCTGTCCTCTCTTACTCTCAGAAATGTCCTGATTTGGATAATAAATTTATCTAAATCACTCTGTATTTATAATAAATTTGACCTTTTCAGTATATAAACTTATCAAAATCTCTGAACCAAGTTTAACCAACTAAGGACCTTTCAGATTGGTATTTAGGAAATTGTGTGTGCTCAGGAAAAATAGCATTTTTGGACATCTGGCAATGCTTTGTCAAATATGGTTTTCCAGTGGCAGTTTTGAAAATAACTGATTTTGTATTTGTGTACCAACATTTTAAAATTCACCATTTCAATGTATGTTCAGTTTTATTCAGTTCCCTTTAACAGAGTAACAGGACAACAATTATTGCTTCCTCCCACTCTAGACTACATTTTCAGGTCTTTGAGATAGTGTGAAAAACAGAATTTTTTTCCCCATGTCTTGTTATGTATAGATAGAAGCCTGGACTCAAAAAATAAACTTTATCCATGCTTAATTTGTGACAAGTGTTTTGCCAAGATTCACTAAATGAAAAATGAATCCAAATGCAAAGAATGCTCTATTTCAGGGCAGCTAGAGAAGAAATACAACCTGCAAAGCACGAAACTGTGGGAAGCAGAAAGTTTATTTTATGCATACTATGTTCTGGGTACTATTCTACATTCAGGGGATGAGCACTGAATAAGATAAACAGTTTGTGTCCTTATGGTGCATATAGTTTAGTGGGGAAGACCGTGTTTAAACATATACTTTACTAAAAATAGGCATTAGGTATCCTGAACTTTGTGTCCCTGGCAGCTCAGTCAGTAAAGAATCTGCCTGCAATGTGGGAGACCCAGTTTCAATTCCTGGGTTGGAAAGATTCTCTGGAGAAGGGAATGGCAACCCATTCCAGTATTCTCACCTGGAGAATTCCATGGATAGAGGAGCCTGGCGGGATACAGTCCATGGGGTGGCAAAGGGTCGGATACGACTGAGCAACTAACACCCACACACAGTTCTAAACTTTAAAACTGCAGTATCACGGTGTGATGTGTTAGGAATCCACTATTTCCTATATAAATTTACACAACCTACATAGAATGCTGCTGCTGCTAAGTCGCTTCAGTCGTGTCCGACTCTGTGCGACCCCATAGACGGTAGCCCACCAGGCTCTCCTGTCCCTGGGATTCTCCAGGCAAGAACACTGGAGTGGGTTGCCATTTCCTTCTCCCATGCATGAAAGTGAAAAGTGAAAGTGAAGTCGCTCAGTCGTGTCCGACTCTTAGCGACCCCATGAATTGCAGCCCACCAGGCTCCACCGTCCATGGGATTTTCCAGGCAAGAGTACTGAATAGATGTGCCCAAATCTTGCTTGGAATTTAATCAAGCTAGGTGCATCTTTTCTGTTGTTCTTGTGTACACATTTTATGTGAGTTTTTATGCAGGCTTAAGTTTAATCAAAATCTCAATTAGATTATATATATATATAAGATAGTAAGGACAACGATGTAGTAAGAACTTTTCTTATCAATGACAAATTTAGAAAATGTTCGGTTCTAAGTCTAGTTATATATACACTTTATTCTGGGCCTGCATGAAAGTGAGTTAATCTGGATGCATAAAGCATCCAGTTTAGATTTATGTGAGGTCAAAGTTGTCTTAATATCATTTGAAAGCTTGAATTATGATGTTAAAGAAAATAGGAGAAGGGGGAAGGAGGAACAAGCAATAAGAGGGTAGTAAGAGTGTTATAGCCAAAGGGCATAAGCCCAGATCAATCAAAATCCAATGAGGAGATAGAAACCATGCCAGTAATTTCAGCAAGGAAATGTTAATAAAAATAATTGTTACTCAGGTCAAAGGCAGGAGTAACTGCCTTTGTAATAGTAACTCCTTTACTACTAACAGAAGTAAAAGAGAAATATTTAAGATGTAGACGTAGGTACATCCCTTTAGCACCCTTGTCTTGGCTGACTGGTATTGGGTCAGTGACAGAGGAAGCATGTTATCTCAAGAATCCAGTTCCAATAGGTAAAAGTAGGGCAGTGAAGGTGGATTTAAAGCTGAGAGGCGATAAATTAATAACTGGCTCAAGTATCAGAGGAGAAGGGGTTTTATACAAAACCTCTTATTACTATCATTTCTGAGAGGATTCTTTACTATCCTATCAAATTCATCTTATTGTAAACAACTCTTCCATCCAGTCTAAATTTTCATAGTTCTCCTGTCCTAACTTCCTGACTTCCCATGGACAATCCTGGTCATTTCTCTATATCCCGATGACCAAAGAACAGCAAGTGACTTCAGCACTGTCCTAACATCATTCTACTGATACTTCCAAAGCATTAACCCAGATTTCAGCTGTCATGAAGCCAGAAAATTTGCATAAAGTCACTAAAGGACAAGAACATAGAAAAAGAAAAGAGGACTGATCTTTGTGAAATCCTTTCATTTAGAGAATCATAGAAGGTGGCAGGGAAGTCGAGATAAAAGAAAGAACTTTGAAAGTGCACTTGCGGCAGCAGAGAGCCCGAAGGATGAGGGGGTGGGGTGGTCAGCATGAAACACCTCAAGACTCTAGAAGCTAAAGGCCTTGATTTTTTGACAAAACAGAGATTGTTGGTAGTCCTGGGAAAAATTTCAGTACAGCCGACGAGTGCATAAGCCAGGTTGTAAAATGTTAAGGAATGAGAGTGAGGAAGATGAAGGCAGGAGTACAGACTGCTGTTTCAGGAAGTTTGACAGTGGAAGGGAAAGAGTGAGAGAAGAGAGTATCTCAGGGCCTTTGCAAGCATGAGGGAAAGGTAAAGAAGACAGTTGTTGTTTTTTTCATTTGACAAACGGGGCATTTTTTGGGATCAAGGCAGAGATCTAGTAGAAAGAGATTGAACAGGAACAAGGGAGCAAGAGCGTTGTTCCAAATGATGAAATAAGATATAGATGTGAGGATAAAAATGATACCAAGGAGAAAAATGGGAGCAAAGGAATTATGCCTCTTTTAGGGTTAAACTGGGATTCCTTGGTGGCTCAGACTGTAAAGAGCCTGCCTGCAGTGCGGGAGACCTGGGTTTAATCCCTGGGTTGGGAAGATCCCCCAGAGAAGGAAATGGCAAACCCACTCCAGTACCCTTGCCTGGAAAATCCCATGGATGGAGGAGTCTGGCAGGCTACAGTCCATGGGGTCACAAAGAGTTGGACGTGACTGAGTGACTTCACGTTCACTTTAGTTAAACCATATGAGATTGCTGATACCTGACCAGTTTTTACCTAAAAAGTTTGTAATTTCGAACGGTTTAGCTTGATGTTAGTGACAGAATGTAAAAGATGGGAATAAAGGAATTCTGAAGTACAAAGATATGTCTAATTTATATAAAAGTGATTGCATTTTCTCCGTCAAATAGGAGGCAGAGTCACTTATTATAATGGGCTCAGTTCATGAAACAGGGAAAATGGTTGGGATATATACTGTGTGGAATGTTAGGCTGGGGAGTCCAAGATATCGATAAATCAAGAGGCGTGGTCTTAACAAAAAACAGAAGCACTGAGGAATGGAGAGGGTGGGCACACCGGAAAGAGGTCATTCCCGGTTAATCCGGGATGGAATTGGGTGAGATACAGGAGTAAAGAAATGGTACTTCCCGAGAAGATTTGGAAAGGAGGGAGAGGTGTTAGGTTTTACCTGTTGGGCTTGAGTTGACATGAAGAAATTCAAATTTGTGTACTGTTGTTTCAGCTGAAGGCTGAAATTTGGAAAATGAGTAAAATGAGAAAATAAAGACGGAGAAAAGGTTGTTTTATTATTATTATTATTATTATTATTTTTTGGTTAATAATTCAACAGTGTCCTAAATCTTCAAACGACTTATCTTGCTACATCTGTTTCTTTTTTTGAGATATAATTGACATAGCTTTGTATTAGTTTTAGGAGTACGACGTATTTGATATATGTATGTATTATAAAATGATTACCAGAATAAGTTTACTTAATGTATACATACTTACATTTATTTTCATTGGATGAGAACTTTTAAGCTTTGCTGTCTTCGCAGCTTTCAAATATCCAGCACTATATTGATAACTGTAGTCATTGGCCTTCACTGGTGGCTCAGTGGCAAAAAATCTGCCTGCCAGTACAGGAGATCCCTGGGTCAGGAAGATTCCCTGTAGAGGGAAATGGCTACTCACTGCAGTATTCTTGCCTGGGAAATCCCATGGACAGAGGAGCCTGGCGGGCTGTACAGTCCTTGGCATCACAAAGAGTGAGACGTGTGTTAGCAACTAAGCAGCAGCAGCAGCAATTATAGTCATTATGCTGTTTGTTACCCATGACCTGTTTATCTAATACCTGGAAGTTTGTGCCTTTTGACCACCTTCATCCATTTCACCTACTCTCCATCTCCACCCTTGTTTCTGTTAACCAGCAGCCTGTTCTCTGTATCTTTGAGTTCAGTTTTTTTTTTTTTTTCAAATTCCACGTATAGGTGAAATCCTATAGTATTTTTCTCTAATTTCACTTAGCATAATGCCCTCAAGTCCATCCTTGCAAGTGGCAGGATTTCCTTATTTTTCATGACCAAATACTGTTACATTGTATGTATATCCCACATTTTCTTTACCCATTTATCCATCATCGAACACTTGGATTGTTTCTGTGACTTGGCCTTTGTAAATAGTGCTGAAGTGAAAATGGGGATATAGATATCTTTTTGAGATAGTGCTTTCATTTCCTTCATTTCAATCCAGAAGGAGAATTACTGGGGCATATGTTAGTTCTGTGTTTAATTATTTGAGGAAACTTTGTTACTCTTTCCCATAGTTTGTTATACCAATTTACATTTCCACTAGCAGTGCGCAAAGGGTTTTTTTTTTCCCCCATACCCTCTCTCCCACACTTGTTTGTCTTTTTGATAATCACCATTGCAACAAGTGTGAGCTGATCTCCTGATGGTTTTGATATGCTTTTCCCTGTTGATTAGTGATGTTGAGCACCTTTTCATGTACCTGTTGGTTATCTGTATGTCTTTTTTGGAAAATTGTCTGTTCAGATCCTCTGCCCATTTTTTTACTGGGTTTGTTTCATGTTTGTTGTTTGTTTCCTGTTGAATTGTATAAGTTACTTGTATATTTTATGTATTAATCCCTTAGCAGATATATGATTTGCAAATATTTTCTCCTCTTCCATGGGTTGCCCTTTCATTCTATTGTACAGAAGCTTTTAAGTGTAATGTAGTCCCACTTCCATATTTTTGCCTTTGCTTTTGGTGTCATTATTTCACTTTCTTCATATGTATTAAAATATTTTTTATTCAAGGTATAGTTGATTTACAATGTTACATTAGTTCCATGTGTACAGCAGTGATTCAGAAGTTTTATAAATTATACTCCATTTAAAATTAATATAAAATATTTATGTTCCCTGTACTATACTATATATCCTCAAAGCTTATTTTATACATAGTAGTTTGTACTTCTTAATTCCCTACCCCTATCTTGCTCCTCCTCTCTTCCCTCTCCTCACTGGTCACCACTAGCTCTTTTATCTGTGAGTCTATTTCTGTTTAGGTATACTTTCTTTTATTTTTTGTAGTCCACATGAAGTTCTAACAGACAGTGTTTGTTTTTCTCTCTCTGACTTAACTTTACTGAGTATAATACCCTCCAGGTCCATCCATGTTCCTGTGTCATTGTTTCTTGATTATAGTTATGAAACTAAATTTTGTTTCATTCCAAGCAAATTTCTTTTGTCCCCTCCTACTCTGTTAAGTAGGAAATTTTGCCTTTTTAAGACTTGGCATATTTATAATAAAAGTAGTGGGAGTACAGATTAGAATTAATTTGCTCAGTTCAGTTCAGCTGCTTACTCGTGTATGGCTCTTTGAAACCCCATGAATCGCAGCACGCCAGGCCTTGCTGTCCATCACCAACTGCCGGGGTTTACCCAAACTCATGTCCATTGAGTCGGTGATGCCATCCAACCATCTCATCCTCTGTCATCCCCTTCTCCTCCCACTTTCAATCTTTCCCAGCATCAAGGTCTTTTCCAGTGAGTCAGCTCGTTGCATCAGGTGGCCAAAGTATTGGAGTTTTAGCTTCAACATCAGTCCTTCCAGTGAACACCCAGGACTGATCTTCTTTAGGATGGACTGGTTGGATCTCCTTGCAGTCCAAGGGACTCTCAGGAGTCTTCTCCAACATCACAGTTCAAAAGCACCAATTCTTGGCACTCAGCTTTCTTTATAGTCCTGCTCTCACATTCATACATGACCACTAGAAAAACCATAGCCTTGACTAGACAGATCTTTGTTGACAAAGTTCTGCTTTTTAATATGCTCTTGAGGTTGGTCATAGTTTTCTTCCAAGGAGCAATTTAATTTCATGGCTGCAGTCACCATCTGCAGTGATTTTGGAACCCCCCCAAAATAAAGTCTGTCGCTGTTTCCCCATCTATTTGCCATGAAGTGATGGGACTGGATGCCATGATCTTCGTTTTCTAAATATTGAGTTTTAAGCCAACTTTTTCACTCTTCTCTTTCACTTCCATCAAAATATGGTATAATATCAACTAATGGACCAGTCACTTGACTTTTTAGACACCTGTATCACCATACAAAGAATGAGATCTTATATACTATAGATGTTAATTATAAATTGATACATCCTTTTTGTAGGTGATACTTACCAAATTTAAGATAGATATTTTTTACTCAGTAATTCTGCTTCTAGAAATCTCTACTACAGATATCTCTTACATGTGCAAAGAGTTGTAGGTACAAGGATGCTCATCAAGGCATTATTCATAGTAGGAAAAAATTTCTCCTGTGCTACTATTGCTACTAGCAAAAAATTGGAGATGGCTTAAATGCTAACCAGTAGGTATAACTCTTCTGTGTAAGGTGGCCCTATGTCCCAGTGAGCTTGGGATGAGTCTTATTTATACCTGCACTGCCAGCATAATTTTAAGAGTGCTCTGTTTCCCTCTCAGTTCAGTTCAGTCGCTTAGTTGTGTCCGACTCTTGGCGACCCCATGAATCGCAGCATGCCAGGCCTCCCTGTCTATCACCAACTCCCGGAGTTCACTCAGACTCATGTCCATCCAGTCGGTGATGCCATCCAGCCATCTCATCCTCTGTCGTCCCCTTCTCCTCCTGCCCCCAGTCCCTCCCAGCATCAGGGTCTTTTCCAGTGAGTCAACTCTTTGCATGAGGTGGCCAAAGTATTGGAGTTTCAGCTTTAGCATCAGTCCTTCCAGTGAACACCCAGGACATATCTCCTTTCGGATGGACTGGTTGGATCTCCTTGCAGTCCACGGGACTCTCAAGAGTCTTCTCCAACACAACATTTCAAAAGCATGAATTCTTCAGCGCTCAGCTTTCTTCACAGTCCAACTCTCACATCCATACATGACTATTGGAAAAACCATAGCCTTGACTAGATGGACCTTTGTTGGCAAAGTAATATCTCTGCTTTTTAATACGCTATCTAGGTTGGTCATAACTTCCCTTCCAAGGAGTAAGCATCTTTTAATTTCATGGCTGCAGTCACCATCTGCAGTGATTTTGGAGGCCCCCCCCCCAAAAAAAAGTCTGCCGCTGTTTCCACTGTTTCCCCATCTATTTCCCATGAAGTGATGGGACCAGATGCCATGATCTTTGTTTTCTGAATGTTGAGTTTTAAGCCAACATTTTCACTCTCCTCTTTCACTTTCATCAAGAGGCTTTTTAGTTCCTCTTCACTTTCTGCCATAAGGGTGGTGTCATCTGCATATCTGAGGTTATTGATATTTCTCCCAGCAATCTTGATTCCAGTTTGTGCTTCTTCCAGCCCAGCGTTTCTCATGATGTACTCTGCATAGAAGTTAAATAAGCAGGGTGACAATATACAGCGTCGACGTACTTCTTTTCCTATTTCCCTCTCAATAGTGTCCTAATTTGGAAGGTAATTTAGATGTTACATATGCACACTAGTAGCATGGATTACTATGCATCTGTTCAAGAATGAACTATATGCATTGACATGGAGCTATATTCAAGATATATTATTAAGTGAGTTGCAAAATAATATGTACTGTCCCTTTGAGCTTTTAAAGTAAAATCCCTAAACTCTGTGTGTGTGTGTGTGTGTGTGTGTGTGTGTGTGTGTGAGAATGAAGGAGACTGAGAGGATTGTTAAAAAGATGTGGAAGGAGTCACACTAGTTTGTTAAAAAGTAAACCTCTAGAGACATGTGGAATAAGCAATGGCACCCCACTCCAGTACTCTTGCCTGGAAAATCCCACGGGTGGAGGAACCTGGTAGGCTGCAGTCCATGGGGTCGCTAAGAGTCAGACATGACTGAGCGACTTCACTTTCACTTTTCACTTTCATGCATTGGAGAAGGAAATGGCAACCCACTCCAGTGTTCTTGCCTGGAGAATCCCAGGGATGGGAGAGTGTGGTGGGCTGCCATCTGTGGGGTCGCACAGAGTCGGACACGACTGAAGTGACTTAGCAGCAGCAGCAGCAGCAGAGAGAGATGGTGACCCCATGAATGGCCATATGTTGATTGATTTTTTTTTTTTTAATAAAAGCAACGAAATGGAGGGAACTGTTGAATGCCAGCAGATTCTATAATTTTTAACTAGAAATCATTAAGAAAGTAACTATTAACATAAAATTATAGCTATTACACTGTCTTATATTTTAAAAATGTACTGATGGAAATCATAAATTTATCACTATAATTCCACCTTTGCAAATAAATAACGTTTTTATATTACTTCCTTCCTATTCCTTGTCTCTGTATATACATAGTTTTAGATAGTTGTTATCAGAGCTCAGAATTAATTTCATATTTTTTAAACTCACACTCTGTAGTATGTTTTTTGTTAGTCTAGTACTTGGCATTTGTGAATGCTTAGCTACATATTGTGCTAAATGTTCTCCATGTATTACATGATTTCATTCCAGTACTCTTGCCTGGAAACTCCCATGGACGGAGGAGCCTGGTAGGCTGCAGTCCATGGGGTCGCAAAGAGTCAGACACGTGTGAGCGACTTCACTTTCACTTCTCACTTTCATGCATTGGAGAAGGAAATGGCAACCCACTCCAGCGTTCTTGCCTGGAGACTCCCTAGAACGGAGGAGCCTGGTAGGCTGCCGTCTACTGGGTCGCACAGAGTTGGACACGACTGAAGCGACTTAGCAACCCTCTCAACTGCATTATGAGGCAATGACCCCTTTATTTCCATTTTATAGGTGAGTAAACAGAGATTAGATAGTTTGCCTAAGGTCACATAATTAGCAAATGATGGAAATGGGATCTGAATTCATATAGCTTGACTCTTGAACACATACTGTTACCCACTACTCTTGTTCCCTCCTTTCATAATTTTTTTTAGTGACTTTATAATATCAATGTGCTATCATTTATTTAGCCATTCTAGTTATATAGCTGGTTTATAGGCTTTAAAATTTGATCCTCAGAAGTTTTAAATTAAACAATCTGGTGCCTCCTCTTCAGGAACCTTTATGGGTACGGGTGTATATAGTTATGGTTTAGTATTATTTGACCTTTACTTATTCATTACATTCCTGAAAAGATACAAGGTGAAAA
Organism: Capra hircus; assembly: GCF_001704415.2. Lineage (NCBI taxonomy): Eukaryota > Metazoa > Chordata > Mammalia > Artiodactyla > Bovidae > Capra > Capra hircus. The sequence goes on along the minus strand of NC_030817.1, from coordinate 81,490,650 downwards.
TTTGTTCATATAATCACTTTTTTAAAAATTAGTTTCACTATTCTAAAGAATTAGTTCTCTGGAAAACAGTATTTTTTCTCTCAAATAATTAAAGTATTTAAGAAAAATCAGCAGTGAACTCAGCACTGTGTTTGGTGCCTTCACAGATTCTACTTTTGTGTTTTATTATATTCTTTCACATGACACCTGTAAGAAAAGCTATTAAGTAAACACTTAAAATGATTAGTGGTTACTCAATAATAGTGTGTAATGTTGAACTGTCTGTTCCCATGGAGAGATTATATGGTTAATTCCCAAAGCTTTTGTTTGCCTTTAGAATATGCATTTATGCCTGTGTTGAAATAGGGTAAAATTACAGGATTCCTATAGAGAAGTCAGATTTATAATGTAGGAGCGGTTAGATAGCTTTCTGACTCTGTTCCCTGGATCTAGGTTAGTTACTGCTCTTTTATCTTTGGGTGATAATAGAGCATCAGTTTAGTAGAGAACTCTAAAGTGCTAGCTAGGTAAGTGTCAGCTGCTGTCTTTGGTCTGAGGGAGATAATTAAGAGCTTTATTCTAAAGCTTACCTGTTGGAGTTCTAGATACTTGTTAACAATGTGTTTTGTTCTTATTTTATCTAACAAGTAATTTAGAATCCTCTTTGCTGAATTATGTCATTTGTCAGTATTTTTAATGGCACTTCTGCTAATCTCTCTAAAAAATTTTGCATTCAATATAGCATTTATTTGATGACAGTTTCATTGGAAATGTTCATTAGTCCCTTGATCTTGAATGGTTGCATTATGTAGCTTGTGTACCTGTTCTTATTCCGTTATCTTGTGTTTGTATTTTATGTTAGTTATAAAAATTTTCACACATGAAACAAGAAAGGTGAAAATAATAGCTATGTTATATAATACCCACTTAATTATATTTCCAGTTGTTTTGTGTGTCATAATTATTACTTTTTAATAAACTTTATTTTTAAAATTAGTTTTAGATTTACAGGACTATTGCAGAGATAGTACCGAGTTGTCATACTCCACACAGTTTCCCCGATTATGAACATGTTATATTAGAATGATACATTTATTATAATTAGTGAGCCTATATTGACACATTATTGTTAAAGTCCGTACTTCATTCAGATTTCTTTAGTTTTTACCTAATGTCTTTTTCTTTCTGTTCCAGAATCTTAGCAAGCATACTATACTACATTTAGTTGTCTTGTTTCCTTAGTCCCTCTTGACTGTGAGGATTTCTCAGACTTTTTTTTTAATCACATTGGCACTTTTGCGATGTACTGAACAGTTATTTTATAGTGTTCTTGTTAGGGTTTTTCTGGTGTTTTTCTCAAGAGTTGATTGGGTTTATGGTTTTTTAATAGGAAGACCTTAGAGGTAAACTGCTAACTGTTGTAATCATATCATTTCCAGGGTATATAATACGACTTGGGCTTCCCTGGTGCCTCAGACAGTAAAGAATCTGCCTGCAATGCAGGAGACCTGGGTTCCATTCCTGGGTTGGGAAGATCCCTTGGAGAAGGGAATGGCTACCCATTCCAATATTCTTGCCTGGAGAATTTTATGGACAGAGGAGCCTGGCAGGCTACATACAGTCCATGGTGTGCCAAAGAGTCAGACACGAGTGAGGGACTTTCACTTTCACTTTTCATAATATAGCTTATCACTATTGATGTTTACCTTGATCACCTGCCTAAGACAGTTAATGTTAAATTTCTCCACTGTAAAGTTAGCACCATCTCCTCATCCTCCGCTGCAATACCATACTCTTTTGGGAAGGAGGTCTTTGCATAGCCTATTGTTAAAGATGGGAGATTATGCTCCTCCTCCTTCAGGGTAGACTATCTGTTTAAATTGTTTGAAATTCTTGTACATGGGAGATTTTTCTTCTGTACTGTTACATGTATTCAACCATTTATTTATATCAGTATGATTCATGGATATTTGTTTTATACTTTGGGTTGGCCTTGGAGTAAAAAATGAAGCAGAGCAAAGCCTAACAGAGTTTTGGCAAGAGAACGCACTGGTCATAGCAAAGATCTTCTTCCAACAACACAAGAGATGTCTCTACACATGGACGTCACCAAATGGTCACTACCAAAATTAGATTGATTATATTCTTTGCAGCTGATGATGGAGAAGCTCTATACAGTCAGCAAAAACAAAACTGGGAGTTGACTGTGGCTCAGATCATGGACTCCTTATTGCAAAATTCAGACGTCGATTGAAGAAAGTAGGGAAAACCAGTAGACCATTCAGGAATGACCTAAAACAAATCCTTTATGATTATACAGTGGAAATGACAAATAGATTCAAGGAATTGGATCTGATAGAGTACCTGCAGAACTATGGACAGAGGTTCGTAACATTGTATAGGAGGTGGTGATCAAAATCGTTCCACATAAAAGAAAGGCATTAAGGCAAAATGGTTGTCTGGGGAGGCCTTACAAATAGCTGAGTAAAAGAAGCGAAAGGCAAAGGAGAAAAGGAAAGATATACACATCTGAATGCAGAGTTCTAAAGAATAGCAAGGAGAAATGTGAACTGCGCAAAGAAATAGAGGAAAACAATAGAATGGGAAAGACTAGAGATCTCATCAAGAAAATTAGAGATACCACGGGAACATATCATGCAAAGATGGGCACAATAAAGGACAGAAATGGTATGAACCTAACAGAACTAGAAGATATTAAGAAGAGGTGGCAAGAGTACACAGAAAAGCTATACAAAAAAGGTCTTAATGACATAGATAACGACGATGGTGTGATCACTCACCTAGAGCAAGACATCTTGGAGTGCGAAGTCAAGTGGGCCTTAGGAAGCATTACTATGAACAAAGGTAGTAGAGGGGATAGAATTCCAGCTGAGCTATTTCAAATCCTAAAAGATGATGCTGTGAAAGTGCTGTACTCAATATGCCAGCAAATTTGGAAAACTCATAAGTGGCCAAAGGACTGGAAAAGGTCAGTTTTCATTCCAATCCCAAAGAAGCACAATGCCAGAGAAAGTTCAAACTACTGCACAATTGCACTCATCTCACACGCTAGCAAAGCAGTGCTTTAAGTTCTCCAAGCTAGGCTTCATCAGTACATGAATCGAGAACTTCCAGATGTTTAAGTTGGATTTAGAAAAGGCAGAGGAACTAGAGATCACATTGCCAACATCTGTTGGATCATGGAGAAAGATAGAATATTCCAGAAAAACATGTACTTCTGCTTCATTGACTGCATTAAAGCCTTTGACTGTGTGGATCGCAACAAACTGTAGAAAATTCTTTAAAAAAATGGCAATACCAGACCACCTCAGCTGTCTCCTGAGAAACCTGAGTGCAGGTCAAGAAGCAACAGTTAGAACTGGTCATGGAACGATGAACTGGTTCCAAATCGGGAAAGGAGTTCATCAAGGCTGTATATTGTCACCCTGCTTATTTAACTTATGTGCAGAGTCAGTTCAGTTCAGTTGCTCAGTCGTGTCCGACTCTTTGCAACCCCATGAATCGCAGCATGCCAGGCCTCCCTGTCCATCACCAACTCCCGGAGTTCACTCAGACATATGCAGAGTACATCATGTGAAATACCAGACTGGATGAAGCCCAAGCTGGAATCAAAATTGCTGGGAGAAATATCAGTAACCTCAGATACACAGATGATACCACCCTTATGCAAAAAGTTAAGAGGAACTAAAGAGCTTCTTGATGAAGGTGAAAGAGGAGAGTGAAAAAGCTGGCTTAAAACTTAACATTCAAAAAACAAAGATCTTGGCATCTGGTCCCATCACTTCATGGCAAATAGATGGGGAAGCATGGAAACAGTGACAGACTTTATTTTGGGGGGCTCCAAAATCACTGCAGATGGTGACTGTAGCCATGAAAGTAAGAGAAGTTTGCTCCTTGGAAGAAAAGCTGTGACCAACCTAGACTCCGTATTAAAAAGCAGAGACATCACTTTGCCAACAAAGGTCCATATAGTCAAAGCTATGGTTTTTCTAGTAGTTATGTATGGATGTGAGAGTTGGACCATAAAGAAGGCTTACCATTGAAGAATTGATACTTTTGTATTGTGGTGTTGGAGAAGACTCTTGAGAGTCCCTTGGACTGCAAGGAGATCAAACCAGTCAATCCTAAAGGAAGTCAGCCCTGAATATTCATTGGAAGGACTGATGCTGAAGATGAACCTCCAATACTTTGGCCACCTCATGCAAAGAGCAAGCTCATCGGAAAAGACCCTGATGTTGGGAAAAATGGAAGGCAGGAGGAGAAAGGGACAACAGAGGGCAAGATGGTTAGATGGCTTCACCAACTCAATGGACATCAGTTTGAGCAAGCTCCAGAGGATGAAGAAGGACAGGGAAGCCTGGCGTGCTGCAGTCCTTGGGGTGGCAAGGAATCAGACATGACTGGGCAACTGAACAACAACAAATACTACCACTTCATTTTGCTGCTCAAAGTGTTCTAGCTTTGGAAGACCTTTCATTTGTTCATTTGTCCCTTTGATATAGTGCCATCTTGGCTTTGTTTTGCTTTTATATTTTGTTTAACTTTTTTTTCCTTTTGTACTTTTCATCACTACAAGATGTTCCAGACTTTTCTGCCCTGTTCCTAGAATTAGCCATTTCTCCACTGAGCCCTGATTGCTTTCATAATACATTTTTTAATAACGGTTTATTGAGATATAATTTGCATATCAATTACCTGTTTAAAATATAAAGTTCAGTGACTTTTTCAGATATTCACAGAAATGTGTAGTTATAACAGTCAATTTTAGAGCATTTTATCCCTGCAAAATGAAGTAGGAAATGGCAACCCATTCCAGTATTCTTGCCTCAAAAATGCCATGGACAGAGGAGCCTCAGTTCAGTTCAGTCACTCAGTTGTGTCTGACTCTTGGCGACCCCATGAATCGCAGCATGCCAGGCCTCCCTGTCTATCACCAACTCCCAGAGTTCACTCAAACTCATGTCCATCCAGTCGGTGATGCCATCCAGCCATCTCATCCTCTGTCATCCCCTTCTCTTCGTGCCCCAAATCCCTCCCAGCATCAGGGTCTTTTCCAGTGAGTCAACTCTTTGCATGAGGTGGCCAGAGTATTGGAGTTTCAGCTTCAGCATGTTCTTCCAGTGAACACCCACGACTGATCTCCTTTAGGATGGACTGGTTGGATCTCCTTGCAGTCCAAGGGACTCTCAAGAATTCCGAATATTGATAGTGAAAATGATCCAAAATCTTGAAATCAAAATGGAAACACAGATAAATAGCCTAGAGACAAGGATTGAGAAGATGCAAGAAAGGTTTAACAAGGACCTAGAAGAAATAAAAAAGAGTCAAAATATAATGAATAACGCAATAAATGAGATCAGAAACACTCTGGAGGCAACAAATAGTAGAATAATGGAGGCAGAAGATAGGATTAGTGAAATAGAAGATAGAATGGTAGAAATAAATGAATCAGAGAGGAAACAAGAAAAACGAATTAAAAGAAACGAGGACAATCTCAGAGACCTCCAGGACAATATGAAACGCTCCAACATTCGAATTATAGGAGTCCCAGAAGAAGAAGACAGAAAGAAAGATCATGAGAAAATCCTTGAGGAGATAATAGTTGAAAACTTCCCTAAAATGGGGAAGGAAATAATCACCCAAGTCCAAGAAACACAGAGAGTTCCAAATAGGATAAACCCAAGGCGAAACACCCCAAGACACATATTAATCAAATTAACAAAGATCAAACACAAAGAACAAATATTAAAAGCAGCAAGGGAAAAACAAATAACACACAAGGGGATTCCCATAAGGATAACAGCTGATCTTTCAATAGAAACTCTTCAGGCCAGGAGGGAATGGCAAGACATACTTAAAGTGATGAAAGACAATAACCTACAGCCCAGATTACTGTATCCAGCAAGGATCTCATTCAAATACGAAGGAGAAATCAAAAGCTTTACAGACAAGCAAAAGCTGAGAGAATTCAGCACCACCAAACCAGCTCTCCAACAAATTCTAAAGGATATCCTCTAGACAGGAAACATGAAAATGGTGTATAAACCCGAACCCAAAACAATAAAGTAAATGGTAACGGGATCATACTTATCAATAATCACCTTAAACGTAAATGGGTTGAACGCCCCAACCAAAAGACAAAGACTGGCCGAATGGATACAAAAACAAGACCCCTCTGTATGCTGCTTACAAGAGACCCACCTCAAAACAAGGGACACATACAGACTGAAAGTGAAGGGCTGGAAAAAGATATACCACGCAAACAGAGACCAAAAGAAAGCAGGAGTGGCAATACTCATATCCGATAAAATAGACTTTAAAACAAAGGCTGTGAAAAGAGACAAAGAAGGCCACTACATAATGATCAAAGGAACAATCCAAGAAGAAGATATAACAATTATAAATATATATGCACCCAATATAGGAGCACCGCAATATGTAAGAGAAATGATAACAAGTATGAAAGGGGAAATCAACAATAACACAATAATAGTGGGAGACTTTAATACCCCACTCACACCTATGGACAGATCAACTAAACAGAAAATTAACAAAGAAACGCAAACTTTAAATGATACATTAGATCAGTTAGACCTAGTTGATATCTATAGGACATTTCACCCCAAAACAATGAATTTCACCTTTTTTTCAAGTGCTCATGGAACCTTCTCCAGGATAGATCACATCCTGGGCCATAAATCTAAACTTGATAAATTCGAAAAAATCGAAATCATTCCAAGCATCTTTTCTGACCATAATGCATTAAGATTAGATCTCAATTACAGGAGAAAAACTATTAAAAATTCCAACATATGGAGGTTGAACAACACACTTCTGAATAACCAACAAATCACAGAAGAAATCAAAAAAGAAATCAAAATATGCATAGAAACTAATGAAAATGAAAACACAACAACCCAAAACCTGTGGGACACTATAAAAGCAGTGCTAAGAGGAAAGTTCATAGCAATACAGGCATACCTCAAGAAACAAGAAAAAAGTCAAATAAATAACCTAACTCTACAACTAAAGCAACTAGAAAAGGAAGAGTTGGAGAACCCCAGAGTTAGTAGAAGGAAAGAAATCTTAAAAATTAGGGCAGAAATAAATGCAAAAGAAACAAAAGAGACCATAGCAAAAATCAACAAAGCCAAAAGCTGGTTCTTTGAAAGGATAAATAAAATTGACAAACCATTAGCCAGACTCATCAAGAAGCAAAGAGAGAAAAATCAAATCAATAAAATTAGAAATGAAAATGGAGAGATCACAACAGACAACACAGAAATACAAAGGATCATAAGAGACTACTATCAGCAATTGTATGCCAATAAAATGGACAACGTGGAAGAAATGGACAAATTCTTAGAAAAGTACAATTTTCCAAAACTGAACCAGGAAGAAATAGAAAATCTTAACAGACCCATCACAAGCACGGAAATTGAAACTGTAATCAGAAATCTTCCAGCAAACAAAAGCCCAGGTCCAGACGGCTTCACAGCTGAATTCTACCAAAAATTTCGAGAGGAGCTAACACCTATCTTCCTCAAACTCTTCCAGAAAATTGCAGAGGAAGGTAAACTTCCAAACTCATTCTATGAGGCCACCATCACCCTAATACCAAAACCTGACAAAGATGTCACAAAAAAAGAAAACTACAGGCCAATATCACTGATGAACATAGATGCAAAAATCCTCAACAAAATTCTAGCAATCAGAATCCAACAACACGTTAAAAAGATCATACACCATGACCAAGTGGGCTTTATCCCAGGGATGCGAGGATTCTTCAGTATCCGCAAATCAATCAATGTAATTCACCACATTAACAAACTGAAAAATAAAAACCATATGATTATCTCAATAGATGCAGAGAAGGCCTTTGACAAAATTCAACATCCATTTATGATAAAAACTCTCCAGAAGGCAGGAATAGAAGGAACATACCTCAACATAATAAAAGCTATCTATGACAAACCCACAGCAAACATTATCCTCAATGGTGAAAAATTGAAAGCATTTCCCCTAAAGTAAAAAACAAGACAAGGGTGTCCACTTTCACCGCTACTATTCAACATAGTTCTGGAAGTTTTGGCCACAGCAATTAGAGCAGAAAAAGAAATAAAAGGAATCCAAATTGGAAAAGAAGAAGTAAAACTCTCACTGTTTGCAGATGACATGATCCTCTACATGGAAAACCCTAAAGACTCCACCAGAAAATTACTAGAGCTAATCAATGAATATAGTGAAGTTGCAGGATATAAAATCAACACACAGAAATCCCTTGCATTCCTATACACGAATAATGAGAAAGTAGAAAAAGAAATTAAGGAAACAATTCCATTCACCATTGCAACGAAAAGAATAAAATACTTAGGAATATATCTACCTAAAGAAACTAAAGACCTATATATAGAAAACTATAAAACACTGATGAAAGAAATCAAAGAGGACACTAATAGATGGCGAAATATACCATGTTCATGGATCGGAAGAATCAATATAGTGAAAATGAGTATACTACCCAAAGCAATTTACAAATTCAATGCAATCCCTATCAAGCTACCAGCAACATTTTTCACAGAACTAGAACAAATAATTTCAAGATTTGTATGGAAATACAAAAAACCTCGAATAGCCAAAGCAATCTTGAGAAAGAAGAATGGAACTGGAGGAATCAACTTGCCTGACTTCAGGCTCTACTACAAAGCCACAGTCATCAAGACAGTATGGTACTGGCACAAAGACAGACATATAGATCAATGGAACAAAATAGAAAGCCCAGAGATAAATCCACACACACATGGACACCTTATCTTTGACAAAGGAGGCAAGAATATACAATGGAGTAAAGACAATCTCTTTAACAAGTGGTGCTGGGAAAACTGGTCAACCACTTGTAAAAGAATGAAACTAGATCACTTTCTAACACCGCACACAAAAATAAACTCAAAATGGATTAAAGATCTAAATGTAAGATCAGAAACTATAAAACTCCTAGAGGAGAACATAGGCAAAACACTCTCAGACATAAATCACAGCAGGATCCTCTATGATCCACCTCCCAGAATTCTGGAAATAAAAGCAAAAATAAACAAATGGGATCTAATTAAAATTAAAAGCTTCTGCACAACAAAGGAAAATACAAGCAAGGTGAAAAGACAGCCTTCTGAATGGGAGAAAATAATAGCAAATGAAGCAACTGACAAACAACTAATCTCAAAAATATACAAACAACTTCTGCAGCTCAATTCCAGAAAAATAAACGACCCAATCAAAAAATGGGCCAAAGAACTAAATAGACATTTCTCCAAAGAAGACATACGGATGGCTAACAAACACATGAAAAGATGCTCAACATCACTCATTATTAGAGAAATGCAAATCAAAACCACAATGAGGTACCACTTCACACCAGTCAGAATGGCTGCGATCCAAAAATCTGCAAGCAATAAATGCTGGAGAGGGTGTGGAGAAAAGGGAACCCTCCTACACTGTTGGTGGGAATGCAAACTAGTACAGCCACTATGGAGAACAGTGTGGAGATTCCTTAAAAAATTGCAAATAGAACTACCTTATGACCCAGCAATCCCACTTCTGGGCATACACACCGAGGAAACCAGAATTGAAAGAGACACATGTACCCCAGTGTTCATCGCAGCACTGTTTATAATAGCTAGGACATGGAAACAACCTAGATGTCCATCAGCAGATGAATGGATAAGAAAGCTGTGGTACATATACACAATGGAGTATTCTTCAGCCATTAAAAAGAATTCATTTGAATCAGTTCTGATGAGATGGATGAAACTGGAGCCGATTATACAGAGTGAAGTAAGCCAGAAAGAAAAACACCAATACAGTACACTAACACATATATATGGAATTTAGGAAGATGGCAATGACGACCCTGTATGCAGGACAGGGAAAGAGACACAGATGTGTATAATGGACTTTTGGACTCAGAGGGAGAGGGAGAGGGTGGGATGATTTGGGAGAATGACATTCTAACATGTATACTATCATGTAAGAATTGAATCGCCAGTCTATGTCTGATGCAGGATACAGCATGCTTGGAGCTGGTGCATGGGGATGACCCAGAGAGATGTTATGGGGAGGGAGGTGGGAGGGGGGTTCATGTTTGGGAACGCATGTAAGAATTAAAGATTTTAAAATTTAAAAAAATAAAAAATTAAAAAATTAAAAAAAAAAAAAGAGTCTTCTCCAACACCACAGTTCAAAAGCATCAGTTCTTCGGTGCTCAGCTTCCTTCACAGTCCAACTCTCACATCCATACATGACCACTGGAAAAACCATAGCCTTGACTAGATGGACCTTTGTTGGCTGAGTAATATATCTGCTTTTCAGTGTGCTATCTAGGTTGGTCATAATTGTCCTTCCAAGGAGTAAGCGTCTTTTAATTTCATGGCTGCAATCACCATCTGCAGTGATTTTGGAGCCCGGAAAAATAAAGTCTGACACTGTTTCCACTCTTTCCCCATCTATTTCCCATGAAGTGATGGGACCAGATGCCATGATCTTCGTTTTCTGAATGTTGAGTTTTAAGCCAACTTTTTCACTCTCCTCTTTCACTTTTATCAAGAGGCTTTTTAGCTCCTGTTCACTTTCTACCATAAGGGTGGTGTCATCTGCATATCTGAGGTGATTGATATTTCTCCCGGCAATCTTGATTCCAGCTTGTGCTTCTTCCAGCCCAGCGTTTCTCATGATGTACTCTGCATAGAAGTTAAGTAAGCAGGGTGACAATATACAGCCTTGACATACTCCTTTTCCTAATTGGAACCAGTCTGTTGTTCCGTGTCCAGTTCTAACTGTTGCTTCCTGACCTGCATATAGGTTTCTTAAGAGGCAGGTCAGGTGGTCTGGTATTCCCATCTCTTTCAGAATTTTCCACAGTTTATTGTGATCCACACAGTCAAAAGCTTTGGGATAGTCAATAAAGCAGAAATAGATGCTTTTTTGGAACTCTCTTGCTTTTTCCATGATCCATCGGATGTTGGCAATTTGATCTTTGGTTCCTCTGCCTTTTCTAAAACCAGCTTGAAATCTGGAAAATCACGGTTCACATATTGCTGAAGCCTGGCTTCTAGAATTTTGAGCATTACTTTACTAGCGTGTGAGATGTGTGCAATTGTGCGGTAGTTTGAGCATTCTTTGGCATTGCCTTTCTTTGGGATTGGAATGAAAACTGACCTTTTCCAGTCCTGTGGCCACTGCTGAGTTTTCCAAATTTGCTGGCATATTGAGTGCAGCACTTTCACAGCATCATCTTCCAGGATTTGAAATAGCTCAACTGGAATTCCATCACCTCCACTAGCTTTGTTCATAGTGATGCTTTCTAAGGCCCACTTGACTTCACATTCCAGGATGTCCAGCTGTAGATGAGTGATCACACCATCGTGATTATCTGGGTCATGAAGCTCTTTTTTGTACAGTTCTTCTATGTATTCTTGCCACCTCTTAATATCTTCTGCTTCTGTTAGGTCCATACCATTTCCGTCCTTTATCGAGCCCATCTTTGCATGAAATGTTCTCTTGATATCTCTAATTTTCTTGAAGAGATCTCTAGTCTTTCCCATTCTATTGTTTTCCACTATTTCTTTGCATTGATCGCTGAGAAAGGCTTTCTTATCTCTCCTTGCTATTCATTGGAACTCTGCATTCAGATGCTTATATGTTTCTTTTTCTCCTTTGCTTTTTGCTTCTCTTCTTTTCACAGCTATTTGTAAGGCCTCCCCAGACAGCCATTTTACTTTTTTGCATTTCTTTTCCATGGGGATGGTCTTGATCCCTGTCTCTTGTACAATGTCATGAACCTCCATCTATAGTTCATCAGGCATTCTGCCTATCAGATCTAGTCCCTTAAATCTATTTCTCACCTCCACTGTATAATCATAAGGGATTTGACTTAGGTCATACCTGAATGGTGTAGTGGTTTTCCCCACTTTCTTCAATTTAAGTCTGAATTTGGCAATAAGAAGTTCATGATCTGAGCCATAGTCAGCTCCTGGTCTTGTTTTTGCTGACTGAATAGAGCTTCTCCATCTTTGGCTGCAAAGAATATAGTCAGTCTGATTTCGGTGTTGACCATCTGGTGATGTTGACGTGTAGAGTCTTCTCTTGTGCTGTTGGAAGAGGGTGTTTGCTATGACCAGTGCCTTCTCTTGGCAAAACTCCTACTAGCCTTTGCCCTGCTTCATTCCGCATTCCAGGGGCAAATTTGCCTGTTATTCCAGGTGTTTCTTGACTTCCTACTTTTGCATTCCAGTCCCCTATAATGAAAATGACATCTTTTTGGGGTGTTAGTTCTAAAAGATCTTGTAGGTCTTCATAAAACCATTCAACTTCAGCTTCTTCAGTGTTACTGGTTGGGGCATAGGCTTGGATTACCGTGATATTGAATGGTTTGCCTTGGAAACGAACAGAGATCATTCTGTCGTTTTTGAGATTACATCCAAGTGCTGCATTTTGGACTCTTTTGTTGACCATGATGGCTACTCCATTTCTTCTGAGGGATTCCTGCCCACAGTAGTAGATATAATGGTCATCTGAGTTAAATTCACCCACTCCAGCCCATTTTAGTTCACTGATTCCTAGAATGTTGACATTCACTGTTGCCATCTCCTGTTTGACCACTTCCCATTTACCTTGATTCATGGACCTGACATTCCAGGTTCCTGTGCAGTATTGCTCTTTACAGCATTGGACCTTGCTTCTATCATCAGTCACATCCACAACTGGGTGTTGTTTTTGCTTTGGCTCCATCCCTTCATTCTTTCTGGAGTTATTTCTCCACTGATCTCCAGTAGCATATTGGGCACCTACCAACCCGGGGAATTCCCCTTTCAGTATCCTATCATTTTGCCTTTTCATAGTGTTCATGGGATTCTCAAGGCAAGAATACTGAAGTGGTTTGCCATTCCCTTCTCCAGTGGACCACATTCTGTCAGACCTCTCCACCATGACCTGCCCGTCTTGGGTGGCCCCACACGGACTGGCTTAGATTCACTGACTTAGACAAGGCTGTGGTCCATGTGATCAGATTGGCTAGTGTTTTGTGACTATGGTTTCAGTGTGTCTGCCCTCTGATGCCCTCTTGCAGCACCTACCATCTTACTTGGGTTTCTCTTACCTTGGACTCGGGTTCTCTTGACGGCTGCTCCCAGGTCTTTTAATAAAGATACATGATTCCGAGTGGATAGGGGGCCTAGAGGGAGGGCAGTGCGGCCCAGACAACCTGGCCTTGACACTTCAGTTCCTGTTTCCACCCCACCAAACCTGAGCTTGTGCCCTGACCTCTGAGGGCCTGGCAGAGTACAGAGGAGTCAGACACAACTAAGCACGCACACACGCAGGCATCCCCACAGAAAGAAACGCTGTACCCTGTTAGCACTCACTTTGCATTTCCTGTTTTCCCCCAACTCCCCACCAGGATAACACTCTGTTTCTGGATTTATCTGTTGTGGACATTTCATATAAATGACATCGTACAGTACGTAGCTTTTTGCACATTACTTTTACTTAGCATAATGTTTTCAGGGTTTATCCATGCTGTAGCTTCTATGAGTACTTCATTTACTTTTATCATTGAATAATAATCAATTGTCCTGATATATCACATTGTATTTATCCATTTATTGCTTGATAGATATTGTGTTGTTTTCGTGTTTCTACTTTTTGGCTGTGTACATTTGTGTACAAAATTTTTTCGAAGCTTTTCTGTTTGAATCTGAATCAAGATCTACACAATTGGTTCGTATGCATTTTACGTTTCCTTTAAGCTATAATTATCCCCCTATACCTCCCTTTATTCCTTGTAACTTATTTGTTGAAGTAACTGGGTCATTTGTCACCAAGAATTTTCTCTCAATGGGGATGATGTTGATTGCAACCCCATGGGGTCTATTACCATATTACTCTGTCCTTTTAATTTATTTTTTCCTAATTTGTCATTAGATCTAGAGCTTGATTCAGGGTTTTGCTTTTGTTTTGGTGAGACTACCGCATAGGTGGTGGTGGTGTATGCTTTCTTCAAGAGGCATATCATGTGTGTTTCCCTGTTGCCATTAGCCACCAGAGTTCAACATACTGTGGCCATGGGTCACATCTGGTTTGTGGCCTGTTTTTGTACATAGTGTATAAGCTAAAGTTGGGTTTTATATTTTTAAAGTGTTAAAAAAATGAAAAAGAAAGAAAGAATATGTGACCGAAACTGTATGTAGCCTGCAAATCCTAACATACCATCTCACCCTTTTCAGAAAAAAAGTTTGCTGACTCCCGGGTCAATGATGTTTATTTCCCAGAGTGGTTAATTTATCAGGGGTTGCAAAATTGTGATATCATGTCATTCTGTAATTATTAGGTGGACTGCTTCCATAAACAGAAACTTGTTTGATCAATTTTATTGCCATCAGGAACAATTTGATTAGGAAAAACACAGAATTACATGCCACTTTTAAAAATAATGATTTGATTCTGTAATGTTCTCCAAAGTTGACCAATTAGTGTTTTTGTTTGTTGGTATTATTAGTCATTTAGTCATGTCCAACTCTTTTTGACCCCATGGACTGTTCCCCACCAGGCTTCTCAGTCCATGGGATTCTCCAGGCAAGAATACTGGAGTGGATATCCATTTCCTTCTCCAAGGGATCTTCCAGACCCAGGGATTGAACCCACGTCTCCTGGGTTGCAGGCAGATTCTTTACCATCTGAGCCATTGGTACCCAGCATATCTGAGTGTTTCAACGTTTTATGTAATTATAGTGACTGATGCTTAAGTGTCCCATGTTTGGCCAGTCTTGAGTCTTTGGAGATGACCTTAGTAATTATCAATAGCTTTGCATTTTCTGGTGTGACAAGATGTTGCAGATTCATCTCATGTTCCAGTTGCAAACCTGGAATTAACCTTTTTTTTTTTAATGTTTTGTGAGAAAAAATGGAATTTAGAGGCCACATCTGGGTGTGGGAAGTATTTATTGCTGCTGAGCTGAGCATTGTCACCAATCCTTTTAATGTGAAGTGTTACTAGGAAATAACATATTTTTTAAATAAATAAAATACAAATTCATGTTGCACGCAATAAAACAGAGGAATACATGGCTTTTACTTAATCTTACTGATTTTACATCTGTGTTGCTTCCATACTGAGAATCTTGTTTTCTGTAACTCAGTGAATTTACTCATTTGCTTTATTCCAACACACACACACAAACGCACATACCACCCAACCCCCAGCCCCGTTCCCAGTCTTAGTATCGATAGTAACTGCAATAAAATGGTTACTAAAACAGTTTAAATTGTGCCCTAAATTCTTGACTAGTTTCTTTTTGTGTGGTTAAAAGGATAACTGGATATTTAGGTTTGTTTCACATATGATTTTAATTTTTAAAGGCTTTGAAATTTTATTTTTTTGTTTTTTAACTGTGTAAAATATTTTCATGTCTTAATGTCAAATCGACTTCCCTGGTGGCTCAGACGGTTAAGCGTCTGTCTACAATGCAGGAGACCTGGTTTCCATCCCTGGGTCGGGAAGATCCCCTGGAGAAGGAAATGGCAACCCACTCCAGTACTATTGCCTAGAAAATCCCATGGACAGAGGAGCCTAGTAGGCTACATGTAGTCCATGGGGTCACAAAGAGTCGGACACGACTGAATGACTTCACTTCACTTCACTTCAATGTCAAATCTATGAACAAGATCTATTCAGAGACATCCAACTTCAATTCCAGTCTCCTGTAATCATGTTTTTTCCTTCCTAGGTGCATTAACAACTATGTGGATATGTATTAGTGTCTCACCTTTCTTAGAAAAATATATCTACTTTCTTCAACCTTGCTTTTTCACTTAATTTATTCTAGAGATCACTCCATGGCAGAATATGAAGTTATTCTGTCCTTGTTCCTATTTGCGACTGCGTAGTATCTCATTGTGTCAGCGTACCATGGTTTGTTCAATGTGTCCGTTGTTGGTATCAGGATTGCTTCCGTGCTGTTACTGCAGGTAGTGCTGCGGTGATGAGTCTTGCTTGTACCTGTTTTCGTATTTTGGCCAGTCTGTGGAAGGAGTAGATTCAGAGACAGGGGATTGCTAAATCAAAGGGTGCTACATGTTGCAAACTCCCTTCTCTAGTGGGCATGCCATTTTGCATTCCCATCAGCCTGTTCCATTGCCTGTAGAGTATGTTGAAAACATTTGGGTTTTTGCCATTATGATAGGTGATAAGTTGTATCTGAGTGTAGTTTTAATTTGCATCCTTCTTATTATGAATGAGGTTAAGCATCTATTAAAATGATAAAAAGACCATTTCAGTCTAATTCTACATCTGTGTAAAAATGGCATGTAATTATAATAGTATAGAAAGTCATATTTTACTTCCACAAATGTATTTACAACTACTTGGTTATCATATACGTTCATATATGTGGCTTCACTGTGTGTATTTTGGGGCTCATTCTTATCTTTCTGATACTGTTGGCATCTCTCTTAGATTTTAGAAGTCTTTTTCCTCCCCTTGCTTATTTTGATCATAAGTATGTCACCAAGAGATTAATAGACCAGTGAATGAAATATGAATTTGTCTATGATGACATTACAGCTTAGTAATGCAAGCTTGAGTCAACAAATCTAAATTCAGTTTACTTTCATCGGTAAATAATACAGTTGAACAGAAGGATTCTAGAACCTGGTCTACAGACCTTGTAAGACTATCACATGAGTTTTCTGAAACATCTGCTTATTTTGCAACAAGAGCTTTACATGCATGAAGTTGTTTGCAGAAAATAGTTTTGATATTGTAAGACTCATTATTAAGGATTTGTAGTCTTAGGTTATCCTCTTTTGTATAGATTTAAGTTGTTAGATTGTCCTGTGGGATTTCATAAATATTGCTTTTGTTAGTAAAGCTGCTGACAGCAAAAGCTTTCAATAAATTATTCATATGCTGTTTGTTTTCTGTGTTCAAGAATTAATGCATCTTTATGCAGGAATTTTTTTAGCTGAACTTGATAACAATTTGTAGACATATGGTGTACAGTACACTTGAATACAAATTGTAATGCTTGTTTTCAGTACGAGGAAAGTAGTCTATTAGTGATCCTTAGAGCAACCTCAGCCCTCCAGAACATAGCTGATTACTGAAGAATAATAGAAAAAAGCTTTAAAAAATGTGAAATAATTAAGTGTCAGAGAAATTTCTGCTCTTTAAAGATGGGGGCCACTGGATTTTATCTGTTTTCTTTTGTTTACTACCACTGTGTACTTACTGTTCTCTTTGGTTCATTGAGAACGTTAGGTCTTGTTTGACCATCTTCCTCTCCATTCCAAGTTCTGGGTAATTTGTGTGTCTGCTTTGCTTCTCATCTTTTTAATGCCATCTTCAGTACTTTCAGTACGTTAACTTCCTCATCTCCAAAGACTTCTCTTTTATGCCCCTTCAAATATCAGCTTCCATCACTGCATCCTACCCCTTGTCATCACTCAGCAGTGCTGAAATATTGAAATTATAGAACAGTCTCAGGATAGTCTCCTGTCTTTCCAGGTTGCTCACATTAAACTGGCACCATTTTTACCCATATGAATTCTCTCCTGTTTATTTCCTTTTCCTATCTTTCTTAGATTCCATTGACAACCGAGTTGCTGATACCTTCAACTCTCTATTTCGTTGTCACTTTCTACTCACGTGCCTAGGAAAAAATCACTTTTAAATGTCTAAACTTTCTCTTCCCTTTATTCTCCGCAAAGTCATGTTCTTTGTTCGAACCTCTTTAGATACAGTTACCAACCTTACCTGGGCTCTCAGCGCCCTGAGTAATCCAGTTTCCCCTCTGTCTGTGCTCTCTTCCTGGCTGAAGCTGCTTCGGGTATTCAGCACTACCTGCAGACACCGTCGTCAATCTCCAGCCTACGCACACCGTCGGCAGTTGTTCTCTCCTTATGCTTAAGAGACTGTATGGGCGATTAGCAATGACTCCTATAACCTTAAAGTCTTTCCTACCCAGAGTATCAATTAAGGTGTTTTATTCCAAGCATTACAGATTTTAACTAACTTGAGCAAAAAAGAAAGTTTATTAGAATGATGTTGGATAGCTTAAAGGATCAGTGGAAAAACTAAAGAACCAAAGTGTCTGCTATATCATTTAGAAAAAAAGGTTATTTTTCTATAAATTGTAATTCATCTCGGTTATATAGTTAATTCTGTCTGTTTGAATTTTCCTGAGACATTATGCGTAAGGATATATATGTTGCCTGTTGTACAGTGTCTGATATACTGCAGTTGCCTGGACAATCAACAGTCCTGTGGAGTGCTTCACTCTCAATGTTTTAACATTGCAAAAGCATCTAGGAGTAAGGACTTTTTTTTTTGTAAGGACATTTTTGTATATAACAGTACCATTAATCCCATCCAAGAAAATTAAGATGACTGTTATCTAATATACTAAAAATTTTAATTCACCTGAATATGTCCCAATATGCTATTTGTAAACCAGGACTCAGTAATAAAAGTTCACTCATTGCATTTTTGTCTCTTTAGTCATTTTTCATACCACTCTTAATACTAAATTTGATCCCTCAGTTAAGGTGGTGATCATTATGTTCGTTATGAAAGTACTTTTCGTTCTTTATAGTTAATGAGTAATTTGTGGATGACACTCTGAAATGGTGTGACTATCCTTTTTTCCAGAAACCTTCACCTAGTAGTTTGAGCAATAATCAATAATGAATGATTACTACAATTTTAAATTAAGTTTGTAAAAAGTTTTGTTTTTAAATAGGAGTTTCTGAGTAAGTGTTAAAGAGAAGATGTTGATAGTTTAAATTCCGTAATTTTTACTATTTGGATATGGTAGACTGGTTGTTTGTATTTGACAGCCAGAAAGAGCTTTGCTTTGATTCCTCACATCTACTGTCACAATTCATAATCTTTTACTCTGCAGAAACAGTGCAACTTTTTTTTAAGAAAGAACTTGCTTGTTTGCTGAAAAAGAATATTAATGAAGAATAGCATAGTCCTTTGCAGTACTGACCAGTAGAAATGCAGTGTAAGCCATGTACATAATTAAAAATTTTAATGTGCCAATTTCCATGTACCATATACCACATTAGAAAACCAAAAAGAAAAAATTAATTTTAAGATATTTTATTTAAATATATCCCAAATATTTAAACATGTAATCGGTACAAAGTTATTGAGATATTTTGCATTCTTTGTGTGTGTGTGTGCACACTAAGTCTTCTAATTTTGGTGTGTATTTTATGTATTTAGAATGTCACATTTCACATTCCGAATAGCCGCATGTCACTAAGTGACTACTCTGCTGGGCAGTGCCAGTATCCTACTGGATATTGGTTTAGTGGTTATGATCTTGGTCACAGGAAAGCCAGACTAACTTGATTCACATTTTGCTTTCTCCATAGGTAGCTTCTAAAAGTGTTAGTTGCTTGTTTCCAGGCGGCTCAGTGATAAAAAAATCCGCTTGCCAGTGTAGGAGACGGGTTCAATCCCTGGGTTGGGAAGATCCCCTGGAGAAGGAAATGGCAACCCACCCCAGTATTCTTGCCTGAGAAACCCTTATGGACAGAGGAGCCTGGTGGGCTACAGTCCCTGGGATCGCAAAAGAGTTGAACATGACTGAGCAACTAATTAACAAACAGAATAGGTAGCTTCATGACTTTGGACATTATTCATTCTCTTTGTGGCTCAGTTTTCTCTTTGTAAATGAGAATAATAATTACTAATACTAGTTTTGGAGAATTGAAAGAATGCAAACAAAGCGCTAGAGTAATGGCTGGTACATAGTAAGTATTCAGTGAATGTTAACTATTATTATTGTACCTTTAGACTTGGTCCCATAATTACCATTTTTTCATAGAAGTGTTGTTGTATTTTTTAGAAATAGGACTAGGTCTTGGATCCCTTGACTTCCCTTTTGTATCAGGCTGTTTGTTGCCCTTAGTCTCCTTTACCTCCTGTGTGGTGACTTCAGTAAGATGAACTAGATTTTCCAGGACACGTTTGCTTTCGAGTATTTAGTCCTCTAGTTACTATAATTCATTGAAATGAGTGGGGAAATCCAACTCTGCAAATCGCAATGAGTTAATAAAAGACTTATTGTTGTGATTTTTTAAAAACCCACAAGAGATTGACAGCTATAGTAACACTGGGTTGATGTATTTCTCTTTGTAAAATCCAAAAATTCCCCTCTATTACAAAAGCCAATGTGGTTGTAGCAGCGAGATAAAATGTTAACATATGGAGTAGAGGTGATCTTGAATATTCAGGATAGTTGTATCCGGTTCAGAGTTATTTAGAATGTGTTTTAGATTACTATCCATTTTTGTATTAGGTCAGAGTAACTGTAGATGATGGCACGGGAAGTAGTTAATGAAATTTTACAAAGGACACATCCTTTTTAAAAATTTTGACAATTTACTGTGATAAAACATTTTGCAGTCAGAGTACTAGTAAATTTTTAAATATTAGTCATGGTAGAAAAGTGTGAAACATTTAACAAAGTAGTATAGAATTACAGTGTATTGATAAAACTGTCACCATTCAGATCTTTGGGTTACACCTCAGTCTTAATATTTGCATTATATTATGTATCATTGAGCTTATATTTTCTTGTATAATATACAAAAATGAAACTAAAAAATTCTTAAGAAATTCGGAAGACCTTGGATCAGGTTTTGGGTGAGATGTGTTACTCTAGGACAGTCTTCTGGCCACAAATAACAAAAAGTTGCTTATAAGATGTTTAGATAACTAAACATGAAGATTTATATAGTTAATAAAAGTTCTATTTAGTATAAAAATTTTTATATCTTTCTATCTAGCAGAATGAAAAATTCAGATTTTCCCTTAATTTTGAGCTGAAATACAAGTATTGCTAATATTGTTGGCATGTTAACTATTATTAATGTACCTTTCCTAAGAATTGAGGATTTTCAGGTAGTTGTTCAAAGCATTGGTGATATTGTTTGCAGGTTATCAGATAGTACCTAGTCTTCTTGCTGATCACATAGAAAGTTATGAAAGATTAATGTTCTTTATTTATGACACTTTGAAAAGTGATAATAAAACATTTTACAAAGGACAGATTTGAAATCATCTGAATATAAAATTTTTAAGAATGAGGCTGATCTTAAAACAGTGGAAATCTGATGTTATGCAAAGTCACTAAGGATCACTAATATTTAATTTCATCTTGGCCCACCCACCCTTCAAACCTGTAGAGTTCTGAAAAGGATACAAACAAAACACAAAACAAACCAAGGTACAAAGGGCAAGAAGCACTGACAAACCAGAGGTCATTTTAATACTCTTCTGTAGTCTAGCCTTCTAGTTGGGAAGATAGGCCTTAAAAACAAAGTTAATTGCTGAGAAGAGCACATACAGGGCAGGATAAAAGACTTTTTCAGAGAGAGTTGTCAGGGAAGGCCTCTGTAGAAGTGACAGTTGGGTTGAAACATGAAGAATGAGAAGCTAGACCTGTGATATGAGTGGTTGTGGAGCAAGTGTTCAGGCAGAGGGGAGAGCAAGTGCAAAGACTTTAGTATGGGAGAGAAAATGGCTTGTTCAGGAAACTAAATTATGTGGCCCGAGTTTACTGAGTTAGAGTGTGATACAAGATTAGGTTGCAGAGAGGCAGGAAGCAGATCCTGTAGACTTTTTGAATGCCTTGGTAATGAATTTGGATTTTATATTAGCTGTAATAGGGAGCTGTTGAAAGATTAGGCAGAGAAGAAAGATGACCAAACTTGAGTTTTTTAAGATCTCTTCATGTTATTTTATACATAATTGTAAAAATGTGATTAAAAATTAAAAAGTCCATATTTTATGCATAACAATTTCTAAAATGTGACTGGTGAACACAGAGTTGCTAGATGTTAGCAGTTTGGGGGAAAATAGTGTAGGCTTTTGGACTATGAATAGTTACTATTAAATTGAGGACCTGTTACGTGCCAAGCAGAGCATCTCTGATAGCTCAGTTGGTAAAAAATCCGCCTGCAACACAGGAGACCCCGGTTCGATTCCTAAGTAAGGAAGATCTGCTGGAGAAGGGATGGCTACCCACTCCAGTAGTTTGGGGCTTCCCTTGTGGCTCAGCTGGTAAAGAATCCAGTAAAGAATCTGCCCGCAATGTGGGAGACCTGGGTTCAATCCCTGAGTTGGGAAGATTCCCTGGAGAAGGGAAAGACTACCCACTCCAGTATTGTGGTCTGGAGAATTCCATAGACTGTATAGTCCATGGGGCTGCAAAGAGTCGGACATAACTGAGCAACTTTCACTTCACTTCACTTACCTGCCAAGCAGTGAGGTGGATGCTTTTACACTCTTCACAGAAATCTACTTAAAAGGAAGCCATTATTTTTTAGGGGAGAAAATTGTTTTGTAGGGGAATCAGTCCTGAATAATCATTGGAAGGACTGATGCTGAAGCTGCAATACTTTGGCTACCAGGCACGAAGAACTGACTCATTGGAAAAGACCCTGATGCTGGGAAGGATTGAAGGCAGGAGGAGAAGGGGACGACAAAGGAGATGGTTGGATGGCATCACTGACTCAATGGACATGAGTTTGAGCAGGCTGCAGGAGTTGATGATGGACAGGGAAGCCTGGTGTGCTGCAGTCCATGGGGTTGCAAAGAGTTGGACACAACTGAGCAACTCAACTGAGGGGAGAAGCAATTATTTTATAAGGGAGAAAGTTTTGAATACAGAAAGAAATTAGCCCCTCAGAGCTAGGATTTACAACCATGTCCACCTGACTGTGTTTTACCAAAGTTTTTTCCCACTTGGCTGTTTTTGCTGGGGGAGGGAGAAGGGAAGAAGGTTTAAGACTGCAGAAAAGGAAAGTGCTCTTACTATAATAAATTTTTATTGAATAAAGTCACATATTTTTCATTTTGAAGCATGATTGGAAAGGTAGATGCTGTAAATTAGAACAATCAAATTGAATTTCTGTATTAGGATATTATGATCTTGAAAAATAATTTCTGATCCAGCTTTGGTAATAAGTGGACATTCGTTTTTTAAATGATATATCCGTACCGTAAAAGTTTTTCAAAACAATGTGTTTATCAGTTAAAATCATCCATGTAATATTAACAACAGGGCCGAGAGGGGACATTGATTGCTGTATAGCAAAACGGGATAGAAAATGTTTGTTAATGCTTGAGTGTTGCCTGTACTTAATAGATAGCATTAATGTATTTGGTTGAGCCCTTAGAATGTTGAATTACTTGAACTGACTTTTAAATGTTTTAATTA
The DNA here is from genome assembly GCF_001704415.2 of Capra hircus. NCBI lineage: Eukaryota > Metazoa > Chordata > Mammalia > Artiodactyla > Bovidae > Capra > Capra hircus. The sequence continues at coordinate 81,467,365 of NC_030817.1, read as the reverse complement.
TAAATTGAGAACCAGAAAGAAGAGAACCTGAACTCTATGGTGATAGTGAACTCTGAGAGCTCCTTCATCAGGAAGGGTAAAATATGGGATTAAGGACTGACTAGATGGAATAGGGTGATCAAAAGTAATGTTAAAGAGTAAAAGAAATATGAAGTCCATCGACATTAGTCTCTTAGCTTAGAGTGAAGAGATAATTTTCCTAGGGTAGCACTGTACAGAGTACTTACATTTGTAGGTGTATAAATATGTTTGCTTGTCCTTCTGTTCCATATTCCTGCTATTATCAATAACTTTGAACCTCTTTAGGCAATAAGACAGCTAGATATCTTTTTATTTCTGCCAGTATTCATATCCTATGTGGTTTTGTTTTTTTTTTTTACTCTGGGTACAATACAATTTAAGAATAATTATTGGTCACATAATTAAAGTGTGCAGTGAGTGTTATGATTTGTTGATATTTGTGGGTAGGGGCATTTCAGCTGAAATGAGTTTCTTGTGGATATTTTCCTTTCATAAGATGGAATTCCATCAAGAAGTGTGAAATATTCTATCAAAAAGTGAGGAATAGTCTATCAAGAAGTGAGAGCTATTCCATTAAGAAGTGAGAAATTTGCAGAGCCTTGGGAGCATAGAAGAGATCAGATAGGATCATTAAACCTATTTCAGAATAATTTGTATGGTGACTCTGGTTATAGTAAACTAAAATTAAACGAACAAGTGGATAGGGACTCAGAACCCTGGTGAGAAGTATAGGATTGTTTTTTTACAAAGTCAGCTGAGAAGTGGGTGTCTGATAACACTCCTGCTGTGACAAAGGAAGAGTGGTTAGAGATCTTTTGGAAAATAATCCTCTGTCCTCAACAAAGGATTAATCACCACCAACAACAGAAAATTTGTTATCAAAAGGATGACAAGGATGCGTAAGCAATTGTTCATATTTTTAAAAGTAAATAATACAGAAATCCATGAACTGAAAACCCTTCTCCCCATACACTCTCCATCAGCAGCTCAATCCCACTCCTCTCCCCAAGAGAAAACTCTGTTGACTGTTTAGTGTTTATTTTTCCAGACTTCTCCTTCTATATTTATATTTAAATATATGCACATGGACATATATAGTCATGTGTACATATGTTTTAATATAAGTGGGATCATCCTGTACACATTTTAAAACTTGAATGTTTTTTATTTAGCAAATATATGCATTTTGACAATCATTAAATCTCACTATATGAACATACCCTAGACTTTTCATAGTGTCCCCTTCTAGGCACACTATGTATATGGAGATGAAAGCAGCTTTATTTCTGCTTAAAGAAACAATGAAACCACAAAAGTAGTAGCACAAAACAAAGCTAAATTTTTTTAAATAATCTTAGGACAAAGAAAACCTTTTAAAATACAACAGGCTTACTTTTAGGTAGTTAAAATGTATTAACTAAAAATCAAAGTAGAAAAAAGAACATTTATAAAACACGGTTGGTTATCTATGTCCAAAGATTGGTTTCAGTCAATAGGATGAATAATCCATTAGAAAAATGGAGACAGTATCTGTATAGTGAATTTATGAAAGAAATACAGCTAGTAAACATAGAAGAAATACCTTATTACCAAAGAATCATTTCCATTTTCTGCCTCTTTTACATTCTGTAGAAAATTTCACTTTTTGAATACTAGAATTTTAAATATTTCTAGATCTCATTTTAGGGTTTATAATAAAACGTCTACTAGATATTCATATCATCTAGCAAGGCTGGATTATTTCCCGTAGCAAGGTCTTTTTCCTAAATGGGTCAAGTTTTGATTTCCTAATAAAAAATAGGTTTTATTTATTAGATATGGATATGAATTTATTGGATATTCATAGTAAAATGACTGTATTTTTGTATCATACCTAAAGGAGAAGCCACTTAAAAATAATTTTTGGACATGTTATATTTTCTCACAGAAATAATAGAGAAAAGTTTTGTTTAACTTTGTTCTTTTTCTTTATTATTTCTATAGGATCCAGCATTCGGACATTCACTCCATTTTATTTTTTGGTGGAACCAGTGGATACACTCTCAGTTAGAGGCTCTTCTGTTATATTAAACTGTTCAGCATATTCTGAGCCTTCTCCAAAAATTGAATGGAAAAAAGATGGAACTCTTTTAAACTTAGTGTCAGATGATCGACGCCAGCTTCTCCCAGATGGGTCTTTGTTTATCAGCAGTGTGGTGCATTCCAAACACAATAAACCTGATGAAGGTTACTATCAGTGTGTAGCCACTGTTGAGAGTCTTGGAACTATTGTCAGCAGAACAGCCAAGCTCACAGTAGCAGGTAAGTTTCATTGAATAATTTATTTGTATTTTCAGGTTTTCATAAAGAGTAAATCTTGATAAAAGTGGTATTATCCTAGAGTTTTCATTAAATTGGTTACAGCAAATACACTCATTTAACAAGTATCAATTGAGCATATACTGTGTATAGGATTATGCTTGGATTTGCTTATTCTGTAGGGAGAAAACTGGAGCACTTTTTTGCTTTCTAATGGTTTCAGGGTGTTATCAGAAGTACTGAACCAGGTTTTTTAATCTTTTTAACCTGGAAATGACCAAAGTTGTGTAGGAAAGTTGAGTCACTTTGATTACGAACTTTTATCCTACCCAGCATAATCATTTAGTGTGATTCTATAAAGCCTGTAGTATAGCCAGAGACTTTGTTCTTTATGCCTTAACCAGGGAAATGATATTTAATTGGATTTTTTAAAATCTGTAGGATGTATATATGTATGTATGTGTGTGTGTATGTGTGTGTATATATGTGTGTGTGTATATATATATACACACATATATATATATAAACATGTATAGGATTCCCAGGTGGCTCAGTGGTAAAGAATCCTCCTGCTATTGCAAGAGATGTAGGTTAGATCCCTGGGTCAGGAAGATCACCTGGAGTAGGAAATAGCAACCTACTGAAGTATTCTTGCCTGTAAAATTCCATGGGCAGAAGAACCTGGTGGTCTACAGTCCTGTAGTCCATGGGGTCACAGACAATTGGACACGACTAAGCAGGCACGCTCAAGGCTATGGTTTTTCCAGTGGTCATGTATGGATGTGAGAGTTGGACTATAAAGAAAGCTGAGCACAGAAGAATTGATGCTTTTGAACTGTGGTGTTGGAAAAGACTCTTGAGAGTCCTTTGGACTACAAGGAGATCCAACCAGTACATCCTAAAGGAGATCAGTCCTGGGTGTTCATCAGAAGGACTGATGCTGAAGCTGAAACTCCAATACTTTGGCCACTTGATGTGGCCATTTGGAAAGACCCCAATGCTGGGAAAGATTGAGGGCAGGAGGAGAAGGGGACGACAGAGGATGAGATGGTTGGATGGCATCACCAACACAATGGACACGGGTTTGGGTGGACTCCAGGAGTTGGTGATGGACAGGGAGGCCTGGTGTACTGTGGTTCATGGGGTTGCAAAGAGTCAGACATGACTGAGCGACTGAACTGAAGCATGCATGCACGCATGCTTGTACGCCTATATATGTGTGTGTGTGTGTGTATGAATGAAGAGCAGAAAAGTTATAAAGAGAAAAAGGTCACTCCCTTTTAGAGCATTCCTATTTGAAGAATGTTGGAAAGTGTAACAGCAATTAAAGATCAAGAAGAGTAAGCTATGTTTCCCAAAGAGTTGTAGTGGACAAACATTCAGATCATTGTTTCTACACTTGAGAATCAGATGAAATACGTTCTTGTAAAGGGTCACATTGTACAAAAATTGTTTAATCTTTGGCTTATATTCTCACCTTGGTGAAATGTGAACATGTGAAAAAAGAGTATGTCTGAGACAGTAGTTTCCTATCTTATTCCCATTCCAGAGTCATGGTCCCCCATCCCCTGCTCACTCCAGGCTGTATTAATATTTGCTCATTCACTCAGTGTATGACAGCTCTTTTCTTCGTTGGAGCCAAATACTCAAAGTTGAATTTGAGTGTGATGTATAGCCACTATAATTATTTCATAATCACAGATTGAGGATTGGGGGGAAAAAAAGAAACAGGCCTCTTGACAATTTGCCTTTTCCTTGTTTTCTTCTTTCTTTTGAAAATCTTTTTTTTGCCAGGCTCTTTCCAGCTGTTGATAAATAAGTTAGCATTATGACTGACTGACTCTATAACTCACGTTCTTGAACTGGGCTTTTAACCTTGACTCATTCCTCTCAGCTGTCCCCCACCTCCAGTCACCAAATCCACTGAATTCTGCTTCCTAATTTCTCTGTACTTGATTCACAGGCTCCTTCCTGAGGCTACTTCTCGTCATCCCTCGGCACAGCCTAGAACTACCTGGCATCTTGTTTTTCCCCTTCTCTTACCCCATCTCCACTCTGTGGTCAGAGGACTGTTTCTCACCCTTCAGTGACTCTAATGTAAACTGCATCAAAGTAATGGCTGAACTCTTTAACAGGCTTCTTGAGTCCTTTCACGAGCTGGCCTCCACTTCTCCAGCTTCATCTCTTAGCGCTCCACCCTGCTTCTGTCCCTGCTCCCTTCCACCTCACCACCCTCACCACTTTTAGGCTCTAGCGGATTCGCTTCCCTTTCCTCCTCTGCCTCTGGCCTTTGCTTATGGCTTCCTCACTGCCTATTAATCCTATCCTCTACCTTTTCTTCTCCTCCTCCTCCTCTGGTTCATGCCTCCTTTTAGCTTTCATATCCTTTAGGAAGCATTTTTTTTTTTAATTTTATCCCAATCCTGAACCCCCGTCCCACCTCCCTCCCCATACCATCTCTCTGGGTCATCCCAGTGCACTAGCTCCAAGCATCCTGTATCCTGTATCGAACCTAGACTGGCATTTTTGACTTAATATTTAAGTAAACAGGTTATTTTAATACAAAACCAAAATTCTTTTGCTGCCAACAGGATTCTGTAGGAGAGTTTAATATGCTTTTGGTCTGGATATCAGGAGGAAATAATATCTAAGCTAAGCGATGAATAGAAGTTCTTTTTAATAGTTGCATAGTATCCCTTGTATTTGTATATATTGGGCTTTATCTAAACATTCCCTTTTTGTCGAATACTGTAACATAGTGAACTAACTTTTGTTAATCTTTATGTCTGTAGAATAGACTGTTAGAACTTGTAATTCTACTAATAGCTGGATCATAGGGTATACTTTGTGTGTATATGTCATTTAAAAAGATAGCACTGAACTGTTTGGCAGTTTCTCAGAGTGTTAACTATAGAATTACCATATGACTGAGCAGTTCTGCTCCTATGCATTAGGAGACATGAAAAGATACGTCCACATAGCAGTTCGTACATGAATGTTCATAGTAGCATTTTTTGTAATAGTCAGAAAGTGGAAACAGCTTACATGTCTATCAAGTGACAAATGGATAACTACAATGTAGTATATTCATACATGGAATATTATTCAGCAATAATGAAGAATGAAGTACTGATATATATATATATATTTCAGTTCAGTTCAGTTGCTCAGTCATGTCCAACTCTTTGCAGCCCCATGAACCACAGCACGCCAGGCCTCCCTGTCTATCACCAACTCCCAGAGTTCACCCAAACCCATGTCCATTGAGTCAGTGATGTCATCTAACCATCTCATCCTCTGTTGTCCCCTTCTCCTCCTGCCCTCAATCTTTCCCAGCATCAGGGTCTTTTCAAATGAGTCAGCTGTTCACATCAGGTGGCCAAATATTGGAGTTTCAGCTTCAACATCAGTCCTTTCAATGAACACCCAGGACTAATCTCCTTTAGGATGGACTGGTTGGATCTCCTTGCAGTCCAACAGACTCTCAAGAGTCTTTTCCAACACCACAGTTCAAAACCATCAATTCTTCTGTGCTCAGCTTTCTTTATAGTCCAACTCTCACATCCATACATGACCACTGGGAAAACCATAGCTTTGACTAGATGGACCTTTGTTGGCAAAGTAATGTCTCTGCTTTTTAATATGCTGTTCAGGTTGGTCCTAACTTTCCTTCCAAGGAGCAAGCATCTTTTAATTTCATGGCTGCAATCACCATCTGCAGTGATTTTGGAGCCCCCCAAAATAAAGTCAGCCGCTGTATATAGTAACATGAATAAACCTTAAAAGCAGTGTGATAAGTGAAATAAGTCACTCACAGAAGACCACGTATCATATGACTTCATGTATATGAAATGTCCAGAACAGGCAAATACGTAGAACCAAACATAAGGTAGATTGGTGGTTTTCTAGGACTGAAGATGGGAGGAATGAGGGCATGGAGTGGGTGGGAAAGGGGTGAGTGTAAGAAATGGGAATGACTGCAAGTGAATACAAAGTTTCTTTGGGGATGATGAAAGTGTTTTAAAATTAGATTATAGTGATAGTTGCAAAACTGGACATATACTAAAAACAATTGAATTGTGCACTTTAAATGGTACCTTTTAAGGTATATAAATTGTAGCTCAATTAAACTTTTTTTAGATGCTGCCAAAAAAAAAAAAAAAAGAATGCTGCTGCATTGCCATTTCAAAAGATTATTGATTAGAGTTCTTTGTTTGCAAGCAATAGAAACTGACTCTGGCCAAGTCAAATAAAGAAGAGGAACTTTTGAAAACCTGCTAAGTTGATAGCTCATAGAATTAAATGTGAGAGGTCATTTTCCCTGGGCTGTCTCATCTCTCCACACCAGAAATTTTTCTTTGACTGTCTGGGCAGTACTCTAGCTGTGGGTATTTTGTGCCCGAAGGTGGGATGACTGGGTAGTCTAAATACAGACACTGTTAATCCCGTCGTGTCAACCTCATATCTCACTCCCACTCTCCTTCTGCAGTTCTCCAGAGGCAGTAGGACAAACTGGTCTCCCACTTGTGAGCACAGGAAGCCGCAGCATTTTCTGCCTCGATATGTCAGTTACGAGTTTCTCCATCTGCTTTCCCTATCCAGAAACTTTTTGAAATCTCTTGTCTGCCAACTCCACATATGTTGTTGTGGGTTTGTATTTTTAAAAACTACTCATTTTCATGAGAGCACAGGAGGGAGAATATTTTGACTTTTCAAAAATAGAACTGGTTCTTGGTTTTATTTGATTCCTTTTTCCTGTTTTATTAGTTTCTGTGTTTATCTTTGTTAATTATTTAAATTTTCTAATTACTGAAAAGTAGATATTTGGCTAATTATATGTTTATTTTTTACTTCAAAAGTCCTCTTGAAATAAAATGATAAAAAATTGTAGCAGGGTTAGACACCTTTAAGAGTATTCTATCCATATGGAGTAATTGACCAACTGGAAAAACTGAAATTATGTTTCTCATAATTTAATTTGTTAGCCTTTAAAGAAACATATTGTTGCAGCCTGAGCATTTTAAAGTCACTTAATTTTTTTTTTAATACAATTTTTTTTTTCCCCTTGGCAAAAACAAGTTTATTGAAGAAAGAATGGAAAGAACACCTTAAGGAAGAGGTGGACCAAGCCAAGAGAGGCTCTGGCCTCATTTTTATATAATTTTTAGAGGTTACTTTCCTGATAAGCTGAGTTGGTAAAGAACCCACCTGCAATGCAGGAGACCCCGGTTCAATTCCTGCGTCAGGGAGATCTGCTGGAGAAGGGATAGGCTACCCACTCCGGTATTCTTGGGCTTCCCTTGTGGCTCAGCTGTTAAAGAGTCCACCTGCAATGCTGGAGACCTGGGTTCGATCCCTGGGTTGGGAAGATCCCCTGGAGAAGGGAAAGGCTACCCACTCCGGTATTCTGGCCTGGAGAATTCTATGGACTGTAGAGTCCATGGAGTTGCAAAGAGTCAGACCCAACTGAGTGCCTTACACTTTCACTTCCATTTACAGTTTTTATAAAAATTATTGTCTGTACTCCCGTGTTGTGCAGTACGTCCTTGAGCCTGTCTTACACTCAGTAGTTTGTACCTCCCCCTCCCTTGTGTCACCCCCATACTTGCCTCCTATAACCACTCATTTGTTCTCTATATCTGTTCCTAACCATTACATTCGGTGGCATCTGCAGAGTATTTATGACTGTTTTTTTGGTTAATATTTTATTTTGAAATAATTACTAATTTGTGGAATTGTTGCAAGAATGAAACCAAGAAATCTCATGTATTCTTCACTCTTATTACCCAATTGTTAACATTTTACTACATTTGCCTTATCATCTAATATGTGCTGCTGCTGCTAAGTCGCTTCAGTCGTGTCCGACTCTGTGCGACCCCATAGACGGCAGCCCACCAGGCTCTCCCGTCCCTGGGATTCTCCAGGCAAGAACACTGCAGTGGGTTGCCATCTCCTTCTCCAATGCATGAAAGTGAAAAGTGAAAGTGAAGTCACTCAGTCGTGTTTGACTCTTAGCAACCCCATGGACTGCTGCCTACCAGGCTCCTCCGACCATGGGATTTTCCATGCAAGAGTACTGGAGTGGGGTGCTGTTGCCTTCTCCGCTAATATGTGCATACCCACATAATTTTTTTTCTGACTCATTCAGAGTGATTTGCAAATGTCACCAACCTGAATTCTTTTGTTTATATTTCCTAAAAACAAGAACCTTAGTAAACATCCATCAATATTAGGAAAATAACCTTAATAAAAAATACTATCATTTAATTGATAGGTACAGTTCAGATTTCACTGGTTATCTCAATAATGTTCTTAATGGCAGAAAAAACAAAAGTGAAAACTCTGCCCCATCATCCCTCGTCCTTTTCAGTCCTGGATTGCAAGTTTAGTCCTTAGTCATTCTCTCTTTAGATTTTTACCATCTCAAACCATTATTCAGTTCATCCTTGTCTTATTTTGGATTTTCTAGTTTTCCTCCATGAATGGATTCAGGTTTTGCATTTTGGGGAGGAATGTCATAGAAGTGATGCTGTATTTTTAGTGCATCATATCAGAAAGCATGTGGTGTTTTGTTTCGTTACTGGTAGTGTTAACTTTTATTACTCGGTTAAGATTGTCTGTGCTGTCTCTCTACTCTAAAGTTAATAAATATTTTGTACTTTTAAGTATTTGGAGAAGATATAATTTGATACTCTAGAAACATCCCTAGTCCTCATCCAACTTTCACTTACTAGTTTTAGCATCCATTCTTCCTTCTTTGCTGCATTAATTATCATTATCCCAGAGTTAGCCAGAGGGAACTCCTTTTGATCTGACTTCTGTGTCCTTCGGCTATGTCCATTTTAGTCTTTGGGTACTTCCTTCCTTTCTGTCACAAGATGTTCCAGACTCATATTTCCTAGAATAGTCCTGGAATCAGCCATTTATCCAAGAAGCATTAGTTCCTTAAGGTAGAGAATAGTATTTTAGAAATCATGATCAGGTCACCATATGTATTCATTGTTACTGGAGTAAGATTGATTCTGGGCTCTTTCTGGACAGAGCTAGGATATATGTGTATGTGTGTGTGTGTGTGTGTGTGTGTGTGTGTGTGTGTACATATTTGTAATAACTATAGGTGAAATGTATATATATGTTTGTACCTTGTTTCTTCAACTATGAGGAATCTGACTCCAGTTATTCCTAGTACATTATTTACTTGATCTGTATCCCTGTATGTAGCCAGTTTCCTGACCCACGGGCCTTCTTTTTAAACCTGGTTCCACTATGCTTGTGGCCAAACAGGCTAACTTGCTCCTAGTTCCATGACTAAAGTAAAATTTAACTACATTTTCTTTTTTTCTTTTTCTTTATTGTCTAGGTCTTCCAAGATTTGCCAGCCAACCAGAGCCTTCTTCAGTTTACATTGGGAACAGTGCAGTTCTGAATTGTGAAGTTAATGCAGATATGGTCCCATTTGTGAGGTGGGAACAGAACAAACAGCCTCTTCTTCTGGATGATAGAGTAATCAAACTTCCAAGCGGAATGCTAGTTATCAGCAACGCGACCGAAGGAGATGGGGGACTCTATCGATGCATGGTTGAAAGTGGTGGGCCACCAAAGTATAGTGAGGAAGCTGAATTAAAAGTTCTTCCAGGTATTAATTCATTATCAGGATTGATGGTTTTATATTTGTTAATGGGTAAAAATTGTCCTGTTAGAATTTTTTTAAATAAACACGGTTACAGGTGTGGTATGATATATTAATGCCAGCGTAAAGAATTTCAGTTTCTTGCAGGGAGAGAGAAGAAGAAAACATACCAGAAAGATCGTCTCTAGTGAATAGATTGGTCAGTAAATATTTACGAAGCAGTAAAGTACAGTCAGTATCTATGGCATTCTTCTTGGCTAAACAAACATTAGTTCTGTGTCTTTTGTCAAACCTCTGTCTTTTTCTTTCTGTCTTTTGTCAAACCTCTTGTCTACCTTTTTCTTTTCTGTCTCCTCCAGTAATATACTTTTTACAGTTCTCATACCTCCTTGTGAAGTTAAGTCTTTTTAGTTATAAGAATCACAGACTTACTAAGGCTAGTTCATATAAGGGATGGGCAGAATAGTAACTGTTAATGTAGCGGCTCTAGAGATACTGGTGAGTCAGAGGTCTTCATAATGCTCCCTCATTTTATGTCAGCCTAGCTCTTCTCTCTGTCTTTCCTTCTTTTTCTGGGTTCTCATCCTTGCTGCCCTTACTGGCTTTCCTCATAATCTGTTTTGTGTGTCTTTTCTCAGATGTGTAACTTCTGCTTTCTCATGACGTCCTCTCACTTGTGGCTCATCATAGTCCCTGTAACTTCTTGGTGTTTCATGACCTTTTACCTTCTGTTCTAACTGCTGTATTTCATATTTCTTATATTTCAAATCTAGTTTATGAATATAATTGGACCATTCCTACCTTGTTTGGACAGTTTATATATATAATGATTGTATACACTTTTTTTTAGCCCATGGATTGGCTTGCAAAGGGAGGCCAACATTATGAGCCACCACTCTTGAGAGTATTCCTGATGGCCCTTGAACCGATTTTTTTTTTTAATGCAGTTTCTTTCTTTGTCATCGTCATTCTTGCCCTTATTGTTCCTCAGTGTATGTTCAGCTCAGCACCCACAGTTCTCTTTTAAGATGTTTATTAGATCATGTCACATGTTTGCTCAAAGCCTCCTAATAGTTTCCCATCTCAGAGTAAATGTTAAAAGCCCTTGGACTGTAAGGTTTTGTATAATCCTAATGCCACTTCCCTCCCCATCTCTCTTCTTACATCTCATCCCCATCTCTCCCTCACTGTGTGACTGTGGCCACCTGATGTTTTTAGACAACTGCAAACATGCTCTTGCTTTAGGGTCTTTCTGCTTACCATTTTCTCTGCCTGGATCCCCTTCCTTCAGATAGCTCTGCTTGACTCACTGTCTTACCTCTCTGCTCAGATATCATTTATCAGTGAAGCCTTCCTTGACCACTGTTTAAGACAACTGTCTTCCATTTCTGCCCCAGTGCTTTCTCCCCCTGCATTTTACTTGAGAATATATCACCATCTGACACACTATATCTCTTATTTGTTGTCTCTCTCCCCTTATTAATATGTAAGCTCAACTAGGGCAGGGAATTTTGTCTGCTGCCGAGAATGGTAATTGGTACACAGAAGCCAATAAATATACAGATTTGTTTGTTTCAATAAAAATTTGAAACTGAAAGTGAAGTCGCTCAGTCGTGTCCGACTCTTTGCGACCCTATGGACTATATGTAGCCTACCAGGCTCCTCCGTCCATGGGATTTTCAAGGCAAGAGTACTGGAATGCATTGCCATTTCCTTCTCTAGAGGATCTTCCCGACCCAGGGATTGAATCCTGGTCTCCCGCGTTATAAGCAGATGCTTTACTGTCTGAGCCACCAGGGAAGTCCTAGTTCAAGGTAGGAAAAGAAAGAACTATTGCTCTATAGCAATGTCTTCCAACCTACTTTCTGACTTGCTTTTATATAGAAGAGGTCTTATTTCATGGCAGACAGAGGTGATATTTTTTCTCTGAATCTGTATCAATCACAAATCCTCCAGACCAGGTTGAGGTAAATAAGTAAGATTCTTGGTGTCAAAAGATGAACCACCATGAAATGTCTGAAACAAAAAATACAGATTGTTTTGTTTACCTAAGGGAGAGCTATGTTTGTAAAGCATAGTCATCTTGAATAATGCAGACTGCTAATATCCTATGAAATTTTTTGAAAGACATTGTTCTTGGTTAGGAGACTGGGTCAGGAAGATCCTGTGGAGAAGGAAATGGCAACCAACTCCAGTATTCTTGCCTGGAGGATCCCATAGGCAGAGGAGCCTGGCAGGCTACAGTCCATGGGGCCACAAGAGTCAGACATGACTTAGTGACTAAACCAACAGTCTCCTGTAAAATTTTTTGAAAGACATTGTTGTTAGTGTGTTGGTTAGGAGACTGGGATGGGTTGATGTCAGTAACAGAAACATGTTTTATCATTGGTTACAGATATGAGAACAATGTCAGCCTTAGAAGCAAGGGATTCCACCACTGAATGGCTAATAACTTTTAGAGGCATTGGATAAACTCATTGGTTGGCTTTCAAAGCATCTTCACTGAAGAGAGTTGTGCTGAACTATTATACAATGTTTGTTACCGTGACTACAGAACTGTCATTGATTAGTTACACAAGTTTAAAGTCAGCTCTGGTGGTTGTCACAATGGTTATAGAACATGTTTTCCTAAGAGTTTGGAGCCAAGAATCTCATCTCTGCCTGAGAACAGTCTTTCTTCTCAAAACTTAACAGTAGAAAGATAGTACTGATGAACCTGTTTTCAGGGCAGCAATGGAGATGCAGACATAGAGAACAGATTTCTGGACACAGTAGGGGGAGGAGAGAGTGGGATGAATTCAGACAGTAGCATGGAAACATATACATTACCATATGTAAAACAGATAGCCAATGGGAAATTGCTTTCTGATGCTGGGAGCTTAGGCTGGTGCTCTATGATACCTAGAAGGGTGGGAGTTGGGAGGAAGATTCAAGAGGCTGGGGACATGTGTATACCCATGGTTTATTCATGTTAATGTGTGTCAAACACCAGCACAATATTGTGAAACCATTATTGTCCAATTAAAAGAAAAAACAAACTAGAAATATCACCCCCATCTAATAGATAACTCTGTCTTCTACCCCAGGAGTATGATCTTTTCATATGCCTATAAGAGGGTGACTCTGTAAAGTGTGAACACACATATAGTGGTAGCTTGATAGTTGCACCATTGTAAAAGTTAAAGGAGTGACTATCTCAATAAGCAAGTTAAATAGATGAAGTGCAAAGATTTTTAGAAATAGCACACAGGTGTAGGGAAGGAAAAGAAAGGAAACCTCTTATGATATCTCTGTGATTGATGAGGATGCTAGGTCCTGAGCTTGCTCAGTCTTTTTCCTATTTGTAGCACTTATGAAGTATTTTCCTTATGTTATCTTTTAAAATGAAGGGAGGTCAAGTCATATCTCACTCAGGTGACCAGTAAGGACACTGAAAGCAAGAGCTATAACTTAAACATGTTTAAGCCTCCCAGAGAGCCTCAGACAAAGTTTTGTACACGGGAATTATTAAGAAATGCTTGCTAATTTAAATGCAATTTTCCTGTCATTTTTGCTTAAACTATTTCGTTGTATAAAGCCACACAGACTCTTAACCATTTTCTTTTGTTTTAATTTTTTTTTCTCAGATCCTGGTGCCACATCAAGCTTGGTGTTTTTGAAACAGCCTTCTTCCTTAGTCAGAGTCATTGGTCAGAGTGCAGTGTTGCCGTGTGTTGCTTCAGGACTTCCTACTCCAGCCATTAGATGGATGAAAAATGAGGAGACAGTTGACACAGAAAGGTAACACTGTCTGCCTAAAAGCCTTTTTCAGCCTTGGCTTGTGACTTCGTCTGATCTTATTTGAGACTACTGATTAATTTTAAAAAGGTTATCTCTTTTATTTTTATTTAAACACATCATGATGCTTATTTATCATTCTTGAAATATGTTTATATGCTATATATGATTAGGATGTTTGAAGAATGCTTTTAAGATATTAAGGGATAATTTTTCCATTGGTTCTTCTTAGCTTAAGGCCCTAGGATTTCCTCCCTTAACTTGTTCCAAGAGTTTCTAATGCTAACTACCTGAGATGTCTAACTTACTCTCATATACATTTTGTCATGATAGTTTTTTCCTTTATGCAGTAAAAGAAAATGTATTCCTCATTTTTTTGTTTTTGACTTTTAGAATCGTACCAGCTTCCTTCTATGACCTCAGATTTTTCATCTTACACATAAGCCTTTTCTGTTGACATCGACCACCCTATTTTCCCTCCCAAACACTGTCATTATTTCCTTTTGTTGCTGTTGTTCAGTTGCTAAGTCATGTCCAACTCTGCAACCCCATGAACTGCAGCATGCCAGGCTCCCCTGTTCTTCACTATCTCCTGGAGTTTGCTTAGATTGTTGTCCATTGAGTTGGTGATGCTGTCTAGCCCTCTCATCCTCTCCTGCCCCCGTCTCCTTTTTTCTTCAATCTTTCCCAGCATCAAGGTTTTTTTTTTTTCCAGTAAGTCAGCTCTTCACATCATGTGGCCAGAGTATTAGAGCTTCATCATCAGTCCTTCCAGTGAACATTCAGGGTTGATTTCCTTTAGCATTGAGTGTTTTGATCTCCTTGCTGTCCAAGGAACTCTCAAGAAGCTTCTTCAGCACCACAATTCAAAAGCATCAATTCTTCAACTCTCAGCCTTCTTTATGGTCCAGCTCTCACATTCGTACATGACTACTAGAAAAACCATAACTTTTGACTATACGGACCTTCATCAGCAAAGTGACATCTCTGCTTTTTAATACGCTATCTAGGGTTGTCATAGATAAATGTCTTCCAGGAAGCAAGTGTCTTCTAATTTCATGGCTACAGTCACCATCAGCAGTGATTTTGGAGCCCAAGGAAATAAAACCTGTCACTACTTCTACTTTTTCCCCTTCTATTTGCCATGAAGTAATGAGACCTGATGCCATGGTCTTAGTTTTCTGAATGTTGAGTTTCAGGCCAGCTTTTTCACTCTCCTCTCTCACCTTTTTCAAGACACTCTTTAGTTCCTCTTCACTTTCTCCCATTAGGTGGTATCATCTGCATATCTGAGGTTGTTGATATTTCTCCTGGCAGTCTTGATGCCAGCTTGTGATTCATCCAGCCCACCATTTTGCATGATGTACTCAGCAGAGAAGTTGCATAAGGAGGTTGACAATATGCAACCTTAACATACTCTTTTCTCAATTTTCAACCAGTTCATTGTTCCATGTCCAGTTCTAACTATTGCTTCTTGACCTGCATACAGGTTTCTCTGAAGACAGGTATGGTGATAGTCCCATCTGTTTAAGAATTTTCCACAGTTTCTTATAGTCCACACAGTCAAAGGCTTTAGCGTAGTCAGTGAAGCAGAAGTAGATGTTTTTCTGGAATTCCCTTGCTTTCTCTATGATCCAACGAATGTTGGCAATTTGATCCTCTGGTTCCTCTGCCTTTTCTAAATCCAGGTTGTATATCTGGAAGTTCTCAGTTCACATATTGCTGAAGCCTAGATTGAAGGATTTAGAGCATAACCTTGCTAGGATGTGAAATAAGCACAGTTGTATGGTAATTTGAACATTCTTTGGCATGGCCTTTCTTTGGGATTGGAGTGAAGAAATCCCAAAGTCCTGTGGCCACTGCTGAGTTTTCCAAATTTGCTGATCTATTGAGTGCAGTACTTTAGATTTTAGATAGCTCAGCTGGAATTCCATCACTTCCACTAACTATGTTCATACTAATGCTTCCTAAGGCCCACTCGACTAAACATTCCAGGATGTCTGGCTCCAGGTAAGTGGCCACACCATCATGTTTATTCAAGTCATTAAGATCTTTTTTGTACAGTTCTGTGTATTCTTGCCATTTCTTCTTAATCTCTTCTGCTTTTGTTAGATCCTTACCATTTCTGTCCTTTATTGTGCATATTGTTGCATGAAATAGTCCCTTGATAGCTCCACTTTTCTTGCAGAGATCTCTAGTCTTTCTCATTCTGTTGTTTTCCTCTATTTCTGTGCATAGTTCATTGAAGAAGGCGTTATCTCTACTTACTATTCTCTGGAACTCTGCATGCAGTTGGATACATCTTTTCTTTTTTCCTTGCCTTTCACCTCTTTTATTTTCTCAGCTATTTGTAAAATCTCCTCAGACAGCCACTTTGCCTTCTTGCATTTTTTCCCCCTTTGGGATAGTTTTGGTCACTGCCTCCTGTACCGTGTTACAACCTTCCATCCATAGTTCTTCTAGCACTCTGTCTACTGGATCTAATCCCTCGAATCTATTCTTCACCTCTGCTGTATAATCACAAGAGAGTTGATTTAGGTCATATCTGAATGGCCTAGTGGTTTTCCCAACCTTCTTCAATTTAAGTCTGAATTTTGCAATAAGGAGCTCATGAGTTGAGCCGCAGTCAGTCTGGTCTTGTGTTTGCTGGCTGTATAGAGCTTCTCCATCTTCGGCTGCAAAGAATATAATCAGTCTGAATTTCAGTACTGACTATCTGGTGATATCCATGTGTAGAGTCGTCTGTTGTGTTGTTGGATGAGGATGTTTGCCATGACCAGTGTGTTCTCTTAACACAACTCTGTTAGCCTTTGCTCTGCTTCATTTTGTACTCCAAGACCAAACATGCCTATTTCTCTGTGTATCTCTTGACTTCCTACTTCTGCATTCCAATCCCCTGTGATGAAAAGGACATCTCTTTTGGTGTTAGTTCTAGAAGGCCTTAGATCTAGTAGATCTTCACAGAACTGGTCAGTTTCAGCTTCCTCAGCATTAGTGGTTGGGGCATAGGCTTTGATTACTGTGATGTTGAATGATTTCTGTTGGAAATGAGCTGAGATCATTCTATCATTTTTGAGATTTCAGGCAAGTCCCAGGTGGTGCTAGTGGTAAAGAAACCATCTGCCAATGCAGGAGACATAAGAGACACAGGTTCTATCCCTGAGTCAGGAAGATCCCTTGGAGAAGGAAACGGCAACCCACTCTAGTATTCTTGCCTGGAGAATCCCATGGACAAAGGAGCCTGATGGATTCTGGTTCATAGTGTCACAAAGAGTTGGACACAACTGAAGTGAATTCCCATGCACACACTGCATTTTGGACTGTTTTGTTGGCTATGAGAGCCACTCCATTTCTTCTAAGGAACTCTTGCCCAGAGTAGTAGATATAATAGTCTTCTGAATTAAGTTCACGCATTCCTGTCCATGTTAGTTCACTGATTTCTAAGATGTTGATGTTCACTCTTAACATGTCCTCCTTGACCATGTCCAGTTTGCCTAGATTTATGGACCTAACGTTCCAAATTCCTATGTAATATTGTTCCTTACAGTATCGTACTTTACTTTCACCACCAAACACATCCACAACTGAGTGTCGTTCCCCTTTGGACTAGCTGCTTCATTCTTTCTGGAGTTATTAGTAATTGCCCTTGGCTCTTCCCCAGTAGCATACTGGAGGCCTTCTGACCTAGGGGCTTGTCTTCTAGTGTCATGTCATACTGCCTTTTCATACTGTTCATGGGGTTCCTTATCATCCTGTGCATGGGCTTCTTGTGGCTGGAATACTGGAGTGGTTTGTCATTCCCTCCTCCAGTGGACCATGTTTTGTCAGAACTCTTCAACATGTCCTGTCCTTCTTGTGTGGCTCTGCATGGCGTGGCTCATAGCTTCATCAAGTTATGCAAGCCCCTTCACCCCAACAAGGCTGTGATCCATGAAGGGCCATTTACTTCCTTAGGTAATGGGTTTTTTTCTCAGTTGTATTCTGGTAAGAGAACTGGGTGGTGATGATGGAGGTGGTGGTGGTTCTATATGATTTATTTCCATAACAAAGTCATCTTGTGTATTGTAGAATGTACAGTAACAGCCCTGGCCTCTGCCCATGAGATGCAGTAGCACTCCCGAGTTGTGACAGCCAAGAATGTTTCTAGACATTGCCAGATGTCTGTCAGGAGACAAAATCATGCCCAGTTGAGGACCATTTTCCCAGAGCAGTGCTGTCCAGTGGGGACATGATGAAAGCCACATATATAATTAAAGATTTTCTGGAACGCATGGCACTGCTAAATACAATAATTTATACAATGTTCTGGTTAAAGTGAAATTTAGTTCTGCCAGAACAATAAAGTTTGTGTTTAGTCCTGCTTCAGATCCTACATTTACATTCCCTCAGTCAGTCTAGCCACATTTCAAGTGTGAGTAGCCACATGTGGCTGGTGGCTGTTGTTTGGATAGAGCAAGTATAGAGCTTCCCAGTTGACTAATTCAGCGTAAGCAGGTAATCTTAATTTGTGTAGTTCAGTAAACAAGATATGGAAAGGAGTATCTGTCTGGTCAGCTTGGTGATCAGCGTTTACTGATCGGTGGGGATGCTAGAATACAATTAGATTGTTCCTCACATGTGCCATTAGCCAGACTGGTGGTACCATCTTCAGTGTCAGCTGATTTCTTACTGAACACCTGTCCAGTCACCGACTTCTGCCTGTACTTTACTCCCTTTTCCCCCACTCTGTTTTCCAGCTAAATATTATTAAAAGAATTCCTAAGACTTTAAGGGAATTTTTTTAAACCTATACTAACTGAAAACATGAGGAACCTTAAGATAGACTATATAAATTTTAAGCTCTTAGAGTAGAAATTTTGATTGGCTACATGTTAGAACAAAGTATCAGGAATAGGAGAGCTGAGATAGGTTATTTTAAAGCTTTTATATTTTATCTCGGTAGAAGTACATTCTGAAGATAAATAATAAGAGTTTGATTTCTTATATAAGAAATAAAAGTGAGAATTTCCATGATTCTCATTTGTTTATTCAATAATTATTCAACAAATATTTATTAAATGCTCTTTATGTTAGGCCGTATTCTAGGTGCAGGAAATAGAGTAGTGAACCACATAGATTTTTTGCTCTTAGGGAGATCATATTCTAGTGGACAAGAGTCAGGCAATAATTATATGAACATAAAATTTCAGTTTATAGTAAGTGCTTTGAAGAAATTAAGACAAATTTAGTAATTTCCTAGTTACATTACTTTGAATTTTAAGGATAAGGAGGAGAGAGAAGATTGAGTAGACTCTCCCATCTTGAGTTCTGTAGGCTTCTCAACACTTCAGTTATGTGGTGGAAAAGTCTGAGAAGCATTGCTTTGCCATACCACTGTCTCAGGAAGCTTCCGAAGAATATAAGAGCAAGACAGTGTTGGTGTTCGTCACACTGGTGTTTCCAGATGCAGGCACAGTACTTGGCATATAATTGGGTAGGAAGAGTGTGACCAATGTATTTTGGTTGAATATCTGAATGTAGTATAGGGAAATGTAAGTAGGTGAATGGAACACAACCGTGCTTCAGGTTAGATACAAGTGATCATTCAAAGTATCCTTGTTTCTGCCAGAGTCTTATGAGATATGTGGATGGACCTTAGTTAATAAATTATGTAGACCTCAAATTAAAAAGAAATTTAGAAATTGAAAGAAAAATGTGGCTAGAAATCTAGATAGTAACTGGGCTGGCTCTAGTGAAAAAGAAAAACCAAACAAATTATTAGACATCCTTCTCAATTATTAATCTTAGGAACTAGTTAAGAGTATTTCAAAACATTTCCATGACTTTTATAAATGTGTTAAGAATTGATATATTTGGTTAATCTTTTGATCACATTTGTTTGGATCCAAACCAAACATAGCTATTGAAGTGGGGGTGGTGGTAGAAATGTATCCCATTCATTGAGTAGTTTCATTTGAAAGGGAGAGAATTCAGAAAATACAGATGCTAAAGTGCACGGTGACTGACAGCAAAATGTAATTTAGTAATTAAATAACCTTATGTTTTAGTGGAATGATAGAACTCAGCTGTAAAAGAAACAGGTTATTCTTATAAAAATGCTTAATGTTAGATTACAATTGACAATAGTAGAAAAATTAGATTGTTTAAAGGACAAGTGGAGGACTTCCATTTCTGGGAAGATTTGAGTAGTATTTTCCCCTGTTCTTCCTGTTGCATACAACTGAAAACTTTGGACATTACATGTAGAACAGATGTAAGACTCTGAAAGGTGGAGAGAGGAAGGGACCTTAGACCTAAGAAACAACATGATGTTAAGTTCCCTGGGTTTTGTTTTTACCTTGTATATCCTAGCTTGAGCTGAAGAAGCTGGTAACCTGGAACCACCACTAGGCACAAACAAAAATGCGCTACCTAAGTGTGTTTTCTCTAGCCAAAGGACCAGAAAGGGGCAGCAAGATAAAAACTACTCCGACTACTCTAATCATTCCTACTCCAGCCAAATACCACATAAAGAACTGTGACCCCGTCCTCTCCCACGCCAGCAAAGGCCCAGAAGGAGGCCTCGACCTCTGCCTTCACCAGGTTGTGATGAAGTCTCCCATCCTCCCTGCCCTGTGGTGTCAGAGGCTAAGTAGAGAGCCAAGACATTCATCCCAACCAAGCAATATTGAGGCCCCCACCCCTGCTGTGTCAGTGGAGGTGCCTGGGGAGCCTGGACTTTTATCCCACCTGGCGACAGAGACACTCTTTCCCAGCTTCCCTTCTCCACTAGGGTGGTATCAAAGGAGGCCTGTGGAGAGTCAGGACTTGCAGTACCTTGTAAGGGTGAACCCTCTCTCTCCATGGTGTTACTGGGCGCCACGTGGGAAATAGTAACGAGGCACTCTTACTGCACCCAGCCAGAGAGCAGGCTCAGTGGAGGCGTAATGAGGAGCCAGGACTCTTGGTCCTGCTAAGGCATAATGCGGAGTCCCCCTTCCCCCTCAGATATCAGTGAAGACTGAGAGTGGAACCTGGACTTCCACCTCCACCCAACTTCATGAGGTAGCACCTCCCCTTTCCACTGGGTGTCAGAAGAAGCCACCTGCAAGCAAAAGGTTTAGTAAGATTCAGAAACTTACAATGCCCTAAATATCCAGATGTCAATGGAAAATTGCTCACCAAATCAAGAATGAGGAAAATCTCAAATGAGAAAAGGCAATTTATGCTAAAACTGAGATTGCAGGTCTTTGAATTATGTAAGAAAGATTTTTAAAGCAGTTATCATTAAAATGCTTCAACAAGGAATTATGAATACGTTTGAAATAAACAGAAAAACAATATCTCAAGAGATAAATAGTCTCTTCAGAGGAATAGAAGATTTAAAGAAGAACTAAATGGAAAATTTTGAACTGAGACAATAACAACTACAACAAAAAAACCCAACTCATTAGATGGGCTAACAAGAGACTGAATGGGATAAAGGAAAGAGTTAGTGAACTGGAAAAAAAGGGAGACGACACAAGATGATCGATATTAGGACTGAACCGGGGTTGCCGCTACAGACGCGGCAAACATCAAAAGGATAATAAGAGAATACTATAAACAACTACTAGTCATGTAGTAGAGTAGTCATGTATGGATGTGAGAGCTGGACCACAAAGAAGGCAGAATGCTGAAGAATTGATGCTTTTGATCTGTGATGCTGGAGAAGACTCTTGACAGTCTCTTGGACAACAAGGAGATTAAACCAGTCTATCCTAAAGGAAATCAACCCTGAATACTCATTGGAAGGACTGATGCTGAAGCTGCAGTGCTTTGGCCGCCTGATGCCAGGATCTTTTAGAAAATATCCTGATGCTGGGAAGGATTGATGGCAGAAGAAGAGGGTGACAGAGGATGAGAAGGTTGTATGGCATCGCTAATTTAATGGACATGAACTTGGGCAAATTCCAGGAGGTGGTGAAGGACATGGAGGCCTGGCGTGCTACAGTCCATGAGGTTGCAAAGAGTCAGACACCACTTGGTGACTGAATGACAACATAAACAATTGTATATCACATAAGTTTGACTGAGACAAACCATTTCCTCTGAAACACAAACCACCATATCTAACCCAATATGAAGTAAGTTAAGTAGCCCTCTTAACTCTTAAGGAGATTAAATTTGTAATTTTAAAACTCTCCCCAAAAGTCTGCAAGTCCACATAGCTTCACTGGAGAATTTGATCAGTGTTTAAAGAGTTAGAACCAATTCTACACAGTCTTTCTGGAAAATGGAAAGAATTGGAGCTAATATTATATAGTGAGAATTTTATTATGCCTCACATTTTGGGTGCATGTAAATGCTGTGTTATCTTACCTGGGAAACACTGAACAGAGGAACCTGGAGGGCTACAGTCCATGAGGTCATGAAAGAATAGGACATGACTCAGCAACTTAACAATAAAATTACAAACTTTTGCTCTGTGAAAGACCATGTTAAGAGGATGAAACAATAAAGCTACAGTTTTCTTGTGGGGACAAAATATTTGCCAACCATATATCAAACAAAGGAGGAGTATCTAAAATGTGTAAAGGTATCTCAAAATTCAGTATTTAAAAAAGTATATAATTCAGTTAGAACGTAGACAGAAGAGTTAGATAGTTCAGTTCAGCCACTCAGTGGTGTCTGACTGTTTCCAACCCTGTGGACTGCAGCACGCCAGGCTTCCCTGTCCATCACCAACTCCCAGAGCTTACTCAAACTCATGTCCTTTGAGTTGGTGATGCCATCCAACCATCTCATCCTCTGTCATCTTAGATAGATGGTTCACCAAAAAAGATGTACAGATGGTAGATAAGCACAGGAAAAAATGTTTAATATCATTAGCCATTAGGAAGTGCAAATTAAAACCATAACATACCACTGCATACTCAGAGAGTGACGATACCAAATGTTGTCAAGTATGTGGAGAAACGAGATCACTCTGGCATTGCTGGTAGGAATGTGAAGTGGTGCAGCCACTCAGAAGAGCTGTTTGACAGTTTCTGAAGAAATTTGTTGCAACTGCCATATCACCTAACATTTACATTCTTGGGCATTTATCCTACTGAAGCGTTCAGACAGAAACCTGCAGGTGTATATTTATAGTAGCTTCATTCATAATACCCCCAAACTAGGAACAACCCAGCTGTCTTTCATTGAGTGAAGGATTAAATAAACAATGTCTGTTCATACTCTGGAATTACTGTTCAGCAATAAAAGGAATGAACTATTGACAACTGCAACAACCTGGATGACTCTCCAGAGAATTATGCTGAGTGAAAAAAGCCAATCACCAGAGGTTGCATACCATGTGACTATTTATGTAACATTCTTCATGAAATGCAAAAATTATTGAAGTGGAGAACAGGGTAGTGGTTGCCAGGCGTTAATGAGGAGGTGGGCGAGGGAGGGAGGTGGATATGGCTATAAAAGATCAGCAGGAGGGATCTTTTTGGTGGTGGGAATGTCAGTCTCCTAGTTATAGTTCCACAGGGTCTTACTGTTGAGGGAAACTAAGTAAAGGGTCCATGAGATCTCTCTGTATTATTCCTTGGACCTGCATGTGAATCTGCAGGTACCTCTAAAAAGTTTAAAGAAAAAAAGCAAATGAGAGTGTGTGTGAGATTAGCTTTCTCCTACCCTTCCTCACCTGCTGTTTTAGAGGAAGGGGTGTCTAAGAAGTTCTTTTGTGTTCTTGATATTATTTTCCATTTTCTCCAGTACTTTTGTAAATCCTCTTTTCAGATGTTTTCCTCTCCAGTGGCTACCTGTCTTTTGTCTTTAAAAAAGCTCACCTCTCTCTCACTCAAATAACAACACAGAGAAACCTAAATTAAACAAGTCATTTTCCTTCTGTGTTCCCCTTCACACTTACTGCCCCAACCTTAAGAGTTTTTTTTTGACATGTGTTTCTTCCTCAGCTTTTCTGTCCAGTCCATCTGTCATTTTACCTCCTAAATATCTCTGAAATTCATGTGCATTGCTAACACCTTATTCCAAGGTGCTATTCTGTCACGTCATTTACTTCAGTAGCCTCCTTTTAACCCCACATATACTCTGGCCTCATTCCAAATGCCCTTGCCATAGCAGTCTTTTCAAAGCCCAGGTCTTAATTACATCATTGTCAACTTCCCACCCACTTTTAAAGATGTTTACTGGACTTCCATTTCTTTCAGGTTAAAGATTCAGATTCTTAAAATAGCTTTCAGAGCCTTGTGTGGTCTGGCTCCATCCTCATATTTTTGCTTTTTTAATTCTTATATCTGGCCACGTTTGTGATTTTTGGATCCCCAGATACACTGTGATCCTTTCTTTCACAATCCTTTGCATGTGCTAGACTTTCCTTTTGAAATCTTTTCCTCCCCTTCATTATTAGTTAGTTCCTATTCATTCTTCAGATCTCAGCTCAAAGGTCATTTTTATCAGTGAAGTTTCTTTCTGACTTTCTGACAGATTCTTTTGGTATACCATTGTGTCGTATACCAAAGTCGCTCAGTAGTGTCCAGCTGTTCGTGACCCCATGGGCTATAACCCATCAGGCTCTTCTGTCTGTGGAATTCTCCAGGCAGGAGTACTGGAGTGGGTCACCATTTCCTTCTCTAGGGTAACTACCCGAGCCAGGGCTCAAACCCAGGTCTCCTGCATTACAGGCAGATTCTTTACTGTCTGAGCCACCAGGGAAGCCCATAACTCTACCATTGTGTAGTTTTACCATTTTTTATGTCCGTCTTTCCCTCTGAATTGTATGACAGCACTGATTTTGTTTTTGCTTGCTTCAATATCCCAGCTGACATGTTAACTGACATACATAGAGACACCAGTAAATAATTATTAAATGAATGAATAAATCCCTTTCTTTAACTTCATCATCCAACTTTTCAAGAGTGGCCATTATTTCATGCCTTCTCTTTAACCCCAGTTGTTACTGCCATGATTCATCCTTTTCTCTTTAATTCCATTACAATGACTTTACAACTTCTACTTGTTTCTTCACTAAATCTGACCATGTTATTAATCTGCTCAAAAGCCTTTCCCTTTGGCCAAAGAAATAGGTCTTAACACACCATGTTCTCCTCAACCGACCCCTGGCTACTCAGAGACACATATGTACATGCACTCCTTATCTCCAGCAGTGCTCAGTTTGGGTCCGTTGACCATGAATACTTTTCCACTTACTGTTTCTGTTGACTGCATCTCTGAATTTTGGAGCTCTAAGACCTTGATTTCCTTTGTACTGTAAGCCACCATGTGTTACGTGAACAACTTAAATCATTTCTGAGAATCTGTTGGACATTCTTCCTCCCAGACTTCTTTTAAGGAAAGTAAAATCAGCTGCGTTAAGAAAGACTGACTTCTACTGTTCTTGTACTCATGGCAAATATGAGGCATAGCAAGTATCTGGAATGTTTCTTAGTATAATTATTAGATATAAATTGCTATACCTCAGTTTCAAAAGTACTAACTAATGTTTCAAATTATGTTCCACTCAGCTGGTTATCATGTGTGTAGGGCTGATTTCCCCTTTATGAATATTGTTTTCCATTTATGAAACACAGTAGTGAATTTGACCAGTAGTAAAATATAGGATATTAATTTTTGTAAATTTGCCTTGTTTTGTGAGGTACCCAAACCTTGTTTTATCTGTTTCTTTTATCCTAGTCATTCTTTCTTGCTTTCTTCCATTATATGTTGTCTAGCTTCTCTATCACATGAAGTTGTAATTTGAGGGTGTAATTAAGATAGCTCACATTGGAAGGCTGCTTGATAAATTTAGTCATGATCTTTCAGAGTATTTCTTAGAGAAGTCACCACATCTGTTCTGGTTTTCCCTTTTTGGTACAGAAACTTAATCTTGCCTGTTGGATTCAGGAAGACTAATTACTCAAATTCACAGTGTACTAAAACTTAAACCGGTGTAGTACTTTACTTACAATGAGAATTGTTTTAAGCGTAGCCCAGACTGAATAGTGATTTCCTCTGATTTTTCTTCCCCATCAGGAATTCATATGAAAAGCCAAATTGTAATCAAAACTTTTTTGTTGAGCATAAATACAGACAGGAACTATAACAATATCAAGATCTATGAGAAAAATCTGCCTGTGAAAGCCAGTTAGTTACAAAACCTTAAAGTAAAAGTAAAATTGTAACTCTCCAAAGTCTCCAAATTTAACTAAACTTATTAACTTTATAAAATTTTCATCAGAATATTGATTTGTGATTTCTTCCTTGATGTTACAGAATGATTCAGCTTTCCTTTTAAATATTCTTTTTGAGAGAGAGAGAAAGGGAGGGAGTGGGAAAGGAAATGAGATTTTCGTGTGGTAGCTATTTCACTTTCCAGGGATTACTTCAAATAATGTATATATAACATCCTACAATGTTACAGATAGCAAAATTCCTTTATAAAAATACTTTACCTGTACAAAAATTAAAGAAATATATATTCTCTTTAAATAGACTTAAGTCATGTAGAGGTGGGTCAGTGATGTTTAGCATCCTTGCTGACAATGATGTGATGGTGGCTAGTTTGTGCCCAGTTGCCACACCCAGGAAATTGCTGTCAGCCATTCTTCTCTCTCCCTTCCCTTCTTCTTTTCCTTCCTTTCCTAGCCAAGCTATCATTGGAAACTTTCAGTAGGCACTGTGACCCCATGACTTTCTGTTTCTGATCTGACATGTTGCCCTCTCTGTTAGTCATTTGACTGTGGCATCACTGTGCTGGTGTGACTCTCAGTGTGAAACCAGACTTCAGAATTACACAATTTGAAAAAAAATAAAAACTAGGTGGAGTAGGTAAGCAGGGATGGATTGTGGGGAGTGGAATTGGTCACAACAGTGGTATCCCTTTGGGAATAATTAGTGTCAGAGATAATTCATTGTAACATTTTGATTTGTATTTATGATACTTATGCATGTAAAATATGAGCAAAGTAAATTGGACTAAATTAAATTCTGATATTTTACATTGGTCTCAGTCCATCTGTAGCTATATAAATAATATAAGTGTTTTATCTGTTTTATGTAGAGAGTTTTTCAGGTATCATATTTCTCATTCTGAAACATATCAATATTTTTAATGCAGCTCTGGAAGGTTGGTATTGCTGGCAGGTGGTAGTCTGGAGATCAATGATGTCACCGAGGATGATGCTGGGACTTATTTTTGTATAGCTGATAATGGAAATGAGACCATTGAAGCTCAAGCAGAGCTTACAGTACAAGGTATGCAAATATTTCTTGTATAAATTTTAAAAATACTGTTGTACTCTATGGTTTTGCTAATTGTTAAACATTAATATAGAAAAGGCAAATACAGCATAATAGTTAAAAGTCTAAGCTTTAAACCAGGCTGCTTGGGCTCAAATGCTGGGTCTTATATTTCCTAGCTGCAGAACTATAGGAGATTTACTGCTCTATAAAAAGAGTTGTTTTCAGGATCAGAAGAGTAAGCTTGTAAAACTCCCAGAATAGTGACTAGAATATGGTATAAGCTCAAAATTAGTTGTTCTCTGTAGTATAAGGTAGAGAAGGGTGCAGTCTGTGGCATCTGGAAGATCACTTTTCTTGTCTCAGAATGCTTTATCTTTCTCTGACCGAGAACCACATATCCTAAGCATTGGTGTTCCCACCTTTCAGGTGAATAGATCACCTAGGAAGGAGTGTGCTGTGGCTTTCAATGTGACACCTGTTTGATTTTATGATATTTTTTTCTTTTCAACTAACGCTGACCATCAGAGCATCTCCCTTATAGGTTCTGTGATTCAGAAGTCAAAGAAAATGACCGTGGCATGTACACACAACCTCCCCATCTTCCCTGCTCTTCCTCCGTCTGGAAATGTACTGCCAGAGGAACATTTGCTCTCTCTCCTGTGATTTGTCTGCAAATATTTGTTTCAAATAAAAATCCTGAGGACCTCTGTTACTATTAGGGAAATCTAACACTGCTTGGATACGTGGAAGTATACGTTAGCTCATGACATTCAAGTTGTCTCCAAGTGTATGATATTTGATAGAATGCTTCCTGCTGTGTGGTTTAGGGTGGTTTCATGTTTTATATAAAAGTCTTTCTCTTGGTACATTTTGTGGGATTCAGAGTGGGAAGTAGTCACATTCCTACTCTGATTGATAGGAATTGAGCACATTGGGGTTCTATGCTGGCAGAGGCATAGAATGTTTATATTCTCTACTGCTATCTGTGGGTGGACTTATAATCTCTGAAAACCAAAAGAGCAGGTCTTAGAGTTCATATAACTGTTACGTCACTTGAGCTCAGCTGTTGCCCTAGCTAGATGGAAAGTAGGTTTAGACCAACTGTAGAATGACCAGTTTATTTCTTGGCCTCTATGTTGATGGAACTGGACAAATAAAATATTAGTGAACTCCATCTTATTTGGAACTCCGTCTCATTTACTCTACAGACTGTAAAGTTCGTAGAAGAAAGTATAGGAGGATAACTTTGTCACCCAGGAGCAGGAAAAGATTATTTTAAATAAAATTTTGGACGCAGAAATCATGAGGCAAGACATTGATGGCTTGAATCATGTCCAATAAAGTGTGTTTTCCTTGAACATTCAGATGATGTAGAAGAAATGAGGAGCGAAGGATGGATTAAATATTTGGGTAAATCTAAGTGGATGTTGACTATGTAGAATGATAATGTTACACGTATAAGTCAGGAGTAAGGATGTGGAGTTAGTCTTCTAAGATTCTTAAAATGTCCAGGAAGTGGCAAAAGTACTATGTTATATTAGAGGTTAATAAGGCAGGGATGTGTCCTGTAATCTTTGTGGGAGGCTTTGAAAGAACAATAGAACAATCTAACTATAACAAGATAATAGAAGAAGAAAGTAAAAATAAAAAGTTCTCCAGAAGAAGGTAAGAAAAGAAAGGAAAAGGAACATAGAATAAGGTGGACTAAGAGAAAGCGAATAGTGAAATGGTTGACTTTTCATATTATTAAGAGTTAATATAGAAGGAAAATAAAACGATTCTAAATATGTATTGTTGTTGTTCAGTTGTTCAGTCATGTCCAACTCTTTGTGACCCCACAGACTGCAGCATGCCCAGCTTCTCTGTCCTTCACTCTCTCCCAGAGTTTGTTAAAACTCGTGTTCATTGAGTCGATGCCATCCAACCATCTCATCCTTTGTCACCCCCTTCTCCTGCTGACCTCAATCTCACAGCATCAGGGTCTTTTTCCAGTGAGTTGGCTCTTTGCATTAGGTGGCCAAAATATTGCAGCTTCAACTTCAGCATCAGCCCTTCCAATGAATATTCAGGGTTGATTTCCTTTAGAATGGACTGATTTGATCTCCTTGCTATCCAAGGAACTCTCAAGAGTCTTCTCTAGCACCACAGTTCAAAAGCATCAGTTCTTACTCACCCTTTTTTATGATCCAACTCTGACATCCTGTACATGACTACTGGAAAAACCATAGCTTTGACTAGACTGACTTTTGTTGGCAAAGTGATGTCTCTGCTTTTTAATATGCTGTCTAGGTTTGTCACAGCTTTTCTTCTAAGCAGCAAGTGTCTTTTCATTTCATGGCTGCAGTCACCATCAGCAGTTATTTGGGAGCCCAAGAAAATAAAATTTGTCACTGTGTCCACTTTTTCCCCATCTATTCACTATGAGGTGATGAGACCAGATGCCATGATCTTAATTTTTTAAATGTTGAGTTTTAAGTCAGCTTCTGTCCTCTTTCACCTTCATCAAGAGGCTCTTTAGTTTCTCTTCACTTTCTGCCATTAGGGTCGTGTCCAGGCAAGAATACTGGAGTGGGTTGCCATTTCCTTCTCCAGGGTATCTTCCCAACCCAGGGACTGAAACCAGGTCTCCCGCATTGCAGGCGACTCTTTACTGTCTGAGTCGCTAGGGAAGCCCAAATATATATTACCTCATAACATAATCTCAAATAGGAAAGGCAGAAACTGATAGAACTATAAGAAGTAGCCTAAACAAACCCACAGTCCCTAGTGGTAGATTCTAATACACTTCAGTAGTAGATAGGATATGTAGAACAAAGCAAGTAAATACCAACAAAATAAAAACTGCAAACCGTCATAATACAAAACTGAACACAATTAACAAAGTTGACTTAATTGACATTTTTAAAATATTGCACCAAACAAATGAATAAACTATTTTTATAAGTGCTTATGAAACTGTTATTAAAATATGCCATATATTGACCATAGAACAAATTGAACAAATTTAAGAAAATTGAAATTCTATGGATTTGACCCCTGTGGAATTAAGATTGAAATTAATTACAGAACTAGGGGCTTCCCTGGTGGCTCAGACAGTAAAGGATTTGCCTGCAATGCGGGAGATCCGGGTTTGAGCCCTAGGTCAATAAGATCCCCTGGAGGAGGGCATGGCAACCCACTCCAGTATTCTTGCCAGGAGAACCCCATGGACTGGCAGGCTACCAACCATAGGGTCGCAAAGTGTCAGACACAACTGAAGCAACTAAGTCTGCAGCACGCAGGGGATGTTTAGAGGAAATGTACAGTCTTGTATATGTTCGGTTGTGTTCTCTTCTGTACGACCTCATGGACTGTAGCCAGCCAGCCTCCTCTGTCCATGGAATTTTCCAGGCAAGAATACTAGAACAGGTTGCCATTTCCTACTCCAAGGTATCTTCTGGACCCAGAGATCCAACCCGTGTCTCTTGTGTCTCCTGCTTTGGCAGGCAGATTGTTTTACTACTGAGCCACCTATGAAGCTCTTACTTAGTACATATATTAGAAGGGAAGAAAGGCTGAAAGTTTAGTGATTTAAATATTCATCTCAATGAATGGATAAAAAAGATGTGATATGTATATGTATTAATATATATGTGTATATGTATACACACATAATCACACAATGGAATGCTACTCAGCCATAAAAGAATGAAATAATACCATTTGTAGCAACATGGATGGACCCAGAGGTTATCATACTAAGTGAAATCAGTCAGTCAGAGACAAATATCATATATCACTTATATGTGGAAGCTAAAATGATAAAAATGAACTTACAAAAGACTCAACAGATATAGAAAACAAACTTATGTTTACAAAAGGAGAAAGGAGGGGTGAATGATAAATTAGGAGTTTGGGATTAGCAGATACAAACGTACTATACGTAAAACAACAGGGTCCAACTGTATAAACAGGGAACTATATTCAATATCTTGAATAAACCTTAAGGGAATAAACCATAAGGGAAGAGAATATGAAAAAGTATATATATATATATATATATATAACTGAATCACTTTGCTGTACAGCAGAAACTAATACAACATTGTAAATCAGCTATATTTTAATAGAACACATACGTAAATAAATATCTCAAAGAAAGCTAAAAGAGAAAAGAATAGCAAATATAACCCAAAGAAAACAGAAAAAAGAAAGTAATCATAAGAACAAAAATTAATGAAATAGAAAGCAGACGTTCAAAATAAGGTGTTTCCACAGAGGCAAAAGTTAGTGCTTGTAAAGAATAACAACGTTGATAAACCCCTGAGAAGACATATGTAAATTGACAAGATCTTTATTTAGACCAAGAGTCAGCAAACTACACACTATGGACCAGATCTGCTAACTCCTTATTTTTCACATAGCCTGTGAACTAAAAATAGTTTATATGGTTTTGAATGGTTGAAAAATATCAGAAGAATAATATTTAATGATACATAAAATTTTATGAAATTCAGATTATACTGTCCATAAATAAAATTTTATTGGCACAAAGTCACACTCATGTATTTACTATGGCTGCTTTCATGCTGTAGCAGAGGATTTGAGTAGGCCCACAGAGCCAAAGATTCTCACTGTCTGGTCCTTTTCAGAAAAACCTTCAACTTCTGATAAACTCTATAAAGAACTATAGATTAATAGGTAAACAAAGACAGATAAACCAGTGGAAAATGGGCAAGACTTGAACCTCACAGATCTCCGTGCCTTGCACGCTCAGTCACTCAGTCACTCAGTCCTGTGGACTCTTTGTGACCCCATGTGCTGTAGCCCCTGGCTCCTCTGTCCACAGAATTTTCCAGGCAAGAATACTGGATTAGTTTTCGCACTCCAGGGGATCTTCCCGCCTGGGTCTCTTGCATTAGCAGCAATTCTTTACCACTGTGCCAGCTGGGAAGCCCTCACCAGGTGGCTACTAAACATTTGAAAAAGAGGTGGTTTTTAGTAGAGTCTGCCAAACAGCATTAGAGCTAAAGTGATTAAATCAATGTACAGAGGTGTTCAGAGGAAGGTAAACAAAAGCCACAATGAGGTAACACTGTACTTCACCAGAGTGGCTAAAATAAGAGAGACTAACAGTACTGGGTATTGGCTAGGATGAAGAACAGTTGGGATGCTAACATACTGCAGTTAGGACTGTGCATTGATTTAATCACTTTAGCTCTAATGCTGTTTGGCAGACTCTACTAAAACTGCAGACAAACTTGTTTTATGATACAGTGGTTGTATTCCTAGGAGTATACTCATCAGAAGTATATAAATATATACATCCAGAAACATGCACAATGTTGTTCTCATCAGCTTTATTCACAGTGAATCAAAACCAGAAACAACGCTAGAATAGGAAAATAGTGCTCTAATCATATAATGGCATGTTGCCAGCAATGAAAATTGGGAGTCCGGTACTCAGCAGATTGATAAATCTACAAATATCATTGAAAGAAGAAAATGCCAGGCAAGAAATAATGCATACTTTATGATTCCATTTTTATAAAGTTCAAAAACAGGTAGAACTCATCTGTCATTTTAGAAGTGAAAATAGTGATTATTTTTGGACAGGGGCAGGGTAGTGACTCTTGTACAGTGGAGTTTCTGGTGTGTTAATATTCTATTTCTTAATGTAGGTGGTAGTTACAGTAATTCAGGCTGTAATGTTAATGTGTGTCACATGAGGTCTTTTTCGTTGTTTACGGATAAAAAGTCATGTACAAAAATTTTTTGGAAAATTTAATTTTGAATCTTGTCCCGTAGCTGAAAATATTTGTTTCTTTTTCTGATGGGAAAGCAATTACAAGAAATGGTTTTGGGTTATATATATATAAATAATTTATTTATATAGTTATTTTTGCATTTATGGTCATACCTGTCTGATTTCTGTTGTTTTTTAAAAAGTTATAGTTACAGGAAATGCCATAGTGAGTGTTAATGCAGAAAGGGTTATAAGTTCAGTCTTCATCTGTTAAATATTTCAAATTTATTGTTTTATCGTTAACTCCTGGGATTTCTACACATGCTGTGACGTGAATTAGCCCACCGTGTATTTCCTGTCATCTTAGATTGTTGATAACACTTAAAATGGGTCATGAGTTGTTTTTTTAAAAAACAGGAATTTTTCCTTTTCTCTTAAAACATTCATTATAGTCTATGATACACATCTTCCCTCCTCACAAAAGAAGAAAATTTTCCATCTGTATTTTTGTGAGGTAAGTTGATGTATTCTAAATTGATTAAAAATTTAGGATTCCACAGTCTGTCTCTGAAGTCATACGGTAGCATCATCTACTTTTCCTGCCCTTCTGCTCTACTCTCTCTGATCTCTGTCCACGTTAAGACACTCATCGCCCCTCTTCTCGTCATCTTCATGATCTCGTTTCCCTTTACTTCATGACAATTTACAATAGTCTGCCCTCATTTATTAGAACTCTCGGTTCTCTTGGCTTAGGGTAGAAGCAAACTGCTTATGGCGTAGGTGCAGATCACAAGCCGACCCTTCATGTGTTAACGGAGAGACACCACAGAGAAGCAGTTACGAGCAGTCTCTGGACCCAGCATACCTGGGTTCCAGTCTTACACCTGTCACTTCCTAGCTGTGTGAACTTGGCAGAGTTATTTAACTTACCTGTGTCTTAGTTTCTTTTATCAGTTAAGTGAGTTGTTACAAGCCTTAAAGAAACTTCTGGCACTCTTCTACCAGAACCTGGGATGGAAATGGAACTCATCTTGATCAAACTGTGTTTAGAGTCCTGGACACACTGTGTGATTTGATGGGGCTCTGTTCCCCTGCATCCTCTCATGAGCATGTGCTCAGACACCCAGTCATGTCCGACTCTTTGTGACCCCATGGACTGTAGCCTGCCAGGTTCATCTGTCCATGGAATTGTCTGGGCAAGAACACTGGAGTGGGTTGCCATTTCCTTCTCCAGAGGATCTTCTGGAACCCACATCTCCTGCATTGCAGGCAGATTGTTTACCACTGAGCCACTTGGGAAGCCCCGTAGCCTCTCACCCTCAGCTAAAATTTCCAAATTCCAGATAGTTCTTTTCCTGAGTTCCCTTTGAAGCTTCTCATAATCATCATCTTACCCTCAGGTAATTATTATGTCTCTTAAAATAACTTTTCTTTTTACCAGTAGTGTTCCTCACTGATTTGTTTATGTGCCGTTCCCCACTGCTACTAGACTGAGGTTCTTATCATCAGGGACTGGTCATAATAATTTTTTGTCATTGTGCTAAGTCACTTCAGTTGTGGCTGACTCTTTGCAGCCCCATGGACTGTAGCCCTCCAGGCTGCTCTGTCCATGGGATTTTCCAGGCAAGAATATTGGAATGGTTTGCCATTTCCTCCTCCAGGGGACTTCCCAACCCAGGGATTGAACCGAGTCTCTCAGGTCTCCTGCACTGGAGGCAGGCTCTTTACCACTAGCGCCACCTGGGAAGCCATGGTCGTTGTAGATTGTCAGCAATTAATTATTGAATAAGTGAATAAACCCTTGTGTTGAAATTTTGAAATGTGACAGCTAGAATAATTTCATGTTTGTGGTTTCTTTATTATTCATGTTTTCCTTTGCACCTTGCTTTTAATAGATTTCTGAGTGAGTGTGAGTGATAGTCGCTCAGTCATGTCTGACTCTTCGCAATCCCATAGACTATAGCCTGCCAGACACCTCTGTCCATGGAATTTTCCAGGCAAGAATACTGGAGTGGGTTGCCATTTCCTTCTCCAAATAAATTTTAGTTTGTTTTTTTTTTTTTTGGCCTTGCCACACCACATGTAGGATCTTAGTTCCCCAACTGGGGATTGAACTTGGGCCCCCTGCGGTGTTTTAACCACTGGACCGCAGAGTCTTAACCACTGGACCACCAGGGAAGTCTCAAGTTCTAATATTTTTAAAGCAATTGGAATTATTTTCTTTAATTTATTTTTATTCTGTAATTGACATATAGTTGATTTACAATGTTGTATTTCTGGGGTACAGCAAAGTGATTCAGTTATACATATGTAATATATATATTCTTTTCCAGTATAAGTTATATATTAAATATAATTCCCCATGCTGTACAGTAAGACTTGTTTATCTGTTTTACATATATTAGTTTGTATTCGCTAATCCCATCTCCTAATTATCCTCCCTCCATCTTTTCCCTTAGGTAACCATAAGTTTGCTATGTCTCTAAGTCTGTTTTGTAAATACGTTCATTTGTATCATATTTTAGCTTCCACATATAAGTGGTATCATATGATATTTAGAATTTACTTCATTTAGGATCACAGTATCTGGGTCCATCCATGTTGCTGCAAATGGCATTATTTCATTCTTTTTTATGGCTGAGTCATGTTCCTTTGTATGTATGTATAAATGAACACAAATGCACACCACATCTTCTTTATCCATTTGTCTGTTGATGGACGTTTAGGTTCCTTTCATGTCTCGGCTGTTGTAAAGAATGCTATGAACACTGTGGCGTATATATCTCTTGGAATTATAATTTTGTCCAGATATATGCACAAGAGGGGGATAGCTGGATCATATGGTAGTTCTACTTTTAGTATTTTGAGGAACGTCCATGCTGTTTTCCATCGTGGCTGCATCATCCTACCAACAGAATAAGAGAGTTCCCTTTTCTCCACACCCTTTCCAGCATTTATTATTTGTAGACTTTAATGACAGCCATTCTGAGCAGTGTGAGGTGATAGATACCTCACTGTAGTTTTAATTTACATTTCTCTAATAATTAGTGAGGTTGAGCACCTTTTCATGTGCCTGTTAGCCATCTGTGTGTCTTTGGAGAAATGTCTATTTAGGTCTTCTACCCATTTACTTATTGGATTGTTTGCTTTTTGTTGTTGAGTGGTATGAGCTATTTGTTTATTTTGGAAAATAAATATTTTTCAGTCACATAACAGAGTATTTCTCCCATTCTGTAGGTTGTCTTTTCATTTTATTTATGGTTTCCCTTGCTATGCGAAAACTTTAAAGTTTGCTTAGATCCCATTTGTTTATTTTTGCTTTTATTTCAATTGCCTTTGGAGACTGACCTAAGAAAACATTGGTATGATTTATGTCAGTGACCATTTTGCCTATGTTTTCTTCTAGGAGTTTCCTAGTATCATGTCTTATATTTAAGTTTTTAAGCCATTCTGAGTTTATTTTTGTGTATGGCATGAGGGAATGAAAAGCAACTGGGATTTTAAAAAACCACTGAAAAGTTATTCTGGAAGAAGATGAATTATTACCCTCATTTATATAATTGAAATTATAATTACCACCTTCATATACACGTATGTTTATAAACAGTACTTTATCATCTTTTTAAGTTCCCATTCTTGACCTTTTGAGGCCTTCAATAAGTCAACATAAAACAAAACAAAATAAAAACCATTAAAAGAGGAACTTTCTTCCAAATGGCTGCTTAAAAATTCTCATAATCCATATTTTCGTCTTGGTCAAGACTGTGCACATTGAATCCCCCCATTTTAATTATACCCTCATGAAATGCTCTACTCCTTTGGCGTCCATATCCTATTTCTCCTTTTATTTCTCTATTTCCTCTCTTTTCCTTTCATGAGCATCATTTCTTTGTCTTGCTCATTAAAATATTGGTATTTTATTAGTTACTAATATTAGTTCCACAAAGTTTTGACTTCAGCTTATTACTCTTCATGCTCATGGTTTTAGATATAACTTACATAACAATAACTTCCAAATTCCTAGACCAGACCCTCTGCTGAGTTTCAGACTTTTATAATTAGGTGCCCACAGTTACCTCCAACTTCACATGTCCAAAATTGAACTTAACATTTTCCCCCAAATATCTTTCTCCTCTGATTATTCCATATCTCAGTGCTGTCTCTGCCCACCTATTCTCTTGTGGTAGAAACCTGGGAAGCATTGTTGATCATTCTGATCTTTTTTATTTATTCCCATATCCAGTTCTTCAGGGTTTTTTCTCCTTGCTTTTACTCCCCTAGTTCAAGTTCAGTTAATCTGTTTCCTAGGTCCCCTGGAGAAGGGAATGGCAACCCACTCCAGTATTCTTGCCTGGAGAATCCCTTGGACAGAGGAGCCTCGCGGGCTATGGGGTCGCAAAGAGTCCAACACTACTGAGCAGCTAACAACTACTGCTACTACTACTAGATAACTGCAGTAGTATAGTAACTTGTCTCTCTTGTTCTAACCTGTTCCCTCTTCAATTCCATTCTTCACAGTGGCAAAAGTGATCAAAATCCTTTCATTAAAAATTTGGAAAAATAATTTCAGCAGATACAAGTGGCAGTTATAAATCAACAGGAACCAGGTGAATGTGTGCAATCATTCAGTCCTGTCTGACTCTTTGTGACCCCCATGTACTATAGCCCACCAGGCTCCTCTGACCATGGAATTTTCCAGACAAGAATACTAGAGCAGGTTGCCATTTCCTACTCCAGGGGATCTTCCTGACCCAGGGATCGAACCCCCATCTCTTGTGTTTCCAGCATTAGCAGGCAGATTCTTTACCACTGCTACCTGGAGAAAGGGGATAGATAAAACAGTCTGTTTACAAAAATGGGTTGAAAATTATCCATTGACCTGAAAAGAGTTCACCCTTGATAGTAGTAGAATAAATGCAGGTTAACATAGCCCCCTTTTTTGGGCAAAATTACAGTGAAATGGGGATTCTCATACATTGCTGATAAGTGTGAAAGTTTCTGAAAGTGTTAGTTGCCCAATTGTCTCCAACTCTGCAACCCCATGGACTGTAGCCTTCCAGGCTTCTCTGTCCATGGAATTTTGGCAGATATTGAACTCAGATCTCCTGCATTGCAGGCAGATTCTATACCATCAGAGTCACCAGGGAACCCCACATTGCTGGTAATAGCAGTGCAAATTTAACCTTTTTTGGAGGGCAGTTTGATGATATAATCAAAACCCTTAAAACTTAGACCTACTTTAACAAGCAATTTTTCCTCTAATAATTTGCTTTCATGAAATAATCCTTGATGTGTTAACAATTTAGGCATAGAAGTTGTGATGATATATATTTATTGGAATTAAAGAAAAATTCTAAACCACCTAAAGGGCCAGTACTACATGATTGATTAAATAAATAATGGTCTACTCACGTATCGCTTCCCAGGTGACTCAGTGGTAAAGAATAGGCCTGAAATGCAGGAGATGCAGGGTCGATCCCTGGATTGGGAAGATCTCCTGGAGATGGAAATGACAACCCACTCTAGTATTCTTTCCTGGGAAATCCCATGGACAGAGGAGCCTGGCAGGCTGCAATTTATGGAGTTGCAAAAGAGTCGGACACAACTTAGCAACTAAACGTGTCAGAATACAATGCATCCAGCAAAAATAATATTTTAGAAGAACTATTAAATGACAAGATGCTTTGAATATTAAAGAAAAATTTCCAAAATAATATGTATGAGATATGATTTATGTCATAAAGTTATCATATTCTTTGACTTTCTTTTAAAAATTACTTCAAACTAATTAACAAGAAACCTTAAGTTTCTTCCCCTAAGGTCTCCCTGTAATTTTCAGAATGCTAGATATTTACATGTCTTAAAGGGAGTCATTTTTCTTATAAATGCCTAGCGGAGCGAGAACTAGAGCTTAAGTCTGAGCATATTGTTATTGCTTCTCAAGGTATTTTAATTTCAAGGACAACAGCTAGCTGCTTAAACCCTGTTCTGTAGTACTGTCCCTTCTGTGTCTATTTTTTCTCTTTTCACACTCTTCCTGGCTTTCTTCTGAAATCTCTGATACTCTGGGCCCTGCTCACTCCCATTCTTTTTACCCTTTCTCTTCCCACTACCTTCCGTTGGGTACTCTTTAGTTTTCCATATATGCCTTATACATGTCTTTCTTGCTTTACCTGTCACATTTAAATTTCTTTTCATTTTGTGTATCTTTCTCTCTTACCAGACTTGAGTTCCTTGAGGACAGGACTAGGTTTTGTCAACTGTTCGATCCTTAGCACCTAACATAGTGCGTGATATTACATATTTGACAACTAATGGATGAGATGTTGGGACATTTTTACAGTTTGCTGTCTGTATCCAGACTGTTTGACTATTTCACTTTATAAACTTACATTTTTGATGTTATCTCTATGAATTAAGAATTCTTTACAATTGTTTGAATCCTACTTTGGGAACTAAATCATTTTGAATTGATTTTCAGTTATTTTTTTATCATATTAGTGGTCATGTTAACTTTCAGATAAATCTCATATTTTACAAGCTTGAAATAATTTTCTACTAGTTAAGTAAATTTATTCTGAACTATGGTAGCCTTATTTCCATGGTAACTAATCACCTTCAGGAGAGAACCTGAAGGTATTTTAGAAAAGACAATGAATATCCAGTGAATTAAATGAAATGTGATGTACAGTTAGAACCTAGATTTATGTGGAATACACAATTTTTGACCATGAAAATGTTACAGAATAGAAGAGCCACTGATATGCCTAAAGATTTTGTTTACTTGCTGTTCATGCATTAGTCAAAATACAGCATGAGAATTCAGCTCTTATGTGATTTTATGTTAACAAATGACCCTAATCAGGAGGAAGCTTTGTGGAATTAATAAGCTGGAATTGTGGTATAGAAATGGACCCCTGGTTTCTATAAAACCACTAAGAGCACCTCATGGAAGGAATATGGTATGATGAAAAGAGAGGTGTTTTGGAGGCATGTCCATATGATCTTGGCAAATTAACCAGTTTACTTCATCTTCATTTTTCCTACTTATAAAATGAAAACAGACTTCTTTGTTGTGATGGTGTAAAGAAGATGCCTAATATAGCACCTGACTCATTACAGGCATTTAATAAATGCGCCTCAGCTAATGTCCTTGGGATTCAAAGAATCTTTTCTTTCTATTTGAGCCCTCTTCCCGTGATCCTACTTTCTTTGGTTCTTTTTTGCCTATTTACCTAGATCCTGCTTCTTCCCTGGGACATTGAGATTGACATCTCAGATGAC
Organism: Capra hircus; assembly: GCF_001704415.2. NCBI lineage: Eukaryota > Metazoa > Chordata > Mammalia > Artiodactyla > Bovidae > Capra > Capra hircus. The sequence continues at coordinate 81,427,418 of NC_030817.1, read as the reverse complement.
TTTCTGTTTTAGCTTTCTCCCATGCCACCAACTGTCACATGTCCTTGGCACCATGTTTTGTGGTCTGTGAACCGGGCCAGCCATACTCACTCTTGTGCCCAGTCTAGCTATGTGTGCCAGACTTTGCTTGTCTAGATGAGAAGATTGAACAAAATATGAGTAAGTATTCTTCAGTCTTTACTTAACATAAGAATTGCAATATTAGGGCAAATTCATGTGCCTTCCAGCATAGAAATAAGTGAAGAGGTTTGACTGTCATCTTTGGCCTTACTTCCTCTTAGGTTGGTGCATAAGTAATTGTGATTTTGCATTGTTGAACTTTGCTGTTTGATATTGGACTAAATTCCTAAATAAATGTGGTTATGTTGTACATCATTTTAATGTGCATTTCTATCAGTTTTTTTTTTGACAGTGACTTATTCAGTTCAGTCGCTCAGTCATGTCCAACTCTTTACGACCCCATGAACCACAGCACACCAGGCCTCCCTGTCCATTATCAACTCCTGGAGTCCACCCAAACCCATGTCCATTGAGTTGGTGATGCCATCCAACCATATCATCCTCTGTTGTCCCCTTCTCCTCCTGCCCTCAATCTTTCCCAGCATCAGGATCTTTTCATATAAGTCAGTTCTTCTCATGAGGTGGCCAAAGTATTGGAGTTTCAGCTTCAACATCAGTCCTTTCAATGAACACCCAGGACTGATCTCCTTTAGAATGGACTGGTTGGATCTCCTTGTAGTCCAAGGGACTCTCAAGAGTCTTCTCCAACACCACAGTTCAAAAGCATCATTCTTAAGCGCTCAGTTTTCTTTATAACCCAACTCTCACATCCATACGTGACCACTGGAAAAACCATAGCCTTGACTAGTCAGACTTGTTGACAAATTAATGTCTCTGGTTTTTAATATGCTGTCCAGGTTGGTCATAACTTTTCTTCCAAGGAGTAAGTGTCTTCTAATTTCATGGCTGCAGTCACCATCCGCAGTGATTTTTGAAGCCCAGAAAAATAAAGTCAGCCACCGTTTCCACTGTTTCCCCATCTATTTGCCATGAAGTGATGGGACCAGATGCCATGATCTTCATTTTCTGAACCTTGAGCTTAAGCCAACTTTTTCACTCTCCTCTTTTACTTTCATCAGAAGGCTTTTTAGTTCCTCTTCACTTTCTGCCATAAGGGTGGTGTCATCTGCATATCTGAGGTGATTGATATTTCTCCCAGCAGTCTTGATTCCAGCTTGTGCTTCCTCCAGCCCAGCGTTTTTCATGGTGTACTCTGCATAGAAGTTAAATAAGCAGGGTGACAATATACAGCCTTGACATACTCCTTTTCCTATTTGGAACCAGTCTGTTGTTCCATGTCCAGTTCTAACTGTTGCTTCCTGGCCTGCATACAGATTTCTCAAGAGGCAGGTCAGGTGGTCTGGTATTCCCATCTCTCTCAGAATTTTCCACAGTTTATTGTGATCTATACAGTCAAAGGCTTTGGTGTAGTCAATAAAGCAGAAATAGTGAAATCATAACATGGTAACTCTAAAGGAAAAGGAAAGTGAAGTCACTCAGTCGTGTCTGACTCTCTGCAACCCAATGGACTGTAGCCCACCAGGCTCCTCCATCCTTGGGATTTTCCAGGCAAGAATACTGGAGGGGGGTGCCATTGCCTACTCCGTATCACAATACAGTTACCCTCAACTTATCTGAACTATAACTGCTTTGAATAGTGATCTACATTGTAGAATAACTGCTGAAAAGCTAAATGAATCTAAGTCTATTCTGCTTTTCCCCAACCTTCACTGTAATGATAATCAACATTTTACTGGTCCTTTTGGTCCAGAAAGATTTCTTAGATTGAGATCACATCAGAGATTTTCAAATTTCTTTGGAGGTTAGGGCAAGGAACTAAAGTAAAATCTCACTTTGAAAGCCAGAAACTTAAAACAGGTAAATGTGGAACTGCTCTGCTGTAGGGCTTCCCAGGTGGTGCTAGTGGTAAAAAATCCGCCTGCCAGTGCAAATAGATGGAAGAGACATGGGTTTGATCCCTGGGTCAGGAAGCGCCCCTGCAGGAGGGCATGGCCGCCCACTTGAGTATTCTTGCCTGAGAGTCCCATGGACAGAGGAGTCTGGCAGGCTGCAGTCCATGGGGTTGCAAAGAGTTGTACATGAATAAAGTGACAGCATGCATGCACTGTACTGTAAGTTGGGCAGGGTAGGGGTAGAGTTTCCTCACCACCCCCTTCCACTGCTTTTTAGATTTTCTGTCCTGTCTGTGATTACAAATACAGGATTTCAGTAACTATATTAAAAGTAGTATCAAAGATATTTTTCAAGCAATATTTATTCAGAATCTACTGTAAATGAGGCAGTAGGCAGAATCCAATATCACTGGAGATAGAGTCAAATAGGGTGAAGTCCTCTTCCTCAAGGATACAGTAGGCAACACAGAAGTAATTAAGCATTTCTCCTCCACAATGACAAAAGCTGCAGTGTTATGTGTCAGCTGTCATTGAGATTCATTCTTGTTCAGTTGATCTCAGTGATTCCTATTCAGAAAGTATAAGGAAAAAAATGACATGATATTTTTAATAGATTAATTTGTTCCCCAAATTCTTGACATCATATTGTAAGTCAGAAAAGGATAATGAATCCAGGCTCTTTTTTCAGTTGTTCTTTGCCATTTGCCATAACTTGGGTGGACCTCAAGGACATTATACTAAATGAAATGTTAGAGAAAGACAAATACCATTTGATCTCACTGATAGATGGGATCTTAAAGACAACAGAAAACATTGGTGATCATTGGCAGTGGAGGGTGGGTGAAATGAATGAAGGCTATCAGAAGGTACAAGCTTCCTGTTATAAGATAAACAAGCCCTGGGGATATAGTATGTGTAGCATGGTGACTGTAGTAAACAGTACTGGGTTATATATTTGACAGTTGCTCAGAGAATGAATCTTAAACTCTGTCATCGTAAGAAAAATATTTGTAGTGACATTTTTTATGTTAATTAGATTTATGTGGTGTTCATTTTTCAGTATTACATATATTGAATCATTACATTGTATACCTGAAAATAGTATAATGTTACATGTGAATTATTTCTCAGTAAAAGTTTAAGAAAGGAATATTTATGTGAAAGGTAAAATCCAGTAATGATCACAGGAGTAAATTATTTTCCTCTATAGTTTGAAGAAACAAAATGGACAACACTGGCATGTGGACTTTGGAATACTGAGAAATGACTAGGGTCAGTTAGGTGTTCTGTGTCATCGTCAAAACCAGACCATTTGGGAAGATGCTGGTCTTTACCGTCCATTTCTGCTTCTGTCTCATATGGTAATATTCTCTTTTCTCAACTATTTTTCAAATGGTAGTACTTCCTTGATTTTAAACCCTTAATCATAGTAATTTTCTAGTAATAAGAATGATGGAGTGCTGAAGAGTTATTTTTTTTTTTCTAAGGAAAAAAATCTTTTCAATTTTTTTTCAACACTTCTCTGTGTTGGGAAAATCTCATAATAAAATGTTGAAAGATTTTACAGCAAACACCCACCACCTAGAGTGTGCAATTGACATTTTATTGTAATTGCTCGTATCACATGTATATCGCTATATATAGTCGTCTCAATTTTTTGATACATTTCAGAGTAAGTGGTAGACATCCCTGAATACTTCAGTGTTCATATCATTAGCTAGACATAATATTTTGTTTGTGGGATTTTTATTCTTTTCCAGTAAAGATTTATATACAATGAAATGCACAGATCTTAAGTGCGTTGTGAATGTGTTTGTTGGGCTACACCATGCAGGTCTGTAAGGGCTGTATTTGCCCAGCTTCAAGACTGAAAAAAGAGCCCAGAGTCAGCAACAGAGATATCAGTGGTTTTATGAATGGGGGGATATTACATGTCTGAAACAAGATCCTGGAGTGACACACCGCTGTGTGCAGCAGATGGTGGGGCAGGATATGGTAGCAGTCTTCATTCCCAGAGATGGGGGGAATAGGAGGACTACCAGTTTTAGAGGAATTGATGGCTCATCAGTTACCAGGGAAATCACAGAGGGACAGAACCCTCACCGCCCCTTTGATAAGTAGAGAGCTCTGTTCTAAAGCTAGAACATCACTGAACATCATTAGTTGGGGCCTGGGGCATGTCTGTAGGAAGGCCAGTCATGTGAGTAGGGTATAGGAGAAGCAGGCACTGGTCATGCAAGGGATGTACAGAGAGGAAGAGAACAGCCGTCTTGGGTGGCCTGACTATACAATGTTCCAACAGAACATGTTACTGTACAACCAAACTGTTATCAAGATACAGACTATTGCCATCACTGCAGAAAGTTCCGTTCCCAGGAAATCCTCTCCTAACTGCCCCAGAGCCATCTACTCTTCTGGTGTTTTCACACTGTCTTCTTTTTGCTTCTTCTAAAGTGTCATATGAACATAATCATGTCATGTGTAGTTGTTATATAAGGATTCTTTCACAAAGTATAACATTTTCAGTTCAGCCATGGTGTTGCATATATTAGCAGTCTATTCCTTTATATCGCTGAGTAGTATTTCTCCGTGTATTATGGTAGATCTCCTAAAGTGGTTGTACCAATTTACCTACCTACCAACAATGTATTTTTGGTACCTTTCTACCAACAATGTAGAAAGTTTGTTGGTACCAATGTAACTTTCTACCAGCTTGCATTTGGTGTTGTCAGTCTCTTTAATTGCAATCATCCTTGAGAGTATGTAGTAGTATCTCTCCATGGCTTTAATTTGCATTTCCCTGGTGATTAATAATGTTGAATACTTTAACATCTACTTTTTGGTCATTCCTGTATCTTTTTGAGGTTATTTTCTAGATTTTCTAAACATAGATTTCCTTATAAAGAGAATGTTAGGCAATTGTCTGTTTATTGGTTCCTGAAAGAAATGTCCAATAGAAAAATTAAAATATTAATATAATTTCAGGCCTTTGGTTTTCATGTCTTAGAAAAAATTGAATCTTAGTTCTCCATCACTTCTACTTTTATTATTTTAGGATTTGAAATTTTTCTCAGGATACCTATTTGAATTTCTCTTGAAGAAGCAAAGGAGTAATGTTAAATGTGCTATGAAATGTCAGTAAGTTACAAATTGATCCCAAATATATTTGCCTCCATATATTGTTCTTTGATAACATCTGTACCTGTAATAAATTAGTCTTCATCTAATTGCAGTACAAGTATTTTAAAAATCTGATTATAAAATCTAGTCATTGCATTGGTGGTGGTACACGTTTTTGCCAAAACCCCTGGGATTTTATTTTGGCATTTTATGCTTGTAGGTAAATTATTTATGATTCATTGGCCGTGGCGTCCAGTCAAAGAGAACTAGAGAATCTAGATCAAATCACTAGTGTGTTAAAATGAGAAAATAATGTGTGAGCAAACTGTCACACTGGCCAGAGTTGTCATCCTCAGCCCTTTTTAGTGGGAGCATCATGGTTGATTTTCAGTGATTGTGTAGCAGAATTATAGTTTACATATATATGCTTTGCATTTTGAGACTTTAAAGAGATTTAATAAAGTACATGTTACAATACTTGACTCATAGCTGACACTCAATAGATTTTAGTTCCTTTTTATTTTGTAAAACCCTTAAGAGATGGTGTTACTAATCTACTGATATAAAGCTTCTGAAAGCCCCCAAATTATATTTTCCACTTAAACCTTTTTCTCGGTATGCTGAAAATAGTTGGCCAGTGCATTTTTAAAAATTGGAATAGTGCAGACAGTGGAATTATGAACCATTCTGATTTGCCAAGAAATTTTATTATAGTAGAATATTCTCAGGTAACTTTTATTTTCTTCACGAAGTGTAATCTGTATACTTTATCACATTTATGTTATATGGATTTACCTGGAAAATTCTTTAAATTACCTTTTGAATTAACAAAGAAGCTGTTTTCACATATATATTTCTTATATCCTTATAAGGAAAAATAATTCCCCAAGATCACAAAACACATTTGAAGGCAAAACTCAGAACTTCTGATTCCTAGTCTAGAACTCTTTAATCAGTGAGTGTTTACCAGTTCATTAGAGTCTTTATTCTTCATCAGTGGTTTTAAAACATTTTTATGTACTGTAAATAGTAAGAAATACATTTTAAGCTATAGCCTAATATACATATATATGTCTCCGAAATAAGTTTTACAAAGCAATATATACCCATACTGTATGAGATAAACTTTGTTTTTTAATCTACCCCATCCTGTCTTTTCCTATTCCATGGTTTAAAAAATTGATTTCAAGAAACATTGATAGGTCAGGTGACAAAGGAGTGGGAATAGTCTGCTCTGATGGAGTATCTAATCACTGATACTGTTGAGAATTGCTGGTACATACTGATTTTTTTTTCATCAGTGTGTAACTTAGTTATCTTTTTATGGTATAGACTACTAAGACTACTATTGCTAAAGATATTAATGTTTAAATTTTGAAGTTATTGTTTTTACCTTCTGTGGACAATGTACTTCATCAGTGCCTGCACCAGAATTGGCTGTGCCCACTGGGTTGCCCTTGGTGTACCAGTGGGGGAACAGTTTGGAAAAGAGGTATTCTGCTTTGTACTGAACTGCTCCAGCAGCACATTCAGAGACTTCTTAAACTTCTACTCAGAGCTAACATGCTCATTTTCAGCTGTTGTGTGGAATTTTCAAACATACGTACTTTAATTTGCATTTGGAAAAAGTACATAGAGATTTTTCTCTGCTAGGCCAATTTGGAGAATTTTCATGAGTGGTAAGGAGTGAAAAATAAATATGCCAGTAACAGTTTGATAAATAAAGAACATGTTTAAGAACAAGCTTTTCATCTTTGGAGATGCAGAATTAGTTCAGAAGAAGCTTAATGATTATTTAATCATTTTGATTGAATTATAGTTAAGGGAACTATATTCATTCAAGGTTTGCATAATGGGATTACAAAATTATTTCTCCAGACTGTAGATTGATACTGCATAAATAATTTTATTGTTTTTTTTTCATTATAAGAATAATTGATATTTTATATTCCCTCCACAAAAGCAAAAGGAATCTGGAAAGAAGAAAAATTAAGGTCATCTCTAATCTCATCATCCATAAATATCATTGCTGTTAACCTTTCAGTTTATATATTTCAAGCTATTTCATGAACAAATTCATGAGTTTTTCAAATGAAGTAATGCCATTTATTCTAGTTTTGTTTCTGTGGCTTCATTGGGTATAGTGCTCATATCTTGGTATCCCTCCTACCTGCCCGTCACACTCCTTATCTCCAAGTAGCCACAGATGTGTATTCTGTCACTGTAGGTTAGTTTGCATTTTCTGGAGTTTTATGTACATGCAGTTACACAAGTGTTACATGTGTTCTTTTTTTTTTTTTTGTCTTCATTCAGCCTATGTGAGGCTTAGCCACACTATTGCATGTAGTTCCTTTTTCTTTTTTTTGCTGAGTAGTCTAGTATATAAATGTACCACAGTTGTTCATTTATCTTTGATGTGTTATGCCCAAGTCGAGAAATCTCCCAGTGACCACCAGGGAGCCGATATCCGATACAAAAGCAAGAGAGTTTTTATTACCAAGCTCCAGCTGGGGCTCCCACTGTTACTGACGCAGCAGCTAAGGAGAGGAGCCCGGAACTCTGGGTTATATTGCTTATATAGGGTATTCTCGCGGGAAAAATTAAAAAATGGCAGTTTCCAGGTTGGGAGACGTCTAATTGGTTACCTTCTGTGGAAGGGTTAGGTGTTGGATTCTGATTGGTTTTCATTTCCCGGGCTTAATTCAGATTTCCCAGGCAGGTCATAAGTCCTGAAAGTCAGGAGATCCTGATCTGGGATCTGATTGGCTCGCAGGTGGTGGGGTGAGGTCAGGGGATTTCCAAAGACTCTTTCCTCAGAACTCTAAAATGGAGTCCTTTTTAACAAAATGGGGTGGCTTAGGTTCTTCAGATGGACGTTTTAGTTGTTTCCAAATTTTGTCTACTTAAAGCTACCATGAACATTCTTGTAATTTATCATTTAATTTTAAGGTGTATTTTATCATACAGAAAATTTTCATTTTTATGTATCAACTATGTTGAGATTTTTTTCTCTTGGAATTAGATCTTGCTTAGGCTTCAGATTTCCCCCTCTCCTCAACTGAAAATACGCTTTCCCGTGTTCTTCTAATACTTTTGTAGTTTATTTTTACTTTTTAATCTTTGGTTCATCTATAGAGTTTTTTAAGTATACAGTAACAAGTAGAGATCAGACTCTCTATTTTCCCAAATGGCTTGTTGCACTAACACTATTCTTGCGCTGCAGTTATTTGAAATATCATCACTGGGGCTTCCCTGGTGGTTTAGTGGTTAAGACTCCATGCTTCCACTGCAGGGGCGCAGCTTCAATCCCTGTTCAGGGAACTAAGATCTACATGCAGTGTTGTATGGCCAAAATAAATAAATAACAAATTTTTTAAAAAGAAATGTCACCCCTATATAATCTCAGTTTCTAAAATTATATGGTCTTATTTCTAGACTCCATTTTGTCATTCAATTTGTCTATTCCTACATCAATACTGTACTGTTTGAGTTAGTTTTGATATTTTTTAAGAATTCCTCATTGTTTTTAATAAAACATTTGGTCAGAAAAATTTTGAATTGAAATATAGTTGATTTATGTTAGTTTCAGGGTATACAACAAGGTGATTCAGATATATATATATATTTTTCAGATTATTTTCCATTATAAGTTACAAGATAGTGAATATAGTCCCCTGTGCTATCCAGTAAATCCTTGTTGTTTATCTTTTTTGCATGCAGTAGTTTCTGTCTGTTAATCCCAGACTTCTAATTTACCCCTCCCCCTCCCTTTCCCCTTTGGTAACTGTAAGTTTGTTTTCTATGTCTGTGAGTCTGTTTCTGTTTTATATATATAGCTTCCTACATTTCTAAAAATAGACTGGGAAATCAGCATGTCAAGTTCTCTTTAAAATTTTCTTGGAATAGTAAATGACATTTCATTGAATTTATTTTATAGATTAACTTCAAAACATTTTTACAAAATCAAATCTGGCCAGCCAGGTATATATATGTCTCTCCACTTTTATTGTTTTTAGCTAAATGTTTTAAATAGGTGACATATCCATAAGATAAAATATATATATAATGAAATATAACTCTGTGTCCCAACCCCCTCCACAGAAGCAACCACTGCCATTAATTTCTTTTTATATCTTTCTAGAGATATTCTGCTGTCCATGGGGTCGCAAAGAGTCGGACACAACTGAGTGACTGAACTGACTCACAGAGAGATATTCTTTGCCTAGTCAAGCAAAAATTTTATGTGTAAAAATCATGTTAGGTATAATCAGCGGTCAGAAATTATTGTAATTACAAGCAGATTCAGCTTTTGTGGGGCTTGGAGTGGAAATTATTTTGGAAGCCTTGTGTAAGAAAATGAATAGTTATTTACAATGAGAAGATTAAACAGAACAAATTATAGTTTGTTTTTTTTTTTTAAGAAATAAATGCTGTAAACCACACAAAATTCCAGAAAAATATAGCATTACTTTTTGACTATTACACTTATGTCATATTTATTTTGGCTGTATTTTATTTGATTGTCTCCTCTTAGGAAGTGATTTTTCTTTTTTTTTTTTTTTTAAATCAAAAGGACATTTATTAGAGAGACATTTGGAGGAGAGCTCCCAGAATCAATAAATGGCTGGAGAATCATGTAAGACAAAAGCCAAGGAGGTTAGGGTTAGCGTGTGTAAGCTAGTATATATAAGATGGATAAACAGCAAGGTCTTACTGTATAGCACCAAGAACTATATTCAATATTCTGTGATAAATCATAGCAGAAAAGAATATTAGAAAAATAATATATTTGTATATATCATTTTGCCACATAGCAGTAATTTAAAAAAACATAAACAACTATACTTTAATAAAAAATAAATGTAAAAAATCAAAGGAGTTGTCAAGGACTCCGCTCATGCTCTGTCGATGTCTGACCCTTTGTGACCCCGTGGACTGTAGCCTGCCAGGCTCCTCTGCCCATGGGATTTCCCAGGCAAGAATACTGGAGTGGGTTGCTATTTCCTTCTCCAGGGTGATTTTTCTTTTAAGATCATTTTCTATGAGAATAGAAAGTTAAGTAGGGTTTTTTTTGCTCTTTAGAATGTGTAACATGAATATGACTCTGAACCTTTGTGTCTTTGTTGGGTCATGTTAGTATACTGGGCAGAAGGAATATTCTGCAATCCATTCTATACTGAGACAACTTGTGTTTACATGGATGTTTTGGCAAATCACAGAAATACATCATCCTACTAAACCAGCCAAAGGTGTATGTAGTTCAGTTTCCTCTTGGCTTCCCTTGAGTTCAGAGGTGCCATCAGCCACTCCACCATTACCCAGCATGTTTAGTGGTGGTGTTCAGTTGCTCTGTTGTATTCAACTCTTTGCAACCCCATGGACTGCAGCACACCAGGCTTCCCCATCCTTCACTGTCTCCCGGAGCTTGCTCAAACTCATGTCCATTGAGTCGGGATGCCATCCAGCCATCTCATCCTCTGTCATCCCCTTCTCCTTCCACTTTCAATCTTTCCCAGCATCAAGGTCTTTTCCAAGGAGTCAGCTCTTTGCATCACGTGGCCAAAGTATTAGAGCTTCAGCATCAGCATCAGTCCTTCCAATGAATATTCAGGGTTGATTTCTTTTAGAATTAACTGGTTTGATCTCCTTGCTGTCCAAGGGACTCTCAAGAGTCTTCTCCAACACCACAGTTCAAAAGCATCAATTCTTCAGCACTCAGCCACCTTTGTCGTCCAGCTCTCACATCCATACGTGACTACTGGAAAAACCATAGCCTTGACTAGATGGACCTTTGTTGGCAAAGTAATGTCTCTGCTTTTTAACATGCTGCCTAGGTTGCTCATAGCTTTTCTTTTCTTTTTTTAAAATTTTTAGTTTTACTTTATTTTGCTTTACAGTACTGTATTGGTTTTGCCATACATTGACATGAATCAGCCACGGGTGTACATGAGTTCCCAATCCTGAACCCCCCTCCCACCTCCCACGCCATATCATCTCTCTGGATCATCCCTGTACACCAGCCCCAAGCATCCTGTATCCTGTATCGAACATAGACTGGCGATTCATTTCTTACATGATAGTATACATGTTTCAGTGCCATTCTCCCAAATCATCCCACCCTCTCCCTCTCCCTCAGAGTCCAAAAGTCCGTTCTAAACATCTGTGTCTCTTTTGCTGTCTCGCATACAGGGTTATTGTTACCATCTTTCTAAACTCCATATATATGTGTTAGTAGACTGTACTGGTGTTTTTCTTTCTGGCTTACTTCACTCTGTATAATAGGCTCCAGTTTCATCCACCTCATTAGAACTGATTCAAATATATTCCTTTTAATGGCTGAGTAATACTCCATTGTGTATATGTACCACAGCTTTCTTATCCATTCTTCTGCTGATGGACATCTAGGTTGTTTCCATGTCCTGGCTATTATAAACAGTGCTGCGATGAACATTGGGATATACATGTCTCTTTCAATTCTGGTTTCCTCGGTGTGTATGCCCATCAATGGGATTGCTGGGTCATAAGGCAGTTGTAGTTGCAATTTTTTAAGGAATCTCCACACTGTTCTCTGTAGTAGCTGTACTAGTTTGCATGGTCATAGTTTTTCTTCCAAGAAGCAAGTGTCTTTTAATTTCATGGCTGCAGTTACCACCTGCAGTGACTTGGGAGCCCAAGAAAATAAAGTATCTCATTGTTTCCACTGTTTCCCCCATCTGTTTGCTATGAAGTGATGGGACCGGATGCCATGATCTTAAGTTTTATGAATGTTGAGTTTTAAGCCAGCTTTTTTACTCCGCTTTTTTACCTTCATCTGCCATAAGGGTGGTGTCATCTGCATATCTGAGGTTATTGGTATTTCTCCTGACAATCTTGTTTCTAGCTTGTGCTACATCCAGCCCAGCGTTTCTCATGATGTACTCTGCATATAATTTAAATAAGCAAGGTGACAATATACAGCCTTGGTACTCCTTTCCCAATTTGGAACCCAGTCTGTTTTTCCATGTCCAGTTCTAATTGTTACTTCTTGACCTGCATACAGGTGTCTCAGGAGGCAGGTGAGATGGCCTGGTATTCCCATCTCTTTAAGAATTTTCCACAGTTTGTTGTGATCCATACAGTCAAAGGCTTTAATGTAGTCACAGATTTAGAAGTAGATGTTTTTCTGGAATTCTTTTGCTTTTTTATGATCCATTGGATGTTGGCAATTTGATCTCTGGTTCTAAATCCAGCTTGAACATCTCGAAGTTCTCAGTTCATGTACTGTTGAAGCCTGGCTTGGAGAATTTTGAGCATTAGTTTGCCAGCATGTGAAATATCTGCATTTGTGAAGTAGTTTAAACATTCTTTGGCATTGCTGTTCTTTGGGACTGGACTGAAAACTCATCTTTTCCAGTCCTGTGATGACTACTGAGTTTCCAAATTTGCTGGCGTATTGAATGCAGCATTTTCACAGCATCATCTATTAGGATTTGAAATAGGTCAGCTGTAATTCCATCGCCTCCACTAACTTTGTTCGTAGTGATGCTTCCTAAGGCCCACTTGACTTGCACTCCAAGATATTTGACTCTAGGTAAGTGATCACACCATCGTGGTTATCTGGGTCATGAAGATCTTTTTTGTGTAGTTCTTCTCTGTATTCTTGCCACCTCTTTCTAGTATCTTCTGCTTCTATTAGGTCCATACCATTTCAGGAGTGTCTTAATGGTTTGTAGTTAAAATAGCTTACTAGTTAATGGTTCCAATCTTTTACTGCTAAAAACAGCCAGCAGAGAATACCCTCATGTCTATGTAAATATGTGAGTCTGTCTGTTAGATGTATCTCCCAAGGTGAAATGCTGGATTTTAAAGAGTATAACCAGCTTAGATTTTGCTTTATTATACTTTCTCTCTATGCTTTGTGTCAGTTTGTATTAATTCCAAGATACATGAAAATGTCCATTTCTTCTACTCTTATCAACCTAAGAGGTAAAAAATAGTATCTTGACATTTTTATTTTTATACAAATGAGGTTTAACATCTTTTCATATATTTAGAAATTGTGTATTTCTTTATTGTACACTGTCCTTTCATATCCTTTTCTCATTTTTTCACAAGACTGAGAACTTTTTACTTTATTAGAACTTTTATATATTAAAGAAATTAGACCTTTCTGTGCCCTCTCCCCCATCTTTTAATTTATGATAGTTCTTAATGATGCATATTGAAAAGCAGAGACATTACTTTGCCAACAAAGGTCCGTCTAGTCAAGGCTCTGGTTTTTCCAGTGGTCATGTATGGATGTGAAGAAAGCTGAGCGCTGAAGAATTGATGCTTTTGAACTGTGGTGTTGGAGAAGACTCTTGAGAGTCCTGAGAGTCCCTTGGACTGCAAGGAGATCCAACCAGTCCATTCTGAAGGAGATAAGCCCTGGGATTTCTTTGGAGGGAATGATGCTAAAGCTGAAACTCCAGTACTTTGGCCACCTCATGCAAAGAGTTGACTCATTGGAAAAGACTCTGATGCTGGGAGGGATTGGGGGCAGGAGGAGAAGGGGACGACCGAGGATGAGATGGCTGGATGGCATCACCGACTCGATGGACATGAGTTTGAGTGAACTCTGGGAGTTAGTGATGGACAGGGAGGCCTGGCATGCTGCGATTCATGGGGTCGCAAAGAGTCGGACATGACTGAGCAACTGAACTGAACTGAACGATGCACAGTTTTATGTAGCACAGTATGTTTACCTTTTATGGTTTCTTGGTTTATGTCATACTTAGTCCTCCTTCCAAGATTATTTTTAAAAATCTCATGTTTTCTTTCTAGTCTGTTTATGGGTCTGTTTCTTTTTAACCATTAAATCTTAGATATGGGCTTTATTTTGGTATAAGGAATAAGGCTGGAATGCAGCATTATTCTTTTCTGAAGAGCTGCATCATTTCTAGGGTTATTTACTGAGTTAGGCATCTTTTCCTCCTGATTTAATGTGTCACTTTTATTATGAGAATTTCATATATGCCTGGGTGTTTATTGGTGGCTCCATGTGTTTGCACTTTCTTGTATGTTCTTTAGTAAAATTTTACAGTTATCTTCTTAAAGGTTTTTTTCTTTCCTCATTAGGTGCATACCTATTTAATTGTTTTTGTCATTATTGTGAATTATATTTTTAAATTTATACATATATCTTATTGTATATGAGTGACATAGAAAAGGATGTTAAGCATTTATACTGCTAGGTTAAAATTTTATATTTAGTTCTAATAGCTTTTCAGTTTACTGTTTTGGCTTTAATTTTTACTTTTTAAATTTTATAAGAAATATAGTACCACTGTTAAAGAGTCAAACCATGTTAACAACATAAATCTTCAATGTCCCATCCTCATTCCCACCCCCTTCCTCAGAAGTAACCTTCGTCATCAGTTTAGTGTATATACCTCTAAACTGTCTTTAAAAAGCACTTACAGATGTGTACATCTAGAAATATATAGTTTTTGTTAATAAATAGGACCATTCCATCCATCTGTGTTGCTCTACAAACTGCTTTTTGACATTGCTTTTGACAGTCTTTAGATTATTCCATGTTTGTACATGTCAGACTGCTCAGTGTTTAAATGCTCAAAGCAGTGCTTATTTATTAAACTTTTAACATACAGTTAACATGTTAGAGATTTTGTAAAAATGCTGATAGTGAATCAGAGGGTTTAGGGTGGAGGACACAAATCCTGTGTTGCTAACAAGCTCCCAGATGATGCCAATGCTGCTGCTGGTCCCACATTTTGAACGGGAAGGCTGTAGTATATCCTTCAGCTAGGTGTACCATAGTTTAGTCGTTACCCAGGTGACTAAATCGTTGAAGTTTCCCCTCGACTACAAGCAGCATAACAGCACACACTGGCGTTTCCCATGAAAGGCCACTTGAGTGTTCTGGTGGCCATTGCCATGGTGTACTTGTTTGGCGGAACAGATTTCTCCAACCTCACCCCTGTATCTATATTTTTCTTTTTTTAAATTGTACTAACTAGGCCCTCTAGTAGAATGGAAATTAGTCTTACTGATAATGGTTCTTTGATGGGAACATAAACCTTGCATAGCCTGTGGTAATATTTATAAAATTTTAAAATATGAAATCACCTTGACTAGCTATTCCTGCTAAGATTCTGTTCTCCTGAAGATCTTACACATGTGTACAAAGATCTGTATACAGAGATGCATATTATCTGTAGTGACAAATGCCACAAAAAAGACAAATACCATATGAATCCACTTATATGAGGTACTTAGAGTAGTCAAATCATAGAGATGGAAATTAAAATGGTGGTTACCAGGGACTTGTGGGAGGCCGCAGAGTAGGGTGTTACTGTTTAATACGTATAGAGTTTTTAGTTTTACAAAATGAAGAGTTCTGGAGATGGAGTGTGGTAATGATTGCCCCAACTTATGAATGTGCTTAATACCACTGAATTGTGCACTTAAAAATGATTAGGATAGTAAATTTCATATTTTGCTTATTTTACCTTTTTTTTTTTTAAATTTGAGGGGGAAAGTATGTGGTGACAAGTCACTCTGCTCGTTTCCCAAGTTTCGCAGTTATCCTCCTATGCGATAACCACTGGACCAGTTTTCTGTGTACCCTTCTACGCATCACTGGTAGTTACTTCTCTTCCCTTTGAATTCACATCTGTAAAACACTTGGTCGTCTTCTCTTAAAATGTCATACCTTTTTCTTAACAGTTTGTTAAACACGTCTTTATTATCCCACTCACAGCATGCAGTGAAATGTCTTTGTAGCTTAGTAGTTGCTCATTTAAATACCTGTTTAATAATTGAGCAAACATGAATTTTGTGGTCCTGGAAGGCACAAGAACTGGGGAGTTCTCGTGTATATAGAAAGGTGGTGATGAGGACAGTGTTCTCCTTTAGTGACTTCTCATCCAAGGTTCTCACACCTTAGCACGGTAGAGTAATCTGGGAAAACTTGTTAAGATGATGATTCTGTGACTGTTTGGAATTCTCAAGCATGTGTGGCGAAACCCAACAACCAACATTTTTCTGAGAATCTTGGCATTTCTCTGCACGTAGTCTATGATTCTCTCTTGGAGAAACATTGTCCTGAGTCATTTGTACACTTACACAGTCCTGAAAGGAGAGAGCTTACAGATTGAGTTTAGCTGTTTTGGGAGCATGTCTAATGTATGTATAATACAAAGTGAAAATAATCAACCTTGAGGCCTCCATGCCTTCTCTGCGTAAACATGGCACACGGTTAATGTTCCTCATAATAATAGAGGGCTATCGTTCAAAGAATGTCTGTTCAGTCTTGTCAGGGAAGAGGAACCTACATTTAATAAAGATTTTTGTGAATTCTTCACACATAAAAAATCATGTTTATAGATGTTCATCCAATTTAAGAGCTTTAAGCACCCTAAGACCCCAAGTTTGAGAAACATTGCACTAGAAATAAATTCTACAAACACATAAGCCAGCTTATAAACATAAATGTGAGCACTGAAGTTATGATTATTAAGATTTTATATTATCATAAACATTTAAAAGCACATTTTAAAACGTATGCAGAAAATTCACAGCAAAGAATAGATTTATTCATTTCTATTGGAGAAGCAGTGGTATAAAACATTAAATCCTTGAGAAACTTGAGAATGCTTGAAAAATTCTTATTCTCAACATGTAATTTTTTGATAGTGCTGACTAATGGAATTTTTACAATTCAGGTAACCATTGATGTCAACAACTATTGAACAACAGCATTGAACACCTGTTATGGTTTAGGCCACTGAGGTTTCCGTAGTAAATAAGGCAGTGATGGCCTAGGAATGGGGAAGAAAGGGCAGGGGGTGGGATGCTGTGGATTAAGAAAAGCTTCTTTAAGGGATTGTTTTTAAAAATCTGAAGGATGAGTACCTGTTAGCTTAGTTGAGAAGTAGGGTTAAGGAAATGCAGTGCACCTGGCGTGGACGTGTAGGGAGAGGATAGAAATGTAATTTAAAGGCCGTGTGGCAACTCTGTCTTAACGTTGCTTCATAACTGGTTTCACCTGTTTCACCTGGAGGTTAAGGGAAACATTTACCTTCCTTGGAACAAGAAGCTTTCTCAAGAAGTATTAAGGGTTCTAATGTATTTTTGTTCCATTAGTTGAGCCAGTACTTATAACATATTTATCATTAGACTGTCAGACAATATCCATGAAGGGATTTCAGGCTGTTAAAAATGCTTGGGCTTTATTTGTTGGGTTTTCTTTAAGGACTTACATGTAATTTTGTGAATTATAGAAAAGAAACTTAAAAACAGCAAGTGTGTGGTTTAACATAAAATGGGCAAAATTGCTTTGTTTCTCTATTTAAAGTACTTTTTTAAGAATTTCAGTACTTAAGCATTTAAAATCAAACAATAGAAACTCCAACATTTCAGAGCTAATGTAAACGAAAACTGGTACATCTTCTAAATTATCAAGTAACCTTGAAACATTGGTGTTGGCCCTGTATTGTTTTCTGTTTGAATTGAGTGGCAATTTCTAGCATTATATAACACTGATGTGATTCACTGATGTTTCCAGTAAGGGAATTTTGCAAGTATAATATGTTTTAGTATTAGGTTCTACTTGTGCATTTAGCAATTAAAATTATTCGTGTAATGATGATGGCATTAGAAGGGATAGGGAACTGTCAAAGAGAATTTGAAGGTTAATTATCTCGTTGGTAACGAAATGCATAATCTTCCATTACGATGCTTATTTTCTTATGGTAATTGACTCATTTGCTCTCTGGTTATCAATTTAACTTCCCAACCACAAACATCTGCTCTTACATTGTGTTTAATTGGGGTGAATTCTGTCTACAGAGAAGTTAAGATCCAGAGAACATTTTAAAGGTATTATTTTATGATTCACGAAAGGGAAAAGTAAATGATGAATGGAACATTGTGTGTGATGATTTTTTCTAATAGTCTTTGAAAGTCTGCTTACTAAAAATGCATACTAAAATTATATTAATTGGATTTTCTTTTGAAGAGAATGTTGCTGTTTTCCAGAATTATGTACTCTGCCTTAAGGGGAGTCTCAGTCCTTTAAACTTAAGGAATATATCAATTCCTCAGAAACGGTACCATAGGGGTTAAAGACTGAGGGCTTCGAACGTAGAAAAGATCATTTCGTGTGTAATTATTTAATCCAAAGAAGAGGGATGGATACAAATTGTATGTGACTATTTGCTTATAATTTTTTAAGTGGAAGGGTAAATCATTTTCTAAAAATGTTCATGGTTACCTATATAGGTGAAGAGAGGGAAAAGGGTAGAGAAAACAGGGTAGAAGCAAGACCTGTTGGAATATACCTTTTTTTTTTTTTTTTTGGTATATTTAAAATTGCCAGAAAGGAGAAGCAAAATGAAACAAATGACTCTAAATGTGTAACTACTTGGTAGTATAAGCCACACAGAGAGTTAAAATTCCAAGTGTAAATAACTGTTTCAAATAAATGTAACATAGTAAGTGGACAATAAACACCTAGCAGAATATGCACAAGGACAAAACTCCCAAAATCCTCTTTTTCTCTTGATGGAAATGTTGATACTGTTATTCTGAGTCTGCTGGGTGTAAGATAAAGCATATAAGGAATTAAGTTGGCATCACTGAGAACAGAAATTTTTGGCATGAGAGAAAGGAAATAGAGATGTAAAATGAATAGGTTCCAGTTAAAACCTATAGTCCCAAACTTAATTGAAGATACTAAAATGAAATCATAATTTTATATTTAAAAAGTACAGATTTCCTGGCTTTATCCGCAAATAGGGCCTAAAATCAGTGATCAGAAGATACTAAAGACCACTTGGGTCATGTCAAAAAGGACTCAGGAAATTCCAATGGATCTTCTTTTGGTCAAAGATGGGGTAGTATGAAAATGAAAAGAGGGTTAACTTTAGTGGATTGAAATAAACCAAATATATTTTAATTCACAAACCCATAATAATACTTTTAAAAAGCCTTCACTGATCACATTTGGGATGTGATATTAGAGAACCAGATCATTGTTTTGAAAATTGGTAAGCACAGGAAAAGAATCAAGCATTTATCCTATTCTTTCAGTAGGTGTTATGCTTAAGGGTAACCAAATAATTGATGAGGAGAATCATAGAAAGGAAGATTCAGCATTGTAAAGGTGTTAAGTTGCTGCACATTCAGCTCATTCTCTTTGTAGAAGAAATGATAGAATGAGTAGTACTGTTTCGCAACTCCTTTTGTGATTATCAAAGGCTTTTAACATCACGAGAGGCACAGGCACACATTATGAACCCTCTTGATGGAAGGACAGGGCACTGCCTATGAAGTGGTCTCTTACAAAGAAGAATGGATTTGGAGCTGAGAGACCATGAATTGGTAACTGGCATAATGTGAAAAGCTCTTATGAATAGATAAGAAAATTGTGAATACTCTAACTGAAAAAATAGTGGAGTACATGTGTAGATAATTCACAGAAGGATAAATACAGGTGACTAACCAATATTTAGAGGTCAGCCCTAAATATTCACTGAAAGGACTGATGCTGAAGCTGAATTTTGGTCATCTGATGTGAACACTTGGTCATCTGATGTGAGAAGTTGGCTTAAAACTCAACATTCAAAAAACTAAGAGCATGGCATCCAGTCCCGTTACTTCATGGCCAATAGATGGGGAAACAATGGAAACAGTGAGAGACTTTAGTTTGGAGCTCCAAAATCATTGCAGATGGTGACTGCAGCCATGAAATTAAAAGATGCTTGCTCCTTAGAAGAAAAGCTATGACCAGCCTAAACAGCATGTTAAAAAGCAGAGACATTACTTTGCCAACAAAGGTCTGTCTAGTCAAAGCTGTGGTTTTTCTAGCAGTCATATATGGATGTGAGAGTTGGACTATAAAGAAAACTGAGTGCTGAAGAATTGATGCTTTTGAACTGTGGTGTTGGAGAAGACTCTTGAGAGTCCCTTGGACTGCAAGGAGATCAAACCAGTCAATTGTAAAGGAAATCATTCCTGAATATTCATTGGAAGTTCAGATGCTGAAGCTGAAACTCCAATACTTTGGTCACCTGATGTGGAGAACTGACTCCTTGGAAGAGACCCTGATGCTGGGAAAGATTGAAGGCAGGAGGAGAACGGGACAACAGAGGATGAGATAGGTGGATGGCATCACCGACTCAATGGACATGAGTTTGAGCAAGCTCCAGGAGTTGGTGATGGACAGGTAAGCCTGGCGTGCTGCCGTCCATGGGGTTGTAAAGTGTCGGACATGACTGAGCAACTGAACTGAACGGATGCAAACAGACGACTGACTGGAAAAGTCCCTGATGCTGGGAATTATTGAGGGCAGAAGGAGAAGAGGGTGTCAGAGGATGAGATGGCTGGACAGCATCACTGATGCAATGAAAATGAACTTGGGCAGACTCCGGGAGGTGGTGAAGGACAGGGAGGCCTGGTGTGCTGCAGTCCATGGGGTCACAAATAGTCAGACACCACTGGACTACTGAACAACAACAATAACCAATGTTTGAAAAGAGTTAAATTCACTATTAATAGGTTTCCCTGACTTCATCTAGTTGTGCAGACTTTATTTTCTTGACTGTGTTACTATGTTACTTCTTAATATTATATACATTCTTACCTTCCTTGGCTTCTACTGCTTACTTGGGATTCTGCCTGCTCTCTATACTCTTACTCTTCATTTACTCAAATTATAATGCTAGTCTCTGACTTCTTCCCAGGAGCTGAACCTATCTAGTCAGTGCAGTAGATTAAAAAAATGAAAAAAGAGGAAAGAAGATCAGAAAGAAATAAATAAAACTGTCTCTATTCACAGGCAACATGGCCTATATAGATAATCCCAGAATTATCTATAAAAAGCTGCTGAAACTAATGAATATGTTAGGCATAACCATGGGATAAAAGGTCAATAGCATAGATCAATTTCATCTCTCAATACTAAGTGAACAATTAGAAACTAAAAAAAAAAAAAAGTATGTGCCACTTACAGTAGCATCAAAGTTTTTGAAATACTTAGGGATACACATAACAAAGTGTGAACAAAATTTGTATATTGAAATATATAAAACATTGATGAGAGAAACCAGAGGTCTCAATAATGGAGTGAGAAACCATGTTCATAGAAAGGAACACTCAGTGTTATTAAGGTGTTAAATTGCTGCAAATTCACCCCAGTCACAATCGGAATTCCAGCAGGCTGAGCACATTTTAGCCCAGCTGTTTGTTTTTTTTTTTTTTCTTTAATGCTGCTGTTGTCATTATTTGATATAGGGAATTCCTTGTCATTTGGAACTTCAAACAAGTTTGTAAGTTCCACTTGTCATGTGTGTTGTAGGAATAGGAAATTACAACATTATGTAGGAAGCTGGACTAGATCTACTTTGACCCTTTAAATTCAAAATCTTACTTGAATCTTGTTCTTTTTAAGCCAATAATTTACAACTTTGGGTTAAGGGGAAAGGGAGATACTGGAATTATCGAGCTTTTCCAGATATATCTAACTTGTCCCCAAAGATTCTGTCTCTACCTCCCACCCTTAAAAACCATTTTATGTAATGAAGAGTGTTACTAATGGAAGTGTGTGTGTTGCAGTGAGGGAACTATTTAAGGCCTCTAATGTGACATTAGAGAAAAACATCTACTTCTGCTTTATTGACTACACCAAAGCCTTTGACTGTTTGGATCACAACAAACTGTGGAAAATTCTTAAAGAGATGGGAATACCAGACCACCTTACCTGCCTCCTGAGAAATCTATATGCAGGTCAAGAAGCAACAGTTAGAACCAGACATGGAATAGCAGACTGGTTCCAAATTGGGAAATGAGTACGTCAAGGCTGTATATTGTTACCCTGCTTATTTGACTTATATGCAGAGTACATCATGTGAAATGCCAGGCTGGATGAAGCACAAACTGGAATTGAGATTGCTGGGAGAAATATCAATAACCTCAGATACTCAGATGACACCACTCTTACGGCAGAAAGTGAAGAAGAACTAAGGAACCTCTTGATGAAAGTGAAAGAGGAGAGGGAAAAATCTGGGTTAAAACTCAGCATTCAGAAACTAAGATCACGGCATCTGGTCCCATCACTTCATGGCAAATAGATGAGGAAACAGTGGAAACAGTGAGAGACTTTATTTTTGGGGCTCTAAAATCACTGCAGATGGTGACTTCAGCCATGAAATTAAAAGATACTTGCTTCTTGGAAGAAAAGTTTTGACCAACCGAGACAGCATATTAAAAAGCAGAGACATTATTTTGCCAACAAAGGTCCATCTAGTCAAAGCTGTGGTTTTTCCAGCAGTCATATATGGATGTGAGAGTTGGACTGTGAAGAAAGCTGAGTGCTGAAGAATTGATGCTTTTGAACTGTGGTGTTGGATAAGACTCTTGAGGGTCCCTTGGATAGCAAGATCAAACCCGTCAATCGTAAAGGAAATCATTCCTGAATATTCATTGGAAGGACTGATGCTGAAGCTGAAACTCCAATACTTTGGCCACCTGATGTGAAGAACTGACTCCTTGAAAAAGACCCTAATTCTGGGAAAGATTGAAAGCAGGAGAATAAGGGAACGACAGAGGATGAGGTGGTTGGATGGCATCACCGACTCAATGGAAATGAGTTTGAGTAAGCTCCGGGAGCTGGTGATGGACAGGGAAGCCTGGCATACTGCAGTCCATGGGGTTGCAAAGAGTTGGACACAACTGAGCAACTGAACTGAACTGAATGTGACATTTGTATTTCTTTGGAGGGTGGGTTACTCATCAATCTGACTGAAAAGGAAGATAATGTCAGTTTTATCAACTCTTTTTGAATTGTAATCGTGGCTCTTCCAAAATGGTTTAAATCTTAAGGAAATAGACTTTCATATTCATTTTTAAAGACAGCTTAGAACTTTCCAGTTTTTCAGTACAGTCAACTTAGTAAATATTTCTCAACAGAGAAACTCAGAATTATCATTATAATTATTCTGCCAGTTAAGTAGACCAGAATATCAATTTTTAAACATATGTTCCTAACATATGTTTAAAAATATATGATACGTTTTTCTAAAACATGTGAAAGTCTCAAATAATTAAAAACTTTATAATTCTATGACTTTTTAATTGCTTGAAATACAAATAACTGTTTTTACTTTTATTAATATCTTAATTTCCTTTCTATTTTAAAGCCCAACCTGAATTCCTGAAGCAGCCTACTAACATATATGCTCATGAATCTATGGATATCGTGTTTGAATGTGAAGTCACTGGAAAGCCAACTCCAACTGTGAAGTGGGTCAAGAATGGGGATATGGTTATCCCAAGTGATTACTTTAAGATTGTAGTAAGTATCTTTCAAAGAAACTTAGCTCTGAAACCTTTAAGTCTCTTTAAATGGAGTCACCAACAGATCTGTTATCCATAATACATGAACTGGTATATTATGGTGAACATAGAAAAATTCACTTAGAATATAATCTTTTCATTGGCTGATGAGAAACCTAGCCCAGAAATGTTTTGGTAGCTCACATACGATCACAGAGGAAACCAGTGTTTGAACTCAGCCTGAAATTCCCGTTCCCTGATCAACAGTGTAGTCCTCCAACTCAGACATACTAGCATTTGTAAATACAGCCTGCACCACCTTCTGGGTAATGATTATCCTGTGTGTGTATTCACATGTCCCAGTTGTCTTAATAGCTCTTTAGTCAAGGAGCAGAAATCTGTCCTTGTTATACTGATACTCAGGCCCTTCAAAATAAGTATACCCAGTGTTGGGCAGTTGTGAAAATAGACTTAAAGATTCTTTTAAAAAGTAAAGCAAAAGTAATTAATTAGCCTTAATCTATTAAGAAGACTTAGCCATTTCTGCTTTTTACTCCATAGATATATAGTAAATGCTGGTGAAGAATCCACTTGCAATGCAGGAGACCTGGGTTCAATCCCTGGGTTGGGAAGATCCCCTGGAGAAGGGACCGGCTACCCACTCCAATATTCTGTCCTAGAGAATTCCATGGACTGTATAGTCCTGGGATCACAAAAAGTCGGACACAACTGAGCGACTTTAACTTCCACTTTAGTAAATATTATCTACTGTTACTATTATCATTATCTAATATCCTTATAATAGCATTATCTAGGTTTTAAATAAGTGATATATCTTAAGATGCATGTATGACATTCATAGACATAATCAGAAGTAATTATAGTTGTTAAAGACTTAATGTTTAATTACAAATTTCTCACATAAGTAATTCATTCTTCATAGGAATACAGTTTCTATTTTTAAAATGCATAATGTTACAAAAAAGTAATTCACAAGTATTTAATCCTAATTAAAAAGCAGTATGTTACGGTTAACTTAGCATTTTACTCTTTATCATTATTTTCATCCTATTATAAAAAATCTTAAACTTATGTTATATTATATCAATAGCAATAATAATAGTTGACATTCATATGGTACTTGATAGTTTAAGAAAAACCTTTATGGCAGTTCAGTTCAGTCACTCAGGCGTGTCCGACTCTGCGACCCCATGGCCTCAGGACTAGAAAAGGTCAGTTTTCGTTCCGATCCCAAAGAAAGGCAATGCCAAAGAATGCTCAAACTACCACACAGTTGCACTCATCTCACATGCTAGTAAAGTAAAACTTTTATATAGGGGGGGTTCTAATATGTTATAATGATAGATATTAGAAATAATTTTAAGAAAGTGCCTTGAATTCACAAATTCAGACTTTCACTATGGTGACAGTGTTGCCTGCCAGATATTCCACCAAGCAAAGGTATAAGTTTGCATACACTGCAGACATGCCTTTCTATAAGGATTGAATTCTTAATTGATGATAGTGCTTCCTTTTCTAGTCAGTTAAGTCAGTACCTTGTCATTAAAATTGAGTCAACATGTTCATAGGTAAATAATATTCAGTATATGAATCATATAATTGTACTTGTTTTTTTTCTCTCCAGAAAGAGCATATCCTTGAGATCTGAACTAATGTTCATGAGTTGAATCATAAAATTTTATTTCTTTCTTCCTCAGAAGGAACATAATCTTCAAGTTTTGGGTCTGGTGAAATCAGATGAAGGGTTCTATCAATGCATTACTGAAAATGATGTTGGAAATGCACAAGCTGGAGCCCAGCTGATAATTCTTGAACATGGTAAGAGGGGCTGAATTAGTAAGATGAGAGAGACTGACTGTGTGTGAAGAGCTCATACCTATCACAGGACCTATCACTCCAGGATACCTAGTGATTAATAAACTGTTTATAAAGGCTAATATATGACATAACTAAGAGAGAAAAAATAGCCGTCTAAATTATTTTTTTAAGTGAGAAACACAGTTTTGGATAATGTTGCAAAGAAATTGGTATTAAGAAAAGAAAAACTGAACATTTATAGTCTTACGCAATAAATGGATACTCTTCAGATTTAATCTTATTTAATCTTACAAATATATTTCTAATCTGTTAAAGTAGAAAAACTTTAATGTTTGTTTTGCAGTAAATTTTTCTTTAATTTTTCCAAAGTAAAAATTTACTTGCCTTTTCTGATTTTCACACACCCAAAAAATACTTACTAAAAATTCAGACAACATTGAGAAGTACAAAGGGGAGAAAAAACTCATTTTGTATCAGTCAGGGTCAGTTCTAGGGAAACCGCAAAGTAATTTCACTTAAAACCAAATTAAAAAATTGAATATTGTTTAGTAAAAATCTGTTAACTATAACAGGGGATTGAAGTACCAAGGAATTGGCTAATAAGAAGTAAAAAGAATTCTAATGACTATAAAAGAATGGCAGACATAGGAGCAGCCACAACCCAAAGGTCTGAGAATGTTCAGGAAGAGGCCTCTCTCCTGGCTGATCCAGACCGTGTTGGAGAGGATGTGGCCATGATGTAATGGGTGATGGAGAAATAGCCATGCTCCCGTCCCACAGAAGCTTGCTAAAAGCCTGCTGTCTAGTGTGCTGAGGAAAAGTTGTTCACAAGGAGATGTCTCAGTGAAGGCATTCTGCTTAAAAAAAAAAAGAATACACCAGCAGAGCTGGAGTACTGAAGGAAGCTACTTACCAGCACTCGGTACTGATAAGGTTTTAACACATGTCAGCTGGAAAAAGGAGAAATAATGTAAAGGGCTCAGCTTCATTTTTGCAGAGCAGGCAATAAATTATGAATGTGGAGCTTAAATAGTAAATTGATTACAGGCACATGCTTTAATCCCTGCCATCTACGAGTACTGGGTATAAGCATGCATAGATGTGTATATGGTTTTGTAACCTGTTTTCTTGCAACAGCATGCTTTGGACATGTTTCCATATCATTGAATATAGATCTGCATAAACATTTTTCATTGTTGAATATATATATGCACTTTGTTTTATATAAACAATTCCCTATTGGTTAATATTTAAATTGTTTCCTGTTTTTTACTATGATGAACAAGGCTATGCTAAACTTCCTTATATGATTATTTTCTCATACTAAATTATTAGAAGTTGAATTGTTGGATGACACTTTTATGTGAACTTGATAAGGGTAACTGTTGGGTATACGATTTGTTTTAGCAGGAAAAGTATTTTTCATTTTGTGCATTTCTCAAGGATGCATAAGGAAGAGCTGCTTTAGACATCTGATTTGATATCTGAGTCAAATTTAAGTCCAGGTTCCATTGTGGTCAGTAAAGCTCATTGGCAAAGATGGCATCTACTCTGGCTTTTCACTCAAATAGCATATAGGATTTTTATATACTGTTTTGAGATGGGGACAACAGAGGATGAGATGGTTGGATGGCATCACCAACTCAATAGACATGAGTTTGAGCAAGTTCCAGGGGTTGGTGATGAACAGGGAAGCCTGGCGTGCTGTAGCCCATGGAGTCGCAAAGAGTCAGACATGACTGAGCAGCTGAACTGAACTGATCTCTGTTTGATTCTTTTTGAAAAAAGCTTTCAAAAACAGACATTTTGTGAGCTACTGAAAATTTTTAGTGACCTTGTCAGGTATACATTAAGGATGCATGGATTCCAAGAAGGAGAGTAAATGTCTTGTTATTATTTTTGGTATTTTAATTTGTGAGATAAATATTTCTGTGGAAAACAAAAAGAGATTATAACAGTTTATAAAATCTTATCTCTGCCTTTCTGAAGTTTTTGATATGGTAAGGGATGTGAGAGATGTGCATGACTTGAATACCCAGTCCATAATAATTCCAATAAGGGAGCATACAGTTTAGGAGAGAGGAATTCTGTGTGAACAGGGAGGTTTTTCATGTAACGTGTTCCCTTTGTAATAGACTTCAGATGATAGGACCAGATGTTAAAAAGAGGACCTGGCTCAGTATGGAAACAGAATAATTAGAGTATCTGTTCCTATAAAAAGGTGGCGTGTTGAGGCAGAACAGGATCAGATTAACTATGGCGTTAGTTATAAACAATCAAAGCAATTCTGTAGTAAGGGAATCTAATGATAAAGTCAGATTTAATTAGAAGACAGTGGCCGAAAAAATATTGTTATAAGGCCATGAGGAAATAATAAGTACTTGTACTAGAGAAATAGAATCCTAATAAAGAGATGGTAGTATCTAATTCAGACTTTATCAACTGACTGGATGTAAAACATTATTATAGAGAAATCAAGTATACTTCTAAGGTTTTATTTGGGCGACTGAAAAAATGATCATGCCTTTACAAAAATAGAAGAAGAAATTTAATCAAAGTGGAAGGAAACTTCTACTCAAGCTGTAAAGAATGTACTTAGAACGTACCACCCTCACCTATGATCAAAAGCTGGATCATCTACAAAACCATAATTTCTTTGAGCCCATCAGAGAGCTGAACTTGCGAAAAAACCAAGTAACCTAAATTGCAAAGAATTAGACAACCCTCCTGTCCCAAAGAACGGGTCATGAATTGTTTCACCTTTGGTAGAACACGAGAGAAAGAGATGGCTGCCATAGAAATGCATAAGAAGAAATTAACTAAAATTTTAACAGAATTTTGAAGACTAAGTATGGCCTCGTTTGGAATCACTGGGGGCCTCAGATAAAAGGGGTGTTCACACTTGCCTGCAAATATATTTCCCTGGGGCTTCAGAGGATGTTCAGTGTTAAGACTGGGGACAAGGTAGAGAACTCGAAAAAAGTCATTTTGGTGGAGTAAAGGTGAAGGAGGTGATCTGTGGATGCTAAGAGACAGGTACAAAGCCCCTCCCATTTACTCAGACTCCCTTAAGCCTCCAACAAGTAGGGCAGGGGCAGAAAAACTTACTTCATAAATTACTGGAAGGACATTAGAAGCAAAGCTACTCAGCTTTTTGGGGGAGGAATGTCTAGTCCGTAGGACACAAGCAAAGACCCACTGCTGCTGTGGAAGGGTAGAAGAGAAAACCCTTTACCTCTGAAAGAAGTGCATAAAACTGCTTTGGGCCCTATGATCCTACACCAATAGCTAGGAGAGGTCTTTATTACTGAAAGAAGAATAGGGAACTATCACTAAAGACCAACACAAATACAAAGCAGATTCTGGCTGCCATGGAAAGAAGAGGCACCAGGCCTATCTAATACTGAGGCTATATTGTGTGCTCAGTTGCTGAGTTGTCTCTGACTCTCTGTAGCCCACAGGCTCCTCTGTCCATGGGATTCCCCCAGGCAAGAATACTGCAGTGAGTTGCATGCTCTCCTCCAGGGAATCTTCCCAACCCAGGGATTGAACCCATGTCCTCTGCTTGGCAGGTGGATTCTTTACCATTTTGCCACCTGAGAAGCACCCATATTATACTTGATCTTAGCCAAAATTGTATTAGAACAACTGAAAATCCCACCTTCCCCAACCATGACCTTATCACCAAGTAACAAATATATTTAATGGTCAGGAGCTCATTCGTATTTCTGCCTTAAACCACCACTATTTTCTGTGGACTTACACCTCAATGTCTTATGTTATCTACTTAAAGATAGGATTTATCCCCTTACTGGTTTTTCCTTCTTACCAGTTCCAGTTACTTAAGTTATTTCTAATAGAACCTGCATCTATCCTGCTGATTTTTAAAACACTTCTCTCTAATCTCAAGCTTATGTATATCATTTTAAAAATATGGTAGTCTAAAAGAATCTAGGAAAGGGAACTTATATAGAAAAAATAACACTTCACAATTCTTGAATGTATGAAAAAGTAAAATATAAAATCAGTGTAGGTTGAAGGATAATACATTATATGGCATAAACAATTTGTTAGTGATTTGGAAAGAATTAAACTATACATTTACCTTATATCAATGAAATAGAGTTAAAATTTAAATTAAATCCATTAAAATGTTGAAAGATGATAGAGTCTTACCATTTACAGTACACCAGGATTTGTTAATTCATTCACCAGTTAATAAGCATTTAGATTCTAATCTATCATAATTTAACTTATAAAAGAATTGAAAGAATACAGATGGAAAAATTTGGTGTCTCAGGATATAAAAATTTAAATGTTTTATATGTAAAGTGGCTCAGACGGTAAAGCGTCTGCCTGCAATGTGGCAGGCAGATCCCCTGGAGAAGGAAGTGGCAACCCACTCCAGTACTCTTGCCTAGAAAATTCCATGGATGGAGGAGCCTGGTGGGCTGCAGTCCATGGGGTCACAAAGAGTCAGACGCAACTGAGCGACTTCACTTTAAGAAATGTGAAGCGTACATAAAACTGTAAGCTACATGTAAAATATGAGAAATACTTTAACTAAAGAGGACAAGCTAGGGAAGAATATAAGAATTACAGAAATTTGGGTGGATGGTATCACTGACTCAATGGACACAAGTTTGGGTAAACTCCGAGAGTTGGTGATGGACAGGGAGGCCTGGTATGCTGCGGTTCATGGGGTTGCAAAGAGTCAGACACAACTGAGTGACTGAACTGAACTGAGTGTTGTGAATGTAACAGGAATGCTCACAAATGGGTATGATAAAGAGACTAGCATAAGCATATAATTCACAATATGGCAAAGAAAGATAGTTTCTAAACATGACAAATGTTTCACCTCACTTGAAGATATAAAATTAAATCACTTTTGGTGATATGCCATTTTTACCTAATAAAGATTTTATATATTTTAATGAACATTCACTATAATGTTCATTTATTATGACTGGTTAGGGTGATTATGTTTGTGGCTTTCACCCTCAGTGAAAATGTAAATTGTTACATCATTTACTAAATCCATTTGGACAATTATCTTAAAAATTACTGACTCAACCCTTTAATTGTTGTTTTAGGATTTTTCTTTAAGGAAGGAATCAGAGATTAGGACAAGAACTATTAATATCAGCACTAGTAATTAAAAGAGAAAAAGGTAGGGATACAGAGAAAAGAGTTAGGAAATGACGTGCATATCCCAAAATAGAGGAAATAGTTAAAATAAGTATAGTATACAAACTTATGATGGAAAAGTTATTTGGCCATTAAAAACCATGTCTTTGAACAGTCTTTACTAATACCAGGAAAATCTTGGTCAAATGGTAAAGTACGAAATAATATATATCAAATAATCTAAATTTAGTTGAAAAGATTAATATGTTACACATTTAGACATTCCCACACCAAAATGTTAACAGTGGTTATCTTTAGGTAGTGATATTTTCTCAGTCTTCTAAAATAGCTCTATATTACTTTTATAATTAGTAAGTTTTTTTTTTTTTAATTAATAGCAAAGCCATCTTTCAGTCAGTGCTGCGGTTTAGAAAAGATACCAAATACATAATTTTGAGAACTTTACCAAAAACATCATGGATAGCAGTTAAGAATTGCAAATAATGCCCTTCACAAGAGAGCTGGGCTGTGTGGCAGGAAGTAAACAGCAAATTCTGATAAACCTCATTGATATCCTTTGATTTAGTGGAACAAGGACCAGAAACTCAAGTAGCCTGCAGGAGAAGGGTAGAGTCTGACCCACTTGGAACTTTTCCCTTTGTGTTCATAGCATTGTGAATCTCCATGAGCATATATGCTGCTGCTGCTAAGTCACTTCAGTCGTGTCCGACTCTGTGTGACAGCCAACCAGGCTCCCCCGTCCCTGGGATTCTCAAGGCAAGAGCACTGGAGTGGGTTGCCATTTCCTTCTCCAGTACAGGTTCAGTTCATATATATAGTATTTCCCAAATCTATTTGGCCATGATTTTTTTTTTTTTTTAAGTAGACCCATTGATATCTTAAAAGGTGCAATTTGGGAATCATCGTTGTAGAGGTATTCAAAGGAGGATGGACAAGATTAAAGTTGGCAAATAGTGGCCCGCGGGCCATATGCAGCCAGCCTCCTGGTTTTGTGTATAAAGTTTTATTGGACACAGCCACAGACATTTGTTCACAGATTGTCTGTCCAGTCTGTAAAAAATTTTGACTCTATAATGGCAGAAGTGAGCAGTTTAGACTGAGACCATATGTCCCACAAAACCTAAAACATAACTCTCTCGCCCTTTAAAAAAACAAACTTGCCAGGCATTCTACTCTGATAACGTATCTTTTAACCCTGATAGTTTGTGAGGGTCAGTGGAAGTCTGTGTCACTTGAAATTTTTTAAATTTAAAGAAATTTGGGTAGGTAGGGAAAAGCAGAAGAGGGGCAGGAGGTTGAGGATTGAAGGACAAGAGAAAAAAGTCAGACTTGGTATGTAGATAACTAGAAGATGCACAATGGTGACTAATTCCGAGGAGGACCTGTGATGGAGATCTATGAACTGCAGAGTCTGCTAGCACATCGTCACTGCTACCTCTGAGACACTTAGGCACTAGAAACACCAGGGAGTAAATTATGGAAAGTGGAAACTTGTTGTGATGGTGCTTATCTTCCCATACCTTGTTTAAAAGTAACGTGACCAACCTAGACAGCATATTCAAAAGCAGAGACATTACTTTGCCAACAAAGGTCCATCTAGTCAAGGCTATGGTTTTTCCAGTGGTCACGTATGGATGTGAGAATTGGACTATGAAGAAAGCTGAGCGCCGAAGAATTGATGCTTTTGAACTGTGGTGTTGGAGAAGTCTCTTGAGAGTCCCTTCGAATGCAAGAGGATCCAACCAGTCCATTCTAAAGGAGATCAGCCCTCAGTGTTCTTTGGAAGAAATGATGCTAAAGCTGAAACTCCAGTACTTTGGCCACCTCATGCGAAGAGTTGACTCATAGGAAAAGACTCTGATGCTGGGAGGGATTGAGGGCAGGAGGAGAAGAGGACTACAGAGGTTGAGATGGCTGGATGGCATCACCTACTCGGTGGATGTGAGTTTGAGTGAACTCTGGTAGTTGGTGATGGACAGGGAGGCCTGGCGTGCTGCAATTCATGGGGTTGCAAAGAGTCGGACACGGCTGAGCGACTGAACTGAACTGAAAGTATTTGAGTGTCTTTGACACAAAGTCTTATTTTTGTAAAAGGAATTTTCCAATTCTCCTTGGAAGTATGTAGCTGTAAATCCTGACCATCAAGCTGTTGGCTAGTGCTTGGATGCAGGAAGGTACTTTCAAGCACGCACAGTTGGGCTGTGATATAATTGGATAGCATGATTTTTAAGTAAATTATCACCTATGAACATTAAATGAAACTTCATAATTATAGTTAAAATATATGAAACATCTGTGCAACAACACTAGGAAACAAGTTTCTAATCAAATTGGGAAGTATTATTTGAGAATGAGTATGTCTCAAACATACTTCCTTTCCACCCCTGCAGCTTTATTGAGACATAATTAACATATAAAACATTGTGTAAGTTTAAGGTGAACACTGAGTGTGCAATGTGATGATTTGATGCATATATATATATATATATATAGCAAAATGTTTACCACCAATAAGGTTAGTTAACACATCCT
This sequence comes from Capra hircus, assembly GCF_001704415.2. Classification (NCBI taxonomy): domain Eukaryota; kingdom Metazoa; phylum Chordata; class Mammalia; order Artiodactyla; family Bovidae; genus Capra; species Capra hircus. The sequence continues at coordinate 81,394,488 of NC_030817.1, read as the reverse complement.
TTTGTTGTTATGGTGCGAACATTAAAGTTCAACATTCATAGCAACTTTCAAGTATCCACTACAGAATTGTTAACTATAGCCAACATGTTGTACATTACATCCCTAGAACTTGCAACTCTTAAACTAGAAGTTTATACTCTTGGACTTCTCCCCATTTCCCCATCTCCTAGCATCTCCCCATTTCTTCCATCCCTCAACCCCTGGCAACCACCATACTATTCTGTTGTTTCTCTGAGTTACATGTCAAACATACTTCCTTAATATTAAACATTTAAAATGTAATTTTTAGTGTTAACACATGCATTTTAGGAACAGTATTTCTTGATTTTAGAAGATTGTGGCTTTAAAACTATTTAACACGGCAGTATTATTTGCTGCTAGTTCAAATTATTGCATTTTATGCTAATATACTTTATGTTTTATAATCATGTTTGAATTATTTTTAAAGTATTAGCATATAAATTATTGCAAGTATGAGTAGTAAGAAACGAGGTAATATGTGTTTTTGTCTGTTAACTTTTTATTACCCTTTCTTCCTGTCAGTTGGAATTTAAAAATAGATTCCAAAACTATCATGTAAGGCTAAAATGTAAAAACACAAATGTAATTTTTCTCTGTACATTCATTCATGTCAAGTCTGATAATTGGCAGTTTTTTAGTTCCAGTAAGGGAAGGTGGATTGATGAAAAGGGAGTAATGTGAACTTGTTTTTGGTAAAGGAAGTTCATACTTTACCAACTCATTAAATGACTTCTAGGATATTATGGCCATGGGAGATAAGGATACATACTGAATTTTACTTTTTTTTTTTAACAGAAGCATTTGTAAAAAATTCCATTTTGTATCTGAGGTAAATATTGAATAGTAGAAGTTCTGGAATAAGTGACTCATGACCTGGCATGATTAAAAGTTGGCTAGATAGCAGGAAGTTGTTAGTCATTAGTGGAATATTTTAAATCTGATGCACTAGAATGTATAATAGTTTGGTGTTGATTTTAATTAAAAGATAAATTCCAGTTAGTTTTTTGCTTTTTTTGTAGTAGTAATTATGGGCTTCCCTAGTGGCTCAGTGGTTAAGATTCTGCCTGCCAATGTAGGAGACATGGGTTTGATCCATGGGTCAGGAAAATCCCCTGGAGAAGGAAATGGCAACCCACTCCAGTATTAGTGGCCTGGAAAATCCCATGGACAGAGGAGCCTGGAGGGCTGCTGTCCATGGGATCACAAAAGAGTTGGACACAACTTAGTGACTAAACAACAGCAACAACTAGTAATTATAACTTTAAGAAAACTCTAAACTCAAGATAGCTATGTTGAAATTTGACTTCTTAACATGAATTCCATGTCTAGGAGCTTTCTAATATTGAAAATGCATCTAATGTCAATTCCTGGGATCTGGTTCTTATCTGGCATTAAATTGCTGAGTGATTGGATCAGGTACTGAAATTCTGTGATTTTTAAATTTTATATATAGTTAAGGAATTAAATGATCTGAGGTCCTGCATCACTCAAATAATCTATTAAATGCAGTTTTAGAAATAGATGCATTAAATATAAGGTGCTTTTCAAGACACCTTTTCTGTCTGCTGCTGCTGCTGCTAAGTCACTTCCGTCGTGTCTGACTCTGTGTGACCCCATAGATGGCAGCCCACCAGGCTCCCCCGTCCCTGGGATTCTCCAGGCAAGAACACTGGAGTGGATTGCCATTTCCTTCTCCAATGCATGAAAATGAAAAGTGAAAGTGAAGTCGCTCAGTTGTGTCCGACCCTCAGCAACCCCATGGACTGTGGCCTTCCAGGCTCCTCCACCAATGTGATTTTCCAGGCAAGAGTACTGGAGTGGGGCGCCATTGCCTTCTCCAGTAAGTACTCTAAGGTAGTAGTAATTTGAAAGAGTATGCAAAGGCAAAACTATTGAATGGGAATCCAGTTGTCATTAAAGCAAATCAAAGTGATATAAAAGGCTAACTTCATGAAGCAAATTTTGAGGATTTTTTTTTAAGAGACAACGAAAATCCATTCAATATTCAGTTATATCATTAAAATTTGTAAAATAAGAGAAAAGATCTGTGTGACCAGATTGCAAGATATTTGAAATAAAACTAAGCTTGGCGTGAAAGTAGATGAACATAATACATGTTCATGATCACAACTTAGAATGCATAATTGACTGAAATAAAAGCAAATGGACTTTTCTTTTCATCCTTCCCCAGTCTCACTTTCTAGAGATAGCCCTTGTTAACAGACACTGTATATGTGTTTATTCATTCAGTAAATATTTGTTGAACAGAATTCTGTATATGATATAAAATTTTATATGCATTGCACTACATGGTGGGGATTAAATAATCAACAAGCAGATATGATTTTTTGCCCTCATAGTGCTTCTGGTGTATTAACAGAGACAGACCTTAAGCAAATAAATAAACGAAATTAATTCAGCCTTGTGTGTACTTAAGGAAAATAAAAAGAATGCTCTGATTAAGAGTTATTGAGGGTATATTGAGAGTTACTTTAAATAGGATAGACAGAGGCCTTTCTAATGGGCTGTGCAAGTTGGGACCTGAGCATTACAGTAATCTTCTCTCTCTATATATATATGTATATGTGTGTGTGTGTATGTATATAGATACACACACATTCATGTAAAAGCTTTATATCTTTTTATTTGCAGATATGAAATCATTTTTTGTGACTTTACCAAATAGTATTTTATGTACATGTCAGTACTTAAAGGTTTACCTTTTTTGTTTTAACTTCTCTATTCTCATCAGACTTGAGTGTGAAGAGGCTAGTGTTTTGCATTCTTGATGACAATATAAATTTTTGAAGTGCAATTTAATAATAATTTAGAATTGACATACCCTTTCATCATATAATCCTCTTTATAATTTGTCTTTGGGAAATAGTTACTAAATATTTAAAGATATTTATGTTCAGTTCAGTTCAATCACTTAGTCGGACTCTTTGCGACCCCATGAATTGCAGCATGCCAGGCCTCCCTGTCCATCACCAACTCCTGGAGTTCACCCAAACTCATGTCCATCGAGTTGGTGATGCCATCCAGCCATCTCATCCTGTCGTCCCTTTCTCCTCCTGCCCCCAATCCCTCCCAGCATCAGAGTCTTTTCCAATGAGTCAACTCTTCACATGAGGTGGCCAAAGTATTGGAGTTTCAGCTTTAGCCCATCATTCCTTCCAAAGAACACCCAGGACCGATCTCCTTCAGAATGGACTGGTTGGATCTCCTTGCATTCCAAGGGACTCTCAAGAGTCTTCTCCAACACCACAGTTCAAAAGCATCAATTCTTCGGCGCTCAGCTTTCCAGTTCTCACATCCATACATGACCACTGGAAAAAACATAGCCTTGACTAGATGGACCTTTGACTAGACGGACCTTTGTTGGCAAAGTAATGTCTCTGCTTTTGAATATGCTATCTATGTATTTGTGTTAGACTAGCATAAATCTTGGGCTTCCCTGATAGCTCAGAGGTTAAAGTGTCCGCCTGCAATATGGGAGACCTGGGTTCGATCCCAGGGTTGGGAAGATTCCCTGGAGAAGTAAATGGCAACCCACTCCAGTATTCTTGCCATGGACGGAGGAGCCTGGTGGACTATAGTCTATGGGGTCGCAAAGAGTTGGACACGACTGAGTGACAAACAATCCCATCCAATCGTGCAGCCAATAAGGAGGCTGATTATTAATAAATACATGAATATAATGTAATACCAGATACCTGTTAATAATGTAGATCTGTATAAGGTAAATAAGGTAGATATGGGGAAATACTCAAGTTATATTACCAGTAAAGCAAGTTGCAGAAAAGATTTGTGGAAGTGGTAGGAGAGAAGGCTTTGGGTTTATGTACGCTTATATGTGTGGTGGTGGTGGTTTAGTTGCTAAGTCATGTGTGACTCTTACAACCCTGTGGGCAGTAGCCTGCCAGACTCCTCTGTCCTTGGCATTCTCCAGGCAAGAATACTGCAGTATGTTGCCATTTCCTTCTCCAGGGGATCTTCCCCACCCAGGAATTGAACCCACATCAATTCCACATGCAGTGGGATTCTTTTCCACTGAGCTGCCAGGGAAGCCCCAATAGATAGGTTATGGTGGTGGTGTAAGAAAGTTTTAAAAATCTACACAAGAATCTGTTAATTGTGATTATATATGAGGAGTAGGACTGGTAAAATCTAAAGATGAGGCGAGAACAAACAATGTACTATTGTACGTTTTTGAAAAGCCGAGTAAAAACTGTTAGAAATTAAGCTTGGAATATTGCAGTCAGGTCTATACATAGTGATTTTGCCTCTTTTTAAGTAAAAAAAGTCCTTAGTGTTCAGGGTAGTTTAAAACTTTCTGAGGTTGTATTTCTTAAAAGAAAATGCTGTATGAGAAAAACAGGTTTTTAACAGTTATTTGGCAACTACCTCCAAGTAGCTTATCTTCTTATCTTCAAATATAACATCTTCTATTACAGCATTTTTCCCTTGGAAGGTGAATCATGTCATATAAATACTAAGACAGTCAGTGTAATTCATTAAAATACTGAAAGCACTTTTGGTAAGCGAGGTATTTTATTGAGGACACATACTGTGTAAATGAAAATTCATAGTTACTAACCCTACTATGTAGTCCATCAGAAAAAGAATGAGAGTTGAGCTGGAGTCTCAGTTAAGTGACTCATCTTGTATCACAAAGATAGCGAGCATCAAAGTTAGGACTGATAACTAGGTTTTCAGTTTCAAAATTCACTTTTATCTCTTAAGAAAGCTTACTGTTTTAAGACACGAATCATTTGCATTAATTTCAAGTTTGTCTTTTAAATCTTCAGTCTATTGCGGTTACACTTATTGACAAGGTCGGTCAGGTTTATCATTTTGCAAGGATGACCACGAATGTAGTTTCCCAGAGACATTCTAGTTTATGACTGTTGTCCCAGCATAATCATCAAAAGTGCCTTTTGTTCACTCTCAAAGTTATCTGAGTATGGACGATACATTCAATAATCATTCCAGTATTTCTAGTGTATTGAATCTGAAAGGTTCTGAACAGTTACTAGGGTAGAGGTTTTTGATTATGAATGTGAAGAATTACAGTACAAGCCCTGCTGAATGCCAGAGTGCTCCTGTAATTCTGAATGGGAATAAGTGCTATCTGCTGGATTTGACAAACAAGGAAGGCTTCTTGGAGAATATGGCATTTAAACTTAGCATAGAAGGATGAATGGAATTTTAAATTGGTCATGTTACACAAAGTGGAAAAAAAGGATGACATTTCAGGTGCATAAGTAAGAAGGCTCAAACTACATTTGAACAGTAGAAAGCAGTGTAGTTTAGCATTCTCAGAAATACAAGATTGTACATCGTAGAAGATGTGTATAAGCCAGATTATTTAATACCAAGTTAAAAGGTTGGAATCTTTTGATTAGCTGTTATACCCTAGGAATTTTCAAAAGTACGTGATGAAACAATAGCACTTTAGGAGGATTTGGATATTAGAAATACATTGAATGAGTTTAGAGAAGAAAATAATGGCATCTGTGATACTGATTAGGAGAATTTTCTACCAAATCAGATATCATGTTTGAGACCCTCAACTAGGTGCTGACAGTGGAAAAAGAAATTCTCCTTATCCTTCAATGGCTCATATATGGGAAATGTTTATTAAATGGCAAGTAGATATTTCTACAAGGAAAATAGGACATGATTTGTGATTTTTTTTTTTATATTTAAGATAAGGAAGCTGAAAAGATTGAAGTTTTGCACTGGATACAGGTAGAGAGATTCTTTGTATAAATCCAAGGTTATGAGCTTAGTTTACTTAGGTTAGGAAGTTTGTCAGCATTTCTGTTGAGTTGTTCTAGACTCTTTGCTACCCTATGGACTATAGCCCGCCAGGCTCCTCTGTCCATGGAATTCTCCAGGCAAGAATACTGGAGTGGATTGGGTTGCCATGCCCTCCTTCAAGGGAGCTTCCTAACCTAGGGATCCAGCCAGTATCTCCTGCTTCTCCTGCATTGCAGATGGATTCTTTACCCGCTGAGCCACCTCGGAAGCCCTTAGGTAGCTCTGGGGGGTAGAAATAGAATTAAAGTATGATTAGTTTGTTTAACATTTAAACAAACATGACATTTCATCTGTGTCAAAAATCATGAATTTAAGACCAGAACTTGTGAGGTCCAGGTAATAACTTAGTGCCTTAATTATAATTTTTGGCATTTAAAAGTTAAATAGAAGTTTTGCAGGTGACCTTCCTGGACACAAAAATGGATTTAGAGATTATCAGAGAGTAGATTTGAATTTCAATTGATGCTATTATTTTGTTATAAAGAAAGAGTCCATTATGCAGTGCTAAAACACCAGAAGGAAGATAGTATGTTTGAATATCTTTTAATTGGTAGCTATATTTAAAAGATGCTAAATTATACAATAATGTCATAGTTGGCAGAATATCATTTGGGTCTAAAAGACATCACTGACAATCTGGCTGCTTGATTTCATATAATTTCAGTGCTGGATCAGAGTGTATTTCATTTCAGATTTCAGTGTTGTTGAGAATATCTCCCTGTTGATGCATCCTTAAGAGAGAATTAGACATAAAAAGTATAGTCTAATTTGATATGCATTTTGAGAAATGTTTTTCTATAGTGTTAGCATTTTAAATGTCACTACTGACTCATAACTACTATAATGTCCTAATATTTTAGCTGTATGCATATTTAAAAAAAAAACCGTCTTTGTTCATCACCAACATTACTCTCTGAGATTCCTCTTACAGTTATAGAAAGAAAGAATGTGAAAGACATTTTAGCTGCCTTCTAGTTTGATGACAATTCTCTCCTAATATTTAGAGCTCCTCCTCAGTTTACACTCCTCTACACATTTTAGTCGTTGCAGTTTCTTGACAGTTTCTTGTAGTTTCTTGTTAAAGATTCGAATTAGGTACTTCTTGCACGCTGTTAACATTTCATACAATCTGAGGAAATAAAAACTGTCAAGAGTTTGGACTTACGAATCTTTAAAAATGCTATGCTGTCTTGGGAAATTGTGATTAGACGTTAGTGTAAATCATTAAGCACACTGGAACAAAGTCAGTTTTCCCTTTTTGTTTAGTCTGAATGGGTAATGAACAGAAATACCTTACACGGTCTGTCTTCCCTTTCCTCTTGGGTTTTGGAATCTTATTTAGGAAACAGCATTTTGATTTAGGATGAAAGGAGAGAAGGCTATCTTTTTTCTGGGCTCACTGCTGTGATTGGTGCGTCATTAGCAACTGGCACACCTTTTTTAATGAGTGCTTTTGATGTCAGGAAAATGTCAGATGATTTCCTTAAAATTGAAAAATCTCTCCCACGCACAAGAATGGGAGGAGTGTTTAGTGTTCATTTTGTTTTATAACTTCCTTCAATTGTTTATATAAGTCATTTGTTTAAACCAGCAGTTCGCTGCCAGGGCTGCTTAACAGAACATACACCTACTAAAACTTCCAATAGCATGCCTTCCTCTGGTATCAGGTTAGTTCTGCTCTGCCTTTCGGACTTAGTTCCTCAGAGGAGGAGCTTTGAAGTCTGTGGAAGCATTCACATGCAGCTCTATTCCCTTTCTTTGAAACTGAACACTCAAAATAAGTAGCCTTAGCCAACCATTTTTTTGAGCATGTGTTCACATTTACATTGTGCCCCTAACCAGTCTCTTAGCTATTCAGCAGCTGTGCCAGTGGACATTTTAGGTATTTGGGTAGTTTTTAATTATTTCCTTTTGGAGCGTGTTATTCTTCTCTCACAACCAGGAAGACCAGTACTGAATTAATACAACTTCATTTGGGCTTCAGACTGTTGGGAACTCCTTTTAGGGTTTTCTATTCTGCTCCCTTCACCTTCCCTGTATAGCAATTACATTACATCTGCTGTTCCCTTACTGTTAGCAGATGACTGCATTTCTCAATTCACTGGAATCTGAGATTCCTTTTGTGATATAATTCATGGTTGGTTTTTTGGTGACAGTTCTATGGGTGTTACATTTACTGGATGTTATGGTTTATAAATATTAGATTAAATCTATTAAGTGTGCTTGTAAAATTCTTTAGAGCCTCACTTAATTTTTGTCTACTAAATCTGCCAATTTCTAAGAAAGGTGTGATTATGGATTTGTTCAACTCTAGTGTTTCTATTATTGCATTATGTATTTAGGAACTATGTTGTTAATACATTAGGAATCATGGCCTAGCTTCCTGGTGGATTACTATGTTTCATGCAGTGTAAGACACCATGGGTTATAAGATGCATCCAGACTTCAGAGACATTAAAATGTAAAAAAAAAAAAAAAAACTTAGAATTTAGAAAGCATCTTAGAATTTAAAAAGCAGGGTATTTATTTTATCAGCAGGAAACGTTCATTTTGCCCTATTTCTTACTGCCTTCAATTATGTTTTGTCCACTGTTGACTTTACTATGCCTGCTTTCTTTTTAACAGCATTGCCTGATAGGTATATTTTCTAATTTTTCATTTTCATACTTTTGTTCTTATTTATCTTATAGTGAAGTGAAGTGAAATTTGCTCAGTTGTATCCAACTCTTGGCAACCCCATGGAATTCTCTAGGTCAGAATACTGGAGTCTGTAGCCTTTCCCTTCTCCAGGGGATCTTCCCCACACAGGGATCAAACCCACGTCTCCTGCATTGCAGGTGGATTCTTTACCAGCTGAGCCCCAAGGGAAGCCACCCCCCCTTTTTTTATCAATTTTATGGTTATTGACTATAGACCTAGCTTTACACTTATTGTCTTTATGTCCTTATAAGTCCTGCCAATCCACCTTAATTTGTTTCTGTTTATCAAGTAGTTATCCTTGAAATTTGGCATACATATCCACCCATGTTTTCTCCCAGCAGCACTTAGGGTTAATCGTGATCTCTTTCCCCTCACCAGATAATTACAAGACTTCACCATGCTTTCACTGCTTTCTTGGTCACGTATTGTACCTTCCCCCCAAATACATTCTTTGGATTATAATTTCTGCTTTCTTGGAATTGTCATTTTTAAGTTATTATGCTATGTCATCATATGTTTTTTAGAAAGGATGTGTGAGAAATAAATTTTCAAGACTACATATTTGAAAATACATTATTTGCTCTCTTTTAAGGTTTCATTGTCTTTTGGCATACTGTTGAAAATCTTTTTCATCTTTAGATAATAGTCACTTGTTTTATTTTCTATAAGCTTCTGGAATTTTTATCTTTATCCTTTGAATTCTGCAGTTGTAAGATGTGGATTTCTTTCTCCACTCCCAATTTATACTATCCAGTGTTGAGTGATCCCTTTAAAACAGACATCTGTTTAGGTTCAGAACATTTTTATGACTTTATGTATTTGACATTTATTGCTTTTCCTGCTTATTCTGTTAAGTCCTCTTAAACTTTCGCTTTACATGCCACTTCTTGTTCTTAAGTGTTTTTTTTTTTTCTGGAGAAGTCCTTAGAATTATTTTCCAGCCCACTGATTTTATCTTTGAGTCCAGTTTGGTTTTCTGCCTACATTTTAGTAAGCTTTTTATTTTAGATATTAGTTTTAGATTTATAGAAAAGTTATGAAGATAATATAAGGAGTTGCCCTATATCCCATGCAGTTTCCCCTATTGTTCGTGTCTTACATTAGTAAGATTCAGTTGCTGCAAGTAATTAAACAATGCTGATACTTTTTCTTATTAACTAAAGATGATACTTTATTAGTAGTTGCTTAATTTTTATCTAATGTCCTTTTTCTGTTCCGGTGTCTCTCCAGAATACCACATTACATTTAGTCAGCATATCTCATTAGACTTCTCTTGGCTCTGACAGTTTCTCAGCTTTTACTTGTTTTTTGATAACAAGTTTTGAGGAGCCCTGGTCAAGTATTTTGTAGAATGTCCTGCAATTAGGATTTGTCTATTATTTTTCTTGTGATTATACTGGGATATGTGTTTTGGGGAGGAGGATTGAAGAAGTAAATTTGCATTCTCATCACATCATGTCAAGGTGTATACTATCAGCATGGCTGATCACTGGGTGTTGACGCTGGTTACTTGCTGAGGTAGTGTTTGTCAGGTCTGTTCCATACTGTGCATTTTGGAAGGAAGCCACAGTGCGCAGCCTGCACTCCAGGAGTAGTGAGCTATGATGCATCTCCTCATAGGCAGAGTGCATAAACTGCAGTTCTTCTGCACAGAAGATTTGTCTCTTCTCCCCTACTTATTTATTTAATTTGCTAATCTGTTTTTCAAGGATTTTTGCATCTGTGTTCATGAGGTATACTGGCCGAGAGTTTTCTGGCAGTATCTGTGTGGTGTTGATATTAAGATAATGCTTACTCTATAGAATGGCTTAGAAGTTTTCTGTTCTATTTTCTCAAAGAAACGGTAGAGAATTAGTATTGTTTATCCTTCGACTGGCTGGTAGAATTCACCAGTGAAGTCATCTGGGGCTTGTGCTTTCTTTATAGGAGGTTTTTAATTATTGACTTAGTTTCTTTAATAGATACAGGGCTTTTGATGATATACATTTCTTATTGTGTATGTCTTCATAATTTATATTTTTCAAGAAATGTTTTTCATTAAGTTACCAAATTATTTGGGCATACAGTTTGAAGTACAGACAACCTTTACAGTGGTGCAAAAGCAATACACATTCAGTAGTAACTGTACTTTGAATTGTGAATGTTGGTATGTCACACGATATCTTTATGGTACTGGGCAGCAGCAAGCCAGAGCTCCCAGTCAATCATATAGTCTTAAGGGTAAACAACCAATAACGTTTACAAGCATTCTGCTATCCATATAGCCATTCTGGTTTTCAGTTTTATTATTGTTGTCATTGTCGTTTGTTCAGCTGCTAAGTCCTGTCTGATCCTTTACGATCCCATGATGCATGTTAATTTCTTCCCTACTAAACTGAAAGGTCACTGTGAAAAGGATTTGTGCCTTCTATCGTTTTTGTCATTTATCTTTATGATTCCCAGCATTGCCTAACATGTACCATTTTGGTAAGTATTATTAATAAATAATTTACATTTATTCTGCTTCATTTGTGTCTTTAATTTATAAGTGGGTCCTTCTAAATCAACTTCTGCATCATGTTGACTTATAAATATTTGTGTGGATTTTATTTAAATGTGAGTAGAGGTCTTGAGCATATCTGTTTTAATCCTGCTGTTGGGATTAATATTTATGAATATTTGGGAAATAACAAATAGTTCTAGAATTAATTAGAGGGTCCTCATTATACTGGTATGGATAAAGGTATCTGAATTTGCATAAATATTTCAAGGAGATTCAAGATATTTGGAAATTATTTGCATGTGAAATCAGCATTTTGATTTCTGCTTCTAGAAGTTAAATAACATGAATCATAATATGGAAGATGATTCATAGATCAAAAATAGGCATCAAATAGATCATTGTTCTGTCACAGTAAACCTAGGAGAATAGTATGTATCTGTCAAGTCTTAAAATCCATGTCACAATTTGACAAAGCAGTTTGATTATATAAAGTATCTTTTTAATAGTATATAACAGATTTGTGCCATTTCAAACAAGTGATATGTTAAGCATAGAATCCTTGAGATTTATTGGAAAGACCATTTTTTCCTGTTTCAGAAAATTATAGAATTTTATAGTTACAAATTTTACCTATACAGTTATTGTCTTTACAGTCAGTCACCCTTGGTATTTTCCAGTGATAGGGCATTCTTTCTCACAAGACATCTATCCCATTCTACTGTTGAGTAGAACTTTATGGTTTAAGAAATTCTTCCTTGCTTTAAACTAAAATCTGCTTCTATTTTCTAAAGCTTCTATGTTACCTGTACTTTGAACCTATGTTACCTGTAACTTCTGGCATTCTGGCCAATGCAGAAGTTAAGCAATTATAAAAATAACTTATCTTAAGTTTTTTTAACAGTAACTCCCATGTCGGGCATCCAGCAGAATGGGATAGGGCATAGATAGTAGGGCTACAGCTGTTCTTTATACAAAGTCTCCTGAAAGCAGATGTTTATAAATCAGACTGTGACATTGCTAAGCCTAAGCCATCACCATTGTGTAGCATTGCTGCCACTGCTGCTGCTGCTAAGTCACTTCAGTCATGTCTGACTCTGTGCGACCCCATAGACGGCCTCTTACCAGTCTCCTCTGTCCCTGGGATTCTCCAGGCAAGAGTACTGGAGTGGGTTGCCATGTCCTTCTGCAGTGCATGAAAGTGAAAAGTGAAAGTGAAGTCGCTCAGTCATGTCCGACTCTTAGCAACCCCATGGACTGCAGCCTACCAGGCTCCTCTGTCCATGGGATTTTCCAGGCAAGAGTACTGGAGTGGGGTGCCATTGCCTTCTCCGTACTCCTCCGCTTTAGTTTTCTTTAATTCAGTATCATTCATTCCATTTTAAATTTGGAAATAGTGATGAATCCTCTTAGTTTGAGAAAGCAAAAAGACATCTTTTTCTTATGCGTCTCTCTAATGAGCTTCCGTGAAATATGCCTACTCTGTTGAGAGATACCATTGGGAAAACAACCAGTGTACAGCCTTGAACTCATTGCAGCTGCCACATGTTTTTCATTGGCTCCTTTATATGACAGATTACTCTCAAGAGCAAATAATTTACAGCTCTTTTCACATTGTGTGTTTTTATTTTTAATGAAATGTTGTGATTAATAGCCTTAGTGTAATTGCTGTTTCCCCATTGAGTGTAAATGCCTCATATGAATGTCTTTAATCTGAAGGAACAGTTGTTTTATTGGACTCTTGTTGTATTTCTGTGCTTCTCAAGATTTTTTGATTGCTTTGTTTGAGGTATCTACAGTGAGGGAAAATGAACCTCTCTATTTGAATTGTGAAGTAGGACCCAGTAGAGAAATTTTAAGGGTGAACACTGAGATACTTGAACATTCATATATACATTTTTATGGTAATTTCAGAATGGGACAAGCAATTATGGCAATTTTGATTGGCTTTCCAACAGCAGTTATAAAAATAACTTATCTCTTTGGCCCACTGGTTTTATGGTGACATTACCTTATAGATAGTATCTGAAATGCCGGGATAATTTCACTAAATCATTTTATTTTATTTCTTTTGGCAAAGCAGACTTAAAGTTTTTATTCTTTCAATCACTGAATATTTATTGAATATGTAGTAGATATTAGTTCCTGCAAAGGAAAATACAACAATTAATGTAAAAGTACATAAATGTTTCTTATAATGATAAGAGTTTAGAAATATTTTTAATACAATGTTTTTTTATTATAGCAGTACTTCTTTGAAAGAGATATTTATTGTAAAAACTTAAAGTACTTGGAAGTTATACTTCTGGCCATGCAAGAGTAGCTAGTACTGGACTGGCTTTCCTCATGTAAGCAGCTAGAAAATTGGACTAATTATATGAAATGTTTCTAGACATCTGAAAATATGCAGGACAATAATCCCTAAGAGATGACACCCAGCTTTCTTCCTGGAAGCACTTTCCAGGCTGGAGTACGGGGTTAGGAAGGGGGAGCAGAGAGCTTAGCCGTCTCAGAGAGCTAAGGAGACAGAGATGAGAGTTTAGGGCTAGAATGATAGTGGACTTTGTGGGGCAGGCTGCTAGAGAGAAGAGAGGTGTGCAAAGAAGCTCAGGAAAGCTGTACAGGGTCCCCCTTGAGTCTTCTGCTAAACACTAAGCTGCACAAAACAGACCAAATTCTCCATGGTCCAGGCAAAGAACACCTACTAAGGAAAGAATAGTTACTGGGAATGAAACTACCATATGACCCCAGCAATCCCACTACTGGGCACATACCCTGAGAAAACCATAATTGAAAAAGATACATGTACCCTGATGTTCATTGCAGCACTATTTATGGAAGCCAGGATGTGGAAACAGGCTAGATGTTCACTGACAGGTAAATGGATAAAGAAATTGTGGTACGTATAAACAATGGAATGTTACTCAGCCATAAAAAAAGAACACATTTGAATCAGCTGTAGTGAGGTGGATGAAGCAGAGCCTGTTATACAGAGTAAAGTAAGTCAGAAAGTGAAAAATATCATATATTAATGCATATATATGAAATCTAGAAAATGGTACTGATGAGTCTATGTGCAGGGCCAGAAGTAGAGACTCAGATGTAGAGAACAGACGTTGGACACAGTGGGGGCAAGAGAGAATGGGATGAATTGAGAGAGTAGCATTGAAATATATACTTTACCATATGTAAAATAAATAGCTAATGGGAAGTTGCTTTATAACACAGGGAGCTCAGCTTGGTGCTCTGTGACATCCTAGAGGGGTAGGATAGGGTAAGAGGTGAAAGGGAGGTTCAAGAGGGAGGGAACATATGTATACCTATGGCTGATTCATCTTGATGTAAGTCAGAAACTAACAAAACTTTGTAAAGCAATTATCCTCCAATTAAAAATAATAATTTTTTTTAAAAAAGAATAGCTACTGGAAAGCTGAAAAATTGCTAGAGTATACACAGAGGTGAGAAATGTTCACATTCTATTCAACCAGAGTAGAGAGAGACCTCATAAAACCTTCCAGGCACTCAGCAGATACTATAAAAAGGCTGTATTTTAAGAATAGGGCAAATACAGCTCTAAATTCAAGGCCACTGTAGAACCATACTAAAAGCTTAAAACACACCTTGATAGGAACAAGTTGGGTTAACTGCCCGCCAGAACAAAATTCAACACTCTACTTTAAAAAATTACAAAATTTAAACAAGCAGCAGGTAGCATACACAGTATCTGACATATAATCAAAATTAGTAGACGTGCCAAAAAGAAAATGTGAACCACAATTTGGAGAAAAGTCAATTGGTAGAAAACAAACCCAGAAATGGAAAACATGGTGAAATTAGCGGACAAGGAATTTAAAGCAGCTATTATAAATGTATTCAGATATAAAGGAAAACATGAACATTGTGAGGGAACAAATGGTAATTCAGTAAAGAAATGGAAATGTATAAAAGAACTAAATGAAAATTTTATGGAAGAATATGACATCTGCACTAACCCTTGGAGGAGCAGAAGTTTGCAAGAATTAAGGAAAACCAATGATGCTTACAAGTATAAATTCATCTTTTCGACTGTCTTGTTGAACTATGCCCAAAGGCTGACATAAGTTAATACCAATATAATTACTATTAACGTAACTCTACACAGATTTCAACCTACCAATTCAGGAGACACAGGTCTGATCCCTAGATTGGGAAGATCCTATTTTCCATTAAACTTTTTGTGCAAATATCCTGTTTTTCATTAAACTTTTGAGGGTAAAGTTTTTTAACTGCTGAGCTTTAGTATAGAATAATTAGGTAGCCATGTGTTTTGTAACTGTTGCTGAGAACTTACCAGGTAGCAGTATTTGTAAGTGTTCTCTGCTTCAGTTTATCCAGAGAATGATCAGGATAAATCTTCAGATCTTCACTTCACATCGTCACTTCAATCTCCTTCAGAGTGATATTTAGCCTGCCTGGTTGCCAGCCTACTGGAACTTGTTGAGCCAGGGAGATAGGCAGTTCCAAACTTTTTAGTATGTGGTCTCAGTCCTTCTGATGGTCTCCTGTGAGCCCAGAGCCTCTTTGATTTGGTTTCTCCTGAATGTAAAGCTCCATTTTTATGGGTGAGTTGGAGGTTTTATAGCTCCTAAGGCCTCTGCCCCCTGCATCACCACTGTCTTCTGAAGTGCTGCCAGTTCCTCAGGGTCAGTTGGTTTGAGTCTTATCAGTCTGTCCCTCTGGAGGCACTTAGATTGACTTTGCTCCATTAATTAATTTACTTCTCTCTCCGTTTTTGGTTTTGTTTTGTTTTTCATATATTTTGAGTGCAGATTGCACATATCTCTGAGTTTTATCCAAAGTGGCGTTTGTGTGTCTATTTCTTGTCCTATTTGTTATTGTTGTTTTTTAATAAAATAGTAGACACAAAGATGTATTCAACTCTCTGTCCTGAAACTGAAGCCAAAATAACCATCTTCTGTCAACTTTCAAATTTACAAACCTTTGGCTCGGCATTTTCACTTTCAGGAATTTATCTTACAGAAATGTTTATACGTGTGCACAAAGATATGTGTATAGGAAAGTTTACAGAAACATCTATAGGAGCCTTAAATAATTAATTAACCAACATAAATGCAAACAATATAAAGAAATGAATAAAATTGTGATATATTTGTATTATAGAGTAATATGCAGCAATTGAGAATAATGAGGCCTCTTTATTATACCCACGGGAAGCTCTTAAAGACATATTATAACAGAGCAGATTGGAAAGTAACATGGTTGGTATAATTTCATTCTCATACTTATATGTACATGTAAGTGTATTATGAAAAGGAAAATTTTTGGAAGAACATGGACCAAAATAAGGGTGGTATTTTGGAGATAATGCAAAGTGAAACTTTTGATTCTTAAGATACTTTGTATATTTATGTATTATATACGTAACTTTTACAATAAGCTTATTCATTTTTATTTTTAAATAAAAAATGTGAAATAGATTATCTGCTAAAGCAGTTGAACCATGACTGGAGGTTTTCAGACAGGGGCTCTTGTAAAGGCTCTCTCTGCTCAAGAGTATCTCAGGTATCACTTGGGTATCATTTAGTTCAGGATTGCCCAAACGAGATCACTGTTTGCGGAAAAAGAGATTTCATGATCAAATAAGAATAAAGAAATGCTAGGTTAACAAACTGAAGAGCTTTCTTCCCTACAAAATTGCTGAGTCTTTAACATGTGATAAGCACGACCAATCTCCACAATCTTTCAAATACGATGATTTTCCTTTTCTATGGCATACTTGTTAACACTCCCCCAGAGAGGTGCTCTGGAACTGTACTTTCGTTCACACTGCTGTTATGTTTGGAGCAATAAGCACCATGTAAATCTGACTCAGTTCTGTTCAGTGTTCACTGAATTCGGAATAATGCTGCTATGAATGTTCCTGGGAAATACAAATTAAGTTATTCCTTTACATATGGAAATGCGGGGCTGGCAAAACAGACATTTTCCCCAATACTTTCTTAACTTTGGAAGGAGGTTCGGAAGATTTTTAAAGAAGTTCTAAACCTAATCTATTTTCAGAGAAAGATTATGAAAAAGGAACAAATTTTTAAAACAAATTTTTACAAAATGAAATTTCCAAAGAAAACTTAAACATGCCTGCTGCAGATAGTTTGCTTGGCTGGTATAAGTGAGTGTCAGATTAAAATAACTGCATCCACTTAACTGAGAGCAACATGCCCAGTACTGAATTTAATGATCTCTATCTAGAAACAGTTAAGTGCATAGATCCATTGGTAATGCTCATAATTATAATCTACTAAAAGTGATGCTTTGTCAAGGTCTAGAGCATCATTAAACTGGAGCCAACAATGATAGTGGAACTGGGCTTTCTTCCTCTTAATATGGTGTATTACATTGATTTCTGGGTATTAAACTAGTCTTCAGTTCCTGTGATAAATTCTACTTGACCCTGATTTATAAACCTCTTACTTCAGTTCAGTTCAGTTCAGTCGCTCATTCCTGTCTTTGCGACCCCATGAATTGCAGGATGTCAGGCCTCCCTGTCCATCACCAACTCCTGGAGTTCACCCAAACTCATGTCCATCGAGTCAGTGATGCCATCCAGCCATCTCATCCTCTGTCGTCCCCTTCTCCTCCTGCCCCTAATCCCTCCCAGCATCAGAGTCTTTTCCAATGAGTCAACTCTTCACATGAGGTGGCCAAATTATTGAAGTTTCAGCTTTAGCATCAGTCCTTCCAATGAACACGCAGGACTGGTCTCCTTTAGGATGGACTGGTTGTATCTCCTTGCAGTCCAAGGGACTCTCAAGAGTCTTCTCTAACACCACAGTTCAAAAGCATCAATCCGACTTTCACATCCATGCATGACCACTGGGAAAACCACAACCTTGACTAGACTGACCTTTGTTGGCAAAGTAATGTCTGTGCTTTTGAACATGCTATCTAGGTTGGTCATAGCTTTCCTTCCAAGGAGTGAGTGTCTTTTAATTTCATGGCTGCATCACCATCTGCAGTGATTTTGGAGCCCAGAAAAAACCTCTTGCTATGTTCCCAAAAATAGGTTGCTAATATTTTGTATCTGTGATAATGAGGGATGTTGCTCTGTAGTTTTCTTTTCATGTGGTATCTTTGTCTGGCTTTTATATCAGAGTAATACTAACTTCACAGAATGAGTTGAAAGTACTTCTGTTTCTGAAAGAGGGATGAAGGATTAGTACCAAATCCTCTTTTAAATATTTGATAGCATTCACCAGCAAAATCATCTGGACTTGGGCTTTTCTCTGTGGGAAGATTATTATTTACTAACTAAATTTCTCAATTTGTTACATAACTCTGTCCAGATTTTGTGTTTCCTCTTGAGTAGCTTTGATAATTACTGTCTTTCTGGGAACTTTTTTACTTCTTTAAGTTGTCTAATTTATTAACATAAATTTGTTCACAATCTCTCTCTCTAGTCCCTCAGTCGTGTCTGACACTGTGATCCCATGGACTGTAGCCCACCGGGCACCTCTGCCTATAGAATTCTCCAGGCAAGAATACAGGAGTGGGGAGCCATTCCCTTCTCCAGGGGATCTTCCCGACCCAGGAATTGAACCCGGGTCTCCTGCATTGCAGGCAGATTCTTTACTATCTGAGCCACCAGGGAAGCCACATATTCCCTTGTGATTTTTAGCACCTGAATGGTTGGTAGCATTATTCCCTCTTAATTTTTTATTTTGGTAACTTACATCACCAAAGAAAGATGGGTCATGGTGAAGAATTCTGACAAAACATGGTCCACTGGAAAAGAGAATGGCAAACTGCTTCAGCATTCTTGCCTTGAGAACCTCATCAACAGTACAAAGCGGCAAAAAGGTACGCCACTGAAAGATGAACCCCACCCCAGGTTGGTAGGTGTCCAATATGCTACTAGAGACGAGCAGAGAAATAGCTCCAGAAGGAATGAAGAGGCTGGGCACCCATGGCGCTGCCCAGTTGTGGATGTGTCTGGTAGTAAAATTAAAGTACAATGCTGTAAAGAATAATGTTATATAGGAACCTAGAATCTTAGGTCCATTAATCAGTGTAAATCAGAAGTGGTGAAACAGGAGATGGCAAGAGTGAAAATTGACATTTTAGGAATCAGTGAACAGGAACAGGCGAA
This sequence comes from Capra hircus, assembly GCF_001704415.2. NCBI lineage: Eukaryota > Metazoa > Chordata > Mammalia > Artiodactyla > Bovidae > Capra > Capra hircus. Next base: position 81,375,316 of record NC_030817.1, on the reverse strand, counting down.
TTTAATTCAGTTGACCACTGTATCTACTACTGTGGGCAAGAATCCCTTAGAAGAAATGGAGTAGACCTCAAACTAACAAGACAGTCCGAAATGCAGTACTTGGGTGCAGTCTCAAAAACGACGGAATGATCTCTGTTTGTTTCCAAGGCAAACCATTCAATATCACAATAATCCAAGTCTATGCCCCAACCACTAATGCCAAAGAAGCTCAAGTTGAATGGTTCTACAAAGACCTACAAGATCTTCTAAACTAACAGCAAAAAAAAAAAAAAAAAAAGTCCTTTTCATCATAAGGGACTGGAATGAAAAAGTAGGAAGTCAGGAGATACCTGGAATAACATGCACGTTTGGCTTGGAGTACAAAATGAAGCAGGACAGACGGTAACTGAGTTTTGCCAAGAGAATACACTGGTCATAGCAAACACCCTCTGCCAATAACACAAGAGATGATTCTACACATGGACGTGACCAGATGATCAATACAGAAGTCAGATTGATTATATTCTCTGCAGCCAAAGATGGAGAAGCTCTGTGCAGTCAGCAAAAACTAGACCGGGAGCTGACTGTGACTCAGATCATGAGATCCTTGTTGTAAAATTTAGACTTACACTGAAAAAGATAGAGAAGATCACTAGACCAATCAGGTATGACCTAAACACGATTATACAGTGGAAGTGACAAATAGATTTAAGGGATTAGATCTGATAGACAGAGTGCCTGAAGAACTATGGACAGAGTAACATTGTACAGGAGGCAGTGATCAAAATCACCCCCAAGAAAAAGAAATGCAACAAGGCAAAATGGTTGTCTGAAGAGGCCTTAAAAATAGCTGAGAAAAGAAGAGAAGCTAAAGGCAAAGCAGGAAAGGAAAGATATATCCATTTGAATGCAGAGTTCCAAAGAGTAGCAAGAGAGATTAAAAAAGCCTTCCTCAGTGATCAGTGCAAAGAAATAGAGGAAAATAATAGAATGGGAAAGACTAGAGGTCTCTTCAAGAAAATTAGAGGTACCAAGGGTACCTTTCACGTAAAGATGGGCGCAATAAAGGACAGAAATGGTATGGACCTAACAGAAGCAGAAGATACTAAGAGGTGGCAAGAATACACAGAAGAACTATGCAAACCCAGACAACCATGATGTGGTCACTCACCTAGAGCCAAACATCCTGGAGTGTAAGGCAGGTGCATCTTAAGCATTACTACAAAGTTAGTGGAGATCATGGCATTTCAGCTGAGCTGTTTCAAATTCTAAAAGATCATGCTGTTAAAAGTGATGCACTCAGAATGCCAACAAATTTGGAAAACTCAGAAGTGGCCACAGGACTGGAAAAGATCAGTCTTCATTCCAGTCCCAAAGAAGCTCAAGGCCAAAGAATGTTCAAACTATTGCACTGCTGCTGCTGCTAAGTCTCTTCAGTCGTGTCCGACTCTGTGCAACCCCAGAGATGGCAGCCCACCAGGCTCCCCCGTCCCTGGGATTCTCCAGGCAAGAGCACTGGAGTGGGTTGCCATTTCCTTCTCCAATGCATGAAAGTGAAAAGTGAAAGTGAAGTCACTCAGTCGTGTCCAACTCTTAGCGACCCCATGGACTGCAGCCCACCAGGCTCCTCCGTCCATGGGATCCTCCAGGCAAGAGTGCTGGAGTGGGGTGCCATTACCTTCTCCACAGTTGGACTCATTTCACATGCTAGTAAGGTAGTGCTCAGAATCCTTCAAGCTAAGCTTCAACAGTATGTGAATTGAGAACTTCCAGATGTACAAACTGGATTTAGAAAAGGCTGAGGAACCAGAGATCAAACTGCCAACATCTGTTGGATTATCATTAAAAAAGCAAGGAAATTCCAGAAAAACATCTGCTTCATTAACTATGCCAAAGCCTTTGACTGTGTGGATCACAACAGAATGTGGAATTTTCTTAGAGTTGGGAATACCAGACCACCTTTCCTGCCTCCTGAGAAGCCTGTATGCAGGTCAAGAAGCAACAGTTAGAACCGGACATGGAATAACAAACTGGTGCAAAATTGAGAAAGGAGTACATCAAGGCTATATATTATCACCCTACTTATTTAACTTATATGCAGAGTATATCATGCAAAATGCTGAACTGGATGAATCACAAGCTGGTATCAAGATTACTGGGAGAAATATCAATAACCTCAGATATGCAGATGACACCACCCTTATGGCAGAAACTGAAGAGGAACTAAAGAGCCTCTTGATGAGGGTGAAAGAGGAGAATGGAAAAGCTAACTTAAAACTCAGCATTCAAAAAACTAAGATCATGGCATCTGGTCCTATCACTTTATGGCAAATAGATGGGGGGGGAAATGGAAACAGTGACAGACTTATTTTCTTGGGCTCCAAAATCACTATGGACAGTAACTAGCAGCCATGAAATTAAAAGATGCTTGCTCTTGGAAGAAAAGCTGTGACAAACCTAGACAGCGTATTAAAAAGCAGAGGTATCACTTTGCCGACAAAAGGTCTGTATAGTCAAGTCAAAGCTATGGTTTTCCCAGTAGTCATGTACAGATGTGAAAGCTGGACCATAAAGAAGGCTGAGCACTGAAGAATTGATGCTTTTGAACTGTGGTGTTGGAGAAGACTCTCGAGAGTCCCTTGGACAGCAGGGAGACCAGACCAGTCCATTCTAAAGGAAATCAGTCCTGAATATTCATTGGAAGGACTGATGCTGAAGCTGAAGCTCCAGTACTTTGGCCACCTGATGGGAAGAGCCAACTCATTGGAAAAGACCTTGGTGCTGGGAAAGATCGAAGGCAGGAGGAAAAGGGAGCAACAGAGGATGAGATGGTTGGATGGAATCACTGACTCAATGGACATGAGTTTGAGCAAGCTCCAGGAGTTGGTGATGGACAGGGAAGCCTGGCTTGATGCAGTCTATGGGGTTGCAGAGTCAGACACCACTAAGCAACTGAACGACAAAAACAACATCTTCCCTTGATTTGTTAACCTTGTGTTTTTTTAAGAATGTGGATAAAATTAAATTTTTCCATTTTTGTTGCGGTATAATTGACAAATTGCCTCCCCTGAGAGCTCAGTTAGTAAAGAATCCGCCTGCAGTGAAGGAGACCCGATTTGATTCCTGAATCGAGATCATCTGCTGGAAAAGGGATAGGCTACCCATTCCATTATTCTTGTGATTCCCTGGTGGCTCAGCTGGTAAAGAGTCTGCCTGCAATGTGGGAAACCTGGGTTCGATCCCTGGGTTGGGAAGATCCCCTGGAGAAGGGAAAGGCTACCCACCCCAATATTCTGGCCTGGAGAATTCCATGAACAGTCAGTGGGGTCGCAAAGAGTCGGACACAACTGAGTGACTTTCACTTCACTTCAGTTGACAAATAAATGGTAATATATTTGAAGTGTGCAATATAATCATTTGATACATATACACTGTGAAAACATTCCAACAGTTACGTTAGTTAACACATCCTTTACCTCGTACGGTTACCTTTTCATGTGTAAAAATGCTTAAGATCAATACTCTTCAGTAAGGTAAAAGCTTAGATAATTCACATGAGACTTTTCTTCTGATAAAGACATCTTAATTTCCCTCTAAGCACTGCTTTAATTGCTTGTCTTTGTTTTTAATATGTTGTATTTTCATTTCATCCAGTTTAAAAGTGTTAAATTTTTTATTTCTTGTGGTTTCTTCTTTGACTCATGGATCGCTTCATTTCCAAGTATTTTTTCCCAGATTTCTTTGGATGCATATATTTTGGGGCTTTGTTGTTGTATGTATATGCATTTGTAGTTATTTTCAAAAAAGAAATATGAGAGTCAGTGATAATAGTGGGAGATTTCAATATCTTGCTCTCAAAAACTGATAACAATTAGAAAAAGTTAAAAAGAATATAGAGGACTTAAACGATCCTCTCAGTCAACTTGACCTAGCTAACATTATAGACTCTCCACCCAACGACTACAGATACAGATTATTTTCGAGCATATATGGGACAGTTGTCAGGATAATCCATATGTTGGGACACAAAACAAGTTTCAGTGTCTTTTTAAAGACCAAAGCCATAAAAAGCACAACAGAATCAAATTAGATATCCACAGCAGGTCTATTCTTTGTCTAGAGCTTGCTTTCCCTTGCTATAAAAGTGGTAAATCTCACAAAATCAGTGATTTTTCTCTTGTAACACCTAGTGCATATGCAGGCATTTGTCCTGGCCCTTTGCATTGCCTTCATGGGATTTGCAGGCAGGGGGGAGCTGACAAAAGAAGCAGGAGCCCCTGACCACTGCCATTACCCTGAATGGCATGACCACGGCTAAAAACTCCTATTGACTAAATCCAGAGGTCTCTTAAGCTAAAAACTATGGTTGGTTTTAACACTCCACCACTTCCTATTCCTAGGAACAGTGATTTAGCCCTTTTAAATGTAGTCTCCATATATAATACAGAGATACAGTGATAGTACCTATTTCATAAGGTTGTAAAGACTAAATGAGTCCACATAAAGAATCCTGATAGCTTAGACGGTAAAGAATCCACCTGCAATGTAGGAGACCCGTGTTCGATCTCTGGGTCAGGAATATCCTCTGGAGAAGGGAATGGCAACCCACTCCAGTATTCTTTCCTGGAGAATTCCATGGACAGAGGCGCTTGGAGGGATACAGTCCATGGGGTGGCAAAGAGTCAGACATGACTGAGTGACTAACACTTTCAAAGAGCCAGAGTGCCATGTAGAAAGTGCTCAATAAATGGTAGCTGTAGGGAGATTTTACATTGGTCTTCCTCTGTCCTTTCCCTTGGAGTATTTATTCTCACTGGCATATTCATTTAGACTACCTCAGTTTAAAAGATTCTCTCGTAGTTCACAGACACTTTCAGGAGGTGGTTTTCCTACTATTTCATTGAAATGAGGTCCAGAATTTTCATATTTCCCTGTCTGCCTCTCTTCTTCTAACTTCCCCGTTAAAGTTACGACACATTTCTAATGAATTCCTTCACTTGAAAATTGTGAGATTAAGATTAAAATTAGATTTGTGTGATTGAACGTGTACTGCAAGGTGAAGGATATTTTAGGTGTATATTAGGAATGGACTTCTAAAATCAGAGTGTCCTGCAACAGAAGGGACATACAGACAAGCATTTGAACAGCAGAGCTCTGATTTGCCATCTGCTTCATCTGTCCCCTTGAGTCCCTAAAGTCTGCTAGAAGTTGTAATCTGTTACTTGGTAGTGAGGACTGTACCAAACAGATGGAACAATGTACTTTGTGTAAGCACAAAACAATATGTATTGTGTTTGTGTGGCTTTGGAATTTGTGATTCAAGATATTATACTGTTGTAATTAAATGAATTGATAAGATGGCAAATGAACTGTAACTTAGTGAATTGAGGAAGGTTATCAAACTTTGCTGGGTATTGCCAACCACAGAGAGCAGACTTTAATGTTAGATTTCACTTGAAGATGTGACTTTTGAACTCCTGCAGAGCTAGAGGCATACACAGCTCTGCAAGTGAGGTCACGATAGTCTGGGCCCCAAGGTAAGTGTAACGAGGCTCAGCCATACTACACACATTGTTCAATATTTGATAAAGTGGGAAAAAAATACTGAGGTTTTTTAATCACATATAAGACTTACACATGCAAAAATTTGGCAGAGGTTGCATGCTGCTTTCAGAACTAGAGAAAATGCCTTGGGCGCTGGCGTGTGCCCCTGTGAGATGTCCTGTCCTCAGCTGCACCCTCCCTTGCCCTCACCCACAGCCATCACAGTGACCAGAAAGTCTGCTTGCTCTGCGGTGCTGTGTCTTGACTGGTGCCCATTAGTTTTCAGTAGTTACCCCTGGCCTGCATGGTAGCCTTCAGTTTAATGGCCTTTTTTATGTTCATTCATTTTATTTTATTTCCCATCGTGGTTTTGTTTATTTCTTTTTTTGTTTTTTGTTTTTTCTGTTCTCTTTTTTAAAACCGTCGTGGTTTGCCCTTCATATTCCCCAATATTTGCACATGACAAGATGTTGCCATCCCAACATTACCTCCCACTTCACTGACCAGTGCCACTACTGACCATCTAGCACCAGCCACAACTGGACCACTGCCTTCAGCTCCACGGGATGTCGTGGCCTCCCTGGTCTCTACCCGCTTCATCAAATTGACGTGGCGGACACCTGCATCAGATCCTCACGGGGACAACCTTACCTACTCTGTCTTCTACACCAAGGAGGGGATTGCTAGGTAAGTGCCTGTATGTCTGGAGCCAGTTGGTTGCATCTTGTCCTCCCAAGACCAGTTGTGCCCATCCTTCCTGACTCTCTGCTGTGCAGAATCTGTACCAGCTTTAAGTCCAGAAAATGTGGTCGCAGAGATATGTCGTTTCTAGTCGTAGGTCATGATAAGTAAATCCGTAAACAGACAAAGGTCCTGGTATTCTTTCCCGCCTTTCTGAGATGACTTGGGGAGAGGGTAAATAAAGGTATTTAAGTAGAAATACTAAAATGTAACCAAGAATACCCTTTTCAATATGATTAGTCAAGTACAACCTATAGGCTATGTCTTACTTAGAACTTTCAGGTTCTAGAAATTAAGGGAGTTATATCTGCCTGCACCCTTAAGCAGTTGTGGGCTGCTGAGCTTAAGGGGTCTGCTTGATGACACAAGATTACTAAGTGACCCGTTTTCCTAAAACAGTATTTTCATTACATTCCTCTCCATCGCCACTTCTTTCAGGAACTCACATTGCCTCTCCATTGCTTTTGGAGATTTTCCAGAATCACAAGGCTGCTTCACGGCACAGTCTACCTGTATTTTATCTATCCAGCCTTATTTTCCTTTAACCCTAGGTAACTCACTTTCTGATGAAACCAGTCTAATTCCTGTCACTCTGCAGCATTTTTTCCCCCCGTTTTCTCTTTGGTCACTTCCCCCTTTCCTGTTTCTCAACCACCACTATAAAATTCAGTTAATCTTTCTTGGCTCAGATTAAGCCCAATGGAGCCCTCATAAATCTTCCTGTACTCCTTCAGCACATGTAGCCTTTCTCTTCTGTGTATATTTGTGCCACTGATACTGGCACTTAGTTATGATAGCACATGATCTGATACCGCCGTAGTTGTCACTCTTCTGTTATTTTATGTGTGTTTATGTTGTTTTCCCAGCCAGTCATCCGCTCTTCGGGAGGCCCCACACCACATGCTGACTGTATATTCTTAACATTGCTGAGTAGACCCCTTCATGGTGCTGTTACTTCACACCAGAATAAGAAAGCTGAAATACCTGTTTGGGTTAGGGCTCTGGCCCATGCAGTTAAGCTTGTATTTCTGCTAGGGTGCTTACATTTGATATATATTGTATTTAACACCAAACTGGCAAGTTCAGAAGGTATAGGTACCTTAGTCAAGTCAATGCCCCTTGGGTTGAGACTCTTGAGACATCTAAGTGAGTGACGTAATTTGAGTCAGATGGATTGCGCTGCTCACAGGGTAATGGAGTGTTCATCTGAACACTGCAGTGGATGTTTTGCAGTGACAGCGATAAGGAAACGTCCTGCTAGTCACAGAAAGGCAAGATATGACTACCAAACAGCACCTGTCTTGAAATGTTTCCAGTAGACTTTCAAATCCCATTGCAAAGTCCATGGGGTTTCACAGAAGGACAGAAGCTTTTCGTAATTGCTCAGAAGCAGTCTTACATACATGACAGGGTCTTTGCTTCTAGGAGAAGGCCTTGTTGTTCCTTCTACCAGGATTGCATTTCCTTTGCAAACAACTGTCTGGCTCCTTGTCCATCATCCTCAGAAGGTCTCTTCTAGGGTCTTCCATGACTACCCACCCAACATAGCCTCTTGGTCACTGTTACACCCTGGGGCACTTGGTGGCTTGTTCCCAAGCCAATTGTTTAATTTTCAGGAAATTTTGCAAACCCAATGATGACCAGGTAGCTCTAAGTTGGGCATGGGGGAGTATTTACAGTGACAAGTGCTACAAACCAGAGCCAGTTGTTAAACATTTTCCGGAACATCACTGTAACATACCACCATGTTTTGTTTTTTAGCTTTTATGTTTTTGGTTTTTTTCCCAGAACATGTAACACTCAGAAATGTTCTCTTTTTATTAACGCATTCATTGCATTTGTCTTGTTCAGTAGAGTATCACCATCACCTAGAACAGAGCCTGGCTTATCAGTAGCACTTAATAAATATTTGTTGAGTGAGTGATTTCAGACAGTGGAAAAATAATAATTATTCAAAAAATAATGTTGATAATTAACCCCCATTTAGTAGAAGGAATAAAAGTTATATCTTTGTCTGTGTATAACAATGTTATAAATGTATCAAAACATATTTTTAAAACTTGTTAAGTATATTAGAAAAAAGCATAGAAACCATTTCTATCAGTTGGCAGGAGTAGGAGGACAAGGCAATTATCAATATACATAAAGAGGATCCAATTTGTGTATCTGTTGTTGGAAAGATGGAAAAGTAAGAAAGCTTTGGCCTAGAGTTTTTGGTCAGAATTAGTAAGAGATTATAATAAAGTGGAAGGAAGTTTGGAGCCAGGTGTTAAAATGCAAGTAAGAATCTGGACATGATCAATTAAGAAGGGACCATTTCAGACTGCTGAGCAAGTGTGCAGGTGGTTTTATTAAACAGCTTTTATTAGCAGTTCTTGGCAGGTTCTACACAAGATTAGAGAAGAGTGGGGGAGTCAGGGAGACAGATCAGCAGTAGTTAGGTTGATCTAAACATGTGGTGGGGCTTCTTCCCTGGTGGGAAGTCAGTAAAGAATCTGCCCACAATGCATGAAACCCGGATTCGATCCCTGGGTTGAGAAGATCCCCTGGAAAAGGGAGTAGCAACCCACTCTAGTATTATTGCCTGGAGAACTCCACAGACTGAGGAACCTGGTGGGTTACAGTCCATGGGGTCGTGAAGAATTAAACATAACTGAGCAACTAAACACACACACAGAAGCATGTGGTAGGCCTAGATGAAGATGAGAGCAGTGACTTGGAACAGTAAATCGGGGGAATATTTCAAAGGAAGATTCTTAGACATTGTAGTAATTTTTGCTATCTCATTACTTTAAGATCATAATTTCTGAATAGAAGCAGTGAAGAAATAGAAGTAACACCGAGTCAGACTAAATTCCCGTTACTTGTTTTATAAACAAAATTAATTTAATCTTTATAAGTTTACATTGTCCCATCTAAAAATTGAAGGTAATGTATTATATTCATAGACTTAACAACCTTTCGATGTGAGGGTATATGCCACTGCCTGCAATTCCCCTACTTCTTGCATCTGATAATTCAACCACCAGGGGGCACTATGTGCCTTGGTAATGAGCTGTATGAGTCTATTGGGTACTCTAAGCAAGTAAGTAAGTGAAGTCACTCAATCGTGTCCGACTCTTTGCGACCCCGTGGACTGTAGCCCACCAGGCTCCTCCATCCATGGGATTCTCCAGGCAAGAATACTGGAGTGGGTTGCCATTTCCTTCGCCAGGGGATCTTCCCAACCCAGGGATCAAACCTGGGTCTCCTGCATTGCACGCAGATGCTTCCTGAAATTTCAAAGGGCCCTTCCTCTGCCATTTTACCTGTGAAATATTCACTTTTGTTTCCAATGCCTTTAAACAGAAGTATTTTCTATTAACCACTAAGTGGAAAGTACAGAGTAAGTTATTCCAGAAATTAATAGCATTTATAATTGGGCTTCCATCATGACTCAGCTGGTAAAGAACCTGCCTGTAACACGGAAGACCTAGGTTCGACCCCTGGGTTGGGAAGATCCCCTGGAGAAAGGAAGGGCTACCCACTCCAGTATTCTGGCCTGGAGAATTCCATGGACTGTATAGTCCTTGGGGTTGCAAAGAGTTGGACAAGATTGAGCAACTCTCACTTTCAGAATTGGATAAGGGCTTCCCAGGTAGTGCTTGTGGTAAAGAACCAGCCTGCCAGTGCAGAAGATGTTAAGAAACGCAGGTTCAATCCCTGGGTCGGGAAGATCCCCTAGAGGAGGGCAGGGCAACCCACTCCAGTGTTCTTGCCTGGAGAATCCCCATGAACAGAGGAGCCTGGTAGGCCACAGTCTATAGGGCGCATAGAGTCCGACATGATGGAAGCAATTTAGCATGCAGCCTTAGAAATCTGTTAGTCTGCTCCAGGATCATCAAACTATATACGGTGGGCCAAATCAAACTTGTTTTTATGGCCCAAGACCTAAGGATAAATTTTACATTTTTCAAGTGGTTATACTTTAATAGGTTATATAAATAACTACAGTTGACCCTTGAACAACATGGGTTTGAATTGCACTTGTCCACTTACATGTGGATTTTTCTCAGTAAATTTGTAGTCCAGTACTGCAGGATCCACAGTTGGTTGAATCCGCATTACAGAACTGTGGATAGGGAGGGCCAGCTGTAAAGTTATACATAGATTTTTAACTGTGGAGATGGTGGGTAATATTTTTCATTTTGTGTCTTGGCCTGTAAATACTTACTATCAAGCCCTTTAAGAAGAAGTTCACCACTCTGGGCTCATTCTTTCATTTAATACATGAAGAAACAAACCCAGAAAGTGACTTTGCAAGCCAGCAGTATTGCCAGAACTAGAACTGGAGCTCCCGAGTTCTGACCCAGCACTGTCTTGGTACAAAGTATACCTTTTTCTTTTTCTTTTGACTCTTAGCTAAGACATTCTAACCTAACTCCCATTGGAACCTCACATATTTATGAAATTGTCCTTCATAACTCACCCCAAATCTTCCCTGAAGTCAGTTTTATTTCCAGACAGACTTGGTTCTGTGACGTCAGATCAGTCTACTGTTAGAAGTTTTTTCGAGTGTTAGATGTTTGATCTTAGGGAATCATATCTACCATTAATTTTTTCTTATCATAATGCTTCTGTAGAAATTTGTTCTAGGGTTTTTTTCCCCCTTTTAAGTTGTTGGTTAGCCGCTAAGTCGTTTGTATTCAACTCTTTTGTGATCTCGTGGACTGTAGTCCGTCAAGCTCCTCTGTCCAGGGAATTTCCCGAATAAGAATACTGGAGTGGATTGCCATTTCCTTCTTCAGAAGATCTTCCCAACCCAGGGATCAAACCCTCATTTACTGCATTGATAGGTGAATTCTTTACCATTGAGCCACCAGGGAAGCCCCTCTTTTACATAGGAACAAACAAAAAGATAAAGATGATATCATTCCTGTATAAAATTTATACATTAGAAGGCAAATTTCCATTCATTCATTCCATGTACATTTGTGATGCTGCTTCGGTGTATGAACCTCCTGCTAGTGCTTCTCTAGTACGTGAACACGAATGAAACACTCTCTCACTTCAATTTAAAGTAAAATAGTGCCCCTTTCTCTTTCTCAGAAAGGTCTTGTTCAAACTTTGATGCACAGTGAGCAAAACAAACTAATCTGTGCTCTGGCACTGAGCTTTTAGTTTAGTGAAGTGTCACATACCATACTTTGTTCTAGACAACAGTCATTTGGGATTGGATTGAATGTCAGAAACCTCACATCATAGGAAATCAACTGACATTCTACTAAATCTTGTGATCGAGAGGTTTAGCTGAAGAGAAAATATCAATAGATATCTCAAGAGTCTCTGAGCAGTAACTTTTGTTACCATGATATTTTCCAGTGGAGCTGACTGTAGACAAGCAGCCGCTATAAATATGATGTGGGTGGGTACTGTTTGTTTTAATTAAAATAAGGTAGTTTAAAGAACCATAGAAAACTGTTGAAAAACACTTGAATTTCTAAAATGCATTCACATACAATCAGACAAATTGGCATATGGTTATGTAGAACTTAACAAATTTTAATCAGTTTGTTTAACCATTTATTTAAACAAATTTCAGGGAAAATTATCAATATTTTAAAGTAAGAATTTAATTCAATAGATTTTTAGGTAATTTCAAATAATTTCTCCCACAAAGTAGTTTTGGGCCCTTTTATGACCCTCTCAAGATAGACACAGATCTTCCCTTACATAATCAGTAATTCTTAAAAAAAAAAAAACCAGCTATTTGTCTAAAACAAAAGCAAATACAGTCTTTGTTATAGTGAGCACAGTACACTGAGCGTAATTATTGTAGACACACAGACCCCAAAAATAGAGCCTGAAAGCCACCTGTTGTAAAGAACCTGATAACTCCCTTTATGTTTTCATCTCATAACACCAGACCACTAGCCATTTGCACCATTTGTGATAAGATTTGTTAAAATATTTCAGATCAGTTTGAAAATAATTTTTTAAGAAATAAGAAATAGATTGTAAAAATCAGAATAGTTATTAGCTTATTTTATAGATTCATTTAAATTTTTAATGTTTTGTTCCCAGTTTTAAGTGATAATCTCTAATTTTCCTTTTATTAAAAGTTTATTATCCAGAAGATACGCAACATTCTTTGATATTTTCTGTGAAAATTGGATCATACCTATAATCACCTTCTGTTTGTTTCCCTAAATATAGCCCCTTAAAACTCAGTGATTGTTAAAGTGTACAAAATTGGTGACTAGCTACCCTATTTGAGATGGCACTGAGAAGACTCTTGAAAGGAAGTTGTGATTATGACCAACAATATCAGTGATGTTTAAGCAAGAACATCAGCGACTTCTCAGACATGCGTGACATTGCTGTTAACCGGTGTCCATATTCCATGCGCCATTCCACCCCTAAAACTTTCCTTTTTGTGAGAGTTAATTTGACTTAAATTTGTTAAGATTTTGATGTAGTATGGTATCTATAGATATTGCAATGAAAATGAAACTGCACATTCTAGAAATTTCCATAATCAATGTTATTTCTTTCCAAATCCCTGTTTATCCAAAGGGAACGTGTTGAGAATACCAGTCGCCCAGGAGAAATGCAGGTGACCATTCAAAACCTAATGCCAGCAACAGTGTACATCTTTAGAGTTATGGCTCAAAATAAGCATGGCTCTGGAGAGAGTTCAGCTCCACTACGGGTAGAAACACAGCCTGAGGGTAAGTCTCCCACCTGTCTGTCAGCCCCACCTGTAGCAAGACCTGTATGAAGGGCTATCTTAGGTATAGCCTGGCATACCTTAGGTGTGCAGGAGATAACAGTGTCTCACTTTTAGGGATCGATCTTAGTGAATCAGTTACAGGAGATCAAGTTAACTGCATCAAACAGCAGCAAATAGTGTACAACAATATAATTCTGCTGGAAGACGCCCAAATTTTACTGATTCTTTGGACCCAGTTCAGATGCCGTTCTAAAATCTTCCTCTGATCTTATCTAATATTTTTTTCTACAGTCCTAAGGTACATTATGTATTATTTAAGTTATGAGATGTATTATTGTACATCTTCCTTGAATTATGGTTATGAATGTATTTCATTAATTTTATGGCAAAGACAGAGTATTTATTTGTCCTTTTATTTCCCACCATGTCTAATGCAGTACCTCACACAGGAAATAGGTATTTAATAGTTATTATCAGTGGAATTGCCCTGGTCTTTATACATACCGTACTCTTCGAAATCTCTTCAAGGCTTTTCCTTGGACCTGTTGTCTTTTGTGCCAAATAATGTTACTTCCAGTTACATTTCTTAAGATTTTTCCAAGTGAAATTAGTGTCAAGTGATTTACTTTATAAATGTCTTCTATGTCTTAAGTTTTGGTTTTTTAAACTATAGGTCAGAAATTATGAGAAGCAGTCAAATATAGAATTAATGCTTTTCTCAGGAAGCTTTCTTCTACGCTTGCACCTTCTTTTAACACAAGCCATTGTTTTTTTGGGAGCCTTCTCCAGTTTCCTTTTCCTATTAACTGCACTAGTGTTTCTGTGTTAACAAATTTGCAGTAACAAAAATTGTACTGTAGCTGAGGGGCATGGGCGATAAATTTGAGGAAGCTACTGACTAGGGTACTAAACAGATTAAATGTATTTACCACTGAAACTATGGAAATAATTCAAGGACTCTGCCTGATGGGTGGAATAAGAAAAGTCAAGAAGCTGTGGGATTTCACTTTCTAATGCTGCAGTGCCGGGGTCCAGCCCCGGTGGATCCAGGGAATTTGAAGGGTGGACGGCGTTGGCGTGGAAAGACTTGTTTGTTTATTAATGTAAGATTAGATTAAGAAACTATAGTGTAGTAAGAAGATTAAGTGGAGGAAGAGGGCTGAATAGCTTGGTTTACGCGGAAGGCCAATAAAATTCCAGACAAGGAATTTGCACCATCTACGTTGGGCCACCGGCGCCTGCTTGAATATCTAAGGGTGCCTCGCCTTAAGCTCCCTTTCGTGCGGGTCTTAACAGCCAGGGCAAGTAAGTAGACCTGGCGAGCCTCCGCGCCCCAGGTGGAGATTCAGCCTGAAGTTAAAGTAAAGAGCCGAGAGAAGGAAAGGGAGAGAAGAAGAGAGAAAAAGACACGGGGGGAGCCAGAGTCCCAAGAAACCAGGCCGAGAGACCTAGTTCGAGAAACTGGTCCGAGAAACTGGCCCCCGGCCCCCGGCCCCCTCCTTTATTGTTCAGAAGGCCTTTTATACTTTTGATAAAACATGGAGATCAGTGGATAACACAAAATTATGTAGCGTTCGCCGCCCAGACTCTTTCTATACATCATTTTGTATACAAAAGGTCTCAGGTGATTTACATTATCTTCTGGCCAAGAGGCTTGTTAACACTTTTTGGCTCTCTTCCTTAATGAATGTTAATTTTGTTTCCCCTGAAGTGTTTTTCTTTAATCTGCATCTATTAAAGTTACATCTCTATAGAACAAAGGTGCAGTGGGATATAACAAAGAAGGTACTTAACTCAAAGATCTAATGTTGCTAATACCAGGTCTACTACTTGTTTTTCTATATACCAACTATATCTAAAAATAAAGGATATGAAAATTTGGCAGCAAGCATTGACCCCAAAAATGAAACTTTTAATCAGTCCTATTCTAAAGATTTTGACTCCTCGGAAGCTCCTACATTCCTAGGATGTTTTAAGCTTCCTGTGCCTCCTGCGGTCAGGAGGCCTCAAACAATCACACTCCAGAGTCCTGCAGCAGGCTAGAAAGCCATCGGAGGGGTTGTTGGATTGAAACACTCTTTCAGATGCAGAAGACTAAAGCCCTGAATTGACTTTTTCCAGAAAATGTCAGAAGAGTGGAAAAGCAGAGCACAAAAGCCGGCAGATTTTTGTTGGGGTACATGCTTAGGAATTTCCAGAGGGGCCCCTGAAGTCTGAGCACGCCTTGCGTATGTCAGCTTCCTTCCTCATGACCTTGTCACGGGCGGGATTCCTCACACTGGCTCCCGGCACTGCAGTAAATCGTTCACCCACCAAACAGTTACTGAGGACTTCCTCTACCAGGCCCTGCACAAGCTATCAGAGATGCAGGGGGCAGGACAGGAATCCTCCCTTTAAAGAATGAGCAGTCAAGATAGGAGGCCATTCATCATCTCTGTAATAGAGCATTAAAGGTCAGGAATCAAACCCAGGCAACAACAAGAGGACCCAAAGAGAGCCGGGTGGGCGGTGGGGGTGCTGATTTAAGGAAAGAATGTGTTCTCACTACAGGGAAAGGATGTTGAGTTTCACAATTACTGTGTTCAGATAAGAGCAGGAACAATCTGTTAGATTTCGGACTCAATTTTCCTTCATTAATTCTCACATACAGGTGTCATTCATGAGAGATAATGAAATACAGAACAAGGAACAGTTATTGTAAAGTTAGGTAAATCAAATCTGTTTCATGTTTTCCTAGGAAAACATGAAACCCTGGGCTGGCCTTAAAGCATTTGGCTTAGAGCAAACATTCTTGGGGAAGGAAACCACTTGACCCAATCCCAAAGCTAGGATTAGCCGTGTCCATGCAGGGTGAGTCACGATGAAAACGAGAGAGACCACTGAATTTGATTCAGTGCAAGGGTTCCATCCAGGGGCCGTGAAACTTCTGAAGGTACATGAAAATATTTGCGTGTCTGTACGTACTCACGCTTGCTTTTGGGAAGAACCTGTGGCTTTCTTGATCACTTCAGCACCTAAAGTCAGACTGCTGAGAATTACAAAACTAAAAGGGGCACTGTCAAGTTAGAGATGAAAGAAGAGGCTTCCTGAGTGCCTGCCATGTGCCAGGCACTGTGCTAGGCAGCAAGAGGTAAAGATGAGTGAGACTTCTGTTCACAAAACAGTCTGGTGCCAGACAAGGACTGACAAGGACTGGTAAATGGGCAGTATTGTGCTCATTTATTCAAGGGAGTTTGATTAAAAGAAAGTGGCTAAGAATATAGGTATGAGAGTGGGACCATGAAGAAAGCTGAGAGCCAAAGGATGGATGCTTTTGAACTATGGTGTTGGAGAAGACTCTTGACAGTCCCTTGGACTGCAAGGAGATCAAACCAGTCAGAAGTAAAGGAAATCATTCCTGAATATTCATTGGAAGAACTGATGCTGAAGCTGAAGCTCCAATACTTTGACCACCTGATGCAAAGAACTGACTTAGAAAAGACCCTAATGCTGAGAAAGACTGAAGGCAGGAGTAGAAGGGGACGAGAGAGGATGAGATGGTTGGATGGCAGCACCAACTCGACGGACATGAGTTTGAGTAAGCCCCAGGAGTTGGTGATGGACAGGGAAGCCTAGTGTGCTGCAGTCCGTGGCGTCACAAAGAGTTTTACATGACTGAACGACTGAACTGAAGAATATAGATGGAAGGAGCAACAGCTTCTGGGGAGACTGTTTAGGAGATGCAGGGTGACTATTAACATGTTTTGGCAAAAGAGGAGTCAGTGGAAAGATATTTCATCTGGATGTGTTCAGCCTGGGGCGCGGGTGGGGCAAGCCAAAGTGTTACAAGTCAGCCCTTGGAAAATATTTTACATTTTTAGCTTTTCAAGCCGACTTAAATTTTTTTACATGTTTTAATGCCACTGTATAGACAAAAGAATTTATTAGTGCCTTTTTTAGGATCATATTTGCCTATGTTTAACCAGCAAATATACTGAAAGTGATTTTAAGGGAATTTGTTCTGTTTTCCTTCCCTTTTAAAAAGTTAGAGGAAAGTTTTCCATAGCAGCAGAAGTGTGACAAATCCCACCTGTCAGGCTGTGCAAAATATGCTCTTAACATTAAGTGAATAACATGATTCATGACTAAATAAAGCAAACAACTGTCAGAATAACCATATTCAGGTTTCTCTACTTTGGTAGCTGAACTAATCTTAAGCTGTCATGCTGTTATTTAAGAAAGCCAGTTTGTTTTACATTTTGTTAGTTTTTTTTTTTCCCCCTTTCCTTAAGTCTAATGGATGTCTGTTACAAAAGTGCTGGCACCAGAGAAATGATTTTCAGATGCAGAGTGTCCACCAAAGTGTAGACACGGGCAGCTGCCCAGGATTTGTATATAAATTCGGACTGGAACCTGACAGTCAGACAAAAAGAATATAGTGAAAAAGGATGTAAACTGGGCCGATGATTGGTCAATCACTCATGGGGTCTTCTAGTCACATACATGTAAAGCACTTACTGCTGGACTGATAGCAAACATCAATAAATGGTAGCTCTTTTTAAAATGAGTGTTTATCCAGTCTTATTCCCTTGCTGTTTTTCTTCTGTACATGCATTCATATGCTCATTCTAAAGGCAAATCTGGTCATGTCTTGTCATATTCCTGCTCATAATTTTTCAGTAATTGTCTAACACCTAGAAGAAATGATCCAGACTCAGAGCAGGGCCTTATCTGGCTCTTGTCATCCTTTATAGCATTCCGTATCCTGTTATCTAATCCCTGTTTCAGCCTGAACCATATAACGCTATTTTCTCACCTGTCACCCCCATTGACTAGAGCGGTATCTCCTTTGATGTCTGAGGAAACTGTTCATTCTTTCTGCTCCCTAAGTCTGCTTCAGTCCTTCCCTTTCCTAACTACCCTACCCAGAGCAGAATTATGTACTCTCTTCTTTCCATTTTCATTACAGTTGTTGCCTAATCTGCCAGCACTTAACGATCTTCTTTGTAACTGTATGTCTGACTTCCCTCTAGACTGGAGTTCTCTGTGGGCAGGGCCTCTGTCCATCATTCAGTGTATCCCCATAGGCTGTCAAGAGAAGGGTCCTTTCTGTGATATCTGCCTTTGTGTGCTGCAGTCCTGCTGCAAAATAGGATTTTATAAACCACAAGAATTCTTCAGTGTTCACTTTTTTCTTTGAATAAATTTGAGATATTTCACAGATATTTTTTGGTTTGGGGGTCATGAAGAGGGAAATCATTTAATTATGTGTTATCCTGAAACCTCTTGAGTCAAATCACTTGTTTTCTTAGTTTAATTGTTTTTATTGTTTTGCAAACATAGCCAGGGTGCCATTATTGCTGAGAGTGGTCTTGAGAGGTACAATAAATTTTATTGATATCTTGCCATCTTGAAATCTTTCTAGTTCAGCTCCCTGGCCCGGCGCCCAACATCCGAGCACATGCAACTTCACCTACTTCCATCACTGTCACCTGGGAAACACCGTTGTCTGGAAATGGGGAAATTCAGAATTACAAACTGTACTACATGGAAAAAGGGACTGATAAAGAACAGGTATAATATCAAGCCTTTTTCTAATGCATTGATTGGAGAGGTAGATTTGAAATATACTTCAAAAACTCAATACCTGCTTGTCTAGAAATCTGAGGAAAAAATATGTATAAGAAATGATGAGTTGATAAATTCTGTTTCTTAATACCAAGGTTCATTCTGTAGTTTTTGCCATCAGCGGTCACTAAACATTATTAAGAAGTATTTCTCAGCAAATTGCCAGTGTTTATGATAAATTTGCTTTGACTATTGAAATAACGTTCTGTAAGAGGGATAAAAATCTGCATTGTGTCAAATATAGAATTTGTGTAGTTAATTATTTGCTTCATTTCTTTTGGCTTGAGTTGTATATATATATGTGTGTGTGTGTGTGTATATATATATATGTGTGTGTGTGTGTGTTTTATTTTACTTAAGGATGTTGATGTTTCGAGTCACTCCCACACCATTAACGGATTGAAAAAGTATACAGAGTATAGTTTCCGAGTGGTGGCCTACAATAAGCATGGTCCTGGAGTCTCCACACAAGATGTTGCTGTTCGAACTTTTTCAGATGGTGAGTTTTCTTCCTCTGGAACAGAATCCCGAGCTTGGGGGCCCTGGTGGCATAGTAATAAGATCACGGGCTTCGATATCAAGAAGATTTGGTTCACATACCAGTTCTGGTAGTGTGGCTTCAGTCAAGTCACTTTACATGTCTGAGCGTGTTTCCTTACATGTGAAATTTAGATAATACCAGCTTCATTGGGTGGCTGTAAAAATCCATTGAGAGGTCATAGAACATGTAGTACCTGGTACTTGAATAGCTTCTTGGTATTTTATTTTTAGTAGATTTTTTTGTATAAGTGAGTAGTATTGCTTGTTCATAGAACAGATCATCCAAGGCTATTGGAAGGCTGGCCTTACTCTACATAGCAATTATATTTCCATGCCAAATAGGTCTTCTAACTCCTTAATTATTTTGTGACAGTTTATATCTCACTGTTGTTTGCTTAGACCCATGGCCTAAAGCAGTGGTTTTCAAAGTACAGCTTGCCAGTGAAACTGAGTAGGTCAAGACCCACATGTTTTTAAAAGATATTTTTAGAGTAGAACAGAAAATAACAGTTCATTGCACTTAATGTATATATTATATCCTGAAACTCAGCTAAATCCAAATGTTTCAAAAATGTCTTTTTCCTAAAAATGTGTGTATATGTTATAGCCTTTACACTGAATGTCTAAACAAGTTTTAAGAGCTGTAATTTGACTCCTTTAAACAAGTGGTGAGACATCACATCACCGTTGGAGCAGACTGACATCATGTGATGTGTTGCATTAAGAAAGACATAGCTTCATCTATTTCACCTGTGCCGTATCCCTGCCAAAAATGTTTTAAGTATGATCGTGATGAAACAACAAGACATACATCCAAATTGGTGGACATTCTGCAAAAAAATAAACTAGCTTGAATTCTTAGAAAATATTAGTCTAATGAAAGAAACTAAAAAGAGGAGTCAGTATAGGATTAAAGAAAAGTAAAGACACATAGAATAAAATAAAACATGTTTAATCTCTGATTCCTGAATCTGGGAGTAAAAACAGTATAAAGACACTCTTGGTACAATTACTTAATAATTAGGTTGGTGTAGTATCAGTCAGTATTAAAAATTAGATACGTTATTAGGTATATTAGATAATAGTTTTGTGCTGATTAGATTTTAATGTGATCATTGTATTGTAATTTTGTTGGAGAATGTTTTCTTAGGAGATACATACTGTAGTATTTAAGGGTGAAGTATCATAATGACTGTAACTGTCTCTCAGCTCTCCAGAAACAATATATGTACATAGGTAAATATGTATAAATATAATGAGAGAAATAAAGCTTATTTGGCAGAATATTAACAAGTGGTAAATGCAGAAAAAGAGTATATGGTGTTCATTGTATTCTTGCCACTCTCTGCACTTGACATTTTTCAGGATAAAAAGTTGGGGGAAATAAATGCAGACTGTATTTTGGTTAGCCTGTGTTTAGCAGAGGTTTTTAAATCCACCCATGAGCCACTTCTAACTGCATCAAGTGGGTTGGCATGCTGACTACAGTGCCTGTTGCAGGAACTGAATGTGTCTCAGCGCGGTTGGTTAAGGGCAGCACTTTGGAGGAAGAGAAATCTTCGTTCTTATACCAGTTGAAACAAATACCTTGAGCAAGTTGACTCCCCAGAGCTGCAGCTGTTTTTTTTGTCATCTATAAAGTGAGATAATAAAGAAACTCCTTTGTAGGATTGTTGTAAGGATTAAACTACCTGCCATGTAGGAACATGAAGCAGATCCTAGCTGTGATGGTGGTAGTGATGTTGGAAGAGAAGAAGACAGCAACAACAATTATGTTGGTGCCTCTGCAGCTGAGTCAGAAGTTCTTAAAAAGGAGATGACTGAAACCATCGATGGCCTTTTTTCAGAACACAAATGGAGAAGTCCTTCTCCAGGCCCTCTGAATCTCTGGGTTGAGAGATCTCTATCCTCTCTGTCCTCCAAAAGACTACACCACAGTGGGCACTGAGTTACGTGTCTGGTCACCAAGTGTCAGAATGGAAGGGAGAAATTTCCATGTGTGGATTAGGAGAGAAAAGCTAAAGTCAGCATTTTGTGGTTGGAGAAGAAACTAATCAAGTTTTCTTAAATTTTTTTTCTTTCTATAGTTACTACAAGAGAAGACACTGGAGGGCATATGTACAATAAATTTTGAGATACCCTGTCTTATATTCTGATATGTGAGAAACTAGTTATACAGCTGTTTTGTAACCAATAGTCCCAAACCTCTCACATCTGAATGACTATTTCCTGCTATATAGTTGCCTTCAGAAGCCAAATGATTACTTAACTGGACTTCCATTGTTTAACAACTCTTTGCTCTCCTTGAAACTGCCTTCAAAACCAGTTTAGGAATCCCACAAGAAAGCCAAGGTTGTTGATTTGTGTACATCACACTTTGGACTCGTAATGATACTACCCAGCTGATTCACTTCCCATATTCATTAGGCTCATTTCCAGAAATTGTACCCCAAAATAAAGAAAACTATTCCCAAGCATATTCAGAAGAATACATTGAAGGTTCAGAATATAATTGGGCTCTAGAAAAGTTTAGAGTCATCATCGTATCCTTGAAATAAGTATCTGACTTCCCAAAGGTATATCCTGACTTGGGTATGGATGTGTATATGTGAATGTCTCATTTTAAATGACTTATATATGGCCACACCTTATCCAAATACTGCCGTCAACATGAGGACACTGGCTCCTGGGTTAGACTTTCAGGTTGCGTATCAGTGTTTGAGATGTGCATTTCTATAAGGTCTGGCCAAGAACAGTCACATGATGTAATTGAAATTTAAATTTTTTTTTTCATTTCCTTTCTGTTTTTTTTTTTTTTTTTTTTTTTTGGTCTGTGCAGTTCCCAGTGCTGCTCCTCAGAATCTGTCTTTAGAAGTAAGAAATTCAAAGGTAAAGCTTTATATTGCTGTTGTTCATTTTTACTGGTAGCCTGTTAGGCCTCAGGAGGGCTTATAAAGAGGGAGATTCTCTATCAAAACAAGCATAATCAAGCAGAGAAAGAAAGTGACATAGATAATACACTTGCCAGTTTAAAGCTAGACTTAGATGCCAACTTTGGTTTATTCTGTTTAATTTTACTGCCTTTCTCTAATGCCAAAATTACTTTGGCCTTTCTGCAAGTATGCTGCTATTATTACGTAAACCGTGGCATTATAGACCTTCAACATCCAGTACCTTGGTGATGCGGTTTATGATGCTGGAGCCATTTAGTACTGTGAGGTGAACCCAGAGTGAGTCAAAGGCAGACAGACATCTGTCCTATGGTTGCACTGCTGTAGCCAGCTCTCCTGGGCAAGTTCACTGTACCCTGAAGACCACATGTGCCTCTCAGATGCACAGAGCCCCTCCTGGGCTGCATAGACAACTGAGACAGGCAGTCCTTTCAAAAAGTAATCTGAGACTCCTTTTCTTTGAAGAAACAGTCAGCTGATGATTAACAGTCCCCTCGTGGAAAAGTTTTAGATGGAGACCACCTAATTCCACTCTTCTTACCGTAGAGGCAGAAGAGACCCTAACACACCGATTTTCTTCCTCATCCACATGCCTCTGGCCTCGTGCTTTCCTTCAGAAACTTTCCTGAGACTTTTGCCTGGTAGTATCATTCTAGCAAAATAGATCAGGTGCCAGAGTGCACTGCCCACAAACACAATCTCCCCATTCCCTCTTTGAGGGTTTTAAAACTTAAAACTATCTTTGAGTGATTATCAAATAGCTTAGTAATGAAACTCTGAACACTCTGTTGCTTTTGTATTCCTTCTCTTACACAGTGAATTCAGGCTAATAATACCTAAAACAGGACCGAGATTTGATACATTGTCTTTCCCTATAATCTTGCATTTCCTAGAGTATTGTGATTCACTGGCAGCCACCTCCTCCAGCTGCACAAAATGGACAGATTACTGGCTACAAGGTTCGCTACCGAAAGGCTTCCCGAAAGAGTGATGTCACTGAGACCTTGGTGTCTGGGACACAGCTGTCACAGCTGATTGAAGGTAAGCTGCTCTGCATGTAGGCAAAAGCTCAAAGATAGTGTCTCTCTCAAACTTTGAATTAACACTAGTCTAATGACTGCTCTAGGCTGTTGACTTACACCAATCAAAAATGGTTTAAAAGAATGTGTAATAGTTCAGTCAACTTCTGACCTGATAAAAATTGTAAAATACACTCTTACAGGTTTTGCCTGTTCTGTGGTGAAAATATTTTAATGTATTATCCATGTAAACAAAGCTACATAAGCAGAGTCTTACTCAGTCTGGGTGGTAGCAGAGGCCTACAAAATGATTTCTTCTAACACTGATACCACTTGGGTATCTGTGACCTGAAACATTTGTCAGTGGCCACAGCCATGCAAAGTGAATGTTTGTCTTCAAGGGTACCTTTCAGTTTTCTCATTTCCTCGCTTGAACCCCGCACCTCTAAGCTGCAGCAGATAAAGACGACTGAAGGAGTGTTGCTGAGAAATCTTACCAAAGGAGCATTACTGCAAAACTGGTCATTTATGTTTTTAAAAGTCAGTCTGATTATACTGCAGACCCAGATGAATAACATTTCCCAAAGATGAGGCTTTTATTTCGAATATTTAATAGTAGGTACTTATTATATACCAGGGCACGGTTCTTGTTTCTAATAAAAATAGATACAGTCCTTGCCCCTGAGGAGACTATTCATTTTCTCTATGAAACATTTGATGTATAAGCAAAATACCACTTTCTTAATAAAAATAGCCTTTTGTTTATCAAGAAAATTCTTGGATTTAAAATTTAAATTTAGATTCATTCGTTCATTTAATAGACTTTATTGAACTTTTATATAATGATGAGCAAAAGGTGTATCTGCACTTAGTCTCTCAGTTGCGTCTGATTCTTTGCGGCCCCATGGACTGCAGCCTGTGAGGCTCCTCTGCCCATGGAATTTTCCAGGGAAGAGTACTGGAGTAGGGTGCCATTTCCCACTCCAAGGGATCTTCCCAACCCAGAGATCGAACCTGAGAAGGTTGTTATTCTCTTGAGCATTAACTTGAAGCTGATAAGGGGAATAGTATGGGTTCCCAAGATCTTGTATTGAACAACAAATTGCAGGATTTTTAAGGTTTAGCCAGTAATTGGTGTTTCTTCTTTTTGTACTACTTACAGCACTTAACACATTCTGCCATACCTTTATAATATGAATCGAGTGCCTTGGTTTGAGCCTGCGAGCTTTGTAGGTCATCTTGAGGGAGAGGAGTTCACCCTCTGTACTTCCTCTCACTTCACCTGCTCGTGTGCACTCTCTCCCACTTGCCCTCACTCTTACATTCCAATTCCCCGGAGAGGGAGTGATAACCTGATGGGGTGAATTCTTCTAGAGCCTCAACTGAGCCGTGTTTGCTAGTAGTGCAGACTGTTGTCCGTTGTCTGTTGCTAGTTACCAGTGCCTGTGTGGCCCACTCTGGCACTTTCTGTTCAGTGTGTGCAGGGAGGAGAGAGGGGTAAACTGACCAGGGCCCAGCTGTTCTGTTTCTCTTCCTGTCTTCCTGCTCCTTGCTTGTGGACCAACACCAGTCAGGATGGGCATACAGAGAACAGGCCACCTCTCCTCTCACACCATGTGACCGAATTAGCTGAGCCAGGGCTCGTCCTGCATCCTGGCCAACCTCTCTCGCAGGAGCTCTCTCTTAGGAATTTTTGTACTAGTTTCTGGCCAATGATCCTGTTATTTGAAAAATGGGAGGTGTAGGATAATTTTTCATAACCTTTATAAGACCTTTCACAATATCTGGTATCAAAGTGCACTAAAAAATGTATCAGTGTGAACTGTACACTCAAAAATGGCTTAGATGATAAATTTTATGTTATATGTATTTTAACACAAAAAGAAAAAAATTGTTACCCCACTTTGTAGACTTTCACATGTAGGTCTTTGTTACCTTTGATGCATCCTTACATCATGTACCTCATTAGGTAACAGTAAATATGAAAGCTTGCATAGTAAAAAGGCTTTATTCCTCTTTTACTTATTGTATATACTTATGAGCAAGTAGGTTGTTGAGAAATAGATTTCTAGACCATATTTGATGCTTAAAATGTTTCTTTTATGGTTATGGGGTGACCCAGAGAACAGAGGTAACGTGGTAGGAGTTACACCTCTGCATTATTTTCTGGTCTTTGGTGTCTTCTGAGACCAGCTGACTTTGTTCCTTTGTTGTAACTCTTTCATTCCTTTGGGCTGTTTTTGGTCTTAGCCTCCTTAGTAACAAAATTAAGTGAAAAAGTGAAAGTATTAGTCGCTCAGTCGTGTGAGACTCTTTGTGACCCCATGGACTGTAGCCCGCCAAGCTCCTCTGTCCATGGAATTCTCCAGGCAAGAAGGGGATCTTCCCGACCCAGGGATAAACCCAGATCTCCTGGATTGCAGGCAGATTCTTTACTGTCTGATCCACCAAGAAGCCCATTTTGCCATGCTCTCCTCCAGGGGATCTTCCCAACCTGGGATGGAGCTCTCATTGGCTGGCAGGTTGTTGACCACTAGCACTGCCTGGAAAGCCCTCATTTCTAAGGTGCCTTCAAGCTCTTTTAAAAGATCTAAAGTCTCCTGGGAGCTTTATTTATTTTGTTTTGCTCTTGGCTTGTTGGGCTTCCTATCTAGAGATAGGAGCTCCTCTGTGCTGTATTTATGTATTGCTTGTTCTGAATTAACTTTAACTGAAATGTTATCAGGAAGTGGTGGTGGTGGTGGTGGTGGTGGTGGTAGTTTAGTCACTAAGTCATGTCTGACTCTTGTGACCCCATGGACTGTCCCTGGGATTTTCCAGGAAAGAATACTGGAGTGGGTAGCCGCTTCCTTTTCCAGGAAAGAATACTGGAGTGGGTAGCCGTTCCCTTCTCCAGGGGGTCTTCCTGACCCAGGGATTGACCTTGGGTCTCCTGCATAGCAGGCAGGTTCTTCACCAACTGAGCCACCAGGGTAGCTTTGTACTAAGATGGTGAGTGAGATACTTGCTTTAATGGGAGATTTTAATCTTTTGTTTTTCCAAAGCTCTTGTTTCATCCCCTTTTTAAAAATTGTTTGCATCACAGGTCTTGATCGGGGAACTGAATATAATTTCCGAGTGGCTGCTCTAACAGTCAATGGTACAGGCCCAGCTACTGACTGGCTGTCAGCTGAAACTTTTGAAAGTGACTTAGATGGTAAGAGCAACAATCAGCAGGATTGGAACAATCTGGGTACTAACTGAAGTCGGATGAGTCAAACTATAAAGGCATAGATTTTGGGGTGTATGTGGCTAAAATCTGTAAATTTTAGTGGATTTTACTGCTGTCATCCCTGTAATACAGCAAGTCTCCTGAAATGTTGTTTATAGTGGCCTTTTGAGAACTCTCCCTGTAAGTAGAAACTGAACAAGTGAAAATGTGCAGGTGCTTTAAGTCTGGCTATTTTACCAAGGCCATTACGTAGGTGGATGATCTAAAATTTAAGGCTGCACCCTATAGACTGGCCTTTGTTTTAGTTACAGTTTCCCTTTTCCCTTAGTCCTAGAAACCTCGCCCTTTTTCTCACCAGTTTATTCAGTGACTCCATATGAGTATGTGTATGTTGCTTTTATCAGAGACAAGTGCTGCACTTAAAAGGCAAAAGACCTGGGTATTTAATGTAATTCTTTGTTTACTGATTTTTAAATAGAGGTAGGAATTTATGCCTTGAGATAATATGTGTGAACGATACTGCAAATTGCTACCTTTTAAAGCCTCTTAGTCTCCCACCATTTAAATCAATTTGTGGTTCTAAGTTTCATATTTTCTGACTTACCACATTAGTTTGGGGAGTAAATAACTGATATCATCACCGTCATGTGAAACGTGATCATCTGTTGACAGCAGGCTTCTATTTAGTGTGCTGTGCCTTTCTCATTCCACCTGGTAGAGTGTGGTAATCAGCTGTGGGACTGAGAGGAGTGGGCAGCAGTTGAAAGACAGTTTATTTTTCTCCATTGGGAAGGCTCTTGGACCTCGTTGTCTTTCCTTCCAAGTTATAATAATAACTACAGTGTTCAGGTTGTTTGAGTTAGGCTGCAGCTAAACTGCAGCCATACTTCACTATACATACAGATTCTCTGAAAATTCTTGGCCATAATGGAAAAAAAACTTAGCCCCAGGTAATTTGGCAGAAGCCTAAACACCTTGCCCCAAGGACAATGAAATATTACAAAGGAAGGTGGATCTGAATCTCATCTTGTTCTTCTCTCCTTCCCAGAAACTCGTGTTCCAGAAGTGCCTAGTTCTCTTCACGTCCGCCCACTGGTCACTAGCATCGTAGTAAGCTGGACGCCTCCAGAGAATCAAAACATTGTGGTCAGAGGTTATGCCATTGGTTATGGCATTGGCAGCCCTCATGCCCAGACCATAAAAGTAGACTATAAACAACGCTATTACACCATCGAAAATCTGGGTATGTATGCTAAGTAAAGGAAGTAACTGCATGTGTGATTTGTTTCTAACTTTTTATTGTATATTTTATTTTTATAGAAAGCTTTCAAAAATAGTACAATTTTTATTCTTCACCCAGGTTCCCCAGAGGTTAAGATTTTATCATACATGCTTTATCTGCTGTGTACCCAGTGTGTGTGCTTAGTCGTGTCTGAATCTTTGCAACCCCATGGACTGTAGCCCACTGTAGCTCCTCTGTCCATGGGGTTTTCCAGGAAAGAATACTGGAGTGGGTTGCCATTTCCTTCTCCAGAGGATCTTCCTGACCCTGGAATTGAACCCATGTCTCCTGCCTTGCAGGCATACTCTTTACCACTGAGCCACTGGGGAAATGCGTTTTATCTGCTATATGTACCTGGTTTTGTTTTTTTTCTCTGGGAGCCATTTGAGAGTAATGATGCCCCTCCACCCACTAATGCTTTAATGTCCCTTTCCTTAAAATGAGGGCATTTTCTAATATAATCACAGTGCAGTTATCAAAATCAGCAAATTAACTGTGAGACAGTATCTACAGACTTCATTTATATTTTGCTAGTTGTCTCATCAATGTCTTTTGTAATGAAAGAAAAACACTGTTTTCTGGTGCATGATCACATGTATTTAGTTAGTGTGTTACATTAGTTTTCTTTCATATAGAACAGTTCCTTGATTTTCTCTTTTATGACTATGACATTTTTGAAAAGTACATTTATGCTTTATAGAATGACCCTTAATTTAGGCCTATGTACTATTTCATCATTATATTCAGCTTACACATTTTTGGAAGGAATAGCACAGATGTGTGTATTCTTGACAGCACACCATATCAGGAGGCAGATGAGAGCCTAATGCTAGTGACATTAACTTTAACCACTTGGTTAAAATGATATCTTCAACATTTCTCCTCTATAAAGTTATTATTTTTTTCCTTCATAGCTAAAAAGTACCTTGTAGGGAAATGCCTTGAGTCTTTGTAAATATCTGGTTTCTTGTCAAACTTTTACTCAGTAATTTTATCATCTTCAGTATCATTATTATGGTGTTTCTCAGGTGGTGATTTTCTAATTCCATTATTTCTTCTGCATTTATTAGCATTCTTTGATAAAAGAAGAGCTTTGCTCCTCTTCCATATTGAAGGAATAGCCAATGGGAATCTCCCTATAACTAGTTTCTCTGTCCGTTTGACATCTCCTGTCTTTCTTTGAGCACTTTCTTCCTTTTTGATTTAGTAAGATGTTTCAGGCTTATCTGGTATTTTCCTAGCTTTTGCCCTTGAATCAGCCATTGCTCCTTGTTTCTTTTATAGAAAATGATATTTGGAAACCAGTATTTGAGCACTATTCATGCTCATTGTTACTGAGGTAGAAATCCTGAGAAATCTATTAAAAACGCTACTAAAACTATAACTGAGTTTAAAAGGGCACAAGGTATAAAGTCAATATGCAGAAAGAGTTGTATTTCTACATACTAACAGTAAGCTATTTATATGTGTGTGTGTGCGTGTATAGAAAATCTGTACACTGAAGAGTGGAAAATGATTGCTGAGAAAAATTAAGACTTAAATGGAGATACCATGTCTATGGATTCGAGGACAGTATATATTATAATGACAGTCCTCTCTAATGCAATCTCAAGTAAAATCCCAGTAGACTTTTTTCGTGGACATTCATAAACTTATTTTAAAGTTTACATGAAAAAAGTGAAGGAGCAGACATTTTTTAAAAAAAGAATAAAGTTAGCTTTGCGCAGTGGCAGTATCGTAGCCAATGAGGTTTATCCGAGGCGCGATTATTGCTAATTGAAAAAAAAAAAAGAAGAATAAAGTTTAGAAGACCCATACTATGTGATTTCAGAACGTATTATAAAGCTGCAGTAACTGAGACACTGTGGTAGTGTTGGTGTAAAGGTTAGGTGCTAGAGATCAATGGAACAGAATAGAGTTCAGAAATAGGTATATGCTCAATTGATCTTTGACAAAAACACTGAGATAATTCAGTGGAAAAGAAGATAGTCTTTTCAACAAAAGGTGAGTGAATAATTGGATAACTCTGTGAGAAGGAAAAGGAACCTTCATTGACCCTTATACCATACACAAAAACAGACCTAAATAAATAAACGTTGAAGCAAAGTGTGTTCAGAGGAGGAGGTGGTGGTAAGGCACCCTAGAGCAGTCAGGGAAGAAGCTTGGCTTGGCCTTGAAAGAGTGAGAATAGTGATTGGAAACGAGCTGAGAGGAGCATTCGTGTGCTAAAGGCAGTAGACGTAGTTTAGTAGTGAAGAAATTCACATTGAGAAGCAGCAAAAAAATTGACTGGCATAAAGTAAAAAACTTCTAGTTGTTGTTATTCAGTCGCTTGGTTGTGTCTGACTCTTTGCAACCCCATGGACCGCAGCACACCAGGCTTCCCTGTCCTTCACCATCTCCCAGAGCTTGCTCAAACTCATGTGCATTGAGTCGGGATGCTGTCCAATCATCTTGTCATCTGTCATCCCCTTCTCCTCCTGCCCTCAATCTTTCCCAGCATTAGGGTCTTTTCAGATGAGTCAGTTCTTTGCATCAGGTGGCCAACATATTGGAGCTTCAGCTTCAGCATCAGTCCTTCCAATGAATATTCAGGACTGATTTCCTTTAGGATTGGCTGATTTGATCTCCTTGCTGTCCAAGGCACTCTCAAGAGTCTTCTCCAGCACCACAGTTCGAAAGCATCAGTTCTTTAGCGCTCTGCCTTCTTTATGGTCCAACTCTCACATCCACACATGACAGCTGGTAAAACCATAGCTTTGACTATACAGACCTTTGTCAGCAAAGTTATATTTCTGTTTTTAATATGCTGTCTAGTAGAATAACAAAAAATTCTATGTGACTTTGGGGTACACAGGGATCTCAGGATGCAAAGAAGTACAAATTTTAAAAATGAAAAGTAAATAAATTGGGCTTCATCAAAATTTAAAACTTCTACTTGGAAAGATACCAGTGAGATGAAAGGTAAACCACAGACCAGGAGAAAACACTCATCATTCAAGTGTCTGACAAAGAATTTGAATCTGGAATATGTTCTAAAAAAA
Source organism: Capra hircus (assembly GCF_001704415.2). NCBI lineage: Eukaryota > Metazoa > Chordata > Mammalia > Artiodactyla > Bovidae > Capra > Capra hircus. The sequence continues at coordinate 81,344,686 of NC_030817.1, read as the reverse complement.
TATTTTTTAAACAGAAGATAAGAGTCCAATAAAAAAGTAGGAAAAAGATTTGGATGGACAGTATACCAAAGAAGATGATATATGAGTAGAAGTAAGCACATGAAAAAATTCTCAACTCCATTAATTATCAGAGAAATGCAGATAAAGCCACAGTGAAATATCACTACACAACCTCTAAAATTGCTAAAATTTAATAGACCAGATATCAGCAAGGATGCAGAACTGGAACTCATACTAGTTGGTGGGCACATCTGATGGCACAACTACTCTAGAAAACAGATGGGGGGTTTCTGAAAAAGTTGACTATACAATCTAACATTCCCACTCATAGTTCCTTAACCGAGAGAAAGAAAGATGTGTATCTTCCCAAAGATTTCTACACAGATGTTCATAATTGACGTATAATAATCTAAAGGGGTAAACAAGTTAAGTGATGAATTGTACTATATCCATACAACAGAATACTGGTCAGCAATTAAAAGAAATAGGTTACAGGTACACTCAGTGACATAACAAATCTCACAAACATTATGCAGAGCAAAAGAAGCAAAACACAAGAGAATACATACTGTGCTAATACAGTTTTATGAAACTGCAGAATGCGTGGCCCTTATAGTGACACAGCAAGATGAGTGGTTGGCTAGAAAGCGAGGAGGTGGAATTGACTGCAGTTGACTGGCAGTAGGAGAACTCTTCAGAGTGTTGGGAATATGTGCTGTGGTCATGATTTGTTTTTGTTTAGTGCTAAGTAGTAGACTCTTACACAGGTGTATGTATTTGTCAAAGCTAAAAAGCTACATTTAAATGGGTATATTGTATTGTATATAAATTATTCCTCAAAGGTGAGTTACAAAGCCAACATTTTGAGAAACAGTAATATTTTATAATAGAAAATGAATTGACTTAGATAGGCATATTTTTCCAAATTAGATATCATTATTAAGATCTTTCTTTGAAAGACTTGCCTTTTAATTTAGAATCTTCCCTGACCAACCTTTTTTGTTCAAATTTATTTGTAAATGTCTTTCCTAAAGACAATTTTAAGTGTCTAATAAAGTACTTAGGGTTTCCCTTGTGACTTAGACAGTAAAGAATCCACTTGCAATGTGGGAGACCTGAATTGATCCCTGGGTTGGGAAGATCCCCTGGAGAAGGAACTGGCTACCCACTCCAGTGTTCCTACTGGGAGAATCCCCATGAACAGAGGAGTCTGGTGGGCTACAGTCCATGGGGTCACAAAGAGTTGGACACAGCTGAGCGACTAAGCACAAGAACAAGCAATAAATTCCTTAGGGTCATCTTTTCTGGTAGAAGATAACCAGCAATTTAATGCTTTGGTCAAAAACAGAGCGGCCTTTTTCTTTTTCCTTTCAAGAAGAAACAGCACAGCTAACCTGGAAAGTGTTCCCCGCATGAACAGTCTTATAAGGCAGTAGTAGGAGAGCAAAGGAACAGGCTAAAGGATAAAAATACTTCTGTGGTCACCCACTCTTACTGTTTCCTTTACAGATCTACTGAAATGAAAATCTTCTTTCAGTCTAGCAGGAGAAGAAAAGTAAAACAGGAGACAGTGAGAAGCGTTGAAGTGAAGTGTGTTCAGAGGAGGAGGAGGTGGTAAGGCACCCTAGAGCAGTCAGGGAAGAAGCCTGGCTTGTCCTTGAAAGAGTGAGAATAGTGATTGGAAACAAGAGCTGAGAGGAGCACTCGTGTGCTGAAGGCAGTAGACGTAGTTTAGTAGTGAAGAAATCCACATTGAGAAGCAGCCAAAAAATTGACTGGCATAAAGTAAAATAAGCTTGCTGTATTTATCAGATAGATTTAAGATACATAAACGTTGAACAAAAGGAAAGTCAGTGGAGTGGAGAAATACACATAGGAATTCATTTATTAATCAAACTAGAGCTCTCTCCTGAGCTTCAAATCTATATAAACATCTGCTTGCTGGGTATCTGTACTGGAATATCATAAATCATGATAGAATATCTTATAGTCTATCATAATTTAATCAAAATCACAGTTAATATCTTCTGCAAACTTTCACTCAATCAGCAAATATCCCAGACACTGTGCTAGAAATAGAGCACAATAGAAATAGAGAATCGAGCAGATGTGATCCCAGTGATTAGAGATAGTATAATTTTTAAATAATTTAAATTGTTTAGAATGCCGAGGAGGAGAAATGAGGTGCTACAGGCTATGTATTTGGAGAGGTAGTCCAGTCTGGGACGGCCCCTTTCAGATGCGCAGGCAGTGTCTGAGTGAGTGAGAGTGTTGTGTGTCCGCAGCATAGGGGCAGCTGCACAGGTTATAGCTCTGCAGTAGGAGAGCGCACACCGCTCAGTGAACTGAGAGGTGGCCAGGAAAGAGCGAGCACAGGGAACGAGGCAGAGTGGTGGGCGGCAGCAAGGCTTGGTCACTTACCTAGGGAAGGAGGGGGAGAGAGGTCTTAACCACTCCCAGGTTTCTGACTTGAACAACAGCGTGCATAGTCATGCCATTTATGAACTCGAGGGAAAACTGGAGCAGATCTGAAGGGGCAGAGGAAAGGGAGAGAAAGAGAGATTTGAGACATCCAAGAGATGGAGGTGCCCAACAGACAGTTGAACGGGTCTGGTGCTCAGAAGAAAAGTCGGGACTAATTTGCATTGGATCACACATGTATGCTAATCCAACCAAGGAAATGAATGGAAGCACATTGGGAGAGAGTGAAGAGTAGGACTAGAAGGGGGCCTACAGTCTGGAAATACACAAGTCTGGAAAATGTGTATTGTGAGTCTTCTGTCCCCAGTCTCAATGAATGGCATCACCTTCTACCATGTTGCCCAAATCAGCACCTTTTCCTAACAGTCAAGTACTAAGTCTTATATATTCCATTTGTTGTCAGTTCTTTCTCACACTGGAAGACCAGCTGCCTTTATATATTGCTCAGTGGTATCTGGAAAATGGGCCACCAAGCAGCTTTTGAAGAAATGAAGGCCGCTTGAGGTGTGGCCACCTTGAAAAAATGCCCAGCTTTACGAGAAGTGAGTGGTGTGGGTCAGCTCCCCACCCTACAATACTTCAGTGGAACCCCAGTCTTCATTCTGAAACTAGACTCTTAAAGTACCTGTACTAAACCTTCCCTGGGTCAAGAATGTGATAAAGCGGACTCTTCCTGATTCGCCTTAGACAATAGGAGGATGAATGCTATTCCAACCATATAATACCCCTCTTTTTCACCAAATCTAACTAGCAGCATTTTACATGATCACCTTCTTAGCCTGTTGAAATCCTGGACCATGTCTTCTCCAACCAAGAAGTCTGCATGAAAGCTAGATGAGGTTGGCATCCCAGAGAGTTAAGGACCTTCAGCGGTTAACTGGGTTAACAGTTTCTCTCCTACTTCTCTAGCTTGGCTGTTCCAATCACTGCCTCCTCCTGAGAAGGAACAGGGTTTGTTTAAGTCCAAGCTGGACCTGTGGGCTTCCAACACATGGAAATCCTATTTATTCTTTTTAATCCAAACTCTTCACTATATAGTAATATCACTAAACCACTGATGAGTTGAAGCCAAGAGAAGATTCAGAAACAGTCTGCCTTGCTCCGGGGACTACAGGAAGTTGATCCCAGCCAGTTTTTCTATACTCTGTATGCTCCCATCTCCATTCCTCCCCACCCCTCAGAATAATCCCACATAAGAAAATTTTAAAGTATGACCTGGCTTTTATTGGAGACTTCCCTGGTGGCTCAGACAGAAGCATCTGCCTACAATACAGGAGACCTGGGTTTGATCCCTGGGTTGGGAAGACCCCCTGGAGAAGGAAATGGCAACCCACTCCAGTATTCTTGCCTGGAAAATCCCATGGACAGAGGAGCCTGGCAGGCTGCATACAGTCCATGGGGTCTCAAAGAGTCGGACACGACTGAGCAACTTCACTTGATCTGACTTGGCTTTTATTACAATGAAGATTATACACAATCATCTATGAATTTTAAAAATTCTATAGTGAGAGTTTTTTACGTGTTTCCACTTGTTTCTTTCCTTCAGATCCCAGCTCTCACTATGTGATTACCCTGAAAGCGTTTAACAACGTAGGTGAAGGTATCCCCTTGTACGAGAGTGCTGTGACCAGACCTCACACAGGTAAGGTATCCTGTCCATCTCTGGCTGTCCGCATATTTTCTGGCAGCTTAAGTAGAATGTTAGCATGAGGCCTGCCCCATGGGTATCAGTGGAAGGAAAAGGATATGGCAGTTTAGGGTCAGGCCTCATAGGAGGGTAAATGGGCTTTCAACATGGAAAGTTCTGTTAAATCCTGCTTTGCTTTTTAGAAAATATTAATCCTGTCATGTAAACACATCTATGTAAATGTATAGCACATGTTTTTAATATGTTGGGATCTAGAAAGCATAGTCATGAGAGAATTAAAAGTGACTTTTCATCTTTTGGTCATGTGAGTTATAACTAAAAGGAGAAAAAAGTTAAAGGATCTCCATATCTCTGAGAAAATATATAGATTATTGATGGAATAAATGTGTTAGATTGATAAATGCAACATTTTCTTTATTAGTACTTGAATTAGTTGGGAAAGTATTTTTCTATGTGCTTAAAGTTTTATTTATATAGAGTATAAAGCTATATGTACCATCCATTTGATAAACTGTAAATTTATTACAAAAGAGACCAAATATTTATTCCTTTTCTTTGTAATTTATCTATTAAAATATCTTTAAAAGAATAAAATTTCTCTAGATACGTAAAACATGATTTAGATCTAGATCTGAATGAGAAAATTTACTGAAGTGAATATATTAGAATTGTAAATTTTTCTAAATAATACTGGAAATCAAAGAATTTATCACTTTCAGTAATACTCTTTTGTTTCTCAAAACAAAAAACTCTGTATTGCCTGCTATGTAATCTGGATACTTTGCTTACAGTATGGATTTGGCATTATTTGTTTGCAAAAGATAATCTCTGTCCCCCATTTTTATGCTTTTACTTAACAAGATCAATACCATTACTGCATATTTAATAGTTCTGTCCTGTCTTCTGCTCCTGTGTGCTTACAATTTATAAGTTCTTTTAAAAATAGCTTTGGTATGTCAGAAAAGAAAAAACAAGATGAAAGAGAATATTTAAATAAAGGGTTTGCTACTTTCTTAAATCAGTCTGTAAGAGGGAAAAAACAAATTTGGAATTATTTTCTCTTATGTGACTTAAAAATATAGCGTGGCTAGAAATATGCAAGAGGAAATGTTCATAAGTCATGTTACCTAGCTGTCTTTTCTAAGAGTTGTTACAATAAGAAGAAAATCTCGCAGTCTTAATGATTTTCGCACCTGAAGGTGCATTTTCTTTAGCTAATTGGTATGTGTCCTGATCTTTGAACAAAGCCCTTGATTATAATGTGTGCTGTTCTTCTGTTATTTTTAGTCTCCATTGTGTAGGAAATACACAAATGGAGATTATTGCTTTAGCTTGGCAGTTATTCGTAAATACGGCCCCTGCCGGCTCAGATTTTAGGTTATAGGAAGGACTAGTCACCATAGCTAAATGGGATACCCATTTTAAAACCTTCACATAAAATAAACCAGTGTGTATGTACTTAAGTAACTGACCTAGAGCTGGGAAAGCCCAAATGGATGCTTCCGTATTGCCCTGTGTCATGGTGCCTTTGGGCTCATTCTGGCCTTTGTTTTGATGGTGCTACTTAGAGAATATGTCTATTGCATATGGTTCAGGACAGCACATGAGTATAGACTTTTCCTTCTATCAAAAAGCGCTCTGATTTCTTAAGTTCAAAAAGGCTGTGTCACTTAAATCCTTGATAGCTGGGGCATTTCCCATAACTGATTGGGATTAACCAGTGGGTTCTCTCCGTCTACTGGAAAAAATATAAAATACTCCCATGTGTTGTCAGCTTACCTTTCCTTCTTGAAGAGTAATGCCCTTGAGTTCCCTTTGCTTTACTTGAATGTAAGCCGTGTTGTGGTACTGCTTTTAGACCCTGGACATCAGCAGATCTGAATTAGACCCTGTGTGGGTTTCAGATACACCCAGTTCCAAGACCAGGCTAAGTTTCCACTGGCTGATATTCCGATTCAGATTTTAGAGGAAAGGCCCTTACATGTCCAGTGTGATAAGCAACATCCCCAAAATTCAACCACATTCACTGAAATACCAAAATAGATCATGAGCTTTGTGTTACTTATTTAGGAAAAATACCCTTGATTTTAAAAGCAGTTTTCATCTTAAGACAAAGAAAAGTCAGGTTTGAATGATGTGTGCTGTGCTTATTCACTCGGTCGTGTCCGACTCTTTGCGACCCTGTGGACTGTAGCCCGCCAGGCTCCTTTGTCAGTGGGAATTCTCCAGGCAAGCATACTGGAGTGGGTTGTCATGCCCTCCTCCAGGGGATCCTCCCAACCCAGGGGTCGAACCCAGGTCTCCCACATTGCAGGTGGATTCTTTACCATCTGAGCCACTGGGGAACACTGGATTACCAACAAAGGAGCCTGGTGGCCTGCAGTCCACGGGGTCGCTAAGACTCAGACACAACTGAGCGACTTCAGTTTCACTTTTCACTTTCATGCACTGGAGAAGGAAATGGCAACCCACTCCAGTGTTCTTGCCTGGAGAATCCCAGGGATGGGGGAGCCTGGTGGGCTGCCGTCTATGGGGTCACACAGAGTCAGACACGACAGAAGTGACTTAGCAGCAGCAGCATTCAATATACAGGCAGTTTACAGTAGTAGAAAATAGTTAATTACTATTTCTCTAGGTGGTTTCCTGCAAGTGTTTCCTGAAAGAACACAAGTGGAAATATTATTTTAAATGAATGACGGTTATATATTAACTCTGGATTCTCTTTCTCTTTCTCCATTTCTCACCTTTCATTCCATTATATTACCCTGCATTTCCCTCTTATTTTTGTTTATGTTAAAATGCCACTTCATTTTTAATTACTTTTTACCCCAGACACTTCTGAAGTTGATTTGTTTGTTATTAATGCTCCATACACTCCAGTGCCAGATCCCACTCCCATGATGCCACCAGTGGGAGTTCAGGCTTCCATTCTGAGCCATGACACCATAAGGATCACCTGGGCAGACAACTCCCTGCCCAAACACCAGAAGATTACAGACTCCCGGTACTACACAGTCCGATGGAAAACCAACATCCCAGCAAACACCAAGTACAAGGTACTAGCACATTCACTCTGGGTAAGGAAAGCTAATTATTCACACTTTCTGATTCTGAGGCTTTTGGTTCATATGTTTGCAGAATGCCAATGCAACGACTTTGAGTTATTTGGTAACTGGTTTAAAACCAAATACACTCTATGAATTCTCTGTGATGGTGACCAAAGGTCGAAGGTCAAGCACATGGAGCATGACAGCCCACGGGACTACTTTTGAATTAGGTATGTGTTGTCGGAACTTTGTCACATGGCCTTTCTTCTCTTCGCTAGATGTGAAAGCCAGGGCAAGTCCCTGCTAATGTACCACGTCCCAAGTCATGAGGCGCCTACCACCGCTCTTTACTACCGAAGGAAAGAACTAAGTGTGTGAATTGACATATTTATGGAACACAGTGAGCAACTACAGCTGGAGTTCAGTGTTTGCTTTCTTAGGAAGAATTTTGGTTTTTTCATCGTTGTTCAAGAACATTAGCCAATAGCAGAAAGAAATAGTGCAGAATGTACTAGAGTTTAGGGATCATGAGACATGAGTTCAATTCCAAGGTCAGCCACCTACTGACTATATAAGCAAGTCATCCAGCCTCTCTGAAGCTATTTCTTCCATCTATAAAAGAGGGGTAATTGCTGTCTTTTCTATTTGATAGGGTAAAATAAATTACCCAATAAATAAAGCAAATGGTAAGTAATAAAGCACTGTGTAGATGTAAGGAATTACGGCTTTTAACCTTGCCTTCCTGGAAGATTGAGATAGAAAAGATGAAGTAGCCTGCCCTTTACCAATACCATGCTTGCCAGAGCCTCAGCACTTTTCCAGAGCTCTCCTAAACTGCCCTGGACGCTCTCTTGCCAACTGGTTAGTGTCTTATATAGTCTCCCGCTGGAGTATTCTTAGGGTTTTTGTCTGTAAGTAAACATGAAAGAAAAAATACAGCTAAGCAAATTAAGGGGAAAGCAAGCCATCTAATTTGAAAGTTTTGCTTGCTTTTTGCTCACTTGTAGGCCTGCCCTTCTGCCCCTTATACTTCCCTGGCACGGGGATGTGTGTAACCATTGGGAGGCTCTGTCTATTCCACCTTCCTATTTCTTTCTCTCCTTTATGTGAATAATGAAAAAAATGGAGCTATAAAGTCTCTCCAGACTGGGTTTGGCCCTGATGTCTTATCTTTGGCACAGTTGGTTGAATTTCCTACAGAGAAAAAAAAAGGGATAGATTCAGAGAGAAAGAAATTCAGTGCACAAAAACTTAAATAGAACTTGAGTTTGCTTCCTTTGCCAGTTTTAAAAATACCTTTGTGCTTTCATTCCAGCCCATGAGGTAATAAATGATATTCCATTAGGAGTTTACATTTCACTGGGCTTCCTTCCATTTCATACCAGGAGAATTCTAGTATTTTAGGAAAAGAGTAGATGTAAGGATATACTTAATATGCTGATTTCCCAACTAGTATTAATACATTAAAAGTTTTCAGCCATAATATGGAAACATAAGGGGCTTCTGCAATGCAGGAAATGTGGGTTTGATCTCTGGGTCGGGAAGATCCCCTAGAGGAAGCAATGGCTACCTTGCCTGAGAAATCCCCATGCACAGAGGAGCCTGGTGGGGCTACAGTCCATGGGGTTGCAAGGTTCAGACACGACTTAGAAACATAGCCGCCACTACCATGGAAACAGATGCACTGTCGTTTTTATTTAATTGGCTTTTCTGTTCCATAAACAGCTTTACATTTCAGAGCAATAACCTTTAATAGTTGATAGTATCTTTTCAGTGCAAATTTAATATAAAAAACCATTAATTTGTAAATCATTTATTCTTTGGGGGAATGGTGGTTATCAAACATCATATTTGGTTTTGAAAGCCAACTATATATAGGTAGAGACAAAGTTACTTTACACTTAAAAATATTCTAACAAAATAATCCAAATTAGGGGAGAAAACGTAGTCTTGGGCACATTACATAACTTTTCTCATTTTCAGTCTCCTGATCTATCAAGCAGGGACTGCAGGTGGCTTTTAATTTTCCCTAACCATCCTGCCTGACCTCCCCATCTGGGATGCCTGTTCTTTGTCCTCTCAATATGGTATTTCCCCTTTGGTACTTTGCATATTCTTCCTTTTCTTGGGGCTATTTATAGGCAAACAGTGAGTTCTTTGAAGCCAAGAGGCTGTACCCTTTATTGTGCCTTCTAAATGGAGAGGGGTGAGGAAATGGTGAATTCAGTTGAAATGAACAGGAATTACTGAAAGTGTTATTCTTTTGTAGTTCCTACTTCTCCACCCAAGGATGTGACGGTTGTGAGTAAAGAGGGGAAACCTAGGACCATCATTGTAAACTGGCAGCCTCCCTCTGAAGCCAATGGCAAGATTACAGGTGAGAGGCCAGAGATGCCTGGGAGTGTGTGTCCGCTCCCTGTTCCTACATTCTAGAAGAGCACCTTGTTCTTAGGAGGAATGGGGGTCTCAGGACTTGACCTGGCCATTTTTGGGGGTGCTACGTGTCATGATGGTCCTGGAAATTGAAGCAAGGGCTGCTGTTTAGTGACATAAAAAGGAGTCGCCAGCTGGTTGTTCTGACCCATATTTCATGAAACTCTGATGGGTGTGGATTGCACTAGACAGCCTTTGGTTATGGTGGAACATACAGACTTATTTATTTTCCTCCAGAGAGCTATTCTTCTCTGTCTTTGACTAGATGACCAGGGTCTTGGGGTTGAAGACGCTGCCTGATTCTACAGGGTGATACCCAATAAATACAGATTCACCTCTTTTACCCCAAAGCTCAAAAATACCCATTAGGCTTAGTTTCTTTTTTCACCCAGGACTGCTTCTTCAGCTTCCTGTGCTCTTACAACTCAAGTTAAAAGTCTGAGTTGGCCTGGACCTCTGACAGGACCTTGAATTTTCCCTTGGACTTCCAGAGTAGAAGGCACTATGCCTTCCTCATCTTTATCAGGGAGAAAAACCTGCCTCTGATCCAGATAATGTATGCTGTGGAGCCAGAGTTGTCCTCCTGAAGTTCCTTTGTATGAAAAGATGGCCTAAGGTGACTGCAGCTGTGAAATTAAAAGGTGCTTGCTCCTTGGAAGAAAAGCTGTAATAAACCTAGACAGTATATTAAAAAGCAGAGTGACCTTTGTCACTTTGCTGACGAAGGTCCATATAATCATAGCTGTGGTTTTTCCAGTAGTCATGTATGGATATTAAGAGTTGGACCATAAAGAAGGCTGCGTGCTGAAGAATTCATCCTTTTAAACAGCAGTGGTGGAGAAGACTCTTGAGAGTCCCTTGGATGCAACTAAATCAAACCAGCTAATCCTAAAGGAAATCAACCCTGAATATTCTTTGGAAGGACAGATGCTGAAGCTGAAGCTCCAAAACTTTGGCCACCTGATGTGAAGAGCCGACTCACTGGAAAAGACCCTGATGCTGGGAAACATTGAGGACAGGAGGAGAAGGAGGTGACTGAGAATGAGGTGGTTGGACAACATCACCAAATCAATGGACGTGAGTTTGAGCAAACTGATGGAGACAGTGAAGGACAGGGAAGCCTGGCGTGCTATAGTTCATGGGGTCACAAAGAGTCAGACACAGCTGAGCGACTGAACAACAAAGGAAACTGAAAAGCATTTCTTGGCATTGTCTGACAAAACATGGTCCCCTGGAGAAGGGGACGGCAGACCTCTTCAGTATGCTTGCCTTGAGAGCCCCATGGACAGCATGAGAAGGCAGATAGATAGGACATGAAGGATGAACTCCCCAGGTCAGTAGGTGCCCACTATGCTACTGGAGATCAGTGGAGAAATAACTCCAGAAAGAATGAAGGGATGGAGCCAAAGCAAAAACAACACCCAGTTGTGGATGTGACTGGTGGTGGAAGTAAAGTCTGATGCTATAAAGAACAATATTGCATAGGAACCTGGAATTTTAGGTCTATAAATCAATGCAAATTGGAAGTGGTCAAACAGACGGCAAGAGTGAATGTCAACATTTTAGGAATCAGCGAACTAAAATGGACTGGAATGGGTGAATTTAACTCAGATGACCATCATATCTACTACTGTGGGCAAGAATCCCTTAGAAGAAATGGAATAGCCGTCATAGTCAACAAAAGAGTCCAAAATGTAGTACTTGGATGCAATCTCAAAACCAACAGAATGATCTCTTGTTCGTTTCCAAGGCAAACCATTCAATATCACAGTAATCCAAGTCTATGCCCCAACCAATAACGCTGAAGAAGCTGAAGTTGAATGTTTCTATGAAGACCTACAAGACCTTTTAGAACTAACACCCAAAAAAGATGTCCTTTTCATCCTTTTCATTATAGGGGACTGGAATGCAAAAGTAGGGAGTCAAGAAATACCTGGAGTAACAGGCAGATTTGGCCTTGGAGTACAGAATGAAGCAGGGCAAAGGCTAACAGAGTTTTGCCAAGAGAACACACTAGCCATAGCAAACACCCTCTTCCAACAACACAAGAGAAGACTCTACACATGGACGACACCAGATGGTCAATACCGAAATCAGATTGATTATATTCTTTGCAGCCAAAGATAGAGAAGCTCTATACAGTCAGCAAAAACAAGACCAGGAGCTGACTGTACCTCAGATCATAAATTCCTTATTGCTAAATTCAGACTTAAATTGAAGAAAGTGGGGAAAACCACTAGACCATTCAGGTATGACCTAAATCAAATCCCTTACTATTATACAGTGGAAGTGAGAAATAGATTTAAGGGACTAGATCTGATAGACAGAGTGCCTGAAGAACTATGGACAGAGGTTCGTGACATTGTACAGGAGGGATCAAGACCATCCCCAAGAAAAAGAAATGCAAAAAGGCAAAATGGCTGTCTGAGGAGGCCTTACAAATAGCTGAGAAAAGAAGAGAAGCGAAAAGCAAAGGAGAAAAGGAAAGATATACCCATTTGAATGCAGAGTTCCAAAGAATAGCAAGGAGAGATAAAAAGGCTTTCCTCAGTGATCAATGCAAAGAAATAGAGGAAAACAATAGAATGGGAAAGACCAGAGATCTCTTCAAGAAAATTACAGATACCAAGAGAACATTTCATGCAAAGATGGACACAATAAAGGTCAGAAATGATATGGACCTAACAGAAGCAGAAGATATTAAGAAGAGGTGACCAGAATGCAGAGAAGAACTATACAAAAAAGGTCTTCACAACCCAGATAATCAAGATGACATGATCACTTACTTAGAGCCAGACATCCTGGAATGCAAAGTCAAGTGGGCCTTAAGAAGCATCACTATGAACAACGCTAGTGGAGGTGATGGAATTCCAATTGAGCTATTTCAAATCCTAAAAGATGATTCTGTGAACGTGCTGCACTCAATATGCCAGCAAATTTGGAAAACTCAGCAGTGGCCACAGGACTGGAAAAGGTCAGTTTTCATTCCAATCCCAAAGAAAGGTAATGCCAAAGAATGTTCAAACTACTGCACAATTACACTCATCTCACACACTAGTAAAGTAATGCTCAAAATTCTCCAAGCCAGGCTTCAACAGCACATGAACCGTGAACTTCCAGATAGTCAAGCTGGATTCAGAAAAGGCAAAGGAACCAGAGATCAAATTGCCAACATCTGTTGGGTCATCGAAAAAGCAAGAGAGTTCCAGAAAAACATGTACTTCTGCTTTATTGACTGTGCCAAAGCCCTTGACTGTTTGGATCACAACAAACTGGAAAATTCTTCAAGAGATGGGAATACCAGACCACCTGACCTGCCTCTTGAGAAATCTGTATGCAGGTCAGGAAGCAACAGTTAGAACTGGACATGGAACAACAGACTGGTTCCAAATGGGGAAAGGGGTATGTCAAGGCTGTATATTGTCACCCTGCTTATTTAACTTATATGCAGAATACATCATGAGAAACGCTGGGCTGGATGAAGCACAAGCTAGAATCATTGCCGGGAGAAATATCAATAACCTCATATATGCAGATGACACTACCCTTGTGGCAGACAGCAAAGAAGAACTAAAGAGCCTCTTGATGAAAATGAAAGAAGAGAGTGAAAAAGTTGCCTTAAAACTCAACATTCAGAAAACTAAGATCATGGCATCCGGTCCCATCACTTCATGGGAAATATAGATGGGGAAACGGTGTCAGACTTTATTTTGGGGGCTCCAAAATGACTGCAGATGGTGGCTGCAGCCATGAAATTAAAAAACGCTTACTCCTTGGAAGAAAAGTTATGACCACCCTAGAGAGCGTATTAAAAAGCAGAGGCATTACTTTGCCAACAAAGGTCCATCTAGTCAAAGCTGTGGTTTTTCCAGTGGTCATGTATGGATGTGAGAGTTGGATTATAAAGAAAGCTGAGCACTGAAGAATTGGTGCTTTTGAACTGTGGTGTTGGAGAAGACTCTTGAGAGTCCCTTGGACTGCAAGAAGATCCAACCAGTCCATTCTAAAGGAGATTAGTCCTGAGTATTCATTTGAGGGACTGATGCTAAAGATGAAACTCCAATACCTTGGCCACCTGACGCAAAGAGCTGACTCATTTGAAAAGACCCTAATGCTTGGAAAGATTGAAGGCAGGAGGAAAGGGGATGACAGAGGATGAGATGATTGGATGACATCACTGACTCTGTGGACATGAGTTTGAGTGAGCTCCGGGAGTTGGTTATGGACAGGGAGGCCCAGTGTGCTGCAGTCCATGAGGTCACGAAGGGTTTACACGACTGAGTGACTGAACTGAACTGAGCAGCCAGCTTTCCTTAGGAATCCCTTTCCTTAAATCCCCAGTCTTTATGTCATTTTTAATTTAGGTTTTAGAATTTGCCTCTTCCTTGAAAGAATTAAGTGTGACTTGACATGGATTACATTATATTTTGTGTTTAAAAACCGGTGATGATGCTGTCCGTGCCTTTTTGCGCTGTGTAGGCTTGTGGGTGTAGCTCTTCCTTCCTCAACTGTGGATGTAGAGCGCCCTCTGGTGGATGCACCAGGTGATGTTTCACTGTGACTTCACCTACCCCACGTTTGGGAGAATCTAGCAAAGGTGGCTGCCCGTCTCCTCGGAGTTTTTCTCCTGGGAAATCACATTGGTGACAGTTCAGATAGCACTGTCAGGCCATTACTGATGGTAATGGCCATTAAGTTTTTTCAAAACTGCATTAACTTAATTGAAGTAGACCGCTGAAGTACAGAATGTTGGAATGATGATTAGGATGGTTTCCTTATATAATTTCCTAGCTTTTGAGAGTAGTTAACCCTATATTTTTATCTTAAGTACTTTTATTATTTCAGCTACTAATACAGATAATAATTTATAGTCTGGCACTGTTGAAATTGTGGTTTTCTCTGTATTATATTTAGTGTAGCATTTAAAATACTTGTTACTATTGCTAATTTAATCTGTAACTGGTTCTCTATTTGTATATGCTGTAACATATATCTTTTATTGATTTACTGATTGCAAAAGAAAGCGGGAATAAGGTTTCTTTTTCCATTAATCCCTTTGGATAGGTTACATCATATATTACAGCACGGATGTGAATGCAGAGATACACGACTGGGTTATCGAGCCTGTTGTGGGAAACAGGCTGACTCACCAGATACAGGAATTAACACTTGACACACCATACTACTTCAAAATCCAAGCCCGGAACTCAAAGGGCATGGGGCCCATGTCTGAAGCTGTCCAGTTCAGAACACCCAAAGGTAAAGGCCCCCAAACAGAGTGTTCCATTGTGTGTCTCTTGAGTGGGGTTATGCGTGTACATGTCATTTTAGCATGTAGAGACTGTGGATGATACAGGAAATCCTGATGAGGTGCTTATGAGCCACCATGTGGGCATTTATCTGAAAATGATCCTACCCCCTGACCACCAGATCAGTGCTCCCTAGGTTACTGCCCTAAACCTATCATTGACAGGGGAACTTTGACTCCAGGCTGCTTGAGGCAGATGAACTGCAGTGATCTAAACCAGTCAGATCAGGTGGGATTCTCTTGGTTCCCAGATAGAGTAGTAGCGTGTTATCGTGATGGATGATTCTCTTCCAACACATGCAGGCTCTCAATGTGAAAGGCTTGTTCACTGACCTTTGCAGAGAGAAAGAGACAAAAGGGGCCCTTTAAAGAAAACTCTAGACAAAGTGACAGTAAAGTATTGAGCCCGGTGAGCTTAGGAAGTAGAAGTAAGCCGGGACTGAGTCTGTGGAAATACGGGAAACATACATGGATTTCTTTTCTGTTGGCATGAAAAAGAAGACTCAAAGTGCTTGGAAGTTTGCGGGGTCTTAATTTTTTTCCTTTGAAAATTCTGCCTGTCCCATCTTCAAAGCTTGTGATCCTTGCTCTTGTTTTTTTCTTCCCCTGTGCTTGGCCTGTTAGCGGACTCCTCTGATAAAATGGCTAATGATCAAGGTAAATGAGTAGCTGGCCTCTCTTTCCTTTCCTCTCTTTTGTGACCTATTATTAGCTTTTGGTTGTTTTTGTTTTTTCCTGAAAATCAGTACCAGTACTGTGTGTTTAAAATCACGTATTTATTGGCCAAAGTAGAGTTGAGTCCATGTTTGTGGCCCTTGGGGTATCTGAAAAGCTGGAGAATCTACTTAGGAGCTAAACAGACTGGCAGGAAAAAAAACTGGGTTGGACTTCTACAGATGTGAGGAGATAATCCTTAAATGTGGGTCAGATTATCCTTTGTGCTAAGAAACTAAAATTCTGTGATACAGATAAGGATTTGGGCCATAATGAGAACAAGCACACCAATTTGTCATATTTGTAGCATCTAGAGTTTTTTTGATGTCTCTAAATGAAAAGTTTAGTCAAATTCAATTGAATACCCTTTTTTCCTCCCTCAGCAGAGAATATACAAATGTCCCCTACTGAATTGTATGATTATGTTTCACAAAATTACTGCTCTCCATTCTCTTGTTGCAAGCTTAATTCAGGGCTCTTTTTCCATTTCTTCTCTTAAATATATTTGCTTATTTTATAAGAGGATAGAGACAGTGTACAATGGAAGTTTAGGAAGTATGGGCCTCAGTGTCACCGTTCTGGAAATTATCTGTCAGCATAGTCTCCTCACTGCAGCTGCTGTGGTGAGAGATAACTATACTTTGATTTCCATCTCTGGGAAGTCGGCTAACGTTGGTTATCTGTTTTCTATAGCAGGAGCAGTTAAAGTAAATTGGATGGTTTCTTTTATTCTTTAAGAGTAGTTTTTAGAAATACAAAGTCTTTGGATCTTGGTTAATGGCAAGAAGATTCACAGTTTGAGGTTTCAAGTTTTAGGGCTTTGGAAATGTGTTTGCATTCAATGAGTCTTTTGCTCTATGTTGGGAAAACTGCAGACATGCCCGTGTGTGTGTGTGTGTGTGTGTGCGTGCGTGTGTGCGTGTGTGCGTGCGTGCGTGCGTGTGTGTAAAGCACCCTGATCATGGTAGAACCTGTACCTTACGCATGAGACTAGAACAGTTACAACACTGAATGTGTACAGAGTATATGTGCTCATTTTCCTCCCTCACTTCACCTCATAAGCCAGGCTGCAGTTCTCAGCTACACCACCCCTTTGGCATTTAAAATTCTTTGCCCATATTTATTTTGGTATTTGGCTAATCCTTGGATTTCCTGTTCGTAAGTTAAATATAAAAGGAAAACACTAAGAAATATAGGAGTTAAACCAGTTGGTTTATTGGCAAAAGTGTTCATTGGCAATTATTTATATAACGTGTTACTCTGAGTAGTTTGGCTTAAATATGGGCTCCCTGACAAAGAAGTCCCTTAGCTATGAAGAGCCTTACGTGGGCTGCGTCGTCTCTGCCAGCTTATCATAGTGAAAAGAACAAGTGGACTCGTGACATGTGCTGTGTGTCATTTGGGAGGAATGTGGCAATAGAAGTGAAGTGAAGTGATGGGTGTGGACAGTGAAAGAGGTTTGAGGACTGTGAGTTTAAAGTTCTAGAATATGCCCCATAGATATCCAGGAACTTCTGTTACCTTTGGGGACACTGAGCTTCTGGAAACATAGAAAGTAGGTTTGTTTTTGTTTTCATTTCTAGATTCATTCTGTTAAATGAACTACGCATAGAAACCTTCAGACTTTAATTTCTTCCATTTCCTCCAAGTCTGATAATTTAATAGAGGTACTTGATATTAGCTGTAATGTTTTACAGCAACCCATCTTGTTTATGCATTTCTAGTCAAGCTTTATTTGTAGAAATAACTCTAATTTATAAGCATTTTCTGAAGCTTCATGCTCTCTGTGGAGTGTAAGATGAGATTCTTCCCTAAAGATTTATTTAGTAGTTAATATTTATAAAACATTTACGGTGTGTCAGGCAGGATTCAAAATATTTTATGGGATTAAATTTGTATTTAATCCTCACAACCCTTTCGTGAAGCAGGTGCCATTATCATCACTGCTTTACAATGAGGAAACCAAGACCCCAGAATAGTAGCTAAATAACTGGCCAGAAGTCCAATAGTTAGTGCCTGATGGTGCTGGTTTGCCAGCACAGGCAGTCTGTTGATCTGGATGAACCAAGGATCAGCTTTACCTTGCAGTTCCTGCAGGCTTCTTCAAGAGAAGTCTGAGGCTGCATTCCAGCCCCAGGTATCTTCTGAGGCCTGCATATGAGTGAAGTCGCTCAGTCGTGTCTGACTCTTTGCGACCCCATGGACTATAGCCTACTAGGTTTCTCCGTCCGTGGGATTTTCCAGGCAAAAATACTGGAGCAGGTTGCCATTTCCTTCTCCAGGAGATCTTCCCGACCCAGGGATTGCACCCGGGTCTCCCGCACTGTAGGCAGATGCTTTACCATCTGAGCCACCAGGGCAGTCAAGCATGTGAGGTGGTCCCAAGCTCAAGGTCAGCAGCCTCACTTCTTATGTTCCATGATGATGGCGTAGGAGACAGTGTCTTTGTGAGCAACCAGAGGGGAGACTTTGATTTTTTATCTTTGGGTATTTAGGTTGACTGAGCAGAAACTGAGAGCCTAATCTGAACCTCTGCTTGCCTTCCTGCTCCCACTTAAGGTAACTTTATATTTAGAAAGGCAGCTTCCTATTTTGAGAAAAGAATCCAAACACTGCTGACACCTGCTCAGCCAGATCAAGCCAGTCCCTCAGAAGAACCCATTTCTTTACCGGTCCCCTTGGTTCCTTTTCCACCAGAAGCTGCTTCTGCCCTAAGTGCTCTGAGCAGTTTTTCAGCAACTGTTTTTTGGGCTAGAGAAGCCTTAGCAGCAAGGGGCAGCCTTGTTACACCCTGGACACAGCCATGGAACAGGAATGTCAGCCTTTCAGATGCCTCATTGCGTAGAAAGCACTACCTTTGTTTTGCACAAATAGGCTGTATTTTCCCCTGTCGTGTGTACGTGCTACTTCCTTTTCTTATGGACAGCGTAGACTGAGGTTTTTTTTGTGGTTTTTTTTTTTTTTTTTTTTTTTTGTAGAAAACACTCACTAGCTGTGAAGTAGACTTGTCACACCAATGGAGTAGGTTGTTACTGACATGATTTCTTCTTCTTCAGCCTCGGGGTCTGCAGGGAAAGGAAGCCGACTGCCAGACCTGGGATCCGACTACAAACCTCCAATGAGCGGTAAAGCCCTTCCTCTGGCTTCATTTGGCTTCCTGTGGGCACAATGCAGTTCTGCTTGAAATCTTAAAATGTGTCTTGCAGCTCCTGTGTTGTGAACTGTAGGCTATTACCTATTTCTTTTTATTCGACAGAGCCGGCTTTAGGCATTTTCTGGCAGATGTTTGCCGAATTACTGTAAACCCATTTATTATAGACTCACAAATAAAATTGTTTCAATTTGTGTATACAACTTAAAATGATTCTAAACAAACAAGTCTTCTCATTGCCCACTGCCTCTTTTCGAAATAATTAGAACCTTACTTTCAAAAATAAACCCTCTGGTGGAATTAGCTATCATCTAAAACAAGCCTGAGAGATGCTTTGGAATCATTCATTTCTCTCCACACTGCTTACTGTGGTGTTCTTAGTTTGGGAATTCTAAAAAATTATTCCCTCTCTCCTAGCCATCCTAAGAGCTTAAATGGTGACCCCTGCTTCTCTGTACAACGTCACCATATGTAAGTTACTTTTGCACGTGAAATCATATTTTATTGTCATAATACTGTGAGGGAGGGAGAACAGGTATCATTATTCCCAGGTTTTACATTAAGAGACTCAGGGGAGAAGTGATGTGCCTGGACCTACCCGCTTATTATAGAAGCCCTAGAACCAAAACCCAGGGCTTCCGACTTCATATTCTGCCTTTTCTGCTGTCACTCACAGCCTTCTAGGTCAGATGTGGGAATCCAGGATGGTAAAATGTCCGCCAAGGTAGTTCCTAGAAATGAACCTTACTGTTTCATGAGAAACACGTGGAAGACAAAGGAAAAAGCGTTTCTAGTCCTCCAGAAACTCCTGGTCTAATTATGGAAATAAAATGTTCTCTTAATCTCCAACTAACAATTTAAATAAAAAGTATTGCCCAGACTTCAGTGAAATCGGCCACTTCTTTGGAGAGCCAGACAAACTTTCTTGCTTCAAGAAATTTTTAGGCTGTGATTTCTAGGACTTTATGAGTTTCTCCTCCTGGGATGTATATGTTACGTTTATGTGCCGTCCACAAGACTGTGAGAAAAGCAGTTACTTCTTTGTCTTTTCTTTGGTTTATGCAATCATTCATTTATTCACTCATATTTCTAAAGGTTCAGGTGCTATGTAACAGACTGTAGAAGCAGGGGGAGTATGTAACAAGCTATCTGACAGAGAGAGGAGAAAGCTTTCTGGAAGAGATCTCTGACCCAGATTTTAAAAGGCACAGAGAAAATTACTGAATGTCTAGGAGGGGGTCAGACATTTCTAGGATGCAGTGTAGTAAGAACATGTGTGAAGTGTGGCAATTTAAAACAGCCTGCTTGGGACTTCCTTGGTGGTCCACTGGTTAAGACTGCACCTGCCAATGCAGGGATGCAGTTTTGATTCCTGGTCAGGGAACTAAGATCCCACATTCCTCACAACCAAAAACAAAACACCAAAGCATGAAACAGAAACAGTATTGTAAGAAGTTCAATAAAGACTTTAAAAATGGTCCAAATCAAAAACACTTTAAAATAGCCTGCTTTCTCCAGGGACCACACTGCCTAGAAACAGGATAGGCTCAAGTTAGAGAAGGTAGGTTAAAACCAACTTGTCAAAAGCTCAGGTGCTGATGCTAAGAAATGTGAGCTTCCTCGTGTGAGTAACATATGTAAGAGGTCTGATACTACTGGTAAACTATGACTTCCCACTTATTGAGTATCTATTGTTACCCTGATGACGGTGGAGAAGGAGTTGGGTGTCAAGAGTACAAAGTCAAAACAGAGTGGTTAGGAAGCTGTTGGAATAGTCCAGTTCAGTTCAGTTGAGTCACTCAGTCATGTCCGACTCTTTGCGACCCCATGAATCACAGCACACCAGGCCTCCCTGTCCATCACCAACTCCTGGAGTTCACTCAAACTCATGCCCATCGAGTTGGTGACACCATCCAGCCGTCTCATCCTCTGTCGTCCCCTTCTCCTCCTACCCCCAATCGCTCCCAGCATCAGAGGCTTTTCCAGTGAGTCAGCTCTTCACATGAGGTGGCCAAAATATTGGAGTTTCAGCTTCAGCATCAATCCCTCCAGTGAACACCCAACACTGATCTCCTTCAGAATGGACTGGTTGGATCTCCTTGCAGTCCAAGGGACTCTCAAGAGTCTTCTCCAACACCACAGTTCAAAAGCATCAATTCTTCGGCGCTCAGCTTTCTTCATAGTCAAACTCTCACATCCATACATGACCACTGGAAAAAGTGACGCTTAATAAATATCCCTAGTAGGAGGGTCTAGGGTCCCATTTGCAGCTCACTCTTACTCTAGTTTAGAAGATGGCCTTTGGCCAACTCAGAAGGTAGAGGTCCTTTGCAGTTAAATGAGACTTTGTCTCTGTGGAATGCAGGAAAGAACTGCCTCCCAAAGCCCAGATTCCCTGCCTTTGATTCGCAGCGCCCGCTCTACCGCTTGCCCCACCCAACAGCTCAGTACTGCTGTTAATTAATGGTTTTATGGAAAGCCCTAATTTGGTCTCATTGTATTGGCCCCCAGTTCCATAGTCTTTCCCAAATATAAAAATGCTATTTTATTGAAGGTCATTATATCCAGTTTAAGTTGTCTGTCTGCTGATCTCCTTCTCCGAAATGGATAGAAGTGATTCAATCAAATGTAGAAGAATAAGCTCTTAAGCTTTCAAAATTAGCCCAGCTTTAGCACTGTGCTTGGATGTACCCTATAAAATCATAGAATAAGAAGCAGAAGGTCAGCTAATCCACTGTTATGGGAGTCCCACAGTAAATGTAGTTTGAATTAGATCATGAGTTTATAAACCAGGTTGTATATGAAAATCACTTTAGGGGCCTTCCTAAGAACATCGGTTCCCAGGCCGCACCTTCGTGGTAGAAATTTCCACAGCATCCCAGACATGTAGGATGACTCTTCTTAAGTACTTCTAGTGACTAAACACTCATTACTTAGCAAAGCAGCTCATCCCATTATTGTACAGCTTTGATGATTAGGGCAGTAAGAGAGAGTAGCTGGAAGAAAAGATATCCATGGTGGTTAAATCTGTGTTGTAGGATTTTCCATATTTTACAATACGAGCATGCATAACTTTTGTAATGAGGTGGGAAGCAAAGTACAGTGTTTCAGAAAATGGGAGAGCAAGACTGAGAATAGAGCAGGATTACAAACAGCCTTGTTAAAAAAAAAAAAAGACACTGAACTGCACCCAGTGAGCACAGAGGAACGGTAATAGGAAGATCTGTTTCCTCAAGGTCCTAAATGATCTCGCCTCTGCACATCTCTCCAGCCTCATAGTCATCTTTTTTTCTGCTCACGTCCTTCCCTCTAACTTTGCATATCTCTCTTTGCTTCAGCAACACGGGCTGCCTTTCTCTCCCTTGAACGTGCCAAGCTCATTCCTGTCTTAGGATCCTTCCACTAGCTGTTCCCCCTTCTCTGAAATGTTCTTCCTCCGGGCCTTTGTATGGTAGGGTCATTCAAATCTCAGCCCAAATGCCATCTACTCAGAGACGCTTTCCCCAGCCACTTAATCTAAACTAGCCACCCAGTCATTCTGTACCATATCCCTGTTTCTATTTTCATGGCACTTACTACAAACGAATTATTCATTGTCTGCCCCCATTCCTATCCCAACATTCACATTTTTGTGGTTCACTGTTGTATCCTTGGTCCCTAGAACATGCCTGGCACATTGTAACCACTCAGTAAATATCTGTCAAATTAATGCATATGTACAGACCTTCGTTTTCCTGAAACTGAATAAGAAAATCAACTCTGCACACAATGTGTATTTATAAAAACAGACTTTATGATTCAGGTAGTTTTTTGACTGCATCCCAATGCTATATGTTTGAAAAAAAAACTTTTGTTTTCTATGAGTATGCATTTTTTAAAGGTTTTGAAAGTCAGAAAACTTAAGTGATTTACAAATGGTGCTTTATAAGATGAGTTTATATATAAGACACCAAGGGACAGACTCCCTTACTGGTCCAAGCTTAGTGTTCAGTACAGTCTTGAGAAACTTTTATTGAACACCAACTTTGTGCCAGGTACACCCGGGGCAGAAACTCAGCTCTCTAGATTTCATCATCTAGAGGAGATGGCCATATTCATAAGGCATTTTTATAGAATGCACAGTAATGACTGCTTTTATACAGAAGCTCACAGAAGTTATCTGTACTCACGTGAAGGTTCTGCAGCCTGATTGTATGCGTCTTTAGACTTCTGGAATACCAACATGCGTACGGTTTTTCCCTTCCCAGGCAGTAACAGCCCTCATGGAAGCCCCACCTCTCCTCTAGACAGTAACATGCTGCTGGTCATCATCGTTTCTGTCGGCGTCATCACCATCGTGGTGGTCGTGATCATCGCTGTTTTCTGCACCCGGCGGACTACCTCTCACCAGAAAAAGTAAGGAGCCCCAGATGTAGCCCATACATTTTTTGTATGTATTCTTTTGCTTCTGTGTGACCTCTGTGTCTGGAGTTGTACACAGAGTTAAAATATAAAATACGTGAAGAGCAACGTTTTAAATATTTTTAAAGAAAACGCAGAATGATTCCTCTTGCTAAATATGTGTCCTGGGTTCTGGCAGGGTAGAGGGGCACACTCAAGATGGGTGAAGGGGGCTTTGATGAAGGGACCATTTGCAACATCCAAGGTGAAGTTAGCATTAGGCAGCAGCGGTGACAGGCCACTGTCATCCTTAGAAAGGTGAGAGCTTTTTCTGAAGAAGAGAGAGCTGTTTTCAGAGCTCTGAAGCAGCAGGAGAGGACTTGCAACAGGAACCATGTATGGTGGTAGGAATGTAACTACTGCCACCCTCTAGCCCAGCAGGGATGGGGCAGAAGAGGAAATACCTCCCACTCTCCAGTCTTGTCTGTGCCTTCTACTGCCAGGGCAGAGTTACCAAGTAGATACAGTTCATTTAACTCAGCCTCTGAAGTCACAAGAGCCAAGTGTACAGAATCAATCTGGGAGAGGAAAGTAGATGATGTCCAGCCTTGTTGGGAGCCCATTTGGAGGACTGACTGTCTCTGGGCACTCAGTGAACCAGATACACAGGAGTCTGTGGAATTTCATGGCACAAATGCCAGCTGAGATGGAAGGACACCATAGACCTCTAGTTCTAAGTTTCAGAGTATTTTTAAGGAAGTGCTGCCAAAGGCTCAGCTGGTAAAGAATCTGCCTGCAGTGCAGGAGACCTGAGTTTGATCCCTGGGTTAGGAAGATTCCCTGGAGAAGGGAAAGGCTACCCACTCTGGTATTCTGGCCTGGAGAATTCCATGGACTGTATAAGTCCATGGGGTTGCAAAGAGTCAGACATGACTGAGCGACTTTCACTCACCAAAAGTAGCAGTTGAGGTTGGGACCACAGGAAGCAGAGTTGGTTGGGGGTGTGATGGGGAGATGTATTGATTAAATGAATGGGAAAGAATTATTTATAATCAGTGTATCATATTAGCAGAGAGGGAAGGTGGCTGCTAGCCCTGAACTCACCTGGGATTTTGAGGCTTGTGGCTGTTTAGAGCAGATAGCAAGGTGATTACCATTATGTGGTGCTTGATAATAGCCTTCACTCCTGAAGCTGAGGGAATCCTTGACCCTAGGTCACATTCTCTTCATATCTCTGGCCAGCAAGACAGTGCCATTTTGAAAAAGAAAAAAAAAAAAAAAAGGAGACTCTTGAGTTACCCCTAATAGCAAAAACACAGTATGAGTAATAGAACAACTTTAGATGCAATATCCTAAAAGGTCATAAGATGGAGGTATTGCTCCATAAAGAAAGAAATTCATGTCTGTGTGATTATCCTCAGAACTCTGCCCAAGGCAAGGATGCATGTATTTAATAACCATAAATCTGTTTGTTTTCAGTATAGAGGTCAAGAACAAGCTACAGTCTAACTGCTGCTAGTAATGACTTTCTAGTAATGTCGTTTTCTATAGGTTATGTGATGGTTTTAATCTTTCTTTTGCCCAAGTTAAATAGCTTTCAGCAGCTTACATTGTATCACTGCCTCTTGATCACTGCCTCCTACGGCTTCCCCTGCATTTGATTGTAGAAAACTGTTTCTCCCTAAAACCTCTAAAATCATATTTTTTCTGTGCTAGAACTTTTCTACAAGCTTCTTTTTCAGCATTTCCCATTTATCTATCTTTATGAACTTGATTTTACATCTAGTTTTAAATAAAGACCTTGAAATATTTATTGAAAAGAATCTGAATAAACAAAATGACAGAATTCCTTCTTATTGGGGGGAATCTAAAATCTAAAGTCAATAAAAAATAAAGTACTGAAATACTTAAGTCTTCAGATTAAGAGGCAGGAAAATGAGTTCGTCATAGGGTCTGTACTCTGTGTTTGAATCTGCAGGTCCTACAGTTCGGGTCCCTTTGTTTAAAAGAGTTGTATCAAGTCTTTATAGAGTTTTCCCCTCCTCCTCCCCCACTGACCTACTTTCCAAGTGTTCCATTGACTGTGGAAAAATATGTGAGCTTTTCTTAGTACTTTTCGTCTTCTCTCATATCTGAGGCACCTCCCATTTCAATTGTAGCTGTTTATAGACTCTCACAGCCTCAAAGCCGGCAGAGCATTTAGAGTCTAGCCCCTCAGTTTCTTAGCACATTCCTCTAGAGCCCCCCGACTCAACAGACGAGAACTCCTACTTCAGTGTATCACCACTAGGCCTAAAGCCCTGCCGTGTTGGCAGCAGTCATTTTCTCCCCCTCCTCCCGTGGGAAACCTGCTCTCCGCCTACCTGCCGAATCCCAGTGCCTCCTGCTTTCAAAGACCTGGTCCTTGCGGGTGCCCTCTCTCAGTACCCCTGACCTCTCACTCTCCGCTGGCTCTGTCCTCTCGCGTTCAAGTGTGCTCAGACTTCTTCCATCCTAAGAAAGAAGTGTGACCTTTCTCTACTGCACGGCCTTTAGCACCAACCACAAAGAAACCCTGTCTCTCCCTTCACCACAAGGCTGAATACTCGTCTCCACTCCGCTCACCTGTCCATTCTTTTGCTGCGCACTCATGCTTCAGTCCTTCCTAATCTGGATTCTGCCCCCACTGCTTCACCAAAATTGCTTCTGCTGAGGTTACTACTGACCTCTGTGTTGCGAAAGCCAAAGGAAATTTTTCAGTCCTCATCTTACTCTCTCAACATTTAACACAGTCAACTCCTTCCTTCTTAAAACACTCTCTTCTCTTGTATCCCATGGTTGTGTGTTCTTTTTCACAGCTTCTCCCGTCTACTCTGCCAGCAGGTAGACGTTCCTCAGGGCCTGGGCCTGGAGCTGCCCGCTCCTGTGGCTTCATTTACTTCTGCATTTCAACTATGCCCAGATTTCTATCTCTGGCCAAGACTTCTCTCTTCCGAGTCTCAGGCTTGCTTCAGTCTCAGACCCAATTGCCTGTTTTATGTTTCATATTTAATGTCTCAGATGGACACTTAGTATGTTCAAAACAATTTATAATTCTTTCTGTCAAACCCACTTCTCCCCAGTGTTAGTAAATGGCTTAAGCCAGAGACGTTGGCAATATCCTTTATTCCTCTTGTGTCTTTATTTCTGTCTTTTCGCACATCCGTTTTTTCCAACAAGCCTTGTCATTTCCGGGTCCCTAATAACCATCAGATCCCCCTCTCCCCTCCATCCTCACGGCCCCAGGCCACCGTCAGTCAGGCTGCAGTTGCTGCAGCTGCACCCTAACGGCCCCCTTGTTTTGTCCCCTCCTCCTCAAATCCATTCTTCACACCCCAGTTGGTTTAACCTTTTAACTCAGAACTGATCTCCTTACTCTCCCGCTTAAAACCATTTAGGGATTTCTCTTTACTCACAGAGGCAAGTTCAGACTCTGCTCTTGGCTCTAAAATTCCTTAATGATCTGACCCCAGCCCATCCTGCCAGCATCATTTCATATCGTTCTCCCCAGGGTAAAACTTCTTGCCTCTGTTTTTCTTATTTGTTTGTAGTTTCTGATTTTGCCTGAAGCATCTCTCAGAAAGACTGTTTTAAACATTCAAACTGTTTTGACCAATAATATTAACAAGTTACTTTTTAAAATCCTCTTAATTTTGTACCTAGGAAACGAGCTGCTTGCAAATCAGTGAATGGCTCCCACAAGTATAAAGGGAACTCCAAAGATGTCAAACCCCCAGACCTCTGGATCCATCACGAGAGACTGGAGCTCAAACCCATTGATAAGTCTCCAGACCCAAACCCCATCATGACTGATACACCAATTCCTCGTAATTCTCAAGATATCACACCAGTTGACAATTCCATGGACAGCAACATCCATCAAAGGCGGAATTCATATAGAGGTACAGGTTTTTTCATTTAAACCATTTTCCATTTTGTAAAGTTGCCTTAATTTGGTAATTCCTGTAAGAAGCTAGGTTTAGAGAAACGTGTGTTACAGCAGCAACTTCTGATGAAGAATAACTAGCCTGTTAAGAGAGAGAGGTTCTGTACCCGGATGAAGCAGTCCCTAGCTCTCCTAGGTCTCATCACACTTCACCAGCTCAAGATTTGAGACAGCCTGGCACACGTCTGCACATTTCATTCCGTCCCTTCACTTGGAGCCCGGCTCTCGTTGTCGTGTTTGGCATATTCTTGGTCTGCCTGCTCTTCCTCACAGACCTGCGTTGAAACATTTAGGCAGCATCATGTCAACTGCACTGACTCAACAGGGACTCCTGTAATGTGATGATGGTCAATTTCCTCTTTATTTCACTTCCTGCAAAAACACCTTGTCCCTACTATGTTGTCTGTGAGTCCTGAATCTGCCTTCACTTGAAATGTTTTACTGCTGAGGCTGCTCACTGGCCTAGACACATGTTTGTAACCAACCTCCATATTTGATGTCTAGGGCATGAATCAGAGGACAGCATGTCTACACTGGCAGGAAGGCGGGGAATGAGACCAAAAATGATGATGCCCTTTGACTCCCAGCCACCCCAGCGTAAGTTAAAAGCTTCTCTTTTCCCAAGTGCTGCCAATTATCCAGTCATATTGGGGAACAGCTACAAATGATCTCTTTGACTTCACTTGATCCTAATGCAAAAATTAATCTACCAAAGCTTTGGCACCTTGAGAGAAGAAGAATCAAACGTTTGCCATATTTTGTGATTAGTATTTATTCTTACTAGTAGCTTCTTTAATTTCAGTGTAAATAAACTACAAGGCCAGTTTCCACAAGTCTCCCGGGCATTAGGGAAGTAATCAGTCTCTTTAAAAGTAGACCAAGTCTGTTCAGGAGAAATGGGGCGTCATTGCTCTAGGCTGGGGCTTAGGACAGCCAGGTGTCACAGTGTTCCTTAGGCTTCCCGATACATGATCAGTGTTGATAGGCATTGCAGAATTTTTTTTAATCGATAGACTTTATATTTAAGAGGAGTTTCAGGGAGATAGCGTGGAGTTTCTGTTTTTACAGCAATGTTTTTCAACCTTGCTTGACCTGTGCCTCACTTTGATAAGCATAAAAGTTGCCCAGCCTCCTGTAGTATTTGAAACTCAAGTACATTATAATGATTAAAAACCAAAATGCAATGGGACGAACCAATTACATTTTACACTAGTGTTTCTTCTCCCTTGTTACTGTTTTCAAGATGAGGAAGCCTTTCAGATGAGCTGGCACAGTGGGGCTTCCAGCTGAGGGTCCTCTGAGCCATTCTAAAGAGATAGGCAGCCACCTGCCTACTAATACCAAATGCAAGTTTAAGAAACTGTTTAATCTTGAAATTTGCCTTGGGCTGAACAGTAGGTTAGCAAACATTAATACTCTCAGTCATTGTGTTGGTTGCTCAGTTGTGTCTGACTCTTTGCAACCCCACAGACTTTAGCCCGCCAAGCTTCTCTGTCCGTGGGATTCTCCAGGCAAGGATACTGGAGTAGATTGCCATTCCCTTCTCCAGAGGATCTTCCTGACCCAGGGATTGAACCCTGGTCTCCTGCATTGCAGGCAGATTCTTTACCATTTGAGTGTCAGACCTAGATTTAAATCCTGAAAAATCACTTTTCAGTTTAACCTAAATGAGCTTTGGGATTTTTTATTCATTTCTTAAAAGATGTCCCATTTCAGGACTGTCAGCCATGTCTGTCCACAAGTGACAGAGATTTTAAGTAATCACAGATACCCTACACACAGAAGATGGCACTGTAAACTTGGAAACCAGGGGGATCCCTGAGGATGTCATGTCTGCACGCATGCTGTCACTTGCACAAGACTCTTAAGAATCAGCCTTGGAAGAGTAAAGACTGATTTACTAATAGCTCATTTCTGCACAAAGTAGTTTTTGCTTAGGGTCCATGATGAGAAGAGGGGCCTGTACTTGGATGTGTGCAAGGAAAACTGGTGTTCCTCTCATCAGACATGCCCTGGACAAGGTTTAGAAATGTCCAAACATTTTCAGGTTTAGAAATGTCAAAAAAGAGTGAAACTATTAGTCACTCAGTCGTGTGCGACTCTTCGCGACTCCATGGACTGTAGTCTCCCAGGCTTCTCTATCCATGGGATTTTCTAGGGAAGAATACTGGGGTGGGTTGCCATTTCCTTCTCCACAGGATCTTCCCAACCCAGGGATCGAACCCAGGTCACCCACACTGAAGGCAGATTCTTTACCATCTGAGTCACCAGGGAAACCTCTAAAAAGAGTAGATTAGTTCATTCTAGTTACTTTTGATTTATAAGAAGATGGTAGCTTAACTGCTTGATTGTTTTATATAAGGCTTTAGTTCTTGCCTGAACTGGCTTATTTTTAAAACTTGTAAAATTTGACTATCCCTCTTCCTAGATTTGTTACTTTTAAATATGTTACAGAGAAAAGATAAGCTGTACTAGTTGACAGCATTCTTGGTTTTTTTTTTTCTTTTCTTTTCTTTTCTTTTTTTGGTGGTGGGGAGGACTATGTATAAATATACAGTGTTATTTTATTTGTGCCCCAGCAGCTGAATGAGTGGATTCTTTAATTCAAGAATCTGATACCAAGTGCCCAGATATACTTAGGATCGGGCTTGAGATATGCTTTTCCCCACATGGCTTCAGTCTTTTTTTACAAGCCAGGATTCCCTGGAGGCTGCATCCCCCATCCACCTACCGTGGCTATAAATGTCTGAGCATGGCTGGGAATGGCTTAGTGGTGGTGGGATGAGGTTCCATCAAAGGCCTTGCACAGAAGCAGTGGATTCTGATTCAACTAATAGCTGGTGCTTGCCAACTATATTCCAGACAGGCACTGTCACGTTCTTCTATTTTTTTATTTACTTAATTTGGAAAAACTGACAAAGCCTTAACAAAAATCAGCTTTGTTGTACTTTTTGTGAGAGTCTCTATGCCTAAAACACTTTGAGGTTGCACTTCCTGGGTAAAAAGTCAGGCACCTTTCCCCCTCACCCTAGCCTTAATTGTGAAAAACACTGATTCTGAAACACCCTGCTTCCGAAAACTTCCTGTCTTCCATGGAGGAGATGCTGACTGCCCAGCTGCCCTGAGACCTCTCCTCAGCCAGCTTTACCACGCTGTATTTTATCCCAGGGGACTGCCTCCACTCTCTGGGCCCTGAGAGCAGGGAAAGCCCCTGATTAGTTTCCCAGGCCTTGAGGCGGGGAGGCCCTGCTCCATGGTCCCTGGCTCGTTGTGCCACCTGCTTGCTTGAACGTGGTGAGGAGAATGCTGCAGAACAAAGGCCCTCTATTGTATTGCCTGGGATTTTCTTCACCTAAGTAATGTTGAGTGCTCCCCACCCCCAAAGATCAGGGAGTCTCTTGGTGACCTGACATTTTAATAGAATCCAAGGGCTAATTGAGTTTTATCACAGAGTTTGTGAAGTCCTTGCTAAAGGGAAGGGGAGGGTGGGCAGGAAAGATCCCACTTGTTTCTGATCAGCCCTACTGTTTGCCCATTTCGGGACTCTAGAGCTGGTTATCTTGATGGCGGGCTGTCCATGGAGTCGCAAGAGTCAGACATGACTTAGCAATTACACCACCACCACCACCATCTTGATGTTAAACTTTGTGCTCCCACAGCTGCTCTAAGGGAGTACCCAAGAAAAGTTTGTGCCTCAGCTGTGCTCCTGATTTTGTTTTTCCATCTCTGGGATCGATAAGGAAGCTCATTAAAGAAGCACTTTTTCTTCATAGAGAGTTCTATGTGGAATATCTATGTGAAAATGTGGATTCATTTGCTAGATTCAGTAAATTGAATTCCTTAGCCAGTGTGGGAAGGAAAGAGAGAATTTAGAAAAAAATCCATTTATATTTTAAAATGTGAGTAGATATGGCTAAGGTCCCAGACTAGAAGCAGGAAGAGATGGTGCCCTAGGCCAGCGTTTCATGCTTCTAGTACTAGGTTGGACCTTAACAGTTCATTTCCATTTGCATTCCTTTTAAGATATGAAAACTGATTAAATAGTCACTTATTCATTCAACCTAAATACCTATTTCATGCTTCACTCAGCAAGTAAGAAAAGACAGAATGAATTAGGAATATACTCGAAGGAAAAGGGACTTCTATCTTTATAAGCAGGAGAAAAAAAATTATAGATACCAAATCCATCATTTGTTGGCTTATGGGTTTATACTTTGTGACATATTCAAGTAGGTATTTTTAATAACTCATGTAATCCATGTTTACTGTAGAAGAATTGGAAAATAAAGATAAACCAAAAGAAATTTTTAAAAAAATCTTCACCACTCTTCCCTACAAGATAATGTGTTAGCATTTTAGTAAAAATTCTCAGGCTTTTTTCTTTCTGTGTATATATAGAGACAGACATATGCATAAGAGCATGTTGGTTTTTTTTAAAAGACAAATGTAAAACCCATGGCGAATGGTCCAAACCCATGGCTAATTGCCTAAGCTGCCACCAGAAAACCAGGGAATGGTGGTACTGCAGGGGCAGGGGGTGTGGGGTCACTGCTCTTGAACTGTGGTGTGTGTGTGTCTGTGCAAGCATGCTAAGCATTTCTCTGTCTTGTGTTCATTCACAGCTGTGATTAGTGCCCATCCCATCCATTCCCTCGATAACCCTCACCATCATTTCCACTCCAGCAGCCTCGCTTCTCCAGCTCGCAGTCATCTCTACCACCCGGGCAGCCCATGGCCCATTGGCACATCCATGTCCCTTTCAGACAGGGCCAATTCCACAGGTGAGAGATAAGGATGGAGCCCCAGGTTGAAAGCATTCTGAAAGAGTCGGCAAGCTGCCAGGGGGAGGACCTGCCCCACTTAGAAGGATTTGGAGTTTTTGTCAGTGTTATCTGTCTATCGTATCATTTCTGTTACGGACTCAAGTTTTCTTCTATAAAATTCACTTCATTTTTCTCCCAGAGTGTTCAGTGCTCAGGGCAAGGTGTCATTTTAGTAAGAAACATAGCCTAATCACACAGCCATGTCTTGTTCCATCAACTTGCATCTTAATTCCATCATATTTTCAGTTTGTTTAATCCTTCACTTTGAAAGGAAAAGGTAATCTGGATGATTTTTAGACACTAGAAGTTGCCTTTGCATAATGGTGGGAGGGTACTTAGGGCAACCCTAAGGGACTTCTAATGTGAGCTCTTAATTACATATATCTGCCGGGAACCAAAGTAAGAGCAACACCTGGGGACAGCAGGGCCAGCAGCCACGTTGAAGTTTTGCAGATTCTAAACCTCAGGTTGCCTAGTGGAGTGAAATTAAAAAGGGCTCCCAAGCATGGATCATCTCTAAAAATAGATGGGACATTAGCCTAACAATTGCAGTGTATGTAAAGATACACAGTTCTAGACCACAGTGTCTCAGTTTGAAAATCTTAAGAAACAGCTTTATCAGTTTTAAAGTGCTAAAAAAAAAAACTTCTTATATACACAGTATACCCTTTTTCCATCATTTGAAACTTGAAACTTGTGTTTTAATAGTTACAGATGTTAGTAGTAGAGCTGAGTTTTGGTAGTTCTAGAAAATAAGGGAGTTTCATGTGAATCCCATTTTTAAAAGAACTTCAAAACTTCATGCTTAGAAGCTTGGGTTGCCAGTAACATCCCTTCCTCCTTTAAGTTTGGGTCAGTTATAAACATACGCAAAGCATCAGATGGAGATCCAAGCTTACTAAGACATGCCTGATAACTCCCAAAGTTATCTGCTCCCAAACCCTTACTTTGTCTGGAGAATGCTGCTTGAACTCATGTCTGAAATTGGCCTTTCCCTCCCTCCAGTCCAGGTGTGGGTTCCTGCCTTTAGGGAAAGACAGCCTGCAGGAGGCTGTATGGAGAACCAGACTCTGCCTCACAGATGTAATCTCAGAACAGAGCAGAAACAGCCCTCCAGACCTGCTCTTAGAAAGAGATTTTTGTGTCCTGACTGTATTTCTCCATTTTTAAGGCAGAAAAATCTCCCCCACTGGGATATGAGCATACCTAAATGTGTGGCAGGGTCTTCCCAGTCAGGTCAGCCCCCTGCCTCCTCCCTCCTGGACAGGAAGGAGGTTGAAGTTTGGCAGGAAGCATAGAGCTCCCACCCACCCCTCACCCAAGGGGTCAGTGTTGATACAAGTTTGGTTCTGTATGTATTTAGGCAGAAAGCAAAAAGAGGAGAAAGTAATGATTTCCTCCACTAAAGGGTTCCTTGTTTTAATGACCAGAGAGGTTAAAAGAAGGTGAAACTCCTAATGGAGGCTCTGAAGATGGATCTGAAATGTGGAGCAGGTGTCTAGAGTGATCAGAGCTCTGCTCCTATTGCATTTCCCTGTGTCTCTAGACCCCGCTGTTGCTTCAGCCCATCTTGGGCTGGGCCATCCTTGCCTAGAGGGCATTTTCTGTCTTTTCCTTGGACATTTACTATGGTCACTACCGCCTGATGCAGAAAACACACTTTCCACTTGTCCAGGTGCTCAGCCACTGTGCACTTTGTGTCTTAGACAGCTCTGAGAGATCAGTCAGGAGGTAGAAATTCTAGTTACAGCATCGTTTCCCTCGTGAGCCGGGGGTGTTGCACAATTTCAGGGCACACCCTTCACAGAGAATACAGCGCGCCATGCCCTCTGGAGGTGCACTGCACTCTGCTCCACGTAGGCAGGCCTCTCCTCCTTTTGCACCTTTCCCGCCGTCTCTGGCCCTCGGAAGCTTATACGTCTAAGTGAGGCAGTCGAGGCAGCCGTGGTAGAGCTGTCCTAACATATCTGCCAGTACATGGTCAGGGCTAGAGCCTCATCCTTTCTCTCTCCTCATCCTTGTTACCCCCGCTAATCAGCTTCCACCCAGCCCAGGATCAGAGTGGGACCAGCAGCTCCCCAGGTGAGGTGATAGCTGACCTGAGCAGGCAAGAGAAATGAGACCCTCAGCGCAGCCCTGGAAAGGACAAGAAGTGACTGAGGCCTGGGAGGTTAAGATAGCCAGGCTTTCACCACTCGGGGAGGGTGTATGAGTCCCTTATTGCTGGAACCCAAGGCCAGACCTTTGAGTAGCACTCTTGACCGCCATGGCCCGTCTCCCGAGAGCCCAAGGGAACAGATTCTTGGCTGCCTCAGCAACAAAGGCTGGGAGAGGTTGGATTTCAGCAGGTTGCTCATGGATTACTACTTAAAAGGGTTAATTTTCCTTGATGAGGTTGAGGACTCTAGGCGTCAAAGGAGGTCTTCCTTCAGGTTACCTGGTGTCCTCCAGGCCCCTCCTCAGGGTAGGGATGGTGATCTGCACCAGCTCACACTGTGAAAAGCCTTCCTCATACGGTCGCCCTGGGAACTGGTGCTGCTTCTGCCCCTGCAGCATCGGGGACGTGTGGACTGGGCTTGGAAGAGCAGGTAGTGTTCAGTGGATGGAGCCTGGGCTTGGGACTCAGGGGCCGGGATTCGGAATTCTGCCCATCAGTTCTGTGTCCTTGGGCCATGCTTAGGCTCCCAGCATCTGATATGTTACTGTGAGGATTGAATGAGCTAACGAGTCTAAAGCACTGAGTGTGGTGCCTAGCTCAGAGTAAGCACCTGGTAATCTACAAAGAAAAAAATCTTATCAGTCATTCGAGCCCCGTGTTCAGCACTTTTTATTCATCTTCTTAATTAATCCTCAGTAAATTATGTGTTATTCTCCCTATTTTTATAGGTGAAGAAACAGATTTGGTTACTGCCAGGTTCGCTCAGCTCATAGGAGATTAGGATTCAGGTCTATCTGACTCCAGAGCCAGTGCTTTTTCTACCCCAGCATGCTGCCTTCCAGGACAGCTCTGACGCCTCTTCACTTATTTTGAGCTTTTTGTCATGTTTTTCTTGAGCTGCCCCTTCTTCAGGCTGATATACCCCTGTTTTTTCTTCTGGACACCCAAACACCTCATGGCATTATCTTGAAGCCATTGGCAGACCTTTGGACCTTTTGGCTGTCCAGGCCGCACTTGAGCTGTGGGGCTCTGGCTCTGGGGAGGCTGTGCAGTTGCCAGAGGGGGTGCGGGGCCTGTGGCACGGCCTCTCCTTCAGGGACCACCAGGCCTCAGGGCAGAGCTGCTCCTTGTCAGGTACCCAGGTGGCCTTGGTGATGTGTTGTCTGTGAAAGGCTAGTCTCAGAGGCTGTCAATCAGTGAATAAAATTTTAAATTTTCTTGTTTACATCTTAACAGACAACGTATCAGGAACCTTTCTGTGTCTTCCATAGTGAGTACTGAGAAGAGCTTTAAATCTGTAAAATTGTGACCACTTAGCTGTATAGGTGAAAAAAGTTCAGCATCTGGTTGACAGATTCTGGGGGGACTCTGATATTAGACCGTTCTTACTTAGCCTTGGCAGTGGTGCCAATCTGTGTTCCCTTGAACTAGCATTGACCCGAAGTGCTTGTTGAGCCAGTTTCAGGGGCCCTTAGAGGTAGGTAGCCAGAACCCCAGAATGTGCATATGTTCAGTGGTAAAATAAATGCTAACATTTAGACTTTCCTGCTGTAGAATCTGTTCGAAACACCCCCAGCACTGACACCATGCCAGCCTCCTCGTCTCAAACATGCTGTACCGATCACCAGGATCCTGAAGGTGCTACCAGCTCCTCTTACTTGGCCAGCTCCCAAGAGGAAGATTCGGGCCAGAGTCTCCCTACAGCCCACGTTCGCCCTTCCCACCCACTGAAGAGCTTTGCTGTGCCCGCAATCCCACCCCCCGGGCCTCCCACCTATGATCCAGCGTTGCCAAGCACACCGTTACTCTCCCAGCAAGGTGAGCAAGGACAGCAGCACCGGAGGGGCCCCATGGCTCTGGCTCAAGACACCAGTCGCCACGTCTTTGCAGAATAACAAAGCTAATGTCCTCCACACCTGTCCTTATCCTCAGGGAGGAGATGGGCTCCTCCTTTGGGAACATACATAAACAAGAGAATAATTTGGCAGGGAGCAACGGCTGACTTTCTGAAGTATGTTTTGTGTGCAGGACGCTTGGTGGTAGAATCCAGTGGCATGAGTGTGAACAACAGATCTGGGCCTCCCAGAACTGCCTCACTCCATAGGATTCCTGCCAGCTAGAGGAGGATTAGGGAGTCCAAGACTTGGAAGCAAGGGAAAAACCAAGGCTGCAGAAATAACCCTGCAGAAGGGTTGTTAACTCTTTGAGTTCACACAGCTCAACAAAGGTCCTCTCGCCTCAAAGGCATGCTTTCTGCCTCCTACCTCTTTCACATAAATTTCTCTCTTATGATGGTTTGTTTCAGAGTAAGTCACTTGTTGTCAAGCTTTTGGTCTCAGGACCCTTTTTAACTCTTAAAAGCTAATGAAGCTGCAAAAGAGCTTTTTCTTCACATGAGTTATACTTGTCATTATTCACTATATTAGAAATCAAAACAGATTTTAAAACTCTTGTATTCATATAAAAATAGCAATAAATCTGTCATGTTGAGGTAAATAAGATTTTTTCACGAGAAATAACTTTCAAAATAAAAATACAGTGAGAAGAGTAGCAGTCTTATATTTTTGCAGATCTCTTTAATTTCTGGCTTAATAGAAGACAGCCAGATTGTCATTACCTGCTTCTGCATTTAATCCATTGCAGTGTGTTGTTTTAGTCAAAGAAAGTCTGGCCTCACAGATATGTAGTTGGAGAGGAACAATTATTTATATAAACTTTTTAGACTGCTGTGAGTATTCTTCTTTGACACTACAGCAAAACTCAGCAAACTGTGATTTTTTATAGATTTGTTTGTCATGTGGAATCCAAAACCATATAATTATTTGTACTCTGTCCTGTTAAATCCACCTATCCTGCACTTTGAATGCATGACACTAAACACTACATGTTGGTCATTTGGAAAGTATTGGTTCACTAAGTTATACAGATCCTCCAAATCTTGATACACTTTGTTAAATAGTATCTAAAAATGATTCATTAATATCATTGAAGTCTGTAAATATTGGGAAGCCCTTAAGCTCTTGGTAGCAGATACAAGTTTTTCAAAATTCTGATTTTTCACTTTAAACTTAAATTTTATCGTTGGAAATAAATGCTGTCCATTGTCTTC
Source organism: Capra hircus (assembly GCF_001704415.2). Classification (NCBI taxonomy): domain Eukaryota; kingdom Metazoa; phylum Chordata; class Mammalia; order Artiodactyla; family Bovidae; genus Capra; species Capra hircus. The sequence continues at coordinate 81,307,470 of NC_030817.1, read as the reverse complement.
CCTAAGGTGACTGACGGACTTCGTTCACTTTCTAGAAAATGTCTGCCAAATGCTCAAGTCTAGATAACCTGTTTGTGTGTCAGTCTTTCTTTGAACTGTTAATAACAGTGGTGTTTCGTAACGAAAGCTAAAGTTCAGCTCACAACTCAATTACAAGTGCCTTTATTGAAGACAGCCATCATGCTTTGGTGTGCAGTAGTATTTTACCTGCATTTCCATTTTAGAATATTTACAAGATTATGGATTGTAATCAATTCCATATCATAACTTTTTCTACATTAATTACACTGGCTGTTTTTTAAACTTGGCAAGTGTGCATGTTCATGAATGACTTTACAGCGTGGTGCCAATACTTTAATCTGTGCTAAGGCTCCAGCAGTTTTTCCCACTACTGCTTTTGTACCACCAGTGGAAGGGGAAAATGTGTCTCGGTATTATTATGAAAAGAGTTTTGACCTCCCAGATATTTTGCGAAGGGCCCTGGAACCTCCGCACTGAGAACCACTGGTCTAAGAGATGAGTTTTTAAAGCCAAGCGGAACATCTTCTCTGGCCTCTTGGATGCCCTGCTCTCTCCCCCTTCCACCCTGTTCCAGTCCCTTTTCAGAGAAGGAGCTCTGTGCTGGGTGTGTGTGCATCCCTCACCCTGAGCAGCATCTGGACCTCAGAAACCTTTATGAGGACCAGGGGAGCAGGCTCAGACACACCCCTGATGGTGCCCTTTCCCCCTGCAGCTCTGAATCATCACATCCATGCCGTGAAGACGGCCTCCATCGGGACTTTAGGAAGGAGCCGGCCTCCTATGCCAGTGGTGGTCCCCAGTGCCCCTGAAGTGCAGGAGACCACAAGGATGCTGGAAGACTCCGAGAGTGTGAGTTCCCGTGTTGGCCCAGAGTGCGGGGCAGGCTCGCTCATTCCGCAGGCCAGCACTCACCTGCTCCCCTGAACCTGGGCTGTGCCGCAGGCTCGATCTGCTCGGATGAGCTTGTCACACCTACCTTCCTTTCAATTTTGGCCTGTCTCTCTGATCCTCTTGTCTTGGTTCGAACCATACACATGTTCTTTTACGCCCCAGCCCCTGTTCATGATCTTTCCTGAGCAGGATACAATAGAGGAGTTGCCTGAGTGGTTGCTCTCAAAACGAAATCGACAGAGTCTCTCCTTGATCATTCACTCCCACATTCCAATAAATATGCCCTCCCTCTGCATTTCCTGGTACAGGACTCTCTTAGGAGGAGAGCTTGGAGCGCAGAGATCCAGGGGTCATACCAACTGTGTTGGCTCCCACAGAGACTAGAAGGGGCAAACGGTGGGGCCCGTGAGGTCCTTGTGACCCTGGCAGCACAAGTTGGAGGAAAGGCATTTCGCGATGGAAAGAAATGAGTGCTTGCAGGCTCGGGCGCATCCTGCAGCCTCTGACTCCCGGGCTGGCAGGGGCGTGGGTAGTCCAGGCTGCAGCAGTTTTCCACTCATCCCTCGACACTGTGACCTCTTTCCGTGGGCCCTACTTCTGGACGGCTGTTTGGATCGTGCCCGGTAACAGCGTTCTCTTTTCCGTAGAGCTATGAACCAGATGAGCTGACCAAAGAGATGGCCCACCTGGAAGGACTGATGAAGGACCTGAACGCCATCACGACAGCGTGACCACCTTGACCGGGACGTGACTCCCGGCCCGAGTCTAGAAGTCTTGGGACTCAGCCTTGAAATCAAGGAGTTGTACAGAGCACCAGAGGACAGCACTTGAGAACACAGAGTCAGCAGGCCGCCCGGCCAGTGCCCCCGCGTGGGGCTGGCTCCAGGCCTGGCCACCTGCCTTCTCCCAGTCAGCCTGGAAGACGCCCGTGTGGAGGCAGCTTCCCTTTGCCTGCCGATACCCTGCAGGACTGGGCACCATGGGCCAGAATATTGTGTCCAGGGAAGAGGCAAGAAGTGCAACCTATGTTTCACTTGGTGGGCAGGCCGTGTCTTCATGCTGCGACGGCATCGCCTTTATGGAGTGTAGACATTGGCATTTCTGTACAATTTTATTTGTGTTCTATTTTATTTTACCTTCAAAAGAAAAACACTATCAAAACCAAGGAAGTCTGTGGTGTTCTCCACAAGTGGTTGACATTTGACTACTTGTTTGAATTATGTATGGAAAGTCATTGACAGTGTGGGTTGTTCCAGGGGTTGGTTTGTTTTTGTTTTTATTTTTGATTCTGAGTCATTGCATCCTCTACCAGCTGTTAATCCATCACTTTGAAGGGGGGAGGAAATATTGCATTGCTGTTTGTAAGCTTTTTTATTATTTTTTTATAATTATTAAAGGCCTGACTTTCTCCTCTCATCACTGTGAGATTACAGATCTATCTGAATGAAATGTAACATTGAAAGGACTTGTTTGTTGGTTTCTGTGCAGTTTCAGTATTGGGGTGGGGGCGGGCTGGGAGGGTTGGGAATCGGAAATGGAGGGGCTGCTGAGACCCTGTGAATGTTTCAGTCATTGTACTTTCTTCCAGAAGCCTGCAGAGAACGGAAGCATCTTCTTTATTGTCCTGGCATGTCCATCTCTATTGTCACTAAGTTGCAACTGGAGTTTCATTTGGATCTAGTTAAAAAAAGGTTCTTCTGTGCAATAGGTGGGTTCAAGGATGTAGCTGCCCTGGCGTCTTGGTAATATCCTGATAACAACATCCACGCTGAGGAGTCAGACATCGTATTACAGGAGTGACGCAGGTCAGGGCTCAAGCCTGGCACGTTCCTAGGAAATCAGAGAAGAGGGTGGACCCGCTGTCCTGCTGTTAACCGTCTGACTTGGGGGAAGTTAAGGTGGGGATTTTGTTCCCACACAAGACTCCCTAGTTCTAGTTCCTGTCCTCGGTCAGTCCAGCCCTCATTTCTACGTCTCGGAGCCCGTGTGGAGACAGCGTTAGCAAGAGCGGAGCAGCAGGGGCTGCAGCACCAGCGAGGCTCCCAGTTCTTTCTGAACACTGCCCCACAAGTAGCAGGGGCCAGGAGAGCGCTCCCCCGCCACCACTCTCCCAGCAGCTCAGCTAAGCCCCTGATTCGAACAGGGCAGCAGGAGGTTTCTGAGAGGCCAGCCATACAAGGAAACTTTGGCTTTTACAGGTGGTTCTCATGTGCTGCTTCTTTAAAAGGAAAGAAGCTGAGTTTGTTTTATATATTAAGAATATATTAAAAACTATGGGACTGACCCTCAGGCATCTTCCCTGACTCCCCAGCGAATCCTAGAAGAGAGTGTGCAAGGCAGGTGGAGCCGTGGTTTGGTAGCCAAGAGCTATCGTCTCAGTGGCTGAGACCAGCAGGGGGCGCCCAGCCCCGCTTGCCTTTCTGCATTGGGGATTTCCCCCATTTAGGTCTCATTGCACACTGGCTCTTCCGGGAGATACACTCTCTGTCTCTTGACTGGGGGCGATGGAAAGAGCAGTGCTGGGCCTCCTGCTGCCCTGCTAGCTGGTCATGGAGGATAGTGCCGGGCAGGACTCTGGAAATCCAGTGCACTTCAGCTGATCCTGCAGAGAGCACCCTGGACACCAGGAGCGCGAGATTCCCCAGAAACTGTCTTACCTTTTGCCCAAAGAGACATGCTCGGTATTCGGGGCATTCCCTCCCATGAACCCTGATACTTCTGTTACCTCAGGGCCTTGGCACCTGCATACTGCCACAGAACTGGGCCGGGGGGAGGGACCTATTTTTAAATAAATAACTGTTCAAAGTTGGGGGATTTTTTTAAAAGTAAGAAATAGGAAAGCTATTCTGTATTGCACCTTTTCACAATTTAATACATTTTCTTACATTTTCCTGTGATTTTTGAAATTAAACCATTGTGTGTCTTGTCATGTCCTAGTTGAGCTGCTGGCCAGCAGCTTCCTTCAGGAAGATTTGGAACACACGTGTCTGTTGCCTTGTCGCCTGCTGGAGGGGGGCCTGGAGGGCTGCTGGGAACTAGTTTCTGTACACACTTGTTTGGCCTTTTCTGTAGTTGATGCTGTAAACTCTATGGCTTTTTGAAAAACAGTTTCATGTTTTTATTTAGTATTGGACATCCAATACACTTTTTTTAATTCAATCAAACTGTGGTCTGGACAAAGAGTTATTTTCCTTTTTCCTTAGGGAAACAGAACTTGCGGGGGTGGGGAATCCCATTTCCCAGCCTCAAGTGGACACCATTGCCCTCATCACCATAAAGGCTGGAGTGCTAAGAGACACACAGGGTGGTGCGCCAGGGGAAGCTAGGTGGTGGCCCAGGGGTCCACCAGCCCCAGGGATGAGTCCTGTTCCCACCCCTGTTATTCCCCGGCAGGGACTGAGAGTCTGAGGATTGAAGGCCACACCTGTCAGAAAGAGATAGGTGACCCAGCGGGAAAGCACAGCCATTCCTAAATGGTGTGTAGGCCCTGTCCCTGATGTGGCAATGTCTAGGGAAGCAGCTTGGTTTGTGTTGGAGCACACACCGGACCCACACTTAGCCAGGGCCTTCCTGACCCCACCCGCACCTCACCCTAGTGTGTGATGGCAGAGCCCTAGAGCGGGTGTCTGCAAGGAGCCCTGCCTGTCCTGGGCTGCCTCACATGCTGACTATGTTCACTGCATCTTAGCTTGGGCTGCTGTGACAAAAATACCATAGACTTTGGAGGCTTACACAGCAAACATTTATTTTCTCGCAGTTCTGGAGGTTTGGGAGTTCAAGGAATGGGCAGACGTGGTGTCTGGTGAGGACCCGCCTCCTGGTTCGCATCTTCTCACTGTGTCTCACCTGGCAGAAGGGTGAGAGAGCTCTCCGGGGTCTCTCTTATTACTATAAGGGCACTAATCCCATCCTGGGTGCCCACCCTCACAGCCTTATCACCTTCACATTCGGGGATTAGGATTTCAACACGTGAATTTGGGGAGACACACACATTCAGTCTGTAGCACTAAGTTTTCTCACAGTGTGAGCGTCGGCTCAAGTGAGTTCAGCAGCCACAGGCCCTGTCCTGCCTGGATGTGGAGGAGGGCCAGGGCTAGCGTCCCTACTAACTGCCCCTTTAGTCCCGGGACTTCGTCTGCTCTGCAGCCGAGTGATCGGTAGGAACCCCGGATCCCATCACTCCCGTTAGCCATGGAGTCAGAGCTCCCAGTGCCGGAGCCTGTGCCCGTCTGTCGCAGCGCCCCAGTCCAGATCGCCTCGTGCGCCCGGTGTCCGGCTGAGGAAGGCAGCCTGGGACACGCTTCTCAGTGTTTTCACACAGAACACCGCTACCGCCTTGTTCGAACAGCCAGAGAAGCCGTCCGGGCCCTCCTCTGCATCTCTAGATGGAGCTCTTGGCACATTTCATAGTGATTTATCTGTCTTCAGTCTTTTCCCACTTGACTGGACTCAGTGGGGACAGAATTTCTCACTCTTTTCTGAAGGCCTAATGCCAGAGGCAGATTCTAACATAGCAGATGCTTGTCTCCCAGGTGGATGGACAGACAGGCTCAGGGACTCAAGGCCTGGAGTGTGTGAGAAGGCTTCCCGCATATGCACCCCCTCCCATTCCCTTAGAGGGACCCTTGTAGGTCCCCAGTGTTATTGGCCCTTTGGTATCCGGCAGTGAACTTGAATGGCAACAAAGACCTGTCTGCCTGGCACAGTCATAAGAAATGAAGCTGATGCCACAATGATGGACTGAGTGCTGGGAACTAGGAAAAGGATATCCTCCAACTGGTTCTCAGAAATGCTCTACATGAAAAAATGCCCTTCTTTCCCAGTCCATCAGCTCCTCCTGAATTTAGCCACCTTCTGATCAGGGGTGAGGAGCTGTCAGGAAAGACGGTAACCGTGCTGAAAATAAAAGTGTTTACTAGTCACTGAGTCATGTCCAAGTCTTTGCAATCCCATGAACTGTAGCCCACCAGGCTCTTCTGTCCATGGGATTCTCCAGGCAAGAATACTGGAGTGGGGTGCCATGTCCTTCTTCAAGGGATCTTCCTGACCCACGGATTAAACCTGGATCTCCTGCACTGCAGGTGAATTCTTTACCATCTGAGCCCCAGGGAAGCTTCAGCCATCAAATTGATGGGGAGAGGACATGGGCAGGGGCTGGACAAGCCGGGCTGCCCTACCCCCATACAAAGGCTCTCAGTTGGTGCCTGACTCTTCACCTTGGGTCTCCACAGGTGAGGGTGGGAAGGGGGAAAGGTGGGAGAAAACAGTTCAAGGAAATAGTCCTTTACATTTTTCATGATCTTGTAAAAGTGTGTAATGTTGAAAAATGATATTGACAACTTCAATTACCCTCCAAGCACAGTGGATGATGTTCATTTCAAGACACTCTCTTATTTGACTGGATTAGAGAAACGAAAACATGGGCCTAGACTACGCTCAAGATGGGAGCTCTGGCTGTGCTGTAGTGAGAATTGGAACTTCCTGAAATAATCAGGAGAGGGGAAGCAGCAGGTATATCCATAAGAAGATGAGAGAATGAGGGCCGGCGGAAAGATGTCTGCAGCGGGAAGGGGCTTCCCTTGAGGCACTCCAAAGAAGGCTCAGAAATGAGATGTGAGAGGGGATTCAGCGTCGTGTGCTCGCTGCACGTCTGTGACCTGAACTCCCCTCATCTTGCGCAACATCTTCCATGTGCAGGGGGCCTTGCGCAGATTATTGACGTTCCCCCTTCCAAGGAAGGAGCATCTGGGCCACCGCGGTGAGAGACCACGAGTGTGGCATGGTGAGTGAGGGTGACCAAAAATGGGGTTGGCACGAGCCAGAAGTGACCAAGTTTAAAACCTGAGAGTTCGCGGAAATCAGGGGACCTAGGAGAAGGCGCGAGACCTTTCCCAGGCGGAGAAATGAGAAGCCCAGCCGGCCTTATCCAGGTGTGAAGAGGCAGACTGACCTCAGGAGGTGTCTGGGTTGCCACCATTCTACACTTCCACACCCTCCACCTCAGTGGCCTGGAGCAAAGCCCCATCACCCGTCATGGTGCACACAGGCGCCTGCCTTTCGTGGCTGTCCCTGCCTTTTGTGGAGGTGGTCTCCCCAAGGAGAATTCTGGGGGCCGTTCTAAACTCTTCCCTCAATATGATAGCACGTGGCTCCGCAACCCCTACAGCTATCAAAATATCCCCAGACTGGCTTCTCTGTGCAAACTCCTCCTCGCCCCACCGCCCCACCTCAGCCTTACAGGCAGTCCCGCTTCCACACAAGGATTTGAGTTTTCTAACTTCTGGCCTCCCTCCCCTGCTCAGCATCATGCGGCGGCTCCCCTGTCACCTGCCCTGAGAAACAGAATCCGGTGTGGCCTGCTGCCTCTTGGCTTTTGTTTGCCACTTACTCTGCCTTTGACCCAAATTTGGCCCTAGCAATACAGAGCCACTTGCACTTACAGAATAAACCTTGATGTCTGACCTCTGTACTGTTCCCTTTGCTCAAACTGTCTCCCTAACCCCTACCTACCCTTACTGCTGGCTCTCTCTGCCTCATAAATTTCTATTTATTTTTAAACACCCAGCCTAACCATTCAGTCCCCTGGTGGTTTCTGTTCCTGGTCTCTGCCTCTTCCAATACACTGTGAACTCCTTCAGGAAAACAGGCGTGTGTTTGATTCTCCCTTCCATCGCCCAGCGCATTAGAGGTGTTCACTTGATGAACGTGCCTGGTGAGGAAGATGGACTTGCAGTCACTGTGGGCCAGTGCTGGGGTAATTTGACAAAATCGTATATTCAGAAAGGTTTTGGAGCAGAGGTAAGGCTGAGCTGAGTTTAGGAATTAATGAGGCTTTCTGTCTGGAGGGAGGAGGAGGCCAATGCTGGGAATCTAATCTGCTCCACGTGGTCATGAGATACCTTGCGGACTCAGCCATCCTGCTCGCCACTGCAACTTCTAGGGCCGTGCGGGCCTCCTGGCACTAGATAAAGTGCAGGGAGCCCCAGGTGGGGTGAGCACAAGGAGCTAGTGCTCTGCTCCCCAAAGCCCTGAACACTGCAAGGGTGATGCTGGCCTGGTTGAGCTGGGTGTGGTGGGGTCAATCTTAGTGAGTTAAGTATAAGGTGAGTTTTTTCCATAAACTCAAACCCCAGGGTCTAACAGAGAATTCTGGGCAGCTTCCTGTACGGGACACAAAGAGCTGGAATCTATTCTTGAAGGCAAAATGATGGATCACACTCAAGAAAACCAGCTGATGAACATTCCAGACCAACACACAGGAGGGAAATAGGAACTGAAACCAAAGAGATCTCAGGGTGGGTAGGTGGAATGAGAAAAGGAATATTACGGGCCAGTCAGAAAAGTCCTCCCCCCTCGAGAAGCTGGGAATCGCTCCTGGTTTCACGAGTGTTTCCTGCTTTTTGCAGGGCTCTGGAGAGCTCCAGTCCTTGATGTCTCTCTCAGCACAGAAAGAATTTATAGTGAGAGGCAAACTGATAGATAAGAAGTGATTTATTAGAACAGGGTCCTTGAGAGGCTTACAAGTGAGCGGGCAAGCATTATAGGCTACAGTTTTGTAATCAAAGAAAAGGTGGGGAGATGGCAAAGACCATCTTCTTCCTTACTCTTGAGTAGATGCCTTGCTTCCATCATCATCTCCTCCTCCAGGTAGGACAGGGGAGTTTCCTTGTTCCTAAACGGTCAAGCAAGAACTGTCAAGGCACTACAGGAAAATTATTTCAGGTCTCAGTACAATGAGGGTCTTTCACTTTGGAATGTCCCTCTCCCATAAATGATTGTTTTTTATGTGTGCAGAGAGCATGTCCCAGGGGTCATTAACTTACTCAGCTCTCTGGGCAGCATGTGGGTCTCAGCCACCATTGTTTTATTGAGTTGGGGCCTGTCTCAGGTTTCTGTGGTGTGGTTTTGCTGCTTAGCAGGCCTGCTTGGTTTTGTGGCCAAGCAAACCTGTTTTCTTGAGTGATCATTAACTTACAGGGGTCTCCCAAATCCCGCTAAAGCTCCCTGTCTATCCACAATCCTAATGGGATTTCTGAGCTATTTGGTTCCTACTCTGACCCTATTACAAGGACCAACTACAGGTCAGGCACTGAGGATATGGAATGAGTACGAGCATCTCTGCTGATGTGTTCACAATCTAGAGGAGGCCTCAGACATGAAACAGACAGAAGCTACCACCCAGGATGAATAGTGCTAAGAGACCTGACCATTGATCTGGCAAGGCCAGGAAGGAGCTTCCAACCCGGACTACAGCCTCTGCCAGACACCGAGGAAGTACCACTGAGGCTGGTGAGAGTGGTGGGGGGTTCACTGGAGAGAGGAAATGGTGTTTCTTCCAGCACTGCTCATACTAGATCTGAAAAGCAGGGAAGACACAGATACTGGCTAAATAAGAACAGTGCTAAGTTGCTTCAGTCGTGTCCAACCCCTTGCGACCCCATGGACTGTAGCCCACCAGACTCCTCTGTCCGTGGGGTTCTCCAGGCAAGAATGCTGCAGTGGGTTACCATTCCCTTCTCCAGGGCATCTTCCTGACCCAGGGATCGAACCCACATCTCGTAAGTCTCCTGCACTTGGCAGTCAGGTTCTTTTCTAGCGCCATCTGTGAAGCCCAAATAACAACAGAGACACTTGTGAATTATTTGTTCAAAAGAAAGTAAGGGATTTCCCTAACAGAGGACCCGAAACCTGAACACAAGTGTCAAACAGAAAGAGAAGCTGGTGCTTCCCTAAGGAAAAGCCAAATAAACAGGAATGTGGAAGCAGGGAGAGGAGCATTGGGAGCTGGGAGCCAAAGCACGTGAGAGGGCAGCCCAGGAGAGACCCGCCCGTCAGGAAAGGACACCAAGCAAGTCTGGCTGGCACCACTGTATTTTTAAAAAATAGGTAAAATTTCTCATCTCCCTTCAGAATTTGTTGAAGATTTTTGTGTCAATATTCATAAGGGATAGCAGTCTGTAGTTTTCTTGTTTTGTAATTTTTTTTATCTGGTTTTGGTATCCATGTAATACCAGCCTCATAGAGTAAAGAAAGTGCTCCCTCCTCTACTTTTTGGGAGTTTGTGAAAGATTGGTGTCCATGGTTCTAAACATTCGGTGGAATTCACCAGTGAGGCTATCTGATCCCGGCCTTTTCATTATGAGAAGTTTTATTCCTATTTGAATCTCTCCACTTACTATAGGTCTATTCAGATTCCCTATTTCTTCTTCATTCAGTTCTGGTAGTTTGTGTGTTTCTAAGAATTTGTCCATTTTACCTAGGTTATCTGATTTTTTGGCATACTATTGTTCATAGGGTTCCCTTATGTCCCTTTTCGTTTCTTAAAAGTTGGTGGCATCATCCCATCTTTCTTTCCTGTTAGTATTGGATTGGCCAGAAAGTTCATTTGTGTTTTTCCATAAGATGTAATGGAAAAATCTAAATGAACCTTTTGGACAACCCAATATATCTGTCTCCGGGTCTGTCTCTCTCTTTCTCCTTTCTTTTTTGGCAGTAAATCTCTCTCTCTCTCTCTCTTAAACTTTCAAGCAGCAGATTTATTTTATTTGGTGAAGAATTAACAGAGTTGGGACTGCCCTGGTTGCCCAGTGGTTAGAACTCTGTGTTTCCCGTGCAAGGGGTTCAAGTTCGATCCCTGGTTGGGGAATTAGGACCCCACATGCCTCGGTGCAACCAAAAAAAAAAAAGAATTAACAGAGTTAATTTGATGCCCCCCAAATGAGGTAACGCTACAACATTTGCATATGAAAACTTTCCTTCAAACACTTATTCAGATTTGTTATGGCTTGTCAGATCAAAGAAACTTCAACTTCAAGTTTGTTCACATAAAAATTTGGTGCAGTGGGAAGTAATTTGTTAATTTGGGAAGTTTCAAAATGGCAGTGTAACTGAGCAGGATGCTATGGGGCCCTTCCCAGGACAGACACCTCTCCCTCCCATAGCTTTAACTCCTCTCTGAAGTGCCTGATGACAGTATCTGATGAACAATTCCTGAGTTGTTTCATAGATGTCAAAACCCCCACCAAATGGAAGAAATTAACTACTTGATGACCAAATACCCCACGTTCACCTCCTGGCACTGAAGGACTAATGATGTTCACCCCTGTGACACTGGCCTGTTACGTTACCATCAACCAGACAGAGAACTGTCATGAGCCGGGATGGCTGGCTGGCATCACCGACTCGATGGATGTGAGTCTGAGTGAACTCCGGGAGCTGGTGATGGACAGGGAGGCCAGGCGTGCTGCGATTCATGGGGTCGCAAAGAGTCGGACACGACTGAGCAACCAAACTGAACTGATCACAGACCCTGGGACACCAAACGCTTTGCTCAAAGCCATCAGGGAGTTTGGGCTTCCTGAGCACTCATGTCCTGGACTCCCTGTAAGGCATCTTATAATAAACTCTACACTTTCCTTCACCACAACCTGGTGTCTGTAGATTGGCTTTACTGCGCCCTGTGAGCAAGGGGATCCAGGTTTTGGTTCAGTAATAGCAGTTCTATCCCAGAGTCATAATTACCAGGGGAAAAATGTTCTCTAGGTAAGAGTTCTGACAGCACTCTAATACCGTGTCCATCCTTTTATACAAAAGAATGTGCATTTTGCAAAGAGAGTTCATATTTCTATGACATCATTTTTGAAAAATGTTCTCAATTGCTTTTCTGTCTCCAATAGGGTCAGTGATCCAATTGTTAAAACGTGTTAGTCTTTTTCATCTTGTCAAAGAACCGACTTTTGATTTTGCCACTTTTCTGCACTGTCTTTCTAGTCTCGATTGCATTTACTTCTTCTTTAATTTTTATGGCTTCCTTCCTGCCACTTGCTTTGTTTAGTTTGCTCTCCTCTTCCTTAGTCTCTTATGTTATTGATCTAAGATCTTTAGATAGCTGCTGCTGCTGCTGCTGCTAAATCGCTTCAGTCGTGTCCAACTCTGTGTGACCCCACGGACTGCAGCTCACCAGGCTCCTCCGTCCATGGGATTTTCCAGGCAAGAGGACTGGAGTGGGGTGCCATCGCCTTCTCCGTTAGATAGCAGTAAGCGCCTATAAATTTCTCTCAGAGTACTGCTTTTGCTATACCCCATAAGTTTTGGTATGTTGTGTTTTTGTTTCTGTTCATCTTAATTTACTTTCTAATGTTTTCTTGTGCTTTCTTCTTTGATCCACTGGTTCGGTAAAAATGCATTAATTTCCATATATTTGCAAATTTTCCAAAATTCCTTCTGTTATTGATTTCTAAAACCATTGTATGATGGTCAGAGAACACATATCATATGATTGCAATCCTTTTAAATTTCTTGAGACTTGTTTTGTGACTTAACACATAGCCTATCTTGGAGAATATTTCATGTGCACTTGAAAAGAATATGAATTTCGCTGTTGTTAGGTAGAGGGTTCTAGATGCCCTGATCATATTGCTCAGATTTTCCGCTTCCTTGCTGATCTTCTGTCCTGTTCATCTCTCCGTTGTTGAAAATGGGCGTGACGTCTATAGGTGTTACTGTTGCACTGTCTATCCCTTCCTTCCATCGTGTCAAGTTTGCTTCATGAATTTTGGGGTTCTGTTGTTAGGTGTATGTATGTTTAAATCGTTAATTGTTCCTGACAGACTGCTCCTTTTATCATTTTTTGATCCTTTTATCACTTTAAAGTAGACTTCATCTTTAGCAACAATTCTGTCTCAAAAAGAAGCCCATAAAATATACAATGCATGTGTACGTTCTAAGTCACCTCAGTCATGACCAGCTCTTTGAGACCCCATGGACTGTAGCCCACCAGGCTTCTCTGTCCATGGGATTCTCCAGGCAAGAGTACTGGAGAGGGTTGCTATGTCCACCTCCAGGGGATCTTCCTGACCCAGGGTTGGAACCCACGTCTCTTACATCTCCTGCTTTGACAGGCAGGTTCTTTACCACTAGTGCCACCTGCTGCTAAGTTGCTTCAGTCGTGTCCGACTCTGTGCAACCCCATAGACGGAAGCCCACCATGCTCCGCCGTCCCTGGGATTCTCCAGGCAAGAACACTGGAGTGGGTTGCCATTTCCTTCTCCAGTGCAGGAAAGTGAAAAGTGAAAGTGAAGTCGCTCAGTCATGTTCAACTCTTAGTGACCCCATGGACTGCAGCCCACCAGGCTCCTCCATCCATGGGATTTTCCAGGCAAGAGTACTGGAGGGGGGTGCCACTGCCTTCTCCGGCGCCACCTAGGAAGCCCAAAATATATGTGTTAAGTAATATAATATCAACAAATAGTATTCTATATTATTAATATTAATGGCTATTAGTAATATATAAATTATATATTTATATATTAAAGCTATGTAATATAATTTTGAGAGAGGTATATCTCAAAATTATATCGTTTTTTAAAATCCATCCTGCCAGTTTCTGCCTTTCAAGTACTTGATCTATTTACATTTTATGTTAATTACTGATAAGGTAGTATTTACACTTTGTTTTGTTACTTGTTTTCTATATGTCTTCAATTTTTGTCCCTCTGTTACTTTGTGACTGTCCTTTGTGTTAAGTGTCCATTTTTCAGTGTACCATTTTAATGCTCTTGTCAAAAGGCACAAATTATAAAAGAAAAATTTGATGAGTTGAACATCCTCAAAGTTAAAAATATTTACTCTTTGAAAGACATGGTTGGGGAAATGACAAGGTAAACCATAAACTGAGAGAAAATATTTGCAAAATATACATCTTATAAAGGACTTGTCTCCTGAATATATTATTTATAATTTAATAATCAGAAACAAATGACTCAAACAAATGAATAAAGATTTGAACACTTTATCAAAGAACCCATATAGATAGCAAATAAATACTCAGAAAGATGCTCAGCATCTTTAGTCATTATGGCAATGGAATTTAAACCAGGAGTTGATATAACACACTGTCTTGAACGGTAGAAATAAAAGACACAATCAAAAATTGCAAAGATCTGCGGTACCTGGAACTCTGATTCAGTTGCTGGTAGGAATTCAAAGAAGTATTCCAACCTTGGAAAATAATCTAGTGGTGTCTGATCAAGTTAAATCTATAGTGACCAAATGATTCAACAGTGCCACTCAAGAAAAATGAAAATCCAGGCTTACATAAAGACTTGTTCATGAATGTCCATAGGAGCTTTATTCTTAGTAGCCCAACTGGAAACAGCCCAATTGCTCACCAGTGGGTGAAGGAATAACAAATCCTGGCATATTCAGCCAGGGACACTTGCTCCACAGAGCACAAAACAAAATGGGCAGGCCTTAAAGGCTTTTGACTAAAGGAAAGAAATTAGACACAAGGGCTGCACACTTCATGATTCCACTTATATGAAATTCTACCTATAGTTTGCCAGAAAGGCAAAACTTAAGTGATAGAAAGCAGATTGCCAGGAGCCAGGAGCAGGAGGCTGACTGCAGAGAGGTGGAGGAGGATCTGGAGGAGTGAGGAAAATGGTGATCATCCGCGTTATCAAGGTGGTTCTAGGACTGGACAGATGTGTCAGAACTCAGCGAGATTGGTGAATTTTGTTATCTATAAATTATATCTCGATAAAGAAAATAGACACAATTTGCAAGAGCAACAAAAATTAAAGGTATTAGGAATAAAACTAGCCAAATGTACAGACCTTCATGAAGAAAACTGGAAAGCCGTGTGAAAGACTTGGCAGAGACAGATGATGCCCAGTAAATGCTCCACACGCCCGCCCACACCAAGCAGCCTCCTTTGCAGTTACTTTGGGGCCAAGTGACGAGCAAGGGCGAGGAGTGAGGTGTGTCTCTGCCAGAGACTGCTGGAGAAGAGTCGCTCAGAGTCTGCGGTCTCTTCCAGTTCTCTCTTCTCCTTCCACGTGATCTTGGAGACCTCGGGTTCCAGCTGCTGTCAGTAAGGAGAGTGGCTGCCTGGCCTGCTGGGGACTTAACCTGAGCTGGAATAAATCTTCCCTGTGTTAAACCATTGAAATGTTGGGCTTTTTCTGTTGGGGTCACGAGTGCTAATTGCCCTAATACAAAAGAAACAGTAAAGATGACCCAAATGTGGGTCTCATTCATCCATAGAGATACAAATTTTAATAAGAGCGTTCATGTGATTTCAAAGCAGAAGTCCACTGGGTTCTTCATGCATCTTAACAAACTGATTGTACACAGTATATGATAGCGCAGAGGCTAGAGTAGCCAAGACATTGTTTAAGAAGGAGGTGAGAGGACAGGCTCTACTAAGATCTACACACTTCATAAAGCTACAGTAACTAAGATGGTTTGAACAAGGATGGACAAGCTAATGTTACTGAATAGAGAGCTTTGGCATAAACCCAGATGTGACATAGAAGTGACATTGTAAATTAGTAGGAACAATTGGTTGTCTGTATAAGACAGAAATGAAACCAAACTGTGTCCTGACATCATACCCAAAGTCTGGGTCAGTTAGGTTAAGTAAATGTGAGAAGCAACACTTCACAGTTTAAAAATTAACACAGAAGAATATAACAACAGAGTAAGATAGGTTTCTTAAACCAGCAAAAAAGGCACTAAGGAAGTACTAGACTTTTTTAAAAAATATTGCTAATATTGATCTCATTAAAATGTAAAACTTCTGTTCACCAAAGAACAGTGAAAAAAGAAAGAAAATATAAGCCATATACTAGAAGAAGATCTTTATAACACATACAATGAACAAATAGATGTATGTGTGTAAAACTCTTATGAATCAACAAAAGACAATAGGAAATCAGGCAAAATACATGAAAAAATATTGCTCAGAAGAGGAAACATAAATGGCAAATGAATATTCAAAAGAAAAGCCAACCTTACTGGTAATTAGGGACTTGCACACTCAAACACGATGAGATGTCACTAGATTGGGAAAAATAAGAAAGTCTGATAATTGCAATCATTAGCAAGAATGTGGATTAACAGTAACTCATACCCTGCAGGTGGGAGTGTAAATTGTTAGAACTAGTTAAAACAACTTGGCATTATCTTGTAAAGTGAAGCTTAAGTCACCCTATGACTCAGTTCTTCCTCTCCTAGATGCAGAGCCTAGAGATGCCGCGACATATCTGTATCAGGAACCACAAATAAGAACATTTGTAGCAACGGTGTTGGTAATAGAGACAACTAGAAATGACTGAAATATCTGTCTCTAAAAGAACACATATGTCTATGGTGACATATTCAGATACTGGAATGCTGTACAGTGGTGAAGATGAGTGAACTACGCTCCGTGCATCAACAAGATCTCAAAATTACAATACTGAATGGAAAAAAACCCACAAACGACTAAAGAATACATACGGCAGGATGCCACTTATATAAAGTTCAAAATTTTACAGACACATTCAGTGGTGTACGTAAGTGGAAGCAGTATGGTCCACCCCTAATGCAGGCAATGAAAAGGTGAGTTATTTGTAAAGAAATTTTAAACAGTAATAAAAACAGACTCCATCTGCTGCTGCTTATCCTTATGCCTCAGCGATTCCGAACAATATTATTGATGAAACCCTCCTCCCCACAAAGACCACTACTTCCAGTCCCCACCCTTCCATCTTGGTACAGAACTGAGCACACTGTTTAGAGACATTTTATTTCTGCAGTAAAAAACAGTATCATGAATGGCAACGGGATGACTAAAGTTCATCTGAGTGGTTTATCTTGGAGAGCAAGACAGGGATACAGTTGGGGACCAGCAGATGCTTCCAAAGGTATGCCTTATGTTCTATTTTTTAAAACCAAGTGATTGGTGTATGGCTACTTATCACATTTTCAATATTAGGTATTTGTTATGGTTATATCTTCTTCTCTGTGTTATGAAATATTCCACCCTCAAGAGAAAATTGAAAATGCCACATCAGGGGGAGGGCCGGGACTGGAGGAGACTCACTGGATGCACTGGAAACTGCAAACTCAAGAAGCAATGAAAGGACCATGGTTGGCCAGAAAAGTTTGAGGAGTCATGTGGGAGGGATTGAATTGAGGGGAAGCCATGAGTACGGCGAGGCTTCCAGGAAGCAAGTGGGCAGAGAGGAGATGACCAGGGGCCCAAGGCACTGAGCCTGGGGAGAAAGGAGAGCTCTTCTGAGGCTGAACAGAAAGAGCAGTGAGAGGAAAGCAGGTCCTAAAAGCTGGAGTGGGCTGGGCAGCAGGACAAAACCGGCGGAGAGCCACCTTAGGTTTACCAGGGGACTGGGGAGGACCTCGTCTATACCGTGTTCTGTGCAGAAGCGGCGGGGGCCAGATCGCTGTGGAGGAGGCTCTGACTCAGAGGAAGGGAGATGAGGGTGGGGCGTCCAGACAGCTCTCAAGAAGTTTGGCTGACAGATGAGGAGCAGCAGCTGGGAAGAGACTCGGAGTTAAAGAGGGATTTTATTCGATTTTTTTAATGTGTTTTTTTTTTTTTAATCCCAGTCTGGTTTAACCCCACTAGGGCAGAGAGTGTCTTTGGGCAACTGGCAGCTGTAAGCACAGCAGGTGTCCGCTGGAGTCGAAGCAGGGGGTTCAGTGGCATTTCGAGGAGGGGCTGGCTAACTGCCCTGGTGGGGAGAAGTGTATCATTACTGACTGTTCAGAATTGCTGCTAGCTGGAGATGGTGAAAGGTAAGAGAAAGCAAACCACATTTAGTCATTTATATTCGGTTTTAAAATTTTTCTACAGACTGTGCACCCCTTCTTGCCTGCATGGACACACTGCTCCTGGCACTCAGCCCTTGGTACATGCCGCCAATGGGAGTGATCAGGTTTGAGTCTCCAGACCCCAGGTGTGCACCCTGGCTCCTTCACATTCTAGCCAACTGGTCTAGGCAGGTTCCCTCTTTGAGCCCCTGGACTCACTGTATTGAGGCCCTCCCTTAGTATATTTTTGAGGATGGAATGAGAGAACAGGAAAGCACCAAGTGCCCAGCATACAGTAGGTGCTTACTAAGTGTCCTTTTGTAGTCAGGGAACAGAGAAGATAGTGACTCATATTGCTCCAGCCCCTGGTGGAGAAGCAAGGCCCAGTGCAAGCCTGTGGTGGATCCTCGAGGGGCTGAGTGGAGGCAAGTATCCTGGCTCTACCCCTTGCAAGTTGGCTGGGTGTGTAGCTAATCTGTCCCACCCCCCAGTGGCTGTCTGTCTGCAAAGGCCTCACCATAGCCCCAGATACCAGGCCTGCATTTTGCCCTGCCCTCCTGGTGGGTCCCTGAGGACCCGTGGCCTCCTGGGCCGCAGGGGGCAGTTGTCATGGGGACACAGGGCCTGCTGCAGCTGCCTCCTTGGCAACGGGACTCCCAGGCCAGTTACCATGGCAACAGCATCTACTAGGCAATCACTGATGGGGATGGGGACGGATTCCCTGCCCTTTTCTGAGGACTTTCCCCTCTGGAGCGCGGGCAACACGGCAATCCTCCGCCACCACAGTGCAGCCCTGGGGAATTTGCTTTCCAGACTCAGATCGCTGCCTCTCTCCTACACTGCAAGGCACAACTCTGAGGGCCCTTGGGACCCTCTTCGGCGAGGGGTGGAGGAAGCAGCCCTGAGGGTCTTCTCAAAGGGTCTGGAGTCAGGCGCCCCCTCCGGTGCCCACAGTCGGGAGCACCAGGTCACACCCCCTTACAGTGAGGCCTCTCTGGTTCCCCAGCTCCCGCAAGGGCCCAGCAGCTGTGTTGCCTCCTTGGCTACGCTAACACGCAACCTTCTGCCCTAGCCATGACGCCCTCCTCCCAGCCTGGTAACCTTCTGCGACCCATCTGATCACGCTGAGATGCATCTCCCTCTTCAGGATCTCACTGGAGTTCCTGTGCGCACTGACCGTCCTTCTCCAGGCAGCACCAAGGAGTCCCGGGGACTCTGCAGCCCCCACAGCTGGGCTGGGAAGGACCTCAGTCAGGGTCTCACGCCTACACCAGCCAAGGACACACGCTTTCTCTCTCACCAGCCCACCAACAGTGCACACTTCTGTCCACAGCCAGACCTCACACTCTCACAGCTCTGCTCCCCGCCCCCTGCTCTTGGGGGCACAGTCTTGTGCGTACAAGCACACCTTGCTCTAGGGACAATGTCCCACTGCTCTCCACGGCCAGGCTCCTGAGGCTTCAGGATCCATGCTGTACCCCCCGTCCCTTGCCCCTAGAAGAAGGCAGCATCTGCTGGAATTTTTTTATTTAAATAAAATATACAACTCGGTGCATTTACCGTTTTCTGTTTTAAAAGTGGAAGATTTGAAAATTGCTTGTGAGAGATGGGGGATGGACCAGACCTGGCTTTCCCAGTCTCTGGAGTGGCTGGGCTGAGTCGGAGCTTTCATAAACTGCGTGTGTATCTGTGCCCCTGTGTGTGTGTGGAGGGTGGTGAGACCAAGTCCTGGTGGCAGGGAGGGTCCTCACTACTCATGGCCCCACACCCCCCACCCTACCCCTCCCCCCTCCCCACCCCCTGCCACCAGGATACAGTGCTGCCCTCCTTGTGGGGCATAGGTAGGTGCCAGACTTCTATGAGCAGCACTTACAGAAGATGCTGCTATGTGCAGCCCTAAAAACTCAAGGGGCCTTCTTCTGCCCAGCAGAGACCAAGGCCAGGTGGCTCTTCCGAAGACCCAGGATCCTTCCCCCTTTCCTTTCCTGGATTATTGCCTCACACCCCGTGACCCATCTATAGAGAAATTTTGTCCACGTTCCAGGACAAAGCCTGATCTCGCCAACATTCTGCCTTAAGAATGTGGAGGAGTGTTCCAGATGGGCAAGGGAACACCAGCCCCTCTCATTATTCAGGTCTTGGCAGCTGAACCTCTTCCCCCGCTTTAGGCAGTGGGTGTACCACTAACCATGGCTCTGAGCTGTTTTCACAATGGCCTCCACTTTGGACCTGCTCTGGCTCCTGGTTGCCTTCAGAATCCAAGTCAGTTCCCTTAGCCTGTCACATAAGGCTTCCTTCTGACCATAGCTTCTGGATCTCTTCCCAAAGCCCCTGACTCCACAACTCCACATCCACCTCAGTCATTTCCCCACTGTGCACCCCATCTGACCCCCTGCTCCCTCCTTCCCTCCCTCTAACTTTCCCACACCTGGAGGCCTGGCTCAAGCCCACCACTGGCCACACACCTTCCTTAGACCCTTAGAAAGTTCCAGCTACCTCCTGTGTCCTGAGATTGTAAGTCCTGGAGACAGCAGCCAAAGCTCCTTGGGATCTCACGAGAGCTCACTGGGGCAAGGTGCTGGGCACATGAGGGGGCAGAATAGACATGATTTACTGAGCACCTACTATGGTGTGTGCCAGGCGCTGGGCTGGGCATGTCACGTGTACTACAGTTCTCATCTGGCCCTCACAGGTCCTTGTGGGGTGGTACCACGAGCATTCCCATTTTACAGACGGCTCAGACAGAAAGCTCAGATAACTTGTTCCAAGTCACACAGCTAAGAAGTGGCAGGTCTGGGATTGAAATCCAGGTCTGATTACCTCCAAAATATGGTTTCTTCCCTCTATACCCTGCATGGTGTCAAATTCAGCTCCTCTCAACACAATTTTCTAATGAAAGGAACATCAGCTTTAGCCTAAGGTAGGCCTAGATTACAATCTCAGATCAGTCCCAGCTCTGCCACTTGCAATTATCCGATTCTGGAACGATGACTAACACTCGGTTTCCTCGTCTGTGAAATGGGAAGAATCAAAGCAGCTACACCTCCTTCAATTTGTAAAATTGAAGAAGTTAATGTGTGTAAAGTGCTAAACCAGTGCTTGGCACAGAGCAGACTCAATAAATAGAAGCTTCCCTCCCCTCCCATCCTACAGCTGGGAAAACTGAGGACTGCAGAGGTGATGGGATGTGCTTGAGGCCCTACAGGGTAGGAGAGGCATGGCCTGGAGTCTTCTGCTTCCATGAGGGGAGGTCGGGCTGGGGCTGAATTTGAGACCAGAGATGGGGAGAGAGGAGGCCTGCCAAGAGGCCCTGGGGTCTTCTTCCCTGAGGACTGGAGAAGATACTTCCCCCAGGCCCTGTGGTGCCCAGCCTGCGGGCCAAGGCAGGTTACTGGATGGAAGGTGACCTGGGTGTCCTGGCAACATGGGGTTAAACTAGATTGCATACACATGTGCACATGTGTGAGTGGCTATCTACATGGCTCTACAGAGCGCTACATAGCTATACATATACACATCTTACATACATATACATATACATCTTGCTAAATTTGCAGTAGAAAAAAATGCAAGACTCTGGACCCTGGCCCATTTGTCCCCAGGACTCAGGCAACTGAGGCTCCCTAGGAACAAACTCATGGGCAGCCCTTCCTGGAGGAACGGAGATGACTCCCAGCAGAGTGGGGCTCCAGGTTCACAGCTAAGGGCCTAGTGGTGGCTATTGCCCTAAAATGAATACAATGACCCGTCTGCGCTAGGAATCCCAAACATGGGTCATCCCCACCCCTGCCAAGCCCCAGAAACCCCACCTGCCTTCCTCTGGCTTTTACACTTGGGCCCTGCCTGCTCCCCTCCCCCCTCCCTCCCTCTAGTGCTGAGTATTAAAATAGTCTATAAAAGCAAGTGACCAAAAATCTATAGCTCTAAGAATACCTGGTTATTTTCTGCTGTCTTTTGTTTTTCTGGTGTGGATTTTTTAATGATAATTATTATTGTTATTGGTATATCTCCTAATCACAGTTAAACCTGAAGGAAGAAAGAAGGGAGAAAAAGAAATAAAAAGAGGAGAGGAGGAGGCAGGGGACGCAGCTCATAGGTTGGACGGCAGTTTGGAGCGCACCGGCTCAGACCTGGCCCCAGGTTCCCTCTGGGGAGCAGCAGTCAGAGGGGGGCCCCCAGAAGAGGTGGCTCTTGCCCCAAATAAAGAAAGAGGGGGTGGCAGAGAACCTGAGGATGTCTTCCGAGGCAGAGTGACGTGCTGGCCAGGGACGGCACCATAGGGCCTCCCGGGGAGACCGAGGCCCCCGCTGCCCCCGCTGCCCCCGCTGCCGCCCCCGCCTCTGGGAAAGAGCGGGAAGGCTGCCACCGACTCCCCAGAGGAGTGCGGGGAGGCTCTGCGGAGAGTCTGCGCCCCGTCCTGGGGGAGGGCCGGCTGAGAGGCTGAGATGAGCTTGAGGTCCTGGGTCAGGCGACCGGGGGTGAGGGGTGGCGTGCCCCGGCGCTGGGGGACCTGGGGCGGCGGGGGGCTGGATGCAGGGGGCAGGAGCAGGGATCCGTGGGAGCCGGAGGCCCGGGGCGGGGCACTTGGGAAAGTTCTTGGAGGGCCCGGGCTGTGGCCAGGAGGGCTGGGCCCCCCTCGGGGGGTGAAGGCGACAGGAGAAGCCCCCCCTGAGGCCCCTGCCACCAAGGACAGCCGCTCAGGCTGCCGCGGGGGTGTCTCTGGCGTGCTCGGCGGGCCGGCGGCCAGCCCGGGGGACAGCTCCCCGGGAGGCTGGCCCAGCTGCCCGGGGCTGGACGACGGGGACCTGGCCGAGGGCGGGGGCGGCAGGAAGGGCTCCGCGAGTCCCAGGCCTCCCCGGGCCCCCGGCAGCGGGGGCGGCGGCTGGCTGGTCTGCGGGGAGCGGGCGCCCGGCTGCAGCGGGGTGAGCAGGGGTGAGTCGGACGAGGACAGGGAGCCCCCCAGCGCCTTGTGGAAGTGGCCGAACCCGGCGGTGGCGGCGGCCGCGGCGGTGGAAGGAGTGGGCGCCGGGGAGGAGCCGCCGACCCCTGGCGGCGGGGAGGAGCTGGACGAGGGGAGGAGCGGGCTCAGGCCGGCCGGCGCGGAGAATCCAGCCAGTTGTTGGATGTGAAAGGAGGACGAAGACGGCGTGTCCACCTGGGACGGGCTGCTGGCGGGCGAGGCGGAGCCCAGCGCCGATGGGATCAGAGACTGCAGCCGCTTCAGGTGCCGGGGCGTCTGCCCGGCCCCGAGGCCGCCGAGCCCGGGCCCCGGGGGAGGCCGGAAGATGGCGGCCGGCAGGCGCGGGTGGTGGGTGAGGGCGATGGCCACGGAGGTGGTGGCGGCGGCGGCCTGCAGCGGCGCCTGGATCAGCGGGGTCCAGATGACCGGCGTGGGGGTCGGCGTGGCGGAGGCGGCGGCCTGGACACGATGCGCGCAGTGCGCCATCTCCCGGTCGTGCTGCACGATCTGCTGGATGATCTCGTTCTCCTGGTAGTTGAAGACGCCTGAGTTGAGGTCGTGCTGGACTTTGTGGAGGAGGATGGAGTTTTTCTTGCCTGGACCACCGAACGAGATCAGGCGCTTAGGCCGGGGTGGGAGCAGACAGAAGCCCGTTCCCCGCCCCCGCCTCCCTCCAGGCAGGCCGCTCACCGATGCGGTCCAGGCGGTCCAGCGCCACCGTCTCGAAGGCCCGCCGCATCATGGGGTACTCCTCCAGCACCTCGTTGAAGTTGTCCACGCTCAGCGAGTAGAGGCGGCAGTAGGTGTCAGCCCTCACGCTGGCTGTGCGCCGGCCCCGCGTCAGCAGGCAGATTTCTGCCAGGATATCAGGAGTCAGGGGGCTCCCAGCAGATTGCACAGAACCCCACCCCCACCCCGTCCCACCCTGACCTGGGCCCTGCTGTCTGGGACAGAAGCTTGACAGGCTCACAAGGCCCCATCCCCAGGCTGTGACCCTTTCGGATGCCAGCCTGCAACCAAATGGGTACCAGACTGACTTTCCCATCTCTGGAACCACCCCTGTATGAGGAAAGGGCAACCCACTCCAGTTTTCTTGCCTAGAAAACCCCATCATGGACAGAGGAGCCTGTTGGGCTACAGTCCATGGGGTTGAAAAGAGTCGGATAGCATGCGCCAGCCTCACAGACACCCACTCCCAGGCAGAGGCGTGAGGGTCTGTGATGTCATCCTTGGTGACTCCCCAACCCATTCCCCTGTCCCCCCCAGGACCCCTTAGCTGCCTCACCTCCAAAATAAGAGCCATCCGCCAGCTTGGTCTCTTTGTTGCCCTTGGTGAGCACGCTGACCACCCCGTGCTGAATGAAGTACATCTTCTTGCCAATGGTGCCTTCGCGGATGATGTAGTCCCCAGGCTGGAAGACCTCGAAGCGCAGCTTGGTCAGCATGGAGGTCACAAAGTTGGGATCCGCGTTGGCAAACAGCGGCATGGAGGCCACCAGCTTTCTGCAGTTAAAGTTGATGATCTCCTGCTCCCAAGATGGGGTGAATTGAGAAAGGGAGGCGGAGGTGAGGGAGACCGCCCGGCAGGAAGGCCCGGCTTCCCTCCCGGGCCACCGAGCTCACCTCCCGCAGCGGCTCGCTCAGCTCGCCCAGGATGCTCTCCTCGTCGAACATCTTGCCCTGGTAGCGGTGCTCGTAGTAGTCATGGATGCGCTGCCGGGTGTCAGGCGGGAGCTTGTGGAAGGACATGTACTGCTCCACCTGCTTGTACTGAGCGCCAGGAGAGAGAGTGTCACCGCCTGGCCAGCCGGTCTGGCCGCCCCAGCTGGCACCACGCTGTCTCGGCTGCTGGTGACCAGAGCCAGCATGGCTGCTGGGGGCCTTTTTGGCTGACCTTTGAGAGTGAGGGCCTCAGCGTGGGTGTGGCCCTGACTCTCAGCCACTTGGGGTAGAGGAGGGGCACTAGAGTATCCAGTCTTCACCATGTTGAGTACAATGATTCCTCTAAAGGTCAGTCTCCTCTGTGTCACACTGTGGACCAGGGCGGCCTCGTTCACAGACTCTAGAAGGAGCTGTTTCCCAGCAGTTGTAACAAACTGGCAGAGCAGCGGAATGGGCTGCGTTAGAGGTTTGGAGGGGTTGGAGACTGAAGGCAGGATGCCTGACCCATCGGGTGGGGCATGTATCCAACCGTGGCCTCCGGTCAGGCTGAGTCTTTGGTCAAAGAGCAACTCCAGCTGGGCCTACCAGCTGGAGGGAGGAGGGGCTGGGTAGAGAAGGGATGTTAAGTAAAGGTTTGGGGACGAGAGATTTGTGAACCTAACTGCCCAGGACTTAACCAACTGAGAAACGCTCCTGCCCCCCGCCCCTAGGGGTGATAGGTGGGTGCCGCTCCAGCCATCCCTGGATTGTGGGTGGAGAGTAGGGATCCTCAGGTGCATAGCTGGGACAGAAGGCACAATTAGGCAAAAAACAGATGTTCCCACAGGGGGATGTAAGGGAAGTCCCTGTACCCCAGGAACCATCAGAAATAGGATGTACTAGCACTTCAAAGAGGTGGGGACACAGAGCTGCGACCGAGCGATGACAAGAAGGAGGTGACGTTCCCTCAGGTTCTTCCAGGTGCCGTGACCCAGGCAGGGGCCAGCGGGGATGAATGAGAAGGAGCTGGTGACAGGGCAGCCGCTACCAGGCACCAAAGATGGCTCCCGGTTTCTGGCCTGGGCATCTGCACTACTGTATCCACTAAGACAGGCAAGAGGGGAGCTTGGAGTGGAGAAGGCTGGAGACTGTTCTCATTTTGGACATGATGAGGGTGAGGTCCAAAGAGGCAGCAAGTAGTGCAGGGCTTAAGAAGGAGCTGGGGGCTGATTATACCATCTCACTGCAGTGAGATGGACACAGAACATGGGGTAGGGATGCAGGGAGAGAGAGAAGCAGAGATTTGGGCCCACGCCACCAGGCACCCAGCGTGGGATGACTGAGAAGATGAGCCAGCCAAGGAGAGTGGGGAAAAGGGCAGAGAGCACGCGGTCGTGCAAACAAGTACGAAGCCCAGCAGGGAGTCATAACTGTCAGAGGCCAAGCAAGACAAGGACCCCACAGGACCCGCTGGCTTTAGCAACACAGAGGGCAGAGGTGACCTCAGACTCAGTAGGCTGAGAGAAGGGCAGATTCAGCAGCCACAAACAATGCAAGTTGGTTGGATGGTGCGTTGGTTGTTTTAGGAATTTGTCCATGAGAAAGAGGCAGAGAGCAGAAAAGATAGCAGCCAAAGCCAAATGATGATGGATGGACAGACATTTTTAAGAAGGGAGAGATGGAGCAAGCGTCAGTGCTGATGGGAGGGCCCTGGAGAGGAGGAGGCCTGAAGGGACTACAGATGCGGCGTAGGGGGCCAGGTGGGAAAGGGGCCCTCAGGCAAGAGACACAGGCCCCCATTACAGCAGGAGGAAAGGGGTACAGATAAAAGACATTAGAAGTGTTTAAAGGCTGGGAGCTGAGCGTCACCTAAGAGGAGTTCCCCCCCACCCGTCGCCCACCCAGGGAGCCCCCATCAGAGGGGGCTGGACCCACAGAAGCCCGGTGCCCATCAGCCTGTGCTCCCTGTGGGAAGGAGCGACGGGCAGGTTCTCCTAAGGAGCCCAGGGTGGACCCCAGGGTTCCGCCCTACCTTCTCCTGGTACTGGCGCCTGGAGGAGTCCAGGGACTGGATGAGGGCGGTGGCATGGCCGATGAACATGGCGTAGCAGGTGGCACCCACAATCATGCTGAGCATGGTGAGCCAGACGTCCGACATGCCCACCGGGGCCTGCCGGCCATACCCGATGCACAGCATATGGCTCATGGCCTTGAAGAGGGCGTAGGAGTACTGCTTTCCCCAGGAGTTGTTCTGAGGACAGATGCACAGGTGGGCAGATGGGGAAAGGGGTAGGCCAAGGAGAGGCAGGCCCTTCTCTCCAGCACCTAGAAAAGCCACACCCCTCCCCCCAGCCTAACTCCCAGCGGCTGGGGCCCAGGCTCCCAATCTTGCTGTCAGCTGAAAACCTTGGTTGAGGAGAGAGGAGGCTCACACTGGCAGCCGGGGTGACCAAGTGAATCCCTCACCGAGGCTATTCTCTGGCAAGGCAGGGAGGGCACGGCTTAGACCAGAAGTCCCAGCAAAGGGATGGGCTCAGCCTAGCCCCTGGCTGATGTCTTAGCCCCTGGGGCAGCCTGGAGTCTCCCCAGTAGCCAGGGCTCCGGGCTGGGCCACCCCGCTGTCCTGCACTTGCTGAAGCAGCTCCATCCCCCCAACCAAGCTACTGCCAAGTGAAGCCCATTTCCCCACTGACCTCAATTATAAAACCAGATATGCTTCCCCTGGGGGGACAAGCTCGGGCAGACTGAGCCAAAAGCGCTGTCCTCATTTTGGGTGAGCAAAGTTAAAGAGCTGCCACGCTAAGGTGCCTCCTGTGTGAACCCAGCCTGCATCCAGCAGGGCTGCGCCGCTGGTTACCCTCCCCCACCCCAAAGGTGAATGGTCCGAAACCCACACAATGCTGGGGGCGGGAGGACAGAGAAAGGGAGCGAGGCTCCTGGCTATTTTTGTCTGCAAAGCCAGTCGGTGTCTCAAGGAAGGCTCAGTGTGGGGACACTGGGCTTGGAAGGGCCACCTCCTAAATTTAGTGCATGTGTGGGCCCGTCACCCACACAAGGAGCAGAGTAAACTGCCCCAAATGAGCAGGCCACCAGGTGGTGACACTCCACCTCCCAGTGCTCTCTGCCCACAAGGCGGGTGCATTAGCCTTGACGTGGAAATCAACCCTCATACACGACCCCCCAGACTCTTGCCCAGAGCCCTAAGCACTTCTGAGGTCACCAAGAGGTCACCAAGATTGTTTCCAGCACCTGGAGGAAGGCACAGGAGCTGCCAAGTTCAAGGTCACTTGGACCATCCTGGACAGAGCTGAGCTAGTCTTGGGGTTCTCAGTTCAGACAAGGGTGGGAGGTCTGCAGGGATGATCTTCAAGGGTGGAGGGGCCCTGGGCTCCCGGCCTGGGGGACAGGGTTGGGGGGGCAGCCCCCACTTGCCTCCAACCAGGGCTTCCGGCCTTACTGCTGAGCCTCTGGGGACCCGGAAATTCAATCCATATGGCCAATTCATTTACACTTAGCTCATCAAAAGGCTGTTTTGTAAAGGCCTGTTTGATGCTGAAAGATGCCTCAGGGTCTCTTTCACCTCTTTCAAAGCCAGTTTTCCCACCCCTGGGGTCCCTAGAGACCAAACCAAACTAACTGGGATTGAGAGGAGAAGGTAAGGGTTCCCAGAGCCAGAGAAAGGCTCACAGGTCCAGGGGATCCTCCACCCTGCCTGGAGCTCACCCTGCCCCATGGCTCCTCTCACCCACCCACAGGGTTGGAGGGGGAGGGAGATCAGGCTCCATCTAACCTGCTTTCTCTGCTCAGGACCCCCATGTGTGACCAGAGTGTGCGTCTGTGGGGCAGGGAATGGAGGTTGGGTGAGAAGGGGCAAGGGGGCAGAAAGGCAGCCCTGGGCTGCTGCTGGAGCAGAAAGTGGCAGCCACGTGGGATCTGGGGTTCTGTGTGGGCTGCCCACGGTGCCCCTCCCCGGCTTCTCTTTCCTAGGCCTTTAAAGGTTGTTCTGCCCCTGGGAGCAGACGTGTAAGAGGGCAGGAGCCACCAGGCCGGCCTTCTCACACCTGGTATAATCTGAGGGAGGTCTGGTCTTGGTCTCCCTGATGCAGTCGGGGTCCCCGGTGGAGGCTGTAAGGTGGCAGAAGCAGCGGCAGGGAGGCGGGGGCGCCGCCCTAACCAGCACTCAGTGGAAGGTCCTACATGCCGGGACTCAAGGGCCCCTCACGGGGCCTGCTCTGGCTGGGGCACCGTCCTCAGTCCCCCGCACAGCCGGGCCAGCGCTCACCACCATATTGTTGATGGACACCCAGCAGTCGTCGGGGAAGTCCTGCAGCATGGGCACCAGGAACTGCAGACAGCCATCCCAGTGGCAGAGCAGCAGCATCATCCCGATGAGGTTGACGATGCGCACCACAGCACTCGCCAGGTCGTAGGTCATGTGGAAGATCTGCGGGCGGAGGGGAGAGAGTGGCCCGCCGGGCAGTTGCGGGGCTGGGGGGGCTGGCCTGCTCCCGGACTTGGCAGATCCAGCAGCTGCTTGCAGCCCGCCGCTGCTCTGCACACATGGGGCAGTGCGCCCAGCTTAGTGCATGCCCCAGCCGTGGCGAGGAGAGAAGGCATCAGGCCAGGCACTAGGAGAAGCAGCCTGCAGGCGGCGGGGCCCCAGAGGGATGCCATCTGAGATCCGCATGGATGCCGAGCACCTCCCATGGGGCGTCCAGCCGCCCAGGCCAGACACATGAAGGGAGGGCCTGCGGGGTCCATGAGGCCCAAAGTGGGCAGAGAAGCTGCTTCCTTAGCTCGCATGGGCTCTGAGGATAACACGCAGAAGAGCCAGCCCGCCAGAGGCTTCTCAGGGGACCACCGTGTGTGGTCAGGCCAGGCAAATGGTGTTTGCCGTCACTAGTCTCTCAGTAGACCCCAGGGAAAGCGGGCTCTGCCTAAGGCAGCCATGGAACTGAGGGGGAGCGGTATCGACACACAGGCTCCAAGTTCCCACAGTCCTTGATCCCAGACCCCACTCCTGCCCACTTCCTAGCTGTGTGACCTTGAGAAAGTCCCTGAGCCTCTCTGATCCTTTTTGCCTCATCTGGAAAATGCAATATAACTTCTTAACTTTGAGTGGGTTGTCAAAAAGATTAAATTATACATATAAAGTGCTTAGTACTAGGTATGGAAGTTTTCAATAAATTGCAAACCATTATTAATTGATAAGTTGTTAATAATTAATCCTTCTGATGAGTTAATATGTATGAGAAGTAATGCTCTCCTGTACAGTTTAATAAAATACAGCAGCCTCAACCCCAGCCCACCTCAGCCCCCAGAGGGGCCCCAGGCCATCCCCAGGTGGATGGCCACCCATCCATCTCTATTCCTGTGGCTCC
Organism: Capra hircus; assembly: GCF_001704415.2. Classification (NCBI taxonomy): domain Eukaryota; kingdom Metazoa; phylum Chordata; class Mammalia; order Artiodactyla; family Bovidae; genus Capra; species Capra hircus. The sequence goes on along the minus strand of NC_030817.1, from coordinate 81,277,980 downwards.
AAAGTGGGGGGCTGAAGTGTGCTGAAGTGTGGCTGGGCAGGCCTGAGGGGCACATTCCAGCTCCCCTGCCCCATCCCCGCCTCCCAGAGCTGCCTCTTGGCCCAGTTTCAGCAGGGGTCAACCTGGACAGGACGGAGAGGGGACAGAGGTGGGAGCGAGTCTAGAGGGAA